>NC_060121.1:154729403-157291903 GCF_021461395.2 Schistocerca americana
CCTAACACTACAATAACACTACAATGGCGAGTATTACAACAATGCAAAGCAGACACAGACTGCCCACAGCACAGCCAGTGATTTTCATACAGAGGTGGCGTTACCAATAAAAAAACCTAAACAGCCTACTTACATAGCCCCCATGCTCCCCACAAAAAATTTTTACAAATTGGATTGGGCAGTGGCCAATACAGAATTGAAAAAAATTTTTCATTATTACAATAACAAAGAAATCAAATGCACACACTTATTGATACAATGTTGGTCAAAAGCTAGAAATTTCTCACAGTCCATAAAGACAGTCCTCATCATTCGTCACAGTAAAATTGCAGTGTTTTTCTCAAAGTCTGAGCAGTAAAAGAAAATGCACACGGAAGTAGTGGATTTCCATGCAGTCTTGAAGAAGTAGTGTTGTCCTTCCATCGGAAAGACAGTGCTGACTCTTGACATGCTGACAGATAATGGGCCACAACAGAGCAAACCCACACCAGAGTCAGTCGTAGTTTGGAAGAATATTGGTAGGTAGGTCATCACAGAGCAGACCCACTGTAGTCCTGGTAGAGAGTATTGGTACTGGTGGGTCATCAAAGATGCAGACCCACTGTAGTCCTTGTAGAGATAATGGTATTGGTGGGTCACCAAAGATGCAGACCCACTGTAGTCCTTGTAGAGATAATGGTATTGGTGGGTCATCAAAGATGCAGACCCACTGTAGTCCTTGGAGAGATAGCCAGCAGCCATCCGTTGTGACTGTGCAGGTGCACAATCACCGTTGAAGAGTCTTGCGGATAATATAGCAAGTCCATAAACCACCACTTGTGCACTCACAAAGTTTTTGAAATTGTCCTTAGAACCAGCAATGCTGTTATCCAGTCCCTTGCTGAATCATTAACTCACGTGCAAACACTATCAGTCCCTACTTCTCACATATTGTCCATATACTATGACCAACAGAAACGTGTGCAGTGAAATGTAACTTACAAGTTATTAATAAGATGAACTGGTGTCAATTACAATTTTATAACATGAGAATACAATTACAAAGGTACAAAATACATCATTAAAGAACATAACAATACAGATAACATTTGTAGTAAAACAGGCGTTACAAAAGAATAGAAATAGACATATACATCAGTGTTACAGGAATTATGACATGAGTACATACATAAAAGATCAGAATAACTTTCGAAACATCAACTTCACACATGAGCATTAACACAAAACAGAATAAATAATGTCTAAACATCTTTACAAAGTAAATAACACATTATTAATGCCAATTGTATTTGAGGATAACAGTATTCCTCATCATAGTGAATGTAACTTAGTATTAGAAGAGAAAAATGTTCTATGAAACAGTACACAGAGACAGGAAGAAAACAAATACACATGGGTACACAAACATATAGTGGGATAACACAAAAGGGAAAGGACAGGGTTTGTTTTACTGCAGTATTTTGCATTTGCATGGAGATCTCCCTTTGTTCATCATTATTCCCAAAAAGTCCTATCTAAGCCTGCTTTCTGTATTCTGTTCATATTTCTTTCAAAATAATTATTTCTGATTGTACAATACTCATTTGGGCCCAAATCGTTTTCATATAACTTCGCAATGCATTCTTTACCTATTCTCCATAGTCAGTTTCTTATACAGTCTACCCCCTCTTAAGCTAACTTAAATCTACTGAGCTCAGATGCTAAACTAAGGAACGAGGCAGTGCAGCAGCACAAAATAAGTAACACAAACAACAATGACCAAAAAAAATGGGAAATTGCAAAGCAAGCTACAGTAAATCTAAATTACCAAGCAATGCAACATTACAACTAATATGAGCCAATGTGCAGCAACAATAAAAATAAATGAGTAGTAAAATTGGCTTAGCAGAGTAACACAAAGTCAAATTCAGTAACACTACGCCTGGCAAACAGCAGTAACTTATACCTGAACATGACATAGCTCAAGCAGAAAAAATATTACAGTAAAAACAACAACGCAGATAAGGGAAATGTATATTCACATCTTAATATCTATGTAATTAAAGTGGTGCACCACAACAACTGATTGTAAAAAGAAATATCACCATGTACTTGAAAAGAAATTTATGTGTTACTGTTACTAGTTCCTTCTTATTGTTCTTTCCTTTCCAAGTGCTCCTTTTTTAAAGAATGTGGATCATAAAATAATTATTTAATAGATCTGTTGACAGAAAGTGTTCACATTAGCAAATGCATTTCATTTTATTTTATGAAACCAATGCTGCAACACAGCTGGAAAACAGATGTCAAATGAAATAAGCAATTACGCAAACCAAAGCATACAAATATCATTCAATAGTCATGTGGCATTTCGTAAGTCAGTAGCTCTCAACTCTCGTAGAAAGAAGCTTGTCATAATCAGGTGTGCAGATGTAAAAATATTTCTCGTCATTTCATTAGGCATTTCAGTAAATATCGTAAATTAAGAGCTAGTGTAATCATATGTTTTCAAGTTCGACCGTGTCGTTTTTGCGATGCTTTCTACAAAGGAATGTCAGAAGCGAGGTTAATGGCGTCCCCTTTTTTTTTTCTACCTGTGCTGCTGAAAGGCTAATGGCTTTTTTTTTTCGGGCGGCTGTGGCCCAGGTGGGAGCCCGCGACGCATTACGTGCAGGTGGTCACTTAACTTTCTTACGGAAATATTTACGACAGCAGTTTCCGCTACAGTGACAGTCTCACATAAAAATATTTCACAGGTCAAGAATTAGTGTTGCAAATCTGTAGAAAGAAAATCCTATAAATATAAGTGTCCAAAAAAATTTTCGCCGGCATTGTGATACAGTCACGCATTTACACACACATTTCATAACTCTTAAAGTACGATTCTCGGTTTCCAACATCCTTTTTCACAAGTCAGCGTCCCTAACCACTATTCATTACTCCTTACGTTATTCGTCGACACTTCTTCAATATTGCATCATAACAGATAAGTATCATAATCAAATAACTCATATAGCATCAGCCTATTAATCATAAACATACCTCAGCAGCATAATACACATCGTCGTCGTAAAAATAACATCATAACACCTCAGTCAAATCTCAAAATCGTCGTAGCTTCCTCCAATAATTAAAAAAAATTCTCTGCTCATGTCAAAAGTGTCATCTGCCTCAAACATACTTTAAAAATCATGAATCCATATCAAATACATCATTCAAAGCTCTCATAGTATCACAATGGTTCCAAAAAAAATATGAACAGTTCACACAGTACAGACAAAATACAATTTCGTAAGTGTGAAGTAATCCAACTCTGTAATTGCGTGAACATGTCACTGATGTAATAAAAAAGTTTATCTCTCAGTTACATGATCAGATAGCTGTGTAATTTGTGTGTTAGAGAAATATGGTACCGATGTGTAAAGTTGTATAAGCAAATACCATATTAGCTAGGGTTCCTTGTGGTTGCCACACACATGGTACACAAAGTAAGCATGTACCCCCCTGAGGATTAATGTAATTATACTCCCAGGTGTTACAAATTACAGCAATGGAATGAAATGTATCACGGAAAACTTTCTTTGTAATTAAAAAAATATTTAAAAATAAGTGTTTTAAGTATAAGATTGATCACTCAAATGCGTGTACTGTAGCGCTAAACTGTGCATCTTGTCGCAACATAATCTCTGTGGAAGTGTCGTAGTTATCGTCCTCCGAAAGCTAAGTTCTGCAGAAGTCAATGTACTTACCACATGATAAACAAAAGTGAAATGCTTTGCGCATAGATATCGTAGTTATTATGCTTATTGGCGTGATGAAGAAAGTACTGTACAGTAACGTATTGTTATGCCACGAAAAAGGCTGTCTCATTGTTGCTATACTAATATCCTGCAGGGCCCCCGCGAGCTCGAGGAAGTGTTACAACACGACGTGGCTTGGACTCGACTAATGTCTGAGGTAGTGTTGGAGGGAACTGACACCATGAATCCTGCAGAGCTGTCCATAAATCTGTACGAGTACGATGGGGTGCAGATTTCTTCTGAACAGCACGTTGCAAGGCATCTCAGGTATGCTGAATAATGTTCATGTCTGGGGAGTTTGGTGGCCAGCGGAAGTGTTTAAACTCAGAAGAGTGTTCCTGGAGCCACTCTGTAGCAATTCTGGACGTGTGGGGTGTCGCACTATCTTGCTGGAATTTCCAAAGTCCGTCGGAATGCACAATGGACATGAATGGATGCAGGTGATCAGACAGGATGTTTACGTACGTGTCACCTGTCAGAGTCGTATCTAGACGTATCAGGGGTCCCATATCACGCCAACTGCACGCGCCCCACCCTTTAGAGAGCCTCAACCAGCTTGAACAGTCCGCTGCTGACATGCAGGGTCCATAGATTGGTGAGGTTGTCTCCATTCCCGCACACGTCCACCCGCTAGATACAATTTGAAACGAGACTCGTCCGACCAGTCATTGTGTTTCCAGTCAACGGGTCAATGTCGGTGATGACGGGCGCAGGCGAGGCGTAAAGCGTTGTGTTGTACAGTCATCAAGGCTACACGAATGGGCATTCGGCTTCGAAAACTCGTATCGTTGATGTTTGGTTGGATGGTTAGCGCGCTGGCACTTGTTGATGGCCCAGCATTGAAATCTGCAGCAATTTGCGGAAGGGTTGCACTTTTGTCACGTTGAACGATTCTCTTCAGTCGTCGTTGGTCCCGTTCTTCAGGATCTTTTCCGGCGACAGCGATGGCGGAGACTTGATGTTTTACGGGATTCCTGATATTCACGGTACACTCATCAAATAGTCGTACCGGAAAATCCCCTCTTCGTCGCTGCCTCGGAGATACTGCGTTCCATCGCTCGTGCGCCGACTGTAACACCACGTTCAAACTCATTTAAATCGCGATATCCTGCCATTGTAGCAGCAGTAACCGATCTAACAACTGCGCCAGACATTTGTTGTCTTATATAGACGTTGCCGACCGCAGCGCCGTTTTCTGCCTGTTTACATACGTCTGCATTTGAATACGCACGTCTATACCAGTTCCTTTGCTGCTTCAGTGTGCATATTTGGGCTTCGCACGCTTGCATTTCTTGTCTATCAAAAAAATGGTTCAAATTGAAACGTCCCCTTTGAACAATTATACATGACTGTGCTTAAACTGACACACAATATTTTGTTAGCGCAACGCAATCTGACTTTCAAAATTCCCTACAAAAGAATGGCCCTGACTAACATTAAACTATACCTTTCACAAATCACTTACCTCACAAAAATCTTCGCTGCTCAAGCTACTGCAATACAGCGAGCGCCACTACTGCCAGCTAAATAAAAGATTCAAACTATGGAAGGCACTAACTACTGATAGGGATAGTTAGCAAATGAAAGATATTAATAGAGAACAAACAATGTATTTACCTTGATATCATCATATATAAATATAGCAGTTCATGACAAATTTCAAAACTCCGCCATCTCTCTCTCCACATCCACCACTGCTGGCGGCTCACCTCCAACTGCGCAACGCTACGCGCTGTTCACAGCCAGCTGCCTAACACTACAATAACACTACAATGGCGAGTATTACAACAATGCAAAGCAGACACAGACTGCCCACAGCACAGCCAGTGATTTTCATACAGAGGTGGCGTTACCAATAAAAAAACCTAAACAGCCTACTTACATAGCCCCCATGCTCCCCACAAAAAATTTTTACAAATTGGATTGGGCAGTGGCCAATACAGAATTGAAAAAAATTTTTCATTATTACAATAACAAAGAAATCAAATGCACACACTTATTGATACAATGTTGGTCAAAAGCTAGAAATTTCTCACAGTCCATAAAGACAGTCCTCATCATTCGTCACAGTAAAATTGCAGTGTTTTTCTCAAAGTCTGAGCAGTAAAAGAAAATGCACACGGAAGTAGTGGATTTCCATGCAGTCTTGAAGAAGTAGTGTTGTCCTTCCATCGGAAAGACAGTGCTGACTCTTGACATGCTGACAGATAATGGGCCACAACAGAGCAAACCCACACCAGAGTCAGTCGTAGTTTGGAAGAATATTGGTAGGTAGGTCATCACAGAGCAGACCCACTGTAGTCCTGGTAGAGAGTATTGGTACTGGTGGGTCATCAAAGATGCAGACCCACTGTAGTCCTTGTAGAGATAATGGTATTGGTGGGTCACCAAAGATGCAGACCCACTGTAGTCCTTGTAGAGATAATGGTATTGGTGGGTCATCAAAGATGCAGACCCACTGTAGTCCTTGGAGAGATAGCCAGCAGCCATCCGTTGTGACTGTGCAGGTGCACAATCACCGTTGAAGAGTCTTGCGGATAATATAGCAAGTCCATAAACCACCACTTGTGCACTCACAAAGTTTTTGAAATTGTCCTTAGAACCAGCAATGCTGTTATCCAGTCCCTTGCTGAATCATTAACTCACGTGCAAACACTATCAGTCCCTACTTCTCACATATTGTCCATATACTATGACCAACAGAAACGTGTGCAGTGAAATGTAACTTACAAGTTATTAATAAGATGAACTGGTGTCAATTACAATTTTATAACATGAGAATACAATTACAAAGGTACAAAATACATCATTAAAGAACATAACAATACAGATAACATTTGTAGTAAAACAGGCGTTACAAAAGAATAGAAATAGACATATACATCAGTGTTACAGGAATTATGACATGAGTACATACATAAAAGATCAGAATAACTTTCGAAACATCAACTTCACACATGAGCATTAACACAAAACAGAATAAATAATGTCTAAACATCTTTACAAAGTAAATAACACATTATTAATGCCAATTGTATTTGAGGATAACAGTATTCCTCATCATAGTGAATGTAACTTAGTATTAGAAGAGAAAAATGTTCTATGAAACAGTACACAGAGACAGGAAGAAAACAAATACACATGGGTACACAAACATATAGTGGGATAACACAAAAGGGAAAGGACAGGGTTTGTTTTACTGCAGTATTTTGCATTTGCATGGAGATCTCCCTTTGTTCATCATTATTCCCAAAAAGTCCTATCTAAGCCTGCTTTCTGTATTCTGTTCATATTTCTTTCAAAATAATTATTTCTGATTGTACAATACTCATTTGGGCCCAAATCGTTTTCATATAACTTCGCAATGCATTCTTTACCTATTCTCCATAGTCAGTTTCTTATACAGTCTACCCCCTCTTAAGCTAACTTAAATCTACTGAGCTCAGATGCTAAACTAAGGAACGAGGCAGTGCAGCAGCACAAAATAAGTAACACAAACAACAATGACCAAAAAAAATGGGAAATTGCAAAGCAAGCTACAGTAAATCTAAATTACCAAGCAATGCAACATTACAACTAATATGAGCCAATGTGCAGCAACAATAAAAATAAATGAGTAGTAAAATTGGCTTAGCAGAGTAACACAAAGTCAAATTCAGTAACACTACGCCTGGCAAACAGCAGTAACTTATACCTGAACATGACATAGCTCAAGCAGAAAAAATATTACAGTAAAAACAACAACGCAGATAAGGGAAATGTATATTCACATCTTAATATCTATGTAATTAAAGTGGTGCACCACAACAACTGATTGTAAAAAGAAATATCACCATGTACTTGAAAAGAAATTTATGTGTTACTGTTACTAGTTCCTTCTTATTGTTCTTTCCTTTCCAAGTGCTCCTTTTTTAAAGAATGTGGATCATAAAATAATTATTTAATAGATCTGTTGACAGAAAGTGTTCACATTAGCAAATGCATTTCATTTTATTTTATGAAACCAATGCTGCAACACAGCTGGAAAACAGATGTCAAATGAAATAAGCAATTACGCAAACCAAAGCATACAAATATCATTCAATAGTCATGTGGCATTTCGTAAGTCAGTAGCTCTCAACTCTCGTAGAAAGAAGCTTGTCATAATCAGGTGTGCAGATGTAAAAATATTTCTCGTCATTTCATTAGGCATTTCAGTAAATATCGTAAATTAAGAGCTAGTGTAATCATATGTTTTCAAGTTCGACCGTGTCGTTTTTGCGATGCTTTCTACAAAGGAATGTCAGAAGCGAGGTTAATGGCGTCCCCTTTTTTTTTTCTACCTGTGCTGCTGAAAGGCTAATGGCTTTTTTTTTTCGGGCGGCTGTGGCCCAGGTGGGAGCCCGCGACGCATTACGTGCAGGTGGTCACTTAACTTTCTTACGGAAATATTTACGACAGCAGTTTCCGCTACAGTGACAGTCTCACATAAAAATATTTCACAGGTCAAGAATTAGTGTTGCAAATCTGTAGAAAGAAAATCCTATAAATATAAGTGTCCAAAAAAATTTTCGCCGGCATTGTGATACAGTCACGCATTTACACACACATTTCATAACTCTTAAAGTACGATTCTCGGTTTCCAACATCCTTTTTCACAAGTCAGCGTCCCTAACCACTATTCATTACTCCTTACGTTATTCGTCGACACTTCTTCAATATTGCATCATAACAGATAAGTATCATAATCAAATAACTCATATAGCATCAGCCTATTAATCATAAACATACCTCAGCAGCATAATACACATCGTCGTCGTAAAAATAACATCATAACACCTCAGTCAAATCTCAAAATCGTCGTAGCTTCCTCCAATAATTAAAAAAAATTCTCTGCTCATGTCAAAAGTGTCATCTGCCTCAAACATACTTTAAAAATCATGAATCCATATCAAATACATCATTCAAAGCTCTCATAGTATCACAATGGTTCCAAAAAAAATATGAACAGTTCACACAGTACAGACAAAATACAATTTCGTAAGTGTGAAGTAATCCAACTCTGTAATTGCGTGAACATGTCACTGATGTAATAAAAAAGTTTATCTCTCAGTTACATGATCAGATAGCTGTGTAATTTGTGTGTTAGAGAAATATGGTACCGATGTGTAAAGTTGTATAAGCAAATACCATATTAGCTAGGGTTCCTTGTGGTTGCCACACACATGGTACACAAAGTAAGCATGTACCCCCCTGAGGATTAATGTAATTATACTCCCAGGTGTTACAAATTACAGCAATGGAATGAAATGTATCACGGAAAACTTTCTTTGTAATTAAAAAAATATTTAAAAATAAGTGTTTTAAGTATAAGATTGATCACTCAAATGCGTGTACTGTAGCGCTAAACTGTGCATCTTGTCGCAACATAATCTCTGTGGAAGGGTCGTAGTTATCGTCCTCCGAAAGCTAAGTTCTGCAGAAGTCAATGTACTTACCACATGATAAACAAAAGTGAAATGCTTTGCGCATAGATATCGTAGTTATTATGCTTATTGGCGTGATGAAGAAAGTACTGTACAGTAACGTATTGTTATGCCACGAAAAAGGCTGTCTCATTGTTGCTATACTAATATCCTGCAGGGCCCCCGCGAGCTCGAGGAAGTGTTACAACACGACGTGGCTTGGACTCGACTAATGTCTGAGGTAGTGTTGGAGGGAACTGACACCATGAATCCTGCAGAGCTGTCCATAAATCTGTACGAGTACGATGGGGTGCAGATTTCTTCTGAACAGCACGTTGCAAGGCATCTCAGGTATGCTGAATAATGTTCATGTCTGGGGAGTTTGGTGGCCAGCGGAAGTGTTTAAACTCAGAAGAGTGTTCCTGGAGCCACTCTGTAGCAATTCTGGACGTGTGGGGTGTCGCACTATCTTGCTGGAATTTCCAAAGTCCGTCGGAATGCACAATGGACATGAATGGATGCAGGTGATCAGACAGGATGTTTACGTACGTGTCACCTGTCAGAGTCGTATCTAGACGTATCAGGGGTCCCATATCACGCCAACTGCACGCGCCCCACCCTTTAGAGAGCCTCAACCAGCTTGAACAGTCCGCTGCTGACATGCAGGGTCCATAGATTGGTGAGGTTGTCTCCATTCCCGCACACGTCCACCCGCTAGATACAATTTGAAACGAGACTCGTCCGACCAGTCATTGTGTTTCCAGTCAACGGGTCAATGTCGGTGATGACGGGCGCAGGCGAGGCGTAAAGCGTTGTGTTGTACAGTCATCAAGGCTACACGAATGGGCATTCGGCTTCGAAAACTCGTATCGTTGATGTTTGGTTGGATGGTTAGCGCGCTGGCACTTGTTGATGGCCCAGCATTGAAATCTGCAGCAATTTGCGGAAGGGTTGCACTTTTGTCACGTTGAACGATTCTCTTCAGTCGTCGTTGGTCCCGTTCTTCAGGATCTTTTCCGGCGACAGCGATGGCGGAGACTTGATGTTTTACGGGATTCCTGATATTCACGGTACACTCATCAAATAGTCGTACCGGAAAATCCCCTCTTCGTCGCTGCCTCGGAGATACTGCGTTCCATCGCTCGTGCGCCGACTGTAACACCACGTTCAAACTCATTTAAATCGCGATATCCTGCCATTGTAGCAGCAGTAACCGATCTAACAACTGCGCCAGACATTTGTTGTCTTATATAGACGTTGCCGACCGCAGCGCCGTTTTCTGCCTGTTTACATACGTCTGCATTTGAATACGCACGTCTATACCAGTTCCTTTGCTGCTTCAGTGTGCATATTTGGGCTTCGCACGCTTGCATTTCTTGTCTATCAAAAAAATGGTTCAAATTGAAACGTCCCCTTTGAACAATTATACATGACTGTGCTTAAACTGACACACAATATTTTGTTAGCGCAACGCAATCTGACTTTCAAAATTCCCTACAAAAGAATGGCCCTGACTAACATTAAACTATACCTTTCACAAATCACTTACCTCACAAAAATCTTCGCTGCTCAAGCTACTGCAATACAGCGAGCGCCACTACTGCCAGCTAAATAAAAGATTCAAACTATGGAAGGCACTAACTACTGATAGGGATAGTTAGCAAATGAAAGATATTAATAGAGAACAAACAATGTATTTACCTTGATATCATCATATATAAATATAGCAGTTCATGACAAATTTCAAAACTCCGCCATCTCTCTCTCCACATCCACCACTGCTGGCGGCTCACCTCCAACTGCGCAACGCTACGCGCTGTTCACAGCCAGCTGCCTAACACTACAATAACACTACAATGGCGAGTATTACAACAATGCAAAGCAGACACAGACTGCCCACAGCACAGCCAGTGATTTTCATACAGAGGTGGCGTTACCAATAAAAAAACCTAAACAGCCTACTTACATAGCCCCCATGCTCCCCACAAAAAATTTTTACAAATTGGATTGGGCAGTGGCCAATACAGAATTGAAAAAAATTTTTCATTATTACAATAACAAAGAAATCAAATGCACACACTTATTGATACAATGTTGGTCAAAAGCTAGAAATTTCTCACAGTCCATAAAGACAGTCCTCATCATTCGTCACAGTAAAATTGCAGTGTTTTTCTCAAAGTCTGAGCAGTAAAAGAAAATGCACACGGAAGTAGTGGATTTCCATGCAGTCTTGAAGAAGTAGTGTTGTCCTTCCATCGGAAAGACAGTGCTGACTCTTGACATGCTGACAGATAATGGGCCACAACAGAGCAAACCCACACCAGAGTCAGTCGTAGTTTGGAAGAATATTGGTAGGTAGGTCATCACAGAGCAGACCCACTGTAGTCCTGGTAGAGAGTATTGGTACTGGTGGGTCATCAAAGATGCAGACCCACTGTAGTCCTTGTAGAGATAATGGTATTGGTGGGTCACCAAAGATGCAGACCCACTGTAGTCCTTGTAGAGATAATGGTATTGGTGGGTCATCAAAGATGCAGACCCACTGTAGTCCTTGGAGAGATAGCCAGCAGCCATCCGTTGTGACTGTGCAGGTGCACAATCACCGTTGAAGAGTCTTGCGGATAATATAGCAAGTCCATAAACCACCACTTGTGCACTCACAAAGTTTTTGAAATTGTCCTTAGAACCAGCAATGCTGTTATCCAGTCCCTTGCTGAATCATTAACTCACGTGCAAACACTATCAGTCCCTACTTCTCACATATTGTCCATATACTATGACCAACAGAAACGTGTGCAGTGAAATGTAACTTACAAGTTATTAATAAGATGAACTGGTGTCAATTACAATTTTATAACATGAGAATACAATTACAAAGGTACAAAATACATCATTAAAGAACATAACAATACAGATAACATTTGTAGTAAAACAGGCGTTACAAAAGAATAGAAATAGACATATACATCAGTGTTACAGGAATTATGACATGAGTACATACATAAAAGATCAGAATAACTTTCGAAACATCAACTTCACACATGAGCATTAACACAAAACAGAATAAATAATGTCTAAACATCTTTACAAAGTAAATAACACATTATTAATGCCAATTGTATTTGAGGATAACAGTATTCCTCATCATAGTGAATGTAACTTAGTATTAGAAGAGAAAAATGTTCTATGAAACAGTACACAGAGACAGGAAGAAAACAAATACACATGGGTACACAAACATATAGTGGGATAACACAAAAGGGAAAGGACAGGGTTTGTTTTACTGCAGTATTTTGCATTTGCATGGAGATCTCCCTTTGTTCATCATTATTCCCAAAAAGTCCTATCTAAGCCTGCTTTCTGTATTCTGTTCATATTTCTTTCAAAATAATTATTTCTGATTGTACAATACTCATTTGGGCCCAAATCGTTTTCATATAACTTCGCAATGCATTCTTTACCTATTCTCCATAGTCAGTTTCTTATACAGTCTACCCCCTCTTAAGCTAACTTAAATCTACTGAGCTCAGATGCTAAACTAAGGAACGAGGCAGTGCAGCAGCACAAAATAAGTAACACAAACAACAATGACCAAAAAAAATGGGAAATTGCAAAGCAAGCTACAGTAAATCTAAATTACCAAGCAATGCAACATTACAACTAATATGAGCCAATGTGCAGCAACAATAAAAATAAATGAGTAGTAAAATTGGCTTAGCAGAGTAACACAAAGTCAAATTCAGTAACACTACGCCTGGCAAACAGCAGTAACTTATACCTGAACATGACATAGCTCAAGCAGAAAAAATATTACAGTAAAAACAACAACGCAGATAAGGGAAATGTATATTCACATCTTAATATCTATGTAATTAAAGTGGTGCACCACAACAACTGATTGTAAAAAGAAATATCACCATGTACTTGAAAAGAAATTTATGTGTTACTGTTACTAGTTCCTTCTTATTGTTCTTTCCTTTCCAAGTGCTCCTTTTTTAAAGAATGTGGATCATAAAATAATTATTTAATAGATCTGTTGACAGAAAGTGTTCACATTAGCAAATGCATTTCATTTTATTTTATGAAACCAATGCTGCAACACAGCTGGAAAACAGATGTCAAATGAAATAAGCAATTACGCAAACCAAAGCATACAAATATCATTCAATAGTCATGTGGCATTTCGTAAGTCAGTAGCTCTCAACTCTCGTAGAAAGAAGCTTGTCATAATCAGGTGTGCAGATGTAAAAATATTTCTCGTCATTTCATTAGGCATTTCAGTAAATATCGTAAATTAAGAGCTAGTGTAATCATATGTTTTCAAGTTCGACCGTGTCGTTTTTGCGATGCTTTCTACAAAGGAATGTCAGAAGCGAGGTTAATGGCGTCCCCTTTTTTTTTTCTACCTGTGCTGCTGAAAGGCTAATGGCTTTTTTTTTTCGGGCGGCTGTGGCCCAGGTGGGAGCCCGCGACGCATTACGTGCAGGTGGTCACTTAACTTTCTTACGGAAATATTTACGACAGCAGTTTCCGCTACAGTGACAGTCTCACATAAAAATATTTCACAGGTCAAGAATTAGTGTTGCAAATCTGTAGAAAGAAAATCCTATAAATATAAGTGTCCAAAAAAATTTTCGCCGGCATTGTGATACAGTCACGCATTTACACACACATTTCATAACTCTTAAAGTACGATTCTCGGTTTCCAACATCCTTTTTCACAAGTCAGCGTCCCTAACCACTATTCATTACTCCTTACGTTATTCGTCGACACTTCTTCAATATTGCATCATAACAGATAAGTATCATAATCAAATAACTCATATAGCATCAGCCTATTAATCATAAACATACCTCAGCAGCATAATACACATCGTCGTCGTAAAAATAACATCATAACACCTCAGTCAAATCTCAAAATCGTCGTAGCTTCCTCCAATAATTAAAAAAAATTCTCTGCTCATGTCAAAAGTGTCATCTGCCTCAAACATACTTTAAAAATCATGAATCCATATCAAATACATCATTCAAAGCTCTCATAGTATCACAATGGTTCCAAAAAAAATATGAACAGTTCACACAGTACAGACAAAATACAATTTCGTAAGTGTGAAGTAATCCAACTCTGTAATTGCGTGAACATGTCACTGATGTAATAAAAAAGTTTATCTCTCAGTTACATGATCAGATAGCTGTGTAATTTGTGTGTTAGAGAAATATGGTACCGATGTGTAAAGTTGTATAAGCAAATACCATATTAGCTAGGGTTCCTTGTGGTTGCCACACACATGGTACACAAAGTAAGCATGTACCCCCCTGAGGATTAATGTAATTATACTCCCAGGTGTTACAAATTACAGCAATGGAATGAAATGTATCACGGAAAACTTTCTTTGTAATTAAAAAAATATTTAAAAATAAGTGTTTTAAGTATAAGATTGATCACTCAAATGCGTGTACTGTAGCGCTAAACTGTGCATCTTGTCGCAACATAATCTCTGTGGAAGTGTCGTAGTTATCGTCCTCCGAAAGCTAAGTTCTGCAGAAGTCAATGTACTTACCACATGATAAACAAAAGTGAAATGCTTTGCGCATAGATATCGTAGTTATTATGCTTATTGGCGTGATGAAGAAAGTACTGTACAGTAACGTATTGTTATGCCACGAAAAAGGCTGTCTCATTGTTGCTATACTAATATCCTGCAGGGCCCCCGCGAGCTCGAGGAAGTGTTACAACACGACGTGGCTTGGACTCGACTAATGTCTGAGGTAGTGTTGGAGGGAACTGACACCATGAATCCTGCAGAGCTGTCCATAAATCTGTACGAGTACGATGGGGTGCAGATTTCTTCTGAACAGCACGTTGCAAGGCATCTCAGGTATGCTGAATAATGTTCATGTCTGGGGAGTTTGGTGGCCAGCGGAAGTGTTTAAACTCAGAAGAGTGTTCCTGGAGCCACTCTGTAGCAATTCTGGACGTGTGGGGTGTCGCACTATCTTGCTGGAATTTCCAAAGTCCGTCGGAATGCACAATGGACATGAATGGATGCAGGTGATCAGACAGGATGTTTACGTACGTGTCACCTGTCAGAGTCGTATCTAGACGTATCAGGGGTCCCATATCACGCCAACTGCACGCGCCCCACCCTTTAGAGAGCCTCAACCAGCTTGAACAGTCCGCTGCTGACATGCAGGGTCCATAGATTGGTGAGGTTGTCTCCATTCCCGCACACGTCCACCCGCTAGATACAATTTGAAACGAGACTCGTCCGACCAGTCATTGTGTTTCCAGTCAACGGGTCAATGTCGGTGATGACGGGCGCAGGCGAGGCGTAAAGCGTTGTGTTGTACAGTCATCAAGGCTACACGAATGGGCATTCGGCTTCGAAAACTCGTATCGTTGATGTTTGGTTGGATGGTTAGCGCGCTGGCACTTGTTGATGGCCCAGCATTGAAATCTGCAGCAATTTGCGGAAGGGTTGCACTTTTGTCACGTTGAACGATTCTCTTCAGTCGTCGTTGGTCCCGTTCTTCAGGATCTTTTCCGGCGACAGCGATGGCGGAGACTTGATGTTTTACGGGATTCCTGATATTCACGGTACACTCATCAAATAGTCGTACCGGAAAATCCCCTCTTCGTCGCTGCCTCGGAGATACTGCGTTCCATCGCTCGTGCGCCGACTGTAACACCACGTTCAAACTCATTTAAATCGCGATATCCTGCCATTGTAGCAGCAGTAACCGATCTAACAACTGCGCCAGACATTTGTTGTCTTATATAGACGTTGCCGACCGCAGCGCCGTTTTCTGCCTGTTTACATACGTCTGCATTTGAATACGCACGTCTATACCAGTTCCTTTGCTGCTTCAGTGTGCATATTTGGGCTTCGCACGCTTGCATTTCTTGTCTATCAAAAAAATGGTTCAAATTGAAACGTCCCCTTTGAACAATTATACATGACTGTGCTTAAACTGACACACAATATTTTGTTAGCGCAACGCAATCTGACTTTCAAAATTCCCTACAAAAGAATGGCCCTGACTAACATTAAACTATACCTTTCACAAATCACTTACCTCACAAAAATCTTCGCTGCTCAAGCTACTGCAATACAGCGAGCGCCACTACTGCCAGCTAAATAAAAGATTCAAACTATGGAAGGCACTAACTACTGATAGGGATAGTTAGCAAATGAAAGATATTAATAGAGAACAAACAATGTATTTACCTTGATATCATCATATATAAATATAGCAGTTCATGACAAATTTCAAAACTCCGCCATCTCTCTCTCCACATCCACCACTGCTGGCGGCTCACCTCCAACTGCGCAACGCTACGCACTGTTCACAGCCAGCTGCCTAACACTACAATAACACTACAATGGCGAGTATTACAACAATGCAAAGCAGACACAGACTGCCCACAGCACAGCCAGTGATTTTCATACAGAGGTGGCGTTACCAATAAAAAAACCTAAACAGCCTACTTACATAGCCCCCATGCTCCCCACAAAAAATTTTTACAAATTGGATTGGGCAGTGGCCAATACAGAATTGAAAAAAATTTTTCATTATTACAATAACAAAGAAATCAAATGCACACACTTATTGATACAATGTTGGTCAAAAGCTAGAAATTTCTCACAGTCCATAAAGACAGTCCTCATCATTCGTCACAGTAAAATTGCAGTGTTTTTCTCAAAGTCTGAGCAGTAAAAGAAAATGCACACGGAAGTAGTGGATTTCCATGCAGTCTTGAAGAAGTAGTGTTGTCCTTCCATCGGAAAGACAGTGCTGACTCTTGACATGCTGACAGATAATGGGCCACAACAGAGCAAACCCACACCAGAGTCAGTCGTAGTTTGGAAGAATATTGGTAGGTAGGTCATCACAGAGCAGACCCACTGTAGTCCTGGTAGAGAGTATTGGTACTGGTGGGTCATCAAAGATGCAGACCCACTGTAGTCCTTGTAGAGATAATGGTATTGGTGGGTCACCAAAGATGCAGACCCACTGTAGTCCTTGTAGAGATAATGGTATTGGTGGGTCATCAAAGATGCAGACCCACTGTAGTCCTTGGAGAGATAGCCAGCAGCCATCCGTTGTGACTGTGCAGGTGCACAATCACCGTTGAAGAGTCTTGCGGATAATATAGCAAGTCCATAAACCACCACTTGTGCACTCACAAAGTTTTTGAAATTGTCCTTAGAACCAGCAATGCTGTTATCCAGTCCCTTGCTGAATCATTAACTCACGTGCAAACACTATCAGTCCCTACTTCTCACATATTGTCCATATACTATGACCAACAGAAACGTGTGCAGTGAAATGTAACTTACAAGTTATTAATAAGATGAACTGGTGTCAATTACAATTTTATAACATGAGAATACAATTACAAAGGTACAAAATACATCATTAAAGAACATAACAATACAGATAACATTTGTAGTAAAACAGGCGTTACAAAAGAATAGAAATAGACATATACATCAGTGTTACAGGAATTATGACATGAGTACATACATAAAAGATCAGAATAACTTTCGAAACATCAACTTCACACATGAGCATTAACACAAAACAGAATAAATAATGTCTAAACATCTTTACAAAGTAAATAACACATTATTAATGCCAATTGTATTTGAGGATAACAGTATTCCTCATCATAGTGAATGTAACTTAGTATTAG
Source organism: Schistocerca americana (assembly GCF_021461395.2). Taxonomy (NCBI): domain Eukaryota; kingdom Metazoa; phylum Arthropoda; class Insecta; order Orthoptera; family Acrididae; genus Schistocerca; species Schistocerca americana. The sequence continues at coordinate 154,747,325 of NC_060121.1, forward strand.
AAGAGAAAAATGTTCTATGAAACAGTACACAGAGACAGGAAGAAAACAAATACACATGGGTACACAAACATATAGTGGGATAACACAAAAGGGAAAGGACAGGGTTTGTTTTACTGCAGTATTTTGCATTTGCATGGAGATCTCCCTTTGTTCATCATTATTCCCAAAAAGTCCTATCTAAGCCTGCTTTCTGTATTCTGTTCATATTTCTTTCAAAATAATTATTTCTGATTGTACAATACTCATTTGGGCCCAAATCGTTTTCATATAACTTCGCAATGCATTCTTTACCTATTCTCCATAGTCAGTTTCTTATACAGTCTACCCCCTCTTAAGCTAACTTAAATCTACTGAGCTCAGATGCTAAACTAAGGAACGAGGCAGTGCAGCAGCACAAAATAAGTAACACAAACAACAATGACCAAAAAAAATGGGAAATTGCAAAGCAAGCTACAGTAAATCTAAATTACCAAGCAATGCAACATTACAACTAATATGAGCCAATGTGCAGCAACAATAAAAATAAATGAGTAGTAAAATTGGCTTAGCAGAGTAACACAAAGTCAAATTCAGTAACACTACGCCTGGCAAACAGCAGTAACTTATACCTGAACATGACATAGCTCAAGCAGAAAAAATATTACAGTAAAAACAACAACGCAGATAAGGGAAATGTATATTCACATCTTAATATCTATGTAATTAAAGTGGTGCACCACAACAACTGATTGTAAAAAGAAATATCACCATGTACTTGAAAAGAAATTTATGTGTTACTGTTACTAGTTCCTTCTTATTGTTCTTTCCTTTCCAAGTGCTCCTTTTTTAAAGAATGTGGATCATAAAATAATTATTTAATAGATCTGTTGACAGAAAGTGTTCACATTAGCAAATGCATTTCATTTTATTTTATGAAACCAATGCTGCAACACAGCTGGAAAACAGATGTCAAATGAAATAAGCAATTACGCAAACCAAAGCATACAAATATCATTCAATAGTCATGTGGCATTTCGTAAGTCAGTAGCTCTCAACTCTCGTAGAAAGAAGCTTGTCATAATCAGGTGTGCAGATGTAAAAATATTTCTCGTCATTTCATTAGGCATTTCAGTAAATATCGTAAATTAAGAGCTAGTGTAATCATATGTTTTCAAGTTCGACCGTGTCGTTTTTGCGATGCTTTCTACAAAGGAATGTCAGAAGCGAGGTTAATGGCGTCCCCTTTTTTTTTTCTACCTGTGCTGCTGAAAGGCTAATGGCTTTTTTTTTTCGGGCGGCTGTGGCCCAGGTGGGAGCCCGCGACGCATTACGTGCAGGTGGTCACTTAACTTTCTTACGGAAATATTTACGACAGCAGTTTCCGCTACAGTGACAGTCTCACATAAAAATATTTCACAGGTCAAGAATTAGCGTTGCAAATCTGTAGAAAGAAAATCCTATAAATATAAGTGTCCAAAAAAATTTTCGCCGGCATTGTGATACAGTCACGCATTTACACACACATTTCATAACTCTTAAAGTACGATTCTCGGTTTCCAACATCCTTTTTCACAAGTCAGCGTCCCTAACCACTATTCATTACTCCTTACGTTATTCGTCGACACTTCTTCAATATTGCATCATAACAGATAAGTATCATAATCAAATAACTCATATAGCATCAGCCTATTAATCATAAACATACCTCAGCAGCATAATACACATCGTCGTCGTAAAAATAACATCATAACACCTCAGTCAAATCTCAAAATCGTCGTAGCTTCCTCCAATAATTAAAAAAAATTCTCTGCTCATGTCAAAAGTGTCATCTGCCTCAAACATACTTTAAAAATCATGAATCCATATCAAATACATCATTCAAAGCTCTCATAGTATCACAATGGTTCCAAAAAAAATATGAACAGTTCACACAGTACAGACAAAATACAATTTCGTAAGTGTGAAGTAATCCAACTCTGTAATTGCGTGAACATGTCATTGATGTAATAAAAAAGTTTATCTCTCAGTTACATGATCAGATAGCTGTGTAATTTGTGTGTTAGAGAAATATGGTACCGATGTGTAAAGTTGTATAAGCAAATACCATATTAGCTAGGGTTCCTTGTGGTTGCCACACACATGGTACACAAAGTAAGCATGTACCCCCCTGAGGATTAATGTAATTATACTCCCAGGTGTTACAAATTACAGCAATGGAATGAAATGTATCACGGAAAACTTTCTTTGTAATTAAAAAAATATTTAAAAATAAGTGTTTTAAGTATAAGATTGATCACTCAAATGCGTGTACTGTAGCGCTAAACTGTGCATCTTGTCGCAACATAATCTCTGTGGAAGGGTCGTAGTTATCGTCCTCCGAAAGCTAAGTTCTGCAGAAGTCAATGTACTTACCACATGATAAACAAAAGTGAAATGCTTTGCGCATAGATATCGTAGTTATTATGCTTATTGGCGTGATGAAGAAAGTACTGTACAGTAACGTATTGTTATGCCACGAAAAAGGCTGTCTCATTGTTGCTATACTAATATCCTGCAGGGCCCCCGCGAGCTCGAGGAAGTGTTACAACACGACGTGGCTTGGACTCGACTAATGTCTGAGGTAGTGTTGGAGGGAACTGACACCATGAATCCTGCAGAGCTGTCCATAAATCTGTACGAGTACGATGGGGTGCAGATTTCTTCTGAACAGCACGTTGCAAGGCATCTCAGGTATGCTGAATAATGTTCATGTCTGGGGAGTTTGGTGGCCAGCGGAAGTGTTTAAACTCAGAAGAGTGTTCCTGGAGCCACTCTGTAGCAATTCTGGACGTGTGGGGTGTCGCACTATCTTGCTGGAATTTCCAAAGTCCGTCGGAATGCACAATGGACATGAATGGATGCAGGTGATCAGACAGGATGTTTACGTACGTGTCACCTGTCAGAGTCGTATCTAGACGTATCAGGGGTCCCATATCACGCCAACTGCACGCGCCCCACCCTTTAGAGAGCCTCAACCAGCTTGAACAGTCCGCTGCTGACATGCAGGGTCCATAGATTGGTGAGGTTGTCTCCATTCCCGCACACGTCCACCCGCTAGATACAATTTGAAACGAGACTCGTCCGACCAGTCATCGTGTCTCCAGTCAACGGGTCAATGTCGGTGATGACGGGCGCAGGCGAGGCGTAAAGCGTTGTGTTGTACAGTCATCAAGGCTACACGAATGGGCATTCGGCTTCGAAAACGCGTATCGTTGATGTTTGGTTGGATGGTTAGCGCGCTGGCACTTGTTGATGGCCCAGCATTGAAATCTGCAGCAATTTTGCGGAAGGGTTGCACTTTTGTCACGTTGAACGATTCTCTTCAGTCGTCGTTGGTCCCGTTCTTCAGGATCTTTTCCGGCGACAGCGATGGCGGAGACTTGTTGTTTTACGGGATTCCTGATATTCACGGTACACTCATCAAATAGTCGTACCGGAAAATCCCCTCTTCGTCGCTGCCTCGGAGATACTGCGTTCCATCGCTCGTGCGCCGACTGTAACACCACGTTCAAACTCATTTAAATCGCGATATCCTGCCATTGTAGCAGCAGTAACCGATCTAACAACTGCGCCAGACATTTGTTGTCTTATATAGACGTTGCCGACCGCAGCGCCGTTTTCTGCCTGTTTACATACGTCTGCATTTGAATACGCACGTCTATACCAGTTCCTTTGCTGCTTCAGTGTGCATATTTGGGCTTCGCACGCTTGCATTTCTTGTCTATCAAAAAAATGGTTCAAATTGAAACGTCCCCTTTGAACAATTATACATGACTGTGCTTAAACTGACACACAATATTTTGTTAGCGCAACGCAATCTGACTTTCAAAATTCCCTACAAAAGAATGGCCCTGACTAACATTAAACTATACCTTTCACAAATCACTTACCTCACAAAAATCTTCGCTGCTCAAGCTACTGCAATACAGCGAGCGCCACTACTGCCAGCTAAATAAAAGATTCAAACTATGGAAGGCACTAACTACTGATAGGGATAGTTAGCAAATGAAAGATATTAATAGAGAACAAACAATGTATTTACCTTGATATCATCATATATAAATATAGCAGTTCATGACAAATTTCAAAACTCCGCCATCTCTCTCTCCACATCCACCACTGCTGGCGGCTCACCTCCAACTGCGCAACGCTACGCGCTGTTCACAGCCAGCTGCCTAACACTACAATAACACTACAATGGCGAGTATTACAACAATGCAAAGCAGACACAGACTGCCCACAGCACAGCCAGTGATTTTCATACAGAGGTGGCGTTACCAATAAAAAAACCTAAACAGCCTACTTACATAGCCCCCATGCTCCCCACAAAAAATTTTTACAAATTGGATTGGGCAGTGGCCAATACAGAATTGAAAAAAATTTTTCATTATTACAATAACAAAGAAATCAAATGCACACACTTATTGATACAATGTTGGTCAAAAGCTAGAAATTTCTCACAGTCCATAAAGACAGTCCTCATCATTCGTCACAGTAAAATTGCAGTGTTTTTCTCAAAGTCTGAGCAGTAAAAGAAAATGCACACGGAAGTAGTGGATTTCCATGCAGTCTTGAAGAAGTAGTGTTGTCCTTCCATCGGAAAGACAGTGCTGACTCTTGACATGCTGACAGATAATGGGCCACAACAGAGCAAACCCACACCAGAGTCAGTCGTAGTTTGGAAGAATATTGGTAGGTAGGTCATCACAGAGCAGACCCACTGTAGTCCTGGTAGAGAGTATTGGTACTGGTGGGTCATCAAAGATGCAGACCCACTGTAGTCCTTGTAGAGATAATGGTATTGGTGGGTCACCAAAGATGCAGACCCACTGTAGTCCTTGTAGAGATAATGGTATTGGTGGGTCATCAAAGATGCAGACCCACTGTAGTCCTTGGAGAGATAGCCAGCAGCCATCCGTTGTGACTGTGCAGGTGCACAATCACCGTTGAAGAGTCTTGCGGATAATATAGCAAGTCCATAAACCACCACTTGTGCACTCACAAAGTTTTTGAAATTGTCCTTAGAACCAGCAATGCTGTTATCCAGTCCCTTGCTGAATCATTAACTCACGTGCAAACACTATCAGTCCCTACTTCTCACATATTGTCCATATACTATGACCAACAGAAACGTGTGCAGTGAAATGTAACTTACAAGTTATTAATAAGATGAACTGGTGTCAATTACAATTTTATAACATGAGAATACAATTACAAAGGTACAAAATACATCATTAAAGAACATAACAATACAGATAACATTTGTAGTAAAACAGGCGTTACAAAAGAATAGAAATAGACATATACATCAGTGTTACAGGAATTATGACATGAGTACATACATAAAAGATCAGAATAACTTTCGAAACATCAACTTCACACATGAGCATTAACACAAAACAGAATAAATAATGTCTAAACATCTTTACAAAGTAAATAACACATTATTAATGCCAATTGTATTTGAGGATAACAGTATTCCTCATCATAGTGAATGTAACTTAGTATTAGAAGAGAAAAATGTTCTATGAAACAGTACACAGAGACAGGAAGAAAACAAATACACATGGGTACACAAACATATAGTGGGATAACACAAAAGGGAAAGGACAGGGTTTGTTTTACTGCAGTATTTTGCATTTGCATGGAGATCTCCCTTTGTTCATCATTATTCCCAAAAAGTCCTATCTAAGCCTGCTTTCTGTATTCTGTTCATATTTCTTTCAAAATAATTATTTCTGATTGTACAATACTCATTTGGGCCCAAATCGTTTTCATATAACTTCGCAATGCATTCTTTACCTATTCTCCATAGTCAGTTTCTTATACAGTCTACCCCCTCTTAAGCTAACTTAAATCTACTGAGCTCAGATGCTAAACTAAGGAACGAGGCAGTGCAGCAGCACAAAATAAGTAACACAAACAACAATGACCAAAAAAAATGGGAAATTGCAAAGCAAGCTACAGTAAATCTAAATTACCAAGCAATGCAACATTACAACTAATATGAGCCAATGTGCAGCAACAATAAAAATAAATGAGTAGTAAAATTGGCTTAGCAGAGTAACACAAAGTCAAATTCAGTAACACTACGCCTGGCAAACAGCAGTAACTTATACCTGAACATGACATAGCTCAAGCAGAAAAAATATTACAGTAAAAACAACAACGCAGATAAGGGAAATGTATATTCACATCTTAATATCTATGTAATTAAAGTGGTGCACCACAACAACTGATTGTAAAAAGAAATATCACCATGTACTTGAAAAGAAATTTATGTGTTACTGTTACTAGTTCCTTCTTATTGTTCTTTCCTTTCCAAGTGCTCCTTTTTTAAAGAATGTGGATCATAAAATAATTATTTAATAGATCTGTTGACAGAAAGTGTTCACATTAGCAAATGCATTTCATTTTATTTTATGAAACCAATGCTGCAACACAGCTGGAAAACAGATGTCAAATGAAATAAGCAATTACGCAAACCAAAGCATACAAATATCATTCAATAGTCATGTGGCATTTCGTAAGTCAGTAGCTCTCAACTCTCGTAGAAAGAAGCTTGTCATAATCAGGTGTGCAGATGTAAAAATATTTCTCGTCATTTCATTAGGCATTTCAGTAAATATCGTAAATTAAGAGCTAGTGTAATCATATGTTTTCAAGTTCGACCGTGTCGTTTTTGCGATGCTTTCTACAAAGGAATGTCAGAAGCGAGGTTAATGGCGTCCCCTTTTTTTTTTCTACCTGTGCTGCTGAAAGGCTAATGGCTTTTTTTTTTCGGGCGGCTGTGGCCCAGGTGGGAGCCCGCGACGCATTACGTGCAGGTGGTCACTTAACTTTCTTACGGAAATATTTACGACAGCAGTTTCCGCTACAGTGACAGTCTCACATAAAAATATTTCACAGGTCAAGAATTAGTGTTGCAAATCTGTAGAAAGAAAATCCTATAAATATAAGTGTCCAAAAAAATTTTCGCCGGCATTGTGATACAGTCACGCATTTACACACACATTTCATAACTCTTAAAGTACGATTCTCGGTTTCCAACATCCTTTTTCACAAGTCAGCGTCCCTAACCACTATTCATTACTCCTTACGTTATTCGTCGACACTTCTTCAATATTGCATCATAACAGATAAGTATCATAATCAAATAACTCATATAGCATCAGCCTATTAATCATAAACATACCTCAGCAGCATAATACACATCGTCGTCGTAAAAATAACATCATAACACCTCAGTCAAATCTCAAAATCGTCGTAGCTTCCTCCAATAATTAAAAAAAATTCTCTGCTCATGTCAAAAGTGTCATCTGCCTCAAACATACTTTAAAAATCATGAATCCATATCAAATACATCATTCAAAGCTCTCATAGTATCACAATGGTTCCAAAAAAAATATGAACAGTTCACACAGTACAGACAAAATACAATTTCGTAAGTGTGAAGTAATCCAACTCTGTAATTGCGTGAACATGTCACTGATGTAATAAAAAAGTTTATCTCTCAGTTACATGATCAGATAGCTGTGTAATTTGTGTGTTAGAGAAATATGGTACCGATGTGTAAAGTTGTATAAGCAAATACCATATTAGCTAGGGTTCCTTGTGGTTGCCACACACATGGTACACAAAGTAAGCATGTACCCCCCTGAGGATTAATGTAATTATACTCCCAGGTGTTACAAATTACAGCAATGGAATGAAATGTATCACGGAAAACTTTCTTTGTAATTAAAAAAATATTTAAAAATAAGTGTTTTAAGTATAAGATTGATCACTCAAATGCGTGTACTGTAGCGCTAAACTGTGCATCTTGTCGCAACATAATCTCTGTGGAAGTGTCGTAGTTATCGTCCTCCGAAAGCTAAGTTCTGCAGAAGTCAATGTACTTACCACATGATAAACAAAAGTGAAATGCTTTGCGCATAGATATCGTAGTTATTATGCTTATTGGCGTGATGAAGAAAGTACTGTACAGTAACGTATTGTTATGCCACGAAAAAGGCTGTCTCATTGTTGCTATACTAATATCCTGCAGGGCCCCCGCGAGCTCGAGGAAGTGTTACAACACGACGTGGCTTGGACTCGACTAATGTCTGAGGTAGTGTTGGAGGGAACTGACACCATGAATCCTGCAGAGCTGTCCATAAATCTGTACGAGTACGATGGGGTGCAGATTTCTTCTGAACAGCACGTTGCAAGGCATCTCAGGTATGCTGAATAATGTTCATGTCTGGGGAGTTTGGTGGCCAGCGGAAGTGTTTAAACTCAGAAGAGTGTTCCTGGAGCCACTCTGTAGCAATTCTGGACGTGTGGGGTGTCGCACTATCTTGCTGGAATTTCCAAAGTCCGTCGGAATGCACAATGGACATGAATGGATGCAGGTGATCAGACAGGATGTTTACGTACGTGTCACCTGTCAGAGTCGTATCTAGACGTATCAGGGGTCCCATATCACGCCAACTGCACGCGCCCCACCCTTTAGAGAGCCTCAACCAGCTTGAACAGTCCGCTGCTGACATGCAGGGTCCATAGATTGGTGAGGTTGTCTCCATTCCCGCACACGTCCACCCGCTAGATACAATTTGAAACGAGACTCGTCCGACCAGTCATTGTGTTTCCAGTCAACGGGTCAATGTCGGTGATGACGGGCGCAGGCGAGGCGTAAAGCGTTGTGTTGTACAGTCATCAAGGCTACACGAATGGGCATTCGGCTTCGAAAACTCGTATCGTTGATGTTTGGTTGGATGGTTAGCGCGCTGGCACTTGTTGATGGCCCAGCATTGAAATCTGCAGCAATTTGCGGAAGGGTTGCACTTTTGTCACGTTGAACGATTCTCTTCAGTCGTCGTTGGTCCCGTTCTTCAGGATCTTTTCCGGCGACAGCGATGGCGGAGACTTGATGTTTTACGGGATTCCTGATATTCACGGTACACTCATCAAATAGTCGTACCGGAAAATCCCCTCTTCGTCGCTGCCTCGGAGATACTGCGTTCCATCGCTCGTGCGCCGACTGTAACACCACGTTCAAACTCATTTAAATCGCGATATCCTGCCATTGTAGCAGCAGTAACCGATCTAACAACTGCGCCAGACATTTGTTGTCTTATATAGACGTTGCCGACCGCAGCGCCGTTTTCTGCCTGTTTACATACGTCTGCATTTGAATACGCACGTCTATACCAGTTCCTTTGCTGCTTCAGTGTGCATATTTGGGCTTCGCACGCTTGCATTTCTTGTCTATCAAAAAAATGGTTCAAATTGAAACGTCCCCTTTGAACAATTATACATGACTGTGCTTAAACTGACACACAATATTTTGTTAGCGCAACGCAATCTGACTTTCAAAATTCCCTACAAAAGAATGGCCCTGACTAACATTAAACTACACCTTTCACAAATCACTTACCTCACAAAAATCTTCGCTGCTCAAGCTACTGCAATACAGCGAGCGCCACTACTGCCAGCTAAATAAAAGATTCAAACTATGGAAGGCACTAACTACTGATAGGGATAGTTAGCAAATGAAAGATATTAATAGAGAACAAACAATGTATTTACCTTGATATCATCATATATAAATATAGCAGTTCATGACAAATTTCAAAACTCCGCCATCTCTCTCTCCACATCCACCACTGCTGGCGGCTCACCTCCAACTGCGCAACGCTACGCGCTGTTCACAGCCAGCTGCCTAACACTACAATAACACTACAATGGCGAGTATTACAACAATGCAAAGCAGACACAGACTGCCCACAGCACAGCCAGTGATTTTCATACAGAGGTGGCGTTACCAATAAAAAAACCTAAACAGCCTACTTACATAGCCCCCATGCTCCCCACAAAAAATTTTTACAAATTGGATTGGGCAGTGGCCAATACAGAATTGAAAAAAATTTTTCATTATTACAATAACAAAGAAATCAAATGCACACACTTATTGATACAATGTTGGTCAAAAGCTAGAAATTTCTCACAGTCCATAAAGACAGTCCTCATCATTCGTCACAGTAAAATTGCAGTGTTTTTCTCAAAGTCTGAGCAGTAAAAGAAAATGCACACGGAAGTAGTGGATTTCCATGCAGTCTTGAAGAAGTAGTGTTGTCCTTCCATCGGAAAGACAGTGCTGACTCTTGACATGCTGACAGATAATGGGCCACAACAGAGCAAACCCACACCAGAGTCAGTCGTAGTTTGGAAGAATATTGGTAGGTAGGTCATCACAGAGCAGACCCACTGTAGTCCTGGTAGAGAGTATTGGTACTGGTGGGTCATCAAAGATGCAGACCCACTGTAGTCCTTGTAGAGATAATGGTATTGGTGGGTCACCAAAGATGCAGACCCACTGTAGTCCTTGTAGAGATAATGGTATTGGTGGGTCATCAAAGATGCAGACCCACTGTAGTCCTTGGAGAGATAGCCAGCAGCCATCCGTTGTGACTGTGCAGGTGCACAATCACCGTTGAAGAGTCTTGCGGATAATATAGCAAGTCCATAAACCACCACTTGTGCACTCACAAAGTTTTTGAAATTGTCCTTAGAACCAGCAATGCTGTTATCCAGTCCCTTGCTGAATCATTAACTCACGTGCAAACACTATCAGTCCCTACTTCTCACATATTGTCCATATACTATGACCAACAGAAACGTGTGCAGTGAAATGTAACTTACAAGTTATTAATAAGATGAACTGGTGTCAATTACAATTTTATAACATGAGAATACAATTACAAAGGTACAAAATACATCATTAAAGAACATAACAATACAGATAACATTTGTAGTAAAACAGGCGTTACAAAAGAATAGAAATAGACATATACATCAGTGTTACAGGAATTATGACATGAGTACATACATAAAAGATCAGAATAACTTTCGAAACATCAACTTCACACATGAGCATTAACACAAAACAGAATAAATAATGTCTAAACATCTTTACAAAGTAAATAACACATTATTAATGCCAATTGTATTTGAGGATAACAGTATTCCTCATCATAGTGAATGTAACTTAGTATTAGAAGAGAAAAATGTTCTATGAAACAGTACACAGAGACAGGAAGAAAACAAATACACATGGGTACACAAACATATAGTGGGATAACACAAAAGGGAAAGGACAGGGTTTGTTTTACTGCAGTATTTTGCATTTGCATGGAGATCTCCCTTTGTTCATCATTATTCCCAAAAAGTCCTATCTAAGCCTGCTTTCTGTATTCTGTTCATATTTCTTTCAAAATAATTATTTCTGATTGTACAATACTCATTTGGGCCCAATTCCTAGAAGAATTCAGAAAACTGTGCAGATATAAAACAGATACACTGCAAAAGCAACATTGTAAATTGTCACTCATTAGTAGCGTCGTGATAACATCGTGTAGCTGTCACATAAACTAACCACTGTGTCCTCTGATATCTCACAGAAAGTACTTTAAACCCAGAATGTATTTTCAAGTAAACCAAAATGTTGCATTGAAATCTCATTAGCAGTACCAGTATGTGTCCTAAGTATGTAAGCCTGATAGTCGTTACGTAATCGTGCAACTAACAAGCAAGAATGTACAACTAACAACACTGTGTCGTCTGTTCATTATAACAATGCATTCGTAATTTCTGTTTAAATAAGTTCTCTTGGTTCTTGACTGGATATTTCACTTCAAACATTGTTACATGTTAACAGATTCTAAAACTGACAAAGCATACTAGAAATGTGAAGTGAAAAGTTTTATGGCAAAGACAAAGTTAAAAAGCAGATTATCTTTCAATAAACGGTTTTACATGTGAAATGTGGTGTAAACCTTTACTCTTCCTAGTACGCAGAGTTTCAACTTCAACGCAATTATCATGTGGTATACGTCGGATTCTGTAAGGTCCATTGTAAACTAGAAAGAATTTGTGACTCAAGTGTTTCTTCTTATGTGACAATGAATGAGCTTTAATGAGAACTTTCTGACCAATATATAATTTCTTTGCATTTGCTTTACCGTGTAGTTCTCTCCTTTTGTCTGCTGCAGATTTTATATTTTTAAGAGCCAAATCAATTATGTCTTTGTGTCGAAGTTTACGTGTATTCGGGAAAGGTACAAGCTCTCTGATTCTGTTCGGTGGTTCTTCATTCTTCAGTACAAGAGTAGGTGGTAAAGCAGTGGAATCATGAGGCATTTCATTCAGCACATTTTGAAATAATTGTAGATATCTGTCCCAATGCTGATGCTTTCTGTGACAATAAAGTCTGCAAAGCTTATTGATTTCTTTCATAATCCGTTCAGACGGGTTGCAATGTGGTGAGTACAATGAAATAAAAACAGGTTTGATTTTATGGTTCCGAAGCGTGCGTGACCAAACAGCAGATCTAAATTGCGGTCCGTTATCTGAAATGACTTTAGCAACGTGGCCAACTTCACGTAAGAAATTTTTAACAAAGGCGTTGGATACAGATCGTCCAGTGGCTTTACGTAATGGAGTGAAAGAAACAAATTTTGAAGTAGGTTCAACAGCGACTAGAACGTACGAAAATCCATTGGATGTTCTGACAAGCGGTCCCAAGAGATCAACAGCAGCAAATTCTTTTAATTTAGAAGGAATAATAGGAAACAACGGAGCACGATGTGAGACAGTAGATGGTTTCGCCTTTTGACAAAGTTTACAAATAGACAAGACTCTTCGAATTCTTTTTTCCATATTGTTAAAATAACAAGTCGTTCGAAGAATATGATAACATTTTCGTGGACCAAAATGTGCGTAGCTGAAATGAATGTACCAAATGAGCTTATTAACAAAGTCGTCAGGAATGCAAAGTACCCATAGCTTGTCATCAACAGTGCAGCGTTTGAACAGTATGTTGTTTCTAACCAGATAATAATGCTGAATCTGTGTGTGTGTCTTTTCATGCCATTTGCTCTTGATGTCTTTCCAAATCGGATCTTTATCTTGTTCATGAGCAATGTCCTTTAAAGATGTGGTGATGAAGTTTTCAAAGGCGACTTTCTGAATGTAAAGAATACTGAAATTTTTCTCGAGGTTGCCTTCTGTGGTACTTTTCTCAAGCCCAGCCGGTGCGCGAGACAGTGCGTCCGCAACAATGTTCTCCTTGCCGGGAATGTAGACTATTGTGAAGCGGAATTCTTGCAGAAACAATGCCCAACGTTTTAACCTGTCATGATTTAATTTTGAAGACATAAGAAATTGTAATGCACGATGATCACTGTATACTTTTACGCGCTTACCAGAAAGAAAGAAACGGAATTTGTTAAATGCCCAAACGATAGCTAAAGCTTCTAATTCAGTAACGGAATAATTTTTTTCAGATTTTGTTAGCACTCGGCTAGCAAAAGCAATGGTTTTCTGAATGGTAGTGTCATTTTCTATGGCTTCTTGAAATAAATGGGCACCAAGACCGACTTTAGAAGAATCCGTGCTAAGGCAGAAATCTTGTGACAGATCTGGATGAGCTAAGATTGGCGCGTGAAGTAACGCTTCTTTCAAAGAATTGAATTCCATTTGTGCTTGTTCGTCCCAGTTCCAAATAGTATTTTTTCCAGTGAGAGAACAAAGTTTTGGTGAAACAAGAATTTGCATATTCAGAAAACGACGGTAAAAATTTACGAGACCTAGAAAACTGCGGACTTGTCTTTTTGTGGATGGAACTGGAATGGCTCTGATTGCTTCTAACTTTTCAGGATCCGGCTGAATGCCTTCAGAAGAAATAATATGTCCCAAAAACTTCACCTTTGTCCTACCGAATTCAGACTTTTCCAAGTTAACTGTAATTCCAGATTCTGCAAAAATACGTAACAAACTGTTGAGGATGCGATTATGTAGTTCCCATGAAGCTTCTGCTATTAGAATATCGTCCACATATAAGGTGATGTGACGTTTTAAGAACTCAGGTAATATGGAATTTAGCCCGCGAATGAATGCTGCTGAAGAAATGTTCAAACCAAAGGGAAGTTTCCGAAACTGATAACAAACGCCGAAACAAAGGAAAGCTGTGTATTTTCTACATTCTGGATGAAGTTCGATCTGATAAAAGCTGGATCTGAGATCAATGGAAGACAACACTTTTACACCATTAAAATTTTGAAGAAGTTCTTCCAACGTTTGCGGCCTGTCTGTTTCAGGAATAATGATCGTATTGATTTGTCTCGAATCTAAGACAAGCCTGATCGATCCATTTTTCTTCTCAACAACATGTAATGGATTGTTGTATGAGCTTACTGCAGGCTCAATAATGCCCTCGTCAAGCATAGATTGTATTTCTGTTCTAACACGGTCCCTATAATGTGCTGGAATTACATATGGTCTAACACAAAATTTAGTATGCTCACGAACACGAAATTGGTATTGAAATCCCTTGATTGTTCCTGTTTTATGAGTAAAAACTGTGGAATGTTCTTGTAAAATCTCAAAAAGGTCCTGCCTATCAGTGTCATTACAATTCTCACTTGTTTGAATTTTATTCTGAATTAACTCATTAGTATCAAATGCGCCGTCGATATCACCCCTGTCAGTACTTGCAGAGTGATTGTTAGTGTCAAGTTCCGTCGAAAATTCCGAACTGTTGTCTAACAGAAGGTAAAGCCGATTAATTTCCTCGTCATGGTTTGAGAGCCAATCTCCAAATTTCAAAGCTACTGACTTACCTTCTTTTTCTAAACTTATTTCAGCATCGTGAAAGCTTAAGATTGCTTTGTATTCATTTAAAAAGTCTACTCCCAGTATAATTTCCGTCGACAATAATGGAACAATAAGAAAGTTCATAGAGAAGCTGTGGCTTTGACAAAAGAATTCTAAGTTGGTTTGTTGGCGTACATCTACACTTTTTCCAAAGATTGCACCTTGCAATTTAATCTTACGTAACGGAAGTGTGGGGCAATCGTTCGATTTGTTGCATTTGCTAAAGGCTGTTTCACTGATTACTGAAATGGGACTGCCAGAGTCAAGTACTGCCGTAAATTTTACATCATTTACTGTAATGTGAATCACAGGATATGCAATGTTGTTATGTTTTATGTCGTGTTCCTGGAGTAAGATGTCCCTAATGTCTTCCATTTTTACGTAATTACTAGCTACGGCAGCTGCGTCGTCAGTTTCATAAGTATGTTTTGTGGCTGCCAGCGGTGTGAGTCATTGCCTATTGTCTCTTTGTTGGCGCGCGTCGTTATTGGGGTTTGGAGACCTAACTTCTACAAATTCACCGTGACGAGAGGGCCCTGCTCTGTTTGAATCCCGCCAGTTCTGATGCAATTCAGGTCTGTCGTTACGATCACATCGTCTGCCGTCATGTCGGTAGTTCCTGTATTTTCTTTCTTGTCGGTTAAATGGTGGAGAATTTCTCCCTGAATCGTAACTGCGCGCTGGACCGTTGCGTCTCAAGTTATTCTGTCTCCCGTAATAATAATTGTTTTGGTTCCCATATAGTCTGTTTCTCTGATTGTCTCTGTGATAGTCATTACCGCGGAGAGGTGATCTTTCCCTGTAATTATTACTACTCTGCCAACGGTTGTCATATGGGTGGTGTCTGTTTTGGTCACGATCTGTGTTGTGGGAATAGCCTTGTCGCGTCCAGTTATTATCGAGGAATTGTGACGGATGTGACCTGTAATTGTTGTGTTCCTGTTTCCGCATTCCGCGATTGTCAGTGTCAATTTCCAATTCTTGTAACAGTCCCTGAAAAGCTTCAATGTCGTCTTTGCAACGTCCTGCCAAAATAATGTGTCATAAATGTTCAGGCAATTTGATTAAGCAAATGCGGATAAGTTCTGAGGGGCTGTATGGGTTTGAAAGATACATGATTCTTATGCAACATGTCTTCAAAATATTTCATAAGACTGGAAAATTCAGATTGTTCGAAACGTTTCATCATTATGATGCTTTGTTTTACTCGGTCTTGTGTGGCCTGAGACCAATATGCTGAGAGGAAGGCATGGTAAAACTCTCCTTCACTGTGGCAATCGTGAATGACCGACCGCATTCTTACAGCTGGTTCATTCTCTAAGTAGCCACACATAAATTCTAATCTGTGCTCTAATGACCAGTTGGGAGGAAAACAATGAGAGAATTGATGGAGCCATGCTTGTGGATGAATGTCGTTGCCAGAATTCTTAAATGTTTTGAATTTACGTGTAGTAATGAACAGCTTATAGTCAAAGTCATCATGTCGGCGAGCCGCATATCGGTCATTGTTACGTCGTTTCGGCGGTTCCATTTCAAAATTCGGTGCACCTTGCCAATTTCTTTCATAACTTCCGAAGTGTCCTGTGTTATTATTTTGTGGTTGTTCCGTATTTCTAAGTCCCTCTTCCCGTATTGGAGCGCGAGTGGCCTCTGAAATACGTAATTCTTGTATTACCTGAGTCAACTGATCTTGTACTTCCCGGATTTCTCTTTGGTGTTGCGTATTAATTTGATTCTGATTTTGTTTGAATTTCCTAATTTGTTCGCACTCTTCTGTGTCATTAAAGACTACCGGTTTTGTGTCGTTCAGATTATCATCTACCTTCGTAGATAAGTTAGTGGACTGATCCGAAAGTTCGGCTACTTTCTCCGATAGTGAACACATTTCCTCAATGTGTTTTTCTGAACCAAGTTTCAGATTGTCCATTTGTGATGAAATCGAATCTACTGTGTTCTTTAAGTTTTCCTGAGTTTTTGCAAGTTGCGTAACCGAATCGGTAGATGCAACTGAGTCAAACTTAGCTTGCAAGGTCTCATGATTTTCATGAACAATAATTTGCAGTTCTTTTATGGCTGCTTCGTGATTCTGTAATGCCTTTTCATGCCGCGAAAAAATAGGTTGAAAATGCTCACAAATTTGAGTTTTTACGTGATTACAGACTTTTTGACATTTCGATTCAATGTTATGTAACTCAGTAGTTAAATCTTCACGCGTTTGTTCAAGAGTTTGTTCCAATGAGTCTAACTTTTGAAGCTGTTGCTGTGTTTGTCTCTGATTTTGTTCCAGTGTGTCTAACTTTTTAAGATTTTGTTCCACTGTGTCTAACTTTTTGAGATTTTGTTCCACTGTGTCTAACTTTTGAAGCTTTTGCTGTGTTTGTCCCATTTGTTGTATTAATTGTAATAACAATGCATTGGTGTCTGAAACATGTTCCTCAGTGCTTTTCGGCAGTGAATTTACACCGGAAACATTCACATTTTGACAAGCAGAAAATGTGTCTTGACTTATTTGAGAAAACGGTGAGGATCCAAAACCTGAATCTACAGTATTTGCGAGATCGTGTCATGTCATTTCGGCTTCCTGAGGCGAGCTGTTGCCGACCGATCGATCGATAATGCTTCCCTCTTCACTAATTGTTTCACTGTCCACGCCATTGTTTGACGCCCGCTCCATTTCCCTGTGCACAGTTACCAAATTACTACTTTGAACATTAGTTAATTCATTACTCTGCGGCGCTGATAAGCTACGCTCGTCGTCACTATTATTTCACAGTTTAGTTTGGAGCCTAGTGTTACGTTTTTCACACGCCATAATTGTCACAATATTTCACACGATAACACAGAAAAGCACAATTTGAAGTGCAAAAATAGGAGAACACATTAACATAGCACTGAAAATAATATCTAGTTAATTGCAAGCGTAGCTGCGAAATACTTGGTGCAAATCTACATGCATGCCACAACTGTTTTACTGTACAACAATGAAAGGCTACAACTACAAAGGAGATTCTCTCTACAATTACGCGCTAGCAATAAACAAAAGCTACACTAAATACACAAACTACAAGAAAAAATCAGAAGATTCCAGTGAGGTATCCTAGGCTAAGGGTCGACATATGAAACGTCCCCTTTGAACAATTATACATGACTGTGCTTAAACTGACACACAATATTTTGTTAGCGCAACGCAATCTGACTTTCAAAATTCCCTACAAAAGAATGGCCCTGACTAACATTAAACTACACCTTTCACAAATCACTTACCTCACAAAAATCTTCGCTGCTCAAGCTACTGCAATACAGCGAGCGCCACTACTGCCAGCTAAATAAAAGATTCAAACTATGGAAGGCACTAACTACTGATAGGGATAGTTAGCAAATGAAAGATATTAATAGAGAACAAACAATGTATTTACCTTGATATCATCATATATAAATATAGCAGTTCATGACAAATTTCAAAACTCCGCCATCTCTCTCTCCACATCCACCACTGCTGGCGGCTCACCTCCAACTGCGCAACGCTACGCGCTGTTCACAGCCAGCTGCCTAACACTGCAATGGCGAGTATTACAACAATGCAAAGCAGACACAGACTGCCCACAGCACAGCCAGTGATTTTCATACAGAGGTGGCGTTACCAATAAAAAAACCTAAACAGCCTACTTACAAAATGGCTCTGAGCACTATGGGACTTAACATCTGAGGTCATCAGTCCCCTAGAACTTAGAACTACTTAAACCTAACTAACCTAAGGACATCACACACATCCATGCCCGAGCCAGGATTCGAACCTGCGACCGTAGTGGTCGCGCGGCTCCAGACTGAAGCGCCTAGAACCGCTCGGCCACAACGGCCGGCGCTTGTCTATCACTACAGAAAGCGTGACGCTGACGGTGAGGTTTCCATTCCAGCGTCCCAATGCTGCCACCATTAAAGCCAAACATGTCTTTCAGGAAGTGTTGCGGGAGAGTTGTGAACTTGGCGGCTGAAAGATTGTGATACTGCGGCCAGTTGACGTAGATAGTAGTTCTATGATCAGATGTGTCTTTTTTTCGTTTTTAAGGCAACTTTCTTGGTCGGCTGGATCTGACGATAACGATGTTGTGGGAGGAGCCAGCAACATTTTGACAAGAGTTCGATCGCTTTTTGCTAAATATATGGTAGTGAAAGATAACAGTGTACACAATATCCTTTGTTACAGTTTTGAACATGGCTGTTATTCAGCAACGAATACTGGTTTCAACATAGGATTAAACAGCCACCAGGCTGCACATAAACGGTAGGTACATTGACCTAGCTTTCGATACCTATTAGGGGTGTCTTCATCAGAATAAATGTTGTTAAACTCTGTAAGATAGTGCATAGGAAATGACGTATGACCTAAAACACAGTCATCATGATGACAATTTTCATGATGCACAAAGGTTACTTGTGTAAAATTACATTGGTAAAAAGCAATAGTCAGAATTTCGAGCAGCTATGCTTCTGTCAAAAGTAAAATATAACGTTGTAGCGCTTGCCCCGTATGCCCAACTGGGAACATCAGACTGATCGGGCCAGTGGCTTACATTGCTGCCACGAAAACAATACGAGTTGCACTGCGGACATTAACATGTGGCCATGTGTATCCTGCGCGACCTGTAACACAGGTTCCCGTCAGATCACCGAAGTAAGCGCTGTCGGGCTTGGCTAGCATTTGGATATTTGACCGTCCTGTCTGCCGAACGCTGTTGTCAAGTGGGATGCACTCAGTCCTTGTGAGACAAATTTGGCAGCTACTTGACTGAGTTGCTGTCCATGCACGGTTTTAGAAAGCATCGCTCCTGCGAAACGTAACTCGCCCTTTTTCCACATGATATCTTGCGAACCATGGATGAAGGGTATCAGACGGATGCCATATTCCTTGACTTCCGGAAAGTGTTTGACTCGGTGCCCCACTGCAGACTTCTAACTAAGGTACGAGCATGTGGGATTGGTTCCCAAATATGTGGCTCGAAGACTCCTCTCTGCCACGCACCGTATTGTGGAGTATGTATGTAGATGTAGGTAGTGGCTCTGGTCTCGTACACTGACAACGGCCGCGACTGTCACTATCCCCTCACTCTATGTAAAGGGCCGCAGGAGGACAAAGTTATTGGTAAGACAAATATTCACTTTGGTAAACAAATAAACATCGAGTAATATATTCTCAAAACAACAGTTGAACCTGTTCTGCCTTATTCTTATTTACACGTAAAGTTTTGTCCGTCTTGGTAAAATATAATTTAAAAACGTTTTAATTCAACCTTACGAGGTGTAGAAGTAGTAGAACACCGTACTTTGTCCTCGATGGTGAGTGTTCATCGGAGGAGAGGGTATCATCCGGAGTGCCCCAGGGAAGTGTGGTAGGTCCGCTGTTTTCTATCTACATAAATGATCTTTTGGATAGGGTGGATAGCAATGTGCGGCTGTTTGCTGATGATGCTGTGGTGTACGGGAAGGTGTCGTCGTTGAGTGACTGTAGGAGCATACAAGATGACTTGGACAGGATTTGTGATTGGTGTAAAGAATGGCAGTTAACTCTAAATACAGATAAATGTAAATTAATGCAGATGAATAGGAAAAAGAATCCCGTAATATTTGAATACTCCATTAGTAGTGTAGCGCTTGACACAGCCACGTCGATTAAATATTTCGGCGTAACATTGCAGAGCGATATGAAGTGGGACAAGCATGTAATGGCAGTTGTGGGGAAGGCGGATAGTCGTCCTCGGTTCATTGGTAGAATTTTGGGAAGATGTGGTTCATCTGTAAAGGAGACCGCTTATAAAACACTAATACGACCTATTCTTGACTACTGATCGAGCGTTTGGGATCCCTATCAGATCGGATTGAGGGAGGACATAGAAGCAATTCAGAGGCGGGCTGCTAGAGTTGTTACTGGTAGGTTTGATCATCACGCGAGTGTTACGGAAATGCTTCAGGAACTCGGGTGGGAGTCTCTGGAGGAAAGGAGGCGTTCTTTTCGTGAATCGCTACTGAGGAAATTTAGAGAACCAGCATTTGAGGCTGACTGCACTACAATTTTACTGCTGCCAACTTATATTTCGTGGAAAGACCACAAAGATAAGAGAGATTAGGGCTCGTACAGAGGCATATAGGCATTTTTCCCTCGTTCTGTTTGGGAGTGGTACAGGGAGAGAAGATGCTAGTTGTGGTGCGAGGAACCCTCTGCCACGCACCGTATGGTGGATTGTGGAGTATGTATGTAGATGTCGATGTAGGTAGTGGCTCTGGTCTCGTACACTCACAACGGCCGCCAGAGCGATCTACTGGCCAATGCCCTTCCGTACCAACGTCCAGTGATGTCTAGAAGTGAGAACGACACGGCAGTCGGTCAGTACCGTTGGACTTTCCGAGGCCTCTTCATAAGGAGTTCGTCTTCACTTTCATCACAATTCTCTACTCTCTGTTATCGCTTATCGCTTCGCTAAGAACATTTAATTACGTAGGGGTTAGCATTAAAACGGCAAAAGCTGGAAGATAACATCTTACCAAATGAAAAAACTGCTGACATGAAAGAACGTTTAGTAAACACCTGTGCACCCCTTATACGAAAGATCACAGAAGATATTAAAAAACGCCCACGGGTCCAGTATTTTTCAGTAGAGACAGCGAAGTATCTTGGGCGTGGTGGTGGATGAAGTGGGGGGGGGGGGGGGGGGGAGGAGAGACAGAAGCGAACGCTCTCGCCCTCGCCTGTAGCTTTCAGCGGTGTTTGAAGGGGGAGACGCTGCTACACGAAGGACGATTTTGCACAACCGAAGCCTGACGGAACTTCCGATAGTAGGCGGCCGGCATGGTGTCTCGTAGAAGTAAATGCTGTTTGTGGCTGAATAGTGTGTAGCAGAGGAGTACAACTTTGTAGTACTACCGGACACCATCCCCTCACTCTATGTAAAAGGCCACAGGAGGACAAAGTTATTTGTAAGACAAATATTCACTTTTCTAAACAAATAAACATCGAGTAATACACTCCTGGAAATGGAAAAATGAACACATTCACACCGGTGTGTCAGACCCACCATACTTGCTCCGGACACTGCGAGAGGGCTGTACAAGCAATGATCACACGCACGGCACAGCGGACACACCAGGAACCGCGGTGTTGGCCGTCGAATGGCGCTAGCTGCGCAGCATTTGTGCACCGCCGCCGTCAGTGTCAGCCAGTTTGCCGTGGCATACGGAGCTCCATCGCAGTCTTTAACACTGGTAGCATGCCGCGACAGCGTGGACGTGAACCGTATGTGCAGTTGACGGACTTTGAGCGAGGGGGTATAGTGGGCATGCGGGAGGCCGGGTGGACGTACCGCCGAATTGCTCAACACGTGGGGCGTGAGGTCTCCACAGTACATCGATGTTGTCGCCAGTGGTCGGCGGAAGGTGCACGTGCCCGTCGACCTGGGACCGGACCGCAGCGACGCACGGATGCACGCCAAGACCGTAGGATCCTACGCAGTGCTGTAGGGGACCGCACCGCCACTTCCCAGCAAATTAGGGACACTGTTGCTCCTGGGGTATCGGCGAGGACCATTCGCAACCGTCTACATGAAGCTGGGCTATGGTCCCGCACACCGTTAGGCCGTCTTCCGCTCACGCCCCAACATCGTGCAGCCCGCCTCCAGTGGTGTCGCGACAGGCGTGAATGGAGGGACGAATGGAGACGTGTCGTCTTCAGCGATGAGAGTCGCTTCTGCCTTGGTGCCAATGATGGTCGTATGCGTGTTTGGCGCCGTGCAGGTGAGCGCCACAATCAGGACTGCATACGACCGAGGCACACAGGGCCAACACCCGGCATCATGGTGTGGGGAGCGGTCTCCTACACTGGCTGTACACCACTGATGATCGTCGAGGGGACACTGAATAGTGCACGGTACATCCAAACCGTCATCGAACCCATCGTTTTACCATTCCTAGACCGGCAAGGGAACTTGCTGTTCCAACAGGACAATGCACGTCCGCATGTATCCCGTGCCACCCAACGTGCTCTAGAAGGTGTAAGTCAACTACCCTGGCCAGCAAGATCTCCGGATCTGTCCCCCATTGAGCATGTTTGGGACTGGATGAAGCGTCGTCTCACGCGGTCTGCACGTCCAGCACGAACGCTGGTCCAACTGAGGCGCCAGGTGGAAATGGCATGGCAAGCAGTTCCACAGGACTACATCCAGCATCTCTACGATCGTCTCCATGGGAGAATAGCAGCCTGCATTGCTGCGAAAGGTGGATATACACTGTACTAGTGCCGACATTGTGCATGCTCTGTTGCCTGTGTCTATGTGCCTGTGGTTCTGTCAGTGTGATCATGTGATGTATCTGACCCCAGGAATGTGTCAATAAAGTTTCCCCTTCCTGGGACAATGAATTCACGGTGTTCTTATTTCAATTTCCAGGAGTGTATATTCTCAAAACAACAGTTGAACCTGTTCTGCCTAATTCTTATTTACACGTAAAGTTTTGTCCGTCCTGGTAAAATGTAATTTCAAAACGTTTTCATTCAACCTTACGAGGTGTAGAAGTATGAAACCGGAATTTCCCTATAGATGGTGCTAGCCGTCTGCGTAGGGCCCGTGAGACCACGTCCGCAGCGCCGTCTGCTTCCTGTAACGGCTGACGACGAATGTCAACACACAGTAACACAAGTTCCATACATTGGTATCTGTTTCAAACCCGTAAACATGTCGAGTTTTATGCCTACAAACTACGATCTGCAGACAGCATTGGTTTTCTGTTATTATCTGAACAAAACAGCTGCAGAATCGCGTGGAATGCTTGTCGAAGCTTTCGGCGAACATGCTCTTGGGAAAAGACTATGTTCCGATTGGTCCAAAATTGGTGATTCTGACGCGAGACACGACGACCGTGGGAAACTGCTGAAAACGTTCGAAACAACGAATTGCCGGCCTTATTGGATAAAGATGATACACAAACTCAACAGGAACTCGCGGAACAATTGAATGTGACGAAGGAAACCATCTCTCTTCAGTTGAAAGCTATGGCAAAGGTGCAGAAAGTGGGAAAATGGGTTCCGCACGAACTGAATAAAAGACAGCAAGAAATTCGAAAGACCACTTGTGAAATGCTGCTCGCCAGGTACAAAAATTGTCGTCTCTCCATTGAATAGTGACAGGTAATGAAAAATGGATATATTTTGAGAGTCCTAAGCGTCGTAAATCATGGGAGAATCCAAACAAACCATCGACGTCCATTGCAAGACCAAATCACTTAGGAAAGAAGACGTTGCTCTGTGTTCGATGGGATCAGAAGGGTGTCATGTATTATGAGCTGCTAAAACCTGGTGGAACCGTTAAACGAGCATTATGTGAAAAACGACCGGACAAAGGAAAAGGGCAACACAAAGTCATATTGCTCCATGATGACGCCCCATCGCACACAGCAAAACGGGTCAGGGGAACAATTGAGGCGTTCAGTTGGGAAATACAGGGTGGCGCACGAAATGTGTTACCATTTTGTTTTTGAATATAAACTTTATCGTCAATACAATCTGAAAGGAACATATACTAAAATGAAGAGCCGTTCATGGAGATTTGTTCTAACTCAGCACATGCTCTATATGTCCACCATTTCGTTTCCTAACTTCCTTCAAACGAACACTGAAGTTAGTGATTACCCTACGGCACATGTATTCCGTAATTTCACTGCAAGCTTGAAGAATAAGTCTTTTGAGCTCCATTAAATCACGTGGACGTTTCGGAAAAATTTTTTCCTTTGGGTACCCCCAAAGAAAAAAGTCACATGGATTGAGGTCTGGACTATTGGGGGGGCCAATTTTGTCCGTTATTGAAGCGACCTGGAAACCTGGGTGAAATGATCCGCATGTCGAAATGCTCGTGCAAACACTCCAACACAGTGTTTGCAGTATGTGGCCTTGCTCCATCTTGCATGAACCACTGCGTGTTGAAGGGCAAGGCAGTAGCAAGAAGCTGTGGAATGAAGCTATTGCGAAGCATGCCCAAAAAACGCTCGCTGTTCAGTTTCTTCAAAGAAAAAGGGCCCAATAAGTCCGTGACTGGAAATTGCCGCCCACGCTGTAATCCTCGGGGCATAATGTTGTCGTTCATGAAGCACTTGTGGGTTTTCAGTGGCCCAAAAGGGTGCATTTTGTTTGTTAACCACACCGTCTAAATGAAAATGCGCCTCGTCTGAAAACCAAACGTTGTTGAAAGTTTCTTCCCTATCCTCCGCCCACTAAGCAAACAGTAGTCTCTGCTGCTTGTGTTCTTCAGTGAGCTTCTGTGCACAGGTCATCTTGTATGGGTACATTTGGAGGTCACTTTTAAGAATGCGTTGAACGGAGCGTCTGGATATTCCAAGTTGCACTGCTGCCTTTCTACACGATTTCCCTGGACTTCTCTGTATAGCAACTCGTAACGCTTCAGTATTCTCCGGCGAACAAACAGGCTTAGGCCGAGGCCGCTTCGCTTCCAATACTGTTCCTTCCTGTACAAATTTATCGTACAACCTGTGGATGGTCTTCTTGCAAGGGACCCATCGTGTGTTAAACTGTTGTCGAAAACGCCCCTGACTCACAGCAAGGCTTTTCGTTTCATGAAAAAGTAACACAACTGGCGATCGTTGCTGTGTCGTCAGTCTTCCATTGTCAGCCATTGCTGCTTACTAGTCTCCTAGCGGCAGTATCGTGAATTACACGTCATTTCGTAACTCATTTGTTTTTCCAAGCTCTGCTGGTACTGCTGTAGAGATCCCAGCTGGATATCTAACGTGCGTCGTAAATTGTGAAAGAAACAATTGTTACCACATTTCGTGCGCCACCCTGTAGTAGGGAATAGGGCTCATTCTCCGTACTTGGATCCTTCCGATTATCATCTATTTGCATCACTGGGACATGCTCTCGCTGAACAACGCTTCAGTTTGTAGGGAAATGTACGAAAATGGCTCGCTGACTGGTTCGCTTCAAAAGAATATTTTTTTTCTTTTTTTGCATGGCATTCATAGCCTGCTGGAGAGGCGAGAGAGATGTATAAATAGCAATGGAGATTATTCTGAATAAAATATTTTTTATCAGTTTCAAACAACAGACCTGTAATTATTGCAACAAAATTCCGGTTTCATACTTCTACCCCTGTTGTATATACGCAATGCATTTTTCGTAATTCGCTGTCATACCTAAAAAATTCCGGTGAAATAAAATGAGTTTTGGAGAATTGTAACGCACATTTTTGTTCGGAAAGAAGTCCTGTGACATTTCCTTAACTTCGTTGACGTATGCAAATACAGTGTGCGGACGGCGCCACAAAGACAAGGGACAAAGACAAGGTTAACCAGAGCGGACGGCATGGATACGAAACACTTCTGGAACTGTTGTTTTCAGTACGAGATCTTCTTTCACGGTAACAATTGAGAAGTTGTTGCTAGCTGACGATTATTGTTGAACAGTGGTTCTGTAATTTTCAGCTTTTGATCGTCCATGGAGAACAGCAAAAGGAAAAATTACACGCTAGGTCAGAAAGCAGAATTCAAACGAGAGCTGGATACTAATCCATGCAAAATAAAATCTGAAATTACTGCAGACCTAGTAATTACTGCGTACGGTCATCAGAAAAAGAAACAGCATTTTGAACGAGTTTTAAAAGCCGAGTGCTAAATCAGCAAAACGCAGCTGTCAGCAAGAAAAGAAATGCGTAGGTCTGGGAGAGGCACATTTACATGGTTCCAGCAAAAAGCGGGCTACAGCTCTAGCGATCCGCGGCGACAGGCTGAAAGCAAGATAGAAAAAGTATGAACAGCTTATTTCAGCGCGTCATCAGAATGGTTACAAGGGTTTAAAGATAGTCGTGGAAACACAGAGATCCGGCGAATCGAAAGCTACGAACGACGTCACTGTGTGACGCTGGATTGATGAGGTTCTGCCGTGTATCTTAAAGCGATTATCAGCCTCAAAGCGTCTATAGTTATGACGAGACCGGTCTAGTCTACAGTCTGCTTCCTAGTAAAACATTAGCTGAAGAGGTTGACTCATGCCCCGCAAGGAAGAGAAGAAAAACGTGCGTGAGAGTTCCCGCCACAAGTGCAGATGGATTCATCTGACACACTTCCCTCACTTATGATAGGAGAGTGTAAGAACCCGAGGCGTTGTGAAAAGTGTAAAGAGGAAACCTACCGAATACGAATCAAATAAAAACTCTTGGATGACTATGATTCTAATGGAACAGTGATTAAAAAACTGGACGTTAGAATGAAAAGGAAAAAAAGAGGATCCTTCTTCTTATGGATCGATGTGCGGGCTACCTAGCCAAAGCAGTTTTGGAGAACGTTGGAATGGAATTTTGTCCCTCCAGACTGTACCTGTGTTCTACAGTTGGAGTGATAAACGATGGCGGGCGAGTTTAGGCTCATTCTGCGCATCTACATCACGCATTCTCCGACGGCCAATGAGCGTTCAGTAGTGTTCCGATCACTTTGTTGAGAATTTTGTACCCAAAGCGAACAGCCTGAATTAGTACTGGAGGGAATTGACACCATGAATCCTGCACGGCTGTCCATAAAGCGGTGCGATTACGAGGCGTGGAGATCTCTTCTTCACTGAAGAGCCAAAGAAACAGATACACCTGCCTAATATCGTGTAGGGCCCCAGCGAGCATGCAGAAGTGCCGCAACACGACGTGGCGTGGACTCGACTAATATCTGAAGTAGTGCTGGAGGGAATTGACACCACGAATTCTGCAGGGCGGTCCATAAATCGGCACGAGTAGGAGGCGGTGGAGATCTCTTCTGAACAGCATCCCAAATGTTCTGAGTAATTTTCATGTCTGGGGAGTTTGGAGACCAGGGGAAGAGTGTTCCTGGAGCCAATATGTAGCAATTCTGGACGTGTCGGGTGTCGCATTGCCCTGCTGGAATTGCCCAAGTCCGCCCGAATGCACAATGCACAATGGACATGAATGGATGCAGGTGACCAGACAGGACTTAAGTACGTGTCACCTGTCAGAGTCGTATCTAGACCTATTAGGGGGCCCATATCACTCCAATTGCAGGCGCCCCACACCATTACAGAGTCTCCACCAGCTTGAACAGTCGCCTGCTGACATGCAGGGTCCATGGATTCATGAGGTTGTCTCCGCTTGACACAATTTGAAACGAGGCTCGTCTGACCAGACAACATGTTTCCAGTCATCAACTGTCCAATGTCGTTTTTGACGGGCCCAGACGAGGCACAAAGCTTTGTGTCGTGCAGTCATCAAGGGTACACAAGTGGGCCTTCGTCTCCGAAAGCCTATGTCGATGATGTTTCGTTGAATGGTTCGCACGCTGACACTTGTTGATGGCCCAGCATTGAACTCTGCAGCGAGTCTCTTGAGTCGTCGTTGCTCCCTTTCTTTCAGGATCTTTCTCCAGCCACAGCGATGACGGAGATTTGTTGTTTTACCGGATTCCTGATATTCACTGTACACTCGTGAAATGGTCGTACGGGGAAGTCGCCACTTTATCGGTACCGAGGAGATGCTGTGTCCCATCGCTCGTGCGCCGACTGTAACACCACGTTCAAATTCATTTAAATCTTGATAACCTGCCATTGTAACAGCAGTAACCGATCTGACAACTGCGCCAGACACTTGTTTTCTTATATAGGCATTGCCGACCGCAGCGGCATATTCTGGCTGTTTACTTATCTTTGTATTTGAATACGCTTGCCTGTACCAGTTTCTTTGGCGCTTCTGTGTATTTAATGAACTTTTATTCCACTTGTTGCTAGCAGTCATGCTTGATGTTGGTGGCATGCGACAGATTCTACACAAGCAAATGAGAAGCTTAATTTGCAAGATACATGCTCACGTCAAGCGCAAAGAACCTACTGGAGGGTGGAAATTTCGACAGTTTTGTACATTTTGATGATAATCTCACCATGTGTGTGAAACTACAGGATGAGGAAGTTATTGCTGATGTGTGCCAACAACGCGGTGACGAAGAAGGCGAATCACCTTCAAGTGACAGTGGTGGAGATGACGTCTTGCTTCTTGAGACCCCTAAACTGAATGGAGGGTTAAGTGCAACTACGAATGCAGGCGTTACACCAGTGCGAAAAGTTGTGGGGAAAAATTTCTAATTCATTAATGCGGTGTATACACTTAATACACTAAACGTGAAACAAGTCAATTTATTTGATTTCAAAATAATGTATTTTATCTTTAATACTTTGTGTTTGTTGTTTGCACAGTGGAATGCGCCAAATTACAATACAAAATCTAATTTCTCTAATGTAGAACCGAATAAATTTTATTTCTTTTATACTGTACTCTGTTTTCTTTCTTTATAGAGTTTACGCATATAGGCCCATTTTATTTTTTTCCATTGAAATGTATGGTGTGCATTCCTGTATCTATATCTGACTCCTAAGTAATTCGGAGTTACAAGTAATGTGTTGGCATCTAGGGAGCCTGCATACTCCGTTCGCTAGGAAAACAATCAAACAAGTCGTATTAATGAGTTTTATTACAAAAAGAAAATTAGAATACTTAAATTTGGCAATTACACAGATGTGTCGCAAGCAAAGTGGGACATAGGAAATATAGGAAATAATGAGTCTTTGCAGAAACTGCTGATCTCTAACTGACAAAAGTCTGTCCTGAACTGCTATCGAAGTGCCTAATGTTGACGTTGCTATCCAAGTCGCTAATCTTGAAGCTGCTAATGAACTGGACCGTCACCAATCGGTCGCAGCGTCTATGTCCTCTTCAATAGGGGCCGTTGCTGCCGCGTTGTCGTCCTTGAGGGAAGTCCGATAAGCGTGCGATTGGCTGAGTTCTTCTCACAGCCTTCTCTTCTCTGTCGTTTCCGTCTGGCGTGCCGGCGCTTGGCTTTACGCCGTAATAGTCTTTCGTCTTCCCCTTGACATACATGTAAACCATATTCTATTGCATGTTTCACAACCGCCAGACCTCTACTTTTCGGGAAGGAAGGAAAGCTGAATAAAAACATTACGAGAACAAACGTGAGGATGTGCCTCCATCAGACCAATAGCTGGCCACGGTGTGTGTGTGTGTGTGTGTGTGTGTGTGTGCAAGCGTATCCCTGCTGTATAACGTTGAGAGCTACTTACACCTGCGACTGCGTTCTTGTACAGCTTTTACTGTCAGTAAATATGTGGTACCATGCTACGTAACCTCTGCCACGCGCTTCAAGAGTGGTTTGCAGAGTATTTAAGTAGATGTATTTTAATCTGATCCATTATGATGAAAATGACTGTAATTACGGTAATTTACATTCGTGAAGTCTCTCAGTTGGTCGTTCATTTATTCAGAAAATCCAGTATTTGCTTAGCATTCTACACAGATGTCAAACTGGGACAGCAGTCGGCCGGCCGGAGTGGACGAGCGGTTCTAGGCGCTACAGTCTGGAACCGCGCGACTGCTACGATCGCAGGTTCGAATCCTGCCTCGGGCATGTATGTGCGTGACGTCCTTAGGTTAGTTAGGTTAAGTAGTTCTAACCTGTGACCATAGCGGTAGCGCGGTTCCAGACTGAGGCGCCTAGAACCGCTCGGCCACACCGGCCGGCAGCAGTTAAGTCCCATAGTGCTCAGAGCCATTTGAACCATTTGGGACAGCAGTCAACACACAACGCAGGAGAACCCACAGATAAAAAGAGCAATGGTGTGTACAAAATTTACTGTGAAAACTGTTCTGCCAGATTGGTGGAAGAAGTTTTAAATAAACCTAAGAACATTTATACTGAACTTATACAATATATCAAGACATAAGCTACATTCTCTTACTAATTATTTGATACCACTTTTACTCTCCATTCCTTTGATAATACTTTAGTTTCGAAATAACTCAGTCAAGTTTTCTTGTGAAGTGTACGTTAAATTTTAACTGTCATGACAATAATATCTTTCTTGCCTGTTCGTAATTAACGTAAACATTTAAAATGTCAGTCACAACTCATTACCGTAATATTTCTCAAAGCGGGTCATCATATTTTTTACAGTTTTGAACGCTTTTTTTATAGTCATCTGTCTTGCTGTGGCCCGTCACGAATTCCTCTCCTGTGCCAACCTTTCCATCTCAGAGTAGCACCCGCAATCTGCGTCCACAGTTGTTTGCTAGACGTATCCCAGTTCTTGTCTTGTTCTACGGCTGGAGTGTCTAACCCGCAGTCCCGCGGGCCGCATGCGACCCAAAGCAAGTAAGATTCTTTAAAGAATTTAACTCGTGTACGAAACAGCTTTAAATGTCTGATTACTTTACGAACAAGTTAATGTATTAACTATTTGAATATACGTAACCAAGAAAAAGTTTAGAGAAGGTTTGAAATTACGTTAAAGTTTGCAGGCAGTCACTCAGTGCTTAAAACCCTGAAATACGCTCGAATTTATCATGATAAAATTTCTGTTCCCATTGTGACGTATGTGAGCGCTTAAACGTGTAGAGTTATAGCGATATTCTTGTATTACTTCGCCTAACATAATGTTATTCTGGAAACTTATGTTTCAGTTATGTATTGTAGGCATTTGTCTGTGTTTTGGGCTTGTCCACCTTCTGTTTGAGGCATTCACTGGGCTACGGGCGTTGTTGGGTCGCACCAGCCGACATCGTGACGTTAGAGTAAGTTGTTGGGTCGCAGCAGCCGACATCGTGACGTCAGAGCAAGTACAGAGATACCTCATCGTCAACTGCAGCTCCTGGGAACACGCCAGATGGAAGGTTCCTTGAACCCTAAAGAACAATGTTGTGAAAGATAACGTTGGGCTTGGATGTACATTTTTAAGCACTCTGTTGTCCGGAGCCTCTAGATCAGTGATGCCCAACCTTTTTGCTGACCTGGCCCACATTGGAAGAAGACGACAATATCTGGACCGTATGTAAAATACTTAACAGTACTAGCAATAAATGCTGAGGGGGGAAAATGAAACAAAAAAAAAAAAAAAAACGATGGACCAACGTGAGAATAGCATCGTGTGGGGGTAATTTCAGATTGAAAATATTCGGTTTATCACACCTGTACATTAACGGAATTTTGTGGAATTTCTTTTATTTTCCCGATCGATACTCACTTCTTGGGTTGCATTGATACTTGCTTTGGGCCGCATACGGCCCATGGACTGCCGGTTAAATACCCCTGCTGTAGAGGAAGACAGAGATTGCGATACATCTAGCAAATAACTGAGGGCGTAGGTTGCAAGTGGTACTCTGAGATGGAAAGGTCGGCACGGGAGAAGAATTCGTGGCGGGAAACATCAAAACAGTCAGAAGACTGACGACTCTTAAAAAAAAGAAATGAAGAAAAGTTTTAAAGCCTTAAAAATGGGATGACACGCTTTGAAAAATATTACGATAATGAGATGTGACTAACAAAAATGCTTACGTTAATTACAAACGGGTAAGAAAGATATTACTGTCATCATAGCCTTTATGACACTAAACTAAAATATATCAGAAGAATAGGGAGTGTTACCGAATAATTCATAAGAGAATTTAGCTTATGTCTTGGTATATTATAAGTTCATTATAAATATTCTTGAAACACTTTACTTAAAACTTCTTCCCCTCTGGCAGAACAGTTTTCACAGTAAACTTTGTATAAACCGTTGCTCTTTTTATCTGTGGGTTTTCCTATGTTGTGTGTTGACTGCTGTCTCAGTTTGCCACTTGTGTAGAATGCTAAGTGAATGCTGGATTTTTTGAATAAATTAACAACCAGCTGAGAGACTTTACGAATTTAAATTACGGCAATCACATTCATTTTCATCATAATGGATCAGATTAAAATACATCTACGTAAGTATTCTGCAAACTACTTTTGAAGCGCGTGGCAGAGGCTAGGTACGTAGCATGATAGCACATGTTGGAGTTTCTTCCCATTCTAGTAGCGTGTCTCTAAGTGCCTCTTCGCGTATAATTAATCTTTCTTCTTGAAGTTTTGTAAGTAGATTTTCGTCTTATAATTTGAGCGTGTCTTCAAGTATACGCAAATTCTGGTTTTTCAACATTTCTGTGACGCTCTCCCCTGAGTCAAAAAATCTGTGAGCGTTCGTGCTGTCCTTCTCTGTATTTGTTCAATATCCACTTGATGTGGGTACCACTCGCCATAGCAATATTCTAAGTTTCCAGCTGCTTATGAACAGCAACTAACTCATCTCATGCCCAAGAACTACATTCACCATATGGGGCTGCGTTTTGATTATCTGAACACTAGATAATTAACTTTTACTTAACCTTAGAGATACTTTTAAATCTGAGAATGTTACGCTACGATAACCGTAAATTCCTTTAAAGGTACAGCACACTAGAAAGTGGTTTGTTTAAATTACGAGAGAACGATGTAAACAGCATTGCTGAATTGCCGAAGAAAACTTTATTTCTCAAACTTCTGTTTAGGAAATGCTCACTGGCAATCTACTCTAACAATGTCGAAAACAGTGTTAACGTACTACACATTTTGACAAAATTAACTACTGTTTAAGTAGGAAATTAAATGCGTCACGATATGGCAGTTCACGATATGACAATTATAAGACACTGGCTTAGAAGGAACAGGTCAACGAACAGAAAAAGTGGAAATATTGCACTAATTACGCAAGTACCTACACTGCAATAACGGGAAACGATTTTCTGAAAAGATATTACTAGCAACGTATACGGAATACGTAACTCTAGCTTTCAATTTGTGAGGACGTAGAGCCATTGACTCTACCCTCCAATAATATCGCTGTCCTACCGCAGCAAAAACAACTGTAACTTTGCCAGATCAGTTCTCTGTAGTACGCGCTCTATGCTACACGCTTTGTGTATACGCTGCGAGAATGAAAGTATTGGTAGTAGGTGACGGGAGAGCGAGTGATAATTTATAGTCGTAATTACCAGCCCGATCCCCAATACCTATTTTTTGTGCGACGATATTGATGACAAAAGGTTCTAAAAAGCAGAGATTCAGTTTGCAATTCACGATATGGTACGAATATATCGTAGCACTTGCAAATGTTCAAAAAACACGCAGTATATCACGACACAAAGAAGCCATGACACAGTCAACGAAAGATTATGAAAAAAGGTATAAACACTCTCACACTCAGGTAATCTGGGAGTCGACTTATATATTGTAAATAAACGAGTGAAACGCACAGATTTTTTTTTTCACTTAGTTTTGTGACTCCTTCTACATTAGCGTGCCAAAGATGAACATCAGCGTTAGTCTATCACAGTCAAATTATCGAAAATTGCGGAGCAACAACAAGGAACGTCTTCCGCTTGGAGCGGCGAACAATGCACCTTCATCTGTGGCAATCTAGAGTAACACAAATTATTGGGAATTTTTTAGAATATTACTACGATCTATGCAAGCGGGGGTCACAAAATAAATCCTCACTTCTTTAATATGAGCTTAAATGAGTTTCATGGTCACAGTTCAGAAACTATATTTGTTGAGAGGATTTGGACGGCGCATAACCTTGGCTACGGCAGGAAACAGTGGCCCGGCATTTCCTGTTGCTCTCTTTCCGTACCTCCTGCTCACAGAAGCTGAGCGGGCGTCTCGTTCTAATCTGGAGATCTGCGCCGACTAACCGGTATTCCCTGCGGAGAGGCGAGCTAAAAATGGACCGTGACGGCGCAGCGTGCTGTTTTTATTGGCCTACGTATCTCGGCGCTTATGAGAGCATCGAACGCCGTCGTTGGAAATCTGTGTGCGCTCTCTCCAGCTGCGGCTCTACTAGCGACGCCTCCTCTGCGTTTAAATACCCGCCGATGGTGGAAGAAGCATGCTTAACGATGGTCATAAGGTCAATGTCCTCTGCTGTACCGTCACACGCAGGTGACACGCGTATCGACACGTTTTACTCAGATGCCGATTTTACGCAGGTGTGAATGGAAAGCACACCTTCTCGCTCTGCACTGCAGCCGTGGCCGAGTGGTTAAGGCGTCTGACTAGAAATCAGATTCCCTCTGGGAGCGTAGGTTCGAGTCCTACCGGCTGCGAAAATTTTTAGAATGACATTCTGCAGGAAAATTGTTTCGAAACTTGTATTAGGTTGCGATTTATGCCAATATGGCAATTTATGAAAATTATAATAAACATACATGTTTCAGAGACACGATCCAGGACTAACGAACACGATCCTTACACGGGATGCAACGTGTGCAGTACAGAATCCGAATTTTGGGCACCGTTTATCACTATCACTGTCGTATTTAGATGTCAGATCTGAATAAATTTTGCTAGCGTCAGTTCTGCGCTAGCGAGAGGACGTTGTTTACTGCTGCGCTGCACTTCCGTGTTCACATCGCTGTACTTGTGCTTCGCCAAGTGCTGTCCGTCCGTTAATTTCCGTGTTCTTTCATATTCCTTGTGTTTCGGTCGCTCCTTCTAGTCGTGCTGCTGCTAATTGGAATTTCGGTTGTTCAACCGAAATTTCGTCGCTGGATTAAGCATGGCTACAACCCTCAGGAAGAATACTCTGGTATTTGCTTTTGACAAAGCCGACATCCCTGGAAATAGATGACTGGATTACACAGATAATTGGTCTCAATTCTGAAATTCTGGAAAAATACTGTGTTTTTGTCAAATTATTCAGTGCTGCGACTGTTGATAAGTGTTACGAAACTGGGGCTATGAAGTAGATTTTGTGCATAGAAATGATTATAAAAGTAAGGTTTCCATCTATAGAGCAGACACTGATTACTTAACCGTTCGTGTCTTGAATCCTCCCACTGAAACTGACAATTATATGATTAAGGAAGCTCTTTCAAATTACGGGGACGTTAAATCGATTGCAAATGGAAAATGGTCGCCTCGGTTTAAACTGCAATGTTTCGGCGGGGTCCGCTGTGTAGAGATGGACGTTAAGACAAATACTGCGTTTCACATAATAGTTTGTGGGTATAAGGCACAAATTATTTATACAGGTCAGGAAGCTACGTGTCGTATATGTAACGAAACCGGCCGCTTCAGACAGGAATGTCCGCGGCGAACTGGTGTTCTTAAAAGTAATTTGATACAGCGTCAGAAGCTTACCTTAAATGATCTGTTACCAAAGAATAGCCCGGATCAGCTGGTTGAGGATGTTAAGGGGCTCCGGAACGCCCTATACTTGCCCGCAATGTTAAAATAACGCTTATCTTTCCTCACAAAGTATTTGAGGTAGGAAGTTGAACTTTTTACAGATTATTTATTGGAATATGGGCTACAACGTAACACAGGGATTTTACAAAATTTTAGTTCAGTTATTAAAGATGATTTTTTTTTCAATTGTAATGAAGATTCACAACAATTTTTTGCAATTTTTTATGTATATATTCAAAAATATACAGTTTTTTGGAAAAAGGCTGTGTTAAATTATGCAGAAGGTACTGTGTAACATTTACCGAAAGTTTGAAACAAATATGTTTGGAAGATCCTTAGAAAACGTGTAATTAGTATGAGAAAATAAAAGTTTTGGGAATCGAGCGACAAAGATTGGATTAACTTTTTAGTGCATGCTAGGTCTATAGGATGGATTATCTTCATCCTCTGCAAACTCCTCCTCCAGCTTCCTCTTGTTCCTCCTCCTGTTTACTCTTGCTTCTATTTCTAGACTCTTTACAGCCCTGTCTGCAGCCCGAAGGCGTTCCTTGTCTAAAGCAAGCATCGTTCGTCGTTGTGTTCGTAGATTTTGCTACCATTTTCTTCAGTTGCAGTTACTGCAACACTGTTCCAAAAGGTGGTTATGTATGAACACTTATCACATTTCAGTTGTATTTCACTAGCAAGTCCTACGTGCTTTATTATGGAGAGTTCCAGACCAACTTTACTACAATGAATACATTTTACACAGTTTGAAAAAATTCCTTTGAGAACCGACATATCAAATATTTCATTCACATCCGATTCGCCCATAAAACATTCATAGTTTTCACTCATTGAACCAAGCTTCTTCTGTGAAGTATTTTCTTTCCCACTTTGACTGCTATGGGCAGGTGTACTTGAGAGGTTAGGTTCACTCACTTGGTTATCGTCTTTATTGCTTACAGTAATAACACATACCTTTGGCTTTCCAACATTTCTCCTTTTCTTAAAAGCCTTCAGAGGATTTCTAATAACTTTACTTTTACTCATTATTATACTTCAACAAAACAGAGACTCAAGAAACAGAATTAATTACGAATATTTTCGAGATAACGACAGAGTAAATAAACATTAAACAATCGACTATCACACCAGCGATATATATTGAACCATCACAAGTTAGCCACAACATACTTTATCTCACATCACTAAAATGTACCTGATGAACACGGACGTTAATAATAACACCATTTGACAGCAGTTTAACAGCGCCACAGTGGGTCACGCCCATGTAGAACACATTTCAAAAAAAATTTAAAAATAGTTGTAGTCTTCGGAATTGAATAAATCATATATTTATTAAAAGGTAATAGTCTGCAGATTCAGAAAACGCAAAAAAGTAAAAATTGAACTTTTCATGATTTTGAGCCTTTCCGGAGACCCTTAACGCAGCGGGCCAAGCTGATGACTCCCTTCACAATAACAGTCAATTTCCCCCATTAACAACAAAAGGAACGCTGTTATCACTACTCGCGAAGTTGAAATGCAACCGAAAAAACGGCCTCTCGAGACACCTGATAGTTGTTCAGAGGACGAGCTGTCCTGTACATCTCCGCAAGCAAAAAAAAGTGCGATGAGGAGGCAGAGGAACCGGAAGGCAGAATGCGAATGGACACTTTGTAGCCATGTATGGAAGTGAAACATGGCCGATAAATAGTTTAGAGAAAAAGAGAATAGAAGCTTTCGAAATGTGGTGCTACAGAAGAATGCTGAAGATTAGATGGTTAGATGACATAACTAATGAGGGAGTATTGAATAGAATTGGGGAGAAGAGAAATTTGTGGCACAACTTGACTAGAAGAAGGGATCGCTTGGTAGGACATGTTCTGAGGCATCAAGGGATCACCAGTTTAGTATTGGAGGGCAGCGTGGAGGGTAAAAATCGTAGAGGGAGACCAAGAGATGAATACACTAAACAGATTCAGAAAGATGTAGGTTGCAGTAGATACTGGGAGATGAAGAAGCTTGCACAGGATAGAGTAGCATGGAGAGCTGCATCAAACCAGTGTCTGGACTGAAGACCACAATAACAACAACAATATATGTTTGTTACTGCTTCACTCTGAAGCGACTGGACGGATTTGGATG
Organism: Schistocerca americana; assembly: GCF_021461395.2. NCBI lineage: Eukaryota > Metazoa > Arthropoda > Insecta > Orthoptera > Acrididae > Schistocerca > Schistocerca americana. The sequence continues at coordinate 154,785,245 of NC_060121.1, forward strand.
AACTTCGGAATGGAGATTGCCTATACCCTGAAGTAATTAATAGCTGCCTTTCATTCCGAAAAAGAAAAAATAATAATCATTCTTCCCGTGGGATGGTCAACGTATTACACTAGATTTCTGGCTCTCCGAACACACCAAGACTCTTGAGATCTTTTCCGTGCTATTTAGACGCCACATACTGCCTCTCCTGGAATATTTTATAATTCGCTACTCGGTCGCGTAAAAATTTTTTCTTAATTAAACGAGTGGGTTGTGAGAGACATGTAATACACTCCTGGAAATTGAAATAAGAACACCGTGAATTCATTGTCCCAGGAAGGGGAAACTTTATTGACACATTCCTGGGGTCAGATACATCACATGATCACAATGACAGAACCACAGGCACATAGGCACAGGCAACAGAGCATGCACAATGTCGGCACTAGTACAGTGTATATCCACCTTTCGCAGCAATGCAGGCTGCTATTCTCCCATGGAGACGATCGTAGAGATGCTGGATGTAGTCCTGTGGAACGGCTTGCCATGCCATTTCCACCTGGCGCCTCAGTTGGACCAGCGTTCGTGCTGGATGTGCAGACCGCGTGAGACTACGCTTCATCCAGTCCCAAACATGCTCAATGGGGGACAGATCCGGAGATCTTGCTGGCCAGGGTAGTTGACTTACACCTTCTAGAGCACGTTGGGTGGCACGGGATACATGCGGACGTGCATTGTCCTGTTGGAACAGCAAGTTCCCTGCCAGTCTAGGAATGGTAGAACGATGGGTTCGATGACGGTTTGGATGTACCGTGCACTATTCAGTGTCCCCTCGACGATCACCAGTGGTGTACGGCCAGTGTAGGAGATCGCTCCCCACACCATGATGCCGGGTGTTGGCCCTGTGTGCCTCGGTCGTATGCAGTCCTGATTGTGGCGCTCACCTTCACGGCGCCAAACACGCATACGACCATCATTGGCACCAAGGCAGAAGCGACTCTCATCGCTGAAGACGACACGTCTCCATTCGTCCCTCCATTCACGCCTGTCGCGACACCACTGGAGGCGGGCTGCACGATGTTGGGGCGTGAGCGGAAGACGGCCTAACGGTGTGCGGGACCGTAGCCCAGCTTCATGGAGACGGTTGCGAATGGTCCTCGCCGATACCCCAGGAGCAACAGTGTCCCTAATTTGCTGGGAAGTGGCGGTGCGGTCCCCTACGGCACTGCGTGGGATCCTACGGTCTGGGCGTGCATCCGTGCGTCGCTGCGGTCCGGTCCCAGGTCGACGTGCTCGTGCACCTTCCGCCGACCACTGGCGACAACATCGATGTACTGTGGAGACCTCACGCCCCACGTGTTGAGCAATTCGGCGGTACGTCCACCCGGCCTCCCGCATGCCCACTATACGCCCTCGCTCTAAGTCCGTCAACTGCACATACGGCTCACGTCCACGCTGTCGCGGCATGCTACCAGTGTTAAAGACTGCGATGGAGCTCCGTATGCCACGGCAAACTGGCTGACACTGACGGCGGGAGTGCACAAATGCTGCGCAGCTAGCGCCATTCGACGGCCAACACCGCGGTTCCTGGTGTGTCCGCTGTGCCGTGCGTGTGATCATTGCTTCTACAGCCCTCTCGCAGTGTCCGGAGCAAGTATGGTGGGTCTGACACACCGGTGTCAATGTGTTCTTTTTTCCATTTCCAGGAGTGTATTCTGTCAGCTTCTCCCACGTCTCAAAATTCGGTGCCTTTTTTCTTTTCTTTTTTTTTTTTTTTTTTCACAGTCGCACTCTTTGTTGGGCTAAAAGTGGCTCACGCCTCAGTACTTCCGAGAGATAACTTTATAACTTTCGCTATGGCGCATGCGCATGGCTAGTGAGTTTCGGCATTAACATTTCTTTGCAAATAGTTGTTTAAACGTGGCTATTACAATAAGATAAACGGAATATTGCGCAAGTCGCCCGCAAATTGCCGCCGTCACCAGTCAATTCGAGGTGTCAATTTCGACACAAGCGGGATGTACCATCGCAAGACGGTTAAAGGTGCGACTCGTTGGGCGAGGCACAACCAGTGCAGCTGAGTAAAGAAGCGCAGAAAGCGGCGGAGGCGGCACCAGATCGATGTGTGGAGGGGAGACGGGGCGGGGGGGGGGGGGAGGTGGGGCCGAGCGTCAGTGGTGGCGCGTGTGCGTGCCTTGCCTTGCTGCGTGTTCGTGCGTGTGTCATGCCCCCTGCTAGCGCTAGGGCCCCCATCCTGCGCCTGTGAGGAGCATCGGCACGCGCCTCAACATTAGTGGCGCGTGGCGCAGGTGGTGGGGGGGACTGACAGACGCACCAGCTGTGGGAAGAAGCGGTGCGCCCCCTGTCGGCCTCCCCAGCTCTGGTTGGCGTCCACCTGCTCTGCCACTAGCGCCACTCTCGTGGCAGCCGCTATCAACACTTCTTACTTGTTAAGTCCAGCGGAAAGGTGGCTCCCCTTACAGCTTGTTTACACAGAATGAAATGAAATATTCCTTGCTTTGCGTGTTTGTAAAGCGTAATATTAAATACAAAAAATAATACGTTAATGTTACAACCAGTTTCGGTTAGCATAAGCGCACCATTTTCTAAAGTTACTTGAGATGATTTATGAGATGTTTATGCTTGGGTAGAATAAGTCGCATACATAAACTTTAACAGTAAAAACGAGCTTTCAGCACCATGGGTAATTGACAAGTGATTATTAACACTCCTGTTATGATTTATGTATGTGGCATGCTGCCCACACACACAGCCATGTCAGAAATATTTCTGTTGCAACATTTGAAAATGAATAGCTCATGCTTACCGAAACCAGCCACATACAAATTCCTTGCCAAACGCAACTGGTGGCTGTATTTTTCAGTCTGAATTATATCAGAGTTCCTGAAGCGACGACAATCATGTGTAGGATATTGATACACTTTGTTACAAATTCTTGAACTATCCTATCCACTTAGTTTTTTACAAGATATTTTTTCAGCTCTTTTATAACACACTATCGAAACAGCAATGATTCACTTCACGTCAATCAGAGTTCACAATACGAAAGAGACGAAACAGCCGACAAGCAAAGACGATTTTATAGGTACCGCGACGGAGCCTCAGAGCTACGAAAATAAAAACGACAGAAGGCGGGTCCAAAACAGTCTGCCATTCCATAGCGACCTCAAGCGCTCAAGGTGAGCTCCGTGGAAGTCGCTGTACTCCGTGCCTTCTATCACAGCTGCCAATCGTAGCCATCTATTGTTTGGTACAAAACGCCTTTACTAGAATGCATTTCAAACGTGGCGGCTGCTGGCTTTTGCAGTTGCGTGCTGCACCGAAGTTTCAAGTTAACATTTTTGAGACACCTACAAGGGAGAAAATTCCGTATCTCGGCGCCTGGTTCCCCACGTTCATTATTCACCACCGACAAAAATACAAAATGCAGTTATGCCGACGAGAAGACATTTTCTCCGAATTTTTACCCTCGAAACAAATACACTGGTGGCAAAAATTAAAGCAACAAACCGCCATTTCCCCGTGTTGTGTCTAATTCACGATATAATCATACAAAATTTCAACAGATGTCCGTACAATTGTGTTCTTCACGGAAGATGGCATTCCGGTCAACGGATGAACACGTCGACGATGACGTCAGGGCACCTGTCAAACAAAATAGTGTTTGCCAGTTAGTCCCACATCCACTCTGCGGTGGAGGGCCATAAAAAGAATGGAAGCAGGGCAGTTGCAAACTGATGTGGCTCGAACGTTTAATGTGAATCGTTGTGTTGTGTTTTGGATGTGACGATAGTTTATAGAGGCCGAAACAATAACGCCGGCCGATGTGGCCGAGCAGTTCTAGGCGCTTCAGTCTGGAACCGCTCGACCGCTACGGTCGCAGGTTCGAATTCTGCCTGGGGCATGAATGTGTGCGATGTCGTTAGGTTAGTTAGGTTTAAGTAGTTCTAAGTTCTAGGGGACTGATGACTTCCGATGTTAAGTCCCATAGTGCTCAGAGCCATTTGAACCATTTTTTGAAACAGTATTCCTACGACCAGGACATGGCCGACAACTTGTGACATCAAAAGGAGACGACCGTTATTTGTCCGTAAGGGCACGACGGTACCGCCTTAGTTCTGTACGTTAACTGGCATCTGGCCTCGCCGCATCCACTGAACGTGTTGTATCCAGAAAAACGGGGTACAGAAGGCATCGGCAGAGCGGCCTTTATTTTAGGACACCTGCTGTGTTTGTACCTCTGATGCGTCTTCACATCTACATCTACATGCATACTCCGCAATCCACCATACGGTGCGTGGTGGAGGGTACCTCGTACTATAACTAGCATCTTCTCTCCCTGTTCCACTCCCGAATAGAACGAGGGAAAAATGACTACCTATACGCCTCTGCACGAGCCGTAATCTCTCTTATCTTTGTGGTATTTCCGCGAAATATAAGTTGGCGGCAGTAAAATAGTACTGCAGTCAGCCTCAAATGCTGGTTCCCTAAATTTCCTCAGTAGCGATTCACGAAAAGAACGTCTCCTTTCCTCTAGAGACTCCCACCCGAGTTCCTGAACTCGCGTGATGATGAAACCTACCAGTAGCCGGTCGAAGTGGCCGAGCGGTTAAAGGCGCTTCAGTCTGGAACCGCAAGACCGCTACGGTCGCAGGTTCGAATCCTGCCTCGGGCATGGATGTTTGTGATGTCCTTAGTTTAGTTAGGTTTAAGTAGTTCTAAGTTCTAGGGGACTAATGACCTCAGCAGTTGAGTCCCATATTGCTCAGAGCCATTTGAACCATTTTTTGAACCTACCACTAACAAATCTAGCAGCCCGGCTCTGAATTGCTTCTATGTCCTCCCTCAATCCGACCTGATAGGGATCCCAAACGCTCGAGCAGTACTCAAGAATAGGTCGTATTAGTGTTTTATAAGCGGTCTCCTTTACAGATGAACCACATCTTCCCAAAATTCTACCAATGAACCGAGGACGACTATCCGCCTTCCCCACAACTGCCATTACATGCTTGTCCCACTTCATATCGCTCTGCAATGTTACGCCCAAATATTTAATCGACGTGACTGTCCCAAGCGCTACACTACTAATGGTTGGCTCTGAGCATTATGGGACTTAACATCTCAGGTGATCAGTCCCCTAGAACTTAGAACTACTTAAACCTAACTAACCTAAGGACATCACACACATCCATGCCCGAGGCAGGATTCGAACCTGCGACCGTAGTGGTCGCGCGGTTCCAGACTGAAGCGCCTAGAACCGCTCGGCCACCAGGGGCCGGCCGCACTACTAATGGCGATTCAAACATTACAGAATTTTTTTCGTATTCATCTGCATTAATTTACGTTTATCTATATTTAGAGTTAGCTGCCATTCTTTACACCAATCACAAATCCTGTGCAAGTCAACTTGTATCCTCCTACAGTCACTCAACGACGACACCTTCCCGTACACCACAGCATCATCAGCAAACAGCAGCACGTTGCTATCCACCCTATCCAAAAGATCATTTATGTAGATAGAAAACAACAGCGGGCCTACCACACTTCCCTGGGGCACTCCAGATGATACCCTTACCTCCGATGAACACCCACCATCGAGGACAACGTACTGGGTTCTATTAATTAAGAAGTCTTCGAGCCACTCACATACTTGGGAACCAATCCCACATGCTCGTACCTTAGTTAGGAGTCTGCAGTGGGGCACCGAGTCAAACGCTTTCCGGAAGTCAAGGAATATGGCATCCATCTGATGCCCAGTGGGCCAGTGTTCTTTTCGCAGGTGAGTCCCGATTTGGTCTGGACGGATTCACGTCTGGAGGGACCCAGACATTGTGGAAAAAGTCCGATATCGAGGAGGATCCTTAATGGTGTGGGCAGGGATTATGTCTCCTCATGAAATTGTACGGGTGAATTGGCGGGGTTTAACTGCTGTCAGGCATCGCGGCGACATCTTGGAACCTCATGTGCGGTTGTTGCGAGGTGGTGCGGGCACAGACTTCGTGCTGATGGGGGATAATGCTCCCTCATAGTGCATGGATGGTCGATGTTGTCTTAGAAACGGAAGATGTTGCACGCATGGCGTGGCCTGCTCGCTCTCCCTGTTTGAATCCCACAGAGTCTGTCTGGAATGCACTAGGGAGACAGCATCCACCAACGACTCTGAAAGATTTGTGAGTAGCTCTTCGGGAAGAATGGGCGTTATTGCCTCAACATGTGACTGATGACATTGTAAGCTTATCTGTCCGTCGCTGACATAGAAGACCGCAAACCTTCTTTCCTTACCGTCTGGGCAAGCTGTGCAGTGACTAGAGTACATGTAAGGCTTACTGGGACAGGGTAAATGCTAGCTACAATGAAGTCGATAATTCGATTGTAATACTGGCATTTTAATTTGATATCCACCACAACTGACAAAATTTACAAAAAAGAAAAAAAAATGTGAATTTCTTTGTCCACCCACACACTCCTGAGAACGGCACATTAACAATTTGCAATTACTCGCCCCTATTACCGGCAGCTGCATTGATAAATACTCGGCACCTCGCAAGGATAACTATCAGATCAAGAATATTAGGTAAGTTGTTGGGAGTGGTTGAGCGTTGGTGAAAATCTCGCTTCTGAGCACACAAAGAGCGCTAACCGCAGAACTCTGCACGGAGCATGTGTTGGTGCAATGCTATGATACAGACCGTATATCTCCCTTCGAAGACGATGGCCAAGACGCCGTCTCCAAGTCCGTACCGCTCGATGGCTGAAGGCGAAGTTCTCTCTCTCCGTAATTCTCCCGTCTCCCACGCGTACGAAAACGCGGCGGAAGAATACCCCGTTTCAGCCAATGTCAAAAGCTCTATCATCGCCGAAATCCCTCCAACGGCATTTCTGAGATCTACCCAATGATCGAGTAGGTCATAACGGCCCAAGGCAAACGAAATTCCCGTCTTCGCCACGTGTTGCCCAGCACAGGTGGCTCCGGATGCCGGGCTAACCCCAAAAGCGCAGTATTGTCCCGCGTCTCCGGTGAGCGCTACCTGCCGCCCACGGCGGCCCGGCGAGCTACGGCCATCTGCAGACTTTACATTCCACAATCCTCAACTTCCGACGGTTTTTACCAACGCTTTAAGTTAGTGGCTCAATCATGCAGATACGCAGTGAGTACTGCTCGAGAGTGCCTCATATTTATAATAATTCAATAGTCATGATCTGATGCCCTGGCCAGTCCCTTTATTATTAATACTAATGTAGGTAGGCTAACGTGTAATAGCCCATGTCCTGGAACCTTACAACATCATTCACAGCACGCCCCGTCGTTGTCAGGCCTGTACTGCTGCCAGAGGTCGTCACACCCCATACTGAGCACTTTAACCAGTTACCGGAATGTGTGTGCAAATACAGGGTTATTACAAATGATTGAAGCGATTTCACAGCTCTGCAATAACTTTATTATTTGAGATATTTCCACAATGCTTTGCACACACATACAAAAACTCAAAAAGTTTTTTTAGGCATTCACAAATGTTCGATATGTGCCCCTTTAGTGATTTGGCAGACATCAAGCCGATAATCAAGTTCCTTCCACACTCGGCGCAGCATGTCCCCATCAATGAGTTCGAAAGCATCGTTGATGCGAGTTCGCACTTCTGGCACGTTTCTTGGTAGAGGAGGTTTAAACACTGAATCTTTCACATAACCCCACAGAAAGAAATCGCATGGGGCTAAGTCGGGAGAGCGTGGAGGCCATGACATGAATTGCTGATCACGATCTCCACCACGACCGATCCATCTCCTGTTGAAGAAATGCCGAACATCATGATGGAAGTGCGGTGGAGCACCATCCTGTTGAAAGATAAAGTCGGTGCTGTCGGTCTCCAGTTGTGGCATGAGCCAATTTTCCAACATGTCCAGATACACTGAAACGTCCCCTTTGAACAATTCTTACACGACTGTCCTTAAACTGACACACAATATTTTGTTAGCGCAACGCAATCTGACTTTCAAGCGCAACGCAATCTGACTTTCAATAATCCCTACAAAAGAATGGGCCCTGACTAACAGTAAACTATACCTTTCACAAATCACTTACCTCACAAAAATCTTCGCTACTCAAGCTACTGCAATACAGCGAGCGCCACTACTGCCAGCTAAATAAAAGATTCAAACTACTGAAGGCACTAACTACTGATAGGGATAGTTAGCAAATGAAAGATATTAATAGAGAACGAACAATGTATTTACCTTGATATCATCGTATATAAATATAGCAGTTCATGACAAATTACAAATCTCCGCCATCTCTCTCCCCACATCCACCACTGCTGGCGGCTCACCTCCAACTGCGCAACGCTACGTGCTGTTCACAGCCAGCTGCCTAACACTACAATGGCGAGTATTACAACAATGCAAAGCAGCCACAGACCGCACACAGCACAGCCAGTGATTTTCATACAGAGGTGGCGTTACCAATAAAAAAAACCTAAACAGCCTACTTACATAGCCCCCATGCTCCCCACAAAAAATTTTACAAATTGGATTGGGCAGTGGCCAATACAGATTTGAAAATTTTTTTTCATAATTACAATAACAAAGAAATCAAATGCACACACTTATTGATACAATGTTGGTCAAAAGCTAAAATTGTCTCACAGTCCATAAAGACAGTCCTAATCGTACATAACAGGAGAATAGCAGTGTTTTTCTCAAAGTCTGAGCAGTAAAAGAAAATGCACACGCAAGTAGTGGATTTCCATGCAGTCTTGAAGAAGTAGTGTTGTCCTTCCAATGGAAAGACAGTGCTGACTCTCGACATGCAGACAGGTAATGGGCCACAACAGAGCAAACCCACAGCAGAGTCAGTCGAAATTTTGAAGAGTATTGGTAGGTAGGTCATCACAGAGCAGACCCACTGTAGTCCTGGTAGAGATTACGGTATTGGTGGGCCACCAGAGGTGCAGACCCACTGCAGTCCTTGTAGAAATAATGGCATGGTGGGTCATCATAGATGCAGACCCACTGTAGTCCTTGTAGAGATAATGGTACTGGTGGGTCATCAAAGATGCAGACCCACTGTAGTCCTTGGAGAGATAGCCAGCAGCCATCTATTGTGACTGTGCAGGTGCACAATCACCGTTGAAGAGTCTTGCGGATAATGTAGCAAGTCCATAAACCACCACTTGTGCACTCACAAAGTTGTTGAAATTGTCCTTAGAACCAGCAATGCTGTTATCCAGTCCCTTGCTGAATCATTAACACACGTGCAAACACTATCAGTCCCTACTTCTCACATATTGTCCATATACTATGACCAACAGAAACGTGTGCAGTGAAATGTAACTAACAAGTTAATAATATCATGAACTGGTGACAATTACAATTTTATAACATAAGAATACGATAACAAAGGTACAAAACACATCATTAAAAACATAATAATACAGATAACGTTTGTAGTAATAGGGGCTTTACAAAAGAATAGAAATAAACATATACATCAGTGTTACAGGAATTATGACATAAGTAAATACATAAAAGATCAGAATAACTTTTGAAACATGAACTTTACACATGAGCATTAAAACAAAACAGAATTAATAATGTCTAACATCTTTACAAAGTAAATAACATATTATTAACGCAAATTATATTTGAGGATAACAGTATTCCTCATCATAGTTCATGTAGCTGAGTATGAGAAAAATTCTACAACAAAAGTCTGATGAGGTAAACATATAAAGACAGGAAGAACATATATACACAAGGGTACCCAAACACATAGTGGGATAACACAAAAGGAAAGGACAGGGTTTGTTTCATTGCAGTATTTTGCAAACAAAACTTTCTTTGCTTCTTGGAGATCTCCCTTCATTCATCATTATTCCCAAAAGTCCTATCTAAGCCTGCCTTCTGTATTTCGTTCACATCCTCTGTCAAAAATAGTTTTTCTCTCTGCTTTCTGTATTCTGTTCATATCCTCTGTCAATAATAGTTTTTCTCCACTGTACAGTATCCTTTTTATTTTGCCAGACCATTTTCTGATAGCTTCTCAATGCATTTCTTATAAATTTATAATAGTTAGTTTCTTATATAGTCTCCTCTTAAGCTAACTTAAATCTACTGAGCTCAGATACTAAACTAAGGGACGAGGCAATGCAGCAGCACATAACAAATTAACACAAACAGCAATGCAAAAAAAAATGGAAAATTGCAAAGCAAGCTACAGTAAATATAAATTACCAAGCAATGCAACATTACAACTAATATGAGCCAATGTACAGTAGCAAGAAAAATAAGTCAGTAGTAAAATTAGCTTAACAGAGTAACACAATTTAAAATTCAGTAGCACAATGCCTGGCAAACAGCAGCAGCAAATATAAAAAATATAAAACTTATATCTATACATGACAAAGCTCAAGCAGAAAAGATATTACAGTAAAAACAACAATGCAGATAAGGGAAATGTATATTAACATATTAATATCTATGTAATTAAAGTGGTGCACCACAACAACTGATTGTAAAAAGAAATATTACCATGTACTTGAAAAGAAAATTATGTGTTACTGTTACTAGTTCCTTCTTATTGTTCTTTCCTTTCCAAGTGCTCCTTTTTTAAAGAATGTGGATCATAAAATAATTATTTAATAGATCTGTTGACAGAAAGTGTTCACATTAGCAAATGAAAGATATTAATAGAGAACAAACAATGTATTTACCTTGATATCATCATATATAAATATAGCAGTTCATGACAAATTTCAAAACTCCGCCATCTCTCTCCCCACATCCACCACTGCTGGCGTCTCACCTCCAACTGCGCAACGCTACGCGCTGTTCACAGCCAGCTGCCTAACACTACAATGGCGAGTATTACAACAATGCAAAGCAGCCACAGACTGCACACAGCACAGCCAGTGATTTTCATACAGAGGTGGCGTTACCAATAAAAAAAACCTAAACAGCCTACTTACAACATGTGTCCTGTAACGTTTTTTTCGCAGAAGAAAAAGGGGCCGTAAACTTTAAACCGTGAGATTGCACAAAACACGTTAACTTTTGGTGAATTGCGAATTTGCTGCACGAATGCGTGAGGATTCTCTACCGCCCAGATTCGCACATTGTGTCTGTTCACCTCACCATTAAGAAAAAATGTTGCTTCATCACTGAAAACAAGTTTCGCACTGAACGCATCCTCTTCCATGAGCTGTTGCAACTGCTCCGAAAATTCAAAGCGTTTGACTTTGTCATCGGGTGTCAGGGCTTGTAGCAATTGTAAACGGTAGGGCTTCTGCTTTAGCCTTTTCCGTAAGATTTTTCAAACCGTCGGCTGTGGTACGTTTAGCTCCCTGCTTGCTTTATTCGTCGACTTCCGCGGGCTACGCGTGAAACTTGCCCGCACGCGTTCAACCGTTTCTTCGCTCACTGCAGGCCGACCCGTTGATTTCCCCTTACAGAGGCATCCAGAAGCTTTAAACTGCGCATACCATCGCCGAATGGAGTTAGCAGTTGGTGGATCTTTGTTGAACTTCGTCCTGAAGTGTCGTTGCACTGTTATGACTGACTGATGGGAGTGCATTTCAAGCACGACATACGCTTACTCGGCTCCTGTCGCCATTTTGTCTCACTGCGCTCTCGAGCGCTCTGGCGGCAGAAACCTGAAGTGCGGCTTCAGCCGAACAAAACTTTATGAGTTTTTCTACGTATCTGTAGTGTGTCGTGACCATATGTCAATGAATGGAGCTACAGTGAATTTATGAAATCGCTTTAGTCATTTGTAATAGCCCTGTACGTTAAGTTGGAAAAAAGAAGAACGTTTTTGTCTACCGTTATGCATACTACAGTTGTTTACGTTCTGCATTCTTTACATTGTTTTTACTTTGCTGTCATCTGTTTACTCTGTTTTGTGGCAAAATAAATGCAACCTTACAAAATTTCCGTCTGTTGCTTCAATTTTGGACACCAGTGTTTGTGAATAAAGCAAAAGTGTTATGATTGCTGCTGAAATGCCAATACTGGTCATATTCTTGGTGGTGTACCCTAGCGGCAAGGATAACAAATTAACGTTGCAGGCGGACAGAATGCTGGGAGAAGTCTTCTCCATAGAGTGGTGCTGCCTCGCAGAGCATGTGGAACAGTTCAGCCGGTGAAGTCACCGCAGAGCTACCAGGTGCTACTGACAGGCCTGTACTCGATCCTGCTCCAAGTTAAGCTGACCGCGCTCTATGCCAGAGAGATGCCGTTGGACGGCAATTCCCTAGAGTTTGCTTCGAGCCCGGCAATAGAGCGTTGGACGACCAAAGCTAACATATTTCATGGTACGTATTAGGCTTGCTAAACCAAAAAACATATATAAGAAAAGGGAACACGCGAAGTGTTAAATTATTGGGAGCTGTGCAACACTACACACTACTATTGCAAGAACTGTGAATCGATGTATTAGACACGAACTGTGTGTGTGCTATTGCTGCCATATTGTACCACATTTAAACGTGAGACTCCTTAAATTGTGTTTACACAATTGTTCTAGTTCAGTGAGATATTTCTACCATAGCAGATAATCAGCACGAAAATTGAGTTTCCAGTACTGTACGAGACGCTCTGTCCCGCATTGCCAGCCCTCGCGCAGAACCAGTCTTTCCCCTCTCACTGCCAACTTCGCTGGGGTGAGCTCATTATAGGCACACAGAAAAGAAACTGGTACACCTAATATTGTGCAGGGCCGCAGCGAGCACGCAGAAGTGCCGCAATACGACGTGGCATCGACTCGACTAATATCTGAAGTAGTGCTGGAAGGCCGGCCGCTGTGGCCGAGCGGTTCTAGGCGCTTCAGCCTGGAACCGCGCGACCGCTACAGTCGCAGGTTCGAATCCTGCCTCGGGCATGGATGTGTGTGATGTCCTTAGGTTAGTTCGGTTCAAGTAGTTCTAAGTTCTAGGGGACTGATGACCTCAGATGTTAAGTCCCATAGTGCTCAGAGCCATTTGAACAAAGTGCTGGAAGGAATTGACGCCATGAATCCTGCAGGGCTGTTCATAAATTCGTAAGAGTACGAGGGTGGAGATCTTTTCCGAACAACACCTTGCAAGGCATCACAGATATGCTCAATAATGTTCATATCTGGGAAGTTTGGTGGCCAGCGGAAGTGTTTAAACTCAGAAGAGTGTTGCTGGTGTCACTCTGCAGCAATTATTGACGTTTGGGGTGTCGCACTGTCCTGCTGGAATTGCTCAAGTCCGTCGGAATGCGCAGTGGACATGAATGGATGCAGGTGATCAGATAGGATGCTTACCACGTGTCATCTGTCAGAGTCGTATCTAGACTTATCAGGGGTCCCGTATCATTCCAGCTGCACACGATCCACACCATTACAGGGTGTCCACCAGCTTGAACAGGTCCCTGCTGACATGCAGGGTCCATGAATTCATGAGGTTCTCCCCATACCCGTACACGTCCATCCCCTCGAAACAATTTGAAACGAGACTCGTCCGACCAGTCATTGTGTTTCCTTATGAATGGTGGGCTCCATGTGGTTCCCACATCGTGCAGCGACCGTAAACCATAAAATTACCAAATATGCAGCAACCAGTCGGAATATCATGTTTTATTTACTCACTTTTGCAAATCGATTTCAACTGATTAACAGCCATCATCGGTGCTACAGATACAAGAACAAAAATAATTAATAACAGTGACCAAATAAGTAAATGTACATAAAGCAACGTAAACCAATTAAATGTATACAGACGCATTAAACCATTTAAAATGAACATACAAATTGACCTTTCAACCAATACCTGTCTTAAGCAGAGGTCAAACGTAAAGTGATACATCGAGAATTGGCTATGACAACGAGAAACCATAAGGGGGCGCTGCAAAGCAAATCCGCCATCTACGCGAAAAGACAGAGCTAAAATAAAAATGAGAAGAAGAAGAAGAAGAAGAAGAAGAAAGAGGTATGACATACAAAGTGAGGTAAAATATAATGATATAATACTAAAATATTTACATGAATTGGATATATTGACTAGGATTTTTGTCAACCACATAGTAGAGTTATATACGCCAAAAAGCGATTGTACAAATTAGTAAAAAGGAACAAACATAGATGAGAAAAAATTAAAAAGAAATTTTAACAATTTTTTAGTTATATATATATATATATATATATATATATATATATATATATATATATATACAGGGCTATTACAAATGATTGAAGCGATTTCATAAATTCACTGTAGCTCCATTCATTGACATATGGTCACGACACACTACAGATACGTAGAAAAACTCATAAAGTTTTGTTCGGCTGAAGCCGCACTTCAGGTTTCTGCCGCCAGAGCCCTCGAGAGCGCATTGAGACAAAATGGCGAAAGGAGCCGAGAAAGCGTATGTCGTGCTTGAAATGCACTCACATCAGTCAGTCATAACAGTGCAACGACACTTCAGGACGAAGTTCAACAAAGATCCAGCAACTGCTAACTCCATTCGGCGATGGTATGCGCAGTTTAAAGCTTCTGGATGCCTCTGTAAGGGGAAATCAACGGGTCGGCTTGCATTGAGCGAAGAAACGGTTGAAGGTGTGCGGGCAAGTTTCACGCATAGCCCGCGGAAGTCGACGAATAAAGCAAGCAGGGAGCTAAACGTACCACAGGATGGTGCTCCACCGCACTTCCATCATGATGTTCGGCATTTCTTAAACAGGAGATTGGAAAACCGATGGATCGGTCGTGGTGGAGATCATGATCAGCAATTCATGTCATGGCCTCCACGCTCTCCCGACTTAACCCCATGCGATTTCTTTCTGTGGGGTTATGTGAAAGATTCAGTGTTTAAACCTCCTCTACCAAGAAACGTGCCAGAACTGCGAGCTCGCATCAACGATGCTTTCGAACTCATTGATGGGGACATGCTGCGCCGAGTGTGAGAGGAACTTGATTATTGGCTTGATGTCTGCCGAATCACTAAAGGGGCACATATCGAACATTTGTGAATGCCTAAAAAAACTTTTTGAGTTTTTGTATGTGTGTGCAAAGCATTGTGAAAATATCTCAAATAATAAAGTTATTGTAGAGCTGTGAAATCGCTTCAATCATTTGTAATAACCCTGTATATATATATATATATATATATATAGGCATATATAACTGTACTATGTGGTTGACAAAAATCTATTTTAGTATTATATCATTATATTTTACCTCACTTAATATGACATACCTCTTTCTTCTTCTTCTTTTCATTTTAGCTGTATCTTTTCGCATAGAGGGCGGGTTTGTTTTGCAGCGCCCCCTTACGGTTTCTCGTTGTCATAGCCAATTCTCGATGTATCACTTTATGTTTGACCTCTGCTTAAGACAGTATTACTACTCAGGGCACATATTGGTTGAAAGGTAAATTTGTATGTTCATTTTAAATGGTTTAATGCATCTATATACATTTAACTGGTTTACGTTGCTTTATGTAAATTTATTCATTTGGTCACTGTTATTAATTCTTTTTGTTCTTCTATTTGTAGCACCGATGATGGCTGTTAATCAGTTGAAATCGATTTGCAAAAGTGAATAAATAAAACATGATTTTGCGACTGGCTGCTGCATGTTTCCTGTCATCAACAGTCCAATGTCGTTTTTGACGGGCCCAGGCGAGGCATAAAGTTTCGTGTCGTGCAGTCTTCAAGTGTACACGAGTGGCCTTCGACTCCGAAAGCCCATATAAATGATATTTCCTTGAATGATTCGCAAGCTGACACTCGTTGATGGACCCGCATTGAAGTCTGCAGCAATTTTCGGAAGGGCTGCACTTCTATCACGCTGAACGATTCTCTTCAGTCGTCGTTGGGTCCCATTTTGCAGGATCTATTTCTGGCCGTTATGAAGTCGGAGATTTGATGTTTTACCGGATTCCTAATATTAACGGTACACTCGGGAAATGGTCGTACGGGATAATCCCCACTAAAATTATTCCCCCCCCCCCCCCCCCGTTAGCTACGCCAATGGTAAGAAGTGCAGTGTATGTGAAAAATAATTAGGAAAAACATCTATTTCAGCACTCATTAAACGCTTGTAAATAACACAATTGTCGTAATAATAATATAGTCAGGTTTGGTTTCATATAACGTCACAAAATAATTTATTACATTTTTCAGTGTCTAATTGTCGTGATATTAACTGTTACTTGTGCAGAGCTAATGAGTGTGTAGTGTTACGTAAATGCAACTGGTTCATGCGAGTGTAAAGGCACGATGCGACATACGGAAGTTAAATTTTCGTTCGAAACTGCAAAAAGCCCGTGTTATATTTGGCTTCTTGGTGAAACAGCAAAGACAAGCTGTTAACTTGAAACCTCATTTGGTAAACAAAACGCAAAACGAATCGTCCGTTACAGACTGCTGGTGACATTGCGTATCAGCTTCTGTTTCTCTGATTTTCTCGTCGTGATATTTCCGCGAGAAGTGTGTGGGAGAAATTAATGTGCGGTCCGAGTCTCTCTTTGGACAGTACGCAATTGGAATTTTAGCAATGAACTTCTCTGTGATGCACAACGCCACTTTTGTAGCGTCTGCCACCAAGACCGTCATCTTCGTTAACATTAGACTGCTTATTTCATGCCTGTAATAGGACAGAGTTATATAGTTTAGAGATTACACGAAACGAAATCTCTCTCCGTGGATTCCGGCAAGTAACCGACGGGTAGATTAAAATTTACCGCCACAGGCTACGTGGTTTTGAACAGCAGACTCAAATCGGCTGTCTCGGAGTGGAGGTGGGGGAAGGAAAGCGACCAGCGCCAAAACTTTAAACAGCTTTTAACTTTAGCTGGCCTTCAAAGGGTGGGGCCAATGGTTGGCACTAGTGAAACTGGAAAGTTGGCACGTGTGTTATCATTGGCGCCAGTATTAAGAACATGTGGAAACCAATGTGCCGGGCGGCGATGAATTTAGTAGTGTGTTATTCTAGGACACTCTACGCGCCATTCTGACGGAGGATATCCCGCTGCCTGCTATTTCTAGTCTTTCTACTGGGTGGGCCAGGCACTGCGTACTTGCGAAGTCACTGTGACGTTAGCCGTTGACGTAGCAGGTTGTCTGTCCTACTTATGGAGAACAAGCACTGCTTAAATAATCTTACGAAGTCTGCTTATGAATGAACAGTTAGCAGCTACATCTGTAATCAGCAGACCACCTTAGGGATGTGTGGAGGGAACAAACGGGGTGGGGGGGAGTTATGTTACCACTATTATCTTCCCCTCTCCTGTTTTCTGATTGTTGCGTGGGAAAAGCGGCTGCCGACAATCCTCCTTTTTCTTTTCTCAGAGTCATCAGTCTGCTGGCTGGTTCGATGTGGTTCGCCGCGAATTAATTCCTTTCTCAAAATAAAGCCGATGTTTCCCACCAGTAGAATACTCTTGGCCAGGAATGCGCTCTTTGCTTGAGCTAGTCTGTTTTTCGTGTCCTGCTTGCTTCATCCGAGATGTGTTACTTTGCTTCCAAGGTAGCAGAATTCCTTCAGTTCTTCTTCTCCTTCGTTGTCACAAATCTTGGGTAAGTTTCTATCTCACTTATGCCGCTCCTCGTTACTTTCATCTCTATTCGGTTTATTCTCCGTTCATAACATTTGCTGAGTAGACTATTCGTTTTATTCAGTATATCTTGTAATTCTACCTCGCTTTCACTATGGGCAGTGATCGCATCAGCAATTCTTATTGATGTCCTTTCACCCTGGACTTTAATTCCACTCCTGAACCTTGTATTATGTCCATCGGCTTTCTATTACGTGCGTCGTTGCTTCTTCGACGTAGAGATTGAAAAGTAAGAAGAAAGATTGCATCCCTGTCTTACACCCATTTCAGTGCGAACACTTCTTGTTCCTAGTCTGCTGTAGTTGTTGTTCTTTTTTGGTTCTTATATTTTGCCTTCCTCCACAGCATACTGCTATTTTTCTGGGAGTTCAGAACATCTTGCAGTCTTTTACATTGTCGAACGTCCAGGTCGACAAACCCTGAGGTCGTGTCTTGATTTTTCTTAAGCCTTGCTTCCATTGTCCGCCCCGATACCAAGAACAACACCGTGATGTGGCTGTTGGGACAGTTTGTGACGTATATCATCATCCACAATAGTGAAGATAATCTTATTAGTTTCGAGGCTTATATGAGAACGGCACGTTGGAAGATGAAACGTTACCCAAATTTCAGGACGATGTTTCGTAACATGTTAGACATATTTTTTGAAAAACAAGGCGTAGGGTAATTCTCGACGGCGGTAAGGACACAAATCACATGCAAGACTATGTAGCGAACAAAATACACAACGAATAAGGGGTTACACCTCTTCCTAGGACTGCTCCCGACTTCTCAATGGTGTTACTAACTTCATTTTAGCACCAGCAGATGTCCCCCTCGAAAATAATCAACTTTGGATTCTACGCATTTTTTCGTGTGAAGTTTACTTTTCGAGTTAATCTGGTTTGTCAACTTAAAATTTACACCCTGTACAGGGCGTCTGGCTCGGGGCTGTCCTTGAAGCGGACGATCTGCAACTTTTAACTGCATCTCTGTTTTGCCAACTGCTGCTCAAATTGCCACTGCAGATGCAGTAAGATGCGTCAGAGCCATATGCCGTACACGAAGGTCTTCCCTCTCAGTGGTGCCACCTGGCAGTCCAGACGCCGGTCTTTTGCGACCCGTACTTTCTAGTGACTGCTGCTGCCAGAAATCGTGGACGGTGGCTACATTCCTGACAAATCTTTCCACAATATAGCAGAGTGAACATCCAGCTTCACGTAGTCCTACAACGCGACCTCGTTCAAACTCAGTGAGGTGTTGATAATGTCGTCTTTGTCGCCTTAAACTAACGACACCCGATCTCGAATGTAACTAACACTCGGTTACAGCGTATATTTAAAACAAAAGTGATTTGCATCCTCATAGTTGCGCTACTAGTGCCACACTCAGGCGACTGGCGCAAACCTGAATACACCTCCTCTATCAGATGTAGGAACACCCTACCAACTTTCATTTATGACACACAACTCTTTAAAACTATCTGCCGGACCAAGACTCGAACTTGGGACCTCTGCCTTTGACGAGCAAGTGCTCTACCATCTGAGCTACCCAAGCACGACTCACACCCCGTCCTCACAGCTTTACTTCCGCCAGTACCTTGGCAAAGTACTTGCCTGTGAAAGCCAAAGGTCGTGAGTTCGAGTCTCGGCCCGGCACACAGTTTTAATCTGCCAGACAGCTTCATATCAGCGCACACTCTGCTGCAGAGTGAAAATCTCATTGTGGACACCACTCTTTCTTGGTGATGCGATGTTTCTCGTCATTGTATGTAAGGCACCTGTATTGGCCTGTCAAAACGCTGGGAGCCCTTCCCTGCCATGTCTCGTCGCTCGGCTAAGCATCTTGTTGAAGTTCTTGGGTGTTTGCCATATCATTTATCTGACTGTTACACTCGGACATTTACAGGGTGATCCAAAATTCCTATTACAGGCTCCTAGGGCCTGTAGAGACTACTTAGTAGATGAAGTTTTTACAAGGACTCAACGAAATGTACTGTGTGGATGTGACGTGCGTTTGAGGATCGGATCACCTTTAAATCTTCCCACTTCATGGTATGCAGTTACTGGAGACAATGACCTCTGACCTGTGTGCTGTAGGAGGAACATGGTACAGGCGATGTCTCGAGTCTTGGTCGTCTGGTTCTGTTCTACGCGACAAAGAACGTCCTCATAAAAGTCGAGAGTGCAGTGCGCCCGAGGAACATCACTATCAACTCTCGTAGTTGTAAACGTACCAGTTTCTCATAGCCATATGAAGGTGTTATGTGATGTCATAATTACAAAAGGGATGGACGATGGCGCGCTCTTCTCTGTTTGAAGTGTACCATGAAGTTGGGGATCTGAAAGTGGTTCGATATTCAAACATATATTTATACAATCGGTACATTACTGGACATGGGTTGCTCATCAAAACTTCATCTACTGTGTCCTCTTTACAACCCCTAGAAGCCTCTAATAGGAATTTTCATCATCCTGTTTTTTTTTCTTTATTGTTATTTCACTCCCCAAAATGGGGCGGGCTCGCAGTGGCACAATACGTCACTCTTCAGCCAAGAGAGTTACAGAGAAACATAGTCAAATGAGAAAATAACACATAACATAGAATGGTATAAAGTGATGAATAAACAAGAACAAAAATAGATGAGCATAAACGGTAGATTTAAAAACAACATAGGTGAGAGACACACACACATGGGGAGAATGAATACTGTGAGTCGACACGAAAACAAAGAAACACCACAGTGGGAACACAAATGAATGATGCTGGCGACACTGCTGGTGCTGGTGGAACGTAGCACTGCACACAGCACTGGAGTAACACTGACACCACAATGAAAATGTTAAAAGCACTGCACCGAAGGGGACCTACCACTGGGTGAAGGGAGGAGGGGGGAAAAAGAGGGGGAGAGAAGGTAGGGGGAAACCAGGAGGGGGTAGGAGGGGGCACTGGAGGGGAGAAGGAAAGGAGCTGGAAGCCCAGGGGGGGGGGGGTTTACAAGGAAAAAAGGTTTTCAGCAGGGAAAAAGGAGGAAGAAGGGAAGGGGGAGAGGGAGAGAGAGAGGGAGCCCTGAGGAGGGGGGGGGGAGAAGGAGGGATTACATCTGGTAGGAGGTGTAGATGGAAGGCATGAGGACATCATCTGGGAGGGGGAGTTGGTGGAAGCTACCTTGGGTGATGGTGTGGAGCGTGTGGAAATGGAGACCAGGCGGGTAACTGTGGTACAGATGCGGCAGTGGGCTAGGGTGGGAGAGGAATGGGGAACCAAAGGATGGGGGGGGGGGGGAGATCCAGTTTGTGGGAGACATGTAGGATCTGTATTCGTTCTAGGAACAGGAGGAGATGGGGGAAGGGAAGCAGATCATAAAGGATCCGTATGGGGGATGGATGCGATAAGCGAGGCGGATTGCATGGCGCTCAAGGATTTGGAGGGCTTTGTAGTAGGTAGGGGGGGGAGGGTGGAAATTAAAGTGGGCTGGGCATAACATAGGATGGGGCAGATGAGGGACTTATAGGTATGTAGGATAGTGGAAGGGTCTAATCCCCATGTTCGACCAGAGAGGAGTTTGAGGAGACAGTTACTTGCCTTGGCTTGGACCGTGAGGAGATGTGGGTTCCAGGTAAGGCGGCGGTTGAGGGTGATGCCAAGGTACTTGGGGGTGGGAGTGAGGCCAATGGAGCGGCCATAGATAGTAAGGTAGAAATCTAGGAGGCGGAAGGAGGGGGAGGTGCAGGCTACGATGATTGCCTGATCATCCTGTCTTTTGTACCACATTTATTGTTAAAGAATTTGTGGGGAAAAGAAATAATCAGTTAATATAGTTTTTCAGAAAGAATGCTCTAACTGCTTGACTTCTTTTCGTTCACGAGTAGAGAGACGCAGGTCCATTTACCGGATTTGCTAATCGATGGAAGTTTCGTGCTAAGCAGCGGAAGAAAACACGTGTTCCATCATAAGAACCTCCACACGGCGAGATATCAACGGTTGGGTGTGATTTACACCGAACTTGCATTGGTCATATATGAAGTTTTTTAGTGAAAACGAAGATGGTATCATAGATTGCTACCATGATAGTTACTGTTCCTGATAAAACTAAAAAGCTATCGCATTAATCTCAATAGAGGGAGTTTTCAGCAAGATGGTGCGACTTGGCATACGCTAAGAGCAACTATGGTTTTATCAACACACCATTTCACCAGATGTCTGGTTTATTTACGTGCTGTTCCCTGCTCGATCGCCAAACATGTCACCTTATGACTTTTTTTGCCCCTTAAATGCTGGCGTGTACCTAGACAATTCATGTACTCGTGATGACCCTTCTGACGTTATAATATGAAAATGTCAACGGGTACTGGTTGCAGTGCTGTAATCTAATCGTAGGAAAGGGAGATGTCTGACACATTAATTGTAAGAATCACGTAGGACGCAGCTTGCAAAACCCGCGTTCGACTGCTGCTGGAGCTCATCAGTTGGCATTGACACAGGGAACGGAAAAGATACAGAGGCGAGCAGCACGTTTCTTTACTGGTTGTTCCTTACTCGCGAAAGTGTCACGCGGGTGTCCAAACTTAAGTGGCTGGCGCCGCAAGAGAGGCAATGTGCATCAGTGAGAAGTTTAATGTTGAAATTCCGAGAACGGACGTTGGCAGAAAACCTATCCAGCACGTTGCTTCTTCCTACATATACCTCGCGAAAACACCATGTGAGTAAAATCAGAGGGAGTCGAACTCACACGGAGAATACAAACAATTGTTCTTGCCATTGGAAAAAGAACAGGGAAGGGTATCTCAGCCACACACCGCTCGGTGGCGTTCGGAGTATATGAACAATTTAGCCACTCGTCTGATTGAATGCGCCGGCAGTAATGGACGCCATCTAACTAAATTAAATTCTCATATCGGATTACTTCGTTATGTACTCTCAAATGTCCTTGTCCCATCAGTAAAAAGTACTCTACTGCCCATTAAAATTGCTACATTAAGAAGAAATGCAGATGATAAACGGGTATTCATTGGACAAATATATTATACTAGAACTGACATGTGATTACATTTTCACGCAATTTGGGTGCATACATCCTGAGAAATCAGTACCCAGAAAAGCCACCTCTGGCCGTAATAACGGCCTTGATACCCCTGGGCATTGAGTCAAAAAGAGCTTGGATGGCGTGTACATGTACAGCTGCCCATGCAGCTTCAACACCATAGCATAGTTCATCAAGAGCAGTGACTGGCGTATTGTGACGAGCCAGTTGCTCGGCCACCATTGACCAGTCGTTTTTAATTGGTGAGAGATCTGGAGGATGCACTGGACAGGGCAGCAGTTGAACATTTTCTGTATCCAGAGCGGCCCGTACAGGACCTACAACATTCGTTCGTGCATTATCCTGCTGAAATGTAGGGTTTCGCAGGGATCGAATGAGGGTGGAACCACAGGTCCTAACACAGCTGAAATGTAGCGTCCACTGTTCAAAGTGCCGTCAATGCGAACAAGAGGTGACCGAGACGTATAACCAATGGCACCCCATACTGCCGGGTGATACGCCAGTATGGCGATGACGAATACACGCTTCCAATGTGCGTTCACCGCGATGTCGGCAAACACGGACGCGACCATCATGATGCTGTAAATAGAACCTGGATTCATCCGAAAAAATGACGTTTTGCCATTCGTGCACCCAGGTTCGTCGTTGAGTACACCATCGCAGGCGCTGTGATGCAGCGTCAAGGGTAACCGCAGACTTGGTCTCCGAGCTGATAGTCCATGCTACTGCAAACGTCGTCGAACTGTTCGTGCAGATGGCTGTTGTCTTGCAAACGTCCCCCATCTGTTGACTAAGGGATCGAGACGTGGCTGCACGATCCGTTACAGCCATGCGGATAAGATGCCTGTCATCTCAACTGTAGTGATACGAAGCCATTGGGATCCAGCACAACGTTCCGTATTACCGTTCTGAACCCACCGATTCCATATTCTGCTAACAGTCATTGGAGCTCGACAAACGCGAGCAGCAATGTCGCGATACGATAAACCGCAATCGCGATAGGCTACAGTCCTACCTTTATCAAAGTCGGAAACGTGATCGTACACATTTCTCCTCCTTACACGAGGCATCACAACTACGTTTCACCAGGGAACGCCGGTCAACTGCTGTTTGTGTATGAGAAATCGGTTGGAAACTTTCCTCATGCCAGCACATTGTAGGTGTCGTCACCGCTCCAACCTTGTGTGAATGCTCTGAAAAGCTAATCATTTGCATATCACAGCATCTTCTTCCAGTCGGTTAAATTTCGCGTGTGTAGCACGTCATCTTCGTGGTGTAGCAATTCTGATGGCCAGTAGTATAGTTCCCTTCTAATAGCATACACATTTTCCAGCGCTTCTGCCATTGATGGTAACATTTTTGGAACTCATTTTCTGTAATATCCTCCAAGACCATCGTCACAGCTTTTTGGACATCCTGTGTTGTTTGAAAATGGTGTTCCTTGACAGCCGTTTTGACTCTTGGAAATAGAAAAACTCGCACGGAGCGATATCTGCTGAATAAGGTGGCTGTGGTAGTACTGAAATTTGTTTTGAGGTAAAAAATTACTGTACTGACTAAGCAGTATGGGATGGCATATTATCGTGATGCAGAATCCAATTATCAGCAATTTTGGCACAGACACGAAGAACTCTTTTACGAAGTGTTTCTAAAAATTCTTTGTAGTAATATTGGTTATCTGTTCGTCCAGGAGGCAGCCACTCTTTATGAACAATACCCTTGGAATCAAAGAAGCACACAAGCATGCATTTAACTTTAGACCTTGACATGTGAGCTTTCTTTGGTCTGGGTGATCCCTCTGAGCTCTTGCCATAGCTTCCTCTCCA
Source organism: Schistocerca americana (assembly GCF_021461395.2). NCBI lineage: Eukaryota > Metazoa > Arthropoda > Insecta > Orthoptera > Acrididae > Schistocerca > Schistocerca americana. The sequence continues at coordinate 154,809,665 of NC_060121.1, forward strand.
AAAGCCTTCTGAAGCTTACCGTAAGTTGTCGTCGCGTTTTCACCCAATTTAACGCAAAAAGAAATGACATATTGTTGTGCAGAATTATGCGGTTCCATTTCCGTGACGAGAGATACAAACACGTGTTAACTTATTACAGCACAACTCACGACTGAGCAGTTGCACCGATGTGCCGCTTGGACTAGAAGCAGGTTAGAGACCAAGGTCAAAGATATTGTGCCTACGGCAAGCCTGCAGGGTTGCCACATCTTGCAAATAAAATCAGTCTCATTACTTTATTGTCACATGTCGTATGAACAATTTAGCCACTCGTCTCACAGAATGCACCGGCACGAATGGACGCCATCTAATTCTATTAAATTTTCGTTATGTACTCTCAAATGTCCGTGTCCCATCAGTAAAAAGTATATAAAAAACATTTCGAAATTCCTTGGAAAAATAAAGTGTGACAGTGTTTTCAAAGATAAGCATGCTACCCTGCCTGACCCTGTATTTCGGCTTGGATGTGTTTACTATATTTGAAGTCTCGATCTTTGTAAGTGCTCCGTTAAGTCAAGCAGCGATAGATCTTCATCTTCCCTAAGGCGATGCTTGTCCGGCGAACGCCGTCCGTATTTGCCTCCGGCCGACCTTTAACCTTCTCAGAAGACGTATTGCCCTGTGCTCTCTCGTGCCCGAAACTCAAGTCTACTGGCGAATCGCTTGACTCTGCAGGCTACAGGAAAATCCCTTGCTTTGCTTTTGAAAAGTCGCAGAATCACTGTGCCTGACCTACAGTTGCAGTGGCGAAGTTAAAAGAGTACTGTTCGTACAGATTCTTTATTTTCTATTTCATTATTTATTTGTCTATAGTCATCGACCTACTGGCTGGTTTGATGGGGCCCGCCAGTAGTTCCAATTCTGTGCCATCCTCTTTACCTCAGGGTAAAACTTACACTCTACACCACCCCCCTCCCCCCTTATTTGTTGGATGTATTCCTATACCTGTATCGATCTTCTTCTACACTTTTTACGCTCTACAGTTCCCTCTAATACCATGTAATTTATTCATCTATCTCTTAACACATATCCTACCATCCTGTCCCTTCCTCTTGTCAGTGTTTTCCAAACGTTTCTTTCTTCGCCAATTCTGCGGAGAACTTCCCGATTCCTTGTGTTATCAGTCAACCAGATTTCAGCATTCTTCTGTAGCACTACATCTCAGACGCTTCGATTCCCTTCTGTTCCGGTTTTGCCACTGTTCATGATTCACTATCATGCAATGCTATTCTCCAAACATAACTCTCAGAAATGACTTCTTCAAATTAAGGGCTCTGTTTGATACCAGTGGACCTCTTTTGCCCAGAAATGTCCCCTTTAGCTGTGTTAGTGTACTTTTCCTGTCCTTCCTTAGCCTAACATGAGTTATTTCTCTTCCACAGCAGCAGAAATCCTTTTCGTGAGCTTCATGGTCAGTATTTTCTCGCTATCGTCATTTCTGCTCATCTTTACGGTTCATTCCCAATCCATGTTCTGTTCTCATTAGACTTTCCATTCAACAGATTCCGTAATTCTTGTTCATAAGCACTGAGGACAATAATGACATTAGTGGATCTTGTTATTGATATCCTTCCACTCTGAATTTTCATCTCACTTTTGAATCTTTCTTTTTTTCCGATCATTGCTTGCTCGTCGCATAGATAGAACATTAGGGCCGAAAGACTGCACCACTGTCTGACACCCTTTGTAATCCGAGCACTACGTACTTGGTCTTCCTCTCTCATTGTTCCTTCTTGGTCCTTGTACGTCTTATATACTACCATGTTTCCTTATAGCTTACCCCAGTTTTCCTCGCAATTTCGAGCACCACTGTACATTGTCGAACGGTTTTTCTAGGTTGACAAGTCCTATGAAGGCGTCTTGATCTATCTTGTCTACATCTACATCTACATGGATACTCTGCAAATCACATTTAAGTGCTTGGCAGATAGTTCATCGAACCACTTTCACAATTTTCTATTATTCCAATCTCGTATAGCGCGCGGAAAGAATGAACCCCTATATCTTTCCGTACGAGCTCTGATTTCCCTTATTTTCTCGTGGTGATCGTTCCTCCCTATGTAGGTCGGTGTCAACAAAATATTTTCGCATTCGAAGGAGAAAGTTGGTGATTGGAACTTCGTGAGAAGATTCCGTCGCAACGAAAAACGCCTTTCTTTTAATGATTTCCAGTCCAAATCCTGTATCATTTCTGTGACACTATCTCCCATATTTCGCGGTAATACAAAACGTGCTGCCTTTCTTTGAACTTTTTCGATGTACTCCATCAGTCCTATCTGGTAAGGATCCCAAGCCGTGCAGCAGTATTCTAAAAGAGGACGGACAAGCGTAGTGTAGGCAGTCTCCTTAGTAAGTCTGTTACATTTTCTTAGTGTTCTGCCAATAAAACACAGTCTTTGGTTAGCCTTCCCCACAATATTTTCTATGTGTTCCTTTCAATTTAAGTTGTTCATAGCTGTAATACCTAGGTATTTAGTTGAATTTAAGGCTTTTACATTAGACTGATTTATCGTGTAACCGAAGTTTAACGAGTTCCTTTTAGCACATGTGGATGACCTCACACTTTTCGTTATTTAGGGTCAACTGCTACTTCTCGCACCATTCAGATATTTTTTCTAAATCGTTTTGCAGATTGGTTTGACCTTCTTATGACTTTATTAGTCGATAAACGACAGCGTCATCTGCAAACAACCGATTGTCTCCCAAATCGTTTATATAGATAAGGAACAGCAAAGGGCCTATATTACACAACCTTGGGGAACGCCAGAAATCATTTCTGTTTTACTCGATGACTTTCCATTAATTACTACGAACTGTGACATCTCTGACAGGGAAATCACGTATCTAGTCAGATGTTGTTGTTGTGGTCTTCAGTCCTGAGGCTGGTTTGATGCAGCTCTCCATGCTACTCTATCCTGTGCAAGCTTCTTCATCTCCCAGTACCTACTGCAACCTACATCCTTCTGAATCTGTTTAGTGTATTCATCTCTTGGTCTCCCTCTACGATTTTTACCCTCCACGCTGCCCTCCAATACTAAACTGGTGATCCCTTGATGCCTCAGAACAGGTCCTACCAGCCGATCCCTTCTTCTAGTCAAGTTGTGCCACAAACATCTCTTCTCCCCAATCCTATTCAATACTTCCTCATTAGTTATGTGATCTACCCATCTAATCCTCAGCATTCTTATGTAGCACCACATTTCGAAAGCTTCTATTCTCTTCCTGTCCAAACTATTTATCGTCCATGTTTCACTTCCATACATGGCTACACTCCATACAAATACTTTTAGAAACGACTTCCTGACACTTAAACCTATACTCGATGTTAACAAATTTCTCTTTTTCAGAAATGCTTCCTTGCCATTGCCAGTCTACATTTTACATCCTCTCTACTTCGACAATCATCAGTTATTTTGCTCCCCAAATAGCAAAACTCCTTTACTACTCTAAGTGTCCCATTTCCTAATCTAATTCCCTCAGCATCACCCGATTTAATTCGACTACATTCCATTATCCTCGTTTTGCTTTTGTTGGTGTTCATCTTATATCCTCCTTTCAAGACACTGTCCATTGCGTTCAACTTCTCTTCCAAGTCCTTTGCTGTCTCTGACAGAATTACAATGTCATCGGCGAACCCCAAAGTTTTTATCTCTTCTGCATGGATTTTAATACCTACTCCGAATTTTTCTTTTGTTTCCTTCACTGCTTGCTCAATATAAAGATTGAATAACATCGGGGATAGGCTACAACCCTGTCTCACTCCCTTCCCACCCACTGCTTCCCTTTCCTGTCCCTCGACTCTTATAACTGCCATCTGGTTTCTGTACAAATTGTAAATAGCTTTTCGCTCACAGTATTTTACCCCTGCCACCTTCAGAATTTGAAAGAGAGTATTCCCGTCAACATTGTCAAAAGCTTTCTGTAAGTCTACAAATGCTAGGAACGTGGGTTTGCCTTTCCTTAATCTTTCTTCTAAGATAAGTCGTAGAGTCAGTATTGCCTCACGTGTTCCAACATTTCTACGGAATCCAAACTGATCTTCCCCGAGGTCGACTTCTACCAGTTTTTCCATCTGTCTGTAAAGAATTCATGTTAGTATTTTGCAGCCGTGACTTATTAAACTGATAGTTCGGTAATTTTCACATCTGTCAACACCTACTTTCTTTGGGATTGGAATTATTATATTCTTCTTGAAGTCTGAGGGTATTTCGCCTGTCTCATACATCTTGCTCACCAGATGGTAGAGTTTTGTCAGGACTGGCTCTCCCAAGGCTGTCAGTAGTTCTAATGGAATGTTGTCTACTCCCGGAGCTTTGTTGCGACTCATGTATTTCAGTGCTCTGTCAAACTCTTCAGGCAGTATCGTATCTCCCATTTCATCTTCATCTACATCCCCTTCCATTTCCATAATATTGTCCTCAAGTACATCGCCCTTGTATAGACCCTCTATATACTCCTTCCACCTTTCTGCTTTCCCTTTTTTTGCTTAGAACTGGGTTTCAATCTGAGCTCTTGATATTCATACAAGTGGTTCACTTTTCTCCAAACGTCACTTTAATTTTCCTGTAGGCAGTATCTATCTTACCCCAAGTGAGATAAGCCTTTACATCCTTGCATTTGTCCGTTAGCCATCCCTGCTTAGCCATTTTGCACTTCCTGTCGATCTCATTTTTGAGACGTTTGTATTCCTTTTTGCCTGCTTCAATTACCGCATTTTTATATTTTCTCCTTTCATCAATTAAATTTAATATTTCTTCTGTTACCCAAGGATTTCTACTAGCCCTCGTCTTTTTACCTACTTGATCTTCTGCTGCCTCCATCACTTCATCCCTCAAAGCTACCCATTATTCTTCTACTGTATTTCTTTCCCCCATTCTTGCCAATTGTTCCCTTATGCTCTCCCTGAAACTCTGTACAACCTCTGGTTTAGTCAGTTTATCCAGGTCCCATCTCCTTAAATTCCTACCTTTTTGCAGTTTCTTCAGTTTTAATCTACAGTTCATAACCAATAGATTGTGGTCAGAGTCCACGTCTGCCCCTGGAAATGTCTTACAATTTAAAACCTGGTTCCTAAATCTCTGTCTTACCATTATATAATCAATCTGAAACCTGTCAGTATCTCCAGGCATCTTCCATGTATACAATTTTCTTTTATGATTCTTGAACCAAGTGTTAGCTGTGATTAGGTTGTGCTCTGTGCAAAATTCCACCAGGCGGCTTCCTCTTTCGTTTCTTACCCCCAATCCATATTCACCTACTATGTTTCCTTCTCTCGTTTTTCCTACTCACGAATTCCAGTCACCCATGACTATTAAATTTTCATCTCCCTTCACTACCTGAATAATTTCTAAGATTTCATCATACATTACTTCAATTTCTTCGTCATCTGCAGAGCTAGTAGGCATATAAACTTGTACTACTGTGGTAGGCGTGGGCTTCGTATCTATCTTGGCCACAATAATGCGTTCACTATGCTGTTTGTAGTAGCTTATCCGCATTCCTTTTTTTCCTATTCATTATTAAACCTACTCCTGCATTACCCCTATTTGATTTTGTGTTTGTAACCCTGTAGTCACCTGACCAGAAGTCTTGTTCCTCCTGCCACTGAACTTCACTAATTCCCACTATATCTAACTTTAACCTATCCATTTCCTTTTTTTAAATTTTGTAACCTACCTGCCCGATTAAGGGATCTGACATTCCACCCTCCGATCCGTAGAACGCTAGTTTTCTTTCTCCTGATATCGACATACTCTTGAGTAGTCCCCGCCCAGGGATCCGAATGGGGCACTATTTTACCTCCGGAATGTTTTACCCAAGAGGACGCCATCATCATTTAACCGTACAGTAAAGCTGCATGCCCTCGGGAAAAATTACGGCCGTAGTTTCCCGTTGCTTTCAGCCGTTCGCAGTACCAGCACAGCAAGGCTGTTTTGGTCAGTGTTACAAGGCCAGATCAGTCAGTCATCCAGACTGTTGCCCCTGCAACAACTACTGCAAATGCTGCTGCCCTCTTCAGGAACCATACGTTTGTCTGGCCTCTCAACAGATACCCCTCCGTTGTGGTTGCACCTACGGTACGGCTATCTGTATCGCTGAGGCACGCTAGCCTCCCAACCAACGGCAAGGTCCATGGTTCATGGGGGGGGGGGGGGGGGCTAGTCACATAACAGACGATATTCCATAAGCATGCAATTTCACTACGAGCCGCTTGTGTGGTACAGTGTCAAAAGCCTTCCGGAAATCCAGAAATACGTAATCGATCTCAAATCCCTTGTCAGTAGCACTCAACACTTCATGTGAATAAAGAGCTAGTTGTGATTCACAGGAACCGTGTTTTCTAAACCCATTTGACTGTGTGTCGAGACCGTTTCCTTCGAGGTAATTCATTATGTTCGAACACAATATATGTTCTAAAATCCAGTTGCATATCGACGTTAACGATATGGGCCTGTAATTTAGTGGATTACTCCTAGTACCTTTCTTGAATATTGGTGCGACCTGCGCAACTTTCCAGTCTTTGGGTACGGACCTTTCGTCGAGCGAACGGTTGTATATGATTGTTAAGTATGGAGCTAATGCATCAGCATACTCCGAAAGGAACCTAATTGGTATACAGTCTGGGCCAGAAGACTTTTACTAAGTGTTTTGAGTTGCTTCACTACTCCGAGGATATTTACTTCTACGTTACTCATGTTGCAGCTATTCTCGATTCGAATTCTGGAATATTTACTTCGTCTCCTTTTGTGAAGGCATTTCGGAAGGCTGTGTTTAGTAACTCTGCTTTAGCAGCACTGTCTTCGGTAGTATCTCCATTGCTATCGCGCAGAGAAGGCAGTGATTGCTTCTTGCCGCTAACGTTGATTTTGTGCCAGGTTTCGAGACAAATTTTCGTTGTGGAAACTGTTATAAGCATCTCGCATTTAAGTCCGCGATAAATTTCGAGCTTCTGTAGAAGATCGCCCATCTTGGGGATTTTGCCTCTGTTTCAATTTTGCATGTTTGTTTCGTTGTTTCTGCAACAGTGTTCTAACCGGTTTTGTGTTCCAAAGAGGATCAGCTCCGTCGTTTTTCCTGCTTCCATTATCAGGCCAACGTTAGGATTGCCTCTCTAGTGCTTTTAACTGTCCTAAAGCCAAAAAGATTGTCTTCTAGCACATCCTCAGTTTTCTTTTCCGTTATTCTGTGCATTACTCTTGTCAGTAGCCTGAAAGCGTACAGCGGATATTGTAATAACCAAAACTGACACGTTTGAGAACGTACTATACGGGGTCAGGGATTTTCTCTGCCTCGTGATGACTGGGTGTTGTGTGCTATCCTTAGGTTAGTTAGGTTTAAGTAGTTCTAAGTTCTAGGGGACTGATGACCATAGTTGTTAAGTCCCATAGTGCTCAGAGCCATTTGAGCCATTTGAGAACGTACTATATAAGCAAAAATATTCCTGTAAACATAGCTTCGCAAACGATCCGTTTGCGAGATAACTCCGAATGTGTGGCTAGAGGACGCCACTGACTTCATTATGAAATATTGCCCTAGTTGGTGCAAATGTATTTGAAGTATAAACTTTTAGATTAAGTCTGCATCAGACTAAGTTCAAATTTCTGCCATGGACTACCTTAACAAGAAACACAATACTACTTCAGCACATTACACGAGTATCTGGTAAGGGACGTCTTCCACATACCTTATTTGCTTGTACGCTTCACTTTACAGATGACCCCGGACGAGTCCAGTGAAGTCTCTTGGAGCCGAAAGTGCAGTCCCTGCTCGACCAATACATCTTGGACGAGGCGCTATTGATGCGTTACATGTTTTCTTACTTCATTTGCAGAATATGCCTGTGCTCTATCATGCATGTAGCATATTCCCCGTAGGTGAAATCTGAGCCGTTTGGTGCAACATATTTGTTTCTGTTATCATACAGTTTCGCCCATGTCAGTTTTCGCTTCCAGTTGCAGGGTGACAATTTTTGAACTCTATGAAAAGAAACGTAATTTAGTTACAAAGTAAGGCGTGCACACACTTCATTCAACATGTAGATGTCACCACAGATATTCGGATTTAGGTTATGACTTGTCCGATATGCCTGCCATCATTGGCGTTGATGTGGCGCAGAAGAATAGCGAAATTCTACATGACCCGCTGAAGTGTCGGAACATCAATGCTGTCAGTGACCTCCTGAATGGCTCTTTTCAGCTCAGCAGTGGTACTGGGGTTACTGCTGTACACCTTGCCTTTAATATAGACCCACAAAAAGGAGTCACATGTGTTCAGATCCGGAGAATATGGCGGCCAATGCCAGCGGCCTCTGGGCATCCCAGAGCCAGAATCGGGTCCCCAAAGTGCTCCTTCAGGACATCAAGTACTCTCCTGCATCGTAGGCGTCGAGCCCCGTGTTGCATAAACCACATCTTATCGAAATCAGGGTCACCTTGGATAATGGAGGTGAAATCACCTTTCAAAAACTTCAGGTACTGTTCGGTAGCCACCGTGCCGCCAAGGAATATCGCACCAATTATTCCGTGACTGGACAGTTCAAATCAGACAGTCACCCGTTGAGGGTGAAGAGATTTCTCGACCGCGAAATGCGGATTTTCATTCCTTCAAATGCGCCAATTTTGCTTATTGACGAACCCATCCAAATGAAAGCGGGTTCTGTTCGTCTCTTCTGTGCACAATAGGATGGGCGAAACACAACCGCTGTTCCATGGCCTTGGGTCTTAATGTCTGAAGGGTTTGAACTGTAGTGTGACATTTTGACGTGCAAATGGCCGACAACAACAAGCTGTGTGCGCATGCCCATACTAATTCCCTACATGCGACGGAGCCAGCCGTACTGTTTGAACATCCTGGCGCAAACCGTTCAGAAGTTGTGAAGATTTTATTTCATATTGTTCAATAATTGTTACCCTGGATGTTCCACCCTGAATTATTGCAATTATGATTGACAAGATTACAATATTCTGTCTGTTAGAGTCATTATCTGCTACATCTCTTATTTAAAAATGCATAGTTTTGACGAGGCTGAGAGATAAAAAACCTGATGACTGGCGGTGTGTGGGCCATCGTCATGTACGATGACAGATGTAACTGCGACCGGGACGGTCGCGGGGTAGAAACGACGGAAAGCGAGGCGGGACCCGCGGAGAGGCCGGCGAACAGCAACAACACAACGGGAGAGGACGGACACGACCAGCGAAGGACAGAGCGAACAACAACAAGATCGAACGACGGAGTCACAAGGAAACCTAACACCCACGTCCACTCGTACACAGAACAAGTAAGTAAGCTGTCTAACGCTAGGCGATGTGTCAACAGACGTACGCAAGATTAGACTGGCTGGCTGATATTTTTTTTTTCTTTATTGTTCTTTTGTAACCTGTTTACAGGCAGGCCTGCAGCAGCATACTACGCCGCTCTTTGGCCTCAGAGAAACACAAAGATACAAATGAAGACAATTAGAAAAAAAAGATGGTGGACATATAAAAGGTGACAAACACTTTTTAAAATACAAGGTGCCGTTCATGGGCGTAGAGTCCGAGATAAAATTGTTCAGACACTTGTACACAGACAGAGACGAAAATTGTCACACCTGAACGTAGGTGCACAAAACGAATAACATTGAACCACTTAAGCACAAAACGACGGCACACACAGAACACGAGGCATTGATCTCCAGCGCCCGAATGTTTACTAACCGTGTACGAGTCCGGGGGACCTGCCAAGAGAGGAGGAGGAGGGGTGGGAGAGGGAGAGGGGAGAGCAGATGCCATGGGCAAGGGAGATAGGGGGAAGGGAGGAAGGGGGAGGGGAAGCCCGGGGGAAGAGGGGTGGAGGGAGGGGACGGGGGAAAAGGAAAGAGAAGGGAGGGAGGGTGCCTAAAGGAAAGGATACAGGAAGTGGGGGGGAGGATAAAAGTTGATAGGAGGGGTAGATGGAGGGGAGGAGGACATCATCAGGGAGAGGGAGCTGGCGGAAGCCACCTTGGGAGAGGGTAAGGAGGGTGGAGAGATGGAGACCAGGTGGGACGTGGGGATACAGGTGCGGCAGTGGGCGGGGTTGGGAGAGGATGGGTGAGACAAGTGGATGAGGAGGATCGAGTTTGTGGGAGGTGTACAGGATGCGTATCCTTTCAAGGAAGAGGAGGAGGTGGGAGAAGGGGATGAGATCGTACAGGATCTGCATGGGGGAGGGGAGACGGATGCGGTAGGTGAGGCAGAGAGCATGGCGTTCAAGGATTTGGAGGGATTTATAAAAGGTAGGGGGGCAAAGATCCAGGCCAGATAGATGTAACAAAGGATAGGGTGGATGAGGGATTTATAGGTGTGGAGGATGGTGGAGGGGTCCAGACCCCATGTATGGCCGGAAAGGAGCTTGAGGAGATGGAGTCAGGAGCGTGCCTTGGCTTGGATTGTCCGGAGATGGGGAGTCCAGGAGAGGCGACGGTCGAGTGTGACGCCAAGGTACTTAAGGGTGGGAGTGAGGGCGATAGGACAGACATAGACGGTGAGATAGAAATCAAGGAGGCGGAAGGAAGGGGTGGTTTTGCCTACAATGATCGCCTGGGTTTTGGAGGGATTGACCTTGAGCAACCACTGGTTGCACCAAGCGGTGAACCGGTCAAGATGGGATTGGAGAAGGTGTTGGGAGCGCTGCAAGGTGGGGGCAAGGGCAAGGAAGGCGGTGTCGTCGGCAAACTGGAGAAGGTGGACGGGGGGTGACGGCAGCGGCATGTCCGCCGTATACAAAAGGTATAGAAGGGGGGAGAGGACGGAGCCTTGGGGCACACTGGCAGAGGGGAAAAAGGTGTAGGAGTCTGTTTTATGGATGGTGACGTAGGAAGGACGGTGGGAGAGAAAGGAGCCGATCAGACGGACGTAGTTAATGGGAAGGGTGAAGGTTTGGAGCTTGAAGAGGAGACCGGAATGCCATACGCGGTCATAGGCACGTTTGAGGTCCAGGGAGAGGAAGATGGCGAAGCGACGGGAATTAAGCTGTTCGGAAAGGAGATGAGTGAGGTGAAGGAGAAGGTCGTCGGAAGAGAAGGACGGCCGAAAGCCACACTGGGTAACGGGAAGGAGGCGGTGCTGGCGGAGATGCTGGTGGATGCGGCGGGTGAGGATAGATTCCAGGACCTTGCTGAAGACCGAGGTAAGGCTGATGGGACGGTAGGAGGAGACGGCGGACGGCGGTTTGCCAGGTTTAAAGAACATCAGAATACGGGAGGTTTTCCACAGGTCGGGCTGGCTGAGCGAGGGGCAGGCGCTTAAGTACGCTATCGGGCTCGCCGCTATTGGCCGCTGGAACCACGAGTTCCACTGTTGCGCCCTCACACTAAAAGCTGGCCAGGAGGCGCGCGCCGCCACAGCTTACGACGCGATGGTGCAGAGACCTCTATGGGTCTTCGACGTCCATGACGTCTGGCGCGGATTAAAATTCCGCGGCGCGCGGTACCAGAATGACCAGCCACGAGTGTGCTCCAGATGTGGTCAGGGGACATGTCTGGTCCGAATGTTTACGCCGACATTTGATACAGACACCGCTGGTTGAAGTGACCCTGGCATCGACGTTCCTGTCCCTACCCATCACCTACACGATGGTAGCACGAAACACCACCCACAGCACCATAACATGGCGAAGAGACCTGCATAGCGTCACCCCCAATGCTCTCACTGAGACCATGAAATCTCAGGATCGTGGAGGACGACCCTGCTCGAACAATGGACGTCGAACTAGATGTCGTGCCGACTGCTGCCTTTATCCAGACGGGTATAGTGTCGGATAATGAACGACCACATTCTGATTCGGAACAACTGAGAGGCACCCACATGCCCTGCTCATACTGTGGCATCAAGCAGTCAGGCCTGCAAGATGAGTGGTCTGCCAAGCGAGTGGACTCATTCTTATTTATCGAGTAACATGAACTCTAGTACTCACAATTAAGTTACAAGTTATTCCCCTGTTTGAATATTACGCAACGGAAACGGAAGCGTACATCTGACTATTAGTAATTTACACAACTCTGACTGTTCACTACGCGCTGGCAATACCACATTTCTTTCTTATTTAACGGCTTTGATCAACACGTGACCATCGCACTGAATATGAATGGCGCACACATTATAAATTCTGGGTATCATGACAACATACTATTCGAAGGAAAAGGCCACCAATCTTTTTCTTTTCACTATCTTATTTATTCTGATAAATTCTATAACCTAAACACACAAATTCTAGAACCTACAACAATAACACATGGGAAATTCCGCCCAGTGGGTATGGCTTTACATTGGTGATTCTCTATCTTATGGTCTCGTAATTATTTAACGCTACAGTGCACTTTCTTGATAGGATGGTGGATCTTTTGCTATATCTCACACTTCGACTCTCACACTCATCATCACGAAAATTTGCTCCAGACCGAGTGGTACAAAAAGGGACATGCATAACCCACTGCCTCTGAAAGTATCTTGTTACTCTCCCATGCCAACGACACATACTTAAATTTCATGAAATACATCACACTTGCAACATACAATAGAAAGAATAGTCACAACGTTATAATCACATCACTTTCAGCTTTCCCATTTCAATTAGTATTTATACCAGTTTCACACGACACTGTCCCACTTCGTAACTTTTCTTTCCTACTATGAACCCTGGAGGATATATGCACGTCTTCCTGTGCAATGCAAGCCAAGTGGCGTTGCTGGATAGACGGCTGACTGACCTTGCTTGTCTCTCAGAGTATTATAGTTTGAATCAAGCGTCACACGGAAACATAACACGCAAAGTAACATTAAGAACATATTCATCACACACGCGAGTCCTCAACTGATACCATGGACGAGTACTTCTTTTTATCCTTTGTCTCACACACAGATTGAGACTCACACAGTACTCACCACGTGGAAGTACTCGTCTCTAATTTCAAGTCCTGCACACGCCATTTCTTAAGTATTTCCAACTTACAGTACACACGCTAGTAATTCAGCTTAACTTAAGCACTCGGAAGTATTTCAACGTATTGCTACATGTGGTTTCATTGTGACCGTTGGTCACTTCCGAAGATTACTACGATCCCCTTAATATTACCTGCCTGACATTTAATTCTCCCCACAAAAGTTCCTGAAATAGAGAAATTATTATTCCAAACTACTCTTAAGTATTTCACATGCATACCATGTCTCCACTCTTTTGTCTTTACGGGGCACACCAAAGACATGTCTTACCAACACTAGATCCAGCGGCAGAGTGTTGAAAACATGACCGTTCTTCAGGTCATGTCGCACCTCTGTCCAGGTAGGGGAGCACCTTGGTACCATATTGGTCAGCCACATTTCAGGCGCTCAAAGGTCCGGTAAATTTCATTTCTTTGGTTCCACCAAAGGTGACCAAAGGACCGTCTCAAAGATGATCATATATTGCACATTCACTATCTGTGGTTAGCAGACGACCATACATTCATTCATTTCGCAGATCTCACTAAATTGGATGTAGGGATTTGTTTTGTGGGAGTGCACATGTGATCAATTAAATAAATAAATTGTCATTCTTTCCTACACTGGTATCCGGCTTCGGTGCATTAAGTGAAATTGAGTTATTATTACAAAAAATATGTTGTTATGACAGGAATAACGAAGAATGTTGTACCTATTTTCAATGTTGGGCGGTACTGTACCCTTTCACAACACATTAGGAAACAGCGGCAGGTCCTGTACGGGCCTTTCTGGATACAGAAAATGTTCGACTGCTGCCCTGGCCAGCACATTCTCCAGATCTCTCACCAATTAAAAACGCCTGGTCAATGGTGGCCGCGCAACTGGCTCGTCACAATACGCCAGTCACTACTGTCGATGAACTGTGGTATCGTGTTGAAGCTGCATGGGCAGCTGTACGTGTACACGCCATCCAAGCTCTGTTTGACTCAATGCCCAGGCGTATCAAGGCCGTTATTACGTTGTTCTGGGTACTGATTTCTCAGGATCTATGCACCCAAATTGCGTGAAAATGTAACCAGATGTCAGTTCTAGTATAATATATTTGTCCAATGAATACCCGTTTATCATCTGCATTTCTTCTTGGTGTAGCAATTTTAAAGGACAGTAGTGTATTTTTTCATCACTAGTCATATTATTTAATCAGAGAGATAATATAATGAAGTAACCACGTGATGTTCGTGAAGCTGTAGTGAATTTCATGTTACTTGACTTCTTACTGTTTTTAATTAAATTTAATTATTAGAACAGACATATTTATAACTATCGATAAGTAAATGACGTTTATCTCTACCGGCGAGTAAAAAGTTTTTTCAAGTGCCCTCAGAACTGTTCATTTCTGATTGACAACGAACGAGAAATTGCTTCTCGTGAAGATACTATTAAAATCTATTCCATCGTACATCACCAATTGTCAGCACCTATTTTTGCCGAAATGTTGCATTAAGCAAGGCTTGCATCCAGATCATCGGAAGAAAGAGAAATTTTTCAAAATGTCAACGAGCGTATGCTTTCCCTTAGAAACTCTGAACATTCCCTGCAAATGCGGGAAACTTGTATTCATTTGATGTAGTAGATGCCGTTTCAGTTTATGTTTTCCATGTCTGTATGACAAATACCATCGTGCAACGTGTGATGTCGAGAGAACACCCGGCGAGTAATTGTACATCACTCTTGTGGTCTGGCATGTTATAACTCACTATGTTGCTGATTGAGAGTGACGTCATTCGCATCATTATTTATCGAGGTGTGACTTGGGGTTTTCAAGCCTGTCGCTCGTTCTCGAAAATTTAATTAAAATCAGTAAACAGGCAAATAACATACGAAATTCACTGCAACTTCATGAAAATGCACGTGGGTTTCTTTTCATTATATTATCTCGCAAATGTCATATAAATTAAATAGTGGGACCAGTGATTAAAAAAATATAGATTAAAAATTAAGTGTTCGCGGGATTTTTTCCTCCACTACAATCCACCGCTCTACTAACTTTTTTTTTTTTTTTTTAAGTAGTGGACCGGTGGCGGCTCAGGGGGCAAAGTGGGCAGTGGTCGAAACCCAAGGCCTGACCACAGTGTCCCCCTTACCACCAACGAGAATGTGGAGCACAGGAAAGTGGGAAATACCGGAATCAACAGAAGTGGAAGACTTTGATGATATTTATTTATTTGCATTTTGGTTTTGTAATATTCACTATTATTATGAAATTATATGGAACATACATCAGCGACAGAGAATAAAGATATATAAATGCTGGGCAAAGAAAAAGGAAAAATAAATAAAATCTGCGCAATCTACGACGCACTGTCCCATCCGCGGGGGTCAGAGGTAGAATCGATCATAGGCGGCTTAAACTCAGATACCGCCGGGAGGGGGGGCGGGGGGGGGGGAAGGGTACGTGCCCTCAGCTCCACGCACCCCCTCCCCCCCCAACGTAGTGGAGGTCTAACAAAGACCCCTCGAAGATAGTTAGAAAATAATGTTCGGTAAGGTAGCGTGTTTGCAAGAGCTGCATGAGCTGTTCGTAAATAGGTCCAGAAGTCGAGGTGGGATTTAGATCCCTCATGAAAGAGATAAGCGACCGCCCACCCCTTGACCCGCGTAACAGCATGATATTTGGCGGAGGGAAAATGTTTGCCCTCCAGGTATAGAAACATTCGGTGTTCGATTGTCTCTGGTGGCACTCGGAGATAGCAGCCAATGATTTGCTGCATCAACCGCCAGACATCTTGCGAAGAGGCACATGTCAGACGGTGGTCATCAGTGTCCAGTTGCTGGCAAAGGAGACAAAGGGGGGAATCTGACAAGCCGATGTTGTGCAGTCGCTGTTTCGTGGCAAAAATTTCCTGTTGACTGTGTGATACCACAGTGGCCAGACATCCGTAGTGAGGAAGGGCTGGCGGATGATAGTCCACGCTATGGTCCACTGGATGGGGGGATGTTTGGTCTCCATCACATTCCAGGCAACATGTCGCACCAGCAGGCTGTGAAAACTCTTATTCCTGGACGGGCACGTATCTGGGAGACTGGTATGCGTGTAACTGTAGTCGAAGAAAAAGGTCGAAATGTGAGACAAATGAGGTACAATGTGGCCGACAGATACCAGTGGTAAGGTGGAAGCAGGCAGTAGGATCTCAAGCAAGCTGCGTATTAGAGATGTGCCCTGTATGGTCCACTGTCTTCTTACGGTACTCATCCTCTGGGGGCAGGGTAAGTGTCTCACAACGAACTTTAAACATGGAACCTGCCGAGAGATAATAGCCAAAGGCCACCTCAAGGCTGCGCCCAATCGACGTCCGCAGAGGGAGAACTTGCGCTATGTGGACCAAGTTTGATGGCACGTAACAATTAAGAAACTCAATGCACTGAAGTGTGTCCTAGCGGCGCAAGAGGTTCTGGCGGACGTCGTTGCGGATGACGTATAACAGGCAACGGAAATTCGTTGCCGCTGTACGTGAGACCATGGGGGTAAAGGTAAGACCCAGGTACCAGAACGTCCGCACAAGCGACAGGGCTGCCACTTCACCTTCCTGGAGGCCTCGTCCAATTTACATCGCAGATTTGGCGACATTCATGACACCGCCAGCGGCAGCCCCGTAACATGTGATCAATTCGAGGACTGCTCGAATCTCAGAGCAGGAGCGAATGAGGAGGAGGAGGTCATCAGCATTTGCCCATCAGCGAAAAGTATGTTGGCGGAGGGTGAGGCCAGAGAGCTTGGTTGTCAAGCCCGCAATAGAGAGGGGACACCCTTGCCGTATGGAACGGCAGATGGGTACTGGCCCTGCTAAACGTCCATTGACTTGAACATGTGGACTGGCACTGTGGCAATGAAGCCGGAGAACGTTGAGGCACGGAAGAGGAATGCCCATTCGGGCTGCCACCTAGAACAATTGAAGGTGCTATCGAAGTCTATAGGGACGACTGCTGCACGGAGTCTGCAGGCGGCCGCCATCGTAATAAAGTTGCGGCATTCTCCCTGTGGCAGTCTGTGTGTTAACCTTGTAAGTAGGCTGTTTAGGTTTTTTTATTGGTAACGCCACCTCTGTATGAAAATCACTGGCTGTGCTGTGTGCAGTCTGTGGCTGCTTTGCATTGTTGTAATACTCGCCATTGTAGTGTTAGGCAGCTGGCTGTGAACAGCGCGTAGCGTTGCGCAGTTGGAGGTGAGCCGCCAGCAGTGGTGGATGTGGGGAGAGAGATGGCGGAGTTTTGAAATTTGTCATGACCTGCTATATTTATAAATGATGATATCAAGGTAAATACATTGTTTGTTCTCTATTAATATCTTTCATTTGCTAACTATCCCTATCAGTAGTTAGTGTCTTCCATAGTTTGAATCTTTTATTTAGCTAGCAGTAGTGGCGCTTGCTGTATTGCAGTAGTGGAAGTAACGAAGATTTTTGTGAGGTAAGTGATTTAGTGATTTGTGAAAGGTATAGTTTAATGTTAGTCAGGGCCATTCTTTTGTAGGGAATTCTGAAAGTCAGATTGCGTTGCGCTAAAAAATATTGTGTGTTAGTTTAAGCACAGTCATGTATAATTGTTCAAAGGGGACGTTTCATATGTCGACCCTTAGCCGAGGATACCTCACTGGAATCTTCTGATTTTTTTCTTGTAGTTTGTGTAATTAGTGTAGCTATTGTTTATTGCTAGCGCGTAATTGTAGAGAGAATCTCCTTTGTAGTTGTAGTTTTTCATTGTTGTACACAGTTGTGGCATGCATGTAGATTTGCACCAAGTATTTCGCAGCTGCAATTAACTAGATATTATTTTCAGTGCTATATTAATGTGTTCCCCTATTTTTCCTCTTCAAATTGTGTTTTTCTGTGTCGTCGTGTGAAATATTGTGACAATAATGGCGTGTGAAAAACGTAATATTAGGCTCCAAAGTAAACTGAGAAATAATAGTGACGACGAGCGTAGCTTATCAGCATCACTGTGTAATGAATTAACTAATATTCAAAGTAGTAATTTGGTAATTGCGCATAGGGAAATGGAGCGGGCGGCAAACAATGGCGTAGGCAGTGAAACAGGTAGTGAACAGAGAAGCATTATCGATCGATCGCTCGGCAACAGCTCGCCTCAGGAATCCGAAATGACAGGACACAATTTTTCAAATATTGTAGATTCAGGTTTTGCGTCCTCACCGTTTTCTCAAATAAGTCAAGACACATTTTCTGCTTGTCAAAATGTGAATGTTGCCGGTGCAAATGCACTGCCGAAAAGCGTAGAGGAGCAGATTCCAGACACTAATGCATTGTTATTACAGCTAATGCAACAAATGGAACAACACCAGAGACAAACACAGCAAAAGCTTCAAAAGTTAGACACAATGGAACAACACCAGAGACAAACACAGCAACAGTTAGACGCAATGGAACAAAATCTTCACACCACGCTTGAACAAACACGTGAAGATTTAACTACTGAGTTACATAACAGCGAATCGAAATGTCAAAAAGTCTGCAATGACGTAAAAACACAAATTTGTGAGCATTTTCAACCTATTTTTTCGCGGCATGAAAATGCATTACAGAATCACGAAGCAGCCATAAAAGAACTGCAAACCATCGTTCATGAAAATCTTGAGATCTTGTCGGCTAAAATTGACTCAGTTGCATCTACCGATTCGGTTACGCAACTTGCAAAAACTCAAGAAAACTTAAAGGACACAGTAGATTCGATTTCAACACAAATGGACACTCTGAAACTTGGTTCAGAAAAACACACTGAGGAAATGTGTTCACTATCGGAGAAAGTAGCCGAACTTTCGGATCAGTTCACTAACTTATCTACGAAGGTAGATGATAATCTGAACGACACAAAACCGGTAGTCTTTAATGACACAGAAGAGTATGAAGAAATTAGAAAATTCAAACAAAATCAAAATCAAATCAATACACAGTACAAAAGAGAAATCCGCGAAGTACAAGATCAGCTGACACAGGTAATACAAGAATTACGTTTTTCAGAGGACACTCGCGCTCCAACACGGGAAGAGGGACTTAGAAATACGGAAAAGCCGCAAAATAATAACACAGCGCATTTCGGAAATTATGAAAGAAATTGGCAAGGTGCACCGAATTTTGAGATGGAACGGCCGACACGACCTAACAATGACCGATATGCGACTCGCCGACATGATGATTTTGACTATAAGCTGTTCATTACTACACGTAAATTCAAAACATTTAAGAATTCTGGCAACGACATTCATCCACAAGCGTGGCTCCATCAATTCTCTCATTGTTTTCCTCCCAACTGGTCATTGCAGCACAGATTAGAATTTATGTGTGGTTACTTAGAGAATGAACCAGCTGTAAGAATGCGATTGGTCATTCACGATTGCCACAGTGAAGGAGAATTTTACCATGCCTTCCTCTCAGCGTATTGGTCTCAAGCCACACAAGAGCGAGTAAAACATGGCATCATAATGATGAAACATTTCGAACAATCTGAATTCTCCAGTCTTGTGAAATATTTTGAAGACATATTGCACAAGAATTAGTACCTGTCAAACCCATACAGCCCTTCAGAACTCATCCGCATTTGCTTAATGAAATTACCTGAACATTTACGACACATTATTTTGGCAGGACGTTGCAAAGATGACATTGAAGCTTTTCAGGGACTCCTACAAGAATTAGAAATTGACACAGACAGTCGCCGGATGCGAAAACAGGAATACAACAATTACAGGTCACATCCGTCGCAATTCCGCGATGAAAGAAATAATAACTGGGCGCGACAAGGCTATTCTCCCAACGTAAATCTTGACCAAAACAGACACCACCCATATGACAACCACTGGCAGAGTAATAGTTACAGAGAAAGATCGCACTTCCGTAATTATGAATATGACAGAGATAACCATAGAAACAGACAATATGGAAACCAAAACAATTATTATCAAGGGAGACAAAATAACTTCAGACGCAACAGTTCAGCGAGCAGTTACGATTCCAGGAGAAATTCTCCACCACATGACCGACAAGAAAGAAACTACAGGAACTACCGACATGACGACAGACGATATGATCGTAACGACAGATCTGAATTGCATCAGAACTGGCGGGATTCGAACAGAGCAGGGCCTTCTCGTCAGAGTGAATTTGTAGAAGTTAGGTCTCCTAATCCCAATAACGACGCGCGCCAACAAAGAGACAGACAATGACTCGCACAGCAGGCAGCTGCGTGCGGCCGCTGGCTCAGGGAAAAATAACAAAGACGCTAGCCTTGAGAAAAGATTTAGCATTCTTTACCGATGTAAACAACATGATAATTGCTTTGAAGTTGAAAGTCTGCGTACTAGGAAGAGTAAAGGATTGCACCACACTTCACATGTAAAACCGCTTACTGAGAGATAATCTGCTTTTTAACTTTGTCTTTGCCATAAAACTTTTCACTTTACATTACTAGTATGCTTTGAAAGACTTAAGAAACTGTTAACATGCAACAATGTTTGAAGTTAAATATCCAATCAAGAACCAAGAGAACTTATTTAAACAGAAGTTACGAATGCATTGTTATTGTGAACAGACTACACAGTGTT
The DNA here is from genome assembly GCF_021461395.2 of Schistocerca americana. NCBI lineage: Eukaryota > Metazoa > Arthropoda > Insecta > Orthoptera > Acrididae > Schistocerca > Schistocerca americana. Next base: position 154,830,257 of record NC_060121.1, read on the forward strand.
GCATTTGTACATTCTTGCTTGTTAGTTGCACGATTACGTAACGACTATCAGGCTTACATACTTAGGACACATACTGGTACTGCTAATGAGATTTTAATGCAACATTTTGGTTTACTTGCAAATACATTATGGATTCAAGGTGCTTTCTGAGAGATACCAGGTAACACAGTGGTTTGTTTATTTGACAGCTACACGACTATATCACGACGCTACTAATGAGTGACAATTTACAATGTTGCTTTTGCGGTGTATCTGTTTTATATCTGCACAGTTTTTCGGGATTATTCAAGAAATTAAAACATGTTTTAGTAGTAACTTTTGTGGTATAGCAACAATGAGACAGCCTTTTTCGTAGCACAACAATACGTTACAGTACAGTACTTTCCTCATCACGGCAATAAGCGTAATAACTAAGATATCTATACGCAAAGCATTTCACTTTTGTGTATCATGAGGTAAGTACATTGACTTTAGCAGAACTTTGCTTACAGAGGACGATAACTACGACAGTTCCACAGAATTATCTTACAGCAAGACGCGCATTTAGCGCTACAGGACACGCATTTGAGTGATTAATTTTATACTTAAAACATTTATTTTTAAAGATTTTTGAATTACAAAGAAAGTTTTCCGTGATACATTTCATTCCATTGCTGTAATTTGTAACATCTGAGGGTATAATTACATTTATCCTCAGGGGGGTACACGCTTACTTTGTGTACCATGTGTGTGGCAACCACAAGGAACCCTAGCTAATATGGTATTTGCTTATACAACTTTACACATCGGTACCATATTTCTCTAACACACAAATTACACAGCTATCTGATCATGTAACTGAGAGATAAACTTTTTTTTTTTACTACGTCAGTGACAGATGTTTACGTAACTACACCGTTGGATAACTTCATGTTTACGCAATTTCACAATTGAATAACTTCACACGTATGAAATTGCATTTTGTCAGTACTTTGTGAACTGTTCATATTTTTTTGGAACCATTGTGATACTATGAGAGCTTTGAATGATGTATTTGGTATTTGATCATGATTTTTAAAGTACGTTTGAGGTAGATGACACTATTGAAATGAGCAGAGAATTTTTTTTAGGTTTGAATTTATTGGAGGAAGCTACGACGATTTTGGGAATTGACTGAGATGTTATGATATTATTACGACGACGATGTGTACTATGCTGTTGAGATATGTTTATGATCAATAAGATGATGCTACCGTATATGAGGAATAAGAAGTATGTTGGAAACCAAGAATCGTACTTTAAGAGTTATGAAATGTGTGACTGTATCACAATGCTGACGAATATTTTTTTTGGACACTTATATTTATAGGATTTTGTTTCTACAGATTTGCAACGCTAATTCTTGACCTGTGAAATATTTTTATATGAGACTGCCACGGTAGCGGAAACTGCTGCCGTAAATATTTCCGTACGAAAGTTAAGTGACCACCTGCACGTAATGCGTCGCGGGCACCCAGCTATGTCAGACGCCTGGAGAAAAAGCCATTATTGCGAGCCCTTTTCAGCGGCACAGGTAGAAAAAAAAAGGGGAGGACATTATCCTCGCTATTGACGTTCCTTTGAAGAGAGCATCGCAAAAACGACACGGTTGAACTTGAAAACATATGATTACACATTTCACAGCTATTGTCTTGCTAATTGAGAGAAATGCCATATGGCTTGCTTTATGTATTTGTTTACTCATTTTGTTTAATATCTAGTTTCTAGCTGCACTGCAGCATTGGTTAAAATAAAATTTTATAGATGTACTAATACAAATATTTTCTGTCTACAGATCGAGTAAATAATAATTTTTTTCAAACAAATGAAGGAGCACAAAAAGACATTTACCTTCACAGGAAATGCATACATAATTTTCTTTTCTAGTACTTAGTAATTTTTTTGTAGAATTAGTTTTTGTGGTGCACCACTTTAATGACATAGATATTAAGATGTGAATATACATTTCCCTTATCTGCATTGTTATCTTTAGTGTATTATTTTTTCTGCTTTAGCTGTGTCATGTTTAGGTAGAAGTTATTTAATTTTCTGCTGCTGTTTGCCAGGCATAATGTTATTGAATTTGACGTTGTATTACTCTGCTAAGCCAGTTTACTACTGATTTATTTTTCTTGTTTGCTGCTCATTGCCTTATATTAGTTGTAATTTATGCTGCTTGCTTTGCCTTTTGTATTTTTTGTCATTGATGTTTGTGTTACTTGTTTTGTGCTGCTGCATTGCCTCGTCCCTTAGTTTAGCATCTGAGCTCAGTAGATTTAAGTTAGCTTAAGAGGGGGTAGATTATATAAGAACCTAACTATGGAGAATAGGGAAAGAACTCTTTGAAAGTTACATGAAAACGATTTGGGCCTAAATGAGTATTGTACAATGAGCCATATTTATTTTGAAAGAAATATGGTTAGAATACAGAAAAGAGGTACAGATAGGACTTTTTGGGAATAATGATGAACGAAGGGAGATCTCCAAGAACAAAAAAGGTTTTGTTCACAAAATACTGCAGTACCAAAAGTTACACTGAAAACAAACCCTGTCCTTTGCTTTTGTGTTATCCCACTATGTGTTTGTGTACCCTTGTGTATTTGTTTTCTTCCTGTCTCTGTGTAGTTTCATAGAATTTTTTCCTCTTCTAATACTAAGCTACATTCACTATGATGAGGAATACTGTTATCCTCGATTATAATTTGCATTAATAATATGTTATTTACTTTGTAAAGATGTTTACACATTATTTATTCTGTTTTGTTTTAATGCTTATGTGTGAAGTTGATGTTTCAATAATTATTCTGATCTTTTATGTGTTTACTTATGTCATAATTTCTGTAACACTGATGTATATGTTATTTCGATTCTTTTGTAAAGCCCATATTATTACAAATGTTATCTGTATTGTTATGTTCTTTAATGATGTATTTTGTACCTTTGTAATTGTATTCTTATGTTATACAATTGTAATTAACACCAGTTCATCAAATTAAGTAACTTGTAAGTTCCATTTCACTGCACACGTTTCTGTTGGTCATAGTATATGGACAATATGTGAGAAGTAGGGACTGTTAGTCTTTGCACGTGTGTTAATAATTCAGCAAGGGACTGGATAACAGCATTGCTGGTTCTAAGGACAATTCAAAAAAAATTTTGTGAGTGCACAAGTGGTGGTTGTGGACTTGCTATATTATCTACAAGACTCTTCAATGGTGATTGTGCACCTGCACTGTCACAACAGATGGCTGCTGGCCATCTCTACCAGGACTACAGTGGGTCTGCATCTTTGATGGCCCACCAATTGCTACCAGGACTACAGTGGGTCTGCTCTGTGATGACCTAACTACCAATATTCTTCAAAACGTCGACTGACTCTGCTGTGGGTTTACTCTGTTGTGGCCCATTACCTGTCTGCATGTCGAGTCAGCACTGTCTTTCCGTTGGAAGGACAACACTACTTCTTCAAGACTGCATGGAAATCCACTACGTCTGTGTGCATTGTCTTTTACTGCTCAGACTTTGAGAAAAACACGGCAATTTTAGTGTGATCAACGATCAGGACTGTCTTTATGGACTGTGAGAAAATTTTAGCTTTTGACCAACATTGTATCAATAAGTGTGTGCATTTGATTTCTTTGTTATTGTAATTGTGAAAAAATTTTAACAAATATGTATTGGCCAGTGCCCAAAAAAAATTTTACAATTTTTTTTGGGTAGCATGGGGGCTATGTAAGTAGGCTGTTTAGGTTTTTTTATTGGTAACGCCACCTCTGTATGAAAATCACTGGCTGTGCTGTGTGCAGTCTGTGGCTGCTTTGCATTGTTGTAATACTCCCCATTGTAGTGTTAGGCAGCTGGCTGTGAACAGCGCGTAGCATTGCGCAGTTGGAGGTGAGCCGCCAGCAGTGGTGGATGTGGGGAGAGAGATGGCGGAGTTTTGAAATTTGTCATGACCTGCTATATTTATAAATGATGATATCAAGGTAAATACATTGTTTGTTCTCTATTAATATCTTTCATTTGCTAACTATCCCTATCAGTAGTTAGTGTCTTCCATAGTTTGAATCTTTTATTTAGCTAGCAGTAGTGGCGCTTGCTGTATTGCAGTAGTGGAAGTAACGAAGATTTTTGTGAGGTAAGTGATTTAGTGATTTGTGAAAGGTATAGTTTAATGTTAGTCAGGGCCATTCTTTTGTAGGGAATTCTGAAAGTCAGATTGCGTTGCGCTAAAAAATATTGTGTGTTAGTTTAAGCACAGTCATGTATAATTGTTCAAAGGGGACGTTTCAACCTGTCCCCCAAGCGTCGTTTGCTCTGGAGACAGGATATGAGGGAGTATTGTTCGGAGACGCATCGCCAGTAAGCGAGCGAAAATCTTGTAATCGGCATTGAGTAAGGTGAGCGGTCTGTAACTCATGACCATCGAACCACGGGCTGGTTTGTGGACTGGAATGATGATGCCCTCAACAAAGGCAAGTGTGATTGCTTGGTCAGATGTCATCAGTTCTTGATACATAGTCGTCCACCGCAGTGCTATGACGTCCCGGAAGGCACGGTAAAACTCAATTGGTAAGCCGTCAATGCCGGGCGATCTGTTGACTGCACCCTTGTCGATTGCGTTGTCAACTACGTCTCGCGTGACCGCCACTGTCAAAGCATCCGCCTCCGTGTGGGGGAAGGTGCTCGTGACGTAATGCAAAATGGAGTCGTCTGCTTCAGTATCAGCATCTTCTTCCTTATAAGTGCGACGGTAGTGTTCGACGAATGGTGAACAGTGTCTTCTGATTGGTCACCTATTGGCCATGAGGCATGGTCACTGTGTTGATGATCTGCCGACGGCGCTGTCGTTCGCCTGACACTATATGATGTAGGGATGGAATTTCCAAAGCCGCATGATCGTGGCGCCGCGTCCGTATCACCACGCCTTGCAATCTCCGGCGTGCCAGCGCAATTATCCTCGCCTTAGTTCTTTGCCGTTCTAACTGGTTGTCTGGGGTTGGCGGCTGAGTGTCCAGATCTCGCAGGATTGCATAATAAAAGGGAACAGTGTTGTGATGCCAGTCGGCCATGTCCTTTCCGTATCTCATCAGTGTCCTCCATGTCCACCATGTCAAAGTCGAGCGGTATCGGGGAAGGCGTCGTTTGCAGGCTGTCCATGTCTCAGTGACTTGTTGGCGACAAGTCAGGTCATGCAGATGAGACGTATTGAGTTTCCACGGCGCACGGCTGCGCCATACAGATTGCGGCGGAAGGAGGACCGTGCAGATGTAAGCGCAATGGTCGGAAAAAGCCAGTGGCAAGCGTTCGGCACCCCGTATCGCAGGTCTAAGAGTCTGAGAAGCATATATCCTGTCTAGACGGCTTGCAGAATGACTGGTAAGACAGGTATGACCAGAACAGTTGCCATATCGAAATTCCCAGGTGATACGTGTTACAAACTGGACACATTAGGAAGGACCAGGCCCCTTTGCTTTTTTATTTTATCACTCGTTTATTACATCAGAGAAATACACATTTTAAGACAAAATTTAACTACATGAAATATTGCTCCCAGTAAGGGTTTCTGCTGGCAACAAATTTTAAGGAGGCAATGTAAGGTTTATATCGATTTAGCTCAAACACGTAGCTAGGGCACAGACACTTTAACAATTTCGGCAACAAATAAATAGCGTGAATTTGTACTCACAGCAACCAACTAATCACCAGCCTTGCAATTGAATGAGTAGTAGGCCATTTGGAACGAATTAGCAACACCCAGCAACGAGGGAAGTTAATACCAACAGTCTTTAAATGTCTTGCTCCCCATTAAATAAACAAACTTACAGTAATTAAATGAATAACAAATCAAACACACTACGCTCCACTCAAACTCTTCAGTGGAAGCCAAGCCAAAATGAAGATTCCATTAACTGACTAGCACTGAAGTCACACTAAAGCTCATCTCTGTGTTCCCAGACACACATGGGGCAAACTTACACAAGACAAGATTTTGAAGGGACCACATCACTAAAACCGGTAGTGGAGCTAACTCGTGCCACTGAAAATTAAGGTACTAGACCGGCGCACAAGGTGGTATACAATGAGGTTGCCTTAGTGCTATACTGCGCTCCAAAATATTAATTCAAGTGGCCAATTCAAAATTAAGTGCACATAAATCAGCATTAATTAAGGAGGAGTGACACCAGGTCGCTCGAAGGGATGACAACACTTAATTGAAAAGACGAATGCCGGAGGCGGCAGTAACATCAAACACCTTCTCCGAGTTTTAACCAGGAATCACTTCCCGCTATACAAGTAAACATTTAACCAAGCACAAGGAAGAAACACCAGAGAGAAAATTCAAATAAAACCCCGAAAAGATTATAAAGGACAGGGAAACCCAATTTAAAAGAATTAGCTCTCCACAAAGGTAGTGTAAACGCTAAGGCCACACTTAAGAGGCCACCAAAATTGGTTACAAAAAGTCTTATACATTTGCTGCTTTTCTTTAAAAGAAACACAAGGCTGCTTAACTTCTGCTGGATGTCCGGTATGGCTCGTGTAGGATACACCAGGCAGCAACCCAAGCTAGGTGGTCGCAAGGCACGGCGAGCAAAATCAGGAGAGCAGACAGGCAGGCAGCCAACACATATCCTCCATGCCGAACCGGCAGACCGCCTACAACCAACTCCACATATAAGTGGTTGCTTCCCACCACGTACCTCGCGGCGTCTCTGCAGGTAGCCCAAGCGAACGTCAACTGCCACTCGCCACGCGAATGCGGAAAACAACAAGGCAAGCAAAGATAAGAAACATCGAAGGATCGATAATGGACATCCAAGAGACTGGCGCGCCAGTAACGAGCGCTACAGCTCACCAGGTATCGTGAAGCAGGAGGTCCCGCACCACTATACATAGTTCCTGGTGTGTATTGAAGTGTGGAACCTGATCTTTGGGGTACAGAAAGCAGTTAAAATCACCTTCTAGTAGGCAGTGGTCGTTTCGCCCTAAAAACAGGGGAGGGATTTCCTCTGAATAAAACTAGACCGGTTCATGTCGTTTATCGGTGCCTGAAGGAGCGTAGACATCAATGATGGACAAAAATCCAATCGCGGACATAGATGGCCACTCCACGGCCCATAGGATCACTCACGGAGGCGTGGGCGGTATAGCCATTGATATCCGGGGACTGGCCAAGTGAACTTCCTGCAAAGGGTGACATCAATATCAGAAGCCCAGAACATCTCCTGCATAAGGTGGATTTTCACCCTGGAACGGATATAGCCATTGATATCCGGGAAAATGGCCAAGTGGACTTCCTACAGAAGGGAGACATCAATATCAGAAGCCCAGAACATCTCCTGCATAGGCGGATTTTCACCCTAGAACGGATATAGCCATTGATATCCGGGAGAATGGCCAAGTGGACTTCCTACAGAAGGGCGACATCAATATCAGAAGCCCAGAACATCTCCTGCATAAGGTGGATTTTCACCCTGAAATGGATATAGCCATTGATATCTGGGAGAATGGCCGATTTTCTACAGAAGGGTGACATCAATATCAGAAGCCCAGAACATCTCCTACATAAGGTGGATTTTCACCCTGGAATGGATGTTGTTGGTGTTGATGGTTGTTGCTATCGGTAGGCCTGGTGGTGGACTGCTGGAGTCGGCTATTGTGACCAAGTGGTTCTAGGCGCTTCAGTCCGGAACTGCGTTGCAGTTACGGTCGCAGGTTCGAATCCTGCCTCGGACATGGGTGTGTGTGATGTCCTTAGGTTAGTTAGGTTCTAAGTTCTAGGGGACTGGTGACCTAGGATGTTACGTCCCGTAGTGCTCAGAGCCATTTGAACCATTTTTTGGACTGCAGGAAGCTCGTACACTTTGGCGTCAGCGTAAGGGCATGGGCGTCGCAGTGGAACGTTATCCCGCTCGCTCGCAGGGGAATCTGGGGAGAGTATGATTAGTGGAACGGCTCCGACGGCGCAGGGTCCCGTACGGGTCCTGCTCATCCTACTCGAGCCACGCCGTGGAACGGGGCACCGGTGTATCGTCCATTTTGTCTGCAGAAGATGATGGAGTGGTTCGTGGTGTAGTTTAGGCTGTGCCATGTCCATTAAACAGTTCAGCTTCTGCGTGGGGCGTCGAGAAGACGGGCACAGGCACACTGGTGGATGTCTCCGCTCTCATAACGTCTTCGTCGGCAGCAGCGGATTCGGGGACGTCGTGCGGGTCGACGGTTGCGACATGCTGGACCTGCAGCGTCTCCTCTTGGCCGGAAACGGTGCGGCCCCTACTCTTGCGACGTTTCGGAGAAATTCCGTCGATCTCCATCGTGTTGCCAAGGGTAGGGTGAGGGTCCGGTTGCTTCGGCATCGTCGGAGAGGGGTCGATGGTCGGCCGTGGCAGCGGGCCGTCCGGGGCGCTCCCCGACTGGGCTCGATTGTGGCGTGCGGGCGGCGTTGCGAAGCGTTACGAGAAGCAAGATCAGCGGCATAGGTCACCGGTAGCACTGAAAGTTCGACGCCGGTGGTACCGGTGGTCCTTCGGCAGCTGGAAGTTGCGCAATACGCCGTTGCCGGCATTCGGATCTAAGGTGGTGGTCTTTGCCGCACCCGGAACAAGTCAAAGGCTGGCCGTCATGTATAATTATTGCACGGCATCTGCCGATCTGTAAGTAGGACGTGACGTGGCTTCGGAGATCAATGGTGACCTGTCGGATGCCGTTTAGGACAGCATATGTCCGAAACTGTGTCCACTTCTCCGAAGTGGACAGTGCCGTATGGTCGGAGTGCTGTGACGACTTCCTCTGTGGGTGTGACCGAGTGGTTCTAGGTGCTTCAGTCTGGAACCGCGCTATTGCTACGGTCGCAGATTCGAATCCTGCCTCGGGCATGGATGTGTGTGATGTCCTTAGGTTAGTTAGGTTCAAGCAGTTCTAAGTTCTAGAGGACTGATGACCTCAGATGTTAAGTCCCATAGTGCTCAGAGCCATTTGAACCATTTTGAAAATGCGTATCGCATGCATACATAAGATCGCGTGGTCGAGGGTTACCGCCTCCAGATCGCCTTCAGCATGACAGAAGCGGAGCCCCTGTCTGGCCTCATGTAGGATGCGTTCGCACGCCGCGTTTTTAACGATTTTAACATAGACCGTGCTGCTCACGATCGACAAATGTATTCCAATAATATCGTTCGCCAGGATATTCACTTCCTCTCACAGAAAACACTCCACTTTCACAGAAAACACTCCACTTTGAGTGCTTTGGGTCCGATGTACGGTAACGGTTCGCCATGTACCGTAGACGGTAAGCCGGCATTCAGCAACGGTCGTCGGAATGTAAACAAGGCGAGCTCGCGCTTCGCTCACGGAAAACACGGACGCATCCGCTCTGTTGCCCTGCCAAAGGCAGACTGTGTTTTCAAACGCTGCCTCGACCACGACCTCTTGTTTAGCGCGAACGCTAATCACGTGACCACACTGACATCTTACAGCCGGCACTTTCGCACAGATACATCACTTATATAACAGACGCTATTGCTATTTTCTCGGAATTGCCAGAGTGGCGCATTCTACTACCTGCACACTGTGTTTTGTTAATGGCCTACTGAAGGGGTACGAAGGCTGAAGTAAATCCGAGATCACAACGTCATGGCCTCCCCTTGCAAGTTATGTCCAGTTGAAAGCTGGTTACAAGGTTCGGAGGCCTCCCATGATTCTTCGTTGGTTTGTCTCCTTGATCTTGGTTTAGTAACTGTCTCAGGGTTTAGTATCCAAAAATTTTATTGCAACAGCCAGTACAAAATTACAGGGTGTCAAATGGTTCAAATGGCTCTGAGCACTATGGGACTCAACTGCTGTGGTCATAAGTCCCCTAGAACTTAGAACTACTTAAACCTAACTAACCTAAGGACATTACACACATCCATGCCCGAGGCAGGATTCGAACCTGCGACCGTAGCGGTCGTGCGGTTCCAGACTGTAGCGCCTTTAACCGCTCGGCCTCTCCGGCCGGCTACAGGGTGTCCGAAAAGTATTTCCCTGATTACATCAATTGATAACTCAGGCTAGAAGTGCGATGCAAATATGAAACTGGTGTCTAATTGTTTACAAACTATCAAAGTTTTTTTCACACATCAGTAAACTTCCACATGAGAACCCTTGGTAGCACGTAGCACATATAGACGATATTCAATTTCCGTCCACACATTAGCCAACATCACTGGAGAGATCAATTCAACGAATGTAGTTATCCGTTGCCGCAGGGTTTCAAGATCTGGTACACGTGTTCGGTAGACCTCGTCCTTGACATAACTCCATAAAAAGAAGTGTGATGGGGTTATGTCAGGAGAGCGTGGAGGCCAAACCGTTGGCCCATCACGACCAATCCATCGCCCAGGAAAGGTCATATTGAGATATGCACGGACGTCCAAACCCCAATGAGGCGGTGCACCGTCTTGCTGAAACAAGACATCAGGGTGATACTGAAGCAGCTGAGGAAGAGCATACAGTTGCAACATGTCGAGATACACTGCAGATGTGATGGTAGCCACAGCGAAGAAGAATGGCCCGATAATTCGATCGTGCAATAGCGCTCACCAAACATTCACCTTTGGACTGCCTCTGGTGCACTCCATGACCTCGCCAGGGGTTGTGAACCCCAAATGCGCACATTATGGCGATTCACTACTCCACTGACAAAAAAGGTCGCTTCGTCGGAAAAGGCAATTCGTCTGAGATAACCATCATCGACCTCAATACGTGATAGCATTTCGACCGCAAAGTCATATCGACTGTCATTGGGCAACAAATCCTCAACGATTTGCACTTTGTATGCACGAAACAATAAAAGTTTGTGTAAAATTTCATGGAGAGAGCTTTTTGGCATCTGTAATTCACGTGAGGCCCTGCGCACCGATTACTTCGGACTTCGCAGGAAGGACTGCCTTACAGCTTCCACCCTGTCTGCTGAGGTTCTTGGTCGACCAGACCTCGGAAGGTCAGCAAACGATCCTGCGTTCTTGAACCCCTCATACCAGGCTTTAATGCTCTTGACATCAGGTCGATTCCTTCCAAATTTTGTCTGGAAGTGTCTCTGCACTGTGGTTGGTGATCGTCTCATGGTACCACAGGACACACTGTGCCTTTTCCTGATTGGTTAACATGGTTTCTTGGGCACTGCACCTCATCCACTACTTTCGTACTGCGAATCTAAAACAGAAAAAAAACTTTGATAGTTGTAAAGAATTCGACACAAGTTTCATTTTTCTATCTTACTTCTAGCCTGTAATCAGGGAAAGACTTTTCGGACACCCTGTATATCGGTTGTGAGTAACTGCCCCAGTGTGTTAGTGCACAACAATGTATTTGAACATTTGTTTCAAGTTCAAATATAAATGTCACAGTGTGTTAATGGCGGAAAGGTTCAAATGGTTCAAATGGCTCTGAACACTATGGGACTTAACAGCTCAGGTCATCAGTCCCCTAGAACTTAGAACTACTTAAACCTGACTAACCTAAGGACATCACACACATCCATGCCCGAGGCAGGATTCGAACCTGCGACCGTAGCGGTCGCGCGGTTCCAGACTAAAGCACCTAGAACCGCTCGGCCACTCTGGCCGGCGGAAAGAGTTCATTGGAACGGTAGCACAAACCGTTTCTGTTTGGTAGTAGTTGTCTCCGAGTGTTAACGCCCGTAAATGCATTTGAATGTGTGTCTCTAGTTACAGAGAATACGTGCTACTATATGTTAGTAGTGTTTAACTCGTTTGATAAGGACTGTATAAAATTGTTACTACTTTGGTACTAATTGCCCCAGTTTGTAGTGTTCGCAAAAGGAGTTAAATTTTGCATCTTGTCAATGTATGTCATACACCGTTAATGATCGGACAGTTTGCGCGGGTTGTATACACCGATTTGTTCTTTGAAAGCAAGTGTTCCAGTGAACTGCTGCCGTAGGATTGTAGAATGTTCAGTACATTCTTTTAAAGAAAGAGTAATTGCTGCTGTGGGCTAGTGCCCGTAAATTGCATCTTGAGTAAAGCCTTAATAATTTAATGCATTTAATGTTCAGCGTTTGTTGTTTAATAAAGAGTAATTGCTGCAGTGAGATAGTCCCCGTGAATTTCACTTTGAGGAAAGTTTTTTAAAGTAGCTGTTTCTCAGTGACAAAGTGTTGGTAACTTCGTTTGTTAATAAATTGTTGTTGTAAAAGTCCAGTGGCTTTCACTGCAGGACTTCGTGTCCTGGCTTACCAGCACTGGGCTACTACTGTCATTTCACCCTGCGTGCAAAGGTGGTATCAGAAATATTTCTCAGTTGTGTTTAAACCTGTTTAACAGCAATTTCATTGAGTATCTCTGACGTTTCGTAACAGCAGATTAAACTGGGAGTTCATCATTACACACCATTAAGGAGGAACGACAGGGTGATGGACGAAAATATTGCTCAAATTCAGGATTTTTCTCTCTGTACTGGAATCTAGAAGACAAATAGGGTTTACTGCAATGAATAAATAATATATTGAAGTTTTTAATGCCATTTTTATTGAAAAATATTAATATCTTCATTGTTAATTAGGATTTTCCCAAGACAGCTCTGAAGGGAGGTAGATTAACGGTTGCCGCTGTAACTCCAGTTGTGATTATCTGAAACATGAAGTTAACATATCACCCTGATCTTTACAGATGTAATATTAGTTTATCGTAGGGATATGCAAAAAATTATAGATGTTTGAAAAAATGGCCGTTTTTGGACCCTTCCTTTCTAGGCGCAAAAAATTAGTAAGTATGAACATAAGAAAATCGGCTACGATGAGCTGGAGAGAATTCAATTTTCTTCAAGGGAGATCAAAAACCATTAAAATAGGATGAAAACTGTAGTGTGGGCGTCGGCAACCATACTGAAAAACATAGTTTTGAGAAAAAAGCGTTTAAAGTTTGACAGGAATTTATCATATAAAAAAAGGGACAAAGCTTGAAACTGACAGGATGTCGTCTATGCCTGGTCCATAAAAAGCATCGCTCCGGCTAGTGGATGGTCGCTTTCTGCTACTTTGACCCGATAAGCCCTCATTTTCGTCCTCAATGGCCTTTTCGTCGCTGAGAGCATCGGCGCTGGCGTCTCTATCTCCACAGAATCGGAGAATTCCATCGCCGATTTTGATTTGAATGGCATTTACCACGTGGATTAATGCAGTATGGCCTACACTGAATAGGTGTACGGCCAAATTTGACAGTTTCGCTTCGGTCGGATGTTATTTTTGGAAAGCATCTCCAATTGAGCCTTGTGAGACTTTCGTTCACATTTTGAGTAAAACCACCCAACAACGCGCCAACAAATATATATATATATATATATATATATATATATATATATATATATATTTGAATTCCGTAGTAAAAAAATTCTAGTTTTTTCGGCTGTCACCCTGTCGTTCCTCCTTAACAGTCGAAAAGGAGGGGGTGTCTAAAGCTGAAAGTTAAACAGAGACTCAAATCTGCAGAAAAACGAACGAAGAAAGTGAGGAAGATTAGGGCTTATACACCTGTCGACTACTGGAGAGCACGGGAAACTGAAGGCTGAATGACCCGGCGGGCATTATCCAATCCGTCATCCGCAGCGAAAGCCATTGACACCGTTTTCTGGGATTTTCACAACTGGGAAAAGCACACCACAGAACTGCTGAAGCGTCTTAACAAATCTCTATTTGCAATGCGAATTGTGTCAGTCATAGGGGATATAAAAGTTAAAAAGCTGGCATACTATGCTTACTTTCATTCCATAATGTCATATGGGATTATTTTTTGTGGTAATTCATCAAGCCAAGCTAAAGTTTTCCGGGCACAAAAACGTGCAGTAAGAGTTATATGTGGTGTGAACTCAAGAACATCCTGCAAAAGCCTGTTTAGGGAACTAGGGATACTAACTACTGCTTCCCACTATATTTATTCTTTAATTAAATTTGTCATTAAAAATATATCACTTTTTCAAACCAACAGCTCAATTCATGGAATCAGTACTAGAAATAAGAATAATCTTCACAAGGATTTAAAGTCACTTAGTCTTATACAAAAAGGTGTGTATTATTCAGAAACACACATTTTCAATAACTTGCCAGCAGCCATAAAAAGCTTAACAACCAACGAAATTCAGTTTAAGAGAAGCCTAAAGGATTTATTGGTGGCCAACTCCTTCTACTCCAACGATGAATTTCTCAGTAGAACCAACTGATATATATATGCACCATTTGAACGCAGTAGTGTGTTCATTGTAAATAATTATTATAGTAGTTGTATTAAACGTTTATTACCTTACGAATAAATAAATAAACTTTTTTATTTTAAATTCAGTGCATTAGTATTTTTAAAATGATTGTTTCATATAGTGTTCATTAAAAAACTACGATCATTCCACTTGGGACCTGTGGAATGGTACATAAGCTTATTTGTTTGAGTTGTAAATATTTGTCGTGTATTGTTGTTTTTCTGACATGTTCCGCATCCTGGACGACCTCCTGACTATGGATCAATTGGAATGAAAGTAAATTTAATCTAATCTAATCTGCTTGCTATAGGGCGGGACCCTCCCCATTGGATGCTACTAGACAAAGTGGGAACGGGGGGGGGACCCCTCCCCGTGGGATGCTACTACACAAAGTGAAGGAACCTATATCAACACCTTGCAGACAGGCAAGTTTTGTTTCACTCAGTACTCCGTCCGGTCACGACATGTGGATCTTTACAACGAACGGTGCACGACCTTCGCTTCGGAATGGTTCCTCATCCGGCGTATTTTGTTCCCAGCTTTTGTTCTCGAATGCGAAGAAACGGCTGTGGGGATGGATATTCGCATAAAGTCATGAACCTAAAGATGGGACCAACGCCTTATTTTGCGAAACTGGGCAAACATTATTTCACGAAGAACATTAAAGAAAAACGAAGTCGTTGAACTACATTCACTGACAAAACAACTATGTCGAAAAAAAAATGAAACATAGAAACCACCACTGCCATGCCGGGAACTTCTCGAACCTGCCACCCAGCGACGTGGCGCAGTGGTTAGCACACTGGACTCACATTCGGGAGGACGACGGTTCAAACCCGTATCCGGCCATCCTGATTTACAACACTGGCCATTAAAATTGCTACACCTAGAAGAAATGGTGATAAACGTGCATGCATTGGACAAATATATTATACTAGAACTGACATGTGATTACATTTACACGCAATCTGGGTACATAGCTCCTGAGAAATCAGTACCCAGAACAACCACCTCAGGCCGTAATAACGGCCTTGATACGTCTGGGCATTGAGTCAAACAGAGCTTGGATGGCGTGTACAGGTACAGCTGCCCATGCAGCTTCAACACGATACCACAGTTCATCAAGAGTACCGACTGGCGTATTGTGAAGAGCCAGCTGCTCGGCCACCATTGACCTGACGTTTTCAGTTGGTAAGAGATCTGGAGAATGTGCTGGTCAGGGTAGCAGTCGAACATTTTCTGTATCCAGAAAGGTCCGTACAGGACCTGCAACATGCGATCGTGCATTATCCTGCTGAAATGTAGGGTTTCGCAGGGACCGGATGAACGGTAGAGCCACGGGTCGTAGCACATCTGAAATGTAACGTCCACTGTTCAAAGTGCCGTCAGTGCAAACAAGAGGTGACCGAGACGCCGGCCGCGGTGGTCTAGCGGTTCTAGGCGCTCAGTCCGGAACCGCGCGACTGCTACGGTCGCAGGTTCGAATCCTGCCTCGGGCATGGATGTGTGTGATGTCCTTAGTTGGGTTTAAGTAGTTCTAAGTTCTAGGAGACTGATGACCACAGATGTTAAGTCCCATAGTGCTCAGAGCCATTTGAACCATTTTTTTGACCGAGACGTGTAACCAATGGTACCACATACCATCACGCCGGGTGACACGCCAGTATGGCAATGACGAATACTCGCTTGCATTGGGTAGCAGGTAGCAGGTGTAAAGATGTTGCTCATACAGAAACATGTAGGTTATGGTCAAAGAACTTAGCCACAGGAAGTGATGCAGCGTCTGTGATTCAGCGTCAAGGGTAACCACAGCCATGGTCTCCGAGCTTATAGTCCATGCTGCTGCAAACGTTATCGAACTGTTCGTGCAGATGGTTGTTGTCTTGCAAATGTCCCCATCTGTTGACTCAGGGATCGAGACGTGGCTGCACGATCCGTTACAGCCATGAGGATAAGATGCCTGTCATCTCGACTGCTAGTGATACGAGGCCGTTGGGATCCAGCACGACGTTCCGTATTACCGTCCTGAACCCACCGATTCCATATTCTGCTAACAGTCATCGGATCTCGACCAACGCGAGCAACAATGTCGCGATACGATAAACCGCAATCGCGATAGGCTACAATCCGACCTTTATCGAAGTCGGAAACGTGATGGTACGCATTTCTCCTCCTTACACGAGGCATCGCATCAACCTTTCACCAGGCAACGCCGGTCAACTGCTGTTTGTGTATGAGAAACCGGTTGGAAACTTTCCTGATGTCAGCACGTTGTAGGTGTCGCCACCGGCGCCAACCTTGTGTGAAAGCTCTGAAAAGCTAATCATTTGCATATCACAGCATCTTCTTCCTGTCGGTTAAATTTCGCGTCTGTAGCACGTCATCTTCGTGGTGTAGCAATTTTAATGGCCAGTAGGGTAAGTTTTGCGTGATTTCCCTAAAACGTTTCAGTAAAATGGCGGGATGGTTTCTCTGAAAAGGCACTGCCAGTTTCTTTCCCCATCCTTCCCTAATCCGAGTTTATTTTCTGTCGCTAATGACCTCGTTGTCGACGGGACGTTACACACTAATCTCCTGCTGAAACCTGCTTCGTAGCGAGCAGCACTGCAGTCTCAAATCGGGACGCTGTGTGACGTCACTAACTCGCTAGAACTCACATCCGGATCCTAAACTGTGAACTTCTCCTCGCTGCTGGTGCTGCGTCTTTGACTTCTGCTCGCTTCTTCACTGCCCGCCTAAGTTCAGTTTATTCTGTGCGAGAGGAGCGTCTGGGAGGCCGTCTGCAGACAGAGCTTCTGGAAAGTTTCTCGTTGACGCCGCGCACTGGCGTCGGTAGTAGGACTGTTGATATTTTTAAAAATATCGCGAATCTCATACATCGATATTTAAAAAAATCGTTATCGGCTTTCGATATATCGGAAAACGGTATAGATGTATGAGCGGAAAAAATATCGACGTATCTGCCTACAAAAATATCTGCTGCACATTGTAAACATACTGTACATTTACTATTGATTTATTATTAGATATTCTGCAAATCAACAAGCCATCTCCCTTAGAGCAAGAACTGAAAGGAAAACAATGCACGTCCACGCTTGACAATAATCACTTTGCTAACAATGGTGCGTGCGTGTAAGTGGCACAATAAAAGGTGTCTGATAGTCCATCGTTCGGTTTCGTCACTTGTCGGATTTGTCTGGAACACTTCGTGTCGAATTACCTGTTTTTTTTTCCTTTCTGCAAACGCCAAAGATCTAGCAGTTGTAGTGTCAAAATTGCGTGGTGAAGCTACTAAGCGCAGTTTCTGTTAATAACGCAGATCGCCGATTACGTCAGCATTTTACCTCACAAGTCTCCGCCCACCGCAAAGACCAATTTGTCATTTAGATTTTTGTTCATCATCTTCATCAACTGTTTTTGAAGAATGTCGATGTGAAGAGATAACGTACTAATTGCGTTAAAAATTGTTTTTAACGCAACTAGAGTATTGTTTCTTCACATCGGGAATCTCATTCGATATCCCCCCCCCAGTGCAATCGGATGTCTTCTCTGTGCCACCTGTACTTGCTTGGCACAGTCAAAGCAGTCAAAGAGAAAGACAGAACGTGATGGGAGCTCAAAACGTAGAGAGACTACTTTACCCAATGAAAGTAAAATTATGTTCTACTACAATTTCAAAAGAACAATTTCGTATATTTGCCGGAAATTGCGAAAAAAATATAACACAAAATAAAAATATTGACCCTCGATATTGCCATTTCTATATCAATATATCGATATGGCTGGGAAGAATATCACCGATACGTCTCGATGTTGTTGTTGTTGTGGTCTTCAGTCCAGTGACTGGTTTGATGCAGCTTTCCATGCGACTCTATCCCTTGCAAGCTTCTTCATCTCCCAGTACCTACTGGAACCTACATCCATCTGAATCTGTTTAGTGCATTCATCTCTTGCTCTCCCTCTACGATTTTTACCCTTCACACTGCCTTCGAATACTAAATTGGTGATCCCTTGATGCCTCAGAATATGTCCTACCAAACGATCCCTTCTTCTAGTCAAGTTGTGCCACAAATTTCTCTTCCCCCCAATTCTATTCAGTACCTCCTCATTAGTTATGTGATCTACCCATCTAATCTTCAGCATTCTTCTGTAGCACCACACTTCGAAGGCTTATATTCTCTTCTACACTCCATATAAATATTTTCAGGAACGACTTCCTGATGCTTAAATCTATACTCGATGTTAACAAATTTCTCTCCTTCAGAAACGTTTTCCTTGCCACTGCCAGTCTACATTTTATATCCTCTCTACTTCGACCATCATCAGTTATTTTCCTCCCCAAATAGCAAAACTCATTTACTACTTTAAGCGTCTCATTTCCTAATCTAATACCCTCAGCATCACCCGATTTAATTCGACTACATTCCATTACCCTCGTTTTCCTTTTGTTGATGTTCATCTTATATCCTCCCTTCAAGACACTGTCCATTCCATTCACCAGCTCTTCCAAGTCCTTTGCTGTCTCTGACAGAATTACAATGTCATCGGCGAACCTCAAAGTTTTTATTTCTTCTCCATGGATTTTAATTCCTACTCCGAATTTTTCGTTTGTTTCCTGTACTTCTCGCTCAATATACAGATTGAATAACATCGGGGATAGGCTACAACCCTGTCTCACTACCTTCCCAACCACTGATTCCCTTTCATGCCCCTCGCCTCTTATAACAGCCATCTGGTTTCCGTGCAAATTGTAAATAGCCTTTCGCTTCCTTTATTTCACCCCCTCCAGCTTCAGATTTTGAAACAGAGTATTCCAGTCAACATTGTCAAAAGCTTTCTGTAAGTCTACAAATGCTAGAAATGTAGGTTTGCCTTTCCTTAATTGCCGGCCGCGGTGGTCTAGCGGTTCTAGGCGCTCAGTCCGGAACCGCGCGACTGCTACGGTCGCACGTTCGAATCCTGCCTCGGGCAGGATGTGTGTGATGTCCTTAGGTTAGTTAGGTTTAAGTAGTTCTAAGTTCTAGGGGACTGACGACCACAGATGTTAAGTCCCATAGTGCTCAGAGCCATTTTTGAACCTTTCCTTAATCTATTTTCTAAGATAAGTCGTAGGGTCAGTATTGCCTCACGTGTTCCAACATATCTACGGAATCCAAACTGATCTTCCCTGAGGTCGGCTTCTACCAGTTTTTCCATTCGTCTGTAAAGAATTCGTGCTAGTATTTTGCAGCCGTGGCTTATTAAGTTGATAGTTCGGTAATTTTCACATCTGTCAACACCTGCTTTCTTGGGATTGGAATTATTATATTTTTCTTGAAGTCTGAGGATATTTCGCCTGTCTCATACATCTTGCTCAACAGATGGTAGAGTTTTGTCAGGGCTAGCTCTCCAAAGGCTATCAGTAGTTCTAATGGAATGTTGTCTACTCCTGGGGCTTTTTTTCGGCTTAGGTCATTCAGTGCTCTGTCAAACTCTTCATTACATTTTGGAAAATATATCCATACATCGATAATATATCAACAACACTAGTCCGCAGCCACTTCTTGAGCGACTCAGAAGAAAGCAGCACGCGGCGCTGCAAGTCTGCAACGAGCTCCAGCTAACTCGCTTGTGCCAGCCGCCACCGACGTAATTCCTCATTTGCGAGAGATCAAGTGCGTTTTTGCGATGATGGGTGAATAGGTTTTCAACCTAAGGTCTTTCTGATGCCATTCCAAATGGAAATGGCTCTGAGCACTATGGGACTCAACTGCTGAGGTCATTAGTCCCCTAGAACTTAGAACTAGTTAAACCTAACTAACCTAAGGACATCACACACATCCATGCCCGAGGCAGGATTCGAACCTGCGACCGTAGCGGTCTTGCGGTTCCAGACTGCAGCGCCTTTAACCGCACGGCCACTTCGGCCGGCGATGCCATTCCAAATCCACATTTAATAATTCTTCTTCCTCTACTTAACCTTCATTTCGTAATACCTACAATTTTTGGAGAAAGGTCTCGTTAAGTAGCATGATAAGGGACATCTCTTTTTCTGTTACAAAACATTGGGGAAAACGGTTATTATTATCATCGTATATTAATCTCTATGGAAAGGGAATGTCACGACCTGCATGCTTACCCGGTATTTGACTACTACAGCGAGAAAAATTACTCAGCCATTATTCCTCCCAACGCAATTGGTCGCGATCATAGTAAGTCCGTCACATCGCAACATGCTATTAACACAGTAGGGTGGTATGATTTGCAAATGAAATATGCTGAACCACTATTCGCCAGTTTTTCGTTTCTGGCATGCTTCCCATGCAGCACTTCAATACACTATGGAAAATTCCATAACTGATCAAAGCGTCCACCTGAGATATAAAAAAGTTTTACTTTCGATGGTAACGGAAAGAACTTTATAAGTCGGTCACCTCACGGAATGAAGGAGGCAAGTCCAAGGCTTGCTTCAACTGTTTTCAAGACACCTGTTAGGTTTGTGAGGTTGCGGCTGCAAACGTGATTGGTTGAGTTTCTCACTCTTTGTTGTTTTTGATATCAGTAGTGTTTAAAGGATGATAGTAATATGGCCCCCTTACGATATTTAAAAAGTGTCGATCGTCACAAGATGAATGTTAGAAGTCACCTGTCAATCAACCACCTAAAAAGAGAAAAAATGATGACAAAATGAGTAATATTGTAGGGAAACATTTTATGACTTAGGCAGTGAATGCAAATACTCCCAGTATGCGTGTTTGAAACAAATCAATCCCACGAAAGAGGACAGCTTATCAATTTGTTAGGTGACTGAAATGACAAATCTTCCTATTTAACTAGTTCAATTTCGGTGATATTAATTACTCGTAGAAGGCCGGGGCATGAGTATTCCAATGACAGAGATTTCTTCATGAAATGCGTTGTAAGAATCAAACGAAATGATACCATAAGTAAAACTCCTGTTTGCCAAAGGATCTTCACTGCTTTGCACGGAATAACCGTTCTGCTGTTTCATCAATCGTCAAATGTCCAACAGTGATGCAATATTTTGTACTTACACTGAAGTTTTAGAGAATAAAGGAGGGAATAAAGTTATTATTTTTTGCACAATTATGTGGATGAAATCATTGATCCGAAAGTAAGGGTTCTTGTAATATTCTGTGATTCGTGCTGAGGACAGAATAAGAATTATGCAGTGTTCGTATACTATCAGTATCTAGTTTACACCATGAAGAGATTAGATAGCATCAAAATAGTATTTCCAATAAGAGGACATTCTAACATGGAATGTGATAAAAACTTTAGTTTGATAAAAAGGAAAGTTATTGCAGATTTACAAAAATGCTTTTGAAACCGCAACACTGAATCTAATGCCTTAAAAAGTCATTCTTGTTCAACAAGAAATTATACGAGACTAAACGAACTTCTGAAAGGCATGTTACAAATCAAAGTGTTCTTTCAAGACACGACCGTTCAGAGAAGCTCTGATTGTGAAGGAAAAAAAGCTTTTGAAATACAGGTTTACTTACAGTGGAGCCCGAACCCCAGTGCATTTGGAACATTCTGTTGGTCTACAAGTAGACTTCGACCCTGAGTATCAGCAACAGGGACCTGACAAAATTCTTATCGCCTCCCTGAGCATATAATGGTGTTCTGTAATATGAAATTTTTGAAAGATAAATCACGATTGCTTTACAAATGACTAGTTGAAGGCGGGTGGGGGGTATGTTTTCAGAGTTCCTGCCAATATCTTATGTAAAAGTTACAGACTTCCAAGAACTTAAAACAGTTTTGTGATCTAGGGGGAAAGAAATTTCTATTCCAGTCCAACACATAACGAACCAAAATCCAAGACCAACAAATAGAAACTTTCAATGCTAAAAAACGCGTAGAAGAGACGAAAGCTCGCCAAAAAGTGATGGACTTACTCTGGTCTTTTTCGTGGTAAAGAGGTACGTCTGTTGCATGTATCGTCTTTTTATCATACAATTTCAATTGTAATTTTTTCTTATGTACATTCTCTACAACCATTAAGTTTGATGCTATAATTATACTAGTTACACTTGGATGGAGTTTTTTGTGATTTTTTGTAATCTTGAAGGTTTAAATCTCCTCTCCTGAGAAATATACAAAATGTGACTTACTCTGTTCTTTCCGTGGGCTTCTCATTTGGTTCTGATGGCATAAGGTAACCGACAGACGCGCCCTACTTAGCGACGCCTCAGCCGGTTTCTAACAAAATTTTATTCCTGTACTATTCTACTGTCTTAAAGTTTTGAGTAACGCCGTGTACAGACGGCCTAACCCAAAGGTCCGATTCCGCTGCACTTCCCCTGGTGTTTACGCCTGTGTACTGCCAAACGGCACACTTAATCTGCTGCACACAAACGAGGTAATACAGACGTGTTTACACTCAAGTGAGAGTATACTGCGATAGCGTTGTGTGTTAGAGTGCTACAACACTGTACTCCCTTCAAATGCAATAAAGGAATTACCGCACGATATTGCACTTCGTCAGTGCTCTGCGGTATTTTGTTTTGGCTTACCTAGCGGTGTGCTGAGGAGAAGAGATTTGAATCTGTATCAGAACAGAATCGGCTGCAATGACTGGCGCTTAAATTCAAGTTATTGCCCCCAACAAAGAAAATGACGCCATAGAATCGGTTACAAAATTCGTAGTGAGCGTCCGGAGCACTTCACATGGCTTAAGTATTAGGCGGTAATACTAAGAAGCGATATGACATGAGACGAATGCATAAAACGTTTAGTGAGGAAGGAGAATAGATACATAACGTAAGCCGGCCGCGGTGGCCGAGCGGTTCTAGGCTCTTCAGTCCGGAACCGCGCGACTGCTACGGCCGCAGGCTCGAATCCTGCATCGGGCATGGATGTATGTGATGTCCTTAGGTTAGTTAGGTTTAAGTAGTTCTAAGTTCTAGGGGACTGATGACCTCAGGTGTTAAGTCCCATAGTGCTCAGAGCCATTTGAACTATTTCAACATAACGTACCCTTTCATTGTAAGTACATACAATGTTTCTGTCCGCTAAAATCCTGGCATAAGCGAAGTATAACATGACTACTCTTGTTTTATTGCTGGTTTTGAACTTTTAAACTTTAATGTTGAAATGTTTAGCCTGTTTGCGCAACGAATTTTTATATCTGTTCATTTGATGCAACCTGAATGCGATGCAGGTTTTAGAGGATGTGTGACATTCGAACTTTAATCTTGGTCACGGTAGTTGCTGAGTCTTCTTCGTGAAACGTTCTGATACATCGGCTACTTTGAGAAAGTGTTCTGCTGTACATGCTATTTGTTCTGTGTTACCTTCAGGATGATACTGATACAGCAAGTGAAAGAGAGATATCGAGACGGATTTAAGTGTGTGTGCCAAATCCCTTCCCTCGAAAATTTCCTTACTTCCTACCTCCTCCGTGTTACTATATACGAAGTGTCACTGATCTCATTTGCACAAAGACTGCAGTACACTTGAGGTGCCAAGTTGCTTCTACCGTCACGAGTGGGATCCAGAAGTTCTGAATAATGTTCACCGACCTACTGTCTTCTACAGTTGTCCCCTGCGCAGAAAACAGCACGTACGACGTGAATCCGTTATCCTGA
Organism: Schistocerca americana; assembly: GCF_021461395.2. NCBI lineage: Eukaryota > Metazoa > Arthropoda > Insecta > Orthoptera > Acrididae > Schistocerca > Schistocerca americana. The sequence goes on from NC_060121.1 coordinate 154,854,124, forward strand.
GGCTGTAAACACCTGTTAGCAAATAACTGGTATTGTATAAATAGGCCTAATTAAATTTTAAATTGGTTTGTTTAAACTGCATGCCAATCACTCTTTATCAACAGAATACGAGAAGCTGCACAATTATAGTCCACTTCATGAAACAAAAATAATTTCCATTCTTCACACTTCCACTAAGAATAAATAAAATAATGAACTGCGTGTTTGCGTAATTACTGTCAGACTAGCTCTCAATTACACGTCAAAAACAAGATATCGCTAATTAACTTCTTAACCAATACCGACCGCGGCAGACAACATTCCTGTTCTCCGAGACTGCCGATTGAGCTCTTACACCTACAGATCAGAAATGGCTAATTCTTAACTGATACCAAACACAGTAGACAAACATGTATGTCCTCCGATACCACCTATCGAGCTCTGATTTGGCAGTCTAACCATTTCGCCCGCCATCCAAGTTAGAAGCGACTCGAAGGTCTCCGAAGTGCTTCGTCTGTCTTTTCGTTTAGCAATTGTTTATTATTCTGCTGGTAATTAACACTTTTGTAATAGTGGAATGATAGTCACCTACTGGGAGATGCTTCTATATGAAATGCGAATAAATTTACTGTTTCGTTCTTGTAATATTAATAGCAGAAGTTTATCGTTTTGGTTCGTTACTTCTGAACGCAGGAGCCAATCGCGGAGAAGAATCACAATTTAGGCGGTCTTTCTCACGATACACATACCGAATAAACCAACTGTCACCAGTATCTCATGCCACATAACGCCACATAGCTGAAAATGACTGTAAAACCAGAAATATTACACATCCCATTCCTTCTGAGTTTTCCAGAAATTGAGATGTTCTCGCAGAGAACAATCAGTTTTGGAAATAGGCAAATTTTTGCTCAATTCTTTTATAAATCTTTCAGTTATCATCTCAAGAGATGTACTGTTTCACTATACTTTTGAATTTTTACCATTTTTCGAAACTTGAATCTGCTTTATTTTCTTCGTTCTCAAATTACGAGAGTCACTCCAAAAGAAATGCACACTATTTTTTTTAAAATCCATCTTTTATTCTACATGTTTGAAAGCTTTACAGTGTGTAGATACATCCTTTAGGAACAATATTTTCATTTCTCCACATAATTTCCATCCCTCTCAACTGCCTTACGCCATCTTGGAACCAGCGCCTGTATATCCGCACGCTAAAATTCTGGACCAACCTGTTGGAGCCACTGTTTGGCAGCGTGCACAAGGGAGTCATCATCTTCAAACCTTGTTCCACGAAGAGAGTCTTTCAGTTTCCCAAAGAGATGATAGTCACATGGAGCCAAGTCAGGACTGCAAGGCGGGTGTTTCAGTGTTGTCCATCCGAGTTTTGTGATCGTTTCCATGGTTTTTTGACTGACATGTGGCCGTGCATTGTCGTGCAACAGCAGAACATCCTGCTTTTGCCGATGTGGTCGAACACGACTCAGTCGAGCTTGAATTTTCTTCAGTGTCATCATATATGCATCAGAATTTGTGGTGGTTCCATTTGGCATGATGTCCACAAGCAAGAGTCCTTCGGAATCGAAAAACACCATAGCCATAACTTTTACAGCAGAAGGTGTGGTTTTGAATTTTTATTTTCTTGGGTGAATTTGCATGATGCCACTCCACTGACTGCCTCTTCGTCTCTGGTGAAAAATGATGGAGCCATGTTTCATCACCAGTCACAATTCTTCCAAGAAATTCATCTCCACCATTCTCGTACTGTTCCAAAAGTTCGCTGGATGCCGTTTTTCTTGTTTCTTTGTAAGCCACTGTCAACATCCTGGGAACCCACTTCGCACAAACCTTTTTCAACGCCAACACTTTCAGTATTCTGCAAACACTTCCTTCCCCTATCCCAACGTAGCGTGACAATTCGTTCACTGTGATGCGTCTGTCAGCAGTCACCAATTCGTTAACTCTCTGCACATTGTCTGGAGTGTGTGCAGTACGAGGCCTGCCGCTGCGAGGACAATCCTCAATATTGCCGTGCCCGCTTTCATCACGTAACCTGGTTGCCCACCGAATAACTGTACTGCGATCGACAGCAATATCTCCATACACCTTTTTCAACCTCTTGTGGATGTTTCCCACTGTCTCGTTTTCACGGCACAGAAATTCTATGAGAGCACGTTGCTTCTGACGAATGTCAAGTTTAGCAGTCAACTTGAAGACATGCTGTGACGGCGCCACTCACGGGAACAGGTTGAACTAAGTTTGAAAACAAGCGGGAAGGATGTATCTACAGAATGTAAAACTTTCACACATGCAGAATGAAAACTGTATGCTTAGAAAAATAGTGTGCATTTCTTTCGGAGTGACCCTCGTATTAAATAATTTATATAATCATAGACTTAATTAATCTGTGATTAGAAAAAAACTGTTACCCTAAATAAATTCGTGTATAATAAGGTATAGCGAAGTCATTACTCTTTAGTTACACTTTCTATATTAGTTACACTATTCTTTTAATTGTAAAGATATTTCAGAGTAGCATTATTCTGCACTTTTATGTTGTTAGTAGTCTTTCAACAACTTACTCTATTGTTTCTGTCAGAATACTCCATAGCAGTCCGTTATCTCCTATCCAAGTTTCAATCACAAAACTTTATAGTGCTGTTAAGCTAATATCGGCGTATTATCGTCCATTAAATTTAACAAAATACTTCTCATGAGAAGTTAAAATGCTATAATACTACTAGCGCATTGCCGTCCATTAGATTCAACAAAATATTTGCACGAAGAATTTACATTGCTGTTCGCTTTTGGCGTATAGCCTTTCTTTAAACTGACCAGCTATTTGTCATAATAGGTTACACTGCTATACAACTACTATCGGCGCATTGCCGTCCTTCCAATTCGATGAAACATTTATATAATCAGATGCCCCCAGTATGCCATTCTTTACACTCTACATGTTTCCCAACTATTATTTTGGTGCCATGCCGTTGTGCACTTATTTATATTTGAATGAGTAATAAAGCCGTCCACTTCACTTGGTTACAAATAAAACAGTCACGACACCTATATATTTCACAAATACGTGGAGACGGAACCTTTCACCAGAACATACGCAAGCAGCTGACAACAGCAACCCATACTATGATCCTGTTGTCCATGGTGTGGTCTTGTATTGCGAACCACCAGACTTTCCCCACTGGTGTTGAGTTCAGCAACTGTCAGTCCATTCTCCCATCTCTACCCTCAGCGTGCAGCTACATTGCAATTCCATATAAAGATACAAAATGCCTTAAATTAGTTTCAGTATAAAGAAACATTTTCATACACTATTACAATATAAATACATAATACGCAATGTTTTGTTTTGATTTTGGCTGTTTACAAACGTTGCCACTGTTTACATTCTACCGCGAGAGTGATGTATCATAGTTTTTGTTTTGACCGGAGATGTACCCACTGTTTACATACAGCTGGGGCATTACCCTTCGCACTCTTTTAAGGGCTTGCTCCCACCATTTGTTAACAACTGACCTACTTCGGTGATGACTCAGTCACTATCCGGCGTCTCCTGCTATGCTCTTTAAATCCTACATGCGGAGGCTTACAATTGCGATTCGCAGACACAGTGAGAGAACTTTTAGACTCTTGCTTAAAGCATAACGCACAAACACTCATTTATCAAACCGTTGCTTCATTCCATAGCATGAGGTACCGTTCCTCCTGTATTTGAGTGTGACTGTTGCTACAAACAGTACTGGTGGAACTGTACGGGCAACATCTTTACACCTGCTACGTCTAAGTTCTTTGACCATAGCCCACATGTTTGTATGTAAACACAGTGTATTTCACGAGAGAACATCGTAATGGTGAAATATGCAGCTAAAATTTTTAAAACTGAAATATGGACGTGAAAAGATCATAAGTGTGCAACTACGTGGAAAAACTGCCACCAGAGCGTAACTATAATAATGATGCTTCATCTTTATGTAAGAACAGATATATTTTCGGCAAATGCTGCCTTGCCACTTACAGTTGTCCCAGTTGTACCTGTTTAGTCACCAGCAAATAATTTTCTTCGTATTTATACTGCGATATCCAGCAATATAAACATGTACATGAGGAAGGGCGCAAGCCCGAAACCGGTCGTCTGACAAATAAATAGCCTTTTATTGTGATTGGTAGCGGAAATTTTTCTACGCCCTATAAAGGAGTAGTCATGAAGTTCAACAGCATCTACTATGGATAAAATTCATTTTATGTAATAATTTGCGTCTAAACATAGTAACGAAAGAGACTTTAAAAGATTTGTGTAATCCAGAATATGGACTCAAATTAGAAGAGGGAATGTATCAATAAATATTGACTGCAATAACAGACAGTGTTGTATCGCTTCGCTTTCACGTGTCTTGACGAGATGAAAAATACTGGCTGGGCGTAGAAAAAGGAAATTACACCTACACTGATCGTGAAAGTTCCAATAGTCATCGATAGTAGGCGTCACGGTAGTGAGGTAAGTGGAACTTCCACTGTCGCACTGTCTGTAACGTATTTGCTGTCTGTGCTCTTCGAGCCGAGTTGTCAATGCAGGGTTCCTCTTGTGCTGCGCTGTCAGTCGCCATTAATGCTGTCGCCGACTGTAGTGAGGGGAAATCACAATACGAGTATAGCTTGCGTTGTTCTTGAACTTCGTTTTGTGGGTGTTATGCCGTATCCAAGGCACATTTCTGCAATCTGAACTGAGCGTTTTCAAGACTGAAACTACTATGAGCGTGTTTACAGCCTTTGACGACGTTACCAGCATTATGGTGCATAACGTTAGGCAGATAAATATGCCTTGGACAATGTCTTAAAGACCACGAAACAAACATTACTTAGGACGAAACTTATACTTTACTTTCTCCGAAATTATTATTCGGATTCTGAAGACTGAATCGGCGTGGCACTCAACTCTCTTGCAACTATCGTCCTAGCAGCAGAATTTACTAGAGTTCAATTTGAAAAAAAAAGGAAATTGATACCAATATCTCTGTAATTACGAGGGTGAGTCAAATGAAAACCTTAAATACTTTTTTAAATATTATTTATTGTGCAGAAGTGGTACAAAGATGTATCACTTTTCAACATAATCTCCCCCACGCTCAATGCAAGTCCTCCAGCGCTTACAACCTGCATAAATTCCTTTATAAAAAAAATATTTTGGTAGTCCGCACAACCACTCATGCACCGCGTGGCGTACCTCTCCATCAGAACGGAACTTCTTTCCTTCCATTGCGTCTTTGAGTGGTCCAAACAGATGGAAATCACTTGGGACAAGGTCTGGTGAGTATGGTGGACGAGAAAGTGGTTAGTGGACGTGAACCCAGGTTTCGTCCCCAGTAACGATCCTTGCAAGGAAGCCATCACCTTCTCATTCAAAGCGCCGAAGAAGTTCTTCACAAGCATCAACATGTCGTTCTCTCATTTCAGGAGTCAGCTGCCGTGGCACCCATCTTGCAGACACTATGTGAAACTGGAGTACATCATGCACAATGTGGTGTGCTGACCCATGACTAATCTGTAAACATGCTGCAATGTCATTCAGTGTTACTCGGCGGTTTTCCTTCACTATGGCTTCAACTGCTGCAATGTTCTGTGGAGTCACAACTCGTTGTGCCTGACCTGGACGAGGAGCATCTTCCACTGAAGTCACACAAATTACGAATTTCCTACTCCATTCGTAGACTTGCTGATGTGACGAACATGCATCACCGTATTGAACCTTCATTCGTCGATGAATTTCAATAGGTTTCACACCTTCACTACGCAAAAACTGACTAACAGAACGCTGTTCTTCCCTGGTGCAAGTTGCAAGGGGGCGACCATCTTTATACTGATACTGCGACGGTATGTGTGCATCTGCACTATGCTGCCACCTACAGGCCATTCTGCACGCTCTTTGTAGCACGCTTACCAACTTACAGGATAACGGCGCGAAAATTCGATTTGTTATTACAAATTTAAGGTTTTCATTTTACTCACCCTCGTAATAGAGATAGCGACTATAGAGAAAGCTACTATAGTTCATTCAGTTTGGACATTTCCACAATTAATTTTGGCGAAAACAGAGTTACAGTATCTTAAATGGTTCACGAAATACGAGGTGACGTGCTTAGCTGAGTCAATCTATACAGGGTGTTACAAAAAGGTATGGCCAAACTTTCAGGAAACATTCCTCGCACACAAAGAAAGGAAATATGTTATGTGGACATGTGTTCGGAAACGCTTACTTTCCATGTTAGAGCTCATTTTATTACTTCTCTTCAAACCACATTAATCATGGAATGGAAACACACAGCAACAGAACGTACCAGCGTGACTTCAAACACTTTGTTACATGAAATGTTCAAAATGTCCTCCGTTAGCGAGGATACATGCATCCACCCTCCGTCGCATGGAATCCCTGAATGGCGTATTGTATCACAGCCGTCCACAATACGAACACGAAGAGTCTCTACATTTGGTACCGGGGTTGCATAGGCAAGAGCTTTCAAATGCCCCCATAAATGAAAGTCATGAGGGTTTAGGTCAGGAGAGCGTGGAGGCCATGGAATTGGTCCGCCTCTACCAATCCATCGGTCACCGAATCTGTTGTTGAGAAGCGTGCGAACACTTCGACTGAAATGTGCAGGAGCTCCATCGTGCATGAATCACATGTTGTGTCGTACTTGTAAAGGCACATATTCTAGCAGCACAGGTAGAGTATCCCATATGAAATCATGATAACGTGCTCCATTGAGCGTAGGTGGAAGAACATGGGGCCCAATCAAGACATCACCAACAATGCCTGCCCAAACGTTCACAGAAAATCTGTGTTGATGACGTGATTGCACAATTGCGTGCGGCTCCTCGTCAGTCCACACATGTCGATTGTGAAAATTTACAATTTGATCACGTTGGAATGAAGCCTCATCTATAAAGAGAACATGAGCTCTAACATGGAAATTAAGCGTTTCTGGACACATGTCCACATAACATCTTTTCTTTATTTGTGTGTGAGGAATGTTTCCTGAAAGTTTGGCCGTACCTTTTTGTAAAACCCTGTATATATGTAGATGTAGTAAGGCCAAGTTTAACTGAAACGACTAATGATGTTTCTCGTGTCATAAACAAAACGTGTGTGCTTCCGGAAAATTCCTGCCTGAAGTCACATTGACGGATGATGAAAGGCAGTTTCACACCTCAGTTGACAGACGGAATAGATGAATTGTCGGCACTCGTGATTCCTGCGTGTTGCTTTACAATTGTGCTCTGTGGCTTTTCTTTTGGAATCCGTGGCAAGCTCATTCACGGTTCGGAAATTCACAGGCAAATTTCCGCTGTCATGCGCAACGATAAAGGTGCCACCCCTGCATTGCGGCACACAAAGGCAATGCGAGGCTCGTTCCGAGTGTAAAGGGATGCCTGCGGATGCGGGATATATTGAGGCAGAGACTCTGCCATTGTGGATCCACAGACCTGGTTTCCCCGACATTCAGGTGCGGACGATAGGTGCCGAGCGATTGTGTACTGCGACATAAAAATTGTCGTCAGTGGAGGAGTTTTGATGTCGTTCCGAGCTGGATCGTAAAAAATAAATCCGTAACAACTGATACTGCAACCATTAGCAGCTTTATGACAAATTTTTAACCATTGTGTTCGAACATTATGAATTACCTCAAAGAGAACGGTCTATTGACACATAGTGAACACAGATTTAGAAAACAACTTTCTTGTGAAACACAACTAGTTCTTTACTCACACGAAGTGTTGAGTGCTATTGACATGGGATCTCGAATTGATTCTGTATTTCTAGATTTCCAGAAGACTTTTGACACTGTACCACTGTAACGTTCCCTGGCAAACTCACACTATTAATAAACTAAAATTTAATTGTACCATATACGCCGCTATAAAGCAATTTGTAAATACTGTAATTGTTTAACAAAAATATTATTGAATTTTGTATAAAGGACGTTCATTATTATTGTAATATTTTCTGTAGTAATATTCTTTCTGTATTTAGGATGGTAATATTTCTATATTCATAATATAATTGCGAAATGTGTCAATATCTGCGATAACAAAAATGTAAAATTCAGCCACAGACGAAAATAATGTTATATGATTACAAAGAGATGATAATAGTCAGCAGTAGTATAAAAGCACCACGTACTGAGTATTCTTTGGTCGTCTCCCTGTAGAGCCGAAAGCGAGAGCAAGCTGTGACGAAGCATTTTATGAATGGGTAGACGTCTTTTGTCTGTAGCTAGATTTAGCCGCCATTAGAGGAGAAATTACAAACTAATGTGAGTTGAATATTTGTTGTGGTTTAAATATATTATAATTTATCAAAAGTGTGTATTATTAATGTAAATTAGCTTGCCCATGTCATCTATAATATTTCTTTAAAGAATTTTCAGCATTTTTAGCGGTGTTGCTGGGCTGTGCCGCGACCGAACGATTTGCAGCGGCGGCACATTTAAAAAATTGTTCCGCTAAGAAAAATTAACCAGACCCGTAAATCGGGAACAGATAAAAATTAGCAGTGAATTAAGAAAATGTTCTTCTTTTACAGCGATCCTGAGACTTACGGATTTTAAATTAGTTCACATTTGTGCATTCATAGGCGGATAGTTAATGTTGAAATTTAACAATTTTGGTTCTTTCAAATAACTTAAATGTATAGGGATGTGTGTTTTATCAGTGATAATTAAACGTCGGCTTGGCAATATTTAACCGTTTTCTGCTAATAGAGACAGTCTTGTGTTCCATAGCTAACGCCGGGAAAGAATTCAGTAAATAAAAAAAAAAAAAAACCCACTGCATTTAGAAAATGTGTGCCAAGGCCGAATTATGTAAAGGATTTAATTCTCAACTAAATATTCTTAATCAGTTAATATGAGTTCGCGTAATTTTAAATGTACTTAGTTCCGTGTAAATGAATTTTTTATTACCACACGTAAATGAGAGGTTCTACAACAAAGCTCGTTCGTACGTACAGAAAGAAAGAAAGGCAAATTAACTAAAAGCAAAAAATTTAAAAAAGGTAACTGATTATTTACTTTTATTCTTTAATGAAATTCCATTTAAATTGGCAAATTTCATTAAATTGGCGCCCAACGTGGGGCTCGAATATGCAGTGGCCACAAAATACCCATGGGATAACTAGGGAATTATTGTAGTCGAACTTTGTTGGAGAACAACCAATAATTTTTTTCATGTATTGTATGTATTGCCTAACCAATATTGTGTGGTAATACCTGTATATGATTTTTTGCATGAGAACACTATATACCCAGAGGCAAGCTGAAGAAGAGAGCTCATTATATCGAAAAATTAATTACCTACCACAATACCAGGGGGCAGCTGCACCCAAGATAGATCACCAAAAGGTAAAGCTACAGTGTAGTTGTCCTGTGGGTAGTAAAGTAGCCTCAGTGCAGTGTTCTCGGATCATTAGTGGTGTGCTTGTTGTTAGTACTTTGTTTTAAAATAACAGGACATTTAGGTAGTTAGTCATTGTAGTATATAGTAAGTGTGTATTAGTTAATGTCCATTTCTTGTGTGATTATGTCAGTGAAACCTGAGTGTTAGGATATTTAGTTCAGATTTTGTTTCTTTTGTTGACTATGGTTAGATTGCGTAGTCAGAAAGATATCAACATGGATAATGAACAACAGTTAGCAAGTAATGATACCGAGTTAGAAAGTGGGGCACAAAGTAATGTTAGTAGCGTAATTCAGGAAGTACCATGTGAGAATCTGGGGGCAGAAGGGCAAGAAATGTTGCCACTGCCAGCCAGTGATTCAGTTGATAGAAATACTGTGCCACCCACAAGCACTAGACACGGACCAGAGAGTGGTGAGGTGTCAGAAGTGCAATCATTAAGAGTTATGTTCGAGCGCATGCTCAATTTCCAAGCTGAATTTATACGTAAACAAGCAGAACGCGATAAAGAACGTGATGCTAAACAAGCAGAACGCGATAGAGAACGTGATGCTAAACAAGCAGAGCGTGATCAACGCTTGAATGAGAGAGACTTGCAGTTAATGCAATCTTTGGAAACTATGCAAAGTGAGATTGTTAGTTTGAGACAAAACTACGAAACCATACCCAAAGCGGTGCAATAACTGAGGGACAGAGTAGATAATATCCAGGTGGTTAACGCCAGTATCGTGGCTGAAATTAGTGTACTGGCTAACAGGATGGAACAATTAGAAATTGACACAAGTCAAGTAATTGAGCACAAAATGTCCGAAGAAGTGCACAAAATTGAAAACGAATTTATAAAAAAATAGATGAGAAGGTGCACGCCGCGATTGAAGCCAAAGACGTAGGCTCCAATGCGGAAGTGCAGGACCTAAAAAAGGCGGTACACACTGACATTCCGCTGTGGCAGCGGAATGTCAACGGTCGTCTTGCAGAGCTGGAAGCCAGCTTGCTGCACGGCGACGCACAGGCGTGTGTCACGCCAGCCAGGTCCAACAATGATAGGCATATAAATACAGCAGTAAAAAATTGCGACTGCGAGACAGAACAGGCAACCAATGTTAGTGAAACAAATAAATGTCACTCCAAAATAGTGATTGAAGAAAGCCTGATTAGAAACCGACAGTTTCAGATCTTTACAACGGAGAAGAAATCTGTCCACCCTGTAGTGTTTATCAAGGGATTTAGAAACATTTTGCCTAGCGTGTGGAGTCATACACAGAAAATACAGTTCGTTATGTCTTACATACAAGGAGATGTTGCATTATGGGCAACCGAAGCAGCTGACAGTTGCGACACATATGAGCAATTTGAAAAGGCATTCTCGGCCAAATATTGGTCAACATGTATTCAGGAGAGATTACGGAAAGAGGTATATAATCCAGAGCCGTTTTCTCCACGATTAGGCAATTTGCGAAAATATTTTGAGAAGTACATTAATAAGACCCGTTACTGGGACGAGCAGATTTCATCCCGGGATTTGATCAGACTTTTGAAATCACACTTGCCGATACACGTAAAGGAAAAACTTATACACGTACCGGAGAACGACATAGAACATTTCTTGTCTGTTCTGGACTCAATTGACCTGATTCAGGAGGATGTTAAGGCAGCCTCTGAACAGGCTAGAAGTAACGGAAACGGTTACAGAAATGGTCGAAATAACACGCCTCCACCAAATAATGGAAACGGCGGAGGTAACAATAGGAGACAAGATTATGTACAAAACGGGAATAGAGGTAGAGACCGGAACGGCAATAGTCCGCCGGTGAATAATGACCGGAGAAGGAGGTCTGATGACCGATATGAAACAGGCCCACCAAGCAATAGTAGATGGAAAAATGCCAGGGGACCGTGGAACAGTAATACCTATAACGATGCAAACCGAACTTGGCCACAGAACCAGAGGCCCAGTCCGGACCGGCAAAACAGTGAAAGATATGACAATAACCGACCGCCACCACAAAATGCGCCAATTGCGCAACCGTGGCGGCCGACGCAACACAACTTACACATAGTGGAGGTCAGCGACACAGAGCAGCCACACCCATCCACCAGCAATAATCCAACAAACTAGATTCAGCCGAGATACGCTCTCCATCGTCGGCTGAGGTTTGGAGTGAGAGCAGCCCGACACAGAACAAAACATAGGGAATCTGTATCCTTAGGTATAATGACGGGGTACAGGTGGGACATGAATTAATAACCGAACCATCCACGTGCATAAAGGAGCACAAAGACAAAGTACAAGCGATAATAGAGATCAAAATTAACAATATTGATGTGCAAGCGGTCGTAGATACAGGTGCTACTGTTAGTGTCATGAGTATGGACTTATTCAGAGTACTGGGGAAAGAAAGGCGTATGCTGACTTTTCCCGTGAATAATTGTAAAGTCACTGGAGCCATAAGTGCACAGCGACAAATAATTAAACTCCAAGTGCGGGTAGAGATGTATATAGGGGATGAAGCCATAGCGTGCTCATTCCTGGTAGTAAAGGGTTTAAAGGTAGCCTGCATTTTGGGGGTAGATTTTTTAAGAGAAAGGGACGCAATAATCGACCTTTCTCGGGGAAAATTAAGTTTGATGAATGCTGGTAGGAAAATAGAATTGTCCATGCTCAGATCTGAAGAGGTACCTGTACCTAATTGTAATGCTATTAACATAAAGTGTAGGAATCAGTTGATACTACATTTGGACAATCATTGTCTAGGACAGAATATCTATTATCCTGACGTACAAGGTGATCAATTAAAAGCAAATGTGGACGCACTTGTGAACAAAGTATCACAGTCCGAAAATTTGAACTCTATGCAACAGCAGGATTTGGTACAGTTATTATCTAAATATGCAGATGTATTTTCAGAACGACCAGTAATTGTTAAGGGATATCAGTACATTATCGAGGTGAAACCTCACAAAACCTACTGTCGAGCCTCATACTCCATTCCTTGGTCCAAGAAGGAAATAGTAGCTAAGGAAATTGGAAGGCTGATCGAGTGGGGAATGGTGGAACCGTCTTTGTCCCCTTATAGTAGTCCTTTGGTGGCGGTAGCAAGAGCAGACGGACAGGTACAGTTAGTATTAGATGCGAGAGACATAAACGAAATTATTGTACCTGTCAGGACACATCCGGAAAACTTAGATGAGCGAATTCAAAAATTCCATGGAGTGCAATATCTGACATCTGTTGATATGAAAAGTTCATTCTGGCAAATCCTACTCACACCCGAATCGAGGAAATATACTGCATTTATATTTGGGGGAAGGAGCTACCAATTTAGGGTACTACCTTTCGGCTTAAATGTAAGTGCAGGAGTTTTCATAACAGCCCTCGACGCGGTTTTAGGTCCGGATTTGCTGCAAAGGGTAACAGTGTATGTAGACGATCTGGTGATTGCTACTGTCACCTGGGAGGAGCACGTAGAATTACTGGGTAGAGTCTTAGAAAGGTTTAAGCAAGCGGGAGTAACAGCGAATCTTGAGAAATCCAAATTTGGACGTAATCAGATTAAATTTCTAGGTCACATAATAACACCACAAGGCATCAAACCTGACAGCAAAAAACTTGACGCAATTCGTGGGTTTCCTAGCCCGAGAACTAAGAGACAACTCAAAGCGTTTATAGGTCTTGCATCTTTTTTTAGACGGTTTGTTCCAAATCAATTAATGAATAACGAGTCGTTATTGAGCCTGTTGCGTAAAAATGCGCACTGGGTATGGACAGAAGAATGTCAACGCGCATTTGACGCTATCAAAAACGCCCTGGTGAATGCAAACATACTGCGACACCCAGACATGACAAGGGATTTTTGCATAGCGACAGATTCGTGTTCATACGGTCTGGGCGCTTGTTTGTTTCAGTGGGATAGGAGCAACGACCCCACAACAATCAATGTAATCGGATTTGCCAGCCGCACACTAAACAGCTGTGAGAGAGCATATTCCGCTACCGAGTTAGAGGCTCTTGCAGTGGTTTTGGCGGTAAAGAAATTCAATTATTACATCTATGGCAAAGAAATCAAAGTGTTCAGCGACCACCAGGCTCTGAGCTATTTAATGTCTTGCAAATTATACCACACCCGCTTGCTAAGATGGAGGTTAGCATTGCAGGAATATAAAATTAAGATTATGTACATAAAAGGGCAAGATAATGTTGTAGCTGACGCCTTGTCGAGGCTCCCATTAGGGCAATCCTCAGTGTCAAAGATTTTGGAACAATCGGAGGAATATCGAATACTCCTAGTACAAGATAAGGTACATAGGAGGGACTTTTTACATATGTGTAAGAATATGTCTATATTGCAGGAAACTGATCCGATTTGGCGAGATATCATTAGCAAAATTAAGGAAGGAACCAATCTTAAAAGTGTTCAGAATTTCAAAATAGTAGATAATATTCTGTATTATAAAACAGGTGTGTCAAATGACCATGGAGTCGTGTGTATACCGCAACAGGCTATCCCAGCTGTAGTGTGGCACACGCATTTAGCATGGGGTCACGCTGGGATAGGCAAAACAAAAAGGATTTTATCCAGATTCTGTTACTTTAAGGGAATAAACCAGCAGACTCGCACCATTATCAGGACTTGTCCTCTGTGCCAAAAAGCTAAGTTTCAAAATAAGTCCACAAGGTTTGAACTGCATCCTATAGTGCCTCATCGGCCACTTCAGTTAGTATCTATAGACATAGCAGGACCCTACCCACGAGCCAGGGGTGGATTAAAGTACATTTTAGAGGTGTATGACCTTTTCTCTAAATACTTAAAAATATACTGCCTTAAATCAGCCACTGCTCGTGGAATAGTTAAATGGTTAGGGAAAGAATATTTTACACAAGTGGGTAAGCCTGAAGCGATAATATCGGATAATGCTTCCTATTTTACAGGCCATACCTGGAAAAACCATTTACATGAACAAGATATAAAGCACATACTAATATCCCGTTTTCACCCACAAGCAAGTTTAGTAGAGAGAACATTTGGAGAGTTAAATAAATTTTTCAGGTTATACATTGCATGTAAGCACACAAGATGGCCAGATCTGATACCTAAGTTTTTGGAAATTCACAATGCAACCCCGCATGCTTCTACGGGGTATCCACCAAACGAGATTATAATGAATAATAATAGAGTTCTGAATGAGTGGCTGGCACCTTTGCCTAAGGTCCCAGTCATTCCTGAGCCTAAGGAAGAGAAGATAAGGAAAGCAGGGTGCATCCTTACCAGGTGCGCTCAGAAAAGGAAAGAAAAATATAATCGACATGTGACGAATAACCAAAAATTTAGTGTTGGGGACTTGGTACTCTTACGCAATCATCCTAAGTCCTCGGCATCCTTGAAACAGAATAGCAAGTGGCAATTGGTGTACAATGGACCTTTTAAAATAGTAAGTGTGCCACATGAGTGTAGCTATCTCTCAGCAGATCCCCATTCAGGGAGAGTACGGGGACTGTATCCGCGTAAGGATGTAAAAATATTCCTACAGTAAATGACTAATAGTCCTAGTTGTTATGTGTAAAAAAGGTACACCATTATTTTGAAAAGGAATGAACATTAATGATGTGTGATCTGTAGAGATAATGTACTAGTGTAGAAGTATTTAGTTATAAGAATATGATTGATTTTCTGTTTTATTTATGAATATTTGTGTTATGTCTTCTTTTAATTAGTGTTAGCTTAAACATGCCCTAAATGTCTGCACAGATAACCTGATTAGTGCAGTTATTTATAGTGTTAAATTGTGACAGAGATCAGTCAGGAGGAACATTTTAGTAGTGATTAGTTTGTGTACTGCATAATATTCTATATGTGTGTCAAACTTGAAATATTTCTTTGTACAATCTTTTCTATTATATATGTATGTATGTGTAGCTGTCAGATCGACAGATTCGAACCCAGAATAATATCAATAATATGAGACACGGAGAACTTTATTCTCAAACCAGTGTTATCAAAGAGAATAATGCACCCAGTAGTGACCCGAGGGCACCATGGGAGGCAAACTTATTGCAAATTTAAGTAACGCAAAGTTACGCACAAAGAAGCTTCAATTGAAGCATGTGCAGATTCAATCAGTAAAAAAGAGCTAGCCTGATACAGTCCAAGTCAATTTTAGCCTACAGAGACTACACTGTAGTTACGTAGGACCTTGCAAGTAAACTGAGACATAATTTCAAAGGAGTTATTGAACAATATGCCTAAATCCGGCTGGAATGCACAAATAAAATCTACTCGAACATAAATATAGATGATTTTTGGGCAAACTAATACGAAGTTTTAATATTTGTTACCATGTACGCAAATATCACACACCTTGGTAAAGAGCGAACAAAGAAGTTACGAATGTGCTGTTATAAAAATCGCACAACGGACATTGTAAATAAAAAAAAAAAAACTTAAACAAAAGTGCAGCATAGTGTGGCAGAGACAGACAGTGACTGTTAAACCTGCAGCAATACGTCACGAAGTTGTTTTGAACAAACAATAAGAAACTGTATCATCGCCGTGTGTGCAAGTGAAGAAGGAACTAGCACGACACGAACAGTGAGCCGATAACGGACGGTGGACCAAGTTAGTGTCAAACTATAACTCTTTGTGTGTCAAGGGACGCTAGGAAACCGCATTGACTACAGAGATACATTTTGTCCTAAGGTGAAAACTTGCGTGTGACTAATGACAAGTCATGACATGGTGAAAAAATATTGTGTGCCCATAAAACGTGTTACTATGACAACGAAACATTGTGCAAACCAGACTAGTGAAGGCTTACTGAATAATAACTGCCAATAACTGTGTGCGTTTTTTCCCACAGCAGGAAAAATGCCCATAAGGATAGTACACTGCTTGTGAACTTGTTGCATGTTTGCTGGAGCACTACAAGAAGATGTCACACGGGCGAGCTGATATACACTCCTGGAAATTGAAATAAGAACACCGTGAATTCATTGTCCCAGGAAGGGGAAACTTTATGGACACATTCCTGGGGTCAGATACATTACATGATCACACTGACAGAACCACAGGCACATAGACACAGGCAACAGAGCATGCACAATGTCGGCACTAGTACAGTGTATATCCACATTTCGCAGCAATGCAGGCTGCTATTCTCCCATGGAGACGATCGTGGAGATGCTGGATGTAGTCCTGTGGAACGGCTTGCCATGCCATTTCCACCTGGCGCCTCAGTTGGACCAGCGTTCGTGCTGGACGTGCAGACCGCGTGAGACGACGCTTCATCCAGTCCCAAACATGCTCAATGGGTGACAGATCCGGAGATCTTGCTGGCCAGGGTAGTTGACTTACACCTTCTAGAGCACGTTGGGTGGCACGGGATACATGCGGACGTGCATTGTCCTGTTGGAACAGCAAGTTCCCTTGCCGGTCTAGGAATGGTAGAACGATGGGTTCGATGACGGTTTAGATGTACCGTGCACTATTCAGTGTCCCCTCGACGATCACCAGTGGTGTACGGCCAGTGTAGGAGATCGCTCCCCACACCATGATGCCGGGTGTTGGCCCTGTGTGCCTCGGTCGTATGCAGTCCTGATTGTGGCGCTCACCTGCACGGCGCCAAACACGCATACGACCATCATTTCCACCAAGGCAGAAGCGACTCTCATCGCTGAAGACGACACGTCTCCATTCGTCCCTCCATTCACGCCTGTCGCGACACCACTGGAGGCGGGCTGCACGATGTTGGGGCGTGAGCGGAAGACGGCCTAACGGTGTGCGGGACCGTAGCCCAGCTTCATGGAGACGGTTGCGAATGGTCCTCGCCGGTACCCCAGGAGCAACAGTGTCCCTAATTTGCTGGGAAGTGGCGGTGCGGTCCCCTACGGCACTGCGTAGGATCCTACGGTCTTGGCGTGCATCCGTGCGTCGCTGCGGTCCGGTCCCAGGTCGACGGGCACGTGCACCTTCCGCCGACCACTGGCGACAACATCGATGTACTGTGGAGACCTCACGCCCCACGTGTTGAGCAATTCGGCGGTACGTCCACCCGGCCTCCCGCATGCCCACTATACGCCCTCGCTCAAAGTCCGTCAACTGCACATACGGTTCACGTCCACGCTGTCGCGGCATGCTACCAGTGTTAAAGACTGCGATGGAGCTCCGTATGCCACGGCAAACTGGCTGATACTGACGGCGGCGGTGCACAAATGCTGCGCAGCTAGCGCCATTCGACGGCCATGAACCTGGGACTAATTAAAAGAGCCATTCCATAAAAAAAAAATACAGAATTGTAAAGAACGTTACTGGCACCATTGTGTCAAAGTATAGAAACTCTTGCCAAATGCTGCCAGGGGGCAATGTAACGTTCCCTGGCAAACTCACACTATTAATAAACTAAAATTTAATTGTACCATATACGCCGCTATAAAGCAATTTGTAAATACTGCAATTATTTAACAAAAATATTATTGAATTTTGTGTAAAGGACATTCATTATTATTGTAATATTTTCTGTAGTAATATTCTTTCTGTATTTAGGATGGTAATATTTCTATATTCATAATATAATTGCGAAATGTGTCAATATCTGCGATAACAAAAATGTAAAATTCAGCCACAGACGAAAATAATGTTATATGATTACAAAGAGATGTTAATAGTCAGCAGTAGTATAAAAGCACCACGTACTGAGTATTCTTTGGTCGTCTCCCTGTAGAGCTGAAAGCGAGAGCAAGCTGTGACGAAGCATTTTATGAATGGGTAGACGTCTTTTGTCTGTAGCTAGATTTAGCCGCCATTAGAGGAGAAATTACAAATTAATGTGAGTTGAATATTTGTTGTGGTTTAAATATATTATCAGTTATCAAAAGTGTGTATTATTAATGTAAATTAGCTTGCCCATGTCATCTATAATATTTCTTTAAAGAATTTTCAGCATTTTTAGCGGTGTTGCTGGGCTGTGCCGCGACCGAACGATTTGCAGCGGCGGCACATTTAAAAAATTGTTCCGCTAAGAAAAATTAACCAGACCCGTAAATCGGGAACAGATAAAAATTAGCAGTGAATTAAGAAAATGTTCTTCTTTTACAGTGATCCTGAGACTTACGGATTTTAAATTAGTTCACATTTGTGCATTCATAGGCGGATAAAGAGACCTTTGGAGATAAGAGAACGACTTGTATGAATATCAAGAGCTCAGATGGAAAGCCAGTTCTAAGCAAAGAAGGGAAAGCAGAAAGGTGGAAGGAGTATATAGAGGGTCTATACAAGGGCGATGTACTTGAGGACAATATTATGGAAATGGAAGAGGATGTAGATGAAGATGAAATGGGAGATATGATACTGCGTGAAGAGTTTGACAGAGCACTGAAAGACCTGAGTCGAAACAAGGCCCCCGGAGTAGACAATATTCCATTAGAACTACTGACGGCCGTGGGAGAGCCAGTCCTGACAAAACTCTACCATCTGGTGAGCAAGATGTACGAAACAGGCGAAATACCCTCAGACTTCAAGAAGAATATAATAATTCCAATCCCAAAGAAAGCAGGTGTTGACAGATGTGAAAATTACCGAACTATCAGCTTAATAAGTCACAGCTGCAAAATACTAACACGAATTCTTTACAGATGAATGGAAAAACTAGTAGAAGCCAACCTCGGGGAAGATCAGTTTGGATTCCGTAGAAACACTGGAACACGTGAGGCAATACTGACCTTACGACTTATCTTAGAAGAAAGATTAAGGAAAGGCAAACCTACGTTTCTAGCATTTGTGGACTTAGAGAAAGCTTTTGACAATGTTGACTGGAATACTCTCTTTCAAATTCTAAAGGTGGCAGGGGTAAAATACAGGGAGCGAAAGGCTATTTACAATTTGTACAGAAACCAGATGGCAGTTATAAGAGTCGAGGGACATGAAAGGGAAGCAGTGGTTGGGAAGGGAGTGAGACAGGGTTGTAGCCTCTCCTCGATGTTGTTCAATCTGTATATTGAGCAAGCAGTAAAGGAAACAAAAGAAAAATTTGGAGTAGGTATTAAAATTCATGGAGAAGAAATAAAAACTTTGAGGTTCGCCGATGACATTGTAATTCTGTCAGAGACAGCAAAGGACTTGGACGAGCAGTTGAATGGAATGGACAGTGTCTTGAAAGGAGGATATAAGATGAACATCAACAAAAGCAAAACAAGGATAATGGAATGTAGTCTAATTAAGTCGGGTGATGCTGAGGGAATTAGATTAGGAAATGAGGCACTTAAAGTAGTAAAGGAGTTTTGCTATTTGGGGCGCAAAATAACTGATGATGGTCGAAGTAGAGAGGATATAAAATGTAGGCTGGCAATGGCAAGGAAAGCGTTTCTGAAGAAGAGAAATTTGTTAACATCCAGTATTGATTTAAGTGTCAGGAAGTCATTTCTGAAAGTATTCGTATGGCGTGTAGCCATGTATGGAAGTGAAACATGGACGATAAATAGTTTGGACAAGAAGAGAATAGAAGCTTTCGAAATGTGGTGCTACAGAAGAATGCTGAAGATTAGATGGGTAGATCACATAACTAATGAGGAAGTATTGAATAGGACTGGGGGGAAGAGAAGTTTGTGGCACAACCTGACCAGAAGAAGGGATCGGTTGGTAGGACATGTTCTGAGGCATCAAGGGATCACCAATTTAGTATTGGAGGGCAGCGTGGAGGATAAAAATCGTAGAGGGAGACCAAGAGATGAATACACTAAGCAGATTCAGAAGGATGTAGGTTGCAGTAGGCACTGGGAGATGAAAAAGCTTGCACAGGATAGAGTAGCATGGAGAGCTGCATCAAACCAGTCTCAGGACTGAAGACCACAACAACAACAGGCGGATAGTTAATGTTGAAATTTAACAATTTTGGTTCTTTCAAATAACTTAAATGTATAGGGATGTGTGTTTTATCAGTGATAATTAAACGTCGGCTTGGCAATATTTAACCGTTTTCTGCTAATAGAGACAGTCTTGTGTTCCATAGCTAACGCCGGGAAAGAATTCAGTAAATAAAAAAAAAAAAACCACTGCATTTAGAAAATGTGTGCCAAGGCCGAATTATGTAAAGGATTTAATTCTCAACTAAATATTCTTAATCAGTTAATATGAGTTCACGTAATTTTAAATGTACTTAGTTCCGTGTAAATGAATTTTTTATTACCACACGTAAATGAGAGGTTCTACAACAAAGTTCGTTCGTACGTACAGAAAGAAAGAAAGGAAAATTAACTAAAAGTAAAAAAAAATTTTAAAAAAGGTAACTGATTATTTACTTTTATTCTTTAATGAAATTCCATTTAAATTGGCAAATTTCATTAAACCACACAAGTGGCTTGTAGTCAAATTGCGTGGTTACGGAATATCGTGTCAGTTATGCAACTGGATTCGTGATTGCGTGTCAGAGGGGATACATTTCGTAGTTACTGACGGAAAGTTATCGAGTGAACCGGAAGTGATGTCTGGTGTTCCCCAAGAGAGCGTTATAGGTCGTCTACTATTCCTTATCTACATAAACGATTTAGGAGACGATCTGAGCAGCCGTCTTAAGTTGTTTGCAGATGTTGCTGTCGTTTATCGTCTAATAAAGTCGTCCGAAGATCAAAACAAATCGCAAAACGATTTAGAAAAGTTATCTGTAAGGTGCAAAAAATGGCAGTTGACCCTAAATAATGAAATGTGTGAGGTTATCCACAAGAGTGCTAAAAGGAATCCGTTAAACTTCCCTTACACGATGAATCAATCAAATCTAAAGGCTGTAAATTAAATTACCTACGAATTAGAATTACGAATAACTTAAATTGAAAAAAAAAACCACATAGAAAATGTTGTGGGAAAAGCAAATCAAAGACTGCGTTTTATTGGCAGAACACTTTGAAAATTTAATCTGCTAAATGGACTGCCTGCACTACGCTCGTCCGCCCTTTTTTGGAATACTGCTGCGCTGTGTGCAATCCTTACTAGATAAAACTGACTGAGTACATCGAGAAAGTTCAAAGAATGGTAGCACGTTTTGTATTATCGCGAAATAGGGGAGAGACTGTCACGGACATGATACAGGTTTCGGGGTGGACATCATTAAAACAAATGCGTTTTTCATTGCGGCGATATCTTCTCATGAAATTTCAATCACCAACTTTCTCATCCGGAAGTGAAAATATTTTGTTGACGCCGATGTACATGGATGGAAACGACCACCATAATATAAAATACGGGAAATCAGAGCTCGCACGGGAAGATATAGGTCTTCTTTTTTTCGCGCGCTTTTCGAGATGGGAATAATAGAGAATTATTGTGAAGGAGGTTCTATGAACCCTCTGCCAGGCAGAGTATCTATGTAGACGTAGATGGAGATGTAATTGCTCAACACATCACTGCAGACGAGTGACGTCGCATTGAGTTCACCAATGAATCGCGCTAGCCCAGAGGCCCATTGTAATGATTAGAGTTGCAATTCACTGTGACGGGCAGAATGGCCACCAAAGTATTATCATACCCAAAAGTATCCAAACGACCCGAATTGCGTTTTCCTGATATGCATGAAGCCGACCTAACGTACCTGTCTTGCAGGTTCTAGACAGTCTATCCGACATTGAATTCTATGAACAGAGTTATGAAGAACATAAGCTAATTGAAAGTGACACAGAAGGTATTCTGCTAGGTTTTATTATATCTGCTCGTTTTGGAGATGGGATGTGTGGGATACTATCAGAACTTCGTACCTGCTAACACGTTATAAAATTTCGACACAGTGACAGCAAAGTTACTCATGTGGCAATTGATCATGCATAAAATGGCTTGAGAATCGTTGAAGCACATATTCTATGACCATGATTGAAATGTATCAGAAAATGTCGTTGATGTTGTGAAAGAAAACTGCTTCTGTTACAGTTGTGAACTGTAACCAAAATTTATATTTACATGGAAAATGTATCTCTTCTGATGCAGCCGTGCGGTTAAAGGCGCTGCAGTCTGGAACCGCGAGACCGCTACGGTCGCAGGTTCGAATCCTGCCTCGGGCATGGATGTTTGTGATGTCCTTAGGTTAGTTAGGTTTAACTAGTTCTAAGTTCTAGGGGACTAATGACCTCAGCAGTTGAGTCCCATAGTGCTCAGAGCCATTTGAACCATTTTTGAATCTTCTGATGCATATCAAAAAGAAATATACAAAAAAGCGTGCAATTCTGTTGTTCAATGCGTTTTTCACTTCCAGATTTACCTCAGTTTGTTCACTGGTCCTGTCGCGTTTGCCTTGTGTGATGATATCCCAGATGATAAGCAACATACAAATTACTGTCATTGATTGTTCCTTCGAGACTTTCGTGAGCCTCTCTTGTGACGGTTCTGAGATTGAGTACGGCCCATAGCTTGCCTTACGGTTTAATCACTGAACGTCCAAACCACAGCATTTCTTCAGCGAGATCCAAACCGACTTGCACGTCAACCAGTTCGTTGCAAATCGGGCATGTTACCGCTAAGCCAACATGACGATGCTGTGGGGGCAGCTACCACAGCTAAAGTGCCAAAAGTATAATCTGGGTTCTAACAATGAATTTTACTTTTTCAGGAGGCCATTCAGAATATTTAATCGAGACAACAAGAAAGTACAGTATTACCCATAAAACCTGGCCACAAGCCGGCCACCGCAGAGTCGAAGTCTGTGTCGCTCACTTAAGGCGACCAGTATTTCCCTGTCACCTCTCAAAATTCTAAGTCCGGCCATATATATAATCCGGCACCACTATAGGATGTGAAAGTGTATACAGGCAGGTCTGTCAGTTTTCTCGAGCTGTTACGAAAACTTATCTGCTCGTGGTGTAGTGGTAAGCTTCGTGCTGCGTAAATATAAATGGAACCTGATGTAAGTAGACTATTTAGGTTTTTATGTTGGTAGCGCCACGTAGCGCTCTGTCTGAAAATCACAGACTGTGCTGTGTGCAATCTGTGACTGGTTGGCATTGTTAGAATATTCGCTATTGTAGTGTTGGGCAGTTGGAGGTGAGCCGCCAGCAGTGGTGGAAGTGGGGAGGGAGATGGCAGAATTTTGAGAGCGGGCGATCTGGACGTGTGTCATTTACACTTACTTTTACATTTATACTCCGCAAGCCACCCAAGGCTGTTCCAGTCGCGTATGGTTCGCGGGAAGAACGACTGCCGGAAAGCCTCCGTGCGCGCTCGAATCTCTCTAATTTTACATTCGTGATCTCCTCGGGAGGTATAAGTAGGGGGAAGCAATATATTCGATACCTCATCCAGAAACGCACCCTCTCGAAACCTGGACAGCAAGCTACACCGCGATGCAGAGAGCCTCTCTTTCAGAGTCTGCCACTTGAGTTTGCTAAACATCTCCGTAACGCTATCACGCTTACCAAATAACCCTGTGACGAAACGCACCGCTCTTCTTTGGATCTTCTCTATCTCCTCTGTCAACCCGATCTGGTACGGATCCCACACTCATGAGCAATAAAGTATAGGTCGAACGAGTGTTTCGTAAGCCACCTCCTTTGTTGATGGACTACATTTTCTAAGGACTCTCCCAATGAATATCACCTGGCACCCGCCTTACCAACAATTAATTTTATATGATCATTCCACTTAAATCGTTCCGTACGCATACTCCCAGATGTTTTACAGAAGTAACTGCTACCAGTGTTTGTTCTGCTATCATATAATCGTACAATAAAGGATCCTTCTTTCTATATATTCGCAATACATTACATTTGTCTATGTTAAGGGTCAGTTGCCACTCCCTGCGCCAAGTGCCTATCCGCTGCAGGTCTTCCTGCATTTCGCTGCAATTTTCTAATGCTGAAACTTCTCTGTTATCTACAGCATCATCCGCGGAAAGCCGCATGGAACTTTCGACACTATCTACTAGGTCATTTATATATATTGCGAAAAGCAGTGGTCCCATAACACTCCCCTGTGGTACGCCAGAGGTTACTTTAACGTTTGTAGACGTCTCTCCATTGAGAACAACATGCTGTGTTCTGTTTGCTACAAACTCTTCAATCCAGCCACACAGCTGGTCTGATATTCCGTAGGCTCTTACTTTGATTATCAGGCGACAGTGCGGAACTGTATCGAACGCCTTCCGGAAGTCAAGGAAAATGGCATCTACCTGGGAGCCTGTATCTAATATTTTCTGGGTCTCATGAACAAATAAAGCGAGTTGGGTCTCACGCGATCGCTGTTTCCGGAATCCATGTTAATTCCTACAGAGTAGATTCTGGGTTTCCAGAAACGACATGATTCGCGAGCAAAAAGCATGTTCTAAAATTCTACAACAGATCGACGTCAGAGATATAGGTCTATAGTTTTGCGCATCTGCTCGACGACCCTTCTTGAAGACTGGGACTACCTGTGCTCTTTTCCAATCATTAGGAACCTTACGTTCCTCTAAAGACTTGCGGTACACGGCTGTTAGAAGGGGGGCGAGTTCTTTCGCGTACTCTGTGTAGAATCGAATTGGTATCCCGTCAGGTCCAGTGGACTTTCCTCTGTTCTGCGATTTCAGTTGCTTTTCTATTCCTTGGACACTTATTTTGATGTCAGCCATTTTTTCGTTTGTGCGAGAATTTAGAGAAGGAACTGCTGTGCGGTCTTCCTCTGTGAAACAGCTTTGAAAAAAGGTATTTAGTATTTCAGCTTTACACGTGTCATCCTCTGTTTCAATGTCATCATCATCCAGGAGTGCCTGTATATGCTGTTTCGAGCCACTTACTGATTTAACG
This sequence comes from Schistocerca americana, assembly GCF_021461395.2. Classification (NCBI taxonomy): domain Eukaryota; kingdom Metazoa; phylum Arthropoda; class Insecta; order Orthoptera; family Acrididae; genus Schistocerca; species Schistocerca americana. The sequence goes on from NC_060121.1 coordinate 154,879,316, forward strand.
TAAGACCAGAACTTGCTAGGATTTTCTGTCAAGTCGGTACACAGAATTTGACTTTCGAATTCTCTGAACGCTTCACGCATAGCCCTCCTTACGCTAACTTTGACATCGTTTAGCTTCTGTTTGTCCGTCAGAAAAAGGAAATTTGTAAGACTGGATGTCATGAACTGTTATATATATTATGCCCTTTGAACACTATTAAGGCAAATACATTGTTTGTTCTCTATGAAAATCTTTAATTTGCTAACTATGCCTATCAGTAGTTAGTACCTTCAGTAGCTAGAATCTTTTATTTAGCTGGTAGAATTGGCGTTCGCTGTATTGCAGTAGTTCGAGTAACGAAGATTTTTGTGAGGTAAGTGATTCATGAAAGGTATAGGTTATCGTTAGTCAGGGCCATTCTTTTGTAGGGATTATTGAAAGTCAGATTGTGTTGCGCTAAAAATATTGTGTGTCAGTTTATTGTTGATCAGAATAAGTAAAGAGAGAAATGTCTGAGTACGTTCTGTTTTGCTCAGCTATTTGGAAATCAAATAACGTAAGAGGTTTACCAGCACAGTAATTCATAAATTTTTCTAAGGGGACGTTTCACTGAAAGATGATTCGTTTGATTTTCTAATCCACCAGCAATAACAAAAAGTTCCAGAAACATTTCCGCCAGAAAGCTTGTGGTTGCGTCAAGATCAGAACAGTTTGCATTCGGGGTTCCCTCGCCCCACAGCAGCTACAGGCAATCAGCCATACACCTCCCGCTGGCAACATCAGATGCCTCCGACCGGTGAATGTGGTTTAGCGCTAAGAGTGCGTTTATCAACGGGCATTTTGTATTTGAAGTTTTCGTATTCATCTCACAGTTACGATTTGGATTTTGCTTGCCTGAAACTTGTGGACGTTGTTCAAGTGTGATAAAATATTAACCTAAATGGAAAAAGGTCTGACAGTGTGCGTTTACAAGAGGGGTGAAGGCAGCACTGGCAACTCTGAACCTTTGTATTGTGTGTGGGGAGAGAGCTTTTGGGCAAAACATGTCAGAAAAAGATTTTTTGCTTCAAGAAAGATCGTTCTGGCATGTATGATTTTGAACATTCGGGGAGCCTCGATAACAGAAATTTGTGACGCTTACATTCAACAGCCAAGGTTCAGAAGTTGGGAGCTTGCTATATTTAAAATAACAAAAATCAAGGGGGGTGACTATTAATGCATTTTTGCTTGATCATCATCAGTTGGCTCATTGAGATTCCTGTTGGTGACCAGTTATGATGTCTTTATATTAACTTTTTCAGGAGAATTAATGTCTGAGCCCTAATAAAAGACATAGACCCGAGCAAGGGGCAGTGTGAACACAGTATTTTGCCTCTGGTGGCACAAAAAGGGTGTGGTGTACTTCCTCTGCAGGGGAAAGTATACCGCAGCTAGTATTTTTTGCCAATAACTAAGGTGCACATCGGTTACAATGTAAGAAACATGACCTGCAGAGCTTCATCACGTGTTGATACTACACAATAACGTACTCTGCCGAGTTTACTAACAACGCAAGCCAGGAGATTGAGATCTTATTCGTCCGATCTTATGCCCTCAAATGTTTGTTCTTCAAGCTCCTTGTCGAAAAACAGTCAAGAAAATTCCTCTCTGGATGAAAATGCAATTCAAACCCTGTTTGACGACATCATTATCTCAGATCCAGTAGGTTCCTACAGGTGTAGAATTGGTAAATTACCTGAGCATTATCATACTGTTTTAGATAATGCGAGAGAATATACTGTTGGTTTTAACTTCTCTCTGATGTTTACTGTTGTGTTCAGTAAAATAATGAACAATTGTATGAAAATATGCACTGTCTTAATTCAAATGAAACACAAATTACCGTGATATTCTTACAACAAAAGCCTATTTTAATAAAATAGAGTACGTGTAATAGGAGTGTGCCTATGTAAGAGCGAATGAGTAAGATATTACTTACTCTGGACTTCAAAGTAGTCTACGTTCGCTTGCTGTCCTGTGTCACGGTGAAGTAACATGGAAATGTGACATTTCATAAATAAAATTTCCTTATTGATTTTCGCTGTGACTGCTTGTAGCAGTATTACAAAATGGCTAAAATGTGCCCTCTAGCGCGAGTGGAACTGGGGACCAAGGCAAGCGATCGCGTTACCTCACACCTAGCGGAAAATTGCAACTTCTATTCTCCTTTATTGCTAGGACGGATAAGCTCGCAACGTGAAAGATGAGATAAAGTGCAATTTCCGTGTCGAATGACTTTCCTGGACTCAAAAACATAAACTGATGAATTTATTTCACATCTTATATGAAAATCACTCAGATTATTTAATGGAAATGGCTTATCTGTGTCATCCAGGAAGTAACTCGTCGGTCACATGGTTGCCAGATATATCCAGCATTGTTGCCAAACTTCACTTAGATTTCTAGCAGGAAGAACAACCCTGAGAGGTCTAGGAAATGACTACAGTTCGTGTCTCAAAGATGTGGCGGCCGAGCGCCAAAATATCTAAGCGTATATCAGTCAGTCTTATTAACGTTTCTGTAACTGGGTTTAGGGACTAGAGCATCGTCACTAATAATTCTCTAGTCCCTATTCCCTAGTCCCTAATAATACTCAGATGCGCCGACTGCAAACAAAATAACACAAATCTTTACTGTCACAATCATTCTTATTTTCTGTCTAAAGCGTACTGAAACTAAATATTTTCGCCGCCGGACATGTTTCACATTTTTAGAACATCCCCAGTGGCTATACAGTAAACGTTATGAGTAGGCAGCACATTTTTTTTATAATAATAGAATTGGAAAAGATTTCTATTGAGACCGATGTCAATGGCACTATCCGTGAAAGACAGGCATGCAAATGAAGAGACAACACAGCATCCATTGCAAAACGTAACATCCATATGGAGACTTCGCAAGCTACGAGTAACATGATGTTCCAGATCAAGAAAGGCTGTTATGCAGGGAAGTGTAATAAATGACAGAAAATGCAGGCTTAAAATTAGGTGGAAAATTAAACTAGCTAATGTATGCAGCGCAATTCCGCTTTCAGCCTCTGCTAACCCGAAGGGAGAAGTTATCAGAAAATGGAATCAGGAACACTAAACGCTGGCTCATATGTCTAGAATAAGTCATCCTTGAGTAAAACTGCCATTCAGTCCATAAATATAAAAAGATAGACACGTGTTGTCTATTCATTACAGTTACAATGTATCGGCTGCAGATGCTTTGTCAATAAAAGCGAAAAGCCCCTATGGTGAAGCGCTTCTCAAAGTTCTGTATGCTTAAGACAGAACCCGAAACAACAACAGGTTCAACAAGTTTGCGCAGAGTGTTACTAATTTAGCCTCCTAACATTTGAATATGAACGACGCTACCACACTAGTCGCATGAGAATTATCGATTTCTGTAGTGGCGGCACAGATGGACAGACGATTCTAGAATTTGCAGAGACTATTCGTATGCTGCTGATTCATAACGCAAAACTGAGACTACATAAGATAATAGGTCGTACTTAACCAATTCTTTCGCAAGTAGAAATTAACGTTGGGCAATAGCATCATTTTTGCAGTCCTGCAGCAGTTATTGTGGTGAGATATCGCATGATATACTTCTTATATATCAGTTGTCCACTTAAGATTTAGACTTCCTAAGCTGAATATATGTTCCGTTAGTTATCGGTCCCGTAGATGTGGCTGACAATCTAAAACTTTGGCGCCGGCCTGTGTGGCCGTGCGGTTAAAGGCGCTTCAGTCTGGAACCGCGTGACCGCTACGGTCGCAGGTTCGAATCCTGCCTCGGGCATGGATGTGTGTGATGTCCTTAGGTTAGTTAGGTTTACTTAGTTCTAAGTTCTAGGCGACTGATGACCTCAGAGGTTAAGTCGCATAGTGCTCAGAGCCATTTTTTAAAACTTTGGCTGGGCATACTGCATGTTTACACCACGCACGGTGCGTTACTAAGGCCACGTTTCCATCATCTAAATGATACTTTGCTCCGCTCAGTCTTCACGTTCAGTCCGAGCTATAGCTATATTTCCATAGAAGAGCAACGCATCAGAATACTGAAAATCAAATTTTTGTTCCACCTGGAAGCCGTTAGATAGGCAACCAGCACCTTGGACTGGTTGACCAATTTAACTGTTTAGTTATGTAGATAGTATGTGTAACATTTAGATTTTAAAGTCAACAAGCTTGGGACACGCTGTTTGTAGTATGATGTATCATGCAGCGTAACTTGCTGTGACAGTGCGAGAGAGAGAGAGAGAGAGAGAGACAAAGATATTGTTTATTACTCCGTGGCGGTCAGCGCTCACGTAATTATTCTTAGGATATAGAGCTTTTGTTCTTGTTAAGAGTAATTTTTCAAGAAGAGAGCCATTCTTGTGATGTAAAAAGCGACTCCATTGCGAGATTTTGATTCACATTGTAAAATATATGTGTATATGGAAGGAAATCAGTTAATAGAACAATAAAATATTGTTCATTTCAAGAAGGTACGTGTTATTCTACAACCAGCGAATACTTCTATTGTGGTTTAATAATAAATACCAGCTTGAGAACAGTTCCGACGGGAGCGTTCAGTTCTAGTGAAATAGTTCGATACTCTCTTCGGAAAAGAAGTCACTTCACGGTTCAAATGGCTCTGAGAACTATGCGACTTAACATCTAAGGTCATCAGTCCCGTAGAACTTAGAACTACTCAAACCTAGCTAACCTAAGAACATCACACACATCCATGCCCGAGGCAGGATTCGAACCTGCGAACGTAGTGGTCGCGTGGTTCCAGACTGAAGTGCCTAGAACCACTCGGCCATACCGGCCGGCGTCACTTCATGGATCGTTCAAATCCACAATTGTACCTGGGCATTTTCCAGAACTGAAAGCAATCTGATTGCTATGCAACAGAGCGCCGAAGAATATTTCTCCGTACTTTGGTTACCACTTTCAGCTCAACACGGTATCTGCAGCAGCTAGAGCAGATTTCTACAACAGCGGAAGCGTGGAATCGCTATCAATTTCACACATCGATCTGTGTACGCTGTATGTATTTACCCACAACAGTGAACATACAGTTACTCACACACATAGAAAGACAATACAAGATGGTGTGGGAAACATTTCAGTATAAAGGTCCTGTAGAGCTAAATAGTAATTAGCCTAGTAGTAGTAGTAAACAATCTTTTTTTGTCAAAGGAGCCTTTATAGTAGTTATGCACCATGCCAAGTACTATGACGCGCGTGAAGAATTTTATCAAAGAGAATAGGTTAACAAATGGGACGCTACACCGTGAATCAAATATTTGCCTGAAATTGATGATCACAGCTTTTCCTACAGAGTTGCTACACTGTGGTCTCCGACACTAAAAGGCGAGCATTTCCAGTATTTACAGTATTTACACCGCTCGAACCGGTCAGTCTATTCACGATCGCACGTAGCACAGAAACCGGCACAAAACCGCACTGAATTAATTTGAATTGGAATGCAGAATTGGTTGTGGACCGCAGCGGCCTGTTGTGACAGCACACACACGCACACACACACACACACCAGAGATGCTGCAGCAGTGGGGCGGTTTTTATTTAGCGAGTCTCTGTGACAGGCGCCTCTGGGCGTGCCGGCCGCCGCCTATCAGCAGCCATCTATGGTGACAGCTGACGGGCGAGCCGCGTCGGATTTATGTCCAGCCACGGCGCGGTCTGTAGAAGGCTGCGCAAACACCGGCTCTAATGTCTTCGGAATAAAAACGCGCGCAGCATCGTACGACCAGACACATGAGACAGGAGACCGAACATCGCTCGTGGAATCTCTCGCATGTTTAGGAGATGACATAAGGAACATACTTCTTCGATAAATTCCTTTGCTTAACCCAGTTCACACGGGAGCAAACGCAATCTAAAAGAAGCGAATGCGCATTCGCAGAAAATTCGCCAGTGTTCACCAGAGTTCGTTTGTATCTGTGAAAAACCGTTTACACTAGAGTCAATGTAACAGAACATGAAATAACGAACATATCCTAGGAATGCTGTTACTGTTTTTTTTCGCTAAAAATCAGCGCACAAGATACAACAACATATATCGTGCGTTTAAAATTAGTTGCGACTATATTGACAGTTCAGTACGGAGCGAGTAGAGGGAAGCGTAGTTGCCAACGCGTGCTGAGCAACGATGCGCCAGTGTAAAAACCAGAAAGAAATATTAGTTAGTCCCTCGTATCTCATAAACCGTGTGAGATATCGAAACAAGATTTTGGCAAATGACAGCAAGCAAAGAGGAGAGTATTTTGATTAATATGTGGGACTTCCATATCTACCGCGGCATTCAAGCAACAACAGATTTGTTTCAATGAAAGAATGTAATTTATAAGGACCATCAATAGCTGCTAAACTAGAATTGCTGTGGGTTTTGCAAAAGTGTACGTGAATAAGTTACACCTCCTTGAATTTTATACTGAGAATGGGCTTTTCGTAAACTATTGACCGGTCTTGCCCTCAGATTGTAATTTAATATTATACTGTTTCAGGACTCTGTTGCAATTTCTTTTTCAGTTGCATTAGAATGTTAGTGACACTCTGTTGTGTTGTGTCCAAAGGAGCACCTTTTAACATGTCAACAAGAGAAGTGACGTATTACTCAAACTCGTCACAGTCCTTCACGAATCTCTCTCTTCAATTACCGTCTTGGTATGGCTGAAAATCTCACACCACAGGATTGGTGTCGACCAATCCTGTGGTGTGAGATTTGCAATGGCTTCTTTAGTTAGCATTTAAACCCCACTGAGCGTGAATTTCTTGTTGTTTCTTGCCATATTAGTTTTCACCTAGGCCCATATATTCACTGTCGGATTTGAAAGAGCATGATACGGGGAAAAGCCTAATTCAACTATGCTCCTTTGCGTTAGCTAGCTCGTCGACTTGATAGTGTTCAATGTTTTTGGCTTCTAGAGCACGTTAAGTTCCATTAAATTAGCCTCATACACGAGCAATACGTTCAAATTTACCCAATGAAACATTTCTTTCTACCCAGAGAGTAATACTTGATTTCCTCCACTGGATTGTTGAGCTTTATCCATCGCAACAGAGTGGTATGCGCATTGTCGAATTCGGAGGAACATTTTGCAATAGAACATTATCTTCACAACCGGTGAACGTGATCCTGGACGACTATTTTTAAAGCCAACATCGTGTTCGGACGTGCTGCAGTGTTGTTATTAATGCAACGCCAACACAAAACACACGTTCACAATATCTGACGGCTGTAGAACACTTCAACGACAGGAAATATCTCTTTATAATGAGAGCTGACGAAAGCAGATATGCATCTGACATGCGGCACCACATGGTACTGTTTCTCCACGGCGTGGCAACAGAGGCGCTTTACCAATCGAACTGCAGGCGGCGTTGTAGGAAAAACCAGCTTGCCATCGATGTTACCTGGGCAATGGCATCACGTTCCTCCGTTGAACCAAACGTCAACGCTGGCATCTAATTTTAAACGCACTATAATTAGAGACACGATACAAAACTTAGATTTTCATAAAGAATTATTAAGCATGGCGAGCGCACTGCTTTTGCCGAAGTAAGCAAGAAAGAAGAAAGAATGTAAGTGTTGAATTGGTACTTGGCGTGAAATGTGTGGAGGTAGTGCACTTAACACCAAAATGCTCCTCCACCTTTACCACCAACTCAAACACTGCCCTTGCAGTCATTGCCAACCTTCTACAACGTAATCCTTGCCAGTGTCTTCTACCCCAACATGTGAAATACCTCCCATATCCTGATGTTCTCCAAACCCAACAAGCCTCCATCTTATGCCTCTTCCTATCGCCCTATATGTCTCACCTCGGTGTTCAGCAAGCTCTTGGAATCCATCCTTACCCAGCGCATCCATCACCACCTCCACCGACACTACCTCCTCCCCAACGCCCATTGTGGTTTTCGACCTTCCTTTTCTGCCGATGACTGACTCCTATGCCTCACTCATCTCCTCTCCCTAAAGCTTAACTCCTGTCGCTCCGCCATTTTTGTCTCCCTCGACCTCGAAAAGGCCTACGACTGTGTCTGGCATCCTTGTCTCCTGTTTAAACTCCAGATCTACGCCCTTCCTGTCAACTACGTCTGACTGATTGCCTCCTTCCTCTCCCACTGCCCCTCCTATGTTACCATCCATAACGCTGATTCCCACACCTTCTACCCCTCTGCAGGTGTGCCCCAGGGCTCTGTCCTCTTCTCTCTCCAACCCTCCCCTCCAGTACACCTCCTGCAGTATGCCGATGACACCGCATTCCTTGCCCTCGCTCCTACCCTCCAATGGTCTCAACGCCTTCTCCAGAATCACCTTGATCTTTTTGTCGCATGGTGTAACCAGTGGCTCCTGAAAATCAATCCTTTGAAGACCCAGGCAATCATCATAGATCGTACCACTTCTGGCTACTTGATTTCTCCCTTATCGTCTGCGCCCGTCCTGTCTGCCACTCCCCCACCCTCACCTACCTTGGCCTCACCATTGACCATCACCTCACCTGGATACCTTATCTCCGCTCAATCCAATCCAAAGCGCACAACCACCTCCGACTCCTCAAACTCCTTGCTGGCCGGACATGCGTTTCAACCCCTCTACCATCCTCCACACCTACAAACCCTTAATCTATCCCATCCTCTGTTATGCCAGTCCCACCTGGATATCCGCCCCCCCAGCCCAAATTCTATAAGTCCCTCCAGATCCTCAAGCGCCATGCACTCTGTCTCGCCTTCCATATACGCCTCCCATCCCCCACGCGGATCCTCTACGACCTGTTTCCTTTCCCCCATCTGCTCCTATTCCTCGAACATATTTACATACCCTACACTTCCCTCCGCCTTGTCCCCCTCGCTCCTCTCCTCTCCAACCCCAGCCCTCTGCTGCGCCTTCACAGTTGTGACCCCCCTACTCTCCATCTCTACATCCTTCATCTTCTTTCCCAATGTGGCTTCCGTAGACTCCCCCTCCTGGGTGATGCCCCCTCTCCCTCCATTTATCCCTCCTATCAACTCTGATCCTCACCTCCCCCTCCTTCCCTCTGTCCTTTCCCCGGGCTCCCTCTTCCCCCCCTTCCATCCTATTTTTTCCTGCCTACCCCCTCTGCGCCTCCCATCTCTCCCCTGTGCCCATTCTGCTCTGTCCTCCACTGTCTTTCCCACTCCTTCTCGTGTTCGCCCAGGCCCCCCTTTTCTATGTCCCCTCCCTGCATCGGCTCCCCCCTTTTTTCCTCTCCTCCCCCGTTTTCCCCGTCATTGGTCCGGGTCCTCCTCCAATTCTGCCGCAGTGTCACCTGTATAGTGCTGTTATAAGTGAGTGTTCAGTGTTGTGCGACCCCTATCAGTGTTGCGAACAGCCACCATACTGTCGCTAGTTGTGTTTTTTTATCTCGTGCGAACAGAAACCAGACTGTCGCCGTGTTTTTTAATTGTGCGTGTCTACTTCCTTATCCGCATCATCACGCCAGTGTTTTTATATTTTACATTCCACAACTTACCGCCATTTTACAGTTTTTTTACAATGTCACCATTTTATCACTTGTTTTTTTTTGTTTGTTTCTATTCTCATTCTGTTTTCTAACTTTTCTGTAGGCTGTAGAGCAGCACATTATGCTGCTGCCAGCCCGCACCCCCCGGGGGGGGGGGGGGGGGGGGGGGAAGGAATTGAAATCCAATAAAGAAAAAAAACCTCCACCTTTCGTTAGCATTAGTCTCAAACTATGAAGATGTGTTGATTGGCGCTTTTTGCTGGCTCCTTATTAGAGTTGAGGAGGACTTTTAAAAGCAGAATACCAATTACCAACGGCCAATGTTATTTTAAGACAGGCTAGAATTCACGCTCTTGTTAATACTAATCGGAGACATCTGGCCGGCCAGTGTGGCCGAGCGGTTCTAGGCGCTACAGTCTGGAAGCGCGCGACCGCTATGGTCGCAGGTTCAAATCCTGCCTCGGGCATGGAAGTGTGTGATGTCCTTAGGTTAGTTAGGTTTAAGTAGTTCTAAGTTCTAGAGGACTGATGGCCTCAGATGTTAAGTCCCATAGTGCTCAGAGCCATTCGAACCATTTTGGAAATATCTGCAATAGTGATTGTATCGCATTTCAGTAGCTACTGTGACAGATTGGTTCAAATTGCTCTGAGCACTATAGGATTTAACTTCTGAGGTCATCATTCCCCTAGAACTTAGAACTACTTAAATCTAACTAACCTAAGGACATCACACACATCCATACCCAAGGCAGGATTCGAACCTGCGTCCGTAGCGATCTGACAGATTCCTATGTCTGCAGTGACATATGTGAAACACTTCAAGGATTTTAGTAAAGTGTGTATAAGGAAAATACTGTCAATAAAATACGATTAATGAAATGTGAAATATATATACGACCTTTCACAAAGGCTACATCACAAAATGTGCTATATACGAAGGACATTCAATAAGTAATGAAACACATTTTTTTTTCTTGGCCAGTTTCGGTTAAAAAAATCATCATCATCATCGGTTAAAAAGTGCGGAATTTATTGCGTGTCATTGTCGAATGTTCTCCCTACAGTCCATATAATTTCATGAAGTTTCAATAGGTGGCGGAGCTATACATAGCCTTCAAAATGTCATCTATAACAGATGTGCGTTCCAAGCAGAGAGCTGTTATTGACTTTCTTTTGAAGGAAAACCAGAGCATCGCAGATATTCATAGGCGATTGCAGAATGTCTACGGAGACCTGGTAGAATGAAAAGCACGGTGAGTCGTTGGGCGTGGCGTCTGTCATCATCGCAACGAGGTCGCGCAGTCCTGTCCGGTCTCCCGTGTGCCGGCCGGCCGCAAGCAGCTGTGACTTCTGCTATGCCGGGACGTGCGGACACTCTCATTCAATATCTAACAGAACAGTGAAAATCGGCCATGTAGTTACAGATAACATAAAAATTAGCGATATTGTACAGGTGCTTCCTACATTTTTAAATTTAATCATGATAAGAAAAAAACACTGTGGAAACTCCCTGGCAGATTAAAACTGTGTGCGCACCGAGACTCGAACTCGGGACCTTTGCCTTTCGAGTGCAAGTGCTCTACCAATTGAGCTACCCAAGCGCGACTCACGACCCGTTCTCACAGCTTTAATTCCGCCAGTACCTCGTCTCCTACCTTCGAAACTTCACAGAAGCTCTCCTGGGAGGAAGGGTCGTGAGTTGTTCTTGGGTAGCTCAGTTGGTAGAGCACTTGCTCGCGAAAGGCAAAGGTCCTGAGTTCGAGTCTCGGTCCGGCACACAGTTTTAATCTGCCAGGGAGTTTCATATCAGCGCACACTCCGCTGCAGAGTGAAAATCTCATTCTCAAGACACATTGTCACTTGTTTCCTTTGAAGGAAATGCACTGTGCTTTTCCTTTCTAATAACAAAATGCAAAGCTTGTTTTTATTCACTCCATTTCCACCCGATGCAACCATCTAACATGTTTTGTTTTTCTTATGTTCCCAGTAGGACCTTTGAGTGCTTCGGCAATTTTCTATCAATCATATTTCTTTTCTTTCGATATCTGTTCTGTGGATTTCGTGGATTGCAGAAGCACGCATGGTATCTATATTCTTCTATCACCAACATTACATTGTCTCTCGACCCCTCATTGGTCGCGCAAGTCATCTTAACAACAATACCTCTTGACAAGAACTCCTTCAATGGTCTTCGACAAAGTTTGTTTCAAATAATTTACCCATTTCTTAGTCACCAAAAAATTTTATTTTCACACCACGTGTTTCGCTGTACATCTTAATGGAATTGATACACAGTACCTAGACAAACTTGAACACCTTTACTCAATACAATATTTCATTTCTCCACATAATTTCCATCCCGCTCAACTGCCTTACGCCATCTTGGAACCAGCGCCTGTATACCCGCACGGTAAAATTCTGGACCAACCTGTTGGAGCCACTGTTTGGCAGCATGCACAAGGGAGACATCATCTTCAAACCTTGTTCCACATAGTGAGTCTTTCAATTTCGCAAAGAGATGATAGTCACATGGAGCGAGGTCAGGACTGTTCCAAAAGTTCGCTGCATACCGTTTTTCTTGTTTCTTTGTGAGCCACTGTCAACAGCCTGGGAACCCACCTGGCACAAACCTTTTTCAACGCCAACACTTTCAGTATTCTGCAAACACTTCCTTCCCCTATCCCAACGTAGCGTGACAATTTGTTCATTGTGATGCGTCTGTCAGCAGTCACCAATTCGTTAACTCTCTGCACATTGTCTGGAGCGAGTGCAGTACGGGGCCTGCCGCTGCGAGGACAATCCTCAACATTGCGGTGCCCGCTTTCATCACGTAACCTGCTTGCCCACCGACTAACTGTACTGCGATCGACAGCAGCACACTCCTTTACCAACCGCTTGTGGATGTTTCCCACTGTCTCATTTTCACAGCACAGGAATCCTATGACAGCACGTTGCTTCTGACGAACGTCAAGTGTAGCAGCCATCTTGAAGACATGCTGTGATGCCGCCACTCACGGGAAGAGGTTGAACTAAGTTTGAAAACAAGCAGGAAGGATGTATCTACACATTGTAAAACTTTCACACATGCAGAATGAAAACTGTATTTTTACAAAAATAGTGCTCATTTCTCTTGGAGTGACCCTCATATATATATATATGTGTGTGTGTGTGTGTGTGTATGTGTGTGTGTAGTTTTTTAAGGATATTAAACATTTCGCGGTATTACAGTTTACGAACAATAAATAACTGGCCGGCCGGGATGGTCGAGCGGTTCTAGGCGCTACAATCTGGAACCGCGTGACCGCTACGGTCGCAGGTTCAAATCCTGCCTCGGGCATGGATGTGTGTGATGTCCTTAGGTTAGTTAGGTTTAAGTAGTTCTAAGTTCTAGGGGACTGATGACCTCAGAAGTTAAGTCCCATAGTGCTCAGAGCCATTTGAACCCATTTGCTTGGCTGAAAAGTTTAGCCTCCATGCCACCATAATGAGTGAGATGTTGAGCTCAGAAAGAGGACAAGAAGTTAGTATTGCCCACTGCAGACTTTTGATTTAAGGTTTCCGCAGAAAGTGTGCTCCCTGCCGCCGTTGGATAAGCAGCTGCAGCAGCAAGTCGTATACTCCTAGCTCACTCATTTGTTACATAGTTTAATTCTTAATTTCTTTGCGTGTTTTTGGTACTTGAATTGTTTAATTAATAAATTTCTGGCGTATTATAGTATTTGAGAGTTTTAGCATCGCGTTTTAGTACCTGAATAGTGTAAATTCGCGTAGTCGTCAGTCTTCTGTTTTTGTTTTGAACGGCCAGTGTCGGTTGGTCAGTCAGTGTGCTCCCTGCCGCCGTTGGATAAGCAGCTGCAGCAGCAAGTCGTATACTCCTAGCTCACTCATTTGTTACATAGTTTAATTCTTAATTTCTTTGCGTGTTTTTGGTACTTGCATTGTTTAATTCATACATTTCGGCCGTATTATAGTATTTGAGAGTTGTAGCATCGCGTTTTAGTACCTGAATAGTGTAAATTCGCGTAGTCGTCTGTCTTCTGTTTTTGTTTTGAACGGCCTGTGACGGTTGGTCACAGTCAGTGTGCTCCCTGTAGGGGGGTGAAACTCATATAGGGATTTCTGGTAACACGACGTTGGTTTGGTCCCAGGCCACTTGGAGCGCTGCAAGTTTAGCAATTTGTAGTCTCGTGTTCCTATTGGATGACGTAGTCTTCCATAATTGTTTTGGTATCGTAGCAACGTGATCGTGATTTTTCGTTTAAATTGCAGTGTAAGTATGTTGCTATTATTCTGCTTAATTTTTGGATGCATTCGTAATATTTGATGGTGTGATGATTCAGTATTTACTTTTTTACTTTTGTTTCATATAAAACACGAGGTTGTATCATCACATTACGTTCTGTGGACTCTTGTATATTTGTTCCTGCAAAGAAATACAATTTCCGTTGCTCAGTTTACTTAAAGGGTAAGTATATTTCTTATTTCTGTTAATATTTTCTTGTATTTCATAGAGAATCCCATGCTAGCAGCTTTTGACATAGTTTATATTCAACTTTCCGAATCCTGTAATGGAATGTAATTCTGGCTTTGATTCATCTTCCTTTTTGCCACGAAGTACTCTTAGTGACATAATAAGTATCATTTATTGTGCTGTTTACTACATACCAAATATTGGACGTGTTACAATTGCTTCGTAATGCCTTGAGTGTGTTCTATTTCACGTTTTCGACAGTAAATATTCTGTACAGTACATAACACTCTATCCAGGTAAAATGTGTTTGTTGCTGTTGTATCGGTAAAGGTTGTGTTCTCACATAATAAGACATTTGTTTCGAAGTCACACAAAGCAGGTCCTTCAAGCAGTTGAACATTTACACGTATTATTGTGGCAATATCCAATGCAGTAGAAATCTTCTCGCACTTTAATGCTCAACACAATGTAATACAGATTTACAGCTGTAACTGTTACTGATAATGTACAGTTGAATTTGGTATCACCATGGTATCTAGATGCTGGAATATACTGAAATGGTACAATAAGCAGTGTTTCTACCGCCTGATAGCACTGTTTAGCACTGTTTAACGAAGTAGTGTTGAATATAGAATATAGTGCAACTACGCCCACGCAGTTATAAATAGAGTGATGTGCATATCCGTAGTAGAAATGAGAATTTGTTTCGTTTTTTCACTATTTTGTAGCAATAACACATCAGATTACAAGCCATGATAGCAGTTATCAATACTTCAGTACAGGATAGCTGCATTTAGACATAAGCTAATATGATTTTTGATAGTGAAATTAATTTCACATTGAGTTTTCTTGAACATTAATCAATGTAAGCCATACCTGATCTTTTTTCTCGTTCCTAATTTTTGGTTTGAATAACATTTCAGACACATGAGGATGGATCATACAGGAAGAGAAGAATCCAGTTTGAGATTGAAATTGAAATACTCGTGCAAGTTTCCTGGATGCAGGAGTAGTTATTATGTAAAAATAAATTCCAAACACAAGAATAAACATTTCTATAAATTTCCAGCTGCATCAAAAAGTGAGACTTTAAAGAAGTGGAAATTGATCTGCAATATAGATGAAGGTGTCAACTGTAGTTATTATTATGTGTGTGCAGATCATTTTTATGAAGCAGATTTTGTGAACTTTACTAGACACAGGCTAAATCCGGGTGTTATACCAAAGCACATGGAATTGGTGTTGTATCATCCTCCTCCCACCCATCTGTGTTACACTGGTGGTGGTGGTGGCAGTTTTACCACATCGGGTGCAAATATAAGTGTGCACGAGACAGGTCACAATGCAAAATCTACAGTAATACAATGAAGCAGTCCCCCTTTACAGAGCACAGATGATGGTGAGTACCGGTTTTTTTCCTCACCTGTTTATGATGTTGAAAGTAGTGAAGGTGTAATGGGATCTGGCGTTTCTAAACGTGATTTAACTCCAAGAAAACACAAAATCTATAAATTGCATAGAATTACAGTTTCCAGAGTGTGTAAATTGAAAAAACAGCTACAGAAGGAGAGGAATAAATTGAAAATTCTAAAATAGTTGTATGATGACAGGAAATTTCAGTTAATTGAAGAAGAGTTGAATGATGTGACTAAAACTTTAATTAATAGTCAGTTAAGAAATGCCAATATGCAGCCCACAGCAGTACGGTGGTCTATACAAGATAAGGCATTTGCTTTATCTATTTATAAGTGTAGTCCCCGGTTGTACAGATATTTGGCCACATACTTCTCCCTTCCATGTGTCAGGCTGCTCAAGGGAGTGCTCTCCCACATACCATTTGATACAGCACTTAATCCAGCTTTATTAAACTTTTTAGCAAGGGAAGTAAGTAATATGCATGAAAATGACAAGTATTGTGCTCTACTTTTTGATGAAATTCTCTGGATGATGGTATGTACTATGATGCACACAAACAGCTAATCTATGGGTATCAGGACTTGGGTCATTTAGGACGTTCACCTGTAGCTGCTAGTCAAGCATTGGTTTTTATGCTGAAAGGCATTCACAGAACTTGGAAACAAGTTCTAGCATATTACTTTACTGCAACCACTTTCCACTACACCCATTTGAAATCACTCATTGTTCACATCATAAGTGAACTACAGAATATTGGGTTCAAAGTGGTTTGTACCGTATGTGACCAGAATGCAACAAACCAAAAGGCCCTTAAGCAACTGTGTGAAGCAAATTTGTTGAAGTCCAGTATATTTCATTTTGTCGTCAATAATCAACCAATTGTTATCATTTATGATGTACCACATCTGCTCAAAAACACTAGAAATGCTTTGATAGATAATAAAATTCAATTTGAACCTCACAAAGCAGCAAAGTTTGAGTACATCAGTACAGTGTTCTTTTTGGAAAAAAAAAACGATTCAAAACTCTGCCCAAATTAAAAGCACAACACTTTAACTTTTCTGATTCCCATGTCAAAATGAAGGTAAAAGTTGCTGCTGCACAAATGAGCCATACTGTTGCAGCTGCAATTGAAACATATGTTTCTACTCACACATTACCATCTGAAGCTATACACACAGCTGAGTTTGTGGAAAAGGTAGATAATCTCTTTGATTCACTCAACAGTAATAAGCAATATCCCAGAGATGGAAAACAATTTAGGTGTGCTTTATCAGAAAATTCGCCACATTTAGAAATGTGGTATAGCATATTGAGGGAAATAGGCAGCTGGCAAATAATAGATTTAAAAACGGAAAGAAACAAGACTAATATGTTTAGCTTCATAAAAGGTTGGAAGATTACATTACAGTTTATTATTTTCTTGTGGAAGACCTTGAAAGTGGTTGGCTTTAAGTACTTAAATTTAAAGGCGTTCAATCAAGATGCTTTAGAAAATTTCTTTTGTTGTATAAGACAACATGGTATTGCTAATACAAACCCAACTTGTTTTCAGTTTGTACAAGCTCTGAAGACTTGTGTTGTCAATCATATGACTTTGCCTTTCAAAGCCATGAGTGTAAGTAACTGTGAAAATGATGATTACACTCCCTTGACCAGTTTGTGTCACTTTTTGGCAACTAGTGGTAGGAGTGAACATTTAAGTGAATGTGAGATGAAAGACACTGATACACCTGAGCAAATTTATTCTTACTCAGATGGTACCATCGAGTCTGTAGAAGATCAACAATCCTTAGCCTATGTAGCAGGCTATGTACTAAAAGACATAGATGTACCAGATGATTGTGAAACATGTAATACCAGTCCCTACTCCTCTGTTGTGACAGAAAATCATTTGATTACCTCATTTAAAGAGAATAGTGAGGAGCATTCTCATTTGAAATATGCAAGTGAAAGAGTCATGATTTTCCTAAGGGCACTCCATGATCAGCTGTATGAGTATCTAAATAGTCATGGTCACACAACAAAACTACATGATTATTTAAAAAAAAAACATTTGTTCTGTCTCATACAACAATTTGTAATAAACATGACATTGAAGAGAGACTTCTGAAGACAAGTATTCCATTTATAATATACAATTATGTGAAAGAAAAGAAATTTACAAACAAGAGGGAATTGTGTATGCAACAACTTAAAAAGAAGTTCAAATCATGTTAAAAGACTTTGTATTTTGTTTATTATGTGTACAATGAGAGTAAGCTCCCTATACATATACAAATGTTCTTGTATCAAAATCATGCCTTTGACTTGTTATGACAAAATCTGGTAATTCAGCAGGCACATAACTTAACACTTTCTAGATGTGATGATTGGATTCTAAAAGTATAATTACTAAAGTGCTGTCAAGGGGAATTCGTGTTAATTTTCACTAGTGTACCAAACAGTGTTTTCAAAGAGGAAGTAAATAAATAAAAATGTTAAAAATAAATGTTGTACCAGTGTCATCTTTCATTATTTAAACATGATGGACGTTGCCAAAATAACAGCCAAGTTGGGGAAAAAAGAAAAAAAAATGTGTTGCAGTTCATTTTCTTTGTATGTCTCATGGGCAAAAACATTTTGGCTACATTCATGGAGTGTCTACCTGCTCTGCTCCCAATTTGTTTTTCAGTTTTGTAAAGTAGTATTTTTTGTGTTTCATAAATTTATTTGAACTGTGCAGAAGTTCAATTTCAGATGACTGAATATCCATAAATATTTTTCTTGACTTGCTATTTTTCTTGACTTCCGGAAGGCGTTCGATACAGTTCCGCACTGTCGCCTGATAAACAAAGTAAGAGCCTACGGAATATCAGACCAGCTGTGTGGCTGGATTGAAGAGTTTTTAGCAAACAGAACACAGCATGTTGTTATCAATGGAGAGACGTCTACAGACGTTAAAGTAACCTCTGGCGTGCCACAGGGGAGTGTTATGGGACCATTGCTTTTCACAATATATATAAATGACCTAGTAGATAGTGTCGGAAGTTCCATGCGGCTTTTCGCGGATGATGCTGTAGTATACAGAGAAGTTGCAGCATTAGAAAATTGTAGCGAAATGCAGGAAGATCTGCAGCGGATAGGCACTTGGTGCAGGGAGTGGCAACTGTCCCTTCTATGTATTGCGAATACATAGAAAGAAGGATCCTTTATTGTATGATTATATGATAGCGGAACAAACACTGGTAGCAGTTACTTCTGTAAAATATCTGGGAGTATGCATGCGGAACAATTTGAAGTGGAATGATCATATAAAATTAATTGTTCGTAAGGAGATTCATTGGGAGAGTGCTTAGAAAATGTAGTCCATCAACAAAGGAGGTGGCTTACAAAACACTCGTTCGACCTATACTTGAGTATTGGTCATCAGCGTGGGATCCATACCAGATCGGTTTGACGGAGGAGATAGAGAAGATCCAAAGAAGAGCGGAGCGTTTCGTCACAGGGTTATTTGGTAACCGTGATAGCGTTACGGAGATGTTTAATAAACTCAAGTGGCAGACTCTGCAAGAGAGGCGCTCTGCATCGCGGTGCAGATTGCTCGCCAGGTTTCGAGAGGGTGCGTTTCTGGATGAGGTATCGAATATATTGCTTCCCCCTACTTATACCTCCGGAGGAGATCAAGAATGTAAAATCAGAGAGATTAGAGCGCGCACGGAGGCTTTCAGACAGTCGTTCTTCCCACGAACCATACGCGACTGGAACAGGAAAGGGAGGTAATGACAGTGGCACGTAAAGTGCCCTCCGCCACACACCGTTGGGTGGCTTGCGGATTATAAATGTAGACGTAGATGAACAATCAACAGAAAAAATAATAAATCGGATATTGTAGACTTTACAGTACATCCTTGGTTTGTAGCACAGATTTTTTTGTAAATGACCTCTTGGTTATCCATTAGCTGTGTAGTTATTTATTTGTGTACCCTACTATTCCACTTTCGATCATGCGAGTGTGCTTTAGGATATGTGGAAACGTAAAAATCGTTTGTATATGCATGCAATGTCAGATGATTTTTGTCTGCCATGTGCTAAAGCTCGTTTATTTCCACATGATAATGGCCACACGGCCAAAATCGCAATATTGAGTTTTACAAAAAAATTTCACAGTCAAAAGGTGACGTCGTAATTTACGAAAATTTTCACAATGTAAACTGCAGCTACGAGTAGTTAATGTTTGTTTTTGATTGTGATTTCTTTTATATATTACTTTACAAGATCTCAAAAGCCTTTAATACTGCACTAAGCGGCCCACATTCAAAGATTAAATGAAAAATATTGTCCTCTAATTCGCGTATTTAGAAATAAACATAAGAGATTTTCGCGCCATATTTTTTTCGTATTGAAGTTCACAGTCAGGCCACAAGTAGTGCTGGTGTCGTTCTGTGTTTCCGTATAATAATGTGGTCTTTGCACTTCTACTATATTGGTGTTCTGTGGCTCCCTGCCGCCGTTGGATAAGCAGCTGCAGCAGCAAGTCGTATACTCCTAGCTCACTCATTTGTTACATAATCTAATTCTTAATTTCTTTGCGTGTTTTTGGTACTTGCATTGTTTAATCCATAAATTTCGGGCGTATTGTAGTATTTGAGAGTTGTAGCATCGCGTTTTAGTACCTGAATAGTGTAAAATCTCGTAGTCTCCTTCCGCCGCCGAGCAGTGTGTCACCAGTGCGCAAGTAGCAGCATTACTGCATTTACTAGGCAATCTTGTATTTTAATAACCGTTTAAATTCTGTGTCGATTTGTTTGCGCTCTCTGTAGATTAGTTCAGACGTTCTTTGCGCAACAGTTTTTAGCATGGATAGGGACTGCAACTGCTGTGTTCGGATGCAGGCTGAGTTGGCATCCCTTCGCGCCCAGCTTCAGGCAGTGTTGGCTTCGGTCACACAGCTTGAGGCTGTTGCCAATGGGCATCACTGTGGGGGTCCGGATGGGCGTTTGTCGGGGACGGCCAGCTCGTCCCACGCATCCCCCGATCGGACTACGACTGTGGTTGCCCGGGATACTGCCCGCATTGAGGCTGATCCCTCACCTGTGGTAGAGTGGGAGATCGTCTCAAGGTGCGGCAGGGGGCGAAAGACATTCCGGAGGGCTGAACGGAAGGCCTCTCCAGTTTGTCTGACGAACCGGTTTCAGGCTCTGTCTCAGGCTGATACTGATCTTCGGCCTGACATGGCTGCTTGTCCTGTTCCAGAGGTTGCCCCTCAGTCTGCAAGATCCGGGCGGTCGCAGAGGGTGGGCTTACTGGTAGTTGGGAGCTCCAACGTCAGGCACGTAATGTGGCCCCTTAGGGATATGGCAGCAAGAAAGGGGAAGAAAACCAATGTGCACTCCATGTGCATACCGGGGGGAGTCATTCCAGATGTGGAAAGGGTCCTTCCGGATGCCATGAAGGGTACAGGGTGCACCCATCCGCAGGTGGTCGCTCATGTCGGCACCAATGATGTGTGTCGCTATGGATCGGAGGAAATCCTCTCTGGCTTCCGGCAGCTATCTGATTTGGTGAAGACTGCCAGTCTCGCTAACGGGATGAAAACAGAGCTCACCATCTGCAGCATCGTCGACAGGACTGACTGCGGACCTTAGGTACAGAGCCGAGTGGAGGGTCTGAATCAGAGGCTGAGACGGTTCTGCGACCGTGTGGGCTGCAGATTCCTCGACTTGCGCCATAGGGTGGTGGGGTTTCGGGTTCCGCTGGATAGGTCAGGAGTCCACTACACGCAACAAGCGGCTACACGAGTAGCAGGGGTTGTGTGGCGTGGGCTGGGCGGTTTTTTAGGTTAGATGACCTTGGGCAAGTACAGAAAGGGCAACAGCCTCAACGGGTGCGGGGCAAAGTCAGGACATGCGGGGACCAAGCAGCAATCGGTATTGTAATTGTAAACTGTCGAAGCTGCGAAGTACCGGAACTTCAAGCTCTGATAGAAAGCACCGAAGCTGAAATCGTTATAGGTACAGAAAGCTGGCTGAAGCCAGAGATAAATTCTGCCGAAATTTTTACAAAGGTACAGACGGTGTTTAGAAAGGATAGATTGCATGCAACCGGTGGTGGAGTGTTCGTCGCTGCTAGCAGTAGTTTATCCTGTAGTGAAGTAGAAGTGGATAGTTCCTGTGAATTATTATGGGTGGAGGGTACACTCAACAACCGAGCTAGGCTCCTATTACCGACCTCCCAATTCAGCAGCATTACTGGCAGAACAACTGAGAGAAAATTTGGAACACATTCCACATAAATTTTCTCAGCATGTTATAGTCTTAGGTGGAGATTTCAATTTACCAGATATAGACTGGGACACTCAGATGTTTAGGACGGGTGGTAGGGACAGAGGAGCATCGAGTGACATTATACTAAGTGCACTATCCGAAAATTACCTCGAGCAATTAAACAGAGAACCGACTCGTGGAGATAACATCTTGGACCTACTGATAACAAACAGACCCGAACTTTTCGACTCTGTATGTGCAGAACAGGGAATCAGTGATCATAAGGCCGTTGCAGCATCCCTGAATATGGAAGTTAATAGGAATATAAAAAAAGGGAGGAAGGTTTATCTGTTTAGCAAGAGTAATAGAAGGCAGATTTCAGACTACCTAACAGATAAAAACGAAAATTTCTGTTCCGACACTGACAATGTTGAGTGTTTATGGAAAGAGTTCAAGGCAATCGTAAAATGCGTTTTAGACAGGTACGTGCCGAGTAAAACTGTGAGGGACGGGAAAAACCCACCGTGGTACAACAACAAAGTTCGGAAACTACTGCGAAAGCAAAGAGAGCTTCACTCCAAGTTTAAACGCAGCCAAAACCTCTCAGACAAACAGAAGCTAAACGATGTCAAAGTTAGCGTAAGGAGGGCTATGCGTGAAGCGTTCAGTGAATTCGAAAGTAAAATTCTATGTACCGACTTGACAGAAAATCCTAGGAAGTTGTGGTCTTACGTTAAATCAGTAAGTGGCTCGAAACAGCATATCCAGACACTCCGGGATGATGATGGCATTGAAACAGAGGATGACACGCGTAAAGCTGAAATACTAAACACCTTTTCCAAAGCAGTTTCACAGAGGAAGACCGCACTGCAGTTCCTTCTCTAAATCCTCGCACAAACGTAAAAATGGCTGACATCGAAATAAGTGTCCAAGGAACAGAAAAGCAACTGGAATCACTCAACAGAGGAAAGTCCACTGGACCTGACGGGATACCAATTCGATTCTACACAGAGTACGCGAAAGAACTTGCCCCCATTCTAACAGCCGTGTACCGCAAGTCTCTAGAGGAACGGAAGGTTCCAAATGATTGGAAAAGAGCACAGGTAGTCCAAGTCTTCAAGAAGGGTCGTCGAGCAGATGCGCAAAACTATAGACCTATATCTCTGACGTCGATCTGTTGTAGAATTTTAGAACATGTTTTTTGCTCGAGTATCATGTCGTTTTTGGAAACCCAGAACCTACTATGTAGGAATCAACATGGATTCCGGAAACAGAGATCGTGTGAGACCCAACTCGCTTTATTTGTTCATGAGACCCAGAAAATATTAGATACAGGCTCCCAGGTAGATGCCATTTTCCTTGACTTCCGGAAGGCGTTCGATATAATTCCGCACTGTCGCCTGATAAACAAAGTAAGAGCCTACGGAATATCGGACCAGTTGTGTGGGTGGATTGAAGAGTTTTTAGCAAACAGAACACAGCATGTTGTTATCAATGGAGAGACGTCTACAGATATTAAAGTAACCTCTGGCGTGCCACAGGGGAGTGTTATGAGACCATTTCTTTTCACGATATACATAAATGACCTAGTAGATAGTGTCGGAAGTTCCATGAGGCTTTTCGCGGATGATGCTGTAGTATACAGAGAAGTTGCAGCATTAGAAAATTGTAGCGAAATGCAGGAAGATCTGCACCGGATAGGCACTTGGTGCAGGGAGTGGCAACTGACCCTTAACATAGACAAATGTAATGTATTGCGAATACATTGAAAGAAGGATCCTTTATTGTATGATCATATGATAGCGGAACAAACACTGCTAGCAGTTACTTCTGCAAAATATCTGGGAGTATGCGTGCGGAACGATTTGAAGTGGAATGATCATATAAAATTAATTGTTGGTAGGGCGGTTGCCAGGTTGAGATTCATTGGGAGAGTCCTTAGAAAATGTAGTCCATCAACAAAGGAGGTGGCTTACAAAACACTCGTTCGACCTATACTTGAGTATTGCTCATCAGTGTGGGATCCGTACCAGATCGGGTTGACGGAGGAGATAGAGAAGATCCAAAGAATAGCGGCGCGCTTCGTCACAGGGCTATTTGGTAACCGTGATAGCGTTACGGAGATGTTTAATAAACTCAAGTGGCAGACTCTGCAAGAGAGGCGCTCTGCATCGCGGTGTAGATTGCTCGCCAGGTTTCGGGAGGGTGCGTTTCTGGATGAGGTATCGAATATATTCCTTCCCCCTACTTATACCTCCCGAGGAGATCACAAATGTAAAATTAGAGAGATTAGAGCGCGCACGGAGGCTTTCAGACAGTCGTTCTTCCCGCGAACCATACGCGACTGGAACAGGAAAGGGAGGTAATGACAGTGGCACGTAAAGTGCCTCCGCCACACACCGTTGGGTGGCTTGCGGAGTATAAATGTAGATGTAGATACAATTCAAGTGGCTTCGCTAAAATGACAGCTAACCTACTGCGAATAGGCCATCTCAGACCACGTTCTAATTTGAGTTCGTCGTTCTTGGTTCTTTTCTTCTATCATGCTCTCATCTGTTTATTGTTTCTTCTTTCTGTTTTCAGACCATTTTGAACCAGTCTCTTTAGCTACCCTGCCTTGGAATCCTTCCATTTTCAGTACTTTTTCCCCAAAGACTTCTCTGTTGTTTATGTCTTGTGTTTATATGTTGTTTCTTTCTAAATCCTAGCTAACCGAACTTGTTGTGGACTTCTTACCTCCACAAATATTTGAAAATCTTATTAGTTGATGCACTGTCCTGTACTCGAAATAAGTGTTCAAAAACATTTATCTTCTTTTTCTCATTACGTTCGAAATATTTTCTATATTTTGGTATATTTCAGCATTACTTCATAATATCCAACCTTCTGTCGTGTTTTGCGGTCCTTATATTTTCCTTATAATTCGCCTTTCTAGTACTTCTAAATTATCTAAATTATAGTTTAATGCCAGACATTCGCTTGCATATAGGCATTCTGGCTTCACTACTAAGTTTATTTTTGAATTTTTTGATAGGCACGTTTTTACTATAGAGGTCTTTCGTGACACCACATGCTTTCCCCATTTTATGCAACCTTTCCTCTATTGCTGCGTTTTCTTGGATTATCTCCCCTAGGTATTAGAATTTTTTAACCACTCTATTTGGTCAATATCTGTTTTTCAGGGATTTCGGAGCACCCTTAACGTTTGTTATAAATTTTGTTTTTCCTGCAGAAATTCTTAAGCCACTTCTGCTGGATATTTATTTGTGTAATAGTAGATTCCACATTTTCGGAAAGTATAGCAAAATCATCTGCAAATGCATGACAGTTGATTTCGATCTTTTTGCTTCCTCTTCCAACTTTACAGGCGAGATGTTGTGTTCAATAAGTTTTTCGTTCCAAGTTCTCAATGTTTTCCCTACAAACAATGAAAAAGCATTGGGGATATTCCGTCACCTAGACGTACAACTGTTTTAATCTTGAAAGACTGTGAAATTTCTCCCACAAATTTTATTCTACAGACTGCATCTGTAAGTGTTTCACGGATTAGATTTGCCAGTTTAGACTGTACGCCAATTTATTTTATCTATAGTCAGAACCCTTTTTGAAATCCACAAACATAACTACAATGTACTTTGAATTAAGTAATCTGCGGCGAATTACTGACTTAAGACTATTTGTTCTGAGCAAGATGTTCCTTTCCTAAAACTACCTTATATTCACCTAAATGACTATCTAGTTTTGTTTCTATTCTGCTTAACAAAATCTTGGAAAATACTTTATACGGTACTGGGAGTAAAGAGATCCCTTTGTAGTTGTTTACATCCTGTTTATTGCCTTTTTTTGTGGAGTGGATCTATCAAGACGACTTTTCATTCTCTAGGATTTTTTCTGCTTTCCAAATTTCTTCAAAGAGTAAATTTATCTCTTTCGCTCTATTTGGCAAGGACCACTTCAAAAGTTCGGTTGTAATAGAATATTCTCCACTAGCTTTGTCGTTTTTGTGGGTTTTAATTACTTCTTCAGTTTTTTCTTCAGTAGGTGGTAGATCTTCTTCCATATTTTCATTATGATCTGAGAGTCCCAATCGTTTGGGACCAAAGGTTCTGGGGAGTCCCAACAACTGCAATCAAAATGTTGAATCGGAACACCCTGGGAATCCTTCTAAAATAAAATACACAAAGAGATAATTTATTATTATTTACTTGTGTTACATTTTTAACGAAACTCTGCTGTTTGCTATCCAAGTACACTTTCATTGTACATAGTGTGTTGCTTAACATACACTTTTCAGGCTTCTTTTTAAATGTAATTTTATAAGTTTGCCAGTTGAGAAAGACTCGCTTCTCTTGGTATTTATTCATAGTGTTTCTGAATTGAATTTGTTAGCACAACAGAACTAACATACTCGATTCATTTTGCTAGTGACATGTTCGCGTTTGTTGTACTCTCTAGTGCGATCATAACGGAATGCTTCACCTTGCTAACTGTAGACTCTGCTTCTTCTGCTTTGCACTTTATTCATGCACCTACGATCGTTGTCTTGTCTTTCACCAAGTTAGCGCATTGCAGTTCTACTGAGTCCATTTCGTAATCTGATTTCTTCAGCAGTTCCTCTCTGTTTGATTGGTGAGTGACTTACTCGATCCGCTTCTCTAATTTCATCTCGTTGTTCATCTGTTAAGTTCTCTCTCAATCTATTCTTTCTCTTCCCTTGTGAAACTTAACTTGCTTATCGCCTCTCATCTACTTCATTTCTTCACCTTTCTTTCTGTTTTCTTCTTTTTCAGTTCACCACTGCCAAGATCTCCTCATTTACGTACATTGCGTGGATGTTAATACTGCTTAACACACAAAAATTTCATCTAATACATTGTTCACTACATTAATAATTTCAAGTTCACGCATAGTTTCTGCAATTTTCACTTTCCTTTGCTCCGCTGTAGTGTACTGACAGATTCGTCTCTCAATCGCTTATACTGTATATAGCTTTCCAAGCTGGAACATATCCCCACCACAACAGGGTGACAACCTTCTGAAAGACTCTATAACATAGTAGTACATCTTACAACATTCTAGAAACAGAATTGTGGCCAGTTTTAGCCACTTCGGCATTCGATTCCCACCTGCTCATCGACTACCCATAAGAAGTTCCTTTATGTGATATTGTCAAATGACAGTCATATCTGAGGAACAAACCCCAGCAGTTTTGCAAATCGAAACCACCCTTATGGATGGGAGATGGTAGCTTACCGTACCATATCGGGGCTGCGGGGTGGGTAGCGGAGTTACAGCAACATGCACGGACAAATCATGCTTGCATTTATTACACTACTGGCCATTACAATTGCTACACCACGAAGATGACGTGCTACAGATGCGAAATTTAACCGTCAGGAAGACGATGCTGTGATATGCAAATGATTAGCTTTTCAGAGCATTCACACAAGGTTATCGCCGGTGGCGACACCTACAACGTGCTGACATGAGGAAAGTTTCCAACCGACTTCTCATACACAAACAGCAGTTGACCGGCGTTGCCTGGTGAAACGTTGTTGTGATGCCTCGTGTAAGGAGGAGAAATACGTACGATCACGTTTCCGACATTGATAAAGGTCGGATTGTAGCCTACCGCGATTGCGGTTTATCGTATCGCGACACTGCTGCTCCCGTTGGTCGAGATCCAATGACTGTTAGCAGTATATGGAATCGGTGGGTTCAGGAGGGTAATATGGAACGCCGTGCTGGATGCGACTAGCAGTCGAGATGACAGGCATCTTATCCTCATGGCTGTAACGGCTCGTGCAGCCACGTCTCGATCCCTGAGTCAACAGATGGGGACGTTTGCAACACAACAACCATCTGCATGAACAGTTCGACGACGTTTGAAGCAGCATGGACTATCAGCTCACAGACCATGGTCGCGGTTATTATCCTTTACGCTGCACCACAGACAGGAGCGCCTGTGATGGTGTACTCAACGACGAACCTGGGTGTACGAATGGCAAAACGTCACTTTTTCGGATGAATGCAGGTTCTGTTTACAGCATCATGATGGTCGCATCCGTGTTTGGCGACATCGCGGTGAACGCACATTACAGGCGTGTATTCGTCATCGCCATACTGGCTATCACTCGGCGTGATGATATGGGGTGCCATTGGTTACACGTCTCGGTCACCTCTTGTTCGCATTGAAGGCACTTTGAACAGTGGACGTTACATTTCAGATGTGTTTCGACCCGTGGCTCTACCCTTCATTCGATCCCTGCGAAAGCCTACATTTCAGCAGGATAATGCACGACCGCATGTTGCAGGTCCTGTACGGGCCTTTCTGGATGCAGAAAATGTACGACTGCTGCCCCGGCCAGCACATTCTCCAGATCTCTCACCAATTGAAAACGTCTGGTCAATGGTGGCCGAGCAACTAGCTCGTCAGAATACGCCAGTCACAACTCTTGATGAACTGTGGTATCGTGTTGAAGCTGCATGGGCAGCTGTACCTGTACACGCCATCAAAGCTCTGTTTGACTCAATGCCCAGGCGTATCAAGGCCGTTATTACGGTCAGAGGTGGTGGTTCTGGGGACTGACTTCTCAGGATCTATGCACCGAAATTGCGTGAAAATGTAATCACATGTCAGTTCTAGTATAATATATTTGTCCAATGAATACCAGTTTATCATCTGCATTTCTTCTTGGTGTAGCAATTTTAATGGCCAGTAGTGTATGTAAAGGGTATTTCAAAATCTCTGCATCAAACGTCTAGAGGTGATAGATCACATCGTGGGGATCAACTTTTGTAACAGACAGAATGTTCTCTGACGTTTCCCAGCTGCGTCAGCCAACCTCTGGTATTCGCCAGCCCTGCCAAGTAGAGATTTTACCGAAGTAGCAGGTTCTACTAACCAGATATGCTGCATATTACCTATCCCAGCGTATTGATGAGTGATTTTCAACAATAAATCCTTACGGACGAGTGTGTCTAAGCGGAGAAATGGATGTTAGAAACGATCAGGAATTTTAATTTTACTTAGCCTACCCTCTTTCATACGGAGCAGATGACTGGATGACAGGCAACACACAAGGCATACGCAAGCCGCTGACTGTCTACGCCATGCCACATCTCAGGGCCATAACCAATACAAAACAACGCAAAGTGTTGCCAGGAAATGTCAGCGAAGGTTTTGTCTCTAACGACCGTTGTTTCCCATGACGTTATCTGACTCTCCTAGACGTTTGATGACATGACTTTGAAACAACCTGCATAATGATTTAGTCTCCTTTGGCAGTTTACTGCATTCGAGATGAAAAAGATTCAAGGTAGCTGTTACATCATGGGTTTGTTTTGCTGGTGTGAATATGTCACAGGAATCTTCTACAAACTGCAATGGGACACGCTAGAGAAAGGCATTTCAGAATCTAAGAATTCCAATACCTGAAAGACCTCTGTCTGAAACAACTTTCATGAGATTGTGATGACATTGGTTTCTCAAATGTCATTAAGGGCCAATATACAGGTTGGTCCATTGATAGTGACCGGGCCAAATATCTCACGAAATAAACATCAAACGAAAAAACTACAAAGAACGAAACTCGTCTAGCTTGAAGGGGGAACCAGATGGCGCTATGGCTGGCCCGCTAGATGGCGCTGCCATAGGTCAAACGGATATCAACCGCGTTTACTTTTTAAATGAGAACCCCCATTTTTTATTACATATTCATGTAGTACGTAAAGAAATATGAATGTTTTAGTTGGACCACTTTTTTCGCTTTGTCATAGATGGCGCTGTAATAGTCACCACCGTAGAAGTACGTGCGTGGTATCATGTAACATTCCGCCAGTGCGGATGGTATTTGCTTCGTGATACATTACCCGTGTTAAAATGGACCGTTGACCAATTGCGGAAAAGGTCGATATCGTGTTGATGTATGGCTATTGTGATCAAAATGGCCAACGGGGGTGTGCTATGTATGCTGTTCGGTATCCTGGACGACATCATCCAAGTGTCCGGACCGTTCGCCGGATAGTTACGTTATTTAAGGAAACAGGAAGTGTTCAGCCACATGTGAAACGTCAACCACGACCTGCAATAAATGATGATGCCCAAGTAGGTGTTGTAGCTGCTGTCGCGTCTAATCTGCACATCAGTAGCAGACAAATTGCACGAGAATCGGGAATCTTAAAAACGTGGGTGTTGAGAATTCTACATCAACATCGATTGCACCCGTACCATATTTATATGCACCAGGTATTGAATGGCGACGACTCTGAGCGTCGTGTACAGTTCTGCCACTGGGCACAAGAGAAATTACGGGACGATGTGAGATGACATACCATGGTGGGAGCGTTCACCGGATCTGACGTCCCCGGATTTCTTTCTGTGGTGAAAGTTGAAGGATATTTGCTATCGTGATCCACCGACAACGCCTGACAACATGCGTCAGCGCATTGTCAATGCATGTGCGAACGTTACGGAAGGCGAACTACTCGCTGTTGAGAGGAATGTCGTTACACGTATTGCCAAATGCATTGAGGTTGACGGACATCCATTTGACCATTTATTGCATTAATGTGGTATTTACAGGTAACTACGCTGTAACAGCATGCCTTCTCAGAAATGGTAAGTTGACAAAGGTACATGTATCACATTGGAGCAACCAAAATAAAATGTTCAAACGTACCTCCGTTCTGTATTTTAATTTAAAAACCCTACCTGTTACTAACTGTTCGTCTAAAATTGTAAGCCATATGTTTGTGACTATTACAGCGCAATCTATCACAAAGCGAAACAAGTGGTCCAACTAAAGCATTCATATTTATTTACGTACTACACGGGTATTTAATATAAAATGGGGGGTTCCTATTTTAAAAAACACAGTTGATATCCGTTTGACCTATGGCAGCGCCATCTAGCGGGCCAAACATAGCGCAATCTGGTTTTCCCCTTCTTTGTAGTTTTTTCGTTTGACACTTATTTCGTGAGATATTTGGCCCAGTCACGATCAATGGACCACCCTGTGTACAACCATTTAAGTTGTACTCTTGTAATCTTTCTGAATGGAAGAGCAGTGCCTGTGAATTCTGGATTTCAGGTCGTGTGTTTTCCACTTGTTGGAATGTGGCAAGAAAGGCCAGCTGCAAGCATTAGGCGTTTGGTAGCCAACAGTGAAAATTCGGGACGTCTTTTCGCCCAGAAGTCCCACGTACAGTGAGCATGTGGGAAAGCCGCTCTGGGTATCTCCTAGGCCAGAATATTTCAAAAGCGCCTTTCAAAGCAGTGAGATCGACACTAGTTTCCGTGAAAATTGCACCAAAGCCCACAGGTTATCCTAGAAGCGGATACAGAGAAAGAGCCACAGCATGGGAAGCGATGTGCATATTCACGCCCAGACATCTTTCCGCCGATCATAAGGAGAGGGTCAGTACGGTTCCTTCTTTTAGTTTGTTAACAGAGATGTAGCAGCACCACCGTTTAGGATAGGGAAAGTTTGTTTTGTGCGATATTCTGAGCACAAGTTACAGCCAGGTGCGGGCTGGATTGCAGTAAATTACGCTGACCAGCGGTCGCGAAGTGGAATGGAGGCCACAGGGGCCATCGAACCACTGAGAAGAGTAAACGCAGAGGTTCGCATGTTGCAAGCTATAGGCAGAAGGGGCCACTGGCGCAACCGGGGTGTGGGGCGTGACTCGGAGCGATGCATTAGCGAAACAGAGGCGCGCAGCCGAGTATAAATAGGTGTTGTTTTCTAATGAAATTCTTTCAAGTGTGGCAGCTCTCCTGGACGGCGGGGTGTGTCACTCCGCTGGGCTACAGGCAGCAATAACTGGGGCGACACTGTCCCAGTCCATGGCAGGTCGTTGGTTCGACCCTCTGAGACCGACGCGGGGTCCGTAGCCAGCCAGGGGCGGGCTACTTTTCTGCTCGCTATCGTGGGCAGTTGTCTCGGCTCCCGACACACGCCGGAGACTTCCTGAGGCGCGGGGACGCTAATTCGGACGCCGGATAGCAGGGGCGGTCATTGCCGCCACGTTCCCAGCTACGGCAGCTGAAGAAGAAGCAGCAGCATGGCTGGACTGCGGCTCCCGGCGGAGCAGTGCAGAGTCAACAGGGACAGTGGCCGCTGAGTCGGCTGCTGGCGCAGCCATCCTGACGTGATCGGAACTCTACAGCTGGCAAACAAGGCCGGCACGACACAGTGTTGCATTGCACAGGTCGTTGGGGTAGTGGCCTCAGCAATGTGGGGCCTGTGACGTGGACCGAGGTCAATGAAGCGCTGCAGTGGAAACGAATAAATCATTTGGAAAGCTCAGCCGAGTTTTAATACAGCACTTCTTGCCACCCATCCACTACATTTGGTGTCTTCAAACCACAATTGGCGTCTGATACCACTACAGAGAATACAAGCGCCAGAGCAGTAAATACTGCAGGCTTTTACCCCGTACAGAACGAGACTGGGAAATTTTCAGTTGTTACTGTGGCAAACCGAGCAATTTCGTCCCCTCTTACAGTGATTTTTGAGGAGTGAGCCGAGAGTCAGCATACAGTCAGTCAGTAGCCGCTTTTGGGGCGAGTACACGATCGCTGTTGGTGTCCCGCCGTTGGAGAGTCGTTGTTCCGAGCCCGGCTTCAGAATGGTGCTTATTTACCAATTTCGGAGTAAGTGTCATGTAAAGCATTTGCTTTGCCTTTCCAATGCATAGCTCACAATTTGCAGGATTGTTTTGCAACTTGTGATTCTTTCTATCGATAGTTCTTATCTCAATTTGCAGTCCTTCACAGAGCTTTCAGGTGTCTTAAGCACAGATACAGTGTTTCTGAATTCGAATCTTATCACGCTGGTGAGTCAGAAAAATCTTGACATGTACATATACTGATATTTAAGCTTTCATGAAAGTAACAGTAAATTAATCCAACCTCAACTTGACAATATCGACTCAGGGCAAATGAATTAGTATTTGGAACATGATTGTTTCACACTCCGTCATTTCCTCCCACAACGATCTGATGAAGCGACGCTTCTCATCACAATACATATCTTCAGAGGATTCAAGCTCACTATGACGGTATTTACAATTTAATATACCAGGTGATCAAAAAGTCAGTATAAATTTGAAAACTGAATAAATCACGGAATAATGTAGATAGAGAGGTACAAACTGACACACATGCTTGGAATGACATGGGGTTTTATTAGAACAAAAAAAAAAGAAAAAATACAAAAATTCAAAAAATGTCCAACAGATGGCGCTTCATCTGATCAGAATAGCAATAATCAGCATAACAAAGTAACACGAAGCAAAATGATGTTCTTTACAGGAAATGCTCATTATATCCACAATCATTCCTCAACAATAGCTCTAGTCGAGGAATAATGTTGTGAACAGCACTGTAAAGCATGTCCGGAATTATGGTGAGTCATTGGCGTCGGATATTGTCTTTCAGCATCCCCAGAGATGTGGCTCGATCCGATACACTTGCGACTTCAGGTAACCCCAAAGCCAATAATCGCACGGACTGAGGTCTGGGAACCTGGGAGGCCAAGCATGACGAAAGTGGCGGCTGAGCACACGATCATCACCAAACGACGCGCGCAAGAGATCTTTCACGCGTCTAGCAATTTGGGGTGCAGCGCCATCCTGCATAAACATCGTACGTTCCAGCAGGTGTTTATCAGCCAGGCTGGGGATGATGCGATTCTGTAACATATCGGCGTACCTCTCACCCTTCACGGTAGCAGTTACAAAACCAGAATCACGCATTTCCTCGAAGAAAAAAGGCTCGATAACGGTAGATGTGGTAAACCCGACCCTCACCGTGACTTTCTCGTCGTGCAATGGAGTTTCCGCGACAGTTCTAGGATTTTCGGTAGCACAAATTCTGCAGTTGAGGGCGTTGACAGACTCTCGGAGCGTGAAATGAGCTTCGTCGGTCCACAACACGTTACTCAACCAATCGTCATCTTCCACCATTTTTTGAAACGCCCACACCGGAAATGCCCTCCGCTTCTCTAAATCGCCAGGTAACAGTTCATGATGCCGATGGATTTTGTACGGATAGCATCGGAGGGTACGCCTAAGTGCCAACCAAAGAGTAATGTATGGAATGCCGATGCCACGTGCGACTGCACGAGCGCTGGCTTCCCCGTGCATAGACGAAGCCGCTACAGTCTCCATTTCTTCCTGAACTGTCTCAGCAGCATTACGCTTGGTGCTCGGTCGGCCACTACGGGGTCTACCGTCTGAACAACTCGTGGCTTCGAACTTCGAAATCATTCTCGCCACAGCTGCATTTGTCAACGGACCTTTACCCGTTCGAATCCCCTTCCTATGGCCATAAGATCGTAACGCTGAACTAGCACATTCCCCATTCTGATAATACAGCTTCACTAAAAGCGCCTTTTCAGGTAACGTCAACATGCTGCGACTGCTGATTCTCTCTCTCCTTATAGCTCCTGTTATACACGATTGTCATGCGCAGTCACTGAAGTTTTGCTATCCAGCGCCATGAGTCGGACATTTTGTGAACTTTGTTTTTTTTTGTTCTAATAAAACCCCATGTCATTCCAAGTATATGTGTCAATTTTTACCTCTCTATCTACATTATTATGCGATGTATAAAGGTTTCAAATTTATACTGACTTTTTGATCACCCGATACATCTTGCTCCAACATAGTCGTATATCTCTCATAATGCCCATGAGGCATTCGTGTTCACACGTACGGATACTGAAAATAATTCCATCAGACTACCATGGAGTAGGGATGGATGATAGCAGTACGCTGTGTACTCTCCGCCACACACCGAGAAGTGGCTTGCGAAGCACATACAATAGAAGATGCAATGTGCAGTGTTCCATGTTTTCAAGTGCAAACGGAGTAGCGCCGGGCCGGACTGCCGCTGCTGTGGAATTCCTCCCACGGATGTTCATTCCTGACAACCACTCTGCCGGTCCGCCAGACGTTCTGTGGTCTGGCTGGCTTTCGCAAGACCCACTTCCGCTGCGCTGCTCGCTCCCAGACCACTCATTATCCTCCAACGACCTTGGCAGAGGCTGAGAACGTGGAGATTCTTTGCTTCATAGAGGTACTAGGTGCCACAGGGGTCTTGCTCACATTCCACAGTCCTGTAAGTTGTCGACCATAAATACGAGTAAGGCTGAGTCACAAGCGTTTTTCTGCTCGCCTGTAAGGAATCACAGTGCGCGAGAGCTCGATCGATATGTGTGTAACTAATAAACTACACATATGCCTTAAATCTGGAACCGATACCAACGTCTACTAAATCACAATTCTGACAACATCGACTTCATTACAGGTTGACTGTGCGTCAGACAAGATATTAGCACCCATCTTTATGCTGTCATCCAGTTCAGGTTATGACATTCACACAATTAAACAAAATGCTATTAAAAGGATTGTATATAGCTGACATGACTGCTATACAGCCGGCCGTTGTGGCCGAGTGGTTCTAGGCGCTTCAGTCTGGAACCGCGCGACCGCTACGGTCGCAGGTTCGAATCCTGCCTCGGGCGTGGATGTGTGTGGTGTCCTTAGGTTAGTTCGGTTTAAATAGTTCTAAGTTCTAGGGGACTGATGACCTCCGATGTTGAGTCCCATTGTGCTCAGAGCCATTTGAACCATTTGAGCCTTCTCAGTTGGTCTCTTTGAGGGACTCTGTATTTTATTGGTTAAGGCACTTTCTAATTACGGGTTGTGCGTTGCTAAGCAGTTTTCCAGCAGCTACAATCAGTGGTGTGTCTCGTGATCATGCTCGTATTTGGATGAATGTTGTCCGATTGTCTAACGATTACCAAAGGCAGCGCGGGATTAGCCGAGCGGTCTGAGGCGCTGCAGTCATAGACTGTGCGGCTGGTCCCGGAGGACTGGTGTGTGTGTGTTTGTCCTTAGGATAATTTAGGTTAAGTAGTGTGTAAGCTTAGGGACTGATGACCTTAGCAGTTAAGTCCCATAAGATTCCACACACATTTGAACATTTTTGATTACCAAAGCTTGCAATTTGTTAATACATTTAACAGCTGTTATTGTAATTCATTTGGTTGATAAAATTGTATATTGAACCTGTTAACAGCCACTCCCAGTTGATGCGACATGTTTTGAAAACTCTGTACTTCCGATCTTCATGTGCTGCTCTTAATGGCAGAATTGTTAATTTTTTTAATGACTCGAGCCTTTTCAAATTTTGGTGGTGATTCTGATTCTTTAGTAAGTTTATAAATTGTGATGTTAATGTTGTTGCTAAGTAATAAAGTGTATCACTGCATGAAACAACAAATGACAAAATATGTCCGTCTACCATCCCAAACCTACTGGTGAGGTATCATGTTTGTTCTGCTTGATTTAAACGCACAATACCACTTGTGCACACTAGCCCGATTCATCACACCATCCACATAATCAGCTTTGATTTCATTAATAATCTGAAAAGTGCATTTCCCTTCGCAAGTACAAATTACATTATGCCATTCACTTCGCAACATGCGATATTCTGAATAGAGGTACTCATTTCTACATGTCAGTACGACAAGGGTATTCAGCTGACTGAGACAAACGAGCGTGTGTTCTACTGACAAAAAAAAAAAAAAAAAAAAAAAAAAAAAAAAAAAAAAAAAAAAAAACACACAAGAGGTTCAAATGGTTCAAATGGCTCAAATGGCTCTGAGCACTATGGGACTCAACTTCTCAGGTCATTAGTCCCCTAGAACTTAGAACTAGTTAAACCTAACTAACCTAAGGACATCACACACTTCCATTCCCGAGGCAGGATTCGAACCTGCGACCGTAGCGATCTCGCGGTTCCAGACTGCAGCGCTTAGAACCCCACGGCCACTTCGGCCGGCTACACAAGAGGCTCACTACTCTTATTTCTCTACGTTCCTTGTAATAAAATTACAGACGATTATTTCTAGAAAAGACGCGAGAACTTGTAAGTAGGCTGTTTAGGTTTTTATGTTGGTAACGCCACGTGGCGCTCTGTATGAAAATCACTGACTGTGCTGTGTGCAGCCTGTGGCTGGTTGGACTCGTTGTTGGAATATTCGCTTGTGTAGTGTTGGGCAGTTGGATGTGAACAGCGCGTAGCGTTGTACAGTTGGAGGTGAGCCGCCAGCAGTGGTGGATGTGGTGAGAGGGATGCCAGAGTTTTGAGAGGTTAAGTGGAAGATCTGGACTTGTGTCCGCCAGGAAAAGTAACTTTGTGAAGATTTGTAAAGATGGATGTCATGAATTGATATATATATATATATATATATATATATATATATATATATATATATATATATATGATGATGTGTGAACATTATTAAGGTAAATACATTGTTTGTTCTCTATCAAAATCTTTAATTTGCTAACTAGCCTCTCAGTAGTTAGAATCTTTTATTTAGCTGGCAGTATTGGCGCTCGCTGTATTGCAGTAGTTCGAGTAACGAAGATTTTTGTGAGGTAAGTGATTCATGAAAGGTATAGGTTATTGTTAGTCAAGGCCATTGTTTTGGAGGGATTATTGAAAGTCAGATTTCGTTGCGCTAAAAATATTGTGTGTCAGTTTAGTGATGATCAGAATAAGTAAAGAGAGAAATGTCTGAGTATGTTCGGTTTTGCTCGGCTGTTTGAAAATCAAATAACGTAGAAGTTTATCAGTACAGTCATTCTTAATTTTTCTAAGGGGACGCTTCATATTTCACAATTTTTCTAAGGGGACGTTTCAAACCGCGCAATGAGTAAAAAGTCTGTTCGAGAAAGAAGCAAGTGCCCCTCCTGCCCCTCCCCCCTTCCCCCTCCCTACCCAGCTGATGGGTGGCTGTGCTTGGACCCAAGTAAGCCACTCCCGCTCTTCATTGACTCTCTATGTGACATGTCAATATTAATTATGTTTATATTAAAATGATGGAAAAAGGAAACGCAAAAAGAGGAGTAAGCAGCAGGTTCTGGGGCCTGGACTACAAGGCAAACGTGCAGCCGCCAAGGGGAAACTCTGCGATGATTGTCAGTGTTTGCAGCGTGAAATATTAACTGTGACGGACGAAATGTAAAAGTTTCCGACGAGCCAGTATTTACTACATGGAACGTTGATCCAGTATGAGTGCATTTGATCCTAGATAACTGAACACCGCATTTCAAAACTGTGCCTTACGAGAACATTTACTAACACAGTCCACACACCGATTACGTGCTTTCCTCCTTTTCTCCCAGACTAGTAACCAACATACCCGTTTATTTAAAGAATTGAACACCCCCATATGAAACAGCTTCAATAGTCTCTTCAGTTTACAGATTGTAGGGCCATATGAGAACTATCAAATGGCTCAAATGGCTCTAAGCACTGTGGGACTTAACATCTGAGGTCATCAGTCCCGTAGACTTAACAACTACGTAAACCTAACTGACCTACGGACATCACACGCATTCATGCCCGAGGCAGGATTCGAACCTCTGGGAACTATCTTCAAGGTTTTTAATTCAATAAACTTTTACGCAAATGGCCAATGGCCTTGTGGCAGTGGTAACACTGGTCCCCGTCAGATGACGGAGGTTGAGCGCTGTCGGTCTGGGCTAGCACTCGGATGGGTCACTGACAGTGTCTGCCGAGTGCTGTTGGCAATCGGGCTGCACTCAGACCTTATCGGGTCAATTGAGGAGCTACTTGATTGAGAAGTAGAGGCTCCGGTCATGAAAACTGACAACAGCGGGGAGAGCGGTGGCTAACCACATGCCCCTCTGTATCAGCATCTGGTAACACATAAAGGGTGAGGATGACACGGCGGCCGGTCGGTGTCGTAGGGACTTCACGCCCTGTTCGGACGGTGTTTGTTTTATGCAGAAGCTAGTTTTTCCAGCATTCCAATGTTTGGGACATCATATATCCTGAATTATGGGTTGTAATTATTATATAATTTTGAGTGTACTTCCTGTGGTGAATGTGGGCACTGTCTGAAAAATTCATTCCAGGGGGAGTTAGTACTAAAGAAGCAACAAAAACGTAATCCCGATGCTGACGTGAGCCGGTGGGTTTCTGGCGCCAGGCGATATCGATTCTTACTTCCATCTTTGATCGTTGTCCCTGTGCCTTGTTCTCTTTGCTTCTTTGAGGCAGGCTATTTATGGTGGCGCGCGTGCTCAAGTCAAGGAGAGTGGGTCCGCGCATGAGCCGAGTCAGTGTGTGACGTGACGTGCTTTCGATGTCGTCGTTGTGGGGAGTTGGCGACACCATGTCACGTGGCACAGCCGTATGCCGTGAGGACCAGTTGAGTTGGAGCAACGAAGAAGCATGGGCCGTTGCCGGAAAGTATTAAAGTTGTATTGACGCGGCTGGCCAGTGGCGACCTGGATTTGCCAATACCTCGAGAGCTATGTGGATGGATGGCGTGTGAATTTCACATGAAGAAGAAAAAAATTAATCGCCGAGCTTTCGTGGTGGGTTCCTCCTTCTATATATAGTGAATATTATTGTGTACTTAAGGACTGTTGTCTGTTGCAGTAGCTCGTGCTAGTGGCCGGCAAAACATTCACTGCAGTGGTGGGGAGGCGAGTTATGTTCTGGAACGACCATGAAATTATGCTACTAAAGTGGCTAGAAATAGCGCCTCGCATCTGTAAGTTTGGATTTGGTGCTTAGCGGCACGCTAAAGGTAGCTGGTTCACTTAAACGTCGTTTCTTAATTTAGTTATAGATTTAGAATTTTCTGGTTTTAAGAATTAGTGGTAGTTGTGGTTTCTTAATAATTTCTTGCGTGTATGGATTGTCACATTAGGTACTTAGTATCCAGATTTTTTTTTTTTTTTTGGATCAAAGGAAACTAAGCTCCTTAATTCTGTTCATTGGTTAACTTGTAATATGTTTATATTAAGGTATTGCTTTTATATATATATACTTGTGTAACTTGTATATACTACAGTGTGTCTGCCGCTCATGTTTTCCTGTTTTTTGAAACGTGTATAGTGGTCGACGTGAGCAAACCTCTCCCCGCGAGATTGCAGTGTGACGGAAATCTCAGGATTTGAACTCAGGGCCGTCCGGATCCCGTTAACGCGCGATTTCTCTATTCCATTCAGCGAGAGGTTTGTTTTAGGCAGAAGATTTCCTACTGCCCAAAGTTGAGTATAAGTTCACCCTTTCGATCGTGTGTTTGTGAAATAGTAATAGATTAACGTTTGCTCGCGTCCATCACATGTTCATCAAATTGACGTTTTGCCTTAAGCTTGCATTAGTGTAAAACTGAGTGATAGTAAAAGGAAGTCAGTAAATTTATGAACATAAACACACACATAAAGGGCAAATTGTACCCTGGTTGTGCCTATCCCTAAGTTGCATATTTAAAGTAATTTAAGATTTTGTCATATTGCAGTATGGCTATGGCAAGACTGAAAAACCTCCTGTTTGCAAGTTAATTTAGGTTACTGCTTCCATTACAACGAAAAATTTCATTCCTGCATAACATTTTTAAATGACTATATATTTGAAGCTGTTTCTGTGCTCTACAATTCTTTATACTCATTTTTGTGCATTTTTAAATACTAATTGTGGACAGGGCCTTGATATGCAAATGTTGTTAATTACTCGTATTACTGCTGATGAATTCATATTTATGTGTAATCAATAAAGAATTGTTCCAACTACAAACTGGTTGTGTTACTGGTATACAAGGTTAGAGTGTGCAATCGCCACACCACTGAAGTTTTATTGC
This sequence comes from Schistocerca americana, assembly GCF_021461395.2. Lineage (NCBI taxonomy): Eukaryota > Metazoa > Arthropoda > Insecta > Orthoptera > Acrididae > Schistocerca > Schistocerca americana. Next base: position 154,919,654 of record NC_060121.1, read on the forward strand.
AAGAACAGGGAAAAAGTAGTAAGCGACAAACTTTTTTGCTTTCATTCTTTGTGCAGGGTGTCAGTCAGAAAAAGTTTTGAAAAGGTTTGAAATTGTTCGTACAGTGTTTGGAAGTCGGTAAGTGCACTTTTTGACATATATTTGATGAATACAGTGTGAGTAATCTGCATGCCACGAGTTATACCACCTCAAACTAGGTACACAGTTTCTAACTTTAATACTTGACTTTGTGTGTGAAATCTTTAATGCAGTATTTTGCCTATTAATGAGTAGATTGTGGTAACATTTTAAATTTTTAAATTCCATCAATAATTATATGGACTACTGAAAAACCAAATATTTGCTGCCCCTAGAAGCTGTTAGGCAACCTCCAACTGGATCAATGAACTGTTGTATCTCTATATATACTTTGCGACGGAACTAATGAGTCACTGTTTCGAAACCCAATAATTGTCTCCCTTTACCAAGCATAAGGTTGTTATTTGGATCAAAGGTATCTATAACCTTTCTCTGTAAAGGTGCAAAAGCATAGTGGCCTGCAACCCTCGCACTTGAGGACACTCCAAACAGCAAGGTGTCGACAACTGGAATTAGACGTGCGTCAAGTGTTTGCCTACCTGCAGGCGCTGAGGGCTAATTTGCAGGTTTTCTCTGTAGAGGAACATTTTTAAAATTCTGATAAATGTCAGTGATGCCACCAAGGGTTTTGCCAAACAAGAGGGTCATAAGTTTTGTTCCTGGGTTTCACTCAGACATGTGTCAGTGTCACACCATTCTGCAATCACAACACAAAAGGGCGAGAAACAGGAGCACTGAAAAAGCATAACTATCCTTTTGCTGCTTAGGATCACATTCGAATTTCGTCGAATGGTTTTTTAATAGACCCTAGTGGTTCCACTCAGCACATCAGAGTGCACCACACTACAGGGGGTGAGATTCTTCTAGTGGGGTTGCTACCCCACAGTGTCCTATTACAAGGGTTGAAGCGTCAGGGAGGTGTCAGCAGTATCAAAGATCGTCAAGAACCTCGTCCTGTTGCTCAGTACACTACAGAGAGTCGTCACCGACAGCGAAATGTGTGGGAATCAACGTCCCAAGGAAACGCGTCGTTTCACTGCGCCCTTTATCTAAATCTAAATTTATACACCGCAAGCCACCCAACGGTGTGTGGCGGAGGGCACTTTATGTGCTACTGTCATTACCTCCCTTTCCTGTTCCAGTCGCGTTTGGTTCGCGGGAAGAACGACTGCCGTGTGCACTCGAATCTCTCTAATTTTACATTCGTGATCTCCTAGGGAGGTATGAGTAGGGGGAAGCAATATATTCGATACCTCATCCAGAAACGCACCCTCTCGAAACCTGGACAGCAAGCTACACCGCGATGCAGAACGCCTCTCTTGCAGGGTCTGCCACTTGAGTTTGCTAAACATCTCCGTAACGCTTACCAAATAACCCTGTGACGAAACGCGCCGCTATTCTTTGGATCTTCTCTATCTCCTCTGTCAACCCGACCTGGTACAGATCCCACACTGATGAGCAATACTCAAGTATAGGTCGAACGAGTGTTTTGTAAGCCACCTCCTTTGTTGATGGACTACATTTTCTAAGGACTCTCCCAATGAATCTCAACCTGGCACCCTCCTTACCAACAATTTTATATGATCATTCCACTTCAAACCGTTCCGTACGCTTACTCCCACATATTTTAAAGAAGTAACTACTACCAGTGTTTGTTCCGTTGTCATATAATCGTACAATAAAGGATCCTTCTTTCTATGTATTCGCAATACATTACATTTGTCTATGTTAAGGGTCAGTTGCCACTCCCTGCACCAAGTGCCTATCCGCTGCAGATCTTCCTGCATTTCAGTGCAATTTTCTAATGCTGCAACTTCTCTGTATGCTACAGCATCATCCGCGAAGAGCCGCATGGAACTTCCGAAGGTCTTGTGCCGATTCCGAGCGGCGGTGTGTCCGAAATGTTTTCCTGGGCCACCCATAAGAAAACAGCGTCATCTGAACACTGGGTGTCGCGGTTCTTATCTCCACCGCAGAGGCGTCAAAAGAAGGGGAAGAGGGGCTGGAACGTTCTTCTCGTCGTGTTACTTGTCCACTCTGGCGTTGGGCAGAACTGTGATGAAACCTGGTGTCAATGTGACATCGTTAACCCACTTTATACGTCACATGCGCTTCTGAGCTTGGACCTTATTTTTTTTCCGTCAACGCATTTGTTCATGAGACCCAGAAAATATCAGATACAGGCTCCCAGGTAGATGCTATTTTCCTTGAATTCCGGAAGGCGTTCGATACAGTTCCGCACTGTCGCCTGATAAACAAAGTAAGAGCCTGTGTGGCTGGATTGAAGAGTTTTTAGCAAACAGAACACAGCATGTTGTTCTCAATGTATAGACGTCTACAGACGTTAAAGTAACCTCTGGCGTGCCACAGGGGAGTGTTATGGGACCCTTGCTTTTCACAATATATATAAATGACCTAGTAGATAGTGTCGGAAGTTCCATGTGGCTTTCCGCAGATGATGCTGTAGTATACAGAGAAGTTGCAGCATTAGAAAATTGTAGCGAAATGCAGGAAGATCTGCAGCGGATAGGCACTTGGTGCAGGGAGTGGCAACTGACCCTTAACAAAGACAAATGTAATGTATTGCGAATACATAGAAAGAAGGATCCTTTATTGTATAATTATATGATAGCGGAACAAACACTAGTAGCAGTTACTTCTTTAAAATATCTGGGAGTATGCGTATGGAACGATTTGAAGTGGAATGATCATATAAAATTAATTGTTGGTAAGGCGGATATCAGGTTGTGATTCATTGGGAGAGTCCTTAGAAAATGTAGTCCATCAACAAAGGAGATGGCTTACAAAATACTCGTTCGACCTATACTTGAGTATTGCTCATCGGTGTGGGATCCGTACCAGGTCGGGTTGACGGAGGAGATAGAGAAGATCCAAAGAAGAGCGGCGCGTTTCGTCACAGGGTTATTTGGTAAGCGCGATAGCGTTACGGATATGTTTAGCAAACTCAAGTGGCAGACTCTGCAGGAGAGGCGCTCTGCATCGCGGTGTAGCGTGCTGTCCAGTTTTCGAGAGGGTGCATTTCTGGACGAGGTATCGAATATATTGCTTCCCCCTACTTATACCTCCCGAGGAGATCACGATTTTAAAATTAGAGAGATTCGAGGGCGCACGGAGGCTTTCCGGCAGTCGTTCTTCCCGCGAACCATACGCGACTGGAACAGGAAAGGGAGGTAATGACAGTGGCACGTAAAGTGCCGTCCGCCACGCACCGTTGGGATGTAGAACACCTTACTGTTTGAAGTGTCACGTAGGTCGAGGGAGGGTGACGTCACAGGGCGCCATGGTTTTGCACCGTTGTACAGTTAGGTTGTAGGTACATTTGAGCCAAATTTTAAACCTACGCGTCGCAATGAGAGGCAATTGTGGGGTTCCGAATAAGTGATCCTTTAATTCTGTTGCGCGGCGTAGACGGGAATCTGGGTCAGTCACAAGCTGCTGTACTTGGGCAGCAGGGAGTAGACGTGTGCGAGATGCCGTCAGTCGCAGATTGCCACCCCGATCCGACCGCCCCGGGCGACGTCCCCTTTAAGCTGCGACGCGACCTTCCCTGCCGCCTCCCCCGCTCGCACCCCGCTGCACCGGTCAGGCTGCTGTGGATGTCGGCAGGTTGTTTTCCCGCGGCGCAGATCCCGGCCGCGATAATTGCCCGCTGCCTGCTCGCGTATCGCGTGACTGCCCGCGCCTGGCCGTCTTTGCGAATGGCGCCGGAACCACACCACTGCGCAATTCCGGCACCGATTTAGTTTCCTTTACTGTGCCGCCGTAGCTGCGATTAGTGCTGAAGTTTCACTTTGCGACTGCGCGCAGACCGCCTCGCTCCCAGTCCCAGTTCTCTCTTCCATCCTCATTCTCCTTTAGCATATGCAGTTAGCAGCGAAGGAAAATGGCCAACTTTCAACACATAATATACACCGCCGGTAAAAATAAACGCAACGCCCTCAGCGACAAGATAGTTTTATTAACAAATGAAGTGTTAGGCCTTTCATACACTACTGGCCATTAAAATTGCTACACCACAAAGATGACGTGCTACACACGAGAAATTTAACCGACAGGAAGAAGATGCTGTGATATGCAAATGAGTAGCTTTTCAGAGTATTCACACAAGGCTGGCGCCGGTGGCGTCACCTACTATGTGCTGACATGAGGAAAGTTTCCAACCAATTTCTCATATACAGACAGCAGTTGACCGGCGTTGCTGGCGAAACGTTGTTGTGATGCCTCGTGTAAGGAGCAGAAATGCGTACCATCACGTTTCCGACTTTGATAAAGGTCGGATTATAGCCTATTGCAATTGCGGTTTATGGTATCGCGACATTGCTGCTCGCGTTGGTCGAGATCCAATGACTGTTAGCAAAATATGGAATCGGTGGGTTCAGGAGGGTAATACGGAACGCAGTGCTGGATCCCAACGGCCTCGTATCTCTAGCAGTCGAGATTGTAAGTAGGCTGTTTAGGTTTTTTTATTGGTAATGCCACGTAGCGCTCTCTGTACGAAAATCACTGGCCGTGCTGTGTGCAGTCTGTGGCTAGTTTGCATTGTTGTCTGCCATTGTAGTGTTGGGCAGCGGCAGCTGTATGTGAACAGCGCGTAGCGTTGTGCAGTTGGAGGTGAGCCGCCAGCAGTGGTGGATGTGGGGAGAGAGATGGCGGAGTTTTGTAATTTGTCATGAACTGCTATATATATTATGACTATCAAGGTAAATACATTGTTTGTTCTCTATTAATATCTTTCATTTGCTAACTATCCCTATCAGTAGTTAGTGCCTTCCGTAGTTTGAATCTTTTATTTAGCTGGCAGTAGTGGCGCTCGCTGTACTGCAGTAGTTCGAGTAATGAAGATTTTTGTGAGGTAAGTGATTTCTGAAAGGTATAGTTTAATGTTACTCAGGGCCATTCTTTTGCAGGGATTTTTGAAGGTCAGATTGCGTTGCGCTAAAAATATTGTATGTCAGTTTAAGCACAGTCTTGTATAAATTGTTCAAAGGGGAAGTTTCATATGTCGACCCTTATCCGAGGATACCTCACTGGAATCTTCTGATTTTTTCTTGTAGTTTGTGTAATTAGTGTAGATTTTGTTTATTGCTATTGCGTAATTGTAGAGAGAATCTCCTTGGTAGTTGTGGTTTTTCATTGTTGCACAGTAAAACAGTTGTGGCATGCATGTAGATTTGCACCAAGTATTTCGCAGCTGCAATTAATTAGATATTATTTTCAGTTCTATGTTAATGTGTTCTCTTATTTTTGCTCTTCAAATTGTGCTTTTCTGTGTTATCGTGTGAAATATTGTGGCAATTATGGCGTGTGAAAAACGTAATACTAAGCTCCAAAGTAAACTGAGAAATGACAGTGAAGACGAAAGCAGTGTGTTAGCGCCGCAGAGTAATGAATTAACTAATGTTCAAAGTAGTAATTTGGTAATTGCGCATAGGGAAATGGAGCGGGTGGCAAATAATGGTGTACACAGTGAAACAGTTAGTGAACAGGGAAGCATTATCGATCGATCGGTCGGCAACAGCTCTCCTCAGGAATCCGAAATGACAGGAAACAATCTCGGAAATACTGTAGATTCAGGTTTTGCGTCCTCACCCTTTTCTCAAATACGTCAAGACACATTTTCTGCTATTCAAACTGCGAATATTGCCGGTTCAAATGTGTTGCCGAATAGCACTGAGGAACATGTTTCAGACACCAGTGCACTGTTATTACAGTTAATGCAACAAATGGGACAAAGGCTACAAAAGTTAGACACAATAGAACAGAATCTTCTAAAGTTAGACACAATGGAACAAAATCAGAGACAAACACAGCAAAAGCTTCAAAAGTTAGACACAATGGAACAACACCAGAGACAAACACAGCAACAGTTAGACGCAATGGAACAAAATCTTCACACCACGCGTGAACAAACACGTGAAGATTTAACTACTGAGTTACATAACATTGAATCGAAATGTCAAAAAGTCTGTAATGACGTAAAAACACAAATTTGTGAGCATTTTCAACCTATTTTTTCGCGGCATGAAAATGCATTACAGAATCACGAAGCAGCCATAAAAGAACTGCAAACCATTGTTCATGAAAATCATGAGACCTTGTGGGCTAAAATTGACTCAGTTGCATCTACCGATTCGGTTACGCAACTTGCAAAAACTCAGGAAAACTTAAAGGACACAGTAGATTCGATTTCAACACAAATGGACACTCTGAAACTTGGTTCAGAAAAACACACTGAGGAAATGTGTTCACTATCGGAGAAAGTAGCCGAACTTTCGGATCAGGTCACTAACTTATCTACAAAGGTAGATGATGATTTGAATGACACAAGACCCGTAGCCTTCACTGACACAGAAGGGTATGAACAAATAAGAAAATTCAAACAAAATCAAAATCAAATCAATACACAGTACAAAAGAGAAATCCGGGAAGTACAAGATCAGTTGATGCAGGTGATACAAGAATTACATATTTCAGAGGACACTCGTGCTCCAACATGGGAAGAGGAACTTAGAAATACGGAAAAGCCACAAAATAATAACACAGCGCATTTCGGAAATTATGAAAGAAATTGGCAAGGTGCACCGAATTTTGAGATGGAACCGCCGACACGACGTAACAATGACCGATATGCTACTCGCCGACACGATGATTTTGACTATAAGCTGTTCATTACTACACGTAAATTCAAAACATTTAAAAATTCTGGCAACGACATTCATCCACAAGCGTGGCTCCATCAATTCTCTCATTGTTTTCCTCCCAACTGGTCATTAGAACACAGATTAGAATTTATGTGTGGCTACTTAGAGAATGAACCAGCTGTAAGAATGCGGTCGGTCATTCACGATTGTCACAGTGAAGGAGAATTTTATCATGCCTTCCTCTCAGCATATTGGTCTCAAGCTACACAAGACCGAGTAAAACATGGCATCATAATGATGAAACATTTCGAACAATCTGAATTTTCCAGTCTTATGAAATATTTTGAAGACATGTTGCATAAGAATCAGTATCTTTCAAACCCATACAGCCCCTCAGAACTCATCTGCATTTGCTTAATGAAATTGCCTGAACATTTACGACATATTATTTTGGCAGGACGTTGCAAAGACGACATTGAAGCTTTTCAGGGACTCTTACAAGAATTAGAAATTGACACTGACAATCGGGGAACGCGGAAACAGGAGCACAACAATTACAGGTCACATCCGTCACAATTCTGTGACGACAGAAACGATAACTGGACGCGACAAGGCTATTCTCACAACGCAAATCGTGACCAAAACAGACACCACCCATATGACAACCACTGGCAGAGTAATAATAGTTACAGAGAAAGATCGCGTTTCCGTAGTAATGAATATGACAGAGATTACCTTAGAAACGGACAATATGGGAACCAAAACAATTATTATCAAGGGAGGCAGAATAACTTCAGACACAACAGTTCGGCGCACAGTTACGATTCAGGGAGAAACTCTCCACCACGTGACGGACAAGGAAGAAGATACGGAATCTACCGACATGACGACAGACGATATATTCGTAACGACAGACCTGAATTGCATCAGAACTGGCGGGATTCAAACAGAGCAGGGCACTTTCGACAACGTGAATTTGTAGAAGTTAGGTCTCCTAATCCCAATAACAACGCGCGCCAACAAAGAGACAGACAATGACTCGCGCCGCAGGCACCCACGTGCGCCGGCTGGCTCAGAGAAAAATAACACAGACGCTAACCTTGAGAAAAATTCCAGTATTCTTTACCGACGTATACCGCATGACAATTGCATTCAAGTTCAAACTCTGAGTACTATGAAGAGTAAAGGTTTACACCAGATTTCACATGTAAAACCGTTTATTGAAAGATAATCTGCTTTTTAACTTTGTCTTTGCCATAAAACTTTTCACTTTACATTGCTAATATGCTTTGTCAGACTTAGAATCTGTTACCATGCAACAATGTTTGAAGTTAAATATCCAGTCAAGAACCAAGAGAACATATTTAAACAGAAATTACGAATGCATTGTTATTGTGAACAGACGACACAGTGTTATTGTGTGTGTACATTCTTGCTTGTTAGTTGCACGTTTACGTAACGACTATAAGGCTCACATACATAGAACATTTACCAGTACTGCTAATGAGATTTTAATGCAACATTTCGGTTTACTTGAAAATACATTCTGGATTTAAGGTACTTTCTGTGAGATACCAGATGACACAGTGGTTAGTTTCTGTGACAGCTACACGATTTTATCACGATGCTACTAATGAGTGTCAATTTACAATGTTGCTTTTGCGGTGTATCTGTTTTATATCTGCACAGTTTTTCTGTTTTATTCTGGAAAGTAAAACATGTTTTAGTAGTAACTTTTGTGGTATAGCTACAAGGAGACAGCCTTTTCCATAGCACAACAATACGTTACAGCACAGTACTTTCATCATCACAACAATAAGTGTAATAACTAAGATATCTCTACGCAAAGCATTTCACTTTTGTTTATCATGAGGTAAGTACATTGGCTTCTGCAGAACTTAGCTTTCAGAGGAAAATAACTACGACACTTCCACAGAGATTATCTTACAACAAGATGCACATTTAGCGCTACAGGACACGCATTTCAGTGATTAATTTTGTACTTAAAACATTTATTTTTAAAGATTTTTGAATTACAAAGAAAGTTTTCCGTGATACATTTCATTCCATTGCTGTAATCTGTAACACCTGAGGGTATAATTACATTAATCCTCAGGGGGGTACATGCTTACTTTGTGTACCATGTGTTTGGCAAGCACAAGGAACCCTAGCTAATATGGTATTTGCTTATACAACTTTACACATCGGTACCATATTTCTCTAAAACCTAAATTACACAGCTATCTGATCATTTAACTGAGAGATAAACATGTTTTTTACTACGTCAGTGACACATGATTACGTAATTACACCGTTGGATAACTTCACACTTACGAAATTGTATTTTGTCTGTACTGTGTGAACTCTTCATATTTTTTTCGGAACCATTGTGATACTATGAGAGCTTTGAATGATATATTTGGTATGGAATCATGATTTTTAAAGTGCGTTTGAGGCAGATGACACTTTTGACATGAGCAGAGAATTTTTTAGGTTTTGAAATTATTGCAGAAAACTACGACCTTTCTGAGATTTGACTGAGCTGTTATGATGTTATTTTTACGACGACGATGTGTATTATGCTGTTGAGGTATGTTTATGTCAATAAGATGATGCTACCATATATGAGGAATGTGATTACGTGTTTATATGTATATGAATAATGAATAGAAGTTAGGGACCCTTGACTTGTGAAACAGGATGTTGGAAACCAAGAATCATACTTTAAGAGTTATGAAATATGTGTAAATGCGTGAATGTATCACAATGCCGGCGAAAATTTTTTTGGACACTGTTATATTCATAGGATTTTGTTTCTACACATTTGCAACGTAAATTCTCGACCTGTGAAATTTTTATATGAGACTGTCACTGTAGCGGAAAATGCTGTCGTAAATATTTCCAGAAGAAAGTTAAGTGACCACCTGCACGTGCGTCGTCGGCACATCGCTGTGTCAGACACCTGGAGAACAAGCCATTAGGGTGTGCCTTTCCGGAAGCACAGGTAGAAAAAAAAAGGGGGAGGCCATTATCCTCGCTATTGACATTTCCTTGTTGAAAGCATACTGTGGAGCTCGTAATTTATGATATTTACTGAAATGCCCAATGAAATGACGAGAAATATTTTTACATCTGCACACCTGATTACGACAAGCGTCTTTCTACGAGAGTTGAGAGAATTTCTACTAACTTATGAAATGTCACATGACTATTGAATGATATTTTTATGCTTTGGTTTGCGTAATTGCTTATTTCATTTTATACCTGTTTTCCAGCTGTGTTACAGCATTAGTTTTATAAAATAAACTTAGATGCATTTGATAATGTGAACACTTTCTGTCAACAGATCTATTAAATGATAATTTTGTAATCCACATTCTTTAAAAAAAAGGAGCACGTGGAAAGGAAAGAACAATAAGAAGGGACTAGTAACAGTAACTGGACACATAATTTTCTTTTCAAGTACTTGGTAATATTTTTTTTACAATAAGTTGTTGTGGTGCACCACTTTAATTACATAGACATTAAGATGTGAATATACATTTCCCTTATCTGCATTGTTGTCTTTAGTGTAATATTTTTTCTGCTTGATCTTTGCCATGCTTAGGTATTAGTTATAGCATTTTCTGCTATTGTCTGCCAGGCATAGTGCTACTAAATTTCACTATACATTACGCTGTTAAGCCAGTTTTACTATGCATTTATTTTTCTTGTTTGCTGCTCATTGCCTTATATTAGTTGTACTTTATGCTGCTTGCTTTGCCTTTTGTATTTTTTATCATTGCTGTTTGTGTTAATAGTTTTGTGCTGCTGCATTGCCTCGTCCCTTAGTTTAGCATCTGAGCTCAGTAGATTTAAGTTAGCTTAAGAGGGGTAGACTATATAAGAAACTGGCTATGGAGAATAGGGAAAGAATGCATTGAGAAGTTATATGAAAAAGATTTGGGCCAGAATGAGTATTGTGCACTGAGAAATAATTATTTTGAAAGAAATATGAATAGAATACAGAAAGCAGGTATAGATAGGACTTTTTAGGAATAATGATGAATGAAGGGAGATCTCCAAGAAGTAAAGAAAGTTTTGTTTGCAAAATACTGCAGTCCAACAAACCCTGTCCCTTCCTTTTGTATTATTCCGCTATATGTTTGTGTACTCTTGTATATTTGTGTTTTTCCTGTCTTTATGTGTTTAGCTAATAAGAGCTATGTTGTAGAATTTTTCTGATAATATGTTATTTACTTTGTAAAGATGTTTAGACATTATTTATTCTGTTTTGTTTTAATGCTCATGTGTGAAGCTGATGTTTCGAATGTTATTTTATGTATGTACTCATGTCATAATTCCTGTAACACTGATGTATATGTTAGTTCGATTCTTTTGTAAAGCCTGTATTACTACAAATGTTATCTGTATTGCTATGCTTTTAATGATGTTTTCTGTATCTTTGTAATTGTATTCTCATGTTATAAAATTGTAATTGTCACCAGCTCATCATATTATTGACTTGTAAGTTACATTTCACTGCACACGTTTCTGTTGGCCATAATATATGCACAGTATGTGAGAAGTAGGAACTGTTAGTGTTTGCACGTGTGTTAATCATTCAGCAAGGGACTGGATAACAGCATTGTTGGTTCTAAGGACAATTCCAAAAACTTTGTGAGTGCACAAGTGGTGGTTTATGGACTTGCTATATTCTCTGCAAGACTCTTCGATGGTGATTGTGCACCTGCACAGTCGCAACAGATGGCTGCTGGCCATTTCTACAAGGACTGCAGTGGGTCTGCACCTCTGGTGGCCCACCAGTACCGTAATCTCTACTAGGACTACAGTGGGTCTGCTCTGTGATGACCTACCTACCAATATTCATCCAAACTTCGACTGACTCTGCTGTGGGTTTGCTTTGTTGTGGCCCATTACTTGTCTGCATGTCAAGAGTCAGCACTGTCTTTCCGTTGGAAGGACAACACTACTTCTTCAAGACTGCATGGAAATCCACTACTTCTGTGTACAATTTCTTTTACTAATGAGACTTTGTGAAAAAAACTGTAATTACTATTATGATGAATGATCAGGACTATCTTCGTGGACTGTGAGAAAATTTTAGCTTTTGACCAACATTGTATCAATAAGTGTGTGTATTTGATATCTTTGTTATTGTAATTATGAAAAATTTTTTCAAATCTCTATTGGCCACTGCCCAAACCAATTTGTAAAATTTTTTGTGGGGAGCATGGGGGCTAAACTGACACACAATGTTTTTAGCGCAACGCAATCTGACTTTCAAGAATCCCTACAAAAGAATGGCCCTGACTAACATTAACCTATACGTTCCACAAATCACTTACCTCACAAACTAGCAACAGACTGCACACAGCACAGCCAGTGATTTTCATACAGAGAGCGCTACGTGGCATTACCAATAAAAAAACCTAAACAGCCTACTTACATAATGTAAGTAGGCTGTTTAGGTTTTTTTATTGGTAATGCCACGTAGCGCTCTCTGTATGCAAATCACTGGCTGTGCTGTGTGCAGTCTGTGGCTAGTTTGCATTGTCATCTGCCATTGTAGTGTTGGGCAGCGGCAGTTGTATGTGAACAGCGCGTAGCGTTGTGCAGTTGGAGGGGAGCCGACAGCAGTGGTGGATGTGGGGAGAGGGATGGCGGAGTTTTGTAATTTGTCATGAACTGCTATATATATTATGACTATTAAGGTAAATACATTGTTTGTTCTCTATTAATATCTTTCATTTGCTAACTATCCCTATCAGTAGTTAGTGCCTTCCGTAGTTTGAATCTTTTATTTAGCTGGCAGTAGTGGTGCTCGCTGTATTGCAGTAGCTCGAGTAATGAAGATTTTTGTGAGGTAAGTGATTTCTGAAAGGTATAGTTTAATGTTACTCAGGGCCATTCTTTTGCAGGGATTTTTGACAGTCAGATTGCGTTGCGCTAAAAATATTGTATGTCAGTTTAAGCACAGTCTTGTATAAATTGTTCAAAGGGGAAGTTTCAAGATGACAGGCATCTTATCCGCAGATCGTGCAGCCATGTCTAGATCCCTGAGTCAACAGATGGGGACATTTGGAAGACAACAACCATCTGTACGAACAGTTCGACGACGTTTGCAGCAGCATGGACTATCAGCCCGGAGACCATGGCTGCGGTTACCTTTGGCGCTGCATCACAGAGAGGAGCGCCTGTGATGGTGTACTCAACGACGAGCCTGGGAGCACGAATGGCAGAACGTCATTTTTTCGGATGAATCCAGGTTCTGTTTACAGCATCATGATGGTCGCATCCGTGTTTGGTGACATCGCGGTGAATGCACATTGGAAACGTGTATTCGTCATCGCCATACTGGCGTATCACCCGGCGTGATAATATGGGGTGCCATTGGTTACACGTCTCGGTCACCTCTTGTTCGCATTCACGGCACTTTGAACAACAGACGGTACATTTCAGATGTGTTACGACCCGTGGCTTTACCCTTCATTCGATCCCTGCCAAACCCTACATTTCAGCAGGATAATGCACGACCGCATGTTGCATGTCCTGTACGGGCCTTTCTGGATACAGAAAACGTTCGACTGCTGCCCTGGCCAGCACATTCTCCAGATCTCTCACCGATTGAAAACGTCTGGTCAATGGTGGCCGAGCAACTGGCTCGTCACAATACGCCAGTCGCTACTCTTGATAAACTGTGGTATCGTGTTGAAGCTGCATAGGCAGCTGTACCTGTACACGCCATCCAAGCTCTGTTTGACTCAATGCCCAGGCGTATCAAGGCCGTTATTACGGCCAGAGGTGGTTGTTCTGGGTACTGATTTCTCAGGATCTATGCACCCAAATTGCGTGAAAATGTAATCACATGTCATTTCTAGTATACTATATTTGTCCAATGAATATCCGTTTATCATCTGCATTTATTCTTGGTGTAGCAATTTTAATGGCCAGTAGTGTAATTCGATGAGAGGCAATGCATCGTTGTAAGAGTGTGTGATAACAAATTCACACCAAAAGAAACACACACGTCACAGTAAAGGGTGTCTGGACAGTTGCATATTACACATTCACACCCACCCCTGGTGGAAAGAGAGGCGTATTTTCTCCCATTGAGACTGTACCTAGTTAATTAATTGTTGGGCAAGGTGAGGGAGAGCTCGGGAGTGGTAAGGTCAGATAACACAGAAAACAAATTTAAAATTCTTATAAGGTATTTATTGTAACCCAGAGACGTGTTGCAAGGGAATATGGCATGTTACGATAACCAAATGGTGCAATAGATTAATTATATCTGATAACACAATAAACCTTTAAAGAAAATTGTCTCAATTTCTCGTAACTGTATTTGAATATTAACTGAATCAAAATTTATGCTGAATGAATTAAAATGCAAAAAATAATTTTACTGAATCGAAAGTGTCACGTAACTTGAACAGAAAATTGTTTCCTTCCTTTTTTTGACAAGGATTACAGCTACTAAACTAACATCTGACAAATATAAGATACGTATTTTACAACAAGGAAATTCCGTGAGTCACATATGTTTTTAAGCGAAAACAATTTCAGGCAAATCACCCTGGACAGAATGGATACAAATAGTCTGTTTCGCCTCCGCAAGAACGGGCGAAACACAGTACAGGAAATAGCAGAGCCCGGCTTATAAACAATATTGAGAACCGTTTTTGACACAAGAACACACCAATTACGGCAATAAATACACTACTTGCCATTAAAATTGCTACACCAATAAGAAATGCAGATGATAAGCGGGTATTCATTGGACAAATATATTATACTAGAACTGACATGTGATTACATTTTCACGTAATTTGGGTGCATAGATCCTGAGAAATCAGTACCCAGAACAACATCCTCTGGCCGTAATAACGGCCTTGATACACCTGGGCATTGAATCAAACAGAGCATGGATGGCATGCACAGATACAGCTGCCCATGCAGCTACAACACGATACCACAGTTCATCAAGAGTAGCGACTGGCGTATTGTGACGAGCCAGTTGCTCGGCCACCATTGACCAGACGTTTTCAATTGGTGAGAGATCTGAAGAATGTGCTGGCCAGGGCAGCAGTCGAACATTTTCTGTATCCATAAAGGCCCGTACAGGACATGCAACATGCGGTCGTGCATTATCCTCCTGAAATGTAGGGCTTCGCAGGGATCGAATGAAGGGTAGAGCCACGGGTCGTAACACATCTGAAATGTAACGTCCGCTGTTCAAAGTGCCGTCAATGCGATGAAGAGGTGACCGAGACATGTAACCAATGGCACCCCATACCATCACGCTGGGTGATACGCCAGTATGGCGATGACGATTACACGCTTCCAATGTGCGTTCACCGCGATGTCCCCAAACATGGATGCGGCCATCATGATGCTGTAAACAGAACTTGGATTCATCCGTAAAATGACGTTTTGCCATTCGTGCACCCAGGTTCGTCGCTGAGTACACCATCGCAGCCGCTCCTGTCTGTGATGCAGCGTCAAGGGTAACAGCAGCCACGGTCTCCGAGTTGATAGTCCATGCTGCTGCAAACGTCGTCGAACTGTTCGTGCAGATGGTTGTTGTCTTGCAAACGTCCCCGTCTGTTGACTCAGGGATCGACACGTGACTGCACGATCCGTTACAGCCATGCGGATAAGATGCCTGTCATCTCGACTGCTAGTGATACGAGGCCGTTGGGGTCCAGCACGGCGGTTCGTATTACCCTCCTGAACACACCGATTCCATATTCTGCTAACAGTCATCGGATCTCGACTAACGCGAGCAGCAATGTCGCGATACGATAACCCGCAATCGCGATAGGATAGAATCCGACCTTTATCAAAGTCGGAAACGTGATGATACGCATTTCTCCTCCTTACACGAGGCATCAGAACAGCGTTTCACCAGGCAACGCCGGTCAACTGCTGTTTGTGTATGAGAAATTGGTTGGAAACTTCCCTCATGTCAGCACGTTGTAGGTGTTGCCACCGGCGCCAACCTTGTATGAATGCTCTGAAAAGATAATCATTTGCATATCACAGCATCTTCTTCCTGTCGGTTAAATTTCTCGTGTGTAGCACGTCATCTTCGTGGTGTAGCAAATATAGTGGGCAGTAGTGTGTGCAGTTATGTTCTCCGTGACACAGCAGTTGAGAAGCGTTAGTAATGACTTTAGCTAAATCACTATAGTGGAATTTAAAGAAGCACTTTAGCGGACAACAGATCACGACCAGAAAATATAACTGAGCGTACCTAAAGGTAGCTTGACTTTGTTCCAGATTAAACAATAATACCAGCAGCTCTCAGAGAAGGTGCAGATCAATTAACTGTAAACGCAACGGGCGCGTGGCTATAATCAGATAACGACAGGAGCCAACGCGATATCATGGGACAGAGTGTTCAATGTTTTCAAATGCAAATCCTCGCCAGTATCAACGGGTGGCATGCTGTCGCCCTGACCCTGTTGTAGTCCTGACGTATAACATGGTCCAGCAAAGAACTAACCCCAAAACGATCAGTGGCGTGCACAGAAGAAAACACAGTTTCCACTTCAGACTGCACATCCATGTAGTGCCCCACTACCAACAGTCACTGGCTGCGCATTGTTTCCAGCCGTACTGACAGTCATAGATAGCTTCCTCATGGCGGAAGGCTCGCACACTTTCCGTAGGCTCGACCGCACTGCCCTCAGAGACAGAATTTGCGAGGCACGCTACCCAAAGATCTTTGGTAAGACGAGGTCGATTACTTTGAAACAAGGGATTTCTCCCCCTACACCCCACACCCCCCACCCCCCGACCATATAGGTGCCGAATGGCACCCTGCAATGAACTGTCCTGAGGGCTGCGCCTTTCGTTGCAATTTGGCAATGGTGACTGCAGGCTCTGGAGAACAAGTAAGTCATAGATTCATCATGTTCCACACTTGTTGAACTGACGCAAGGTCCGGTCATGCAGCTGTCCAGGGCTATTGTTGACCACCACGATGACCCCTGCGTTGTGGCAGCCGTATGTGGAAGTGGATTGTCTGCTGAAAACTGCACACCATCTTCCTGTCGATGAAATGTCAGTAGCACGGTTGTAACAGCCTATCCAAAGCACTGGCTACTTTACTCTGCAGAAACGCCAAATGCGACTCCATGTAGTAACTGATGGTCCGCCACTCTATGAAGCTTGTGATAGTGTCAGTGTGTCGTTTACGAATGTAATCTGGAAAGGCAGCTCACCAAGTCTACGTCATATACGTGTTCCCCCATCACTCGCATACACAAAGAACTTATTCTCATCACTGAGGACAAAAGAGTTCCGTTCCACACTCCAGCCAACTCTTTCATGTTTAGCGATGTCGTGGAGTCAAGGGTAGGCACACGTAATATTAGTCCTGCAGCAAGTAGGCAGTTCCCAATGGTCCCTGAAGAAAGAGGTTGGTACAACATGTTCCCAGATTTCGTCCCTGGCTGATGTTCAGTCGGCCACCGCTACTCGCACACTACGTCGATCTTGACGTGTGTCTGTACTAGGAGGGAGGCCAGAACCTGTCGTGCAGTCGAGGGAACGTTACAGAGACCATTGTTAAAAGGAACGACACACTATCAGTACATTGTGTCCAACATGTGCAGCAATCCGCCAAAACGCCCGTCTAGCTTCTCGCAGGCCCACAATCGACCCCAATCAAGTGGCTGAAGCCGTTCGATAGTGTTACCTACTCGTCGGTGAGGTATGGTTGTAGTCTGTAATGAATGTCGCCAACACTGTTCACCTCTAAACGCAGTACAGCTACTGCCTGCAAAGACAAAACAGGGGATGCAGTGACAGACCTGAGCGCCTTCTGATTGCTGATGACGGAAGCAAATGGACCACTAACACTGCAATCCCTCCGTATGCACATATTTTATCCTGGTGCGACTGGCCATTGTCCTTGTGGCTGTTGCATTTTTCTCCCTGCATTGTACAAGGGGCTTATGAAAAGTCCGCTAAAAAATAAAAACTACTTACGTGTTTGGGGTAAACCTTTTTTATTTTTCGACATAGTCCCCATTTAAATTTATACACTTCGTCCAACGCTGTTCTAATTTGTTGATCCCTCCCGAATAATAGAAATTGTCCAAGTCTGCAAAATAGCTATTAGTTGCTGCAATCACCTCCTCATTTGAATAAAATCTTTGTCCTGCCAGTCATTTCTTCAAATTGGGGAACAAATGGTACTCCGAGGGAGCCAAGTCTAGAGAATAGGGGGGATGTGAAAAGAGTTGGAATCGTATTTCCCATTAATTTTGCGACCACAACTGCTGAGGTGTGCTGGTGCATTGTCGTGATGGAAAATGACTTTTCAAACGGTCCAATAACGATGAAAAATATGCACCTGTAATCGTTTTACCCTTTTCCAAATAGTCGATGACGATTATCGCTTAGGAATCCCAAAAGACAATCGCCATAACCTTTCCGGCCGAAGGAATGGTCCGCCTTTTCTGGTGCATTGTTTAGATTGTTCTTTGGTCTCAGGAGTATATGTATCCATGTTTCATCCACAGTGACGAAACGATGCTTAAAGTCCTGAAAATTCTTCCTGAACAACTGGAAACTATCCTTGCAACACTTCACACGATTGCGTTTTTGGCCAAGCGTGAGCAATCGCGGAACCCATCTTGCAGATAGCTTTATCATGTCCAAATGTTTATTCAAAATATTATGTACCCATTCATTCGAGATGCCAACAGCACTAGCAATCTCACGCACCTTAACTTTTGTGTCATCCATCCCCATATCATGGATTTTATCAATGATTTCTGGAGTTGTAACCTCCACAGGGCGTCCAGGACGTTCAGCATCACTTGTGCCCATATGGCCACTCCTAAAATTTTGAAACCACTTATTAACTGTTCTAATCGAAGGTGGAGAGTCACCGTAATGTTTATCAAACTTCTCTTTAGTCTCCTGAGGCATTTTGTCTTTCATAAAGTAATGTTTCATCACCACACGAAATTCTTTTTCGTCCAGTTTTTGACAATCACCCAGCTTCCTTGATTAACACGAATGCCAAACACAAAGAAATAGACCAATATGGCTGAAACTTGGTGTGTGTTCTTTCCAAAGATGCTACTAACTAAACACGATCTCGATACGCGCCGGTGGTGCCATCTCTCGGACTTCGCACTGACTTTTCATACGCCCCTCGTATAAACAGTGTGAACCGAAATTCGCGCACTCCTTGCGTGTTATCCTATAAAATCGTCTCAAACAAAATTTCGTTCGATGTATATTTTTGGTAGAAACTGGGATGTCAAAGATAGGTCACTTCGACAACACTTTTAACCAAATGCACAACAAGTAGTTTCGTTCAATAATCTGTGCCAATACTGCAGAGTTAGTGCAATAAGTAGGCTTTTGCAATATAATATTGGAGTTCGAAGGTTCGATTTCCCTCTCTGACTTCATTCCTTTCCCCCATCTGCTCCTATTCCCTGGACATATCTGCATACTCTACACCTCCCGCCGCCTTGATCCTCCTCACCCCCTGGTTGCTCCTCTCCTCTCCAATCCCCGCCCCCTGCCATGCCTTCACTGTTGTGTCCCCCCTACCCTCCATCTCTACACCCTTCATCTCCTTTCCCAAGGTGGCTTCCATCAACTCCCCCTCCCAGATGATGCCCTCTCTCCCTCCAGTTATCCCTCCTATCAATTATGATCCTCACCCCCCTCCTTTCCTCCCTCTTCGCCCCCTTCCATCCTGTTTTCTCCACGTCTAATTTCTCCCTACCTCCCTTCCCTCCCCCCCCCCCCCCCCCGCCGAGTCCTTTTGTATTCTCCTCCTCTGCCTTCCCCACTCCCTGTCGCATCTGCCCAGCAACCCCCACCCCTCTTATGGGTCATCATCCTCCACCAGCTCCTTCCCCCCTCCCTCCTTCGTTTTTCCTCTGCTTCCCCCCCTTTTTATTTTCCCATCATCTGTCCAGTTTCCCCCCACCTGCTCTCAGCTGTGGTATGTCATATTTACCAACTTTTTAATGCGGTGTTCAAGTGAATGTTCAGTGTTGTTCGTCTTTCCAAAGTGTTGTGTCCAGAAACCATGCTGTCGCTGGGTGTGAATTTTATGTCTTTTGCGAACACAAACCAGACTGTTGCTGTGTTTTTTAATTGTCTGTCTATTATTTTACCTGTCTGCTTCATATGAATTTTATTAGCATCATCTTCCCTTTGTTCTATGTTTTAAGTTCCACGATTTTCTCGCCTTGTTATCTTTTTAAGTCTCCGATTTTATCGCCTGTTTTTATTCTTTATTATCTTCATCTTTTTAAAACAAAGTCTGCAGGCTGAAGAGCGGCGTACTAAGCTGGTGCCAGCCCGCCCCCTTCGGGGGGAATCGAAACTCAAATAAAAAAAATTCGATTTCCAGACCAGGTGTACCTTTTTTTCTAATATTAATATAACAAAGAATGCTGCAGTATACACTGTTTAACTATGCATATACTAAAGCTACAGTTTTTCCATGCTTGGTAATACATGTCAGAAATGTAAAGAGTAACGATTAGTTAAAAATAAATTACCTGTCGTGGCGCGGAATAACTACAAACTTTGTTAATGTGGAAATGTTAAACATACATATCCCATATGTAATACTCCCTTTAAAAAAATAAAGAGGGAAAAAAGAAGAAGATGAATAAGACACACCACGAAGGAGCTATCCATATGGGATGTGTTGTACATGTACAATAAAAAAAGTACAGTTTGAGAAAAATTGGATAACAAGAGAAAGACCTTCGCAAATTGAGCAAGTCAGTATCCTCCTGAGGGCTATCGTGCCAAATTCTGTCCAATTGGCGAATTAGATCGTCAAAGTTGGAGGGCTCTGCCCATAATTCTCAATTGGCGAGAGATCCGGCGATATTGGAGCCACGGTAGGCTTTGGCGAGCACAAAGACAAGCAGTAGAAACTCTCGCCGCACGTGGGCCAGCATTATCTTACTGAATGTGAGGCCAGGATGACGTCATGAAGGGCAACAAAATAGGGCGTAGAATATCGTCGATGTACCGCTGTACTGTTAGCGTGGCGAGGATGACAAAGAAGTTCCGCTATGAAATGAAGTTGTCGGGTCGTATGGTGGGCGACAAGTTCGTATCCCACTGCTATCCAGGGCGTGTCCAGACATGTCTTTGCTGGTCATCGGGGCTCAGTTCAAAGTGGGATTCATCACTGAGTTCTACTGCAGTCAATGAGATTCCACGCTGAAGGCAGGGCCTTAGAACCGTCTTGGAAATTTAACAACATGCCAATTGGGCAGAATTTGGTACGGTACTCCTCAGGAGGACACTCTAAAACTCTATCACTCAATGCCAAGCTGAATAACTGCTTACATAAGGGCCAGATGTTGGTATGCAAGGAATAGCTCTGTGGCCTCCGAGTGCGATCATTTTGGTTCACCTTGTATGTGTATCGGTAAACGTTTTACATCTTTTTATTTTTTCAGCAGTATTGTAAATGATCTGATGCAAGCCGTCACAACTTTCTCTCCTGTGCCAACCTGTCCATCTCACTGTAACACTTACACAAGACCCCAATTATTTCTTGGATATATTGCAGTCTCGGTCTTCCCCTACAGTTTTTCTCGTCTACGGCTCTCTTTTGTACCACAGAAGTTATTCTCTGATGACTTAACACATGGCTTACCACCCTGTCCCTTCTTGTAGTCAATGTTTTCCATATATTCCTTTCCTTCTCGATTCGGAACCTTTGCATTCGCGGGCAAGTGCTCAACCAACCTTTTTTTTTTCAGTAATCTTTAGTGAACAAACTAACAGTGCATATATATACACAATGCAACAGTTCTTCATGGTACCATTTAAACATATACAAATGATTGTTAGTTAAACAAAAAGTATTAAAAACCATTAAATACAACAAAATATAACTTTTTTTGTCGATGCATGAGAACGTGGATAAGGGTGTTGCATCATGTGACGGGTAGGCATGGCACACGCCAACTTTGAGGGGGGATGGATGACACAAAAGTTAAGGTGCGTGAGATTGCTAGTGCTGTTGGCATCTCGAATGAGGGGGGCCAAGGAAGGCGCTGCGGAGATAACCGGCAAAAGTTTGACGGTAAGATGGTTTTCGGGTGAGGGTGCTATGCGTGGTCACAATTTTGTACCAGAAGTCAAGGACTGTATGCGGACCCCTCTAAAAGAGGTATTCTAACGCCTGTCCTCGAAACCAGATGAGTGTATGGTGCTTAGCAAGAGGGTAGTGAAATGTCTGGGGCAACAACAGGAAATCCGGGGTTACCGTCGTTGGCGGGGCACGGAGGTAAAAGCCCACGATTCGTTGGATGAGGAGCCATACGTTTCGTTTGAGGGGTCACGTAAGACGGTGCTCGTCGATGTCTTCGAGCTGACAGTCAGGGCAGAGAGGGGAGATGGCCAGTCCTATGCGATAAAGTCGACTATTAGTCGGGAATTTGCCATAGACTAAAACATACCAGAGTGCAGACACAGACGACGGTACAAAGGGTGCATGCACACACCCCCAAACCGTTCGCCAGTTAATGTCAGGGTGCTGTAGCACCATGAGGCCGCAAGGGTTGGACAGCATAAACAAACTATAGTAATCTTTTGTACGGGGAGGACGGGTGACCGGAAGATCGGCCCGAACGTAGCTGAGTTCTGTGAAACAACTGGCGACGTGATACAATAATGGAAAAATAGGTGCCGCATTGAGCGGTGGATTTAGAGAAGCTGATCGGAGGATATCTAAGAGACTGCTTGTTAAGGTCGGGACCGGCCCCCACCAGTGCCGCAACATAGTATGGACAAAGAGTGCATAGTATGGACAAAGAGTGCAGAAGATCGGGCCCGCACGTTGACGAGTCCGAGGCCACCTTTTTCAGGAGGCAGTGTTAGAGTGTTGTAGCGGACTTTGAAAAGTGCCCCTGCTGACACGAAATATCCAAAGGCTGATTGGATGCGGCAGCCAAGATCAACTGAGGTACCCAAGCACGACTCACGGCAGCTTCAATTCTGCCAGTACCTCGTCTCCTACCTTCGAAACTTCACAGGAGCTCTTTTGCGAACTTTGCAGAACTATCACTCCGGGAAGAAAGGATATTGTGGAGACATGGCATAGCCACAGCCTGGTGAATGTTTAGCAGAAGAGCTTCTGTGAAGTTTGGAGGGTAGGAGACGATGTACTGGCAGAACTGAAGCTGTGGGGACGCGTCGTGCTTGGGTAGCTCAGTTGGTAGAGCACTTGCCCGCTAAAGGCAAAGGTCCCGAGTTTGAGTCTCGCTGCGGCACACAGTTTTAATCTGTCAGGAAGTTTCATATCAGCGCACACTCCACTGCAGAGTGAAAATTTCATTCTGGAAACTTATTTCTTGTTAGTCTACTTAAATGTAAGCACCTTCCTTTAACAGCAAATCGCAAACCCGTTGCTTCTCGTCTTTTGCGGTTTTCTCACACTCGATTAGTCACTTCCATTCAGTGCTATGCTCCACATACACTTTCTCAAAACCTACTTTTTGAATTAACTGTATGTCAACTAGGAGGTGTTCGGAAACTGTCACGTGTTGTTTTGCTCTTTGGTTTCTCTCAATCTGTATTCTGCCTTCATTAGTTCATTCCATGCCATGGATTCTGTAATTCTCCCTCACTGTCACAATCTTCGCATCAATATTTTTTCCCACCCTTAAACCTTTTATTTTTCTCCGTCATTGCTTCTTCGACGTACAGTTCCAGCCGTAGAGGAGAAATGGCGAAAGACTCCATCCCTGCCTGTCACCCTTTTTAGAGCGAGCACTTCACCCTCAGTCTTCCGCTCTTATTCTTCCATCTTGATTCTCGTACATCTATACTGTTATATAAAGACAGCAGCACTCCGTCTTCAGGCCACAAGTGGGCCATCGGGACCATCCGACGGCCGTGCCATCCTCAGCTGAGGATGCGGATAGGAATTAGGAGGGGCATGTGGTCAGCACACCGCATGACAATTAGGCGGAAGGTGAGAAAATGTGGATTTAATAGTCGAGCGGCTGCTCATAAGCCACACATCACGCTGGTAAATGCCAAACGACGCATCGTTTGGTGTAAGGAGCGTAAACATTGGACGATTGAACAATGGAAAAACGTTGTGTGGAGTGACGAATCACGGTCCACAATGAGGTGTTCCGATGGCAGGGTTTGGGTATGGCGAATGCCAGGTGAATGTCATCTGCCAGCGTGTGTGATGCCAACAGTAAGATTCGGAGGCAGTGGTGTTATGGTGTGGTAGCGTTTTTCATGGAGGGGGCTTGCACCCCTTGTTGTTTTGCTTGGCACTATCACAACACAGGCCTACATTGATGTTTTAAGCACCTTCTTGCTTTCCACTGTTGAAGAGCAATTCGGGGATGGCGACTGCATCTTTCAACACGATCGAGCACCTGTTCATAATGCACGGCCTGTGGTGGAGTGATTACATCCCTGTAATGGACTGGCCTGCACAGCGTTCTGACCTGAACCCTATAGAACACCTTTGGGATATTTTGGAACACCGGCTTCATGGCAGGCCTCACCGACCGACATCGATACCTCTCCTCAGTGCAGCACTCCGTGAGGAATGGACTGCCATTCCCCAAGAAACTTTGAACGTAGGGCTATGAGAGTAGAAGCTACCATCAAGGCTAAGGGTGGGCCAACGCCATACTGAATTCCAGCATTACCGATGGAGGGCACCACGAACTTGTTAGTCATTTTCAGCCAGGTGTCAGGATACTTTTTATCACATAGTGTAGTTCTGGAGATATGCCGTCATAAGCTTTGAGCTGCGTGAAAATCAAACTGCGGGGCCATATTTCCTAGATATACATGGGAAATATGTGTAAAAATACGTGTGAAATACGTGAAATATGTTTTACATGTGTGTGTGGGGGGGCAAAGCCATGGGTAGGAAGCTCATCCTCAATCCCTGTAACGATTTCACTAAATGTGGTACACACATTATATACTATCTTGAAAGAAAAACCGCTGGGGAACCATGAGCCTCCTATTGGAAGGACAGAGATGGAGATGCAAAGGGATGGGGGAGGACGGGATGGACAGGGGGATGGGAAAATGGACAGAGAGGAGGGAGAATGAGATGGACAGGGAAAGGAAAGAGGAGGAGATGAATAGAGACAGACAGAGGAAGAGATGGGCAGAGAGAGGGAATAAGAGTAGGTGGGCAGAGGGAAAGGAGGACATGGCATAAAAAAGAGAGGGGGAGGGGAGGACAGAGGAGGAGATGAACAGTGGGGGAAGGAGCAGATGGACAGAGAGAGGGTAGGAACAGATCTATAGAGAGGAGGGTAGCATAAGGTTTACAGAGAGAGAAGGAAATAGACAAGGAGAGGAAGAGGAGGTGCTGACAGATAGTGAGGGAGGAGAATATGAAGAGAGAGGGGAGAGAAGGAGATGGACAGAGAGGGGTGGAGGAGAAGATGGGGCAAAGGGAGGGGGAGGAGGAAATGGACAGAACGAGAGGGAGGAGGAGACATATCTACACGAATAGAGAAGAAAACTGGGGAAATGTTAGACACCGATCAGTTGGGCTTTAGGAAGGACAAAGGCATCGGACAGGCACTTCAAACGTTAGACTTGGTAATGGATGCAAGGCTTATGAAAAATCAAGATGTTCATAGGCCTTGTCGACCTAGAAAAAGTGGTCAACAACGTAAAATAGCGTGGTTCGAAATTCTCGTAAAAATAGGCAAAAGCTATAGGGGAAGATGTGTAATGTACAGTACAACCTTAGTACCCAGTGCTGCCCTGGTGTGCATTTCTTCTTAGTCCATCTTCTCCTCCCTCATCTAATTTCATACCCTTCTCCCCCTCTTTTATTCCATCTCCTCCTCCCCTCTCCCTTTGTCCATCTCATTCTCTCCCCTCTCTGTCCATCTCCTCCTCCTCTGTCCATCTTCTCCTCCCTTTCTTTCTGTCCATATCCTTCTCATTCCTCTCTGTCCATCTCCTCCTCCCTCTCGCTCTGTCCATTCCCTGCACATTCGTGCCGGCCTTATCTGCCAGTAGCTCCGCCGCACGGATCTGCTGTCAGTTGTTAAAGATAGCGGTTGTGCTTCACACGTCTACGGCGTGAGAGCAACGATGTGTGGTTAGTTTTCTATGGAGCAAGGGACGAAAGCCCATCGAAACGTACTGGGAAATGCAGCCCACATATGGGTAAAACTGTCTCGCTTTGAGAACTGTGAGGTGGTGGTGTGAGTTCGACGAAGGCCGCGAAGTCTTGCGTAAAAATGAGCGGTCTGGAAGGCCCCGTTGATCGCTCACTGACGTCAACATTTCCCGCGTGGACGCAATGGTAAAATGCAAATGCCGTGCGGCCGGGGCCTCCTGGCGGGTAGACCGTAGGCTTGGTACAAGTCTTTCGAGTTGACGCCACTTCGGCGACTTGCGTGCCTATGGGGATGAAATGATGATGATAAGGACAACTCAACACCCAGTTCCTGAGCGGAGAAATTCTCCGATCCAGCCGGGAATCGAACCCGGGCCCTTAGGTATGACAGTCCCTCGCGCTGACCACTCAGCTACCAGGGGCGGACAACGCAATGGTGAAAGCAGATCGGCATGTGCACATCACAGCCATATCCCGGGGTTTTGGCATATCGTTTGAGAGTGCTTGCAACATTGTTCACGGGTTCTTAGGGAATCGGAAGGTTTCATATCGGTGTGTGCCTAAGCAACTGAATGGTTAATATGGTTCAAATGGCTCTAAGCACTATGGGACTTAACGTCTGAGGTCATCAGTCCCCTAGACCCTAGAACTACTTAAACCTAACTAACCTAAGGACTTCACACACATCCACGCCCGAGGATTCGAACCTGTGACCGTAGCAGCAGCGCGGTTCCGGACTGAAGCGCCTAGAACCGCTCGGCCATAGCGGCCGGCTGTAACTGGAAGACATGATGAAAGACAAGCAAATGATGTCTCCACTAAATCACCTGGAACAGTATTCCAAGGAGGGCAAAGGTTTTCTGGAACGCATTGTTACTGGTGGTGAAACGTGGATACTGCATTTCAGGCTGGAATCCAAGCAGCAGAGCATAGTGTGCAGGCATCCAGGTTCGCCTGTAACAAAAAAAGCTCTAGGCATTTCACTGGGAGATTCTGGACCACCCACCATACAGTCCAGACCTCGGCCCCAGTGATTTCCAAGTTTTCAGACCACTGAAGAAGTTCATCGCAGGACAGCAATTTACAAGTAACGATGAAGTCAAGGCAGTAGTCCGGCAGTGGTTCCGTACTCAGCCGGAAGAATTCTAACACAGGGGCATCTCAAATTTAGCTCTATGATGGGACAAATGTGTGAACCGATGTGGGGATTATGTGGAAAAACAGTGTAAGGTATGCAGAATAAGATGTACCTGTACGTACCCTTTTTTTTGGTCATCAGTCTACTGACTGGTTTGATGCGGCCCGCCACGAATTCCTTTCCTGTGCTAACCTCTTCATCTCAGAGTAGCTCTTGCAACCTACGTCATCAATTATTTGCTTGACGTATTCCAATCTCTGTCTTCCTCTACAGCTTTTGCCCTCTACAGCTCCCTCTAGTACCATGGAAGTCATTCCCTCATGTCTTAGCAGATGTCCTATCATCCTGTCCCTTCTCCTTATCAGTGTTTTCCACATATTCCTTTCCTCTCCGATTCTGCGTAGAACCTCCTCATTCCTTACCGTATCAGTCCACCTAATTTTCAACATTCGTCTATAGCACCACACCTCAAATGCTTCAATTCTCTTCTGTTCCGGTTTTCACACAGTCCATGCTTCACTACCGTACAATGCTGTACTCCAGACGTACATCCTCAGAAATTTCTTCCTCAAATTAAGGCCAGTATTTGATATTAGTAGTCTTCTCTTGGCCAGAAATGCCTTTTTTGCCACAGCGAGTCTGCTTTTGATGTCCTCCTTGCTCCGTCCGTAATTTGTTATTTTACTGCCTAGGTAGCAGAATTCCTTAACTTCATTGACTTCGTGACCATCAATCCTGATGTTAAGTTTCTCGCTGTTCTCATTTCTACTATTTCTCATTACCTTCGTCTTTCTCCGATTTACTCTCAAACCATACTGTGTACTCATTAGACTGTTCATTCCGTTCAGCAGATCATTTAATTCTTCTTCACTTTCACTCAGGATAGCAATGTCATCAGCGAATCGTATCGTTGATATCCTTTCACCTTCTATTTTAATCCCACTCCTGAACCTTTCTTTTATTTCCATCATTGCTTCCTCGATGTACAGATTGAAGAGTAGGGGCGAAAGGGTGCAGCCTTGTCTTACACCCTTCTTAATACGAGCACTTCGTTCTTGATCGTCCACTCCTATTATTCCCTCTTGGTTGTTGTACATATTGTATATGACCCGTCTCTCCCTATAGCTTACCCCTACTTTTTTCAGAATCTCGAACAGCTTGCACCATTTTATATTGTCGAACGCTTTTTCCAGGTCGACAAATCCTATGAAAGTGTCTTGATTTTTCTTTAGCCCTGCTTCCGTTATTAGCCGTAACGTCAGAATTGCCATTCTCGTCCCTTTACTTTCTCTAAAGCCAAACTGATCGTCACCTAGCGCATTCTCAATTTTCTTTTCCAATCTTCTGTATATTATTCTTGTAAGCAGCTTCGATGCATGAGATGTTAAGCTGATTGTGCGATAATTCTCGCACTTGTCAGCTCTTGCCGTCTTCGGAATTGTGTGGATGATGCTTTTCCGTCCACAGCTCGTGGTCGTGCGCTAGTGTTCTCGCTTCCCGCGCCCGGATTCCCGAGTTCGATTCCCGGCGGGGTTAGGGATTTTCTCTGCCTCGTGATGACTGGGTGTTGTGTGATGTCCTTAGATTAGTTAGGTTTAAGTAGTTCTAAGTTCTAGGGGACTGATGACCATAGATGTTAAGTCCCATAGTGCTCAGAGCCATTTGAACCATTTTTTGATGCTTTTCCGAAAGTCAGATGGTATATCGCCAGACTCATATATTCTACACACCAACGTGAATAGTCGTTTTGTTGCCACTTCCCCCAGTGATTTTAGAAATTCTGATGGAATGTTATCTATCCCTTCTGCCTTATTTGACCGTAAGTGCTCCAAAGCTCTTTTAAATTCCGATTCTAATACTGGATCCCCTATCTCTTCTAAATCGACTCCTGTTTCTTCTTCTATCACATCAGACAAATCTTCACCCTCATAGAGGCTTTCAATGTATTCTTTCCACCTATCTGCTCTCTCCTCTGCATTTAACAGTGGGATTCCCGTTGCACTCTTAATGTTACCACCGTTGCTTTTAATGTCACCAAAGGTTGTTTTTACTTTCCTGTATGCTGAGTCTGTCCTTCCGACAATCATATCTTTCTCGATGTCTTCACATTTTTCCTGCAGCCATTTCGTCTTAGCTTCCCTGCACTTCCTATGTATTTCATTCCTCAGCGACTAGTATTTCTGTATTCCTGATTTTCCTGGAACATGTTTGTACTTCCTCCTTTCATCAATCAACTGAAGTATTTCTTCTGTTACCCATGGTTTCTTCGCAGCTACCTTCTTTGTACCTATGTTTTCCTTCCCAACTTCCGTGGTGGCCCTTTTTTAGAGGTGTCCATTCCTCTTCAACTGTACCGCCTACTGCGCTATTCCTTGCTGTATCTATAGCGTTAGAGAACTTCAAACGTATCTCGTCATTCCTTAGTACTTCCGTATCCCACTTCTTTGCGTATTGAATCTTCCTGACTAATGTCATGAACTACAGCCTACTCTTCATCACTACTATATTGTGATCTGAGTCTATATCTGCTCCTGGGTACGCCTTACAATCCAGTATCTGATTTCGGAATCTCTGTCCGACCATGATGTAATCTAATCGAAATCTTCCCGTATCTCCCGGCCATTTCCAAGTATACCTCCTCCTCTTGTGATTCTTGAACAGGGTATTCGCTATTACTAGCTGAAACTTGTTACAGAACTCAATTAGTCTTTCTCTTCTTTCATTCCTTGTCCCAAGCCCATATTCTCCTGTAACCTTTTCTTCAACTCCTTCCCCTACAACTGCATTCCAGTCGCCCATGACTATTAGATTTTCGTCCCCCTTTACATACTGCATTGCCCTTTCAATATCCTCATACACTTTCTCTATCTGTTCATCTTCAGCTTGCGACGTCGGCATATATACCTGAACTATCGTTGTCGGTGTTGGTCTGCTGTCGATTCTGATTAGAACAACCCGGTCACTGAACTGTTCACAGTAACACACCCTCTGCCCTACCTTTCTATTCATAACGAATCCTACACCCGTTATACCATTTTCTGCTGCTGTTGATATTACCCGATACTCATCTGACCAGAAATCCTTGTCTTCCTTCCACTTCACTTCACTGACCCCTATATCTAGATTGAGCCTTTGCATTTCCCTTTTCAGAATTTCTAGTTTCCCTACCACGTTCAAGCTTCTGACATTCCACGCCCCGACTCGTAGAACGTTATCCTTTCGTAGATTATTCAATCTTTTTCTCATGGTAACCTCCCCCTTGGCAGTCCCCTGTCGGAGATCCGAATGGGGGACTATTCCGGAATCTTTTGCCAATGGAGAGATCATCATGACACTTCTTCAATTACAGGCCACATGTCCTGTGGATACACGTTACGTGTCTTTAATGCAGTGGTTTCCATTGCCTTCTGCATCCTCATGTCGTTGATCATTGCTGATTCTTCCGCCTTCAGGGGCAATTTCCCACCCCTAGGAGAAGAGAGTGCCCTGAACCTCTATCCGCTCCTCCGCCCTCTTTGACAAGGCCGTTGGCAGAATGAGGCTGACTTCTTATGCCGGAAGTCTTCGGCCGCCAATGCTGATAAATTTAGGCAGTGGCGGGGATCGAACCCGGGACCGAAGACGTTTAGATTATGAATCAAAGACGCTACCCCTAGACCACGGGTACACGTACGTACCTTACTTTGGCTATTAAAAAACAAGGCTAACGACTTCCTGATCTGCGCTGGAATACAGGGTGGTCCATTGATCGTGACCGGGCCAAGTATCTGACGACATAAGCACCAAGCGAAAAAACTACAAAGAACGAAACTCGTCTAGCTTGAAGGGGGAAACCAGATGGCGCTATGGTTGGCCCGCTAGATGGCGCTACCATAGGTCAAACTGATATCAACTGCG
Source organism: Schistocerca americana (assembly GCF_021461395.2). Lineage (NCBI taxonomy): Eukaryota > Metazoa > Arthropoda > Insecta > Orthoptera > Acrididae > Schistocerca > Schistocerca americana. The sequence goes on from NC_060121.1 coordinate 154,950,573, forward strand.
TTTTTTTAAAAAGTAGGAACCCCAGTTTTTTATTACATATTCGTGTAGTACGTAAAGAAATATGAATGTTTTAGGTGGACCACTTTTTTCGCTTTGAGATAGATGGCGCTGTAATAGTCGCAAACATATGGCTCACAATCTTAGACGAACAGTTGGTAACAGGTAGGTTTTTTAAATTAAAATACAGAACGTAGGTACATTTGAACATAAAATTGTGCGACATATGTTTGTGACTATTACAGCGCCATCTATCACAAAGCGAAAAACATGGTCCAACTAAAGCATTCATATTTCTTTACGTACTACACGAATATGTAATAAAAATGGGGGTTCCTATTTTAAAAAAACGCAGTTGATATCCGTTTGACCTATGGCGCCATCTGGTTTCCCCCTTCAAGCCAGACAAGTTTCGTTCTTTGTAATTTTTCGTTTGACGCTTATTTCATGAGATATTTGGCCCGGTCGCGATCAATGGATCACCCTGTATTCGTCATTACCTGTACGTACCTTACTTTGGCTACTAAAAAACAGGGGCAAAGACTTTCTGATTTGCGCTCGTATATTTAACTTCACCTGTGTATGTTAACACAGCAGGTACCCAGAAACACTTACCTTGAACTCGTTATTTCTGTATGTTGAAAGCTGTATAAAAATAAGGAAAAGCTGCTTATTGGACAGTGTTTATAAGTAAAATCATCACCTTGTACCTATCAGTTACTCCGATCCACTGCAAGTGCGTTGTTTAATTCCAGCCACAGATGCTAATAGGGCAGCTGATACCAGAAGGAGAAACCGTCAATACTCACTACGTCATGAACTGATTATTTGTTCACAGTGTTAACCCCTATTCTCTGTTAGTTAATTAGCTGCAACCACGAACAGCATAAAACTCACTATGAGGGCCATATGCAAGCCGGTTGAGGGAACCAATACAACAGAGTTCCTTTTCTGTTCCAGCTTCATATGGAGGGAGGAAAAAAACGACTGTCTATGACCTCCATACAAGCCATAATGTCTTAAATCTCATCTTTATCGTCCTTACGTGAAACGTACATTGGTGGCAGTAGAATCATTCTTCAGTCAGCTTCAAATATCGGTTTTCTATTTTTTTTCAATTGTTGTAAACAGCAGAAAATGCAGTAAGTTTCTCAGCAACATTTCTTGATTAGTACATTCATTTTCCAGCAGGTTGTGTGTGTGTGTGTGTGTGTGTGTGTGTGCGTGTTTAACGGCAGTTCATGTGTTTTTAAGTGAATTGTTATACCAAACTGAGATGCAAATCAACTTTTCTATCGTGGTTTCCAGCAACTTCGATGGTACAGATTGGGTACACTTGTTCAGGCGACTCTTCAGAAATTGGTTCCATTACAACGCATAGCACATGACAGTTCTATGAATTCAATTACAAGCCAAAATGCGGAATGTGAGAATACCACAAAGAAAGTGGGGTGGGGCGAATGACAAGCACACTTGATGTAAATATGTAGCCTGGCTCAATGTTGAGACACATTGTTGCAATTCTTTGTCACGAACTTTTTATGGCAGACTTGTCTCCCTCCCATACAAATAACCGTGTTCGCATTTATATTTATTCGAGGAAAGCAGAAAATGAAAGTTGAATCATCTGCTGCACTGGTGAAACATTTTCTTCATCCTGAAGTAGTCTTTTGTTGGGAGGGGGAGAGCAGATTTTGTATCTGCATGTTTTCTTGCTATGCAGTTGTTGTGAAACAATTGTAATCAATTGGACATCACGCAGGTGACTTGCGTGATTGTGACCAGTTGTCCGACCGGAGAAATGAAAGGTCCGGCCAGGATTCGATGCCACCAACTCTGTTTACAGGCAAGCACTTTACTGTTAGATCACAAGGCCCAGTACAGAACGGCCCAGTACAGAATTTGGTCCTCAACACAAGACTTAGGGACCGATGACCCCAGCAGTTTGTCCCTTAGGAATTCATACACAGTTGAACACACGACTGCATGATCACTTGCCAAAGAAAAAATATAAACTTCATGTACACTTCCAGACAAAAAAAGTGAAGCACCCCTAAGAGTGGTCAGATATCGATGGAACCTTATACACCTACACACCATCGGCAGGTATATACTTACTCATAAATGACTGAAAAACCATGTGGCAGGTAGAACAGCCACTTAGTCCAATATTGTTGCCAATGTTTATTGGTACTAGATGTGGTAGGTTGCAAAAAGGGTGTGAAAAACCTCAGATATTGAATGATCACTGTGGTGAACACGGAGGTGCCGTGTACTCGTGTGAGACAGCATTATCAGTGGCTCGCAGCGTTTGAAAGGGTCCTCATTGTGGGATTTGGCACGCTGGTCGACCCAACAGTATCCACAATTGTGATGCATTGGGATGTGACAACGGCCTGATGTTGAATTACATGATAATTCGAAGGCAGGCAAGCTCGTTGTCGACCACATCCGAGTACCACAAAGGAGGATCGCTGTATTGTGCACCAACCCCATTGTAACCCCTCCACATCTGTGGGTGACATCCGAGAAGAAACAGTGGACTCTTTGCAACATTCTGGAGTATAGCCACAGATGGACTAGGTAATTACCGTACCGGGCGTAGGCTGCGTTTGGAGTGGTGCTGTAACAGGGAGGCATAAACAGCTGACGAACGGCGTCGCGTTGTGTACAGCGGTGGATCGCGATCCTGCACTACCTCCAATGACCATCGCCGACGAATATGGTGGCGATATTGGGAGATGTCCCATTCTTCCAGTGTTTTGCAGAGGCATAGCAGTGTTACACTTGGCGTCATGGTTTGGGGAGGCATCAAGTGTGACTGGAGATCACAGTTGGTAGTGACTGAGGGAGCTCTGACAGTACAACGGTACATCACGGACATTCTGCGTCCTTATGTGTTACCTCTCATTCAACAGTATGATGTTGACACTATTCAACAGAACAATGTTCGTCCACACACAGCACGTGCCTTTAGTAATTGTCTGCGTCACGTTCAGGTACTCGCTTGGCCAACAAGATTCCAAGACCAGTCCCCAATAGAATCTTTGTGGGATTACCTCCGAAAATTAACTCCGTACCAGTATCCCCATATCCAGAGGAGAATGTACAAAGGCTTTGTGACAAAGGTTCAAATGGCTCTGAGCACCATGGGACTCAACTTCTGAGGTCATTAGTCCCCTAGAACTTAGAACTAGTTAAACCTAACTAATCTAAGGACATCACACACATCCATGCCCGAGGCAGGATTCGAACCTGCGACCGTAGCGGTCTCGCGGTTCCAGACTGCAGCGCCTAGAACCGCACGGCCACTTCGGCCGGCTGCTTTGTGACAATCTCATGAACAGAATTAATACATGCTTCCAGGCCAGAGGGGGGGGGGGGGGCAGCCTCATACATATACCTGAGCTCATACTACCGAGTTCTTTGTAAATTTGACTCGATTTTGTAATCACTAAGGTAACATCATATACTCTTTCAACCTGCCTAGTTTCATTTCGTTTCATACTTTCTTCTGGGTGCTTAACATTTTTTTTTATCAAACACAGTATGCATCTCCATCCACAATATGCAACTAAGAATGATGAGAGCGAAATCTAGTCGCAAACATATAAAATAACTATGTAGTTTGTAAACCCATTAAATAACCAAGTACAGTAAACTCCCGATTATCCGTGGTAATAGGGAACTTTAAAACCATGGATAATCGAATTCTGCGGATAATTCGCAATTAAAGTATGCAGTAATGTATTAGCACTGTTCAAAAACAAAAATTAATTACAATGAGATATATTTTGAAGATGAGTGCTCGACAGCACCGGTTACAGAACAGCAGGAATGAAGGACAGCCAACCAGTTGCAAACATAACCTTGACCACGGTTTCAACGGATCTGAATACGTCTTTTTCAGAAGGACAGACAACTTCACACTAGCAATTCAGTAAGTAAAAGCTGTCTCCACATGACATTTATTGACAACGGTCTTTATGTTCACATGCAAAAATTAAGGTCCCTAGAATCAAGTGCTTGTCACATCAACAAAAACAATCATTTAGAATAACAGACCAGTTTCTTATTTATATGAATGATATGCCCTCTAGTGTTACGGGTATCTCTAAAATATTTCTGTTTGCTGATAACACTCGCTTGGTAGTAAAAGATATTGTGTACAACATTGGCTCGGTTTCAAATAGTGCAGTTCGTGACCTAAGTTCAAGGCTTGTACAAAATAAACTAACGCTAAATCACAGTAAGACTCAGATTTTACAGTTTCTAACACACAATTCAACAAAACCTGATGTTTTAATTTCACAGACTGGGCATATTATTAATGAAACTGAACAGTTCAAATTTCTAGGTGTTCAGATAGATTGTAAACTGTCGTGGAAAGCCCACGTTCAGGATCTCATTCAAAGACTTAATACTGCCATTTTTACTATTCGAACGGTATCTGAAGTAAGAGATCGTTCGGCACGAAAATTAGTCTATTTTGCTTATTTTCATTCGCTTATGTCTTATGGTCTTATATTCTGGGGTAACTCTTTCTATTCTAAAAGGATATTTTTGGCTCAGAAACGGGCGGTTCGGGCAATAAGTCGTGTAAGTTCACGAACCTCTTGTCGACCCCTGTTCACGAGTCTCTGTATTCTGACATTGTCCTCTCAATATATATATTCTTTACTGTCATTTCTTTTTAACAATATCAGCTTATTCCCAAGAATAAGCAGCTTTCACTCAATTAATACTCTGCAGAAATCAAACCTGCATTTGGATCGTACTTCCTTAAGGTGTGCAGTATACTGGTGCATAGATTTTCAATAAGCTACCACAAGAATTCAAAACTCTCAACAGTAATCCACGCGCTTTCAAATCGAAACTGAAGAGTTTCCTCATGGGTCACTCCTTCTATTCTGTCAAGGAGTTCCTTGAAAAATTAAGCTGATTCTTGTTGTATTGCGTTTACTTAAAATTAAGGCTTGACTTTTTTTGGGTTCATAAACATTTTATTTTTATCTGTTACTACCGCGTGATCAAAAAGTCAGTATAAATTTGAAAACTTAATAAACCACGGAATAATGTAGATAGAGAGGTAAAAATTGACACATATGCTTGGAATGACATGGGGTTTTATTAGAACAAAAAAAAAAAAGTTCACAAAATGTTCGGCAGATGGTGCTGGACAGCAAAGCGTCAGTGACTGCGCATGACAATCGTGTATAAAAGGAGCTGTAATGAGAGAAAGAATCCTCTGCGGCCAAAGAGCGGCGTAGTATGCTGCTGCAGGCCTGCCTGTAATACAGGTTTCAAAATAACAATAAAGAAAAAAAAAAGAGAAAGAATCAGATGCGCCAGCAGTCGCAGCATGTTGACGTTACCTGAAAAGGCGCTTTTGGTGAGGCTGTATTATCAGAATGGGGAATGTGCTAGTTCAGCGTTACGGTCCTATCCCCTACTACTTCGTGCGGGATCCGAACGGGTAAAGGTCTCTTGACAAATGCAGCTGTGGCGACAATGATTTCGAAGTTCGTAGCCACGGGTTGTTTAGACGATAGACCCCGTAGTGGCCGACCGAGCACAAGGCGTAATGCTGCTGAGACAGTTCAGGAAGGAATGGAGACTGTAGCGGGTTCGTCTATGCACGGGAAAGTTTGCACTCGTGCAATCGCACGTCGTACCGGCATTCCATACACTACTGTTTGGTTTGCACTGAGGCGTACCCTCCGATGCTATCAGTACAAAATCCATCGGCATCATGAACTGTTACTTGGCGATTTAGTGAAGCGGACGGCATTTGCTGTGTGGGCGTTTCAAAAGATGGCGGAAGATGAAGGACTGGTTGAGTAACGTGTTGTGGACCGACGAAGCTCATTTCACGCTCCGAGGGTGTGTCAACGCCCACAACTGCAGAATTTGGGCTACCGAAAATCCTAGAACTGTCGTGGAAACTCCATTGCACGACGAGAAAGTCACGGAATGGGTTGGATTTACCACACCTACCGTTATCGGGCCTTTTTTCTTCGAGGAAATGCGTGATACTGGTTTTGTAACTGCTACCGTGACGGGTGAGAGGTACGCCGATATGTTACAGGAGCGCATCATCCCCAGCCTGGCTGATAAACACCTGCTGGAACGTGCGATGTTTATGCGGGATGGGGCTCCACCCCATATTGCTAGACGCGTGAAGGATCTCTTGCACGCGTCGTTTGGTGATGATCGTGTGCTCAGCCGCCACTTTCGTCATACTTGGCCTCCCAGGTCCCCAGACCTCAGTCCGTGCGATTATTGGCTTTGGGGGTTACTTGAAGTCGCAAGTGTATTGTGATCGACCGATATCTCTAGGGATGCTGAAAGACAACATCCAGCGCCAATGCCTCACCATAACTCCGGACATGCTTTACAGTGCTGTTACAACATTATTCCTCGACTACATCTATTGTTGAGGAATGATGGTGGACATATTAACCATTTCCTGTAATGAACATCATCTTTGCTTTGTCTTATTTTGTAATGCTAAATATTGCTATTCTGATCAGATGAAGCGCCATCTGTCGGACATTTTTTGAACTTTTGTATCTTTTTGGTTCTAATAAAACCCCATGTCATTCCAAGCATGTGGGTCAATTTTGTACCTCTCTATCTACATTTTTCCGTTATTTGATCACCCGGTACTTTTATGTTGTAATTTCAAGTACTGACACGTTCCGTGACTGTGGAGATTTGCTCCTCAATTTGGTCCTACGGAACTTGACGTGTCAATAAAAATAAATAAATCATGCTGAGTCGGCATGTAGCTACTAACATGGTCTGTTATTCTATGTCATTGTTTTTAATCATGTGACAGGCCCTTGATTCTAGGGGCCTTAATTTTTTCATGCGGACATACAGACCGTTGCCCATAAATGTCATGTGGAGACAGCTTTTACTGAGTGATTTGCAAATGTGAAGTTGTCCGTCCTTCTGAAGAAGACGGGTTTAGATCTGTCGAAACAGTTGTTAAGGTTACTTTAAAAGCAGCAGTTTTTGTAACTGGTTGGCTGACCTTTATTCCTGCTGTACAATGACATAATTAAAATCACTTGACTAATGTTTATAAGAAATTCTACTTTAATCATCATTATATAAGTGAAAATTTGGTACTTATGAAGAATACGGTGCAATCCAACTTCACATTTCCTTACGCTGTTTTGCAGTGTTCGAGCACCACATTGTTTACTACACAAGTGTGGTAACGTGACATTTTCGCTCACTTGCAATGGGTTAAAGGAATACTTTCAGCAGCAAAATAAGAAGTGAGAGAACCAGGCCACAGACAATTAGTAAGGCGGATAATCTGCCCGCGGGTAATCGGGAGTTTATTGTAGTTAGTTAAATGACTGGCCAGCTACAGGCTATGGAAAACAAATAGAAAAATTGTCTACGCAGCAGCTATTTCATACAAGGCCCGCAAGCCTGGGACCGCAGTAGATGGACGCCACGGACTTTCTCCCCCGCAGTTTTCCCGTCCCGAGGAGTAACGGCAGCAGGAACTGCGGGTCAAATCGTTTCGTCGATGTCGAAGCCATTAGCAGCGAAATACTGATGCGCCGACAAGCTACGGACGGAAGCAGCAAGCACAGATATCTCATGCTTTCGGGGCGGCTGCCAGAGTCTTAGCCAGTACACACAGATCCAAAAACATTGTGTACTTCTTATACACACGGTCATCTGCAAGTTCGTACAAATTTTAGGAGCTTAACGATTATTGTACTGTCAAGCAATCGCATTGCTTCCAGTCAAGATAAAAAAGATGCAGTTTTCATCTGCCAGAAGACAAGGTCCAAGAAACAGCGCAGGTTTTACTTTTAACGAAAGGGTTTCAAAATAAAATATGTTCGTGTGAACACAAATGTTAAGTCAAGAATTGCTGAAATAGCGAGAGAAAGGAGTGAAATCATCTGTATACAGGAAGAGAATAGAGATAAGTCTCGGGTAAATTTGTACTTCAATAAAAAAAATTATTATTTCCGTTACTTCTTGGTAGAACAATCTCACATTTAAGGTTTGAAAAACAAGTACACTGTTGAAACTTCCTGGCAGATTAAAACTGTGTGCCGGACCGAGACTCGAACTCGGGACCTTTGCCTTCCATGGGCAAGTGCTCTACCAAATAATTTTTGTTTGTTTGTTTGGTCGTTGCGGACGTCATATGACATCCGTTCAAGTTCGTTGTTGATCCTATCACTCAGTTATTTTTATTACAGAGGCGAACCAGCTCTCTGACCGAACACGCTGAGCTACCGTGCCGGCTACCTCGTCTCCTACCTTCCAAACTTCACAGAAGCTCTCTTGCGAACCTTGCAGAACTAGCACTCCTGAAAGAAAGGATATTGCGGAGACATGACTTGGTAACAGCCTGGGTGATGTTTCCAGAACGAGATTTTCACTCTGCAGCGGAGTGTGCGCCGATATGAAACTCCCTGTGGTCCCTAGTTCGAGTCTCGGTCCGGCACACAGTTTTAATCTGCCAGGAAGTTTCATATCGGCGCACACTCCGCTGCAGAGTGAAAATCTCATTCAAGTACACTGTTTTCTACTAGAACAAAAACAGTGCTCTTGTTATTCAATTTCAAATAATACAGAATTGTATTTAGACCGAAAAGGTGTGAAACAATTATGAAAACTGTTAACAAATTTAGGGACAAACGCCGGGAGATAGGCACTATCAGAAGAAACTTAACACACTGGCAATTACGCAATACCGAAATATACACTCCTGGAAATGGAAAAAAGAACACATTGACACCGGTGTGTCAGACCCACCATACTTGCTCCGGACACTGCGAGAGGGCTGTACAAGCAATGATCACACGCACGGCACAGCGGACACACCAGGAACCGCGGTGTTGGCCGTCGAATGGCGCTAGCTGCGCAGCATTTGTGCACCGCCGCCGTCAGTGTCAGCCAGTTTGCCGTGGCATACGGAGCTCCATCGCAGTCTTTAACACTGGTAGCATGCCGCGACAGCGTGGACGTGAACCGTATGTGCAGTTGACGGACTTTGAGCGAGGGCGTATAGTGGGCATGCGGGAGGCCGGGTGGACGTACCGCCGAATTGCTCAACACGTGGGGCGTGAGGTCTCCACAGTACATCGATGTTGTCGCCAGTGGTCGGCGGAAGGTGCACGTGCCCGTCGACCTGGGACCGGACCGCAGCGACGCACGGATGCACGCCAAGACCGTAGGATCCTACGCAGTGCCGTAGGGGACCGCACCGCCACTTCCCAGCAAATTAGGGACTCTGTTGCTGCTGGGGTATCGGCGAGGACCATTCGCAACCGTCTCCATGAAGCTGGGCTACGGTCCCGCACACCGTTAGGCCGTCTTCCGCTCATGCCCCAACATCGTGCAGCCCGCCTCCAGTGGTGTCGCGACAGGCGTGAATGGAGGGACGAATGGAGACGTGTCGTCTTCAGCGATGAGAGTCGCTTCTGCCTTGGTGCCAATGATGGTCGTATGCGTGTTTGGTGCCGTGCAGGTGAGCGCCACAATCAGGACTGCATACGACCGAGGCACACAGGGCCAACACCCGGCATCATGGCGTGGGGAGCGATCTCCTACACTGGCCGTACACCACTGGTGATCGTAGAGGGGACACTGAATAGTGCACGGTACATCCAAACCGTCATCGAACCCATCGTTCTACCATTCCTAGACCGGCAAGGGAACTTGCTGTTCCAACAGGACAATGCACGTCCGCATGTATCCCGTGCCACCCAACGTGCTCTAGAAGGTGTAAGTCAACTACCCTGGCCAGCAAGATCTCCGGATCTGTGCCCCATTGAGCATGTTTGGGACTGGATGAAGCGTCGTCTCACGCAGTCTGCACGTCCAGCACGAACGCTGGTCCAACTGAGGCGCCAGGTGGAAATGGCATGGCAAGCCGTTCCACAGGACTACATCCAGCATCTCTACGATCGTCTCCATGGGAGAATAGCAGCCTGCATTGCTGCGAAAGGTGGATATACACTGTACTAGTGCCGATATTGTGCATGCTCTGTTGCCTGTGTCTATGTGCCTGTGGTTCTGTCAGTGTGATCATGTGATGTATCTGACCCCAGGAATGTGTCTATAAAGTTTCCCCTTCCTGGGACAACGAATTCACGGTGTTCTTATTTCAATTTCCAGGAGTGTATATGCTGTGTAGCGCACTATACAATCAGGTAATTTCGTGAAGGTTAACAGGAAACGTCTTTGACATGAACTAAGAAATCAGTATACAGGGTGTCCCATTTATCTAGACCACCCTAAGTAACTGTTTGTCCAGATGCAAATAACAAAATGTTTCAAGAAACTGTTCCTTACCCGTCAAAGATATGAACAGTCGTATGGCACCCTGTATTTTTATTCGGAAACTTATTTCCTCTCCTAAAGAACTATTCAAAAATGTATCACAGTGTACCATTCACTGACACACAATGCTATTAATTACATAACACAACATTGACTTTGAGCCCAGGATCACAAACCTGTCCACTTGCTGGAGTTGTCAGAAAACAAATGAAAACAAGGTAAAAATATAACACAAAACTTTGACTTTCCTGTACCATTGGCCAGGAGTAGAACATTGAAAGGTGCTCAAAATCGTGAGCCTGGACACCGATACAATGGTGCACTCGTTGAATGAAAGTATTATTTCCTGCTTCCAGTGTTGCCTGCTGAAGAAAATTACAAGTAAGCACGATAAGTTCCTGCACGTCCTATGGAGTTGTTGGAATATCGCGATAGACAACGTCTTTAATGCATCCCCAAAGAAGAAAGGCCAGAGGATTTAAATCGGGAGCCCTAGCAGGCCAAGTAACTGTTCCTTCTCGACCAGTGCATCTGGCAGCATATCTCCGGTTCAGAACACGACGTGCACGCAAGGCATTATGTGCCGGACATCCTTCGTGTTGATACCACATAAGCATTCTGGTTCTTAGCGGCACTTCATCCAGAAGAGGAGGAAGAATTCGTCTGTGCCGTTTAGACTACCATTGATGAAATAAGGGCCAATAATTGTAGTACGAAGCATCCCACACCAGACGTTAACCCGCCATTGACGCTGATGTTCCACCTGTCTAAGCCATCGTGGGTTGTCGCTGGAGCAATAATGGGTGCTCCTTGTATTTACCTGCCCTTTGTTTGAGAAGGAACATTCATCGGTAAATAGAACATTGGAGAAGTAGTTCGGGTTGGCGAGGAGTTACTGCTGTGCCATCTGACAGAACTGTGCACGATTCTGGAAACCATTCCCAAGCAATTCTTGATGTAGGTGTACATGGTTCGATGGAACCGGTGACGTGTAAGAATGTGATGTACACTGCGTTTAGGAATGCCAATCTCGTGTTCAAGCGGTCCTGTGCTCACATGTGGATTCATAGCAACGGCAGCTTCGTCTGTGCGAGTGCTGCGACGATTGCGTTGTCGTGGGTTGAAACTTCCCGTTTCCTGAAGCGTCGCAACAGGACGAGAAAACACCCGTCAGGATATCTCTCTCTGTACAGTGCCGCTGCCTGCGTAGCATTTCGCCTACCTTCAACAACAACAACAACAACAACAAAAGACTCGATGCAGTTTGTTGTATGCCTACTCTACACAACAGTCTTTAAAAGGACTTAACTACTGTGGTCAATCCACCTGTACCTAAGAAAGCAGTATTACAATTACTGTTCTGCTGACGTACACTCCCCATAGATGAGTAGCATTTCTACCTCCTCTTTATTGGTGTACATTCCACTCACACAGATCTTCAATTAACGATGGTTGATGGAATGATGGGTGTGCATTCTACTCCTGTTTACGTTGGTCCTCTGTCAACGTCAGCACGTGCGTGTGTTCCATTACCCCGAGTACCTGCACTAAGCGCTGGGAGCGTCAACGTCAGTGTTGTGTTATGTAACTAATAACGTTATGTTTCAGTAAAGTGTCTTGAATAGGTCTTTAAGAGAGGAAATGAATTACCGAACAAAAATTGCAGGGTGCCATTTTAAAAAGTTATACCGCTTTCTTTTTTCGTTTCTACTTCTGGTGTTAAAGTGCTTTACTGAATATTAAAAAGTAAGTTTCCACAGAATAAAATATCTCTACCACTGCTGTGTTACTGAAAATTGATCAAAGTGCATATGTCCAAAATAGCGTAAATCAAAAGTCTTATTGTCCAACAGAACACAGCACACTGCATTTACACAAAGGTACTCATATCCTTAGAGTAAAACATAAAATTTACCTTCTAATAGAAACGTATTTATCAACAGCTTTACATGAGTATTTTGTGCGAAACTCGAAAAAATTTATAAAATACTTCTTGCCGTACAAGTTTTTCGCTTCTGAATATTTTACTTTATGTGACATTATGCATTTTGAAAAGGTGTTCCTCACATAATGTCGCTGTGTAAACTAGCCCCAAGTCCTACAGCTCCCTCGTGTCACCCACCGTGCCGAGCGCAGAGAGAACTCGGCGCACAGACATCCAGTCCCCTGCATCTTTAATTTATTTTTAACAACAGCACCGGGGCTTCTGTTGTTACAAGTCGCACCCTACCACTCTCTGGGGCGCTGCGGAGGGCGCTGTGGTGGAGCCCGCAGCTGGCATTGTCCGCTGGCTCCCTGGTTGCAGGGGACGAGTCACTCCCCTGCTCAGAGGGAGCACTGTCGTTCCCTGTCAGTACCTTTACCGCCTGCCAGCTCGCGTCACCCTGGCCCACGTGACACAGGTGGCTAGCGACGGGCACATGGTTGTGCCTCCACCATGAACTCCTACACCGCACACTTCCAAACGGATACTCCAAGATTTTTATGAAACTTCCTGGCAGGTTAAAACTGTGTGCCGGACCGAGACTCGAACTCGGGACCTTTGCCTTTCGCGGGGCGTGAGTCGTGCTTGGGTAGCTCAGTGGTAGACATGGTACTTCGCTGTAAACAGGAAATTTGCAACTAACTCTAAACTTCATACGATCCACCTCGCAGATTCGCCACTTTGTGAAACGTGTAATTTAATTGATAACGAAGAACATCGCTTCGTGTGTGACAAGGTTCAAGATATATGGCTGTATGTACGACGAAAGTTGGTAGTTATCCTCCGAACGTCACCTAACGCAATAATACCTGCGGACTTTTAGGCACCGGATGCTGTACTCTTTCCCGCGACCGGGTTCTCGGGTTCGGTTCCCGGCGGGGTCAGGGATTTTCTCTGCCTCGTGGTGACTGGGTGTTGTGTGATGTCCTTAGGTTAGTTAGGTTTAAGTAGTTGTAAGTTCTAGGGGACTGATGATCATAGATGTTAAGTCCCATAGTGCTCAGAGTCATTTGTACCCTTTCCTAACACGAAAAGAAACGCGGTCAACTGGCTGAAAGCAGCAACGGTGCATTACCTCTTCACGAAAGAAGGGAAAAGCAAAGAGGATTTTTGGATGTATCTGCTAACTGAGCATCACAAGTTAATGCAAACCAGTAAATATAAAGCAAGTTACGCTATTTTTTAAATCAAGATCTTAATGTAAGAGAAGTAACAAGAAATATTGTGGACTCAGCGGAAACAAAGCAAGAGACTGGTCACAACTACTGCCTTAATTTACGATCAAAGTGATGAAGATAGTTTGTTTTAGTTTTCACTGACATTGACACTATCTGAGGTTTACATTTATTAAACATTTTTATAAAGCCATTATCAATAGTTGCTTCACACCGATGATGGTTTTATTTTCTTATCAGTGAGGAGTTGAAGATTGGAATTTTCTTTTACATTTCATTGTCGAAGGAGGCCTATTTGGTTTAAGAATACAAAAGAAAGTGAAGACGAAGAAAATTGTTTCTGTTTGGTACAGGATGAAGACAGCATTCTTGTACATGGTGATCGTAAGGATGGGCTATAACGGGTGATGGAAGGCCAAAAAAAAAAAAAAAAAAGAAAGTGGTGGAGCACTTGCCCGCGAAAGGCAAAGGTCCCGTCGAGTCTCGGTCCAGCACACAGTTTTAATCTGCCAGGAAGTTACATATCAGCGCACACACCGCTGCAGAATGAAAATCTCATTCTGGAAGATTTTTTTATGTCTGTGGGATATGTTGTACTACACATATCCCATAAAACACATATCCCATACTACACATATCCCATACTACACATATCCACTAACACGAATGCTTGTAAGCTACTATGAACAGCATAGTGAACGCATTACTGTAGCCAAGACGGACGGGAAGCCCATACCCACCTCAGCAGTACAAGGTCACGTGCCATCTAGCTCCCCAGATGATGAAGAGATCGAAGAAATGTATGATGACATAAAAGAAATTATTCAGATAGTTAAGGGAGCTGAAAATTTAATAGTCATCGGGCACTGGGATTAGACAGTAGCAAAAGGAAGAGAAGGATAAATAGAGGTTGAATATGGATTGGGAGAAAGGAATGAAAGAGGAAGCCGCCTGGTACAATTTTGCGCAGAGTATCAATTAATCATTGCTAACACTTGGTTTAAGAATCATGAAAGAGGACTGGATATGTGAAAGGGATATACCGGTAGATTTGATTGATTATGTAATTGCAAGACAGAGATTTTGGAACCAGATTTGAAATTATAAAACTTTGCCAGCGGCAGATGTAGACTCTCGCCATAATTTATTGGCTACGAACTACAAATTAAAACAGAAGAAATTGCAAAAAAGTAAGGAAATGAGACATGGATAGGTTGAAAGAACCAGGCATCGTTGACAGTTTCATAGACAGCATTATACAGTAACTGACAAGAACGGGGGAAAGGAATACAATAGAAGACGAATGGGTAGCTTTGGGAAATGAAATAGCCAATGCAGCAGAGGACCTAATAAGTAAAATGATAAGGCCTAGTAGAAATCCTTGGATAACATAACAGGTATCGAACTGAACTGATCACAGGAGAAAATATAAAAATGCAATAAATGAAGCAGACGGGAGAGAAAACAAACGCCTAAAAGGTGATATCTACAGGATGTGCAAAACGGCTAAGTAAGGCTTAGAAGCTTACCATCAACAGGAGAATTAAAGGCGCTCTTCGATTAAAGAGCAGCAGCTGTAGGAATTCAAGAAGTCTGATGAAAAACCAGTCCCAATCAAAAAAGTGAAAGCTGCAAGATGAAAGGAGGATGTAGAAGGACTGCACAAGGTACGAGAGCTTGAAGGCAATACTATAGAAATGGATGTAGACGAATATGAGATGTGAGCTATGATACTGCGAGAAGAATTTGACAGAGCAGTGAAAGACCTACGTTGGAACAAGGCCCTGGGTGTAGACGACATTCCGTCAGAACTACTGACAGCCTTGGGAGAACCAGCCACGTTAAAGCTCTCCATCTGGTGTGCAGGATGTATGGGACAGGCCAAATATCATCAGACTTCGTCAGTATGTGGGTGTTATGTTCACGTGTTGTGCAACGGATTGATCTGACAAGTACCCATTGGCTCCTGCAAGAAGCAGTTCCCACCCCACCCTACTACAGAAGTCAGACAGACGCTCCTAACGTACCAAAAAGAAATGTCTGAAAAACTTTCAGCAATAAATGTCTTCTGGAGTCGTCCACTGTAAGGAAAAGACATTAAAATATTCTATTTTCTTACGTAACTAGTGGGATACTTGGGTACTGGAGTATTGCTAGTTAGTGTAAGAAAAACATTAAACGAACGTAAAATATTATTTATTGCAAAATCTGAGAAAATGAACTGAAACTTTTATTTATAAACTGATACACAAATTTCTGGGTTCTTTTCGGAATAGGAGGTTACCTCATATGGATAGCAATCCTGTTAATGAAATTTATATACGAAGTGTGGGAAAGCTCTTTTATCCCTTTTCTTTAAGAGTGTTATTTACTCGGCAGAATGGCTGAGAACTGCGCCTACTCAACTTGAATAATTATCCGATTGAATTTTTCTAAGTATGGTCGAGGCTGTCGCATGAGAAATGTAGTGGAGTCACGTGAATGAAGTATGTTATTTCTAATGGAGGAAAGATGGGGCTCGCCTACGCTGTAGCTGTAGCGCACAGTACCGGGAGCTGAGATGACTGCTGCCTGCGTTGTTCGCTGCTGAGAAATAACAAAACTATCTCTTTCTATCTGGATTGATCTTCGCCTTGATGAAGTCAAGGACTCCTATCTGCCCCTAGTCTAACTATTGGCGTGGTACACCAGTCAGATGACCAGTCCACCGCGATGCCACTCGATGTTCACTCGCAGGTGCTAACTAATACTTTGTGTTCACACCGGACATCAAGTGTCACAGCCAACACGGTGAACAAATGCTTAATTGTGAACAACTCAGTATAGAGTATCACTCTGATTTGCTAGGGACAGAGGTGCTCTCTCAGTGCAGTACTGAGTAGAGACTTTGTTCCTCGCTCTCTGCGTACATGCACTAGCGCACTCGCTCCCGCTACATGTTCCCGCTTCAAGAGCATCGCCGGAACGACTCCTCTCCAAGCAAAAAGCGAAAGGGTATATCATCTGCTGTCTTTCCCTCACTCCTGTGGCTAATTACGTCAGAAATAGTCCGCCAATCACCATTACTCTTACAAACGGGAGAATGGCGCTCCATTTAAGCCGACCAATCCAGAAATATATGTAGCATCTGCATTAGCCGTTTACTGTCCACCTGTGAGAACTCTGAAATTGCGTACTAGGTCTATCAAAAAATGTGTGTGCTGGGGCTCTCCCAAACAATACAGTGTGTTTTGCTTTTAAAGTGAACACGCAGTCCATTATCCCTTTTCTCTGGCAAAAACTGTTTTGGTCCCTGGGGGGTTGGGCGGCTGGTGCAGCTGCGTGCTAACTCACCCTCCTACAGGCTTTCCAGCGGGCTGGTTGCCTCTGCCAAACAAAAACTCCTGTGGCTGTCGTGTCTTGAATGTTTGTGTACGCCAGCCTCAACTTATTAATCTTGGGGCGCACTTGTGATTTATTTATGAGATTTGCATATCGTTTAAATGGAAATATGTAAAATTGACTACCCTATCGAGTTTGGGCTCGAATGAAACGTCTTGATACGCAGAATACGATGGTGAGGTCGAAATATGTAATAAATGAAGGTCAGGAGACCACACCACCTTACAACTTCAAGAATAATATAATAATTCCAATTCCAAAGAAAGCATGTGCTAACAGGTGTGAGTATTACCGAACTATCAGTTTGATTACTCCTGTGGAAAATATTAACAAGAATTCCTTAAGAAGAATCGAAAAACTGGTAGAAGCCGACCTCAGAGAAGATCAGTTTGGGTTCCGGAGAAATGTAGGAACACGCAAGGCAATACGATTGCTCCGGATGTTTTAGAACACAAGTTAAGGAAAGGCAAGCCTTCGGTGAGAGAAAGCTTCTGAGTGTGTTGATGGGAGTACTCTCTTTGAAATCCTGTAGGTAGCTTGGGTAAAATACAGGGAATAAAAGGTTATTTACAACTTGTGCAAAAACCAAACGGCAGTTGCAAGAGTCGAGTGACATGAAAGAGAAGGAGTGGTTGAGAAGGGAGAGAGACACGGTTGTAATTTATCCCTGATGCTATTCAATCCGTACACTTAGCAAGCACTAAAGGAAACCAAAGAAAAATTTGGAGTAGAAGTTAAAGTTCAGGGAGAAGAAATAAAAACTTTGATATTTGCCGATAACATTGCAATTCTGTCAGACAGAACAAAGGATGTGGAAGAGCAGTTGAACAGAATGGACAGTGTCTTGAAAGGGGGACATAAAATGAACATCAACCAAAGAAAAACAAGGATAATGGAGTGTACTGGAATTAAATCAGATGATGTTCAAGGAATTATATTAGGAAACGAGACACAGTAGCAGATGAATTCTTTTATTTGGGCAGCAAAATAACTGATGATGGCCGAAGTAGGAAGGATATACAATGTAGACTGGCAATGGCAAGAAAAGGGTTTCGGAAGGAGAGAAATTCATTAAAACGAATATAGATTTAAGTATTAGGAAGTCTTTTCTTAAAGTATTTGTATTGAGTGTAGCACTATGGAGGTGAAACATGGATGAGAAACAGTTGAAACACGTATGTAACGTAGCAGCGATGGTGAGGCATGATAAAATCTTTGACCAGAGAGCCTTTTATCGTGGTTAGTCTGCGCTTGACCGCGCGAGTGTTACGAGTACTCTAGTAGTCGTCGTGCAGTGCAGTCTGTCGGTAGCAGTAGCTCAGTTCAGTTGCGTCCAGTAGTCGGTCAGTAGTCTTCCTGCAGTGTACTCTGTCGGTAGCAGTAGCTCAGTTCAGTTGCGTCTAGTAGTCGGTCGGTAGCAGTCGTGCAGTACAGTTGCGAGCAGTCTGTCTGTGGGCAGTCTGTGAGCAGTGCAGTATGTCGGTAGTAGCAGTCGAGTGCAGTCGTGTGTGAGGAGTCGGCGGGCGTCGACATGGCATTCTGGTCAAGATTTTGGATGAGGTATATTATTTTTAAATGCGCTCAGCTAATAATGTAAATCAACTGTAACTAATTTGTGCAATAATCGCCCCAATAATAATTTTGATTTCAAAGCAATTTTTTACAAAAGAACCTTCTTTTAATTGAACCAACGATCTCCTTGCATTTCCTTTAAAGAAAAGTTTCAGTTAAATTCCAAAAAAAAAAAAAAAAAAAAAAAAATTATTTGCAATGCATTTCCTCCGAGCCGTGGCCAACAATAAGAGCAGAAACCTGACATGCAGTTATACTGAGGTAAGAAATTAATTCTGATTTTTGCACAGGGCCAAAGACCGATATTTCGGTTTAATTGAATTTTCATTGTCACTGAAGTTTCATTAGCAGTGAATTATCTTTTATTATATTTTTTGTGGGAGTTTACACCAGAGTCAGATTGCGATTCTCATTTTTATTGTCATTAAATTTAATTGCTAGGGAGGTTACGCTTGGATCCCATTTCTATTAAATGTTGTCATCTTTTTAAATTTTTGTGGGGAGGTTACACTTGGCGACACCCAGTCCAGGATCGTATTTCGTTGAGAGTCTTTTGAAAAACAGTCAGATATCTGCTCTTATTTGCTTAGATATAATTAGGATTTGGCGCAACGCTTTCACTAATCTTGTGACTTTCTTTCTACAGGTCAACGGCAATTCGTTGCTCTGTTGTATTTGTTTGTTGCTCTTGCATTTGTGCTTATTTGTTTTGTGAATAATTGACTATTGCAAAAATGCAGCGAAAGACTGCGAATAGTGTATCGCGAGGTATTATGAATGAAATTACCGACTCGAACAACTTTACCGATAGGACTTGTGAGACGCAGTGCAATGATGACAATCCTGCGTTCACTAACAATCAGTGCATTCCAACCACTAGTGATGACTTTTACCTTAATGATGAACAAACGAACTCAATTGTCTCGTCTGTTAATTTGACGACAATTGATGACGCGGAGCGGTCTATAGTAATGAGCGCTGCCCAGCGTAACACACCCGGTTTGGAAAATTCAAGTAACGTTCAGACAAATATTTCTAATGAAGATGGACAGTGTACTGAAAGTACGACGGATCTATTTAATTCCGAAATAATGTCTGACAGTGTACATCCGACTGACAAACCTTTTTCTAAATCTCAGAATAACCAAATGGCTACAGTAAGCGAGAGAGTTCCAGATCCACCACTAAACAGCACAGAGAGTATAAACGCTAACTTTGGCTTTGAACAAATTATGGCAAGATTGCTAGAACAACAGAGTGAAGATTTCAAACAACAATTTAGTGAACAGGACAAAAAATTTAATAAAATTGATGAAAATTTCAGACAACTTAGGGAAGATAACAAACACTTAAATGAAAAACTTGACAATAATGACGAAAATCTCAAACAACTTAGTGAACAGGTCAGACAACAGAATGAAAAATTAGACAACAATTCCAGACAGCTTAGTGAACAAATTAGAGCCGTTGCCGCGCAGTGTTATGACAGTAAGGAACAGTTGCGCGTGGAAATTGAGGCTTGTTCAAAAAAAAGTAGCGAAGAAATTAGGTCTGTTGCTCAGGAATTAAGGGAAATGCAAACAGCTGCAACAGAAACACTCAGAGACGAAATTTGCGGAGTCGCTAAACAATGCTCTGAAAGGCTACACAATTACGCGACGAGTTTAAAACAATGACAGCAGAACTTTCGCGCACAATGGATGAAAAGATAGACGCGAAATTCGAGCAGCAGAACACTCAAATTGACGAGCGATTTAGTCACCACATACAAAACACTGATACGCGTTTCCGCAAATTTATTCAGGATCAAAACAAAGTCAAACGTCAAGTCATGGAAACAATCACTGCTCAAAGACAAGAAGACAAACGTAAAATGTTTGCGAAGGCAAAGACGTATGTAGACAATAATATTACTACAGTGTCCGACAAAATTAATACCATAGAGCAGTTGAACGCGGAATTACGTGATGAAATTTCTGATCTTAAATCAAAAACAGATACACACACAGTAAATATTCAAACAGTGACAGACAGATTCGAACAATTAGAACTAACACAGGATTGCGATGTCACCAAAGCTGATGTTAAAAAACTGAGCGAAACTACACGTAAGTTGCAAAAACAGATTAATGCGTCCGATTCTAAAACCGATGATCAGGCAAAAATACTGACTGAAAAATATGATGAATTAGCCAGTCGTATTGATGCTATTGAAAGTAATAATGATAATAAATCAGACGATACCGCACCGATTTCATTTAACCAAACACCAGAATTTCAAAATATACAGCAGACAATTAATGAGATCGATTCGTCTAATAACACGTTGCGTAGAAAGTTATCGAGTTTACAACAAGAAGTAACAGAGATGAAAAGTATTTCAATTAATAACTCAACACAGCAGACGCCACTTTGCGAACATCTGTCAGACTCACGCAGTGCGTATAATTTGAGCAATTTACAGCAACTACGCGACTTAAAATCTGATAAGCTACGCAACTTGAAATCCGAAATGACACAGACGAACAGACTTTCACACAAACCCGAACGTGTTCTCAAACTGAGTGACGAGAACGTAGATTTCGAGCAATTTGCTTTTGTAAGATAATCTAAGGAATTTAATAATGACAGCGTACAGGCACACGCTTTACACTGTATACGACAATTTATTTTTGTACTTTCACCGCTATTACCTGTAATGCAGAAACTAGCTTTGAACCTGATGCGACAATTTGCTATTGTATTTTCATCAGCATTGCCTATAATGCAGAAATTAGAGTTACCATGGATACAGCAATTTATTTCTGAATTAGTACCGCCATTGCCTATAACACAAAAGCGGAAATGTATTTGCAGCGCGTAATCGACCTCAGGGGATTCATTACGCTTTAATGAATATGTGCCGTAGCGAGCATAGGGCCCCGAGCTGTAGTAGTGCTGTTTCATCTTTAGTTTTCTGCACTGCTGCCTTTTCTTCTACTATCCTTTATATCTATCAAACTGCTCTTTAACTATTGCTCTTTGTAGAATTAAGAATATATAATGAAAACCCGATGTGACAAATTTTTACTGAAAGTGACAACATTCTTTAGGCACTCCAGAACCAGCGTAATTTTAATAACAGATAAAATTTTAATCATCAGTATGTGTAAAATTAGCAGTAACAGCGAATGCATTTTGGCAACAATAGATGTTTTCCACCGCAACAGCATGAAAGTCAACCGCTTAGCATACCTAACCAACAATGCAGTCTACAAGGTCAACCAGGCTTTAATGTTTCGCCGCGTGCACGTATAGTCCCAGCTCCAACAAATAGTAACGCATGGCAGCAAAGAAATAACTACGTACAGACAACACACTATTTCAATTCCTATAGCAATGCACCGTATAGGAATGACTATTACGACAGATGTAAAAATAATGAGCACAATTATCAGCGTACATTTAATAACAGTCGATCTTTTCAGCAGCAAGAACATCAGCAACAACACATTATCATGAATGATCCAGACAATAGGTGTCATCCATAGCGTAATACGTCAGGAAGAGTTAACAGAACAGTTCAAATAGTCGAAATGCCACAGCATCCTCCCGTAAATAATAGCACGTACGACAGAATTTGACCAGACACAGTACAGATTGCATATTCCAGTAACGTAAGCAATAATTTTCACACGCAGAATCTGGTTCACGAGAATGCTATTTGAAACATGCTTTGTTGAATGCACCACTTTTATCACACCCAGATCTTACCAGAAATTTTTCCATTGCCACCGACAGTTCTAACACCGCTTTAGGCGTACATATTTTCCAGGAAATTGAAGAATATGGCTCAACAGTAATTAAAAACATCGCATTTGCAAGCCGCATTCTGTCACCTGCTGAGCGAAATTATTCTGTTACAGAATTGGAAACACTATGTGTTGTATGGGCTTTTACGAGATTTCGGCACTTTCTTTATGGCAGACATACCACCGTTTACACAGACCACAAAGCGATACAATGTTTACTTTCGGCTAAATTCACTCACGACAGATTAAGCAGATGGAAACCTTATTTACAGGAATTTAATTTTACGATTGTTCACATTCCCGGCACACAAAATGTTATAGCTGACGCACTATCGCGTTCTCTGAGCAACAATCAGCAAGACGTAGCAACCAACTTCTGCAAAGCAAATTTCAGTGTCATGTACATTCAGCAAGTTGCATTTGAAAACTTTGTTTCATCGTCACTTCAGGAGATAGCACAAGAACAAAATAAAGACAACGTGTGGAAAGAAATTAAACACCTTTGGCAAGATAAGAATAATGTTACGATTAGAAACCATTACACTGTACGCAATGACATTCTGTTTCGCCGCTCTCATCCTGACAGCAACAATTGGTTATTATGCATTCCTGACGAACTGGTTAACAAACTAATCTGGTACACTCATTTATGTTACGCACATTACGGAGCACGAAAATGTTTTCTTATACTGAGACAGAACTGTTATTTTACCAACATGGAGAAACGTATACGACGAGTTTTAGCGTCTTGTAAAATTTGCCAGAAAGCTAAATCAGACACCACTTCACATATTCCTCCTTTATATCCCATTGTACCTGTTAAATTAAAACATATGGCCGCAGTAGATATTTTTGGTCCGATTCCGAGAACTAACAGAGGTTTTTGCTACATCTTTGTCGCTGTTGAGCTCACTTCAAAATTTGTTACTTTCACTCCGTTACGCAAAGCTACTGCTAAAACTGTTTCGAAAGCATTTGTAAAACATTTTCTATTTCATGTAGGGCATGTGATGAAAGTAATTTCTGACAATGGATCACAATTTCGTTGTGGCATATGGACACGCATTTTACGAGCTAGAAACATTTCTCCGATTTATATATCCAAGTACCATGCTTCTTCGAACCCTTGTGAACGGTTAATGAAAGAAATTGGTAAGCTGTGCCGAATATACTGCCACAAAAGACATATTGATTGGGATACACACATATTCTCATTCCAAGATGTAATTAATTCCATTCCAAATGAATCCACTATGCTATCTCCGTCTGTTATGCTGAAAAACGTTGAACCACCAAACAAAATTAAAGAATTAGTAAACTTCCCTAAATGTCGTCGACTAAGACACCACGAAATAATTGACATTGCGCTGAACAACATCAAACGTGCCGCCGAGCGCCGGAGAAGACAGCAAAAACAGGTTTGTACACGCCGCGACTTTCACGTTGGACAGAAGATATTAGTGCCTACACACTATTTATCCAGCAAATTAAAAGGTAAGTGCAGTAAATTTGAACTTCTATACGCAGGTCCATATCGGATTCGCAGCATTCCTCATCCCAATGTTGTACACGTCGAAACTTTAAGAACCAGAAAATCGAAAGGCAACCACCATTGGTCAAATATTAAACCCTTTATTGAATGAAGACACTTTATGATTCGACACACTATGATGCCATTTACTAATTTTTTTATGACCACTTATGCAATTATATTCACATGACTAATTACTGATGATTATCGTATTTTTTCTTGGAAAGTGCCCGACAAGGTAAGGTTAGCAGGTCGCTTTTCTTGTCGTTACACATCAGACCGTGCACATTTTCCATTTTTTTTGTGTATATGATTGTATTCCAGTTTTGTTTGTATGCACTGTGAAATAGTTAAGATATGACACACACCAGTTGACTTTGACATTTTTTGCCCTATGATATCTCAACATCGTGACTGTTTTACATTTTTTTTTTTTTTTGCTGCTGCATTGTGATATTCTCTGTACATTTTGCCTCTGAACACTGTCAATGTCTTTGACACATTACGTTTTCTGTCATGTTATGCTGTACGGTTAATTATGTCACCATAAACCAGTCATTATTTAGTGGGTATATGATTTAAATGCAAGACATTAATCTTTGTTCATCAATTTCAGAAAGAAATGATGCGTGTAAGAAATAAATTCAACAGAAATGGGAATTTCACCTACGGAATAAACGATAGAAGATGCAATAACTTTATGAGGAAGAGTAAATGGATCAGGATTAACAAGCATTAACAAGAATATACTATACTCATCATAGAATAGCAGTCTTAACTAATTTTTTCTTTCAGAATACAAGGTGATTGATGCAGGCTGTCAGACAGAACTACACATCTTAGTTTTAGTGATGAAATATGCTAGAGATAAGGAATAGTTGTATAATGAGTAATGAAGTAATTTTTTTTTGCAGATGATAATGAATGCTGATGAATAATGATGAAGAATATGCTGTTATGAATAATGAAGTTTTTCTTTATAGGTGATGATAATAATGAAGTTATGATAATATGGATAATGGAGTGATTGATAATGAAGTTTTTTCTTTACAGATGAGGATAATGTTGAAGTTATGTATTTATGCTATGTAGTTATTTAAGTATTTGTTGCAGTTTTCTTTGACAGCAGGTGTTATATTGCATAGTAGGATGACGGAAAGTTTTGGAAAGGACAGCTATGGAATACATTTTTTATACACATTTCACTACCTGTTAATTCGAAGTTCACTACTTTTCAGCATAGTATATGTTTCTTCTTTCAGGTCAATAATCCATTTTGTATTTTTTTTTCAGGAAAAGCTTTTCATGATACTTACTAAACCTGTTACTTATTATACCTGTTCTAGTACTTGCATTTTATTTTTTTTACCCATTTGTGTCTATCATTTGTAAATGTGATCACATATACTGCCTTGTTACATAACCTTGCTACAGCTGACTCATGACGAATGACGTTACCTATCCTCATTTGCAGCAATAGGTCAAAGGCAAATATTGTTATGCCTCAGCAATTAATTATCGATCCCAACGCAATGCATTGCTAACAAAAAAATGTATTCCCAGTCCCACATAGTGATACCAGTTTGAGAGAGTTGTGAGTAATGCTGATCAGCTCTGAATAGTATGTTACTTCAGTAATGACTTCTTAATGATACAAAAAAAATATATAAAATAATGCTTTGTAACTGGCTAATAACTGCCGCTGTTTATTGTAATGAGACTACTTATAATGCCACTGATTATTAATGCTATGACTGTAATTAACTGATTTTTAATAATGACTTCTTAATGATCTGAATAACACTGAATGAGGAACAATGTTTTATACTATTCGATACTTGATGGCCACTGAGTGCCAATAATTAAGTCACTAAATGAATTACGTTATTAATTATGCCGTTAATTAGCTCCTGTTATCAATGATGATTTTTCATGTTCTATTACTGGCCACTGAGTGCCAATAATTAATGTCACTAAATGAATTATGTTATTAGTTATGCCATTAATTAGCTCCTGTTTTCAATGATGATTTTTCATGTTCTATTACTGGCCACTGAGTGCCAATAATTAAAGCCACCAAATGAATTATGTTATTAATTATGCCATTAATTAGCTCTTGTTTTGAATGTTGACTTTTCATGTTTTGGTAAATGGCCAATGAGTGCCAATAATTTGAATCACTCAATGTATTATGTTAATGCTAGGCCAATAATTGACTCTCCTTTTCAATGAAGACTTCTGATGTACATTATTCTGTCATACTAAATAAGCTTTGTAACTGGCCAAGGACTGCCACTGTTTATTGTAATACGATTACCCATGATGCCAATAATTTAATTTTATGAACATTATTCTGTAATACTAAATACATGGTACAGAAATGTTCAATAACTAGGCTATGAATGCCGCAAACTACTACTGTAATTCTCAATATTATGTGACTTAATGTCCTTCACCTTATGAGGTAACTACCCTGAATTACTGCAATGTCAATTTGTCCTGTCCATCCTCATGATCATGGAGCACTATATTTGGTTTTTGCACTAATTCTACGTTGGTGTGCCTTGTAAGAGCGTGGTGTTGACACGACATGCTGTCCACCACCGTGAGCGATGAAGACGTTATTATGGTCCCTCTGTTTGGTGTACCTACTGTACTGCCAAAATGAAAACATGGAACATTACTACGACAGTTCAGTGTCTTGGTACGCTGATAAATTCTGATGGGAAAAGAACTTCAAATTATGTCACTTGGTGTTGTACTTCTGTGGAAAGATATGGACTTTCAGAACAGCTGTGTGCAATCTAAAGTGCTACAACCATGATGCAATCCTTCCCTTTCCTATCCTAACAGTGAAAATCATTTTTTGCTAAAATCATTTATGTTCATGGCCTATACGTTTTTTTTCGATTTGCTGAACTCCAGCGCGAGTACACTTATGTCACTTGTCGACATGATTTTTTTTTTGCCATTATGTTTATTTGTTGTGAAAATGCTAAAGACATTTTTTCGATTTGTTCTAAAGTACAGTATATGTGCACTCTTGTCTTTTATATTGTATATACATTTTTATTTTGATGATATGTTCTGAACTACAGTGCATGTGCACTTATGTTATGTGTTAATATGTTTTCTACTGAACTGCAGTGCCTGTGCACTTTTCTCATTTTTCAATATGATTTGTACTCATTCTGTATGTTCAATACTTCAGTGCGTATGCACTTATGTCATTTGTTACTCATTGTATATACATTTCGTCATTTGCTGATATGTTCTCAACTGCAGTGCATGTGCACTCATGTCACTTGTCAACATGATTTTTTTGCCATTCTGTTTATTTGTTCGGAAAATGCTAAAGAATTTTTTCAGTGCGTGTGCACTTTGTTATCTGTCAAATAATTTGTATATACAGTTTTCTGATTTGCTAATATGTTTTGTACTCATATCTTGTCTTTGTCTGAAATGTTTTGTACTCGGTGCATGTGCACAACATTTAATTCATGTATTTAAATATTCTGTAAATTGTAAACGATCATTAATTAAAGAAAAAATTTTGCCGCGCTTGGCAAGTCCAAATGACTCACCACCGCTGCCAAATTTTTGCCCCCCCCAGTGGAGGGTTATGAAACACGTATGTAACGTAGCAGCGATGGTGAGGCATGATAAAATCTGTGACCAGAGAGCCTTTTATCGTGGTTAGTCTGCGCTTGACCGCGCGAGTGTTACGAGTACTCTAGTAGTCGTCGTGCAGTGCAGTCTGTCGGTAGCAGTAGCTCAGTTCAGTTGCGTCCAGTAGTCGGTCGGTAGCAGTCGTGCAGTACAGTTGCGAGCAGTCTGTCTGTGGGCAGTCTGTGAGCAGTGCAGTATGTCGGTAGTAGCAGTCGAGTGCAGTCGTGTGTGAGGAGTCGGCGGGCGTCGACATGGCATTCTGGTCAAGATTTTGGATGAGGTATATTATTTTTAAATGCGCTCAGCTAATAATGTAAATCAACTGTAACTAATTTGTGCAATAATCGCTCCAATAATAATTTTGATTTCAAAGCAATTTTTTACAAAAGAACCTTTTAATTGAACCAACGATCTCCTTGCATTTCCTTTAAAGAAACGTTTCAGTTAAATTCCAAAAAAAAAAAAAATAAAAAATAAATATTATTTGCAATGCATTTCCTCCAAGCCATGGCCAACAATAAGAGCAGAAACCTGACATGCAGTTATACTGAGGTAAGAAATTAATTCTGATTTTTGCACAGGGCCAAAGACCGATATTTCGGTTTAATTGAATTTTCACTGTCACTGAAGTTTCATTAGCAGTGAATTATCTTTTATTATATTTTTTGTGGGAGTTTACACCAGAGTCAGATTGCGATTCTCATTTTTATTGTCATTAAATTTAATTGCTAGGGAGGTTACGCTTGGCTCCCATTTCTATTAAATATTGTCTTTTTAAATTTTTGTGGGGACGTTACACAGTTTACACAAGAAGATAAGAAGTTTTGAAATGTGGTGCTACAGAAGTATATCAAGATTAGGTGGGCAGATCACGTAACTAATGACGAGGTATTGAGTAAAATTGGGGACAAAAGAAATTTGTGGCGCACCGTGATTGGAGCAACGCTTCTGTTGATAGGACGCATTCTGAGACGTCAAGGAATCGCCATTTTAATATTGGAGGGATGTATGGGGGGTAAAAATTGTAGAGTGTGACTGAAGGATGAATAAAGTAAACAGACTGTGAAGGATGTAAGTTGTAGTAGTTACTCGAAGATGAAGCGGCTTCCACAGGATAGAGTAGCATCGAGAGCTGCATTAAACCATCTTCGGACTGAAGACCACAACAACATCGGGATATGTTGAGTAAAATGTAATCTTTATGCTAGCTTCTATTCAGTATTTTCAGTATGAAAACAGCCAGTCATGCAGAGGAGGATTGTGTGAGTACATGACAGCTACGGAGTGTGTCTGACGTTACTGGAACTTTCCAGATGGAGATGCCAACACAGCATCTCCAGAGGGCGTGCGTTTGGGGCTGTTTTGTGTTAGTTTTTTGTATATAACCTCCGGTAATTCATAAGTGGCTCGCCGCTTAGTGGACAACTCAACAGACGGATGTAAAGTGAAGGGTAGGTACGTTAGTCTCAATAGAATGACTTCAAAGATGGTTCAAATGGCTCTGAGCACTATGGGACTTAACATCTGATGTCATCAGTCCCTTAGAACTGAGAACTACTTAAACCTAACTAACCTAAGGACACCACGCACATCCATGCCCGAGGAAGGATTCGAACTTGCAACCGTAGCAGTCGCGCGGTTCGGGGCTGAAGCGCCTAGAACTGCTCGGCCACCGCGGCCGGCTCACTTCAAAGAGAATGCAAACTGAATTGGTGGAATACTATCTATGGCGACTATTGAACATGCTGTCATAGCTGTAACTTCCTGTTGCTATCTCCAGATAAACAGTTGCTTAACTGGGAGGTCTTCGGCGGACCGCGGTGGCCGAGCGGTTCTAGGTGCTTCAGTCCGGAACCGTGCGTCTGCTAAGGTCGCAGGTTCGAATCCTGCCTCGGGCATCGATGTGTGTGGTGTCCTTAGGTTAGTTAGGTTTAAGTAGTTCTAAGTTGTAGGGGACTGATGACCTTAGATGTCAAGTCCCATAGTGCTCAGAGCCACGTGAACCAGTTGTATCATCCATTGCTCCTTTATCTTAGTAGCACATTGGTGGATCCAGGATCCTGAATAAAATTTATTTTATAGGAGAAATTTTTCAACTCATTTAATATTTACGAAGCCGACTTGACTGTAGGAATTTGTGATTGGATTTTAAGTCAGTCGAATGATTCAGTACTACGAGGGTTGCCCAGAAAGTAATGCACAGCATTTCTTTTGTTCAACAATTCTTTATTGAACATAATGAGAATTACACACAAGAAAGAATGGTGTATTATCTACACACCCTATTTTTCCACGTTCTATGGCCTTCCTCCAACGCGAAACAAGGGTGTGTATGCCTTGTCGGTACTAACCCTTGTCCTGGTGGCGCAGACAGCGCTTCACTGTCTGAACTTCCTGTGCTGATTGATAGATGCAGCGCCAACTGCCGACTCGTAATGCGTCCGTCCTAGCGAATGACATCAGCTGGCTGCAACATGTCAGATGTAACTGCCGTGCGTGGTCTCCCAGAGCGCTCCAAATCGTGGAGCTCCGCCGAACCTCCTGATGACCTCACTCTCTGTGCCCAGCTACTAACTCTGTCGAAAGCAGATGCAACATAGACTTTGCACAAGCGTTTGTGAATATTCCCCACATTTTCTTTCTCTGCAGTGAGAAAGTCAATGACGGCACGTTTCTTGTAACGTACATCACCTACATACGCCATTTTGAAACTGTCCTGCAGCTACGCTATCTGTCGGGAGTGACGGAAACTTGACGCGCTCACTCAGGAGACTTTAAATAATACATATGTAACGTTTCACACTCGTAGCAATGATTTCGGCTGAGAAAAAAAAAATGCTGAGCGTTACTTTCTGGGTAAGCCGCGTATGTATTCGTTTACTAAGGCTTCTCCATCTGAATTACACTACTGGCCATTAAAATAGCTGCATCACGAAGATGACAAGCTACAGACGCGAAATTTAACCGACAGCAAGAAGATGCTGTGATATGCAAATGATTAGCTTTTCAGAGCATTCACACAAGGTTGGCGCCGGTGGCGACACCTACAACGAGCTGACATAAGGAAAGTTTCCAACCGATTCCTCATACACAAACAGCAGTTGACCGGCGTTGCCTGGTGAAACGTTGTTGTGATGCCTCGTGTAAGGAGGAGAAATGCGTACCATCAGGTCGGATTGTAGCCTATCGCGATTGCGGTTTATCGTACCGCGACATAGCTGTTCGCGTTGGTCGAGATCCAATGACTGTTAGCAGAATATGGAATCGGTGGGTTCAGGAGGGTAATACGGAACGCCGTGCTGGATCCCAAAGGCCTCGTATCACTAGCAGTCGAGATGACAGGCATCTTATCCGCATAGCTGTAGCGGATCGTGCAGCCACGCGTCCATCCCTGAGTCAACAGATGGGGACGTTTGCAAGATGACAACCATCTACACGAACAGTTCGACACGTTTGCAGCAGTATGGACTATCAGCTCGGAGACCATGGCTGCGGTTACCCTTGACGCTGCATTACTGACACGAGCGCCTGCGATGGTGTACTCAACGACGAACCTGGGTGCACGAATGGCAAAACGTCTTTTTTTCGGATGAATCCAGGTTCTATTTACAGCATCATGATGGTCGCATCCGTGTTTGGCGACATCGCGGTGAACGCACATTGGAAGAGTGTAATCGTCATCGCTCACAAAAAAAAAAAAAATAAAAAAAAATGGTTCAAATGGCTCTGAGCACTATGGGACTTAACTTCTGAGGTCATCAGTCCCCTAGAACTTAGAACTACTTAAACCAAACTAACCTAAGGACATTACACACATCCATGCCCGAGGCAGGATTCGAACCTGCGACCGTAGCGGTTACGCGGTTCCAAACTGAAGCGCCCAGGAACCGCACGGCAACACCGGCCGGCATCGGCATCGGCATCGCCATACTGGCGTTATCACCCGGCCTGATGGTATGGGGTCCCACTGGTTACACGTCTCGGTCACCTCTCGTTCTCACTGACGGCACTTTGAACGATGGACTTTACATTTCAGATGTGTTACGACCCGTGGCTCTACCCACCATTCGATCCCTGCGAAACCCTACATTTCGGCAGGATAATGCACGACCGCATGTCGCAGGTCCTGTACGGGCCTTTCTGGATACAGAAAATGTTCGACTGCTGCCCTGGCCAGCACATTCTCCAGATCTCTCACCAATTGAAAACGTCTGGTCAATGGTGGCCGAGCAACTGGCTCGACACAATACGCCAGTCACTACTCTTGATGACCTGTGGTATCGCGTTGAAGCTGCATGGGCAGCTGTACCTGTACACGCCATCCAATCCTTGTTTGACTCATTGCCCAGGCGTATCAAGGCAGTTATGCACACAAACTGCGTGAAAATGTAATCACATGTCAGTTCTAGTGTAATATACTTGTCCAATGAATACACGTTTATCATCTGGTTTTCTTGTTAGTGTAGCAATTTTAATGGCCAGTAGTGTATCTACGAAAAGTCTCAAGTTTATACACTTGCAGTTTATCGCCACCTTTTGAACATGGCGATAGCTCAAATCATTTACATGAGTAACTTTTTAACACTGACTAACCGCACAGACATTTGGCTCCAGTGTAATAACTGCATTACGGATATACGGACGAGTTATTCGTCCACTTAGGGCTGGCTACTGAGGAGAACTTAATTTGCTTGCTTGGCTGGATGCAAGAGGACGTCATGCGGCCTCTGCAGGCGAATCCCGGTAGAAAGACGAGCAGCGTCGCTGGAAACGGGTAAATCCCAAAGTTGGGAATTTGGACAGCTGGAGCGCGCATAGCTTTTGTGCAGGAGATGCGCCTAAATGGCGGAGTGTCACAGAAGCTGGAAGATGACTTCGTACAGTTCTTTCAGAATCTAAACTGCTTTACAGTCAAATATTAAAGCAAAAACTGAATACATTTACAATGTCAGAAAAATGAGGCGTATCCAGTGACACAACAATATTTTAGATATCTTTAAACCTACAAAAGTTAATATTTCACAGTTAATAAACAGTTCTTCAATTAACATCTGAATTAAAAACTTTTAAACGCTTCATGCGATTTCAACAAACGATGTCTCAGATGATGGCATTACACAATAACTATCATCACCTGAAAGACACTCATCTGGATCTACTTTAATTATTGACTTATCATGTCTTTTATGTATTTTTTATTACGCAAATGTTTGTCAGAACATCACATTCTCCACAATTAGACAGTAAATGGATACACCTTGAATACCTCACATTTTGTCATACTTGTGTATTTATTTAATAAACAGTGTGCTATTTTGAAAGAAACTTTATTTAAATATTAATTACAAGTGATAATACAAAATCATGGTAATTTAATAAGTGGTCAATCGTATGTGTTAGCTGACACCACCTTCGTAAAACAGTGCCAAAAGACGCTTCTTACAAGCAGGCCTAAGTTATTATTTAAACAATATTTAATGACAAGCTGTTGTCATTTATCACGAACGCACTTGTAGAAGAATATTGGCTTACTTAGGTATAGACAAACCTTCATTTATATTAATTGTGATTGGTCTGAGTGCGACCAAATGTTTATAACATTCTTTATTTAAATACTGTTGTAATGCGTTCGTTTGGTCTGGGAAGTGATTAAATGTTAAAGTTCTTGTAATGCTCTCAATGTACTTTATTTCATTTGATGAGAGTACTTTCTGTCTGTATTTTAACTAAATATCGTAGGAACACTTTCCATTTACACACATCAAAAAAAGTTTTGCATCACCTCGGTTCCGAGTTCTGGAACCTGTACAGAAAATTGAAATGGAAATCAACATAAACATCATTTCCACCAATTTTATTGATCATGAAAATTACACGTTTCATGTTGTACCACCATACAGCGAGACCTTCAGAGGTGGTGGTCCAGACTGCTGTACACACCGGTACCTCTAATACCCAGTAGCACGTCCTCTTGCATTGATGCATGCCTGTATTCGTCGTGCCATACTATCCACAAGTTCATTAAGGCAATCTTGGTCCAGATTGTCCCACTCCTCAACGGCGGTTCGGCGTAGATCCCTCAGAATGGTAGGTGTATCACGTCGTCCATAACCAGCCCTTTTCAACCTGTCCCAGGTGTGTTCGATAGAGTTCTTGTCTGGAGAACATGCTAGCCACTCTAGTCGAGCGATGTCGTTACCCTGAAGGAAGTCATTCACAAGATGTGCACGGTTGGGAATGCCTCACCAATATGCTGCCGATATGGTTGCACTATCGGTCGGAGGATGGCTTCACGTATCGTACAGCCATTACAGCGCCTTCCATGACCACCAGCGGCGTACGTCGGCCCCACATAATACCACCGTAAAACAGCAGGGAACCTCCACTTTGCTGCACTTGCTGGACAATGTGTCTAAGGCGTTCAGCCTGACCTAGTTACTTCCAAACACGTCTCCGACGATTGTCTAGTTGAAGGCATATGCGATACTCATCAGTGAAGAGAACGTGATGTCAATCCTGAGCGGTCCATTCGGTATGTGGTTGAGCGCATCTGTACCGCACTGCATGGTGTCGTGGTTGCAAAGATGGACTTCGCCATGGACATCAGGAGTGAAGCTATGAATCATGCAGTCTATTGAGCACAGTTTGAGTCGTAACACGACTTCCTGTGGCTGCACGGAAAGCATTATTGAACATGGTGGCGTTGCTGTCAGGGTTCCTCTGAGCCATAATCCGTAGGTAGCGGGCATCCACTGCAGCAGTAAACCTTGGGCGGCCTGAGCGAGGCATGTCATCGACAGTTCCTGTCTCTCTGTACTCCTCCATGTCCGAACAACATTGCTTTGGTTCACTCCGAGGCCCCCTGGACACTTCCCTTATTGAGAGCTCTTCCTGGCCCAAAGTAACAATGCGGACACGATCGAACCGCGGTATTGACCGTCTCGGCATGGTTGAATTACAGACAACACGAGCTGCGTACCTCATTCCTGGTAGAATGACTGGAACCTATCGGCTGTCGGACTTCCTCCGTCTAATAGGCGCTGCTCATGCATGGTTGTTTACATCTTTGGGCGGGTTTAGTGACATCTCTTAAACAGTCAATGGAACTGTGTCTGTGATACAATATCCACAGTCAACGTCTGTCTTCAGGAGTTCTGGGAACTGGGTTGATGTATTTGATATGTCTCTCTTCAATAAATGTTATTGAGCATAATTCTCTTTCATCTACATCAATTACAGACGTTAGAGTAAGACTTTTATTTCCTATATCTGTGTATTATATTTACTCATAATTCTAGCCAATGCATAGACTATTTGACTGGACGATCACAGCTACCGGTTATTATTTGCAGCCAGTTATCTGTGGGGCATGAAAGCAGAGGTATGTGGTTTGACCCTATGACGACATTGAGCTATTCTTTTTAAACAAAGCCACCCATAGCCCAAACATCTAAATTACGAGTAACTGCATATGAAGACATAACAGGTTTGCTTGTACGGGATGTTGTTTAGAAGATCAACTCAGCAGCAGTAACCGTTAGGTACAGTGGCCACTTAGAACTACAATATGGCAAGACTAGTAGGCACGAGTACTTCCAGAAGGGCTACAAAACGAGTAGATCTTAAGACTGTTCGACTGCCTCTGACAAATAGGTGTGTAACAACAGTTGCAATCCTTGCAGAGGTTACCAGCAGAGTGTCACCACTAACCATCGGGAACAGATTATTGGAAGCTGGGTTGCAATCTCGAACTGCCATGCGTCGTTTATCGCTGAAACCACAACACTGACGACAGTGACTTTCTTGGTGTAGAAGCAGAGTCGACTGGGCCGCTGAGTGGCATTGCATGTTTTCTGCGACGAGACTCACTTCTATCTGTGGCGGTCAGATCAACCCCAAAGTGTCCGTATACCAGACTGAGCATCATTTGAATCGTACTGTACTGATATTTTCTTCTCTTGGTCCCTCTTCTTTTCTGTCTTGCTTCTTTGTGAATTTGAAAGTAGCAATTTCTGCTTTGCGGAACAGAAGGTGTGACATTTAAAAGCCATATCGCACGGAGCATCAGGAAAACTGTCATGTCTTCACGAACATATTGTGGTATTTATATGAAAAGAAAACTGTTATACGTAAGGAATGGCGGCCTTTCAAATACGCAAAATAAAAAAAATCCATTTTTTAAGCCCGTTAGTCTTCTGTCTCCTCTTCTCAGCGGATGATTGAACTGTGGCCTACTTAAGGTACGACACACATCAAATAATCTTAATTCCGCTTTACTCTCAAACATAACCAGTAGAAAGCACGTCACATAAAGCGCGCAAATTACTGTCGAATTGGATGAAAGTGACAATGTCGCTTTTCCTTTTCGTTTATGCATGCGAAGCAAAAGTGTGGTAGGAGAATCAGAGATAACACTCTACGCTCTGTGCTCTTGCGATATCCACTGACACAACATACACTCTGACCACGAAACGCTAGACATCACGGGATACTGTACGGGGTTTCATTGATAACGTGTCGCGCTACACATGTCTTTCTTGAAACTGACTCCATGATGTTTTCCAGGGTCTGCTAATCTTTCACGCACAACGATATCTCCCTGTTCCCAATTCTTTCAAGCTTATTCAGTTTCTGTTTGCAGACAGCGTCTCATTTTCACCACAGGCACATTTTGAGATATTTGTGTTCTCCCTGTTTGATGTCAATAGATGGTGTAGTAGCCATGGTCCATAAGAACACCCTTAAACCTGTTATGGGAGTCTGCTGCCTCACTGTGTTACGACACCATCCCACAGTGTATGCCGCAGGAAGAGGATGTTACTGAGAATTTTATGTTTGCTTGCGACCCGTATTTCTATTATCTTTTGTGCTTGCTTTGTTAATCGCTGCAGACAGAGGTAGTGTAAAACACAATGTTTAGCGTCTGTTGTTTGAGTTTTATTTCGCATCAGCCAGCCACCCTGTGCCCACAGTCTGTGAATGACACCAACTTTCGTCATATCTCTTCTACATATACAGAGTGCGTCAAAAAAATGTATACACACTTTGAAGCGTCATAGAAAATTTATTTCCCGTTCTACAATGTTAAATTTCTGGAAATGGAAAGCTTAAAATCCAATTGTAAAAATAAATGTACTTTGCAAATGTGATTAATGTTCAAACTGGTGGCCTTCAGCATCAATACATTTCTGAGTACGAGTCACCACTGATTCCGTACATCGTACCAAAGTGTCCAATGAGATTTCTGCGCGCACCGCCTGAATCTCATTCCAAGATGTGTCCAGGTTACGTGGTTTACGTTTGTACACCTCATCTTTTACTGTGCCCCAGAAGAAGAAATCCAGCGGCGCGAGGTCTGGAGAGCGTGCAGGAAACTCGATTGGTCCCCTGCGTCCTGTCCACTGGCTCGCACATTGTGATCCAGGTGTGCTCGTACGTCCCTATGATAGTGCGGCGGGGCGCCATCTTGTTGGAAATAAAATTCGTCATTACCGTATAATGCACGAATGGCAGGGAGTATGGAGTCAGCAAGCATTGTTAGGTACCTCTCTACAGTAACAGTACCTTCAAAGCAGAAAGGCTCAATGAGTCCCCTTGCAGACAAACCACACCACACATTTACACCCGGCAAATTCACAGCCTTTTCAGCTGTAATGTGAGGATTATCTTCAACCCAGTACACACAACTGTGCTTACGGACAGTTCCACTGAGTTTGAATTGGGCTTCATCCGACCAAATTATGCTACCCATAAATCCCGGTTCACGTCCCACCATCTCCTGAACCCATTCACAAAATTCTAACCTTCGATCTGGATCGTCGTCACTTAGCTGTTGCACCAGCCTCGGAATGTACACACGAAACTTGCCTTTCTGCAGAAAGCGTAGCACACTACTAGCACTTACATTACTCTCACGTGCCGCTTGCCTCGAAGATTTTTGAGGCGAACGCTGAAACATTTCCAAGATCGCAGTTGTGGAATCATCACTTGTAGCTGTACGAGGTCGCCCTGATCGACCTTTATGCACATCACACACTGTTCCATGAATTTTGAATTTGTCTCGTAGGCGTGTAATTGTTAATCTTGAAGGTGGTTCTGTACCATACTCACTTCTCCACTGTCTTCGAAACGCAGCTACATTCTCAAACTTCCAGTACCACTTAATTATCTGCTTCCGCGCTTCAAAGCTCAAACGCACGTCCGCCATGTTGCAGTTACTTCCTTGCCACTGCTGCCACCTGTTGAAGAAACGTAACATTACTTTCTCACAGATATTTAACCTTGTAGAACGGGAAATAAATTGTCTACGACAGTTCAAAATGTGTATACATTTTTTGACGCACCCTGTATTGCTTGAAACGGAAGTCTACCAGCTAGTCCGATACCGACAGATCTCCGTACATGAAATTTGGACCATCCTCCAGGAACAACCGATAAGAAATCTGTTGGGCTTGTGTTTTGGTCTCGCGAATCTTGACCAATTAATTGGCGTGCTGAATACATTTATATTCAGAAAAATAGAACACCTTGAATGGCATTGCGTCGTCCTCGGTTCTGGCGCAGCAGTGGAACAGTGTAACACATCGTACACTGTCAGGGGTGACGCTCCGTCGTCGTTTATTGCGTGAGCGTCTTTCACTTCTCCGCCTACCATTGACGAACGCGCAGAAACACGCTAGGCGGCAACGGTGTATGGAATGACGTCACTGGGGATAGGAGTGGCATCAGATAGTGTTTGCGGACGAATCCAGGTTCTATTTATTTGAGAATGATAAGCGAATAAGAGTGGACGATCAAGAACGAAGTGCTCGTATTAAGAAGGGTGTAAGACAAGGCTGTAGCCTTTCGCCCTACTCTTCAATCTGTACATCGAGGAAGCAATGATGGAAATAAAAGAAAGGTTGAGGAGTGGAATTAATATACAAGGTGAAAGGATATCAATGATACGATTCGCTGATGACATTGCTATCCTGACTGAAAGTGAAGAAGAATTAAATGATCTGCTGAACGGAATGAACAGTCTAATGAGTACACAGTATGGTTTGAGAGTAAATCGGAGAAAGACGAAGGAAATGAGAAGTAGTAGAAATGAGAACAGCGAGAAACTTAACATCAGGATTGGTGGTCACGGTCAATGAAGTTAAGGAATTCTGCTACCTAGGCAGTAAAATAACCAATGACGGATGGAGCAAGGAGGACATCAAAAGCAGACTCGCTATGGCAAAAAAGGCATTTCTGGCTAAGAGAAGTCTACTAATATCAAATACCGGCCTTATTTTGAGGAAGAAATTTCTGAAGATGTACGCCTGGTGTACAGCATTGTATGGTAGTGAAACATGGACTGTGGGAAAACCGGAACAGAAGAGAAAGAAGCATTTGAGATGTGGTGCTATAGACGAATGTTGAAAATTAGGTGGACTGATACGGTAAGGAATGAGGAGGTTCTACGCAGAATCGGAGAGGAAAGGATTGTGTGGAAAACACTGATAAGGAGAAGGGACAGGATGATAAGACATCTGCTAAGACATGAGAGAATGACTTGCACGGTACTAGAGGGAGCTGTAGAGGGCAAAAACTGTAGAGGAAGACAGAGATTGGAATACGTCAAGCAAATAATTGAGGACGTAGGTTGCAAGTGCTACTCTGAGATGAAGAGGTTAGCACAGGAAAGGAATTCGTGGCGGGCCACATCAAACCAGTCAGTAGACTGATGACCACAAAAAAAAAGCGAATTTTGGTTCGCCACAGGCAGGGCGAGTAGCATCACAGTGACTGCCTTCCCACAAGACATGCAGCGCCAGCTCAGGGCTTCGAGGTGTGCGGTGCTATTGGGCACAGCCACAAACCACAACTGTTGCGTATCCAGGGCATGGTGACCAGTGTGACCCACGTGAATGACATCCTGCGACCTGTAGCCATACCCTTTGTGCACAACACTCCAGACGCCATTTTTCAGCAGAACAATGCACCACCTCTTGTTTCTCCACGAACACGTACCTTCTTGGTGTCACGGGATATCAGCCTTTTTCCGTGTCCCACCAGATCACAAGACTTGTCGCCAATCGAAAATGTGTGGGATATGGTGAAGCGACGGGTGCAGTGCTGTGACCAGATACCAACCACTACAGATGAACTTTGGAACCTGGTGAATGCAGCAATGATGACTATACCACAAGACGCCATTCGCGCCTTATACGCGTCGATGCCGTCACGCTTGGAACAGGTATCAGGGCTAATGGCGGACCCTGTGCCTTTTAGGCAACAGGACACATGCTAAACCGATGTGACTGAAACGCTAATCATTTCTGCAGAGCATAATAATGCACGTATGCTGTGAATATGAACGGCCTATCTCTATTTGTTCAAGGTGTTCTCATTTTTCTGAACCTGAGAGTGCGTAGGTCGGCGTTCTACACTATTGGCCATTAAAATTGCTACACCACAAAGATGACGTGCTACAGACGCGAAATTTAACCGACAGGAAGATGATGCTATGAAATGCAAATGATTAGCTTTTCAGAGCATTCACACAAGGTTGGCTCCGGTGGCGACACCTACGACGTGCTGACATGGGGAAAGTTTCCAACCGATTTCTCATACACAAAAAGCAGCTGACCGGCGTTGCGTGGTGAAACGTTGTTGTGATGCCTCGTGTAAGGAGGAGGAATGCGTACCATCACGTTTCTGACTTTGATAAAGGTCGGATTGTAGCCTATCGCGATTGCGGTTTCTCGTTTCGCGACATTGCTGCTCGCGTTGGTCGAGATCCAATGACTGTCAGCAGAATATGGAATCGGTGGGTTCAGGAGGGTAATACGGAACGGCGTGCTGGATCCCAACGGCCTCGTATCACCAGCAGTCGAGATGACAGGCATCTTATCCGCAAGGCTGTAACGGATCGTGCAGCCACGTCTCGATCCCTGAGCCAACTGATGGGGACGTTTGCAAGACAACCATCTGCACGAACAGTTCGACGACGTTTGCAGCAGGATGGACTATCAGCGGTTACCCTTGACGGTGCATCACAGACAGGAGCGCCTGCGATGGTGTACTCGACGTCGAACCTGGGTGCACGAAACGTCAATTTTTCGGATGCATCCAGGTTCTGTTTACAGCATCATGATGTTCCCATCCGTGTTTGGCGACATCGCGGTGAACGCACATTGGAAGCGTGTATTCGTCATCGTCATACTGGC
Organism: Schistocerca americana; assembly: GCF_021461395.2. Taxonomy (NCBI): domain Eukaryota; kingdom Metazoa; phylum Arthropoda; class Insecta; order Orthoptera; family Acrididae; genus Schistocerca; species Schistocerca americana. The sequence continues at coordinate 154,991,198 of NC_060121.1, forward strand.
GTATTACCCGGCGTGATGGTATAGGGTGCCATTGGTTACACGTCTTGGACCCCTCTTGTTCGCGTTGACGGCACTTTGAACAGTGGACGTTACATTGCAGATGTGTTACGACCCGTGGCTCTACCCTTCATTCGATCCCTGCGAAACCCTACATTTCAGGAGGATAATGCACGACCGCATGTTGCAGGTCCTGTACGGGCCTTTCTGGATACAGAAAATGTTCGACTGCTGCCATGGCCAGCACATTCTCCAGATCTCTCACCAATTGAAAACGTCTGGTCAATGGTGGCCGAGCAACTGGCTCGTCACAATACGCCAGTCATTACTCTTGATGAACTGTGGTATCGTGTTGAAGCTGTATGGGCAGCTGTACCTGTACACGCCATCCAAGCTGTGTTTGACTCAATTCCCAGGCGTATCAAGACCGTTATTACGGCCAGAGGTGGTTGTTCTGGGTACTGATTTCTCAGGATCTATGCACCCAAATTGCGTGAAAATGTAATCATATGTCAGTTTTAGTATAGTATATTTGTCCAATGAATACCCGTTTATCACCTGCATTTCTTCTCGGTGTAGCAATCGTAATGGCCAGTAATGTACATACGCCTACTGGAACTCATGTTCTAGTAACTTAGTCGCTGGTTTTTTCCCTTAAGGCAAGAAACTGGAAAATGTTCTTCAACTCTTGTGTGAAATAATAGTACTAAAAATAAAGTTCCATTTACCATATCCTGGTTAGAGTACTGTTTTTCTACTAACACCAGTTTCCAGATAACGACAGAGCGTATAATGTCTGCTGTTCGAGTAAATTTCGAGGGATCATAAAATAAAGTTGGAGAAAAGATCCCCACAAGAATAAAAATACAGTGGAAACACTCAATGGTAAGTTTAGAATGTGGCTGTCATGTCGTCTGCAAGCAAGTACGACTTTTAAGAACCGTTACATGGAATTTATGGACTGTTTGTGATAGGCTGTTTGGCACAGAAGTCGGCCAAATAAACGTCCCCTGACGGAGCGCCAGCCCTTCGACTCGGCGCCTCTTTTATGGCTTGCATGTGAGTGGAGCTCCTCGCTTATTCAAGCAGCTCCGTAACTCTCTCGAAACAGCAGAGCAGCTTATGCCTCAGACCATTGCACACACATAGCTGACCACCCGTCAAGATAACTGTTAGACTATGAGGGCATCCACGACTGGGGTTAGTGACGAAATGAAAAGAAAGCAATGACGAGCAGCTTGACAGAGAACAGTAACGCAATAAAATCCAAAGTAAGGCAAACGAACCTGCCAACTAAGTACGCATGTAGAACATGATCGAAAATAGGAGTGTGAAAAAACATGTCATTGATGAAAAATACCCTCCTGAAAGACGCCAGTTCTCTGCTGTAAAAAAGGAGCACACAGTTTGAAAGATTAATCCGTGTGGTAAGATAATCCCAGCCTTAGCGATTCTACCTGGGAACTTATATGAGGAACGGATTACGTGTTCTGTCGCCCTACTGCACATAAAAAATAGCTCTTCGTAGCCGTGTATTTAGGAACGTTACCTGCGCAACAAAAGATCTGCTTTCCCCTGCAACAACTCCTGAAATACCCTGTAGAGCCGTGGCATGGACAAGACTAATGTCTGAAGTAGTTCAAAAATGGTTCAAATGGCTCTGAGCACTATGGGACTTAACTTCCGAGGTCATCAGTCCCCTAGATCTTAGAACTACTTAAACCTAACTAACCTAAGGACATCACACACACATCCATGCCCGAGGCAGGATTTGAACCTGCGACCGTAGCGGTCGCGCGGCTCCAGGCTGTAGCGCCTATAACCGCGCGGCCACCCAGGCCGGCTCTGGAGTAGTACTGGAGGTAACTGACACCATGAATCCTGCAGGGCTGTCCATAAATCCACACGAGTAAGAGGGGTTGGAGATCTCTTCTGGACACCGCATTGCCAGGCATCCCAGATATGCTGAATAATGTTCATGCCTGGGGAATTTGGCGGCCAGGGAAAGTGTTTAAACGGAGAAGAGTGTTCCCGGAGCCACTCTGTAGTAATTCTGGACGTGTGGGGTGACGCATTGTCCTGCTGGAATTGCTCAAGTCCGTCAGGATGCACAGTGGACATGAATGGATGCAGGTGATCAGACAGGATGTTACGTACGTCTCACCTGTCAGAGTCGTATCTAGATGTATCAGGGGTCCTGTATCACTGCAGCTGCACACGCCCCACACCTTTACACAACCTCAACCAGCTCGAACAGCCCCTGCTGACCTGCAGAGTCCATGGATTCATAAAGTTGTCTCCAAACCCCTACACGTCCATCCGCTCGATACAATTTGAAACGAGATTCGTCCGACCAGGCAACATGTTTCCAGTCATCAACAGTCCAATGTCGGTGTTGACGGGCCCAGGCGAGGAGAAAAGTTTCGTGTCGTGCAGTCATGAAGGGTACACGAGTGGGCCTTCGGCACCGAAAGCCCATATCGATGATGTTTCATTGAATGGTTCGCACGCTGACTCTTGTTGATGGCCCAGCACTGAAATCTGCAGCGATTTGCGGAAGGGTTGCGCTTCAGTCACACTGAACGATTCGCCTCAGTCATCGTTGGTCCCGTTCTCGGAAGAATTGTTTTCGGCCTAAGTGATGTTTCGCCGGTATCGTGATATTCACGGTACACTCGTGAAATGGTCGTACGGGAAAATCCCGCCTCGGAGGCGCTGTGTGCATTTGCTCTTGCGCCGACTATACGAGTAACACCACGTTCAAACTCACTTAAATCTTGACAGTCTGCCATTGAAGCAGCAGTAACCAATCTAACAATTGCTCCAGGCACTTGTCTTACATAGGCGTTGCCGACGGCAGCGCCGTATTCTGCCTGTTTAGATACGGTACCTCTGTATTCGAATACGCATGTCTACACCAGTTTCTTTGGCGCTTCAGTGTATACTCGCCTGCATCTGCACCTCAAATACATCATACTGATACCCAATATGTTTGCACTTATTTGTACAACGTGGTTTTCCGACAGCGAATGGGAAGTTTGGAGTCGCAAGGTAATGTGAATCAAAAATTTATTTCAGTATCGCTTTTCTATTGGAATTATAAGTCACATACTTTGTTAACGGGCTGCATTTATATTTCAAGTTTGAGGTGTATGCTTTTTTTTTTTTTTTTTTTTTTTTTTGACAAACTTGCCAGTCACGACCATATAGATGCAAACTTGGAACACAGAAATCATGCTAATACAACATCACGTAGCCACATTCGTTGCAAGATTTCTACGTGAAATACGTTTGCGTTCTCAGAAGGAAGGAGCATACACGTGGCAAGAGCTCACTCGCCGTCTGTTAACTTACACGTTAGGTCCACAGCACGTGGCCACCATTTGAACACATCGTTTGCAACAGTGGGTGCTCTGAATGAAAGTCTAACTGCACGAAACAACCATTATGATGAGACTTCGTATAAAATCGTTCTACAGACCCAAATAGATTCAACCATCTAAATGCTAAGGTCGACGAGCTATCAAGCCAATGATTTTTTAATCATGAAGTCATATCAAAAGAGTGACTGGCGACGTAAATATTCTCCCTTGATCGTATTAAGAAATGTTAAGAGGTACCGGCACTTACATTTACACTACTGCCCATTAAAAACGCTACACCACGAAGATGACGTGCTACAGACGCGAAATTTTAACGACAGGAAGAAGATGCTGTGACATGCAAATGATTGGCTTTTTAGAGCATTCGCACAAGGTTGGAGCCGATGGCGACACCTACAACGTGCTGACATGAGGAAAGTTTCCAAGCGATTTCTCATACACAAACAGCAGTTGACCGGCATTGCCTGGTGAAACATTGTTGTGATGCCTCGTGTAAGGAGGAGAAATGCATACCATCACGTTTCCGGCTTTGATAAAAGTCAGATTGTAGCCTATCGCGATTGCGGTTTATCGTATCGCGACATTGCTGCTCGCGTTGGTCGAGATCCAATGACTGTTAGCAGAGTATGGAATCGGTGGGTTCTGGAAGGTAATAAGGAACGCCGTGCTGCATCCCAACGGCCTCGTATCACTAGCAGTCGAGATGACAGGCATCTTATCCGCATGGCTGTAACGGATCGTGGAGCCACGTCTCGATCCCTGAGTCAACAAATGGGGACGTTTGCAAGACAACAACCATCTGCACGAACAGTTCGACGACGTTTGCAGCAGCATGGACTATCAGCTCGGAGACCATGGCTGCGGTTACCCTTGACGCTGCATCACAGACAGGAGCGGCTGGGATGGTGTACTCAACGACGAACCTGGGTGCACGAATGGCAAAACGTCATTTTTTCGGATGAATCCAGGTTCTGTTTCCAGCGTCATGATGGTCGCAACCGTGTTTGGTGACATCGCGTTGAACGCACATTGGAAGCGTGTATTCGTCATCGCCATACTGGCGTATCACTCGGCGTGTTGGTATGGGGTGCCATTGGTTACACGTCTCGGTCACCTCTTGTTCGCATTGACGGCACTTTGAACAGTGGACGTTACATTGCAGATGTGTTACGACCCATGGCTCTACACTTCATTCAATCCCTGCGAAACCCTACATTTCAGGAGGATAATGCACGACCGCATGTTGCAGGTCCTGTACAGGCCTTTCTGGATACAGAAAATGTTCGACTGCTGCCCTGGCCAGCACATTCTCCAGATCTCTCACCAATTAAAAACGTCTGGTCAATGGTGGCCGAGCAACTGGCTCGTCACAATATGCCAGTCACTATTCTTGATGAACTGTGGTATCGTGTTGAAGCTGAATGGGCAGCTGTACCTGTACACGCCATCCAAGCTCTGTTGGACTCAATGCCAAGGCGTATCAAGGCCGTTATTACGGCCAGAGGTAGTTGTTCTGGGTACGATTTCTCAGGATCTGTGCACCCAAATTCCGTGAAAATGTAATCACATGTCAGTTCTAGTATAATATATTTGTCCAATTAAAACCAGTTTATCGTTTCTTCTTGGTGTAGCAATTTAAATGGCCAGTAGTGTATATACCAAGGTTATTTTATTTAAGGATGACTGAAAATATTAAAAAATAGAATGTCAATGAAAACACTGCAAAAATCAAATGCTGATGAAAGCAATTTGATAATGAAATGTCAGTACAACTGTACCAAGCGTTTCGAAATTTATGACATAAGGGGCTACCGTAACTAGATGAGTATATTTTGAATCGCCTTGCGGTTTTATCAGCATCGGAAGGTTTATTCATATTTCGATTAAGATTTTACTTGTTGCTGCCAGTGCATACAGAAACAACCCATGCTCACTATTTTTTGTGAAGGAATGAAGCTATTATGGGCTATTTGAATTTAGTTAAATGTAATTTCATGGGGGCGTGACAAAGCAGACGACGCCCTGGCTACAGAAAAAATGGCGGACGTACATTCATTTTGCTTCAAACACGGTGGCTGTACAGCTACTCTATGAAATTTAAACTCGTTGCTGTCTGTTAACTTGAATGGAAAATCTCTGATGTATGCCGTTACCAACCTCGCTAATTCTACCACAGAGGGTTCTCTCTCCCCTCCCCCCCTCCCCCTCAATCCCCTCTTTGGTTGAGTTAGGCGACGATAGCTAGCGCCATAGTGACGAAACGTACTCACAATGAAACTACAGCCACTTCTACAATTCAATTTCCGAATGTGTACATTTGACTTACGGCACCATGTGGAGCGCGGTCGACAGAAAATTAATGTACGAGACGCGTCCAGAAAGTTTATTTCAGGACATTATTTCCTTTGAAGTAGACGTATTCAGTCGGGAAAATTGCGCATGTGCAACAGATCTATGACGTTGTGACTTCCCCTTCTCTCTTTGCTCCGTTTCTTTCGCTGATCTTTCCTCTTCTTTCTTCGTACCACGGCTATATCTCGGGGTTTTCAACGCAGAAATCTAGCGAGAAGGGGGCACACGTGTGTGGTGGTCCACGATATCTTAGTGCTGTGCGGGACCGTCACTCGTGCCTCTGCCTTGAGAAGATTGATGACTGAAGTACGAACATTTCTCAAAAGAAAAATAGGTATGTGCTCTCTTTTCTTTTAAAACTATGAATAGTAGCGTAGCTAGTACTATCTATCGTTCTACTAAACTGAACGAGCGCGACACCATTGATGAAGTTTCAACCTCGAAAGAAGTTTATTAATATCAATTAGCTGAGATAAAAAACACTCATCCAATCCAGAAGTCACTCACAATCAGAGTAATTAGTTTCTGATGTGTGTTTGTGGTCATTGATACTTAAAAGATCGTCCCAGTAATTCTATCACTGTCCGTTTATGAGTTGCTAAGCAACGTATCAATACGTTTACTATGCAATGATTATTATTTGTCGTATCCCGACAGTAAATCGATTCTCGCTTGCTTTAAGCATCAAGACGATTACTATGCCGCTCATATAAGTCTTTGACAGTTATTATCAAGCTAATGTCCGTCAATTGCGGTTAATGTTACTCAATCATACACGCGACGATAACGCCCGATATCCAGACGCATATCTTAAACTCCGCCCCGATATTTGAGAATTCGCGCGCGATTTGTTTGCACCAAAGTCGGGCCGTGCTTCCCTAGAATAATCTTTAAATCCACTCAGGGTTTTAAATTAACAGTTCTATGCCCAATCGTGAAAGTTACAGCAAATCCGCACTCGGCGACTACTTGATCGCGAACTCGAGCAACACGGAAGCTTTTGCTCTTATAAAGAGAAAACATATCATGCATAATGCAACAAGATGATTTGCTACACCAAAACATATTTATATCTATCTCATTAAAAGTCATTACCTATTAAATGTTGTACATTAAATGTTATAAATTCTTCACTCTGCAAATAATCAATAAAATTCAGAAATGAATTACATGTATGAAAAAACTTTCAAGTTGATATGACGTCATGGTCACTGCTTGTTTCGACTCGCCTACACTCACGGTACGCAAAGTAGATGCGACTGAAAGGGTACAGTACCGCCCGACATTGAAAGTAGGTACAAAATACTTCATTATTTTTGTCAGAACAACATATTTTTTTTTGTAAAATAACTCAATTTCAATTAATGCAGCGAAGACGGATACCAGTGTGGGAAAGAATGACAATTTATTTATTTAACTGATCACATGTGCCCTCCCACAAAGTAAATCCCTACATCCAGTTTGGTGAGATCTGTGAAATGAATGAATGTATGGTCGTCTGCTAACCGCAGATAGTGAATGTGAATATATGATCATCTTTGAGACGATCCTTTGGCCACCTTTGGTGGGACCAAAGAGATGAAATTTACCTGAGCTTTGAGCACCTGAAATGTGGCTGACCAATACAGTAGCAAGGTGCTCCCCCACTTCAGGAGAGGTGCGAGAGGACCTCGAGAACGGCCATGTTTCAGCACTCTGCCGCTGGATCTTGTGCTGTTAAGACCTGTTTTAGCTGTGCTCCATAAAGGCAAAAGATTGGAGACATGGTATGCATGTGGAATATTTAAGAGTAGTTTGAAATAATAACTTCTCTATTTCAGGAACTTTTGTGGGGAGAATTAAATGTCAGGCAGGTAATATTAATGGGATTGTAGTAATCTTCGGAAGTGACCAACGGTCACAATGAAACCACGTGTAGCAGTAAGTTGAAATACTTCCGGGTGCTTAAGTTAAGCTGAATTACTAGCGTGTGTACTATAAGTTGGAAATATTTAAGAATTGGCATATGTAGGACTTGAAATTAGAGACGAGTACTTCCATGTGGTGAGTACTGTGTGAGTCTCAATCTGTGTATGTGACAAAGGATAAAGAGAAGTACTCGTCCATGGCATCAGTTGAGGACTCGCGTGTGTGATGAATACGTTCTTAATATTACTTTGCGTGATATGGTTCCGTGTGACACTAGATTCAAACTCTGAGAGAGAAGCAAGGTGAGTCAGCCGTCTATCCAGCAACGCCACTTGGCTTGCATTGCACAGGAAGACGTACATATATCTCCAGAGTTCATGGTAGGAAAGTAGAATTACGAAGTGGGCCAGTGTCGTGTGAAACTGCGATAAATATTAATTGAAGTGGGAAAGCTGAAAATGATAATGTTGTGACTATTCCGTGTGTAGTGTTTCATATTGCAGTGTGGTGTATGTCATGTAATTTGGGTATGTGTGGTTTGCATGGGAGAGTAGCGAGGTAGTTTCAAAAGATTAGTGGGTTATGCGTGTTCCTTTTGTACTGCTCGGTCTGGAGGAAAGTTTCGTGATGATGATTGTGAGAGTCGAAGTGTGAGAAATAATAAAAGATCCACCATTCTATCCAGAAAGTGCACTGTAGCGTTAAATAATTACGAGACCATAATATAGAGATTCACCAATGTAAAGCCATGCCCACTGGGCGGAATTTCTCATGTGTTATTGTTGTAGGTTATAGAATTTGTGTGTTTAGGTTATAGAATTTATCGGAATAAATAAGTTAGTGAAAAGAAAAAGATTGGTGGCCTTTTCCTTCGAATTGTATGTTGTCATGATATCCAGAATTTATAATGTGTGCGCCACTCACATTCTGTGCGATGGCCACGTGTTGATAAAAGCCGTTAAATAAAAAGGAAAGAAAATGTGGTATTGCCAGTGCGTAGTGAACAGTCAGAGTTCTGTAAGTTACTGATAGTCAGATGCGTGTTTCCGTTGCGTATTATTCATACAGGAGGATAATTTGTAACTAAATTGTGAGTACGAGAGTTCATGTTACTCGATAAGTAAGAATGAATCCACTCGCTTGGCAGACCACTCATCTTGCAGGCCTGACTGCTTGATGCCACAGTATGAGCTAGGCATGTGGGTGCCTCTCACGACTATATTGGAGATACTGATGTAATGCCACAACGTGACAATCAAATGCCGGTCGCACAGGCCCCACCTGGTGCAGCAGTGTCCTGGAATGGTGTCTCTTATTTGTTCTCTCGCCGCCTGCGAAGTATGGTCAGTGGTAAGGTGCCTTAACGCTCAGAACATAGCGCCCATCGAAATTGATCGTCAGCTGTGTCAGGTCTAAGGGCAAAACATCATGAGCAAACAGATGCTGCGTCGCTGGTGTAGGCTTGTAAAGTTGATGCATTAAATTGTTCTGAAAGCGGGTTAAAAGCTGTGAGCTATGGGGGGAAGTTAACCTTGCATTACCGAGCAACTGTTTCACCAGGTATCCAGTATAGCTTAGCAAATTCCCAACCAGACTAACATTAATTATAATCTTTTAATAGTCATCTTACGATATATATATATATATATATATATATATATATATATATATATATATATATAAAGAGAATTTAAATAAAAAGAAATAAATCAGTTTATATTTGGACATTTATTTTAACATTGATCGTTGTTTCGTTAAAATTTCAGCATATTAAACTTGATTCATAACTAAACTGGTGCCTTATTTAGGATTGTGAAAATGTGAGTTTGTAATGTTACGGAACAGATCAAATATGGAGCCAAGATTGGGAGACTGCATACAACGCTGCATTCATAAAATAACACACGAAGAACGTTGAAACATATGCAAGAGGAAATTAACCACAACCAAACGATTCAATTTTCACCCAAAGAAGTTACGTTCGTAGCGCAATCCTGTCCGTCATGAAATTAGCACACACTGGTATACTAAATTCCTACTAACTCTCTGTGAAATATTCCCGAAAAGAGTAGGTAAGGGCTACTTTGATGCTTACACCACATGCTTCACGTGGTCAACTTGGTTTACAAATGGTTCAAATGGCTCTGAGCACTATGGGACTCAACTGCTGTGGTCATCAGTCCCCTAGAACTTAGAACTACTTAAACCTAACTAACCTAAGGACATCACACACATCCATGCCCGAGGCAGGATTCGAACCAGCGACCGTAGCAGCAGCGCGGCTCCGGACTGGAGCGCCTAGAACCGCACGGCCACCGCGGCTGGCAACTTGGTTTACACAAAGAGTGTAACTCCACAATAATTTTGATAATTAAAATAAATTACATCGAAACGCAAATTACAAAAGAAAAACCTCGAACTGGTTACTATCGTCTTACTATTAACCTGATGGGTCAAACAATTGTATAAGCACGTGGTACTGGTCTCACAAAGTACACCCCACGTGGGCTGAACATAAATAGAAGTTGCTATATTGAAAAATATTGTCAAGACGAGACGTTATAATCTCACGCACGTTCCACATTACTCACAAACTAGTGACAAAGCAACTACTGAAAGGTATTCTGAACTTCACACTCGAATTACACTGCGTTGCAATTTAAGATAACATAAGATATTTTAGATCTAAACCTGAAATAAAGGTGATTAAATTTTCAGTTAGGCTGAACTTAAGAAATCCATTGTCCTACGGACTTAGCAGAGACGCGCTTAGCCGGAGATCTTACCACTTCAGACGCTCGCCGCAGACAGACTGCCTTGGGCCTCTACCGAGGGTGCTTGTCAGATACAAACGGAAGTGACCAGAGAGGCAGCTTCCTATACCAACATGACAAGGGACGGACAGGACCATACTAAGAATAGAAACCTCTTTGCTTTTATAAAGCGTAGCTACCTGTTCCGACGTTGGTCCTACTGTTCTGTAGCAGACAGGCTTTTCTGCTACCATCAAGCATGCAACTAGAAATACATTTGCTCATTCATCCTTTCACACAGAAGGGAAGGGGGATGACAGTATCTTATCATATACAGTATATAAAAGAAAGCGGATGTAGGCTCCGTATGAGACTGACATGAATTACATATAAACTGTGTTTTAAAGTGTAGTAGTGTGACAGATCGTTCTTGATTATGTGTAAAAGTAACACGTTCCACTGCTCAGTCTCCTCCCAGATAGAGTGAAAAACACCACAGTAAATTTAGAAGAGGAATTTGTGCCGTAAATGACAACATATTTAAGAAATTAACATGAAAGCAATCCAACAGAGACCTTTCAGGCTTTCTTACGAAGTTCGTCATAGTGTCCACGATGAAGAGCGTAGCGGGCGACCGTCCCTCGTCGGTGATCACCTGATAGAGCTGGTGCGGCAGCGCATCCTGGAGAACCGTCGCTTCACTATTATGGAGCTCAGCTGCCGTTTTCCGTAGATATCGCGATCCTTGTTGCATGAAATTGTCACTCAGCACCGCTGTTCAAGAAACTGTGTGCCAGTTGGGTGCCGAAAAGACTGACACCCGAGCACCAAACGAAACGCTTTTGAGCGACACTGACATTTCTGCGGCGTGATCATGATGACGGCGGCGAGTTCCTAGACAGGAAATTCCTGTCCTACGCGCAGCGTTCTGACAACGACACGATGCTCCCATTCACTGGCGATAGACTTCTACGACACAGGAATACAAAAGCTGATACCACAATATGACAAGTGTCCCAATTCTTTTGGTGACTGCGTAGAAAAATAGCTCAAACATTGCTGTACCTATATTTATTATCAAAAACAGTCTTGTTCACAATTTATTTATTACGGTGACCGATTTCAACCACTACTGTGGTCATCTTCAGACCAATCAGTAAGAACCTACTCCTGCTGGAGTATCACTACTCCTGAAGATGAACACAGTAGTGGTCGAAACCGGTCACCGTAATCTCGCTGTTTGGTACCTTCCCCCGAGACAGTCAACCAACAATTGTACGTGTACACTTAATTTTCAACTCCTATCTGTAACATCATATCTTAACCTTCCAATTTCCGTCTTGAGAAATCTTTCACCCAGATAGGAGAATTCTACATCTTCTATTATATCTTCCTCGTCTAGGTGTTAACAAGTAGCTGTTTTTCATCCTACTGCACTTCATTACTTCCGTCTTAGCTCTGTTTATAGTTAACCCATCACCATCGTCATCGTCCTCAAACATTTAACATTCGCTGCTGAATAAAGTCTCACTACTTTGTTGTTATTCTCCAGCAGAAGGAGGTTCTCACTCATTGCTCTGAAGACGACCACAGTAGTGGTCGAAACCGTTCACCGTAATAAATAAATTGTGATCACTTGTATTCGATAGTAAATATTTGTAACACATTGATCACTGTTCACTCCGATAATGTATTCAAAAGAAATTGCTGTATCTGTTGTCAAAAAAGTTTTTCATGTAACTGTATTGTCTTTCATTAAAAAAAAAAAGTAGGAAACCTTACTTTCTGGATGCGCCTCGTAGAAGAAAGTGAAGGCATTTGAAATGCGTGATTGCTGACAGCTAAACGAGCACAAAATATATGAGAATTTAAGTATGAGCTGCCACAGAAAGAGACGTGTGTGGTAGAGCTGGCTACCAGATTACAGAACGATGGGAACTAGTGAAGGACGGCGGTAGACTGATTACGCTTAAAATTCGGTACAAGACTTGGGGCGTGAGAAGTTAGTCGTTTCACTTGGACTCGAGATACGTCTTGTACCTCGCAAAATACTAACACAAATTGTTAGTGCACTCGACCGTCCGGGCAGGTTACATCGGAAAGAGACTTTATTCAGCAGTGAATGTCAAATGTCTGAGGACGATGACGATGGTGATGGATTAACTATAAACAGAGCTCTTACATAACCCTCCACTGGAGGGGGGGGGGGGCAAAAATTTGGTAGCGATGGTGAGTCAATTGGACTTGCCATGAGCAACAAATTTTTCTTACTTAACTAAGTTTACAATCACAGAATATACACATATATATAAGTGCAGAAGATGAAATAAAATATAGTGCACATGCACTGAGTACAGAACATATCAAGCAATGACAAAATGTATACGCAATGAGTACAAATCATATTAACAAATGACATAAGTGCACACGCAGTGTAGTTCAGGACATTTCAGTAAATCACAAAATGTATACGCAATGAGTACAAATCATATTAACAAATGACAAAAGTGCACACGCACTGTAGTATTTACTATTTTACAAGAACTAGGATAGGAAAGGGAAGGATTGCATCATGGTTGTAGCACATTAGGTTGCACGCAGCTGCACTGAAAGTCCATATCTTTCTACAGAAGCACAACACCAAGTGAGACAATCTGAAGTTCTTTTCCCTGAAGTATTAATCAGTGTAGCCAAGACACTGAAATGTTGTATTAATATTCCATGCTATCATTTTGGTAGTACATTAGGTACACCAAACAGTGGGACCATAATAGCATCTCTATCGCTCAAGGTGGTGGACAGCATGTCGTGTCAACACCACGTTCTTGTAAGGTACACCAACGTAGAATTAGTGCAAAAACCAAATATAGAGCTCCATGAGCGTGAGGATAGACAGGACAAACGGATATTACAGTAATTTCTGGTAATTAGATCAGAAGGTGAAGGACATTAAGTCTTATGCCAGTCATCATTGATAATTACTAGTCTATCAACTGATTTGATTAATTGGAGTCACTCATCGCCCAGTTACTGAACATTTCTGTACCATGTATGAAGTATTACAGAATAATGTTCATACGTTATCTATTTACAGAGAACATTGGCACTCATTGACCAGTTACAAACCATCAGAATTCATCATTCAAAACAGGAGCTAATGAGTGTAGCATCAAGCTACTAGTATTCATATATATAGCATAATAGTGACATAATACAAATTTAAAATATAAGAAACAGTGGCATTCGTTGGCCAGCAAGTATTGAGTGTTACAAAACATTTTTCATCATTCAAGTGACATATGACATATTTAAAAATAATTATTGGCTCTCAGTGGCCAGTTACAAACCATCAGAAGTCATCATTCAAAACAGGAGTTAAAGAGTGTAGCATCAAGCTACTGGTATTCATATATATAGCATGAGAGTGACATAATATAAACTTAAAATATAAGAAAGAGTGGCATTCATTGGCCAGCAAGTGTTGAATATTACAAAATATTTTTCATCATTCAAGTGACATATGACATATTTAAAAATAATTATTGGCACTCATTGGCCAGTTACAAATCATCAGAAGTCATCATTCAAAACAGGAATTAATGAATGTAGAGCAGGCATGCATTATTACAAAATATCATTAACTATTACTCAGAACTCGTCATTCAAGTGACATAAGACATAATTAAAATGTAACACTCTGTAACTATTACTCAAAGTCTGTGATTAGAAAACCACATTCAGTATTACTCATAACTCTTTTAAATTGGTAGCATTATTTGGGACTGGTAATACATTTTTTTTCTGCTAGCAATGCATTGCATTGGGATCGATAATTAATTGCTGTGGTATAACTTATTGCTGCAAATGAAGATATGTAACATCATTCGTCATGAGTCAGCTGTAGCAAGGTTATGAGACAAATAGAGTATATGTGATCACATTCATGAATGACACAGGTTTAATGACCAACTGCGTATAGCACATTAATTTCATGAATAATTACTCCTGCAAAAAATACAAAATGGATTATTAAGCTGAGAGAAGAAACGCATATTATGCTGAAAAGTAGTGAACTTCGAATTTACAGGTAATGATATGTGTATAAAATGTATATGTTCTCTAGCTGTCTTTTCCAAAACCTTCGGTCATCATACCATGCGACATAAGACATACTGTCAAAACGAACTGCAACAAATACCTAAATAACTACATAGCATAAATACATAAACTTCAACATTATCCTCATCTGCAAAGAAAAACTTCATTATCATTACTATCATCACCTGCAAAGAAAAACTTCAATATCCATATCATCATAATTCCATTATTATCATCACCTGCAAAGAAAAACTTCATTATCCATATTAGAATATTCTGCATCACTATTCACCATCATTCATTATCATCTGGAAAAAGACACTTCATCATACAACTATTCATAGTATAAAGTTCCTTATTTCTAGCATATTTCATCACTAAAACTAAGATGTGTAGTACTGTCTGACAGCCTGCATCAATCGCCTCGTATTCTGAAAGAAAAAATTAGTTAAGACTGCTATCATACGATGTGTATAGTATATTCTTGTTAATGCTTGTTAATTCTGATCCATTTACTCTTCATGACGAGGTATTGCATCTTCTTTCGTTCATTCCGAAGGTGAAATTCCCATTTCTGTTTAATTTATTTCTTTTACACGTTATTTCTTTCTGAAAATGATGAACAATGATTAATGTCTTGCATTTAAATCGTATACCCATTAAATAAAAGCTGGTTTCTAGTGATATAATTGAGCATACAGCATAGCATGACAGAAAACGTAATATGTCAAAAACGTAGACAGTGTTCAGATGCAAAAATGTTCACAGAGTATCACAATGTAGCAGCAAAAAAAAAAAAAAAAAAAAAAAAAAAAAATAGTCACGATGTTGAGATATCATAAGGCAAAATGTCAAAATCAACTGGTGTTTGTTATACCTTAAATATTTCATAGTGCGTACAAACAAAACAGTAAAACAATCATACATACATGGAAAATGGAAAATGTGCACGGTCTGATATGTAACGACAAGAAAAGTGAACTGCTAACCTTACCTTCCCAGGCACTTGCCAAGAAAAAATACGATAATCATCAGTAAGTGTTCATGTGAATATAATTGCATAAGTGGTTATATAAAAAAATCAGGAAATGGCATTACAGTGTAATAAATCGTAAAGTATGTTCATTCAATAAAGGGTTTGATGTTGGAGATATGGTGATTGCCTTTGGTTTTTCTTGTTATCAGAGTTTCGACGTGTTCTACATTGGGGTGAGGAATGCTGCGAATTCGATATGGACCTGCGTATAGAAGCTCAAATTTACTACATCCACTTTTCCTTTGTTAGATAAATAATGTGTGCGTACTAATATCTTCTGTCCAATGTGAAAGTCACGGCGTGTACAAACCTGTTTTTGCTGTCTTCTCCGGCGCTCTGCGGCACGTTTGATGTTGTTCAGCGCAATGTCAATTATTTCATGGTGTCGTAGTCGACGAGATGTAGGAAAGGTTACTAATTCTTTAATTTTGTTAGGTGGTTCAACATTTTTCAGTATAACAGACGGAGATAGCATAGTAGATTCATTTGGTATGGAATTAATTACATCCTGGAATGAGAGTATGTGTGTGTCCCAATCAATATGTTTTTTATGGCAGTATACGAGGTGCGGCTAGAAAAAAACCGGACTGATGCTGGAAAAAACATTTATTTACAATTATTTACAATTTCATGTTATCTCCTTCAATGTACTCTCCTCCTCGGTCTCTACACCGCTCCATACGAATTTTCCACTGTTCATAGCAATGCTGCAGATCATTTTCGGTAAGTCCATACATTACTTCCGTCGCTTTTTCTTTTACTGCTTCAACAGTCTCAAATCTAGTTCCTTTCAAAGCTGACTTGACTTTAGGGAAAAGAAAAAAGTCACAGGGGGCCAAATCAGGTGAGTAGGGTGGATGATCTAAGATGGGAATGTTGTGTTTTGCCAAAAACGTCTTCACTGACAACGCACTGTGAGCTGGGGCATTGTCTTGGTGAAGGATCCATGACTTTTTTCTCCACAAATCGTTCCGTTTTCTCCGTACTCGCTCGCGTAGGGTAGCCAGGACGCTAATGTAGTAATGCTGATTCACTGTTTGTCCCTCTGGTACCCAATCAATGTGTACAATGCCTTTGATGTCAAAAAAAAAAAACAATCATCATTGCCTTGAATTTCGATTTTGACATTCGTGCTTTTTTTTGTCGTGGAGAACCAGGAGTTTTCCAATGCATCGATTGGCGTTTAGTTTCGGGATCGTAAGTAAAAAACCACGATTCATCGCAAGTAATAACATTTTGTAAGAAGGTGGGATCACTTTCAATGTTTTCCAGGATGTCAGAACAAATCATTCTTCGGCGTTCCTTCTGTTCAATTGTGAGACACTTTGGAGCCATTTTTGAACACACTTTGTTCATGTTGAAACTTTCATGAAGGATCTGCCTAACACTTTCCTTGTCAACTCCTGTTAACTCAGACACTGCTCTGATTGTTAAACGGCGATCTTGTCGAACAAGTTTACCGATTTTTTCAATGTTTGCATCAGTTTTTGCTGACAATAGTCTGCCAGTGCGAGTGTCATCACTGGTGTCTTCGCGGCCATCTTTAAATCGTTTAAACCACTCAAACACTTGTGTTCGCGATAAACAATCATCGCCGTACACTTGTTGTAACATTACAAACGTTTCACTTGCAGATTTTCCTAGTTTGAAACAAAATTTGATGTTAACATGCTGTTCTTTCTGTACACTCAACATTTTCCGTCGCACAGACGAAACGTCAACTACTTAAAACAGACACCACGGGCAGACTGAGTGCAGGAGGCAGATGAAACTCGAGCAGTAGGCGGAGCGAGAGTCACGTGACAGGCCACGCGACTTTCAGCCTTATTGCATTCGTTTTATTGTTTCACCAGTACCAGTCCGGTTTTTTTCTAGCCACACCTCGTATTCTACACAGTTTACCAATTTCTTTCATTAATCGTTCACAAGGGTTCGAAGAAGCATGGTACCTGGATATATAGATCGGAGAAATGTTTCTAGTTCGTAACATGCGTCTCCATATAGCAGATCGAAACTGTGACCCATTGTCGGAAATTACTTTCAATGCATGCCCTACGGAGTGAAGGTAACAAATTTTGAAGTGAGTTCAACAGCGACAAAGATGTAGCAAAAACCTCTATTAGTTGTGGGAATCGGACCAAAAATGTCTACAGCGGCCATGTGTCTCAATTTAATAGGTACAATGGGATGTAATGGAGGAATATGTGAAGTCGTATCTGACTTCGCTTTCTGGCAGATTTTACATGACGCTAGAACTTGTCGAATACGTTTTTCCATGTTGGTAAAATAACAGTTCTGTCTCAGTATGAGAAAACATTTTCTGGCTCCGTAATGTGCGTAACTTAAATGAGTATACCAGATTAATTGGTTAACAAGCTCGTCAGGAATGCATAATAACCAATTGTTGCTGTCAGGGTGAGAGCGGCGAAACAGAATGTCATTGCGTACAGTGTAATGGTTTCTAATGGTAACATTATTCCTATCTTGCCAAAGGTGTTTAATTTCTTTCCATACGTTGTCTTTACTCTGCTCTTGTGCTATGTCTTGTAATGACGACGAAATGAAATTCTCAAATGCAACTTGTTGAATGTACATGACGCTGAAATTTGCTTTGCAGAAGTTGGTTGCCATGTCTTGCTGATTGTTGCTGAGAGAACGGGATAGTGCGTCTGCTACAATATTTTGTGTACCGGGAATGTGAACAATTGTAAAATTAAATTCTTGTAAATAAAGTTTCCATCTGCTTAATCTGTCGTGTGTAAATTTAGCGGAAAGTAAAAACTGTATAGCTCTATGGTCTGTGTAAACGGTCGTATGTCTTCCATAAAGGAAATGCCAAAATCTCGTAAATGCCCATACAACACATAATGTTTCAAGTTCTGTAACAGAATAATTGCGTTCAGCAGGTGACAGAATGCGACTCGCAAAGGTGATGTTTTTAATTACTGTAGTGCCATCTTCTTCAATTTCCTGAAAACTGTGTACGCCTAAAGCCGTGTTAGAACTGTCGGTGGCAATGGAAAAATTTCTAGTAAGATCTGGGTGCGATAAAAGTGGTGCATTCAACAAAGCATGTTTCAGGTTCATAAATTCAGAATGTGCTTGCTTATCCCAGGACCAAATAATGTTTTTACCTGTCAATTGATACAATCTAGGGGTGTCTAAAGCAGAGTAATGAATAAATTTACGAAAAAAGTTAATTAAACCCAAACAGCTGCGTAGTTGTTTCCTCGTTGTAGGAACAGTAATGTCACGTAAAGCTTGAAGTTTTTCCGGGTCAGCAATGCCTTCTGCTGAAATTACATGTCCAAGAAATTTTATAGAAGTTTTGCCAAAGTGCGATTTACTGAGATTAACTGTGAGTCCTTGTGCACGAAAAGTTCGTAGCAGTTGTTCAAGAATCAGATTGTGTTCACACCAGTTAGCTTCTGCGATAAGAATGTCGTCTACATACGTTGTGATTCTGTCTTTCATGCACAAGTGTGTGTCGGATGTCGTCAAAAGTAATAACATTTTCGTGAACAACATTCTGCGTGTCAAAAGTAGTGCTTACGTTGTTGAAAGATGCAACCTGTACTGTATCTAGGCAAATTCTATCTGACGTGCTATTATTTTCGGGAGGATGCTGTGGCATTTCAACTATTTGTACTGTTCTGTTATTTCTTCCTGACGTATTACGTTCGGGATGATATCTACTGTCTGGTTCATTCATGATAATGTGTTGTTGCGGATGATTCTGCTGCTGGTAAAAACGACTGTTATTAAACGTATTGTTGGAGCTGAAGCTATACGTGCAGGCAGCGAAACATTAAAGCTTGGTTGACCTTGTACATTACATTGTTGGTTAGGTATGCTAACCGGTTGGCTTTGATGCTGTTGCGGAGAAAAAGTCTATTGTTACCAAAATGTGGTCCCTGTTGCTGATAATTTTGACGATACTGATAATTAAAATTTTGTCTGTTATTAAAGTTACGGTGATAGTTATAGAGTGTCTAATGAAAACTGTCACTTTCGGTAAAACTCGTCATATCAGATTTCTTTACACATTCTTAATCCTAGATAGACCGATAGTTGAAGAGTTGTTTTGGTAGATATAAAGGATAGTAGAAGAGAAGGCAGCAGTGCAGAAAACTAAAGATGAAACAGCACTACTACGGCTCGGGGCCCTGTGCACGCTACGGCACATATTCATCTAAGTGTAATGAATCCCCTGAGGTTGATTACGTGCTGCAAATAAATTTTAGCTTTTGCGTTACAGGCAATGCCGGTGAAAATTCAAAAGCAAATTGCTGTATCCACGCCAATGCTAGTTTCTGCATTACAGATAATGGCGGTGAAAGTACAAAAATAAATCGACGTATCCAGTTCAAAGCGTGTACCTGTGCTCTGTCCTTTTTAAATACTTTAGATTTTTTTACGGATAAAAATTGCTTATAATCAACGTTATCGTCTCTGAATTTGTGAACAGGTTCAGGTTTGTGTGAGAATCTGTTTGTCTGTGACACTTCGTATTCTAAGTCACGTAGTCTCTGTAAATTATCTAAGTTACACTGGCTGTGTGAGTGTGACAAATGTTCGGAATGTGCCGTATGCTGTGACGTGTTACTGACTGAAACATTTTTCATTTCTGTCACTTTAATACGTTCGTCAATTTGGCTGTTCTGTTATTCAAATTTCTTATCGACTTCCGTATCCAGAGTGTGTGAAAGTTCTGGTGACTTTAAATTAAACTCGTCGCGTATCTGTGTTGCGTTTTCTGAACATTGTTCAGTGACTGCACTAATTTCATCTCTAAGAGATTCTGTTGTGGCTGCATGTGTATTATTTAATTCTTGTGCAACAGATCTAATTTTCGTAGTACAAGTCTTAGTATCCTCACGATATTGTTCTTTAGTATCATGACGTTGCACGGTAACGGCTGTAATCTGTTCACTAAGTTGTTTGTTCTGTTCATTAAGGTTGTCATGTTTTTCGTTCGGCTGTTTAAAACTAACATTAAATTGTTTGTACGACTCATTAAGTTGTTTGAAATGGTTGTCGAAACTTTCATTAAGTTGTGTGTACGATTCATTAAGTCGTTTGAAATGATTGTAGAGGCTTTCATTAAGTTGTTTGAAATATTCATTCCGTTGTAGCAATACTGCCATAATTTGATCCAAGCCAATATTACCTATTCTATTCTCTGTGCTGTTTGATGGCATACCTGCAATTGTCACGTTTTCTGTAACCATTTGGTCATTCTGTAATTCCTGAAAAGGTTTGCCAATCGAATGTGCACTGTTAGTCACTACCTCGGAATCAAATAAATCTGTCGTATTTTGAGTACGCTGTTCATTTTCGTTAGAAAAATTCATCTGTTCACAATTCAAATTTTGCAAATTGGGTGTATTACACTCGGCAGCGTTCATTGTAACAGAACGACCCGCATCATTAATTGTCGTTAAATTAACAGAGGACAGAATTGAATTTGTTTGTTCATCATTAGGATCAAAATCATTACTAGCGGTCGGTACGCACTGATTGTCTGTAAATGGAGGATTGTCATCATTAACTGAGTGTCGCAAATATTATCAGTCAAATTATTCGAGTCGGCTATTTCACTCATTGCACATCGCGATGTACTCTTTAACAGTTTTTCGCGGCATTTTTCACAAATCAAAATTAAGCACAAATGAAACAAGGACAATGCAAAAATGCAACAAACACAATTACAACAAAGAGCAACAAATTGCCGATGATCTGTGAAAAAAAGAGTGACAAATTAGTAAATGCGTTGCGCCAGATGCAAACTACATTTAAGTAAATAAGAGCAGATAGATGACTACTTATCAGAAGATTCACAAAGAAATACGAACCTGGCAGGGTCGCCAAGTGCAACCTCCCCACAAAAATATAAAAATGAATTTGAACAAAATGTAACCTCCCCACAGAAATAATATTTAAATGAATTTTAAATTATTAATAATTGAATGTAACCTCTGAACAAAATTGGCTCCCATTTATAATCTCTATGCGGAAATGCATTCACATTTAATGTTCCCACAAAATTCTTTTCTCATTTAATGTTAAGTTCGAAACAAAAAAATTCCTGAACACCAAAATAATAAAAAATTCAGTAACCTGGTAAATTTTATGACGACAGCAGTGCTGCACCTCAGGCCTGTATTCTGAATAAAAAAAGCAAAAATTCTTACCTCAATAAAAACTGCGAATATATCTGCTCTTACATAAAAAATTTTCGGCACAGCTCCGTGCAATACTGGCCTATGCTTTGTGATTCATGAAAGGAAAGATAATCCATTGAATAAAATCTTTAAATTGAAATGAATGCTTTTTTAAAAAAAAATACTTTATATTATAAAAATTATTATTGGGGCATTTTTTTAAAAGAAATTGGATGACAGTTAACATACATTACTAGATATGCGCAAGGCTGCTTCTTCACCTTCTACAATAATACTCATCCTCCAGAGTCCCGACCAGAGCAGAGTGCCGACACGCGCAGACTACCGTCGACTACTGCCGACTCACGCAGACTACATACTGCTCTCTGGTCAGAGAGTCTCCTATGTCTTGCCTGTTGCAGGCAGCGCATATAGCGCATACCTCTTACATACTGCTGTTTGAGTATGAGAAATCAGTGGAAACTTTCCCCATGTCAGCACGTTGTAGGTATCGCCACCGACGCCAGCCTTGTGTGAATGCTCTGAAAAGCTAATCATTTGCATATCACAGTATCTTCTTCCTGTCGGTTAAATTTCGCGTCTGTAGCACTTGGTGTAGCAATTTTAATGGCCAGTAGCATATTCTCCATCTCGTTCTATGTGCATGGGCGTACGCCAACGTTGTGGAAGAGCATGTATTCCCCGCTGGTAAAAGCTCTTGTCCTGTAGGCGTAGCCATGTTTCACTGCATGAATGACACCCTTGTCATCTTCCGAGTGCGTTCCCCGTAGAGAATATTTAAGCGGCCGAATGAGATGGAAGTCTGAGGATGCCAGGTCTGTAATGGCATCTGTTGTGGACTGACAAGACAGCCAGTCCACAGTGACGGGTAACCGAAAGGCACGCGCTTAAACTCACGCAGGCTGGCATGAGGTCTGAAACAGGATACGTAATGAATGCTATAAAGAAAAGTACGTACCTGCTGGAATGCTTAACTTTAATCCATCATTTGAATACATCGTTCTGGACGGTACGTTCAAGACTATAAACTGTTAATGGCGCCTGGCTAGGTCGTAGCCATTGATTTAGCTGAAGGCTATTCTAACTATATTCTCTGCAAATGAGAAAGGCTTCGTCAGTGTAGTCGCTAGCAAGTCGTCCGTACAACTGGGCGAGTGCCAGTACGTCTCTCTAGACCTGCCGTGTGGTGGCGCTCGGTCTGCTATCACTGACAGTGGCGACACGCGGGTCCGACATGTACTAATGGACCGCGGCCGATTTAAAGCTACCACCTAGCAAGTGTGGTGTCTGGCGGTGACACCACATTCCTCCCCCGCAAATCGGCGGACGGTCGTGTTATAAGGCTTCCGCCCGCCGTGGGGAGGACCCCATGTTGAAGTATGCGATGAGGTGGGGAGCCTAACAACAGGCGAGGCTGTGCCACCCGCACCCGGCCATTCGGTCCGAGGGGAGCTAGGAAACGCCTGAAAACCTAGTCCAGGGTGCACGCCAACAAGCGGCGTATGCGCCCGTAGAGAGACAGGAGGGGCCGAAGTGTCGACCTCCATCGCGTCGGGGTACCCGACGCGCGAAGACGCCATGTGGTCCGGATCGGGCAAGAGTTCCATGGCGGAGGACATCTGGTCACGGGAAGCGATCGGCGGCGCGTGACCCAGGGAGGCGCCAGGCGGTTGCAGCGACGCGTCCACTGCGGGCGGCGCCGGCGGGAGAACAGGCGGCGGCGGCGGCGGCGGCGCGTCGCCATGGGGCAAATTGGAAGGCAGCGTCGGTAACACCTGGGGATGAGGCGAGCCAGTAGATGGGTCCCCATGGCGCTGACCGGACGGCACCGTCGCTGAAAGCAGACGGGGAGCGGCAGAACCCGTGCGACGACAGGGGTGCAGCTGATAGAGATGCCGATGCACCTCACCAGAGGCCCCCAAAACCAGATACATAGCGCGGCCGAGGCAGCGAAGAATGCGCCCTGCGAGCCAACGCCGTGAACCTCGATAGTTGCGATAGTATCCAACATCGCCTGGAGCAAAAGCAGGTGGCTGCCGCTGCGCAGGAACCTGATGCGGCGGATGTAGCAAAGACATCAAGGTTCGATGAGGACGACCGTGGAGCAACTCAGCCGGCGAGCGACCATCACGGGGCTGAGAGCGATACGAAGACAAAAAAAGCAATAACGCGTCCTCCCGAGAATGCGACTCTTTTAACTTCAACATCTGGGACTTGAAAGTCCGGACCAATCGTTCAGCGGCACCGTTTGACTGAGGCGAAAACGGCGCGGATGTCAGATGTTGAATACCATTGGCCTTGCAGAATGACTGAAATTCCGCGGACATGAATTGTGGGCCATTGTCGGAAACAATAGTCTGTGGAAGACCTTCAATGCAAAAGATAGCGGATAACGCTTGGATGGTAAAGTGACGACCATACAAGAAATCATGGAATTTAGTAACACCAAAGACGAGAGCCAAAGCTTCTTTCTCTATCTGTGAATAATTTCTTTGCGGAGATGAGAGCAATTTGGACGCAAAGGCAATAGCGCGATCATGCGATCCATCTTTGTGCGCAAGCACAGCACCGATCCCGAAATCAGATGCATCTACCATCAACAAAAGGGGTTTCTGGGGATCGAATGACGTAATGCAAGGATTTGAAAGCAACGCCGATTTCAACTGGCGAAACGCGCGTTCGCATTCCGTCGTCGAGACGAACGGAACACCTTGACGGCGTAAGCGATGAAGCGGAGCTGAAATGGAAGAGGCTTGCGGCACATAGTGAGTATAATAATGAAGTTTTCCCAGCACACTCTGTAGCTGCTTCAAATTCTGCGGCGAAGGCAAGTCTGGTATGGCACAGAGGTGCTCTGGACTGGGATGTATGCCTTGGGCATTGATCACATGTCCCAAATACGGTAAGTCACGAGCAAAAAACACACATTTGTCCTTCCACAAGCGAAGACCATTTTGTTGCAAGACCTGAAATAATGGTCGGAGGTTGGCTAAATGTTCTTCTTCTGTCTTTCCGGAGATCACAATATCCTCCAGATAGTTTGCTGCAGTAGGGACCGACGCACAAACAGTTTGCAGATACTGCTGAAACAATGCAGGGGCAGATGCACACCCGAATGGCAGTCTTTTGAATCGATACAAACCAAGATGCGTGTTAACCACCAATACGCGCTGGGATTCGTCGTCCACTGGTATTTGCAAGTACGCATCTGCTAGGTCCAGCGTCGAAAAATATTTACCCGGGCACAGTTTGTCAAAAAGATCTTCAGGGCGGGGTAAAGGAAAAGTTGCAATCACTAGTTGTGGAATCACTGTTGCCTTGAAGTCCATGCAAAGTCTCAATTTTCCAGAAGGTTTTGGCAAAATTACTAAGGGTGAGGCCCAGAGAGAAGCCTGCACACGTTCAATTACACCTTGCGATTCTAAATCGTGTAATGTTCTTGCAACCTCATCATGCAATGCGTGGGCAACATTGCGCGCTCTGAAAAATTTCGGTTGCGAGTTTACTTTCAGGTCCAAATGTGCTTCATAGTTCTTAGCGCAACCAAGGCCAGGTGCAAAAATGTCTGCAAATTCTTCACATAGACGAGAAACACTGGCTGAAGGCACAGTCTGGTTCACTGATAGGACCTGATTTACGATAGACAAGTTAAACAACTGAAGTAAGTCTAAACCAAACAAGTTCACTGCAGAAGAAGAACGAAGGACGTAAAATGACACAAGTTTTGTTTGTCCCTTGTATGTTGCAAGAAGGCTGCACTGTCCTAACACAGGGATAAGCTGTCCTGAATAACTACGTAACTTAACAGTTGCGGCACGCAACGGAGGGTTGCCCAGTTGTTTGTACGTGTCTTTATTGATCAATGAAACTGCAGCTCCGGTATCGAGCTGGAACGGGATCACGTTGCCATTAAAGTCCAAGTCTACAAAAAGTTTATTGTCCTGCTGACGACAAGAGTGACTTTCTCGTGCAAATCGAACTGATACTGGTACAGCAGCACTTGCGACTTGACGGGATTTCCGGCGACGTTGACACACACTATTGGTGGGACGAATACAGTCACTGTTAGAGAAAGTGGCACTGGGCAGAGTGGAATGAACTACATGAATGTCCATGGGCGAAGGTTCACGAGCCTGAACAGTCTTGGTTCGATTCCGGCACGAAGCAAAGGGCCTGGAATGGTTGTGACTGTACGATCGGAGCTTTTTCTGGCAAACACTTTGAACATGACCTTTTTTATTACAGAAAAAGTAAATAGCTTGGCGTGACGGGCAATTCTCACGCGAACGTCTAGTAGCACACCGCGGGCATGATTTCACTGCATTTGCATGCTTGCCCGGCACACGTGGCTGCGCGGACGTGCGCGAGGGCTGTTTACCGTTCCGTGCAGCTCGCCCGGCGGGCCGGTTAATGTGACACACAGCTGGCGAAGTTGCAAATGAGTCCTGAGCAAAGTCAAGCGTGTCTTGCCTATCCAATATGTCTATCACTTGTTGAAGGGAGGGATTGAGTAGTTTCAAAATTTGCTCCCGTATACGACCATCAGAAACGTTCTGTGCAATTGCATCACGCACCATAGTATCTGAATAAGGGAGTCCACAGTCACACTCAAAAGCACAATCCCTTGTAAGGCCTTGCAAAGTTGCAACCCACTCCCGATTAGTCTGACCGGCCATACGTTTGGTACGAAAGAACGTATACCTTTTTGCAACGACATTGACTGATTCCTTGAAATAGGCATCTAAAGCAGACAAAATTTCTTCGTAGGACAGAGTTGCTACGTCGCGTCGGGGAATTAATTCCACTATCACACGGTACGTTTGCACCCCTACACACGACAATAAGTGAGGCTGCCGCTCGTTACCTTGAATTCTGTAGGCGGCGAGTTGAAATCCAAATTGGCGTGACCACTCTGTCCAGCTTTCCATCGCCGCATTGAATTGTCGACACGGCGGTGCAACTGCGTGTGTTGGCTGCAGTAGCGGTGGAGCGGCGGCTGCCGCATCGTTTTGCATTGCACGTTGACCCTGAACGAGCTGTCCAAGGGCATCCAATAACGCCTGCGTCTGCTAAGTCTGCAAGCGATAAAATTCGGACAGTACATCTGGAGATTGTGGCGAAGCCATGACACAAGTAAACTAAGCAAGGATAAAGAACAAGACCCTGTTTTTACTCGTCGCCAAAAATGTTGTGGACTGACAAGACAGCCAGTCCACAGTGACGGGTAACCGAAAGGCACGCGCTTAAACTCACGCAGGCTGGCGTGAGGTCTGAAACAGGATACGTAATGAATGCTATAAAGAAAAGTACGTAGCTGCTGGAATACTTAACTTTAATCCATCATTTGAATACATCGTTCTGGACGGTACGATCAAGACTATAAACTGTTAATGGCGCCTGGCTAGGTCGTAGCCATTGACTTAGCTGAAGGCTATTCTAACTATATTCTCTGCAAATGAGAAATGTTTCGTCAGTGTAGTCGCTAGCAAGTCGTCCGTACAACTGGGCGAGTGCCAGTACGTCTCTCTAGACCTGCCGTGTGGTGGCGCTCGGTCTGCTATCACTGACAGTGGCGACACGCAGGTCCGACATGTACTAATGGACCGCGGCCGATTTAAAGCTACCACCTAGCAAGTGTGGTCATCTTCGGCGGTAATTCAGTCGAATACCGCCCTTCGATCTGTGCTCTTCTGGTACCGATCGAAGTGTTAGGTGTTGCAGGTGCCAGCCAGCCAGCCAGCCAGCCAGCCAGCCAGCCAGCCAGCCAGCCAGCCAGCCAGCCCATCGACGTGCATCAGCCAGCAGCCAGCGGCCACCAGCCTGTGGCCACCACCCAGCATCCAGCATCCAGCGGCGGTCCCGCCACCAGCGGTTGCAGCCAGCGGCCAGCGGTGGTCCTAGCTGCCCCCAGCAGCAGCAGAAGCTGCAGCAGCAGCAGCAGCCAAGGTGTCCCCACCAGCCAGCCGGCCGGGTCGCCCCCCCCCCCCCAGCGGTAGCAGAGTGGGGCTTCGGCCCCAATCTCTTTCTTCATTCTCTGTCCCTCTCTCCTCTGTGTCTCTGGTTTGCTCCTTTGTCTAGTACGGTGTTTTTTTCCCCCTTATCATCATGTCCACCCCCACCACCTCTTCTACCGCCACCACCACTGCCATTATCTACACCTCCCCCTCCGCTGCTGCCACCACTATCATGTGGTGTACCGCTTCACTCCCCCCTCAGTCCATCCCTCCACTCCTCACTCTCTCATCTCCCTCCCTATTTGTCGCCCCGTCCCCAGCTCCTCCCTCCCGTGCCTCCTCTGATCCCTTCCCTCCACTCCCTCCCTCTGCTCCTTCCGTTTCTGCGGCCCCCGCCAGGGTGGTCGCCCGGCGGGCTACTGCCCACGCTCCACTCTCCCCTTCACCTTCATCGTCTTCGTCATCAGCTTCACCATCGCCTTCGCCATCGCCCTCACCGTCTCCGGCGCCGACTCCAGCCCCGGGACCTGCCACTCCCCGCCACATTCCAGTTGTTCCCATCCCCCACGCCTCCTCCACCGCCGTCAAGCGCCCCAGCGGCACCCCGGCCTCCTCTGCTCCCAAAAAGGCTCCGCCTCGTCCCCCTTCCCCCACCCCTGATGCCATGGATATATCTCCACCCGTCCCTGCCCCCTCCTCCTCCTCCTCTACCCCCTCCTCCTACCGCTACCTCCTCTCCCGCCCGGATCCCTCCCTCCTTGAAGCCCGGAACCTCACCCTCTTCCTTCGCCAGCATTGTCCTGGTGCCCCCATCTCCCTCCTCACTCCTCGCCGTGATTCGGTACTCATCTCCTCCGCCAGCCCTACCCTCCACACAGACCTCCTTTCCCGCATCCCTGTCACCCGCTTTGGCCCTCATGCCTCTCTCACACCTGCTCCTTCGCCACCTCCCTCCTGCCAACCCCAACCTCCGCATCGCCCATCGACCCTCACTGCTGTGATCAATCGGCTCAGTCCAGTGATCACGGAGGAGGAGGTGTTGGCGGAGCTTCAGGCCCATCCCCATCTGGAGGTGAGTGCGGTTCGCCGTATCCAGAACGCTGCCGGCCCCACCCGCCTTATGCGGTTTTTTTCTGAGCACGCCCCCTCCGTAGACCGTCTCCTGAAGGAGGGTGCCCTCCTTTTTAACCAGCGTTATAAAGTTGACCCCTCCCGTTCCCCTCCTCAATCCCTCCACTGCCAAAGGTGCTTGCAGTATAATGCGCACCCAACATCTGAGTGTCGCGAGGCCCCCACCTGCCCGCACTGTAGGCAAGCCCACTTTTTATGGCAGTGCCCCAATCTCCAGTCCCCCCCTCCTGTAATACCTGTAACCTCCCTCATCCCACCTACTCCCAGAAGTGTAAGGCCCGACCCCCTCCTACCACTCCTGAACTCACCATTCCTGTCCGCCCTCTGGATGCCCCCACCCCTCCTGGCAACTCCCTTCGCCCACTCCCTATCGCTGAGGACATCATCAGATTCCTCACCATTGTCCTGCAGAATGTTCATCCTTTTCAGCGCCCACACACCCTCCAACAGATCTCCCTCGCCGCCCGTTCCGTTTTCCACCTCAAAATGTACGCCACCTACTCGAACAACCAGGCCCATTTCACCTTCTCCCATCTTGACACCCTCGTTTAAATCCCTGTCATGGCATGGCAGCACCGTATCCTTTTCAACAACATCCGCTCCCTTCCCGCCAACAAGAACCTCTTCCTACACACTCTTGCCACCCACCGCGTGGACGCCTTCCTCCTTAATGAAACCTTCCTCCAACCCCATCACACCATCCACACTTCGGCCTACCTCCTCCACCACTCCGATAATCCCCTCCCAATTGCGCGTGGCGGAGTTGCCATTGGGCACCATCGCCAGATCCCCGTTCGGCTCCAACCTCTCCTTCCCGACTCCACCGAACACCTGATCCTTAGTCTCTTCTTCCCCGGCCTTACCGTTACCTGCGCCACTATCCATGTCCGCCCCAACGCCCCTATTCCCTTCGACTTCCTCTCCCACGTCAACCGTACCTTCTCCTCCTACGTGATCGCCGCCGACCTCAACATCCATAGTCGTTCTGCTGCCCAGTTACGGCGGTGGCATCGGTTCCTCTCCTCCCTTCAAGGCGACCTCATTCCCATCCCCCAGCACACCCGTCCCGAATCCGACTCCACTCCCGATGTTATCCTCTCCTCCCCCAACCTCCTTGGCCACATAACGGTGGATGTCCTGGAGCCTATTGGTAGCGACCATCTCCTTGTCCTCCTCACCGTTTCAGACGGTCGTCGCCCCCGCCCCGACCCCCATCATGACCCTCCCCCTAAGTACGCCCATGATTATTCCCGTGCCAACTGGACTGCCTACCGGAATACAGTCTCTGCCCGGGTCGATAGCCACCCTTTCACCTACCACCACCCCGATGTCACCCATGCCGCCTCCTTTCTCCAGCAGACCTTGTCTGAGGTCGTGGAGGCCCACGTCCCTACTGTCGCCATCCACCCCGACCGTCCTACCTTACCCCCACAGGCTGTCCTCCTCCTCCGTGAATCCCGCCGTCTCTACTGTGCCTTCCTCCGCACGCGTGGCCCGGACACACTCCGACGCCACCGGCAACTCCAGCGACACATTCGTAATTTGCTCGCAGCTAAGAAACGCCGGGACTGGCGACAGACATGCACCCGTTTAACTGCTACCCTACCTATCAACTCGTCCAAGTTCTGGTCAGCCTTCCGTCGCCTTACCAGAACTAAACCCTCCCCCTACTATCCTCTTCTCCATGATGATCACCCTTTCCCTGACACCCATAGCAAGGCCAATCACTTTGCCTCCTACCTCTCAGATGTATTTTCCATCCCTGATGATCCCCGGTTCGATTACTCCCTCTTCCCGGATATCCACGATCGAACTGACACCTCTGTCCCTCCCCTCGCTCCTGGTTTTCAGTACTTGGACAACATTGCACACACAGAACTCAATGCCCCTATCACTACACAGGATCTCATTGCTACACTCCGCACAAAACGCAACACCGCTCCTGGTCACGATCGTGTCACCTACCGTCACCTTCGTGAAGCTCCTGTCTCTTTCCTCTCCACCCTGGCCAGGCTCTACAATATAGTCCTGTCCACCGGTTACTACCCTGACCTGTGGAAAACCTCCCGTATCCTCATGTTCCTTAAACCCGGCAAACCGCCTTCCGCCGTCTGCTCCTACCGTCCCATCAGCCTTACCTCAGTCTTCAGCAAGGTCCTGGAATCTATCCTCACCCGACGCATCCACCAGCATCTCCGCCAGCACCGCCTCCTTCCCGTTACCCAGTGTGGCTTTCGGCCGTCCTTCTCTTCCGACGACCTTCTCCTTCACCTCACTCATCTCCTTTCCGAACAGCTTAATTCCCATCGCTCCGCAATCTTCCTCTCCCTGGACCTCGAACGTGCCTGTGACCGCATATGGCATTCCGGTCTCCTCTTCAAGCTCCAAACCTTCGCCCTTCCCATTAACTACGTCCGTCTGATCGGCTCCTTTCTCTCCCGCCGTCCTTCCTATGTCACCATCCATAACACAGATTCCTACACCTTTTTCCCCTCCGCCGGTGTGCCCCAAGGCTCCGTCCTCTCCCCCCTTCTGTACCTTTTGCACACGGCGGACATGCCGCCGCCGTCACCGCCCGTCCATCTTCTCCAGTTTGCCGATGACACCGCCTTCCTTGCCCTTGCCCCCACCCTGCAGCGCTCCCAACACCTTCTCCAATCCCATCTTGACCGGTTCACCGCTTGGTGCAACCAGTGGTTGCTCAAGGTCAATCCCTCCAAAACCCAGGCGATCATTGTAGGCAAAACCACCCCTTCCTTCCACCTCCTTGATTTCTACAGCACCATCTATGGCGGTCCTATCGCCCTCACTCCCACCTTTAAGTACCTTGGCGTCACCCTGGACCGTCGCCTCTCCTGGACTCCCCACCTCCGGACAATCCAAGCCAAGGCACGCTCCCGACTCAGTCTCCTCAAGCTCCTCTCCGGCCGTACGTGGGGTCTGGACCCCTCCACCATCCTCCACACCTATAAATCCCTCATCCGCCCTATCCTTTGTTATGCCCATCCGGCTTGGATCTCCATCCCCCCTACCTTTTATAAATCCCTCCAAATCCTTGAACACCATGCTCTCCGCCTCGCCTGTCGCATCCGTCTCCCCTCCCCTACGCAGATCCTGTACGATCTCATCCCCTTCCCCCACCTCCTCCTTTTCCTTGAAAGGATGCGGATCCTGTACACCTCCCGTAAACTCGATCCTCCTCACCCGCTCATCTCCCCGATCCTCTCTCACCCAAGCCCGCTGCCGCGCCTGTATTCCCACGTCCCACCCGGTCTCCATCTCTCCACCCTCCTTACCCTCTCCCAAGGTGGCTTCCGCCAGCTCCCCCTCCCTGATGATGCCCTCCTCCCCTCCATCTACCCCTCCTATCCACTTTGACCCTGCCCCACCCCCCACTTCCGGTGTCCTTTCCTTTAGGCACCCTTCCTCCCTTCTCTTCTCTTCCCTTCTCTTTCCTTTTCCCCCGTCCCCTCCCTCCACCCCTCTTCCCCCGGGCTTCCCCTCCCCCTTCCTCCCTCCCCCCTCTTTCCCCTGCCCGTGACATCTCTGCTCTCCCCTCTCACTCTCCCACTCCCCTTCCTCCTCCTCCTCTCTTGGCAGGTCCCCGGACTCGCACACGCATAGTGAACATTCGCGCGCCGGAGATCATCGCCATCAGTGTCTCGTGTGTGTGCTTCGTTTTGTGTTTCGCGTTCTTTCGCAGTTCCAACTCCACTGTTCACATGTGCCGTCGCCGTCCTCCGTGTTTTGTGCGCCGTGTCAACAAGTGTTAGTGTTTTTATCGTCCAGCGTGAACGGCTTCATGTTTATTGTTTTTTTGTATCTCCATTTTTTGCCCGCCGTTTTTTTTGTATTATCTGTATCACCTCTATGTCACGTTATTTTTCCACTTAAGGCTGAAGAGCAGCGTAGTATGCTGCTGACAGCCCGCCTGTATAGGTGATTAAAATTACAATAAAGGAAAAAAAATAAGTGTGGTGTCTGGCGGTGACACCACAGCATCCATATGATTCAGCATGTCTGGAGCAGTGGCTGTGACAGGACGTCCCGAGCGTGGTTGATCATGGAGCTCTGTTTCTGCATTTCCTGAAGCTGTAACTTTCTTTACCCATCACCCAACTGTACTCCTATCAACTGCAGCATCGCCAAACACAGACACAAACGTTTATGCATGTTCACCACGGTTTCTTTTTCTGCACACAAGAATTCGATAACAGCACGCTGCTTGTAACGCGAGACATATGTAGACGCCATTTTGACGCTTTACTGCGGCTCTGCCATCTGCCAGAACGTTCGAAACTTCACCGACGCACAAAACAAACATCAAATGTGAAGCACCATCAAGGACGTTTGTCTATATACATAAATCACTTATTTCAACAAAATGGGGCATTACGTATCGAACGACCCTCATAATATAGTGAAAAGGCGAGGAAATGAATATTAAGCATAGCCCTGCTACGACACCCACGAGTGCTTAACTTGGTGCTCGATGGAGCAAAGAAAACGCGAACTCCGTAGCGCAGACAAAGACTAAACTCTGCTCATCATAAGAATAAACCTGATGTGAACACAAACGCGATGTTTCGTCAGAAGCAGTAGCACACGTACATTGGTGTGATTACGCTCATGGAAGTCAGTCCTATTATGTACACACATCAAAAAAAAATTTTTTGCATCACCACAGTTCGCCGGGCGCTGTGTCCGAGCGGTTCTAGGAGCTTCAGTCTGGAACCACGCGACCGCTACGGTCACAGGTTCGAATCCTGTCTCTGGCATGGATGTGTGTGATGTCCTTAGGTTAGTTAGGTTCAAGTAATTCTAAGTTCTAGGGGACTACCGAATGAGGTGGCGCAGTGGCTAGCACACTGGACTCGCATTCGGGAGGACGACGGTTCAATCCCGTCTCCGGCCATCCTGATTTAGGTTTTCCGTGACTTCCCTAATCACTCCAGGAAAATGCTGGGATGGTTCCTTTGAAAGGGCACGGCCGACTTCCTTCCCCATCCTTCCCTAATCCGAGCTTGTGCTCCAATGACCTCGTTGTCGACGGTACGTTAAACACCAATATCCTCCTCCTCCTCTAGGGGACTGATGTCCTCAGATATTAAGTCCCATAGTGCTCAGAGCCATTTGAACCATCACCTCGGTTCCGACAGTTCGGAACCTGTACAGAAAATTGGAATAAGGATCAACATAAACATCATTTCCGCCCTGTTTCTTGCTCATGAAGACCATACATTGCATTTTGTACCACAATACCTTCATAGGTAGGGGCCCAGATTGCTGTACACACTGGTACCTCTAATACCTAGCAGAACGTCCTCTTGCATTGATGCATGCCTGTATTCGTCGTGGCATACTATCCACAAGTTTATCAAGGCACTGTTGGTCCAGATTGTCCCACTCCTCAAAGACGATTCGCCGTAGAACCCTCATAGTGGTTGGTGGGTGACGTCACCCATAAACAGCCCTTTTCAATAAATGCCAGACATGTTCCATAGGGTTCATGTTTGTAGAACATGCCGGCCACTCTAGTCGAGAAATGTCGTTATCCTGAAGGAAGTCTTTCACAAGATGTGTACGATGGTGGCGCGAATTGCCATCAATGAGGATGAAAGCCTCGCCAATATGCTGCCGAAATGGTTGCACTATCGGTCGGAGGATGGCTTTCACGTATCGTATCTTTTAGCTGCAATATATATATATATAGCAGGTCAGCAACTGGAAGCAGTTAATTCCATAAATTATCTGGGAGTAGACATTAGGAAGGATTTCAAATGGAATGACCATATAAAATTAATCGTCGGTAAAGCAGATACCAGACTGAGATTCATTGCAAGAATACTAAGGAAATGCAATCCGAAAACAAAGGAAGTAGGTTACAGTACACTTGTTCACCCACTGCTTGAATATTGCTCATCAGTGTGGGCTCCGAACCAGATAGGGTTGATAGAAGAGATAGAGAAGATCCAGCGTGCTTCGTTACAGGACCATTTAGTAATCGCGAAAGCGTTACGGAGATGATAGATAAACTCCAGTTGAAGACTCTGCAAGACAGACGCTCAGTAGCTCGGTACGGGCTTTTGTTGAAGTTTCGAGAACATACCTTTACCGAGGAGTCAAGCAGTATATTGCTCCCTCCTACGTATATCTAGCGAAGAGACCGTGAGGATGAAATCAGAGAGGTTAGGGCCCACACAGAGGCATACCGACGATCTTTCTTTCCACGAATAATACGAGACTGGAATAGAAGAAAGAACCGATAGAGGTACTCAAGGTACCCTCCGCCACACACCGTCAGGTGGCTTGCGGAGTATGGATGTAGATGTAGATGTATGTAGAGAGGCATCATCTTCGGCATGAAGACCACAACAACAACTACGACGACAACGAGAACAACAACAACAGCAACAATAACGAAAATCGCAGACTATGGGTGACTGGATCGAGGCTTTGTTCGAAAGCCAAAGGAAACCGTGGCTGGAACCAACAATCGATATCACTCATGTGCCTGCAGCCATCAATGAAGCACTCTCTAGGCTAAATGATCGGTAACATGGTATCGTGACCACTCGCAGGTGGCGTTCCTAATAGTTTTCAGTTTCAGAATGGTAGGACGGTAGCAAGAAATCAGCGGCAATATGCATTATAGTTAAAAGCTTCTAGGGTGATAGGCCGCGACATATTTCTTATAAACGATCGATGTTTCGACCCCAATGAAGTAACCTTCATCAGGATCTTGTGGTGTCCGCTGTTGATTGAACACTGGTCAGAGACCAGCGTCCTCTTCTCTTATAAAGAGAAATTTTCCAGCGCTTGTGCTGGAAAAGTGAGATTATTGCGTAAATTTCTTGTGGCTACCATTGGTGGGCCATCGTCATCAGTTAGAAATGGATTTTTGTGCACTTGTGCTGGAGAAAGGTTATTGGTTAAAATTCTTCCTGCCGCTGTTGGTAGACAGTCATCGTTGGCTAGAGCAAGAAAGGGGAAATGTTTATCCAATTTTTCTGTTGTCCGCAGAAGTGGCTTGTATTGCTCGCACGCCGCGGCCAAGTATTCACTTCAATGATGGCGAGGATCCACAATGCCGGTAATCTACAGCCATGCTCTCTATTGAAATTACATGGGTTCTTAGAGCAATGCGTGCGGCGTGCGAGCAATACAAACAATGTCTTGGAAGTCATCTCTGCGGACAAAAAGATTTTGGATAAACGTTCCCCCTCTCTTGCTCAGCCCATTTCGCTTCTAGCCAACGATGATGGTCGAGCAGTAGCAGCAGGAAAAGTTTTAACCAATAACCTTTCTCCAGCACAAGTGTGCAAAAATCCCTTTCCAACCAATGACGTTGGCTCACCAATGACAGCCACAACAGATTAGCCAACAACCCCCTTCTTCGGTATCAGCGCGGGAACACTTCACTTACTACCCAATGACTGTGGCTCATCATTGGCATCCATAAGAATTTTACCCAATAATTCCGCTTCTCCAGTACAAGTGCGGGAAAACTCCCTTTTATAAGAGAACGCGACACTGGTCTCTGACAATGTTCTATCAGCAGAGGATACCACAAGATCCTGAAGAAGATCCCAGCAGAGGGGTCGAAACGTCAGTCAGCTATAGGAAATATGACTTGGCCTAACAACCCAGAAGATTTTCAGTTCAGTGACAATGCTCAAGGAAGCCTGCAGACTTTGTATGTGAGTTAAGGTGTCCTTAAGTAACGTACCTTATACTGACGCAGATCAAGAGCTGTAAAATAAAGTACTGAAGTTTGATTTGTGATCAATAATTACATCGGTTGGGTAGCAACATGTTGTGACCCTTAATTCAACATAAAAGCTCTGAAGAATTATGTGTGTTAGAGCAAGTGCCTCTTTCCGTCGTGTTCTATCACGCTAGTTGCTAAGTGCAGTGGCAACTACAGAGAAATCCAGACCATAATGAGCAACCAGCGCTGAACTACGTTTCCATTTCAACTCAGTACTGTGCTGTGTCCTTACATTTCCAATAACTTCTTTCTCACTTATTCTCGCCAGTAACTGAACTAGAAACGCCTACGTAATAGAGCGTATCACATCCTTGCGCTATGACGATGACACGTCGGCTTGCATTCGACGAGACACTGTTAGCTTTCGGGCTACATTGACCTAGGATCGCACAACGGCCGTCAACAGCTCACTGAGAATGCTTGGATCTGGATCCGTAAAACACACACACACACACACACACACACACACACACACACACTTTGCACAATGGCATCCAAGATATCCTTAAAAAAAATTGTTCATGTGGCCTCAGACATACTCTCACGTCTGTGGAGTATTGCTCAAAACCTTATTACACATGGCATGTTTTCAGATGTTGAGCCAAGTTATTTTTATGCAAAACGTTTCGATCACCGATGCAGCCATTTACTTCAGGTGATGCAAGTTGTGCTGTTGTGTGGACTCGCTGACTGGTCTCCAGATTATTAACTATTGCTTTTCCTTTTCAATTATGTGTTGTTCACTGATGAAACCTCATTCACTAGTGATGGCGTATTCAGTCATCATAATGAGCCTTTATGGGCACCAGAAAGCCCCCACGGTGTGTGGCATCACACGCCACAGCATCGCATCACAGTCAATGTGTGGACAGGTTTGGTCGGCGACTGCTTAGTGGCACGTACCTTTTACCATCCCACTTGACCGCCGCGCACTATCAGACCTTTGTGGAACAAGTTCTTCCTGGCTTGCTTGAAGATGTTGCAACATATGTGGGGCGCAGCATGTGGTTCCAGCATGATGGGGCGCCGGTTCATTTTGAACTAGTAATCCGTTGGCATTTGGACAGATCATTTCCGCATCGATAGACTGGGCGTGGTGGACCGTTTCCCAGGACCCCACGCTCACCAGATTTATCGAGCCATGATTTATTTCATCTACATCTACATCATACTCCACAAGCCACCTAATTGTGTGTGGCGGAGAGTACTTTCGGTAACACTATCTTATCCCTCCAACCTGCATCTACATTTATACTCCGCAAGCCACCCAACGGTGTGTGGCGGAGAGCACTTTACGTGCGACTGTCATTATCTCCGTTTCCTGTTCCAATCGCGTATGGACCCCGGGAAGAACGACTGCCGGAAAGCCTCCGTGCGCGCTCGAATTTCTCTAATTTTACATTCGTGAACTCATCGGGGGGTATAAGTAGGGGGAAGCAATATATTCGATACCTCATCCAGAAACGAACCCTCTCGAAACCTGGACAGCAAGCTACACCGCGATGCAGACCGCCTCTCTTGCAGAGTCTGCCACTTGAGTTTGCTAAACATCTCCGTAACGCTACCACGCTTATCAAATAACCCTGTGACGAAACGCACCGCTCTTCTTTGGATCTCTTCTATCTCCTCTGTCAACCCAGCCTGCTACGGATCCCACACTGATGAGCAATACTCAAGTATAAGTCCACTCGCGAATAGTGCGTGGGAAGAATGATTGTCGGTAAGCCTCTGTATTGGCTCTAATTGCCCTAATGGGTAGCCATGAAATCTCTGATGTATCGCCAGTCTGTGAAGTCTGAAATGGATCTCGTCGCAAAAATCATCTGCACAGCTGATACAACAGTAGAAACTCCCGGTGTGACCGGACGTGTCCGGCAATCAATGCTCCCTCGGTGTCAGGCATGCGTGACCTCTGACTGTGCAGACATCGAGCATTTATGCGACATTAGAGCAGTATTCGTGTCGTACACCATATGTACACATCACGTGCGATAAGCGTTTCAAATGAATCGTTCTCTTGTTTCCTTTTCTGTCTTCGACCCCCGCTACCACTTACATCTGACCTCTGCGGCCTTGGGTTGCTATGCAATTCTCAATCCTTATGTTGTGCCCCACCCACCTAGACCTTTGTCGCAACGTTTCGGGAAAAATCTAACCATGTTTGATAAGTGTTGGCTGCAGTGGCCTCATTACACCCATGGAAACAGCCTTGTACTAACCTTGGTGTCGTGCAGCTATTTCTAGGCGCTACGTCCTTTGACGGTCACCTCCTTTGGAAATTTGTGTTAAGGTCTTATGGGACCAAACTGCACAGGCCATCGGTCCCTAAGCTTACGCACTACTTAAACTAATTTAAACTAACTTATGTTAAGGACAACACACACCCACACACCCATGCCCCAGGGAGGACTCGAACCCCCCGACGAAAGGAGCCGCGCGGACCATGCCGCCATTGACCGCGCGGCTCACCGACTTTCAAATGAAGTCGGTTTGTTGTTGTTGTGGTCTTCAGTCCTGAGACTGGTTTGATGCAGCTCTCCACGCTACTCTATCCTGTGCAAGCTTCTTCATCTCCCAGTACCTGCTGCAACCTACATCCTTCTGAATCTGTTTAGCGCATTCATCTCTTGGTCTCCCTCTACGATTTTTACCCTCCGCGCTGCCCTCCAGTACTAAATTGGTGATCTCTTGATGCCTCAGAAAATGTCCTACCAATCGGTCCCTTCTTCTAGTCAAGTTGTGCCACAAGCTCCTCTTCTCTCCAATTCTATTCCATACCTCCTCATTAGTTATGTGATCTACCCATCTAATCTTCAGCATTCTTCTGTAGCACCACATTTCGAAAGCTTCTATTCTCTTCTTGTCTAAACTATTTATCGTCCATGTTTCACTTCCATACATGGCTACACTTCATACAAATACTTTCAGAAACGACTTCCTGACACTTAAATCTATACTCGATGTTAACAAATTTCTTTTCTTCAGAAACGCTTTCCTTGCCACTGCCAGTCTACATTTTACATCCTCTCTACTTCGACCATCATCAGTTATTTTGCTCCCCAAATAGCAAAACTCCTTCACTAATTTAAGCGTCTCATTTCCTAATCTAATTCCCTCAGTATCACCCGATTTAATTTGACTACATTCCATTATCCTCGTTTTGCTTTTGTTGATGTTCCTCTTATATCCTTCTTTCAAGGCACTGTCCATTTCGTTCAGCTGCTCTTCCAGGTCCTTTGCTGTCTCTTACAGAATTACAATGTCATAGGGGAACCTCAAAGTTTTTATTTTTTCTCCATGGGTCTTGATTCCTACTCCAAATTTTTCTTTTCTATCCTTTACTGCTTGCTCAATATAGAGATTGAATAACATCGGGGATAGGCCACAACTCTGTCTCACTCCCTTCCCAACCACTGCTTCCCTTTCATGCCCGTCGACTCTTATAACTGCCATCTGGTTTCTGTACGAATTGTAAATAGCCTTTCGCTCCCTGTATTTTACCCCTGCCACCTTCAGAATTTGAAAGAGTGTTTTCCAGTCAACATTGTCAAAAGCTTTTTCTAGGTCTACAAATGCTAAAAACGTAGGTTTGCCTTTCCTTAATCTATTTTCTAAGATAAGTCGTAGGGTCAGTATTGCCTCACGTGTTACAACATTTCTACGGAATCCAAACTGGTCTTCCCCGAGGTCGACTTCTACCAGTTTTTCCATTCGTCTGCAAGGAATTGGTGTTAGTATTATTTTAAAAGATGTACGGAAATATGTGAGTGACGTTTCGTCTCTGACAAAGACAGTATTCTGATTGACAACCAAAAGAGGAACAGGAAATTAATTATTCCTCCCACGAATTATAACGAAATCAATTCTCAACCATTTGATTGAGAGTTTTAAAATATCCTCTAACGTCTCCTAAGAACTGTTCTGGAATGCTCTTGCACGCAACAAACAATTTACCTAGTCTTGCCGCTGCAACTGCGTGATCAGCAACATCCTAAAATATTTCAAAAAGCAATATTGCGATCCATGCAGAGTGCAATGCATGGACTAATTACAACAATTACTGCCATATCTTTATACATAGAAATTGAATCGTCAGGAGGGGTCTGTCAACTAACCTTAAACGATGCAATGAAAAATGAAAGAAACCAATAAAAACTTTTAATTTGGTATGTTCAGACAGTTAATGACTTAAATGCTGACGAACTTTACTCAGACTTTTAATTATTTCACAATGTCTTGACTCAATAAACGCGGTTCTGGCCACAACAAAGATACGAATATTGCTCTGAGTGTGTGCATACATAAATCTGACAAAGCCCCTCCAGTGTGCAAGTAGCCATCAGCTACATGCAACGAAAAGGCAAATTATCAAGAATGCTCAATTAATACCAAAGTCTCCTGCGGCGCTACTAGCAAGATGACGGCAGGCTACGACCTCTCACGACTTCTCTCCACCGCAAGCTGCGTCCGACCACTTCTGACTCCCCTCGACAACTTCTCGCTCGCTACTACTCGTGATAATAATATCTCAGAGTTTGTGTACCCACACAGCAGAATCATAGACGTCCAGCTTTCATCCTTCTCAGAGAGCGCACCGAAATTCCGCGGGACGCACATGACGTTAACAGACTGAGTGCCGGACGCCAAGTTTCTAGGACAGCGTAGTTAAGATGTCTATCGAAATAAAGACGCCGCAAAACCTAATAAACTGGGTCGCAGTGTTCGATTTAAATAAGTCTGATCTCTGTTTCAGTTCTCGATTTCCTGTTACCTAGATTAAGTCTGATGGCAGGTATAGAATTTCTGAATATTTTCTTCAGAATTGTATCATTGGCTGAGTAAATGCGTCAATAGCTGCTGGTACATCTTTTACTGTCTGCTCAAACGTATGTGCACACCTTTTGCTAGACATTAACAACGAGTTGTATCCACTCTTCGGCCTAACGGCACCTTCTACTCTGCTGCACACACTTTCAATGAGGTGCCTGAATGTCTGTGGAGGAGTGGTAGCCAATTCCTCCTTAAGGGGGGCAGGACGTCAAACGAGCCAACTTGGAGCAGGACATTTTAATTTCCAATGCCTACACATTTACAAATAAATTCATGAAACTTTGTCAGTATGACCAGGAATGATCCAATATTCACACTCACAGCAGTGCAAGTTCAAAAATATAAGAAAATAAATTTTTTTACATGTGAAATTTCATCACCTTTTTTCACTTACTTTTGGCTGCATTTGTTGCTATAGGTAAATTTTTCTTCATAAGTAAGAGAGATTCTACAATGAATTTTGCACAGCATACAAACTATACTTACAGGTGTATGAAACTCTAGAATTTATTTAATTTATGAAAATGGATGAGCTGTTACATTTTAAACTTCAACTCCTCGGTCGGAGGATGGCTTTCACGTATCGTACAGCCATTACGGCGCCTTGCCAGACCACCAGCGGCGTACGTCGGCCCCACATAATGCCACCCCAAAATAGCAGGGAAACTCCACCTTGCTGCACTCGCTGGACAGTGTGATAAGGCGTTCAGCCTGAGTGGGTTGCCTCCAAACACATCTCCGACATTTGTCTGGTTGAAGGCATATGCGACACTCATCGGTGAAGAGAACGTGACGCCAGTCCTGAGCGGTCCATTCGGCATGTTGTTGGACCCATCCGTACCGCGCTGCATGGTGTGCTTGCAAAGATGGACCTCGCCATGGACGTCGGGAGTGAAGTTGCGCATCATACATCCTACTGCTCACAGTTTGAGTCGTAACACGACGTCCTGCGGCTGAACGAAAAGCATTATTCAACATGGTGGCGTTGCTGTCAGGGTTTCTCCGAGCCATAATCCGTAGGTAGTGGTCATCCACTGCAGTAGTAGCCCTTGGGCGGCCTGCGCGAGACATGTCATCCACAGTTCCTGTCTGTCTGTATCTCCTCCACGTCTGAACAATATCACTTTGGTTCACTCCGACACGCCTGGACACTTCCCTTTTTGAGAGCCCTTCCTGGCACGAAGTAGCAATGCGGTACTGACCGTCTAGCCATGGTTAAACTACAGACAACACGAGCCGAGTACTGGAACTGATCGGCTGTCGGACCCCCTCCGTCTAACAGGCGATGCTCATGCATGGTTGTTTACATATTTGGGCGCCCGAGGGGCTCAGCATTGATTTGCTGAGTACTGGCTTGGCGACCCCGGGTTCCTGAGTTGGGGACTGGTCAGCGCCGCCAGTCTCCTGTCACCGTAACCCGCGGACATGCTTCAGCGACCACCGTATGGCGCGGCGGTGGAATGTTGTGTGCTGCGGGGATTGGTAATCTTGGCTTGATCGCCTGGCTTGCGAGAAAGGCCATCCTATATAAACACCCCTCATTCTTACGGTGTGCTACGCGCCTATGAGATGCATGGCTGTTGGGGTGGAACAGTCGCAAGCGGGCAACCTCTGGGGCACCTGCCACACCCCAGTTGTATAAGGCTTACTCAGGCACGCGGGGCTCTGTCTGAGCGGACCTTTAGTTCCCTAGCTGCTCGTGGGACCGCAATGGACCCTTCGACCTCTACGTTTCCCCCTACCAGTGGATTGGGTGGGCCACTGGTAGGAAAACACACCCCATCGAAAAAGCGACTTCGTGCTATGAGTCCTCCAGCGCCTGGTGTTGCTAGATTTATCAGACTGTCGTAACAGAGCACATGCTGATAATCAGAATGTGTGTTTGATTATTAAACGGAAGGAGGGTAGGTTTGAGAGGCTTTCTCCCTTTTACATCCACAAGGGTCTTGAGGGAATTGCGGGAACGCTGAAATCTGTGAAGCGACTGCGTAATGGGACTCTGTTAGTTGAGACTTCTAGTTCCCGTCAAGTCGCTTCCCTTCGGAAAGCAACCTGTCTCGGAGAGTACGCCATCGAGACCGAGCGCCACTCTACTCTGAATTATAGTAAGGGTGTTGTGACATGCAGGGACTTGGTGGATATCCCCACAGACGAGTTAAAATCTGAGTGGGCTGACGAAGGTATTATTGACGTGCAGCATATTATGAAACGAGTCGATGGGGACCTCGTCAAATTCGACTCGTTTATTCTCACGTTCAGTTGCCCGATACTCCCAGAGCATGTTAAAGCGGGGTTCTT
The DNA here is from genome assembly GCF_021461395.2 of Schistocerca americana. Taxonomy (NCBI): domain Eukaryota; kingdom Metazoa; phylum Arthropoda; class Insecta; order Orthoptera; family Acrididae; genus Schistocerca; species Schistocerca americana. Next base: position 155,034,894 of record NC_060121.1, read on the forward strand.
ACGTTTGCCAGTACGGCCATATTTCCCTAACCCAATGCGCTGTTTTGCCGGCCGCGGTGGTCTCGCGGTTCTAGGCGCGCAGTCCGGAACCGTGCGACTGCTACGGTCGCTGGTTCGAATCCTGCCTCGGGCATGGATGTGTGTGATGTCCTTAGGTTAGTTAGGTTTAAGTAGTTCTAAGTTCTAGGGGACTGATGACCACAGCAGTTGAGTCCCATAGTGCTCAGAGCCATTTGAACCAATGCGCTGTTTTAAATGTCAGCGCTTTGGGCATACTACGTTGGGGTGCAATGGGATAGCCACTCGTGGTCAATGTGGTCAGCCTGCCCATGAAGGAGCCGATTGTTCATCGCCTGTGAAGTGCGTGAATTGCTCTGGGAGTCACCCTGTCTGGAGCCGGGTCTGCCCCATTTATCTCGAAGAACGGAAGATACAGGAGACTAAAACATCTAAGCGCATCCCCTATGGTCGGGCCAAGAAGCTCTTTAAGGCCATGCAACCTCCTGTGTTTTCAACATCTTTCGCTTCCGCTCTGAAAAAACCGGTACAAATGGCCACTGTTGCTACGCAAACGGAGGTTGCTAGTGTTAGCACTAATACTTGCGTTTGCCAGTGCACTTGTGCTGCTGCGGTTGTTTTGCAACCTGCAGCTCTCCCCGCAACGTCGGACAAGGCCGTGGTTGCTGACATTGGGGTACTTCCTGCCTCTCCCCATATGGCGCCTTCTGCCCAGGCGAGTACAGCTCCAGCTGTTGACAAGGCTCTGCATTCAAAGCCCCCCAAGACAAAGACGCCGAAGGTGAAGGTTTTGCCACCTCAGGAGACTAGTCAGGGTCGGTCCGATGACGAGGCCATCGTACTCTCTGACATCTCCCGTGGGTCGTCATCGGAGCTGATGGACATTGATGTCGACCGGGGGCGATCTTCTCGCCCCAGGAATAAATCTCCGGCCAGTACGGGCTCTCCTCCAAAGCACAGAAGCAGGGTGAAAGTTCAGCCACCCTGATCACTGGCTCCCATATTACAGTGGAACCTGAATATGTTAAGGACGCATGTGGCCTAATTACAACTCCTTGTACGAGAGTGCCCTTTGTGCTTATCTCTCCAAGAAACACATTTTCGGGCCACTGATGCTCCTTCTTTACAGGGCTATACCGTATATCGAAAAGATGATCTGACGGGGGAAAGGGCAAAGGGTGGTGTTGCGGTTTTTGTCCGTGACATGCATCCCTCATCTGAGCTCCCTCTCGTTACAGACTTGCAAGTAGTTGCAGTTGACCTTCTTGTGGGTTGGAGGCTCACAGTCCAGTTTACTTACCACCTCAAGATGCGATAGACTCTGCGGCTCTCACAGACCTTATTAGCCAACTCCCCCGCCCATTTCTTCTTCTGGGGGACTTCATAATGTCTTATGGGGCTCTCCAACTACTTGCCCCAGGGGTCGCATTCTGGAAAGCCTCATGATGTCTGAAGAACTGTGCATCCTCAACTCTGGTGCTCCTACTCATTTCTGTACTGCTTCTGGGTCGTCATTGGCTATTGACCTTTCCTTTTGCTCTCCCGCACTCGCGGATTCTACTCTGTGGGAGGTTGCTGCTGACCTCCATTCTAGTGACCACTTCCCCCTTTGGATTCGCCTCCTGGATGAGGCTGTGGCATTACCAGTGACACCCCAGTGGCACCTCTGCAGAACTGACTGGACACTTTTCAGCCAACTGGCTGTTTTGGAACACCGTGCCAGCGTCCACGAATGGGTAGATCTTGTTACAGCCGTGATGTCCCATGCTGCTGAATTGTCGATCCCACGGTCCTCAGGTCATCCCAAGAGGCGTCCTGTCCCTTGGTGGACCACTGAGTGCCCCTCAGCCATCCGAGCCCGCCGTGCAGCTCTGCGCCGCTTCAAGTGCCGTCCCTCAGCTGACAATCTTGCGGCCTTTCGGGTGGCAAGGGCCAAAGCGCGGCGACTGATTAAAGAGAGCAAACGACGGTCATGGCAATCGTTCTTGAACTCCATCTCCCGCTCCATTAGTTCTTCGAAAGTATGGGAAGCCATTCAGGATTTCCGGGAAACTCAGCCAACTACCCGTCATGGCATTGCTGCATCAAGGATGTCTCCTCACGGCGCCGAGAGACATTGCCCAGACACTGGCCATGCATTTTGCGGAATCTACCGTCACTACTAACTGTGATCCAGATTTCTGCCATCGAGAGGGGTCACTTGGACTTCCGGTCTCCAAATTCTGAACCCTACAACTGCCCCTTCACAATGTGGGAACTGGATTCGGCGCTGTCTGTGGCTCATGATACTGCGCCTGGTCATGATCAAATCCGGTACAGCATGCTGCAGCACTTGTTGCTGCCATCCAAGGAAGTTCTCTTGAATTGTTTTAATATGATATGGTTATCCGGCACGTACCCTGACTCGTGGAGGGAGGCGATTTTGATTCCCCTCCTCAAACTGGGGAAGGATCGAACGCATCCCAGTAGCTATCGAAGTATTGCTTTGACGAGCTGTGTCGGGAAGACGTTGGAACGCATGGTCAACCGTCGCCTGGTTTGGCTGCTCGAGACCAGGCAGCTCCTTAGCCCCTCTCAGTGTGGCTTTCGGAGATGTCGTTCCACTATCGACAACTTGACCCTGCTTGAGGCGGCCATCCAGCAGGCCTTCCTACGTAACCAGCATTGTCTAGGTGTGTTCTTTGATATTAATAAGGCGTATGACACTACTTGGCGCCGCCTTATCCTCAATCAACTCCATGAGTGGGGCTTTCATGGCTGTCTCCCCATCTTTATTCGGTCCTTTCCTTCCCACCGCCTCTTTCGATATCGGGTTGGTAATGTGCTATCTGATTTGTACGTGCAGGAGAATGGTGTTCCTCAGAGAAGCGTTTTAAGTGTCACCCTCTTTGCCGTCGCCATTAACAGTATCACGTCCACTATCCGGAGTCCTGCCCAGTGCTCCTTGTTTGTGGACGATTTTGCTGTTTTCTGTTCTTCCTCCAGTCTTGTCACTGCTAGTCGGCAGCTGCAGCTTACTATAAAGCGCTTAGAGGCATGGACTGCGAAGACGGGTTTTACCTTTTCTGCAGACAAATGTGTGTGTGTTCATTTTAATCGTTCTCACCGTCTTTTTACCTCCCCTGAATTGCGTCTGAGGGACACCGTTCTTCCTTTTAGAGACACTGTGAGGTTCCTGGGCCTCACTTTTGATTCCAAGTTGTTGTGGTTGCCTCACCTTAAAGACCTAAAGGTGCGGGCCCTGAAGGCACTGAATATTTTGAAGTGTGTGAGCCATCGGTCCTGGGGAGCAGATCGGGCGCGTCTGCTGCAGTTTTATAGGGCTTTCGTCCGATCGCGTCTTGACTATGGTTGCACCGTGTATGGATCAGCAAGGCCTTCGTATCTCAAGATTCTTGACGCAGTACACCATGAGGGTATCAGGCTGGCCACTGGTGCCTTCCGTACCAGTCCCATCCCCAGCCTGTGTGCTGAGGCAGGGGAACCGCCGCTCGCCATCCGGCGGAAACTCCTCATGGTGCGACGGGTGTGTCAATTCCTTGCCTGTCCTACCTCCCCTGCGTACCCTACCATTGCCCGACCGCCTATGGAACGTCTCTTTTCCAGTCGTCCCAGGGCAACGAGACCATTTGGGATTCGTGCCAAGCATTTGCTTGAGTCCCTTGGTGTGGAGCGTGTGGCCCCCCAACGACAAGGTTTTACCCGCCTGCCTCCTTGGTTGCTCCAGAGGCCCAGCGTCCTTTTAGACTTGTCGGAGTACCGGAGGAGCTGCACTCCTGCGTTTGTTTTTACCTCCTTGTTTTACGACTTTTTAAACCAGCATCCCGACCATGTACCCGTGTTTACGGATGGCTCTATACAGGGGGACTCTGTTGGTTGTGCTGTTGTTTTCCCTGATCGAGTCGTCAAGTTACGGTTTCCTGCGGCGTGTACCATCTTTGATGCCGAATTGTTTGCGATCTTGCGGGCACTGGAGCAGATGAGATGTATTCCCAGTCTTAAGTTTCTCATCTGTTCTGACTCCCTGAGTGCCCTTCAGACCATGCAACACTTGTCCCCAGCGGATACGGTCGTCCAGAACATCCATGATGCCCTACTCCACCTGCAACGGCAGGGGAAGGAGGTTTCCTTCTGCTGGGTGCCGGGGCACGTGGGTATTAGGGGAAACGAACTGGCGGATGTGGCTGCCAAAGATGCATGTTCCCTCCCTCACGTTGTTGAATGTGCCGTCCCCCTCCATGCTGTTACCTCCCTTTTGCGTTCTCGTGTTATGCGTCAATGGGAAGAGGAGTGGCTGGCAGTCGGTGACAATAAGCTGCGTCTGGTCAAGGCCACCACGCGGCCATGGCGTACGTCCTACCAGTCGTGCAGGCGGGATGAGGTTCTCCTCACTCGCCTCCGCATCGGGCACAGTCCCTTAACGCATGATTTTTTACTCCGGCGGGAGGACCCCCCAATCTGCAGTGCTTGTGGCGCCCAGATTACTGTCCGTCACATTTTACTTGACTGTTTTTTATTCTCTGACCAGAGGGCGGTGGTTTCTTTGCCACCGGATTTGCTCTCTATTTTGCAAGACGACGCAACGACTGTGGTTAAGGTCTTACGGTTTTGTGTCCTGTCCAATTTGTTGCCTCGGATTTTAGGGAGAGGGTTTTAATGTGCTGCTGGGTGACTGGCTCACCCAGGTTTTAGGTAAGAGGTCCGTCAGTCACGAACACCTCCTTGTTTCCCTTCGGTTTCTGTCCTCCTTTCCTTGTGTTTCCTTTTTTAGTGCGTATCTTCTCCTCTTGTTTTGCCTCTGTATGTGACGATTTGGAACAGCGTCAGGTTTGTGTCTTTTAGCCGTTCTCCTTGTTCGCTGTCCGTCTTCGTCCCTTCACTGCATGTGTTCCTGTTTCTATGCGTTTGGGCGCTGATGACCACGCTGTTTAGCGCCCGTAAACCTCAAACACACACACACACACATATTTGGGCGGGTTTAGTGAAATCAGTGAACAGTCAAAGGGACTGTGTCTGTGATACAATCTACATCTACATCTACATGGATACTCTGGAAATCACATTTAAGTGCCTGGCAGAGGGTTCATCGAACCACCTTCACAATTCTCTATTATTCCAATCTCGTGTAGCGCGCGGAAAGAACGAACACCTTTATCTTTCCGTACGAGTTCTGATTTCCCTTATTTTATCGTGGTGATCGTTTCTCCCTATGTAGGTCTGTGTCAACAAAATATTTTCGCATACAGAGGAGAGAGTTGGTGATTGGAATTTCGTTAGGAGATTCCGTCGCAACGAAAAACGCCTTTCTTTTAATGATTTCCAGCCCAAATCCTGTATCATTTCTGTGACACTCTCTTCCATATTTCGCGATAATACAAAACGTGCTGCCTTTCTTTGAACTTTTTCGATGTACTTCGTCAGTCCTGTCTGGTAAGGATCCCACACTGCGCAGCAGTATTCTAAATGAGGACGGACAAGCGTAGTGTAGGCAGTCTCCTTAGTAGGTCTGTTACATTTTGTAATTGTCCTGCCAATAGTCACAGTCAACGTCTATCTTGAGGAGTTCTGGGAACCCGGTTGATGCAAAACTTTTTTTGATGTGTGTACATACTGCATGTGAAATTCATGTTTTCATTAAAAATGTAAATTCTTAACTCGATATTTTATGAAAGATTTTTAATAAAGGTTGCTTAAATTAGGAAAGCACAACAATTAAATTTTTTAGGGCCAGAACGAAAAGTCGAATAATCTTGATCTGGACTACATCCATCGTATTAAACCACAGATTTAGTGTCGCACGAACCAGAATGATAAATATCGCAGAAACAGAAAACACAATCTTTTTCACAGCATCGAGCACACCATGAAAATGATATGTTTTTTACATTTGCACCTGCACCATTGCAATACGGACCAACAGAACTGATCTGGAGCCAAGTTAAGGGATTTGTCGCGAGAGACTGTTAAGCTAGCAAACGTACTGGAACTAACCCACGCAGCCATTCCATATATCATTGCCGAATACTGGCGAGATATAGAACGGCGCGTCATAAAAGAAATAGAACGACACGTCATAAAAGAAGAGGAGAAAATACGGCGCGTGGGTCACTCAGTGGATACTGTTGCTGAACGTAGCAGCTTACAGTTCCAGAACTGAAATGTATTTCTCCGATTCGGATAAGGAAGGAGCTATGACCAGACGACTGACTGTAATTAATACCTTCAGTGGCTTCAGTATTCAACAGTACGGTAAAATCGCTGCAGTATGCTTTTACATCACCCACAGCTCACTCAAAAATAAATTACTCTGTGTCTAACTTAGAAATTTTCATCACTCTTGTTTGTGATTAGAATACTACGTCAGGTGAGAACTAGAGCATTTTATGCTTTCCGTCTGGTGACCTTAGAAGCGCGCGGTAGTGCTGGAGTCCTGCCGAACATTACTTCATTCTCTTTAAAAATACAATGACATCCGAAGCTACATTGTTTCTTTGCTCGTCTCTTTCTACGTCTGAACTGAAACTGCTCACAGCATTACAGGTTAGTTACACAGCTTGCTTACGACGCCTGCCAAATGCGCCAGTAAAGCTATTGTTGCGCATTATCTCTCAGGTTATGTGCATTTAACACAGCATTAAACGTATCCCTATGATCGTACTTATCTGTATTCGGCACAGCTTGACTTCGCTCCACGTGAAACGAAATCCAATGAGATTCAAGCAAACGCGGAAGAATACATAATGTAATGTTTACATCAGGTTTATTCTTATGATGAACACAGTTTTAATGGTGTATGCAAAATGGGCTAGGTAGGATATTCGTTGCATTAATTACTTAGAAACGGAAAACGATATTAAGTCTGATGGCTTTGCAAACAATATGTGTCCGATAGAAGTAATACTGATTAGTCAGTGAAATCCGACACTGCCCCTATACATTCTTTTTTCGTTTATTCCTCTGTAAGTGCACTAAGAGTCCTTCGTGCAGAAATTTCATATTACCTGATCACGATATTTTCCACGTGAAACAACGATCTCTGGCAGAATTTGGCAGTTCGTGAATCATGATTGAACATGCGTCCTGTTCGTGCATCGTCATGGACGTCCTGTCTACACTATCTTTTCTTTTCTGGCTTCATCACCGACCAGTTGGCTCAAAAAAAATAGAACCTGGAACGGTTTCCTCAGTTTTCTTTGATTTCCCAGTGAACATCACAGAGTCTCACATTAGGTGCTGCCTGGAAAGGAAGCAGATGTGTCACCCCACAACTGGCATATTTTCAAATAAATGAAAACAGAATTTGGAATGAAGTCAGACACTGTGATGATGTAGCCTAAACTCGCAGACGGAGATCTTGCAGATAATTTAGACACGCTGATGATTCGAGCTAGGATTATTATGATAGGGCATACATTTTTCAGTAAGACTGACATGTTACTTAAATACATATAAATCCATAACAGATGTTGCGCCTTATGTGGTGAAAGCTGCCGATTCACTAAAAGCATTATATAGTGCAATAGTGTTGCGAATTGTTTAGTTCGTACCTTGCACAGATAGAAGAAGAGATTAGTAGTAAATTCAGTGACCTTTTGTTCATATGTTGGTCCACTGCCTCCAAGAATTTTGTGCAAGAAAATGTTGTCCTTCGTAGTGGGCTGTAAAGTTATCGTTTATTTACTTTGCAATTTTGCACAATTGCTAAAGGATAACTATAAAGCCTGCTACGAACAATGTTTTCTTTCACAAAATTTAGTGATGTTAACAGATTTATCGCGTGAATTAAAACGGTATTTTTGAAAGATCCTTCATGTGTTACTTCCAGACATTTCCTTATCACATTTTTCTTTTCGACGAGAGGGGGTCCTGGATTGATTGTTGCCAGATAGCTGTGAAGCCGCTTCAACTGGACTAGCCCAATAGTTAATGTCTAATATTGAAATATCAGGCCAACTTTCAAACATAAAACCAAATTTTGGATGTACTCTTGCTTCCATAACTGTTTTAGAGCTATCAGAAGTGCCACTAGTAAAGCGGATAGAACAACGGAAAAAGACTGTGTATAAATTAGCTTTTTGTGGTAAAGTGGGAAAAGAAGTGTCCAAGAAAATGGCGAAGGTGTTAGAAAAGCGGTGTCGTCTCGTCTACTGCGTTCTATTCCAAAGATTTTGTAAAAAAATGTTGTATGGTGAAAAGTTCACTCTTAATCATTTAGATTTATATTCAAATGGTATTATGCAATTTAAATATGCCCCACTTGTATCAGCTAAAGTAGGAATAAGTTTTTCGAAGAATGAGGCCTTGTTGGCTGACAATATGAAATATTTTTTATTTGAAAATTTGCAGAAGTTATTGATTGTTTATTGCAACTCAAAGCTCCGAAATCGAAGCAAAAATGAAGATGTACAAAAAACAAAAATAAACTGTGGGTTAACTGTGTTCTGATGATGTTAATAAAAAGCGTTCTGCAACATAAAATTCAATAGTTTAGTTTGATCCTCATGTGCATTTTATTCTAAAGTAAGTAGTTCATTCTCGTAAGCCGACGTAATAATTTACAACACTACATTTACTTCAAACAATTGTTCCAATGGCTCCGAGCACTATGGGACAACATCTGAGGTCATCAGTCCCCTGGAACTTAAAACTACTTAAACCTAACTAACCTAAGGACATCACACACATCCATGCCCAAGGCAGGATTCGAACCTGCGACCGTAGCAGTCGCGCGGTTCCGGACTGAAGCGCCTAGAACCGCTCGGACACCGCGGCCGGCTACATTTATTTCATTTAATATTATGGTCATATTTTTATGTTATTATGCATATATTTGTAGACTTTTTGTTATAACTGTGCACTTATTTGTGCATGTTATGGTGACTTTTATGTTATAAAATCTGGTCCTACTGATAAACAGTTGCTGTTGCAGTCGCCAGCCCTGTAGAGGGCACGAACGGAATCCTATTTCCGGACGCGGTTCCCGCTTAAAATTTCATCCACAGCTGCCCACTCTGTGGTGAAGCAAGCATCAGGAAGCGACCACGCTTTCTGCTATTCCAGCCGTATCACAGTCACGGGAAGCCTGTAGTCGAGACGGCGCATGAAGAGCCTTCACAGCTGCTTTCAGGTGCGAGGCGCATACGACTGCAGGCGAGACAATATCAGCCTATAGAGCTGCGACAACCCTGAGGCGTTGCCACGGACACGTTTACAGAATCAAGTTACGTGACTGACTGAGGAAAGGCGTGCGAACCTGTTGCCTCCTGTCCACTGCAAACGTCGGGGAATAGCCTACCGTGGCGTGCAGTATGAACACTCGCATTACGCCGAAGGAAAGTTTCCAGATCTGGTCAAAATTTCTTCTTTCACTTTTCGTATTGGCCCCCTGCGGATAACGCGATTTCAACTCTACTTTTACTCTTCCTTACGCTTTGGCCGAAACTTAAGGCCAGTATTCCCGTATTCGTTCGTTGTGCTGTTTCCTTGGTTCAGGCTAAGTTTTGCGAGCTCTTAGTTGTATCTTTTCCTGGAAACCAAGGTGGCCCTGGAGTTTCTTCTTAAGCGTACTGCGTTTATGGCTATCCTCCAGTGTTGTCCCCACTTCTTGAAGATCTTTTTATACCTCGGTGAGCCACGTCTGGTTTTCTCGCAAGTAAGTAATGGAAGACCCGATTTCTCAACCTTGTTGGACTCATACGGACATATGAAAACGAGGCTCCCCTTATGAATCTGTCTATGACCTTTCCTCCATGTCTACAGCGTTCTTAGCTGTGTTGTCTCTTAAATTCACCACATTCTTTGATGGGGCCAAGGATTTTTTTTAGAAATCTTTCTCTTATTTCCAGTTTCTCGATCTACATCTACATCTACATATATACTACGCTAGGCACCAAGGGGTGTGTGGCGGAGGGCACAATTCGCGCCAGTCATATTTCGCCCCCTCAATTCCACTCACGGATCGCGCGAGGGAAAAACGACTGTCTGAACGCCTCAGTACGAGCTCTAATTTCCCGTATCTTTGAATGGTGATCATTGGCGATTTGAAAGTTGTTGGTAATAATATATACTCTGCATCCTCGGTGAAGATCGGATTTCGGAATTTAGTGAGCAGCCCCTTCCGTTTAGCGCGCCGTATATCTGCAAGTGTGTCCCACTTCAAACTTTCTGTGAGATCTGTAACGCTCTCGCGATGGCTAAATGTACCAGTCACGAATCTTGCCGCTCTTCTTTGGACCTTGTCAATCTTTTGAATCAGACCCAACTGGTAAGGGTCCCATACAAACGAACAATACTCTAAGACTGGACGAACTAACGTATTGTAAGCTATTTCCTTTGTTGAAGGACTGCATCGCTTCGGGATTCTACTGTAGCAATAAACCGCATTCTAGAGTTCGCCTTACCCGTTACTTGTGTAATCTGATCATTCCATTTGAGATCATTTCGAATAGTCACACCCAGATACTTGACTGATGTTATCGCTTCCAAAGACTGATCATTTATTTTGTACTCATACATTAATGGGGAGTTTCGCCTTCTTATACGCAGTTGGTTACACTTACTAATATTGAGAGATAACTACCAATCATTACACCACGCATTTATTTTCTGCAAATCCCCATTGATTTGTCCACAACTTTCGTGTGATACTACTTTCCTGTAGACTACAGCATCATCGGCAAACAGTCTAATGCCGCTGTCAATACCATCAATGAGATCGTTTATGTAAGTCGTAAAAAGCAGCGGATCTATTACGCTGCCCTGGGGCACACCTGAAGTTACGCTTGTTTCTGTTGAAGTCACCCCGTTCAGGACGAAAACTTTCTGTCCAACCGCATATGTCATCGGATATACCGTAAGCGCGCACTTTTTTCCATTCATAGCAAGGCGTTCTGAGGGATTTCGGTCCTCTGGTCGTGCTGGCTTCCAGTAATGTCGTTATCTTGGGATTAACTGGTGCTGATTTCTTACTGCAGACACTTTTGGTTAGTTGATATGATGTTTCCGTATTTCTGAAAGGCTTCTTTCTCAGAGGTGTTAGGCTCTGCCCGTCCTCCTGGGTAATTAAACTTCTCCGTTCGTTTCATTTCCTCCTCTTCTTCCTCTAGTACTCTGGATGGTGACTTGATGTCTTTAATGAATTCTGACCTCCCGATGGAGATCTCGAGTCCAGCCTTTGCTGACTGTGTCTTCAGTTCACTGATTTGTTCTGCAGCTATATCTTGAGAACTAGAAAGAAACTGCGAGTTTATCTACAAAGGGTAGGCAGTCATTGACAAATCCGTAGTTCTATAGCAAGCCATTATTCTTCGTCTCTCGCGGATCACCTTATCACGTACGCAGTTGAAAAGTAGAGGTGAGAGTCCCTCACCTCACCTTGGTCCTGGTCTAATTTCAAAAGCATCTGAAATCCAGAAACTTGAGTTTGGACATAGTGACAGTAAGACTACGCCGGATTATAGCGCTAGCTTCGTTACATAAGAAAAATTCTTTCAGAGGTGATAGTATGGAACAAAACAATAAACACTGCCAAGTAAACATGGGCTCTGAAAGACATATCAGAGTCTAATACGTACAGTCAGCACACTCTGATGCGAAAGTTGTAACCGAAACAGAGCTGGGGCGACACTAGCGCTCCAAGCGCTCAGAAAGGAGACAATCACATGTGTCGCACAGATAATGTTTGTTTTTAATTATTTTCTGCTTCATTAACAAAATGGTTGATATATTTTTGCGTTTCATGTGGTAGTAAATTACCAAGAGACATGAATTATCGTGAAGTACACGTAAAAACCGCCAAATCACACTGATTCGATGACATTTATTCATGCAGAAATACTTTTGAATATGTGTATATTTGTAGCTTATTCCGCTGAAAGCAGGGGAATATAAGCAAATACTTCATGCATGAGAAGCATACATTTCTGTTGTTATTACCGTAGACACTTTCCTTGTCACTTAAAATCTTTTGTGGAGTCACGTGATTCGCCTTTCTTACACTTCACTCGACTTTCTAATACACGAATATTTTTCGAAATTTAATTACTTTTGCTTCAAAAGCGAATGTGTTAATTATTCTTACCGCTTGTGGGTCAGATTTAGCAAAAGTTGTGGAACTGGTTTCTTCTGTGTTCGCAAAGAGTTTTATTGCGTTTGACGATTTATTATCACGTCTATATCGTTTCCCATTACGTTTCAGTTGTGATTGTTTATCTGCTGCGTTAAATAATGTAAGTATACATTCCACATAGGTTCCGTACTTTCCATTTTCACTGATTTGGCTGAAAGTGTAACAAACAATACTCGTACTTTTCTCTGCTGGGTAGATATACGATATCTTTCTACAGAAGGTCAGTTTTCTGGTCTTTACTATTTTTTGTTATTAAAGGAGAACAACAATAGTCAGTAAATGTCTGTACGTTACAAGAGAGTCATAAACAATCTGCCTTGTAATGAACCATTTCCTACCTCCCAGCATCCTTAGGAAACTAAGTAATGGAAAATGTGGTGTCGGTTTTTAGTTATTGTTTATTTTTATGGCGTTATATACACCCCCTATTGTAAAAAATATGTTAAAACCAACATAAACGTTAACATTCGCAATCATCCGATATCGTGTCCAGTAGAATTGCTTGCTGACCACTTGGTGCGCTGCTGTCGCTGTCGGTAACAAAAACGAGACGCTGTGTCGCGACTGTTACGTTAGAGACTGTGTGCGTACCTTCAGAGTTACGAGCGCTTGTTCGTCTTAGATACGGTGAAACACATTTCTCCCACTTCGAGTTCTTTGCTTTCCATATTTTGGGAGGTGGTAGTATGGATGAAAACGAGAAAAACATTTGCAGCAAACATGGGCTCTAAGAGCCAAAGTATTTTGTGTTATGCTTTTAATATCGTCATGTTTACTCTGGTAGGTTTCTGAGATGGTCTTGAGGAGAGGAAGTAGATTATCAAATAAATATTATAGGGTGCTATTTAAATAAGACGTTTTGGTGTTCATAAATTCGATTCGTAATGATCAAACTTACAAGAAAGCCAATCGTACCTGTTTCATCAACCCCAATTTGATATGGAGAGGGGCAACGAAACCTTTTCTGGTGGTACCAAAGTGGTATTGATAACATTTTTCTCTCCAGGTTTTAAAATTTCTCGGGGTAGCCAATCACTTTTAGTTCAGTGCTGTTCTCTGGCTCTACTATCCCACAAGCATAAGAAGCATGAGTATTTAGTATAGCTTGCCTGCTGATCCAAAAGCACCCATTGATGGTCCTGATATTTGATATTTTTCCAGGATAATGGCCAAATCGTTATAGTTTTCGTCCATATGCACAGAATGTCCCATCGGAAGCGACGCAAATTTATTTCCATTGTGCAATAATACTACTTTAAGACTAGTTTTGGATGAATCAATGAATAAGCGCCATTCAGATGAGTCATACTGCATATCAAAACAATTCATGAGTCCTTCCACATCAATGCAAAAACTAAATTTCCCTCTTTTGAGAAAATCTGGACAAATTCTTTTTCTCGGTGTCTGTACCATGAAAATGAGGTGCCAGATGATAAAAGGTTTTAATTTTTTAATATGGAACCTAACAGTTCGACTGCATCTTTTGAAAGATGTAAATCTCTTACTAGATCATTGAGCTCACTTTGAGAAAATAGTTGAGGCCTTTCATCTTCGTCTGAAGAAAAATCTGAGCTTCATTCACCCTGAGGAGGTAATGTAACTTCGTCCTCCAACTCACTCGAGTATTCATCCAAACTGGAAGATGGCTGTGGGATAGGTATTTCAGAGCTATGGGGCACTGGACGTATAGCTGAGTCAGGGTTAGGATAACTTATGCTTCTTTTGTTTTTTGAATTGAATCCCTTTACGTCAACTGAACAGAAGTAGCAATCAGTGGTACCGTTTTTCTGCTCATGCCATACCATAGGAATTCCAAATCGAAATGCAATTTTCTTACTGTTCAACCACAAACGAAGATCTTCTTCACATCTTCTACACACCTTACGCGGGGCCCACGGTTTATCTTGATCACAAGTTTTAATTTAAAGTAAGAAAAATAAACTTTCGGCCGTACGTGATTAGCCGAGTGGTCTCAGGCGCTGCAGTCATGATCTGTGCGGTTGGTCCCGGCGGAGGTTCGAGTCCTCCCTCGGGCATGGGTGTGTGTGTTTGTCCTTAGGATAATTTAGGTTAAGTAGTGTGTGAGCCTAGGGACTGATGACCTTAGCAGTTAAGTTCCATAAGATTACACACACACACAATAAACTTTCCTCATAAAATCACTTATGTTTCTCTATTGACTTTTAATAGTGTATTCACCACAGATATAACAATGTTTGGAGAAATAACACAACCTCTTGTAGCCATGACCAGACAGAAACAACGGCACTATTCATTTGAATAGCAATTTGTATACTGAGAGTTTCTCTTCATTTCATGCGAGATACAAATCGTCATTTTACTTGTCGCAACACGATAAAACTGAACAATAAGGTTGTTTTAATTTTCTTCTGGCGCCCAGGAGTTCACGGTAAAACCTGCAAGTGGTAACAAAGAATAGTTAATATTGTAATTTCTTTATATTCAAGTTTATTTTATCAATTATAATTGATATACTTTTTAATAATAATTAAATTAAAAACACATAGGTTTATTACTACTGAACATAAATACTACAATATATACAAAACCTATGAGATAGAATTTTTTGAATGTTTTTCCTGTTAGTGGGAGGTCATAATCTATAATAAAATGTTAAAAAATCATATGCAGTTTTTTAGTCACAGACCTGTGTAATTGATCGTGCCCACGATTTCCGTGTCAGAATAACCAATAGAATGTGATATGGAACTAAATGCTTGGCTACGGCTGACTTACTGCCTTGTGAAACGCAGGTGTGGCAGTTGTTTTCCACGCTCCCCTCATGCGCTGTACGTGGGTCTGATCAGTCCAGGCTTTGAAACAATGGCACAGAATTGTAGACTCTAGCCTTCCGCAAAGCCAGATCATCCTTCACAGAACCGAGAAGAGCACACGTCTTTGTAGGTGGTCGGAAGCTCGGTTTAACATAACGTTTCTTTTGGATTCTGGCTAGTTTCGACAAAATATTGCCGACATCTGGCAAGTACGTCCTGGTCTTGAAGAGCTCCTTCTCGTCTTGTTCTTGTAAGCGGTCACATTTCTCCTCCCTGTGAGCTGTGCTGGCCTGATGTGAAGAATATCGTCTCTTTGAATACCGACCGTAAGTATTCCAGCTCCATTTCAAAGCACGCTTGCAGATATAGGTCCGCTGCAAATATAGGTCCGCATGCATGGGCTTATGGTCAACGGAATGCCCCAAGCAGTCGTCCACTTTCCGACTGACTAAGACGTCTACAAACGGCAGACAGCCGCCTTTTCCCAGTTTCATGGTAAATTACTTTTAAGGACCGATTTCAGATGTGTAACCTCCCCCTCTCTTATCGACCTTAATGACAGTGAAAAATTAAACCGCGTGCACCTGATGGAAATTTGGGAAAAGCAACCGTCACCGAAGTTAATTTGTCGGTAAAGAGGGAGGAAAGGGTTACATCTAAATGAAAGGAAAAATGCAAATGAAATTGGTGAAAATTAATTTTGAGAAAAGGGTAAAATTAATAAAGAAAGTAAATGTGTGGTCGTTACATTAACAATTAATTGGCGTTAATTAGATATTTGAGATTTGGGGAAAATTACGGTCGCCAGTCCTATGGACAACTACTATAATAACTGAAAATGGAAGATTAGTGCACATATAATTAGCACTAAAAGCGTGGCAACTGAAGGTTGGCACGTGTTGTGTGAAAAACTGAATGTTTGTCAGAAGTAATAAATTTCGCTTCACTCTGACTTAATTTAGCAAAAGAATTAATAAAACCGGAAAATTGAAAGTCAATTTAGTGACTGAAATGAATAGTGAACTTTGTTTCTGAAGCACTACGAAACTCAATAAAATAAGGTTAGTCTTGGGCTACCTCAACAATCATTTCAAAAGATACTTGAATCTACGCAATTTATAAATAAGAGATTTAACTTTGAACTTGAATTAAATGATTCTGAACAATTAACAATAGTAAAATTTAGTACGTACCAAGCTGAGCTGCAGTCACAGGTAAGCTAAAATATGGTAACAAATCTTGCACTCTTAATTTGTGCTTGTGTAATCTAAATATTGTAGCCAGCTATGAATACTTTAACTGAACTTTGAAATTAAAGCAGTGGAATGGACTGATATTACTTTAATGCTGGCGCTTGAATTTCAACGACACTCGGGTTCATTCCGGAAAAGGAAGGGACCCTGCTTATTAATGCAATTGGGACAATGAGCAACAAACGTTCATGCTAAGTTGCTGTAATTTTTGAGGTACATTGAGCAGTTTGAAAAGCTGAGGTCTGCCATACAGTTCTAAAACTTTACGTGCTTCCAGTCTTCCTTGTTGGTTGATTGAAGGTTTGGAGTCGTCGGTCGAGGAGGTGGCGACAGTCACTCATTGTCGGCCGTCGCTGTTGCAGAAGCTGGATGTTGGCACGCCTTCTTCTCGACACGGTCACCAGGCGAAACGGGCTCTTGATAAGCGCCAGCTACTGCTTCCCGTCCACGACACCGTGTCAGAAACTATCACGGCAAGTCGAGCGCAATTACATGCTGCCAAACCCCGAAAGCGCAGCAACTCGCGGGAGCGTCACACAACACACCTGCTCCACTGCACTACTCCAGCCAGACTCTCTCTGCTCAGCCCGCGCTCCACGCGACAGAGTTAACACTACCAAAGATCCTAAACATTTTGGTTCTCCACACGACCTATCGATGTAATCGTTCGATAGCATAGTTTTTCCTAGGCAAGACCCAGCGTAAAAATACAAATAAAATTTACAAAACAAACCAATTATACATCGACATAAATGCATAAATATATGTATATTCAAATAGTAAAACAATTACAATATGTAAAGACACAGAAATGTCATATCTTTAGGTAACAAAATAAGGAAAAAAATTTATAGTACGATAGATGGAAATAGGAGGATATGCATTTCCGGCGTTACAGATGCTCTAAAATGGTGGCAGCTGTTACTCGCCATGAGGCCACAGTCATGTCACAGCCATGTCATCTACACACGCCAGTAAACTTTTTCTTTAAAGCCCATGTAACACGAGCGACTTTCTGGTTAAAATCGACTGCCCAAAGTGCGTGCGTTTTCCGTGCCGTCGTGCAATCGGCCGCCAACCTCGCCAGTAATTCATAGACTGCGCCGAGTGTGTAAATTTCCGAGTGTGCATTTAACCTATTCTGTAATCAATAATTCAAGAACAGTCTTAATCGCATTTATTATTGATATAATACCGCCAACCGGTTTCAACCCGAAGTAGGGGTCATCTTCTGGGCGTTTACACCATTGGTCGACTGCTGGTGGTGTCACTTCTGTCTACATAAAGACCAATGGTGTAAACGCCCAGAAGATGACCCCTACGTCGGGTTGAAACCGGTTGGCGGTATTATAACAATAATAAATGTGATTAAGACTGTTCTTGAATTATTGATTAATCATACTAATCGCTGCTCCACAACCATGTTGTCCAAAATCTGACGTTTGCCATGTTGTCCAAATAACCCATTCTGGCGCAGCTCATTCCTATCACGGAAATGTATCTTCTGCTTTCGTGTCTTCGTAACCTTTATTGTGTGGTTGCTTTGTTTTCATGGTGCACACAATTTTTTTTCTGTATTGGATTTCGATTTCCAAC
Organism: Schistocerca americana; assembly: GCF_021461395.2. Classification (NCBI taxonomy): domain Eukaryota; kingdom Metazoa; phylum Arthropoda; class Insecta; order Orthoptera; family Acrididae; genus Schistocerca; species Schistocerca americana. Next base: position 155,052,683 of record NC_060121.1, read on the forward strand.
CCCCCCCCCCCCCCCCCCCCCAGTGGAGGGGAAAGCAAAAGGACTCGGGGGAGAGAAGGGAGTCGGAGAGAGGGTATGTTGGGATGTGCTTTGCATAATATGGTGATGTACAAATTACATAAGTGCTGGAATCGCGCGGAATTTTCGACGTAAGTACCATAACCACTTAACCTCACATATTTATTTACTCTGTATTTCATAGTTTGGAGGTTAGTTATTTTCACATAGGGCGCTTCTAACACTGTTTTCTACCATAGGGCAGCAACACAGCAAAAATACTTCGCCACAGTGGAAGAATAAAAATCGAAAACGGACGATAATGTAAAGTGTGTCTCGAAAATCACGTGAACAGCCGTCTGATGATCAACTTGCCAGTGCAAAACCGGTAACGGCGCTATTTACCTAAATAAACAGCAGTATTAATAGTGGCTGGTTGCTGTCTTTTTCTTCTTTGTAAGAATTAACCTACATTGTCTTGATTTTTCTTTAGTCTTGCTTCCATTATCAACCGCAACGTCATATAACACACCCTCAATTGGCTTCACCCATTTTTTTAATTTCGCTTCTGGACGAAAAGTTATCTGTTGTGCTCAAGATAAATGGGAGTCGACTGTCCTCCGGCAAACGACCGCCTCATTCGTTTACTCAACACCTCGCATGGCAGAGCGGTAGGTATAGCCTGTCTGTAAACTGAAGAGCGAGCAGCGCTTTTGGTGGGGGAAGTGGCCTTTCCCGGAAGAACGCTGCCACCGGACCACAAGGGCACCCAAAATCTGTTGCCCGTTACCGGTCTAGCGGTGTAGATCGGCGTGCGGTGATATACGTCGTTTCTGTTCGTGGGATTTTAGTTGCCAGTGTCAGTTAACTTTGTATACTTACTGATGTGCTTCGATATCCGGAGGTGACGGATAATCGTCTAGCATTGCAAGAAAATGTGCAGAATACGAAGAAGAGGAAGTATTAGCGGAGTAACGAGCGTTCAATCGTCTCTAATGTTATTATTACAGCGTGTATTAAAGAGGCGACCCAAACAGAACTATAACTATAATAATATTACCAGTCCCAATCAAAGGGCAGCAATTTATGCTAATGTCAGCCTCGCGCAATAGGACGCATAACGAAGGAACGTGAAAATAAGCCGCATGGTTTACTGGAATCGCCACGAAGGAAAAATAATGATTTTGGGGGAAAACCCATCGTTCTAGACAGTTTCAAAATCATGTAAAACCTTTGATGCTTACAGAACAGCAAATCTCTATCTCGGTCACTATACACCTGATTCTAAGAAATTGGTTAAAACATGTACCCAATAGCTATTCCAAACACGATTCTGGGCTTCTAAGCAAAAAGCTTGACTTACGAGGTGCGTTCACATATTAATTATTATTTTTTGGTAATAACAATATTTGTTAATCTACAGCAATGTTATCCTCTTCAAAATATTCCTCATTACATACTGTACACTTATGCCAGTGCTTTTTCCAATTCCTGAAACACTTTACGAACTGTTTCTTCGGGATAGTTTATAGGTTTCTTATCTGTGCATTTTTAATGTCATCCATGCTTGCAAAACTGCTGTCCTTTAAGGCCTGCTTTGAAATTTTTGTAGCACTTGTATGCCGTTGGTTTACTCATAACAGGTTCACTAAAAGCTATATTTAACATTTCTAAAACTTGCATACACTTTATTCCATTCTTATAACAAAATTTAATGCAGGTTCTCTATTTTTATACAAAACAAATATTCGTTGATGCTACCACAATACATGTAACCTTTTTGACAGCTGACAACAGAGTAAATACCCAATACGCATAACATTGTACACATAATTTTGAGACATGTTTACGAATACAGTGATAAAAATTAGTGCAAATCGTACTAATACAACACACAAAATTATAATTGTCTACTTACTTTTTAAACACTCTTCGTGTTGCAAGAATTGTTAAGTTTCAGTGCAGTTGGGTTGGGGTTGGGTTGTTTGGGGGAGGAGACCAGACAGCGAGGTCATCGGTCTCATCGTATTAGGGAAGGACGGGGAAGGAAGTCGGCCGTGCCTTTTCACAAGAACCATCCTGGCATTTTCCTGGAGTGATTTAGGGAAATCACGGAAAACCTAAATCAGGATGGCCGGACGCGGCATTGAACCGTCGTCCTCCCGAATGCGAGTCCACTGTGCCAGCCACTGCGCCACCTCACTCAGTTTCAATGCAGTCCTTCAAAGAAAACTTCTACCTCTTAGTAGAAACACAAAGTAGGAACAAGCCTTAAATTCTACATATTGATTGCATTGCATGGGGTTCGTTTTACGAATAGCGATAGAGGAACATACATTCACATGAACAGCCATTCGGTCCTATGTTTGTAGTAGAATCCTGACTTCCGTTCTTACGTTAATGGTTGGTTCAAATGGCTCTGAGCACTATGGGACTTAACATCTGAGGTCATCAGTCCCCTAGAACTTAGAACTACTTAAACCTAACCAACCTAAGGACATCATACACATCCATGCCCAAGGGAGGATTCGAAACTGCGACCGTAGCAGTCGCGCGGCGCCGGACTGAAGCGTCTAGAACCACTCGGCCACCGCGGCCGGCTCTTACGTTAATATTATTTATAATGTTGTGTTTCGAAAGAAGCTATAGTTTTTTGTATTCCTTATAGTCTTAATGCATTTGTCTAAAAATAAACGCAGCCGCAGAGTATCTGTACACGGCGTCGCCACAGATTTAAAGCGCGCGCCGCAGCAGAGTCGGTACTATGTTGTGAAACAGCCTGTAGAAGCGCCTTGTGACGTAGATACGTTGGCAGAGTGGGGATTCGCTCGCTCGCTCTTCACTTTACCGATAGACTATAATTGGAGAGAGTGCCCTCACCGCCACTCACACGCCACCGCCGGTCCATCTGTGTCCCTCGTGTGCGGCACCCAACACCTGTCGGCCGCCTCGGCAGGAGAGCGGCGTGATCCACCTGCAGCGGCGGCAGGAATCAGGCGTCGTTGCGCTCCGGAGAGCCGAGGACCGCGCTGTATGCCGCGGGAGGGAGCAGCCGCGGTGTGCTGAGGTGAGGCGCGGGGCGGCGCTTAGTTCTGCAAGGCCCGCTGCCGGCGAACAATAGCGCGGGACAACAGGTGCAGTGCAGCCACGGGCCGCACCAACAGCAACATCCCCCTGGAGGCGGCTTCGGCTGCGGTCACAGCAACCCGTTTACATGGGGCTCCCAAACCCCGATTTCGTAAACCGATTTCCCAGTACCGCTTATGGGTGGTCATGTAAACAATTCAAAACCGACTCTGGAAATCTGCTTCTAGGTGCCGGTTTTTAGATTTCGCAGTCGACTTTCTCTGCCGTGTAAACGCAACCGATCTTGAAACGCGATTGGGTTGTCAACTTCCGTCTTGTTTTCAGAATATTCGGTTAATCTGGTCTTATTGTGCAGTGAAGGAAAAGTAGAAATATTAGACCGTGCATTGAACTGCCTACCTGTTATACACTACTGGCCATTAAAATTCCTACACCACGAAGATGACGTGCTACAGACGCGACATATAACCGACAAGAAGAAGATGCTGTGGTATCCAAATGATGCTTTTCAGAGCATTCACACAAGGTTGGCGCCAGTGGCGACACCTACAACGTGCTGACACGAGGAAAGTTTCCAACCGATTTCTCATACACAAACAGCAGTTGACCCGCGTTGCCTGGTGAAACGTTGTTGCGATGCCTCGTGTAAGGAGGAGAAATGCCTACCATCACGTTTCCGACTTTGATAAAGGTCGGAATGTAGCCTATCGCGATTGCGGTTTATCGTATCGCGGCATTGCTGCTCGCGCTAGTCGAAATCGACTGTTAGCAGAATATGTAATCGGTGGGTCCAGGAGGGTAATACGGAACGCCGTGCTGGATCCCAACGGCCTCGTATCACTAGCAGTCGAGATGACAGGCATCTTATCCGCATGGCTGTAACAGATCGTGCAGCCACGTCTCGATCCCTGTGTCAACAGATAGGGACGTTTGCAAGACAACAACGAACAGTTCGACGACGTTTGCAGCAGCATGGACTATCAGCTCGGAGACAATGGCTGCGGTTACCCTTGACGTTGCGTCACAGATAGGAGCGCCTGCGATGGTGTACTCAACTACGAACCTATGTGCACGAATGGCAAAACGTCATTTTTTTCGGATGAATCCAGGTTCTGTTTACAGCATCATGATGGTCGCATCCATGTTTGGCGACATCACGGTGAACCCACATCAGAAGCGTGTATTCGTCATCGCCATACTGGCGTATCACCTGGCATGTTGGTATGGGGTGCCATTGGTTACACGTCCCGGTCACCTCTTGTTCGCATTGACGGCACTTTGGACTGTGGACGTTACATTTCAGATGTGTTACGACCCGTGGCTCTACCCTTCATTCGATCCCTGCGAAACCCTACATTTCAGCAGGATAATGGACGACCGCATGTTGCAGGTCTTGTACGGGCCTTTCAGGATACAGAAAATGTTCGACTGCTGCTCTGACCAGCACATTCTCCACATATCTCACCAATTGAAAACGTTTGGTCAATGGTGGCCGAGCAACTGGCTCGTCACAATACGCCAGTCACCACTCTTGATGAACTGTGGTATCGTGTTGAAGTTGCATGGTCAGCTGTACCCGTACACGCCATCCAAGCTTTGTTTGACTCAGTGCCCAGGCGTATCAAGGCCGTTATTACGGCCAGAGGTGGTTGTTCTCGGTACTGATTTCTCAGGATCTATGCACCCAAATTGCGTGAAAATGTAATCACATGTCAGTTCAAGTATAATATATTTGTCCAATGAATACCCGTTTATCATCTGCATTTCTTCTTGGTGTAGCAATTTTAATGGGCAGTAGTGTATTTAAGTGAAGAGCTGTAACGATTGTGTTGAATGAATCAGAGATTGGATTAGCTGTTTTCCAGACACCGTATTTAACTGGGCTAGCAAGTTCGCTTCAGATCTTAACATGTAAACACGACAGCGGAAAACGGTTTGTGAAATTCGATTTTCGTCTTTCGGTCGAAGTGTCGCATGTAAAAGTAGTGACTGGCACTGAGGTTCGTTGATTCTGCCGACAACCAACATCGGCCAAGGCTTGCAGTGTTTTCATATTAGAACGGCAGTACGTGCGCGGTCGCAATGCATCCCGATTTCACCGCTCGAATGCACAGAAATCGGACGACAATCGGTAAGGCGCCACAGACGAGCCACGGATCGCAGTGATGCGTCGCGTGGGCGACCGATCGGTTTGTAGATTGCAAGTGTGTGGGCAAATCGCAGCGATCGGTCGCTGATCGCTGGTCGCATGGAAACCCTATGCAATCTGATAGACTGCATGCAATTCGTGCACGCAGTATGGCAGCCTGGCTGGTTAGCGGCGGTGCGTACCAATACGGTTGCGGCTGTTTCTCTATTTATCAAGCGTGTTTATGCTGTCTTGTTTCGTTTCAGCTTACTCTAGTTGAGTAAGAAATTTAGATTACAATTTATAGTTATCCAGGTAACAGGAACTACTCTGACAAGGGGAGGCCGCCAATTGTGAAATTCAGATTCCATTCATACTGCGCTTAATAAAAGCTCATGGCCAGAGGTGTAATGTGGCAAAGCACCAAGATGCACTTCTCAGCCGTTGTCGAGAACCTGTTAAAAGAAACCGTTCAGGTGAAATACTCTCTACGATTAATAAATCTCAACAGCGTCGTTGCGCAGTGGTAAGCGCTCGGGTTCGTAATACGAAGGTCGCCGGATCGAATTTCGCGCCATGCAATATTTTTTTATTATTAGTTTTTTGTAATATATATATATATATATATATATATCTCCAATTGTACCGCCTCCATTTTTCCGTTTGTTTAACAGGGTGTAGCAAAGCTCTCACGTCCGCACTGATTTTCGACGATGTTATAAGTTGCGCTAGGGACCGCATCTACCTTCTTTCGAAGTTAGCAGGCAACTACGCTGTTATGCAGCGACTCGTTTCGGCCCATTCAACATCTGTCCTTCAAGTGTAACGAGCGCGTAACGGAGTTTATATTTCATACCCGCCACAGCAAATTTGTGTTCGTGGGGTCTCTATTCTAATTCGAACGTTTATTCGAACGTTTGACTTACGCTATACATATTCGTTTCGGAATATAGTTTCTACGTCTTCCGTAAACTATACGTGGTTAACATTATGAAGACAATTAATAACATTTGTGAAATGCAACTTTGTTTGCGGAAAACATAATGATGTTCGAAGTCGCCAGTTTTTCCACGACAAACGACTTTCAACAACTTATTATATGCATAATTGTTGGAACTGATTGCCGGGAATTATATATATATATATATATATATATATATATATATATATATATATATATATATTTGAATTACGAAAAACAAATACTAAAAAACAAAAATTGCATGGCGCGAGATTCGATCCGGCGACCTTCGGATTACGAACCCGAGCGCTTAACGCTGCACCACGACGCTGTAGAAAACAATTAGTCGTAGAGAGTATTTCACCGCAACGGTTTCTTTTAACTGTCGATTTTCTCGACAACGGCTGAGAAGTGCATCTTGGTGCTTTGCCACATTACACCTCTGGCCATGAGCTTTTATTATGCGCAGTATGAATCGAATCTGAATTTCACAATTGGCGGCCTCCCCTTGTGAGAAGTCAAGTGGAAGCCAGAGTTCTCGTTTACGAGGTGTGTTTTTTAAGTTAGGTCCGTTTTATTGTAGACACTAGTAGTTCGCTCGCATACCGCAACGAGAGCGTGAGTCGTGTGCCGGCAAGACTCTGGGACAACTGTGCTCAGTTTCAGCTCTGTAACCAACCTGTACCGTTCTGTTCTGTGCTTTCAAAATACACTCCTGGAAACTGAAATAAGAACACCGTGAATTCATTGTCCCAGGAAGGGGAAACTTTATTGACACATTCCTGGGGTCAGATACATCACATGATCACACTGACAGAACCACAGGCACATAGACACAGGCAACAGAGCATGCACAATGGCGGCACTAGTACAGTGTATATCCACCTTTCGTAGCAATGCAGGCTGCTATTCTCCCATGGAGACGATCGTAGAGATGCTGGATGTAGTCCTGTGGAACGGCTTGCCATGCCATTTCCACCTGGCGCCTCAGTTGGACCAGCGTTCGTGCTAGACGTGCAGACCGCGTGAGACGACGCTTCATCCAGTCCCAAACATGCTCAATGGGGGACAGATCCGGAGATCTTGCTGGCCAGGGTAGTTGACTTACACCTTCTAGAGCACGTTGGGTGGCACGGGATACATGCAGACGTGCATTGTCCTGTTGGAACAGCAAGTTCCCTTGCCGGTCTAGGAATGGTAGAACGATGGGTTCGGTGACGGTTTGGATGTACCGTGCACTATTCAGTGTCCCCTAGACGATCACCAGTGGTGTACGGCCAGTGTAGGAGATCGCTCCCCACACCATGATGCCGGGTGTTGGCCCTGTGTGCCTCGGTCGTATGCAGTCCTGATTGTGGCGCGCACCTGCACGGCGCCAAACACGCATACGACCATCATTGGCACCAAGGCAGAAGCGACTCTCATCGCTGAAGACGACACGTCTCCATTCGTCCCTTCATTCACGCCTGTCGCGACACCACTGGAGGCGGGCTGCACGATGTTGGGGCGTGAGCGGAAGACGGCCTAACGGTGTGCGGGACCGTAGCCCAGCTTCATGGAGACGGTTGCGAATGGTCCTCGCCGATACCCCAGGAGCAACAGTGTCCCTAATTTGCTGGGAAGTGGCGGTGCGGTACCCTACGGCACTGCGTAGGATCCTACGGTCTTGGCGTGCATCCGTGCGTCGCTGCGGTCCGGTCCCAGGTCGACGGGCACGTGCACCTTCCGCCGACCACTGGCGACAACATCGATGTACTGTGGAGACCTCACGCCCCACGTGTTGAGCAATTCGGCGGTACGTCCACCCGGCCTCCCGCATGCCCACTATACGCCCTCGCTCAAAGTCCGTCAACTGCACATACGGTTCACGTCCACGCTGTCGCGGCATGCTACCAGTGTTAAAGACTGCGATGGAGCTCCGTATGCCACGGCAAACTGGCTGACACTGACGGCGGCGGTGCACAAATGCTGCGCAGCTAGCGCCATTCGACGGCCAACACCGCGGTTCCTGGTGTGTCCGCTGTGCCGTGCGTGTGATCATTGCTTGTACAGCCCTCTCGCAGTGTCCGGAGCAAGTATGGTGGGTCTGACACACCGGTGTCAATGTGTTCTTTTTTCCATTTCCAGTGTAAGTAGGCTGTTTAGCTTTTTTTTATTGGTAACGCCACCTATGTATGAAAATCACTGGTTGTGCTGTGTGCAGTATGTGGCTGCTTTGCATTGTTGTCTGCCATTGTAGTGTTGGGCAGCGGCAGCTGGATGTGAACAGCGCGTAGCGTTGCGCAGTTGGAGGTGAGCCGCCAGCAGTGGTGGATGTGGGGAGAGAGATGGCGGAGATTTGTAATTTGTCATGAACTGCTATATTTATATATGATGATATCAAGGTAAATACATTGTTTGTTCTCTACTAATATCTTTCATTTGCTAACTATCCCTATCAGTAGTTAGTGCCTTCAGTAGTTTGAATCTTTTATTTAGCTGGCAGTAGTGGCGCTCGCTGTTTTGCAGTAGCTTGAGCAGCGAAGATTTTTGTGAGGTAAGTGATTTGTGAAAGGTATAGTTTAATGTTAGTCAGGGCCATTATTTTGTAGGGAATTTTGAAAGTCAGATTGCGTTGCGCTAACAATATTGTATGTCAGTTTAAGCACAGTCATGTATAAATTGTTCAAAGGGAAGTTTCATATGTCGACCCTTAGCCGAGGATACCTCACTGAAATCTTCTGATTTTTTTCTTGTAGTTTGTGTAATTAGTGTAGATTTTGTTTATTGCTAGCGCGTAATTGTAGAGAAAATCTCCTTTGTAGTTGCAGTCTTTCATTGTTGTACAGTAAAACAGTTGTGGCATGCATGTAGATTTGCACCAAGTATTTCGCAGCTGCAATTAACTAGATATTATTTTCAGTGCTATGTTAATGTGTTCTCTTATTTTTGCTCTTCAAATTGTGCTTTTCTGTGTTATCGTGTGAAATATTGTGACAATTATGGCGTGTGAAAAACGTAATACTAGGCTCCAAAGTAAACTGAGAAATGACAGTGAAGACGAAGGCAGTGTGTTAGCGCCGCAGAGTAATGAATTAACTAATGTTCAAAGTAGTAATTTGGTAATTGCGCATAGGGAAATGGAGCGGGCGGCAAACAATGGTGTAGACAGTGAAACAGGTAGTGAACAGGGAAGCATTATCGATCGATCGGTCAGCAACAGCTCGCCTCAGGAATCCGAAATGACAGGAAACAATCTCGCAAATACTGTAGATTCAGGTTTTGGGTCCTCACCGTTTTCTCAAATGAGTCAAGACACATATTCTGCTTGTCAAAATGTGAATGTTGCCGGTGAAAATACACTGCCAAAATGCATAGATAAACAGATTCCAGACACTAATACATTATTATTGCAATTAATGCAACAAATGGAACAAAATCAGAGACAAACACAGCAACAGTTACACACAGTGGAACAAAATCTTAAAAAGTTAGACACAATGGAACAAAAACTTCACACCACGCTTGAACAAACACGTGAAGATTTAACTACTGAGTTACATAACATTGAATCGAAATGTCAAAAAGTCTGTAATGACGTAAAAACTCAAATTTGTGAGCATTTTCAACCTATTTTTTCGTGGCATGAAAATGCATTACAGAATCACGAAGCAGCCATAAAAGAACTGCAAATTATTGTTCATGAAAATCATGAGACCTTGCAAGCTAAATTTGACTCAGTTGCATCTACCGATTCGGTTACGCAACTTGCAAAAACTCAGGAAAACTTTAAGGACACAGTAGATACTCTGAAACTTGGTTCAGAAAAACACACTGAGGAAATAAGTACACTATCGGAGAAAGTAGCCGAACTTTTGGATCAGTTCACTAATTTATCTATGAAGGTAGATGATAATCTGATTGACGCAAGACCGGTAGTCTTTAATGACACAGAAGAGTATGAACAAATTAGGAAATTCAAACAAAATCAGAATCAAATTAATACACAACACCAAAGAGAAATCCGGGAAGTACAAGATCAGCTGACACAGGTAATACAAGAATTACGTATTTCAGAGGACACTCGCGCTCCAACACGGGAAGAGGGACATAGAAATACGGAACAGCCACAAAATAATAACACAGCGCATTTCGGAAATTATGAAAGAAATTGGCAATGTGCACCGAATTTTGAGATTGAACAGCCAACACGACGTAACAATGACCGACATGCGACTCGCCGACATGATGATTTTGACTATAAGCTGTTCATGACTACACGTAAATTCAAAACATTTAAAAATTCTGGCAACGACATTCATCCACAAGCATGGCTCCATCAATTCTCTCATTGTTTTCCTCCCAACTGGTCATTAGAACACAGATTAGAATTTATGTGTGGCTATTTAGAGAATGAACCAGCTGTAAGGATGCGATCGGTCATTCACAATTGCCACAGTGAAGGAGAATTTTACCATGCCTTCCTCTCAGCATATTGGTCTCAAGCCACACAAGACCGAGTAAAACATGGTATCATAATGATGAAACATTTCGAACAATCTGAATTCTCCAGTCTTGTGAAATATTTTGAAGACATGTTGCACAAGAATCAGTACCTGTCAAACCCATACAGCCCCTCAGAACTCATCCGCATTTGCTTAATCAAATTACCTGAACATTTACGGCATATTATTTTGGCAGGACGTTGCAAAGACGACATTGAAGCTTTTCAGGGACTGTTACAAGAACTGGAAAGTGACACTGACAATCGCGGAACGCAGGAGCACAACAATTACAGATCACATCAGTCGCAATTCCGCGATGAAAGAAATAATAACTGGACGCGACAAGGCTATTCTCACAACACAAATCGTGACTGAAACAGACACCACCCGTATTACAACCGTTGGCAGAGTAGTAATAATTACAGGGAAAGATCACCTCTCTGCGGTAGTGACTATCACAGAGACAATCAGAGAAACAGACAATTTGGGAACCAAAATAATTATTATCAAGGGAGACAGAATAACTTTAGACGCAACGGTCCAGCGCGCAGTTACGATTCAGGGAGAAATTCTCCACCACTTAACCGACAAGAAAGAAACTACAGAAACTACCGACATGACGACAGACGATGTGATCGTAACGACAGACCTGAATTGCATCAGAACTGGCGGGATTTAAACAGGGCAGGGCCCTCTCGTCACGGTGAATTTGTAGAAGTTAGGTCTCCAAATCCCAATAACGACGCTCGCCAACAAAGAGACAATAGGCAATGACTCACACCGCTGGCAGCCACAAAACGTTTTTATGACACTAACGACGCAGCTGCCGTAGCTAGTAATTACATAAAAATGGAAGACATTAGGGACATCTTACTCCAGGAACATGACATAAAACATAACAATATTGCATATCCTGTGATTCACATTACAGTAGATGATGTAAAATTTACGGCAGTACTTGACTCTGGCAGTCCCATTTCAGTAATTAGTGAAACAGCCTTTAGCAAATGCAACAAATCGAACGATTGTCCCACACTTCCGTTACGTAAGATTAAATTACAAGGTGCAATCTTTGGAAAAAGTGTAGATGTACGCCAACAAACCAACTTAGAATTCTATTGTCAAAGCCACAGCTTCTCTATGAGCTTTCTCATTGTTCCATTATTGTCGACGGAAATTATATTGGGAGTAGACTTTTTGAATGAATACAAAGCAATCTTAAACTTTCACGATGCTGAAATAAGTTTAGAGAAAGAAGGTAAGTCAATAGCTTTGAAATTTGAAGATTGGCTCTCAAACCATGACGAGGAAATTAATCGGCTTTACCTTCTGTTAGACAACAGTTCGGACTTTTCTACGGAACTAGACACTAACAATCACTCTGCAAGTACTGACAGGGATGATATCGACGGCGCATTTGACACTAATAAGTTAATTCAGAATAAAATTCAAACAATTGAGTATTGTAATGACACTGATAGGCAGGACCTTTTTGAGATTTTACAAGCACATTCCACAGTTTTTACTCATAAAACAGGAACAATCAAGGGATTTCAATACCAATTTCCTGTTCGTGAGCATACTAAATTTTGTGTTAGACCATATGTAATTCCAGCACATTATAGGGACCGTGTTAGAACAGAAATACAATCTATGCTCGACGAGGGCATTATTGAGCCTGCAGTAAGCTCATACAACAATCCATTACATGTTGTTGAGAAGAAAAATGGATCGGTCAGGCTTGTCTTAGATTCGAGACAAATCAATACGATCATTATTCCTGAAACAGACAGGCCGCAAACGTTGGAAGAACTTCTTCAAAATTTTAATGGTGTAAAAGTGTTGTCTTCCATTGATCTCAGATCCAGCTTTTATCAGATCGAACTTCATCCAGAATGTAGAAAATACACAGCTTTCCTTTGTTTCGGCGTTTGTTATCAGTTTCGGAAACTTCCCTTTGGTTTGAACATTTCTTCAGCAGCATTCATTCGCGGGCTAAATTCCATATTACCTGAGTTCTTAAAACGTCACATCACCTTATATGTGGACGATATTCTAATAGCAGAAGCTTCATGGGAACTACATAATCGCATCCTCAACAGTTTGTTACGTATTTTTGCAGAATCTGGAATTACAGTTAACTTGGAAAAGTCTGAATTCGGTAGGTCAAAGGTGAAGTTTTTGGGACATATTATTTCTTCTGAAGGCATTCAGCCGGATCCTGAAAAGTTAGAAGCAATCAGAGCCATTCCAGTTCCATCCACAAAAAGACAAGTCCGCAGTTTTCTAGGTCTCGTAAATTATTACCGTCGTTTTCTGAATATGCAAATTCTTGTTACACCAAAACTTTGTTCTCTCACTGGAAAAAATACTATTTGGAACTGGGACGAACAAGCACAGTTGGAATTCAATTCTTTGAAAGAAGCGTTACTTCACGCGCCAATCTTAGCTCATCCAGATCTGTCACAAGATTTCTGCCTTAACACGGATTCTTCTAAAGTCGGTCTTGGTGCCCATTTATTTCAAGAAGCCATAGAAAATGACACTACCATTCAGAAAACCATTGCTTTTGCTAGCCGAGTGCTAACAAAATCTGAAAAAAATTATTCCGTTACTGAATTAGAAGCTTTAGCTATCGTTTGGGCATTTAACAAATTCCGTTTCTTTCTTTCTGGTAAGCACGTAAAAGTGTACAGTGATCATCATGCATTACAATTTCTTATGTCTTCAAAATTAAATCATGACAGGTTAAAACGTTGGGCATTGTTTCTGCAAGAATTCCGCTTCACAATAGTCTACATTCCCGGTAAGGAGAACATTGTTGCGGACGCACTGTCACGCGCACCGGCTGGGCTTGAGAAAAGTACCACAGAAGGCAACCTCGAGAAAAATTTCAGTATTCTTTACATTCAGAAAGTCGCCTTTGAAAACTTCATCACCACATCTTTAAAGGACATTGCTCATGAACAAGATAAAGATCAGATTTGGAAAGACATCAAGAGCAAATGGCATGAAAAGACACACACTCAGATTCGGCATTATTATCTAGTTAGAAACAACATACTGTTCAAACGCTGCACTGTTGATGACAAGCTATGGGTACTTTGCATTCCTGACGATTTTGTTAATAAGCTCATTTGGTACATTCATTTCAGCTACGCACATTTTGGCCCACGAAAATGTTATCATATTCTTCGAACGAATTGTTATTTTAACAATATGGAAAAAAGAATTCGAAGAGTCTTGTCTATTTGTAAACTTTTTCAAAAGGCCAAACCATCTACTGTCTCACATCGTGCTCCGTTGTTTCCTATTATTCCTTCTAAATTAAAAGAATTTGCGGCTGTTGATCTCTTGGGACCGCTTGTCAGAACATCCAATGGATTTTCGTACGTTCTAGTCGCTGTTGAACTTACTTCAAAATTTGTTTCTTTCACACTGTTACGTAAAGCCACTGGACGGTCTGTATCCAACGCCTTTGTTAAAAATTTCTTACGTGAAGTTGGACACGTTAGTAAAGTCATTTCAGATAACAGACTGCAATTCAGATCTGCTGTTTGGTCACGCATGCTTCGCAACCATAAAATCAAACCTGTTTTTATTTCATTTTACTCACCACATTGTAACCCCTCCGAACGGATTATGAAAGAAATCAATAAGCTTTGCAGACTTTATTGTCACAGAAAGCATCAGCCTTGGGACAGATATTTACACTTATTTCAAAACGTGCTGAATGAAATGCCTCACGACTCCACTGCTTTACCACCTACTCTTGTACTGAAGAATGAAGAACCACCGAACAGAATCAGAGAGCTTGTACCTTTCCCGAATACACGTAAACTTCGACACAAAGACATAATTGATTTGGCTCTTAAAAATATAAAATCTGCAGCAGACAAAAGGAGAAAACTACACGGTAAAGCAAATGCAAAGAAGTTGTATATTGGTCAGAAAGTTCTCATTAAAGCTCATTCATTGTCACATAAGAAGAAACACTTTAGTCACAAATTCTTTCTAGTTTACAATGGACCTTACAGAATCCGACGTATACCACATGATAATTGCGTTGAAGTTGAAACTCTGCGTACTAGGAAGAGTAAAGGTTTACACCACATTTCACATGTAAAACCGTTTATTGAAAGATAATCTGCTTTCTAACTTAGTCTTTGTCATAAAATTTTTCGCTTCACATTACTAATATGCTTTGTCAGACTTAGAATCTGTTAACATACAACAATGTTTGAAGTTAAATATCCAATCAAGAACCAAGAGAACTTATTTAAACAGAAATGACGAATGCATTGTTATAGTGAACAGACGTCACAGTGTTATTGTGTGTGTACATTCTTGCTTGTTTGTTGCACGATTACGTAACGACTATGAGGCTCACATACTTAGAACATTTACCAGTACTGCTAATGAGATTTTAATGCAACATTTTGGTTTATTTGAAAATACATTCTGAATTTAAAGTGCTTTCTGAGAGATACTAGATGACACAGAGGTCAGTTTATGTGACAGCTACACGATTTTTGTCACGACGCTACTAATGAGTGACAATTTACGATGTTGCTTTTGCGGTGTATCTGTTTTATATCTGCACAGTTTTCTGAATTCTTCTGGAAAGAAAAACATGTTTTAGTAGTAACTTTTGTGGTATAGCAACAATGAGACAGCCTTTTTGTGGCACAACAATACGTTACTGCACAGTACTTTCTTCATCACGCCAATAAGCATAATAACTACGATATCTATACGCAAAGCATTTCACTTTGTTTATCATGAGGTAAGTACATTGACTTCTGCAGAACTTAGCTTTCGGAGGACGATAACTACGACACTTCCATAGAGATTATGTTACAAGGCGCACAGTTTAGCGCTACAGTACATTTATTTGAGTGATCAATTTTATACTTAAAACATTTATTTTTAAAGATTTTTGAATTACAAAGAAAGTTTTCCGTGATATATTTCATTCCATTGGTGTAATCTGTGACACCTGATGGTATAATTACATTAATCCTCAGGGGGGTACACGCTTACTTTGTGTACCATGTGTGTGGCAACCACAAGGAACCCTAGCTAATATGGTATTTGCTTATACAACTTTACACATCGGTACCATATTTCTCTAACACACAAATTACACAGCTAGCTGATCATGTAACTGAGAGATAAACTTTTTTTATTACATCAGTGACAGATGTTTACGCAATTACACAGTTGGATAACTTCACACTTACGAAATTGTATTTTGTCTGTACTTTGAGAAATGCTCACATTTTTCGGAACCATTGTGATACTATGAGAGCTTTGAATGATGTATTTGGTATGAGATCATGATTTTTAAAGTACGTTTGAGGCAGATGACACTATTGAAATGAGCAGAGAATATTTTTTATGGTTTGAAATTATTGCAGAAAGCTACGACCTTTTTGAGATTTGACTGAGGTGTTATGATGTTATTTTTACGACGACGATGTGTATTATGCTGTTGAGGTATGTTTATGTCAATAAGATGATGCTACCGTATATGAGGAATGTGATT
This sequence comes from Schistocerca americana, assembly GCF_021461395.2. Classification (NCBI taxonomy): domain Eukaryota; kingdom Metazoa; phylum Arthropoda; class Insecta; order Orthoptera; family Acrididae; genus Schistocerca; species Schistocerca americana. The sequence goes on from NC_060121.1 coordinate 155,068,888, forward strand.
ACGTGTTTATATGTATATGAATAATGAATAGAAGTTAGGGACTCTTAACTTGTGAAACAGGATGTTGGAAACCAAGAATCGTACTTTAAGAGTTATGAAATGTGCGTAAATGTGTGACTGTATCACAATGCTGACGAATATTTTACTTGGACACTTATATTTATAGGATTTTCTTTTTACAGATTTGCAACGCTAATTCTTGACCTGTGAAATATTTTTATGTGAGACTGTCACTGTAATGGAAACTGCTGTCGTAAATATTTCCGTAAGAAAGTTAAGTGACCACCTGCACCTGCGTCGTCGGCACACCGCTGTGTCAGACACCCACCTGGGCGACAGCCGCCCGAAAAAAAAGCCATTAGCCTTTCAGCGGCACAGGTAGAACAAAAAAAAAGGGGAGGCCATTATCCTCGGAAATATTCTTACATCTGCAAACCTGATAATGACAAGTGTCTTTCTACGAGAATTGAGAGCTACTGACTTACGAAATGCCACATAGCTATTGAATGATGTTTTTATGCTTTGGTTTGCGTAATTGCTTATTTCATTTGACATCTGTTTTCCAGCTGTGTTGCAGCATTGGTTTCATAAAATAAAATTAAATGCATTTGCTAATGTGAACACTTTCTGTCAACAGATTTATTAAATAATTATTTTCTGATCCACATTCTTCGAAAAAGGAGCTCTTGGAATGGAGAGAACAATAAGAAGGGACTAATACCAGTAACTGCATCTATAATTTTCTTTTCAAGTACTTGGTAATTTCTTTTGTAGAATAATTTGTGGTGCACCACTTTAATTACTTAGACATTAAGATGTGAATATACATTTCCCTTATCTGCAGTGTTGTTTTTACTGTAATATTTTTTCTGCTTGAGCTATGTCATGTTTAGGTATACGTTACTGCTGTTTGCCAGGCATAGTGCTACTGAACTTTAATTTGTGTTACTCTGCTAAGCCAGATTTATTTTTTTGTTTGCTGCTCATTGCCTTATATTAGTTGTAATTTATGCTGCTTGCTTTGCCTTTTGTATTTTTTGTCATTGATGTTTGTATTACTTGTTTTGTGCTGCTGCATTGCCTCGTCCCTTAGTTTAGCATCTGAGCTCAGTAGATTTAAGTTAGCTTAAGAGGGGGTAGCCTCTAAGAGAATGAGTTGCGATGAATTGGAAGAAATGAATTGAGAAAACAGGTTTAGGTAGGATTTTCTTGGAAATAAATGTTGAGGTAAGAAATGTGTGAACATATAAATACAGAAAGCATGCTTAGATAGAATTTTTTTTGGTGGAAACAAAGGATGAAATAAGAGGAAAGATATATGAAGTTTTGGGTTGGACTGCAGTACCACATGTTACACTGAAAACGAACCCTGTCCTTTCCTATTGGTGTTATCCCACTATGTGTTTGTGTACCCTTGTGTATTTGTTTTCTTCCTGTCTCTGTGTAATTTCATAGAATTTTTTTCTTCTTTTAATATTAAGCTACATTCACTATGATGAGGAATACTGTTATCCTCGAATATAATTGGCATTAATAATATGTTATTTACTTTGTAAAGATGTTAGATATTATTAATTCTGTTCTGTTTAATGCTCATGTGTGAAGTCGATGTTTCAATAATTATTCTGATCTTTTATGTATGTACTTATGTCATAATTCCTGTAACACAGATGTATATGTTATTTCGATTCTTTTGTAAAGTTTGTTACTACAAATGTTATCTGTATTGTTATGTTCTTTAATTATGTATTTTGTACCTTTGTTATTGTATTGTCATGTTATAATACTGTAATTGACACCAGTTCTTCAAATTAAGTATCATTTCACTGCACACGTTTCTGTTGGTCATAGTATATGGACAATATGTGAGAAGTAGGGACTGGTAGTGTTTGCACGTGTGTTAATGATTCAGCAAGGGACTGGATAACAGCATTGCTGGTTCTAAGGACAATTCCAAAAACTTTGTGAGTGCACAAGTGGTGGTTTATGGACTTGCTATATTGTCCGCAAGACTCTTCGATGGTGATTGTGCACCTGCACATTTGCAGCAGATGGCTGCTGGCCATCTCTACCAGGACTACATGGGGGCTGCATCTTTGATAGCCCACCAATACTATTATTTTTACAAGGACTACAGTGAGTCTACACCTTTGCTGACTCACCAGTACCATTATTTCTACAAGGACTACAGTGGGTCTGCACCTCTGGTGGCCCACCAATACCATACTCTCTACTAGGACTACAGTGGGTCTACTCTGTGATGACCTACCTACCAATACTCTTCAAAATTTCGACTGACTCTGCTGTGGGTTTGCTCTGTTGTGGCCCATTACCAGTCTGCATGTCAAGAGTCAGCACTGGCTTTCCATTGGAAGGACAACACTACTTCTTCAAGACTGCATGGAAATCCACTACTTCCATGTGCATTTTCTTTTACTGCTCAGACTTTGAGAAAAACACTGCAATGTTACTGTGATGAATGATCAGGACTGTCTTTATGGACTGTGAGAAAATTTTAGCTTTTGACCAACATTGTATCAAGAAGTGTGTGCATTTGATATCTTTCTTACTGTAATTATGAAAAAATTTTTCAAATCTGTATCGGCCACTGCCCAAATCAATTTGTAAAATTTTTTGTGGGGAGCATGGGGGCTATGTAAGTAGGCTGTTTAGCTTTTTTTATTGGAAACGCCACCTATGTATGAAAATCACTGGTTGTGCTGTGTGCAGTCTGTGGCTGCTTTGCATTGTTGTCTGCCATTGTAGTGTTGGGCAGCGGCAGCTGGATGTGAACAGCGCGTAGCGTTGCGCAGTTGGAGGTGAGCCGCCAGCAGTGGTGGATGTGGGGAGAGAGATGGCGGAGATTTGTAATTTGTCATGAACTGCTATATTTATATATGATGATATCAAGGTAAATACATTGTTTGTTCTCTACTAATATCTTTCATTTGCTAACTATCCCTATCAGTAGTTAGTGCCTTCAGTAGTTTGAATCTTTTATTTAGCTGGCAGTAGTGGCAATCGTTGTATTGCAGTAGCTTGAGCAGCGAAGATTTTTGTGAGGTAAGTGATTTGTGAAAGGTATAGTTTAATGTTAGTCAGGGCCATTCTTTTGTAGGGAATTTTGAAAGTCAGATTGCGTTGCGCTAACAATATTGTATGTCAGTTTAAGCACAGTCATGTATAAATTGTTCAAAGGGAAGTTTCACCAGGAGTGTATTTAAGGCTATCAACTCGCCCGTCGCGTGTGAGGTTCGCTCAGTGATACGGTTTTTCTCAGCAAGGAACATATCTGCTGAAGAAATTCATCGACAGATTTGCGAAGTGTACGGTGATACTGTTATGAATGAAAGCAAAGTGCGTAAGTGCGTACGAGAATTCAAAGATGGCCGTGACAACGTCCTTGATGACGACCGCTCTGGTCGCCCTTCTTTGATTACAGACGATTTGGTGGCTTCAGCTGAAGCGAGGATTCTTAAGAACAGGCGCTTCACAATAACAGGTCTCTCTAACGAATAGCCTGATGTGTCGGGATCAGTGCTTCACAACATTGTTTCTGAACACCTAAACTTAGGAAACTGTGCTCCCGTTGGGTCCCGAAACTCCTAACAGAGGACCACACAAACCAAAGATTTTGAGTGTGCGATGAAGTTCTTGACTCATGAAGTTCTTGACTCGTTATCACGAAGAAGGCGACGACTTCTTGAGTTAGATCGTAACTGGAGACGAAACATGGGTTTCGCGTATCACGCCCGAATCGAAGCAGCAGAGCATGGAATGGAGACACACACACTCACCTGTAAAGGTTAAGGCCAAACAGACCCTGTGCCAGCGCAGAATCATGGCGTCGGTGTTTTGGGATAGGCGTGGTGTTTTGTTCGTCGACTTCATGCAACGAGGAACTACTATCAATGCAAAAGCATGCTGCCAAACCCTGGGAAAGCTACGCAGAGCGATTGAAAACAACAGACGCGGCATGCTGAGAAAGGGAATTGTTATCCTCCGTGACAATGCAAGACTTGACACTGCAGGTCAGACTCACGATTTATTGGACAGTTTCTGCTGGTATGTTTTAGACCACCCACCCTACAGTCCTGATCTTGCGCCGAGCGATTACCATCTGTTCCTCCACCTCAAACAGCACCTCAGTGGCAACCGTTACAATGCTGACGACGACGTGAAAACGGCAGTGTACTCTTGGTTGTAGTTCATCACGCTCACAGTATTGGAAGGGTCACCTGATCTGTGGTGCATACTAAGGGCACGGGATTGCACCCCACCTTGTTGTTAACGTCCTTGCAATCCACCTACACCTAGTGGGCAGAGGGGTAAGAAGTAATGCAAAATACACCGTCTGATTTTGCAGTGATTAGTACGTTGGAGCTTGTGCTACAGAAACAGAAGTGACAATTGTCATGGTACAATGGGCTCCATCTTATAATTTGGGTTATTTATGTAATAAGTATTTGCATTATTAAAGTTTATAACCTCTGAACAGAACGAAATGCATACCTAGTGTAATGTTAAGAGGATATTTTAATTTCAATGTCCAGGGCGAATCGATTATACAAATAAAGTGCAGTCCCTCATTATTTCATACAGTCTAATCCTCCTTCATACAATTTATAACAAGAGTTACGGCAATCAGTGGTGCTGCTGTTGATAAATCTCGATGTAGGCCTAAATACTTGCAGTTAAACAATAAGACTAGTGAATAAGAAAGGAATTTAGGACTAATAAATGTGAAACGAATTCTATTGGCTTGTTGGAAGGATGTTCACAATCCGACAGTGGAAAATATAATATGTTCTGTAAATTAACCTACAGTCCCCAAGAAAAACGTTTCAAGCAAATGTAATAACTATACTAAAATGGTTCAAACATCTGAGATCATCAGTCCCCTAGAACTTCAAACTACTTAAACCTAACTAACCTAAGGACATCACACACATCCATGTCCGAGGCAGCATTCGAACCTGAGACCGTAGCAGTCGCGCGGTTCCGGACTGAAGCGCCTAGAACTGCTCGGCCACCGCGGCCGGCTTTGCAAATACTCCTGAGGACACAGAAATCATCTCCGACTGTTGCTAAACATAGCAGTTCATTTTCCGTAGAATTTCTCTACACGGCGACATTCATAACACCCGTTCCAGATGCTTGGCAAATCGCTCCAATGTGGTATGTCGAGGTAGGTGACCGACAGAATGCACTTTGGAAATAGTTATTTCTTCTAATCGATTCCTACTTTGATTATTACAATGCATGTAATTTTGTATTTGTTAAGGACAACCACATTCAGGCATTCTTAGACTACAACAACTCACACGGTCAAAGGAGTTTTCTAGGTTGATAGACGCCATATGGTTTTCTATATTAAACTGTCTGTGTTTTTCTGTAATGCTTTTACTTACAGCACGTTGTCTGTGGTTGGACTACTTGATCTAAATCCCTTTTGTTCTTCAGAAATAATAGCTTCTTTGGTGTTTTTCATGCGATTATTGAGGATCTCTGAGTATAGTTTGTAGCTAGTGTTTAGAGAACAGATGTCACGATAGTTTTTACAGTCATTGGGTTTCCCTTTCTTGAAAAAGAAAGATTACTTCTACTGGATACCAAGGGTCTGGGATCCTGCAGTTCATTCAACGTATATTTATTAATTGTGAAAGTATTTTATCTAGTGATAACCATGTTTAATTAGTTATGCATTTATTTCATTTATTCCAGTAGCTTTACTGTTCTTCATGCCATTCAAAGCCTCTTATAGCTTCTATATAGAAACTGGATCTACGGTTACATTGTACATAATTTTTCCAGTGCCTTTTTCGGCTTCCTGTGAACACCATTCGTCTGTATAACGATTTATCCATTGCTCATTGTTCAGTGAGGCAGTGTCTTTTTCTTCCTAATTCGGAGCTTTAATGACGAATGCGCATTGCTATCTATCGTGTACGTCGTGTTCTAAGACACTTACGAACGAGTCTTGGTGTGCCTTGCACACTATTTGTTTCGCAGCGTTCCTTTTTATTTTGCACGTTTCCCAGCTCACAAGGGAACCTCCCCATCGCACCCCCCTCAGATTTAGTTTTAAGTTGGCGCAGTGGATAGGCCTTGAAAAACTGAACACAGATCAATCGAGAAAACAGGAAGAAGTTGTGTGGAAGTATGAAAAAAATAAGCAAAATATACAAACTGAGTAGTCTATGTATATCATATGCCACATCAAGGACAACTTGCGTGCACGGGCGTCGTGGTCCCGTGGTTAGCGTGAGCAGCTGCAGTACGAAAGGTCCTGTTCAAGTTTTCCTTCGACTGAAAATTTTAATTTTTTATTTTCAGACAATTATTATCTGTCCGTCCGTCCGTCCGATGCGATCACTTTTTTGGGAGTGATTATCACATCCACAAGAAAACCTAAATCGTGCAAGGTAGAAGAATCTTTTTCCCCATTCGCCAAGTGTACTAGTTAGGCGGGTCGACAACATATGCCGTCACCAGTGTCATTGTCATATATTCTATATCAGACGTGTTTTCCTGTAAAGGAATCGGTTGACCTATGACCTTGCGATCAAACTTTTTCGGTTTCCAGTGGATAGGCACGTCCTTTCGTCAACTAATCGCACGGTTTAGCGGTGCGGTCGCAAAACACAGGCACTAAACTTATTACACTGAACAGAGACGTCAATGAACGAACGGACAGATAATAATTGTCTGAAAATAAAAAATTAAAATTTTCACTCGAGGGAAGACTTGATCCAAGGACTTCTTGCACTGCAGTTGTTGACGCTAACCACGGGACCACGGCGCTCATGAGTTTATATACTCCAAGATGTTGCATATCATGTGCATAGACCGCTCAGTTTGTGTATTTTGCTTATTTTTTTCATATTTCCACACAACTTCTTCCTGTTTTCTCGATTGATCTGTGTTCAGTTTTTCAAGGCCTATCCACTGTGCCAACTTATAACTACATCTGAGGGGGGTGCGATGGGGAGGTTCCCTTGTCAGTAATATTTTTGTCTGTAAAAACTTCAAATAAGCTAATTGCTTTTCTTTAATGGCTACTTTAATTTCTGTGTTCCAATTTCTGAGTCGTTTTTTCGCATCTGTTTTCTTGCTTTTACCAAGCGCTTCTGTGGGTGCTTCGATGACGGAGGTCTGTCTGTTTTTGTTGCAAAAAATTGTTCATCGTTTTGTACAAAACCTGGTTGTGTGTTCACTGTAATACGGTAAACGGCCAAACTGCCAAGTTACCGAGAGCAAAAGACAAGCAAATAAAAGCAAATTGTTTCGGCGCTGCGAGAGACTGGCAGCTGAGTTTGAGTTGTGGCTCGTGGTGACGCAAGCGGCCGAATAAAGAGCGTGTCAAGGACACAGCTGGGTCAGTGGCCAATCTGGATAACTGACTCATCCCAACAGGCTGCTGGCTCGTAGAGGGACTGCGTGGCAGCTGACACTTGTCTGTAGCACAGTGAAAGCACTGTACGGAGTGCAACGGAGAATGTTCGTGCATATGAGCGAGAAGTGTTGTATTGACGCTGTAACCTCATTCTCCCCCCCCCCCCCCCACCCCACCCCTTCCCCGGCCCCACATATCTAATATTTGCCGATTCTTAGTTGGAACAGTCTTCCGTGCGGCGATCGGACATGGGTAAGCGGTATTTAACAGATAGAACACGCTTCTTACTAAACCTGACCGTGTTGCTTAAAACGAAAACGTGTCTGTCTCCTTTAAGAACATTAAAGTCATCGGCTCTTCAATTTAAGCGAAAAGGTTGCTTTGAAAGGATAACAGTTCATACCATTTCCTTCGTTTAGTGACATGGCTAGACCCTGTCATTCTCATAACAATAATTAGATACAGTTCCACTTATACACTCAAATTTTTCATTGCTGTATTGCTTTTCCAAATCAAAACGACACGTTATAAAAGGCCACCGTCGCCTCAACAATTATTCAAGTAATAATATAACCCACCAACGGACAACAATACACACATCAAAAAAGTTTTTCATTAACCCGGTTCCTAGAACTCCTGAAGATAGGCGTTGACTGTGGATATTTTATCACAGACACAATCCCCTCGACTTTTCAGAGATGTCACTAAACCCACCCAAAGACGTAAACAACCATGCATGAGCAGCGCCTATTAGACGGTGGGGTCCGACATCCGATCGGTTCCAGTCATTCCACCAGGAAGGAGGTACACAGCTCGTGTTGTCTGTAGTTTAACCATGCCGAGATGGTCAATACTGCGGTTCCATCGCGTCCGCATTGCTACTTTGTGCAAGGAAGGGCTCTCAACAAGGGAAGTGTCCAGGCGTCTCAGGGTGAACCAAAGCGATGTTGTTCGGACATGGAGGAGATACAGAGAGACAGGAACTGTCGATGACATGCCTCGCTCAGCCCACCCAAGGGCTATTACTGCAGTGAATGACCGCTACCTACGGATTATGGCTCGCGGGAACCCTGACAGCAACACCACCCTGTTTAATAATGCTTTTCGTGTAGCCACAGGACGTCTTGTTACGACTCAAACTGTGCGCAGTTAGGCTGCATGATGCGCAACTTCACTCCCGAAATCCATGGCGAGGTCCATCTTTTCAACCACGACACCATGCAGCACGGTACAGATGGACCCAACAACATGTCGAATGGACCGCTCAGGATTGGCATCACGTTCTCTTCATCGATGAATGCCGCATATGCCTTCAACCAGACAATCGTCGGAGACGTGTTTAGAGGCAACTCGGTCGGGCTGAACTACTTGAGCACACTGTCCAGCGAGTGCAGCAATGTGGACGTTCCCTGCTGTTTTGGGATGGAATTACGTGGGGCCGACGTACGCCAATGGTGGTTATGGAAGGCGCCGTAACGGCTGTACGATGCGTGAATGCCATCCTCCGACCGATAGTGCAACCATATCGGCAGCATACTGGCGAGGCAATCGTCTTCATGGACGACAATTCACGCCCCCATCGTGCACATCTTGTGAAAGACTTCCTTCAGGATAACGACATCGCTCGACTAGAGTGACCAGCATGTTCTTCAAACATAAACTCTATCGAATATGCCTGGAATAGATTGAAAAGGGCTCGTTGTGGACGACTTGACCCACCAACCACTCTGAGGGATCTACGGCAATCGCCGTTGAGGAGTGGGACAATCTGGAGCAACAATGCCGTGATGAAGTTGTGAATACAGCCATGCATCAATGCAAGAGGACGTGCAACTCGGTATTAGAGGTACCGGTGTATGCAGAAATCTGGACCACCATCTCTGATGGTCTCGCTGTATGGTGGTACAACATGCAATGTTTTCATGAACAATAAAATTGGCGGTAATGACGTTTATGTTGATCTCTATTCCGATTTTCTGTACAGGTTCCGGAACTCTCGGAACCGAGGTGATGCAAAACTTTTTTTGATGTCGGTAATTAGTCCAATGGTTCCCTGTGTAATCACGCGCACTCTCAGCGAATAAACCGATTAATCACTGTTGTCCTACCATTCAACGGAAAACTTCCAGTCTCAAATTTTATCAATATCTGGAAACTGTGCATAGTTTTTGATGCGACTCAACTGTATACGATGTCGCACAAGAAAACTGAACAACGAATGCCGTCGTCTCGCATAAAATCTCTTAAGCTGAACACAATAGTAAGACCGTGCATCCGGCCGAAAAAGGCGGGTTGAGCTCCGAACACTGAAGAGAACTAACGATGTGTAGATGGAGCGGTTAGCTACTGTCGATGGTAGTACCCTTTAACACAGCTGGAGCCATAGACCATATATAACATAGACCGCCCATGTCCCCCGTCTCTGCCGCATCAGCGCTTCAAACCAACATTTAAGTCACGTGACTCGGGGTAGAAATCTGAGTTCCTGTCATTACAAGCTGCATGAAGCGGAGCTGGCAGTTACAGTGTCTCTCATTTATAGCTATAGTACTATTCTCGCGTGTAGTAGTGCAATTAATCTAATTTCTCCAAAATTCCTGATAATAAAGCAGTGGTTATCGTTCTTACATGTGGTCGACAGAATGACTGTTCTTTAGTGAACACTTTTTTTTTTTTCACTGTGAATTCTTGTAATTCACTGCTTCCACCAGAGTGGAAGACAAGGAAATTCGTTTACGTGCAAAATGTCAGATATTTAAACGAAATAAGCACATATGTTTTCTGACTCTTGCTTAATCCAGTACAGATAGCGAAATGATATCAAGACAGGAAGCGCAATATATTACAAAACTAGATATTTTTTTATGTCGTCTCAAAAGCTTAGCTATTTACCAAGTTTTACATCCAAGGACCAATATCCATCCTAACGTTCAACTTATGGAAGTACCTCTGCAAGTATTTTAAAGTAATTCTCCTACACAAGTGAGATTTTCGTCGCTTTACCTAACCTGTAGATTACAAATAAAACGTATATGAACATAAGTGAAGGTTTTTACTTCTGCATCTGCTAAAAAGCACAACAATTGATCTGTAACGAGAACGTCGTAAATTGTGCACTATAAATGCGTAATGACATACTCGGCTTCGTGCCCCGAGTCACGTGACTTAGATGTTGGTTTCAGTAAAATGACGTCATACGCTGTCTATATTATCTATGGTCTATGCCTGGAGCACTCAGTGGAGTTCTCACAGTCAGACTTCGTTTTTCAGTTCAGCCCCTATCTTATGCTGTAGTTAACAGTGAACGTCAGCAGATGTCATTGCTGCAGTCTCGAAACTAGAGAGTCCATATCTCAGTGCATAGGCTCTCTACCCGAGACCCGTGGATTTTCCCTCTTCACGACAAAGGAATAAGCGACTTCCTTGTGATAAGAAATAGATCAGTGTCACTCGTCACGACCGCAGTGTTGGAACGGAGGCCTCTTGTCTCCCGCTACCTAGGGCTGTTTTAGCTTCGACAGTGGTGATGCGGTGGTGCGAGTCTAGAGTCCATTTTTTCCTTCCAGGACAGTGGCTCTGTGGCTCCCTACCTCTATGAAGCCTTTACACCTTAACGAGATCAGATACAAATTGATACCCGTAACAACCCATCTAGCTAAACTTCAGTTCACAAAAATGTTTTTTTAAAACGAGAAAGGAGAAGTAATATTTAGTTATCGCTTAAATGTATAAAACACACCCTTCTTTCCTCTAAATGAAGAGTCAACGAGGTATTTTGTATTACTTATTTATAATGACATATTTTATATTTCGTTTTGTTTCAGGGCCAGACACATATATCCCCTCTTGCCCAAAAGTTCACTGAGGCCTTCACGATTGTCTTCATTGCTACTGCAATCGACAATCTACTTCCTCACCTGTACATTATTGTAAATTCTGTCGATATTCTCTGTATTCAAACGCGCTCACACAGGAGCCAACAGACATTCATAAAACATGAGAGGCATAGAAGTAGGTGATACAGCTTAGGAGTTTTTCGTAGCAGTAATATGAAAAATTCTCCCGTTGTTCGAACTGCGTCACGTCAGTTGTCTCCTGATGAAGAAGGTGGTGAATATCTTGGAAAGCTCGAGGTTTCTAATCAGACATGACGTGCCTAGGGCACGGAGAGAATTTTATACACGCGTCAGTGCTCATTGTGATCTGACTGAGTGGCGAGTCGCCGTGTGCTACAGAGCGACATCGAACCCACGGTCCCTCACGCCCCTGAAGATATCCGTCGGAGACGGGAACCTAACGGGCCCCAGAAGACCACGGCATAACAGAGTGAAGAATTTTAGTAATTTTAACCTGTCATTTGTACGCAAAATGTATTTTAAGTGATGTAATTCAAAGTCTGTATACAAAGCTTTTTATTCTTTCCTGATCTCTCCAAAGCGCTGAAATCAAACTGGAGTGGTTTAACTGAAAATATACATTGTAATTTGGACAAAACGGCATTTGGTTCTAGTAACTTGGACAGAATGAGATTTGAAACTGTTATCGACAGTTTTCACAATGCGAACAAGAAGGGAGACTGAAAATCATTTTACAGTCAAGCAGACTAATTACCAATTTTTATTAACACACATCATTGATTTAAATCTAGTGCTACTGTAAAATAGCTATTTTGTCTATTTTGTAAAGAATGTGGGTTATTTTACTACAGTTACCAGACCTACATATGCTTTGTCTCTCCATTAATACACGAAGTGAACAAGGAAATTGATATTATACGAATTTCAAAACTTACTTACTAAGTACACATTAAAAATTGTAGCAAACTGAAAAACAGTTTGGAGATTTGTGTAATTCATATCATTGTCTCATTACTTACATCCGGTCTTTCATTTACATCTGACTCTTCTGCTGACTCTTGTGGTCTTGTTTGTTACTCTTCCAACTGAATGTAGAAGAGAAGAGTCCATGCTGTTAGGGTATATTTAACTTTTTTCAGATTTAGCTTTGTAGCCTTTCAGATTCAGAAGGTCAAACGTCTGTGAATGAAGCCGCTTTATTGCTGGTATTTCTCGCAACTTATACGCCCAGACCGTGGTTTTACACTCATTGAACTACGTAACGACAAAAGGAGAATATAAGGAAAAGCTTGTGAACCGCAGTTTTCATTTCACAACGGTTTCTGCTTACTAACAAATGACGCTCAACTCGCAGTTGTACCATCGCACCTCCACATCAAAAATGTTGTAAGGTACCAGAATTCCTTAATTTCGTCTTCTTCGTAGTCCCAAAATTGGATGTTAAGCTCATCACTAATCTTATTACTATTGTTCCAAGTTACTTTCGTCTTTCTTACGTTTACTCTCAATCCATATTCTGTGCTCAACTGGGCTGTTCGTTCCAACCAACAGGTCCTGTTATTCTTCACTTTTACTGAGGATAGCAATGTCGTCAGTGAATATTAGCAGTGATACCCTTTCACCCCGAATTTTAATGCCACTCTTGAAACTTTCTTTTATTTCTCTTGTAAGTAGGCTGTTTATGTTTTCTTATTGGCAACGTTACGTAGCGCTCTGTATGAAAATCACTGGCTGTGCTGTGTGCAGTCTGTGGCTAGTTTGCATTGTTGTCTGCCATTGTAGTGTTGGACAGCGGCAGCTGGATGTGAACAGCGCGTAGCTTTGCGCAGTTGGAGGTGAGCCGCCAGCAGTGGTGGATGTGGGGAGAGAGATGGCGGAGTTTTGAAATTTGTAAGACTGGATGTCATGAACTGCTACGTATATTATGATTTTTCAACACTATTAAGGTAAATACATTGTTTGTTCTCTATTAAAATCTTTCATTTGCTAACTATGCCTATCAGTAGTTAGTGCCTTCCGTAGTTCGAATCTTTTATTTAGCTGGCAGTAGTGGCGCTCGCTGTATTGCAGTAGTTCGAGTAACGAAGATTTTTGTGAGGTAAGTGATTTGTGAAAGGTATAGGTTAATGTTAGTCAGGGCCGGTGTGCTCTGTGATGACCTACCTACCAATATTCTTCAAAACGTCGAATGACTCTGCTGTGGGTTTGCTCTGTTGTGGCCCATTACCTGTCAGCATGTCAAGAGTCAGCACTGTCTTTCCGTTGGAAGGACAACACTACTTCTTCAAGACTGCATGGAAATCCACTACTTCCGTGTGCATTGTCTTTTACTGCTCAGACTTTGAGAAAAACACTGCTATTTGACTGTGATGAACGATCAGGAGTGTCTTTATAGACTGTGAGAAAATTGTAGCTTTTGACCAACATTACTACTGACGTCAAGTGCTGACTTATTTATTCTTGAATTAACTTCTTTCGTTGTAAAACCAACCTTCCACTCTGCATATTCGTAGTTTTTGAGCTGAAAGGTGATTCTTAAAATTTCCTATTCGGGGTCTCGCTACCTTGTTTCGAATGTCTGACAGTTAAGATTTTGCGACATTCCTGATCCCTCCCTCGTCAGTCAACAAACGTGCTGATTTTTACGACTCTTCAAAGTCAATGCTCAGTGTCCCCCATCAGACCGGCCTAATGTGGGTCTCATAAACTTGACGTGTTGAACTATGGGTTATACAGTGGTCTGAGCGTGTTGTGAAGCCCTTCTTGCTCCGGTGCATAAGATTCCATTTTTTGACATACTGTGTTCAGCGACCTTTACAGGGTTCATTTACGTCAGCGAGTTACCGTGACGATCTGTGCCGATTATCGAGGTGACAGTAACTCCATGCAGCCAACGATGGAATTTGTGCTAAATCATTTGTTTGTCAACGAGGAATTTATTGTACTGAGATGACAAAAGTCATGGGATAGAGATATGCACATATCAGATGGCGCTAGTATCGCGTACACAAGGTATAAAAGGGCAGTGCATTGGTGGAGCTGTCATTTGTCCGCTAATTCATATGAAAATGTTTCCAATGTGACTATGGCCACACGACGGGAATTAAGTCTTCGAACGCGGAATGACAGAGCCAGACGCTTTCGGCGTCCCATTTCAGAAATCGTTAGGGAATTCGATATTCCGAGATCCAGTGTGTAGAGAGTGTGTGCCGAGAAGCAAAAAGTTCAGGCGTTACGTCTCGCCACGGACAACGCAGTAGCCGACGGCGTTCACTTGACAACCGAGAGTGGCACCGTTTGCATAGAGTTGTCAGTGCTAACAGACAAGCAACACTCCGCGAAATAGCCGCAGAAATCTGTGTGGGACTTACGACGAAGTTATCCGTCAGGACAAAGCGGCGAAATCTGGCGTTAATGGGCTATGTCAGCAGACTACCGACGCAAGTGCCTTCTCTAAAAGCACGACATCGTCTGCAGCTCCGCTCCTCGGCTGGTGACAATATCGGTTGGACCCAAGACGACTGGAGAGCTTTGGTCTGCTCCGATGAGTCCCGGTGGTAGGATCCGAGTGTGCCGCAGTGCGGCGGCGCGGTTCCTTCCGTCCCTTTACGACGAACCTGCACCTACCTGTGAACATTGTCTCAACATACCATCAGTAGTGAAGCCGAGCGAAACCTACTGTACTTCGACGTGAACCAGGCTGCAACTAAAGTCACTAATCTACGTTTCGGGAGAAAGTTTTCACACAAAATGAAAGGTTAAAATTTTGTCCTCAATTAATATATTCTGAAACTTAGGTGAACAAGTATCACTGCCAAGCCCGTGCTAGTCTTAACACAGTCACTCACAATCCATTTCACTCACGTTAGCAAGTTCATGGTGTTGCATTTCCCGAAAACGTAATAGCTACAAAAATACGGATTGTTTTTTATTGAGAATGCTCGACAAATATTACGTCTGTCGGTACCTAATGCAGTCACAGTTTTTAGCCACCGACTTCCTCAATACGCTACGTGGAATTTATGTCTTTTCTCGTCACAAAATTCACTTAAAAATTCCGAAAGGTCTACACACCCATCGGAATGATTATGCCGTCACTTTACAACACTTTTGATATACAACGCACTGCTAGATCCGGCAACTTATTATTTCCATCGGAACTTCTACCACACACGTCCGAACTGTTTCATGGCTAGACTCCGACTCCTCTCTAGAATACTCTGAGTCTTCTCTACCAGCAGAGAAAGGCGCGCGAAGAATACTGCTTTACCATTGGTCAGTTTACTCAACAGCCAATAGCAAAACAACATTCTCCCGCGTCAGTCCGCGCTTTTCATCAATAACCAATCGCAAAATAGTAAACCTAACGACTGCACTTTTTACCGACGTAATTATCTAATATGCCGAAGTTTTGTTATTTAGTATTGTTATTTATACCTGAATTAACTTTCCCTTTACCGTAAACTTACTTTACAAATCTATTCTACAAAAATCCCCTTTGTCCACATCCATACTTCTTCGAAATGTTCCCACACTAAATCCCACTACATAACTCGTTAAACAATTATCTTCATATTAACCTTAAACCACACTAACGCATCATTCATACTGCTAAAACACATTTATAACATTACATACACAAAAAGACACAATAACTATGAAAACACTAGAACAGTTTATGAAAAACATTCCATTACTTTAGTGCACTCTAGTGGGCACTATCGAAACTAAATCACAGTCCCCTATCCAATACTGTCCTCTATCGGCTGATACATAAACTACGTGCGCGTCCAGTCTCGCGCCACCATCTGTCTCTATACAGCTCTGAGACACATCTCCTACTTAACCGTCTCCGAGGCAGGATCGGTATACGGCGCTACGCCTCAGCAGGCCCCACGAAGTCATGAACCAAAGTGGTCAACAAGGCACTGTGGCGGTGTCTCGATAATGGTGTAAGCTGTGTCTACATGGACTGGACTAGGTTCTCCGGTCCAACTGAACCGATCACTGCCTTAAAATGGTTATGGCCGGCTACTTGGAAACCATTTGCAGCCATTCATGACCTTTATATTCCCTAACAGCGATGGAAGATTTACGGATGAAAATGCGCCATCTCACCGGGCCACAACTGTTTCCGACTGGTTCGAAGAACATTCCGGACAGTTCGAGCGAATGATTAGGCCACCCAGATCGCCAGATATGAATCCCATCGAAAATTTATGGGACATAATCGAGAGGTTAGTTTGTGCACAAGCTCCTCCACTAGCAACACTTTCACAATTATGCACGGCAATAGAGGCAGCATGGATCACTATTTCAGCAGGAGACTTCCAACAACTTCTTGAGTCCATGTAACGTCGAGTTGCGGCAATACGCCGGGCAAAAGGAAGTAAGACATGATATTTGGAGGTATCCCATGGCTTTCGCCACCTCAGTATATTTTACGATAATAGCAGTACACTCACGGCCATAACCAGTGAAAGTGAGTGAAGCTGACTTGTGAAACTCTCCACTCACGCTGTTCGGAGTGTGGCTGCAGACACGCTATTCCGTTGTGATTCGGCTGTAAAAAGAGAAATGCTCTGCTCTTTACGGCGCTCGGAGAAAGTCATCTGACTCACGGCGCGGCTGTCGACGTTTTCTGTCCGCAGTAGTTCTTTGTGTCCGTCTTTTTGACACAACAGGCAGGGCATCTAAGAGAATCGAGTTAGGTGCGGTTCTAATTTCCGCTTCCGTACAAACCGGACTGCAAGCGCGAAGTGGAAATGTTTTCTGTCACCAGTGTCGTACTATCGGACGAAATAAAAAACGGGCAAAGCCGAGCCACCGTAAAATCTGAATATATCTCCGACGAAAGTAATCTATTCATTTTTCATTTTGAGAAGCTGATTAGAATTCTTCGCATACGTGCTCATATTTTTGCGCTGATGTGTCAATAGCAGAGTGAATCGACGTTGAGAGATGTTATATGTAAGTCCCTCTATGTCATGATCCATGTTTATCACGTACTTTCTTTTTAACCTCAGTGGAATACAGGGTTGCAAATTCACAACACAGTTTTCGACGAAGTTATTGTTTGGGTAGGATTAAGTGTTAGCAGAGAAGCAGCAGTCAAAAAAGACTTTAGGGATTTTCTTGGAACAGGAACACTCAGTTTCTACAGGGGAATGTACCTCTCACACAAGCTAAAACTTGATAAAAATATTTTAATATACCCGGAATGGCTATTCTACGACCTAGCAGTATCAACAGGAAGAATACACAATTAAGAGCCGGCCGATGTGACCGTACGGTTCTAGGCGCTTCAGTCCGGGACCACACGGCTGCTACGGTCGCAGGTTCGAATCCTGCCTCGGGCATGGATGTGTGTGATGTCCTTAGGCTAGCTACGTTTACGTAGTTCTAAATCTAGGGGACTGATGACCTCAGATGTTAAGTCCCGTATTGCTTAGAGCCGTTTGAGCCAATTAAGAAAAGCAGATGCGCAAAGGTCGTAAATGAAGTATCATTTCGCAAAAAAGTCTTGGAAGCAATAATTACACAATACTTGTAGAGCCATATTACCAAAATACAAGTTTTATGTTACACTTATTTTGTTCCCTGACTCATCACTGAAGATCAAATGTGGAGTTTCAACAAACTGATTAAAACACAGCGGATCGGAACGGTATGCACACTGCACACCTGACAATGATAACATGTCAACAAGCTGCATCATTTTCGGGGTATCCACCGCAGTAGCCAATCAAAAACAGCCACAATGGTCACATTCTCAAATTATATACCAGGAATATCAACTCCGTACCCAGATTCAAAAAATGTGTGTGAAATCTTATGGGACATAACTGCTAAGGTCATCAGTCCCTATGCTTACACACTACTTAACCTAAATTATCCTAAGGATAAATACACACACCCATGCCCGAGGGAGGTTCAAATGGCTCTGAACACTATGGGACTTAACATCTCAGGTCATCAGTCCCCTAGAACTACTTAAACCTAACCAACCTAAGGACATCACACACATCCATGCCCGAGGCAGGATTCGAACCTGCGACCAGAGCGGTCGCACGGTTCCAGACTGAAGTCTGGGCCCTCAGCACCTCGCAGCGACGACACATGACGTCCCAATATCTCTTCACTGTACCTCACACCAGTTAAACCTTGCCGATTCACCCTTATAATTTCATAAAGGTGTGTTACAGCGGTGAACGTTATCCCTAACATCGTTCTCTTTCTACAATTCTGGCTTGGTTCAAATGGCTCTGAGCACTATAGGCCTTAACATCTGAGGTCATCAATCCCGTAGAACTTAGACCTATTTGAACCTAACTAACCTAAGGACATCACAAACATCCATGCCCGAGGCAGGATTCGAACCTGCGACCGTAGCGATCGCGCGGTTCCAGACTGAAGCCCCTAGAACCGCTCCGCCACACTGGCCGGCCACAATTCTGGGTCCTGAAATGGTGTTCCACTTTCCTTCCAGATGCGAATCAGTCGAGAATCACTCTCCAGACCAAATCGGGACTCAGCTATAAAAAGAACACTGGCCCACTTTTAGACCGTCCAGATGGCATGTTGATGGCTCCACTTCAGACATTCCCTTCCCTGAACAGCCGAGCGGTTCTAGGCGCTTCAGTCCGGAACCGCGCGACTGCTACGGTCGCAGGTTCGAATCCTGCCTCGGGTATGGATGTGTTTGATGTCCTTAGGTTAGTTAGATTTAAGTAGTTCTAAGTTCTAGGGGACTGACCTCAGATGTTAAGTCCCATAGTGCTCAGAGCCATTTGAACCATTTTTGAACCTTCTGTGAAGACGAGTCAGACGTACGCATACAGCACGTCTCCGATAATAAGGGTCAGTCTGCCGAAGCTTTCTGCTTGCCTCGACATAACACTTGCAGTGGATGCTGCGGGGTTGGATGCTAGTTGCCGTGCGGTGTAAGGCGGTACCGTCCTGCCCTTATACCCAAAAAAGGCCCAAATAACTGTGCTCTCTTTGTGATGTTACAGATAATCGGTCCTGCCCTGGCCTTTGGGATGCGGTTTCGGTGTCTCTGAACTGTCGCCACATCCATAAACAACAGAACGATTCACATTAGACCATCAGGCCACATCAATTCGCTTCCTTTCTTTCTATGGCCCTCCACTGCAGGGAGTCTGGTAGGACTCTCCTCTGTGCCATACTGCACCGTCTGTGACTGTGTACACAGCACTGTGGATGTGTGACTATCCGACAAACGCTACCCAATTTGACAGGCCCCGTGACATCGTCGTTGGCGTGGTTGCCCGTTGACCGGAGTGCCATTTCCCGTGCAGAACTAGGTCGTAAGGACATCTGTTGAAGTTTCTGTGGCTATATAGTGACTTAGACATAGGACGGCGAAATAGCGTTTTGTTGTTTTAATTTTGGACACCGGTTCATATAATTTAAGGCGATGACTGCCACTGATACCTTTACTGCAGGCACACACCAGACTCGAACTCTTACCTCAATCGGCGAGATTCCGCGTGTAATGAGGCTAAGGAGCAGAGGCACTACGACATTAGTGTGTGGTTGAAGCTGAGAATTTGGGTCTGACGGGAGGCGTGCTTCGGAAGTCCACGCGGTTGTGGTGACCACTCTGTCCAGATGGCATAGTATCACCTCATCTGCGTATTTCGGCAGGAAACCGGAGCTCGAATTCGGATATGGTACAAGTTTTCAATTTGATGCATTGATATAAATGAATGTCCACTTGCAGCTAAGGTCTGTAATTTCTTTTGTCTTGATTCATAGTGGTTGAAGGACCAAAACTTGCCTGTTCATTTGAATATGCCTGAGAGGACAGACACTACATATACCATATGTAAGTGGGATGGCTGAATAATATGGTCAGATTATTGGTTTGCGAAGTACGTGAAGCTGCAGCAGGCTTTCCAATGTGACACTGCCGCTTGTAGACATGCTGAAATGTTTCAATACAATATAAATTTTGACACACAGAGAGTGAATAGGTGCTGTTATACTGATTAAGAGAATACAGTTCTCGTAAAAGTGTTTTCTGAAACTTACTCACTATAGTGTTCTAGCAGTAGTGGACACCAAAACATCCTGAGGAAGATCCCAGCAGAGGGGTCGAAACGTCGAACATTTTAGAGGAAACATGACGCGGCCTAATAACCCAGAAGATTTTAACTTACAACATAATTCCTGCCTACATCATTAGGGATCCTACTCAATACCGATCTCTTTCCACAGTGTTTGTGTCCCGAAATCAAGTTCCACGGGTCCTCCAGATCAGAATCCCTCGGGAATCACTCTCCAGACACATTGGAGCTCATTTGTGAAATGAACATTGGGCCACTGCTCGACTGTCCAAGTGGCGTGCTGACGACTTCTCTGTATAGACGTTCCCTGCTGTGAAGACGCGTCAGAGGTACACATACAGCAGGTGTCCAACAATAAAGGCCACTCTGCCGAAGCCTTCTGTACACCGTTTGCATCGCTACAACACGTCCAGTGGATGCTCCGAGATCAGATGCCGCTTCGTGTGCATTACTAAGGCGGTAATGTCGTCACCTTGCAGCTAAATAACGGTCCTCTCTTTCTGATGTCACAAGTGGTCGGCTCTGCCCTAGAGTTTCTGTGTCTATAAACTGTCGCCACATCCGAGAAACAAGAGAACGATTCACATTAATCCATCAGGCCACATGAGTTTGAGACTGTCCAACTTCCATTCTTCCTTTGACCCTCCACCGCAGAGAGTCTGGTAGGAGTCTTCGCTATGGCACACTGCACCGTCTGTCACTATGTGCACAACAATTGTGGATGAGGGACTACCTGACGAACACTATCACGGTTGATAGCTACCCTGATGTCATCGTTGGTGTGGTTGTCTGTTGACCGGAACGCCACCTTCCGTGCAGAACACGATAGTAAGGACATCTGTCGACAGTTTCGCTTTGGTTTGTGTTTGCTTTAGGGCGCAAAAAACGACTGGGGTCATACGCACCCAAGTCAAAACTACAGAACTCTACGACAGAGAGCAGTTAAAAACAACTATACGTCTGTCCCTATTGACATAATAGAAGACAGCTAAAAACAAGCACGTGGAAAAAGGGCTAAAAAAGACACCATACTGAAATGGAGGTCCAAAACTAAAAATTAAATGGCCTTCGCCATATTATTTGGCGGATAAAAATTAAAACGCGGTCGACAGCCCGTGTGTCCTTTGCTAGAACGGCCGATAACTCAGACGGCAAACCCAAACGGGGATGTAGATGGTTTAAAAAATGGGCATTCCTTCAGAAAGTGGCGGTGTAGCGCCACCTATCAAATGACGATGGTTAAAAATGCAGTGCCCAATACGCAGCCTACTTAAAATAACCTCCTCCCGGCGAGAGGGCCGAGAGGAGGTCGTCCAAGCCGCTGGGAGAGGCTTAATAATCCTGAGCTTATTCCCGTGAAGGGAGGACCATTGGCGATACCAAAGGGAGAGATCATCAGGGGGAACAGGAACTCGTGGCCTGAGGTACGAGGACTGCAGCCTTGGCAGCAGCGTCAGCAGCCTCGTTTCCTGGCAGACTGATATGACCAGGAACTCACAGAAACATCACACTGGCTCCACCAACAGTTAGCAAGTGACAGTCTTGCTGGAACCGCTGCACTAAGGGATGGGCGGTGTACAGCGCACATAGACCTTGACGGGCACAGAGTGAGTCTCAGCAGAGGACACGATTGAAAAGGCTGTGTCGCCGGATGTACTCCGCGGCTTGATACAGTGCGAAGAGCTCGGCTGTAAATACTGAGCACTTTGCCGTAAGCCGATATCGAAAGACACGGGTGCCAATGATGAAGGCACACCTGACCCCACGGCCAGTCTGAGAGCCGTCACTGTATACAAAGGAACTATCGCGAAGTTCCATGCGAAGGTCGTGAAACTGATGGCAATAGACCGAGCCGGGAGTAGTGTCCTTAGGAAGCGAATGAAGGCCATAGTTAACACGGGCCACTTCACGAAGTCAAAGTGGTGAAGGGTTCACATGCACCGCGAAAGTTGCAGGCAGTTTGAAGTTAAGCAGCTGTAGCAAGTTCTGAAAGCAGACTCCAGGGGGTAACAGAAAAGAGGGACACGCCTCTTACTGGCGATCAAAGGAATCATCGAAGAAGGACGAAGGAGTCATAGGACTGATGGTCACGCATGGCAGACAAACGGCATGCATATCTGCTGACGAGAAAGCAGCAAACAGACTCTCAACTGGGCTAGTGTAAAAGGCGCCCGTGTCCAAATGGATGCCACGACGGTGGATAGTGTTGAGACAATGTAAGAGGGCTGGATGTGCAGATGCATAAACAAAGCACCCATAGTCGAGTTTCGAACGGACAAGCGACTGATACAAACAGAGTAGGGTGGTTCGATCAGCGCCCCAGGAAGGACCATTGACGACATGTAGGAAATTGAGAAACCGTGTTGTTGTGCTTGAGAACCTCAAATACCAAAGCGGAGGAACGAGAGGAGGGAAAGGGAGCGAACAACAAAGGTGAGACTGTTCTTAAGTCAGCGACAGGCAAGGCAGTAACAACCCAGACATTTTCCCCAAGGGAGCGGAAAAAGGAGGATAGACATGCTGCACGCAAGGCAAAAAATGCTGCAAAGGCTGGGCACCCATGGTAGCCAAGCAGGGACCCCCCAAGGAGTGGCGAACCCCTTGGGGGAGGGGGGTCGACAGTTTGCATGATAATATCGTGAATTAGACACATAAAGGGGAAATAGCGGTTTGTTGCTTTAATTTTGAGGCCCAATGTACGTACTTTGTGGGGCACACAAGCCGTCGAACCCCACATTCTGTGGAGAGTCTTGGACGTCCAACTATTTAGCGCCTAGTAGTACGTAGTTTTACTGTCTCACCTCTTTCCTTAGGAGCTCACAACAGTAGCACGTGCACATTCGACGAGCTTCTCCGCTTTCGAGGTACTCGTTCACAGTTTCCGCATAATAATAATCTGTCCTATGTCAAAGTCGCTTATCTCGACAGATTTCCCCATTTGAAGCCCATATCTTTGCTAGGGCGATCCCCGGTCCGTGTCTGCTCCGCTTACATGCTTCTGTAACCGTGTCACATACCCACAATGCCACCAGGCAGCATCCAATGTCGCGATGAGCTGTGGTCATAATGTTGTGGCTTATCAGTGCACATACAATTAAGTGGCCACCAAGAGCACTAGACTTTACGTCATTAGATTTTTATTTATCGGACTCGGTGAAGTCTGAGGTGTACCAGGGAAAGGTGAACACTTGAGATGAACTACTTCGTCGCATCATGTACGCTCCGGGCCTCATTACGGAATCTGCAGAGGCAGCCATACAAGCAATACATCATGTTAGCTCAAGAGTGTTCAAACGGAATTAAGTTGACGATGAGATATTCAAGCAAAAACTGTAAAGTGACGATAGGACTATGCTTAGAGGTGAATGTGTAAAAAATACGAATTTTTAATTGGTACATTGTAGTACACATGTTGTAATGTTTAGTAACTGTTTAACATGTGTAAACCTGAGAGTTTATTGAGTAAATATCTCGGAAACCATAAGGAATAGGGCATATGTCCATATGAAGCTTTTTTACCTCAAATGATCCTTCCTTATCATATCCCTGAATATTGATTGTCCTCTTGGGACGTCCTGTGCTCAGAAACCAAAGACAAACAAAATACTGAGAACCTTTGAATATACAGGGCTATTACAAATGATTGAAGCGATTTCATAAATTCACTGTAGCTCCATTCATTGACATATGGTCACGACACACTACAGATACGTAGAGAAACTCATAAAGTTTTGTTCGGCTGAAGCCGCACTTCAGGTTTCTGCTGCCAGAGCGCTCGAGAGCGCAGTGAGACAAAATGGCGACAGGAGCCGAGAAAGCGTATGTCGTGCTTGAAATGCACTCACATCAGTCAGTCATAACAGTGAAACTACACTTCAGGACGAAGTTCAAGATAGATCCACCAACTGCTAACTCCATTCGGCGATGGTATGCGCAGATTAAAGCTTCTGGATGCCTCTGTAAGGGGAAATCAACGGGTCGGCCTGCAATGAGCGAAGAAACGGTTCAACGCGTGCGGGCAAGTTTCACGCGTAGCCCGCGGAAGTCGACGAATAAAGCAAGCGGGGAGCTAAACGTACCACAGCCGACGGTTTGGAAAATCTTACGGAAAAGGCTAAAGCAGAAGCCTTACCGTTTACAATTGCTACAAGCCCTGACACCCGATATCAAAGTCAAACACTTTGAATTTTCGGCGCGGTTGCAACAGCTCATGGAAGAGGATGCGTTCAGTGCGAAACTTGTTTTCAGTGATGAAGCAACATATTTCTTAATGGTGAAGTGAACACACACAATGTGCGAATCTGGGCGGTATAGAATACTCACGCATTCGTGCAGCAAATTCGCAGTTCACCAAAAGTTAACGTGTTTTGTGCAATCTCACGGTTTAAAGTTTACGGCCCCTTTTTCTTCTGCGAAAAAAACGTTACAGGACACGTGTATCTGGACATGCTGGAAAATTGGCTCATGCCACAACTGGAGACTGACAGCGCCGACTTCATCTTTCAACAGGATGGTGCTCCACCGCACTTCCATCATGATGTTCGACATTTCTTAAACAGGAGATTGGAAAACCGATGGATCGGTCGTGGTGGAGATCATGATCAGCGATTCATGTCATGGCCTCCACGCTCTCCCGACTTAACCCCATGCGATTTCTTTCTGTGGGGTTATGTGAAAGATTCAGTGTTTAAACCTCCTCTACCAAGAAACGTGCCAGAACTGCGAGCTCACATCAACGATGTTTTCGAACTCATTGATGGGGACATGCTGCGCCGAGTGTGCGAGGAACTTGATTATCGGCTTGATGTCTGCCGAATCACTAAAGGGGCACATATCGAACATTTGTGAATGCCTAAAAAACCTTTTTGAGTTTTTGTTCGTGTGTGCAAAGCATTGTGAAAATATCTCAAATAATAAAGTTATTGTAGAGCTGTGAAATCGCTTCAATCATGTTTTTTTACCTCAAATGATCCTTCCTTATCATATCCCTGAATATTGATTGTCCTCTTGGGACGTCCTGTGCTCAGAAACCAAAGACAACCAAAATACTGAGAACCTTTGAACATACAGGGCTATTACAAATGATTGAAGCGATTTCATAAATTCACTGTAGCTCCATTCATTGACATATGGTCGCGACACACTACAGATACGTAGAAAAGCTCATAAAGTTTTGTTCGGCTGAAGCCGCACTTCAGGTTTCTGCCGCCAGAGCGTATTTTTCTTAAATAATCAGTACACCAGTCGTCTTGTTGATTTTGTAGAGTTGCAGATTCATGAACTGCACGTCTCGTCTCTTGATCCGATATTTCGCCATCCGTCTGCATCCTGTTATCTAAACCAACTTTATGCACCGAGATACAGAGCCATGCAATGATCTGGGTACGGCCGCGCGGGATTAGCCAAGCGGTTTAGGGCGCTGCAGTCATGGACTGTACGGCTGGTCCCTGCGGAGGTCCGAGTCCTCCCTCTAGCCGAGCGGTTCTAGGCGCTTCAGTCTGTTGCTTCATCACTGAAAACAAGTTTCGCACTGAACGCATCCTCTTCCATGAGGTGTTGCAACCGCGCCGAAAATTCAAAGCGTTTGACTTTGATATCGGGTGTCAGGGCTTGTAGCAATTGTAAACGGTAAGGCTTCTGCTTTAGCCTTTTCCGTAAGATTTTCCAAACCGTCGGCTGTGGTACGTTTAGCTCCCTGCTTGCTTTATTCGTCGACTTCAGCGGGCTACGCGTGAAACTTGCCCGCACGCGTTGAACCGTTTCTTCGCTCATTGCAGGCCGACCCGTTGATTTCCCCTTACAGAGGCATCCAGAAGCTTCAAACTGCGCATACCATCGCCGAATGGAGTTAGCAGTTGGTGGATCTTTGTTGAACTTCGTCCTGAAGTGTCGTTGCACTGTTATGACTGACTGATGTGAGTGCATTTCAAGCACGACATACGCTTTCTCGGCTCCTGTCGCCATTTTGTCTCACTGCGCTCTCGAGCGCTCTGGCGGCAGAAACCTGAAGTGCGGCTTCAGCCGAACAAAACTTTATGAGTTTTTCTACGTATCTGTAGTGTGTCGTGACCATATGTCAATGAATGGAGCTACAGTGAATTTATGAAATCGCTTCAATCATTTGTAACAGCCCTGTATATTCAAAGGTTCTCAGTATTTTGGTTGTCTTTGGTTTCTACACAGGACGTCCCAAGTGGACAATCAATATTCAGGGATATGATAAGGAAGGATCATTTGAGGTAAAAAAACTTCATATGGACATATGCCCTATTCCTTATGGTTTCCGAGATATTTACTCAATAAACTCTCAGGTTTACTCATGTTAAACAGTTACTAAACATTACAACATGTGTACTACAATGTACCAATTAAAAATTCATATTTTTTACACATTCAACTCTAAGCATAGTCCTATCGTCACTTTACAGTTTTTGCTTGAATATCTCATCGTCAACTTAATTCCGTTTGAACACTCTTGAGCTAACATGATATATTGCTCGTATGGCTGCCTCTGCAGATTCCCTAATGAGGCCCGGAGCGTACATGATGCGACGAAGTAGTTCATCTCAAGTGTTCACCTTTCCCTGGTACATCTCAGACTTCACCGAGTCCGATAAATAAAAATCTAATGACGTAAAGTCTAGTGCTCTTGGTGGCCACTTAATTGTATGTGCACTGATAAGCCACAACATTATGACCACAGCTCATCGCGACATTGGGTGCTGCCTGGTGGCATTGTGGGTATGTGACACGGTTACAGAAGCATGTAAGCGGAGCAGACACGGACCGGGGATCGCCCTAGCAAAGATATGGGCTTCAAATGGGGAAATCAAACGAGATAAGCGACTTTGACAAAGGACAGATTATTATTATGCGGAAACTGTGAACGAGTACCTCGAAAACGGAGAAGCTCGTCGAATGTGCACGTGCTACTGTTGTGAGCTCCTAAGGAAAGAGGTGAGACAGTAAAACTACGTACTACTAGGCGCTAAATAGTTGGACGTCCAAGACTCTCCACAGAATGTGGGGTTCGGCGGCTTGTGTGCTCCATAAAGTACGTACATTGGGCCTCAAAATTAAAGCAACAAACCGCTATTTCCCCTTTATGTGTCTAATTCACAATATTATCATGCAAACTGTCGACCCCCCTCCCCCAAGGGGTTCGCCACTCCTTGGGGGGTCCCTGCTTGGCTACCATGGGTGCCCAGCCTTTGCAGCATTATTTGCCTTGCGTGCAGCATGTCCATCCTCCTTTTTCCGCTCCCTTGGGGAAAATGTCTGGGTTGTTACTGCCTTGCCTGTCGCTGACTTAAGAACAGTCTCACCTTTGTTGTTTGCTCCCTTTCCCTCCTCTCGTTCCTCCGCTTTGGTATTTGAGGTTCTCAAGCACAACAACACGGTTTCTCAATTTCCTACATGTCCTCAATGGTCCCTTCTGGGGTGCTGATCGAACCACCCTACTCTGTTTGTATCAGTCCCATGTCCGTTCGAAACTCGACTATGGGTGCTTTGTTTATGCATCTGCACATCCAGCCCTCTTACATTGTCTCAACACTATCCACCGTCGTGGCATCCATTTGGACACGGGCGCCTTTTGCACTAGCCCAGTTGAGAGTCTGTTTGCTGCTTGCTCGTCAGCAGATATGCATGCCGTTTGTCTGCCATGCGTGGCCATCAGTCCTATGACTCCTTCGTCCTTGTTCGATGATTCCTTTGATCGCCAGTATGAGGCGTGTCCCTCTTTTCTGTTACCCCCTGGAGTCTGCTTTCAGAACTTGCTACAGCTGCTTAACTTCAAACTGCCTGCAACTTTCGCGGTGCGTGTGAACCCTTCACCACTTTGACTTCGTGAAGTGGCCCGTGTTAACTATGGCCTTCATTCGCTTCCTAAGGACACTACTCCCGGCTCGGTCTATTGCCTTCAGTTTCACGACCTTCGCATGGAACTTCGCGGTAGTTCCTCTGTATACAGTGATGGCTCTCAGACTGGCCGTGGGGTCAGGTGTGCCTTCATCATTGGCAGCCGTGTCTTTCGATATCGACTTACGGCAAATTGCTCAGTATTTGCAGCCGAGCTCTTCGCACTGTATCAAGCCGCGGAGTACATCCGGCGACACAGCCTTTTCAGTTGTGTCCTCTGCTCAGGCTCACTCTGCGCCCGTCAAGGTCTATGCGCGCTGTACACCGCCCATCCCTTAGTGCAGCGGTTCCAGGAAGACCTTTTTTTTGTGGTCATCAGTCTACTGACTGGTTTGATGCGGCCCGCCACGAATTCCTTTCCTGTGCTAACCTCTTCATCTCAGAGTAGCACTTGCAACCTACGTCCTCAATTATTTGCTTGACGTATTCCAATCTCTGTCTTCCTCTACAGCTTTTGCCCTCTACAGCTCCCTCTAGTACCATGGAAGTCATTCCCTCATGTCTTAGCAGATGTCCTATCATCCTGTCCCTCCTTCTTATCAGTGTTTTCCACATATTCCTTTCCTCTCCGATTCTGCGTAGAACCTCCTCATTCCTTACCTTAGCAGTCCACCTAATTTTCAACATTCGTCTATAGCACCACATCTCAAATGCTTCGATTCTCTTCTGTTCCGGTTTTCCCACAGTCCATGTTTCACTACCATACAATGCTGTACTCCAGACGTACATTCTCAGAAATTTCTTCCTCAAATTAAGGCCGGTATTTGATGTTAGTAGACTTCTCTTGGCCAGAAATGCCTTTTTTGCCATAGCGAGTCTGCTTTTGATGTCCTCCTTGCTCCATCCGTCATTGGTTATTTTACTGCCTAGGTAGCAGAATTCCTTAACTTCATTGACTTCGTGACCATCAATCCTGATGTTAAGTTCCTCGCTGTTCTCATTTCCACTACTTCTCATTACCTTCGTCTTTCTCCGATGTACTCTCAAACCATACTGTGTACTCATTAGACTGTTCATTCCGTTCAGCAGATCATTTAATTCTTCTTCACTTTCACTCAGGATGGCAATGTCATCAGCGAATCGTGTCATTGATATCCTTTCACCTTGTATTTTAATTCCACTCCTGAACCTTTCTTTCATTTCCATCATTGCTTCCTCGATGTACAGATTGAATAGTAGGGGCGAAAGGCTACAGCCTCGTCTTACACCCTTCTTCATACGAGCACTTCGTTCTTGATCGTCCACTCTTATATTCCCTCTTGGTTGTTGTACATATTGTATATGACCCGTCTCTCCCTATAGCTTACCCCTACTTTTTTCACAATCTCGAACAGCTTGCACCATTTTATATTGTCGAACGCTTTTTCCAGGTCGAAAAATCCTATGAAAGTGTCTTGATTTTTCTTTAGCCTTGCTTCCATTATTAGCCGTAACGTCAGAATTGCCTCTCTCGTCCCTTTACTTTTCCTAAAGCCAAACTGATCGTCACCTAGCGCATTCTCAATTTTCTTTTCCATTCTTGTGTATATTGTTCCTGTAAGCAGCTTCGATGCATGAGCTGTTAAGCTGATTGTGTGATAATTCTCTCACTTGTCAGCTCTTGCCGCCTTCGGAATTGTGTGGATGATGCTTTTCCGAAAGTCAGATGGTATATCGCCAGACTCATATATTCTACACACCAACGTGAGTAGTCGTTTTGTTGCCACTTCCCCAGGAAGACTGTCACTTGCTAACTGTTGATGGAGCCAGTGTGATGTTTCTGTGGGTTCCTGGTCATATCAGTCTGCCAGGAAACGAGGCTGCTGACGCTGCTGCCAAGGCTGCAGCAGTCCTCGTACCTCAGGCCACGAGTTCCTGTTCCCCGTGATGATCTCTCCCTTTGGTATCGCCAATGGTCCTCCCTTCACGGGAATAAGCTCCATATTATTAAGCCTCTCCCAGCGGCTTGGACGACCTCCTCTCGGCCCTCTCGCCGGGAGGAGGTTATTTTAAGTAGGCTGTGTATTGGGCACTGCATTTTTAGCCATCGTCGTTTGATAAGTGGCGCTACACCGCCACTTTGTACACATCGCGCCCAAGTTTTAACTGTCTGCCACTTCCTGATGGAATGCCCATTTTTTAAACCATCTAAATTCCAGCTTGTGTTTTCCGTCTGAGTTATCGGCCGTTCTAGCAAATGACACACGGGCTGTCGACCGCGTTTTAATTTTTATCCGCCAAATAATATGGTGAATGCCATTTAATTTTTAGTTTTGGACCTCCAGTTCAGTATGGTGGTTTTTCCGCGTGCTTGTTTTTAGCTGTCTTCTATTATATCAATAGGGACTGACGTATAGTTGTTTTTAACTGGTCTCTGTCGTAGAGTTCTGTAGTTTTGACTTGGGTGCGTATGACCCCAGTCGTTTTTTGCGCCCAAAAGCAAACACAAACCAAAGCGAAACTGTCGACAGATGTCCTTACTATCGTGTTCTGCACGGAAGGTGGCGTTCCGGTCAACAGACTACCACACCAACGACGACATCAGGGTAGCTATCAACCATGGTAGTGTTCGCCAGGTAGTTCCTCATCCACAATTGTTGTGTACATAGTGACAGACGGTGCAGTGTGCCATAGCGAAGACTCCTACCAGACTCTCTGCGGTGGAGGGTCAAAGGAAGAATGGAAGCTGGACAGTCTCAAACTCATGTGGCCTGATGGATTAATGTGAATCGTTCTCTTGTTTCTCGGATGTGGCGACAGTTTATAGACACAGAAACTCTAGGGCAGAGCCGACCACTTGTGACATCAGAAAGAGAGGACCGTTATTTAGCTGCAAGGTGACGTCATTACCGCCTTAGTAATGCACACGAAGCGGCATCTGATCTCGGAGCATCCACTTGACGTGTTATAGCGATGCAAACGGTGTACAGAAGGCTTCGGCAGAGTGGCCTTTATTGTTGAACACCTGCTGTATGTGTACCTCTGACGCGTCTTCACAGAAGGGAACGTCTATACAGAGAAGTCGTCAGCACGCCACTCCGACAGTCGAGCAGTGGCCCAATGTTCCTTTCACAAATGAGCTCCAATATGGTCTGGAGAGTGATTCCCGAGGGATTCGGATCTGGAGGACCCGTGGAACTTGATTTCGGGACACAAACACTGTGGAAAGAGATCGGTATTGAGTAGGATCCCTAATGATGTAGGCAGGAATTATGTTGTAAGTTAAAATCTTCTGGGTTATAAGGCCGCGTCATGTTTCTAAAATGTTCGACGTTTCGACCCCTCTGCTGGGATCTTCCTCAGGATCTTTTGGTGTCCACTACTGCTAGAACACTGTAGTGAGTAAGTTTCAGAAAAGACTTTTACGAGAACTGTATTCTCTTAATCAGTATAACAGCACCTATTCACTCTCTGTGTGTCAGTATTTATACTGTTTTGAAACATTTCAGCATGTCTACAAGCGGCAGTGCCACATTGGAAAGACTGCTGGAGCTTCAGGTAACTGGCAAACCAATAATCTGCCCATATTATTCCAGCCATCCCACTTACATATGGTATATGTGGTGTCTGTCCTCTCAGGCATATTCTGATGATCAGGCAAGTTTTGGTCCTTCAACCACTATGAATCAAGAGCTGCAAGTGGACATTCATTTATATCAATGCAGCAAATTGAAAACTTGTACCATATCGGGATTCGAACTCCGGCTTCCTGCCGAAATACGCAGATGAGGTGATACTATGCCATCTGGACAGAGTGGTCACCACAACCGCGTGGACTTCCGACGCACGCCTCCCGTCAGACCCAAATTCTCAGCTTCAACCACACACTAATGTCGTAGTGCCTCTGCTCCTTAGCCTCATTACAGGCGGAATCTCGCCAATTGAGGTAAGAGTTCGAGTCTGGTGTGTGCCTGCAGTAAAGGTATCAGTGGCAGTCATCGCCTTAAATTATATGAACCGGTGTCCAAAATTAAAACAACAAAACGCTATTTCGCCGTCCTATGTCTAAGTCACTATATAGCCACAGAAACTTCAACAGATGTCCTTACGACCTTGTTCTGCACGGGAAATGGCACTCCGGTCAACGGGCAACCACGCCAACGACGATGTCACGGGACCTGTCAAATTGGGTAGCGTTTGTCGGATAGTCACACATCCACAGTGCTGTGTACAGAGTCACAGACGGTGCAGTATGGCACAGAGGAGAGTCCTACCAGACTCCCTGCAGTGGAGGGCCATAGAAAGAAAGGAAGCGAATTGATGTGGCCTGATGGTCTAATGTGAATCGTTCTGTTGTTTCTGGATGTGACGACACTTCAGAGACACCGAAACCGCATCCCAAAGGCCAGGGCAGGACCGATTATCTGTAACATCACAAAGAGAGCACAGTTATTTGGGCCTTTTTTGGGTATAAGGGCACGACGGTACCGCCTTACACCGCACGGCAACTGGCATCCAACCCCGCAGCATCCACTGTAAGTGTTGTGTCGAGGCAAGCAGAAAGCTTCGGCAGACTGACCCTTATTATCGGAGACGTGCTGTATGCGTACGTCTCACTCGTCTTCACAGAAGGTTCAAAAATGGTTCAAATGGCTCTGAGTACTATGGGACTTACATCTGAGGTCAGTCCCCTAGAACTTAGAACTACTTAAACCTAACTAACCTAAGGACATCAAACACATCCATACCCGAGGCAGGATTCGAACCTGCGACCGTAGCAGTCGCGCGGTTCCGGACTGAAGCGCCTAGAACCTCTCGGCTCTTCAGGGAAGGGAATGTCTGAAGTGTAGCCATGAACATTCCATCTGGACAGTCGAAAAGTGGGCCAGTGTTCTTTTCACAACTGAGTCCCGATTTGGTCTGGAGAGTGATTCTCGACGGATTCGCATCTGGAAGGAAAGTGGAACACCATTTCGGGACCCAGAATTGTGGCCGGCCAGTGTGGCGGAGCGGTTCTAGGGGCTTCAGTCTGGAACCGCGCGATCGCTACGGTCGCAAGTTCGAATCCTGCCTTGGGCATGGATGTTTGTGATGTCCTTAGGTTAGTTAGGTTCAAATAGGTCTAAGTTCTACGGGATTGATGACCTCACATGTTAAGGCCTATAGTGCTCAGAGAAATTTGAACCAACCCAGAATTGTAGAAAGAGAACGATAAGTTAGGGATAACGTTGACCACTCTAACACATCTTTATGAAATTATAAGGGTGAATCGGCAAGGTTTAACTGGTGTGAGGTACAGTGAAGAGATACTGGGACGTCATGTGTCGTCGCTGCGAGGTGCTGAGGGCCCAGACTTCGTGCTGATGGATGATGATGCTCGACCCCCCAGAGCACGGGTGGATGATGTTTACTTGGAAACGGAAGAAACTGCACGCATGACGCGGCCTGCTAGCTCTTCAGATCTGAATGCCACAGAGCATGTCTGGGATGCGCTAGGGTGACGGGTTGCATCACGTCAGTATCCACCAACCACTCTCCAAGATTTGCGAGCAGCTCTGCAGGAAGAATGGGCGTTATTGCCTCAGCATGACACTGATGACGTCATTCACAGCATGCCCCGTTGTTGTGAGGCCTGTATTGCTGCCGGAGGTGGTCACACCCCACATTGTGAGCATTTTAACCAGTTGTCGGAATGTGTGTGCAAATTCGTTAAGTCGCAAAAAACGAAGAACATTTTTGTCTACCGTCATGCATGTTCCATTTGTTTACGTTCTGTATTCTTTACATTGCTTCTGCTTTACTATAACCTGTTTATCCTATTTTGTGGCAAAACTTACGCAACCTTGCAAAATTTCCGGTTGTTGCTTTAACTTTGGACACTAGTGTATATGGTGTCTGTTGTTTCGGAGCAACAAGCAGTGTAGAAAGTAAGGACATCTGAGCAGTAATATACAGGGTGTCCCATTTATCTTGACCACCCTAAATAACTGTTTGTCCAGAAGCAAATTACAAAATGTTTCAAGCAAATATTCTTTAGCTGCCATGGGGACATCAATCAGCATGATTGCCTTCGTTGTAATTTTGTTTTTTACAAAGATGTGAACAGCTGTATGACTTTTTTAAATGGCACCCTGTATTTTTTCCGCAATTCATTTCCTCTCATAAAGACCTATTCAAAAATGTATCACAGTGAACTATGCACTGTAACACAACGTTATTAATTACATAACACAACACTGACTTTGAGCCCGAGATCACAAACTCGTCCACTTGCTGGAGCTGCCAGAAAACACATGAAAACCAAATGAAAACATAACACAAAATGGAGTAGATCATTCAAAGCTACTCAAAGTGGTGACCCTGGACACCGATACACTGGTGCACTCGTTGAATGAAAGAATTATTTAGTGCTTCCAGTGTTGCCTGCTGAAGAAAATTACAAGTAAGCACGATAAGTTCCTGCACGTCCTATGGAGTTGTTGGAATATCGCGAGAGACCACGTCTTTAATGCATCCCCAGAGAAAAAAGTCCACAGGATTTAAATCAGGTGACCTAGCAGGCCACGTAACTGTTCGTCCTCGACCAATCCATCTGGCAGGATACCTTCGGTTCAGAACACGACGTGCACTCAAGGCATTATGTGCTGGACATCCATCGTATTGATGCCACATAAGCATTCTGGTTCTTAGCGGCACTCCACCCAGAAGAGGAGGAAGAATTCGTCTAAGGAAGTCGGCATACGCTGTGCCGTTTAGACTACCATTGGTGAAATAAAGGCCAATAATTGTAGTACCAAGCATCCCACACCAGACGTTAGCTCTCCAATGATGCTCATGTTCCACCTGTCTAAGCCATCGTGGGTTGTCGATGGACCAATAATGCATGTTCCTTGTATTTACCTGTCCTTTGTTTGAGAAGGGACATCCATCGGTAAGTAGAACTTTGGAGAAAAATGGTTCAAATGGCTCTGAGCGCTATTGGACTTAACATCTGAGGTCAACAATCCAAATGGTTCAAATGGCTCTGAGCACTATGGGACTTAACATCTGTGGTCATCAGTCCCCTAGAACTTAGAACTACTTAAACCTAACTAACCGAAGGACATCACACGCATCCATGCCCGAGGCAGGATTCGAAACTGCGACCGTAGTCGCGCAGTTCCAGACTGAAGCGCCCAGAACCGCTCGGCCACTCCGGTCGGCGAACATTGGAGAAGAAGTTCGGGTTGGCGAGGATTTGCTGCTGTGCGCACTGAAAGAACTGTAGACGATACTAGAAATCATTCCCATGCAATTCCTGATGTAGGTTTGCATGGTAAAGATGGAACCGGTGACGTGTAAGAATACGATGTACACTGGTTTTAGGAACGTCAATCTCGTGTTCAAGCGGTCGTGTGTTCACATGTGGATTCATAGCAACGCAAGCGAGAACAGTAACTTCGGCAGCTTCGTCTGTGCGAGTGCTACGACGATTGCGTTGTCGTGGGTTGAAACTTCCCGTTTCCTGAAGTGTCGCAACAGCACGAGAACAAATCCGTCGTGAAGGTCGGTTCTTGTCAGGATATCGCTCTCTGTACAGTTCCGCTGGGTGCGTAGCATTCCGCCTACCTTCAACAACAACAACAACAAAACATCCGTTATGTCGATGCAGTCTGTAGGAAGGACAGTCTTTACTGTATTCCTGCTCTACAAAACAGTATTTAAAAGGACTAAACTACTGTACTAAATGTACCCGTACATAAGAAAACAGTGCTGCAATTACTGTTCTGCTAACTTACATTCCACATAGATGAGTAGCATTTCTACCTTCTGCTCGGTGGTGTACATTCTACTCACACAACTCTTGAAGTAACGATGGTTGACGGAATCACAGGTGCGCATTCTACTTATGTTTACATTTGTCCTCTGTTAACGTCAGCACTTGGATGTGTTCCATTACTCCGGGTACCTGCTCTAAGCACTGGGAGCGTCAACGTCAGTGTTGTGTTATGTTATTAATAACGTTGTGTTTCAATGAATCGTATACTGTGATACATTTCTGAATAGGTCTTTAGGAGAGGAAATGAATTACAGAATAGAAAATACAGGGTGCCATTTAAAATAGTCATACCGCTGTTCATATCTGTGTTCAAATGGCTCTGAGCACTATGGGACTTAACCTCTGAGGTCATCAGTCGCCTAGAACTTAGAACTAATTAAACCTAACTAACCTAAGGACATCACAGACATCCATGCCCGAGGCAGGATTCGAAACTACGACCGTAGCGGTCACGCGGTTCCAGACTGAAGCGCCTAGAACCGCACAGCCACACCGGCCGGCCTCATATCTGTGTAAAAACAAAGCTACAACGAAGGCAGTCATGTTGATTGATGTCCCCCTGACGGCTAAAGAACATTTGCTTGAACCACTTTGTGATTTGAATCTGGACAAACAGTTATTTAGGGGGGTCAAGTTAAATGGGACACCCTGTATCGTAAATATACAACACACAAGGTATAGTAGCTAAATAGAAATGTTAGTTTGCACAGGTCAGCTGAAGGGTACAAATTTCTGTCGATGTTTTAACGCTGTAACACAGTATATATGTATTACACCAACTGAAGAAGGGTGAAAGATCACAGTTCGTAGTATTAGACGGAAAGTCATCGAGTAAAACAGAAGTAATATCCGGCGTTCCCCACGGAAGTGTTATAGGCCCTCTGTTGTTCCTGACCTATATTAACGACGTAGAAGACAATCTGAGTAGCCGTCTTAGATTTTTTGCAGATGATGCTGTCATTTACCGTCTTGTAAAGTCTCCAGATGGTCAAAACGACTTGCAAAATTATTTAGATAAGATATCTGTATGGTGCGAAAAGTGACAATTGACCCTGAATAAGGAAAAGTGTGAAGTTACACGAGTACTAAAAGAAATCAGCTAAATTTCGATTATGCGATAAGCCACACAAATCTGAAGGCTGTAAATTCAGCTAAATACTTAGGGATTACAATTACAAATAACCTAAATTGGAACGATCACATAGATAATATTGTGGGTAGAGCAAAGACTGCGATTCACTGGCAGAACACCCAGAAAGTGCAACAGATCTACTAAAGAGACTGCTTACACCACGCTTGTTCGCCCTATTCTGGAGTATTGCTGTGCGGAGTGGGATACGCATCAGGTGGGACTAACGGATGACATGGAAAAAGTTGAAAGAAGGGCAGCTCGTTTTGTATTATCGCGAATTAGGGTAGACAGTGTCACAGACATGATACGTGAATTGGAG
This sequence comes from Schistocerca americana, assembly GCF_021461395.2. NCBI lineage: Eukaryota > Metazoa > Arthropoda > Insecta > Orthoptera > Acrididae > Schistocerca > Schistocerca americana. The sequence goes on from NC_060121.1 coordinate 155,106,342, forward strand.
TGACAATCATTAAAACAAAGGCGTTTTTAGTTGCGTCGGGATCTTCTCATGAAATTTCAACCACCTGTTTTCTCCTCCGATTTCGAAAACATTCTGTTGGCACCCACCTACATAGGGAGAAATGATCATCACGATAAAATAAGAGAAATCAGGGCTCGCACAGAAAAATTTAAGTGCTCGTTTTTCCCGCTTGGTGTTCGAGAGTGGAACGGTAGTGACACAGGTTGAAGGTGGTTCATTGAACTCTCTGCCAGGCACTTTATTGTGAATAGCAGAGTAACCACGTAGATGAGCTGCGTATTGGCATAAAAATACGTAAAAAAGTGGCTGGTTGCTGATTAGTTGAAATGCTTGGATTACTTGTTAACAGTTTGATTGTTGTTGTTTGTGTTGACAGGTGAAGAGGTACACGGAATATCGCGATGTTGCGTACCGGCTGGTGTCCAGGCTGCTGTGTTACCTTACATGGAGTCGGGCTGCCTGCATCTCTGGAGCCAGTCTGAGCAGAGAGCGCGTGGCCGCGCGCCGCGGTTTTAAAGCCCGGCCAAGGACGAGGCGGCGGGCCGGCTGAACAGCTGACTGTGACGTCACGCGGTGCTGCTGCTGCTGCTGCTGTACGGCGGGCGAGCAGCCGGCAGGATTGATCCCACAACTCACCGGGCGGGCCTGAGGCGTCGCGACGACCGTGGAATGGAGCACGCGTCTGTCGCTCACCACATACACAGCTTCCACTGCAATGAAGAAAAGAAGACAGCAACGTGTGGGAACATTACTTACCAGATGATGCAAAAAGGAAGAGACCTATATATGTGCTTCATCGATCTAGAGAAGGCATTTGACAATGTGGTTTGGGAAAAGCTGGCGACTATAATGAGGGAAAAGAGTTGTTGTTGTTGTGGTCTTCAGTCCTGAGACTGGTTTGATGCAGCTCTCCATGCTACTCTATCCTGTGCAAGCTTCTTCATCTCCCAGTACTTACTGCAACCTACATCCTTCTGAATCTGCTTAGTGTATTCATCTCTTGGTCTCCCTCTACGATTTTTACCCTCCACGCTGCCCTCCAATGCTAAATTTGTGGTCCCCTGATGCCTCAGAACATGCCCTACCAACCGGCCCCTTCTTCTTGTCAAGTTGTGCCACAAACTCCTCTTCTCCCCTATTCTATTCAATACCTCCTCATTAGTTACGTGATCTACCCATCTAATCTTCAGCATTCTTCTGTAGCACCACATTTCGAAAGCTTCTGTTCTCTTCTTGTCCAAACTATTTATCGTCCATGTTTCACTTCTGTACGTGGCTACACTCCATACAAATACTGTCAGAAACGACTTCCTGACACTTAAATCTATACTCGGTGTTAACAAATTTCTCTTCTTCAGAAACGCTTTCCTTGCCATTACCATTCTACATTTTATATCCTCTCTACTTCGACCATCATCAGTTATTTTGCTCCCCAAATAGCAAAGCTCCTTTTCTACTTTAAGTGTTTCATTTCCTAATCTAATTCCCTCAGCATCACCCGACTTAATTCGACTACATTCCATTGTCCTCGTTTAGCTTTTGTTGGTGTTCATATTATATCCTCCTTTCAAGACACTGTCCGTTCCGTTGAACTGCTCTTCCAAGTCCTTTGCTGTCTCTGGCAGAATTACAATGTCGTCGGCGAACCTAAGAGTTTTTATTTCTTCTCCATGGATTTTAATACCTACTCGGAATTTTTCTTTTGTTTCCTTTACTGCTTGCTCAATACACAGATTGAATAACATTGGGGAGAGGCTACAACCCTGTCTCACTCCCTTCCCAACCACTGCTTCCCTTTCATGCCCCTCGAGTCTTATAACTGCCATCTGGTTTCTGTACAAATTGTAAATAGCCTTTCGCTCCCTGTATTTTACCCCTGCCACCTTCAGAATTTGAAAGAGAGTATTCCAGTCAACATTGTCAAAAGCTTTTTCTAAGTCTACAAATGCTAGAAACGTAGGTTTGCCTTTCCTTAATCTTTCTTCTAAGATAAGGCGTTAGGTCAGTATTGCCTCACGTGTTCCAACATTTCTACGGAATCCAAACTGATCTTTCCCGAAGTCGAGTTCTACCAGTTTTTCCATTCGTCTGTAAAGAATTCGCGTTAGTATTTTGCAGCAGTGGCTTATTAAACTGATAGTTCGGTAATTTTCACATTTGTCAACACCTGCTTTCTTTGGGATTGGAATTATTATATTCTTCTTGAAGTCTGAGGGTATTTCGCCTCTCTCATAGATCTTGCTCACCAGATGGTAGAGTTTTGTCATGACTGGCTCTCCCAAGGCGGTCAGTAGTTCTAATGGAATGTTGTCTACTCCCGGGGCCTTGTTTCGACTCAGGTCTTTCAGTGCTCTGTCAAACTCTTCACGCAGTATCGTATCTCCCATTTCATCTTCATCTACATCCTCTTCCATTTCCATAACATTGTCCTCAAGTACATCGCCCTTGTATAGACCCTCTATATACTCCTTCCACCTTTCTGCTTTCCCTTCTTTGCTTAGAACTGGGAAAAGAGAGTGGACTGGAAAACCAGAAGATTTGTAAACTCATTATATCTTAATCAAAAAGTTTCAGTTAAAGTGAAAGGAGAAGGTACAAACAGAATCGGACTAGGAAAAGAATAAGACAAGGATGCTGTCTGTCATCCACTCTTTTCAACCTCTACTTGGAAAATATGATTGACCAATGCTCGTTAGATGACAAAGGCGTAGAAATTGGAGGAAGAAGAGTAGGGTGTTTGAGGTTTGGTGATGACATGGTCCTTCTAGCCACAGGGGAAAAAGAATTTCAGGAATTTCAGGATTTGATGGACACAATTAAAACTAACGGAAAAAATATGGAATGAAAATTAACACAAATAAAACAAAAGTATTGGCACTAGGAGGAAATAAGGAAATAAAAATTATGCTGAATGGAGAAATACTAGAACAGGTGCAAAATTTTATCTTGGAAGCAGATAGACACCAACTGTAAGTGCACCACAGAAATTAAAACAAGGATAGCAATGACAAAAGGGGCGTTTTATAAGAAAAGGAGAATTTTCTGCAGCGGTCTGGACAGAGAACTCAGGAAGAGACTCATAAAATGTCTTGTATGGAGTGTTCTTCTATACGGCGCTGAAACATAGACTACAAGGAAGAAAGACAGAGAAAGGCTGGAGGCTTTTGAGATCTGGACATGGCGGAGGATGGAAAGAATAATTTGGATGGACAGAGTAAAAAATGAAGTAGTACTGAGAAGAGTGGGAGAGAAAAGACACTTACTAGATGTAATAAAGAGAAGAAAAAGATATTGGATTGGGCATATATTAAGAAAGAATGACGGACTGATAAAAACAGTTTTAGAAGGTTATGTAGAGAGGAAAAGGAAGCGAGGAAGCAAGAAATTCTAGATACTGGAAGACATGATGGACGGTACAACAAACAGCAGCCTTTAGAAGGAAGCAATGGATCGCAGAAAATGGAGAGCCGTTTTACTGGTGGGCATCATTTTGAGACACTTCTTGGCTGGGCCCAGTAGGTGACAGATGTGCTTTTCGAAGCACTCCTCTCTGGTCCTTGGAGAAAGGTATCAGAATGTGTTAATTTTGTGGTTTTTTTCGTTTTCAATTCCTTTAGTCTAATTATGATGGGGAAATGATTTGTCTTATTTATTCCATCTTTGAAGGATACTGGCACGCTTAGGAATATATAGTGAGACGGGGCTTGGTCATCAGAGAAATCAGTTATAAGTGAGTAACTCTCTTATAGTCGATTATTATCTCACTAGGAACAACTTGAGTGCGATGTCCCAAAAGACCAATGATGTTTACGGCATTCGACACTCCACATATTGTCTACCATGCAACAGCAATACTGATTGCTAATGGCAGCAGATGAGTGGACTGGAGGTATCCAACGGTGAGCACAGCATGAGGCTAGGAACAGTAGTGGACGAGTAACTGACAACAGTGCTAAAGTGCTAGTGGCGTTGATACAAAGCAGAGCTATGGCAGCGATAAACACAGGAAACACTGCATTACATCTACAAGTACAGTTGCCGAAGCTGGCATTTCGTCAGGAAAGAAACTAAGGAATTTCGCAGAGAGAAATATGTGGCAGGTGAAATATTTGCGTTTCTCCAAGATGAGTTAGTGGAATGTGTGGTGTCGTATAACCTCGACTGTGCGGACAGCGTACATGAGGAGTACACTGATGACGATACGTGCTTAACAAGCGAAAGTGATACTGAAACATTTGTCGAGCCATGTAACTCATCAACCTTGTCGGGCAGGGAGCCACAAATCCCGTCTCTGGTGCCCATAGTAGACCACAATCGCTGTGCAAGAAGGGGGTACTAAACATGATTACGTGCATGGAAGATCATCCGCAGCACGCTGAAAAAACAATTGGGAACAGTTTTCGAAGAAGTCCGCAGCATAATGACCGTGTAGAGCATAAGGAAAACTACGGATATTGAAGGAAAGACGAGGCGTACTTGTTACAAAGACTGGTGCTTGCTCGCCGGCCGAGCGGTTCTAGGCGCTACAGTCTGGCACCGCGCGACCGCCACGGTCGCAGGTTCGAATCCTGCCTCGGGCATGGATGTGTGTGATGTCCTTAGGTTAGTTAGGCTTAAGTAGTTCTAAGTTCTAGGGGACTGATGACCTCAGAAGTTGAGTCCCTTAGTGCTCAGAGCCATTTGAACCATTTTTGAACTGGTGTTTGTTCGTTTCAGTGATGCTCGATACAATTTACAGGATGTCCATGACACTGACTTACTACGTTATGCACATAAAGTTGCGCGCGACATAGATTACAGTGAACTCAGGGGAAGTAGTGGATGGTTGCCAACTTCACACAGTTCTACAAAATTGGAAGACGTAAGATAATGAAATTTCAAACAAAGCGTCAACTTCACGATGCACAGCAAACTGCAGAATCGGCCCGAAAGTTTGTAGAATGAGATAGACAAAATTATCCAGTCGCTGAGATAAGAATTTCTTATCAACCCCGACCAATCGGTATTTGAAGAGGAAATGCGTATCAAAGGAACCTTGGGTATTAGAGGTACCAAGAGCATTGAACCAAGATCAATTAACATCAATGCCTTAAGGCATTTGTATATAATTATACTGACTGTTAATCTCGATCGTAAATTGGATGGAAAGTTACTTATTGTTGGAGGTGCTCCGCCGTCTACGATTGTTGCTGGTGCGCGTGGTCTTGCAAGGGCAGTAGGGAATATTTACGTCACAGCGAACGAGACGGGAGAGAACGGCAACCATGGTATGAACACTGCTTTTGGCCAATAGCTGGACAAAATAACTTGGTTCCTGGTCTGCATATAAAAATCATACTCCTTAAGAGCAACCTATTCCTCCAGAAAAGTGTCTGACATTGCAGTTCATACCATCTGGAACCACTGGTCAAATTAAGCCTTTGGGTGTTTGTTTTTACCGTGCTTGTAAAACATATTATCGCACTATTTGCAGCTATACCTTAAAGGATAGCCAGTTTCACGATAAGCTCCATGACAGGCTATTTCTCGTCCTGCGGCATGCCATCACATTCCATCAGTTCTCATCACCCCGTTATACCAATATGATTCTACACGCATTTCTTAAGAGTGGATATCTAACTAAACGCAATGCACGGTTTGTAACTCCCAAAAAGTTCTGCTTCGATCTTGATGTTGCGAACATCAAATCCGGTTGTAACTCCCTAGCAGCTCTGCTTAGATCTTGATCTTCCTAACCTTTGTGATCACTGTGGAGCGCAGTTTTTCATCCAGTGTTCATGGTGCAAGATAATGGCTTGTCTTGAACATTTCTTGAATGTCGATGGTATCCATTTTATGAAGTGTAATACATACAAGATCAGTTTGGATTCCGTAGAAATGTTGGAACACGTGAGGCAATACTGATCCTACGACTTATCTTAGAAAACAGATTAATGAAAGGTAAACTTACGTTTCTAGCGTTTGTAGACTTAGAGAAAGCTTTTGACGATGTTGACTTGAATTCTGAAGGTGGCAGGGGTAAAATACAGGGAGCGAAAGGTTATTTACAATTTGTACAGAAACCAGATGGCAGTTATAAGAGTCGAGGGGCACGAAAGGGAAGCAGTGGTTGGGAAGGGAGTGAGACAGGGTTGTAGCCTCTCCCCGATGTTATTCAATCTGTATATTGAGCAAGCAATAAAGGAAACAAAAGAAAAATTCAGAGTAGGAATTAAAATCCATGGAGAAGAAATAAGAACTTTGAGGTTCGCCGATGACATTGTAATTCTGTCAGAGACAGCAAAGGGCCTGGAAGAGCAGCTGAACGGAATGGACAGTGTCTTGAAAGGAGGATATAAGATGAACATCACCAGAAGCAAAACGAAGATAATGGAGTGTAGTGGAATTAAATCGGGTGACGCTGCGGGAATTAGATTAGGAAATGAGAGGCTTAAAGTAGTAAATGAGTTTTGCTATTTGGGGGCAAAATAACTGATGATGGGCGAAGTAGAGAGGATATAAAATGTAGACTGTCAATGGCAAGGAAAGCGTTTCTGAAGAAGAGAAATTTGTTACCATCGAGTATAGATTTAAGTGTCAGGAAGTCGTTTCTGAAAGTATTTGTATGGAGTGTAGCCATGTATGGAAGTGAAACGTGGACGATAAATAGTTTAGACAAGAAGAGAATAGAAGCTTTTCAAATGTGGTGCTACAGAAGAATGCTGAAGATTAGATGGGTAGATCACATAACTAATGAGGAGGTATTGAATAGAATTGGAGAGAAGAGAAATTTGTGGCACAACTGGACTAGGAGAAGGGATCGGTTGGTGGGGAATATTCTGAGGCATCAAGTGATCACCAATTTAGTATTGGAGGGCAGCATGGAGGGTAAGAATCGTAGAGGGAGACCAAGAGATGAATACACTAAACAGATTCAGAAGGATGTAGGTTGCAGTAGGTACTGGGAGACGAAGAAGCTTGCACAGGATAGAGCAGCATGGAGAGCTGCTTCAAACGAGTCTCACGACTGAAGACCACAACAACAACAAATACATACATACCACAGAAGGTTGAGTTCAGCGCGTCCCAGGCATTCATTATCTGTCGCCCTCACGATGCGCATGGTGAGTCATTAGCAGCTAACATTTTTCCTGTGACAGTTGTTAACACAAAAATTTCAAATGAGCGTTACTAAACATTGAACGTATGACTTCGCACACGAGGTATTATCCGCGCGAGGTACCCGCGTGGTCTTTGGCGCTCTGCCACGGTTCGCGAGGCTCCCCCCCCCCCTTCGGAGATTCGAGTCCTCCCACGGGCATGTGCGTGTGTGTGTGTGTGTGTGCGTGTGTGTGTGTTGTCCTTAGCGTAAGTTAGATTAAGCCTAGGGACCGATGACCTCAGCAGTTTGGTCCCCTAGGAAATTACCACAAATTTACAAATTTTCGTAAGACAGAAGAAGACTTCACTGCCAAAGGCAGCCTTACTGTGTCATCTACCACTGAATATTCGATTATGTAAAGTGGGGCAACGAGCGGAAACCACTCAAGGAAATGGGACTGGCAAACACTACTTAGATGGTAAGGCATTGGTGTCTCATTCAGGAAAAGCGGGTTGCGAATCCCTGTGATGCACTCCTTGGATTTCCAACGTCACCTCAAGACAGTGAGTCAGCTCTGCTGTCGTCTGCACCAGCCCACGTCTTCTCTAGACTGATCTAGTGTTCTGTCTCAAATAACCCCGTGAAATACACACCTGAAAAAGCAAATAAAAGAATGAAGATGTTGACCAGCACGGACGCTTGTTATAATGGTGATTCAGCTGCCTCTACCGATGTCGTTTCATGTAACCGGCAACATTATATCAGCATCCAAAAACCAAGCACGAGCGTTTCATATTCTCTCGCTCGCTACGCGAAACTGTCAGTCCTAGTGAAAAAAATGAACGGGATATGTCTGTAAGAAATTCAATGCAGTTAAATTTTGTACTGGGATACGTTTTCGGTGGAGGCCATCCATTTCGAGTTTTTCAACAAGAACGTACAGAAGCGTCATTCAAACGCACCTACACTCTCATTGCTCACTAATCAGGATTTGTAGTAAGTTGTTCGTTGCAGCCGGCCACTGTGGCCGAGCGGTTCTACGTGCTTCAGTCCGGAACGGCGCGACTGCTACGGTCGCAGGTTCGAATCCTGCCTCGAGCATGGATGTGTGTGATGTCCTTAGGTTAGTTAGGTTTAAGTAGTTCTAAGTTCTAGGGGACTGATGACCTCAGATGCTAAGTCCCATAGTGCTCAGAGCCATTTGAACCATTTGTTCGTTGCACTCCCTCCTACCACCGAACAAACATTTCGGACTACACGAACTATTCCCAATATTAGAGCTTTTTTGGACGCTACTGACTGGGCTGTTACGCCTCTATTTCGTTAGCATTATTAATTTAAACGTGGTGGTGAGCTTAATTAAAAAAACGACTTTTGTGAACGTTACTCTAAAACTAATTACCTTGACAATTCGATCCAATATAGTTTCATAGTCAGAAGGCATGCTGAACACAACGATGTAACTTTATTTTATGTTGTTAAAATTCACAAAATTGTTAGGTGAAATTTACACGAAAGTCAGTTTTACAATTTGTAAGTGCTCCACTAAGCCAGTAGCGTAGTAAGGTCACGAATGAGGAAAATAATTCCTGCAGTCGGAAATTTATATGCAGTGGTAGGTGGTAGGGCTGTGAACAACATAGTAGAAATGCTGTTCAGTGGGGGCTAAGTGTGGGAGCGAGGGTGTATTTGGTCACTTTTGTACTCGGAATCTTGTGCCTCTGACGAAAACGTATCTCAGTATAAACTTCAACAACATTAAATTTCATTCAAGCTAACAGCCTTGCCGCAGTGGTAACACTGGCTCCCGTCAGATCACCGAAGTTAAGCATACTCGGGCTGGGCTAGCACTTGGATGGGTGACCATCTGGTCTGCCGAGCGCTGTTGCCAAGTGGGGTGCACTCAGCCCTTGTGGGACAAACTGAGGAGCTACTTGGCTGACAGGTAGCTGCTCCGTTCTCGTAAACTGACAGCGGCCGGGAGAGCGGTGTGCTGACCACATGTCCTCCATATCCGCATCAGTGACGCCTATGGGGTGAAGATGACACGGCGGTACCCCGGTTGGTACCGTTGGGTCTTCATGGTCTGTTTGGGCGGAGTTCAGTTTAGCTTGTAAGTTTCCTGCAAAAACCTCCTGTTAATTTTTTCTGTACGACTGACAGTTTGCGAGTAGCGAGCGATAAAACATGATGACCGAGCGTGGTGGCGCAGTGGTTAGACACTGGACTCGCATTCGGGAGGACGACGGTTCAATCCCGCGTCCGGCCCTCCTGATTTAGGTTTTCCGTGATTTCCCTCAGTCGCTCCAGGCAAATGGCGGGATGGTTCCTTTCAAAGGGCACGGCCGACTTCCATCCCCGTCCTTCCCTAATCCGATGAGACCGATGACCGCGCTGTCTGGTCTCCTTCCCCAAACAACCCAACCCAAGATAAAACATGAAACTTTCGCGCGTGATTCTTGAGGGCCAGAGATACCACTGCAGGTTGCATGCAACAATATTGATAGGGACAACTCAATCACTCTGTCATTTTACGACTTGTTTTACTCATTTCAAAATATTACCTGAATATCTGGACCTATTAATGGAGTGCAAAATATGCCCTTCTTGTTCTTTCTTGTTAATAGATCATAATCCTATAAGACATTGTTCCACTATCCTACATTAACATCACAATTCTGCCTGTGTGATAGGCAGGTCTGATGTTCCACCGTACATCCACCATCCACGTCCACATGGCTACTCTGCAATTCACTCTTAAGCGCCTGGCAGAGGGTTCATCGAACCATTGTTATACTACTTCTCTGCTATTCAACTCTCCAATGGCGCGTGGGAAAAAGGAACACCTGAATCTTTCCGTTCGAGCTCTGATTTCTCTTATTTTATTATGATTATCATTACTCCCTACGTAGGTGGGTGTCAACAAAATATTTTCGCATTCGGAAGAGAAAGTTCGTCAATAGATCTCGCCACAAAGAAAACCGCCTTTGCTTCAGTGACTGCCACCCCAACTCGCGTATCTTATCAGTGACACTCTCACCCCTATTGCCCGATAACACGAAACGAGCTGCCCTTCTTTGCACTTTTTCGATGTCCTCCGTCAATCCTACCTGCTAAGGATCCCGTACCGTGCAGCAATACTCCAGCAGAGGACGGACAAGTGTGATGTAGGCTGTCTCTTTAGTGAGTTTGTCGCATCTTTCAGTGTTCTGCCAACAAAGCGCAGTCTTTGTTTCGGCTTCCCCACAATATTATCTATGTGGTCTTTTTAAGTTGCTCGTAATTTTAATTCCTAGGTTTTTAGTCGAATTGACAGCCCTTAGATTTGTGCGATTTATCGTATACCCTAAATTTATCGGATTTCTTTTAGTACCCATATGGATGACCTCGCACTTTTCTTTGCTTAGTGCCAATTGCCACTCTTCGCACCATACAGAAATTTTCTGTAATTGATCGTCTGATGATTTTACTAGACGGTAAATTACAGCATCATCTGCAAACAATCTAACATTCCCTGTTCTCCAAGACAACAAGTAGCCGGCAGAGTGGGGCGTATATTTTTGTTTCCAAGCATGGGTTACCTTGAAACTTTTCCCAGCAGTATCCGAAAATGTGCTAAAACTGAAAGGCAGTACTGCAGGATCGGGCTATTGCAGTGAAAACAGTGCCAAGCTTGGCTCTGCTGCCGGCCTTTGTCGTTGTACGCAGCAACACGCTACTGAAGATAAAAGATAGTGCCATTCAAAGGCTTTCAATTACGTTAGCCGAATCTTAGCAATGAATGAATCAGTGTTAACAGGAAACAATTTGTTCCACACAGGGGCTCGAACTCGGATCTCCCATTCAACTCAAGCGGTCGTCTTACCCGCCTTGGTCATCCGAAAACACTTCCCATCCGACCCAAATTCCCAGGCACTTACATCCGCCCGTGAACCCCTTATTCCCGCGCGAGATCGTGTTCGGTGTGCACCCGCAATGAAAGACTGAATCTCTGGCTGACGCCCCTTATACATACACTGAGGTGACGAAAGTCATGGGATACCTCCTGAAACCATGTCGAAACTCTTTTCTTTCCGGCGTAGTTCAGCCTCTCTTGGGGAAACGTTGCCAGTGCAGGCTTTTGTCTACGAGCTGACCTCTCGATTATGGCCCATGAATGGTCGATGAGATCCATGTCGGGCGATCTGGGTGGCCAGATCACTCGCTCGAACTGTCGAGAGTGTTCTTCAAACCAAACGAAAACAAATGTGGCCCGGCATGGCGCATTGTCATCCACGAAAATTCCATCGCTGTTTGGGAACATGAAGTCCATGAATGGCTGAAAATTGACCCCCAGTAGCCGAACATAACCATTTCCAGTTAATAATTGGCTTAGTTCGACCAGAAAACCAGTCTGTTCCCATGTAAACACGGCCCACACCATTGTGGAGCCACCGCCAGCTTACACAGTGCCTTGTTGAGAACTAGGATCCATGGCTTAGCACGAACCCTGAGCTCTTACCAGGTGAAATTAGGAGTCATTTGATCAGGAAAGGGTTTTCCATCGTCTAGGGTCCAACCGATTTGGTCACGAACCCAGGAGAGGCGCTGCAGGCGATGTCGTGCTACTAGCAAAGGCATTCTCGTCGATCGTCAGCTGCCATAGCCTATTAAGCCAAATTTCGTCGCATTGTCCTAACGAATACTTCCGTCCTTTGTCCCGCACATATTTCTGCGGTTATTTCACGCAGTGTTGCTAGTCTGTTAGCACTGAAAACTCTACGCAAACCCCACTGAAACGCCCGCTAAACACGCTGGGCAGAACAGGTGATCAGGATTGTGGAAAGTGCCAAATAAGGTTGGAGTCAGTTTCACCTTAAAACTGTAATTTAATAACACTTTTACAACCAAAGCGGCACATAGCCGAACTTTTACAACTACGAGTTTCAAACTCCAAATCTTTCACAGCTGAAGGACTCCAAACAAGGAATCTTAAAAATCAACTAGGTAAATTTCAAATGACTGGGAACAGGCAGTTACAATTACAAATTAGATAATTTATATATATATATATATATATATATATATATATAAATTATCTAATAATTTATATATATATATATATATATATATATATATATATAAATTATCTAATTTGTAAAGCCTCAAGGAAAGGGTGGATAGGCAAACATAAACAAGAGCAATACAAACGGCTGAAGGCCCACAATAAAATGTTCAAGATTTTTTAAAATAAATTACCCTATCCTTTAAAGGCAGAAGACCGCAATGTTTAAGCTTAAAAGGCAATTTTAAGAATAAGGTTCCGAGCCACAATGTTTAAGCCTGAACTGTAATTTTAAGAATACGTTCCAAGGCTAAAGGCCCACAATTAAATTCCTAAAATTTTAAAAAAATAACGATAAGCCTTAAGTTTTAAGTAGCTGAAACCAGACTAAAAGAAAAGACAACACAACGGCAATAACCTTTCAGCAAATATCCACTTGCCGGAGTTCAAACTTACTAACATAAAACACAGTAAAACCAAGAATTTTTCTTTTACCATTGGCTATGATAGATTATAAACAGACAATTAAACACTGGTGAGAAAAACAGTAAAGACAACAGCACTCAGAAGCCTCCAGGGGGGCGATCTGCCCTCGTTCACCTAGGTGAGACAGGTGGTGAGCCCAACTACACTTGATCTGTCGGAACCCAGCCAGGGGACGGCCACGGACTGACAAACAAACGACTTGCTTGCCACCAATCGGTACATGAGAACTCGAACACAAAATGTTACGGGCGCCATTATCCACAATCAAATATGTATATGTATTAAGCTGTCAAAACGACACACAGTGTTGGACAGCGACAACTGGTGAGGAAAGGGCACTGCCTGAAATTACGTTAGTGGCCAGGGCAGGTAACTGGAACACTAATGCCCACAAGGCAGAAAATTCCGCTGGTGCACTTGAATTGTAGTTAACCAATATAGTTAATTCCACCACATGGCGGCTAAGTTTCACCAACACAAACACTCGGTGTTGCTCACAGGAAAACCTCCCCAACAGCGAACCACGAAAACGAACCACACAACATGAATGGACGTGGCTTGGGTACTTGAAACCACTATCAACTTTGACGTCCTGGGTCGGTGAACCACGAAGCTCGTAGCGATCGGACAGCTCCACACACGCTCCGACACTGCACAGGGACCGCCAGCGAACCCAGCCAACTGCACCGCAGTCCGCAGCAACCGACCGACTCCTCTCAGAATGCCGAGAACATGTAAAATAGTCGTCAGTGGAAATAACGCCAACTACATAGAAACACTTGCACGAAGACCTGAACGATATCCAACAGTAACTAAGCACACACGATGAAGCAGCCGGCCGAAGTGGCCGTGCGGTTAAAGGCGCTGCAGTCTGGAACCACAAGACCGCTACGGTCGCAGGTTCGAATCCTGCCTCGGGCATGGATGTTTGTGATGTCCTTAGGTTAGTTAGGTTTAACTAGTTCTAAGTTCTAGGGGACTGATGACCTCAGCAGTTGAGTCCCATAGTGCTCAGAGCCATTTGAACCACGACGAAGCAAGTCGGGAGTCGAAGGACACACACACAGCCGACTCATGAACGATCGGTGAGCCGACTCATGAACGATCGGTGAGCCAAAACGCGTCGTCCGGTAGGACGACCGACTGACGATCCACCAAGACCGTGGCCCGGCTCAAGTGATGCGTGGCGGCAACGGTTGGGCGAGCCATGTGGACGCAGACCTCACTGCTGCTCCAACCCGACTGCACTAGTGCCGCATTGAAACTCCCCGACTGGCAGGTCCGGACTGCGCTCCAGACGCGTCTAAAGCCATCGGCACACGGACCTTGCATCCGAACGTTGAGCGTTGAGCATGCCGAGTTTTTGACGTCATAGCATGGAATAGCACGTTCGGGAGTCTTTCCGAACGTGCAGAGCAATATCCGGCATGTCAAAACTCTGAGCGTGCACGCACGGCTCACCCACTGCTCTTGATCGCTAAGCGAACGCCGTCGGCCGCTGCATTGTCCGTGGTGAGAGCGAAATTTGGTGTTCTCGGCATACTCTTGACATTGTCGATCTCAGAATACTGAATTCCCTAACGATTTGGGAAATGGAATGTCGCATGCATCTAGCTCCCACTACCATTCCGCGTTCAGAGTCTGTTAATTCCCGTAATGCGGTCATAATCAGGTCAGAAACCTCTTCAGATGACTCAGCACAGTTCAAATGACAGCTCTGGCAATGCACTGGCCTTTCATACCTTGTGTATGCGATACTGTCTCCGTGTGTGTATGAGCATATGGCTATCCTATGAATTGTCAGCTCATGGTATATATGTAAAAATTTTCAGTGCCTACATTAAAAAACTGTATTCCACTTTTCACGACCTTTCGAAAACTGTTAAAACAGCGTAAAAGTTTCAGTACCTCCGTCGATAGAAGAGTTAAATGTATCAATCATGTAAAAAAAATTATGCATCCTATGTGTAGTATCATTTTTCCAAAACCTAGTTTCTGTAACCTTTAAAAAAACATAAGGGTATTGATGAATTCTTCTCGGGTTACCAGCCGAGTGGTGGCGTCGTCTTGTCGCAACGTTTCGATGAGTTTCGTACCCATCATCTTCTGGTGAAGGGATGGCTACGAAACTCATCGAAACGTTGCGACAAGTGACGCCACCACTCGGCTGATAAACCGAGAAGAATTCATCATTGGAATACGCCGAGAAAGACTGCAATCACATATAATAAGGGTATCACGTCTTACACGACTTCCGCACTGCGAACCCTCTTCTAACGAAATGAAAACGTTTCTAGAATATACATCACTGATTTCAGTGTTTTGGTCTGACAGTTACGGCTTTTGCCCTATTTATACGTTGCTTACTGTTGTGTACATAGTTCCGCGTAGTCAGCGCGTACACAACTTTCCCACTAGAGCGCGTCTCGCTAAGCACAACAGCGCAGGCGCAGCGCTCGTCCGTCTCCGCTCTACGAGATGGCGCTGTCTTAGAGACGGACCAAATTCTGCTTCCGCCGATCCGCGTATTAATATGTAACGCAGCCAATGCGATGGCTGCTAAGTAGAACCTTTTCTCCTCGCGGATCACACTCGCGCAGTGATACCTCAACGCGAAAGGTATTATAACGAATGTACAGACCTCCGATTAGTCAGTCTGCATTTGTCTGCACCAGTCTGTACCAGTCTGCATTAGTCTGTACCAGTCTACAGTCGAGTTTCAGTCTGCGCCTAATAAGATTATCATATTCCTGTACATAGCCATGAAGATAAATGTATAGACACTTTGTCAAGTATCAGAGATATGTGAGAATAAGATTAACGTACCCAGACCAAGGGAACTTCAGATTGTCAATTGTAAACAGCATCCAGAATCAAGTTATGTAATGTCTATGTTTTTTATTATTTTAATAAATGTGTGTGAAAATTAATCAAGTTCTGTTTAAAGTTGGTCACCGCCAATCTGCTACTCTAAGCGTGCAAGTGGCATTTCTATCGTCTGACATAACGGCAGAAGATAAACACGCCACAATAAGACCACGAGACATGTTGCTGACACTCGCCTACTTCGTTAGAGCGACAAGTCAAATAATCTGATGGTGTGTGTGCCGACGGTCTTACAGTACTCACACCACACTTACTAAGCGACTGTAAGATCTTCCTTGTCTTTATTGCATCTGTAGATGGCTCATTGCGATCACTCAAATGCCTCCTGAAAAGATAAACTAAAGAAATAAGAAACAAATGTCTTAAGAAAGGGTTATTGTACAGCGTAATTAGTTACATGGGCTCCGTCAGAGGCAGCTTGTTGACGAAGGAAAAAGTTGTCGAAGCAAGCAAATGAAAGATTCGGAGTCGTCAGGTGCGCACTCGAATCACTGAAAGGGAAGAGTTCTTCGAGGGTCTTCAGACGAGTTGTTTGCCGGATAGGAGCGAGGAGTCAGCGTCTGAAGGGCGGAGGGGCGAGGGGGAGAGGAGAGAACAAACTCCAGTCGTGCCGGCTGGATTCCAGCCAATTCTCCAGGCCGTGTCCGCCGGCCTCGCAGCCCGTCACGGGCTCCGGGCTATCGATTGCTGTCCCGGCCCAGCCCAACCCAAACCACCGCCAGCCACCCCGCGTCTGCTCCGAGGGTGGCAGCCCTGCTTACCTCGTCACGAACGCGGGTTTAATACCGCACTGCACAATGTTTCACCTGTCTGATTGTGGAGACGCTGCCATTCACTTACTAGTCTCTGCGCTCCAATTTAAATCGATTCATCCGTATTACGTATCAGCTCAGACTATACGCTGTAGCAGTTGCGGGTTGCCTATCTAACGACTTCCAGGGGCTACAAGATTTGGATTTCAGTATTTCATATAATTATTAACCGAATACAAAAAATTAAAATACTAAAATGTTATCATAAACTAGTCATTAAGAGGTATAATTTTAAGTTAAAGGATTATCATAATAAAACAAGTATTAAAATTAGAAACCGTGTACATCTCTTGCAGCAGCGTAACTCTCAGTAGGTATTAAAATCCATGGAGAAGAAATAAAAACTTTGAGGTTCGCCGATGACATTGTAATTCTGTCAGAGACAGCAAAGGACTTGGAAGAGCAGTTGAACGGAATGGACAGTGTCTTGAAAGGAGGGTGTAAGATGAACATCAACAAAAGCAAAACGAGGATAATGGAATGTAGTCGAATTAAATCGGGTGATGCTGAGGGGATTAGATTAGGAAATGAGACGCTTAAAGTAGTAAAGGAGTTTTGCTATTTAGGGAGTAAAATAACTGATGATGGTCGAAGTAGAGAGGATATAAAATGTAGACTGCCAATGGCAAGGAAATCGTTTCTGAAGAAGAGAAATTTGTTAACATCGAGTATAGATTTAAGTGTCAGGAAGTCGTTTCTGAAAGTCTTTGTATGGAGTGTAGCCATGTATGGAAGTGAAACATGGACGATAACCAGTTTGGACAAGAAGAGAATAGAAGCTTTCGAAATGTGGTGCTACAGAAGAATGCTGAAGATAAGGTGGGTAGATCACATAACTAATGAGGAGGTATTGAATAGGATTGGGGAGCAGAGAAGTTTGTGGCACAACTTGACTAGAAGAAGGGATCGGTTGGTAGGACATGTTTTGAGTCATCAAGGGATCACAAATTTAGCATTGGAGGGCAGCGTGGAGGGTAAAAATCGTAGAGGGAGACCAAGAGATCAATACACTAAGCAGATTCAGAAGGATGTAGGTTGCAGTAGGTACTGGGAGATGAAGAAGCTTGCACAGGATAGAGTAGCATGGAGAGCTGCATCAAACCAGTCTCAGGACTGAAGACTACAACAACAACAACAACTCTCAGTATACTGATTATCCAGATTATATTCATTCAGCATTTGAATACGAGAGCATTTAGTGATTTCCAACGAAGTTACACATAATTTTAATCCTCTTCGCATCTTTTTCTCGCTGAAATGGGCAACGAAATAAAGAAAGGGTCAAAGTTTATCCTTTACAACATTTTCGCTGTTTGTGCAGAAAACCTTATCATCAGGCACGACGTTTCAACTTATTACGTCTCTAATACTAACTCTATTAGCAACAAATTTTGCAGACAATCCACATATACCACTGAATGCCGTTGCACGGCAGATAAATGATGAAGTATTACGTCATAAACACTGAGATGAGTGAAAAGCGGAAAGCTAACTTTTCTTAAAACACGAGGCAAATTACCCAAGCTACACTTATGCAGCGTTTGTTAAAGAAAGGACTTAGCTACTTCCACCAAACTTTAAATAGAATTTCAAATCTTCTCTGAATTTCTTATTACTTTGTGAGTGATAATTCGAAACTAATAAAACGAACATAATTAGGATTTTGCGTTTTCAGCCATGAACATTTTACGTGTTTAACGTCAAATATTTGACTGGTTCGCTGGTTTGATAAGAAATCAGTCGCTTTCAGTTGTTTTACACATGGGATTCGATTCTTTAAAGAATCGCTGGTGGGAAGGGGCGGGGAACGGGTGTACTGGAGTATCTTCACAGCTACGCATATTAACTTTGACTGATAATGGAACTACACTGCTAGCCGAGAGTACCGTTTTCTAGTGAACTCATCTGTCTTGCACATGACTCCGCCACACACCGTTGGGTGGCTTGCGGAGTATAAATGTAGATGTAGATCCCCTCACTATTGCCTGGGAGTAGAACTGTCGATTCTCCTAGTAATCTTTCTTTCCCTACTCGAAAAAGACTGTGTGGGTCGCTACAGGCGTATAGTTCTCTAAGCCAGATACTTTGAAATTGGGAATTGAGTGAGGGATGAACCAATGCAAGCCACTTTCAGAAAACAGATAGGTGCTTGGGAATATGATACATTGACAGGTTAGAGTTCTATTAATTTATTTTATTAACACGACGAGTTTCCGCAGTCACTGAAACAAAGGCGGTTTTCTTTGCGGCGAGATCTACTTACAAAATTTCAATCACCAACATTGTCTTCTGAATGCGTAAATATTTTGTGGAACGCACCTACATAGGGAGAAATGATCATCGCAATAAATTAAGAGAAATCAGAGCTCGAACAGAAATATTTAGGTGGTCCTTTTTCCCACGCGCCATTCGAGAGTGGAATGGCAGAGAAGTAGTATGAAAATGGTTCGGTGAGCCAGGCACTTAAGTGTGAATTGCAGAGTAACCATGTAGATGTCAGGATCCGTAACCTCGTCTTACTATACGCTGCAAAAATTCCAGTCTGTAGCAAAATCAAATTCTTTTTGATTTCCACTAGAAATGAGTGTATCCCAAAAAATTTGAGGAAGGTAACACCAGGATAAATGCAACATAGTACAAGTTGTTACTGGGGTAGAAAAACCTGCCTCTTTAGTACAGTAGACGCCGTGGACCTCTTGCGTCATTTCCCCCGCCCTCGTGAAATAAAAGAGAGAGTTACACCTGCTCGAATTGAAAGCGGTTTTAACTGGAAAGGCGAACTAGCTCACTTTTCGACTCAGGAACACTAATACACGACATTGTACCACAATGTGTAGAAACAGTAGAAACACTGTCGTCGCAAACTAACGAGAAAAACTCTGATTAGTTGAAACCGGCAGGTGTAATGGATGAAACTGGAGGCCACGAGCAATTCATTACGCGACAGTCTGATGTTGCACAAATTTCAAAATAAACATCACCAGAAATATACATGTATAGGAGCGAACCTCTGGAAAAACACACAGTAATGCGAGAACATGAGCTAGCCGCTTCGTTAATGACTGTGAAAGGTCTCTGTTAGATTGCTTTCATGCTATTATTCTCGATTTATTGTTGTTCACGTTATACATTTGCACCCCTAAATTTACTGTGGTATTTCTAAATTTATCTGGGAGGAGACTGAGCAGTGGAATATGTTATACTGACATATAAACACGAACAACTTGTCATACAACATTTTTAAACAATTTTATATGTAATGCTTATCATATAGTTTCCTGTGAAACCCACATCCACCTCCTTTACATAGTTTTATGATGTCTTAAGGTATTGTTATCTCCTTCCCTTCTGGTGTGAAAGGATGAATGAGTGAGAGTATTTGTAGTTGCATGCTCGGTGGTAGCAGAGGAATTCTGCCTGCTAGAGAACAGCAGTACCAACGTCTGAGTAGGTAGATACGATTCCTAAGGCAAAGAGGTTTGTCTCCTTGGTGTGATTCTGTCCGTCCCTTGTCATGTTCATAAAGGAAGCTACCTCTCTGCTGACTTCCTATTGTATCTGTTGGACACCCTCGGACGGGGCCCACGCTAATGAGTCTGCGGGTAGTTTCTCAAGTGGTAACATCTCCGGGTAGCCGCGTGTTTGGTGAGTCCGAAGGACAATGCACTTCTTTTTAGCCTAACTGAAATATTAATTACTTTCATTACAGATCTACATCGAAAATGTTTTATATACCGGGTGATCAAAAAGTCGGTATAAATTTGAATACTTAATAAACCACGGAATAATGTAGATATAGAGGTAAAAATTGACACACATGCTTGGAATGACATTTGGGTTTTATTAGAACAAATAAAAAACAAAGTTCACAAAATGTCCGACACATGCACGTCGTTTGGTGATGATCGTGTGCTCAGCCTCCACTTTCGCCATGCTTGGCCTCCCAGGTCCCCAGACCTCTGTCCGTGCGATTATTGGCTTTGGGGTTACCTGAAGTCGCAAGTGTATCGTGATCGATAGACATCTCTGGGGATGCTGTAAGACAACATCCGACGCCAATGCCTCACCATAACTCCGGACTTGCTTTACAGTGCTGTTCACAACGTTATTCCTCGACTACAGCTATTGTTGAGGAATGATGGTGGACATATTGAGCATTTCCTGTAAAGAACATAATCTTTGCTTTGTCTTACTTTGTTATGCTAATTATTGTTATTCTGATCAGATGAAGCGCCATCTGTCGAACATTTTGTGAACTTTTTTTTTTGGTTCTAATAAAACCCCATGTCATTACAAGCATGTGTGTCAATTTGTACCTCTCTATCTACATTATTCCGTGATTTATTCAGTTTTCAAATTTATACTGACTTTTTGATCACCCGGTATTATTTTAAATCGAGATGCAGTGCGATATCAGTGTTATTTTCTGAGTGTATTGCGGTAGTTGCTTTGTTTCCACTCCAATACCGGTAAGTGGAAGCACGTTTCATGAGGCGTAATTCTGATTAAAATCATAGCTCTTTAGTGTGAATAAGTAACACTTTTCTTAATTAATTCGCAGCAGTAAATAAGGCACCAGCTTTGAGGCAGACTTAGCACGTGTTATACGTTTTATTGAACATTGATGAATTTTAATTTAAATATCAAAGTTTAAACTTACTTTACTTTTCTTTAATTTAATTTTCCCCAATATCTAATTACTTAAAATAATAAAATTGTAAAAAAAATGAGATGATAGTGTGGGTGACTATTCCATAGATTTAAAAAATTCATAAGAGTACTAAAAATTTGTCAGTCACCTACGCATACTTTCCACTCTAGGTTCGGAAGGTCTTAAAAACACTAGGCTCATTATAACTGGCTCTGAAAATCTAGGATTAAGTGGCATGGCAGGCATGTAGAACTGACTGTAGTAACGAGGAAGCCGGCGCTTATATACAGTCAGCAATTTTCGACAGGCGAGTATAACTATCAATCGCTCAACAGCACTAGTTGAGGTGGTCTTTCCAAGGTGGTGGCAGATAGGCGATGGCAATGAATATGTAACATTCACAGCAGCTGTGACAGTAATTATTCTCTTCAAGTGAGCATCTTTACATCAGCAGCAGAAACGCAAGTACCCGCAGTAACATTATAAACGCGAAAGTGTCCGCCAGCTTAGATGGGTGGTACCGCGCTCGCCTCTCATGCTAGCGAGCCCGGGTTCGATTCCCGCTCGTGGACTGGGTGTTGTATTGTCCTCATCATCATTTCACCCTCGTCACCGGTACACAAGTCGCCCAATGTGGCGTCGACTGGAATAACTTCCCCAGATAGGGTCTCCCGGCCAACAATGCCATAGGCTCATTTCATTTCAGTGCGAAAGTAACTCTATCTGTTACGTTTTCACGATGAAATTGCTGAACCGCTGCAGATGATATTTGATGTGCCGATAACTTGAACCGTGAGGAACAGCATAAGGTACTTTAGAAAGCTAGTTTTTTTTCTTAGTATTACAATTTTTTTTTAAAAATGGTGTACATGAGGTAGACGCTTAGAGGTCCGGGATTGTAGGTGTTTGTAGGTTATTTCCTAACACTGGGAATCCACGGGTAACGCTCGTTTCACAATAATTCCCGTAAACGTGACGTCATTTTACGTCACACACAATATCGACGGCAGCATGATCGTCTATCGACTTTCGTTGGCATTCGACATGGGCCTCTCACAAGATTTCACGAGCGATCCAGAAATTTACAAAAACACGTCATTCTTGGAATGATTTATTATATTTGTTACTATAATAAAATTCTATCCAAGATCCTATATGAAAGAATCAAGGAGCAATTAGAACAGGAGTTACGGGAATATCAGGGAAGTTTCAGACCATGGAGAAGCTGTGCAGAGCAGATAATTAGTTTAAAATTGATTATGGCATACTACAAGAAACGGAACAAACCTCTGGCAATAACATTTGTAGATTTTAAGAAGGCATATGACTGTCTCCACAGACCTTCAGTATTAAAAATTTTAAGAAATCTAGGACTCCATCCAAAACCAATTAAAATAATACAACTTACTCTAACCAACACCAAATCAAAAGTGAAGTTTAGAGGAGAAATTTCGGAACCATTCCTCATAAAAACAGGTTTAAGACAAGGTGACTGCCTATCACCATTACTTTTCAACTGTGCACTGGAATACATAATGAGAGAATGGCACAAGGACAATCCAAAGAGGATAAGAATTGGAAGTGCAAAAGATGATATTAGCTTAAACTGCTTGGGATTCGCTGATGATCTTGCTCTCCTAGCCAACACCGTTCAAGAAGCCAGGCAACAAGCGAAATCACTACAAGAAATAGCAGAGAAAGTAGGCCTTAGACTATCATTTGAAAAAACGGAGATTATGCTAACTGATCCACCACTTGCAAACAAAATTACAATAGGAGAACAGGAAATCAAAATTGTTGATAAATTTAAATATTTAGGCGAAATAATAACATACAATCTAAATGAGAAGCCATCATGGCAAAATAGAATAAAAAAACTGAACTATGCAAATTACATTACCAAAACTACATACAACAAAAAAAGCCTATCTATAGATGCAAAATTAAAACACTATAAAACAGTTACACAACCAGAAATAACGTATGCAGCTGAAACTATCTTCAAAACAACTAATACAGCAGAAATTGACAGAATACTAAAAATAGAAAGAAGAATAATTAGGACATGTATAAATAAATAGTATAAAATAAATGGACATTGGAGAATAGCATCAAATGAAACAGTATATAAGAAAATAGAACCAGTCATGCGCACAATCAGGAAGAAACACATCTCATTCTTTGGACATCTGATGAGAACTCCAGAAAACAGAATTAGCAAAAAAATAATACAAAAATTGTGGAATAGCAAGAGCGACATTAAATGGATCACAGAAATTAAGGAAGATATAAAAGAACTTCAAGTTACAGTAGATGACCTAAAAAACAAGACAGAGAAAACCAGAATACTGCAAGACCCGCGAACCAGACTACAAATGAAAATCAATAAAAGGAGTACAGGAAGAGTTGTGAAGAAAGAAAGAAAATATCTGAAAGAATGAAGAAATATTGGGCAGACAGAAGAGCAAAACAGCTTTCATATAAGAATAGCCTCTAATAATTATATTATCTAAATATATTAAGTTATTGTCGAACCAAATTGTATCCATGTGTAACAACTTGTTTAGAACTTTGTATTTTTGACTACAGTGGTCCAATGAAGGCCATAATATAAATAATAATAATAATAATAAAATGTCACGTAATGATTTATTGACGGTTAATGCCTTCATATAAGAGTGCTCTCTTAGGAGTGAGTTATTATCGTCAATAATTTACAAGCCAAGTATGAAAAACATTTGTCTTATAATTTGGAGTATGACGTTAACGGAGCATTACCACAAACACATCACCATTATCCTGGAATGTCACTTAAAAACGCATCAACGATACAAGCCTTCAAGAGAGAATGTGATAACCAAGACCTGAGTAAAACATCGGATGGTTAAGTGCTATCGTAGTGAACAACGTCGTGGTTTTTGGAGTCGAAAGTTGTTGGTTCGCATCCCGCTAAATGCACTTTATATTCATGATGGCGTTGTTAACACGTTCTGTTACTTTCTTATGAATGTAATACAAGTATGTACTGCAGTATTGGATGTTTTTATACGTTCAATCTGGTCTGGGAACGAAGGATGAAATAAATATTTAGCGATTTTCAAATGTGTGGTTAGCCAGGAACCTAAGAGGATTGAGGAGCAATAATGTTCACGTTCTTCCTTGTCGCAAAGTCGATAGCCGATCGTGCGGGCGTCGACATTGCGCATGACGTCAAAATGACGTCACGTTTTCGAGAATTGTGAAAAGAACAATGCTCCGAATCCAATGCTTACTCGTGCGCGCGGTTTCTGAAGTTTAAAAAACAAGTGCTACAGCTCCTTGAGAAGCGGAGCAGATTTTACGGCAGATATTGTCGAAATACAGTAATAAACTCAGACGGTAAACCCGAGAACAAAAAAAAAAAAAAAAAAAAAAAAAAAAAATGGTTCAAATGGCTCTGAGCACTATGGGACTTAACTGCTGAGGTCATCAGTCCCCTAGAACTTAGAACTACTTAAACCTAGCTAACCTAAGGACATCACACACATCCATGCCCGAGGCAGGATTCGAACCTGCGACTGGAGCGGTCGCACGGTTCCAGACTGTAGCACCTAGAACCGCTCGGCCACTCGGCCGGCCCCGAGAACAGTATTTAAAATTATTACGTTGGGAAAGCCTTAAGAAACACATTAATATTATTTATTTCACGACGTGCTTCGCTAATGTAAGGGTGATTTTGCGTATAGTTCTAGGAGGGCTCGAGCTATGACTGTTACTCGAACCCAAAAATTCTGGGTGCAATTCCAGATCCGCTGGAATACAGATCTAAGAACGTCATGCGGCCTTATGAGCTAGAGAAACATTAGAAAAAGAGACACCAGACCGTCACGCGTTTGTTGTAGCTCCTCAGACGCTTGAAGATTCATCAATTAAATGCTGTAAGGCGAACAGAGAGACTTTATATGTAGAACGTGGGAGGCTTTCACTGACGCAGCATTTGAATACGATCCCTATCTGCACCACTATATATTCACATAAAAAAAATTACTATCTCACTTAACTCATCATCACTCATCACAACAAAACTGCTGACATGGGAGCGCAGCGGCGTGTAACAGCTATATCATCTGTATGTGATTTCAGCCGTACACGGCTAGCGTTCATCCCATTTATTGTTTGTCATCTTCTATTACTGTACTGCCGCCTCGTTTTCTTATTCCATTTACTGGCGTCACTAACTTCCTGCCTTACTTGCCCGTGAGCGGCAGCAGCAGCGCGTATCGATTAGTGCACTGTCCTACCATCTCTGGAGCGACCGATAGTATTTCCGGGTTGTCGTGTGTCTGGCAGTCAGTTCGGGACGGACCAGCAGTGCAGTCGGGACGCAGCAGCAGTGAAATTCGGAGCGCCGGTGAGGCGCCGACACCCAGTGCTCGCTGACTGCTGGCGACACACATGAACCACAGTCTAACATAACAGTCGCGACACTTCGCCTCGATTTTGTTGCCTACAGCGCCAGCAGCGCCCCAAGCGGCTGGTAGGTTGAACTGAGTTCGGCGCGATCGTGAAAGCAAGTAGTGATTGTTTATTTTGATTTATACTATGATTTTTACCAGCAACAACAGGAAGAAGACACCACAGCTGTCTCTTTTTAGGTTTCTTACGGATCCTGAGAGGTATATACCATCATGTTACTAAACTGTATCGTCAGGATTCACTTGCAAACTATATGTGTATAAATGATAAATGTTTCGTTTTAGGAGCAGAAAATGGCTAGTTAATAGCAGACGAGAAGACCTTATGAAGAAAGACCCAGTTTACTGTATAATAATATTAGGTTTTGTCCGCTACATTTCGAAGAAAACCAGTTCATGAACGCAGACAATAACAAACTCGTGTGGAATGCAGTACCCACACTGTTTGACATCCCAAATAAGCCACTTCTACTGACGATGAAGAGTAAACTGCCACAAAGATTCGACAGTCAATCTAAAGCTGTAAAACAGTCGTATGACACAGATGCAGCCAGTTCAGCTCTCCATGTATCAGTGCCAGATTCGTGCGAATCGTCACCACAGACGTGCTTTGACGATAAAGTGGTTAGATTAAGTGCAGCTGTTCGTGTCTTACAAAAGCGTGTGAAGTGTCAGATTGTGCAGATCGAGCGAAACTATTACGGGACAAGGAAAGCGCCTACAGACAGATTGTTTGAAAATTATTCAAATATTTGGTTTTTCGTGAAATGTAATGTAATCAGCTCATTATAGTGTTTTCAGCATATTTCTGCCACTATTTGGCAGTTGCTTGACCCACTTAGAATAATATAAAGATTAAGGTCGTACTTGTGGCAACAGGCGACAATGACACACACAGTAGGCCTACAGAACGATAAACGAGCTGTCGATCGCTTTTGTATGTAGAGGTACATGTCTGTGCTTCTTACATGTGAATCTGTGTGTTTATATTCTTTTGATATCAACGTGGTAAGCTGCAATTCTGTCCAATGTCACAAGTGTTTCTTCACGAATGTGTTGTAGCTTGCCACTCTATTCATGGTTTTTGTCCATACTTGCGCTTATTTTAGAATCATTAATAGAAACATATATGCCTTCTAATGCTAAACAAACTCTTGGAGGCAAGAAAATAACTCGAATAATTCCGAAATTACGTAGGAAACGGATGCAAACAAACATTATGCTTACGAGGCGTCTGACGTTCACCTTACCTGCCGCTTGGAGCGCTAGTGTCGCTCCGTCTGTCAAACGGCAACTTTTACAGCAGTGAGTGTCGCGGCTGTTATGTTAGACTGTGCATGAACCGTCCGACGGAGGGAGATTATAGCGGGACGACCGTTGGTTGGTCGTTCGAGTGGTCGTCTCATCGGCCGACGTATACTTGGTACTTTCACCGTTTCCGGGCCTGCGTTGTTGGTCGGTTGGAGCAGCGAGGAAAGCTCCGCGGCGCGTTGTTTGGCCGGGCCTGCCAGCAGCCTCTATGCGATGTCGGAGCGTGTGGTGCTGTTCCCATTGCTACGAGGTTCGTGGCTCACCGATCCTGGACATGAAAGTTGAGTTTTGACTTAATCTATCAGCAAGTCACGTCTGTTCACATTGTGTCGTTTTGGAGTTCGTTGTCGGCTGTTGGGATATTCCCGCAAGTAACGACATGTGTTTTCAAATCGGAAAATTTTAGCCACTCTCCGGTGGAGTTTAACTGTACTTGGTTATTTGAACTGAAGTGCACCAGCGGAATCTTCTGCCTTGTGGCCGTTAACGTTCTGGTTACCTGCCTTGGCCGTTGACGTAAATTCACGCAGTGTATTTACCTCATCGTGCTGTCGCTGTCCAGCGCGGTGTGTAGTCTGACAGCTCAATGTATAATTGTTTATGGCCGCCAATTCCTTCAACGTTGTTCTATTGAACTCCCTGTTGTGTGCTGGTCGGGTGAAGTGGAGGTTAGCTTATCAATGGGTCTATTGACTGTCTGTCAGTTGGGCTGTCGTCGGATCGACAATGGTTGGGCCGATTGCCTGTCTCACCTAAGCCAGTGTTAGTGTTCGAATTCCAGGACGACCCTTGGAACTTCTGAGCGCCCTTGGGTGTACTGCCTTTTCTTGTTTGTTCTTGTTGTTTGTACTTGTATGCCTTCTAGCCGATTTTTAGATTAAGGTTGTTTTGCCCATCAGGTGTCAGATTCTTTGGGCCTTCAGCCTAATTAAGGAAGTGTTTTAAAATAAGGCTTTGCCTTTTAAATTTCTGATTTTGGTTGAGCTTTAAGTTACTGGCTTTCACCCGTTTTTAAATTAAAGAGGTCTTGCCCTGAAGGCATGAGATTGCACAGCGCATTCAGCAGCTAATTAAGTTCCAAAACTAAAGCTGCGTTTTTTAAAAATTTTTCTTTGACTCTTGTAATGTTTGATCAAATAAAAGGTTGTATGTTCGAATGTAACTGACAGCCGCTTATTTTGGCCCCTTTCCACAACTTAAACTACCTGTCCTGCCCTGCTGGTTCAACAGGACTTCTCATGGTTGTTTCCCTAATTACGAGAACCATTGCAGTCTTTGTTAACAACGTCTCTAGCACATAATGTTCACATTGCATTTAACCTTCACTAATAAGGAAATACTTCACATTAAAGCTGCTCTGATGCCACGGTTCTCAGTAACATACTGGATAATGAAATGCATTTCGATAATTACATACCAGTACATCAGAAAGTGTATATCAAACATAATGCAAGATATGCTTAACAAGATAATATTCTCTCTTTCTCTCTTTCTCTCTCTCTCTCTCTGTTACACAAGCTAAGTATTTCAATTTTGTCATGTATCAATAAATGACCCATTCTCACTTTTCTCCATAAACTAATTACATATTATAGGTTATTTATTTATTTATTAGAATGACGGCAGAGAAGTTATGTACAGGAAAAATCTTCAACAGATATAAACATATTAAGAACGTACAACTAAACAAAAAAAATTACGACATACTGGATATATCTTCAGAAATCTCAGACACATTGTTTTGCATTAACAAGTACATAGATACACACATCCACTATCTATCGCTTGAGCCTTGTCCCACAGTTAGGCAGGGTCAGCCATCGTTAATCGGATTTGGCATGTTAATGTTTAAGGGGTAACCAGATGCCCTTCCTGCCGCCACCCCGTACCCCCCGGGACGGAATTAGTGCACCCCAGCTGTCTGCATCGAGTGTAATCCATGGAACAGTGCGGAAGTGTTCAGATGTCTGTGAGCCGTGTAACTGAGGCGGATCATGGGGACCAGCCAGGTATTCACCTAGTGGGATGTGGAAAACCGCCTAAAAACCACATCCAGGCTGGCCAGCACATCGACCTTGTCGTTAATCCACTGGGCGGATTCGATCTGGGGCCGGCGTGCCTACCCGAGTCCAGGAAGCAGCGCGTCAGCACTCTCGGCTAACCTGGTGGGTAGATACACACATCCATTATTGCTCTGAAACATTATGAAAAAAACCAACACCGTTCGAACAGGCCTTGAAGGCTCATCGGTTCCGACTGGCCGCCGTGTCATCCTCAGCCCTTAGGCATCACCGGATGAGGATATGGAGAGGCATGTGGTCAGCACGCCACTCTCCCAGCTGTTGTCAGCTTTCGTGACCGGTGTCGCTATTAATCAAGTAGCTCCTCAATGGGCCTCACAAGGGCTGAGTGTACCTCGGTTGCCAACAGCACTCAGCTTGCCCGGACGGTGACCCATCCACGTGTTAACCAAGCCCGATAGCGCTTAACTTTGGTGATCTGACGTGACAGGCGTTACCACTGCGGCAAGGCCTTTGGCAGAAACATTATGACCATTAGCATAATACAATGGTGGTTCACCTTAGGTTCAAAATGGCTCTGAGCACTATGGGACTTAACATCTGAGGTCATCAGTCCCCTAGAACTTAGAACTACCTAAACCGAACTAACCTAAGGACATCACACACATCCATACCTGAGGCAGGATTCGAACCTGCGACCGTAGCGATCGCGCATTTCCAGACTGAAGTGCCTAGAACCGCTCGGCCACTCCGTTCACCTTAGGAACACAATTCTGCAGCGACTGTGTGTGGCATGGGCTCGACGCACGTGGCTTCAGAAGTTTATGCAGAGGTCGCAGGCGAATTTGGTGGCCAAACCATAAGGCTGAATTCACCATCACTTTCCATAAAACAGTGAAGCACGATTCTCGCCTCATGACACGAACAGTTATCCTATCTTAGATTACTACCACAGATGTCAAGGAAGCCCAGGTGAATGTCTCCTCACAGCCCAATACTGCATCCACCGTTCCGTGTCCATGGCGCGGTACATGTTTCGCGCAGCCATCCGCCTGGATTAGAACTATTGATAATTTTAAAAAAAGTTTTAAAGAAAACACACATACACACACACACGGGAAGCTGTGTTTCACTTGTTGTATTTGATTATTACTATGTCTGACTTCTCATAAACGTTCAATTCCATAATGGAGAAAATTTATTAGACGAATTTCGTGTGTGTGTGTGTGTGTGTGTGTGTGTGTGTGTGTGTGTGTAAGAAGAGAGGTAGCGAAAAGCGGAGTCGTCGATCACTGTGTTTGTTACGTGTCGCACTAGTGCCAAGCACCTGTATGTTTGTAGCTGCTGCGTTCAGAAGGCAAGGTGACGAAATCTCCCAAGAAATAATGGCATAGTTTTGTGTCTTGGCGGCCATACAGTACTACACGAAGATAAGCGAAATATATGGTTGTGTACATCGCCGAAACCAGAGAAAACTTGAGACAGGAGATCCTGAGATAATGCGCTAAACCACATTGCGCAACACGTATTAAAAATTGCTTTCATTATTATTACTAATGTCATTCGAGTAACGTGCGCCTCGTGGAAACATTGAAACCATAATATTACTGACCATCAGGCTTCGGGCCAGTGCCCTCGGTAAAACTCCAAATCTCTCTGTACTGTGTCACCATCTGAAGGATGTAATACAGTTGATAGTGAACCATCAGTTGTATGGAGACATTACCCTTGGTGACAGCCTTGACTCTGTTTGAGGGAGCTGGTTGTAAGGTCGCTAGCAAAATTTGTATTAGAGTTTATCAGATTTAGGCATCAAGTGAATTACTGCCGAGAATCACACCTGTAGACTGTATTTACCTAAAAATATCCTGCGTCCCCTAAGCAAATACAACTATGATTGAAATCATAAACCTTATACTATACGAAACTACAGGGAATTATGAAATGAGAAAAAAATTAACCTCATAAGTCCTAGTTTAGATTTTATGTAGGATAAGTTTATATTGGTGGTCAGTGCATTGTTGTGGGACGAAATAAGGCTTAGATACTAAATTTAAAAAATCTGTGTGATTCGCCGAAATTTTAGGACGTGTTCAAAGTATACTGCAGCATGCTCAAAAAACATTCTACTCCAAAATTACAACAAACAAACACAAATTACTTTAATTTTTCGAAGACGTAATGACACTGCGATAAATAGTTTCCTTCAAGCAGTTGCTGCCACCTTCTGAGAACACGGAGAACTGAAAAATAAGTGAGACACGGAATGCGCTTTGTGTACAGTCTGGCACAACGAGTTTAGTTTATGCCCACTGGTAGAAAGAAATAAAAGATGAGTTTAGCATATGCTTTACATAAGTAGGGCTACGGAGGACGTTAAATTTCACCATTTGGGTTTATTATTTAAGTGGAATACTTCTAACAAATATGGTCGCTAGGTGTCCAGATTATTCGAAATTGCCCGGTTTTGGATTTCTAGTCCCGCTGTCGCGCCTACACCTTTCGGAACGTTCAAATGTCCCGGTTTATCGCCTTTTTGATTCTTAACAGTATTTGAACTGCTAGACCGGTAGCATCCCCTCTACTCGGCGCGCAGCATGGCGTGGTTCTCACAACCTTGTTCTCGCAACTCTGTCTGAAACTGTGCGCGCAGAGGTTCTGGTTGTTACTGTATTCAGCTGATCAGAAGGCGTTTGACGACAAAGCCTGAAAAGAAAATATTGATATAAATATCATATATTTCTACACCTTCTGTCTACAATTTGCTACTGATGTAAGGATATTTTACTAATTACTATAGGAAAACTTTTTAAAGAACTCATCCCACCCTTGTTCCTCTCTGGTGACGTCACTAGAGTAAATACACTACTGTAGTTTAAAATATCATTGGTTTTCTGCATATTGTGGCATTCCCACTTGAATTTATTTTATTTAGTATTTATTACTACAAATAACGCCATATTTGCATAGGAGCATCCTTACAGTGTGCATTCGCGAATCATTGTTATTTGTGTGTGTCATTTCTACCGTAGAGGATAATCAGCCAAAGTTAACGTTGTCAGCAGTGCACGAAATGCTGTTAACTGCTTACCCCTGCACTTTCCCTTCCCTTCACTCCACTCTAATGTGAACTCTTTAAAGTTGTAGTAGTATACGTAAAGTACAGTTTTGTAAGTTAATTACTAAGTTTCTAAATACCATATTTCATAATTTTTTAGTCCTGTTCGAAATGCTAAAGAGAAAGTACAAATTTTCCAAGAAAAATAGTGAGAAATATTCCTTTTGTTATAAAAACTCTTCTGCAAATTTTGAAATATGTACGAGGATGAATCAAATGAAAATGTTAAATTTGTAATAACAAATTGAAATTTCGCAGCGTTATCCTGTAAGTTGGTAAGCGTGCTACAAACAGCATGCAGAATGGCCTGTAGGTGGCAGCATAGTGAAGATGCACACATAGCGTCGCAGTATCAGTATAAAGATGGTCGCCCCACTTGTGACTTGCACCAGGGAAGAACAGCGTTCCGTTATTCGGTTTTTGCGCAGTGAAGGCGTGAAACCTATTGAAATTCATCGACGAATGAAGGTTCAGTACGGTGATGCATGTTTGCCACAGCAGGAAGTTTACGAAAGGAGTAGGAAGTTCGAAAATAGTGTGCCTTCAGTGGAAGATGATCCTAGTCCGGGTCAGGCACAACGAGTTGTGACTCCACAGAACATTGCAGCAGTTGAAGCCATAGTGAAGGAAAACCACCGAGTGGCACTGAATGACATTGCAGCATGTTTACAGATTAGTCATGGGTCAGCACACCACATCGTGCATGATAAGCCCCATTTTCACAAAGTGTCTGCAAGATAGGTGCCACGGCAGCTGACTCCTGAAATGAGAGAACGACGTGTTGATGCTTGTGAAGAACTTCTTCGGCGCTTTGAACGAGAAGGTGATGGCTTCCTCGCAAGAATCATTGCTGGGGACGAAACGTGGGTTCACTTCCACCATCCGGAAACGAAGGGAGCGAGCAAGGAACGGCGCCATTCCTCATCACCAAAACCAAAGAAGTTTCGAACAGAGCCATCAGCATGGAAGGTTATGCTGACTCTCTTTTGGGACAAAAAAGGCGTCATTTTGTAGCATTACGCGCCTAGAGGGGCCACTGTCAAAAGTGCATCATACACAGATGTCCTAAAAAATCATCTGCGGCCTGCAATCAAATCAAAGCGACGTGGATTGCTTTCAGCGGGTGTCCTTTTGCAACATGACAATGCAAGGCCCCACACTGCCCGTACAACAGTTGCAACAATCACAGACCTGCATTTTGAGTGTCTTCGTCATCCACCATGCTCACCAGACCTTGACCAAAGTGATTTCCATATGTTTGGACCACTCAGAGACGCAATGGTAGGAAAGAAGTTCCATTCTGATGAAGGGGTACGCCACGTGGTGCATGAGTGGTTGCACAGACTACCAAAACAATTTTTTTCTAAAGGAATTTATGCACTTTGTAAGTGCTGTAGGACTTGCATTAAGTGTGGGGGAGATTGTGTTGAAAAGTGATACAGCTTTGTACCACTTCTGCACAATAAATAATATTTAAAAAAAATTTAAGGTCCTCATTTGACACACCCTTGTATTTACGTACTGATCGTGGAGAAATTGCAGATATAAAGGATCATCCTCAAGTAGAAACTGTAGAGTTTTGTATCGTAAGTCTAAGGGAGACGATGTTGTTATGGGTGGCCAATATCCTCTTTCTACAACACAAATGGTCATGTGGATTAATACAGTTCTTTATTTACATGAATTTGAAGTATTTACTCACCTCGAATTGAATCCATGTGTTGTGGTACAAGCTCATCAGTAATAATCCTCATGCAAACAATATCAGTAATGTTGCTATAGTCACAAATCTGGTCGCTATGTACTGTCGTAACCTGCGATGAACTATACCCGCTCCGCGAGTGGAGTGACAGGCGCCAAACTGGAATAGTGAGTCGAGTCAGTGAGGCCCTCCTGTCAGCAGCGGCGGCTCAAATACTTGCTGTCGAGAGGTTCAAATGGCTCTGAGCACTATGGGACTTAACATCTGTGGTCATCAGTCCCCTAGAACTTAGAACTACTTAAACCTAACTAACCTAAGGACATCACACACATCCATGTCCGAGGCAGGATTCGAACCTGCGACCGTAGCTGACACGCGGTTCCAGACTGAAGCGCCTAGAACGGCACGGCCACACCGGCCGGCGCTGTCGAGAGGCGTTGGTGGCTTGTTGCTTGTCGGTGTGTCTCTGGCCCCTCTCATGATCGGCGCACTTGATCCAGCGCCTTCTATCGATCTTTGCACTACATCTTTGCCGACTAGTGTGCTGGTGACAGCTTACGCCAGCACACAAATTATTTTGTAAAACGACAGTAGTTCAGAAGAAGAAAAAATAGTGCTACAGAACTGTGTTTTGCAACCATGTGGTCAAAGAGCATCAATCCTTCTACCCACTGCCTTAATAAGTTAATACCAAAAATATTTAATGACTCAAAAATCGTCACTCAGCAAACCTCAACTAGAACAAAAATAATACGTTTTATAAAGGAAGAATTTGTACCTCATCCAGTTGATCTCATTCACACTGAACTTTGAAGTTGCTCATGTTATAGCATTAGGACTGACGCAAGTAACAATAAAAATGAAAAACAGAATTTCTACCTTCGATTCAACGTTTTACCAAGACACACATAACTGTAAAATTATTGAAACTGGAAAGTTTAAGATGTAGATGTCAGATATGATGGTCAATTTTTGCGCACAGGTTTTAAATTATTTAAAAATTGATGTAAAGAAACGCATTGGTTTTGGGGCAACAATGCTAACATTAATTTTGGAAAGAAACATGGTTCTAATAATGTATACAATAAACTAATACTAGAAATTGCAACAGGTATTGAAGGAATTGGATGCCCTGTTCATATATTACATCATTAATCAGAAACAGTAGCTAATCATTTATCATGTGACATTGATCAAATAATTGGAAAATTACGTAATTATTTTGCTGTATACAATGTCTGGACAGAAATGTTAAAAACATTTCTGTGAATTTGTTAATGTAGAATATGAAACTCTGCTTTCACACACTAAAACGAAATGGATTTCATTGTTACGAGCTACTGATTGTACTACAAACTTGTTTGAAGCTCTAAGATCTTTTTTTTATATAGGACGAAAAAGCACCCAAAATTCCACTTGATTTTTTTCAGACATTTTCTCAGTCAAGTTTCTCAATCTTTGGTTGCTTCATAGCCAATGTAACACTTTTCATTTCCAAATATTAAAAACTGAAGAAGAAACAGATCAGTTCTAGAAGTTTTAAATGTTATTGCATCGCCTGGAAACAAAGCAATAGAAAAGCTGAAAATTCGGTTTTTACCTTCTAGTTAAAACACTGCTAAGTTAAATGCCAAGAAAAGGGAGTAATTTCTTAAAATAATTGATATCTTTCATTAAGTAGTACTGTAGTCAAATTTTATAAAACAACGACTGACTGTTTAAAACTGTCGACTATACCACTCAAAAGTACTTGGTTTTTCGTGGAAGACTTTGGAAAAAATACCTAAATATAAATATGTAGAAAAATCGGTGGAATACAGCATTTGAAAACAGAAAATGTCAATAGAAATGACACACTTTTATTTTACAAAATCACCACAGTAAGAGCCATTCTAATCTGTGAATTACAGGCTCCAGATTGAAAAAACGTAACAGCTTCCCAAAAATGGGTAATTGTATTTTCCAAATTAGAAACGGAATTTCGCGACTTTTCCCCATGCCGCTCCACAACGGTAGCGTAGGAAGAACAGTTTCTTTGACGGAAAGAAACAGTGGTGAGGAATAAACTTTCAGTTGAAAGTATTCTTCTTGTTTGGAAAATTATGATTTTGAGTGTTCCAAAGTGCACTATTATTTATTAAATAATAAGGATCTATTGAAAATGGCCAACTCAAATGCAGAGAAGAAAGAAAAGGTATAAAATTTCATATTTATTTCTGTGATATTGTAATTAAGTTGTAAAACACATGAGCCTATTTCGTGCTTATTATTTATATTCTTAAAAACATATAAAGGCACAAATATAGTTGACATATATATTCATATATACATAAGTACATATTTTGTTTGTATTTTTCTTTTTGTTCTTAGTAAATGTACTTTATGCTACTGTTTGAGATGCGTTTCTTCACTGTGTTCCGGTCTGAAGACCGGGAAATCGTGAATGTCCCTGTTTGACGACAGAGAAATCTGTCAGCCCTACTAACATATCGAATCCACAACAGTTCTGTCTTTCGGACATATTATTGCATTAGTAGAGATATGGATTTAGTTGTCTGTCGGATTAGTCAATACAAAGTTGGATCCTCTAAATAATTTGGTCGCTGCAGCAAAGTTCGGTTGCAGATATTCAAATTATGTTCAACATTCAAGTTAATTTCGTTGTGTACACGGGGTTCAACGAAACGTCAAATAATACCAATCAATTTACGTTTCCATGGCAATAATTCGTGATACTTCACGCTTCTCATTACAACTCGAATACTAAATTTTCACTAAAATACAAATCTCTGTATTATGCTCGGCGTTCTCATTACTCTCATAGCCTGCATGTCGGTCGGACAGAGTGAAAAGTCTCTGACAAACACTTCCAGCACGGCCACCTGCCCAGAACTGACGGCTGCAAGTGAACACTAAACAGCCACTGTGGAAGAACTGACAACTCAAGCAGCTATTACAGTTTTTCAAAGTAGTTTCTGATTCGTAATTGCGTCTCTTCTTACTGATGTTTGCCTTTTCCCTTTTTGTGGTGTCCAAAATTAAAGCAACAAACGGAAATTTTGCAAGGTTGCGTTTATTTTGCCACAGAACATGATAATCTGTTTATAATCTTGATGTTGAAGCTCTTCTGTCTGTTTTTGCTTTAACAATAACATATGTTTTTGAGTGGGGTCCGCCTTTAGCAAAACACTGTTTGGTTTTTTTCCCGGACATGTTTCACTGCAGTTGCAGCATCATCAGTGGTTTTTTTTATTATCATGGCTGCTAAACATAAGGAATGTTCTGTATTGTTTAAAAACGTACAAAACCTGTAATTACGATTTTGAAACTAATATTTGTATGTACTTAAACAGTAAAGAACATTCCTTATGCTTAACAGCCATAACAATAAAAAAAACACTGATGATGCTGCAGCTGCAGTGAAACATGTCTGGGACAAAAACAAAACAGTGTTTTGCTGAAGGCGGACCCACTCAAAAACATATGTTATTATAAACAGATGTTAGTAAAGCAGAAACAATGTAAAAAATAAAGAACGTAAGCAACTGTAACATGCATAACGGTAGACAGAAATGTTAATCGTTTTTCTCAACGGATTTGCACACACATTCCGACAGCTGGTTAACACCACCTCTGGCAGCGATACAGGCCTGACAACGACGGGGCGTGCTGTGAATGATGTCATCAGTCTCATGTTGAGGCAACAACGCCCATTCTTCCTGCAGAGCTGCTTGCAGTCTTGGAGAGTGGTTGGTAGATACTGACGTGATGCAAGCCGTCTCCCTAGTGCATCCTAGACATGCTCTATGGGATTCAAATCGGGAGAGAGAGCCCACGCCACACGTGCAATAACTTCCGTTCCCAAGAAAACATCAGCCTCCCGTGCTCTATGAAGTAGAGCATTATCGTCGATCTCTACGAAGCGTGGACCCACAGCATCTCGCAACAACCGCACATGAGGTCCCAAGATCTCGTCACGATACGTGACAGAAGTTAAACATTGCCGATTCACCCGTACAAGTTCATGAAGAAGTGTTCGAGTGGTCAACATAATCCCTACCAACATCATTAGGGATCCTCCTCGATATCGGTCCCTTTCCACAATGTTTGGGTCCCGAAATCGTCTTCCATCTTCTCTCCAGATGCGAATTCGTCGTTAATCACTCTTCCGACCAAATCAGGACTCACTGTGTAAAGAACATTGGTTCACTGTTCGACCGTCCAAGTGGCATATTGACGGCGACACTCTAGACGTTCCCTTCTGTGGAGACACGCCAGCGGTAAAGAGACAGTAGGTCTCCAACAATAAAGGCCACTCTGCCAAAGCCTTCTGTACACCGTTTGCCTCGATACGACACGTCCAGAGGATGCTGCGAGGTCAGATGTCAGTTGCAGTTCAGTAGTAAGACGGTACCGTTGTGGCGTTACAGCCAAATAACGGTCCACTGTTTCTGATGTCACACGTGGTCGGTCCTGTCCTGATCTTCGGGATACAGTTTTGGTCTCTATAAATTGTCGCCTCATCCGAGAAAGAACGAGTCACATTAAG
The DNA here is from genome assembly GCF_021461395.2 of Schistocerca americana. Classification (NCBI taxonomy): domain Eukaryota; kingdom Metazoa; phylum Arthropoda; class Insecta; order Orthoptera; family Acrididae; genus Schistocerca; species Schistocerca americana. The sequence continues at coordinate 155,144,478 of NC_060121.1, forward strand.
ATATCAGGCCACATCATTTTGCAACTCTCTTGCCTCCGTTCATCCTCCGTTTCCCCACAGTAGAGAGCCTGGTAGGGGTCTTATCTGTCCCATACCGCACCATCTGTGCTGTGTACTCAGCGATTGTGGAGGTGGGACTACTCTGCAAACACTACCCCGCTTGATAGGTGCCCTGACGTCATTGCTGGCGTGGTTGTCCGTTGATAGGAATGCCACCTTCCGTGCAGAACACGATCGTAACGACATCTGTTGATAGTTTGTATGACTGTATCGTGAATTAGACACAGCAATAGCAATTTTTTGCTCTAATTTTGGACATCACTGTACAGGGCTATTACAAATGATTGAAGCGGTTTCATAAATTCACTGTTGCTCCATTCATTGACATATGGTCACGACACACTACAGATACGTAGAAAAACTCATAAAGTTTTGTTCGGCTGAAGCCGCACTTCAGGTTTCTGCCGCCAGAGCGCTCGAGAGCGCAGTGAGACAAAATGGCGACAGGAGCCGAGAAAGCGTATGTCGTGCTTGAAATGCACTCACATCAGTCAGTCATAACAGTGCAACGACACTTCAGGACGAAGTTCAACAAAGATCCACCAACTGCTAACTCCATTCGGCGATGGTATGCGCAGTTTAAAGCTTCTGGATGCTTCTGTAAGGGGAAATCAACGGGTCGGCCTGCAGAGAGCGAAGAAACGGTTGAACGCGTGCGGGCAAGTTTCACGCGTAGCCCGCGGAAGTCGACGAATAAAGCAAGCAGGGAGCTAAACGTACCACAGCCGACGGTTTGGAAAATCTTACGGAAAAGGCTAAAGCAGAAGCCTTACCGTTTACAATTGCTACAAGCCCTGACACCCGGTGACAAAGTCAAACGCTTTGAATTTTCGGCGCGGTTGCAACAGCTCATGGAAGAGGATGCGTTCAGTGCGAAACTTGTTTTCGGTGATGAAGCAACATTTTTTCTTAATGGTGAAGTGAACAGACACAATTTGAGAATCTGGGCGGTAGAGAATCCGCACGCATTCGTGCAGCAAATTCGCAATTCACCAAAAGTTAACGTGTTTTGTGCAATCTCATGGTTTAAAGTTTACGGCCTCTTTTTCTTCTGCGAAAAAAACGTTACAGGACACGTGTATCTGGACATGCTGGAAAATTGGCTCATGCCACAACTGGAGACCGACAGCGCCGACTTCATCTTTCAACAGGATGGTGCTCCACCGCACTTCCATCATGATGTTCGGCATTTCTTAAACAGGAGATTGGAAAACCGATGGATCGGTCGTGGTGGAGATCATGATCAGCAATTCATGTCATGGCCTCCACGCTCTCCCAACTTAACCCCATGAGATTTCTTTCTGTGGGGTTATGTGAAAGATTCAGTGTTTAAACCTCCTCTACCAAGAAACTTGCCAGAACTGCGAGCTCGCATCAACGATGCTTTCGAACTCATTGATGGGGACATGCTGCGCCGAGTGTGGGAGGAACTTGATTATCGGCTTGATGTCTGCCGAATCACTAAAGGGGCACATATCGAACATTTGTGAATGCCTAAAAAAACTTTTTGAGTTTTTGTATGTGTGTGCAAAGCATTGTGAAATTATCTCAAATAATAAAGTTATTCTAGAGCTGTGAAATCGCTTTAATCATTTGTAATAACCCTGTATATTTAGGAGAACTGAATTATCCGCTGTAAAGATTCTTCTGCTGCTGCTAGCTTTTCTTTGTCTTTTGTACACACAGCAAGTCGCTTGTGAATGCCTTACCGCTACCGAGTTAGCAGTTTAGCTTTGTTTGGAATAGGCTATTGTCTGTAAACGAAGGTTAGTTCTTTGTGTCACACAACAGCCTCCCTTTTTGCGCCAGCAGCAGATATGTACTGTAAGTAGGGTGAAAGGAGACGCTTGCGTAAGCCTGCCACCTTCTAGCATTAATGAGCCCGTGAATTTTTAACGTCGTCCAGTGAGGGAAATGAAAAGGACTCCCCCTTGTAAAGAGCACAAGAGGCTGTGTGTTAAAGCTGACCTCCTGTAGTACCGTAGCGTATTTATGAACACATACGCGCCCGCGCTCCATTCTAACACTGATTTCGCACGCAAATATTTCAGCCGTGGTGCTTGAAGTGAAAATTTTAAAAGAAAACAAATTTTCATTGATTTTTACAAACTACGATTTTTCGCCGATAGCTGATCCAGGGCTTACGGTAGAACCTAAGATGGAAAAAGACAAACCCACATTCATAGCATTGTCCACGTTGAGAAGGGCTTTTCTCGTTGTTGGCTGCAATACAACGTTCAAGTACAATGAAATACGGGAAGCGAAAAGTTATTTACAACGCCATCTTTGCCCACTTTAGTGTATACAAAGCGCGTCTGATGAAAACACGGTAGGAAATGAGGTCTGTGACCGTGGGAAGTATTTACAGTTATGTTACTGTGCGCCTCTGCTGTCAAAAACCACCACAAAAGCAAAACGTAAAAATTGTACTAAAGTAGTGTTTTGTTTTTTAGTCTGCTGCTACCAGACAGTGTCACTGGTTACATGAAAGGCTTTCACATGCACGTCTTATTAATTAATATAAATCTTCCTGATGGTGGAGGTTTAACCTTGCGAAAACTTAGTGGAAATAAAAATGATTTATTACTGGTCACGGTGTACTTGTAGTTTCAATTCATATTCATACCAGTAACGGTAAAGCCTAACTTGGAATGTTCACTTTTATAGTTAATTTATATGCACTGTTCTTTCCTTTTTTCCCCCTCAATAATCTAAAACAGTTAACTTAGTTGCCTGTTGTTATGATGTGTTGTTATGATCTTTTACGAGCTAATGTGTACTGTGTATGTATGTACGCAATTTTTTTAATCGTCACAAGTGCCATTTATGTAACGTGATGCTAGCTGCATGTATTTCAGATGCCAATAACCAGACACAAAAACAAAATCGTGGAGAACTGAAAAAGTAAGTTACAAAGGTGAATGAAATAACAAGTCTACTGTTACCAGTCACTGTTTATTTATATCCACGGCGCGTTTCAAAGGTCTGAACCTCCATCATCAGGTGCATTTAACGTTAGTATGACATATGTGTATGTGTTGTGTTATGCCTTTGGGGTAACTTGAGACACTTTCTCCAGTGGTCAAATATTCCTTTATCTGTCGTAACAAATCACATGTATACTATCATATTATGAAAACAAGGATCTTTGTTTACATAATATTCTCTGTCGTAATACATCACATGTATACTATCGTATTATATAAAGAAAGATCTTTGTTTACATGGTATGACAATTTTCATGTGAGGTGTTAGGACAGAGAAAGGAACCTGTGACCATTGAAGATAGTGGCACATGTTACCCCAAAGTCGTAACACATCACAAACAAAAAATGGTTCAAATGGCTCTGAGCACTATGGGACTTAACATCTGAGGTCATCAGTCCCCTAGAACTTCGAACTACTTAAACCTAACTAACCTAACGACATCACACACATCCATGCCCGAGGCAGGATTCGAACCTGCGACCGTAGCAGTCGCGCGGTTCCAGACTGAAGCGCCTAGAACCGCTCGGCCACCACGGCCGGCTACAGCACAAACACATACGTCATGCCAACACATATAAATCCACCTGATGATGGAGACTTAAACCTTCGAAACGCGACGTGGTAATAAATAAACCGTGACTGGTAACAGTAAACTTGTTGCTTCATTCGATATCAATAACAAAAATGGTTCACATGGCTCAAAACGCCGCGCGGGATTAGCCGAGCGGTCTCAGGCGTTGCAGTCATGGACTGTGCGGCTGGTTCCGGCGGAGGTTCGAATCTTCCCTCGGGCATGGGTGTGTGTGTTTGTCCTTAGAATAATGTAGGTTACTTAGTGTGTAAGCTTAGAGACTGATGACCTTAGCAGTTAAGTCCCATAAGATTTCACACGCATTTGAACATTTTTGGCTCTAAACACTATGGGACTTCACATCTGCGGTCATCAGTCCCCTAGACTTAGAACTACTTAAACCTAACTAACCTAAGGACATCACAGACATCCATGCCCGAGGCAGGATTCGAACCTGCAATAGCAGCAGCCGCGTGGTTCCGGACTGAAGCCCCTAGAACCGCTCGGCCACCCCGGCCGGCTGCTGCACTACACTTCAGAGTGACATGCATACCTGACACTATTTTTCAACATAGTCGCCAAGTCTGCGTCAACAAAGACGGAAGCGTTATAGCCGGCCGAAGTGGCCGTGCGGTTAAAGGAGCTGCAGTCTGGAACCGCAAGACCGCTACGGTCGTAGGTTCGAATCCTGCCTCGGGCATGGATGTGTGTGATGTCCTTAGGTTAGTTAGGTTTAACTAGTTCTAATTTCTAGGGGACTAATGACCTCAGCAGTTGAGTCCATAGCGCTCAGAGCCATTTGAACCATTTGAAGCGTTATACCAATCATCCTATTCCTTGAAGGTAAAAATCCGCTCCTTGGCCACGGATCAGCTGTGGAAACATCTTTATCGTTGGAAAATCTCTTTGCTTCCGATCTTCTCTCAGTTTTCCGCAAAGATGGAAATCGTATGGTGCAATATCTGTACTGTATAGCGGACGCTTCCAAACCTCGTATCGAAAATATTGAAGCGAAGTTGACTTATGTTGTGCGCGCTATGTGGGATGTCGCGTTGTCATACAGCAGAACAATGCCTTTCCTTAGTTTTCTACGCCTCTTGTTCATTATGGCGTTGCGCAGCGATGTCCGTACTGTTCAGTGAGAATAGACATTAATGGTTCTGCCCTTTGCCATACACTCTGTTTGCACAGCTCCTTCAGAATCGAAAAAATCGGTGGACATGACCTTCCCTGCTCATGGCGCAACTTTGCATTTCCTCCGCGGAGACGAGGAAGTGCCTCTGCATTTCATAAACGCTCTCTTTTTGCGAGTGTGAAACGATAGACCCAATCGCATAGCCCGTCATGATGCGGCCTAGAAAATTATTGCCTTCCACAGAGTAACTGTCAGGGAAGTCCAGAGACGCCTGAAGTCTAGCATCTTCGCGTGGTGATGTTAGCGATTGCGGAATCCAACATGAACACAATGTCCGATACTGTGTATGATTTCTGAAGATACAATGAGAACTGCCTATTGATATAATGTCAACAATAATCACTCTGCGATTGCGCAAAGCAATTCTTCGATTGCGTGGAAATTGTCGTCTTTGGATGATGCCTTCCTTTCAGACCAGCACCAAAAACATCTGTGCGGGCTTGATCAAAATGTTGGCACTGTTTCACTACGGCTGGCCGACACACTGAGTTGGTCCATACATCGCCAATATTGCACGGTGAATCTGTATAGTTCAGACGTTTTTCCCACTAGAATCGTACTGTCCAACGTACTACAGCTTTGATGTACGTTTCCAGTTGGCATGTCTTTACACTCCTACACTATGATGCGCCTGTTATCCGTACCGTAGCAGAACTAAGTCTGCAGGACACCCAGGACTGTCCTATTTACCAGGACGATTTTCAGATAGTTTTGGCCATAAATGTGAATGAAGGTGCGAATTTTATAAATGTACTCGACCTCTGTAGCATCGACATAACCGCATTCTTTCTGTTCCTGAGACCACAGATCTTGATCAGAGAAGTCAGTTTTACTTTGTCAGAGTAGCAGTCGATGTGTGTTAAACAGTCTGGATATGTACTCAGTTGGAAGAGGATGGAAGCTGGCGTGCTGTCCAGTGCAGGCAGCAGTACTTATAAAAGATTTTGTAATAATACGTTTTTATGAAAAATGCTAAGTGGGTTGCATTAATTGAGGTATTATGTAAGCCAATGTGTATGATAATCCAGTTTTTTATGTATGTAACTGAATATTTTCTTCTTGTTTGAACACTGAGTATGAATGAAGTTTGCAGCAGAAATTTTATGATGCAACATATGCTTCTGCCTTATAATTGAAATAAGTGTTAAAGAAGGTAATTGTACACAGGAGAGTTATTAGGAAATATTTTACTAACTTGCAAAGGTGTGTGAACTTTATGAAAATGTATATTGTTGTCACGGCTTAATGAAGCGTAGTTTAACTTAAAGTCTTGTTCTCGTTTATCAGTCGTTAAGTTTAGTTCCTCGTTTTTCATTCTTGTGTTTTGTATACTCGCATTGCACATCGCCAGTTGTGTTCTGCAGGAGCATTTTTATTGAAAGCGATATGATACCGTCTTGCATAGCACTTCGCAAGTACGGTAAATGAAATTTGATTTTTGACAGTTTCGTCATTATCTTAATAGTAACAGGTTGCAGAACAGACGAGCTTTCCGTTCGCACAGGTAGAACAACAAATTTAATTATCATCAAAATTCATGCCTATTGTAAGGCCAAGTGATTATCAGACTTTTGTGAAAATAATATACTAGGTCAGAGACTTAGTACCAGTGAAAGATCTCTGTAAAGACATATCTTGTGAGTTTCCAACCAGTTTAAACCGAAGTCAGGTGCGTTAAATTTTATGTTCATTTGCTGTGAAATTAAATTAACAGTTCTGGTACAGTCATTCTTTGCAAGACTAAAGATAACGAATATGCAGGGCCAAAATTTTAATCTGGGTTATTTGTCTCGCAGTCATATAGCATATGTAAATTTCATTGAAAACGGATTGCTCTCTTGCTGGCGAATTGTTTGATGCACTGGCTAGTCCAGATTTCGCATCGTATAGCATGAGCTCCACATATTTCCATCCAAAATTTAATTCTAACACTGTTCTGTCGCCCTGCACTGAGATTTACGTATTTCGATATCAAAATAAGTTCCATACCAGCTTTTCAGATACCACCCAGACTCATACGAACACGAGTTTAGAAAATTTACACATTTTTTTCGCATGTCTCTTTTCTAACAATGCGCCACTCTTGTTTCGCAAAGGTCCTGTGATAGAACATCATGTGTAACATACTTTTTGAAGTACCCTAGTACATCAGGTTCCAATAAATCGATACAAAAACGAAACACAAAAAACAACAGTGGTTGGTCGCAGACACGGCAAGAACTATACCGCACGTAACGTGCAGCTGTCATTAGCTGCCTTCGTACGTCTGGCGAAGCGTGCTTATTGTTAGAGGGGGAAAGGCAGTGGCGGGGGGGGGGGGGGGGGGGGAGGGGAGGCCATCTCCTGGAAGTCGGCACATCCTGTCACGACCGTCAGCTTGCTGTAGCAGGAAGCGTGCTTCAGCTGCTCAGCGGACTCCGTAGTGCAATCACGACCTCACTGACTCACTGCAATCATCGTTGGGTCAACAACCAACGAACGGAGGAAGGCCGAACGCAGCTGCACCGTACTCGCTTTAGCGACTCGTGTATCCGGTGTACGCTCAGCGAACAAGCGACCAATAGGGTATTCTAGTCCGCTTCCTGTGAAACGTCCCCTTTGAACAATTTATACACGACTGTACTTAACCTGACACACAATATTTTGTTAGCGCAACGCAGTCTGACTTTCAAAATTCCCTACAAAAGAATGGCCCTGACTAACATTAAACTATACCTTTCACAAATCACTTACCTCACAAAACTCTTCGCTGCTCAAGCTACTGCAATACAGCGAGCGCCACTACTGCCAGCTAAATAAAAGATTCAAACTATGGAAAGCACTAACTACTGATAGGGATAGTTAGCAAATGAAAGATGTTAATAGAGAACAAACAATGTATTTACCTTGATATCATCATATATAAATATAGCAGTTCATGACAAATTACAAATCTCCGCCATCTCTCTCCCCACATCCACCACTGCTGGCGGCTCACCTCCAACTGCGCAACGCTACGCGCTGTTCACAGCCAGCTGCCTAACACTACAATGGCGAGTATTACAACAATGCAAAGCAGACACAGACTGCCCACAGCACAGCCAGTGATTTTCAAACAGAGGTGGCGTTACCATAAAAAAACCTAAACAGCCTACTTACATAGCCCCCATGCTCCCCACAAAAAAATTTTACAAAATTGGATTGGGCAGTGGCCAATACAGATTTGAAAAAAATTTTTCATAATTACAATAACAAAGAAATCAAATGCACACACTTATTGATACAATGTTGGTCAAAAGCTAAACTTTCTCACAGTCCGTAAAGACAGTCCTAACCGTTCATCACAGTAAAATAGCAGTGTTTTTTTCAAAGTCTCAGCAGTAAAAGAAAATGCACATGGAAGTTGTGGATTTCCATGCAGTCTTGAAGAAGTAGCGTTGTCCTTCCAACGGAAACACAGTGCTGACTCTCGACATGCTGACAGGTCATGTGCCACAACAGAGCAAACCCACAGCGGAGTCAGTCGAAGTTTTGAAGAGTATTGGTGGGTAGGTCATCACAGAGCAGACCCACTGTAGTCCTGGTAGAGATTACGATATTGGTGGGCCACCAGAGGTGCAGACCCACTGCAGTCCTTGTAGAAATAATGGTATTGGTGAGTCAGCAAAGACGCAGACCCACTGTAGTCCTTGTAGAGACGGCCAGCAGCCATCTGTTGCAAATGTGCAGGTGCACAGTCACCATAGAAGAGTCTTGCGGACAATATATCAAGTCCATAAACCACCACTTGTGTACTCACAAAACTTTTTGGAATGTCTTTAGAACCAGCAATGCTGTTATCCAGTCCCTTGCTGAATTATTAACACACGTGCAAACACTATCAGTCCCTACTTCTCACATATTGTCCATATACTATGACCAACAGAAACGTGTGCAGTGAAATGTAACTAACAAGTTAATAATATGATGAACTGGTGACAATTACAATTTTATAAAATAAAAATACAATAACAAAGGTACAGAAAACATCATTAAAAACATAATAATACAGATAACATTTGTAGTAATACAGGCTTTACAAAAGAATCGTAATAGACATATACATCAGTGTTACAGGAATTATGACATAAGTACATACATAAAAGGTCTGAATAACTTTCGAAACATCAACTTCACATGTGAGCATTAAAACAAAACAGAATAAATAATGTCTAAGCATATTTACAAGGTAAATAACATATTATTAATGCCAATTATATTTGAGGATAACAGTATTCCTCATCATAGTGAATGTAGCTTAGTATTAGAACAGAAAAAAATTTCTATGAAACAGTACACAGAGACAGGAAGAAAAGAAATACACAAGGGTACACAAACACATAGTGGGATAACAACAAAAGGAAAGGACAGGGTTCGTTTTCAGTGTCACATTTGGTACTGCAGTCCAACCCAAAACTTCATATATCTTTCCTCTTATTTCATCCTTTGTTTCCACCAAAAAAATTCTATCTAAGCATGCTTTCTGTATTTATATGTTCACACATTTCTTACCTCAACATTTATTTCCAAGAAAATCCTACCTAAACCTGTTTTCTGTACCTTTTTTTTTATAACTCTTCAATGCATTTCTTCCAATTCATCGCAACTCATTCTCTTCTATAGTCTACCCCCTCTTAATCTAACTTAAATCTACTGAGCTCAGATGCTAAACTAAGGGACGAGGCAATGCAGCAGCACATAACACAATTAATATAAACAGCAATAAAAAAATGGAAAATCGCAAAGCAAGCTACAGTAAATATAAATTACCAAGCAATGCAACATTACAACTAATATGAGCCAATGTACAGTAGCAAGAAAAATAAGTCAGTAGTAAAATTAGCTTAACAGTTAAAATTCAGTAGCACTATGCCTGGCAAACAGCAGCTTATATCTAAACATGACATAGCTCAAGCAGAAAAAATAGTACACTAAAGATAACAATGCAGATAAGGGAAATGTATATTCACATCTTAATGTCTATGTAATTAAAGTGGTGCACCACAACAACTGAATGTAAAAGAAATATTACCATGTACTTGAAAAGAAAATTATGTGTTACTGTTACTAGTTCCTTCTTATTGTTCTTTCCTTTCCAAGTGCTCCTTTTTTAAAGAATGTGGATTATAAAATAATTATTTAATAGATCTGTTGACAGAAAGTGTTCACATTAGCAAATGCATTTCATTTTATAAAAGCAATGCTGCAACACAGCTGGAAACCAGATATCAAATGAAATAAGCAATTACGCAAACCAAAGCATAAAAATATCATTCAATAGTCATGTGGCATTTCATAAGTCAGTAGCTCTCAACTCTCATAGAAAGACGCTTGTCATAATCAGGTGTGCAGATGTAAAAATATTTCTTGTCATTTTATTAGGCATTTCAGTAAATATCAGAAAGTACGATATGTTTCCAAGTAATCAGCGTGTCGGATTTGCGATGCTTTCTCTAAAGGAATGGCAATGGCCAGGCTAATGGCCTCCCTTTTTCTTTTTGTTCTACCTGTGCCGCTGAAAAGGGCTCGCAATAATGGCTTTTTCTCCAGGCGTCTGACACAGCTGGGTGCCCGCGACGCATTACGTGCAGGTTGTCACTTAACTTTCGTACAGAAATATTTACGACAGCAGTTTCTGCTACCGTTGCAGTCTCATATAAAAATATTTCACAGGTCAAGAATTAGCGTTGCAAATCTGTAGAAACAAAATCCTATAAATATAAGTTTCCAAAAAAAATATTCGTCAGCATTGTGATACAGTCACACATTTCATAACTCTTAAAGTACGTTTCTTGGTTTCCAACATCCTTTTCATAAATCAGAGTCCCTAAACACTACTCATTATTCCTTACCTCATTATACATATACATATTCGTTGACACTTCTTCAATATTTCATCGTGAGAAATAAGTAGCATAATAAACATTCCTCAACAACATAATACACATCGTCGTCGTAATAATAACATCATAAAACCTCAGTCAAATATCAAAAACGTCGTAACTTTCTGCAATAATTTCAAAACCTAAAAAAAATTCTCTGCTCATTTCAATAGTGTCAGCTACCTCAAACGTACTTTAAAATCATGCTCCCTTACCAAATACATCATTCAAAGCTCTCATAGTATCACAATGATTCCGAAAAAATATGAACAGTTTACAAAGTACAGACAAAATACAGTGTCATAAGTGTGAAGTTATCCAACTGTGTAATTACGTAAACACCTGTCACTGATGTAGTAAAAAAAGTTTCTTTCTCTGTTAAATGATCAGATAGCTGTGTAATTCTGTGTTAAAGAAATATGGTACCGATGTGTAAAGCTGTATAAGCAAATACCATATTAGCTAGGGTTCCTTGTGCTTGCCAAACACATGGTACACAAAGTGAGCGTGTACCCCCCTGAGGATTAATGTAATTATACCCTCAGGTGTTACAGATTACAGCGATGGAATGAAATGTATCACGGAAAACTTTCTTTGTAATTCAAAAATCTTTAAAAATAAATGTTTTAAGTACAAAATTAATCACTCAAATACGTGTACTGTAGAGCTAAATGTGCGACTTGTTGCAACATAATCTGTGTGGAAGTGTAGTAGTTATCGTCCTCCGAAAGCTAAGTTCTGCAGAAGACAATGTACTTACCTCATGATAAACAAAAGTGAAATGCTTTATGTATAGATATCTTAGTTATTACGCTTATTGCCGTGATGAAGAAAGTACTGTGCTGTAACGTATTGTTGTGCTACAGAAAAGGCTGTCTCCTTGTAGGTATACCACAAAGTTACTACTAAAACGTGTTTTACTTTTCAGAAGAATTCAGAAAAATTGTGCAGATATAAAACAGATACAGCACAAAAGCAACAATGTAAGTTGTGTCACACATTAGTAGCGTCGTGATATAGTCGTGTAGCTGTCAAATAAACTAACCACTGTGTCATCTGGTGTCTCTCAGAAAGTACTTTAAATCCAGAATATATTTTCAAGTCAACCAAAATGTTGCATTAAAATCTCATTAGCAGTACTGGGAAATGTTCTAAGTATGTAAGCCTTATAGTCGTTCCATAATCGTGCAACTAACAAGCAAGAATGTACACACACAATAACACTGTGACGTCTGTTCACTATAACAATGCATTCGTCATTTCTGTTTAAATAAGTTCTCTTGGTTCTTGATTGGATATTTAACTTCAAACATTGTTGCATGGTAACAGTTTCTAAAGCATACTAGTAACGTGAAGTGAAACGTTTTATGGCAAAGACAAAGTTAAAAGGCAGATTATCTGTCAATAAATGGTTTTACATGAGAAATGTGGTGTAAACCTTTACTCTTCCTGGTACACAGAGGTTCAACTTTAACGCAATTATCAAGTGGTATACGTCAGTAAAGAATACTGGAATTTGTCTCAAGGTTAGCGTCTATGTTATTTTTCCCTGAGCCAGCGGCCGCACGCGGCTGCCTGCTGTGCGAGTCATTGTCTGTCTCTTTGTTGGCGCGCGCCGTTATTGGGATTTGGAGACCTAACTTCTACAAATTCACCGTGACGAGAGGGCCCTGCCCTGTTTAAATCCCGCCAGTTCTGATGAAATTGACGTCTGTCGTTATGATTATATCGTCTGTCGTCATGTCGGTAGTTCCTGTAGTTTCTTTCTTGTCGGTTAAGTGGTGGAGAATTTCTCCCTGAATCGTAACTCCGCGCTGAACTGTTGCGTCTGAAGTTATTCTGTCTGCCCTGGTAATAATTGTTTTGGTTCCCAAATTGTCTGTTTCTCTGATTGTCTCTGTGATAGTCACTACCGCGGAGAGGTGATCTTTCCCTGTAATTATTACTACTCTGCCAACGATTGTCATACGGGTGGTGTCTGTTATGGTCACGATTTGTGTGGTGAGAATAGCCTTTTCGCGTCCAGTTATCGTTTCTGTCGTCACGGAATTGTGACGGATGTGACCTGTAGTGATTGTTTTCCTGTTTTCGCATCCCGCGACTGTCTGTGTCAATTTCTAATTCTTGTAACAGTCCCTGAAAAGCTTCAATGTCGTCTTTGCAACGTCCTGCTAAAATAATATGTCGTAAATGTTTAGGCAGTTTGATTAAGCAAATCCGGATGAGTTCTGAGGGGCTGTATGGGTTTGACAGGTATTGATTCTTGTGCAACATGTCTTCAAAATATTTCACAAGACTGGAAAATTCAGATTGTTCGAAGTGTTTCATCATTATGATGTTATGTTTTACACGGTCTTGTGTAGCTTGAGACCAATACGCTGAGAGGAAGGCATGATAAAAATCTCCTTCATTGTGACAATCGTGAATGACCGATCGCATTCTTACACCTGGTTCATTCTCTAAGTAGCCACACATAAATTCTAACCTGTGCTCCAATGACCAATTGGGAGGGAAACAATGAGAGAATTGATGGAGCCACGCTTGTGGATGAATGTCGTTGGCAGAATTCTTAAACGTTTTGAATTTACGTGTAGTAATGAACAGCTTATAGTCAAAATCATCGTGTCGGCGAGTAGCATCTCGGTCATTGTTACGTCGTGTCGGCGGTTCCATCTCAAAATTCGGTGTACCTTGCCAATTTCTTTCATAATTACCGAAATGCCCTGTGTTATTATTTTGTGGCTTTTGCGTATTTCTAAGTTCCTCTTCCCGTGTTGGAGCGCGAGTGTCTTCTGAAATACGTAATTCTTGTATTACCTGTGTCAGCTGATCTTGTACTTCCCGGATTTCTCTTTGGTGTTGCGTATCAATTTGATTCAGATTTTGTTTCAGTTTCCTAATTTGTTCGCTCTGTTCTGTGTCATTAAAGACTACCGGTTTCGCGTCATTCAGATTATCATCTACCTTCGTAGATAAATTATTTAGCTGATCCGAAAGTTCAACTACTTTCTCTGATAATGAACACATTTCCTCAGTGTGTTTTTCTGAACCAAGCTTCAGAGTGTACATTTGTGTTGAAATCGAATCTACTGTATCCTTTAAGTTTTCCTGAGTTTTTGCAAGTTGCGTAACCGAATCGGTAGATGCAACTGAGTCAATTTTAGCTCACAAGGTCTCATGATTTTCATGAACAATGGTTTGCAGTTCTTTTATGGCTGCTTCGTGATTCTGTAATGCATTTTCATGCCGCGAAAAAATAGGTTGAAAATGCTCACAAATTTGTATTTTTACGTCATTACACACTTTCTGACATTTCGATTCAATGTTATGTAACTCAGCAGTTAAATCCTCACGTGTTTGTTCGAGAGTTTGTTCCAATGAGTCTAACTTTTGAAGCTTTTGCTGTGTTTGTCTCTGATTTTGTTCCATTGTGTGTAACTGTTGCTGTGTTTGTTTCTGATTTTGTTCAAGCGTTGTGTCTAACTTTTGTAGCCTTTGTCCCATTTGTTGCATTAACTGTAATAACAATGCACTGGTGTCTGAAACATGTTCCTCAGTGCTTTTCGGCAGTGAATTTGCACCGGAAACATTCACATTTTGACAAGCAGAAAATGTGTCTTGACTTATTTGAGAAAACGGTGAGGATCCAAAACCTGAATCTACAGTATTTGCGAAATCGTGTCGTGTCATTTCGGCTTCCTGAGGCGAGCTATTGCCGACCGATCGATCGATAATGCTTCCCTCTTCACTAATTGTTTCACTGTCCACGCCATTGTTTGCCGCCCGCTCCATTTCCCTATGCACAATTATCAAATTACTACTTTGAACATCAGTTAATTCATTACTCTGCGGCGCTAACACACTGCTTTCGTCTTCACTGTCATTTCTCAGTTTACTTTGGAGCCTAGTATTACGTTTTTCACACGCCATAATTGTCACAATGTTTCACACGATAACGCAGAAAAGCACAATTTGAAGAGCAAAATAAAATAACATAGCAATGCAAATAATGTCTACTTAATTGCCAGCGCAGCTGCGAAATACTTGGTGCAAATCTACATGCATGCCACAACTGTTTTACTGTACAACAATGAAAAACTACAACTACAAAGGAAATTCTCTCTATGATTACGCGCTATCAATAAACAAAATCTACACTAATTACACAAACTACAAGAAAAAAATCAGAAGATTCCAGTGAGGTATCCTCGGCTAAGGGTCGACATATGAAACGTCCCCTTTGAACAATTTATACACGACTGTACTTAACCTGACACACAATATTTTGTTAGCGCAACGCAATCTGACTTTCAAAATTCCCTACAAAAGAATGGCCCTGACTAACATTAAACTATACCTTTCACAAATCACTTACCTCACAAAACTCTTCGCTGCTCAAGCTACTGCAATACAGCGAGCGCCACTACTGCCAGCTAAATAAAAGATTCAAACTATGGAAAGCACTAACTACTGATAGGGATAGTTAGCAAATGAAAGATGTTAATAGAGAACAAACAATGTATTTACCTTGATATCATCATATATAAATATAGCAGTTCATGACAAATTACAAATCTCCGCCATCTCTCTCCCCACATCCACCACTGCTGGCGGCTCACCTCCAACTGCGCAACGCTACGCGCTGTTCACAGCCAGCTGCCTAACACTACAATGGCGAGTATTACAACAATGCAAAGCAGACACAGACTGCCCACAGCACAGCCAGTGATTTTCAAACAGAGGTGGCGTTACCATAAAAAAACCTAAACAGCCTACTTACACCTGGTTCCCGAAATATCGTCCAAAGAACTAAGGCGAAGAGCCCACTGAATTGGCAAGTATTGCGCTGAACTCTAACAGACCCTGTTCGATTATTTGGATCCAATATTTTTGTAGTTTCCCAAAATCACTCAACCGAACGATCCGAAATTTTACGTGGCTTAACTTGGTTACAATCAGATCCATGGCGGAAGAGAGAAAGAGAGAGGACATACATCTTTTTATCACTTCGTCCTGGGACTAAAACCCCTTTTGCTTAACAACAAGGGGTGCAAGCGTCATCCATGAAAAACACGACCACACCATAACACCATCGCATCCGAATTGTACTGTTGGCACTACACACGCCGGCAGATGACGTTCACCGGGCATTCGCCATACCCAGTCCCTGTCATCAGATCGCCATATTGTGTACCGTGAATCGTCACTCCACACAACGTTTTTCCACTGCTCAGTCGTCCAATGTTTACGCTCCTTACACAAAGCGAGGCGTCGTTTGGCATTTACCAGCGTGATGTGTGGCTTATGAGCACCCGCTCTACCATGAAATTCGTTTTCTCACCCCCCCGACTGACTGTCATAGTACTTGCAGTGGTTCCTGATGCCGTTTGGAATTCCTGTGTGATGGTCTGGATAGATGTATATTACACATTACGACCCTTTTCAACTGTCGGCGGTCTCTGTCAGTCAACAGACGACGTCGGCGTGTTTGACACAAGTGACACCCAATCACCTGACCACGTTCATGTCCGTAAGTTCCGCGGAGCGCCCCATTCTGCTCTCTCACGATGTCTAATGAGTACAGAGGCCGCTGATATGGAGTACCTGGCAGCATATGGTAGCACAATGCACCTAATGTGAGAAACGTATGTTTACGCGAGTGTCAGGAAACTTTTGATCACATAATGTAACTGCTGATATTTTTATGATCGCGACCGAATGGATGAAGGAAAAGGAGAAGATTTTGGTGAAAAGTGCCAAGCAGTATTTCAATATCCTGGCGTTTAGTTTATAAAGTCCCGCTTGGCAGAATATTTTGGACAAGCGTCATTACAAAGATGAGCAATGCTCATATGACTGTTTTATCCTCCACTTGTGCCGCGAACTCGTGAAGAGTACGTTGAGGAGACGATTATCTGAACTAATGACCCCCCCCCCCCCCCCCCCGAAAGCACGTTGAGTTCTGGTGTTACACACGTGTCGCTTTACTATGATACTTATGTATACAACTTTACTGGAGGACACAGATATTCAACAGTATAATATATATTTACCAGACTAGTTTGGTATTTGCTTTCTAGCCAACCAGTCTCTTTCCAGGCCTATCATTCCATTCGGAGAGTCATCTGAAGGAGCGCAGCGCCAGTGCTGGTGCGGTGAAAGTGAAGCAGGTGAAGTTTTACAAACTGCAGAATCGCTGAATTCGCCTAATCGTCGCACCACACCGGTGGATTTGTGTCGGAGAGCGACTGTGCGTGCCTGTAGATTGGGCAGTTGGCGGTGCTGACAGCTTTTTTTAATAGAGCCATTGTGTTTCGTACTTTTCACCTAACCAGCTGAAACCGTTTCAAAATTAGGAGATAGGTAAATAAGTTACAAACTGTAAATAAAAAAGGCCTTTTCCCCATTTCTTACTCCTAGTTAGGCTACAGGACTTGATAACTCCCTGTAACATACATGGATAAAAAAGAACTGAAGTCCTCCCACACAGGCCATGAATGCCCAAGGGTACCGACCGGCCGCCGTGTCATCCTCAGCCCAGAGGCGTCACTGGATGCAAATATCGAGGGGCATGTGGTCAGCACACCGCTCTCCCGGCCGTATGTCAGTTTTCGAGACCGGAGCCGCTACTTCTCAATCAAGTAGCTCCTCAGTTTGCCTCACAATGGCTGAGTGCACCCCGCTTGCCAACAGCGCTCGGCAGACCGGATGTTCACCCATCCAAGTGTTAGCCCAGCTTGACAACGCACCATCATAAGCATCACATGTACTTACCATGACTGAATTTCATAAAATAAACCTGTTTACTAAGTAGTTGTCTACTGATAAGGCGCTAAACAGAGGATTGACTGAAGTATGTTCATGTATTCGGATCTCGCACTGTTCTCTCATTCATTGTTCGCCAGTGATACGCACGATGGTTTCTTCAGCGGAACACAGTTTATTTGTTTCGACATTCGTGGCACCGCAACGTAAAGAAGGTTCCATAAGGATAACGTTAGGCGAATAGGCTTTAATGATGGTGGTGATTCTTCCCTCTCCTCTTCTTCTTATTATCATTTTTGTAATGAATCATTGACATGTGAAGAACTGGAACACCCAGGTCAAATAACATTATATCTTTACTTATCTTCTTGAGGGAAGTGTTTATTTCGGTATGTTACTGGGGCCCACAAAGAAGTTGTGAACGTCGAGAACAGGTCGAGACTGGAACCCACTTATTATATTTTGCGGACAGTACTCTGTCAGTTCAGATTCATATCAGCAAGCACAGCGTTAAGTGATGAAAAAGCCCCATTAAATGGATATGTCTGTCTAATATGTAGTGTATGGATACTCGCTTAAATAAAGAATTTGTTGAAACACGCAAAAAAATAAATTTCTCAAAGAAAGGAAAGTAGTTCGCGGAACACTGTGCTACATACATCATCCTACATCTACATCCTACATCTGGTGTAGAGATCATCACAAGAAGGTAAAGAGGGATTAGGGTGCGTGCAGAAATATACAAGCAGTAATCTTCTCCTTCCTCTATACCTGAAAAGAATAGGAACGAAATTGTTACGATGTACCCTCTGCCATGCAATGTACAGTAGCTTACGGTGTGCGTATGTAGATGTTAAGCACTCTATCTCGGACTGAAAGTTATTAAAATATAAGAGCGACGGAAGTTCACTGAATCGTGGTACCAGGTGCAATCTTACATAATTCGCCGGCGACCCATTTACCTGCGACAAGTTGCTAACGAAAGGTATTTCCGCGTGGTGCAATCCGATCTTACACTAACAGCCTTAGCTGTAGAAAACAAACGACTGAAGAAACTAATTATTCCATAAATGTTCCCAACCGTGGTGTGACACAGAAAAAAAAATGGTTCAAATGACTCTGAGCACTATGGGACTTAACATCTGTGGTCATCAGTCCCCTAGAACTACTTAAACCTAACTAACCTAAGGACAGCACACGACACCCAGCCATCACGAGGCAGAAAAATTCCCTGACCCCGCCGGGAATCGAACCCGGGAACCCGGGCGTGGGAAGCGAGAACGCTACCGCACGACCACGAGATGCGGGCGTGACAGAGAAAGTGACAATATAACCTGAGTCGTAGGTTGGATTTGCATTCTGCTGACAATTTTCTTGCGTGCAACCGTTAGCGTATTGTGAAATTTATCTTCGACAGAGAGAGTCAGGAGCCCGGTAACCGCACATTACAACACTTTTGTACAGAGTGTAATTGAATGTGGTGCCAGAGTGTGCTCTGGTTCGGAGTCTCGGTACAACGTATCCGCTACTTTCAACCGCAGTAACCCGAGATCAGCTGCTAGACTACGTGTACGCTTCGCTATCAAACTCCACGTGGCGTCATTCTTGCAACACGCAAAACAGGACCAACAATCCACAATGATATGAAATAGTCAGAGACATACGAACTTCAACACATTACAACAGTAAAACCGTTTCAAAAACTGCTTAAAACACTGATTCCACACTTCGTGCTGGCCGGCCGGAGTGGCCGTGCGATTCTAGGCGCTACAGTCTGGAACCGAGCGACCGCTACGGTCGCAGATTCGAATCCTGCCTCGGGCATGGATGTGTGTGATGTCCTTAGGTTAGTTAGGTTTAAGTAGTTCTAAGTTCTAGGCGGCTGGTGACCTCAGAAGTTAAGTAGCATAGCGCTCAGAGCCATTTGAACCATTTTGAACCACACTTCGTATTACATCCACACAA
Source organism: Schistocerca americana (assembly GCF_021461395.2). Lineage (NCBI taxonomy): Eukaryota > Metazoa > Arthropoda > Insecta > Orthoptera > Acrididae > Schistocerca > Schistocerca americana. The sequence continues at coordinate 155,163,922 of NC_060121.1, forward strand.
ATACTCTACACACAATATTTCACTGCAACTGGCATCCAATAGACAGTCCAAGAAGAAGAAAAAACTACTGAAAGGCTAAACAGAAGTAGGACAAGTGAAAGATTGAAGTAATGGAATATCAAAGCAAAACAGATAAAAAGATACGGAGCACACAACCCCACACAGGCAAAAAAGAAGACAGAAAGAGAGAGAGAGAGACGGAAAGAAATGAAGCCACCTCGAATGGGGTTTTTCTAATGGTATCCCCGTCGTATACCGAATTCCAAGTTTTGATAATCCACAATTATTGCTTGCAGAAATACTAAGCGAAAATTTTTGAATACCTTCCAGCAAATCCCACCTCATTTCAAATAACGACACTGTGTTAAAAGATCATCTTTTTGGCAAAGAAGGATACCTCATTCCTTGTATCACCAGCCAAAATCATTACAGGTGTTGTATCATACATAAAGACTTCCCAAACTTAGCTTTCGGCAAATGTGAATACGTCCGATTGAATTGAAGCACCATACTACTGGCTGCTGTTACGAAGATTTCTGTAAAAAAAGAATGATATTATCAAAGTTACATGTTACATATTCAGTTTGTTCTAGATACAGAGGAAACGATAGTGGAAATATAAAATGACGCGAGTACAAGTGAGTCACCTGCGGGAAACCGCATGAGTTGTTCGCATATGATGTTACTGTCCACAGCATAGTTGCAAGCGCCAGAAAACTGCAGAGAAATGTAAGAGGAGCTGCAGAGGATTGATGCTTGGTGGAGGGGTTGGCTGTTGACCCTCAACGTAAATAAAAGCGGAACGACCCATCACTGGTCGATTTCACTATTGGCTATAAATCGCTGGAAACCGCAATAACCTTAAAGTATCTAGGAGTAACCGTGCGGAACGCCCTAAAGAGGAAACTCCACGTAAAACTAGTTGTGTAAAAGCTAATGCAAGACTCAGATTTACTGTGCAAACCCCAAGAAAATATAATTCATCCACAAAAGAAATGAAACACCTGTTTGACCTATTGCTGAGTGTTTCTCATTCTTCTGCATCCCTTGTTATTTATGATCAATCAATCTTAAAGTTCCTCTGTTGCCGAGGTCGCTACGCATACTTGAGCAATGGCACTTGACTCAGAGATACCCTGGTTCGAATCCTGGTGGTGCCAAACTTTCAGCTTCCATTGAAATGAAATAAAATGAAATGATCGTATGGCATTGTTGGCCAGGAAGCCCCATGCGGGGAAGTTCGGCCGCCGTATTGTAAGTCCTTAAATAGTTGACACCACTTCGGCGACTTGCGAGTCAATGATGATGAAGAACACACATCACCCAGTCATCACGAGGCAGAGAAAAATCTCTGACCCGCCGGGAATCGAACCCGGGACCCCGTGCGCGGGAAGCGAGAACGCTACCGCGAGACCATTAGCTTCCGTTATTCAGCTGGCAATGAGAGGAGAAGTGATGGCATAACGTTGCTGATCGCCAGTCATTGCGCCAATGTCCTGAATTAAATTCCAAATATCTCCACAGTGTCGCGTTAGGTCAGAGCATGTGACACGGTTTATGGTGATCCGTTAAGGTTGGCGGTCCCGTTCATGTTATTCAAATGGAGCAGGCTACGTGCCGGCACCGGATTTCACCCTCTCCCTTCCCTTCATTCATAACAACACAAACCCAACACTACACTGTACAAACACTCATCACAATCGTACATACCACACAAATGCACATTAGACATTCCATAACAGGTCGGAGGAAGGAAACGCCGAACTATCTCCAGAAGGAACTTGCCCAGCACGGCATCTGCTAACCTGTGCTCATTCCCTGAGTGTAGAGCCACTTTGACTGTTTTTTAAATATCCAGAGAAGACCGGCGCTTTTCGTCACCGATTCGGTTAGCAAGCCTAAGAGCGTTTCCAAAATGCTCAACGAACTCCAGCGGTAGACGTTACAAGACAGCACTGTGTATCTATATCCACATCTACATGATTACTCCACACTTCACAATTAAGTACCTGGCAGAGGGTTCATCGAACCACTTTCAAGCTATTACTGTTCCACTCCCGAACGGTGCGTGGGAAAAACGAGAACTTAAACCTTTCTCTGCGAGCTCTGATTTCTCTTATTTTGTCATGATGACCATTTCCCCCTATGTAAGTGGGTGCCAACAGAATATTTTCGCAATAAGAGGAGAAAGTTGATGATTGAAATTTCAATAGAAAAAAATGGCTCAAATGGCTCTGAGCACTATGGGACTCAACTGCTGAGGTCATTAGTCCCCTAGAACTTAGAACTAGTTAAACCTAACTAACCTAAGGACATCACAAACATCCATGCCCGAGGCAGGATTCGAACCTGCGACCGTAGCGGTCTTGCGGTTCCAGACTGCAGCGCCTTTAACCGCACGGCCACTTCGGCCAGCTCTTTCAATAGGAGATCCTGCCCCAAAGGAAAACACGTTTGTTTTAATGATTGCCACCCAATTCACACATATCATGTCCGTGTCACCCTCTCCCCTATTTCACGATAGTACAAAACGACCTGCAAGCCACTGTCTCTATTCAGGGTGTTTGCGGTAAACTTTTTCGATTTCCTCCGCCAGTCCCATCTGATGCGGATTCAACACCGCACAGCAACACTCCAGAAGAGCGTGGACAAACTAACCTGTCTCTTTAGTGTACCTGCTGCCTTTCCTATGTGTTCTTCCAATAAATCACAGTCTTTGGGATGCTTTCCCCACAACATTATCTGTGTGATGGTTCCAATTTAAGTTATTCGTAGATGTTATGACTAAGTACTTAGTTGAGTTTATAGTCTTTTATCGCGTAACCGAAATTTAGAAGATTTCTTTTATTACTCAAGTGGATGACTTCCAAATTTTCATTATTTAGAGTCGATTGACACTTCTTGCACCATACAGATATCTTCTGCTAAACATTTTGCAATTGGTTTTGATCATCAAATGACGTAATAAGACGGTAAATCATAAAGAAAGCACTCCCTATTCAGGTCAGAAGTGGTCCATCGGGAACATCCGACCGCCGTGTCACCCTCAATGAGGATGCGGATAGGAGGGACAAGTGGTCAGCACACCTTGTAACCTCCCCACCGAAATTTTAAAAGACAATATTTAATAGAAATGGAGCCAAACGTAACCTCCCTAGCAATTAAATTTAATGACAATAAAAGTGAGAATCGCGATCTGACTCAAATATAAGTTCTTTACACAAAAAAAATTAAAGTCTATTCAGTGATAAGAAAATCTCAGTGATAATGATAATTCAACTAAACCGAAATATCGGTCTTTGGCCCTGTGCAAAAATCAGAATTAAATTCTTACCTCATTGTAACTGCTAGTCAAATTTCTGCTCTTATTCTTGCGCACGGCTTGGAGGAACTGCATTGCAAATAATAATTTTTTTTTTTTTTTTGTAATTTAACTGAAACTTTTCTTTAAGGGAAGTGGAACGAAATCGTTAGTCCAATTAAATAAATTTTTTTTGTAAAAATTGCTTTGAAATCAAAATTATTATTGGGGCACTTGTTGGAAATTAATTACAATAAATAAACTTTACATTATCTGATGATTACCTTAATTAACAATATGCCTCATTCAGCATCTTGACCAGTATTGCCGACAGACTACATCACACAACCGCACTGGGCTGCTACTACTGACCGACTGCTCTGCGTGACGACTACTAGCGTACTCCACGACTACTACTGTCAGTATTATTCAGATCATTACGAAGTCATTATTAAAAATCAGTCAACAAAACCAGTCCCAAAACTTTAACGCATGTATGTCAAACTGTCATAAACGCACATTTGTACACTTCGCTACATTATGACGACTACTAGCGAACTCCACGACTACTGACAGAGTACTGCTCGTAACACTCGCGCGGTCAAGCGCAGACTAACCACGATAGTAGGCTCTCTGGTCAAAGATTTTAACGTGCCTCACCATCGCTGCTACGTTACATACGTGTTTCAACCTTCTCCCGATCGTTATGATTGTTTTCTCGGAGCCGCAACTATTCGGTCGAGTAGCTCCTCAGTTGGCATCAAGAGGCTGAGTGCACCCCGAAAAACGGCAACAGCGCATGGCGGCGCGGATGGTCACCCATCTAAATATCGTCCACGCCCGGAGCGCTTAGCTTCAGTGATCTCACGGGAGCAGGTGCATCCACTGCGGCAAGGCCACTGCCCGTAAATGATAAAAACGTCTGCAAACACTCTAAGAGCGGTGCTGAGATTCTCTCCAATGTCGTTTATGTAGATCAAGAACAGCAGACGGCCTATAACACTTACATGAGTAATGCTAGCCTTTCCTTCTGTTTTACTCGATGGCTTTCCGTCAATTACTACGAACATTGGCCTTTCTGACAGGTGAGGTTTACCGTGGAAATTCTGGGAACGTACATTCCAAGAAGATTTTGGTGCATTATTAGTTCCTGCCACATACATATCTCGAAATGATCACGACGAATAAGTCAGAGAACAATTTAAAGTCATCCTGGCTATTATGTCAACAAGAATCGTAAATGAAATTTATGAACAGGTGTTTGAGAGACTTTTTGTAAACTCCGTTACATTATTTAATACTGCAACATGTTTCGACATATAGCCTCATCATCAGAAAAATGTTAATACAGAAACATTCAATATGCACTGCCTGAGAAAAGAAGTGGGTTACCATAGGTGAAGGAGGAAACGAAGTGAAACTTCAAAGGTTGATATGGTATATAATGTTATTTTAGTGATTACAAAATCGAGACACATTTATCATTCAGTTGCAAAGAGTGTCATATAGCCGCCGTGCCTTGCTCTAGGCAAACTATCGAAAAACTGTATGAATGCAGAGTCTCGCGGCGATAACATTGAATAAAATGTTCTCGGGTTTCCAACCGCGTCGATTGCTTAAAACTACACGAGCTTTCGGCCAAGCACTCCTTGACCATTGTCAAGTGGTATGACTGCCAGTGGGCTGTTGTAGCGTATATAAATACGCTAGCTGCCGGCTGCGACGTCACTGGTGCCCGTGACATTGCGTCTTTAACTGGTCTCAGTAACTGACGGATTTTCGTTGGAGGCCTGAAGATTGATTTGATCTTGTATCTTTTCAACAGGTGGCTTATCTTGCCCGACACAGAGCCACAGAATGGTAGCAAAGCAAATTTCTTTTCCTGCTCTTTGTCGGTGGTCTTATTCTCATATTTCTCAGAAATCACTTCTTTCACTTGATGGGCGCTGTAGACGATAACCTGCCCCATGAACTGAGCCATCCACGCAAGGTTTTCAGGAATAACGGCCTGTTGAAAAGACACAAGATCAAATCAATCTTCAGGCCTCCAACGAAAGTCCGTCAGTTACTGAGACTAGTTAAAGACGCAGTAGGTCTCAGAAGACCTGGAGTCTACGAAATACCTTGTGGAGGAGGAGGATATTGGTGTTTAACGTCCCGTCGACAACGAGGTCATTAGAGACGGAGCGCAAGCTCGGGTGAGGGAAGGATGGGGAAGGAAATCGGCCGTGCCCTTTCAAAGGAACCATCCCGGCATTTGCCTGTAGCGATTTAGGGAAATCACGGAAAACCTAAATCAGGATGGCCGGAGACGGGATTGAACCTTCGTCCTCCCGAATGCGAGTCCAGTGTGCTAACCACTGCGCCACCTCGCTCGGTGAAATACCTTGTGAGTGTGGCCAGAAGTACATCGGACAAACAATGCGCACTGTGGAACAAAGCAGGAAAGAACATGAGAGGTATTATCGCCTACGCTATCCAGAGAAATCTGCGTTAGCTGAGCATGCGTTAGAAAACGGCCACCACATAAAATTTGACGATACCTCTGTCGTGGCTCGCACTAACGGCTTCTGGGACAGTTTAATAAAGAAAGCTATTGAAATAAAAACTACCGCAAACACCCTGAATAGAGACGGTGGCATGCAGCTCAGCACTGCGTGGGATCCAGCGATTGCGCGGTTTAAGAGGGCACGTCGAACGCCGACTCAAAACACGCCCATACATGGCAACGTCACGGGCACCAGTGACGTCACAGCCGTCAGATAGCGTATATAAGAGCGCACCACTGGCAGCCATAACACTTGACAATGGCCAAGGAGAGCTTGGCCGAAAGCTCGTGTATTTTTAAGCAATTGACGCGGTTGGAAACCCGAGAACATTTTATTCTATCCCACAGCTGTTGTAACTGGTCCTTGACATCACGGATACTGGTACTGGGACAGACTTACGAACTGGTCACAGACATCTTCTGTTGGGGATTGTTTTGGGAGATCTTGCTGGCCACGGGAGTATACTTCAGCAACAATGAGACAGTTCACAGAAACACATGCTGTGTGTGTATCAGCATTGTCGTGATGAAAGACGCCGCCATGATCCTACCACATGAGAGGTTATAAATGAGGACGCGGGACGTACTGTTGTACCATTAGAGAAGTCTCCGTCACCACCAGCCGAGACCTGAATTTGTACCCAGTGGATCCCCCACACAATGAGACCAGTGGGAAAACTGCTTTGCCTCTCTAAAAGGCGACAGTGTAGAACCGCGACTCATCACTAAATAAGGTGCGCCACCGTTCATCAGAAGTCTATGCTTCTCGTCACACACCACTCCAAACGCAGCCCATTGTGTTGTAATGTTAATGGCAGTCTACGCATGGAACGGTAGTCCCCTAACCTGGCTGTTGCTAGTCTCTACCCAGTGATGTTGAATGTCACAGAATGTTGCAGGAAGTCTACTGCTTGTTCTCGTAAGCCAGGCGAAGATGTGCAGGATATCGATGTGCTTAGTACACAGTACGAACATCCACCCTTGTGGTGATTCCCCTTGCTTGACTGGAACCTTCACCTGGAGCATGCATGCACTTACAACTCCATGCAACTCCGTGACAAAACTGTAGATACCGAAATAGATGACAGAGGGATAGAAAAACAATTATAATCGCTCAAAAGAGGAAAGGCCGCTGGACCTGATGGGATACCAGTTCGATTTTACACAGAGTACGCGAAGGAACTTGCCCCCCTTCTTGCAGCGGTGTACCGTAGGTCTCTAGAAGAGCGCAGCGGTCCAAAAGATTGGAAAAGGGTACAGGTCGTCCCCGTTTTCAAGAAGGGTCGTCGAACAGATGTGCAGAACTATGGACCTATATCTCCAACCTCGATCAGTTGTATAATTTATGAACATGTATTATGTGCGAGCATAATGACTTTTCTGCAGGCTGTATGAATCAGCATGGGTTCCTAAAAAGACGATCGTGTGAAACCCAGCTCGCGCTATTCGTCCACGAGACTCAGAGGGCCATAGACACGGGTTCCCAGGTAGATGCCGTGTTTCTTGACTTCCGCAAGGCGTTTGATACAGTTCCCCACAGTCGTTTAATGAACAAAGTAAGAGCACATGGACTATCAGACCAATTGTGTGATTGGATTGGAGAGTTCCTAGATAACAGAACGCAGCATGTCATTCTCAATGGAGAGAAGTCTTCCGAAGTAAGAGTGATTTCAGATCTGCCGCAGGGAGTGTTGTAGAACCGTTGCTATTCACAATATACATAAATGACCTTGTGGATAACATCGGACGTTCACTGAGGATTTTTGCGGATGATGCTGTGGTATATCGAGAGGTTGTAACAATGGAAAATTGTACTGAAATGCAGGAGGATCTGCAACGAATTGAGGTGTGGTGGAGGGAATGGCAATTGAGTCTCAATGTAGGCAAGTGTATTGTGCAGCGAATACAGAGAAAGAAATATCCTTTATCATGTAGCTACAATATCGCAGGTCAGTAACTGGAAGCAGTTAATTTCATAAATTATCTGGGAGTAGGCATTAGGAGTGATTTAAAATGGAATGACCACATAAAATCAATCGTCGGTAAAGCAGATGCCAGATTGAGATTCATTGGAAGAATCCTAAGGAAATGCAGTCCGAAAACAAAGGAAGTAGGTTACAGTACACTTGTTCGCCCACTGCTTGAATACTGCTCACCGGTGTGGGATCCGTACCAGATAGGGTTGATAGAAGAGATAGAGAAGATCCAACGGAGAGCAGCGCGTTTCGTTACAGGTTCATTCAGTAATCGCGAAAGCGTTACGGAGATGATAAACTCCAGTGGAAGACTCTGCAAGAGAGACGCTCAGTAGCTCGGTACGGACTTTTGTTGAAGTTCCGAGAACATACCTTCACCGAGGAGTCAAGCAGTATATTGCTCCCTCCTTCGTATATCTCGCGAAGAGACCATGATGATAAAATCAGAGAGATTAGAGCCCACACATAGGCATACCAACAATCTTTCTTTCCACGAACAATACGAGACTGGAATAGAAGGGAGAATCGATAGAGGTAATCAAAGTACCCTCCGCCACACGTCAGGTGGCTTGCGGAATATGGATGCAGTCCAACATCCGAATGCTTCACAAATCTGCTTGCTGGACGACTCGGCCAACCGGGTAAATGGAGACCCATAATTAGGCCCCTTCAAACTTGGTAGCGTCACACAAGTCCGTTACAGTAATCACTCACAACGCGACACGGTTCATACACCCTTATATACACTAACAGACCTGCTAATAACAGTATACACGAAATACGCTAATGCTCTCTGGTGGCTGTTCTACCTATTACAGAGAACTGCGATTCTAGTCACTTCCATACCCGCTGATGATGTGTACGTGTACATCTGACGATGTCATCTGGATGCTTCACTTTTTCTACCAGTAGTGAGGTAACTCCTAATATCGTGTCGGACCTTCTTTTTCCCTGCATAGTTCAGCAACTCGACGCGACACCATCTCACCAAGTCGTTATAAGTCCTGTGCAAAACAGTGAGCCATGCTACCTCTACAGCCGTCCATAACTGCGAAAGTGTTGCCGATGCAGGTTTTGTGCACCGACTGACCTCTCGATTATGTCGGGCGGTCTGGGTGATTAAGTCATTCGCTCGAATTGTCCAGAATGATCTTCAAAGCCCGGTGATGTGGCGTATTGCCATCCACAAAATTCCATCGTTCTTTGGGAACGTGAAGTCCATGAATGTCTGCAAATGGGTCTATGCAGGCTTTGTCGTGCTGTTAGCAAAGCCACTCGCGTCGGTCGTCTGCTGCCATAGCCCATTAACGCCAAATTTCGTCGCACTGTTCTAAAGGCCACGTTCGTCGTACATCACACACTGATTTAATGCAGTGATGCTTGTCTGTCAGCACCTGCAACTCCACGCACACGCCACTGCTTAAGGTCGTTAAGTGAAGGCCCTCGGCTGCTGCGATGTCCTTTGTGAGAGGTATCGCCTAAAACTTGGTATTCTCGGCATGCTCTTGACACTGTGGACCGCCGAGTATTGAATTCCCTAACTATTTCAGAAATATGTCCAGTCTAGCTATCATTCCGCGTTCAAAGCCTGTTAATTCTCATCGTGCGGCCATAATCATTTCGGGAACTTTTTGACATGAATCACCTGAATGAAAATAACAGCTACGTCAATGCATTGCCCTTTTACACCGTGTGTACGCGATACTAACGCCATCTGTATGCGTGTATATCGGTATCCCATGACTTTTGTCACCGCAGTGAGTTTATTACTGCAGCAAGTTTCGATGTATAACATCATCAGGCAAAAATGGCAACACAAAAACATTCACTATAAATACACAAACACCTCTATTCGGTTTTAGCATGTGATGTGAGAGCCCATGTCAAGAAAGAAAACAAAATTAAGACCTGAGAGTATTTATAACGAATGGTTTTGTATTGCCATTTGTGGCCGATGATGATGTTGTGCCTCGAAACATTTTGCACATTAAATAATTTAATCAAATTTACAAATGGTTCAAATGGCTCTAAGCACTATGGGACTTAACATGGGGATCATCAGTCCGCTAGACTTAGAACTACTTAAACCTAACTAACCTAAGGACATCGCACACATCCATGCCCGAGGCAGGATTCGAACTTGCGACCGTAGCAGCCGCGTGCTTCCGGACTGAAGCGCCTAGACTCGCTCGGCACCGCGACCAGCAGTCAAATTTACAAAAATATACTGGGACAGTTAATGGTCTCTGAAAAATCGCTTCATATGGGACCTTATCAGAAGTAGCCTGAGCCACATGCCTCAAGGTGGCTAGCCGAATAGATGATTATGTAGATGATGTCTGGTTTGTGGGGCGCTCAACTGCGCGGTCATCAGCGCCCGTACGAAGTCCCAATATTTTCAGTCCAATCTAGCCACAGTCAAGAATGATGAGGGTGTTAATGGAATGATGAGAACGACACAAAAGCACCCATTCCCCGGGCAGAAAACATCCCCAACCCGGCCAGGAGTCGAACCCGGGACCTCGTGATCCAGTCGTAGCAACGCTAGCCACTTTGCGGAGATGTAGATGAAGACAAAGAACACAAAAAAATACTGTACACGCGAAATTGAGTGACTGTACTACGTAGAAATCATGCAAGCAAATATTCTTCCCGCGCTCTACACGTGAAAGGAATTGGCTGCCAGGTAGATCTTTGTGGTTTACCAATTGATAGGTGTCAATTTAACTGCTCCGCACTGGAAACGTATTTCCAAACATTTGCGTATCACATGAAATCACTGTGCTTGTAACTGGTGTCGGTCTCGCGGCTCGGAATCGGGAACAGAGGCCGCACACGTGATATCACGTCCGCCGGCCGCGCTGGCGTGCAGTGAGCGGTTGCAGCCGGAGGAGGAGGAATAGGGTAACCTTTGCGCAGCGCGGGCTGACCGCGGCCAAGTGGTGGGGGCCCGAGCTGACTCGCACAGTTCGACCTTGGGCGGTGAGTCACCGGCGCCGCCCAAGGCTGGGTCACCAGACTTGGCCGCGAGGGGCGCTGGCGCTGCGGCCGCGTCACACCGCACCAGCCAATGGCGCACGCGCCGCGCTGTAGGGCGAGGCTCGCCGCCGTCTGGCTCCTCGCGTGGCGTCACTCGGGCGACAGAACCCCTCCCTCTCTCTCCCCCCACACACGAAGGGATGGAGGGGAAATTTCATTTCAGAGAGTCCGATGCGACGGCATTCGACAAGCTTTATTGTGACGGGTGTCCACTCCACTTACAGAGGCCGTGTGCTAAGGAATCCTTTATAAATAAAGCAACACTTTCCACAGGGGTCTGTACTGGGACCAGTTCTTCGCGCTGATAAGAATAATATACGGATTTCGTGTTGATTCTGTGTTCCTCTGCCATTTACATCTACATCTGTCTTCTACGAATCTGTACGAAGCCTGTGGCAGAGGGTACTCTTCATTGTACCATATACTAAGCTTCTTTCCCACGCCATTGTTGTTGTTGTGGTCTTCAGTCCAGAAACTGGTTCGATGCAGCTCTCCATGCTACTCTATCCTGTGCAAGATTCTTCATCTCCCAGTGCCTATTGCAACCTACATCCTTCTGAATCTGCTTACTGTATTCATCTCTTCCTCTACGATTTTAACCCTCCACGCTTCCCCCCAATACTAAACTGGTGATCTCTTGATACCTCAGAACATGTCCTACCAACCGATCCTTTCTTCTAGTCAAGTTGGGCCACAAATTCCTGTTCTCCCCAATTCTCTTCAGTACTTCCTCATTAGTTATGTGATCTACCCATCTAATCTTGAGCATTCTTCTGTAGCACCACATTTCGAAAGCTATTCTCTTCTTGTCTAAACTATTTATCGTCCACAACTCACTTCCATACATGGCTACACTCCACACAAATACTTTCAAAAACGACTTCCTGACACTTAAATCTATAGTCAATGTTAACAAATTTCTCTTCTTCAGAAATGCTTTCCTTGCCATTGCCAGTCTACATTTTATATCCTCTCTACTTCGACCATCATCAGTTATTTTGCTCCCCAAATAGCAAAACTCATTTGCTACTTTAAGCGTCTTATTTCCTAATCTAATTCCTGCAGCATCACCCGATTTAATCCTACTACGTTCCATTATTGTCGTTTTGCTTGTGTTGATGTTCATATTTTATCCTCCTTTCAAGACCCTGTCCATTCTGTTCAGATGCTCTTCCAAGTCCTTTGCAGATTGAATAACATTGGGGAGAGGCTACAACACTGTCTCACTCCCTTCCCAACCACTGCTTCCCTTTCATGCCCCTTGACCCTTATAACTGCCATCTGGTTTCTGAACAAATTGTAAATAGCCTTTCGCTCCCTGTATTTTACCCCTGCCACCTTCAGAATTTGAAAGAGAGTATTCCAGTCAACATTGTCAAAAGCTTTCTCCAACTCTACAAATGCTAGAAACGTAGCTTTGCCTTTCCTTAATCTATTTTCTAAGATAAGTTGTAGGGTCAGTATTGCCTCATGTGTTCCAACATTTCTGCGGAATCCAAACTGATCTTCACCGAGGTCGGCTTCTACCAGTTTTTCCATTCGTCTGTAAAGAATTCGTGTTAGTATTTTGCAGCAGTGGCTTATTAAACTGATAGTTCAGTAGTTTTCACATCTGTCAACACTCCATTAATGTATGGGTTATGATAATACTGACTGAGCAGTTCTAAATCGATGAAGACGCCACCTAAGGCTCTAATCTGTATAAGGATCTCACGCTCATTTAATTTCATCTTTTGTTGTTCTGCTTTCCTGCCATCTTTTTCGTCTACTTGTGTACTCTGCGAACCACAATGAAGTGTATGGCCGAGGGGTACCTTTTACTGTAGGGTTTATTAGAGCTTCTTCCCATCCTACTCACATGGAAATAATACCAGCTCAGTTTCCTTAGTGCGAGCCGTTCTTTGCGTCATCTCTGTAGGACAGATTCGTAGGCGCAGAAGCATACCCTCAGTGTCTGCTCCGAAACACTGTATATTATCTGATCAGGTTCTCACGAGATGTATCGCGCCCTTGAGTGACTAACACTTGCAGTTTTGCAGCACTTCTGTTACACTTCCTCTCTATTCAGACTAGCCTGCGAACATTGTTTTCTGCTTACTTACGTCCACAGCCTGCAATGTTTTAGAAAGGAAAGCATTTTCAGACTGGACTGTAATTAACCGGTTTTTTGCTACCGAGAACTCCTGTCTTATTATGCACAACAGGGAAGATGAGTTTGGATTCATCCAGGAACACACGAGGCAATACTGACCCCACGACATCTCATAGAACAGGATAGGTTAAGGAAAGTCTAACCCACGTTTATCGCACTTATAGGCTTAGAGAAAGTTTTTGACAGTGTTGACTGAAATTCTCTCTTTGAAATTCTTAAGGTGGCAGAGGTAAAATACAGGCAGCGGAAGGCTATTTACAACTTGTACAGAAACGAGACGGCAGTTAAAAGACTCGAGGGGCATGAAGGGGAAGGAGTGGTTGAGAACGGAGTGGGACAGGGTTGTAGCTTATCGCTGATGTTATTCAATCTGTTCATTGAGCAAGCAGTAAAGGAAACAAAAGAAAAATTTGCTGTAGAAGTTAAACATTCAAGGAGCAGAAATAAAAACTTCGACGTTTGCCGTTGATGTTGCAATCCTGTGAGAGACAGCAAGGGACTTGGAAGAGCAGCTGAACGAAATGGACAGTGTCATGAAAGGGGAACATAAGATGAGCATCAACAAAAGCAAAACAAGCATAACGCAATGTAGTCGAATAATATCAGATGATGCTGAGGGAATTACGAAACGAGCCACTTAAAGAAGTAGATGAGGTTTACTATTTGTGCAGCAAAGTAACTGATAATGGCCATAGTAGAGAGGATATAAAATGTTTCTGAAGAAGAGGGATATGATAACATCGTGTAGTGTACATAGTTCTGCGTAGTCAGCGCGTACACAACTTTCCCACTAGAGCGCGCCCCGCTAAGCACAACAGCGCAGGCGCAGCGCTCGTCCATCTCCGCACTACGAGATGGCGCTGTCTTAGAGACGGACCAAATTCTGCTTCTGACGATCCGCGTATTAATATGTAACGCAGCCAGTGAGATTGTTGCTAACGTAGAACCTTTTCTCTTCGCAGATCACACTCGCGCAGTGATACCTGAACGCTTGAGGTATTATAATGAGTGTACAAACCTCCGATTAACCTCCGATTAGTCAGTCTGCATCAGTCTGCATTTATCTGCACCAGTCTGCATTAGTCTGTATTAGTCTGCATTAGTCTGTAGTCAAGTTTCAGTCTGCGCCTAATAAGACTATCATATTCCTGTACATAACCATGAATAGAAATGTAGAGACACTTTGTCAAGTATCAGAGATATGTGAGAATAAGATTAACATACCAAGTCCAAAGGAACTTCAGATTGCAAATTATAAATAGCATCCAGAACCAAGTTAAGTTATTTTTATGCTTGTTATTATTTTAATAAATGTGTGTGAAAATTAATCAAGTTCTGTTTAGAGTTAGTCACCGTCAATCTGCTACTCTAAGTGTGCATGTGGCATTTCTATCGTCTGACCTAATGGCAGAAGATAAAGACGCCACAATAAGACCACGAGACATATTGCTGACACTCGCCTACTTCGTTAGAGCGACAAGTCAAATAATCTGATGGAGTGTGGTCATGTATAGAGGTGACACATGGACGAAAAGCAGTTAAGACAATAAAAGAATAGAAGCTGTCGTAATGCCGAAGGTGGGATGGACAGAGCACGTAACTAATGAGGAGGTGCTGAATAGAACTGGGAAGAAAAGTTTTTGGCACAATCTGACTAAAAGAAGCGATAGGTTGACGGCACACATTCTGAGACATCAAAGGATCACCAGAAGTGTGTGTGTCGGGGGGGGGGGGGGGGATAAAAATCGTAGAGGGTGTAAGATGGTAAGAACTATGCCCCTTACATTAAGTCATTAAAGATCACCTAACTCACATTGAGCGAACAGGAGGGCTGATCAAAAATTACTGACAAGGCACAATGCATCTTGTAGAGGGTATAGTATGAACGTATTGGAATAATTAATGTCGGGTGATGGTTTTAAAGTAATTCACACGACATGAAAACTTTGTGGAAACGAGTCGATTTACTGGACTGTAGTTTACCCCAGGGAAGCATTTAGAGTCGACCGTGGCCGGCTGGGGAACGGCGAAGGGAAACGACAATAGGCAGCTTCGGGTAGCTCAAGCTCTGAGAAAGCGGTAACGAGGCGCGGCCTCCAGCCACCCCAACTCCATGCTGATGTACTGGGAAACAGACGGAGAACTTGTACGCCTGTTGGTAAATGTCCATCGTCCCATTTTCTGTGAAACATGCGAGAAAGCCGCACAAAGCTACGCTGGAGCGGTCAACAGAGGCCAAAATATGTATGTTCGTGACTATAGCAACTTCACGCTGAATTCACAGTCTGCAGAGCCTGAAGTAAATCAGGTGATGAGCGACAGCATGAAATACGCCGGCCTCCGATGGGAACGTAGGACCAAGGAATTTGAAGTACTCTCCTGGGAGTCAGAATTCCGGAAAACTTGGTGCTTGTGGAGACGCTAACCTTGATGGGTGGCCTGGGAGGAGCGAAATAGCAGAAGTTGAGAGGAAGGGAAATTTTGTGGGAATTTGTTCACTTCCCAGAGCAGGCATTGGTCGGCGCTGGGAAGTAACGCATAATTAACGCGACTTGCGCTGCAATTGGCGTAAGTGATTTTGCTGGAGGGGAAACAGGGGCGAAGAGCGGACTGTGAGAAGTCTCCGTAGAGATCTTCCATTCCCAGCTTACCTAGAGTGCGGACATGGCGTTCTTGACTCAGCTTGCCTGAGAGAGAGTGAGCATCTCTGCAGTTTAGGACTTAGCAAAGAGAACGATTGAGCTTGGAGATAGGAAGTTTTGGTTCAGCTATGTACTGAGCAAGATAGCTATGAGTGAATAGACAAGCGCAGCCTTGCAGCACCATGAGGTCAGCTGACGTCCACACAACGACGCCGCGCCGCCACGCTGAATTCGGTAATATTGCGCCCGCTCCAGCCACTGATTAATTTGTTGGATCACGTCGGCAAAGTTTCCACGAGGGTTTCATGGGCCGTGTATTGTAGAATTCTTCTCGCACTTCGCATTATGCCTGGGTCAGTCGATAGGAATTACTTTTGATTTATTGCGCTTTACTCCACGCAAACGCAATTTATTACCACTGCCTGTTAGGAGAGTCATGTAATGTGATGATTGAAGGTCGTGAGTTAAAATAAATCTGTGCTAATCGACTGCATCTGTTTTCAGCCAAGTAGTTGAAATCCCAAGTCACTTTCTTAATTAATTTTATTGTTCAATATTTGCATCTGGTGTTCGATAGCTGAATATAACACCAATGTGCACCCATTTTTAATTAAAAGGGATCAATTCTGAATCAATTAATGTCAACACTGCCACCGCAGTTCAATCAGGAGTCACAGGGCCTTATTACTTTCTTTGCGTTATCCGATATTGCGGCAGTTTTGCACTCTCTGTTGATCTGTTAGTCAATTACCTGGGGTGAACACACACCAAAACCAGATAAGTGACGGGTGGGGTGTTACAAGGGAGACCAAGAGATGAGCAAAGTAAGCAGATTCGGAAGGGTGTAAGGTGCAGAAGTTATACAGAGATGAAGAGGCTTGCACAGGACAGAGTGGCGCCGACTGGGATTAGCCTAGCGGTCTTAGGCGCTGCAGTCATGGGCTGTGCGGCTGGTCCCGGCGGAGGTTCGAGTCCTCCCTCGGGCATGGGTATGTGTGTTTGTCCTTAGGATAATTTAGGTTAAGTAGTGTGTAAGCTTAGGGGCTGATGGCCTTAGCAGTTTAGTCCCATAAGATTTCACACACATTTGAACATTTGACAGAGTAGCATGGAGAGCAGCGTCAAAGCAGCCTTCGCACTGAAGACCACAACAGCACAATATGATGGGCTTATTTCAATAGTGGCACAAGTCCATTACCTCCACTTTTCTGACTACAATGTTTCTGACATTAATGATCCAAACAAACAGAAAGAAAGGTTCATCTCTAGCAAGAAGCCATATGCTTGAATGTTTCTGGTATCTCAACTGCAGATTTTTCAGCGTTCATTTAACTTTAGGACTCTGTATCTCAATATGAACAAAAATGGACTTGTACCACTATTGAAATAGGCCCTTCATATGTAAACATGGTTGACACCAGCACAGTACTCTCTTAAAAGGAATGATATGCGCTGCTGTACTCCATAGACAGCTGAAATTGTTGTCCTTTCTAAAGCCTGTGAACACTCGCACTGAAATTTTTACATGCATTCGACGTTATCCGTTGATGCGACCTGATACGGGCACATACACTTGTATTCACATAAGGGCTGTACATATGTTTTGAACGTAGTCTGGTTTGTAAGCATACTGCAATTTCCCAGTGCTCTATGTATGAATCGCAGCCTGCCATTTGCCTTTTTTACCTACTACACTCCGATTATAATTATTTCATGACTGACAGATTGTAGTGGTGGTGGGCAGCCGCCTTTCACAAAACAGGCAGCACAGCGACCATGTGGCGCTCTGAAGAGAACGATTGGATGAGACCGGCCCCTACCACTTTACTCGCTGAAACGTCAGTCACAAAGTAATTTTAATTGGAGTACACACGCATGCTCAAAGAAGTGGGTGCAGCTTGTGGACAGATCAGCTGGTGCGGGTGTTACAGCTTCAGCTACTAACATTGGCCGGTTACCACTTTTAACAATGATGTTTGCCACGACTTGGCTACTCATGTTGCGCATGCGCAGGGAACGCTTTCCTCTCACCTTGTCCCTCTTCGCCCCTGATAGCAGCGTGGTCCATTGATCGTGACCGGGCCAAATATCTCACGAAATAAGCATCAAACGAAAAAACTACAAAGAACGAAACTCGTCTAGCTTGAAGGGGGAAACCAGATGGCGCTATGGTTGGCCCGCTAGATGGCGCAGTCATAGGTCAAACGGATATCAACTGCGTTTTTTTAAAGTACGAACCCCCATTTTTCATTACATATTCGTGTAGCACGTAAAGAAATATGAATGTTTCAGTTGACCCACTTTTTTCGCTTTGTGATAGATGGCGCTGTAATAGTCACAAACGTATAAGTATGTGGTATCATGTAACATTCCGCCAGCGCGGACGGTATTTGCTTCGAGATACATTACCCGTGTTAAAATAGACCGATATAGTGTTGATGTATGGCTATTGTGATCAATATGCCCAACGGGCGTGTGCTATGTATGCTGCTCGGTATCCTGGACGACTTCGTCCAAGTGTCCGGACCGTTCGCCGGATAGTTACGTTATTTAAGGAAACAGGAAGTGTTCAGTCACGTGTGAAACGTCAACCACGACCTGCAACAAATGATGATGCCCAAGCAGGTGATTTAGCTGCTGTCGCGGCTAATCCGCACATCAGTAGCAGACAAACTGCGCGAGAATCGGGAATCTCAAAAACGTCGGTGTTGAGAATGCTACATCAACATCGATTGCACCCGTACCACATTTCTGTGCACCAGGAATTGCATGGCGACGACTTTGAACGTCGTGTACAGTTCTGCCACTGGGCACAAGAGAAATTACGGGAGGATGACAGATTTTTTGCAAGCGTTCTCTTTGGCGACGAAGCGTCATCCACTAACAGCGGTGACGTAAACCGGCATAATATGCACTATTGGGCAACGGAAAATCCACGATGGCTGCGACAAGTGAAACATCAGCGACCATGGCGGGTTAATGTATCGTGCGGCTTTATGGGAGGAAGGATAATTGGCCCCTATTTTATCAATGTCAATGTAAATGGTGCAATGTATGCTGATTTCCTACGTAATGGTTCAAATGGCCCTGAGCACTATGGGACTTAACATCTGAGGTCATCAGTCCCCTAGAACTTAGAACTACTTAAACCTGACTAACCTAAGGACATCATACACATCCATGCCCGAGGCAGGATTCGAACCTGCGACCGTAGCGGTCGCACGGTCCCAGACTGAAGCGCCTAGAACCGCTCGGTCAACTGCCGGCGCAAAGTAGTTCCGTGTAGTTTACTAGAATGCATGTGTAAAGGATTTCGCAAATCACGACAGGCACACGTTTTCGGGAAAACTCCATGCGTTTGTTCGTTTACTTGTCGTTTGTTTATCAATATGTCTGTTCTAATAATTAAACTTAAATAAAAACTGTAAGTAGTCAAATAACATTAAATTCATTAAAACTTCAAGCGAATACATGAGTTTTATTATATTATTTTATATTACTTCTAGGCTGTCATATAAATCAAATAATATAAACAGTGTTAAAAATATGTAGATTAAAAATGATGCCAAATCGTCGCCTCATTCACGTTCGTCTTACGCTGTTCGAACGCTAACCACGTGGCCGTCATGAACTCTAATGTGGAGCACCTACGCACAGACACGAAGCCGCATAATAGACGCGTGAAACTTCTCTTTTGACTGCACCTTACTACTTGCACATTATGTTGTTTTAATGGCCTACTAAAGGCGAACAAAGTTTGAAATAACTCTGTGATCACAATTTCGTGCTCTCCCCTTGTAAATCTGCAGGAAAACACTGAACAGGTGTGTACTCTCTTCTGACAACGCGGAGCTCTTGTTGCGTAATCGACTTAGTGTGGGACGATACGTGTAACATACTTTTTGAAGTCGCTTCATGTATTTACATCTCGTACATACTTCGCAAGCTACTGCGCGGTGCGTGTAGGTGGGTGAGAGTACCAGTAGTAATAATTTCCTTTCCTGTTCCACTCCCAAATAGAGCGAGGGAAAATCAGCTGTCTATATTCCTCCGTATGAGCCATGATTTCTCGTATCTTATCTTCGTTGTCCTTCCGCGAAATGTACTCTGGCGGCAGTACAATCGGTCTGTACTCGGCTTCAAATGCAGGTTCTCTAAATTTTCTCAATGGTGCTCCTCGAAAAGAAAGTCGCCTTCCATCAAGGGATCCCATCTGTGTTCCCGAAGCATCTCCATAGTACTGACGTGTTGTTCGAATCTACCGGTAACATATCTACATTGTTGTTGTTGTTGTGGTCTTCAGTCCTGAGACTGGTTTGATGCAGCTCTCCATGCTACTCTATCCTGTGCAAGCTTTTTCATCTCCCAGTACCTACTGCAACCTACATCCTTCTGAATCTGCAGTGCAGTGCAGCTCTACATTATGTGATCAAAAGTATCCGCTCACCTGACTGAAAATTTGTTACAAGTTCGTGGCGCCCTCCATCGGTAATGCTGGAATTCAGTATGGTGTTGGCCCACCCTTAGCCTTCACAACACCTTCCACTTTCGCAGCTATACGTTCAGTCAGGTGCTGGAAGGTTTCTTGGGGAATGGCAGCCCATTCTTCATGGAGTGCTGCACTGACAAGGGAACCTCCGCATCGCACCCCCCTCAGATTAAGTTATAAGTTGGCACAGTTGATAGGCCTTGAAAAACTGAACACAGATCAATTGAGAAAACAGGAAGAAGTTGTGTGGAACTGCGAAAAAATAAGCAAAATATACAAACTGAGTAGTTCATGGGAAGTTGGCAACATCTAGGACACTGAGTACGCAGAAGCGCCGTGTTCTGGTGGTAAAGTGAGGAGCTGCGGAACAAAAGGTCCTTGGTTCAAATCTTCCATCGAGTGAAAAGTTTAATTTTTTATTTTCAGTTTATGTGACAAACTCTTATGTTTTCATCACTTTTTTGGGAGTGATTATCACATCCACAAGAAAACCTAAATCGGGCAAGGTAGAAGAATCTTTTTACCCATTACCCAAGTGTACAAGTTAGGTGGGTCGACAACATATTCCTGTCATGTGACGCACATGCCGACACCAGTGTCGTATAGAATATATCAGATGTGTTTTCCTGTGGAGGAATCGGTTGATCTATGACCTTGCGATCAAATGTTTTCGGTTCCTATTGGAGAGGCACGTACTTTCGTCTACTAATCGCACGGTTTTGCGATGCGGTCGCAAAACACAGACACTAAACTTATTACAGTGAACAGAGACGGACAGATAATAACTATGCAAAAATAAAGAAAGTAACATTTTCACCCAGGGGAAGACTTGAACCAAGGACCTCTACTTTTATAGCTGCTCACGCTACCACGGGACCACAGCACTCCTGAGCTCACGTTCTCCTTGATGTTGCCTATGTCCCCCATGGACTACTCAGTTTGTATATTTTGCTTATTTTTTCGCAGTTCCACACAACTTCTTCCTGTTTTCTCAATTGATCTGTGTTCAGTTTATCAAGGCCTATCCACTGTGTCAAGTTATAACTAAATCTGAGGGGGGGTGCGATGGGGAGGTTCCCTTGTGAGGAGAGGAGGCCTGGAATAAAGTCGGCGTTCCAAAACATCCCACAGGTGTTCTGTAGGATTCAGGTCAGGACTGTGCAGGCCAGTCCCTTACAGGGACGTTATTGTCGTGTAATCACATCGCCACTGGCCGTGCGTTATGAACATGTGTTCGATCGGGTTGAAAGATGCAATCGCCATCCCCCAATAGCTCTAGAGGTAATTTCGGGAGTACCGCAGGGAAGCGTGATAGGACCTTTATTGTTTACAATATACAGAAATGACTTAGTTGACAACATCGGTAGCTCCGTGAGGCTATTTGCAGATGACACGGTTGTCTACAAGAAAGTAGCAACATCAGAAGACTCGTACGTACTCCAGGAGGACCTGCAGAGGATTAATGCATGGTGCGACAGCTGGCAGCTTTCCCTAAACGTAGATAAATGTAATATAATGCGCATACATAGGGGCAGAAATCCATTCCAGTACGATTATGCCATAGGTGGTAAATCATTGGAAGCGGTAACGACCGTAAAATACTTAGGAGTTACTATCCGGAGCGATCTGAAGTGGAATGATCACATAAAACAAATAGTGGGAAAAGCAGGCGCCAGGTTGAGATTCATAGGAAGAATTCTAAGAAAATGTGACTCATCGACGAAAGAAGTAGCTTACAAAACGCTTGTTCGTCCGATTCTTGAGTATTGCTCATCAGTATGGGACCTTTACCAGGTTGGATTAATAGAAGAGATAGACATGATCCAGCGAAAAGCAGCGCGATTCGTCATGGGGACATTTAGTCAGCGCGAGAGCGTTACGGAGATGCTGAACAAGCTCCAGTGGCGGACACTTCAAGAAAGGCGTTACGCAATACGGAGAGGTTTATTATCGAAATTACGAGAGAGCACATTCCGGGAAGAGATGGGCAACATATTACTACCGCCCACATATATCTCGCGTAATGATCACAACGAAAAGATCCGAGAAATTAGAGCAAATACGGAGACTTACAAGCAGTCGTTCTTCCCACGCACAATTCGTGAATGGAACAGGGAAGGGGGGATCAGATAGTGGTACAATAAGTACCCTCCGCCACGCGCCGTAAGGTGGCTCGCGGAGTATAGATGTAGATGTAGATGTAGATTCCCCTTCACTGTTTACAACTGCCTGCCAATTATTCGACTGTGGAAATGACTTAGTTTTGAAGCGAAGAACTCGTCAAGCCCTGTTAAGAGCGTATTTTCATCCGGTAAAGAAGTTACTTGAAGGTTGTTCGGCAGAGAGCGGAGAAGGTGAAAATCTGAGGACGCAAGATCAAATGTATACGATGGATGTAAAATGACTTCCCAATCCATCTCGTATACAGTGTTTTCTGTCAGTCTAGCGTTGCCGCGGAGTAACAGTGTCTACTTAGTCGTCGTTCTTGGACTGCGTCTGCAAGACGTCTCACTTCTCGACTATAATGTCAGCAGTGGCGGTTACACTTCGGAAAAGCAGTTCGTAGTACACCACACAATCGTGGAGTGATCACAGTTCATCACATCTGCTTGTTCTCGACTACGCTGACGTAGATCACTGTGAATTAATGCCTTTAAACGAGCATCACAAACCTTGAAGCTCTTCCCGAAAGTGGAGAGTCACTAACGTCAAAACCATCATCCTTAAAACGGGAAAACCATTTCCCTGCTGTGCTCTGTCCAGTGTCATTATCCCCATACAGGGCGCAAATGTTTCTCGCTGCACCGACTACTGCCACCCCTCTACTGAATTCAGGCAGAAGACTTATGTCGGAAATGTTGCGATTTCTCCACTTGGCACTCCATTTTCTAGCGTCCACAGCTCCACTGACAATGACAAAATGACAATCTGTAAACTAAAAAAAGCAACAGTGAACTACAAATCAAAACCACACTCGATAAATAAACCCATAGTAACCTGAATACCAACGTGCAAAAGAGAAACGTTGCAACTTATGCACCAACCTAATAAAATTCTCCCAATAAACCGAAATCGACCATTCCCCTTCACTACCATAATCCTCGCATGGTTGTTTCATTTCGAATCGCTTTGCAGCTTGTTACTCCCAGATATTTAAACAACGCGACTGTGTCATTCAGAACGCTACTAATGCTGTATCCCTATTCACCCGCATTAACTTACATTGTTCTACATTTAGAACTAGCTGCCACACATCACACAACCAGAAATTCGGTGTAAGTTATCTTGTATCCTCCTACATCCACTCAACGACGACACCTTCCCGTTCACCAAAGCATCCTCATCAAACGACCGTGCACTGCTGCCCACCCTATCTGCCAGATCATTCATGTATACCGAAAATAACAGCGACTCTAACACACTTCCCTGGGCCACTCCAAAGGACAACCTTGTCTATAATGAACACTCGCCGTCGAGGACAACATAGTGGGTTCTATTTGTAAGTAGGCTGTTTATGTTTTCTTATTGGCAACGTTACGTAGCGCTCTGTATGAAAATCACTGGCTGTGCTGTGTGCAGTCGGTGGCTAGTTTGCATTGTTGTCTGCCATTGTAGTGTTGGGCAGCTGGATGTTAACAGCGCGTAGCGTTGTGCAGTTGGAGGTGAGCCGCCAGCAGTGGTGGATGTGCGGAGAGAGATGGCGGAGTTTTGAAATTTGTAAGGCTGGATGTCATGAACTGCTATATATATTATGACTATTAAGGTAAATACATCATTTGTTCTCTATTAAAATCTTTCATTTGCTAACTATGCCTATCAGTAGTTAATGCCTTCAGTAGTTAGAATCTTTTATTTAGCTGCCAGTAGTGGCGCTCGCTGTATTGCTGTAGCTTGAGTAACGAAGATTTTTGTGAGGTAAGTGATTTGTGAAAGGTATAGGTTAATGTTAGTCAGGGCCATTCTTTTGTAGGGATTTTTGAAAGTCAGATTGCGTTGAGCTAAAAATATTGTGTGTCAGTTTAAGCACAGTCATGTATAATTGTTCAAAGGGGACGTTTCATATGGCGACCCTGCCAGGATTCGAACCTGGAATCTTCTATGAAACGTCCCCTTTGAGCAATTATACATGACTGTGCGTAACTGACACACAATATTTTTAGCTCAACGCAATCTGACTTTCAAAAATCCCTACAAAAGAATGGCCCTGACTAACATTAACCTATACCTTTCACAAATCACTTACCTCACAAAAATCTTCGTTACTCAAGCTACAGCAATACAGCGAGCGCCACTACTGGCAGCTAAATAAAAGATTCTAACTGCTGAAGGCACTAACTACTGATAGCCATAGTTAGCAAATGAAAGATTTTGATAGAGAACAAATGATGTATTTGCCTTAATAGTCATAATATATATACCAGTTCATGACATCCAGTCTTACAAATTTCAAAACTCCGCCATCTCTCTCCGCACATCCACCACTGCTGGCGGCTCACCTCCAACTGCACAACGCTACGCGCTGTTAACATCCAGCTGCCCAACACTACAATGGCAGACAACAATGCAAACTAGCCACCGACTGCACACAGCACAGCCAGTGATTTTCATACAGAGCGCTACGTAACGTTGCCAATAAGAAAACATAAACAGCCTACTTACATATTACTTAAGAAGTCTTCGAGACACTCACATATCTAGGAACCCATCCCATACGTTCGTACCTTCGTTAACAGGCGGCAGTGGGGCGCCGCATCATACGCTTTTCGGAAATCCAGAAATATGAAATCTGCCTGTTGCCTTTCACCCATAGTACGCAGTATATCTTGTGAGGAAATGGCAAGCTGAGTTTCGCACGAGCTATGCTTTCTAAAAGCATGCTGATTTGTGGACACAAGCTTTTCAGCCTCTAAGAAATTTATTATATTCGAACTCTGAGTATGTTCGAGAATTCTGCAGCAATCCGATGTTAAGTAAACTGGCATGTAACTTCGCAGGTCCGTTCTTTTGGCCTTATTATATACGGTAACCATCTGCGCTTTTTTCCAGTCGCTTGGGACTTTGCGCTGGATAAGCTAAGTAAGGGCCAACGCCGTAGAGTTCTCCTTATTAAACCGAATTGAGATTCCATCAGGACCTACGATTTATTTGTTTTCAACTCTTTCAGTTGTTTCTCTACTTCGCGGATGCTTATTGTTATGTCGTCCATATGGGTAGTCGGTGCGAGGGTCAAACGGTGATATGTTTATACGATTGTCCTGCGTGAAAGATTTCTCAAACGCAGAATTTAAAAATTTGGCTTTCGCTTTCGATCATGGAACAGAACGTTACGGGAAATGGGAGGGAGGAGTAAAACTAAGGCCATAGGGGAAAGAGGGCAGATAACAGCGCATTCTGTATGCATTCATGTGTGCTGTATGGGATTAAAAAAAATACAAGCAAGATTAAAAATAATGAATGCCATAAAATCATAAAATTAAAAAAGGTAAAAAAGTGTAGAACTTTTTAAAAGTAAGTAGTACGAAAAATACGCACGCATCAGTGCATACATTGTAATGAGACTTTTTGCATGTAAGACAACATTCAAAGTGAAATTCTATAAAACTGTGCTGTACTAAATTATCGAAATACAAGTGCTCATATTAACAATTCTTAAGTGGATATAAATAATAAAACTATTAACCGAACCATAATCAAGTACGTTTAAAAAAAACTGTGTGTCATTAATGAAATAAGTATAGCAAGAGAAAATCTTTAATAAGAAGCTGTTATAAAAGTTATATCTACAATGGAATGAGAGCATCGAATTGTTTTTTAAGATGTTATAATAAAGTTACAATAACACATATTTTATACGACTACACGATGTTCAGACGGCACAACAGGAATTGTTATATACCCTGACAAAGCCGTTAATAGATTATTCAGATAGGAAGATGACCGTCAGTTGCAGGAACTGGTAATGTGAACATTGTAATTATTAAGCGATCTTGACCTCTTAAGTTACTGTATAAACCTTCAAAAGCTTGCGTACTTCCGTTTGGGAATACATCAATTTTTTTAAGATAATAGTACAAGACATTATTGCAAATTCTTGCCTGATATTATTTTCTAATGGGTAACTGCATCTTCTGCGAAGAGTGTGACACACTGACATTCGCACTGTACGTCAAGCAACCCGGAATCACACCAGATATTACTCCATTGCCTGTAGGTGACTCCCCATCCAGGACAACGTGCTGTGCTATGGTCTGCAATTTTCGAACCAGACGCAATCTTCGTTAGGCATCCCGCATTTATCTCACTGTTGACGACTTCACAATGAATGGGCCAGTCTCTACACTTGACGCAAGAGGGACACACACTGACTTACGTCTACCCTAGAATATGAAGCAAAGTGTACCGAGCCTCGGATGTGCAGTTCGTCTGGGAACTGCACCCCGCAAAGTTGGTCCGTATTTTTTTGCCCCTTCCAAGCACTTTAAAGCCGGTGTCTTACCTATTCCACCTTGCGGCCAGCATTTGTTAAACTTTCCTCGTACATCTTCATGTACATTACGAAGTAATTACACGGCGAATGGCGGTGAGAATATCGTATACGCTCGCATTCCTGTTACAGTCGTGAAACAAGAGAGAGCAAAATTATCGTTTATCACTCAAGCCGTCCTCTTACGCGACGTGGAAACGAAGATGGACGAAGAGATGGTGACGTCACAGAGTGGAATTCCACGTTACATTAAACATAGGAGTGTGAAATGAGAATCTGGCATGTCAGATTTCTACCCCCCGTGTATGGGAACGTGGTCAATGAGATGCGACATCGTTTTATGTCACAAGCAGAAAATATGGGCCGGCATAGTGTATGATACTAAATATCATATTTCCTGGGTTTCATCCCTCATGGAGTGCGTGGTGTAAACAGAAGCTGTTTCAAAGAATTATGAAACTGACGATCTCTCGAAAACGCGTCGTTTTAGCTACGATTTATTATAATAAAATGACAGGAAACTACATACTGGCAAGCAAAGGTTTTCTGTAGTTGATGTTTTCAGTGTTGTAACTTGTGTCCTACGAAACCTTGTGCGCTACGGCGCAATGATCTAACAACAGCGCGTCTTTTTGGTACAGTTTTCATATTAAACATCAGGTAATGACATCGGTAGATACAGTTTTTAGATATTGTATGCTATACGGGCAAACACTGTTGACGTGTGGTAACTGTAGCGCTGTTGATAACGACGTAAGTTTTCGGGTCGTGAAGTGAAACGTAGCCAGTTCATTTCCACCTCCATTCAAGTTATTTTCACTTTTTGTTTTCTAAAAGATTCTGCGCCTTTCTTATTCATTTAATAGAAGAATTATCTCAAAAGTCGATGCTGTGTGTTAATAATTATGTACTTTCTGTAATTCTTGTTGTCAAGTCAAATTGTTCAAATGCGTGTGAAATCTTATGGGACTTAACTGCTAAGGTCATCAGTCCCTAAGCTTATACACTACTTAACCTAAATTATCCTAAGGACAAAAACACACACCCGTGCCCGAGGGAGGACTCGAACCTCCGCCGGGAGCAGCCGCATAGTCCATGACTGCAGCGCCAAGTCCAACGACAGGAAAGTTTCCCCAGTGCCCAGAAATGTTAACGTAACTGCCAGTCTATGTTAGAAAGTAAAGAGAAATTACTCACTGAAGTTTTTGATATTATGAAACTTTCTGTAAAATGTATATACCTATCTCTGAGCCGGTCGCGGTGGTCTCGCGGTTCTAGGCGCTCAGTCCGGAACCGCGCGACTGCTACGGTCGCAGGTTCGAATCCTGCCTCGGGCATGGATGTCTGTGATGTCCTTAGGTTAGTTAGGTTTAAGTAGTTCTAAGTTCTAGGGGACTGATGACCACAGATGTTAAGTCCCATAGTGCTCAGAACCTATCTCTGAATTTGTCGACTGTTTCGTTGGTAAATATATTTTTCAAGGAAGGCGAGTCGCTTCAAAAAAATCGCCTCTTCGATTCCAATGAAATTGAGAAACGAATCTAGATATTGAGATATACAGGGTGTTTCAAAAATGACCGGTATATTTGAAACGGCAATAAAAACTAAACGAGCAGCGATAGAAATACACCGTTTGTTGCAATATGCTTGGGACAACAGTACATTTTCAGGCGGACAAACTTTCGAAATTACAGTAGTTACAATTTTCAACAACAGATGGCGCTGCAAGTGATGTGAAAGATATAGAAGACAACGCAGTCTGTGGGTGCGCCATTCTGTACGTCGTCTTTCTGCTGTAAGCGTGTGCTGTTCACAACGTGCAAGTGTGCTGTAGACAACATGGTTTATTCCTTAGAACAGAGGATTTTTCTGGTGTTGGAATTCCACCGCCTAGAACACAGTGTTGTTGCAACAAGACGAAGTTTTCAACGGAGGTTTAATGTAACCAAAGGACCGAAAAGCGATACAATAAAGGATCTGTTTGAAAAATTTCAACGGACTGGGAACGTGACGGATGAATGTGCAGGAAAGGTAGGGCGACCGCGTACGGCAACCACAGAGGGCAAAGCGCAGCTAGTGCAGCAGGTGATCCAACAGCGGCCTCGGGTTTCCGTTCGCCGTGTTGCAGCTGCGGTCCAAATGACGCCAACGTCCACGTATCGTCTCATGCGCCAGAGTTTACACCTCTATCCATACAAAATTCAAACGCGGCAACCCCTCAGCGCCGCTACCATTGCTGCACAAGAGACATTCGCTAACGATATAGTGCACAGGATTGATGATGGCGATATGCATGTGGGCAGCATTTGGTTTACTGACGAAGCTTATTTTTACCTGGACGGCTTCGTCAATAAACAGAACTGGCGCATATGGGGAACCGAAAAGCCCCATGTTGCAGTTCCATCGTCCCTGCATCCTCAAAAAGTACTGGTCTGGGCCGCCATTTCTTCCAAAGGAATCATTGTCCCATTTTTCAGATCCGGAACGATTACTGCATCACGCTATCTGGACATTCTTCGTGAATTTGTGGCGGTACAAACTGCCTTAGACGACACTGCGAACACCTCGTGGTTTATGCGAGATGGTGCCCGGCCACATCGCACGGCCGACGTCCTTAATTTCCTGAATGAATATTTCGATGATCGTGTGATTGCTTTGGGCTATCCGAAACATACAGGAGGCGGCGTGGATTGGCCTCCCTATTCGCCAGACATGAACCCCTGTGACTTCTTTCTGTGGGGACACTTGAAAGACCAGGTGTACCGCCAGAATCCAGAAACAATTGAACAGCTGAAGCAGTACATCTCATCTGCATGTGAAGCCATTCCGCCAGACACGTTGTCAAAGGTTTCGGGTAATTTCATTCAGAGACTACGCCATATTATTGCTACGCATGGTGGATACGTGGAAAATATCGTACTATAGAGTTTCCCAGACCGCAGCGCCATCCGTTGTTGAAAATTGTAACTACTGTAATTTCGAAAGTTTGTCTGCCTGAAAATGTACTGTTGTCCCAAGCATATTGCAACAAACGGTGTATTTCTATCGCTGCTCGTTTAGTTTTTATTGCCGTTTCAAATATACCGGTCATTTTTGAAACACCCTGTATGTCATGAAGTACGTTATTTTAGCGTGCTGGTAGGCAATGCAGCATCGAGAAGATGGCTAGTATGCATGCGCAAACGGACATGAGACACTATACCTTAACTACATACAATTTAAAACCGAAAATGGGTGAAAATTCAATTGAGTTAACGAATAATTTCCACTAATAACTTCCAGTAGTTTGTATCTCAGATCGTTGTTCAGCATTATATAGTGTACCCCATGCAAGGAGTGTGTCAGAACTCTCCATTACATTGATTAAATATTACATTGAGTATCGAAA
Organism: Schistocerca americana; assembly: GCF_021461395.2. Classification (NCBI taxonomy): domain Eukaryota; kingdom Metazoa; phylum Arthropoda; class Insecta; order Orthoptera; family Acrididae; genus Schistocerca; species Schistocerca americana. Next base: position 155,193,941 of record NC_060121.1, read on the forward strand.
ATATAGCCAAGTGAAAGCTGTTCTTTGCATTGTGTGAGATTCTGTGATTTTCTATGGAAATAAATAAGCACTCAAATATCGATAGTAACAATCTGAGGGCGAAACATGAAAGGGCGATTCTAAGCATTGTTGTGAGACGAGGTATGTCTGCGAGAGTAAAATTTCAGTAGTGTTGGTCGAGAGCTCGGAGACAGGAGACGTGTCAATCTGCCCTCACGCCAGTGATGGCAGATCTTACCACACGCAAGGCCTCATTTCATTTATATGGCCAGGAGAGATTTAGATGGCTTAACTACGCTCGAAGATGGAATTCAAGGAAAAATTCGCAAGCATAGCGCAAAAGAAATTGCAGGGTTAGGCTCGTGATTGTTAGTCCGAGTTTGCAATAATCCCATGTTTTGGTTGTCAGTTAAAGAAGCCTCCTTACCATCCAAATAATAATAATTATTCTCCACATCTAATTCATAAATATGTTGTGGTTGCTAAATGTTAATGTAACTTTGGAACATATACTTTGTTAATCTGGCACTCAGCCATTATTGATACCTATGTCATTGTAATTGTCTATTATTGATCATGATGATTTCTGAAGTTTTTAAATAGACTTATGAAATGCCTTCTTACAAGTTATTTAGTAGTAAAAAGGACCCGAGTAAAGTCCTTTATATTAAATTCATTCTTAGTAACAATAAGCTTTAGCCGTTGGTGCTGCATACTGCTGCGAATTGCTGTAAACCACTTGGAAAAAAGGCAGTCATCTGAAGAGTTGAGTGCAAAACAGACACACTGACACGCCACAAAATGTCATGTACTCTAATCCAGTAAATTCCATTTGCACAAGCCAGATTCTGTATCACTTGTAAATTCTTATTCAAACTGCAGTAGATAGCTGATCCAAATGTTAGTCTCAAGTTTTTCATGTAACGATCTGTTGAGGGCTTAAATGACAGTGAAACTGACACTCATACAACACACACACACAGCGTTATGCAGGTTAGATTCCGACTACTGATAAATAAAAAAATGACAGTGAAACTGACACTCATACAACACACACACACAGCGTTATGCAGGTTAGATTCCGACTACTGATAAATAAAAAAAATGGAAATGTCGTGTGGCTAGGGCCTCCCGTCGGGTAGACCGTTCGCCTGGTGCAGGTCTTTCGATTTGACGCCACTTCGGCGACCTGCGCGTCGATGGGGATGAAATGATGATGATAAAGACAACACAACACACAGTCCCTGAGCGGAGAAAATTTCCGACCCAGCCGGGAATCGAACCCGGGCCCTTAGGATTGACAGTCTGTCACGCTGACCACTTTTTTTTTTTTTTTTTTTATTCACTAGAAACAGTAACAAAAATGGCTACAATGAAATGACATAAATAAGGTGACAGGTAATTGCAGTCATGAATTACAGATTCAAAAAATGAGTCTTTATCAGTGGCACAATTTAGCACCTTCACTGTCACCTTCAACTGGTGGCAGGTCAGCATGCACATTGTCTTCTTCTGCAGCCGGTTCCTCATCATCATTTCCCAGACCCAAATTAATCATTCAGTGAATCCTTGACGTGTGTTCCTTCCAGGGTAAATTACGTGGACAGAAGAGCAGTCCCGAACAGCGACATCGCAAAATATTTCACTGCCTTGTTATTTTTGTCAGTTCCAGCCTTCTAAACGCATCTATAGGGAGTTCATGATCTTCCTTTATATCAGACACCAGATGTTTCTCGCCGTATTCTTGTGTCTGCTGTACTGCTGATTTATTTTTCATGTGTGACTTGCGGGTGAGGTTAGGGTCGGGAACGTGGCCCAATCCATTCCCTCTCTACTAGGAATCCAGTTCCTAACCTATGCCCATTCGGTTGAAGACAATTCGGAGCATGTTGCCATATTTGTTATTGTGATTCTGATATTTGAGTATTTTCTCGAATTCATTTTCCATATACATCTTGTATTCAATATGTTCATCGCTCCCAATATTGTTAAAAACATAACTTGTATATTTGCCCATTAACCAAATCACAGCGTTATTTTTTGCCTGAGGGTAGTAACTTTCCTCTGGTCTGAAGAAAATGTTAGTAGGTACATTGTTTGCTGAAGTTCTTGTTATTTGAGCAATTTTCTCCCTGGTCCACCTCCAGTTGATAATCCGATCTCCACAAGTGTAACGATGAGGCACACTATCAACGAGGTTGCATTTGCTGCAGAGGTTTGTGTCACTTAAACCGACGGCAAAGAGGCGCTCATTAGTGCTGATGATGTTGTTGACTACCTTGTACCACGCTGTTCTCACGTCAGACGAAAGAACATCACTACTGATGTTTTTCCAGACCACATTCCATGCTATTCCAGCATATTTAGTTTCTATGTTATTTTTCCTTTCATCTTTCCGCCTTTCAGCTAAAATCGCCTTTGCTGTAACGTTTTTGGAGTTTAAAATCTTTTTGCTGAGATAACTTAGTTCAAGATAATACTCCCTAATGTGTTTCAGCTTAAAACTTATTTTTTGTATATTTATCGGCGGCTCCACACTTTCTGGCCTGACAATATCGTATAGTTTTGCTGTAATGCACGCTGGATCATTACACATTATGCTCCATGTTCGTTTGACATACAATGCCATCGCTTTAGACTTGATGTCGGTTAGACCCATTCCTCCATTGCTTGGATCCAAAACTGCTGTCTTCACCGGCACTCGAAACAATTCCCCTTTCCACAAGAACTTTGCTAAAGTGGACACGATCGTCTTCGCCACCATTGATGGAATGGGGAGAACCTGTGCTATGTAGTAGGCCTTGGATAAAATATACGTGTTGATAAACAGTATTCTCTGGAACTGGTCTATGCTACGTTGACAGTTTTCAATCAAAGCTCCCTTGATTTTTCTTGCCACCTCCCGCCAATTTATTGCTATCATTTTTATAAGGGACGTTGTCAATGCCATTCCAAGAGCTTTGTGTTCATTAACATGGTTCGCCCACTCAATGCGTAAGTTAGCAAGCCGCTTTATATTTAGAAATTTACTTTTATTTTCATTTACCCTCGCAACTGATGCGGAACAATATTTTGCAAGTATCATCTCTAGTTGAGTCACATCTGTTTGGTCTCTGATGATTACGCCTACATCGTCCGCGTAAGCACCTACCACGGTCTTTGTTCCTTGAATGGTAATGCCTGTCAGCCTGTGCTGTAGCTGTCTCAAGAAAGGTTCCAGCGATATAACGAACAGGAGCATGGATAAGGGGCTTCCTTGGGTAACACCCCTTTTTATTTCAATTTTACAGCTACCGCGGCGGCCGACTACTGATAGCTCAGTTTGCTTATCGAGTCCATTTTCACAGACGGACGTAGGCTTCATTTGTTGTAGGTACGTTGCACCCTAAAGAAATTCACTGTTCAAGTCATCGACGAATCCAGAATCTTCTTCACGATTTTCTCCGCCAAAATAAGCCGACAGCGGCCGCTGGAGAGCGCAAATCACGTTTGTCAGCTCGTCCCGTGTGCCGACGGCGCTGCCTCTCGTGAGATCGCATGTATCGTCCGCGCCCACGTCAACGTTAGCTGCTTCGTCCCGTGTGAGGACGGCGTAAGGATCGAGCCCGCTCTCGCCTTACCCGCTGGTCCTACGCCAAGTTCGTGATGACGTGATGGAGGCGGCACAACCGTTTCACCGGAGATCTCATGTACCAGCCACCTCAACACACCCAACAACCTCTGGGCCTAGGAACTTGCCATTCTTCCAGGTTAAGCACCTTGAGTGCATCCTTCATCCTCTCGTACCGCCTGAACCGTCTCGTTATGATTCTGAACGCATGCCTCAGACCCTATAACACTTGAAAAGAAGAATGATTGTCACTCTAGTTCCTGCTTATTATTATAATATCGCGTTTGTTCTTTCTAAATCTTTGTCGAAGCCTTGGATGCTACATGTGATTAACTTATTTCCTCAGAAGTAGTTAGGCACCTGCTTTTATCAACGGATTGTCATTTCTACCGTCTTTGTATGTTTTGTTGTGATCGTATCTCACTTCCTAGTTCTTATTGCTGCTTTGTTTATATTTGTTGCTAATGATGTTCCTAAGAGGCAAGATTTCTGGGTCTGTTAAGAAACAGACCTTCAATTCAGCCCTTTGGGACTACATATGAGTAATAGAAACAGAAATGTTGTCTGGTGAAACGTTTAACACCTCTTATTATAATGAAGACGAAGAAAATAATACATGTTGTATTTTGCGACATCAATTCATTACATATACAGTTCAATGAACAAAAATTTGAAGAAATCACTTTCATCTACAACAAATATGCACAAGTCATTCATATTATTATCATAAATATAATATGAAATTCTTGTTGTACGGTTACATGTATTCTGAGGAAATTCTGCTGTTTAATTTCCTTACATCTAAAACCAGTTCAGATAATATATCAATAAAGCCAGAGAAAATGTTCTCCAAGAAGAGGCTAAAGTCAATTTATGTTGTTTAATAAAATATTATATTCCCATGGCTAAAAAATCAACACTTATTGCCACCTACTTTTTTTAAAAATTATTCCTCACTTAGTGTAAATGATTTGGTATAGTGTTGATAACGGTAAAATTTGGCTTTAAAATTTCTACAACTTTGTGATTCATTCTATTAAGCCCAGAAAGCTTTTAGTTAAAAAGAAAGAAAGTCCCCAACTGGTCGTAGCGTTTTTTTTTTTTTCCACTTAGCGCTCCTTTCGCCTCTGATAATGTTCATTAACGTAAGAAATGCCGTACTGCACCGTAGTTTACAGAGTTTACAGTCCATGCTAAACTGTAGGTATCTCTACATCAGGGACTGGTAAGTCAGTTCAAAGGTCGAAGGAGGACAACGGAGTACCACTTCCACTGCGACAGTCACTAGTAGAAGTCCGCGGAGGATACGATGGCCGATGCGCAATGACTAATTTTCGTCCAATGCGCTGGCCGGGTTCATTCGTTTGTTCGGAAGGGGAGGCAGACGGTGTTTTCCCCCTTTCAGCGGATCGACGATGACAGAATCGAAGCGCACACCCTGTAATATTTCTCAAACGATTTTGCAGAAACTATTCGGTAAAAAAATAGTTTTTTGCGTTACTTATAGCTCAGTATGTCAGCTTCGTGATGATGTGTCCATCATATCGTTAAGGGTCATATTTATCGTCATACTTGCGTGGAAGTAAGACACTGTTCAAAATTCGAAAATGTTTGTAATGAGAAACGGAGGTCGCTATGATTTTGCGTTTGGTGCATATTACATAATATGTTGCTGATAGGAAATCTAGCTAACATAACGAATTTTTCTTTAGACGTGGGTAGAGGTCTCTACCCAGTCTTCAGAATGCTGATCTAATATAGCGCACTCATTTGCGAAAAGCTAGAGTGAAATATGCACAACATTCCTCATATTTCATAAACGGTTTCAGACACCGAAATGAGATTTTGGCAAATGATAGCACGCAAAAACTTCTTTATTTATTGTGTTATTCCACTAACTACAGACATTTTAGATGAAAGAACGTAATTTTTAAGGGCTATAGATAGCTGGTGAAACGAGAAATTCTGTGGGTGTTGGAACAACATAAGTTCAGACATTACACGTTTATTTTTGGGCTACCGAGGACGTGCTCTTTCATAAGCTATTGACCTTACTTGCCCTCAGTTTCTCATTTAATAAACCCCTGTTTCAGAATTCTCGCACGACTGCGACACTACAACGTGACAGGGGTCATTGTGTAAACTCCGCTGTGCTTTGGCAAAAGAAGCGAATTTTAACATGGGAACAAGAGAAATGTGTATCTTTTACTCAAAATTGGCCATCATGACGCTTCTCTTAAAGTTACAATTGGGTAACATGCCAGGCGAAAGTAAGTCGCTACTTTTGTTGCATTTTCAGCGTAGTTATTTTTAGGTACTACTGTAATTAAAGGAAAGGTGAGAGATCTTTTTGAATGGTGAAAGCTTTTGACAATGTTGACTGGAATACTCTCTTTCTAATTCTGAAGGTGGCAGGGGTAAAATACAGGGAGCGAAAGGCTATTTACAAGTTGTACAGAAACCAGATGGCAGTTATAAGAATCGAGAGACGGGAAAGGGAAGCAGTGGTTGGGAAGGGAGTGAGACAGGGTTCTAGCCTCTCCCCGATGTTATTCAGTCTTTATATTGAGCAAGCAATAAAGGAAATAAAAGAAAAATTCAGAGTAGGTATTAAAATCCATGGAGAAGAAATAAAAACTTTGAGGTTCGCCGACGACATTGTAATTCTGTCAGAGACAGCAAAGGACTTGGAAGAGCAGTTGAACGGAATGGATAATGTCTTGAAAGGAGGATACAAGATGAACATCAACAAAAGCAAAACGAGGATAATGGGATGTAGTTGAATTAAGTCGGGTGATGCTGAGGGGATTAGATTAGGAAATGAGACACTTAAAGTAGTAAAGAAGTTTTGCTATTTGGGGAGCAAAATAACTGATGATGGTCGAAGTAGAGAGGATATAAAATGTAGACTGGCAATGGCAAGGAAAGCGTTTCTGAAGAAGAGAAATTTTTTAACATCGAGTATTGATTTAAGTGTCAGGAAGTCGTTTCTGAAAGTATTTGTATGGAGTGTAGCCATGTATGGAAGTGAAACATGGACGATAAATAGTTTACGCAAGAAGAGAACAGAAGCTTTCGAAATGTGGTGCTGCAGAAGAATGCTGAAGATTAGATGGGTAGATCACATAAATAATGAGGAGGTATTGAACAGAATTGGGGAGATGAGGAGTTTGTGGCACAACCAATTTAGTATTGGAGGGCAGCGTGGAGGGTAAAAATCGTAGAGGGAGACCAAGAGATGAATACACTAAGCAGATTCAGAGGGATGTAGGTTGCAGTAGGTACTGGGAGATGAAGAAGCTTGCACAGGATAGAGTAGCATGGAGAGCTGCATCAAACCAGTTTCAGGACTGAAGACCACAACAACAACAACCATTCAAATTTCTGTGCGGTGGGGCTCCACTTAATATTCACAAAAAATATGAGCGTGGGCTTCAGTTGAGAATGGCACTTTCCCTCCAGCCCTCGGCATTTCCCCTACATCGCCTGCCCGTCTCCAGACACATCTTTGCTGTTCTGTCAGGTACTCGTGCACTTAATGATATACACAACTTTCCTATTGTTGCTGATTTGTCGTGGAATTCATCAAAACGGCGACAGACTGGGATAAGATCCTCTGTGTCACCTGGTATGCATAATCCAAATCTGTGACAACGGTACTGCGGAATTGTCGACGGCAGTACGGGAGAGCACACTGCAGGGAAAATAAGCATAATGAGGTGGTTCAAAAACTTTAAAGAGGCAGGCAGTGTCAAATACTTTCCTCATATGGGCCCCCCCGTTTCTGAAACAACTGCTGACAGAGAGAAAGCTAGCCGGCCGAAATGGCCGAACGGTTCTAGGCGCTTCAGTCTGGAACCGCGCGACCGCTACGGTCGCAGGTTCGAATCCTGCCTCGGGCATGGATGTGTGTGATGTCCTTTGGTTAGTTAGGTTTAAGTAGTTCTAAGTTCTAGGGGACTGATGTCCTCAGATGTCCCATAGTGCTCAGAGCCATTTGAACCACTTTAAGAGAGAAAGCTGTATTTCAACGCAATCCCAAAAGATCAATTTCTCGTGCATCGCACGGATTTTCGGAATCACGATCAACTGACTATAAAGTGTTACATAAGTGGCTGTGGCTTTTTGAGTACAGAGTGCAACCGGTTAAGGAATTGCCGCCAAATTATCTACATCTGTGGTACGCATTCGCATGTTCTCTGCTGGCCTCCACAGTTCCTGGCAATGACCGCTTGAAAGAGTGCGCTTCTGGACATGTGAATCGCCACAGCACGGGGTTTGGGGCTCCCGTACAACACACGTGAAGACACCCAAAGCTTAATGTTTGGTGCGGGCTAATGCACGATAGGGTATCAGATACATTTTTCTTCACAGACAAAACAATATCGGGAAATCTTTAACAGGACATGCTCACACAGTTAATGCTACTACATATCGAAGAGCGGCTGCCGTCCACCGTCTTCCGGAATGATGGTGTGTCCTCCTGCCCCCCCCCCCCCACCCCCACCCCCAACATCGGACTTCGAACTTGAGGGATATGCCAAATGACACATTTCCTGAGAGGTGTATGGGTCGCACTGCCCCCGCACTCTTCCCATCATTATTATTATGATAATATTCTTCTCGGGTATGCAGCCGGATCATAACGTCTTCATGACACAATATTTCCGCAGTCCATCTGGCCACCATCTTCAGGTGAGAGTGCTGGTGCACGAACTCGCCGGAACTGACTTCCTAGCGTTTTTTTTTTTTTATTTATTTATTGTGATTTCATTCCCCTGCCCCATATGGGCAGGGGAGGGCTGTCAGCGGCACAATCCGCCGCTCTTCAGCTGAGTGACACGACAACTAAAACAAGAATAAAATGATACATACATAAGGAGATAAAAAGGGGGAACATAAAACAAAGTAAGGGGAGAAAATGGAGTTAAAAATACACTGACATGTAGACGTTCATGGGGGACAGCTATGAAAGTCACCAGAAAGTTAAAAAACACAGTTGGCGATTCTTAAAACACAGAGAAGACACTGAATGTGCATGCACAGGTTAAAAGTTGGCCACAGTATTAAAAACACTCCGAAACAACACACTTAAAATCCACTTGGAGCACATGACGAAGAATAAAACTACCAGGTGGGACCTGCCAAGGGAAAGGTCAGAGAGGATGGAAAAGGAGGGGAGAGCATGGGGCAGCTGGGGAAGCGGTGGGATGAAGAGAGGAGGGGCAACCGTGGGTTCACGAAGAAGCAGGAGACACATGGGGCTGGAGAGGAAAAGGGAAGACAGGGCAGGAGGGAGCGCAGAGACACTGAAAGAAGGCACAAGAGATGGAGGGGGAGTAGGAGGGGAAATCCGCTCAGAAGGAGGGAGGAGGAGGAGAGGAAGCCTGGAGGAGGAGGCAGGAAGAGGGGGTTAGAGTTGGTAGGAAGGGTAGATGTCAGGGCGAAGCTCATTATCCGGGAGGGGTAGACGGTGGAAGTTGTGTTGGGAAGGGAGGTGGAGGGTGTGGAGATGGAGAGAGGGAGGGACACAACGGTAAAGGCGCGGCAACTGGTTGGGAGTGGAGAGGAAGGGGGACACCAGGGGGTGAGAGGGATCAAGGCGGCGGACAATATATAGTGTGTGGATGTGTTCAAGGAAAAGGAGAAGGTGGGGGAAGGGGATGAGGTCATAGAGGATGCGCGTGGGGGACGGAAGGCGGATGTGGAAGGCGAGGCGGAGTGCATGGCGTTCAAGGATTTGGAGGGCTTTATAGAACCGGGGAGGGGCGGAAATCCAAGCGATGCTGGCATAACAAAGGATGGGGCGGATCATGGATTTGTAGGTGTGAAGGATGGTGGAAGGATGCAGACCCCACGTCCGGCCGGACCGGAGTTTGAGGAGGCGGAGGCAGTTGTGAGCTTTGTTTTGGATGGTAAGGAGATGGGGAGTCCAGGTGAGGTGGAGGTCGAGGATGAGGCCAAGGTATTTGAGGGTAGGAGTGAGGTGGATAGGACGGCCATAAATGGTGAGGTAGAAATCATGGAGGCGGAAGGAGTGGGTGGTGAGGCCTATGATGATCGCCTGGGTCTTTGAGGGATTAACACGGAGGAGCCACTGGTTGCACCAAGTGCTGAATTGGTCAAGGTGGGTTTGGAGGGTACGTTGGGACCGTTGAAGGGTAGGATAAAGGGCTAGGAAGGCGGTGTCATCAGTGAACTTGAGAAGATGAACAGGAGGGGGAGGTTTGGGCATATCAGCAGTGTACAGGAGATAGAGGAGAGGGGAAAGGACAGAACCTTGGGGCACGCCGGCAGAGGGGTAGAAAGTATGGGAGTTGGAATTGTGGATAGTCACATAGGAGGGACGATGGGAGAGGAAGGAAGCAACGAGATGGACGAAGTTGATGGGGAGAGCATAGGTCTGGAGTTTGAAAAGGAGCCCGGGATGCCAGACACGGTCATAGGCGTTCTGGAGATCAAGGGAAACAAAGATAGCAGAGCGACGGGAGTTAAGTTGGAGGGGAAGGCCGGAAGCCACATTGGGTAAGAGGAAGGAGGCAGTGCTGGTTAAGGTGGCGGTGGATACGGCGAGAGAGGATGGCCTCAAAGACCTTACTGAACACGGAGGTGAGGCAGATGGTACGATAGGAAGAGGTAGCAGAGGGGGGTTTGTTAGGCTTAGGGAACAGCAGGACACGGGAAGTCTTCCACAGGTCAGGGTAAAATCCAGTGGAGAGGAGGACATTGTACAGGGTAGCAAGGACAGACAGGAAGGATGGAGGGGATTCCTTGAGGTGACGGTAGGTGACGCCATCATGACCAGGGACGGTGTTGCGTTTGGAGCAGAGGACTAGTATGATGTCTTCCGTGGTGATGGGAGTGGTGATGTCACATGGGGGTAACCGATCCAAGTATTGGAAGCTAGGGGCGAGTGGGGGGACAGAGGTGTCAGTGCGGTCAAGGACAGTGGAGAAGAGGGAGTAAACAAAATGGGGATCGTCAGGAATGGAGAAGACCTTGGATAGGTGGGAAGCAAAATGGTTAGCCTTACTGAGGTTGTCAGGAAAGGGTCGATCGTCATGGAGGATGGGGTAATGCGGGGTGGGATGGCTACCAGTAAGGCGGTGGAAGGCTGACCAATACTTGGAGGAGTTGACAGGGAGGGTGGAGTTGAGGCGTGTGCATGTCTGACGCCAGTCCCAGCGTTTCTTTGCTGTAAGGAGGTTCCGGATATATCGCTGTAATTGCCGGTGGCAGGTGAGAGTATCCCGGTCACGAGTGCGGAGGAAGGAGCGATAGAACCTGTAGGATTCACACAGGAGATGGACAGCCTGTGGAGGAAGCATAGGGCGGTGAGGGTGGATGAGTTTTGTAGGGACATGAGCCTCCACAGCGTCAGTGATGGTCTTCTGCAGGAAGGAAGAGGCATGGGTGATGTCATCAGGGTTGTGGAAAGTGAGGGGGTGGCTTTCGACCTGTAAGGCAATGGAGTCCCGGTAGGCATCCCAATTGGCACGGTGGTAGGAGAGGCAGCTGGGCGGGTGGCTGCAGTGGCGGGATGGGTAGAGGAGATGGTGAGAAGGACAGGGAGATGGTCACTACCGACGAGACCGAGGACATAAACGGCAATGCGACCAAGGAGGTTGGGGGAAGCGAGGATAACATTAGGTGTGGAGTTACTTTCTGGACGGGTGTGCTGTGGGAGAGGAACAAGGTCACCATGGATGGTGGCAAGGAACTGATGCCACCGTCGAAGGGTGGCAGGATCACGGCTGTGGATGTTGAGGTCAGCGGCGATCACATAGGTGGAGAAGGTATGGTCAACATGGGAAATGAAGTCAAAGGGGAGAGGAGCTGCGGTATTTAGAGTTAGCTGCCATTCTTTACACCAATCACAAATCCTGTCCAAGTCATCTTGTATCCTCCTACAGTCACTCAACGGCGACACCTTTCTGTACACTACAGCATCATCAGCAAACAGCCGCACATTGCTATCCACCCTGTCCAAAAGATCATTTATGTAGATAGAAAACAACACCGGACCTACCACACTGCCCTGGGGCACTCCAGATGGTACGCTCATCTCCAATGAACAGTCACCATCGAGGACAACGTACTGGGTTCTATTACTTAAGAAGTCTTCGAGCCACTCACATACTTGAGAACCAATCCCATATGCTCGTACTTTAGTTAGGAGTCTTTTAATGACACCATAAAACCTGAGTGCTCAGGACTAATTTTTTTTTCTTACGCAATAAAACGCTCTGACTCGATTTATTTCCCTACGCGAAATATTTCATTAAAGATCTTACTTGAAGACAAATACTGAACAGTTAACCGAAGTCGAGTTTTTCTCATTCTGGATGCTCAAATAATAAGAATTAAGTCATAACAATAATTTTTCGCTACGTGAATATTTGTACTGGCAATCCCTCTCGATGGTGTATGTACCTTGTACGCCGGGCAAACCTAGACAATTTCATACTGTGGACGTCATATACGCGAAGCTTTAGCAGACGTACTGGTTCGGAATATTAATTTTAACAGCAATTCAAAACCTTTTGCTCACGTAATGTCAAATTAACAGTGTCAAATGCAAGGCAATTTTCTGTACTTTGTCGCTGTATTCATTTCACTGTTTTCACACGCCGAGCAGCTACGGCGTGCGTGTATGTAAATCGTTGCAGGCAATTCCCGTCGCGTAACCACCGACCAAGTATTCATCCTTAAACATTATACGTAAAATGAATTCAAATAAAAATATACACCAACAAAGGGAAAGTGCTGACACATACATGGCCTGAGCTAGAAATCGCCTCGATCATCTACGAGCGATAATTGTGTAGGCAATGAAATTAATAACGTAACAGAAAAAAATCTTTGAGAGTTGCTAACTGCTTTACAACAAACTAATGATTTACAAATTACGATTTTTTGAAATGATAGGAGACTTTATAGACGGCCTGTAGTAATGTTGCGGTTTGTCCACAGTACAGCGACAGTACAATTGGCCGAATTGAATGCCAAGCAGGAGGGAAAGAAAACTGCCGTGTCACAAAGGTGTGCGCCTCATCACAAAGCAATCCTGGTTTGCGGTTTCTATTGTCCCTAGCAACAATAGAACGACATTAAACCGAAACATTCGTTTTCGCAGTCCATTTCTACGTGCATCTGTTCCATTTCTTAGACAAACTGAGCAAGGTGTCTCAGTGGTTGACGGAGGACTCGTACCCAGGAGGACGGCAATTGGAATTCGTGTGAGTTCATCTAGATTCAGTGTTTTTCCGTTATTTCCGTAAATCGCTTAAAGTAAATGCCGGGTTGGTTCCTTTGGAAGGAACACGGTCGATTTCCTTCCTCATCCTTTCGCAATCCGAGCTTGTGCTCCGTCTGTAATGACCTCTTTGTCGACGGCACGTTAAACCCTAACCTCCGTTTTCTTCCTTCTTGGATAATTTGAGCACAGCACACAATTTTTCTTCTCCTTGTGACCACCTAACAGCTCCAGATACTTGACGCGAGTTTCCTTGTATTTACATCCTCCGCTTAGTCACCGTGTATGCACGGCATTAATAACCTCAGGAAGCAACTGCGAATGAGTAAGTCACTGCTAAGAATCACTAGTGCATAAAGTAGTACGTGCTCCTGTGACCAGACATTGTTTGTTTCGATTTACTCTGGAGCTCGTCTCGGGTCACTGGCGGTGTAAGTAATGCGATCGAAATCAATTGATTCCTCCTTCCTCCGATAAGGCTGTCCCCGGTCAAGTACATTAAATTGCTTGCGCTCGTGGACCATTTTCCTCTGCAATCCAAAACGACAGGTGCGGCGTGTTTTACAAGGGAACTCGTGTGCGGATGAAGAATTACACATCCGGGCCTCTAAATTGTGTTCTCGGATCAGGGCGTGTGTCGTGATGCATTCGCATAGGCACAAACGTGAGACAAAATTACATTCCTAGAAGTACCATTTCCAAAATACATATATTAAAAGAAGAAGCAGTTAAAAGTTGGAGAGAATGCCTAAGAAAAGTAAGAATGACAATTTTGAGAGTCCGGTCATAGCATAAGGTTTGTCTAACGCAGTTCTGCTATCTATTTCCTTTATCTCAGAATACATCAAGCATCCGCACTGTATTCTCAGAACAAGGCCCGCTATTCTGTTCTTCCACCAAGCTTACGATGAAAATTTTTTTTCTTGAAATGAAACATTTGTTTCCACATTTAGTCCATCTGATGATGCCCCAAAAGGGCGAAAAGCGTCAGTTGTTGTAAATAAAAAGATTCTTTAACAGAGACTGTTTCATTTCAAGAAATTCATAACCATTTGCTGTACTAGGCGCTCAGCATGAAGTGGAACCATTTTTACTTGATTACAATTTTCATCGACGCCTCCATGTCCTCTATGTGCATTCCATATATCATCCACATAATGGAAATAATCATGTTCCATTCTTAAAAAATTGTAATACGTTAGTGAAACTCTCTGAAAAATGACAAATAAACTACGTTCGTAACTTCACAGAAGTCGAGTATACAAACAGTGATCCAATACTGTCAAATGTTTTTTATTCCAGTCTTTGATCACAATAACAATTCCTTAGACGATGACCGTTTCAGTCCGTAATGACCATCCTCAGATCTTTTTTATACCATGTCCTAAAGTCCATGGCCTTATCACTTTAGGACATGGTGTAAAAAAGATCTGAGGATGGTCATTACGGACTGAAACGGTCATCGTCTAAAGAATTAATATTGTGATCAAAGACTGGAATAAAAAACATTTGAGTAACGTTTCTTACCCAGAATGAAATTTTCACACTGCAGCGGTGTGCGCTGATTTGAGACTTCCTGGCAAGTTAAAACTATCGGACAGACATCGAACTCGGGGAATTTGCTTTCTGCGGGCAAGTGCTCTGCCATTTTTTTTAGTTATTTCCTCGCATTTCTGAATATACATAAGCCTACAGAAAAACAGAGAAGCTAATTTTAGACACCGCCACTTTACACTAAACTTAAGAAGCCCCAAAGAAAAGCTTCACCATATCAGGCGTTTGTCCCTTACAGTTGAGGTTCCAATTACGTCTTCCAAAAACGGGAAAGGAGGGCACAAAGAAGTTTTTTTTTTTTTAAGATATCTCCATCGCACCAGCTTGTCTTCGCAAAGACTGGCGGTTACCATCGATATCAGCGGGAGAAAACCCAAGGCGACTGCAGACCGTCGATACACGTCTTCTCGCAAATGTGTATGAATAGCCGTTGAGGGAATCGAATCTGTAAAATGGAAGACAGGACGTATGTCAGCTGCTCCTTGCATGATCCAGCTGCGGGACGGTTGCGAAACGCACTCCGGAGAAGATTCGAGAAATATTGTTGGTACTTAGGGTGCCTAACAAATGCACAATCTCGGTCGTTAAAGTATTGCCATAAATCGAGGGCTGATTTGTCACCGCTGCCAAACAGCACGTGCATATCGTGCCCTCTAATCCAAGTCACTGGGTAGGTCTTCGCCCTCGGGAAATAGTCCGTGACCAGGAGGAGAGTCCGATGAAGGGCAGATGTTGTTGTGGTCTTCAGTCCTGAGACTGGTTTGATGCAGCTCTCCATGCTACTCTATCCTGTGCAAGCTTTTTCATCTCCCAGTACCTACTGCAACCTACATCCTTCTGAATCTGCTTAGTGTATTCATCTCTTGGTCTCCCTCTACGATTTTTACCCTCCACGCTGCCCTCCAATACTAAATTGGTGATCCCTTGGTGCCTCAGAACATGTCCTACCAACCGATCCCTTCTTCTGGTCAAGTTGTGCCACAAACTTCTCTTCTGCCCAATCCTATTCAATACTTCCTCATTAGGTATGTGATCTACCCATCGAATCTTCAGCATTCTTCTGTAGCACCACATTTCGAAAGCTTCTATTCTCTTCTTGTCCAAACTATTTATCGTCCATGTTTCACTTCCATACATGGCTACACTCCATACGAATACTTTCA
Organism: Schistocerca americana; assembly: GCF_021461395.2. Lineage (NCBI taxonomy): Eukaryota > Metazoa > Arthropoda > Insecta > Orthoptera > Acrididae > Schistocerca > Schistocerca americana. The sequence goes on from NC_060121.1 coordinate 155,209,524, forward strand.
GAAATGACTTCCTGACACTTAAATCAATACTGGATGTTAACAAATTTCTCTTCTTCAGAAACGCTTTCCTTGCCATTGCCAGCGTACATTTTATATCCTCTCTACTTCGACCATCATCAGTTATTTTGCTCCCCAAATAGCAAAACTCCTTTACTACTTTAAGTGCCTCATTTCCTAATCTAATTCCCTCAGCATCACCCGACTTAATTAGACTACATTCCACTATCCTTGTTTTGCTTTTGTTGATGTTCATCTTATATCCTCCTTTCAAGACACTGTCCATTCCATTCAACTGCTCTTCCAAGTCCTTTGCTGTCTCTGACAGAATTACAATGTCATCGGCGAACCTCAAAGTTTTTATTTCTTCTCCATGAATTTTAACACCTACTCCTAATTTTTCTTTTGTTTCCTTTACTGCCTGCTCAATATACAGATTGAACAACATCGGGGAGAGGCTACAACCCTGTCTCACTCCTTTCCCAACCACTGCTTCCCTTTCATGCCCCTCGACTCTTATAACTGCCATCTGGTTTCTGTACAAATTGTAAATAGCCTTTCGCTCCCTGTATTTTACCCCTACCACCTTTAGAATATGGAAGACAAAACGTCAAACGTCGTTCGTTTCGCCGCAGACAAGCCGGTGGCCATAGGTGTCTTCCTCGCCACATGTGGTACACAATGGCGAAGCCACCAGATGTATCCGGTGCACACATGACTGGCATACCTGCTTTCCATGAACCGCCACTTTCCAGGTGGACTGGACGTCTGACGCAAGAGTAGGGGTATGCATTGCCCGCCACATGGCGTTCCACCAGTTAGGACATGTTTTTCTTCAATCACATGCGGCAGAAGCCGCAATTGCAGCGACGCATATACCGTCTTGATCGTCGGTAGGTGCTGGAAGGGAGAAACGCGGTCCGGATTGCAGCTGTATTCAAGAAAGAAATGGCTCAAGTAGAAAGAGGAAGCTGGAACATGTATAAGCGGCACTGGGGCAACGAGAGAGCTCGAGGTAAGGACTCTAATCAGTAGGCTGATGAGGCAAGTCAGAATACGTCGCCAGCTCTTGGCAGGCGTGCTCACAAAGAGGGTACTTGCTCATAGTGGACATGGCAAAGTTCAAAAAATGTGTGTGAAATCTTATGGGACTTAGCTGCTAAGGTCATCAGTCCCTAAGCTTACACACTACTTAACCTAAATTATCCTAAGGACACACACCCATGCCCAAGGGCGGACTCGAACCTCCGCCGGGACATGACAAAGACTGAGGCCTCCTTATCTCTTTGGGAGCATGAGGGGCCCATAGCTGACATGCCTTGCCTTACAAGGGAATCCCATGCGGTCAGCATGGGTCAGGCCATTGACGGCGGGATGGGGAAAGTCTGGGCCACGTGGGAGATTCGTGTGGCTGCATAAACGTAAGTATGCGGTTCCGTTGCATAATTTCCAGGGTCCGGAGTCGATGGTCAGGGAGCTCCTCCTGGAACCGGCGTAATAAGCGCCTTGTAAAAGAGTTAGTGCCGGGAAGGGGGGATATAATTGTTACATCCCACTCCTGACACAAATTGTAAGAGCACGAGGTTTGGGGATGGAGAGAGAAACTTCTGACACCAGTGCTAATGTATAAAATGGCAGGGAAGGGGGAAGAAGGCTATTAAATATAGCTCGTGGCCGCAGTGTGCAGGAGGTCGAACGGTCAGGATTTGATAGTGGGCATTCAGGGCTGCCGTTAAATGACAAAACAGAAAATTAAGTACAATGAAGAGGATATATTTCAATATGTGGAGTACAAAGAGCGCGCCTAGGGTCGGAAGTTAGCAGGTTTAGGCCAGTCTAGGAGGTCGAACAATTAATTAAAGTTTCAGCGTTGTAAAAACATCTTAAGGCCCATGCACACGCTGACGTCAACTGCGTGCGGCTGATACTAGAAGTCAGTGGTGAGGTATGGACGTACTCCGTGTGGAAGGTGGTTAATAACTATGGTACTAGTTACTAACCACCTTCCACACAGAGCACGTCCATACCTCACGACTGACTTCTAGTATCAGCCACACGCATTTGACTTCAACAAGTGTATGGGTCTGAAGATGACGTTGTTGAAACGTTGAAACTAGTTGCCAAAATAAAATCGACACCTTAAATACAGCTGGAGGAATCTCTTCATTTTTAATATAAATTAATTAAAATGGACAACGGAACGTCCGCAGCTCGTGGTCGTGCGGTAGCGTTCTCGCTTCCCGCGCCCGGGTTCCCGGGTTCGATTCCCGGCGGGGTCAGGGATTTTCTCTGCCTCGTGATGACTGGGTGTTGTGTGATGTCCTTAGGTTACTTAGGTTTAAGTAATTCTAAGTTCTAGGGGACTGATGACCATAGATGTTAAGTCCCATAGTGCTCAGAGCCATTTGAACCATTTTTTTTGACAACGGAACAGAAAGCAGTTAATGTTGACTTCCGTTGGTGGCCGGTCGCGAAGAGCAGAGCCAGAGGCTCTGCCTTCCAAGAAAACGTCTGTTCTGCTCGAGGTCTGGATTACAAGAGAGAGAATCAGCTGTGTTCGGCACCGCAGAAGACTCCAGCATCCACACACGTGATCGGTATCCCACGCACGCCATTGGCTAAAACCAATGGCGTGAATTCGCTAGGAGTTTCAGCAGAGGGCTCAGGGGGTCTCCTGTCAGCAGCTTTAACCTGACAGGCCTCGGTTTTGAAGGGCAAGCGACTTGTGTCACGTAGACACGACGTGAATTACTCTGGGAGAAAACTTGTAAAGATTTCACTGGGCCTTTGAAATAAATTTTTTAAACTAATTCCCTAAAATATTCCTTGACTGGCTGCCATACTGTACAGGGTGGGCCGCAGATCGTCACAAGTTGGCATCAACTGATCTACCCAGGCACGACTCACGGCCCGTCCTCACAGCTCTACTTCCGTCAGTACCTCGTCTCCGCCAGTCCAAACTCCACAGTTTCATATCAGCGCCCACTCCGCTGCAGAGTGAAAATTTCATTCTGGGAACATCCCCCCAGTCTCGTTGTGGCTAAGCCATGTCACCGCAATATCCTTCCTTCCAGGAGCGCAGCTTCACAGGAGAACTGTGGAGTTTGGACTGTAGGAGTCGGGGTACTGGCTGAAGTATAGTTGTCAGGCAGTCGCGGGACTCGTGCTTGGGTAGATCAGTCGGTAGAGCACTTTCCCGCGAAAGGGCAAGGTTTCGAGTCCAAGTCTCGGCCCAACATACATTTTTAATCTGCCCGGAAGTTTCAACGAATGTAAAAGATAAGAGACCGAAACGACAACCTAATGTAAGGTGGGTGGATGGCATTAAAAATATGATGGAGCAACAGGCAATATATAGCGGATGCCAAATGGCTGACGCTGATGCTCAGTATATAAACACCTTTTTAATAATTATGACAAATATATTTTTTTACCTTTTCTAGACATTATAAACCTGATGTAATGGGCTGAAAGAGAATACTTGATCTTTTCCCGGCGTAGTGAATATTCCATGAGGTCTCGGGCTTGCAGCTGGAGAAAGACAACCTTGCGAAGGAGCTAGAAGATCTACAATCGGCATTTAAAGACAATGGATATTCTTCACATTAAATTAGGACAGCCTTAATGAGGAGTAAAGGTGACCATTCACAAAATAAAGAAGAGAAGGAGCTGTTTAATTCCAAATAGTGTTCCTCCGAAATGTCGGCAACATTTCATCTACATTAGACAAAATCTTAAAGAACACCATGGTAAAGTAAATTTACGACCGCTGTAAATACCGATGCTCCTCTACACTCGGCAAAAGATGGTCTGGGCTGATGTCGACAGACTATTTTGACAGTGTGGCGAAGAGTGCACTGCTTATACAGCACGCACAGTTCATGAAAGGTGTGTGGCGGATGGCAGCCTGCTGGCCTCGGATGAAGCCATATCCGACAGAGGGTGAGAACCTACGCGAATGCGTCACCGTGCCAATTTTTCGCTATGAAGTCAGCGACGTGCACCAGCCGAAGTATCGTGACATGTCGACGTCATCCTGTTGCAACCCCGAAACCTCACGGAAAGTGAAAGAGAATTAATTACGAGGTCCGTTCAAAAAACTCCGGAACGTTTGTAATTTGTCGCCAATGGTGTGTTGGAGCGAAATGCGGTTGGCAGCCCTGAAACTGCCTGTGTTTCATGTGTAACTGCCGGAAGTTTCATTGTTGTGTGTCTGTTAGGCCGGTATTACACTATCAAATTTCTTTGTCCAAAATCTTTGTCCAATATCTTTGTCAAAGATATTTGATAGTGTAATAGGGACTTTGTCAAATGTCGTCCAATATTTGATCAAATCTAGGGCCTCGCTGTATATTTGATCAAAGAAACCGCTTGTCTTCTGTTCACTGCAATGTGAAATGTTACATGGAGCGCTAGCATCGCTGCAGCGTTCTGTCGTCTGTAGTGTTTTTATAACCATTGCCGGTAAATACAATTGGTGTGTGCCGACAACTACAAAATTAATAGAGATGTCTGAAGCTGATGAGGCGCTTTACAACGTGAGGCACCCTGAATACAAAAATAGATTAAGAAGATTGGAGACCTAACCTGACCTAACCTAACCTAACCTAACATAACCCTCTCCTGCAGCAAGGAATCGGAGTGTTATAGTGAGCCTGTCTTCTGAAGATGTAGCAGTTCTTAAGTGAATATTGTGCTTTGTAATATGAGGATACACTTCATTGAACACATACAGAAATGTATGCTCATCCATTCTTAAGTAATTGATGTACGACTTGACGTCTTCCACTGTAAGCTCACGTAACAAGTTTTGTTGAATCCTTTTATCGTGTCGTCGTAAAACCCACGGCTTCAGCCAGATTAGATTAGTTTTTTCGTTCCATAGATCCGTGCTGAGGAGATCCTCGTGGATGTGGAACATGTCGATTTTTTTAAGCTGAAATAACAGTACTAATAGTATGAATAAATACAATACATCATTTGTTTCTATTAAAAATTTCGCCAATGGAGTAGAAGGAGTTGGTCAGTAGTAAGTCTTTCAGGCTCCTTTTAAACTGATCTTTATTTCTAACTAAATTTTTTATGTTTGCTGGCAAATTATTGAAGATGAGTGTTCCTGAGTAGTGGACCCCTTTTTGAACTAAAGTAAGCGCTTTTAAGTCCTTGTGCAGATCATTTTTGTTCCTGGTATTGTATGTATGAACTGAGTTGTTTGTTGGAAAAAGAGATATATTATTTACGACAAATTTCATTAAGTAGTAAATATACTGAGAGGCAGTATTTAGTATACCCAGTTCTTTGAAGAGGTTTCTGCAGGAGGTCCGTGAATTTACTCCACAAATAATACGTATTACACGCTTTTGGACCTTGAAAACTTTTGTTTGACTTCAAGATTTACCCCCAAAATGTTATCCCATATGACATTATGGAACGAAAGTATGCAAGCTTTTTCATTTTTATGTTGCCTATGTCTGCTAACACTCGAATTGCAAATACAGATTTGTTAAGGCCTTTCTGCGGTTCTGTGGTGTGCTCCTCCCAACTGAATTTATTATCAAGTTGTAATCGCAGGACTTTTAAGACTGTCAACCTCGTATGTATGGTTCCATTTTTCCCCCCACTTCTTTTGCGCATGTGCACACAATGCAACTGGAGTACGTAGAACTGCTGCGGTTAAATAACAAGTTGTTGTCAGCCATCTTGAACTTTGACGAAAAATTTGATGACAGTGTAATACCCCTCCTAGCGCTACGTCAAAGATCTTTGTCAAATATATTGGACGGAATATTGGATCACATCTTTGATCAAATCTTTGACAAAGAAATTTGATAGTGTAATACCGGCCTTAGTTATTGTTCTGTGCTACATTGAGTAGAACGTTGGGTAGTACAGTTTGCGAATTTCTAAATGGGAGAGTTAGACGAACAAAACGTCTACATTAAATTTTGGGTGAAAAGAAAACCTTTACAGAGACACATTCAGTGATGGAGGAAGCCTACAGTGATGAGTGCTTAAGTCGTACTCGGTGTTATGGTTTACATGGTTTAAAAACTCTCCGACGGAAGTTAAAGATGGCCCTGGTGCAGGACGCCCTTCGACGTCTACGATGACGTTCGTGTCAGGAACGTCAACGAAACTGTGGGCACCAATCGAAGACTGACAGCCCGAGAGTTTGCAGAAGGGTGTAACGTTTCAGCTGGATCATGTCATGAAATTCTGACACAGCATCTTCGAATGCTTCGTGTGGCCGCCAAATTCGCCCCACGGCTCATGAGTCACGCCTTAACCGGTGCACAAAAAACGAAATCACTGTGCTGCCTCATCCCTCGTACTCACCAGACGTGGCCCCTGCGGAGTTCTTTTAGTTTCCAAAATTGGAAACCCCGTTGAAAGGACGAAAATTTGCAACGATAGAGGATATAAAAGAAAATTCGCGGACAGCGCTTCGCGCGATCCAGCAAAAAGCGTACCGAGACTGCTTCCGGAAGTGGAAAAGGAGTTTGCAGCGGTGTGTCAACTGTGGAGCAGAGTATTTCGGAGATCATGCGCAATAAGTAAAAGGGGGTAAGCGTCGAAAAATTTTGTGGACAAAGTTCCGGAATTTTTTGAACAGACCTCGAATATCGATGACAACCCACCATCTTTCGCGTCAGGAGCAAGTGAATGAATTTAGATCAAGAAAATAAGCCACAGTCTGGTTCCTTTATTGTTACCAGAACCTTCTTTCAAGAATGCTTGACTCTTTCTCTAACTATCTGTAATGTTTATCTTTCCAGTGGTTGTTCATTGATTTGGTTTATTTGTTGCTAAACGCTTTGTTTTACATCCTGTTGAGCTGTTGTCTTGTTTCCTTTGAGTTAAAAGAACGTCATCCACGCCTGCCGTAGCTGATTCTTAATCCTTTGCAATATTTACGCCATTGAGAACTTTTAACATTACAGCGCGTCAGCAATCGTGGATAAATTAATGATTATAAAGAATCCGCCTCGATTGCAAATAGAAACCGGTTGTTGACCTGGGTTTCGGCGCGGATAACCACGCCTTCTACGGAACACACTAAAACTACAAACTGCGTAGAGAGGCATGATCCTTTTCGGCGTTCTGTAATAACGTTGGACCATGCCTCTTTAGGCAGTTTGCAGTTTTAGTGTGTTCCGAAGAAGGCGTGGTTATCCGCGCCGAAACCTAGGTCAACATCCGGTTTATATTTGCAATCGAGGAGGATTCTTTATAATCATTAAATTTACGCCAGTCCTGAACTTTTCTTTGAGTTCATAGGTTCCTCAGCGTAACAATGAAGCAGTATCAAACAGTAGTGTTAGGTAATTGTTTCCTGGTGGCCTCCAATTTAATTAAAATATGGGTATCTGCTGTAGTTGGTTTCAGATTTTGTTTTGTTGCCTTGTTATCAAGAATACTGGAAATGAATAGCGATATAGGTAAACATGTCAGCTACCGAAGAAGCTGTGTAACAGAGTGATTCGCGAGAAACTAATCAAGCGAGAAAAAAGAGCGGCGAAATGAGATATGAGGCTTCAGTACATTTCAATTTATCTGGCCTAAATTTCGCTGACTCATGCGGGAAAGAACTTACGTTAGTTTTCGGGAAAACCGTGCACAGCTACACAAAATTTTATCTCGTCGTGTAGTATCTAATCTCAGCTTCAGTAAACTCTTGAGATTATTTCGCGCGGTCGATGGAAACACAGCCCCCAGTAGCGCAGCTGTTTACAATACGATAAGCTGCTCTGATGAGCCTCCACTTTCAAGCCGATTTTTTTTTTTCTTTATTGAATTTCAATCGGGCTGGCAGCAGCATATGCGCTGCTCTTCAGCCAAAAGACAATAATGATACAACAGAAGACATTTAAAATTACAAAGGAGAAAATATGGCGGACAAAAATATAAAAAAGAGGAACATAATGGACGAGGAGAGACAAGAAGGGGGCGACTGTAAAATGGAGACAAAAACCTTAAAACTATTGAGCTCAAAAAACCACACACTGGGACAATTAAAAGAACACAAGGCGAAGTATAACCAGAGCATAAAAGTATCGACGGACGGTGTAGCACACAGCAATCACTAACAGTTCAAACGGAAGACTTCATCGCCAATTATACAGCGTATCTGAGTATTGTAGGTACGAGTACAAACGAAAGGCGCGAGCAGAGGACAATGAAACAGGGAAATAATTCTACTAAACGTAGGTTAAGAAACCAACGGTTTCTACGATACGACGTATGCACAAGAGCATTCATGCTTGTTACAACATTGTTAATGTCTAACGCTACGTTTATTTCGAAATACCACAAGAGACATAGATTACGAGTTGATAAACTGCCCTCGTTTCCTTTAACGATTATTCCGGAACCCGAGTGCTGGTAAACAGCGTTTCAATGAGTGTAACGGTCGTGACTCGCCAATAGATGGCCTCCCAAATCCCCCGACTTGAACCCGTTACGTTTTTTTGTATGGGGATATTTACAGGGTGTTTCAAAAATGACCGGTATATTTGAAACGGCAATAAAAACTAAACGAGCAGCGATAGAAATACACCGTTTGTTGCAATATGCTTGGGACAACAGTACATTTTCAGGCGGACAAACTTTCGAAATTACAGTAGTTACAATTTTCAACAACAGATGGCGCTGCAAGTGATGTGAAAGATATAGAAGACAACGCAGTCTGTGGGTGCGCCATTCTGTACGTCGTCTTTCTGCTGTAAGCGTGTGCTGTTCACAACGTGCAAGTGTGCTGTGGACAACATGGTTTATTCCTTAGAACAGAGGATTTTTCTGGTGTTGGAATTCCACCGCCTAGAACACAGTGTTGTTGCAACAAGACGAAGTTTTCAACGGAGATTTAATGTAACCAAAGGACCGAAAAGCGATACAATAAAGGATCTGTTTGGAAAATTTCAACGGACTGGGAACGTGACGGATGAACGTGCTGGAAAGGTAGGGCGACCGCGTACGGCAACCACAGAGGGCAACGCGCAGCTAGTGCAGCAGGTGATCCAACAGCGGCCTCGGGTTTCCGTTCGCCGTGTTGCAGCTGCGGTCCAAATGACGCCAACGTCCACGTATCGTCTCATGCGCCAGAGTTTACACCTCTATCCATACAAAATTCAAACGCGGCAACCCCCCAGCGCCGCTACCATTGCTGCACGAGAGACATTCGCTAACGATATAGTGCACAGGATTGATGACGGCGATTGCATCTGGGCAGCATTTGGTTTACTGACGAAGCTTATTTTTACCTGGATGGCTTCGTCAATAAACAGAACTGGCGCATATGGGGAACCGAAAAGCCCCATGTTGCAGTCCCATCGTCCCTGCATCCTCAAAAAGTACTGGTCTGGGCCGCCATTTCTTCCAAAGGAATCATTGGCCCATTTTTCAGATCCGAAACGATTACTGCATCACGCTATCTGGACATTCTTCGTGAATTTGTGGTGGTACAAACTGCCTTAGACGACACTGCGAACACCTCGTGGTTTATGCAAGATGGTGCCCGGCCACATCGCACGGCCGACGTCTTTAATTTCCTGAATGAATATTTCGATGATCGTGTGCTTGTTTTGGGCTATCCGAAACATACAGCAGGCGGTGTGGATTGGCCTCCCTATTCGCCAGACATGAACCCCTGTGACTTCTTTCCGTGGGCACACTTGAAAGACCAGGTGTACCGCCAGAATCCAGAAACAATTGAACAGCTGAAGCAGTACATCTCATCTGCATGTGAAGCCATTCCGCCAGACACGTTGTCAAAGGTTTCGGGTAATTTCATTCAGAGACTACGCCATATTATTGCTACGCATGGTGGATATGTGGAAAATATCGTACCATAGAGTTTCCCAGACCGCAGCGGCATCTGTTGTTGACAATTGTAACTACTGTAATTTCGAAAGTTTGTCTGCCTGAAAATGTACTGTTGTCCCAAGCATATTGCAACAAACGGTGTATTTCTATCGCTGCTCGTTTAGTTTTTATTACCGTTTCAAATATACCGGTCATTTTTGAAACACCCTGTAAAAGCTTTGGCGTATTCTAACATTGTTTATAGTTTCGACGAACTCTGTAAAGACATAGCGGGCGGTTGTCAGTGCATTCGGACCACAGCCGGGAATTTTCACCGCGTACGAGCATCGGTGAGGGGACGTTCTAAAATTTGCGTTCACATGAACGGTGGCCATCTGGGACAATGCGGTTAGGATTATCGTGTATTCCGTTCATGTACTCCGTCGTAATGTGTCCTATCGGGGACTATAATTATATCCGGATCTACGTTTATTAGGATTCTTTGCTTGTTTCATTGTTATCTACTCCATCTTTTCGTTTACACTTTTGATAGTCAAACGCTCTGTCTATTTGTTGTCGCTGAAGTGGTTCCGATAGTAGATGTGCGCATGTCATCATTATTTCGATGTTTTGGCACCGGGAAGGTATCGGTTGGGAAATCAGAAACATTGCCGCACAGTTGCAACGTGTTCCAAAGGATTGTTACAAGGAGATCCTGGCAGGAAGGTACAGCCGCCTATTGCGAAAGTGAATTCCGCCGACAACGGTCGCTTTCTTCTGCGTGTTGGAGACTTGTGTTTTAAGTGTACCTGTTGAGTGTATGTAACTGTAACGAATATGTGTCTAGTGTGATATCGTGTACGTTTTTACGTTCATGGGACAAGGGAGAAATTCAAACCCTGTGCCGGTACATAGGGTTTTCCTCCGTTAGGCTGAACGTCCCCAGCTGACTGCCGAATCACAATACCGAGCGAGGTGGCGCAGTGGTTAGCGCAGTGGACTAGCATTCGAGAGGACGACTGTCCAAATCCGCGATCGGCCATCTTGATTTAGCTTTTTCTTTATTCCCGTAAACGGCTTCAGGGCAAATGCCGGGATGGTTCCTTTGAAAGCGCACGGCTGACTTCCTTCCTTAATCCCACGGGAACGATGACTTCGCTGTTTGTTTCCTCTCCCAAATCAGCCAACCAACGAATCACCATGAACAGTATCACAGGCCCTGACTCGATGGGACTCTGAGGAGAAGTTTGGATTGCACTTCACGACACTGGCGTAAAGTCGACTCATAAGGAACACTGCTACACTACCGCCCCTCGCCGGCCATATACTGTGGTGATAGTGCCTTCCACCACCGGATTCGAAACATCTTACCTTTAAGTAGAGCGTCACCGCACAGGCGCGCGTTAGCGACCTCAGCTACGAAGGCACGTTAAGAATGTTGTGTTGATCTGATATTTCCCCTCTTCAGACTCATTTTCAGGTCAATAAATTCACGTTTATGAGCAAAAATAAGTAAAGAATTGCAGACATTGCACCCATTCTCCTGACCCTACCATGAAAAAGTATTGGTTGCATTAATATCAGTTGGCTGTATTAATATCAGTTGATTGGATTAATATCAAACTGCCGGAAAAAAATGCAGCATCCTCAAGGACTGTGTTCAGTGGTTCCACGGTGTAATGTTTGCTTACTGAGGGGTTGCAGTGTTAGCTATTCATGTATCACGGTCATCGGCTATCAGATGGCGCTTATGAGCGAGTTTTTTTGCGTGGCCTCCGAGTTTGTTTGCGTCGCCGTCCTCCGCAGCAAGCTGAGAAATATTATTTTTAAATAAAAACTGCCTTTTCTTGCTGCATTGCTTTTTATTTCTCCCAGATGCGTTTCGCATTTTTTACAGTAACACATCAGTGTGATCTAGAATTATACAGTTTTGTTTTAATCTGCTATTTGTAGGTTATAAAGTAGTTCACTTCTTCTTCTTCTTCTTCTTTTGCTACTGCCTTTGTCCTGCATCATACACAGGGTCGGCACGGTTAAGTACGGATTTGGCGTGTTTAATTTTTAAGGGGTGGCCGGATGCCCTTCTTGCCGCCACACTATACCCCTGGGACGGAATTAGTGTACACCAGGTCTGCTTCTAGTGCAAGAAATAGTGTGAATGTGTTTCAAATGTCTGCGAGTTGTGTAACTGAGGCGGGACGTGGGGACCAGCCCGGTATTCACCTAACGGGACGTGGAAAACCGCCTAAAAACCACATCCAGGCTGGCCGGCACAGCGGCCCGCGTCGTTAATCCGCCAGGCGGATTCGATCCAGGGCCGGCGCGCCTACGCTTGTTCAGGAAAGCAGTTCACTTATTGTTTTTATGTAAATATGTGATTACTTACATTTCTTCACGTTTTTGGTTGGCACCTGCTTTTCCTCTCTTCTGGTCACATGCTGGAGGTCGCACTACAGCTCTGTTTACGAAATATGTTTCTATGTTCTGAACTTTTTTTAATCCCACTTTTATCTTGTTTGCCCTTATTATTGTGATGCTCTATCGGTCTTCTGTCACTAATCATAGATATTTGATCGAAAATAGGCTATCTGTGTGCTCTCTGTCTTGACTCTGCAGGCAGTAGCTGTGATGAGTTTAGAGATGAACTGTGTCTGCAGTATTCAATCTAGGGTACAACCATGCGCCACCTAGGAGTACTCCTGTTGATGAGCCTAAGCCATTTGAACGGGGTCGCATTGTGGGCCTGCGGGAAGCTGGATGGACGTGTCAAAGCATTGCTTCACACGCTGTGCACAATGCAGAGGTATTGCGCAGCCGCTTTCAACAGCTGGAACATTTCCACACTTGCAGACCAGATTCTGGATGTCCGCGTAATAAAGACCCACCTCAAGATGGAGCATTATGAGAGCAGGTTGGTTGTTTGATTTGGAGGAAGGGGACCGAATAGCGAGGGCACCATCCCCATCGGATTAGGAAAGAACGGGGAAGGAAGTCGGCCGTCCCCTTTCAAAGGAACCATTTGCCTGGAGTGATTTAGGGAAACCACGGAAAACCGAAATCAGGATGGCCGGACGCGGGTTTGAACATTCGTCCTCCTGAATGCGAGTCCAGTGTGCCACTGCGCCACCTCCCTCGGTGTGTGCGAGCAGCGGTGGATGACCGAACATCATCCAGCGACGACATCCGGGCACATGTTCTACCTGCTGCCTCATGGAGGACTATTTTGGAGAGTCTGCTTGCACCAGGATTAAGGTCAGTTGCACCTCTGGTCAGGCTACCACAGTCACCACCACTCTGGCGTCGTGAAAGAGTTGACTGGAGGGCGGAATGGCGCTACGTTGTCTGCAGCGATGAGAGTGGTTTCTGACTGTAGGCGGGTGACGGGCGCACACGTGTATGACGTAGGTCTGTAGAGCTACCTATTACAGACTGCATCCGATCCCGACACACAGATCCCATTGCAGGATTCGTGGTGTAGCCATCAGCTACAACTGGCGGTCACATATGGTCTTTCTGCGAGGTAAAGTAACTAGTGCCCGCTACATGGCACAGGCTGTTATCCCCGTGCTACTGCCATTTATTCGTCAAGAAGGTGATGTACTTTTTCAACAGGACAATGCACGTACATATACGGCTGCTATGACGCACCGTGCTCTTCGTGGCGTTCAAGGCTGCCCTGCCCAGCGCGACCACCAGATCTCTCGCCAAATGAACACGTATGGGGTATGATGAAGCAGGAACTTACTCCTTCTCCACGCCTGCAGGAACCATCCCCGAAAGATCCGTACCTAAAGTCTGGAAGCTTGCACAAGTCACACAAATACCCAAGAAAGGAAACGGGAGTAATCCGTTGAATTACTGACCCATATCACTAACGTCGATTTGCAATAGGGTTTTGGAACATATTCTGTGTTCGAACATAATGAATTATCTCGAAGAGAACGATTTATTGACTAATAGCCAGCATGGATTCAGGAAAAATCGTTCTTCCGAAACATAACTAGCTCTCTGATCTCACGAAGTGAGTGCTGTCGACAGACGTTGTCAAACTGATTCCGTATTTTTAGATTTTCAGAAGGCTTTCCACACTGTTCCTCACAAGTGTCTTCTAATCAAATAGCGTCCCTACGGAGTATCGTCTCGTTTGTGCGACTGGATTCGTGAGTTCCTGTCAGGTAGATCACAGTTCGTAGTACCTAACGGAAAGTCATCGAGCAAAACAGAAGTAATATCTGGCTTCACCCAAGGAAGTGTTATAGGCCCTCTGCTGCTCCTGATCCACACAGGAAACAATCTCACAAGGGAACCTCCCCATCGGACCCCCCTCAGATTTAGTTATAAGTTGACACAGTGGATAGTCCTTGAAAAACTGAACACAGATCAATTAACAAAACAGGTAGAAGTCGTGTGGAACTATGAAAAAATAAAGAAAATGTACAAACTGAGTAGTTTATGTGTAACATAATTAAAATCAAGGAGTCCGTAATACCATTAGCGCCGTGGTCCCGTGGTTAGCGTGAGCAGCTGCGGAGCGAGAGGTCCTTGGTTCAACCCCTCCCTCTGAAAATTTTTTATTTTCAGTTTATGTGGCAAACTCTTATGTTTTCATCACTTTCTTGGGAGTGATTATCACATCCACAAGAAAACCTAAATCGGGCAAGGTAGAAGAATGTTTTTACCCATTCGCCAAGTGTACAAGTTAGGTGGGTCGACAACATGCCGTCACCAGTGTCGTATGGAATATATCAGACGTGTTTTCCTGTGGAGGAATCGGTTGACCTATGACCTTCCGATCAAATGTTTTCGGTTCCCATTGGAGAGGCACGTCCTTTCGTCTACTAATCGCACGGTTTTGCGGTGCGGTCGCAAAACACAGACACTAAACTTATTACAGTGAACAGAGACGTCAATGATCGAACGGACAGATCATAACTTTGCGAAAATAAAAAAAGTAAATTTTTCACTCGAGGAAATACTTGAACCAATGATCTCATGACCCGCAGCTGCTCACGCTAACCACGGGACCACGGCACTCCTGGGCTGACAGGGTCCTTGATGTTAATTATGTTGCGCGTCAACTACTCAGTATGTATATTTTCCTTATTTTTTTCATAGTTCCACACAATTTCTTCCTGTTTTCTCGATCGATCTGTGTTCCGTTTTTCAAGGCCTATCCACTGTGCCAGCTTATAACTAAATCTGAGGGGGATGCGATAGGGAGGTTTCCTTGTCAGCAGTGCTCTTAGATTGTTTGCAGATGATGCTGGCATCTACCGTCTTGTAAAGTCATCAGATGATCAAAACCAACTGCAAGATAATTGACAAGATATCTGTACGGCGCAGAAAGTGGCAATTGACTCTAAATAATGGAAAGCGTGAAGTTATCCACATGAGTACTAAAAAAATCCGGCAAATTTCGGTTACACCATAAATCACGCAAATCTAAGGGCTGTAAATTCATCTAAATACTTAGAAATTACAGTTACGGATAACTTCAACTGGAACGATCACATACATAATGTTGTGGGTAAAGCAAACCAAAGACTGCGATTTATTGCTTGAACACTAAGAAAATGCAATGGATCGACAATAGAGACTGCTTACGCCACGCTTGTCCGCCCTATTCTGGAGTATTGCTGTGCGGTGTGGGATCCGCATCAAGTGGGACTGACGGAAGACATCGAAAAAGTTCAAAGAAGGTGAGCTCGTTTTGTGTTATCGCGAAACGGGAGAGTGCCGCGGATATGATGCGTGAATTAGGGTGGCAGTCATTAAAACAAAGGCATTTTTCGTTGCGGCAGAATCTTCTAGTGAAATTTCAATCACCAACTTTCTGCTGCGAAAGCGAAAATTTTCAGTTGGCTCTCAACTACATGTGGGGAAATGATTACCACGATAAGAGAAATCATAAGCTACACACAAAGACAAAAATGCTCGTTTTTCCCGCGCGCTGTTAGAAAGTGGAACCGTAGAGAAATAGCTTGAGTTGCTAGATAACAGAACGCAGCATGTCATTCTCAATGGAGTGAGGTCTTCCAAAGTAAGAGTGATTTCAGGTTTGCCGCAGGGGAGTGTCGTAGGACCGTTGCTATTCACAACGTATGCCGGCCGGGGTGGCTGAGCGGTTCTAGGCGCTACAGTCCGGAACCGCGCGACCGCTCCGGTCGCAGGTTCGAATCCAGCCTCGGGCATGGATGTGTATGATGTCCTTAGGTTCGTTAGGTTTAAATAGCTCTAAATTCTAGGGGACTGATGACCTCAAAAGTTAAGTCCCATAGTGCTCAGAGCCATTTTTTTATTCACAATGCATATATACACTCCTGGAAATTGAAATAAGAACACCGTGAATTCATTGTCCCAGGAAGGGGAAACTTTATTGACACATTCCTGGGGTCAGATACATCACATGATCACACTGACAGAACCACAGGCACATAGACACAGGCAACAGAGCATGCACAATGTCGGCACTAGTGCAGTGTATATCCACCTTTCGCAGCAATGCAGGCTGCTATTCTCCCATGGAGACGATCGTAGAGATGCTGGATGTAGTCCTGTGGAGCGGCTTGCCATGCCATTTCCACCTGGCACCTCAGTTGGACCAGCGTTCGTGCTGGACGTGCAGACCGCGTGAGACGACGCTTCATCCAGTCCCAAACATGCTCAATGGGGGACAGATCCGGAGATTTTGCTGGCCAGGGTAGTTGACTTACACCTTCTAGAGCACGTTGGGTGGCACGGGATACATGCGGACGTGCATTGTCCTGTTGGAACAGCAAGTTCCCTTGCCGGTCTAGGAATGGTAGAACGATGGGTTCGATGACGGTTTGGATGTACCGTGCACTATTCAGTGTCCCCTCGACGATCACCAGTGGTGTACGGCCAGTGTAGGAGATCGCTCCCCACACCATGATGCCGGGTGTTGGCCCTGTGTGCCTCGGTCGTATGCAGTCCTGATTGTGGCGCTCACCTGCACGGCGCCAAACACGCATACGAACATCATTGGCACCAAGGCAGAAGCGACTCTCATCGCTGAAGACGACACGTCTCCATTCGTCCCTCCATTCACGCCTGTCGCGACACCACTGGAGGCGGGCTGCACGATGTTGGGGCGTGAGCGGAAGACGGCCTAACGGTGTGCGGGACCGTAGCCCAGCTTCATGGAGACGGTTGCGAATGGTCCTCGCCGATACCCCAGGAGCAACAGTGTCCCTAATTTGCTGGGAAGTGGCGGTGCGGTCCCCTACGGCACTGCGTAGGATCCTACGGTCTTGCCGTGCATCCGTACGTCGCTGCGGTCCGGTCCCAGGTCGACGGGCACGTGCACCTTCCGCCGACCACTGGCGACAACATCGATGTACTGTGGAGACCTCACGCCCCACGTGTTGAGCAATTCGGCGGTACGTCCACCCGGCCTCCCGCATGCCCACTATACGCCCTCGCTCAAAGTCCGTCAACTGCACATACGGTTCACGTCCACGCTGTCGCGGCATGCTACCAGTGTTAAAGACTGCGATGGAGCTCCGTATGCCACGGCAAACTGGCTGACACTGACGGCGGCGGTGCACAATTGCTGCGCAGCTAGCGCCATTCGACGGCCAACACCGCGGTTCCTGGTGTGTCCGCTGTGCCGTGCGTGTGATCATTGCTTGTACAGCCCTCTCGCAGTGTCCGGAGCAAGTACGGTGGGTCTGACACACCGGTGTCAATGTGTTCTTTTTTCCATTTCCAGGAGTGTATATATATATATATGACCTTGTGGATAATATCGGAAATTCACTGAGGCTGTTTGCAGATGATGCTGTAGTATATCGAGAGGTTGTAACAATGGAAAATTGTATTGAAATGCAGGAGGATCTGCAACGAATTGACGCATGGTGCGTGGAATGGCAATTGAACCTCAATGTAGACAAGTGTAATGTGCTGCAAATACATAGAAAGAAAGATCCTTTATCATTTAGCTACAATATAGCAGGTCAGCAACTGGAAGCAGTTAATTCCGTAAATTATCTGGGAGTAGGCATTAGGAGTGATTTAAAATGGAATGACCATATAAAATTAATCCTCGGTAAAGTAGATGCCAGACAGATTCATTGGAAGAATCCTAAGGAAATGCAGTCCGAAAACAAAGGAAGTGGGTTACAGTATACTTGTTGGCCCAGTGCTTGAATACTGCTCACCGGTGTGGGATCCGTACCAGATAGAGTTGATAGGAGAGAGGGAGGGAGAGAGAGAGGGAGAGAGAGAGAGAGAGAGAGAGAGAGAGAGAGAGAGAGAGAGAGATCCAACGGAGAGCAGCGCGCTTCTTTACAGGATCATTTAGTAATCGCGAAAGCGTTACGGAGATGATAAACTCCAGTGGAAGACTCGGCAAGAGAGACGCTCAGTAGCTCGGTACGGACTTTTGTTGAAGTTTCGAGAACATACCTTCACCGAGGAGTCAAGCAGTATATTGCTCCCTCCTACGTATATCTCGCGAAGAGACCATGAGGATAAAATCAGACAGATTAGAACCCACACAGAGGCATACCGACAATCATTCTTTCCACGAACAATACGAGACTGGAATAGAAGGGAGAACCGATAGAGGTACTCAAGGTACCCTCCGCCACACACCGTCAGGTGGCTTGCGCAGTATGGATGTAGATGTAGATGTAGAAGGTGTTTCGATGAACCCTCGGCCACGCACTTAATTGTGAATTGTAGAGTAATCATGTAGATGTAGATGTAGATGAGTTGCAACAAAAGGCGTAAGATGCTTGGGACAGTCTATCGCAGGATACCATAGGCACGTTTATGATCGTCTGCTTTCGAAGACACGCACCTGTGTTGCCATCAGAGAGGGAAACACACTCTAATAGTCTGTCTGTTCGTCACCCTTTACAACGACATATGTGTTTCATTTGGTCTGAATTTGTTATCATGTACTCCTACAATAATGAACTATCCGTTGCCTCACTTGTTAATGAAGTGGCCTTGTTCTTGAGCATGCTGCTTTTCTCCCGGCAGTGTATAAGTTCTGTGCGCTTCTTGTCAGTTTAGTTCTTGGGGCACGACATATTCTGAGAATCACTACGTTACATAAGAGAATGGCAGTCTTAGAATCTGCGGACGTCCATGTACAATGGGAAAATAATAACAAATGGAACATTCGCCCAGACAGACGAGAGAATCTCTCTTGGCTTGCTGAAGAAACAGGTTGTTGGTCGCCTAAATTGTGTTACGCAAACTACGACAACCTAAACCACGATATCTTCAAAGGTGTCTGAACGCCTCTCGTCGTAAGTAAAAGTTCAATGTCATGAGTACTGCGGTCGATAAACTGGGGTCAGTGCCACACTCAATTACGTTCAATTATTGACAATTAGTTTCGGCTGTTCTCGTCTGTCTGCTTACAGCCGGTTCTAACCGTGTTTTACGGTACCGTTGCGATGACAGGATCTTCTCGGAGCCTTACCGCAAGATCTGCAATCACGTGACTAGGCAACACAACTTGTCACCGACCGAAAAAGGGACAGTCTACGTGTGGGACATCAAAGTCTTGTCATCCTTGGAGTTATCCAAAAGTGTTATGTGATGATACTCGTAACGAAGGATGTGGAATGGTTGTTCCGAGTGACCGATATCACGTATATACTGAATGTAATTTGTTCAGCAACAGGTGTGAGATACAATCGCGAAAATCGATAGCTGTAGCTGTCGGACGAAGAGTTGCTAGGCTCAGTGAGGTTCGCAAACAAAAGACCAAATGCTTCATCAGAAGACAAGACACCAACTGCTCATTTCTTACAATCAAGGAATACTTTATCATCGTCTTCGATCAGCAACGTAGAAATACTACCGAACAAGGATCCACGGTACAAACAGTCAGAGCTGATTGCATACCGAAATTTTCTATATGTACGTAATCATTTTAAAACGAGATTTTAATTCCGAAACCGATCATGAAATGAAGTAATGTTGATATGCGGCAGTGGTAGATGCATGTAATTTAGTGTATTCTTTAGACCGAACAACGTTTATAGCAAAAGAAAAGACAGCAAATGCTGAAATGCTGAGATTCTCGACGCTATGTGGATTACGAATAAAAGACGAAAAACTGCTCTCACCAAAATTGGAGACATCAAATCCCGTCTTTTATTAGGCTTCAGAATGCTTCGAGCTAAAGACCAAAGATTATTCTCAAGTAAAGCCGAGACAGCAAAGCCTATTCAAGTGGCCCAAGGAGGTTTACTTACAAAAGACAGAAAACTGTACTCAGCAACACACAGAACTCATGTGTGTCATTTTCCTGTACGCCTTGTACTTTTCGCGAAGTCGTCTTCTGAAACCATGGGAGTTCTTACGAATAACACTATATAAGCAAAGTACAAGAGATATAAAGTAGAATCATTTTCATCATCAGCGTGTAAATGTATGGATATTACTAGGCTCTTCAAATGTTACAGCACAACTTTCGGCGTTGTTTCCACTCGTTTTGAAACAGTTCATTTTGTCCGTCTACGGAAATCTGAAATATACGTTGGTGTAGACACATGTGGGCACATTGCCGGAAAGAAAGTACTTTCGTTTGTCTTCTAGTAACAGTACGTAGCTGGCATTTTTCGTCGTTCAATAACATTGTCAAACCGTCATATTGACCGCCTGATGACACGTATTGACGTACTGTCAATATTAGAAATAAAGGCGAGCGGTGCTGATGGCCCTCGAAATATTTTCAGTATTGTCAATACCCACTGAAGATATGTGGTCAAGTATTGACGGTCTGACAAAATTCCCCATTCAGATGTTGACAGATCTTCATGAATCAGCCAAACGGCATTACTGTGCATTGTCTGTCTTTCAATTGGCATTTGTGCATATCATATCTCAGATTCAATTTCTTAATAGTCTTTCACAAAACAATGTTATTAGGCCTGTACCAAGGTAATCATTGTATATACCGCTATAGGATGGTCAACGGAGGATTCTCTACTTACTCTATTAATTTTAAAATACAGCATAGGTTCGAGAACTCCATAACAGTTCGAAAAAATGCTTCCATTTCTAAAAACAGATCATATACAGGCAATGACTGGTAAGAGGTCTGCGAAATGCATGCCAATTGCACCAAATTGTCACAAAACTTTAAAAAAAATGTTTTACATTAATTCCCTGGACATATCCTTTCCAGGCAGATATAATCACGTCACAGGTTTCTATAGAATTGTGCTGATAGTGTTTGCTGATATTACAGAACTAAACTTCGAGCACTCGGATGACCCGTCTGTCCCCATAAATCTCAGAGTTACTCCTAATTTCTCGCCGACTGCAATTCTCTCTCTCTCTCTCTCTCTCTCATATTCACGTATTTCTGTTCTCTATTTTATCTTACATCAACATTCATAAGTTTTCGTATGACGCAGGACTCATCGGAAAATAACTTATGAAATCTTTTTAGTCGGTGGTCCCGATTTTAGTGAGTACATTAACATGGGACCAGTTGCTCTTTTTCTTCAATCTCTCTGGAACACATTTACTCTTTCTCGTTGTTTCTGTTGCTTGCATGCTGTAGCTAATGGGCCGTATGAATAAAAAAAGAGAACATTCTCCGGAGAGTCTAAGAGCAAAGGAAAGATGTCTGAAAAGTTCTCAATTTCTTATGAATAAAAAATTTGAAGCGTATTCTCTGACTAGAAAGATCCTTCTCCCTACCTTCCCTCCCGCTTGAGAAGGTTCTAGGTGTGCGTCGTCTGCCGTTCCCGGCGCAGAGCACACGCGTGATATTACACTTCATTCAACTACCTCAAAGAGGCAAACTATTCAGTGTACAAAGATGGAACTGGCATCAGCGTGTTCTGGAGGAGCTGCACTACGTTTCGATTTTACTTTTATGTGTGGCAAAAAAATTATTAAGACGACTGCGGACAGTTTCCGAAAATGAATTTTCTTGCGTTAGTACTGAATTTTTGATATCCGGGAAACATTTTTGTTATTAATGTGAGGTGAACGGATTATGTGAACTAAATCTTAAGATTATATAATATTTTCATCTACTCTAAACCTGAGCTCTGACGGTTAAATATAACGCATAATGTTCCGCTCAGGCGTCAAACCCTCGAGTGGTCAACAGTGCGATTGCAACAGAAACAGATCGATAGGTTTGTTACAAGCCAGTTATTAATTTTTCTGACCCGCCTACTTATTTCTAATATAAAATAATGTTCAAATGTGTGCGAAATCTTATGGGACTTAACTGCTAAGGTCATCAGTCCCTAAGCTTACACACTACTTAACCTAAATTATCCTAAGGACAAACACACACACCCATGCCCGAGGGAGGACTCGAGCCTCCGATGGGACCAGCCTCTAATATTAAAACATATAACATTTATGCTGTGAAAAAACATGATGACGAACATCTGATAATGTCAATGAGGCAGTTGTCTGGCGTATACATTCGTAAGTCTTCTCTTACATCAGTCTGAAAAACTTAAGTCTGCTAAATAGCAACAACAATGTTTTAATTTTCACTTCGTTAGAAAGGTCACCCCCTCTTCTCTCATTATTTTCGGGAAGGAAGTTCGCTAGATAAATATTGTTTTTATTGTTAAACTCGTGTAAGCCTCTACAGTTTCACTCTTCAATATTTTCCGGGCTACGTATATCTTTTTTTTTGCCTTCCGAGCAACAGATATTCTGGCATTTTTCTTAGAAAAAAAAAAAAAACTCGGTAAAACTTAACCCCAACAGAAGCTACTCAGCTCGAAGTATGCTACAGAGCTCACTTCAAAAACTTGGAGAATTCTCTCCGCTTGTGAGAGGCTCCTCTAGTCTTATTCACACGAAAACGGAATTTTTTTTTGTTTTGAGCAACCTCCCCCACCATTTTACTATCGCTGAGAACATTCTCGGGTGAATAATATTGTCCGACTCCCTTTATTCATCTGAACCTGAGAATCTTCTCCGAAATTTCGAGTGTACTCTCCGTTTTAGCCGGCCGCGGTGGTCTCGCGGTTCTAGGCGCTCAGTCCGGAGCTGCGCGACTGCTACGGTCGCAGGTTCGCATCCTGCATCGGGCATGGATGTGTGTGATGTCCTTAGGTTAGTTAGGTTTAAGTAGTTCTAAGTTCGAGGGGACTGATGACCACTGATGTTAAGTCCCATAGTGCTCAGAGCCATTTGAACCAGTTCTCCGTTTTATTCATGCGACCCAATATAACTGCAGCACACGCTTTCTTTTGCTTGTTCGACGTTTTAACCTAGTGTTGTCAACTGATAATTTTGGTAATATTATTGGTGGTGTCAGGTAGCGTCAGTATTTGAACGACCGACAAACTTGTATTGTCAATAAATACTGAACGCGTGCAGGGGCCTTTGGGCATGAAAGGAAATCCGACCGTCTTTGGTGGTACGGTCAGACAGCTGCAGTTCGTTATGCAAGCAGTATCGAGATGACAGCACAGCCCCCTCCACGTTGCGTGTCGCCGGAGCACTGCTGTGTTTTCATGTAGCGAGAGCACGCCGCCGCCGTCGCCGCCGCCGCTGGTGACGTCAGACAAACCGTGCCGCCAGATGGCAGGCGAGTCCGGAGCTACTGGGAAGAGTCCACAGCTGACGTGAGTCAGCGCCGGTGCGTGGGCGTGGCTCGGCTGTGCACCCACGACGCGCACACACAAGCATGCTCCCAAAACGAGCCACAGTCTTACGCGTTAACCGGTATCATACTATATACCGCAGGGGAGTGTCGTAGGACCGCTGCTATTCACAATATACATAAATGACCTTGTGGATGACATCGGAAGTTCACTGAGGCTTTTCGCGGATAGTGCTGTAGTATATCGAGAGGTTAGTTAGGTTTAAGTGGTTCTAAGTTCTAGGGGACTGATGACCACAGATGTTAAGTCCCATAGTGCTCAGAGCCATTTGAACCATTTGTTAAGTACTGGGACGTGATGTCCTTACACACACAATCTTTAACCCATGTTTCACCGGTTTTCTTAGCAGGTACGTCGGAAATATACATCAACCGTGGGAAGTCACAACTATTTCATCAATGCACATACTACAACCTGGAGACTTCACACTAACGACATTTCAAGTCTGTAAAATATATCTGACACTGCGACAGTCGGCTCTTCTTGTATCCTTTCTGTCCTGTAATCTGGGTTCTGAAATAGACTGTGAAAAATAATACATTCGGTTGCTAACACTGAGAAAAGATTGATTATGGATTTCTTACCAAATCTGGAGACTGCAATGAAAACGAATAAGCCCATAAAAGCTTTCAGTTCCAGTCTCTGAAAATCATGTACAAAAGATTCGTTATTTTGGGATACTTTTATTTCAACGATGTTATTCTTCAGTCATTATAGAAACTCATGCAGAATTTCATGAAGATAATGCAGGCGCCATACTTGTTCAGTATCTGGATACCTGCCGAAGGCGTTAGTCCTAAGCTGCGGATGAGGTGTCTGCAACACTACGTTGCATTATCTCGTTCTGGCATTAGTTGACGCTTGTGTTCAACCCCATTTAAAGCAGCGTCCTTTACCATAGCTGTTACTTACAGTCAGAGCATCTTAAGCTGTTTTATGTTTTCCGTTCCATCATCATCACCATCATGCATTTCCTTTTTTGAATTAGTATCATCAACACTTTCTGTCTCGTAATTTGGATCAGTATCACTGTCGTACAAAACTTCATTAATCGTTCCTTCCAAATGGGTTTCGATGTTTGGTTTATTTACTCTCAGAATCCGTTGAGAATAGCCTCTCCGCTCAGGCTGTTTTGAATGGCGAGATGGACCTGGTAGAGGCTCTGTATTGTGCGAGTTAATTACGGTATACTGAAAATAATAACCATAATACATTGATTCAGTATTATCGCAGGTTTGATAACACGTCTGACGAATAATAATCATGCGGTTGGTATTCAACGTCTGCGAGACGTCGCAGCGACTCTACTGTGGATTTACCGAAGGTCAGTGTTATCGGCAGCCCACGTTCACAGCAAGAAGTCACCGCTGCAGTTGACAGGTACACGGAGGGACAAGGCGAAACGACTCCGGAAAGACAGGGGACGTTCACTAGAAAGTTAGACAGCTGTCTCACAAACGTGTAGTACCAGTTAACGGATAATGCATTTGGTAACTGGAACATAGGGAAGACTCCTCAGATTCCGATGGAGAAAATATTCACTCTCGAATTACACAAAAGAGCTCGATTTCATTATCGAAACTACGGGGACACGATTGTCTTTATTATCCAGCCTTCGTCAGCAGGATAAACCTTAAACGGTGAGAACTCCCTTCGTTTATTTTGGGCAAGTACATCTGGACAACTTATTTGTCAAATTCGCTCTTATCTATACACAGGTTTGTCAGACAATTCCGTAGACGATCCAATAATTTTGGCAGTTTCACCTCACTGCGGAAGCAGGTGCTGTTCGTCCATGGTGTACTTGACTCTAGTGGAAATGGCCACAAATGTAGATACAGCATTTCTAACGCTGACTGTGGCACTGTGTTTAAAGAAGAAGTAAACAAGAAGCTGGTTCAGAGAATGGTTTAAAATGAGAGGGAAATATAGACGCGAAAGCCTGTTAAAGGAAATGTTACACGCGGAACCTGGTGATTACGCAAATGTTTCCGAATGGACAGTGAAACTTTCAATAACTTGCTGATAGAGGCAAGCTGCTTTGGGATGCAGGGGCCGCAACTGTATAGCATTAAGGAAGCTTGGTAGCTTTCTATTTTGCCCATCTCATTTGTACTAATTTACAATTTTTTGGTGCAGTGATTACGGGTTTCGAGCTGACACGCCTTTTCTAAAACCACACACCTTGTAAGTAATCGTAGCTAGTCCTGCAACATGATGCCAAAATGCACGAATAGCTTGTGTACAGAAAGTCAGACAGTGAGCAACAAATACTCTCATTGGCAATGCAGCCTATGTGTCTATCGTAACACCTGAACGACACAACCAGACAGGTTCAGGTGTAACAGTAGACACTTAGGCTGTCTTGCCAATGAGAGTACGTGTTGCTTACGGTCTGTTGGTTGGTTGGTTGGTTTTGGGGAAGGAGACCAGACAGCGTGGTCATCGGTCTCATCGGATTAGGGAAGGATGGGGAAGGAAGTCGGCCGTGCCCTTTCAGAGGAACCATCCCGGCATTTGCCTGGAGTGATTTAGGGAAATCACGGAAAACCTAAATCAGGATGGCCGGACGCGGGATTGAACCGTCGTCCTTCCGAATGCGAGTCCAGTGTCTAACCACTGCGCCACCTCGCTCGGTGCTTACGGTCTGTACAAAAGCTATTCGTGCCTTTTGGCACCATGTTGAAAGACTAGTTACGGTTACTTATGAGGTGTGAGGTGTGTGGTTCGAGAATGGGAGTGTCAGCTCGAAACCAGTAACCAAGGCAGCAAATATATATATATATATATATATATATATATATATATATATATATATATATATATATATGCAACTGAGACGGACAAAATAAAATTATCAGCTTTCCTTTTTAATAACTTGTTTATTGTTACTTCACCCTCATATTGAACAAGAAGACAGACGCATGAGAAAATTTACACTTTTCTACTTTTCCTCTAATGACAATTAATTTAAACACCACATCGTATAACACACATCGTCAGTGGAAGAATCAAAGAAAACGCTTTTTTTTATTTTATTGCGCTCCCGCTTTAAGCAGTGCATAAAATATTGATTTTCTTCTTAACCTCTTCCTGTAAAATATATGACTGAGAGAGATGAGCTACCTCTACCATTTTGGTAATTGCCAGTAATATTTTCTTTATATCCTTGACCGTAGATTCCGAAGGCGTGTAAATCACGATACAGTGATACAAATCGTACAAAAACACTTTTTCGCTAAACGTATGCGACGAATCACAAACAACGTCCGCCATCGTGTCAGTTTCTCGGCCGGTAAAAATCTCTCTCCAACACTTATGACACGATCTACCTTTGACAACTACATCAAACAGCGCCATCACGGTCAAATATTTGACAAACCTAGTAAAGTCCGACGTTTCATGGTACACGGGGGTCTGAAGACCATTCCGGAAGAGGTGTGCGTTTTCAGAACAAAGCCAGACACGTTCGGAGTTTTCTGCAGACAGAGTTCGGCGGCGGTCAGGTAAGACTGAAATGGGACTGCAGCTGGGAACGTACTTCAAAGTTGAAATGCACGGGACAGAGCAATTTTTGCGGGCAAAACTGCACATAATTCAGCACTAAATTCTGGTGCTACATGATCCAAATGCAGAGCCCCGTCCGGACGTAATGAAATGGTGCAAAAAATTTAACCAAGGCCGCACAGTCGAGAAGAAAGGCGATTGCCATCGCCCACAGGCGACAAGGTCCAGGATATCGACGATCTGGTTCACCATACGGCTGTTGATAAAATATCGATGTATCGAGGTGTTTCTAATACACATGGGCGATATCTTCCCTCGATATATCGATATCGAAACTGCAATATCGGGTGCCGGTGTGAATGGAATAACAAGATTTCCGATATGAAGGAAAAAGCACACCAGTTGCGTTAAGAAACCATTTTTAACGCAACTAGAGTGCAATTTGTTCAAGCCGACATTCTTTAAAGACAGTTGTTGAAAATGATGAACAAAAATCTAAATGCCAAGACTGACCGTTGCACTGGGGCGTAGACGTGTGAGGGGATTGTTGTTGTTGTTGTTGTTGTTGTTGTTGTGGTCTTCAGTCCTGAGACTGGTTTGATGCAGTTCTGCATGCTGCTCTATCCTGTGCAAGCTTCTTCATCTCCCAGTACCTAGCGCAACCTACATCCTTCTGAATCTGCTTAGTGTATTCATCTCTTGGTCTCCCTCTACGATTTTTACCCTCCGCGCTGCCCTCCAATACTAAATTGGTGATCCCTTGATGCCTCAGAACATGTTCTACCAACCGATCCCTTCTAGTCAAGTAGTGCCACAATATCCTCATTAGTTATGTGATCTACCCATCTAATCTTCAGCATTCTTCTGTAGCACCACATTTCGAAAGCTTCTATTCTCTTCTTGTCTAAACTATTTATCGTCCATGTCTCAGTTCCATACAAGGTTACACTCTACACAAATACTTTCAGAAACGACTTCCTGATACTTACATCTGTACTCGATGTTAACAAATTTCTCCTCTCCAGAAACGCTTTCCTTGCCATTACCAGTCTACATTTTATATCCTCTCTAGTTCGACCATCATCAGTTATTTTGCTCCCCAAGTAGCAAAACTCCTTTACTACTTTAAGCGTCTCATTGCCTAATCTCAATTCCCTCAGCAACACTCTCAGCATCAGAATGCTGACGTAATCGGCGCTCGGCACTACCAACAGAAACTGCAACATTTAGCTTCACCACGCAATTTTGACATTACAACTGCTAGGTCGCTGGCGTTTGCTGAAACAGAAATGGAAAAAAAACAACAGGTAAGTCGACATGAACTGTTCCGAACAAATCCGATAAGTGATGAAACCGAACGGTGGACCCGTCAGAAACCTTTTATTGCGCAACTTACTCGCAGTTACCATTGTTACAAAAGTGGTTATCACGAAGCGTGGAACGTAGATTGTTGCTTTTCTTTGAGTTCTTGCTCTAAAGGAGCTAGGCTGGGTGTTGAGTTGTTGATTTACAGATTATCTAATAATGAATCAATAAATATACAGCTCTAAAACGGGCAGTATGTTTACAATGTGCAGCCGATACTTTAAAGGGCAGATAGGTCGATATTTTTCCCGCCGAGATTTCGACACGTATGAACTTGGGTACGTACAACAGTACATTCATTGGTTCAAATGGCTCTGAGCACTATGGGACTTAACATCTGAGGTCATCAGTCCCCTAGAAATTAGAACTACTTAAACCTAACTAACCTAAGGACATCACACATATCCATGCCCGAGGCAGGATTCGAACCTGCGACCGCAGCAGTCGCGCGGTTCCAGACTGTAGCGCCTAGAACCGCTCGGCCACACCGGCCGGCTAAAGCCGATAGTAAAAGAAATTACTTACGTTTCCTTCTGGTGCGGTTTCCTTCAGAATATTTGCTCTGTGTTGACAGTAAATGAAACTATACTCATGAAGCAAAACATTATGACCACTAGCCACCGCAACATTGGATACCGCTTGGTGGCTTCGCGTGCATATAGCGCGGTAAGTATGCAAGCGGAGCAGACATGGACGCGGGATCAGACTTGTGAAGGTAAGGGCTGCAAATGGGGAAATCCGTTGAGATAAGCGACTTTGACAAAGGGTAGATTATTATTACGTAGAGCCTGTGAACGAGTATCCCGAAAACGGAGAAGCTAGTGGAATGTTCAAGTGCCACGGTCGTGAGCTTCTACGGAAAGAGATAGGACAGTGAAACTACCACTAGGCGCTAAATGGTTGGACGTTCACGACTCTTCACAGAGTACGATAGAGAGTCTCTGCCGTAAAGCCCCGTACAGACGCAGACATTTCTTGTGCCATGACTAGCGTAGCGAGTAAACTGCTTCGTGTGAACAGTTACTTTGCGTGCCATCTCGTGGCGTGCCAACGCATTGCCAGGAAGTGGCGTGCAACCGAACGAAGCTATATTCCGCACCATATGGCTGCCATTTGAGCGCGTACGTCTGTTTGTTTTTCCTGTCAGTAGTGCACTGTGTGACAAATGATTGGTCTAAGGAAGCTACAGAAATTCTTATTGTGACATACAGGCACGAAACATGTCTTTGTGACACAAAATCACCCACATACCATGACAGACACGCCAGGAAATACTCACTCGACAAAATAGTTGATTCATTGAAGGAGGTTCGGTTTTCGTCTCATGCTGAAATTATAGCGAAGTTCACGGGCCATGTTTGTGTCGGAGAGTGGTATGGTGTCTGCTGATGTGTATGAAACACCAGGTTGGTAGTTTAAGATTTTTTTTTTTTTTGGCAAGGAAAGGAACTGGCAGCGCATAATTCGCACAAGAAAGCGCGTACTACACTAAAAACAATAACGCCACAGTAAATAATTTTTTACCCTTCAGTTTCCTCTGCAGTTAGTACAGTAAGTGAAAAAAATTAACAGATAACTGGTTTGTTTCGGCAAACTTCACAAGATACATTATACTAACAAATATGCAATGCATATGAATAGCTCACTTGCTGATGCGTTTAGTTTACAGTTCGAAGAACGTGGATTTGAACCCCACTAATATCCTTATTTTTTTTCATTTGTAACTTAAAATGAATTATTTTGTGAAGTTGAGTTCGTGGTCAATGACCTTGGCCATAAATATTCAATCACAAAAAAAGTGTACAATTGTTATCATTATTTTTCATGACGACTGTCTTGTCAGTGAGATCCCAGAGTCTCCCATTGATGTTAGTGAAGATTTCTTAATTATAGACAGCTAAAAACATGACTTTGAGAAAGGTCCATAAAATACTCCATAGAGACAACGGAAAAAAAGGAAGAATCCTCACAATGAAGAAGAAAATGCTATTTTGAAAAGAGCTGACAATATACTGACCAGCATAAATAAACCAAAAACTGCTCCAACTGATGTTGAAGTATTTCTTTCATATGTAGCTGCTTCTCTGCAGTAAATAAAAAGTAAAGCTCTGGGGACGAAAGCTAAGAGAGAGATATTTAATATACTTGGTGCTGTACAAGAGGAAGACCTGGGCAACAATGAGTAACAAGACGTTTTATTTGTTTATTTTGAGTAACAAAACTGTTTATTTCTTTATTTGAGTTAAAAGACTGTTTATTTTTTTGAGTAACAAGTCTATATATTTCTTTATTTTCATTAAAATGTAACTGCTCAATATCTATAAAATACAAGTTGAGTGCAGTGCTTTATCTTGAATGCGGACTGTAATTATAGGAAACTGAAATTACAAAACATATTGCTAATGCTAACTTAGTTAATTTATGTATATCATACAGTCTCCTGCATATCATATTAACTTTTTAGTCATAATTTACATTACTTGCTTTCATTATTTGGCACTCTAACAATACCGAATTTTTTTTTTTTTTTTTTTTTTTTACAGATTCCCACTGCCTTGTGCATACCCAGTAACGTTAAAATATTCCTGAAAAGTATCCCTCACTTTCGTAGCTTCTTTAACTGACTTGAGTTGACCTTATCTTGCTATGCCCCTCAAATTATTTTGCTGCCATTCTTCTAGAATGATAACAGTGATTTGTGTCCTCCTTCTTTTTCAGTTGTCCACCATAATTCTTCCCACGTGTGTCCAGAAAAAATTATGTAGCATATAAATAGACAATGTGATTTTCTGTACGGTTTCAACAGGTAGCTCCATTTTCTGAAAGAGGAATTCTGAACCTATTGCTCAATATTCCAAAATCATTTTCAAAAGCTATTCTTGCCCTACTCAAACGGAAATTAAATATATTGTGTTGCTGTATGAGATTTCTCTTATTATGGCTTCATTATATGCTCTGATAAGTGAAAAACATTATCAGCTACAACTATAAAAGGCATTGCAGTTCGAGTTCCTGGTAATATCTGCTGTAGGAATGTTCATTGAATTTTCAGCACCAGTAAGAATTTCACAGAGTGAACTGTTCTGGGACACTCATCCATCACTAATCCTCCCATTGCAACTAAATCCACACATGTAAATTTACACTGTGCATCGACAAGTGCCAGTAACACAATGCTGTTACCTCCTTTGTAATTATGGTAGTATGATCCCATACATCTTGGTGGTCGGAATTCGACATGCTTCCCGTTTAAAGCACCAAGACAATTTGAAAAGCTGCACATTCTTGGAACTGTTTTGATATATGGTTCCATTTACTTTCTGTTGATAGCATATGAAAGACAGAAAATGTGATGTGAATGTGTCAATGTGACTTTCATACACATGAGCTGAAGAGTAAGTGTAATCTTAAAGTCTGGAATCACTATGTCTCAGACACATTTTCCCCTAACAACTGCAAATGATGGATTATGAAGTGCGCTAATTTTGTCTCAAAATCCCTTAGGTAGGGGAGAGGCAGTTTTGGCCAGTAAATTGTAAGGTTCAATTCTTAACATAAATTTTAACAGTGTAGGGTTAATTTTGAATATAATTGGCAAACTAAGAAAATATGTGATAATGCCTGGACATAGGTATAGCTGAAGTTTGGATCAGAGATACATCCTTCCACCAAAATGTTTTTTGGAAATTGCTAAGAAAGCCATTTTAAAGAATTTGTTGCTATTTATAATGAATTTAGCAGAATAAAGGGAATGCTAGGGGTTTGCCCATTAACTAAACGTAACAAATAATCTACATAAAAAAGTTGTGGCAGAGACACCCAGAATACACTCACATCCCGAAAAATGTTTCTTGCTGGCAGTAATACATCTGACCAAAATGGTTCCCTTATTGTAATTTTCAGCTTACTTAAGTGTGTTATTACGTTAGCTTATTTTGGTCATATTCTCATGAAATTTAACAAAATCAACGTACCTTCATGTAGGAATCCTTCAAGCACTGGTAAATTGCGTCACAAGTTTCAGGAATAATTGAGGATATGGTGGTTGCAGGTATTCTGAACGAAAACATTAGTATTCTGGCCGCGCGGGATCAGCCGAGCGGTTTAGGGCGCTGCAGTCATGGACTGTGCGGCTAGTCCCGGCGGAGGTTCGAGTCCTCCTTCGGGCATGGGTGTGTGTGTTTGTCCTTAGGATAATTTAGGTTAAGTAATGTGTAAGCTTAGGGACTGATGACGTTAGCAGTTAAGTCCCACAAGATTTAAAAAAAAAATTAGTCTTCTATAGCTTTCTCCAGTCGCCATAAACCTCAGTGTTAGAACTAACCTAAAGAAAATTATGGAATTAGTTACAGCTTACAAATATGCACTGTACTTACAGCAGCCTAGTAATACTACGTTTATGTGAACGTTCCTACTCAGCTCTTTGAAGTTGAGATAGGCTTGCATAACTGTATTTTGCTTCGTTATTCTTGGACCTGCTAAACGAAGCAATGTCAAAAATTCCATCTCGCCCTTGTCAGAAAATTTTTGTATGATTCCCTGTCCTCCAACCTCAGTTAATCGTGTAATAGACTGTTCAGTTCCCGACCGCCGTCGTCACGTCTTAAAATCCAAGGTCTGCTCCATCATCTTCTATTGTTGTTGTTGTTGTGCTCTTCAGTCCTGAGACTGGTTTGATACAGCTCTCCATGCTACTCTACCCTGTTCAAGCTGCTTCATATCCCAGTACGTGCTGCACCCTACATCCTTCTGAATCTGCTTAGTCTATTCATCTCTTGGTCTCCCTCTAAGATTTTTACGCTCCACGCTGCTCTCCAATACTAAATTGGTGATCCCTTGATGCCTCAGAACATATCCTACCAACCGATCCGTTCTTCTAGTCAAGTTGTGCCACAAACTCCTCTTCCCCCCTATTCTATTCAATACCTCCCCCTTAGTTATGTGATCTACCCATCTAATCTTCAGCATTCTTCTGTAGCACCACATTTCGAAAGTTTCTATTCTCTTCTTGTCCAAACTATTTATCGTCCATGTTTCACTTCCATACATGGCTGCACTCCATACAAATACTTTCAGAAACAACTTCCTGACTCTTAAATCCATACTCGATATTAACATATTTCTCTTTTTCAGAAACGCTTTCCTTGTCATTGCCAGTCTACATTTTATATCCTCTCTACTTCGAACGAGTTCTTTTGCTCCCCAAATAGCAAAACTCCTTTACTACTTTAAGTGTCTCATTTGCCAACCTAATTCCCTCAGCATCACCCGAGTTAACTCAACTACATTCCATTTTCCTCGTTTTGCTTTTGTTGATCCTTAAAGTTTTTATTTCTTCTCCATGGATTTTAAAACCTACTCCGAATTTTGCTTTTGTTTCCTTTACTGCTTGCTCAATATACAGATTGAATAACATCGGGGATAGGCTACAACCCTGTCTCACTCCCTTCCCAACCACTGCTTCCCTTTCACGCCCCTCGACTCTTATAACTGCCATCTGGTTTCTGTACAAATTGTGAATAGCCTTTCGCTCCCTGTATTTTACCCCTGCCACCTTCAGAATTTGAAAGAGAGCATTCCAGTCAACATTGTCAAAAGCTTTCTCTAAGGCTACAAATGCTATTATGCCAAAGTAAATTTCTTTTTCGACGTCGCCGAGATATTACTGCACTCGTGATTGTGTAAGCGGCAGCTGCCACTCTCAGTTCGTCATCAGCCATTTTCTAAAAATTGTTGCGGCATCTGCAGTCATTGTGTGTACAAATGCAGCCACCAGATGGCAAGCCATTTGTTGGAACGTGAAATTGTACGATCTTATTGCGCCATTAGTGGCGCAAGATGTGTTCTCGTCTGTACAGGGCTTAAGAGAAGAAGGTAGGTGCGCGCACTAGAGTTTCCGAGCCCACCGTTCACCGTACATTGTTGAACACGGAGTTCCGCAGCAGACCATCCCTACGAGTTCACATGTTGACCCAACAACACCGTCACTTACGACCGCAGTTGGCGCGGGACCATCGGGTTTCGACCACCAGTCAATGGGAACGTATCGGTTCTTCCGGTAAACACATTCTTGCTACACTAGGTTGACTGTCGTCTCCACAAACATCATCGATGTGAATGGCGGCTCGAAACGCAGGCTGGTGGGAGGAGTTTTATGCTATAGGAGACATTCTCCTGCGCTTCCATGGGACCTGCGGTAGTAATCGAAGACTCGCTGACAGTTGGGAACCATCTGCACCCTCCTTCATACTTGATGTCTTACCCGACGGCGATATCATGTTTCAACAGGATAATTGTCCGTGTTTCAGACCCAGAACCGTGCCACACGAACAATGTAGAGAACTCACGGTGATGTCTCAGAGGCCAAATTCGCCTGATGTACATCCTGTGGAATCCATGTGGGTCGCTACGGGGCACCAGCACCGCGCACTCAAATCAGTGGCCTGTTATTTACGTGAAATACTTGACCTAAACGTAGACATGTGCATCCACATACCTCCACAAACCTATCAACAAACTGACCTATTATCCCTGATATGCAGAATCTGTGACGTATTTCACACTAAAGATAGAAAGAAGGATCCTTTATTGTATGATTACATGATAGCGGAACAAACACTGGTAGCAGTTACTTCTGTAAAATATCTGGGAGTATGCGTGCGGAACGATTTGAAGTGGAATGATCATATAAAATTAATTGTTGGTAAGGCGGGTACCAGGTTGAGATTCATTGGGAGAGTGCTTAGAAAATGTAGTCCATCAACAAAGGAGGTGGCTTACGAAACACTCGTTTGACCTATACTTGAGTATTGCTCATCAGTGTGGGATCCGTACCAGATCGGTTTGACGGAGGAGATAGAGAAGATCCAAA
The DNA here is from genome assembly GCF_021461395.2 of Schistocerca americana. Classification (NCBI taxonomy): domain Eukaryota; kingdom Metazoa; phylum Arthropoda; class Insecta; order Orthoptera; family Acrididae; genus Schistocerca; species Schistocerca americana. The sequence goes on from NC_060121.1 coordinate 155,244,702, forward strand.
GAAGAGCGGCGCGTTTCGTCACAGGGTTATTTGGTAAGCGTGATAGCGTTACGGAGATGTTTAATAAACTCAAGTGGCAGGCTCTGCAAGAGAGGCGCTCTGCATCGCGGTGTAGATTGCTCGCCAGGTTTCGAGAGGGTGCGTTTCTGGATGAGGTATCGAATATATTGCTTCCCCCTACTTATACCTCCCGAGGAGATCACGAATGTAAAATTAGAGAGATTAGAGCGCGCACGGAGGCTTTCAGACAGTCGTTCTTCCCGCGAACCATACGCGACTGGAACAGGAAAGGGACGTAATGACAGTGGCACGTAAAGTGCCCTCCGCCACACACCGTTGGGTGGCTTGCGGAGTATAAATGTAGATGTAGATGTAGATGTAGATGTAAAGACGGACAAACAAGCTGTTAATGTGATGGTCATATTGTTTTCGTTCATCAGTGTATACTGTTAAACAAGGGGTGAGGAATGCACTGTTGATCGTACTTTTATAGGCGTCTACTGACCTCAGTAACACCGTAGCTACTAAAATGGATCATTCGAGGTGAGGAGGAGTCTGCAGTAAAACTTGATCGCATTTATGGGATAGGCTTACAAATATTGGGAGACTTAAAGGAGCTGTTAAAGATGTAGAAGTATGAAACCGAATTTCCCTACAGATGGTGCTAGCGGTCAGTGCAGTGCCCGTCAGACCGCGTCTGCAGCGCCATCTGCTTCCTGTAACGGCTGACGACGAATGTCAACACACAGTAACACAAGCTGCATACATCGGTATCTGTTTCAAACCTGTAAACATGTCGGGTTTTGTGCCTACGAACTACGATTTGTGGACAGCATTAGCTTTCTGCTACCATTTGAAGAAAGCTGCTGCAGAATCGAATCGAATGCTTGGCGAAGCTTTCGGTGAACATGCTCTTCGGAAAACACAGTGTTTTGAGTGGTTCAAAAAATACAAAAGTGGTGATTTTGATGTGAGAAACGACGACAACGGGAAACTACCGAAAAAGTTCGAAGGCAATGAATTACAGGCCTTATTGGATGAAGATGATACTCAAACTCAACAGGAACTCGCGGAACAATTGAATGCGACACAGAGAGCCGTTTCTCTTCGGTAGAAAACCATCGACAAAATGCAGAAAGTGGGGAAATGGGTTCCGCACGAACTGAATGAAAGACAGCAAACAAATCGAAAGACCACTTGTGAAATGCTGCTCGCCAGATAGAAAAGAAGACGTTTTTCCATCGAATACTGACAGGTGACGAAAAATTGATATATTTTGAGAATCATAAGCGTTGTAAAGCATGGGTGAATGCAAGTAAACCATGGACATCCACTACAAGACCAAATTGCTTTGGAAAGAAGACAATGCTCTGTGTTTGGTGGGATCAGATGGGTGTCATCTATTATGAGCTGCTAAAACCTGGTGAAACCGCTGCTAAAACATGGTGAAACCGTTAACACTGATCGCTACCACGAGCAAGTGGTCGAATTAAATCGAGCATTACGAATATGGAAAAAGGCAACACAAAGTCATATTGCTCCACGATAACGCCCGATAACACACGGCAAAATGGGTCAGGGAAACTACTGAGACGTTCAACTGGGAAATACTAGGGTATGTGACTTATTCTCCAGGCTTGACTCCGTCCGATTATCATCTGTTTGCATCACTGGGACACGCTCTCGCTGAAGAACGCTTCAATTCGTATGAAAATGTACGAAACTGGCTCGCTGACTGGTTCGCTTCAAAAGACGAACTATTTTCATGGCGTGTCATTCATAGCCTGCCGGAGAGGTGAGAGAAATGCATAAATAGCAATGGGGATTATTTTGAATAAAATATTGTTCATCAGTTTCAAACAACAGACGTATAATTATTGCAACCAGGTTCCGAATGGTTCAAATGGCTCTGAGCACTATGGGACTCAACTTCTGAGGTCATCAGTCCCCTAGAACAGACCTACTTAAACCTAACTAACCTAAGGCCATCACACACATCCATACCCGAGGCGGGATTCGAACCTACGACCGTAGCGGTCGCGCGGTTCCAGGCTTAGCGCCCAGAACCGCTCGGCCACTCCGGCCGGCCCCGATTCCGATTTCATACTTCTACATCTGGTATATTCTACAGAAGATGACTCTTTCATAAATAGCTCAGAATTCAAAATATGTACCGTCTTGCATCAACGTTCCTCCATTATGTTAGATACTGCATGGAACATCGAATAACGTTACACATTTGATGCATTGTTTGTGCTGTAAAATTGCATGAGAGGGTAAATGAAGCTCATTCGAGACATTATTCTCAATTTCAGCTTGTACTGAATCGCCGTAGGGAAGTATTGAAAGACGAGATAACGGCAGTATTCCATTCTGAAATACCTCCACGTCAGTGTTCATCAGGCGAAGAAGCAGATTGTAGTGACTACGACCCAGATTAAAAGCCAGTTGCGTAAGAAAGCAAGATGAGAAGAGTTGTGATAAGCTTTGTAAGTTGTGACCATTTTTGTCTATGGTGGGTGACAGTTTTAGAAGCCCCTATCATCCAAGTGGATGTTTTCCGTAACGGGTACATCTCAGCTTAGGAAAAATAAAAAACGAGTCTTGCTTCCAAGACTGCCACGTTGCTTCAAGTGGCAGGTTCCTCTTTTTCTGCAAGAAAAAGTCTTGCATCCAATACTGCCACGTAACTTGAAGAGTGGTGGTACACATAACGTAACAGTACTGTTTTGAAAAACTGTTCTAAAAACATCATAATGGCTGTTAATATTTTTATTCTAACGTAAGTGCATAACGTTTCACCAATTTTTTTAATGAAATTATTCAACAAATAAAGAGCAATAAGGTTTGAAATTTTTCTCATATCCTTGTGCCTGAAAGAGTTAAGTCTCGCCATTGGCAGCTTTCATACCAGCGCCGCCGAGCTCGACTCAGAACTCACGCTCCAATTAACCCAAGAGTGCCGGTACGAATGGAGTGATTTAGCGTTTCCCTTCCGTTTCGTTCCTCACAGGCGCACAGAGACTTCCTGGCCATGCATCACTCTGACACAGGTCCGATGTTAGATTGCTGCACAGAATAAATTTATGGCTACTGAAAAAGTTCGGCCCTGTGACCTAACACTCATTGTGATAGACTGCTTCTTTCGTGTAATACATTTGTTAGTACTATGTTCAAATCTATGTTGTTATGCGTACACAGAGCAAGCAGTAAAGCAGAAGGAGTGATCTGGAAAAACCTTTAAGGTTCAGTGACAATTACTGAAAACTTTAACCCTTTGTTGCCTGACGTACTTAAAAGTTCCAATAAGTTTTGACTCTAATTATTTTCTCGTGGTGCAGTTTCGTCATCTGAGAGCCTGTCGGTACGTAACAGTAACTCTGCTCTACTGTTTCAGAGATGTTATTGTGCAATACATAGACCTCTCTGGCGGTCAGAGCTTGAAATTGTTTTCGCGCGCTGCTGTGAAAACAGAAGATTGTATGTGCTTGTTTCCATGGTGTTGCCTGAATTTGTGCGCAATTTATTGAAACTTCCGTTGAGTTTTCCATTGTACGTACTTACCTTCTTTGTTTTTTTATAATAGTTTGAAGCATTACGTTACAAGTGAATGAGATAAAGTGGAAAATACACTCCTGGAAATGGAAAAAAGAACACATTGACACCGGTGTGTCAGACCCACCATACTTGCTCCGGACACTGCGAGAGGGCTGTACAAGCAATGATCACACGCACGGCACAGCGGACACACCAGGAACCGCGGTGTTGGCCGTCGAATGGCGCTAGCTGCGCAGCATTTGTGCACAGCCGCCGTCAGTGTCAGCCAGTTTGCCGTGGCATACGGAGCTCCATCGCAGTCTTTAACACTGGTAGCATGCCGCGACAGCGTGGACGTGAACCGTATGTGCAGTTGACGGACTTTGAGCGAGGGCGTATAGTGGGCATGCGGGAGGCCGGGTGGACGTACCGCCGAATTGCTCAACACGTGGGGCGTGAGGTCTCCACAGCACATCGATGTTGTCGCCAGTGGTCGGCGGAAGGTGCACGTGCCCGTCGACCTGGGACCGGACCGCAGCGACGCACGGATGCACGCCAAGACCGTAGGATCCTACGCAGTGGCGTAGGGGACCGCACCGCCACTTCCCAGCAAATTAGGGACACTGTTGCTCTTGGGGTATCGGCGAGGACCATTCGCAACCGTCTCCATGAAGCTGGGCTACGGTCCCGCACACCGTTAGGCCGTCTTCCGCTCACGCCCCAACATCGTGCAGCCCGCCTCCAGTGGTGTCGCGACAGGCGTGAATGGAGGGACGAATGGAGACGTGTCGTCTTCAGCGATGAGAGTCGCTTCTGCCTTGGTGCCAATGATGGTCGTATGCGTGTTTGGTGCCGTGCAGGTGAGCGCCACAATCAGGACTGCATACGACCGAGGCACACAGGGCCAACACCCGGCATCATGGTGTGGGGAGCGATCTCCTACACTGGCCGTACACCACTGGTGATCGTCGAGGGGACACTGAATAGTGCACGGTACATCCAAACCGTCATCGAACCCATCGTTCTACCATTCCTAGACCGGCAAGGGAACTTGCTGTTCCAACAGGACAATGCACGTCCGCATGTATCCCGTGCCACCCAACGTGCTCTAGAAGGTGTAAGTCAACTACCCTGGCCAGCAAGATCTCCGGATCTGTCCCCCATTGAGCGTGTTTGGGACTGGTTGAAGCGTCGTCTCACGCGGTCTGCACGTCCAGCACGAACGCTGGTCCAACTGAGGCGCCAGGTGGAAATGGCATGGCACGCCGTTCCACAGGACTACATCCAGCATCTCTACGATCGTCTCCATGGGAGAATAGCAGCCTGCATTGCTGCGAAAGGTGGATATACACTGTACTAGTGCCGACATTGTGCATGCTCTGTTGCCTGTGTGTATGTGCCTGTGGTTCTGTCAGTGTGATCATGTGATGTATCTGACCCCAGGAATGTGTCAATAAAGTTTCCCCTTCCTGGGACAATGAATTCACGGTGTTCTTATTTCAATTTCCAGGAGTGTATAAAGCGGACTTATTAGTACCGTCAGGTTGTGCGAACACTTTACTGTAGCAACAATGCGTTACCACTCACTAGTTGTTCTGTCCACATTTTCACACACAGAAATCGGTAAATACATTTGCCTGTGGAACAATTAGAACAAACAGGAAAGGTTTGCCAGGGAAGTTACCTAAAGAAAAATGTCTAAATCAAATCACAGAGAGTCATCTTTAGACCTAACAGTATTTCAATGGAAGGAAAATAAAGTAGTATATTTTGCGTCAAACTTCCATGGCATTGAACAGAGCGTAGTGGCAAGAAAACAGAAAGATGGAACTAGTATGACTATACCATATCCAGTTATTGTATGTGATTACAATAAAAACATGGGTGGTGTGGATCATGCAGACAGATTACATTCAACTTATGGTCTTGACAAGCGATCAAAGAAATGGTGGTACCGTCTCTTCTGGGGAGCAATAGAAATTGCTTCTGTCAATGCTTACGTCATTTTCAGTTATCTACATGGGGCACTGCCACTGCTGGAATTCAGGTGTGCTGTGGCACTAGGGCTAATGAATGAACAGCAAGTGCCAAATCTCAAAAAGAGAAACTCTGGTAAAGATGAAATAACTCTCCCAAAGAGAAGGAAGGATAACTTTTCTGTTCCGAAGGATGTACGTCTTGACAACCGAGGAAACCATTTTGTAGTGTTCAGTTGTAAAAGAGGACGATGCGAAATGTGTGCGAAAAATAAAATTCAGTCGAGACCACATTCACAATGTACATGTAAAGTGTATTTGTGCTGCAATGAGAAAAAGAACTGTTTCCTACAATTTCATGAGGTATCAGTAAATATGTGATATGTATATACTGTCAAAAATGTATAGCTAAGTTACTATGTATTGTGAAGTTGCTCTAGAATAAATTTATGCGAAATTTAAAAAAAAAATTCAGAAATATCATATTTCGGTTAATTAATTTTCTAATGTAAAAATATTTAATATTTGTGTGGAATAAGGTACAAGTTATAAAAATTGGAGCATTTTTCTGCGCATGTTGTGATTCTATACATGGAGTCTGACGGTACTTCTAAGTACCAGGAGAGAAAAAAGTTGTGAAAAATAAAATAAAATTTTACAAAAAATCCTACCGTCATTTGAGGCCACAATAGCATAAATTCTGCAAAGCAAATGTTAAAAAGTAAATTTTTTCTTATGTCAGGAAACAAATGGTTAAGGTTTGGCCATGACGTAACTCCGTCAGAGTTGGCACAGGACTTGGAAGATCAGTTGAACGAAATGGATAGTGTCTTGAAAGAGAACACGAGTAAAACTAAAATAAGGGTAATGGAGTGTAGTGGAACTCAGTCAGGTAAATACTGCGAGAATTAAAGTATTAGACGGATTATGCTATTTGTGCAACACAATAAATTACAATAGGTGAAGTAACGAGAACATAAAATAAAGAACAAGGAAAGCTTTTCCCGGCAAACAAATATGCTAATTTCGAATAGAAATTTAACTCTTAGCAAATATTTTTTCGAAAATAAGTGTATGTATAGCAGATTTATACAGCGGTGGAATTTGGAAGACAAACAGTCCAGACAATAGCGGACTAGCAGCTTTTGAAATGTGGCGTTCCAGAAAAATACAAAAAATTAGATGGACATCAGATGCGCTTTTACGACAAATGTTAAGTTTCCTATTGGCACTGAGTTTGTGTGAACGTCCCATGTCACATCGCTTCTTATACTGATCTTAAATATTTATACAATGTGATCTCTTTAAAATTTTCGCCACTAACCTTGTAATCGGATAGTTTCGGATTCCTACTCTAGGTTACAGGCGTAATGTTGTATAGGGTGTCCATAAAGTCCCTTTACAACTTCAAAATTTTATTACAACGGCATTTGTTGAAATATTTTAACAACATTTCTTTTACTGTAATCAGTGTTTGTAAAAGTGTTTAATAGACCTCTATATGGGCGCCGTTGGTTGCACGAAGCACATCAAGACGGTACTCGATTTCTTGCCATGTTCGCTGTAGCATAGCGTCGTCAATGGTGGCAATGGCTTTACGAATCCTTTGCTTCCAGTCAGCAATGTCCCGTATCTGTGTTTGATTCACGATATCTTTTACATACCGCCATAAAAAAAGTCAAAGAAGTGATATCTGGCGAACGCGGTGGCCAAGGAATTGGCCTATCCCTCCCAATCCATCTGCCTGGAAATGCTTCATCGAGGAACTGACGAACATGCAGTCCCCAATGTGGTGGTGCACCATCTTGCTGGAAAATGATAGTTGGTTGTAAGCCAATCAATTGTGGTGCTACATATTCGGTCAGAAGGTCGAGGTAAACATCTGCTGTAATTGTTGAGTCGTTGAAGAAAAATGGACCGATTATTCGATTACACATGATTCCACACTACACATTCACTTTTCGACTATCCCGGTGAAGCTCTCTAGTCACATAGGGGTGCTCAGATCCCCAGATTCTCACAAAGCGTCTGTTTAATGTCCCAGAAACATGAAAAGTTGCCTCGTCACTGAAACAAACTCGCTTGAGGATTGCTTTTATCTTCCGAAAGGCGTTCCAGCATTCTGAGTACAACCTCTGTCCGTTTTGGCTTGTCATTTGGCTGAAGTGTCTGTAATAATTGCACTTTGTAAGCGTACAACCGTAAGTTCTTGTGGAGGACCTTATGCACAGTTGAACGTGGTAGCTGCAACTGTCTGGCAGCAGTGCGCATGGACCGCGCAGGCGAACGAGTGAAGACGTGTAAAACGCGATCGATGTTTTCCTCGGATGTTCTTGGTCGCCCGCTCCTGCCTTTGTCCAGCACTGTCCCTGTCTCCATAAATTTTTTGTGCCATGCACGGATTGAAGGGCGGGATTGTGGATCTCTTCCATACTTCGTTCTGAAGTTTCGTTGAGTCTGAACATCGGATTTTGCCTCAATAAACCAGGGCACACATTGTGCCTTCTCTTGAGGAGTTGCCATTTTATAGAGATTCAGTTCCTTCCATCAACAGAGTATCTGAAACATTTCATTTTAGTATAAAAACTTTAGTAAACAGTGATTACAATAAAAGAAATTTTGTTAAACTATTTCAACAAGTGCCGTTGTAATAAAATTTTGAAATTGTAAAGGGACTTTACAGACACCCTGTATTTATCTATATTTGAAGAGGTCTGCTACTCATTACACCATGTGTCGAAGTCCTTCCGGTTTACCTTACGATCTTCCAACGAAGAAATTTTCCAGAGTCAACAGCATCGTGAGAGAACAATCTCATAGTGCTGCTGAGCCTATGAGAGAAGTCATTTATGTGTGTTGAGAATATAAGACTAATAACAATTCGCTAAGAAAGTATTGCGCCGTCGTCAGAAAACAATTGAACAGTGCCCACAACAGGCCCTAGTCATTACACACGAAGATACTATCAATATACACCGAATTTTTGCTCGTGAGAAATGAGAAATGACAGATCGAAAGATCAGCACTCGTGTTATGCAAGAAATACGTTAAATTAGTGGGTTAAATTACAATGTACAATATGAATAGTATCCACATTGTACATGACGAAGTATTTTGAACTCTGAGTTATTTGTGAAAGAGTCATCTTCTGTAGAATATACCAGGTGTAGAAGTATGAAATCGGAATCTGGGCCGGCCGAGGTGGCCGAGCGGTTCTAGGTGCTACAGTCTGGAACCGCGTGACCGCTACGGTCGCAGGTTCGAATCCTGCCTCGGGCATGGATGTGTGTGACGTCCTTAGGTTAGTTAGGTTTAAGTAGTTCTAAGTTCTAGGGGACTGATGACCTCAGTAGTTAAGTCCCATAGTGCTCAGAGCCATTTTTTGTACATGACGAAAGCACACAAATTAAAGTATACAAGTTGTATGAATGCGTTGAAGGGGAAAAAAAGTCAAATGTAATGACAGTTATGTCGTAGTACTCAAGTTCGTGAAGATAAGTGATTGTGGGGGCTGAAGTCTGGGAGTGCGTGGTTCGTTGCTTGCATCGTGTGAAGCTTAAGAGTGTGATGCGCACATGTGTATCCTGCTTGATCATCCGGAACCTGGTGTATATTCTTTGCTCATTGCTTACTTACTTCAAGTGCTTCTGACAGATTAAGCATTTTTTTGCTCTGTCGGACCGGACCTCGAACCCGGTACCTTTGCCTTTCGCAGCCAGTACTCTACTAACTGAGCTACCCAAGCACGACTAAAGACCTGTCCCCATAGCTGTACTTCATCCAGCACCTCATCTCCTACTTTCCAAACTTCATAGAAGCTCTGCTGCGAAACTTGCGAGGCCTAGCACCCCTAGATGAAAAAATATTGTGAAGACATGGCTTAGCCACAGCCAAGGAGATGCCTCCATTTTGGATGACTATTCTGGACGACTATCAGCTTCTCTATCTCTTCTCCCTACACGTAAATTAAGTCGATTGCTAACGTCCATCTGTCGTGCAGGCTAATCTCAGCAACTGCTGTAGGAATTTGGATCTGATTTTGACTAACAGATACACTGATTCATGAGGAAGGTTTTTGTATATAATTTATAAATAATTTGTACAAATCGTCTAAAGTATGATGAATTAATGTTAAGTTGCGAAGACTATGCCATGCCACCTACCGAGCAGCCGCCATAACTCGAGAGAGCAGTAGTTTCATGAGAACGTAGTAAGCGAGACGTTATTCTCTTATGGTGTGCTTGTTTTCCTGACAACCAAAAGGTTGTAGAATGGAATGCTGACTGGGTCACTTTTTTCACTGAGCCTCTTAACCCGACATTCACTTCTCAACGATACGCATTTTGTAATATGACGACAATTTCAGACGGCAAATTTCTGCTTCCCTCAGACCACCAATCGCAATTCGAACTCTTCATTCACCTCAAATATTTCGAGCAACAGGCAGTCAGTTACTCAGCTTTGAAGTCTCGTAGTAAATACGACCAATAACGAAAAGATAACCACCTCATCATCAAGCTACGATGTGATACTTAAATATTTTCAAGCGATGGTTTCCCTGCAATCGTTTGAGAATATCGTTATCGCATACCGAAAAACATGTGGATCAGAATATGTGGTTTTGTATTTTTTATGCTACAAATGGTTCAAATGGCTCTGAGCACTATCGGACTTAACATCTGTGGTCATCAGTCCCCTAGAACTTTGAACTATTTAAACCTAAGTAACCTAAGGACATCACACACACCCATGCCCGAGGCAGGATTCGAACCTGCGACCGTAGCGGTCACGCGGTTCCAGACTGAAGCGCCTAGAACCGCACGGCCACACTGGCCGGCTTTTATGCTACAAGTAAGACGTTTTTCGAAAAACTACTTCTACAACTTCAGCAACTTTCTTCGTTTACATGCTTTACGTTCTTTCAGCAGGGTAGCTGATGACATTTCAGCTTTCTGCCTTCCTCGAATCAAACCTAGATGTTGACACGATTCTTTGCGTGGCATTGCGAAGTCCGCCACAAAGAGTCTACGACAAAGAATTGAAACAATGAGAGTTAACAATGCATCACAGTGCTAAGGAGGAGTGTTGTAACACAAGCTACATGTACGTCATACGCGTTTTTGTTGTTCTTTTCTTTTATTTGTGCCACCTCAGCCAACCTCCAATGCACATTGAATCACTCACACATGCATACGTCCATGATTCGCATACTGTATTTACATTAGCTATAAAATCGACGTGTTCCCATCATTGCCAGGAGATGTCACTCCAAATGCCAACTCAGTATGGAACACATAACTTTCATGCCTACACCAAACTTCCCTGCCGAGTGCTGCTTACATTGCGTAAGTTATATGAAAGTAAATATACTTAATAACTTTTCGTTGTTCTCTGAAATTTATTCGTAACTGCACGCAGTGGTCCACAAACAAAATACGCTAAGCCACGCAAGCCGTCTACTGTAGATGGACATTTCTACCCACGCGATGCAGGGACGGGTTGCTAGCTTCCCAATAAATCTGTTTCCTCATTTCCGTTGAATAAGATTTGAGCTGTGGTGCTACTTACATAAAATTATGTTTTAAGGTGGCAAGATTTGAAAGTTTTGACCCATATGTTGGGTGAATTTCCGAAATATGGGAAAGTGCACTGGTTAATTTTAGTTACAGCTTTTACTGCAAAGAGGCTGTAAGGTGGCAGAATAAATGAGGGTCAATTTCGCACCTTACATAAGAGTTTTATACACTACTGACCATTAAAATTGCTACACCACGAAGATGACGTGCTACAGACGCGAAATTTAACCGACAGGACGAAGATGCTGTGATATGCAAATCGTTAGCTTTTCAGAGCATTCACGCAAAGCTTGGCGCCTGTGGCGACACCTACAACGTGCTGACACGAGGAAAGGTTCCAACCGATTTCTGATACACAAACAGCAGTTCACCGGCGTTGCCTGGTGAAACGTTGTTGTGATGCCTTGTGTAAGGAGGAGAAATGCGTACCATCACGTTTCCAACTTTGATAAAGGTCGGATAGTAGCCTATCGCAATTGCGGTTTGTCGTATCGCGACATTGCTGCTCGCCGTGGTCGATATCCAATGACTGTTAGCAGAATATGGAATCGGTGGGTTCAGGAGGGTAATACGGAACGCCGTGCTGGATCTCAACGCCCTCGTATCACTAGCAGTCGAGATGACAGGCATCTTATCTGCATGGCTGTAACGGTTCGTGCAGCCACGTCTCGATTCCTGAGTCAACAGATGGGGACGTTTGCAAGACAACATCCATCTGCACGAACAGTTCGACGACGTTTGCAGCAGCATTGACTATCAGTTCGGAGACCGTGGCTGCGGTTACCCTCAATATTGCATCACAGACAGGAGCGCCTGCGATGGCGTGCTCAACGACGAACCTGGGTGCACGAATGGCAAAACGTCATTTTTTCGGATGAATCCAGGTTCTGTTTACAGCATCATGATGGTCGCATCCGTGTCTGGCGACATCGCGTGCATTCGTCATCGCCATACTGGCGTATCACCCAGCGTGATGGTATTGAGGTGCCATTGGTTACCTGTCTCGGTCCTCTTGTTCGCATTAATGGCACTTTGAACAATTGACGCTACATTTCAGATGTGTTACGACCCGTGGCTCCACCTTCATTCGATCCCTGCGAAACCCTACATTTCAGCAGGATAATGCACGACCGCATGTTGCAGGTCCTGTACAAGCCTTTCTGGATACAGAAAATGTTCTACTGCTGCCCTGACCAGCACGTTAGCCAAATCTCTCACCAATTGAAAACGTCTGGTCAATGGTGGCCTAGCAACTGGCTCGTCACAATACGCCAGTCACTGCTGTTGATGAACTGTGGTATCGTGTTGAAGCTGCATGGGCAGCTGTACCTGTACACGCCATCCAAGTTCTGTTTGACTCAATGCCCAGGCGTATCAAGGCCGCTATAACGGCCAGAGGTGGTTGTTGTGGGTACTGATTTCTCAGGATCTATGCACCCACATTGCGCGAAAATGTAATCACATGTCAGTTCTAGTATAACATTTATGTCCAATGAATATCCGTTTATCATCTGCATTTCTTCTTGGTGTAGCAATTTTAATGGCCAGTAGTGTACATCGTAGCAGAAAGGTGAATATCACACCTAACCTACTTCGGCGGTAATAAACAGATTTGCCTATAAGTGTGTAATGCAAAATGGATGAAACTCAATCGCCGGCATTAACACACCGCTCCTATATAATGCATGTCAATGTAGAGAAGGTGAAACAAGCAGCAAGAGGAAATGTTTTGTGTGGAAGCAAGCGTGGGCAGAAGCAGAGGCCGCACCATGGGAGGCACCACGAAAAGCTGTTAGTAAGCGTCCCACAGCGGAAGTCTGCGACCGGACAGGTGACACATACTGGAGAGCAAGTAACGGGCCTCCAGAGGTAGGACAGAAAGAAGCTTTGGAAAACTGTGTTTCGGAATTCCAAATGGATATGAACAAAACTAGTAACGCAGCTGATCACGTGAACAGAGAATGGTGCACATGTTATGTACGCGTGTAACTTTTAGGCGTCTGGAGCAGGCACAAAACGTCCGGCTGGCGGAAACGAACTAGGAAGGAGTAAAGTGACGAAATTTCGACGCTGTTCAGTGGTAGGACCATTGCGACTTACAAAGAGAGTTTCCACAAAATAAGAGGAACGCTCCTATTGATCGAAAAAAGCCGTGACGTGGAGAACGAAAGAAGCCAGGTGGAGAAACAGTTCGGCTACGAGAAAGACAAGAGAGAAATTTTCGGGGACTCTTCTCTGAACTGGCGTTAAGTGCAGAATGGGGCGCATAACGCTCTGTTAAGACACAGAGGAGAAATTTCTGTGAACGCTGCGTTCACTGCGGCTGACATTCAGCTAGATATTAGCTGTAGTGTCGTTAGTTAATTGTTCTTGCGAAGACTGAGAGGGCAGAATGAGATCTGGAAACATCCCCCACGCTGTGGCTAAGCCATATCTCCGCAATATTTCTTTCAGGAGTGCTAGTTCTGCAAGGTTCGCAGGAGAGCATGTGTAAAGTTTGGAAGGTAGGAGGCGAGGAACTGGCAGAAGCAAAGATGTGAGGACGGGGCGTGAGTCGTGCTTGGGTAGCTTAGTTGGTAGAGCACTTGCCCGCGAAAGGCAAAGGTTCCGAGTTCGAGTCTCCGTCCGGCATATAGTTTTAATCTGCCAGGAAGTTTCAGACTGAGAGGGCATTTTAATATGCACGCTGCTCCAGCCATGCGCTTGCATGTTGCCGTATTCCAAGACTAGGGATGACTACATGTTTTCTCGCATAATGAGAAACATAGGGAGAGTTTCTGCTGGAAAAATCAGCAAAGATTTAATTAGTTTTCATAGGAATTTGAGAGGACGAGAGCAGCCATGCAGACGACAGCTCATCGCAGCTAAGTGAAATACTGCAAGCAGAGATGTAAACTTGTTGGTTCACCAGCTTGCGTCCACTGTAAACTCGAGCGACCTTGGGTAATCTTTTGCTCAACTTGTCACAAAACTAACCATCCCCCGTAGACTTGATTGTCGTCCTAAATAGTACCGAACTTTGAACCGGAATCGGATGATTTATCGTAGCACTGGTCAACATCATGACGTAGTCGTAAGAATAATTTTGTAAAGAAACTTCCAGTTAAAATTTACTATTGTTGTGTTTAGGATTATTTCCCTTTCTGAGGCCGAGATCCGTTCGTTTGACAACTGTCGTAACATTGTCACATTGTAAACTGTGTAAATGCGTGTATTTCTTTGATAAGATTGCAACATTAAACCAAAATTGTTTACAACTTACACAGTTGTTGTTCTGACCTCCAAACGTTACAAGGATCCTAATGGTAAGGCAACGTCTTTCTTCTTCGTTTGTTACATAGCAAGCTGTCAGCTAGTCTTTGCTAGATCCAGTAAATTTATTTGTGTCCAGTGCCATTAGATAATCCTGTTTACGCATAGGAATGTATGCAAGACGATGTAATATGGAATGGCACACTAACATGTTCGTATGGTATTGGGTGCGGCAAACAAGAAAGCACCTGGACGTTTTCAGTAAATTTTTGAACAACGTGTATTTGTATTGCCGTCTGTGTTAAGGTTAAAGAAGTTTGTGATGTTCCATGACGAATTGTACATTTTGGTGTTCTGTATTTAAAAGTCCCCAGAATGCGCTGGCCTTCTGGTGGTGCCAGTCCACAGACACAGAACATAGTCTGCTTATAAATATTAACACTGAGAAGTTTAGGAACAGCATTCCTAAATGGCCCATAACGGTATTTGCTAAAACAGCACTGAGATTTCATCGCCAATCCATATGACTGGTTGCTCGTAGGTCCAAGGAACTGAAAGTTTATCTTTATATTCATGTACGAGGCGATGAAACATGGGTTCATCACTTCGAACCTGAAACAAAACGGCAATCAATGGAGTGGCGCCACACCCACTTCCCTACCAAGAAAAAGTTTAAAGCCATACCCTCAGCCGGTAAAGTCATGGTTACAGTCTTCTGGGACGCTGAAGGGGTTATTCTGTTCGATGTCCTTCCCCATGGTCAAACGATCAACTCTGAAGTGTATTGTGCTACTCTTCAGAAATTGAAGAAACGGCTTCAGCGTGTTCGTAGGCACAAAAATCTGAACGAACTTCTCCTTCTTCATGACAACGCAAGACGTCGCACAAGTCTTCGCACCCGAGAGGAGCGCATAAAACTTCAGTGGACTGTTCTTCCTCATGCACCCTACAGCCCCGATCTCGCACCGTCGGATTTCCATATGTTTGGCCCAATGAAGGACGCAATCCGTGGGAGGCACTACGCGGATGATGAAGAAGTTATTGATGCAGTACGACGTTGGCTCCGACATCGACCAGTGGAATGGTACCGTGCAGCCATACAGGCCCTCATTTCAAGGTGGCGTAAGGCCGTAGCATTGAATGGAGATTACGTTGAAAAATAGTGTTGTGTAGCTAAAAGATTGGGGAATAACCTGGTGTATTTCAATGCTGAATAAAACAACCCCTGTTTCAGAAAAAAAATGTGTTGCATTACTTATTGAACTGCCCTCGTATTATGCTTACACAGGTCTTGGTCAATGTTTCAGTTTCTCCGTTAAATGTTTTAGTGCGTTGGTGATAAAATGGAAATAAGTGGGTCTGAGGAGTTGTTTCACTTACTCAACGTAATCACTTTTGTCCCCGAGAACAACCGTATTGTCTTCAAATGATTTGACTTTGAGAAACTTTCTTCTTCAAATTTTTCAGTGTTCTCTGTTGTATAGACTGTCGTGCAAGTATGTGTAAATCAAAACATTTTTGTTTTTCACAGATTGTTATACAGGGTGGTTTAAAAAGAAAGAACAGATTTCAGTTGTATAGTGCGGACAAATTATGACAGATAGAAACACATCGTGCTTGTAACTGCGTCGAAGAACGTTCCAAGTTTTATACTCGCACAGCCACCCTAGCATAAACTCAACATGATGACCATGCGGTGCTCGAGAAACATCGAAATGGTACCCCATTTCGTTCCACATGCGAATCAACAGGACCCTGTTTATTGAATCGACTGCTTCAACAATCCGATTTCTCAGCTCTTGAATGATAGCCGCCGTAGGTGAGACGAAGAATCTGTTTTTGTGTGTCCCAACAGAAAATGTCCCGAAGTTTCAGGCCTGTTGAGCCGGGAAGCCAAAGCTACGAACCATATCTTCCAACACACAAAATGATTTCTCTTGTGGAGTAGTCGCCATTTAGCCACAAACAAAAAACGTCGCAGCTGTGACAGAACTTTGAACCTGCCTCTATCCACTAACATGCACATGACGTTTCTGCACTGCTGGCCATTAAAATTGCTACACCAAGAAGAAATGCACATAATGAACTGGTATTCATTGGACATATATATTGTACTAGAACTGACATGTGATTACATTTACACGCAATTTGGGTGGATAGATCCTGAGAAATCAGTACCCAGAACAACCACCTCTGGCCGTAATAACGGCCTTGATACGCCTGGGCATTGAGTCAAACAGAGATTGGATGGCGTGTACAGGTGCAACTGCCCGTGCAGCTTCAACACTATACCACAGTTCAGCAAGAGTAGTGACTGGCGTATTGTGACGAGCCAGTTGCTCGGCCACCATTGCCCAGACGTTTTCAATTGCTGAGAGATTTGAAGAATGTGGTGACCAGGGCAGCAGTCGAACATTTTCTGTATCCAGAAAGACCCGTACAGGACCTGCAACTTGCGGTCGTGCATTATCCTGCTGAAATGTAAGGTTTCGCGGGGATCGAATGAAGGGTAGAGCCACGAGTCGTAACACATCTGAAATGTAACGTCCACTGTTCAAACTGCCGTCAATGCGAACAAGAGGTGACCGAGACGTGTAACAAATGGCACCCCATAACATCACGCTGGGTGATATGTCAGTATGGCGAAGACGAATACACGCTTCCAATGTGCGATGTCGCGAAACACGGATGCGACCATCAAGATGCTGTAAACACAACCTGGATTCGTCCAAAAAAATGACGTTTTGCCATTCGTACACCCAGGTTCGTCGTTCAGTACACCATCCCAGGCGCTCCTGTCTGTGATGCAGCGTCAAGGGTAACCTTAGCCATGGTCTCCGAGCTGATAGTCCATGCTATTGCAAACGTCGTCCAACTGTTTGTACAGATGGTTGTTGCCTTGCAAACGTCCCCATCTGTTGACTCAGGGATCGAGACGTACTGCACGATCCGTTATAGCCATGCGGGTAAGATGCTTGTCATCTCGACTGCTAGTGATACGAGGCGGTTGGGATCCAGCACGGCGTTCCGTATTACACACCTGAACCCACCGATTCCATATTCTGCTAACAGTCATTGTATCTCGACCGACGCGAGCAGCTATGTCGCGATACGATAAACCGCAATCGTGATATGCTACAATCCGTCCTTTATCAAAGTCGGAAACGTGATGGTACGCATTTCTCCTCGTTACACGAGGCATCACAACAACGTTTCAGCGGACAACGCCGGTCAACTGCTGTTTGTGTAGGAGAAATCTGTTGGAAACTTTCCTCATGTCAGCACGTTGTAGGTGTCGCCACCGGCGCCAACCTTGTGTGAATGCTCTGAAAAGTTAATGATTTGCATATCACAGCATGTTCTTCCTGTCGGTTAAATTTCGCGTCTGCAGCACGTCATCTTCGTGTAGTAGCAATTTTAATGGCTTCTTGTGTATGTTTTATAGTGTAACAAACATTTAAAATCTGTTCTTTTTTTTGAATCAGCCGGTATGTAGTGTCTTTACTTAAACTATCTTTCTGATCCTATTTTGTGGGTGAGAAACTAGGGCATTTTGGAAGGCGGAAAACAAAATGCGGCAGTAATTTGAAATGGTTCAAATGGGTCTGAGCACTATGGGTCTTAACATCTGAGGTCATCAGTCCCCTAGAACTTAAGAACTACTTAAACCTAACTAACCTCACACACATCCATGCCCGTGGCAGGATTCGAACCTGCGACCGTAACAGCAGCGCGGTTTCGGACTGAAGCACCTAGAACCGCTCGGCCACAGCGGCCGGCTGCAGTCATGTCAGATGTGAATACGGAGAAGAATGCTGCAGATACCGTGAGCAGAAGTACAGAGAAGAATTCGACGGACAAGGTTCCTGCGCAGAACAATTGTCAGAGTAGAGAATGATAAGATTCGCTGACGCTACTGCTGTTCTCTATGAAATTTAGGAGGAATCACAAGGTCTGTGAATGGGAAGGAGAGTCTAGTAAGCACAGAATATTCACAGAGGGTGAAAGAAAGAAACACGAAACAAATGAAGAGCAGCAGAGACGGCGTTAGCAGTAAGTTTGACACGGGAGGTGGGAACGACGAAGTAGACGAGACGAAGGAATTCCGCTACCTTGTAAGCTGAGAAAAACACGCGGAAGAAGCAAGGACGATACTAGGAGAAGACCAGCATGGGCAAAAGAAGTCTGTTAGTGTCAAACATCAGCCTTAATTTATGGAGAAATTTCTGAGAACGTTAGGAGCACAGCATTGTATGTACTGTGGGAAAACCGAAAATAGAATCGAAGCGTTTGAATGACTTGTTACAGGAGAGTGATGATGCTGTAGTGATGATGTTTGGTCATCTGCGCGGTCATCAATTTTTTCACAGTCTAGTTTTTTACAGTCCAATGGAGGCACTGTCACGAATGATGATGATGATGAAATGATGGGGACAACACAAACACCCAGTTCCTGAAACTGTAGTGAACTGATAAGGTAAGAAATGAGTGTCTTAGAGGGAAAAATTGTAGGCGAAGTGAGAGGTTGGAACATGTGCTACAAATAATTGAGGATCATTTTGACTGAATCAACTGTTGGTTCTTAGTGGAACATTGCAAATTAACTAACAAACACTGGTTTTTTTGCCTTTGTTCCTGGCCACTAGCTTACAGATAGGAGACAGCAACCGTGAATTTAAAATTTATCGAAAAGACCCCTTTACTGAGACGGTCATTCCGGCTTCCTCCCAACAGCCTCCCAACAGCCTTTAAACATGCAGCATTCCACCACATGATCCACCATCTTCGCCGGCCGATGTGGCCGAGAGGTTCTAGGCGCTTCAGTCTGGAGGCACCCGACCGCTACGGTCACAGGTTCGAATCCTGCCTCGGGCATGGATATGTGTGATGTCCTTAGGTTAGTTAGGTTTAAGTAGTTCTAAGTTCTAGGGGACTGATGACCTCAGAAGTTGAGTCGCGTAGTGCTCAGAGCCATTTGAACCATTGTGCTCTGAAAAACTAATCATATCACAGCATCTTCTTCCTATCGGTTAAATTTCGCGTCTGTTGAACGCCATCTTCGTGGTGTAGTAATTTTAATGGCCAGTAGTGTATTTTAAAGGCAAAGGGGTTATCTGCGATTTTCTATGTCCCTCGGGCAATAGGTAATTGCTTGTTCAATGGAAAAGACAAACAACCAGCCATCACAAAAAGTGGGGTTTTAAGATCATTTGCCGGGAGTGTCAATATTGTTACACTGGACAGACTGTGAGGTCAATGTGCATCAGGCTTAAAGAACATCATAGAAGCTGGAGACTGAAGAAGCCTGATTCAGCCTTCGAGGAACATTGCCTTAGCGAAAGCCACAAATACTAATAGATGTAGAAGTCTTACACACAGAGGAAAAGGGAGGAAAACTAAGCCAGTTACAAATTCTAGAAATTAAAAAACAGATGTGTATATCCCCAGCTCTAACATTAAATTAGCAAACCTAATTCAATTGTTCACGTCTTTTAGATGATATCATAACTCCTAGGTAGAAGTAAAACTTTGATCCCCAGTCCATGAGTAGATACGAAGTTGTAAGTTGATGCATAACTTTGTCCCTAGGAATGTTGAGTCATGTTAGTGTAATTGCTGAATTGTGTGATTCCATATGTACTCGTAATTTGTCAAAAACATGGTCACTGAAGTAATTTTACATTAAGGCAAGAATCGATACTTTAAGAAGTTGAGATGTTTATCTTTGCCACACTGTCATGTTCATCTTTCATTTGTTATCATCGGAATATGTAACGCACTTGAAAATGGGCTTACAATCGCAAACCTAGGTTGTGCAGTAACCATAATAAGATTTGTGAAACAAGGCAAAAAAACAGAGATTGTTTAGTTAATATTGAGGAGTAGGCTGGTACAGGAGAGGAAGTAGTGATGGGTCTCACAAACCAGTCAGAACTAGGACTGTTCACATTTGTAAAAAGGCAGGTGTACAAAGATATGAAAATTACCGAACTATCAGTTTAATAAGTCACAGCTGCAAAATACTAACGCGAATTCTTTACAGACGAATGGAAATACTGGTAGAAGCCGACATCCGGGAAGATAAGTTTGGATTCCGTAGAAATATTGGAACACGTGAGGCAATACTGACCCTACGACTTATCTTAGAACATAGATTAAGGAAAGGCAAACCTACGTTTCTAGCATTTGTAGACTTAGAGAAAGCTTTTGACAATGTTGATTGGAATACTCTCTTTCAAATTCTGGCAGGGGTAAAATACAGGGAGCGAAAGGCTATTTACAATTTGTACAGAAATCAGAAGGCAGTTATAAGAGTCGAGGGACATGAAAGGGAAGCAGTGGTTAGGAAGGGAGTGAGACAGGGTTGTAGCCTCTGCCCGAAGCTATTCAATCTGTATATTTAGCAAGTAATAAAGGAAACAAAAGAAAAATTCGGAGTAGGTATTAAAATCCATGGAGAAGAAATAAAAACTTTGACGTTCGCCGATGACATTGTAATTCCGTCGGTGACAGCAAAGTACCTGGAAGATCAGTTGAACCGAATGGACAGTGTCTTGAAAGGAAGATATAAGATGAACATCAACAAAAGCAAAACGAGGATAATGGAATGCAGTCGAATTAAGTCGGGCGATGCTAATTGATTAGGTAATGAGACACTTATAGTAGTAAAGGAGTTTTGTTATTTGGGGAGCAAACTAACTGATGATGGTCAAAGTAGAGAGGATATAAAATGTAGACTGGCAATGGCAAGGAATGTGTTTCTGAAGCAGAGAAATTTGTTAACATCGAGTATAGATTTAAGTGTCAGGAAGTTGTTTCTGGAAGTATTTGTATGGAGTATAGCCATGTATGGAAATGTAACGTGGACGATAAATAGTTTGGACAAGAAGAGAATAGAAGCTTTCGAAATGTGGTGCTACAGAAGAATGCTGAAGATTAGATGGGTAGATCACACAACTAATGAGGAGGTATTGAACAGAATTGGAGATGGTTCAAATGGCTCTGAGCACTATGGGACTCAACATCTTAGGTCATCAGTCCCCTAGAACTTAGAACTACTTAAACCTAACTAACCTAAGGACATCACACACATCCATGCCCGAGGCAGGATTCGAACCTGCGACCGTAGCGGCCGCGTGGTAGAATTGGAGAGAAGAGAAATTTGTGGCACAACTTGACTAGAAGAACGGACCGGTTGGTAGGACATGTTCTGAGGCATCAAGGGATCACCAATTTAGTATTGGAGGGCAGTGTGGATGGTAAAAATCGTAGAGGGAGATCAAGAGATGAATACACTAAGCAGATTCAGAAGGATGAAGGTTGCAGTAGGTACTGAGAGACGAAGAAGCTTGCACAGGACAGAGTAGCATGGAGAGCTGCATCAAACCAGTCGCTGGACTGAAGACCAGAACAACAACAACATCGGTAGTCCAATACATCGATATTTAAAAAATAACATTATCGGCTCTCGATAAATCTAGAGACAGAATCGATACATAAATATATCGGCGGAAAAAATGTCGACGTATTGGCCCATAAAAATATTGCCTACACATTGTAAACATACTGCCGGTTTTAGAACTGTATACTTACATATTCATTTATTGTTATATATTCTGTACATCAACAAACTTGCAGCCTGCCTGTCCCCCTTAAAGCAAGAACTGAAAGGAAAACGATGCACGTGGACGCTTGGCGATAACCACTTTGCTAACAATTGTAACTGCATGCTGGTGGCACAATAAAAAGTGTCCGATGGGTCCGTCGTTAGGTTTCCTCACATATAGGACTTCTAAGCAACACATCATATCAACTTCCGTATTTTTTTCGTTTCTCTCAACGCCGGCGACCCAGCAGTTGAGTCAGAAGTGCGTGGTGAAACTAAACGTTGCAGTTTCTGCCGGCAGCATTTCTCCTCATACGTCTTCGCCCACGCAAAGACAAGTCTTGTCATTTAGATTTTTGTTCATCATTTTTAGCAACTGTTTTTGAAGAACGCCGATGGGAAGAAATAGCACACCACTTGCCTCAGAAACTGTTTTCTAACGCAACTGGTGTGCTATTTCTTCACATCGGAAATCTTGTTATTCCATTGAAACGTCCCCTTTAAAAATTATGAATGACTGTGCTGGTTAACCTTCGATGTTATTTGATTATCAAACAGCTTAGCAAAACGTACTCAAACAGTTTTCTCTTTACTTATTCTGACCATCACTAAACTGACACACAATATTTTTAGCGCAACGCAATCTGACTTTCAATAATCCCTACAAAAGAATGGCCCTAACAATAACCTATACCTTTCATGAATCACTTACCTCACAAAAATCTTCGTTACTCGAACTACTGCAATACAGCGAGCGCCAATACAGCCAGCTAAATAAAAGATTCTAACTATTGAAGGCACTAACTACTGATAGGCATAGTTAGCAAATGAAAGATATTAATAGAGAACAAACAATGTATTTACCTTAATAGTGTTCAGAAGTCATCATACATATACCTACCAATTCATGACATCCATCTTTACAAATTTCCTTTTTCTGGCGGTCACACGTCCAGATCGTCCGCTTATAGTAACCTCTCAAAACTCTGGCATTTCTCTCTCCACGCCCATCACTGCTGGCGACTCACCTCCAACTGCGCAACGCTACGCGCTGTTCCCATCCAACTGCCCAACACTACAATGGCGAATATTCCAACAATGCCAACCAGTCATAGACTGCACACAGCACAGCCAGTGATTTTCATACAGAGTGCTACGTGGCGTTACCGATAAGAAAACCTAAACAGCCTGCTTACACCATTCACACCACCCCGCCCCCCCCCCCCCCTCAGGGCAATCGGACTTCTTCTTTTGCGCCACCTATACTTGCTTCACACAGTCAAAAGAGAAAGACTGGACGCGATGAAAGCTCAAACAGTAGTGAGACTCCTTCACACAGTGAAAATAATGTTACGTTCTACTACAGTTTCAAAAGGACATCTTCAAATATGTACCGCAAATTGTGAAAAAATATAATATAAAGTAAAAATATCGATACTCTATATTGCCATTTTGATGTCGATATATCTGGGAAAAAGTAAAAATTATCGCCTGTATAGAAAGTGGTCCATTGCTCGTGACCGAGCCAAATATCTCAAGAAATAAGCATCAAACGAAAAAACTACAAAGAACGGAACTCGTTTAGCTTGAAGGGGGAAACCAGATTTCGCTACGGTTGGCCCGCTAGATGGCGCTGCCATTGGTCAAACGCATATGAACTGCGTTGTTTTAAACAGGAACCCCCATTTTATTACATACTCTTATAGTACGTAAAGAAATATGAATGTTATAGTTGGACCACTTTTTTCGCTTTGTGATAGATGGTGCTGTAATAGTCACAAACGTATAATTACGTGGTATCACGAAACATTCCGCCAATGCGGACGGTATTTGCTTCGTGATACATTACCCGTGTTAAAATGGACCGTTTACCAATTGCGTAAAAGGTCGATATCGTGTTGGTGTATCGCTATTGTGATCAAAATGCCCAACGGGCGTGTGCTATGTATGCTGCTTGGTATCCTGGACGAAATCATCCAAGTGTCCGAACCGTTCGCCGGATAGTTACGTTATTTAAAAAACAGAAAGTGTTCAGACAAATGTGAAACGTTAACCACGACCTCCAACAAATGATGATGCCGAAGTAGGTGTTTTAGCTGCTGTCGCGGCTAATCCGCACATCAGTAGCAGACAAATTGCGCGAGAATCGGGAATCTCAAAAACGTCGGTGTTGAGAAAGCTACATCAACATCAATTGCACCCGTTCCATATTTCTGTGCACCAGGAATTGCATGGCGACGACTTGGAACGTCGTGTACAGTTCTGCCACTGGGCACAAGAGAAATTACGGGACGATGACAGATTTTTTGCACGCGTTTTATCTGGCGACGAAGCGTCATTCACCAACAGCGGTAACGTAAACCGGCATAATATGCACTATTGGGCAACGGAAAATCCACGATGGCTGCGACAAGTGGAACATCAGCGACCTTGACGGGTTAATGTATGGTGCGGCATTATGGGAGGAAGAATAAGTGGCCCCCATTTCATCGACAGCAATCTAAATGGTGGAATGTATGCTGATTTCCTACGTAATGTTCTACTGATGTTACTACAAGAGGTTTCACTGCATGACAGCAGGGCGATGTACTTCCAACATGATACGTGTCCGGCACATAGCTCGCGTGCGGTTGAAGCGGTATTGAATGGCATATTTCATGACAGGTGGATTGGTCGTCGAGCACCATACCATGGCCCGCACGTTCACCGGATCTGACGTCCCCGGATTTCTTTCTGTGTGGAAAGTTAAAGGATATTTGGTATCGTGATCCACCGACAACGTCTGACAACATTCGTCAGCGCATTGTCAATGTATGTGCGAACATTACGGAAGGCGAACTACTCGCTGTTGAGAGGAATGTAGTTACACGCATTGCGAAATGCATTGAGGTTGACGGACATCATTTTGAGCATTAATTCCATTAATGTGGTATTTACAGGTAATCACGCTGTAACAGTATGCGTTCTCAGAAATAAGTTTACGAAGGTACATGTATCACATTGGAACAACCGAAATAAAATACTCAAACGTACCTACGTCTGTATTTTAATTTAAAAAACCTACCTGTTACCAACTGTTCGTCTAAAATTGTGAGTCATATGTTTGTGACTATTATAGCGCCATCTATCACAAAGCGAAAAAGTGGTCCAACTAAAACATTCATATTTCTTTACGTACTACGCGAATATGTAATAAAAATGGGGGTTTAGCGGGCCAACCATAGCGCCATCTGGTTTCCCCATTCAAGCTAGACGAGTTTCGTTCTTTGTAGTTTTTTCGTATGACGCTTATGTCGTGAGATATTTGGCCCGGTCACGGTTAAGGGACCATCCTGTATATATCGATGTTTTTGGGAAATGTTTCTATATATCAGTATATAGATATTTTGTCAACATCCCTAGTCAGAACACCGACGATAAAATAAGAAAAACAGAAATCGCCTTGTCAGCCATGCATCCTCTCCTACATGTCATTTCACAACGCCGATCAAGGGAATGGCCGTGGGAATAAGAGGGCGAATACACCAACGCCAGGAATTCGTGGGAGAAGCTAAAGCTGCTTTAAAATACAAGATCAGCAAACTAGGTGGGTGACAATACGATAGAGTTAATGAGGCTTCGTGTTGAGTTGCGAAAGAAGGCAACGTTTCGGATCTCTGTCTGGTGCGGTTGAAGAATTAGTTGCGTCAGTGTGTAGCTCATCATTCTGTCGACACTGGTGAACTAGGCGATATAGTCGGAGCCCGAGTGAAGAAGCGAGTGTGCGAGGAACGGCTACGGCGCCTGGTTTCCAGGTCGGCAGCTGGCTCGGTTGTTTGGTGAGCACTTTACGCAGCTGACAAGGCGCATTCGCGAGTGTGTCGACCCAGCCGCCGCCGAGCGGGGTCGTCGGATCAAGGCCAGTGGCTCGAAGTGTGACAATCACGTTTGCTGCTGCAACCGCGAGCGGGATCCCCGACACACTTGGCGAATTCCCAGTGGACCCGCCATGAACATCTTCCGTTGTTGTCGTTCTCATTACCTCTGGCTCTCACTTAAACATAAGAATAATAAAACGTAGGTCAGTCTTAATACGATATCTCCTGTGTTGTGGTACTGTAGCCGTGATCGCAGTGATTTGTCTATTATATCTTATCTCCCTGAAGTTTGTCGAACACCATTTGACAGTTCAAAAGCAAAAAATCTGTCCAAGTTCTATGTTCTCTAATGTGTACCAAAATAGGGGGTGTATCAAAAAGAATCATCCGATTTGACTTGTCCATATTTCTGAAACTACACTACTGGCCATTAAAATTGCTACACCTCGAAGAACACGTGCTACAGACGTGAAATTTAACCGACAGGAAGAACATGCTGTGATATGCAAATGATTGGCTTTTCATACCATTCACACAAGGTTGGCGGCGGTGTCGACACCTACAACGTGCTGACATGAGGAAAGATTCCAACCGATTTGTCATACACAAACAGCAGTTGACCGGCGTTGCCTGGTGAAATGTTGTGATGCCTCGTGTAAGGACGAGAAATGCGTACCATCACGTTTACGACTTTCATAAAGGTCGGATTGTAGCTATAGCGATTGCGGTTTATCGTATCGCGACATTGCTGCCCGCGTTGGTCGAGATCCAATGACTGTTAGCAGAATATGGAATCGGTGGGTTCAGGAGGGTAATACGGAACGCCATGCTGGATTCCAACGGCCTCGCATCACTAGCAGTCGAGACGACAGGCATCTTATCCGCATGGCTGTAACGGATCGTGCACCCCCGTCTCGATCCCTGAGTCAACAGATGGAGACATTTGCAAGACAACAACCATCTGCACGAACAATTCGACGACGTTTGTAGCAGCACGGACTATCAGCTCGGAGGCCATGGCTGCGGTTACCCATGACGCTCCATCACAGACAGGAGCGCCTGCGATGGTGTGCTCAACGACGAATCTGGGTGCACAAATGGCTACACGTAATTTTCTCTGATGAATCCAGGTTCTGTTTACAGCATCATGATGGTCGCATCCGTGTTTGGCGACACCGCGGTGAACGCCCTTTGGAATCGTGTATTCGCCACACTGGCGTATCACCAGGCGTGATGGTGCGGGGTGCCATTGGTTACACGTCTCGGTCACCTCTTGTTCGCATTGACGGCACTTTGAACAGTGGACGTTTCATTTCAGATGTGTTACGACCCGTGGCTCTACCCTTCATTCGATCCCTGCGGAACCCTACATTTCAGCAGGATAACGCACGACCGCATGTTACAGGTCCTGTACGGGCGTTTCTGGATACAGAAAATGTTCGACTGCTGCCCTGGCCAGCACATTCTCCAGATCTCTCACCAATTGAAAACGTCTGGTCAATGGTGGCCGAGAAACTGGCTCGTCACAATACGGCAGTCACTACTCTTGATGAACTGTGGTATCGTGTTGAAGCTGCATGGGCAGCTGTACCTGTACACGCCATCCAAGCTCTGTTTGACTCAATGCCCAGGCGTATCAAGGCCGTTATTACGGCCAGAGGTGGTTGTTCTGGCTACTGATTTCTCGGGATCTATGCGCCAAAATTGCGTGAAAATGTAATCCCATGTCAGTTCGAGTATAATATATTTGTCCAATGAATACCCGTTTATCATCCGCATTTCTTCTTGGTGTAGTAATTTCAATGGCCAGTAGTGTATTATTCTGATGATCTACCCATCAAAGAGAGTACCATTCAGTATAAGAATTATTGTAACACGACACTGCTACTTTTATGTATATAGACCGAAGTGGGGACGGAAAATTTGTACCAAGGCCTGGAATGGAACACAGGCAGGTGCATTAGGCACTATGCCACCTTTTTTATCTGATTTTCTTGTTCGTTATTTTCGTTGTATTTGTTCGGGGAGGACGTCCCATGACGCTTGTTCAAGTTCACCGTTGATATATTACGCCAGTTTTTTGATCACAGAATGGAGCTAACCCTCTGACCAAAAACGCTGAGCTTCCACGCCAGCTTGGCACATTGGTTCACAGATACACAGATTACCCTGGCACGTCTCCCTCCTAGATCCAAATTCTCACAGCTACACTGCCGCCACAGTCTACTTTAAATTCCTGCTTACACACGAAAATGGAGAACCACCGCAATTTTGTTTGTGTGTAAGGTGAAATTAAAGTAGACTGGGGCGGCAGTGAGAATTTGGATCGACGAGGGGGGGGGGGGCATGCAAGGGCAATCGGTGCAGTTATATAAACCACTGTGCCCCGACGGCTGAGAGGTTAGCGCACCTGCCTAATAAGCAGGAGATCTGCGTTCGATTCCCGGCCTTGATACGAATTTTCCTTCGTCGCTTCAGTACATATACACAAAAACGCATCTGTATGAGACCAGTAAAGTCTCTGAACTTTTTGCTTTTCATTTGTAGACTACTTTTGTTTTTTAATCTTGTCTGTGACGAACTTCAGAGTTGTTGCTTATCACTGGAGTCTCTTGGAGGAGCGGCAACCTCGACATTAGTGACGTGCAGCAGTGTCGAAGCTACATTCAACTCCGCCGTTCTGTTCAAAGAAAGACTTTTTTATGTTGGTATGCCTTTAAATAAGCACCTGCTACGAATTTTACGGATACAATTACCGATACCATTACCAATAATATTCCATATCAGCCACCTGCTTCCGGCGACTACTATAGCGTTGTGTAAGTGGGCTGCTTCTGTGTTGGCAGCGCTGTGTAGCGCTTTGCATTGGATCTCTGACTGCACTTTCTTTGTAAGAGACTCTGTGGCTGGTCGGACTCGTTGTTGGAAGTAGAGATGGGCAAACTGAAACACCTAACTGTTTCGAAACAAATGAAACAGTACAATGTAGTGTTTCGAAACGCTGTTTCGAAACAGTGAAACAGTTTGTGTCTTATAATGGTATAGGCCTTCACATTATATAATCTTGAGTGTCTACTATATAAATATTGTCATAAAAACACAAATGAGGTGTGAGACCGACAATCATATCGCAGAAAGTGTGACACTTTCACTTAGGCGTCTTTACAGTTCCATATTTCGTGTAGCAGCAAATGCACTGCTTTCGTGTCATGTGACTTTCATACTTTCCAATTGGCCGACGTCAGACTTAATATGTTTGACATAACAGATTTTGCCAAACTCGTTTCCCTGTATTCTAGTGCATAATTTTGATAGGTTTTATGAGTGATAATCTGTATGTGCTCTTGAAAAGGCATATCATGAGATATAATTTATTGAGATAACATCCTGGGAGCGAGGCACTGAATTAACATTTGTGAGTATGCCACTCACACTTTTACTATCCGCAGTTAGATTTTCCATTGTTTGTCACACAGAGCAGGATGCAAAGTGACTGATGCACACAGATCAAAAAATTACCGTAACAGACTGGAGGATATAGCGCAATGGTCAAGTATGGCAGTTTCTCATCAAACATTGACAAGTTAGCAGGATACATCTCATAGTAAGAATAGATAGAATAGGTAAACATTTCAAGGTAACTGAAATGCAGAGATTCGTATGTTTCTTTGAAGTATAAAATCCAGACGAAAATTTAAAGCAGTTCCTACAGTGTAACGCCTTTGTGATACCTGTATCTTGGCAAATCTGCCTCTACACCACTTATAGTTCTTGCTAAAGAAGTTTGTTTGAGGTACAGGTACATGGAGTTCCCTCAAGTACTCACAGCAAGCAGATGTATTACCATTTTATTATATACTTGCCCAGGAAATCAGAGATGAAATTATGTTGTTGTAGAAATGCAATTTTTATCACAGTATCTGAACGCCAAAAACAAAAGTATCGAAGTACAATTATTGATTTGCCTGAGAATTTTTTATCATACACAAGTATCAAGATGCCTATAGTGTAACAACCAAACACAGCACATTTACAAAAATATACACACAAACATATACATACACAAATCAGATAATTATTCTCAAACACATAAATGAATAAATAACATGCGATGTGCCGGGGCTAGCAGTGTATTTAACACTAAATTCTTCTAGAATCTACATATGTAAATGATGCTCTAAGCCCCCCCCCCCTATTCTAACTCCGACTTCTGCTGTTGCACATGGATAAAAAAAATATACGCGAACTGACTGTAATCAACCCTGCAAGTGGAGTAGAAAAGAGTTTGGCACCTGCAATAATTTAATTTGATAAATAAGTTAAATAAAGGAAGGTTTCATTAACGTAGTGAGAAATGATGGGTTGCTCTACCGATTAACAGAATGAAAGTTCTGTCCAAAATAACAATATGATTTATTAAGACTAAACACAAAATAATAAACAAAAACACATGAAACATTTATAATACATCAAATTGGCTCAAATTGGATACTCAAACAAATGCTGTGAAGGTGAAGTTGTCCCTAAACTAGATTGTGAGGTTTATGACGAAGTGGTATGTGGAGCCAATTCCTTGCCACTCAAATCATAAGAGAGACACACAGCTAACCCAACATTAATTGCTGCTACTCAAGACAGAACAAAGTTAGAAAAAGACGAACAGGCGCGCTCTGCAGAGCTCTGATTATCACCTAGGAAAATCCCTATCTGCCGGTGCTGCGGACATACATTACCAAACTGTCTTCTTAACTGCCAGAACACGATCTGGCGTACCGGAGGCGATGGCTGGTTGCTTCGATGTCCTCGACCGAAAGGCGAGAGCCGACTACCTAGAGCACCCGTACAGGCCGAACACACAACATTCCCGCCCCCACAACAGTGACCGTGGTTAAACGTTCCAATCAGCAACTCGAAAACCGGCGGAAAATTCCACTCCATTGCCGGAGGACTACCATTCCACCAATGGAGATTCTTGGCGCCAATTTCTGCGCTGATTTTGCTACGTCACGGAGCTATGCCCTGAGCAAGCCAATCACAGTTACTATTTTGCAGAAAGCGCGGGAATTTTCCCGCCTCAACTGCCTAGGTACACAAGTCATTCCCACACCTCGCTTGTAGCCCGCCAGAAAGTGTTTTCGCTAAGATTCTGCGAAGTAACGGAACCTCTAGCCCAGCCGCTACTTCAGACCCCTCCGGGCGTGTCTTTTGACAATGTCGGCGTCTGCAAAGCATTCACTCGACTTCCTCACACCCATCGGCTTAACCCTTTCCAGATCAGCGGAGCCCGCCTGTCACCGGACCACCCGGGTGACGAGAGACGCTGCGTGGGAAGTCCGCGTGTGAGGGAATAGCGACTTTTCACTGCATGCAATTAGAGAGGAAAATCGTAAGATAGAAATATGAGAGGGGTCTCATGCCACCTCTCAAACATACTAAAAAAAATTAAACTCACTGAATGGTGAGCAAAAACGTGTATTCTGTGTGCAACAAATTTGAGAAAAATGTTCTTGTAAGGTAGCTACATGCACAGTTTAGTGGACTAAACAAAATACAATCAAATATAAATTCAGTGCACTCTCTCCAGAGAAGAACAAAATCAATTGAAATTTTCCTGTTTCATTTCTGAGTAGATCTGCTGTACCTATTCTAAGTTGTAGTTGAGAAATATCATTTTTGATACTTTTCGCTTGAAATACGGGATCATCTGTCTGTTATTGTTTGCCCCTGCTTTGAAAATATGCGCTCACATGGAACAGAGGTGGCCATAATACAAAGACGTCGTTTCATTACTTCAAACAGTGTAGGAAACAACACATGATTTTCTTTCCACCACAGCAATGGATCTTGTGATCTGTGTATCAGTGGCATCTTCACATATTTATCAAGCTCGACTATACTTGCAACACGTGGATTGTCTCTACTTTTTAATTAAGCCACCTACAGCTTGGTCAAAATCTTGCCAAATGTTGCCACTGCTAGAATTGAATGTGCTCACCTCAACTGGTTTGGCTGGTGGCGGATTTTCTGTAGAACACTGAGTGGGATTCTGTCGTATTGCACAGCACTTGTTAATTATGGCATGTTTTGTTTCTTTTAATCGTTGCCCAGTTTTTGGAAAACCATGCTCCCTGAAGCGAGGATCCAGTAATGTTGCCTCACAAGCAATTGCTTTATCTGCAAACTTCTGAACGAGGCGGGTACAGATTCCGTCCTCAAGTTTAGCAATTACTGTATTAGTGGCTTCATTGCTGTGATCTGAGTTTTTTAGTCTCAGACAATGACTTTGTAAACCTTTGCTTAATAAGACCACTTTTGACAATGTTACATTTCTTTAACTGCTAATTTCTGTTGTGACTTGTTCAAAAGGAGATAGTATTTCACAAGATTTTTCAATAACTAACCAGTCTTCATTGGACAGTTTTGTTAGTGAATCCACACTGAGGATGGCAAGGGTGCTTTGCAAAGGCTCTTTGATTTTCAAAAGCCTGTCAAACATTTCACATGTGGAATTCCATCTCGTAGGGCAATCTTGTTTCGGTCTTAAAATAGGGAAGCCTATTTGCTTCTGAATATTGTGTAATTTCTCAAGTGCTTGAGGACTTCTTTTGAAAAATTCCACTATTGACTTCACCTTTGCCCTTGTCTGTAATTGGTTCAAGGCTTGCTTGCACGATTAAATTCAGTGTACGTGCAAAACAAGGTACATGCCACCATTTGCACATCATCACTGCCTTCACCATATTAGGTGCGTTATCTGTAGTGCAAGCTACAATTTTATTGGTGATACCCCAAGTTGAAGTCACATTTTGTAATTCACTGGAAATGTTTTCTGCTGTATGCTTGTCATGGGATTTAAAACTAGATAACAAATATGACTTCAGATTGCTGTTTTCATCAATGAAGTGAGCAGTCACTGCAATATGATTCTCATTTTTCACAGATGTCCATCCATCAGTTGTAATGCAGACGTAGGATGCAGCTTGCACTGCAGATCTTACTCGCACTAGTGTGCTGTCGAACACTTGAGAGAGTAAACTGTGGGAGAGTGTTTTTCTACTTGGTGGTACATAGTTTTCATTTAATAAATGTCATTTTTCTAAACTCTACACTCTCAACTACATTAAATGGAAAGTATTCTTTAACAACACGTCTTAAAATCTGTTCGTCTATTTTGGCTCGTTTGGATGAAGGCACTGGTCTTGATGCAAATCCAGTAATGTTTGTTTGTTTACCACACCTACCCAGAACTGAACTGGTGGAAGTGCTGGGTATTTCTTGCACAGATTGTTCATCTTGACGCATAGGCACTGGAATGGCAGATTCCTGAACAGTTGCTGTGGAAACTGAACTGATTTAGTCACTGCCCAGATTCATAAAGACTGATTTCAAACGAGTTTCACTTAAATTAACTGTTGGATGCTTATGTCGCAAGTGTCTGTTTAAGCAAGAAGTTGAACTATTTTTAAACGACAACACTGCCGAGCACAAGTTACATTTAATTTTCTCAGGATTTATCTTCATAAAATAATCCCACACCGGACTTCGTAACGCCATAGCTGAAGACAGAAGAACCAACACGAACTGTACTGGAGGCGGGAAAAAACTGCAGAAACAATGGATACGCTACTGGGATTCCCACATTTCGTTGGTATGGATAATATATACCCGGCCTGCTAATATCCATGCACACAAAAGATATCATTGTGGAGAATAGGCACATTGACTATAGACTCACAAATAAAGCCACACAATTCGAATAAATGACAAAATATAAGAGAAAAAAATTGTTGTCCCTTAAGGTGTTTCGAATCATTACTATAAATCCACCATGCTTCTCAGCCCTTCCCGTTCACCATTACATCATCAATGATCCGTCAATCATATTGCTTTTCAAGTGCATCCAATTTACGTATATGTCTAAAAACTGCCACTCTACGCCTTTTCTAATTCAAAATGTTGTAGGTTTACTTGCGTTTATTAATATTACAGTACATCAACAGATAAGAATATGTTATAGGAGATGTGTAATTTAACTGAATTTTTTTCACACTTTTATTATTTTGAATGCGAATAGTGTGCTTTATTTTATTGTTTGTTAGTGTTTATAAAGTATATATTACGCCATTTCGGAATAGAACAGTCAATTAGAAACGAAGCTTTATTTTCGGAAATCTTAAGCTTCATGCTGTTGTGTGTCAAAAGGATTTCGACACTCTTGAAAGAGTTCGATGAAGTAGTATATTAAACGTATTTCCGTATCTGTGCCGTGCCCGAATCTCGTCCGAGACAAAGCGAAATGAAACATCACTGTTTCGATACAGTTAGTCCGTTCCAAGCACAAGTGGAGTGAAACAGCGTTATTTTGAAACAACGATACAGTTTCTGTGGCTGGCTCAAGATCGAATCAGGTCCCGTTATCCGACACAGAGCGGAATGAAACACCACTGTTTCGAAACAGTGAAACATAGCCGTTTCGAAACACTGAAACAGTTCCACGTATCGATACACTGTTCCGAAACATAGAAACAGTAGCCAAGTCTAGTTGGAGTTAATCGCCAGTACTGTTGGGCAGTTGGAAGTTAGTCGCCAGCAGTGTTGGAAGTAGTGTTGGGCATTTGGAAGTGAACAGCCAGCAATGATGGATGTAAAATGTGAAAAGTTAGCGTTGATGGAGGGCAGAGGTCTGAAGTGTTAGCGTAGGCTAACGATCTGGAAGTATCCAACTTGGAGATTGAAAATTATACATGATTAACTTTGAGGTTCGCCGACGACATTGTAATTCTGTCAGAGACAGCAAAGGACTTGGAAGAGCAGTTGAACGGAATGGATAGTGTCTTGAAAGGAGGATATAAGATGAACATCAACAGAAGCAAAACGAGGATAATGGAATGTAGTGTAATTAAGTCGGGTGATGTTGAGGGTATTAGATTAGGAAATGAGACTCTTAAAGTAGTAAATGAGTTTTGCTATTTGGGGAGCAAAATAACTGATGATGGTCGAAGTAGAGAGAATATAAAATTTAGACTGGCAAAGGCAAGGAAAGCGTTTCTGAAGAAGAGAAATTTGTTAACATCGAGTATAGATTTAAGTGTCAGGAAGTCATTTCTGAAAGTATTTGTATGGAGTGTGGCCATGTACGGAAGTGAAAGATGGACGATAAATAGTTTGGTCAAGAAGAGAATAGAAGCTTTCGAAATGTGGTTCTACAGAATATTGCTGAAGATTAGATGGGTAGATCACATAACTAATGAGGAGGTATTGAATAGGATTGGGGAGAAGAGAAGTTTGTGGCACAACTTGACTAGAAGAAGGGATCGGTTGGTAGGACATGTTCTGAGGCATCAAGGGATCACCAATTTAGTGTTGGAGGGAAGCGTGGAGGGTAAAAATCGTAGAGGAAGACCAAGAGATGAATAAACTAAGCAGTTTCAGAAGGTACTGGGAGATGAAGAAGCTTGCTCAGGATAGAGTAGCATGGAAAGCTGCATCAAACCAGTCTCAGGACTGAAGGCCACAATAACAACATACATCTTTGTACTGGATGTCAATGACGATTTATATTCGTGATTGAACTGGATGTCACATTATTAAGGTAAAAAAGTACATTATTTGGTTTGCAACAAAATCTTTGCTTTACTAATCACATGCCTATGAGAAAGAGATTTTCACTCTGCAGCGGAGTGTGCGCTGATATGAAACTTCCTGGCAGATTAAAACTGTGTGTCTGACCGAGACTCGAGCCCGGGACCTTTGCCTTTCGCGGGCAAGTGCTCTACTATGTGAGCTACCAAAGCATTACTCATACCCGCTCCTCACAGCTTTACTTCTGCCAGTACCACGTCTCCTACCTTCCAAACTTCACAGACGCTCTCCTGCGAACGTTGCAGAACTAGCACTCCTGGAAGAAAGGTAGAGCACTTGCCTGCGAAAGGCAAAGGTCCCGAGTTCGAGTCTCGGTTCAGCACACGGTTTTAATCTGCCAGGAAGTTTCACATGCCTATTAGTAGCTAGTGGCTTTAGTAGTTAGAATCTTTTATTTAGCTGGCAGTACTGACGAACGCTGTTATTGCAGTAATTCGCGTAATGAAGATTTTTGTGAGGTAAGTGCTTAATGAAATGTATAGGCTATTGTCAGGATTGCTTCTTATTCAGGGCCATTCTCTTGTATTAATTATTTGAAGTCAGGTTGTATATATATATATATATATATATATATATATATATATATATATATATATATATATATATATATGTATATATATATATATATATATATATATATATATTTTATTTTTTTGTTTTTTTTTTATCAGTCAGATTGCTTTGCGCTAGAATATTGTGGGTCAGTGTTGACAGGACTCAGCTGTTTCAGAATCAAATAACGTAGAAGTTTCATCTTCTCAGTCATTCAGCAATTAAGGTACAGACACACATATTTCAATAAAGAAGTTTCAGTTGGCCTAGAATATCCGAGACGGAGCAGTTTGGCAGCAGCGATCGAGCAGTCCGCTTTTAGTTGCGCGCTCTTGGAAGGCGTCGCAGAGGCACAAGCGGGTTGCAAGTGGCCGAATGTGACGGTCGGACTGCAGCCCAGAAGCGGGATTAGGTACTCTAATTGAGAAAATTGAGTTCGATTGAAATTATGAGAAGTATCGTGTACAGAGGGCGTGTTTATGTACACGTGTAAGAAGTATCGTGAACTTATAAGTGAACTATCGACAGAAATAAAAGCAGTAATAGAGAAGAGCAGAGTAATACGCGATTGGCAGACAGCGATGACGCGTGGCAATTTGAATATTGTAAAGGTGGTTAAAGGTGGCTACACTGAGCCACAGCGCCAGAGAGTTTTGTTTCGCCGCCTCCACTGGCAGTGATTATTGAGAAGTGGCGGAGGCAGTGCTTGGGGAGTACTTGTGGTAGTCAGTGCTTGTTGAGATGTGCTAGTGAAAAGTGCTGGTCGAGAACTCGTAGTAGGCAGTGCTTGCTGAGATGTGATACTGAAAAGTTCTTGTTGAGATGTGGTAGTAGCGAGTCGGTGTGGAGATATTGTAATGATTAGAGTGCTTTTCGTCAATATATGAAGGTAAAAGAAAAGGAAAAATTTTTTTTCTTTTACCTTATATTGATGTTTGGTTCTACTTATAATTCTTTTTGAGTCATCAGTCTACTACTTCCTCTCCTGTGTCAACTTGTTCGTCTCAGGGTAACACTTGCAACCAACATCCTCTATAATTTGCTGGATGTATTCCAGTCGTTGTCTTCACTACAGCTCCCTCTAGTACAGTGGTTCCCAACCATTCTTAGACCATTACCCTTGAGTGCAATCAGACATTAGCCAGTACTCCCGCCCTTCCACCCTCACCCCCCCCTGCCGTCTGCTGCTGCCCTCCCCCACTTCAGTACCTAACAAAACTGTAGAATGAAAGACTTTTCTTGGAACATTTTTATTTTTAAAATGGTGAAAGAATGATATTTAGTGTGTGTGTGTGTGGGGGGGGGGGGGGGGGATGAATTACGAAGGAATGCTACTCACTACCCTCTCTCAGATAAAGCTAACTATTCGCAGCGAGGGTAGACACTTGTTACACTACTTCCCATGCATTAATCCTCTCCATTGAGGCACTTGCTTCATCTGCACACTACAACCCCACTTGAAATCAACTAAGTTAAAATATGTGCACTATATGTACTTTTTGTAACTCATTTGATTCCTGCACTCTTTACTGCACTATGCAGCATACACAGGCCTCTCTGTAACATACATCTAAGACATCTCCACATTATTCAATTCTACTCACCTTTATTTACCACTGTTTCATCACGTCGAATCTCTATTTATTAATCACACTGCTTCACGTCGCTTCTCTCCTTAAATATCACCTTTATCCACTACTACTTATCACGTCGCTTCTCTATCTACCATCTTTATCCACTCATTAATCATCACGCCGTTTCTGCTTGATCCTTATTCATATGACAAAAAATACGTACATACACCACTCTGTCGACTCCTGTTCATGGCTCATTCGACCAGTCTATTCCGTCATACTTCCTGACATCCCGCCTGAAAATTCTTATGTTCGATTTGACCCTGCACAACGTTACACACCGCAAATAAATACACTGACTATCTACCATAAATTGCCTACTTTCGATATATCCTTAACTTTTCCATAATTTGATGTTAGAAATGTGATGAAGCCCACGAGATTGTTTTCCCTTGATCGTCTCAATCAGTACAGCATTTTCATGGATAATACGCCTCACTCTGAATGGTCCACTATACACAGTAAAGAATTTGCTAGATAGGAATCTGAGCTTACATGAAAATTAAATGTGAGCAGAGAATATACAAGCTGGGAGAGATGGGACAGCCCAAGTGTTAGAAACTTTGGTGCTAGTGGCCTTTTTCCCTAACACCAGATTCTGAACAACCATACGCAACATCTCATAACTGTCACTATGACAATGACATACTACCGATCAGATGGCATCTAATTTAAAAACTTCGATCACATTACTGATGTTACCTGTAACAGCAGTATAAACGTACCCTATTTCATACAGATCACAATGTTTACTTTTTACGTTACGTGTTAAGTACCTGCAATAGTCAAGTCGCACTAATTATACTGGACTCATTGGCATTATTACATAACATTTTAGCAACTGGTTTCTTTGAGGAAACAGTCCTTTTACTTTACTGTTTGAAATAAAAATTTGCAAATTTTGCTCTGAGAGACCAGCCCAACAGATGCCATTACTGGTGTTTTATTCTCTGATCAGAAGTATGGTATTTGCATTCCTACATATCAGTAGAGTATGTCTGTTACATAGACAATTTTCAGTGCCGGCGGCATGTGTTTTAAGGCAAGATGCTAAGGGCTGATATGTTAGATTCGTTTCTCCTATCCTTCAATCCATTATGACAAGAATGAAATGCCAGGATTCCATGCTCTCCTGTCATTCTGATAGCTTCTGCCGTTCCTATCCTCGACACTATCTGACCTATGAGTCGTGTCTCCGTTCACGATATTACTCTCATTACCCAATCCTTGTAACAAGTGCTGAAATGACGCAGAATCGTCTACGCCTCTGCCTGCTATCGCTATATCTCTGCGCAATTTCACTGGCAACTTCGCTATACAGATCCTAATGAGCTCCCCAGTCTCGTATGGCACATCCAAATACCTATTTCGTCTCAGCATTTCCTGATAGCACGACACTGGATCTCTTATACCACCTTCGTTACAATTTGGCATCATCAATATGCTTTGCTTAACCTGGTTGTGCTTACTTTTCGACCAGAATTCATTTAAATAGCTACTACAGTCTTTAATAACTTCCTGCATTTCCGCTCTAGCCTCGTCCCTCAAATGGTTACACACAAACTTCATTTTGAGGAGCGGTCCCCACGATGAAGGTAATGAATATTGAAATTGCGACAGCCACAGACATGGATATTGGTAATTATCAGGATCCGGAAAACAAGTGTACGTTTGTACCGACACGAAGTGCCTCCTCCATTCTTCTTCCGCATTTATGTTTTCCGACCTTGGACTATACCCAGTTGGGTTTGCCACCTGTTTTATCCGACACAACCGTTCTTCTAACTCTCTGAGTTCGTCTTCCTCTTTCTGCCTATTTTCGTTTTTTGAATTTATCTCACTCTCCCTCTGCAGTCTACCTGGTGGTGTTTCACCTTCACTTCTGCACACTAATTGCAACTGTGCAAATTCTTCCCTATGTTTCCTATTTGTTTATAATTGTGCCTCTTTAAACTGTAATAGTGATTGTATCTCCTCCTGGTCGGCATAAACCTCTCGCTGCATACTGTCAGAGCCTGTTTCGCCTCTCATACTGATATTTTCTACATCTGCGCTAATCGTATTCATTCTGACCACTACCTCCGCAACTTCATCCCTGTGTTTATTTAGCGCCACTTCCTGCAGGGTGACTTGAGCTTCCACGCTGTCTAATGCCCCTTGTTTATCTGCAAGTAAGTCCTCTACTATCTCTTTGATTCGCTCATCCGGCAACACGTCCCTACGTTCTGTAATATCGCTCTCTATTGCACTTATTCGTACCTCCAAATTATTGGCTTTTTCTTTCACGGCATCACATACTTGCTTCATCGCATCCAGATTCTTCTCTCCCTCATCTAACCGATTATTAACTGCGGACAGATGCTTATCGATAACTGAAAGTAGCTTCCTCATTGCCTCTTTATTTCCCTTATCCATTGCTTCCAATCTTTCCTTATTTGCTTCCAATCTTTCCTTATTTGCTTCAAATCTTTCCATATTCTCCCTATCTCTCTCCTTATTATCTCTATTCATCGCTTCCAATCTTTCCTTATTATCACTATCCATCGTCTGTAAAAACTGCAGTAGCACACTGTCATCTGCTACTTTCGACGCGGTCACCTCGTTCGCCTGTGAAACCGTAGCTTCGCCAAGGGTAGCTGCACTTTCACTGCATACCTGACCTAGTCCCGGCTCGCCCGCGTCGTCGGGAAAAGCCCCCGAATGTGAACAAAGCCCGCCGCTCAAAGGATCACCTAGCAGCGGTCCACTGAACAATTCAGCCCCTTCCGAGTGTTTGCCGTTCCCGCTCATTAGCCCATGGTCGACACCTACTTCCTACTGCACTGCTACGTTCACCCCAGAATCGCTATTCTCCATGGTGACTACACTTTTCGACTGCGACCTAGTTACTACGGACATTATGCAAAAAAAATTATGCAACGATCTTCCAGCCTTGGACGATATAGCAATTAATTACATAAAAAAATAAAAGATCCTCACCAATCCAGAAAGAAAATGCAAACAGAAAAAATTTTACTTCTTACTGCTATCACAATATATTCCATCAAAAAATAAAAAAAAATCTTAACAGCAAACCCTAACAGCAAAATATCCTGGCAAAAAATATCCTGGCAGGGTCGAAATTATGAGAGGCACCCACATGCCTTGCTCATACTGTGGCATCAAGCAGTCAGGCCTGCAAGATGAGTGGTCTGCCAAGTGAGTGGATTCATTCTTATTTATCGAGTAACATGAACTCTCATACTCACAATTAAGTTACAGATTATCCTCCTATATGAATAATACGCAACGGAAACACGCATCTGACCTATCAGTAATTTACAGAACTCTGACTGTACACTACGCACTGGCAATACCACATTTTCTTTTTGTCTTTTATTTAACGGCTTTTCTCAACACGTGGCCACCGCACTGAATATGAATGGCGCACACATTATAAATTCGGGACATTATGACAACATACAATTCGAAGGAAAAGTCCACCAATCTTTTTCTTTTCACTATCTTATTTATTCTGACAAATTCTCTAACCTAAACACACAAATTCTATAACCTACAACAATAACACATGAGAAATTCCGCCCAGTGGGCATGGCTTTACATTGGTGAATCTCTATATTATGGTCTTGTAATTATTTAACGCTACAGTGCACTTTCTGGATAGGATGGTGGATCTTTTATTATTTCTCACACTTCGACTCTCACAATCATCATCACGAAACTTTCCTTCAGACCGAGCAGTACAGAAGGAACAAGCATAACCCACTAATCTTTTGAAACTATCTTGCTACTCTCCCATGCAAACCACACATACCCAAATTACATGACATACATCACACTACAATAGAAATACTACACAGAGGATGGTCACAACATTATCACTTTCAGCTTTCCCACTTCAATTAATATTTATCCCAGTTTCACACGACACTGCCCCACTTCGTAATTCTACTTTCCTGCTATGAAATCTGGAGATATATGCACGTCTTCCTGTGCAATGCAAGCCAAGTGGCGTTGCTGGATAGACGGCCGACTCACCTTGATTCTCTCTCAGAGTTTAAATCTAGCGTCACACGGAATCATATCACGCAAAGTAAAATTAAGAACATATTCATCACACACGCGAGTCCTCAACTGATACCATGGACGAGATCTTCTCTTTATCCTTTGTCTCATACACAGATTGAGACTCACACAGTACTCACCACGTGGAAGCACTCGTCTCTAATTTCAAGTCCTGCACAGGCCATTTCTTAAATATTTCAACTTATGGTACACACGCTATTTCTTAAATATTTCAACTTATTGTACACACGCTAGTAATTCAGCTTAACTTAAGCACACAGAAGTATTTCAACTTATTGCTACATGTGGTTTCATTGTAACCGTTGGCCACTTCCGAAGATTACTACAATCCCATTAATATTACCTGCCTGACATTTAATTCTCCCCACAATAGTTCCTGAAATAGAGAAATTATTATTTCAAACTACTATTAAATATTCCACATGCATGCCATGTCTCCACTCTTTTGTCATTACGGAGCACAACTAAAAAAGGTCTTAACAGCACAAGATCCAGCGGCAGAGTGCTGAAACATGGCCATTCTCCAGGTCATCTCGCACCTAACTCGAGGTGGGGGAAGACCATGCTACCGTATTGGTCAGCCACATTTCAGGCACTTAAAGCTCAGATAAATTTCATCTCTTTGGTCCCACCAAAGGTGGCCAAAGGATCGTCTCAAAGATGATCATATATTCACATTCACTATCTGTGGTTAGCAGACGACTGTACATTCATTCATTTCACAGATCTCACCAAACTGGATGTAGGGATTTACTTTGTGGGAGTGCACATGTGATCAATTAAACAAATAA
This sequence comes from Schistocerca americana, assembly GCF_021461395.2. Taxonomy (NCBI): domain Eukaryota; kingdom Metazoa; phylum Arthropoda; class Insecta; order Orthoptera; family Acrididae; genus Schistocerca; species Schistocerca americana. The sequence continues at coordinate 155,287,211 of NC_060121.1, forward strand.
ATTGTCATTCTTTCCCACACTGGTATCTGGCTTCGCTGTATTAATTGAAGCTGAGTTATTTTACAAAAAAAATGTGTTGTTCTGACAAAAATAATGAAGTGTGTTGTACCTATTTTCAATGTCGGGTGGTACTGTACCCTTTCACTATCTACAACTTGGAGAAAACAATTTCTTGAGATATTTAGCATTTGTTATGTTTATATCTTTTATCATCAGCGAGGTACAGGCCAAAGGGAAGATATGTGTGCAGTGTAAAATGACTATTATCTTAACAGTATGAATATTTGTATATGTGTTTGGAGAGAGAGAGAGAGAGAGAGAGAGAGAGAGAGAGAGAGAGAGAGAGAGAGAGACTGATTTTTGATTGAAATTTTTACTTTAAGTTGTAACTGGTACATGAATTTTAGTTGCTGCCTCCTTGAATGATCAGCCTCTGCACCAGTCGGTGACGCATTACAATTTGGAGGAGGTTATTGTTCTTTAAGGTTTAAAATACGACTCTGTTAGTTACTTGGCCATATTGCGGATAGCTTTGAACCCAACTTTTCGTAGCTTTTCATACCTAAGGGACCACTGTTGTAAGTAAATAAGATCACACAGCAATCCGCTTTTCGTGAGAAAAGGAGATTGCTTGACACACAAAGTTCCTTCAAACTACATGTCCTGCTACATCAAAAATGGTCAGTGCAGTTCGGCACCATACTATCGTACAAGAACATAATCCAATTACTGTAATTAATAAATTATGAGAGGTTGTTACTTATTGAATGAAAACTATAGGGAATGCATTCCTTTTCCTGTATGTTAGTGAACTTTGTACACTTACAATTCTGTCGATTGATAGACGGCGACGACAATGATGTTCACCCCCTTTTCCAAAAACAAGATATTTCTATTCTTCACTTCCAGAAAATCTGTATACATAAATGTTTGGCAACTCTTACATTTACTTTACTCTGTTTTATCACTAAAATATAAGTTTTCATTAAATGTAACAATACGTTCTGAGCGACGGCCTAGCAACACGCCCTCTTTCCACAAGATACAGATTAAATGTCCTTTTTTTATTTAAATCAATCGTCTTTTTTTTTAGAGTCCATACTCAAAGATGCACAACTACTATGGTTGTGGGGATTGCGTGCTAAAGAGTTTCTTGCTATCCAGCTGCACTTCACTTCACTTCAAGTACTTTTTGAATCAAATTTACATTTACAATATTTACATACGGTACATCACTGAGCTTCTCAGAATAACATCAGACACAAATTAGTTTTAAAAAAAGGACAGTGAGGCTCACATAACAAGTGGTGGACTATGTCAGGAATCTGTAACCTCTACCGCATTAATGCTGCTAATTGAGAAAAAGTTATTATTGATAACTTATATAATCAATATTAGAGTCTTACAAAACAGTGATAATAGTAATGATCTTTTTAAAACAATTTAGTTTCGTGACTTAAACATAATCAAAGCGTTTAGTTTATACCACTCAGAAATTTCATTTTACCCCACAGTGGGTATACCCCCGGTTGGCAACCAGTGCCCTAGTAAAATGCATGTTATTCCCTAATGTCTTAACACACTTCCTTTCATCCTGTCCCGTCTTTTTCTCAGTGTTTTCCGCATTTTCCTTCCTTCGCCGATTCTGCGGAGAACGTCCTCATTCCTTACTATCAATATTCATCTACAGCACTACATCTCAAACGCTTCGATTCTCTTTTGTTCCGGTTTTTCCGTAGTCCAGGGTACAATACCACAATACGCTGAGCACCAAACGTAAATTTTGGCCAGAAAAGCCCCCTTGGCCTGTCCTAATCTGCTTTATACGTCCATCTTCTTACTTTGTCAATCATGTGTTACTTTGGTTCAAGGGTACCATAATAGACTTCCTTAAATCGTCTACTTCATTGTTCCCAATTTTGATCCTATTTATCGCTACCTATTCTCATTTCCGCTACTCCTCATTACTTACACTACTGGCCACTAAAATTACTACACCAAGAAGAAATGCAGATGATATACGGATATTCATTGGACAAATATATTATACTAGAACTGACAAGGGATTACACTTTCACGCAATTTGGGTGCATAGATCCTGAGAAATCAGTAGCCAGAACAACCACTTCTGGCCCTAATAACGGCCTTGATACGCCTGGGCATTGAGTCAAACAGAGCTTGGATGGCGTGTACAGGTACAGCTGCCCATGCAGCTTCAACACGATACCACAGTTCATCAAGAGTAGTGACTGCCGTATTGTGACGAGCCACCATTGACCAGACATTTTTAATTGGTGAGCGATCTGGGGAATGTGCTGGCCAGAGCAGGAGTCAAACATTTTCTGTATCCAGAAAGACCCGTACAAGACCTGCAACATGCGGTCGTGCATTATCCTGCTGAAATGTAGGGTTTCGCAGAGATCAAATGAAGGGTGGAGCCACGGGTCGTAACACATCTGGAATGTAACGTCCACTGTTCAAAGTGCCGTCAATGTGAACAAGAGGTGACCGAAACGTGTAACCAATGGCACCCCATACTACCACGCCGGGTTATACGCCAGTATGGCGACGACGAATACACGCTTCCAATGGGCGTTCACCACGATGTCGCCAAACACGGATGCGACCATCATGATGCTGTAAACAGAACATGGATTCATCCGAAAAAATGACGTTTTGGCATTCGTGCACCCAGGTTCGTCGTTGAGTACACCATCGCGGGCGCTCCTGTCTGTGATGCAGCGTCAAGGGTAACCGCAGCCTTGGTGTCCGAGCTGATAGTCCATGCTGCTGTAAATGTCGTCGAACTGTTCGTGCAGCTGGTTGATGTCTTGCAAACGTCCCCATCTGTTGACTCAGGGATCGAGACGTGGCTGCACGATCCGTTACAGCCATGCGGATAAGATGCCTGTCATCTCGACTGCTAGTGATACGAGGCCTTTGGGATCCAGCACGGCGTTCCGTATTACCCTCCTGAAGCCACCGATTTGATATTCTGCTAACAGTCATTGGATCTCCACCAGCGCGAGCAGCAATGTCATACGATAAACCGTAATCGCGATAGGCTACAATCCGACCTTTATCAGAGTCGGAAACGTGACGGTACGCATTTCTCCTCCTTAAACGAGGCATAACAACAAAGTTTCACCAGGCAACGCCGGTCAACTGCTGTTTGTGTATGAGAAATCGGTTGGAAACTTTCCTCATGTCAGCACGTTGTAGGTGTCGCCACCGGCGCCAACTTTGTGTGAATGCTCTGAAAAGCTAATCATTTGCATATCACCGCATCTTCTTCTTGTCGGTTAAGTTTCGAGTCTGTAGCACGTCATCTTCTTGGTGTAGCAATTTTAATGGCCTTTAGTGTAAGTCTTTCTCTGTTTAGTCACAATCCATATTGGATATTCATTAGACTGTTCATTACGTTGAGATATTACTATCGCAAATGTGTTGCCCTGGAATTGTACCTCAGTTTACCTGTGTACACCAGAATGGCCAACTTCGGGCGTTAGCGAACGCATTTCACTTAAAAACTTTACTTTCAGTGTGTGTGTGTGTGTGTGTGTGTGTGTGTGTGTGTTCGTGTGTGTGTGCGTCTGTTTGTATGCATGTGTGTGTACGTGTGTGTGTGTGTGTTTTAGCGTGTGTTAGTTGCGCGCTTCCAGCGTTGTCAACTGTTGCTCTACGTTTCTCTGTCGGTTTTTTTTCGCCTTGTGGCGTCTATATGCAAATTGATATTCTTTTGTTTGTTGTCTAGGGGCGTGTGTTATTGTATGTGGCGGGGATGCACTGGGAAAAGGGGCAACAGGGATTGGGTGAATCGCAATTATTATAGTTCTTGTTGTTGGAGATTTAGTAAGATCTAGTGAGATACTATTAAGCCTGGTTGCCTTCTACCTCTCGGTATGTTGTTGTTGTATTGGCTAATATGATCATTGAGTTGTTTCTTAAATTAATTCCGTCATTTCTTACATTTTTGTTCAATGTAAGAGCTCACTGTATGTGAAAAGTTTCCTGTAATGTCAGGACTTTTCTGTTGTGATTACTCATTCTAATAGGTTTCATAGTTTACTCAGTGTTAGATGGCTCTTACTCAGGTGTTCAGCAAAGGTGGAATTGCTTTTGTCATACTTCAAGCTTCTTATGTGGTCTTTTCATCTAGTTTCATCTAGTTCATCTGTGCCGTCATCCCCAGATACAATAATATGCAATCTTGAGATCTCATTTGGTTTATCCCGCTTCTTGGTATTAACTGGTTTTTCTGTTGGTGTGTGTAAATGTGATTGGAATGTTCTTATTCTGCATGATGTGTGTAATTCTTGTTTCTTCAGTACATTTGCTGTCTTGCGTTTTGGTTCTTGTGTGTATTTTACGTGTACCACTCATTCTTATAATTTATCTCAGAAGCGTTTCTCTTCTGCATGATTGTCTGTATTGTACTGTCTGTACCGGTTGTAGAATTCTGTGGTACTTGTGTCCTCTGCCTGTTTTCGATTTTCTTTAGTTGCGTTCTGTTTTATTATAGAATCTTTGTATTGTGTTATGTGGGAGTTACATTCATAGCTTTTAGCTATGAGTTATATTGTTTCTAATTCTTTTTTTATAGTTTCTCTGCAGGGTGGGATTTGATTCAGCCCACATATCATTTGTTGGACAGTTGCTAGTGTGTGGTTTTGTGGATGATTGGGTGTGGTACCTTTGACTGTGTGTTGCGGATGGTTTTCTGTAAATGTAAAATTTGTGATTATTGTTGTCTCTCTTTGTTGTTATAACCAGGAAGTATATTAGTTTTTGTGTTTCTTTTTTCGTTGTTAACTGAATATTTTATGTACGCTGTTTAAATCGGCATGAAGTTTATTTTTGTTGTTAGTTCATCTTCTCCAAATATTACATCTCTATAACTCTGTATCAGTAATAATTTCGTATCACTGGTTTTTGATAGTTGTATCAGGGGTTGCATTTTCTGTATGGTAGATGAATATGATTGCAGTGTTCGTGATTTTAAGAATTCCATTGGCAGGCCATCTTTTTGTAAGCGATGTTTCTTCTCAAACTGAAATATTTTTGAGATCCGATACCCTTACGGGATATCGTTATTTCTCTTGGATTATCTGTGCGTAGTCTGTTGTGCGACAGTAGGCGTCAATTAATTTTGTTTGTCAACAGTTGGTATTTAGGTGTAAATGGTTGGCTCTGAGCACTATGGGACTCAACTGCTGAGGTCATTAATCCCCTAGAACTTAGAACTAGTTAAACCTAACTAACCGAAGGACATCACAAACATCCATGCCCGAGGCAGGATTCGAACCTGCGACCGTAGCGGTCTTGCGGTTCCAGGCTGCAGCGCCTTTAACCGCACGGCCACATCGGCCGGCGGGTGTAAATGCTCTTTACGTCGAAGAAGTGCGTTAAGTTGATGCTTTTGGATTCTTTTCTTTGCAATGTTGTTTCTGTTTCTCTGTGAATATATGTTTGATGCTCTTGAGGTTGTTTTTTATGTGTCTGCAATCGTGCCATTAGATCAGGCTTCAGTTCTGTGAAGTCGTTAGTAGAGATAAATTCTATTTTTTTTTCATATATTGTTCTTTTATTGAAGAGTACTGGTGTGTTCCATTTATCAGCTCTTGTCACTGTGATGTTATTGGAATTCAGCTTTTCTTTTACTTTCTTTGCGGTAGTGTCTTATAATGGCAGTTTCTTTTTATGCTGTTTCTTTGAGACGATTATATTCTTTGTTTCCTTCACCACCACGTCTTGTGTTGGCTCTACATTTGCAGTGTTTTGCTTCCTTTTATAGGAAGCCTTTTTTTCTTGTACATTTGAAACGACTGTGTGTTTCTTGCTTCTTATTTCTTTTTCCATAATACTTGCAAAGTAGCAATATTCATCCATCCCTTGTATAAACTCTAGTTGCTGTTTCACATAAGGCTTCCAGCATGCCCACTTGCTGTATTCATATTGTCTTTAATTTCTTTATTTTTATATGTGTACTATTGTCTTCAGATGGAACATTATGTTCTATTTGATACGTGACTCGATTCCTGTTCAATTTTGGTTACTACTGTTGTGTCATTGGTGAATCGTATCATTCGGATTTTTACATTCACATCGAGTTAGTCTTTTACTTCCGTGGTTTCCTCTTCTATGTATAAGTTAAATGTCAGTGAGGGCAATGACAAATCTTGGTTTGTACCTCGTCTGGTTTTGGCCTCTTTTATCGTTCCATCAGAGGTGACAAATTATGTCTGTTGATACAAGGAGAATGTCTGTAGTTGATACTACACTGCCTGAAACTGGAAAACATTTTATTCCATTCTACATTATCGAATGTCTTTTCCACATCCTCGAATCCAATGAATGTTTTGTTGCTTTTCCTAAATCTGCCTACATTATTAAACTCTGTGCTAAAATCACTTCTTGAGTGCTCCTGCTTCTAACAAAACTAAACTATTACTTCCCTAAAATGGTTTCTTTCTTCTTATAATGTACCACCACACTGTGCGTATCAAATGATTCTGCATTTAAAGCTGTCAACCTAAGATAGTGCTGCTAGGTGCACATTTTTTTACTGTGGTTTGCATGCTGGTGGCACCACATTCACGTTAGGCAGAACATGACAGTGTTAAACTTGATATTATTTCTGATACTTAAATAGTTTCTGCACATTAATCAAACTAACATAAACTCATTTATTCTCATCATAACGTTGGCCCTCTAGTTTGAATTTCGGGAAATCGAACACTTTAGAATAACTTATAAATAAGGATTATTGAATATTCAAGCTGCTCAGAGAGTGAGGAAACAATGATAAAACAGAAAGATAGTCAATGACATGAAAGCCTCTGCTGTGTATGAATTCATGACATAATAACAATCACAACAGTTTTTCTAATTATCACATAAAACAATCACAGTTACAGTGCATACATTGTAGTCTCTTAAAAAAGTTGCTTAGATGGCGAGTTATTGAAATTTTTAATTTACAATCAATAATATTATAAAATTTCCTGAAATTCATGTTTTTATCATAAATCAATTTTTTTAAATATCCGTCACTTCTGTTTCTTTCAAATGTATCCCTACTGGTATTGGGACTTTAGCCCTCTCTCACATTTCTATGTTATTTGATTAAAAGGTTTTATCTGCTTACAATTCTGACATTTCTAAATATTAGCATTTCATGTAAAAATACTGAATTGCATTACATTAAACAATGAGCTGTTGACCTATTTACTGTGACGTCATGAAGACTGTTCTTTTCATCTTACAAGTTTAACTGGCAGGTTTAATACCGACTTGTATCCGCAATCACGAGCTTTTTAGCATTCGGTATGTTGTAGTACATATTTAGGTTTTGATTACATAAAAAACGCTGTTTTCGATCACGCACGCTCGCGTATGGGTCGATTCAGTTTGTTGTGGTATCGGAAGTTTCACTACCTCCTTGTTGAACCAGTTACATCTCACAGTTCCATTGTGGTTCTAGGCTGACGCATGGGCAAGTTTCACATGTAACTGCTCTTGGCTTCACCAGAAACGTATTAGTTACATTATTTTCCCTCAGTTTCGTTCATTAGCTTTCACAGTACTTGCAGCGAGAATTAAGACGTCGAAAGCGGTGCAGCAGGTTGGCGGTCGTAGATTTTCGCGTTTGCGTAACATCCGGCAAGTCATGCGGCTGTTGAGAGCAGTGACGCGATGCGGATGGAGTGAGTCACAGACCTGCATTTCTTTTTATCTCCTATCACGGACGAAATTCTGCGAAGCCGACACAGGCGACCAGAAAAAGAGCCATGTAAGTCACGTGTCGAAGAAGAACAAAATTTTCTCCACCGCAGACCAACGCGCAGGTGATGTCATCTGCGTCTCGTGGAAACTTGTCTCTCTTGTTTATTCACGATATTGGGGCCACAATTAATACCCGGTCTTCCTCAGTTCCAGGTGCTGCTGCAGAAAATACCGCGTAGAAGAATCCCGTTTAGGCCTTTGTAACGGTCCGGCTAGACTCAGCGGAGGCCAACGTTAGTTTCTTGCTGTTATTATGCTATAATTTTGAGCAAGTAGAATCAGTGGCGCCCCGTGAGCAAACATTTCGGGTGTTCACAAATTTTGAGATTCAGATAAATACGAGAGTGTGAAATTAATAGCATTTGCTGTTAGTAGTTACGCTTATCAAGATATTTATACAGCTATAGCAACTACTAATAATAATATTCATAACTTGTCTGAAAAAGAAATAGCAGTTTTTTTGGATTTTTGTTGGTTTGTACATAATTAACTACAGCCTATGGCTTGGATTTTTGTTGTTTTGTACATAATTAACTACAGTCTATGGCAAGAAAGAAATAATGTTTAAGCATTCAGTACTCTCCGTTTCGCATTTTTTGTGGAAGTGGGAGTTTTCGTGCTTTTCTATTTTTTTTGCCAAATGTATTAGTCGACGAAAAAATCAGACTTTCTTACGTTGTACTCACAAACTCACACTTATTATAAACATCTTTGTCAAATATTCGCTTGTAGTCACGCTTTCTGATTTCGTGACTTTCTCAGTCAACGAATCTGTTCTCGGAAGCACTCCTTTGCGGCTAGCTTTTCCTAGTAATTTACTTTCCCGTTAGGGCTTAAAATACGTTGAACAGAGTTCGTGTGGAAACTACATACGAAATCCGATTCCTGGACAGTAAATAACGAACTCCAAACAGAAGCTGCCGTATGTGGAAATAATTAAATTCGAGTAGTACTGTCGACAATATGATCACGTGACTAGAGTACAAATAAGGCGCTGAGGAGGACGAAAAGCACACCGTCTTCGTTCCCATATTTGAGAGAATATCAGAGAAATCAGTGATACAGTGTTTTGAGAATGTTCATGTATACAACGTGGGACTACAGTACAGATCACCCACCATAAGGCCAACCCGATGGCAGAAGCTTGAATAAATGCTACAGGCTCACTATCTATTATGACGTGCTTTACGATTCTCAGCATTTCAAAAGGGTTACTGTATGCTAAAATGCAAAACTTAAAATATACTATATATCATTCAGAATCCCACAACTAGGTTTTTCCATCAGTATAAATATAACATATACTGGTGTTCGATCTAATTTTGATATATAGTGAGTGAACTGGCATATCTGAAGAGTGTGCTGCCAACTAGCGGAATTTATGCACAGCGAAAGAGGATAAAATTCTGGTGCAGTGTGCTGCCACATGGTGGCACTGATGTAAATCTCTAGTTGAGTGGTAAGGGCTTTTCCTGTGCACGCTGTGAACCGTGCACGTTATTTATGAAATCCACACGCATTTGGCCCATAAGGCAGTGACATAATGCTAGTTGCAAATGCGCAGAAGGTTCTTAAAACGTGCGCAACTGAAGGTGTGCTCGCGACCCTGATGTCAAGATACACAGAGTCAATAAGAACAGCAGTGTAGCTTAGCGTCATAGATTAAGTGCCGTCTATTTCAGATTACCTCATCTGCATTACGTTTAACAGAATTCGAAGAAAAATAATCAATGAATTTGCAAGGTGTGAAAAGTTAGGATGTTCACGTGCTCTTGTGCTGTTACACAACAGCCGCCACTGAGTAGAGTAGCTCAATTCAACGGTTCATTTTCTTACTTAGTGTTTGTATTTTGCCTCGTAATCACACTGCCTGACAGAAACAGCATGCACAGGACACCATCAAGGAGTATTTAAAGGACTAGAGGTGAAATTCACTGTGACAGAAAAGCCACCAGGGTGCTTCATTGTTGTTACCAGTCCTGGTGACATATATAAGCGACGAGAAGCGCGTCAGTTATGGAGAGATCACTCTGAAGAATGCGAAGATGCCACATACTCGTGTGTGACGGTGTTATCTTCACCTGATACAGTTTGAAAAGCTGATTGTGGGCCTCTTTTTGGTTTAATTGATGGAATCGTGCACTATGCAGATTTGTGGGGCATTCTGATGTGACAGTGGTCTGTTGGTGGACCCCATGGCAGGCATAGTCATGAAGGTTGTGGTCTGTCATCTCTCACCAGTATGAGGGAGGGTCGCCATTTGTGCACCAAGCACATCGCTGTTATTCTATGTTGCTATCCAGATCCCACTCCGGCTACTGCCGGGTCTGGGTTGTTACTATGGAGTTTAGCAATGTTAGTTCAGACGGTGGCATGGTGACCACATGCCCTTCCTGTCACGAACCCCCCCCCCCCCCCTCCCAGGACAGAAATAGTGCACCCAAGCTGTCTGTGTTTAGTGTAAACCATGGAAAAGTGTGAACGTGTTTCAAAAGTGTAACTGAGGCGCAACGTGGGGACCATCCCAGTATTCACCAAGTGGGATGTGGAAAACCGCCTAAAAACCACATCCAGGCTGGCTGGCCCACCGGCCCTTCGTCATTAATCCGCCGGGCGGATTCGATCTGGGGCTGGTGCGCCTACCTGAGTCCAGGAAGCAGTGCACCTGATGGGTCCAAGCGCATCGTTAGCCCATGAAATCTGTGGCAACCCTGTACTGCATTCATCATAAGAATAAAGCTGATGTAGACATTACGTAATTTATTCTTCCACTTTTGCTTGAATCTCATTGGATTTCGTTTCACGTGGAGCAAGTGCAACCTTGTGTCACACAGAGTCAAACACCATCATAATGATACGTTTCATACTGTGTGTTACATGCACATAGACTGAGCCATAATGTAGGACAGCAGCTTTACTGGCGCATGTAATTCGGAGAGCACTGTCCAGGCAGTTGGTGTAATTGACTTGCAATGATGTGAGAAGCAGCAGTTCAGGCGTAAAAAGGGACGAGCAGTGAAACAATATAGCTTCGAATGTCGTTTATTTTTAAAGAGAATGAAATAATATTTGGCAAAACCCCAGCTCTAATGCACGCTTCTTAGGTGAGCAGACGAAAAGGATATAATGCTCTCATTCTCATAGTATTCTAATTACAAACAACAGTATTGAAGATACCAAACATAACAAAGGGTAATTTTTTTGAGCGATCTATGTGTGATGTAAAAGCATACTGCAGGGATTTCACAGTATTGGTGAATACTTAAGCCACTGAAGGTATTAATTACAGTCTATCGTCTGGTAATCTCTAGCTCCTTTCTTATGCGAATCCGAGAAATACATTTCAGTTGATGAACTGTGATCTGATACGTTGATAACGAGTCGATCAATAACAGAACCCATGAAACCATCCATGTGTCGCATTTTGTCCTCTTCTTTTGTGACGTGCCATTCTGTATCCCGCCAGCGTTTGGCAGTGACGTGTACTATGTGCTGTGAAAATGATTGTTTTTCATGTTTCTACGACACTTGTCATCCTGGTTCGTATGAGACTACATACGTGCTATAAAACAACGGATATAGTTCAAATAATGAGTATTTGGTTATTCATTTTTGCCCTAAAAATTAAACATTACGGTTTCTTAATTTAAGCTATCTTTGATAACAATCTGTCATAAAATATCGTTAATTGAGAATTTACATTTGAAATGGAAACAGGAATTTCGCGTGCAGTATGTAATTAGAAATAAGAAGACGTGCATTATTCAAAAAAATGACAATGACTTTTCCAATTACGAGATACAGGTATCTGAAATTGAGCAAAAAAAAGTATGACCAAAGCGAGACTTCAACCTGCGATATACAGACTGCACCAGATAATCAGTTTATTACACTACCTACTCCACAAAGTATCCAGTGTGTATTTGTATCTCAACTGTGTGACAAATAGATGATGGTACAAGATAGTATTAGACTTCTCGACTGTAAATAAAAAACTTCGTGTTTCAGTATTTCTGGAAATTCAATCCCTAAGGGAGTGCAACAGGGGATGAAAATTTGTAAGAAAATATTTCGTTACATTAGGAAACATTTTAAAGCTAAAATTATGAAAATTGTTATTTCACTTCACGGTTAGATAAAAAAAATATTTGTTAGAGAACTAAAGTTACTATGACAATATCTCCACAAGCACACAAAAGGTACACTACTGGCCATTAAAATTGCTACACCAAGAAGATGACGTGCCACAGAGGCGAAATTTAACCGACAGGAAGAAGATGCTGTGATATGCAAATGATTAGCTTTTCACAGCATTCACACAAGGTTGGCGCCGGTGGCGACACCTACAACGTGCTGACATGAGGAAAGTTTCCAACCCATTTCTCATACACAAACAGCAGTTGACCGCCGTTGCCTGGTGAAACTTTGTTGTGATGCCTTGTATAAGGAGGAGAAATGCGTACCATCACGTTTCCGACTTTGATAAACGTCGGATTGTAGCCTATCGCGATTGCGGTTTATCGTATCGCGACATTGCTGCTCGCGTTGGTCGAGATCCAATGACTGTTAGCAGAATATCGAACCGGTGGGTTCAGGAGGGTAATACGGAACGTCGTGCTGGATCCCAACGACCCCGTATCACTATCAGTCGAGATGACAGGCATCTTACCCGTATGGCTGTAACGGATCGTGCAGCCACGTCTCGATACCTGAGTCAACAAATGGGGACGTTTGCAAGACGACAACCCTGTGTACGAACAGTACGACGACGTTTGCAGCAGCATGGACTATCAGCTCGGAGACCGTGGCTGCGGTTACCCTTGACGCTGCATCACAAACAGGAGCGCCTGCGATGGTGTACTCAACCATGAAGCTGGGTCCACGAATGGCAAAACGTCATTTTTTCGGATGAATCCAGGTTCTGTTTACAGCATCATGATGGTCGCATCCGTGTTAGGCGACATCGCGGTGAACGCACATGGGAAGCGTTTATTCGTCATCGTCATACTGGCGTATCACCCGACGTGGTGGTATGGGGTGCCATTGGTTACACGTCTCGGTCACCTCTTGTTCGCATTGACGGCACTTTGAACAGTGGATATTTCAAATGGCTCTGAGCACTATGGGACTTAACATCTGAGGTCATCAGTCCCCTAGAACTTAGAACCACTTAAACCTAACTAACCTAAGGACATCACACACATCCATGCCCGAGGTAGGATTCGAGCCTGCGACCGTAGCGGTCTTGCGGTTCCAGACTGAAGCGCCTAGAACCGCTCGGCCACCGCGGCCGGCTTGTACAGTGGACATTACATTTTAGATAAGTTACGACCCGTGGCTCAACCCTTCATTCGATCCCTTCGAAACCCTACATTTCAGCAGGATAATGCACGACCGCATGTTGCAGGTCCTGTACGGGCCTTTCTGGATACAGAAAATGTTCGATTGCTGCCCTGGCCAGCACATTCTCCGGATCTCTCACCAATTGAGAACGTCTGGTCAATGGTGGGCGAGCAACTGGCTCGTCGCAACACGCCAGTCGCTACTCTTCATGAACTGTGGTATCGTGTTGAAGCTGCATGGGCAGCTGTACCTGTACATGCCATCCAAGCTCTGTGTGACTCAATGCCCAGGCGTATCAATGACGTTATTATGGCCAGAGGTGGTTGTTCTGTGTACTGATTTCTCAGGATCGATGCACCCAAATTGCGTGAAAATGGTATCACATGTCAGATCTAGTACAATATATTTGTCCAATGAATACCCGTTTATCATCTGCATTTATTCTTGGTGTAGGAATTTTAATGGCCAGTAGTGTATGATTAACAAAAACTTTGAACTCCAGCTACCAGAACCCCTTTTTGGTCAGAAATACATTCGGAAAAGACCTTGCTCATATGGTCTTCATGAGCGTTAAAAGCTTAGAAGGTGTTGCAATTTGTGAACAACATAAAAATTCGACTAAATAAAAACAAAAAAAATCTCTCCAGGCCACACAGCCTACGCGAGCGTAGCAGTGGGCGCTAAGATAGTTTAATTACGTGAAAATTAAACCCCCTACAAAAAACTGAAAGTATTGTGTAAATAGGGTGACCAACTCTCCGGTATTTCCCGGGATCTCCCGTATTTAGAGACATTTTTCATAATCTTCCGGCTTCCGTATTTTCAGGCTCAGTGGCCGTTTATCTCCCGTTTTTAACTTTATTTTCTAATCCTGTACTGGTATGTAAAAATATTTTTCAATCATTTGAATTTTGCACACACTGTCAGGATTGGTTCGTAGACAGCAGACACAATTGATTCTATATCGACCTTCGACCATAGATGTCGACATCATGTCTATCGAATATCTTTGGAATGATCGACCGACGCTTGGCGGTTAGAAGTGACTTTGTTTCAGTGCCAGTGCTTACTGTGAATCGTCGTTAACTTGTTTAAGATTTTATTATGGGCAGCGAAGACAAAGCTAAAACGCCACCAAAAAAGAAAACAAAGTATATGTGTACATATCTTACGAAATGGGAAGCTTTATATTCCTTGATTGGACCAGCACGGTCAAATGCTTATAAAGCAAACTTGATTTAAATTTGAAATCTAGTAGTGAGAACAACTTAATTGAATTCTATGATCGTTTATAATATTTCTTAGGTAGTAAATTTGACAATAGTTTAAAGAGTTTGATCCCGTTATGTCTAAAAATGGAATTGACATTCAATGACATGCATGAAGTTATAGAATATCTAAGCTGGAATGAAGATGAATTATATGAGGACTTTTGTAGTTCTAATGATGCAATTAAATGTGCTGTCTCTTTAGATGGTAATGTTACCCAGAAATGTATACAGGTTTTTACGACTTTGAAATCAAATAATGTTAATTTTGAAAACCTGGGTAAGCAGGGAGGCTACCTCCTGATGTCTTAACGCGTGTCTTACCATCACGTCCCTCAGCCTTCTTGTCAGCGGTTTCAATACCTTTCTTACCTCAGCGATTCTGAAGGAGAACCTCCACATTCCTTATCAGTGTACCTAATTTTCGACAGCCTTCTACTTCACCACATCTCACACGCTTCGATTCCCTTCTTTTGCGGCTTTCCCGTAGTCCATGAGTCACTGCCATATAATGATGTGCTCCAAACGTACATTCTCCGAAATATCTTCTTCAAATTCAGACCAGTGGTTGATAATATTAGACTTTTTTTTCCCTGGAAGACCCTCTTCGCATGTGCCAGACTACTTTTTGTGTCCTCATTCCATTGTGCGCCATGTATTATTTTGCTTACAAGGTATCAGAATTCCTTAACTTCTTCTACTTCGTGATCACCAATTTCAATGTTGAGCTTACCGCTAATTTTTGCTACTCTTCATTACTTTCAACTCTCTTCTAATTAATCTTAATCCATGTTTTTTACTAATTGGATGTCATTCCATTCAACAAGTCCAGAATTCATCTTCACTTTCTCTGACGATTGCCATGACATCAGCGAATCTTATCACTAAAATTCTTTCAACCTTCATTTTAATCACACGCTTGAAGCTTTCTTTTACACTACTGGCCATTAAAATTTCAACACCAGGATGAAATGCAGATGATAAACGGGTATTCATTGGGCAAATATATTACACTAGAAATGACATGTGATTACATTTTCACGCAATTTGGGTGCATAGATCCTGCGAAAACAGTACCCAGAACAACCACCTCTGGCCGTAATAACGGCATTGATACACCTGGGCATTGAGTCAAACAGAGCATGGATGGCGTGTACAGGTACAGCTGCCCATGCAGCTTCAACACGATACCACAGTTCACCAAGAGTAGTGACTGGCGTATTGTGACGAGCCAGTTGCTCGGCCACCATTGACCAGACATTTTCAATTGGTGTGATATCTGGAGAATGTGCTGGCCAGGGCAGCAGTCGAACATTTTCCGTGTCCAGAAAGGCCCGTACAGGACCTGCAAGATGCGGTCGTGCATTATCCTGCTGAAATGTAGGGTTTCGCAGAGATCGAATGAAGGGTAGAGCCATGGGTCGTGACACATCTGAAATGTAACGTCCACTGTTCAACGTGCCGTCAATGCGAACAACAGGTGACCGAGACGTGTAACCAATGGCACCCCATACCGTCACGCCGGATGATACGCCAGTATGGCGATGACGAATACACCCTTCCAATGTGCGTTCACCGCGATGTCCCCAAACACGGATGCGACCATCATGATACTGTAAACAGAACCTGGATTCATCCGAAAAAATGACGTTTTGCCATTCATGTACCCAAGTTCGTCGTTGAGTATACCATCGCAGGCGCACCTGTGTGTGATGCAGCGTCAAGGGTAACCGCAGCCATGGTCTCCGAGCTGATAGTCCATGCTGCTGCAAATGGCGTCGAACTGTTCGTGCAGATGGTTGTTGTCTTGCAAACGTCCCCATCTGCTGACTCGGGGATCGAGACGTGGCTGCACGATCCGTTACAGCCATGCGGGTAAGATGCCTGTCATCTCGACTGATAGTGATACGAGGTTGCTGGGATTCAGCACGGCGTTCCGTATTACCCTCCTGAACCCACCGATTCCATATTCTGCTAACAGTCATTGGATCTCGACCAACGTGAGCAGCAATGTCGCGATACGATAAACCGCAAACGCGATAGGCTACAATCCGACGTTTATCAAAGTCGGAAACGTGATGGTACGAATTTCTCCTCCTTACACGAGGCATCACAACAACGTTTCACCAGGCAACGCCGGTCAACTCTAGTTTGTGTATGAGAAATTGGTTGGAAACTTTCCTCATGTCAGCACGTTGTAGGTGTCGCCACCGACGCCAACCTTATGTGAATGCTCTGAAAAGCTAATCATTTGCATATCACAGCATCCTCTTCCTGTCGGTTAAATTTCGTGTCTGTAGCACGTCATCTTCGTGGTGTAGCAATTTTAATGTCCAGTAGCGTATTTCCGTTACTGCTTCTTGGGTGTAATGGTTGGACAGCAACGGCGAAAAACTAAATCCCTGCCAAACACGCTTTTTAATCAGAGCACTTAGTTGTTGACTTCCATTTTTATGGTGTACACGTATACGCTAAGCATCAGGCTTGCACAGAGAAGCCGGCTACATGTAAATCAGAAACAAAACCGACACAGTAATGTGCACTCAGGGGCCGATTTTATAATCAAATTTTCCTCTCCGACAATGATCCTGGCATGTTACAGGATCGAGGGTGATGCGGCTAGCCCTGGATCCATCGTCTGCCTTCTGCTATAACGTCTACTTCCCCGCTACGAACAGCCATGTTTGAACTGTCGCTGCTGCAACTGTAATCCGTGAGTAGCGCTACCACCGTCTAGACAGTCGCAGAGATCTCCCTTTCTTTTTCTTCTCTTTTTTAACCATCTTGCCCTGGCACTTTTTTCCTCTTTTGTCTGCCGCTACTCTTGAAAAGCTTAAGTCTATTGTCTCCCAGATTCGCTCATAGTAATGGCGATTCCACACAAGTGTATGGACAATATCGCGGACCAATATAGTAAACTACCCATTTCGCTGAGGTGACAGCAAAGCTTTTCGTGATGGTCGATGTGAAAATGCAGGCGTGGATGTGCACAAATTCCAATAAAAAAAATCAAGTGAAAAACGAAATAGAGACGCAGCAGTCAATATCTGCTTGACAATGGTGGAGGAGCACTGAGCCAACAGCTTCTGGAAGCATAATCACATGACGCTGCCTGATCCTCGAGTGTGATTTTATTCCAAGAAAGTGGATTCTGGTCCTGTGAACTTTCATTATGCTTTGTTTACATGGCAGTGAAGCAGTTGTAATGTAATAAAATAAAATTTTTTTATTTAGTTTGTGGCTATTAGTGCAATGTAATAAAATAAAATATGAGCCATGACTTATACAAAAAAGAAACACACATTAATGCAATGGCTCAGCATAAAAGAGAAATAACTGATGTAGGAATATTATTAACAGTGTAATATGTTGTTTGCCGCGTAGGATTAGCCGAGCGGTCTATGGCGCTGCAGTCATGGACTGTGCGGCTGGTCCCGGCGGACGTTCGAGTCCTCCCTCGGGCATGGGTGTGTATGTTTGTCCGTAGGATAATTTAAGTTAAGTAGTGCGTAAGCTTAGGGACTGATGACCTTAGCAGTTAAGTCGCATAAGATTTCACACACATTTGACTTTTTTTTAAATATGTTGTTTAATTTAGCCCGACGTGTATAAGGTCAGTTCTCAGGGTAGTTAGGTAATCGTCGATAATTAATTGTCCTTTTCTTACTTCCCAACACCAGAGATATTATTCCGGGTTCATGAGAAGTCGTGTGCATAATGCACCAGACAATATTTGCAAGTCTGTTCGATGAACACTACTGTAATACGTAACTTATCGTGGTGTCGTATCGATTCCCCAATATAAGATAACAAGAGTACCATCTACAAATGAAATCTATAATGGAACTGGAATCCTGTGATCAGACCTTTTCTGCCTGGGATGTTATCTCGTTATATAAAGAAAATCTGCAAATAAAATTTTTAAATTATTAGTTGCTGCCTCCGGTCTCGTGGGATCTGAAATGAAATTAATTGTCCTAATCGACGGCACGTCTCGTAGATGAGCTAAAAGGAAAATGTTAAAGATTTTTCTAAGATGGCGCCTAACAATGAAAATTCTTTGTTAAGGCCCATATCTACTTAAGATAGTCTAGGTATCAGACGATCAGTTAATTGAGCACATACACAAATTCTTTTGACAAAATAACCATTATATTCTTCGGGTTTTAAGTACATCATCAGCTGGTACAGCAAGATGAGCTTTACAGAAGAACGTCCTCAGGTCCGAATCCAAGCGGATAAGATAAGCGAATGTCGAAGGAAAGATAGTTCATGCATAGAAGTGCCAAGAGTCCATGGAATAACATGTCCGTTGTAGTTCTATCTCTTCTTCTTTGGCGTACTTGTCGATTATTTATAAAATCTATCGTAATATTTAATTTACATTTTTTTTAAGCCCAAGTCCGCCCAGGAGAAACAGTACACAGTACGAAATTTTATGGACACGTTGTCAATTTTGCACCATCAAATGGGTTAGATAAATCTTGCCAGAACGCTTTAGCGTAGATACCCTCGCGCTTTATGAGGCCTCAAACTGCTTCTTATTTCACTACGTCGATGTTACAATTTAGAGAGAAAGGATTTTACTTTGCAAACTTCACACGTATCTGCTGTGATTTCGCCTGGAGTACATTTCACACCTTGAGAACACCAATAGGAAAAGTCAGATGTTCCACCAATTTAAATCATTGTTGAAATAAAATAACTTGGCTGTTGACTTATTTAAATGAAATGTCACGGTTTTGATTTCAGTCTTGCACATTTTAATGAACACTTTGAATACACTTCTTCACAAAATATGAGGGGCGTCCAATAACTAATGCAGCAAATTTCTTTCTCGACCAATTTCGGTTGAAAAAACGAGCAATTTGTTGTGGGACATCGTGGAATATTCTCGCTTCAGCTCGTATAGTTTTATGAAGTTGGTGGCGGTGTAAGTATCATTCAAAGTGGCTTCTGTAACGGAGATGGTGCATGGGGTCTTAATTAAATATGATTGAAAATAATTTTAGTTTTTAATAGTAGCTGTCTGTCCGATTACGCAAGTCTCGTAAACGGTTGGCCCTGACTAGTATTATTACGCAATCTGACTGCAACAAACAATGAAAGAAAATTTTCGTAAGCACAGTTAATTAATTAAGTCCCCAGCAACTATGAAACCTACGAAACCAAAGCACAAGTATAACTGTTCTGTATGTGGGAGTGTGACTCAACGTACACATCTGGCACGGTTCTTCTCCAACAAGACAAGAATTTTTAAATACCAATTATACTGACGTGATAAAAGAAAATTACAAATACTACAATTGCGTAAGGAAAGCAGAATTAAACTCTAATACAAGAACACACGCCAGATGCTTTGTTGACTGAACCTGTAATGACGCATTATTTAAAACATGGGATTAATGAAAAAACACGCAATATTTTACCTTCATATATATTGACGAAAAGCACTCTGATCGTTACAGTATTTCCATTAGAATAACATCTGCTATCTCTCCCATCAAATAACTGCATAAAACATGGAACAAGCACTCCTTACTACAACATCTCGACAAGCCTTGCCCCCTAGCACATCTTAACACGAACTGTCTTCTACGAGCTCTGCCCACGCACTGACTTCTACGAGTTCTTTCCAAGCACAGACTTCTACGAGCTCTCGACAAGCACTGTGGAGGCGGCTTAATAGTACTCTTTGGCGCAATCTCTGGCGCACTGGCTCAGTGTAGCCACCTTTCATATGCCCCTCCTCCACAGGCCAGAATTTGATGGTATTTTTGCCAGCATTGGTGGTGAAAATACCACCAAATTCGTCCACAAAAATACAGACAAAAATAAAAGATAATATTAATACCTAAATATCACATAATTATTTAAAATTTTGGCTTTGCACTGACCTTTCAATAACCTAATATATGAAATACAGTAGGCAATACAAATTCTTTTCATACATGTGACTTTACATAATAGTTTACACAATACATAAAAAAATCAGTTTATACAAATGTTCACATAAAATGCTTTCAATGATTAGTTTATACAAAAAAAAAAGACACCAACAAGTGACATCTTTTCAGTAGAAGCAGTCCATCAGTTGCACCCAGTAAAGTTTAGCAGGTACACCCAGCAACAAGTCACATTAGTTCAGTAGAAGCAATCCATCAGAGGCACCCAGCAATGTTGAGTAGGTGCAGACAGCAACAAGTGACTTCATTTCAGTAGAAACAGTTCATCAGTTGCACCCAGCAATGTTGAGCAGGTGCAGACAGCAACAAGTGACTTCATTTCAGTAGAAACAGTTCTAACAATGGCACCCAGCAATATTGAGTAAGTGCAGATACCGACAAGTGACTTCATTTCAGCAGAAACAGTCCATCAGTTGCACCCAGCAATGTTGAGAGCAGGTGCAGACACCAACAAGTGACATCATTTCAGTAGAAGTAGTCCATCAGTTGCACCCAGCAATGTTGAGCAGGTGCAGACAGCAACAAGTGACATCATTTCAGTAGAAGCAGTCCATCGGTTGCATCCAGCAATGTTGAGCAGGTGCAGACAGCAACAAGTGACTTCATTTCAGTAGAAACAGTTCTAACAATGGCACCCAGCAATATTGAGTAGGTGCAGACACCGACAAGTGACTTCATTTCAGCAGAAAGAGTCCATCAGTTGCACCCAGCAATGTTGAGCAGGTCCAGAGAGCAGTCCATGATATTCACTATCACTAATCACACTGTTCATTAGCAGAAATTAATCATTCCTAAGTGTCACACATTATGTTGAAAAACTGCAGGTAACAGTTCATAATATTCACCTTCACTAATCTGACAGTTCAGGCATGAACAATAGTTTGAATGCACATACAAATGCTTTTACACTAAACATATAAATTCTAATAAACACACAAATGATTTCAGATAATTGTCATATTAACTATTACAAACACTCAAATATCAGTAAACCTATAATATTTATGGGTGTCAGTGCAAGCCACTACAAACAAATACAATAATATTCAGGAGATAGGTGGGTACGATTAGGAAAGGAAAACACACAAAACACACTCACTCATCTTTCATCCACATTAAGTACTACTGTGTAATTGAATAGTGTTAACTGTGTAAATGCAATTCTGTCAAAATCTGATGTGCATCATGTGTATCAAGTAGTAATGGCAGCAATGTATCACAGTCAATAATAGTTAAGTCAACGTCATAGTCATCATGTCAAGACCAATGTTTGCCAAGCCAGATCAAATGTACTGTTGTTGAACAACTGTCAGTGAGCCAAGATATGCAAATACTTCCTCTCTTCAAAAAAAATATATACTGCTTAGTGATTTAACAAAGTGTGTGTATAGACTATCTTCCTTCTACTTTAGTGTTCTAGTCTGCTATCTTCATCCTCCTTGTTCCATTAAGACCAACAAAAAAAATATGCTCCTCACTTACTTTACCTCTTATACACCAAAACTCCAATAATCATCAGCATCACATAATCTCAATACTTCACTAATACTTCTTACGTCGATACATATAACTCTTATCATCAATATCATTTACCTTACCTCTTGTCTACAAAAACTCCAATAATCATCAACTTCATATAATCTCAATACCTCAATAATATCTCTTCAATACGTCGACACATATAAACCTTATTGCCAATATCATTTCACTTCCATAACAACTCTTTCCTCTAGTCAGTCTCCTCGAACAAGTACAGATAAAATCCTAATACAAACCTCATCATCCCATACAATCCGAAGACACACTGTCAACACACAACCTCTGTGTAATCCATCTGACCCAAATCTTCTACTCATTATGAATTACAAACAAAGAAATGCATACATGACCTCTAACAGACTTAGTTCGAATAACTCTCAGTAATTAAGTACGATTACGGAGTGTGAATGATCATAATATTTCACAGTGTGTACATCACTTCAAGAATTATGGCAGAAGCAAACATGTGGAGTATTTCTTGTGTCAAGTGTCACTTCCTATTTCAATTGCTCACGAAGAATGCAGTGTAATAACTGTTAATGGTCTAAACCTAGTAATGGTATGTCATGTCGTTAGCTTCCTTCCTATTAGCATAAATTTACACAGCTTCCATAAAACCTCAGCTCATGTGACTTCAACGAAGTTCTTTGTATCAATGTCGTTCGTCGAATTATAGCAGTTCATTTTCTTATCTTAAAAATATAAGGCACTTAACGTAAGCAAAACAAGCAATAGCAAGTAAATATACCAGTAGAGAACAGAATGTCAAAAAGTGGATGCAGCACAATTCCTTACAACGAGGCTCTGCCAAGCGAACAATCTATAATTAATCCAATAGCGTGACCTAAACTCTCTGTTTGTACACAGTATATCAGCATTTCTATACACCAAATTAAAGAGTAGTTATGACAACAACAGATATGTATAAATATGCAATCCATACGCAAAGCAGTAAACATGTCATTAGCATCATATCAGCATAAGCAAATAAATGTTCATATGTCCTCCTAATAAGTAAACATGAAGGCGCAAGCAGATAAATCACAAAGTATAACTTACATACCTAACCACATCAGCACAATTAATCAGGTGACAATTATAATTTAAATAAATAAGCACAGCAGGCACATAATAAAAAAATATGACATCAGTGAAAAAGCATAGCAGCCAAGCGATGCATAATATATACAAATAACAATCCTGTTCATTAATAAAACATTGACAAAAATCAGAAAATGTACGCAAGGACGTCGCTTCACACGTAAATTCATAGAACATGAAATTAGCACAAAGTATGAATCACGTAATCGCGAGCAGCAAACTACGTCCAAAGTACGTACCTAAGTGGAAATATGTTACCTGAAAAATGAACTCAATTAATGGTTACCCTTTTTAGTTTATTAGTTTCTTCTTCGAAATTACATTCTTCCTGAAAATTTCTCGATAGCAAGACGTCTTAACGTCGGACACGCCCAGAATTTACCTGAAGTTCTTAAATATTTTATAGAACCGTATCCTGAAAAATACTGAATGTTAATAACATAATTCAACAAGTCGCTATAGCTTTATACTGAATTTAGTCGGAGAAATTAGACTGTGTATTTGTTTACGGCTGTCAGTGCATTCGCACTGAGCGCTCGATCAGCTGTAGGCGCGTGACGTAGGAAGCAATTGTTCGCTGTCAACGACTGCCTTGTGCGGCGCGCAGACTTGACTGTTGCTTTGAGTATGTGCCGCCGCCAAAACACAGCGCGGTATCCTTGTACTCTCCGCATGTTTACATCTAGCTGTTAGTTTCTCACAAGTATGTCATTCTACAACAATTTTTCAAATGTATATCATTCCACAAAAATTTTGGAAAGTACGAACCTCACGTTTTGTGGTAGGTACAGCATAACTACGAATAGCGTCTAATTTTTCTGGATCAGGAAGAATACCTTCTGTACAAATAATGTGACCGAGAAATTTCACCTGAGAACGACCAAATTCAGATTTTTCCAAGTTTACTGTAATGCCAACTCGTGCAAAAATACGTAATAATGAATCCAAAATTTTGTTATGCTCACTCCAAGAACGTTTCGCAATAAGAATATCGACAACATATGAAGTAATATTGTTACGAAGATAAACAGGTAAAATTTCGTTTAAACTGGGAATGAATGCTGCTGAAGGTACAGTAAGTCCAAACGGTAATTTTCGAAATCACATTTAGGTAAATTAGTCAAATCCGGTTATTGTTTACTTACTCACTAGATAGATTGATAGTCGAAGAGTTGTTTTGACAGATGCAAAGAATAGTAAAAGAGTAGGCAGCGGTACAGAAAACTAAAAGGGAAATAGCACCACTACAGCTCGGGGCCCTATGCTCGCTACGGCACATATTCACTTAGAGTAGTGAATCCCCTGAGGACATTAATAGCCGCACATAATTTCAAGTTTGTGTCTTAATGGCCAATTTGGTGGAAGTGCGTACATAAATTGATCTAACCATGAACATGGATGTATGTCATTCTTAGAATTGCGGAAAATCTTAAATTTCCGAACAGTCAAAAAGTGTTTATAGTCAAAACTTTCGCCTCGTGGCGACAAAGACCTACCGCGTCTGTCCCAGTCCCAATGACGATTATTGTCAAGTTCTCGCGCCTGGCGCTCTCTTGTTGCTTCTCGTAAATGAAATAAATTACTTTCTTCATACCCCTCTGCTATCTGTGATTCTAAGTTTCTTCTACTGTCCTTTCCTACAATTTCGCCTTCGATCTGTTTGACTTGCTTTCGTAATGCCTCAACTTCCCTTTTAACGTGTTCATTAAATTTTCCCTGATTTTCAACATGCTTATTTATGTTCTGATACTCTTCGGTTTCTGCAAATGGCAATGGTGCTGTATCATCCGAATCTCTGTCCCCATTTAAACTAAGATTTGTCAATTTGTCTGAAATCTCCTCAACTCTTTCCGATAAATCACCTATTTGTTCTTTCTGTTTATTTACGTCTTCCGTAAGTGTCGCGACTCGGGTTTCAGTATTAACACATTTAGTAGTTAACTGTTCATACTGTTGTGTTAGGTTATTTAATCTGTCATTTGGTACGGATTCCTCGATTCTCTCAAATATTTCTTCCTTATCTTTTGCACGTTGTAAATTTAACTCTGAAAATTTCTGTACTATCACGCGATCTCTTTCTTCCTGTTCTCTATCATGTTCCCTTTGTCTGACTTCTACTGCAATCAATCTATTATTGTGAGCGTTCAAAATCGGTTGTACTTCTTCTCTGATTTCTTTCTTTAATTCATCTTTCATATTTTTGAAACATGTCCCTATTCGTGAATCTAACCGTGTTTCCAAAGTTCTCATCTCTGTTTTTAATTCAGATCCTAACTGTGATCCAAGTGAGTCTAACCGTGTTTCCATTGTTCCCATCTGTGTTTGTAATTCAGATCTAAACCGTGTTTCCATTGTTCCCATCTGTGTTTGTAATTCAGATCTAAACCGTGTTTCCATTGTTCCCATCTCAGTTTTAAATTCAGATCGAAAATTTAATATTACACTCATCAACTGCTCCATATTAACTTGTTCGAGATTCCTTTCGCCCCTATCATTTCTCACAAAACCAGCTTCCTTCGTCATGGCTGTAAAGCTATCTGTGTTCGATACTATTCCAGATTCTTCTATCGTTAATCTCGTATTCTGTGAATTTTCTAATTGAGAAAAATCTTGAACTGGTTCCGGACTATTTTCCCGACTTATTACATTGTTTTCCACTTCATTATTCATCGCACTGTTTTCCTCTGTTGGCGAGTTCGCCATGTTAACAATTTCATCATTCTCACTATTCATCATTTTCGCCTTTTTCATTGACCGCGTAATCATTTACAAAATATACAAAAAATTCGTCACTGTACGAAAATTATACGCAATGACTCCTTATCTCCAACAATACCACTCACATGAAATGTTTCCCTCAAACACGATTAATCGAACAATTGAAATAATTGCACTAAATTGTCAAACCCATGGACAAGACAATAAAAATTAAATTTTGAAAAATACCATTAGAAGAATGCCAATTACCAAATCTACACTTGCAATATAAACTAAATTACTAAACTACAAATTACTACAACAATACTACTGTCTACTATTTTTACAATCAGAAGATTCCAAGGGACGATCCTGGCAGGGTCGCCACGTGCATGGGGTCTTAATTAAATATGATTGAAAATATTTTTAGTTTTTAATAGTAGCTGTCTGTCCGATTACGCAAGTCTCGTAAACGGTTGGCCCTGACTAGTATTATTACGCAATCTGACTGCAACAAACAATGAAAGAAAATTTTCGTAAGCACAGTTAATTAATTAAGTCCCCAGCAGCTATGAAACCTACGAAACCAAAGCACAAGTATAACTGTTCTGTATGTGGGAGTGTGACTCAACGTACACATCTGGCACAGTTCTTCTCCAACAAGACAAGAATTTTTAAATACCAATTATACTGACGTGATAAAAGAAAATTACAAATACTACAATTGCGTAAGGAAAGCAGAATTAAACTCTAATACAAGAACACACGCCAGATGCTTTGTTGACTGAACCTGTAATGACGCATTATTTAAAACATGGGATTAATGAAAAAACACGCAATATTTTACCTTCATATATATTGACGAAAAGCACTCTGATCGTTACAGTATTTCCATTAGAATAACATCTGCTATCTCTCCCATCAAATAACTGCATAAAACATGGAACAAGCACTCCTTACTACAACATCTCAACAAGCCTTGCCCCCTAGCACATCTTAACACGAACTGTCTTCTACGAGCTCTGCCCACGCACTGACTTCTACGAGTTCTTTCCAAGCACAGACTTCTACGAGCTCTCGACAAGCACTGTGGAGGCGGCTTAATAGTACTCTTTGGCGCAATCTCTGGCGCACTGGCTCAGTGTAGCCACCTTTCAATGGGTTCCAAGGAGAAAGCTGTTATTGAGTTTCTTTTGGCGGAAAACCAGAGCATCGCAGATATTCATAGACGCTTGCAGAATGTTTACAGAGACCTGGCAGTGAACAAAAGCACGGTGAGTCGTTGCGTCAGGGATCATGGAAACAAGGTCGCGCAGATCTGTCCGATCTTCCGCGTGCCGGCCGGTCGCACACAATTGTGGGGACTCCTGCAATACTGGAACGTGAGGACACACTCATTCGGGGTGATCGATGGATCACAAACGAACACCTCGCTGCACAACTGGACGTCTCAACGACGCAAAGACTCACGTAAGTCTGCGCACTCGAGAGGATCTCAGAAGCCTGAGGGACTGCTCTTCGTCATCCACCCTACAGCCCGGATCTCGGACCCTCCGACTTCCATCTGGCCCAACGAAGGATGCACTCCGCGGGTAGCATAACGTGTATGGTGGGGAGGTTACTGATGCAGCAAGACGTTGGGTCTGACGTGCTTAGGGCGCTCAACTAGTAAGGTCGTTAGCGCCCAGTCACAAACGTTAGCGCACTAATAGCATAGAAAAACGCAAGGGGGCAACATCAGAAAGTACTTAAAAAGTCGCAGAGAAACTCGACCGGTGCAGTGGTACCATGAGAGCATACAGGCGTTCCCAGTAAGGTGGCATAACGCCATCACATTGAATGGAGATTATGTTGAAAAATAGCGCTTTTTAGCCAAAATAATGGAGAACAATATAGCGTATTGTAATCCTGAAACAAAATCGACCAGCTTTCAGAGAAAAATGTGTTCCCTTACTTGCTGAACGTTCCTCGTACATCCGAACGCCACGAAGCGAAACGAACAACTCACGCATGCTGGACATGACACAATTCCCGCCAATATTTTAACCAAAGAAGCTATATTACAATTATTCCAATGCTTTAAATCACAAAATTTTTACCAAAGTAAATGAATTTCATGTACATACACTACTGGACATTAAAATTGCTACACCACGAAGATCACGTGCTACAGACGCGACATTTAACCGACAGGAAGAAGATGCTGTGACATGCAAATGATCAGCTTTTCAGAGCATTCACACAAGGTTGGCGCCGGTGGCGACACCTACAACTTGCTGACATGAGGAAAGTTTCCAACCGATTTCTCATACACAAACTAGAGTTGACCGGCGTTGCCTGGTGAAACGTCGTTGTGATACCTCGTGTAAGGGGGAGAAATGCATACCATCACATTTCTGACTTTGATAAAGGTCGGATTGTAGCCTATCGCGATTCCGGTTTATCGTATCGCGACATTGCTGCTCGCGTTGGTCGAGATCCAACGGCTGTTAGCAGAATATGGAATCGGTGGGTTCAGGAGGGTAATACGAAACGCCGTGCTGGATCCCAACGGCCTCGTATCACTAGCAGTCGAGATGACAGGCATCTTATCCCCATGGCTGTAACGGATCGTGCAGCCACGTCTCGATCCCTGAGTCAACAGATGGGGACGTTTGCAAGACAACAACCATCTGCACGAACAGTTCGACGATGTTTGCAGCAGCATGGACTATCAGCTCGGAGACCACGGCTGCGGTTACCCTTGACGCTGCATCACAGACAGGAGCGCATGCGATGGTGTACTCAACGACGAAGCTGGGTGCACGAATGGCAAAACGTCGTTTTTTCGGATGAATCCAGGTTCTGTTTACAGCATCATGATGATCGCATCCGTGTTTGGCGACATCATGGTGAACGCACATTGGAAGCGTGTATCCGTCATCGCCATACTGGCGTATCACACGGCGTGATGGTATGGGGTGCCACTGGTTACACGTCTCAGTCACCTCTTGTTCGCATTGACGGCTCTTTGAACCTTGGACGTTACATTTCAGATGTGTTACGACCCGTGGCTCTACCCTTCATTCGATCCCTGCGAAACCCTACATTTCAGCAGGATAATGCACGACCGTATGTTGCAGGTCCTGTACGGGTGTTTCTGGATACAGAAAATGTTCGACTGTTGCCCTGGCCAGCACATTCTCCAGATCTCTCACCAACTGAAAACGTCTGGTCAATGGTGGCCGAGCAACTGGCTCGTCACAATACGCCAGTCACTACTGTTGATGAGCTGTGGTATCGTGTTGAAGCTGCATGGGCAGCTGTACCTGTACACGCCATCCAAGCTCTGTTTGACTGACTGACCAGGCCGTTATTACAGCCAGAGGTGGTTGTTCTGGGTACTGATTTCTCAGGATCTATGCACCCAATTTGCGTGAAAATGTAATCACATGTCAGTTCCAGTATAATATATTTGCCCAATGAATACCCTTTCATCATCTGGATTTCTTCTTGGCGTAGCAATTTTAATGGCCAGTAGTGTAGTAATAATAATGTCCACCTCCGTAGCGAAGCGGTAGCGTTGCCGCCTATTAGCAGGAGGCCCGGGTTCGAATCACGGCAGGGGACTGGGTGTTGTGTATCCTTCATCATCACCGACTCGCAAGTCGCCGATGTGGCGACGCCTAAAAAGACTTGCAATACGGCGGCCGAACTCCCCTTAAGTTGGACCTCCAGGCGAACAATGTCATACGATCATTTCATTTCAATAATAATAATAGTAATAAAATAATTAAATCAAGTTACATTGCACTAGGAATGTGGAATGCACTCAATGACTGTGATATGACTTTCAGAAAGACGGAGCACAGGAGTCAGTCGTCCTTTCCTTTCAGGCTTTATTAAAGCAAATCTGGATTTCAGCTAGTGGCTAGCCATTATCAGTGCACTATTTCATAGTTTCTACATCTACATCTATACTCCGCGAGCCACCTTACGGTGTGTGGCGGAGGGTACTTATTGTACCACTATCTGATCCCCCCTTCCCTGTTCCATTCACGAATTGTGCGTGGGAAGAACGACTGCTTGTAAGTCTCCGTATTTGCTCTAATTTCTCGGATCTTTTCGTTGTGATCATTACGCGAGATATATGTGGGCGGTAGTAATATGTTGCCCATCTCTTCCCGGAATGTGCTCTCTCGTAATTTCGATAATAAACCTCTCCGTATTGCGTAACGCCTTTCTTCAAGTGTCCGCCACTGGAGCTTGTTCAGCATCTCCGTAACGCTCTCGCGCTGACTAAATGTCCCCATGACGAATCGCGCTGCTTTTCGCTGGATCATGTCTATCTCTTCTATTAATCCAACCTGGTAGTTTCAATACGTGTCGTAGCACGGTCAGTCCCCTGTAAATCATCCCGAATAATATGGGACTGACGTACTATGACATGTATTGAAACTATGAAATACTGCACTGATAATGGCTAGCCACTAGCCGAAATCCAGATTTGCTTTAATAAAGCCTGAAAGGATGATTGATCGCTGTGCTGCATCATTTTGAAAAAATAGGTAAATTAGTAATGTATTTCAAATCCAATGATTACCAAAAGGAGAAGCTATAAACAGTAATGACAAAATTCGCGCAGTTGGTTTGTATTAAAATCAACTGTGTGTAGGCGCGAATAATACACGCATTCTGTGTTAGAACGTACGTGTGTGTGATGTAAATGATATGCAGGTTAGGAATATAGAAGTAAAAAAATATTTATGCGAAGTATTAAACTGTCGTGTTGTGTATTAGAATAGTGACTCGTATTGTTCATTAGACAATGGGAGTTCAGCGTTTGACCAGTTTCATTACAAGCGTGAAGTAGATGAAAGGCTATTTCAGCATCCTACCGATCTCAAATTGCTGATAAAATAGCTCCATATTTAGCAATTATATACAACCACTCGATCACAGAAAGATAAGTACCTAAAGACTGGAAAATTGCTCAAGTCACACTAATGCCCAAAAAGGGAAGTAGGAGTAATCCGCTATATCACTAACGTCGATTTGCAGTAGGCTTGGTTCAAATGGCTCTGAGCACCATCGGACTTAACATCTGAGGTCATCAGTCCCCTAGAACTTAGAACTACTTAAACCTAACTAACCTAAGCACATCACACACATCCATGCCCGAGGCAGGATTCGAACCTGCGACCGTAGCGGACGCGTGGTTCCAGACTGAAGCGCCTAGAACCGCTCGGCCACACTGGCCGGCGATTTCCAGTAGGGTTTTAGAACATATACTGTATTCGAACATTATGAAGTACCTCGAAGAAAACGATTTATTGACATGTAGTCAGCACGAATACAGAAAATATCGTTCTTGTGAAACACAACTAGCTCTTTATGCTCATGAGGTAAAAAGGGCTATCGACAGGCTTTCGACACCGTTCCTCACAAGCGTCTTCTAATCAAACTGCGTGCCTACGGAGTATCGCCTCAGTTGTGCGACTGGATTCGTGATTTCCTGTCAGAAAGGTCACAGTTCGTAGTAATAGACGGAAAGTCATCGAGTAAAACAGAAGTAATATCCGGCGTTCCCCAAGGAAGTGTTATAGGACCTCTATTGTTCCTGATCTATATTAACGACATTGGAGACAATCTGAGTAGCCGTCTTAGATTGTTTGCAGGTGATGCTGTCATTTACCGTCTTGTAAAGTCATCAGATGACCAAAACGATTTGCAAAGTGATTTAGATAAGATATCTGTGTGGTGCTAAAAATGGCAATTGACCCAGAATAAAGAAAAGTGCGAAGTTATTCACATGAGTACTAAAAGAAATCAGCTAAATTTCGATTACGTGATAAGTCACACAAATCTGAGGGCTGTAAATTCAACTAAATACTTAGGGATTACAATTACAAATAACCTAAATTGGAACGATGATATGTATAATATTGTGGGTAGAGCAAACCAAAGACTGCGAATCATTGGCAGAAGACTTACTACTGAAGAGACTGCTTACACCACGCTTCTCCGCCCAATTCTGGAGTTCTGCTGTGCGGTGTGGGATCCGCATCAGGTGGAACTGACGGATGACATCGAAAAAGTACAAAGAAGGGCAGCTCGTTTGCATTTTAAAAAAATGGTTCAAATGGCTCTGAGCACTATGCGGCAACTTCTGAGGTCATCAGTCGCCTAGAACTTAGAACTATTTGAATCCAAGTAAGTTAAGGGCATCACACACATCCATGCCCGAGGCAGGATTCGAACCTGCGAGCGCAGCGGTCGCTCGGCTCCAGACTGTAGCGCCTAGAACCGCACGGCCACCTCACCCGGCCGTTTTGCATTATCGCGAAATAGGGGAGATAGCGGCACAGACTTGATACGTGAATTGGAGTGGCAGTCATTAATACAAAGGCGTTTTTCGTTGCGACGGGATCTTCTCACGAAATTTCAATCACCAGTTTTCTCCTCCGATTACGAAAACATTCTGTTGGCACCCACCTCCATAGGGAGAAACGATCATCACGATAAAACAGGAGAAATCAGGGTTCGCACGGAAGAAACTTAAGTGCTCGTTTCTCCCGCGTGCCGTTCGAGAGTGGAACGGTAGAGAGACAGCTTGAAGGTGGTTCATTGAACCCTCTGCCAGGCACTTCATTGTGAATAGCAGAGTAATCACGTAGATGTAGAAATTCCTCAACCTTCCAGAACATCTTGGATTACGTGCTTCATTTCAAAGTATATTTTCGTACAGAAATGTGAACACTTTTGCTTCGTTTGTTTGCAGTTTTGAAGTCCCGCCCGCGCTTGGACACCTGCGTTTGCAGTGAGGCCCGGCGCGGCGTGCTGTGTGTGTGTTTGCACCGCGGCCCAGACAAGCGACCTGGTCAGCGCTGCTTCGCGCGACACGTGTCTGCTCTGCCCTGCTGTGGGCGGCGCGGCGCGGCGCCACGTGTCTGTCTGGAGCCGCGCCCACTCGGTCAGCGGCAGCTGGCACGGCAGAAGCTCCGGGGAGCGTCGCACGCGAGAGCCACTTGCGCTGTGGAGGACCTGCACTGAGGAGGCGAAAGTGATGCTACACACACTGATCGGCCAGAACATTGTCACCAGCGACCTACTATCGATATAAACCCGCCCAGGCGACAGCAGCGTCACCTGGCCAGGAGTGACTGCTAGCCGGACACACGTGTTGTACCAGTGAGCGTGGTGTCCGTGTGTAGAAAGAAGAAGGCGCGCGATCTGCCTGAGTCTGGCCGAGGGCAGATTGTGATAGTCCCCGAGCGGTCTAAGGCACTGCAGTCACGGACTGTGCGGCTGGCCCCTGCGGTGGTTCCAGTCCTCCCTCGGGCGTGGGTGTGTGTGTTTGTCCTTAGGATAATTTAGGTTGAGTAGTGTGTCAGCTTAGGGACTGATGACCTCAGCAGTTAAGTTCCATAAGATTTCACACATATTTGAACCTTTTTTTGTGATGGTCCAGAGGCTCGGTACGAGCATTACAGAAACTACACGACTTGTCGGCTGCTCCAGAAGTTCTGTGGCGAGTGTCTTCTGGACGTGGCGGAACCAAAGTGAAACCACGTCCAGACGTCGTGGCGTTGTGTGGTCAACCCTCATTACAGATATCGGACGTCGTAGGCTGGGCAGACTGGTAAAACAGGACGCGAACTGTGGCGGACTACTGACATCATATGCTCGACAGTGTACAAGTGTGTCTGAACATACAGTGCATCGAACACTCCCAACGACGTCCTCTGCAGCCGACGACCCATGCATGCGCCACTGTTAACACCAAAGCATCGGCAACTACTGAAACGTCCCCTTTGAACAATTATACGTGACTGTGCTTAAACTGACACACAATATTTTTAGCGCAACGCAATCTGACTTTCAAAAATCCCTACAAAAGAATGGCCTTGACTAACATTAACCTATACCTTTCACAAATCACTTACCTCACCAAAAATCTTCGTTACTCGAACTACTGCAATACAGCGAGCGCCACTACTGCCAGCTAAATAAAAGATTCAAACTACGGAAGGCACTAACTACTGATATGCACAGTTAGCAAATGAAAGATTTTGATGGAGAACAAACAATGTATTTAGCTTACTAGTGTTCAAAAGTCATAATATATATAGCAGTTCATGACATCCAGTCTTACAAATTTCAAAACTCCGCCATTTCTCTCCCCACATCCACCACTGCTGGCGGCTCACCTCCAACTGCGCAACGCTACGCGCTGTTAACATCCAGCTGCCGCTGCTCAAGACTACAATGGCAGACAACAATGCAAACTAGCCACAGACTGCACACAGCACAGCCAGTGATTTTCGTACAGAGCGCTATGTAACGTTGCCAATAAGAAAACATAAACAGCCTACTTACATAGCCCCGATGCTCCCCACAAAAAATTTTACAAATTGTTTTGGGCAGTGGCCAATAATGATTTGATAAAATTTTTCATAATTACAACAACAAAGATATCAAATGCACACACTTATTGATACAATGTTGGTGAAAAGCTAAAATTTTCTCACAGTTCATAAAGACAGTCCTGATCATTTATCACAGTAAAATTGCAGTGTTTTTCTGAAAGTCTGAGCAGTAAAAGAGAATGCACACGGAATTAGTGGATTTCCATGGAGTCTTGAAGAAGTAGTGTTGTCCTCCCAGCGGAAAGGTAGTGCTGACTCTCGACAAGCAGACAGGTAATGGGCCACAACAGAGCATACCCACAGCAGAGTCATTCGAAGTTTTGAAGAATATTGGTAGATAGGTCATCACAGAGCAGACCCACTGTAGTCCTAGTAGAGATTATGGTATTGGTGGGCCACCAGAGGTGCTGACCCACTGCAGTCCTTGTAGAAATAATGGTATTGGTGGATCATCAAAGATGCAGACCCACTGTAGTCCTTGTAGAGACGGCCAGCAGCCTCTGTTGCGACTGTGCAGGTGCACAATCACCATCGAAGAGTCATGCGGACAACATAGCAAGTCCATAAACCACCACTTGTGCACTCACAAAGTTTTTGGACTTGTCCTTAGAACCAGCAATGCTGTTATCCAGTCCCATGCTGAATTATTAACACGCATGCAAACACTAACAGTCCCTACTTCTCACATATTGTCCATATACTATGACCAACAGAAATGTGTGCAGTGAAATGAATGCTTACAAGTTACTTAATTTGATGAACTGGTGTTAATTACAATTTTATAACATAAGAATACAATAACAAAGGTACAAAATACATCATTAAAAACATAATAATACAGATAACATTTGTAGTAAAACAGGCTTTACAAAAGAATAGAAATAAACAGATACATGAGTGTTACAGGAATTATCACATAAGTAAATATATAAAATAATGAGAACAGTTTTCGAAACATTAATTTCACACATGAGCATTGAAACAAAACACAATAAAAAATGTCTAACCATCTTTACAAAGTAAATTAGATAGTATTAGAAAAATTCTACAACATAACTCTCATCAAATAAACACATAAAGACAGGAAGAACAAAAATACACAAGGGTATACAAACACATAGCGGAATAATACAAAAGGAAAGGACAGGGTTTGTTTTACTGCAGTATTTTGCAAACTTTCTTTACTTCTTGGAGATCTCCCTTCATTCATCATTATTCCCAAAAAGTCCTATCTATACCTGCTTTCTATATTTACCTGCTTTCTATATTCTATTTATATTTCTTTCAAAATAATCATTTCTCAGTTTACAATACTTACATTGGCCCAAATCTTTTTCATATAACTTCTCAATGCATATCTTCCAATCCACTGCAAATCATTCTCTTATATAGCCTACCCCCTCTTAAGCTAACTTAAATCTACCAAGCTCAGATGCATAAACTAAGGGACGAGGCAATGCAGCAGCACAAAACAATTAACACAAACAGCAATGAAAAAAAATGGAAATTGTCAAAGCAAGCTACAGTAAATCTAAATTACCAAGCAAATGCAACATTACAACTAATATGAGCCAATGTGTAGCAACAAGAAAAATAAATCAGTAGTAAAACTAGCTTAACAGAGTAATACAAAGTGAAATTTAGTAGCACTATGCCTGGCAAACAACAGCAGCAAATGCAATAACTTATATCTAAACATGACAAAGCTCAAGCAGGAAAAATATTACAGTAAAAATGGCCGTTTTAATATCTATGTCACATCTTAACAATAGAGTGATGCATCACCTTGACTTACTCTAGCAGATAAGTTACCAACCTGTTAAAAAATTATTTTTGCAATTCCTGTGAAGGGAAATGTCTATTTGTGCTCTCTTTTCTACGAAAGTACATCATAAAATTATTCTTTACCGGGTCTGTAGACAAAAAATAGTGATATTAGTACATCTATTAAATTTTATTTTAACCAATGCTGCTGCAGCTAGAAGCTTGATATTAAACAAAATGAGCAAATATATATATAAAGCAACATATGAAACGTCATTCACTAGGCAAATGGCGTCTCCAAAGGCAAAAAAATTCTCTCAACTAGAAAACAATAGATGTAAAACGTTTCTCATCATTTCATTAGGCATTTGAGTAAATATCATAAATTAAGAGCTCCACAGTATAATTATATGTTTACAAGTTTGAGTGTGTCGTATTTGCGATGCTTTCTACAAATAAATGTCAATAGTGAGGATAATGGCCTCTTTTTTTTTTCTCCACCTGTGCCTCTGAAACGCACACACTAATGGCTTCTTTCCAGGCGATTGTCGCGCAGCTGGGTGTCCACGACGCATTACGTGAAGGTGGTCACTTAACTTTCTTACCGAAATATTTACGACAGCAGTG
Organism: Schistocerca americana; assembly: GCF_021461395.2. Taxonomy (NCBI): domain Eukaryota; kingdom Metazoa; phylum Arthropoda; class Insecta; order Orthoptera; family Acrididae; genus Schistocerca; species Schistocerca americana. The sequence goes on from NC_060121.1 coordinate 155,323,709, forward strand.
ACAGTCTCATATAAAAATTTCACAGGTCGAGAATTTGCGTTGCAAATGTGTAGAAACAAAATCCTATGAATATAACAGTGTTCAAAAAGTTTTCGTCGGCATTGTGATACATTCACGCATTTACACACATTTCATAACTCTTAAAGTACGATTCTTGGTTTCCAACATCCTTTTCGACAAGTCAGAGTCCCTAACCACTACTCATTATTCATATACGTATTCGTCGACACTTCTTCAATATTTCATCATAATAAATACGTAGCATAAGCAAATTCCTCATATACGGTAGCATCATCTTATTGATCATAAACATACCTCAACAGAATAATACACATCGTCATCGTAAAAATAACATCATAACACCTCAGTCTGCAATAATGTCAAAACCTAAAAAAAATTCTCTGCTCATTTCAATAGTGTCATCTACCTCAAACGTACTTCAAAATCATGCTCCCTTGCCAAAGACATCATTCTAAGCTATCATATCATCACAATGGTTCTGAAAAAATATAGAGTTCACAAAGTACAGACAGAATACAATTTCGTAAGTGTGAAGTTATCCAAAGGTGTAATTACGTAAACATCTGTCTCTGATGTAGTATAATAAATGTTTGTCTCTCTCAGATAAATGATCAGATAGCTGTGTAATTTATGTGTTAGAGAAATATGGTACCGATGTGTAAAGTTGTATAAGCAAATACCATATTAGCTAGGGCTCCTTGTGCTTGCCAAACACGTGGTACACAAAGTAAGCGTGTACCCCCCTGAGGATTAATGTAATTATACCCTCAGGTGTTACAGATTACAGCAATGGAATGAAATGTATCACGGAAAACCTTTGTATCATTGTACTTCAAATATCTTTAAAAATAAATGATTTAAGTACAAAATTAATCACTCAAATACGTGTCCTGTAGCGCTAAATGTGCGTCTTGCTGTAAGATAATCTCTGTGGAAGTGTCGTAGTTATTGTCCTCCGAAAGCTAAGTTCTGCAGAAGCCAATGTACTTACTTCATGATAAACAAAAGTGAAATGCTTTGCGTATAGTACCGTGATCAAGAAAGTACTACACTGTAACGTATTGTTGTGCTACAAAAAAAAAGGCTGTCTTATTGTAGCTATACCACAAAGTTATTATTAAACATGTTTTACTTTCCAGAAGAATTCAGAAAAACTGTGCAGATATAAAGCAAATACAGCACAAAAGCAACAATGTAAATTGTGTCACACATTAGCAGCGTCGTGATATAATTGTGTAGCTGTCAAAGAAACCAAATGCTAAGTCATATTTAATCCCACAGAAAGTACTTCAAATAAAGAATGTCTTTTCAAGTAAACCAAAATGTTGCATGAAAGTCTCATTAGCAGTGCCAGTATATGTTTTAAGTATGTAAGCCTTATAGTCGTTACGTAATCGAGCAACTAACAAGCAAGAATGTACACACACAGTAACACTGTGACGTCTGTTCACTATAACAATCATTCGTAATTTCTGTTTAAATAAGTTCTCTTGGTTCTTGATTGGATATTTAACTTCAAACATTGTTGCATGGTAATAGTTTCTAAGTCTGACAATGCATACTAGAAATGTGAAGTGAAAAGTTTTATGGCAAAGACAAAGTTAAAAAGCAGATTATCTTTCAATAAACGGTTTTACGTGTGAAATGTGGTGTAAACCTTTACTCTTCCTAGAACGCAGAGTTTCAGCTTCAGTGGAACTATCATGTGGTATATGGTACATCGGTAAAGAATGCTAAAATTTTTCTCAAGGTTAGCGTCTATGTAATTTTTCCCTGATCCAGCCGGCACACGTGGCTGCCTGCGGTGCGAGTCATTGTCTGTCTCTTTGTTGGCGTGCGTCGTTATTGGGATTAGGACACCTAACTTCTACAAATTCACCTTGTCGAGAGTGCCCTGCTCTGTTTGAATCCCGCCAGTTCTGATGGAATTCAGGTCTGTCGTTTTGTCGGTAGTTTACATAGTTTCTTGTTTGTCCGTCATGTGATGGAGAATTTCTCCCGGAATCGTAACTGCGCGCTGAACTGATGCGTCTGAAGTTATTCTGTCTCCCTTGATAATAATTGTTTTTGTTCCCATATTGTCTGTTTTTATGGTAATCTCTGTCATATTCATTACTACGGAAATGCGATCTTTCTCTGTAACTATTATTACTCTGCCAGTGGTTGTCATATGGGTGGTGTCTGTTTTGGTCACGATTTGCGTTGTAAGAATAGACTTGTCGTGTCCAGATATTGTTTCTGTCGTCACGGAATTGCGACGGATGTGACCTGTAGTGATTGTTTTCCTGTTTTCGCGTTCCGCGATTGTCAGTGTCAATTTCTAATTCTTGTAAGAGTCCCTGAAAAGCTTCTATGTCGTCTTTGCAACGTCCTGCTAAAATAATATGTCGTAACTGTTCAGGTAATTTCATTAAGCAAATGCGGATGAGTTCTGAAGGGCTGTATGGGTTTGAAAGATATTGATTCTTATGCAACATGTCTTCAAAATATTTGACAAGACTGGAAAATTCAGATTGTTCAAAGTGTTTCATCATCATGATGCTATGTTTTACTCGGTCTTGTGTAGCTTGATACCAATATGTTGAGAGGAAGGCATGGTAAAATTCTCCTTCACTGTGACAATCGTGAATGACCGATCGCATTCTTTCAGCTGGTTCATTCTCTAAGTAGCCACACATAAATTTTAATCTGTGCTCTAATGACCAGTTGGGAGGAAAACAATGAGGGAATTGATGGAGCCACGCTTGTGGATGAATGTCGTTGCCAGAATTCTTAAATGTTTTAAATTTACATATAGTAATGAACAGCTTATAGTCAAAATCATCATGTCGGCGAGTCGCATATCGGTCATTGTTACGTCGTTTCGGCGGTTCCATTTCAAAATTCGGTGCACCTTGCCAATTTCTTTCATAATTTCCGAAATGCGCTGTATTATTATTTTGTGGCTGTTCCGTATTTCTATGTCCCTCTTCCTGTATTGGGGTGCGAGTGTCCTCTGAAATACGTAATTCTTGTATTACCTGTGTCAGCTGATCTTGTACTTCCCGGATTTCTCTTTTGTACTGTGTATTGATTTGATTTTGATTTTGTTTGAATTTTTAATTTGTTCATACTCTTCAGTGTCCGTGAAGGCTACAGGTCTTGTGTCATTCAGATCATCATCTACCTTTGTAGATAAGTTAGTGAACTGATCTGAAAGTTCGGCTACTTTATCCGATAGTGAAATTATTTCCTCTGTGTGTTTTTCTGAACCAAGTTTCAGAGTGTCCATTTGTGTTGAAATCGTATCTACTGTGTCCTTTAAGTTTTCCTGAGTTTTTGCAAGTTGCGTAACCGAATCGGTAGATGCAACTGAGTCAATTTTAGCTTGCAAGGTGTCGTGATTTTCATGAACAATAGTTTGCAGTTCTTTTATGGGTGCTTCGTGATTCTGTAATGCATTTTAATGCCGCGAAAAAATAGGTTGAAAATGCTCACAAATTTGTGTTTTTACGTCATTATAGACTTTTTGACATTTCGATTCAATGTTATGTAACTCAGTAGTTAAATCTTCACGTGTTTGTTCAAGTGTGGTGTCTAACTTCCTTAGATTTTGTTCCATTGTGTCTAACTTTTGAAGCTTTTGCTGTGTTTGTCTCTGATTTTGTTACAATGTGTCTAACTGTTGCTGTGTTTGTCTCTGGTGTTGTTCCATTGTGTCTAACTTTTGAAGATTTTGTCCCATTTGTTTCTGATTTTGTTCAAGCTTTGTGTCTAACATTTGTAGCTTTTGTCCCATTTGTTTCTGATTTTGTTCCATTTGTTACATTAATTGCAATAATAATGTATTAGTGTCTGGGATGTGTTTCTCTATGCTTCTTGGCAGTGCATTTTCACCGGCAACATTCACGTTTTGACAAGCAGAAAATGTGTCTTGACTCATTTGAGAAAACGGTGAGGACCCAAAACCTGAGTCTACAGTATTTGCAATATTGTGTTCTGTCATTTCGGATTCGTGAGGCGAGCTGTTGCCGACCGATCGATCGATAATGCTTCCCTGTTCACTAATTGTTTCACTGCCTGCACCATTATTTGCAGCCCGCTCCATTTCCCTATGCACAATTACCAAATTACTTTGAACATTAGTTAATTCATTACTCTGCGGCGCACATACTGCTTTCGTCTTCACTGTCATTTCTCAGTTTACTTTGAAGCCTAGTATTACGTTTTTCACACGCCATTATTGTCACAATACTTCACACACAACACAGAAAAGCACAATTTAAAGAGCAAACTAACAAAACACATTAACATAGCATTGAAAATAATATCTAGTTAATTGCAAGCGCAGTTGCGAAATACTTGGTGCAAATCTATATGCATCCCACAACTGTGTACGACAATGAAAAACTACAACTACAAAGGAAATTCTCTCTATAATTACGCGCTAGCAATAAACAAAAGCTACACTAATTACACAAACTACAAGAAAAAATCAGAAGATTCCAGTGAGGTATCCTCGGCTAAGAGTCGACATATGAAACGTCCCCTTTTTAAAAATTATACGTGACTGTGCTTAAACTGACACACAATATTTTTAGCGCAACGCAATCTGACTTTCAAAAATCCCTACAAAAGAATGGCCCTGACTAACATTAACCTATACCTTTCACAAATCACTTACCTCACCAAAAATCTTCGTTACTCGAACTACTGCAATATAGCGAGCGCCACTACTGCCAGCTAAATAAAAGATTCAAACTACTGAAGGCACTAACTACTGATATGCACAGTTAGCAAATGAAAGATTTTGATGGAGAACAAACAATGTATTTAGCTTACTAGTGTTCAAAAGTCATAATATATAACAGTTCATGACATCCAGTCTTACAAATTTCAAAACTCCGCCATTTCTCTCCCCACATCCACCACTGTTGGCGGCTCACCTCCAACTGCGCAACGCTACGCGCTGTTAACATCCAGCTGCCGCTGCTCAAGACTACAATGGCAGACAACAATGCAAACTAGCCACAGACTGCACACAGCACAGCCAGTGATTTTCATACAGAGTGCTACGTAACGTAGCCAATAAGAAAACATAAACAGCTACTTACACTACGAATGAAATTAGCACGTGACCATCGGTACTGGGCGTTGGTGCAGTGGCACAGCGTTGCATGGTCTGGCGAATCCCGATACCTCCTTCATCGCCGGCCGGAGTGGCCGTGCGGTTCTGAGCGCTACAGTCTGGAGCCGAGCGACCGCTACTGTCGCAGGTTCGAATCCTGCCTCGGGCATGGATGTGTGTGATGTCCTTAGGTTAGTTAGGTTTAAGTAGTTCTAACAAGGGAACCTCCCCATCGCACCCCCCTCAGATTTAGTTATAAGTTGGCACAGGGATAGGCCTTGAAAAACTGAACACAGATCAATCGAGAAAACAGGAAGAAGTTGTGTGGAACTATGTAAAAAATAAGCAAAATATACAAACTGAGTAGGCCATGTGCAAGGTTAGCAACATCTAGGAGACTGTCAGCTTGCGAGCGCCATGGTCCCGTGGTTAGCGTGAGCAACTGCGGAACGAGAGGTCTTTCATTCAAATCTTCTCTCGAGTGAAAACTTTAATTTTTTATTTTCAGACAATTATTAAAGTTCAGGCACTCACACATAATCAACTTCGCTCTCCAAAATTCGAGGACATGTTTAGATTTGCTTGGACATATGCAGGATTTGACGGTCTACACACGGAAACATTTGAAAACGTAAAAAACATATGTTTTGACAGAGCACAGGGAAAACTGTGCGACTGTGAAACTCGTTTGTTCAGTTTATGTGACAACTATTATGTTTTCATCACTTTTTTGGGAGTGATTATCACATCCACAAGAAAACCTAAATCGGGCAAGGTAGAAGAATCTTTTTACCCATTCGCCAAGTGTGCAAGTTAGGTGGGTCGACAACATATTCCTGTCATGTGACGCACATGCCGTCACCAGTGTCGTATAGAATATATCAGACGTGTTTTCCTGTGGAGGAATCGGTTGACCTATGACCTTGCGATCAAATGTTTTCGGTTCCTATTGGAGAGCCACGTCCTTTCGTCTACTAATCGCACGGTTTTGCGGTGCGATCGCAAAACACAGACACTAAACTTATTACAGTGAACAGAGACGTCAATGAATGAACGGACAGATCGTAACTTTGCGAAAATAAAGAAAATAAAATTTTCACTCGAGGGAGGACGCGATCCAAGGACCTCTCGTTCCGCAGCCGTTCACTCTAACCACGGGACCACGGCGCTCCTGAGCTCAGATTGTCCTTGATGTTGCCTATCATGCACATGGACTCCTCAGTTTGTATATTTTGCTTATTTTTTCATAGTTCCACACAACTTCTTCCTGTTTTCTCGATTGATCTGTGTTCAGTTTTTCAAGGCCTATCCACTGCGTCAATTTATAACTAAATCTGAGGGGGGTGCGATGGGGAGGTTCCCTTGTAAGTTGTGATTGAACTTGCCGTCAGAGCTCGTCGCCTCCCTTCTCCGAATTTACAGCAATTATTTGACTTGTGTGTGCAGATGTGGTGGCAACTCCCTCCAGCGACCTACCAAGGCCTCATTGCTTCCATGTCACGACTCGTGGCCGCTGTTATCCGTGCCAGAGGTGGACATTCCGGCTCTTAGGTAGGTGGTCATAATGCTCCGGCTGATCAGTGTCTACAGATTGCGGTTGTATCACATACACAAGGCATAAAAGGGCAGTGTATTGGCGGAGCTGTCATTTGCGCTCAGGTGATTCGCGTGATTAGGCCCACACGACGGGAATTAACAGACTTTGAAAGCAGAATGATAGTTTCAGCTAGATGCATCGGACATTCCATTTCCGAAATCGTTAGGGAAAAGTATTCCGAGATCCACAGGGTCAAGAGTGTGCCAAGACTACCAAATTTCCGCCATTGCCGCTCACCACGGACAAAGCATGCCCAACGCCTTCACTTAAGGACCGAGAGCGGCGGCGTTGACAGTGCTAACAGACAAGCAACATTGCGTGAAATAGCCACTGAAATCAATGTGGGACACATGACAACCTTATCCACTAGGAAAGTGCGCCGAAATTCGGCGTTGATGGTCTATGCCAGCAGACGACCGACGTGAGTGCCTTTGCCAACAGCACGACATCACTTGCAGTGCATCTCCTGGGCTCGTGACAGTATCGGTTAGACCCTAACGACTGGAAAATCGTGGCCTGGTCAGATGAGTCCCGATTTCAGTTGTTAAGAAATGATGGGAAGGTTCGAGTGTGGCGCAGACCCCAAGAAGCCATGGATCCAAGTTTTCGACAAGGGCCGGCCGTTGTGACCAAGCGGTTCTAGGCTCTTCAGTCGGGAGCCGCGCTGCTGCTACGATCGCAGGTTCGAATCCTGCCTCGGCCATGGATGTGTGTGATGTCCTTAGGTTAGTTAGGTTTCAGTAGATCTAAGTCTAGGGGACTGATGACCTCAGATGTTAAGTGGTGGTGGTGGTTAGTGTTTAACGTCCCGTCGACAACGAGGTCATTAGAGACGGAGCGCAAGCTCGGGTTAGGGAAGGATTGGGAAGGAAATCGGCCGTGCCCTTTCAAAGGAGCCATCCCGGCATTTGCCTGAAACGATTTAGGGAAATCACGGAAAACCTAAATCAGGATGGCTGGAGACGGGATTGAACCATCGTCCTCCCGAATGCGAGTCCAGTGTGCTAACCACTGCGCCACCTCGCTCGGTGATGTTAAGTCCCATAGTGCTTAGAGCCATCTGAACATTTTTTTTTTCGACAAGGCACTGTGCAATCTGGTGGTGGATCCATAATTGTAAGGGCTGTGTTTACATGTAATACACTGGGGCATCTGGTTCAACCGAACCTATCATGCACTGCCAATGTTTATATTCAGCTACTTGGGTACCATTCATAGCCATACATGGACTACGTTGTTCCAAACAACGACGGTATTTTTATGGATGACAATGAGCCTTGTCGCCGTGCCACAATTGTTCGCGATTAGTTTGAAAAATTTGCAGGACATTATGATTTGGTCACCCAGGTCGCCCGACACGAATCCCATCGAACATTCATTAGACGTAATCGAGAGGCATGTTCGTGCACAAAACATGCAAAGGCAACACTCCAGCAGTTATGGACGGCTATTGAGGCAACACGGCTCAATATTTCTGCAGAGGACTTCTAGCGACTAGTTGAGTCCAAACCACCTCCAGATGCTGCACTACGCCGAGCATAAGGGGGTCCGACAGCCATTAGGAGGTATCCTATGACTTATGTCACCTCAGTATATGGTCTTTTCACTCTTGACGGAACGGAAGGAAGCGATAAATTTTTCCACAGTGCAGTCTAAGTGGCGGCGTTCGCACAGACCGTCAACGGAACGGAGCGTAACGGGAAGTTAACGTTACGGTTTTCTTGGGAAGCATGATTTCACGCTGACCGTCGTATGATGGCGGTATCGTCTGCGGATCGATTCTTGTGTGCGATTCTACTTCTCGGCACTGAGCCACGACGTTGTCTATTGACGTCATGAGTTTACGATGCGAAGGATGTGACATAGGATGTAAGGAGCCTATTATTAAATATGATCTGTGGTTCTCTTACTAACTGGCGTAAACTGTACTGTTTATTTCGAATACGTCGCGATTTCTGAGGGTGTGGTCAATCATTAATCTGAGAGAACAGCTTACATACACTTTTGTAATCTTGGTTCTCACAAACGCGTTTCTTTTTCGCATATGTTGCCATTTCCGAGGGTGTGATTGGGCAGGAACATACGACCCCACCTTTTATTTTTCCTTTTGTTGAATGTGGCAATATTTACGAGGGTGAGGCTAGGCAAGAACCTATGAGAACATATGGCGATACCAAAATTGAAAATCCATTAGGAAAGCACAGTACACACCTGCTGCAAAAGCGTGGAAAATAAGAAACGTACGAATCAGCAAGCCAACGGCCTTGCTACAATGGTAACACCGGTTCCCGTCCGATCACCGAAATTAAGCGCTGTCGGGATGGGCTAGCACTTGGACGGGTGACCATCCGATCTGCCGAGCGCTGTTGGCAAGCGGGGTGCACTCAACCCACGTGACGCAAACTGAGGAGCTACTTGATTGACAAGTAGCGACTCCGGTCTCGTAAACTGACACACGCCCGGTAGAGCGGTGTGCTGACCACACGCCCCTCAACATCTGCATCCAGTGGCGCCTGTGGGCTGAGGATGACACGGCGGCCGGTCAGTGCCGTTGGGCCTTCCAAGGCCTCTTCTGGCGGAGTTTAGTTTAGTTTACGAATCAGCAACTAGAGTCCATATATATTAAAACAATACATGTATATAAATATATCTATGTATGTTCCATATCTCCTCCTAATTCATGAACCGTTTTCAGCCAGACTTGGTACACGTATCACTTACCATATGGAAAGAATCGCCGTAGGAGTAAGAACCACCTACCTATCCAACAGGTAAGGGTGGGGGTAAAAAAGAAGTTTAGCCCATGACGCTCGAATAGCCATACTTTAATCATCCAGTATTTGAGAATGTGAGCAGTTAGTGACTTGCAACAAACTTCACACATAATTTTAAACCTATACGAAACTACCCCCACAAAATTACGAAAGGAAAAGAGTTTATCGCTTGCTACATTTTCGCTGTCCGTGATTAAAACTGCCCTAGGAAGCATGACGGTTTAATTTATTATTTCTTTGCTACTAACTGTACACGCAACAAATTTCTCAGACAGTATTTACATATGCCGCTGAATGTACCTTAAAAATACATCTCTCTACGGACACATTTCAGGAGATATCACGTCATTAACACTGAGATGCGTGAAAACTGCCACGCCAAGCAAGAAGTTTAAACTTATTACTTCATTGGTACTAATTTTACTGGGAACACGTTTCTCAGACAGTACCTACAAAAATACTCTACTGGCCATTAAAATTGCTACACCTAGAAGCAATACAGATAATAAACGGGTTCAAATGGTTCAAATGGCTCTGAGCACTATGGGACTCAACTGCTGTGGTCATAAGTCCCCTAGAACTTAGAACTACTTAAACCTAACTAACCTAAGGACAGCACACAACACCCAGCCATCACGAGGTAGAGAAAATCCCTGACCCCGCCGGGAATCGAACCCGGGAACCCGGGCGTGGGAAGCGAGAACGCTACCGCACGACCACGAGATGCGGGCAACAAACGGGTATTCATTGGAAAAATATATTATACTAGAACTGACATGTGACTACGTTTTCACTCAATTTGGGTGCATAGAACCTCAGAAATCAGTACCCAGAACAACCACCTCTGGCCGTAACAACGACCATGATACGCCTGGGCATTGAGTCAAACAGAGCTTGGATGGCGTGTACAGGTACAGCTGCCCATGCAGCTACAACACGATACCACAGTTCATCAAGAGTAGTGACTGGCGTATTGTGACCAGCCAGTTGCTCATACACCATTGACCAGACGTTTTCAATTGGGGAGAGATCTGGAGAATGTGCTGGCCAGGGCAGCAGTCGAACATGTTCCGTATCCAGAAAGGCCCTACAGGACCTGCAACATGCGGTCGTGCATTATCCTGCTGAAATGTAGGGTTTCGCAGGGATCGAATGAAGGGTAAAGCCACGGGTCGTAACACATCTGAAATGTAACGTTCACTGTTCAAAGTGCCGTCAATGCGAACAAGAGGTGACCGAGACGTGTAACCCTTTGCACCCCATACCTACACGCCTGTGATACGCCAGTATGGCGATGACGAATACACGCTTCCAATGTGCGTTCAACGCGATGTCGCCAAACACAGATGCGACCTCCATATTGCTGTAAACAGAACCTGGATTCATGAATTAAATCAAGTTACATTGCACTAGGAATGTGGAATGCACTCAATGACTGTGATATAGGCTTTATTAAAGCAAATCTGGATTTCGGCTAGTGGCTAGCCATTATCAGTGCACTATTTCATAGTTTCAATACATGTCATAGTACGTCATCCGGCCGGGGTGGATGAGCGGTTTTAGGCGCTACAGTCTGGAACCGCGCGACCGGTACGGTCGCAGGTTCGAATCGTGGCTCGGGCATGGATGTGTGTGATGTCCTTAGATAAGTTATGTTTAACTAGTTCTAAGGGGACTGATGAGCTCAGAAGTTAAGTCCCATAGTGCGCAGAGCCATTTGAACCATTTATGAGTGCGCTACGTCAGACAGACAGAGACCATCACCCAAGTCTAAAGAAAAATTCAATGTGTTAGCTAAATCTCATACTCAGCAACATATTGTGCAATATGCACCATATGCAAAATCATAGCAACTCCTATTTTTCATTGCAAACTTCTACGAATTTCGCGCAGTGTCTTACTTCCACGTAAATATCAGAATAACTACACTACTGGCCATTAAAATTGCTACACCACGAAGATGACGTGCTACAGACGCCATATTTAACCGACAGGAAGAAGATGCTGTGATATGCAAATGATTAGCTTTTCAGAGCATTCACACAAGGTTGGCGCCAGTGGCGACACCTACAACGTGCTGACATGAGGAAAGTTCCCAACCGATTTTTCATACACAGACAGCGGTTGACCGGCGTTGCCTGGTGAAACGTTGTGATGCCTCGTGTAAGGAGGAGAAATGCGTACCATAACGTTTCCGACTTTGATAAAGGCGGGATTGCAGCCTATCGCGATTCCGGTTTATCGTATCGCGACATTGCTGCTCGCGTTGGTCGAGATCCAATGACTGTTAGCAGAATATCGAATCGGTGGGTTCAGGAGGGCAATACGGAACGCCGTGCTGGATCCCAACGGCCTCGTATCACTAGCAGTCTAGATGACAGGCATCTTATCCACATGGCTGTAACGGATCGTGCAGCCACATCTCGATCCTTGAGTAAACAGGTGGGGACGTTTGCAAGACAACAACCATCTGGACTAACAGTTCGAAGACGTTCGCAGCAGCATGGACTATCAGCTCGGAGACCATGGCTGCGGTTACCCTTGACGCTACATCACAGAAGACAGGAGCACCTGCAATGATGTACTCAACGACGAACCTGGGTGCACGAATGGCGAAACGTCATTTTTTTCGGATGAATCCAGGTTCTGTTTACAGTATCATGATGGCCGCATCCGTGTTTGGCGACATCGCGGTGTACGCACATTGGAAGCGTGTATTCGTCATTGCCATACCTGGCGTATCACCCGGCATGATGGTATGGGGTGCCATTGGTTACACGTCTCGGTCACCTCTTGTTCGCATTGACGGCACTTTGATCCTTGGACGTTACATTTCAAATGTGTTACGACCCGTGGCTCTTCCCTTCATTCGATCGCTGCGAAACCCTACATTTCAGCAGGATAATGCACGACCGCATGTTGCATGTCCTGTGCGGGCCTTTCAGGATACAGAAAATGTTCGACTGCCGCCCTGGCCAGCACATTCTTCAGATCTCTCACCAAGCCGTCACGCCATCCAAGCTATGTTTGACTCAATGCCCAGGCGTATCAAGGCCGTTATTACGGCCAGAGGTGGTTGTTCTGGGGACTGATTTCTCAGGATCTATGCACCCAAATTGCGTGAAAATGTTATCACATGTCAGTTCTAGTATAATATATTTGTCCAATGAATACCCCTTTATCATCTGCATTTCTTCTTGGTGTAGCAATTTTAATGGCCAGTAGTGTATTATGCAGTATGCACCATACGCAAAATAATAGCAACTCCTATTTTTCATTGCAAACTTTTCCGAATTTCGCGCAGTGTCGTACTTCCACGTAAATATTGCAGTAACTATTATCATCAACGGGATGATGGGCACATCACAATGAACGTGACATATAAAGCTACAAGTAAAGCAAAAACGAATTTTTTTATCGAACTACTTCCACGTAAATATTGCAGTAACTATTATCATTAACGGGATGATGGGCACATCACAATGAACGTGACATATAAAGCTACAAGTAAAGCAAAAATGAATTTTTTTATCGAACTACTTCCACGTAAATATTGCAGTAACTATTATCATTAACGGGATGATGGGCACATCACAATGAACGTGACATATAAAGCTACAAGTAAAGCAAGAATGAATTTTTTTATCGAACTACTTCCACGTAAATATTGCAGTAACTATTATCATTAACGGGATGATGGGCACATCACAATGAAAGTGACATATAAAGCTACAAGTAAAGCAAAAATGAATTTTTTTATCGAACTACTTCCACGTAAATATTGCAGTAACTATTATCATTAACGGGATGATGGGCACATCACAATGAACGTGACATATAAAGCTACAAGTAAAGCGAAAATGAATTTTTTTATCGAACTACTTCCACGTAAATATTGCAGTAACTACACTCCTGGAAATGGAAAAAAGAACACATTGACACCGGTGTGTCAGACCCACCATACTTGCTCCGGACACTGCGACAGGGCTGTACAAGCAATGATCACACGCACGGCACAGCGGACACACCAGGAACCGCGGTGTTGGCCGTCGAATGGCGCTAGCTGCGAAGCATTTGTTCACCGCCGCCGTCAGTGTCAGCCAGTTTGCCGTGGCATACGGAGCTCCATCGCAGTCTTTAACACTGGTAGCATGCCGCGACAGCGTGGACGTGAACCGTATGTGCAGTTGACGGACTTTGAGCGAGGGCGTATAGTGGGCATGCGGGAGGCCGGGTGGACGTACCGCCGAATTGCTCAACACGTGGGGCGTGAGGTCTCCACAGTACATCGATGTTGTCGCCAGTGGTCGGTGGAAGGTGCACGTGCCCGTCGACCTGGGACCGGATCGCAGCGACGCACGGATGCACGCCAAGACCGTAGGATCCTACGCAGTGCCGTAGGGGACCGCACCGCCACTTCCCAGCAAATTAGGGACACTGTTGCTCCTGGGGTATCGGCGAGGACCATTCGCAACCGTCTCCATGAAGCTGGGCTACGGTCCCGCACAACGTTAGGCCGTCTTCCGCTCACGCCCCAACATCGTGCAGCCCGCCTCCAGTGGTGTCGCGACAGGCGTGAATGGAGGGACGAATGGAGACGTGTCATCTTCAGCGATGAGAGTCGCTTCTGCCTTGGTGCCAATGATGGTCGTATGCGTGTTTGGCACCGTGCAGGTGAGCGCCACAATCAGGACTGCATACGACTGAGGCACACAGGGCCAACACCCAGCATCATGGTGTGGGGAGCGATCTCCTACACTGGCCGTACACCACTGGTGATCGTCGAGGGGACACTGAATAGTGCACGGTACATCCAAACCGTCATCGAACCCATCGTTCTACCATTTCTAGACCGGCAAGGGAACTTGCTGTTCCAACAGGACAATGCACGTCCGCATGTATCCCGTGCCACCCAACGTGCTCTAGAAGGTGTAAGTCAACTACCCTGGCCAGCAAGATCTCCGGATCTGTCCCCCATTGAGCATGTTTGGGACTGGATGAAGCGTCGTCTCACGCGGTCTGCACGTCCAGCACGAACGCTGGTCCACCTGAGGCGCCAGGTGGAAATAGCATAGCAAGCCGTTCCACAGGACTACATCCAGCATCTCTACGATCGTCTCCATGGGAGAATAGCAGCCTGCATTGCTGCGAAAGGTGGATATACACTGTACTAGTGCCGACATTGTGCATGCTCTGTTGCCTGTGTCTATGTGCCTGTGGTTCTGTCAGTGTGATCATGTGATGTATCTGACCCCAGGAATGTGTCAATAAAGTTTCCCCTTCCTGGGACAATGAATTCACGGTGTTCTTATTTCAATTTCCAGGAGTGTATTATCATTAACGGGATGATGGGCACATCACAATGAACGTGACATATAAAGCTACAAGTAAAGCAAAAACGAATTTTTTTATCGAACTACTTCCACGTAAATATTGCAGTAACTATTATCATTAACGGGATGATGGGCACATCACAATGAACGTGACATATAAAGCTACAAGTAAAGCGAAAATGAATTTTTTTATCGAACTACTTCCACGTAAATATTGCAGTAACTATTATCATTAACGGGATGATGGGCACATCACAATGAACGTGACATATAAAGCTACAAGTAAAGCAAAAATGAATTTTTTTATCGAACTACTTCCACGTAAATATTGCAGTAACTATTATCATTAACGGGATGATGGGCACATCACAATGAACGTGACATATAAAGCTACAAGTAAAGCAAAAATGAATTTTTTTATCGAACTACTTCCACGTAAATATTGCAGTAACTATTATCATTAACGGGATGATGGGCACATCACAATGAACGTGACATATAAAGCTACAAGTAAAGCAAGAATGAATTTTTTTATCGAACTACTTCCACGTAAATATTGCAGTAACTATTATCATTAACGGGATGATGGGCACATCACAATGAACGTGACATATAAAGCTACAAGTAAAGCAAAAATGAATTTTTTTATCGAACTACTTCCACGTAAATATTGCAGTAACTATTATCATTAACGGGATGATGGGCACATCACAATGAACGTGACATATAAAGCTACAAGTAAAGCAAAAATGAATTTTTTTATCGAACTACTTCCACGTAAATATTGCAGTAACTATTATCATTAACGGGATGATGGGCACATCACAATGAACGTGACATATAAAGCTACAAGTAAAGCAAAAACGAATTTTTTTATCGAACTACTTCCACGTAAATATTGCAGTAACTATTATCATTAACGGGATGATGGGCACATCACAATGAACGTGACATATAAAGCTACAAGTAAAGCAAAAATGAATTTTTTTATCGAACTACTTCCACGTAAATATTGCAGTAACTATTATCATTAACGGGATGATGGGCACATCACAATGAACGTGACATATAAAGCTACAAGTAAAGCGAAAATGATTTTTTTTATCGAACTGTTTCCGTAAAATCGTTTGTGAAAGATTGTAGCGTGTGCGCGTCGATTCTGTCATCGCGGACCGGCCGAATGGTGGCAAACGCTTGTCGGCCTCCCCTTCTGAACAAACGAATGAACTCGCACTTTGGACGAAAACTCGCCACTGCGTATCGGCAACCGTATCCTGAGCGACCTATACTTCGCTGTTGTAAGAAACTTCTCTTCTACTGAACAAGAGCTGATATCCCTTAAGGGGGGTAGGACGTCAAACTGGCCGACTTGGAGCAGGAGAGGCATCACTGGACATTTTAGTTTCCACTGTCTATACTTTTACAAATAAATTCATAAAACTTTGTCAGAATCACCAGGAAGGATTTAGGATTCACACTCAATGCAGTAGAAGTTCGAAAACATAACAAGATAATTTTTTTTAAGTGTGAAATTTCATCATTTTTTCACTTACTAATGGCTGCATTTGTTGCCATAGGTACACTTTTCTTCGTAAGTGAGAGAAATTCTTCGATGAATTTTGCACAGCATACATACCATACTTACAGGTGTATCAAACTTTAGAATTTATTTCATTTATGAAAAGAAGAATGATCTGTTATATTTTAAACTTCGTTCGGAAAAAATACAAATTTTTTAGTTAATTACCTCAATTTTTACCCCAGTTTTTAATAGATTTTGAAAATTCTAGACTATCATACACCTTTAAGTATGGTTTGTATGCTGTGAAAAATTCATCGAACCATCTCGCTTACTTATGAAGAATAGTGTACGTATAGCAACAAATGCTGCCATTAGTAAGCGAAAAAAATGATGAAATTTCACATGTAAAAAAAAAATTACTTCGTTATTTTTTCTAAATTCCACTGCTATGAGTGTGAATCCTGAATGCTTCCTGGTCATACTGACAAAGTTTTATGAATTTATTTGTAAAAGTATAGAGCAGGCTCGTCCAAACTTTGCCCCTGGGGCGCTAGCGCCCGCGATCGCCCGCGGCCAGCGCCCCGGGCGAATTCGTGTGTTGTCGCAGTGGCCGAGCCGTGTCGCTTAGCTGGCCGTGCGGACCGCCCGAACGCCCGCCGATAGACATATTTGTTCGCCCGTTTTCAAAAAAATGGTTCAAATGGCTCTGAGCACTATGGGACTTAACATCTATGGTCATCAGTCCCCTAGAACTTAGAACTACTTAAACCTAACTAACCTAAGGACAGCACACAACACCCAGCCATCACGAGGCAGAGAAAATCCCTGACCCCGCCGGGAATCGAACCCGGGAACCCGGGCGTGTGAAGCGAGAACGCTACCGCACGACCACGAGATGCGGGCTTCGCCCGTTTTCCCTTCGGGCAGAGGACGTCTCACAAGTGCTTCAACTACAGCTGATTGACCTACAGTGCCATATCCACCTGAAGGGCCGCTTTCTTATGTGTAAAACTTTGGATGACTTTTACAGCTGTCTTCCACGAGAGAAATATCCTCTCTTGCACAAGCACGCGGCCAAAGTTCTCTCAATGTTTGGTTCCACGTATATTTGTGAGCGCTTTTTCTCTCTTTTAAAGCTTGCTAAAACTAAGAAGCGTTCATTCGTTGGCGATAAAAATTTGACCAATTCTTTGAGGTTAGCAGTCTCACGCAATATTGTACCAAGCCTAGACGAAATCGTTTCCTCGAAAAAGAAAAACGTGTAAGATGTTAATTGTCTTCTTTAACAATGTTGATTGCAAGAATTAAAGAGTTTTATAACCTTAATTCTATTTTAATAAGTTTCCAAACTTGGTCAGTTAAAATTATTACGTACAAAACAGGAAACTAAGGATCCGATTTATAAACTCTAAAAAGGGATACAAAAAATTGTAGCACGAAGTATAACAAAAAATACTTACTTGTAACTACTAACAGTAAGAATTAGACTCTATACCCCTTACATAAAATTATTTCTAAAATAGAATATTTTGTTTACGTTAGATCAGACCGCGGGACAGTCCAGCTCACAGCAGTGCTGTGCGGTCTCGCTCACTCTGCAGCTCTCTCTCTCTCTCTCTCTCTCTCTCTCTCTCCTATGGCGACACTAGCGACACACGGTCGCGGACGGGGCGATGAACTACACTGTCTTACGCCCGCGGGGCGCAATTATTGGATGATCCTGGTATAATGATGATGATGATGATGAGTCTCATACTCCTTTACAGAGCGTAGGGGAGCGACGCGGGAGACCCGCGCCGCCTTACTAGGCAAGGTCCTAGTGGAGGTGGTTTGCCATTGCCTTCCTCCGAGCGTAATGGGGGTGAATGATGATAATGAAGACGACACAACAACACCCACTCATCTCGAGGCAGGAGAAATCCCTGACCCCGCCGGGAATCGAACCCGGGACCCCGTGCTCGGGAAGCGAGAACGCTACCGCGAGACCACGAGCTGCAGCCTGGTATAGACAGTGGAAATTAAAATGTCCTGTGGTGCCTCTCCTGCTCCAAGTGGCCCGTTTGACGTCCTACCCCCCTTAAGGTATGCTTTTGAGAGCCTCTGTTCGAATCGTCGTCGTTCCTGCCATCTCCCTGAATATTGGCCACTGCTCCTGGGACGCTCTGTATACAAGGCGTGAGATCACCACGTGGCAAACCCCCCTCCCTCCCCCCCACCAGACCGCGGCTGGCACCCCGCCAGCTGGAGTTGTGAGTGGATGCGCCGCCCTAGTGCAGCGCGTCGCGTCCTACTTGCGTCTGCCGAGAGCTGCGGTCGAACCGCCGCGCCGGCAGCGGAAAATCCCTGCCGACGTCGCTGCGCATCGACCACCGCAATCCGCCGTGCCCTGCGCAGCGCAGCGCCGCGCCGCGCCGCCGGTATTCGATCCCGGGGCCGCAGAACCGCGTGACTCACCCGCCACCGCTCTCCTTGTCCCGTTTACCGACCTGTCGCCCGTGTCTAGACGCGTCACACAGTTAAGATCCTTGGACGCCAGAAAGGCATCTGGCCCAGATGGTATTCCCGTAAGATTTTATGTTGCCTATGCTACAAATATAGCACCATTGTTGTCCGTCATCTAGCAGAGATCATTGGAACGACGGAAAGTTCCACGGGACTGGAAGAAGGCCCAGGTCATAGTGAAACCTTCCGTCTCCTCTATACCTCATTTGTTAATGATATCCTTCCCTTTTACAATAAACTACGAAACCTTTCCTTAGGATTTCTGTCTCTTGCTTAATAATAACAAATGAAATCTTCCCTTTGAAATTTAATCTCTTTCTCAATAATAATAAGTGCAATCTTCGCATACAAATTTAAATGCTGCTTATTAAAAGTGATTTGCTGATTATTCCGACGAAACGTAGAATGCCCTCCGTCGTTACCTGCAATAACCCAAAACTGTTCCTTACCTTTTTTACTGTTACTGGATCGCCATCTGACTGCTACATCGAACTGCGACATGAATATACTTACTCTGTTTTACTATACTCTATTAGCTGCTGGTGGGCTGTCATAATAAGTGGCTGTATTTATTACCAAAGCTGACGTTATTCTTTATTAGCAAAGCTGACGTCATTCTTTAATTAATTTGACTGAAGTTACGTAATTCATAGTTAAACTTTTTCTAGACAACAATAAAATTTTGAAAAGTTTTACGTTGATGATTTTTGGGATGGATTATCACCAGTAATGCAATATTGCTGGTAAAAATTAATTATATTCTTCAAATATTTACTGTTGGTAATGAAATGATTTTACAGACGTTCAAATGGGACTTACTTTTTATAATAATCTGGCATTGCGCAAACATACCTTCAGTAGTCTTGAGTTTCTTAAAAAAAATAATTCAATAATATTATTTCTTCTTATGAGCATAGTAATAGTTAGCTGATGTCTCTTTACATTCGTATGTAATCTCTTGTAAATCATAGCTGGTGGCTGGCAGGCACACCGCTCCTCTCAACCTCTCGCTTCAGACCTGCTACCGACTCGCTTCACATCTCGCTTACTACTGACTTCCTACGAACGCTAAAGTGCGGTCTCTCCTGCCAACAATGCTTTCTGGTGCAGACAATCCCTGCTACCATTACAAAATGTATCAATGCATGGTCTTCCCCGCTCTTTTCTTAAAATGTATCCATACGCGGTCTCTCCCGCCCTTTCTAAAATTGTATCAATGTGCGGTCTCTCTTGTCAACAATACTTTGGTGCAGACATTCCCTGCTACCACAATTATTTCCAACATGACAAATACTAATTATTCCTATTTAATCCTATTAATAAAATATAAATATCTTTAATAAATTGTGATTTGACAATAGACAACAGAAATATACACGTGTTACAATAGCAGTCTATAAAAATGGTAGAAAATCGGACTACATAATTACCGTCCAATTTCACTGACATCGATTTGTTGTAGAATCATGGAATACATTTTGTGTTCAGACATAATGACCTTTCTAGACTCTGAGAAGCTCATCTGCAGAAACCAGCATGGTTTTAGGAAATAGCGGTCATGCGAGACACAGCTGCCCTCTTTGTGCATGATATACAACAGGCTCTAGATACCGGCTCCCAGGTTGATGCCAAATTTCTCGACTTTCGAAAGGCGTTCGGCTCAGTTCCGCACTGTCGCTTGCTACAAAAAGTGCGCGCTTACGGTGAATCCAATGACATATGCGGTTGGATATAAAGTTTTCCAACAGTATGTCGTCCTGAACGGGGTAACTTCAACAGAAACAAGAGTAACTTCAGGTGCGCTCCAGGGCAGCGTAATATGTCCTCTGCTTTTTACGATCTGGTTGATGGTATTGACAGCGGCCTTAGACTGTTTGCCGATGATGCTGTAGTGCACAGGAAAGTAGTATCACACGAAAGTTGTGAACAAATCAGTGAGGATTTGCGGAAAATAAATGCGTGGCGTAATGACTGGTAGTTTTCTCTCAATATTAGTAAGTGTAACCTACTGCGTATAACAAGGCGAAAATCCGCATTAATGTATGAGTACAAAATAAATGATCGGTCTTTGGAAGCGGTAACATCGGCCAAGTATCTGGGTGTGACTATTCGAAATGATCTCAAATGGAATGATCAGATTACACAAGTAACGGGTAAGGCGAATTCTAGATTTCGGTTTATTGGTAGAATCCTGAAGCGATACAGTCCTTCAACAAAGGAAATAGCTTACAATACGTTGGTTCGTCCAGTCTTAGAGTATTGTTCGTCTGTATGGGACCCTTACCAGTTGGGTCTGATTCAAGAGATTGAGAAGGTCCAAAGAAGAGCGGCAAGATTCGTGGCTGGTACATTTAGCCATCGCGAGAGCGTTACAAATCTCATAGGAAGTTTGAAGTGGGTTACACTAGCACAGGGCTTAACAACTGGCCGGTTTTGAGCGCGAGCACTCGCGTCTGCTCAGGCACGTGTTCGCGAGCAGGTGCAAGGTGGAGGAGTAGGGAGGGAGGGGAGGGAGGGGAAATGCGCGCGCACGTTTGAATGTGATCTCGCGTTCTTAGCAGATTAACTAGCCATTTGAATGCTTTGAACATTTTACTACAAGGTAAAGATCTGCTAATTACTCATTTCATAGATCGAATACGAGCTTTTAAAATGAAATTGACACTTTGGGTGAGTCAGCTGGAAACAGGAAACCTAGCTCATTTTCCTAAATTATCATCCATGCAAGATGTTCACAAAGACTGTGAACGTTATTCACATAGTTTAGTTGATCAGCGCTTTCAAGATCTGACAGCACTAGACAGTGATTTTGATCTGTTCATATTCAGCGAATATTTAAGAGATTCGTCCTGAGCTGCAGCAAGAAATTATTGACCTGCAGTGTGACAGAGAATACAGAGACAAATTTCAGAACAAGAAAAATATTTTGGAATTCTACAGACACTTGCCTCACGATAGATTTCCTCGTTTGCACAAACTGGCGGCTACAATAATATCAATGTTCGGTTCCACGTATGTTTGTGAACAACTGTTCTCTGCAATGAAATGCAACAAGACGCGCCTGAGAAACGCACTGTCTGATCGAAATTTAAACTGCACGCTGCGCCTAAAATGCACAAGAACAATTACTCCGAACATAGACGCAATTGTAAAGGGCAAAAAGTACAAGATAACCAAGAATCCCACACTTCAGTGACACCTTTTATTGTGTAACAGTTCACAAATTAATGCGAATGTAGAGGCATACACTAAGCTAATAAAATTATGTGGCATGTGTACATTCTCCTTTATTTGTTTCATTTGTCGC
Organism: Schistocerca americana; assembly: GCF_021461395.2. Classification (NCBI taxonomy): domain Eukaryota; kingdom Metazoa; phylum Arthropoda; class Insecta; order Orthoptera; family Acrididae; genus Schistocerca; species Schistocerca americana. The sequence continues at coordinate 155,345,872 of NC_060121.1, forward strand.
AGTAATAATTCGCGAGTGATATCCCCGCAGGTGGCCGCGGATTTACATTGACTGGCAGCAGCTGTTGTGTGCCCCACGTGACTCTCCCCACTCTCCGCTCTGGTCCGGTAGTGGGGTTAGCGTGCTCGCGCTGCTCCGTGCTCGCGCCTTGCTGCTCACAGCTTGCTCCGCGAGCACGTATGTTGTGAAGCCCTGCACTAGCAGATAGACGACGCGCTAAACAGAAGGGGCTGCTCACTAAATTCCGAAATCCAATCTTCACCGAAGATGTAGAGCATATATTATTACCACCAACTTTTAAATCCCGTAATGTTCATCATTCGAAGATAAGGGAAACAAGAGCTCGTACTGAGGCGTTCAGACAGTCGTTTTTCCCTCGCGCGATCCGCGAGCGGAAGAGACGGGTGGAAATATGACTTTGGCGCGAATTGTGCCCTCCGCCACACACCGCTTGGTGGCTAGCGGAGTATATATATATGTAGATGTAGACGAATTGCGCCTGGGCGCTGTGCGACGGTGCTCCATTTCGGCGCGACCAAACGTCCTTCCACAGGACAAACCGAAGCGCCGTGCTTTACAAAGGGTACTAGGATAGTTCTGCAATACAGCTTTATTGATTTAATTTTTTCGAAGTAATTCCCGCCACACTGAATACACCCCTCCATCCTCCGAAACCATTCATTAAACCAGTCCTGCCAAGTTTCTGTAGGTATTAAGGCGCACTCGTTGTCCGGAACACTCAGGAGGTCCTGCACTCCTTTCAGCTTCATTTTCAGATGCGGGAACAGTGCAAACTCACAAGGAGCGACATCTCGCCTGTAAGGAGGGTGCTCAAGGAATTTCAGTCCTGTGCCCTGCAAATATTCGGTGCATGCTGTGGCGTGGTGAGTTGGAGCGTTGTCGTGATGGAGGAACCAAGTGCCCATTCTTGGCTTCGGCTGCAGGTTCTTCAAAGGCTGGATGACTTTGGGCAGGCACTGCTCAGTGTGACTTTCTTCTCTGTGTCCAAAACAACGCATTCCACAATTCCACTCGGTTTGAAGAAACAACTATCAGTTTCTTCTTTGCTGATCGGGTTTTTCTGACGCCTGCAGGTACATCTACATCTACGTGATTACTCTGCTATTGACAATAAAATGCCTGGCAGAGGGTTCAATGAACCACCTTCATGCTGTCTCTCTACCGTTCCACTCTCGTACGGCACGCGGGAAAAACGAGCACTTAAATTTTTCTGTGCGAGCCCTGATTTCTCTTATTTTATCGTGACGATCATTTCTCCCTATGTAGGTGGGTGCCAACAGAACGTTTTCACAATCGGAGGAGAAAACTGCTGATTGAAATTTCATGAGAAGATCCCGTCGCAACGAAAAACGCCCTTGTTTTAATGATTGCCACTCCAATTCACGTATCATGTCTGTGACACTATCTGTCGTCATCTTTAAACACCCAGACTTTGTTTTGAATATTTGTCGGCACATCACAATAGAACAGCCAAGTCTCGTCACCTGTCACAATGTTATTCACATAGTGAGACTGTCGCTTACAAGGGAACCTCCCCATCGCACCCCCCTCAGATTTAGTTATAAGGTGGCACAGCGGATAGGCCTTGATAAACTGAACACAGATCAATTGAGGAAACAGGAAGAAGTTGTGTGGAAGTGTGAAAAAATAAGCAAAATATACAAACTGAGTAGTCCATGGGCGACATAGGCAACATCATGGACAATGGGAGCTCAGGAGCGCCGTGGTCCCGTGGTAGCGTCAGCAGCTGCAGAACGAGGGGTCCTTGGTTCAAGTCTTCCCTCGAGTGAAAATTTTACTTTCTTTATTTTTGCATAGTTATTATCTGTCCGTTCGTTCATTGATGTCTCTGTTCACTGTAATAAGCATCGCAAAACCGTGCGATTAGTAGACGAAAGGACGTGCCTCTCCAATGGGAACCGAAAACATTTCATCGCAAGGTCATAGGGCAACCACAGGAAAACACATCTGATATATTCTATACGACACTGGTGACGGCATGTGCGTCACATGACAGGAATGTGTTGTCGACCCACCTAACTTGTACACTTGGTGAATGGGTAAAAAGATTCTTCTACCTTACCCGATTGAGGTTTTCTTGTGGATGTGATAATCACTCCCAAAAAAGTGATGAAAACATAAGAGTTTGTCACATAAACTGAAAATAAAATATTAAACTTTTCACTCGATGGAAGATTTGAACCAAGAACCTTTGGTTCAGCAGCTACTCACGAGACCACTGCGCTCCTGCGGTCCCAGTGTCTTTGATGTTACATATATCGCCCATGAACTACTCAGTTTGTATATTTTGCTTATTTTTTCACAGTTCCACACAACTTCTTCCTGTTTTGTCAATTGATCTGTGTTCAGTTTTTCAAGGCCTATCCACTGTGCCAACTTATAACGAAATCTGAGGGGGGTGCGATGGGGAGGTTCCCTTGTTAGAAAAAAAAAATGGTTCAAATGGCTCTGAGCACTATGGGACTTAACATCTGTCGTCATCAGTCCCCTAGAACTTAGAACTACTTAAACCTAACTAACCTAAGGACATCACACACATCCATGCCCGTGGCAGGATTCGAACCTGCGATCGTAGCGGTCGCGCGGTTCCAGACTGTAGCGACTAGAAGCGCTCTGCCAGACCGGCCGGCTGTCGCTTAGATAACTTCTTTAATATCTCCCGGCACCAAGTCACACGTCGTGTCACCTGCTCTTCCGTCAGTCTATGCGGCAACTACAGACAACAAATTTTCTATACAGACAACAAATTTTCTATACCTGCAAATCATCTTATAGAATCGAACAAACTGTTGGTGCATTTAGCCCTAAAGTATCGTCTATTTGGCTGTAGGTCACTCGCCTGTCTTTGTCCAGCATTTTCCTCACAGCATCAATGTTTTCCTCCGTAACTGATGATCGTGGCTTTTACATCCTCTCAGCGTCCTCCAGAGTAAAGTTTCCTCGTTGAACTTCTCTGTAACACCTGAAAATAGTTGTACGACTTGCACACACATCACCGAGTGGAAGAGTCATTTGTTGAAAGCACTGGTATGTGATAAACCACGCGCAAAGTTGTACCGCAAAACTGCCGGAATGCTACTACGATGCCATAGGAAGCGCTTCAAACTAACGCTGCTATTGAACGACTACGCCCACAGATTTGACACAGCGGCTACAATGCAAGTATGAAGTATTCTAACAACACAGCAACAACCAGCCTCCTGCAACTTACTGTTGCGTCGTATTGTAAAACTACTTTCCTAGTACCCTTTGTAGCGAGCGGTTACACGGGCTCACGGTTGCCAGTTTCAAAAACAGAAGAGCCAGGCTAGGCTCGGTGCTATATTTAGCCTGATGTTTCGCCTTAAAAGCCAGACAACCTATTATAAATAAGACCGTAAGTTGGGTATTTTCAATCGTTCGCTAAACAATCAGTTACTGTCAGTTATTGGGCGTTTTTTCATAGTCAAAATTTTAAAAAAATGGTAACTAGTCTCATGATTTGACATTTATTATAGCAAGTAATTGTTCAGTCTTCTTAACTGTCTTCTTCCTAACAAGGAACCGCTTGAGTGTGAAGTCGCATGTTCAGTCTTTAACAACGGTCATTTGAAAGAGTTGTGTTAACAAACATGACAGGGAAAATATTAGCCGCTAATGACTCACCACCTGCATCAGAAGTGCCACAGAAAATGAGTGTCGTGAGGTGCAGAGATCAACATTCTATGGGATGTACCTATTACACTTCACAAAATGGACACTTGCACCATGAACACCGATTGAAAAATGGCGTGCCACAGTGATCACAAAGGTTCGCACCATCAAGATCGAAGGCGACCTCCTTGGGAATTGCAAAGCGTGCAAGACGTTCAGCTAGGTATCTACTGTTAAAGAAAGCGAACAGAATGATATTGGTGGAACGGGGTGATGACAAGTGATGGAATGTGGTAACATGCAACAAATGCGAAACAGTGTGCTGTAGTGGAGCTTATCGTGAAAGTGGCTATCCTTTAAAGCGTAGCTGCAGACAGTGCGATATTATTACAGGCACAGAAAAAAAAAGATCCAGAGGCTGCATTTGTCCAATGGTTCCAGGTGGTGTGAACTGCACCATCAAGCACTTTTCAGCAGGGATGGTTTGCTCTAAAGCAGTGAGATTTTTATACGTAGACCAGGAATCAAGCAAAAGCTGATAAATTTGATCAGCTATTGGCCGAAAGTAGGGCTCATACCGTAGTTGTAGTTCTCTTACGCCCATCTTCCCACTCTTGCTTGCTTTGACGTAAATATTCACGCACACATGAAAGACTTCTAGGGGAAAGAGAAACTTCATCTTCTCGCAACACAACAAATAAATTTCCAGCTCCATTACCATCCAGATTAACAGTCGATCTAATTGTATACGAGTACGTTAACGCATTGATGTCAGTTGTTATTCATACAACTCACTTGGTACCTCTAATTGCTAGGGTTGCTTTCGTATGCATTTCGTCTTCAAATCCCGAATAGTCTGAGTTGGAAACAAATTCCCTGCTAAACGATGAGACAAATCTGTTTATCTCATCTACAAATTTTCTGGTCGATTCCGCAGTTTTCTGCGCATCGTCTAGTCCACCCCTTGTTTAAAATTTCCTTATCTTACGTTTTCCAATTCTATAGCACTGTTTGAAGTTGGGCAAGCATCCACTGCTTCCCTTGAAATCGCTGTAATGAAAGTCGCGCGCAGATGGATGAGCATAACGTAGTAGGTCGCTGTCATGCACATCCTGTGAATTGTGTCGAGCTTCCTAGAAACGAGCAAACACCGGTTTTTTTACCAAGTGCGCATTGTTCTCCCTTGAATATTCGTAGTTTCTCTTATGCACTACACGGTCATATTGCTGCGAACTTATACGAAATCTGCTCTTTCTTTTTTTTTTTTCTGCGAATGATATTGCATGTACGTAATTACGTTTAGTACCCGCTCCTTGGACAACGATTGTGGTTTACTATGTTTCACTGGGGACGGAGTTTGGGCCTCCTTTTCCGACAAGGATGATGAGCTACGCGGCTTGACACCTGTTTGAGTATCACTTTCACTTGTTAAGCACGTATCGTCATCATTGTATTCCTCTTGTACATTGTCTGCTCAGTAGAGCGTATACCACACCATACATTCCACTGACTCACCTTACAGAAACATTAATATTTCATCTGCCACATTATGCCACACTGCGAAATTCCTTGGGTTCCTTTCTGACGAAGTGCCAGCCTCGGCGACTGTTGTCGTCAGTATAATGCAATGTTTGCTTTGTTTATCGTTGCCGTAGCTCTCCTTTGTATCAACACTACTAGCACTGAAGCACTGTTGTGAGTTACTCGTCGAGTAAGCGGTTCAGTTATGCTCCGTAGCCTCACTGCTGTGCTCACCATTGGACACCTCCAGTGCCCGCCCCCTGTTGCCATTAGCGGCCAGTATTGTTGTTGCGTGGTGGACAATATGGGGGGCGTCGAATGCCGTGAACACCGCTCAGGGGGTTCCTTATGTCAACATGAAGTAAAAGTTCTTCTTCAAACAAAATAAAAAATTATTTACAATTCTGGCACAAAAAACGAAAAGATATTAAATAACTCTGGTCATTTGAGTTAGAATTATAAAGAAATAACAAAGGAATAGCGAATATGCAGCGCAGACTGGAACACTCGTTCGCACTTTAGGCGTGTCTCACGTGTAGGAGCGACGCGCGATCGGGGCTGCTACGGGCTGTCGCAGGCTGTCATCGGCTGATCGCCACATTTCATTCTACAGGGTGATTCAAAAAGAATACCACAACTTTAAAAATGTGTATTTAATGAAAGAAACATAATATAACCTTCTGTTATACATCATTACAAAGAGTATTTAAAAAGGTTTTTTTCACTCAAAAATAAGTTCAGGGATGTTCAATATGGCACCCTCCAGACACTCGAGCAATATCAACCCGATACTCCAACTCGTTCCACACTCTCTGTAGCATATCAGGCGTAACAGTTTGGATAGCTGCTGTTATTTCTCGTTTCAAATCATCAATGGTGGCTGGGAGAGGTGGCCGAAACACCATATCCTTAACATACCCCCATAAGAAAAAATCGCAGGGGGTAAGATCAGGGCTTCTTGGAGGCCAGTGATGAAGTGCTCTGTCACGGGCTGCCTGGAGGCCGATCCATCGCCTCGGGTAGTTGACGTTCAGGTAGTTACGGACAGATAAGTGCCAATGTGGACTCTCCATACAGTTGATTGTGGAATTTGCAGCTCTCTGCTAGCTCTGCGAGTCGATTTTCCTGGGCTGCGAACAAATGCTTACTGGATGCGTGCTACATTTTCATCACTCGTTCTCGGCCGTCCAGAACTTTTCCCTTTGCGCAAACACCCATTCTCTGTAAACTGTTTATACCAATGTTTAATACACCACCTATCAGGAGGTTTAACACCATACTTCGTTCGAAATGCACGCTGAACAACTGTCGTCGATTCACTTCTGCCGTACTCAACAACACAAAAAGCTTTCTGTTGAGCGGTCGCCATCTTAGCATCAACTGACGCTGACGCCTAGTCAACAGGGCCTCAAGCGAACAAATGTACAACTAAATGAAACTTTATAGCTCCTTAATTCGCCGACAGATGGTGCTTAGCTCTGCCTTTTGTCGTTGCAGAGTTTTAAATTCCTAAAGTTGTGGTATTCTTTTTGAATCACCCTGTACTTTGCCTCGCTGACTCTGCGCGCAGCCTGGTTGTGTGTTGAAGGCTGACGACCAAAAACGTACGACACAGACATAAAAAGAGGACTAGTTGGTGTGTCTATACGTTCTTCTCGTACATCTCCTTATACTTACCACTCATGCTTACGTCATTAGCTCGGAACAGACCTTAGTTGTGCGTTCTCTACCCCATGGCTAAAAAGCCAACCAAGTCGGACAAGACTGACTTGTGCATATTAGGCCGGACAGAACCTTAAAAGCTGGGCATATCTCACCAAAGCGGGCGCTTGGTAACCCTACATGGACTGTATTTTTCGACAATGTGTCGTCGCAGTAGTGCCTGCAATACATGGCAATATTGCCGTATCGCTGGTCATTATTGCTGATAGAAAATATTGTTGCAGGTAGTTCCCGACGTACAGTCGAGGTGTTGTCTGTATTTACCACCAAGATCGGAAAACATTTCGTATAGCCGCGTCACATCTACGTCTGTCCTTGTCTGTATACCCTTCCCTCTCACTGTCAGTCTTTCTTCCTCTTCCGCACGCCGTCGACAACGCTCCATTGCCGAGTCACATGGAGACAATATTATTTCGCTTCACTTAAGAAGTTGACGCGCGTACGGACAGGCACTGGATTTGTTCGTTGCCGTCAGCAGCTAAGTGGTGTTGCGCTTAGCGGTGCTGACTCTTGGTCGCGGGGCCCTGGGTTCAAATCCCAGTCCGTCAAGGATTTTCTCCGCTCGGGACTGGCTGTGTTTTTTGTCATCCTCGACGCGCAGGTCACCGAAGTGGCGTGATTATTTCACTTGCGCCAGGCCACCGAACTCGTTAGAAGGGGCTTCACGACCAAATATGCCATACACACGTTTTTTTTTTTTTTTTGTTTGTCGTCAACAGAAATGTAAAAGTTGCCAAACGAGACACTATGAAATCCATGGCTGTGGTACGCACATCTCTAACCGGAGCTACGGAACACAGACCATACACAGACTAGTCACATGAACATTGCCACTGCCTATGTTCGACACTTCGATGTGTAGTAATCACTCACAAACGACAGGTGGCCAGTATAAAAAGCACGTCGGCAGCATGCAAGAAACATTGCAGTTGTTGTCGTAATATGGAAATAGAACTATTTTTCCGAATGGGTATAATCGTTGCCTTTCGGGACAAGGGAGGAAGCATTTCGGAAACGGGTAACACTGTAAACTGTTCGCTTGCTGCCGTGGTTAAAATATACCGTGCATGGAAAAATGGCTGTATCCAAAACTGGCGGCGAGGCAATCGTGGTGCACCACGAGCCATGGATGACAGGGGTAAAGGGTGGCTATGGAGAAACGTGCGGGCGAATACGAGGCGCGGCTAGAAAAAAACCGGACTGATGCTGGAAAAAACATTTATTTACAATTATTTACAATTTCATGTTATCTCCTTCAATGTACTCTCCTCCTCGGTCTCTACACCGCTCCATACGAATTTTCCACTGTTCATAGCAATGCTGCAGATCATTTTCGGTAAGTCCATACATTACTTCCGTCGCTTTTTCTTTTACTGCTTCAACAGTCTAGTTCCTTTCAAAGCTGACTTGACTTTAGGGAAAAGAAAAAAGTCACAGGGGGCCAAATCAGGCGAGTAGGGTGGATGATCTAAGATGGGAATGTTGTGTTTTGCCAAAAACGTCTTCACTGACAACGCACTGTGAGCTGGGGCATTGTCTTGGTGAAGGATCCATGACTATTTTCTCCACAAATCGTTCCGTTTTCTCCGTACTCGCTCATGTAGGGTAGCCAGGACGCTAATGTAGTAATGCTGATTCACTGTTTGTCCCTCTGGTACCCAATCAATGTGCACAATCCCTTTGATGTCAAAAAAAAAACAATCATCATTGCCTTGAATTTCGATTTTGACATTCGTGCTTTTTTTTTGTCGTGGAGAACCAGGAGTTTTCCAATGCATCGATTGGCGTTTAGTTTCGGGATCGTAAGTAAAAAAACGACGATTCATCGCAAGTAATAACATTTTGTAAGAAGGTGGGATCACTTTCAATGTTTTCCAGGATGTCAGAACAAATCATTCTTCGGCGTTCCTTCTGTTCAATTGTGAGACACTTTGGAACCATTTTTGAACACACTTTGTTCATGTTGAAACTTTCATGAAGAATCTGCCTAACACTTTCCTTGTCAACTGCTGTTAACTCAGACACTGCTCTGATTGTTAAACGGCGATCTTGTCGAGCAAGTTTACCGATTTTTTCAGTGTTTGCATCAGTTTTTGCTGACAATGGTCTGCCAGTGCGAGTGTCATCACTGGTGTCTTCGCGGCCATCTTTAAATCGTTTAGACCACTCAAACACTTGTGTTCGCGATAAACAATCATCGCCGTACTCTTGTTGTAACATTACAAACGTTTCACTTGCAGATTTTCCTAGTTTGAAACAAAATTTGATGTTAACACGCTGTTCTTTCTGTACACTCAACATTTTCCGACGCACAGACAAAACGTCAACTACTTAAAACAGACGCCACGGTTAGACTGAGTGCAGGAGGCAGATGAAACTCGAGCAGTAGGCGGAGCGAGAGTCACGTGACAGGCCACGCGACTTTCAGCCTTATTGCATTCGTTTTATTGTTTCACCAGTACTAGTCCGGTTTTTTTCTAGCCACACCTCGTAGACTTACAACTGTTGAGGAACTGACCACCGAGATGAATCGAGGGTCTACCAACAGTGTCATCTCAACGAACGTTCACCAAACATCGCCGTGTGTGGGCCTCCGCAACAGCCACCTTCTCCCTGCACCTACGAAGGCTGGAATTGGCACGGCAATACGGCAACTGGATGTCTACTGACTGGTGACAAGTGATCGTTTCAAATAAATCAGATTTTGTGCTCCGTCGGACAAATGACCATTGGCGTGTATGGCGTGAAACTTCTGAAAGTGAACACCCTGCAACTAGGAGGGAGCATTATGGTGTGGGCTGTATTTTCGTGGCATTCCCTGGGGGATCTTATCGTTCTGGAAGGCACAATGGATCAACACAAGTATGCATCGTCCTTGTGGACCATGTCCATCCCTACATGCAGTTTGTTCTTCCTCGGCACAATAGCATCTACCAGCAGGACAATGCAACGCTTCACACAGCTCGCAGCGTACGCGTTCAGATTGAAGAGCACCAGGATGAGTTTACTGTACTCCATTGGCCACCTAACTCCCCAGTCTAAACCCAATCGAGAATCTGTGGGACCACCTTGATTGGGCTGTTCGCGGCATGGATCTTCAACCGAGTAACCTAGCTCAACTGGCCACCACACTAGAATCAGAATGGTTCCACATCCCTGTCGCTACCTTCCAGAACCTCGTTAACTCTCTTCCTGCACCACGCGGGATAGCCGCACGGACTATTGCGCCTTGCCACAGTTCGCGCGGCTTCCCCCGTCGGAGATTCGAGTCCTCCCTTGGGTATGAGTGTGTGTGTTGCCCTTAGCGTGAGTTAGTTTAAGTTAGATTACGTAGTGTGTAAGCCTAGGGATCGATGACCTCAGCAGTTTAGTGCCGTACGAACTTACTGCAATTTGTCTTCCTGCAGCTGTCGATGCTGGAAAAGATGGTTTTTCAGGATTTTTAACAGGTGATCACATTAATGTGTCTGGAACGCGTGAGGGTACAAGCAGTGGCAGGAGATTAGAGCGGCAGTTTCTTGCCGCAGAACACGTGGCTGGCGGTTGCTACGGGGCCGTGGTGGCGAGCGGCTAGCGTGTACGCGGCGTTGGAAAAACCCGAGTGGACGCTTGGGAGGGGCGCATATGGCCGAGTTTCCGCTCGTGGAGAAATTTATGCCACAGAAAAATGACTAAAACAGATGGTGGTGGTGGTTGTTGGGATGTTTAAGGGGGACTAAACAGCTAAGGTCATCAGTCCCCCAGACTAAAAACAGAACTAAGAGTGACACGGAGGTGCGAGTTGGCACTCATGGACAGAAAAATATGTAAAGCTAAATTATCTACATGTGCTACAAAAATATGTAATATTTTAAAAGTTTTTGTTGCCTTAAAAATTGTAAATTTATGGAATCCCAAAATCTAGCATCTCGGCAATGCTTTGGCCGATTACTATGAACAAAGTGTCTGCGGATGCGGCTAATAGAGCTGCATCGAGCAATCATAGCCCATTTAGCAAAACATGTACCAATTTTGAATGAGAGGTCGGAATATGGGATTCGACGCAGAGAAACTGTGTTTTTGGAAATAAAACTAGCGGCAGCATTCTAAAGTTTAAAGAGGTAGATGAGTAATTAAGTATGTATTTATGTTTGTTTATTTACGTTAAGTATCAAAAATCCAGGAAAAGCAGTATCACGCCACAAGAACATTACTTGTGAAAAAACGGTGGCAGACACAAAAAATTGGACTCTAAATTGTTACTGCCCGCGAAATTTCCATATTTTTCAATATATCTTCAAAAATGGCTCTGAGCACTATGGGACTTAAAATCTGAGGTCATCAATTCCCTAGAACTTACAACTACCGAAACCTAACTAACCTAGGGACATCACACACATCCATGCCCGAGGCAGCATTGTAACCTGCGACCGTAGCGGTCGCGCGGTTCCAGACTGAAGCGCCTAGAACCGCTCGGCCACACCGGCCGGTATATCATATGTGTTTTTCTGTTTAGTTTTAGACTATTCGCCGGCCGCTGTGGCCGAGCGGTTCTAGGCGCTCCAGTCCGGAACCGCGCGACCGCTACGGTCGCAGGTTCGAATCCTACCTCTGGCATGGATGTGTGTGATGTCCTTAGCTTAATTAGCTTTAAGTAGTTCTAAGCTCTAGGGGACTGATGACTGAAGTCCCCTAGTGCTCAGAGATATTTGAACCATTGAGAAAATTCGTAATTTTTGGCAGACATTGTTTTGAGTTAAGGAGTCGTATCGAGGGTTGGATAGGACAGTTGAGTTTGAGCGAGGCTAAGAGCTGGACGTGTTGCCCGTCTGGGGGTAGTATTTGGGTTGGTAGCCACGTCCGTGGCGACGTTCGAAAAGGCTCAAGTTGAGCGCAATGTAGTGGATTAGTACAGCAGAAGAGAGAGTTTTTTATGAACTGTGAACAGACTGCCGAGTGTCGTGTTCGCGACATATGAATTTTATAGTCAACTGTTGTAGCGTCAGTTATTAGCGGCCGCCCTTACGTAAAAGCCCCTCAGACTGCATTTTAAGTGTTTAGTGAATATATTGAAGCAAAATAAACTACTTGTTCAAATTATAAATCAACGTGAGTGACTCAATATTTTAAATTTCACTACATCTGCCTGTATTGTTTTGTTATACTTTATTTCAGCTTAAAAACTCAGTTTACGACAGGAGTGAGCTGAAACCTTATGACGAAAAACGTAGCCAAACATTGAGACCTGTCACATCTCTGGGCCACTCAGTTAAGCTGAGTGTAACAAATATATATTTTTTCGCGCCATAGCACGTGGGGGCTCGAGCCAAAGTCTCCAAACTGCAATGTGTAGAGCCCAGCACAGACGTAACCGTTTAGGAGGGGGTACTCAAAAACAACCAGAATTATTTTTTAAAAGCTCTATATTTTCACATTGTTTACGAAACAACATTATCAAAAATGGTTCAAATGGCTCTGAACACTATGGGACTTAACTTCTGAGGTCATCAGTCCCCTAGAACTTAGAACTACTTAAACCTAACTAACCTAAGGACATCACACACATCCATGCCCGAGGCAGGATTCGAACCTGCGACCGTAGCGGTCACGCGGGTCCAGACTGTAGCGCCTAGATCCGCTCGTCCACCCCGGCCGGCAACACTATCCCCTTCAAAATACTCTCCGTTACAACTAATATATTTGTCCCTCTGGTGCTTCCACCTTCTCAAGGATAGGGCCCCTCCACGCCCACACCAACGTCGTGACCAAACCAAAAGTTCTACTGTCACCTCCGTAAACATGTTAGTTTTTGAATCAGGCGTCACAGGATGCGGGCTGTGATGTTGTCCATGCGTCTGGGTAAGACTACTCATTAACATGGTCTATCAGGAGATAGAAGTGGTCGAAAACGATTGAAGGGTAGCGGTTGTAAGGGCAGAGGAAAAAAAAAGTGCCAAGGCAAGAGCCAAGGGAAAAAAACCTCTGCGACAGTAGGACGGGTAGTAAGGGCAGTAGCGGCTTGCTATCTGCGACAGTGCATGCAAGGTGTGGTTGTGTTAGTTGGAGGTGTCGTGCATCGTTACCTTTGTCGTTGTTGTAGCTTGTTGCGGCGCTTGCTGCAGTTGCTGCGTCCCTGCAACAGTTCAAGGTCGTTGTGGATTAGTGGGCGATCGGTCATAGATCGGCTCACGGATTGTGTAGGGGGGTGTGTGTGGCTGGTTTGCGTGCTGTGTGCAGTACGGTTTCCCTGCGGTTGCCTGTTTTTCGGCTAGTCGCACATCTGGGTTTCCAGTAATAACTGTGTTGCAGGGGCTCGCCAGTACTGTCGTGTTAGCGTTCTATAGACCATAGATGTTCAGTTCCTAGCCAGTAATGTCTTTGGTCTGTTATGCTTCCATCTATGGTTGTGGTCGTAGTTACCCAGAGAAAGGATAAACGGGTTGCGCGAGTGTCTCGTGTTATTGTACAGTCGTGTGGAGAGTTTTTGGAATACCTGCAAGATAGTATCTGGCCGGTATTCCCGGTGAAGGTCCGCGATGCGTGTGTAGCGCGGAGCGTTGCTTATGATTTTCAGTACTTTGTTCTGTATGAGCTGCAGACGGCGCAGGCGATTTGGCGCAGCGTATCCCCAGACAGGGGCTGCGTACGTCATCAGGGGTCTAATAAGTGTCATGTACATGGACCTAGACACCCTCCTGTTCAGTGTGCTACGCCTGTTAAGCATAGGGTAGAGTTGTTTGAGCCTCGCGTTTGCTTTGTTGGTCACGTGTTGAATGTGGTCCCCCCCCCCCCCCCCCCAGAGTAGTTTCCTGTCCAGCCAGACACCGAGGTATTTGACCTTCTCGCGGAAACGTATTGGGCGTATGTGTAGTGTTATTGGGTTGCAGTGCTGATGTTTGCGCAGTTGCTTCGGTCTTCTAGTGAACAGAACGGCCTCGCACTTGTCGACGTGGTGCTTCCACTGTTCGAAACATTTTTTGTAGTCATCTTTGGAACAGGCTGAAAGCTCCTCTGTTTTTTTCTTGACTTGTTGAATGTTGTTAAATCGGTGTTCTTTCTTGCCGCTTTTCATGCGTGGAAATAAGAAAAGGTAGCATGGAGTCACGTCAGGCGAGTAAGGTGCGTGGGCCAGCGGAACCACGACATTTTAGTCAAAAACTGTCTAAAGAGACGGTTGCGTGTGGAGGTGCTCTGTCGTGGTGGAAGAAACAGTCTCCGTGTCGTACTAATCGGGTCTTTTCTTTATGAACACCGCTGCGCAATCTTCTTAAAACTTCCAAATAAAGGTTTGAGTGACGGTCTGAACTGGGGAAAGAAACTGTGAAAGAACTACGGCCATGGCATCAAAAAAGCAAATCGAGAACGAGGTTTGTCGTCAATCATGTCCCCGTTTTTAAATCGAGCAAACCACTCTTACTCTTGAGTTTTCGCACAGTGTTATCGTGGTAAGCTGTTTTCAACCTTAAAACAGTTTCAGCACCATTTTTACCGAATAGAAAACAAAATTTCATAGCTGCACATTGTTCACTTAAAATTGCCATCATAAAAAAAGGAAACAAGAACAAAACTGCGTTAGCAAAAACAATCACTGCAGTTGAACAGAACAAACCAGACCGACAACACAGGCGGCACTGATTGGCAATGAGCTGCGCTATACACGCCTAGTTGCAGAAATGGGTATTACACGAGCTCCACCCACTGCAAGGTTATTTTTTTTTTATGCGAGGGTCACTCCAAAAGAAATGCACACTATTTTTTTAAAAATCCGTCTTTTATTCTACATGTTTGAAAGTTTTACAGTGGGTAGCTAAAAAAATGTCGTGTGACGAGGGCCTCCCGTCGGGCAGACCGTTCGCCTGGTGCAAGTCTTTCTATTTGACGCCACTTTGGCGACTTGCGCGTCGATGGGGATGAAATGATGATGATTAGGACAACACAACACCCAGTCCCTGAGCGGAGAAAACCCCCGACCCAGCCGGGAATCGAACCCAGGCCCTTTGGATTGGCATTCTGTCGCGCTGTCAGTAAGCTACCGGGGGCAGACAGTGTGTAGATACATCCTTTAGGAACAATATTTTCATTTCTCCACATAATTTCCATCCCTCTCAACTGCCTTACGCCATCGTGGAACCAGCGCCTGTATACCCGCACGATAAAATTCTGGACCAACCTGTTCGAGCCACTGTTTGGCAGCATGCACAAGAGAGTCGTTACCTTCAAACATTGTCCCACAAAGAGAGTCTTTCAGTTTCCCAAAGTGATGATAGTCACACGGAGCCAGGTCAGGACTGTAAGACAGGTGTTTCAGTGTTGTCCATCCGAGTTCGCTGCATACCGTTTTTCTTGTTACTTTGTGAGCCACTGTCAACATCCTCGGAACCCACCTGGCACAAACCTTTTTTAACGCCAACGCTTTCAGTATTCCGCAAACACTTCCTTCCCCTATCCCAGCGTAGCGTGACAATTCGTTCACTGTGATGCGTCTGTCAGCAGTCACCAGCTCTGCAAATTGTCTGCAGTGTGCGCAGTACGAGGCCTGCCGCTGCGAGGACAATCCTCAATATTGCCGTGCCTGCTTTCATCACGTAACCTGCTTGCCCACCGACTAATTTTGCTGCGATCGACAGTAGAATCTCCATACACCTTTTTCAAACTCTTGTGGATGTTTCCCACTGTCTCGTTTTCACAGCACAGGAATTCTATGACAGCACGTTGCTTCTGACGAACCTGAAGTGTAGCAGCCATCTTGAAGACATGCTGCGACGGCGCCACTCACGGGGACAGGTTGAACTAAGTTTGAAAACAAGCGGGAATGATGTATCTACACACTGTAAAACTTTCACACATGCAGAATGAAAACTGTATTTTTACAAAAATGGTGTGCATTTCTTTTGGAGTGACCCTCGTATCTCCTCGTTGGATAGGAGTTTGTTCGGCCAGGATAGGTTAACGTCCCGTGTTGGCGAACGCCGTAACAATCCGCTGCTTCTGCGCGTGCGCAGTTTACAGCCTACTCAAGATTTTATTGCACCGCTCTCGGCCCATTTAATTACGCAGCTGGCTGCTGATTTACAAGGGAGCAAGCGACAAGCATCCACGAGGAGTAGACGATTTTTAACACAAAAGTCGCCCCGTAAAACGAGGTTTAAGGCCGGATTGGGAAGTCAGTGAGCCCGAGGTGGTGTCGCCGCGTTTGTCGCCGGGAGTCCAGTAGAGCGCGTGTGCCCAGCTGCGGTCTTCCTGCGGAGGCGGCAGCGGCTGCGGAGGCGGAGGTGGCGGGCACGCGGAGACGAGCAGAGCGTTGCCAACTTTCGCTGTTACGTAAGCTGGCGGAGGCGGCGCGCTCGCCCGTGACGCATCGCCCTGGCACAGTGTGCGCGCAGACGCTTCGCGGCCAGCGCGGACCTCTCTTCTGCGTCTGCATCAGACGGGCAGAGAGTGTATGTAGAGGTTCTGGCCATGGAGGTAGAGCAAGCAGAGATGGCGCTACAGACTTACACTGTACGTTGTTTTGAGGCCAGTGGGCGGGGCCTGCCGCCATCTCGGATCCCCCCAAAACATTAGCAGACGATTGTTTACAACTGCTACTTGTTCGTTATTTCTGTCGTGTGCACGTCATATTTGTTTTATATAGTAAATGTGTAAGTAGGCTGTTTAGGTTTTTATATTGGTGACGCCACGTAGCGCTCTGTATGAAAATCACTGGCAGTGCTGTGTGCAGTCTGTGGCTGGTTGGCATTATTGTAGTATTCGCTGTTGTAGTGTTGGGCAGTTGGATGTGAACAGCGCGTAGCGTTGCGCAGTTGGAGGTGAGCCGCCAACATTGGTGGATGTGGGGAGTGAGATGGCGGAGTTTTGAGAGCGGATAATCTGGACGTGTGTCCGCCAGAAAGAGTAAATTTGTAAGACTGGATATGATGAATATATATATATATATATATATATATATATATATATATATATATATATATATATATATATATATGATGACTTGAACATTATTAAGGTAAATACATTGTTTGTTCTTTATCAAAATCTTTCATTTGCTAACTATACCTTTCATGAATCACTTACCTTGGCAGGGTCGCCGTAGGGACGTACTCAGACATTTCTCTCTTTACTTATTCTCAGGGAGGACGACGGTTCAATCCCGCGTCCAGCCATCCTAATTTAAGTTTTCCATGATTTCCCTAAATCGCTCCAGGCAAATGCCAGGATGGTTCCCTTCAAAGGGCACGGCCGACTTCCTTCCCTATCCTTCCCTAATCCGATGAGACCAATGACCTCGCTGTCAGGTCTCCTTCCCCAAACAACCCAACCCGTACTCAAACAGTTTTCTCTTTACTTATTCTGATCAACACTAAACTGACAATATTTTTAGCGCAACGCAATCTGATTTTCAAAAATCCCTACAAAAGAATGGCCCTGACTAAGAATAACTATACCTTTCATGAATCACTTCCTCATAAAATTCTTCGTTGCTCGAACTACTGCAACACAGCGAGCGCCAATACTGCCAGCTAAATAAAAGATTCTAACTACTGAAGGCACTAACTACTGAAATTAAAGATTTTGATAAAGAACAAACAATGTATTTACCTTCATAATGTTCAAGTCATCATATATATATATATATATATATATATATATATATATATATATATATATCAGTTCATGATATCCAGTCTTACAAATTTACTCTTTCTGGCGGACACACGTCCAGATCATCCGCTCTCAAAACTCCGCCATCTCACTCCCCACATTCACCACTGTTGGCGGCTCACCTCCAACTGCGCAACGCTACGTGCTGTTCTTATCCAACTGCCCAACACTAGAATAGCGAATATTACAACAATGCCAACGAGCCACGGACTGCACACAGCACAGCCAGTGATTTTCATATAGAGCGCTACGTGGCGTTACCAATATAAAAAACCCTAAACAGCCTACACTGTTTTAGTGAACAACACAGCATAAGGGACGCAACTTCAAACGTTTTTCTGGTCTTAAATGCGTATTCGATACAGTAATACGACACGAAAATATGACGCTTCTGGCCTCAGTACTGTGACTCCTTTTTGTTTATACACTTCGAATAACCGAGAAGAGCAGTATGTGCTATGAAGAGCGTGCTTTCGTAATCCATTTGTATTCACTTTCATTGTGCTTGTGTCGATAATTGATAAAGCCAGAACTCCAAAAGCAATGATTGATAGTTTAGAGGCACCGATTTGTATTCGTTGCATTTTCGAGTCAAGTGCAAATTTTAAATTTTCAAGTTTGCGAGAAACTCACCCTATTTCCTTTGGTGTCCCATAGATGTATGCAGGGATGATACAAACAAGCAAGCTGTCATCTCAACGAAGCGAAAGATTCTTTAAATTACGAGGGAGAAGAATTGAATTTAAGATTGTCAGGCCCATTGTAGTGTACACATCTGCTTTGTTTTTAAATTGTACCTACCAAGTGACATTCAGTGTGGCAAATAACAGCAATTTACAGGGTAACACGACAATTCTGTGACTAATGTAATTATCTAAATAGCCTGGACTTAGATAGGAAACTTTGCTTTAGCAAAAATGTAACCCTTTAAGTACTTATAATTTAACCAATGTAACAGGTGTTCCACACATTTTATTGAAGATTTAATTAACTAACGAAACTGATGTTTGATCAATATCTTCCTCCCGGAAGTGCTGCGAACATGTTTTACAGCACATGGTTGGTTTCCAATCTTTACTTCTCAAAGCGTTCGCACAGAGAGCTCTTCCCGTTGGATTGATAGGAAATCTAAAGTCAAATCACAGAAACAAAACCATACAGTAAAGCTTTACAGTGAATCAGAATTTCAAGTATATATAAGAAAATAGCGCTTAAATAAGTCCACTTACGAATGAAATTTGATTTGTTTAAACTTTAGACCACAATCAGAACGATTATTACACCCGTAAGCGATGCAATCTGCCAATTTTTATCAAAACAAGTCACGACTATACGGAATCAAACCACCAGAAGCGAATGTTTTGGAGTAGCTAACATGGCGGACATTCACTTCGGTCGACATCAAGTTTGTGACGTCATGACAACTCCTGTTATTTTTACCTCCATGGTTCTGGGACGTTATTCAGCGCTCCCGGTGGTGGCATGCCGTACTACTAATCATCATAAATCGGGTTGCGGTTTTTTGAAGGCCAAACAGTTCGTGTTCATAATAATCATCTTGCGATCATGTAGCAATTCTTTTTATTTCCGTGCTTGCTACGAAAATTGGATGAGGAATTCCGCCTTGTATAAAACACCTTTGGAGTTTCGTTTTACCTAGAAATGTTTCAACTCTCGGTAACCGTGCACAGGCAGGGTGACGTCTACAGGGAGCGACCAAATGGTGTAAATTTCCCTGAAGATGACCCAATCGCGGGTTGAAACCGGTTGGCGGCAAAATAAATAATCCGATTGGGTCTGTCTTTTCGAATAATTGTTATGTCTTTGATGTGCCATGTGTTCGAAAAATCGCAGAAAATGCCTGTGAAACTTGCAAGTTCGAAAAATCGGAGAAAATCACTGTGAAAGTACGAAAGTGGGAGAAATCAGCGTGTTACCACACCACAAACAAAGAAGACAAACAACGCAACATCAGAGACGTGACAAGTTGTAGATTGTGTAGCAGACGCACAGCTGTCAACATAAACATCCAATAGCTTCACGTAAGAAAGGAGATAAAGTAACCCATTGGACAGAGCACAAAAAGTGCCGAAACATGTCTGGCTAAAACGCAACTCCAAAGGTGTCTTGCACAAGGCGGAATACCTCATTCAAAGCTCGTGTACGGTTCTGTAAGCCACTGAGTCAAACAGAGCTTGGATGGCGTGTACAGCTTCAACACGAATACACGCTTCCAATGTGCGTCCACTGCGATGTCGCCAAACACGGATGCGACCGTCATGATGGTGTAAACAGAGCCTGGATTCATCCGAAAATCATGACGTTTTGCCATTCGTGCACCCAGATTCGTCGTTGAGTACACCATCGCAGGCGCTCCTGTTTGTGATGCATCTTCAAGGGTAACCGCTGCCATGGTCTCCGAGCTGATAGTCCATGCTGCTGCAAACGTCGTCGAACTGTTCGTGCAGATGGTTGTTGTCTTGCAAACGTCCCCATGTGTTGACTCAGGGATCGAGACGTGGCAGCATGATCCGTTACAGCCATGAGGATAAGATGCCTGTCATCTCGACTGCTAGTGATACGAGGCCTTTGGGATCCAGCACGGCGTTCCGTATCACCCTCCTGAACCCACCGATTCCGTATCTGCTAACAGTCATTGGATCTCGACCAACGCGAGCAGCTATGTCGCGATACGGTAAACCGCAATCGCGATTGGTTACAATCCGACCTTTATGAAAGTCGTAAACGTGATGGTACGCATTTCTCCTCCTTACACGAGGCATCACAACAACGTTTCACCAGGAAACGCCGATCAACTGCTGTTTGTGTATGAGAAATCGGTTGGGTACTTCCCTCATGTCAGGGCGTTGTAGGTGTCGCCACCGGCGACAACCTTGTGCGAATGCTCTGAAAAGCTAATCATTTGCATATCACAGCATCTTCTTCCTGTCGGTTAAATTTCGCGTCTGTAGCATGTCATCTTAGTGGTGTAGCAATTTTAATGGCAAGTAGTGTAATTCAGGAGAAAGGTAGTTTACATAGACTGTGTCTTAAGTGGTAATTTCGTAAACTTAACATGGAGAGACCACGACGTTGGGATCGCGGATTTATTTCGAACTTTGTACCCCTTTAGTAGGCCACTAAAATAACATAATGTGTACGAAGTAAGGTGTACTACTCTGGCAATTCCGAGAAAGTCACAAGAGACGTTTTATGCTTCTATAACGTAACTGATATAACTGTGCGAATGTGCTGGCCATACCAGGTCAGTGCGGTCATGGCGTTGGCGGCGTCCACGAAGTGTTGACGCCGCATGTGCATGTTACAGAAGTCTAGCTTTGTGTTTGTTTTTATTTTTTCAGAGACAAGTCATGGAAAAGGCGGATTAATTATTTGTCAATAAATAAATGAATATTCACGTGTAGCCATTTACCTCTTCGATATGTTCCTGTTTGGTGACGGAGACATCGTGGTCAGATCTCGTACAGTGACACCTGCCCACTTTGGCCCCGGGATCATTCCTTCTATTCCTTTATCCTAAGGGGAAAAAAAGTGGTGGCGTTCGAGTTTCCGAAGTTAATCGTGTTTGAAACTACTGTTCGAGACACAGTCAAACTTAATTTTTAAACTGTATTTTTTATCAATGGTCATTTTACTTAATTTATATGAGAAATTATAAAAAAATTAAAAAGTGGTTAGCGTTCGCGCTTTGCAAGAGGGTCGTGGAAGAGGCGATAGTTCGAATTGTCATGACATTCATTATCTACAGGGAGTCACCTTAATTTTTGAAGTGTACGCGTAAATTCCGTAATATTCAAGAAATTTGGACCTACACTATTCGTTCTTGCTGCATTAGCAATGTCTCACCGCTGCGCAGGTTAGCTGCCAAATGGGTCGGAGTGGCCGAGCGGTTCTAGGCGCTACAGTGTGGAACCGCGCGACCGCTACGGTCGCAGGTTCGAATCCTGCTCGGGCATGGATATGTGATCAGTTAGGTTTAAGTAGTTCTAAGTTCTAGGGGACTGTGTAGTGGGACGTGAAATTGAAGCGTCACCCATCCACCAGTGTCAGCCCAGTTTGCAGGTGGGTTAGGCCGTAATGTACCTGATTCGTCAGTCGGAGTTTACATAGTACATCCACGTAACACAAACTGTAGTTTATTTCACTTTTTTCAAATGCAAAGTAACCATATACCTCATACAATTTACGAGGCGTGTTTTTTAAGTAAGTACCGTTTTGACACACCGCGGCTGCAGCACTGCCGTCGGCGTTCTGCGCATGCTCACTGGGTACCTGCATCAGTTGTCTGCGCACTGACGCCATTACAGTCTGATTCTCCCTTGTTTACGTTGTGTACTGAGTGTTTGAGATGCCCCCGATAGTCGTGAGTCCCGCCGGCTGTGAAGTACGGGCTGTTATAAGATTTCTTAGTGCTAAAGGTCTAAAAGCGATCGATATTCATCGTGAGATCTGTGCAGTTTACGGAGAAGACATTATGAGTGATGGAATGGTAAGAAAGTGGGTGAGAGCATTTAAAGACGGCCGCACAAACGTGCATGATGAACAACGGAGTGGACGTCTTTTGGTCGTTAATGAACGTCTGGTGCAGGAAGTGGACAATAAAGTGAGAGAAAACAGACGCTTTACGATTTCCTCCTTGTGGGATGACTTTCCTAATGTTCCTCATAGTGTTTCGTATGGCACTGTGACCGAGCACTTGAATTACCGAAAATTGTGCACATGTTGGGTACTGAAAATGTTGATGGATGTGCACAAAATCAAACGTTTAGACAGTGCGTTGACTTTCCTTGAGCGGTACCACTATGACGGTGATGATTTCTTAAGCCATATTGTTACAGGTGATGAAACGTGGGTGGCCTACGTCAACCCAGAATCAAAGCAACAGTCCATGGAATGGCGGCATTCAGATTCACCCAGAAAAGTGAAGTTTAAATAAACAATTTCTGCCTGGAAAATCATCTGCACAGTTTTTTGGGACAGAAAGGAGTATTGCTTGTGGAATTTCTGCCTCGTAATATGAGAATCAATGCACCAGCTTACTGTAAGACATTGCACAATCTGCGCCGTTCAATTCAGAACAAAAGACGTGGCACATTGTGCAAGGGCATCGTTTTGCTGCAAGACAATGCCCATCCGCATGTGGCAAATCAGACCAAAGATCTCACAACATCTTCTCGATCGGAAACTCCAGATCATCCTTTGTACAGCCCCGATCTTGCGCCCAGTGACTACCATCTGTTGCTGCACTTGAAGAAACACCTGGGCGAAGAGCGTCTTCAAGACGATGACGAAGTCAAAACAGTGGTGATGCAGTGGTTAACAAGTCAGGCGGCAGACTTCTATAAGGAGGGTATTCAAAAACTGGTCCAACGTTATGACAAGTGCCTCAATATTGATGGAAACTATGTAGAAAAGTAGATTAAGGTACAGGCTTTCATGTAAAAATAAAATTATTGAGATATCTTAGCACGTCTTATTTTTTAATTTCAAAATGGTACTTACTTAAAAAAACACGCCTCGTACATAAGAGCAAACTTTTTTCAGAACGTTTTTCTCTTAATTCTGTTCTCTGGAGCTTGTGGGTTACGCGTATGTTCAACTGATTTAGGAATTTCTCTGTATTAGATGTGTCTTATGTATAGTGAATTGTGTTTTAACCCATGTGAAGACTGACGCTAAACTGAATTTTCCAGACCATTTCTTTTTATTCTGATGTCATCGCCTGAGACTTGAGTATTTAAGTGCATGTGTTACAGTAATTCCTGAAGATGATGCATATCATGTGTTCATCAGTCATAATCAAGAATAATTTCGCTTCTGGCTGTGACTGCTAAACATTAACAGTCTTTCGTAGTTATTTGTCATATTATCTGCCTCTATCCTGTATCATGCCTCTTTTATTTCACTTCCCCAAACATGACACCGTGTTCTTTAGTTTGCTTCACTCTATTGCCATTGTTGCCTCTCTATGGTATTTTGTCTCTTTGGTCTAAGTACATACTCGGAAAGCTACTATGCGGTGCACGGCTCAGGGTATCTTGTACAATTGCATGCAATTTTCCTTATTTTTTCACTCGCAAATGGAACAAGGGAAAAACGACTGTCTATATGCCTGCGGTCGTGCCTTAATTTCTCTTATCTTCTCATTACGGTCTTAACGTGAAATGTATTTTGACGGCAGTTGAAACGTTCTGCAATAACCCTGCAAACCTTGCAGAACTAGCACTCCTGAAAGAAAGGATATTGCGGAGACATGGCTTAGCCACAGCCTGGGGGAAGTTTCCAGAATGAGATTCTCACTCTGCAGCGAAGTGTGCGCTAATATGAAACTTCCCGGCAGATTAAAACTGTGTGCTGGACCGAGACTCGAACTCGGGACCTTTGCCATTCGCACGCAAGTGCTCTACCATCTGAGCTACCCAAGCACGACTCACGCCCCGTCCTCACAGCTTTACTTCAGCCAGTACCTCGTCTCCTACCTTCCAAACTTTGCAGAAGCTCACCAGCGAACCTTGCAGAACTAGAGCACTTGCCCGCCAAAAGGCAAAGGTCCCGAGTTCGAGTCTCAGTCCGCCACACAGTTTTAATCTACCAGGAAGTTTCCTCAATAGTGTTTCGCGCAAAGAAGGTTGTTATCTTCCCTCCAGGGATTCTCATTTAAGTTCACGAAGCATTTCCTCACTCACGTGCTGACCGGATCTCCCGGTAGCTACAGCAGCTGCATGACTCTGAATTGGTTCAATGTATTCCTTTAATCGCTCTGACTAGGATTCCGGACACTCGAGCAGTGCTCAAGAATTGGCCACACCAATGTTCTGAATGCGGTATCCTTCACAGATGACCTGCACTGTGCTATAAACTTTCCCAGTATGCCGAATTCGACTCTTTGCCTTCCTTACTACAGGCCTCACGCGTTGGTCTCATTTTATGTCTCTTAGCAACAGTACGCTTCGATACTTAATCGATGTAACAACAAGGCCGGCCGCGGTTCTAGGCGCTTCAGTCTGGAACCGCGCGACTGCTACGGTCGCAGGTTCGAATCCTGCCATGGGCATGGATGTGTGTGATGTCCTTAGGTTAGTTAGGTTTAAATAGTTCTAAGTTATAGGGAGCATTTGTAACCACAAGTACCGTAGTCGAGCTAGAAAAAAACCGGACTGATGCTGGAAAAAACATTTATTTACAATTATTTACAATTTCATGTTATCTCCTTCAATGTACTCTCCTCCTCGGTCT
The DNA here is from genome assembly GCF_021461395.2 of Schistocerca americana. Classification (NCBI taxonomy): domain Eukaryota; kingdom Metazoa; phylum Arthropoda; class Insecta; order Orthoptera; family Acrididae; genus Schistocerca; species Schistocerca americana. The sequence goes on from NC_060121.1 coordinate 155,370,688, forward strand.
CTACACCGCTCCATACGAATTTTCCACTGTTCATAGCAATGCTGCAGATCATTTTCGGTAAGTCCATACGTTACTTCCGTCGCTTTTTCTTTTACTGCTTCAACAGTCTCAAATCTAGTTCCTTCCAAGGCTGACTTGACTTTAGGGAAAAGAAAAAAAATCACAGGGGGCCAAATCAAGTGAGTAGGGTGGATGATCTAAGATGGGAATGTTGTGTTTTGCCAAAAACGTCTTCACTGACAACGCACTGTGAGCTGGGGCATTGTCTTGGTGAAGGATCCATGACTTTTTTCTCCACAAATCGTTCCGTTTTCTCCGTACTCGCTCACGTAGGGTAGCCAGGACGCTAATGTAGTAATGCTGATTCACTGTTTGTCCCTCTGGTGCCCAATCAATGTGCACAATCCCTTTGATGTCAAAAAAAACAATCATCATTGCCTTGAATTTCGATTTTGACATTCGTGCTTTTTTTTTGTCGTGGAGAACCAGGAGTTTTCCAATGCATCGATTGGCGTTTAGTTTCGGGATCGTAAGTAAAAAACCACGATTCATCGCAAGTAATAACATTTTGTAAGAAGGTGGGATCACTTTCAATGTTTTCCAGGATGTCAGAACAAATCATTCTTCGGCGTTCCTTCTGTTCAATTGTGAGACACTTTGGAACCATTTTTGAACACACTTTGTTCATGTTGAAACTTTCATGAAGAATCTGCCTAACACTTTCCTTGTCAACTCAGACACTGCTCTGATTGTTAAACGGCGATCTTGTCGAACAAGTTTACCGATTTTTTCAATGTTTGCATCAGTTTTTGCTGACAATGGTCTGCCATTGCGAGTGTCAACACTGGTGTCTTCGCGGCCATCTCTAAATCGTTTAAACCACTCAAACACTTGTGTTCGCGATAAACAATCATCGCCGTACACTTGTTGTAACATTACAAACGTTTCACTTGCAGATTTTCCTAGTTTGAAACAAAATTTGATGTTAACACGCTGTTCTTTCCGTACACTCAACATTTTCCGACGCACAGACAAAACGTCAACTACTTAAAACAGACGCCACGGGCAGACTGAGTGCAGGAGGCAGATGAAACTCGATCAGTAGGCGGAGCGAGAGTCACGTGACAGGCCACGCGACTTTCAGCCTTATTGCATTCGTTTTATTGTTTCACCAGTACTAGTCCGGTTTTTTTCTAGCCACACCTCGTAGTATTGTTCTTCCTACTCATCTTCATTAACTTACATCTTTCCACATTTAGAAAAAGCTGCCATTCATCACCCCAACTAGAAATTCTGTCCACGACATCCTCTGTCCTTCAATGGTGACACCTTGCAGTACACCACAGTGTTATCAGCAAACGAACTGCTGCTACCCCTATCCGTCAGATCCTTTACCTACAACGCGGAACAGAACTAAAGGATTATTTTTCCGAAACTCCTCAAATGTCTCCCATTACGACGCATAAGTTTGGAATTCTGCTCAAAGGTGCATACAACTTTGTGATGGTGCGAAAGCGTGGCACCCTTCAACATCACCGTTAGGATCTATGGCGCATCAGACAGAAAGGTGTCGACACATACGAGAAAAAGGCCAGAGCTCAGAAGTTAATGCGACGTGTAAAGTGGGTTAATGATGTCCCACTGACACTAAATGTCTCCACAATTGTGTGCAACGCCGCCGTGGACGCGCCATACGGTGTGAACTTCGCCGCAGTCCCTCTTATCCACATTTCACCCCTTCGTTTGACGTCTCTGCGACGGGGGTCAGAACCGAGACGCCCATCGTTGAAATGACTCAGTTTTCTTATGAGTTGCTGAGGAAAACATTTCTGGCATACCGTCTTCCAGAATCGACACGAAAAAGCCTCAGGGGGTGGTATAAAGGGCGTTAATGAAACCACCCCTTTTCTTAAGGCGTTCGTTTACACACATCTCGAGATCTAAAACGACGGTTTGCAGTGCGATGTGCAACAGAACGGTTTTCTTGACAACTTTTGACATTGCTGACAGCCCCCGGACGATACCACCCTTCTCTGAGGACACTGTGCGCAACTTCACTGAAGGTGATCACATCTCTTTGGAGTGTAGCGCGACCGCAAATTTTGCTCTTGTACGCAAGGCGTGGCCACTACGGACGTTTCAACGCAGTTCGACAATTTGAATGTGATCTGAAGCTGCAGAGGGTGTTTAAGCTTTTTTAGACCTCCTATGACGTGATCAAGGGGGGCTTGAGCTCCCCAGGAGGCTCTAGTCAGCTTTCTTAATATGTTATTTCGATTTTTTATCTTTTGACTGGTTATTTCTAGGTTTTTTTTTAATAGGCTAGTGACCGGTCAAGAGTGATTCCTAGATATTCTGGATGGCTGTTGTGCGTCAATCGCTCATTGCGGAATGTTACTTGTAACTCTCGTCTTACCACATGATTATTCAGGTGGAATACGCTTACCTCAGTTTCATTTGGATTTGGGCAGAGCCTCCATTTCGTGGTGGTGGTGGTGGTTAGTGTTTAACGTCCCGTCGACAACGAGGTCATTAGAGACGGAGCGCAAGCTCGGGTTAGGGAAGGATTGGGAAGGAAATCGGCCGTGCCCTTTCAAAGGAACCATCCCGGCATTTGCCTGAAACGATGTAGGGAAATCACGGAAAACCTAAATCAGGATGGCCGGAGACGGGATCGAACCGTCGTCCTCCCGAATGCGAGTCCAGTGTGCTAACCACTGCGCCACCTCGCTCGGTCCCATTTCGTATAATAGTGGTTAAGAAGTTGAAGGTCCGTTGACAGAGTAACTTCCCCTATTCGAATGTCTTGATCTGAGTGGCTATTGCAATGTCATTTGCATAGCAGAATTTTTGCGATTTAGTTGCTGGCATGTCGCTCGTGCGCAGGTTGAAGAGAAGGGGAGCCAACACTGATCCCTGTGGGAGCCTACTGTTTATTGAGTAGGATTTACTCGTAGTTTGACCTACGTTCACTCTGAAGTAGCGATTTTTCAACATGTTATCTAGAAGCTTAATTGTCTTGCGGCAAGGGATCGCTTTTTTCAGCTTGAGTAAGGGTCCGTCGAACCAGATGGTATCACAGGCGGCCGAGAGGTCCACACAGGCTTTTTGGACCCTTTGAAAGCCTGACTCAATGTACGAGGTTAAGGCAAGGACTTGTTCACAGCAGCTCCATTTGTTCCTGAATCCTGCCTGGTCTGCGGGAATTAATCTATGGAGTCATACACTCCTGGAAATTGAAATAAGAACACCGTGAATTCATTGTCCCAGGAAGGGGAAACTTTATTGACACATTCCTGGGGTCAGATACATCACATGATCACACTGACAGAACCACAGGCACATAGACACAGGCAACAGAGCATGCACAATGTCGGCACTAGTATAGTGTATATCCACCTTTCGCAGCAATGCAGGCTGCTATTCTCCCATGGAGACGATCGTAGAGATGCTGGATGTAGTCCTGTGGAACGGCTTGCCATGCCATTTCCACCTGGCGCCTCAGTTGGACCAGCGTTCGTGCTGGACGTGCAGACCGCGTGAGACGACGCTTCATCCAGTCCCAAACATGCTCAATGGGGGACAGATCCGGAGATCTTGCTGGCCAGGGTAGTTGACTTACACCTTCTAGAGCACGTTGGGTGGCACGGGATACATGCGGACGTGCATTGTCCTGTTGGAACAGCAAGTTCCCTTGCCGGTCTAGGAATGGTAGAACGATGGGTTCGATGACGGTTTGGATGTACCGTGCACTATTCAGTGTCCCCTCGACGATCACCAGTGGTGTACGGCCAGTGTAGGAGATCGCTCCCCACACCATGATGCCGGGTGTTGGCCCTGTGTGCCTCGGTCGTATGCAGTCCTGATTGTGGCGCTCACCTGCACGGCGCCAAACACGCATACGACCATCATTGGCACCAAGGCAGAAGCGACTCTCATCGCTGAAGACGACACGTCTCCATTCGTCCCTCCATTCACGCCTGTCGCGACACCACTGGAGGCGGGCTGCACGATGATGGGGCGTGAGCGGAAGACGGCCTAACGGTGTGCGGGACCGTAGCCCAGCTTCATGGAGACGGTTGCGAATGGTCCGCGCCGATACCCCAGGAGCAACAGTGTCCCTAATTTGCTGCGAAGTGGCGGTGCGGTCCCCTACGGCACTGCGTAGGATCCTACGGTCTTGGCGTGCATCCGTGCGTCGCTGCGGTCCGGTCCCAGGTCGACGGGCACGTGCACCTTCCGCCGACCACTGGCGACAACATCGATGTACTGTGGAGACCTCACGCCCCACGTGTTGAGCAATTCGGCGGTACGTCCACCCGGCCTCCCGCATGCCCACTATACGCCCTCGCTCAAAGTCCGTCAACTGCACATACGGTTCACGTCCACGCTGTCGCGGCATGCTACCAGTGTTAAAGACTGCGATGGAGCTCCGTATGCCACGGCAAACTGGCTGACACTGACGGCGGCGGTGCACAAATGCTGCGCAGCTAGCGCCATTCGACGGCCAACACCGCGGTTCCTGGTGTGTCCGCTGTGCCGTGCGTGTGATCATTGCTTGTACAGCCCTCTCGCAGTGTCCGGAGCAAGTATGGTGGGTCTGACACACCGGTGTCAATGTGTTCTTTTTTCCATTTCCAGGAGTGTATATTCTGTTGTACAGCAGTCTTTCTAATAGCTTGTAGCAAATTCTCAATAGCTAACTGGGAACACCCTACACACCGCAGCACAATCTTTTGTTTACTCGGTGGCTGAATACTACGCCTCAGTCTGGTACAAGAGCACACACGCTAAGAAAACAGACGTCCAGCTTAATACCACCATGAAGATTGTCTCACGAACTCTGCAATCCACTTACCTGGCTTCATGCCCTTTGCAGTGCCCCTCAGAAGGCAACAAGCAGCTGTCCGAGAAAATTGATTACCCCTCTGTCTCTGAAGATATACCTATCCGAAAAATATTGGACAATCTGCCAACTACCCACCTAAAATCGAGGAAACCCATATGGGAAGAGGAAGTCCTCAAATTCCCAGTAAGGTACGACATAGCAAGGGAATGGAGGCAATAGTGGTCGCTGAATAATCACCATCCTCTCATCACTGATTTTGATCCTTCGATACCTGTGGAAGGAATGCAAATGCCCGGAAGAACTTGGTGCAGACTTAATCGTGTGAAGACTAACCACGGCAGGTGTAAGGCTATTCTCCACAAATGGAAACTCACTGATGACCCACGATGTGACTGTGGTGCAGAAGAACAAACAATCCCTTACCTAATCTTCGAATGTCCTGCGACGAGGTTTGAAGGAGGGATATCATGAATGCTACTCCACGTGCTGTTCAGTGGGTGACCTGCTTAGATGTGGACTTGAAATAGCTGCAGTGGCTGTCTCCCTAATCTTTCGGATATTGTTGTTTGCAATCAATCATTTAATAATATATTTGTAATTCGTTTATTATATTAATTAATAGTATGTGTGCAACTTTACTCTATAGTGCCACACGGTAAATAAATAAAACCCCTTCGTTTGACGCCTTTGCGAGGGAGGTCAGAACCGAGACGCCCATCGTTGAAATCACTCAGTTTTCTTGTGAGTTGCCCAGGAAAACACTTACGACATACCGCCTTCCAGAATCGACACGAAACAGCCTCAAGGGGTGACATAAAGGGCATTAATGAAACCACACCTTTTCTTAAGGTGTTCGTTTACACACATCTCGAGATCTAAAACGACGGTTTGCAGTGCGATGTGCAACAGAACGATTTTCTTGACAACTTTTGACATTGCTGACAGCCCCCAGACGATACCACCCTTCTCTGAGGACACTGTGCGCAACCTCACTGAAGGTGATCTCATCTCTTTGGAGTATAGCGCGACCGCAAATTTTGCTCTTGTACGCAAGGCGTGGCCACTACGGACGTTTCAACGCAATCCGACAATTTGAATATGATCTGAAGCTGCATAGGGTGTTTAAGCTTTTTGAGCCATCCTATGACGTGATCAAGGTGGGCGGAGACCGGAGGGGGGGGGGGTGGCTTTGCCACATGTGTGAATAAACGGCAAAGGGTCCCTCTAAGGCTAACTAGTTCGGCAATAACCTCGGTGGCACTCCTCCCTCCTCCGCTCCCCACATTTATTGAGTATTTTAACTCTGTAGCTTTCGAGAAATGAAGAGGTCGTGTGGCATAGTTGGCCGGGAACTCTGTAGCTTTCGAGAAATGAAGAGATCATGTGGCATAGTTGGCCGGGAGGCCCCGTTCGGAGAAGTTCGTTCGCCGGGTGGCAAGTCTTGTTTTGGGCGAATTGCTTGTCGGTGACGATGAGATGATGATGAAGACAACACAACACCCAGTCCACGAGCGGTGAAAAATCTCCACAATTCGGCCGGGAATCGAACCCGTGCCCGCTACATGGGGGGCAAACACGTAACTACTCAGCTAAGCGGGCGAGCGCCTTTACAGAGAAAAGCTTCGAAGCAGTGCGAAGTGCCTGCAGGTAGGCAACCACTCGATACACCTCCTGTGCCAGTTGCCTTCCTGCAGGGGCCTAGCACCTGCTGCTTCGCATCGCGCTCTAATTTCGTCGAATGATTTCGTATGGTCCCTAGTTGTTCCGCCCTGTATACCAGAACAAAAATTGCGGTCGTACTGCTCTCCAAAAGGGTGTTGTTAGCCCACGATAGTCTCAGAGAATGGTTGAAGCGTCAGGGAAATGTCAGCAGTATCAAACATTATTAAGAACGTCTTCCTCTTGCTGATCGCACTGCAAACTGTCGTTTTCGAGTGCGAAATGTGTGACAGTCAGTCCCAACCAAAGGGTTGTTCCATTGACGCCATTTATGCCACTCCCTGAGGCCTTTTCGTGTCAGCTCTGAGTGGTGGTGTGTCTGATATGTTTTCCTCGACCACTCATAAGACCTCCATCGTAGAGCCGTCAAACGAAGCGATGAAATGAGAATAAGAGAGGTTGTGACTGCGTTCACATCGTATGGCACTTCCACGAAGGCGTTGGGCACAATTTTGGTGGTATTTGGTGCTAATGGGACATCGTTAACCCATTTCGCACGCCACGTTAACTCCTGAGCTCTGGCCTTCTTTTCGTATGTGCCAAGACATTTCTGTCTGATGCGTCGTGGAGCTCAAGGCTGACGTTGCAGTGCGCCACGTTTTTGCACCATTACAAGGAAAGTTGCGCGCGCCTTTGAGCCAAATTTCAAACTTATGCATCGCAATGAGAGACAACCAAGGGTTTTATAATAAGCGAATCTTTAATTCAGTTGCGCAGTGTATACAGTCCTTGGGGCACTCCATTTTCTCTGATGAACAGTCGTCGTCCAGGATGATGTACTGGGTTCTATTGCTTCAGAAAGCTACGAAACCACTGGCATGGTTGACAGCCTATACCATATGATCGGACCTTCGTTAACAGCCTGCAGCGGGGCACAGTGTCAAACGCTTTTCTGGACTCTAGGCATGCGGAATCTACCTGTTGCCCTTCATCCACGCTTCGCAAGATATCGTGGCTCAGAGAAAATCATTATATTCGAACTTGGAATGTGTTCAAGAATTCTGCAGCAAACTCATGTTTGCGATACTGCTCTCTAACCTGCAGGTCGTGTAACACCATTGTTGACATTACCTATAGTAGGCTTATCTAACTTCCTTATTTTTACTTAATTTGACTTATGTGTAACCATACTCTTTGATGGGTAACATTCATGTAAATGTTTCATTCATTATTTATGGAAATTTATGTAAATTTAATTAATCTATGGATGTAATTTCAAAAGCAATATACTGTAAGAGAATGAAAATGTTAAAATTGTACTTGCAACACTGGTTTATCTATAGGGTAAGTAGGTTTCTAATCATATAAAACTTGGAGGGAAGACCCTCCGCAACGCAATTGGCTAGCCGGGATTAGAAAAGATGGATGTGGCGGTCAAACTGCAAGGCTTATGTGTAGCACGAGTCAGTTTGCGGCTGGCAGGCAAAGAATGCGCATCTTCTGAACTGAAAGATTATATAACATAGCCTCGGAGGCTTATTATTCGTGGTATATTTTGGTTACCTCTGTACTATGAAAATCCGGCGCTAAGAAGAGAATTTTCAGGGTTTGTTACACAGGAAGAGGCATGGATACTTTTGCTTTATTTTTTTAATATCACAGGAGATCGACACGTTCACTTCAAATTATCATCTGAGTACTGTACAACTGCATGGGCAGTTTTGCGGTTTCGTTTTCAATAATAAGTTTGAGTTATGTCAACTTTGTGTTGAGCCACAGTATTTTATCCTTAGTCGATTACATGGACTAGGTCCTATCCCAAGTGCCACGATAAATCTGAGTATCCTACTTTGCTGAACTGTAAAGCAATTATCTTCCTTAACAAGTTAATAAACTTTTTGCAGCTGTAAAGTACATAGTTATTTAGTGCATATAAGTTTCGAAATACTCCTCGTAGTTTTCATAAATGGACAGTTAAAGTTTCATCCAAGAACCGACCTTATTATTAATTGGGAATCTATGCAAATTAGTATGTTATGAGCCCCCAGTAGACCAGCCACAGTAAGGGCACAAGTTGACCGCTGGCTCCCAAGTACTGACACGTTAAAAGTCGGCACCATGCCCAACACTCTGTGCTGGCTGTTTCAGACTGCTGCCATCCTCAGGAGTCTAACAGCTGTGGTGACACTATTTTAGTATAGTGAAGTGTTGTTGGTTTTTTCTTCAATAAAAGATTCAACAGCCAACCGGTTACACATAAACGTGAGGTACATTGAACTAGGTTTCGACACCTACTAGGGGCATCTTCATCACAATGAACAGTTGCTAAAGCGTAAAATTACATTGCTAAAAAGCAATAGTCAGAATTTGGAGCAACTATGCTCAAGTCAAAAGCAAAACAAAACGTTGTAGCCTTTGCCACGTGTACCCAACTGAGGACAACACCAGTTTTTCCCAGCTGGGCCAACATTGTGTTACATTCTGAAGGGTTCAACGTCCATGTGGCGTAAAAATAAAGATTTTACCGAATTGTAATCAGAGGAAGCTAAGTCAGTGATATCATACTACTTTCACAAAAAATATTGTGTAAGAAGAAATTTTTGATAATTTATCTGTCAGAGTAATATTGTTACTCTTTAAAAAATGTGAAAAAAAGCTTAAGGTTAAACATTTTTCAGATCTATGAATGATTCAGATCTATGAGTGCACTTTTTTTACAACTTCCATCATAGCATGTGTAAACGATATTTTTAGATTTCAAATATACACTTCGTTGTTTTTATCCTTTGTTAGTTTACTTACTTACACTAACAGTACACATTAATGCATTTATATTTTGTAACACACCAATCATGTAAATTTAAAAAATAATACCATAATATTTGTACAAAATTATATTGTAAAATTTCAACTGAACGATTTCGATTTTATAAGTTACTCTTGCTACGACAAAGAGTAAAATAAATGTTTTGACTCGATCCACTACTCGCGGAAAAGGTATGAGATGAACATATAAAAACGTCATCACTTTCTTGGAATACTACGTATGGCTTTGACTTTTTTTCATTAGTCTATGGGTAAATAACGAAACCAGCATAATTGTGGTTTTGTGTCTTGAGTGATACAAATCTCACACGCTTATCGTTAAATATTTAACACAATAAATCATTTGTAAGGCAATCAGATGTTCGATTCTGTTTGTACATGAGAGTTCGATTCTTTAAACAATCGAAGTTGCTTTGGTTGCTGGTTAAACCAAAAATTGCTTTTGTAATCATGAAAGCTTGTAATTCTTTGTTTATGGCATGATTCTCGACCTACGTGATCTGAACTGTTACCATATTAGATCTAGCTGACTACTTAGGTGAAAACTGCAAGAAACGAGTTGAAGCGAGTGTACTGCTGATAGATAATAGTTTGGAGATGAACTAATCATGCATAAATTATGCATTGCATGTGCCCCACGTTTTCAGTTATAAATCTTTTAAATATTACCACAGATATTAAAAATTTATGAACACAAACTTTCAGGACTATGTGTATGAGGTTAGGAATCTGCATGGCTTACCACAGATTAATTTTCCGCTCTTTAGACTGATTTAAAAACTTGTAATATTAAAAATTTATTTTTATTTAAATAAATATCCTGTATTACATTGACAGGTCTACAAGATGGGATGAGCTGCAAGCTGACATTGATCACCCATCAGCATGACTTAAAATAAAACAGCTTGATGAATTTTTACTAACACGTAGACAGGCTATTTCTACAGCGGTTAAAAATATACAGATATGATGTTTTGATGCTCCAGTGATACGATGGTAGTGATGACTTATGGAAGTGGTCATGTATACACTTAAGGTAAAAGGATGGCTGATGAAATTTTTCCCTAGAAGAACTGTAATAGACACCTCTGGGTGATTAGGGAAAGGGGCAAGAAGGGGGGGGGGGAGGAGTTAGAAATGAGGAGATATGGTGAGGCAGTGGTCAGAGTGAGCATTGTTGTCTATGGCTGGTGTGAAAAGTATTTGTTGCAAACGGATTTCACTCTTGGGAAGTGGGAGATATTTGAAATTCTTGTGGTGAGAGATGGACAAAGCACAGAGATGCACGAAAGGTGGAATTTGGGTGCAATGAAGTACGAGGATACTTGCACTGGAAATAAGAGGGGCCAAAACGACGTTACATGCGCCACAATTTCAGAAGAACAGTGATGTCTATCCCTGTAACACTAGAGAACAAAATGATCCTTACTACCCATTACTGAAGCCGTCAGTGGCTCATAAGTGGGTTCAGTATGAACCAACAAAAATTGTTGATGAGTTGTCCAACCACAAAAGAAGCAATGACTTCACGTCATTTCTCTTGGACAACTCCTTCTACTCCTTGACCGAATTTCTATTTAAAGACTGGTAACCTTAAAACAAAACAATAAACTTGTTTTTAAGTCAAATATTATTTTCACCAGCTGCGACATAGTCGCGTATACGAACAGTAATACAATTCTGTCAATGTTTTTTATTCCAGTCTTTGATCATAATATCAATTCTTTTGACGATGACCGTTTTCAGTCTGTAATGACCATTCTCAGATCTTTTCTACACCATGTCCTAAAGTGATAAGGCCATAATGGCATCGTCAAAACATATAGATATAATCATCACAGCATCGTCCCATAGATCTAGAAGAAGGTGTACAATAGGCCGCATCGTCTACACAGTGTTTTTAAGTATAGTTGCATGAGTTTGGTTAAAGAATAATGTGCTCATTAATGTTAACACTAATCATGTATACATATTCTGTAAACTGTCCACTTCATTTCGATGAAATAATCGTTCAGATGATCTATGAAACACGTAAATAAGTAACTAACTACATAAAGAAGGAAATAAAGCGAGATAGACGACTTTGTTCACCAAATATAGGCATAGGTTAGGATGGGCAGAAGACCGTGGCGTAGGTGTGGATAATAGTGCAAGGGTGTAGACGTCAGGAATGACCTGTTGGTAGCGTTATTCAGTTTTGGGCTTAACATTGGATGGTGATGAGGTGTGGAGGATGGTTTTCTATCAAAGGCTACTCCTAGGTGCTTGCTGTGTATGTGATAAAAGTATGGGTTGGTTGAAGACGGAGAGATGGAAATCAGTACCAGGCAGGCGTCGAATAGTGACGCCCATACTGATGGCTTGGCTTTTGTGTGCCTTAACTTAGAGATTCTATTAACTACATCACTCGAGCAGAAGATTTAGGTGACGTTGCAAGGAGTCAGCTATCATTTCAGCTGCCTTACAGTAAGAGCAGTGGGCCAGTTACCAATGCTTTCTCTCTCTCTCTTTCTCTCTCTCTCTCTCTCTCTGTGTGTGTGTGTGTGTGTGTGTGTATGTGTGTGTTTGTGTGACGTATTCAGTATCTCTTCTGAGAATGCCTGCAGAATACCGCAAAATACGAGGACCCGTATTTCAGTGGGAAATGTAAAACCGTCCTCAATGATGAAGAGACTCCACAATTTTGCCTGCACTCTGGCGGCACAGACTTAAACTACAGGACGCATCGCCGGCTCTCTCCGACCGCCAGCTGGCGTCTTAAAGGCAGCCACTGCAACAGCCTTTCCTGTCAGCTGTAGCCTAGTTAGCGAGCTGACTTGGCAAAGTACAGCCGCGCCTGAGCATTCATTTCCTGAGGAGTGCTGACCCGTCTTAATCCCGCCACGTCAGCCCCATCACTACGTGACGACTTGTCTACAGGCATTCGCTGTAGAATGCGAGGGACCAGCCACGCCGCAGTACCGCAGCCACTGTAAAGACCCCCCACAAACGATCAAAAATTTTGTCAAACTTAACTATGCTTGTCAAAATTTGCTCGTGTACGGTGCTGTTTGCCGTGTTTGTCAAACATAGATCGTGTTATTTATGGCGATGTTTCGCCGCATATGTTTAGTGGAAAATTGTTTTATTAGAATTTATCTCATTATATCGTGAGTTTCCACAACCACAGAAACTGCAGTCAAGTATAAAAATAGCACAGACAATTACCGAAACGGTAGAGATATAGCATCTTTCCTAGTCATATACACAACTGGCCATTAAAATTGCTACACCAAGAAGAAATGCAGATGATAAACCGATATTCATTGGACAAATATATTATACTAGAACTGACATGTGATTACATTTTCACGCAATTTGGGTGCATAGATCCTGAGAAATCGGTACCCAGAACAACCACCTCTGACCGTAATAACGGCCTTGATACACCTGGGCATTGAGTCAAACTGAACTTGGACGGCGTGTACAGGTACAGCTGCCCATGCACCTTCAACACGATACCGCAGTTTATCAAGAGTAGTGACTGGCGTATTGTGAAGAGCCAGTTGCTCGGCCACCATTGACCAGACGTTTTCAATTAGTGAGAGATCTGGAGAAAGTGCTGGCCAGGGCAGCAGTCGAACATTTTCTGTATCCAGAAAGGCCCGTACAGGACCTGCAACATGCGGTCGTGCATTATCGTGCTGAAATGTAGGGTTTCGCAGAGATCGAATGAAGGGTAGAACCACGGGTCGTAACACATCTGAAATGTAATGTCCACTGTTCAAAGTGCTGTCAATCCGAACTAGAGGTGACCGAGACGTGTAACCAATGGCACCCCATGCCATCACGCCGGGTGATTCGCCCGTATGGCGATGACGAATACACGCTTCCAATGTGCGTTCACCGCGATGTCACCAAACACGGATGCAACCACCATGATGCTGTTAACAGAACCTGGATTCACCCGAAAAAGTGACGTTGTGCCATTCGTGGACCCAGGTTCGTCGTTGAGTACACCATCGCAGGCGCTCCTGTCTGTGATGCAGGGTCAAGGGTAACCGCAGCCATGGTCTCCGAGCTGATAGTCCATGGTGCTGCAAACGTCGTCGAACTGTTCGTGCAGATGGTTGTTGTCTTGCAAACGTCCGCATCTCTTGACTCACGGATCGAGACGTGGCTGCACGATCCGTTACAGCCATGCGGATAAGATGCCTGTCGTCGAACTGTTCGTGCAGATGGTTGTTGTCTTGCAAACGTCCGCATCTGTTGACTCACGGATCGAGACGAGGCTGCACGATCCGTTACAGCCATGCGGATAAGATGCCTGTCATCTCGACTGCTAGTGATACGAGGTCGTTGGGATTCAGCACGGCGTTCCATATTACCCTCCTGAACCCACCGATTCCATATTCTGCGAACAGTCATTGGATCTCGAACAACACGAGCAGCAATGTCGCGATACGATAAACCGCAATCGTGATAGGCTACAATCCGACCTTTATCAACGTCGGAAACGTGATGGTACGCATTTCTCCTCCTTACACGAGGCATCACAAAAACGTTTCACCAGGCAACGCCGGTCAACTGCTGTTTGTGTATGAGAAACCGGTTGGAAACTTTCCTCATGTCAGCACCTTGTAGGTGTCGCCACCGGCGCCAACCTTGTGTGGATGCTCTGGAAAGCTAATCATTTGCATATCACAGCACCTTCTTCCTGTCGGTTAAATTTCGCGTCTGTAGCACGTCATCTTCGTGGTGTAGCAGTTTTAATGGCCGGTAGTGTATTACGCACGAGAAAGTTATAACAAAATCAAAATTTTACGGATATAGTGAGATACAAGTGGAATGAAATAAAATAAATCAAAGTTCTCCGGTTCTTCCACAGTCGATGTGAGCTATATTTTCCTACGTTGTGACATTTTAATGAAGTACAAGAGAGCAAATTTTCGCATACTTTGTAATCTTTTTCAATGTGAAGGCGAAGTGAAGCTAAACGAATTATTCAACCTTTCTACTGTCCATCCACAGAAAGTTGATGTAATCATCAGTTTCTTAACACGTTTTCAGTCGCACATTTCTCTCTCATTTTAAACCGTTGCCTTAATCAGTGTCTTGTTTTCTTCTTCTTTAAACACAGCACCAGAGTCGGTGTTGTACTTTTTGTGGTTTTCAGTGCGAAGAGCGGTTTGATGCAGCTCTCCACGTTAATACAAGTACTTTATCTGCACTTGCAGCTATTCCCGCTAGTGCCAAAATACAGCACACACGAAAAGCTTCTGCTTCAAAAGTAAGGTTAGCTTGACAAGCTTTCTTGGTATATGTACGTGTATATTCGCGGCCGGAGAAGAGTGAACTCGGCAGGCAAGTTCGCTCCTTTAGGAGGGCGTTAACGAGTTTTATAAAATTTCATCACTCATTCGAAGAAAGTTGATGTAATCACCGGGTTCTGAGGGTAAAGTTTCATGTAGCAGATATTCATTGGCAAATCTCTCATTTTAAACCATTCCCTACACCAGAAGCTTGTCTTCTCCTTCTTCTTTAAACAAAATGCTAAAGTCAGCGCCAGGACTGTTTTGTCTGCATTTGTGGCCGTTCTCACTACTGTCAAAATACTTACGAAGACAGACAGCGTTTGCTTCAAAGTGAGGTCAAACAGTTAAACGAGTACGGGCTTGCTTGGCAAATACATGGCTAGATAAGAGCAATTTTGTCAAAAACACGTTTGATCGTTTATGGGGGCCTTAATGCGGGGTCCACGCATTGGGATCATAGTTGTGGCAACAGTGTTGGTCCATAGTGTGGATCGATGAAATAGCGTTGGAAACAACGTTAGCCCTATTGTTGTGCTGTCTGTTGCTTGCTGATATTGCGACCAAACATCAAAAGGTATTCGGCCAATACCTATATACTGACCTCACATTGGCCCCAACGTTGTTTGTTTTTTTTTTGTCGTTTCGAAACTCGACTTTTTGTCGCTTTTACTTCCAGATGGGTAATGCGAAAACAAAGTGTCTCGGGATCCGTGGAATAATATGGAGGTTTTTGAGTTTCTGGAACTTTACCAGCAAGAAATGCAGTTGTAGAGTCCTACTATGAGGAACCACAAAACTTGCAAGAAACTGCGGATGCATGGCAACCAGAGAGCTGCGCAAATGCTGAATCTCTTTTGGGAATCGTACCTCCTCAGCAAGTAAATGCACGCGTATAGCTAAAAAAAGAAAAGATTGATAATAGTGTATGTATTTTTATATATGTTCTGTAACTGCTGCGTGTTTTGTGTACGTTGATGTATTTGTTTACCTTACAGTAACGCTTGTTTCATCCAAATTCTCGCCATTTACCTTAGGCCATACGATATTCCGAGAATTTGTAACCATGGAGAATCCTAAGACTTGCATTATGCTTCAATATTTCCGAAATGTCAGGAGCACAAGGTCGTAAGTTTTAGTTGTGACTAAAAGGTTACATTCTGGATGGAAGATGTGGAGAATTACGTCTCTTTTCTATGTTATAAAGTAAGTTACTCGGTTTTTGAAAAATTTTAATAGACGTTATTCCAGTAATTGCTTTTGTTGCTGCCCGGAAATTATAGTGAAACATGTATTCAAATTTGGATTACAGACACAAGGGCCTACAACTTCCTAGGAGCAGATAGTTACTTGCTTTAAAGTATAACTTTAAATTATTCTAGGATCCTGTAGTGTGCAAAGTAAAATAGAGCAAATTACTCGATGAAATTCACTCTTGGTATCCCTTTGTATATGGGTACTGTAATCATTTTTCGAAGTATGGATCTAATAATGAACAGATGATAAACTAGTTCAGGAGAAAGCTAGTTTAACTACGCATTGTCTTAAGTATTAATATCATAAACTTACCTTCAGCCAACAACTGCGTTGTTTATTCAACTGGATGGGTGGGCTAGATCGTAATCTATCTGACCCGTGTGTCAGAGTTTGCATATTTGACCCAAATAACACAGTTTATTTCAAATTCAAATGCAAATATAACCGTATGCTATACATTACTAACT
Source organism: Schistocerca americana (assembly GCF_021461395.2). Taxonomy (NCBI): domain Eukaryota; kingdom Metazoa; phylum Arthropoda; class Insecta; order Orthoptera; family Acrididae; genus Schistocerca; species Schistocerca americana. The sequence continues at coordinate 155,387,037 of NC_060121.1, forward strand.
CATATAGACTTTTTTTTTAGAACGGTTATCTATTAACGTTTGTTCTCTGAAACTTGTGGGCTACTCATGTCTCCAATTGGTTTTGGAATTGTACAAACCATGTCTTTTTATTCTGAATGTTACACAATAGATCGTCTGAGACTGGAGTATTTGCATGTTGTGTTACGGTTGCAGCCCATCGTGTTTGCGTTTCTTTGTTTTGTACTGACAAAACATAAATATTCGCTTTCAAAACCACGAACACACCAGCTGCGATCTATTTGTCACATACGTTTACGTTGGCTCTATACGAATTCAACTGAATGTATGGGCGCTGCCTCATAAGTATTGGCCAACGTTAGCCCCAATATATGGACGAAGAGTTGAACTGGGCACGTATACTCACATCATATTCCACAGAGCCATAGACTCATACAGGATGTTCCAAGAGCAACTGCAAGTACTTCAGGAGGCGATAGTACAAACTGTGTCGAATAAAGGACACCATATATGTTAGAATATAGCCCAAAACATGCTCAGAGAAGGTGCTAAGCAAAGACAAATCATTAATTTCAAAAATTATTTTCATAAAATCTACCTCCTACTTCAATACACTTTTGAACTCTCCACGTGTAACTCTTCTGAGTTCGTCTGTTCGTCTTTTTAAGCGGGCGGCACTGTTCGTAATCTGAACGAACAATTAGCTTCTTTGGGCTTACTTCTTCTTTGTAGATTTCGCCATTCAACCATCCCCATACGTAAAAATGGTTAATAGTTATTGTATTTCTTCAAGTAATTCAGTCCAGCCATCGGAGTTCAGCCACTAATAAAATGGACAATTTAAGGAAAGTATTTACTCCAAAGGAAGAGTGAAATTAATTTCTCGATCAGGTATTGTAGACAAGCACTCAGATGACGGCTATATTTCATTGATTCAGCCTTGTCTAACTGCGAAATTTGCGAAAGAAGTGCAGATGATTTCGTACGCCTATAGAATGCACTAGGTATTTTAAGGCTCACGGGATACGTCTTGCTAAAGCAGGACGAAACACTGACGTCACAACTGAGAACCAAAAATTCTTAGCTACTAAATTTCATCTACTTGAAACAAGACTTTGTTCCTAGAGGAGAAAGATTTACCCATTGTGTCTGTTTTGTTCTAACGAAGTTATGTTTCATAGATTTTTCTGTTATAATAACTTGTAAGACAAGGGATTTAAATATTTTTATTATCCTTATTTGATATTTAATGTATTTAATGTTAAAGGTAGGCCTACAATGTTTGTTAGTCACGCACTGTTTTTGTCAGTTATTAGACGTAAACTACTAGGCACGATTATTAGCGCCTAATCATGCGTAGTTCTTGTCATTTCATTTTATGGAAGCCACCCAGCATGTTGACTTGCGCGTTGCTTGCCCCCGCACACGTAATGCCCTTTGTATGGGCGTTATCTTAACTTACTAGCCTAGTACGTCAGTCATTTGGCAAGTTTTATCTGTGAAGTCCACACTGATTTTATCTCATGACCATGACTTATTATTTTATTGTTTTGAGGTGAACTTTTACTTCACAATAGCCAAATGGCTTTATTCTAGCGCATCTTTTCAGTACAATATGTAAGAAATATGTGTGTACTCCAGCAGTTTTTCCTGCATCTGCCATTTCTGTTTTACGTGACCTTTTTGCAGCCAATGTGTAACTTCTAGGTGTTTCAATCTCCTCCTGAAGAAGACATTTTTGTAATTATAATAGACCAAGGATTCTGATAAACGGGTGCAACGTAACTGGTAGGCTGATTGCTATATTATGTCCAAGACTATCGCTTTACAGTTGCTGTTCACAGCTACACACATGAAAAAAAGTATTGCATCACCTCAGTTCCGAGAGTTCCAGAACCTGTACAGAAAATTGGAGTAGAGATCAACATAAACATCATTTCCGCCCTTTTTTTTGCTTACAAACACCACTCATTGCATGTTGTACCACCATACAGCCAGACCTTCAGAGGGGGTGGTCCAGACTGCTGTACACACCGGTACCTCTAATACCCAGTGGCACATCCTTTTGCATTGACGCATGCTTGTATTCGCCGTGGCATACTGCCCACAAGTTCATCAAGGCACTGTTGGTACAGATTGTCCCACTCCTCAACGGCGATTCGGCGTAGATCCTTCAGTGTGATTGGTGGGTCACGTCCTTAAACAGCTCTTTTCGATCCATCCCAGGCATGTTCGAGAGGGTTCATGTCGGGAGAACATGCTGGCCACTCTAGTCGAGCGATGTCGTTATCCTGAAGCAAGTCATTCACAAGATGTGCACGATGGGAGCGCATTATTCAACATGGTGGCGTTGCTGTCAGGGTGCCTCCGAGCCATAATCCGTAGGTAGCGGGCATCCATCCACTGCAGTAGTAGCCCTTTGACGGCCTGAGTGAGGCATGTCATCGACATTTCCTGTCCCTCTGCATCTCCTCCAGGTCCGAACAACAACGTTTTGGTCACTCCGAGACGCCTGGACACTTCCCTTGTTGAGAGCCCTTTCTGGCACAAAGTAAAAACGCGGAGCAGTCGAACCGCTGTATTGACCGTCTAGGCATGCTTGAAGTACAGACAACACGAGCTCTGTACCTCCTTCCTGGTGGAATGACTGGAACTGATTGGCTGTCGGACCCCTTCAATCCAATAGGCGCTGCTCGTGCATGGTTGTTTACATCTTTGGGAGGGTTAGGTGACACCTCTTAATAGTCAAAGGGACTGTGTCTGCGATACAATATGTAAAGTCAACGTCTATCATCAGGAGTTCTGGGAATCGGGGTGATGCAAAACTTTCTTTGATGTGTGTACGTGAATGTGTGAAATCTTTGAGACTTAACTGCTAAGGTCATCAGTCCCTAAGCTTACACACTACTTAGGCTAAATTATCCTAAGGACAAACACACACACACTCATGCCTGAAGGAGGCCTCGAACCTCCGCCGGGACCAGCCGCGCAGTCCATGACTGCAGCGCTGATGTGTGTATGTTCAAGATTTTTTACAAAAGTAACAGTGGTTGTTCTTGAAAGTTAATTTCTCGAAATTTCGTCAGTAGACCTGTCTGTGATGCGCGATGCCTGCCTTGCAGCGTCTGATACTGCAGTTTGTTGAACATCTCCATTTTGCAGTGTTTACGTGAATCCGGGAGAACACTGACAGTTTCCGCTGAGCAACGCCAGGGAAGTAGGTGTAAGTACTATAACTTTGTATTATAGATTTTATATGGATTTATGTACTAAAAAGGTTTTGTTTTTGTTACATGGTCCACGATCGAGTTCGGCAAAGTGTTCCAGTGCAGTTCTGACGACGCAGCAAGGGGTATACCAGATGCTATTGCAGACCAACCGACGGCCAGGGGGTGGCAGTAGAGATGGGGGATCCGCTCCTGAACTAATTCATAGAGTTGAATCTTTCAAAGGAGTGAACAATCAGTGATTCAGAAAAAAAGAACGGTAGCTCCAAACGTTTCTCACAGCAGAGAGAGAGAGAGAGAGAGAGAGAGAGAGAGTCGGAGCAGACCAGTGGGGCCTCCGCAGGTCAGAGCACACTGCACGCCACAGAACACAGCCAGCGCCGGCCTCTACCCTGCTTCTGCCTTGGCTGCCTGCATTGTGCAGTGCCCCATTGGATTTTGTGTTTCACACATGCCGTGCCGTCTTTGTGCTTCCTCTGCCGCGTGCAGAGTCTTGCGCACCTTAACTTAGCATCGCACTCCGTAAGCGATCGTTTCAGTCGCACGTCCTGCCCTCTGGGCAGTTGATGCGAGCAACAGGACAGAGAGCCTCCTAGCGGAGAACATAAGAACTACTTGCAACAACCTGCTCGCAAGAGAACGGACGATTTGTCTCGGAGCGGGTGAGTGGTGGCCGTTCACCGCTCCCCCCACCCTCGGAACTCGCCCGCTCAACGCGCACCCCACCGTTCTCGACTCTAGCCAGAGCGTTGAGCAAAGCAACTCAGGTGTCACTCTGGTCTCTGGGGTCTTAGCTCGCGCAGTAATACAGCTCGCTGCTCGACCTGCTTGACTCAGCGCCTCTGCATCGGAATTCGTCTCTACTGGATATTGTTCTTCATAGTAATATCGTTATGTATATTACATAATTATGTTATGTATACATCATTTGTTTTTATTTTATTTTTATTTGTTTAAACTGATCAGATTAGGTTCCTGATGGCTCCTCTTACTATAGGATTTTTTATTGTGGTCACTCGAATTTACACTTTAATTACGAGCGAACCGATAAACGTATAGCAAAAGTGATACACCAGTTTTTCCTTGTTTTATTCTGCGGAAGGCTATATGCAGCACTTTGGTCTTACAGTCAAATTTATGTATTTTTTTCTTATTGTAATACGGATTTTGCGATTTTAGGCGTCTTTGGAGGGAAATGTTCACTTTAAAAATATATGGCTTGCGATGTATTTGTACGAGGTTAGTGAAATTTTAATCCATTATAGCCAAATATATTGTTAATGTAAATCTCAAGTTACAACATTTTCCGATCACCCAAAAAACCACGATAGTGCAAAATAAATCAATAATCAAAAACTTTGTCATATCATGGAAATTTCAGTAAACAATACAAAATTCTTACTCATTATCTGTGTTACTTCAAAATAGGATCAAATAAGATCAAAATACAGGTATAGTACTGGAAAAAACCAAGTTTAAAGGGCAATGTGCCTTCCATTTATTTTCTGTTGTGAATGAGTGGTGAGTCATGAAAAAGAGCTAGTTCATTTCAGGGAGTGAACAGTTCTGATCCGATCTCTGAAAAGAACAGTTTTGCCCATCTCTAGGTGGCAGACGACCTGGAAAACATTGTCGGGATTGAGGTTAGCTATTAAAAATGTATTTCTAATAAATTAAATGGTGGATTGTTTCCATTTTTTTGTCAGAGGTCCGGTTGTGAGCATTAAAAGGCTATGATACATGAGGCAAGTGTATGATGGTGACTGATGTTCGTAATAAACCCTAAGAGGATGAATTAAGATATCGCAGTTGTGGGAATTACTTAATACGACAATCTATAATTTTGAGACTTTCGAACTGAAAGAAGATTAGCCAGGCAATTTTAAATTGAGATTGTTGTAGCTCAGAAGAAGTAAATATAAGTTTAAATTGAAATTTAAATGACATTAAATATTCTTACTCATTATAAAGTATCGGACGTGCAGGAATATCTCTGACAGTTAATGGTTCAAATGGCTCTGAGCACTATAGGACTCAACATCTGAGGTCATCAGTCCCCTAGAACTTAGAACTACTTAAACCTAACTAACCTAAGGACTTCACACACATCCATGACCGAGGCAGGATTCGAACCTGCGACCGTAGCGGTCGCGCGGTTCCAGACTGTAGCGCCTAGAACCGCTCGGCCACCCCGGCCGGCCTGACAGTTAATACTGCAAACATTTAGACTGGTTGTTTTGGTTTCAGTAATTAACGATTACGGAACTTTAAAGAAGTTCTACGAACTTTTAATGCAGCATCATAGTGATGGATATACAAATGAAAATCAATGAACAATGTTTATACGGATATGAATTCAGCGCATGTGAGTTACGCCGAGTGAACTGTAGAGAACTGTTAACAGCACTAATGGTTTGTTGAAAAACTTATACGAGCTAATTGTGACTTCTGTAGGTTACTGGTATCTTGCAAGCCAGTTATAGTTAATATCGGAGTGATTATTTGTCGTGGATTATCCTGATTATCACTAAGTGTGTTATCTCAGACTCTTGTGAATACTGACGTTTAAACTCTAACAACGCAGTGCAGCTAAAGATATCACTTGAAGTGAGCTATTAGAACGACTACGTACTCAAGAAAAGACTTATCGTTAAACACTTTCTTTACAGAAGTGTACGAAAGAGGACATTGTCACCAGAGATTAACGTGTTTTGAGAACGTCGATGTATGGAGACTTCGTTTGTTTCACAATCTCGCCAACTTTTCCTACGAATGTAGTTCAACGTTCTACGTCCGAATTTTCCACTTGCCTATTCCTTGTTAGCGAAAAGCGTCTGCTATGGAAGACTCGTATTTAAATAGAAGACTTCATTTACATGAATATTATTACGGGTTCGTCTGAGCCGTAGTTATACCGCAGTCTAACATAACAGTCACAACATTCCGTCTCTTTTTTGTTATCCACTGCGATTGTAGCGCACCAAGCGAATCGTAATCGTTTATATTGGCTTGTAGAACGGTTTTTACGAACGGGGGAGTCTGTAGCGCAATGAATTGGAAAATCAACAAGAAGAGGACACCACATTTGTCTTTATTTAGGTTTGTAACGATGCTAGGAGATGTGAACCGCTACATTACAGAACAATTTATTTACAATTTTCTTGTAACTTACAGAGAATGTAATGTTCTTTAAGAACAAAAAAATTCCAAGTAAACAGCTGAAGACCTGACCTTTTGCAGAAAGTCATCGTATATCTACTCAAAGACGTGAAGTTTTCTTAACTACACTTCCAATCAAATTAGTGAACGTGGAACATAGAAACCGCGTATGGAATGCAACACCTACATTATTTAACGTAACCGATATACTACAATTGTAGCTGAAGGGCAAAACCAGACTGACATGATAATAAGGGAATAAAAGCAATAAAACTTTTTCCCAGCACAGAAGAAACCAATTCCACAATTAGTGCTGCTGCGTCTGAGCCACAAACAGTAGGAATCTTCAACAAATTCACTTTTGAAGCAAAAGTCATTACATTTACAAAAATATTTATGCATAAGAAAGTCGAGTAATATAAGACTATGCGAAAAATTAGGCTCCCTACAAAGTTGTTGCGTGCCAAGGAAAGTGCCTGTCGTAATAAGATTAGACAACAAAAGAAATATATTCTTTCCGTGCATGAAATATGCGTTTATATTCTGTTGTTTTCAGTGAAGTCAGCTGTAATTATACACATATTCGAAAGTATTTCCTCATCATAAGGTTGTAGCTTACGTCACTAAATCAGCAGGTTCGGCTGTTTCTACGTGTACGTGGGTTGGAGCTTTAATAGTGGCAATTATTTATTTACAGCTCGTACAAAATAGATACGTGTTTCAAAGTTTTACTGACCTTCAAAGTAGTCACCAGCATTGTGTATAACCCGTTGCCAGCGGCGTGGAAGTCGTAGGATACTCTTAGCAGTGGCAGTGGTGTTGACAGTTCGAGCGGCGCGGTCAATTGCCCGACGAATTTGTAGCAGTGCTGAAGCGAATGCCGTGAAGTGTTTCCTTCAGATTCGGAATCAAGTTGAACTTACGAGGGCTTAAGTCAGGTGAGTGGAGTAGGTGGTATAGCACTCAGCTGCCCCAACAGTCAAACAAATCAGTAACAGCTTGCACTGAACATGCTTGAACATTGTCCTGCAAAATGATGGTCAGGTCCTGCAGAAAGTGTCATCACTTCTGTCTCTATGCTGTTCAGTTTTGGAAAACAACCTACGACTAGCTTAGAGACAGAAGTCATGACACTTTCTGCAGAACCTGACCATTTTGCAAAAGCACGTACAGTGGAAGCTGTTACTGATTTGTTTGACTGATGGGGCTGCTAAATGCTATACCACCTACCGCACTCCCCTGGCTTAAGCTCTCGTAAGTTCAACGTGATTTCTAAACTGAAGGAAACACTTCACGGCATTCGCTTCAAAAAAATGGTTCAAATGGCTCTGAGCAATATGGGACTTAACATCTGTGGTCATCAGTCCCCTAGAACTAAGAACTACTTAAACCTAACTAACCTAAGGACATCACACACATCCATGCCCGAGGCAGGATTCGAACCTGCGACCGTAGTAGTCGCGCGGTTCCGGACTGAGCGCCTAGAACCGCGAGACCACCGCGGCCGGCCATTCGCTTCAGAAGTGCTACAAACTCGTAGGGCGATAGACCGCGCCGCTCGAACTGTGAACACAACTGGCACTGCTAAGAGTATCCTACGACTTCCACACCGCTGGCAACGGGTTATACACAATGCTGGTGACTACTTTGAAGGTCAGTAAAACTTTGAAACACGTATCTATTTTGTACGAGCTGTAAATAAATAGTTGCCACTATTAAAGTTCAAACTCTCGTATTTCACGGTCATTCATGTCTCTTGATAATTTACTAATGCTTCGAACGCAAGAATGTAGTAACTGTCAAGCTACTTAACTAGAAAAATAATTAAAAACAAACTTCAATTTTATGGCTGCATTCTCGCCGCTGGGGGTACCAGGGTCGCACCAACTGTCAGACTGTAACAGTTTTCACAATAGTGAGTGCCGCGACTGTATATGTTAGACTGTGGTTACAATGTGATTTGCACCTGCAGCATGGCAAAACAAGACCACAACAGCAACTACAGCGTGGTCCATTTATCGTGACCGAACCAAATATCTCACTAAATAAGCATCAAACGAAAAAACTACAAAGAACGAAACTCGTCTAGCTTGAAGGGGGAAACCAGATGGCCCTATGGTTGGCCCGCTAGATGGTGCTGCCATAGGTCAAACGGATACCAATAGCGTTTTTTGTTTTTTTTTTTAAATAGGAACCCCCAATTTTTATTACATATTCGTGTAGTGCGTAAAGAAATATGAATGATTTAGTTGGACCACTTTTTTCGCTTTGTAATAGATGGCGCTGTAATAGTAACAAACGTATAAGTACGTGGTATCACGTAACATTCCGCCAGTGCGGACGGTATTTGCTTCGTGATACATTACCCGTGTTAAAACGGACCGTTTACAATTGCGGAAAGGGTCGATATCGTGTTGATGTATGGCTATTGTGATCAAAATGGCCAACGGCTACTGCTCGGTATCCTGGACGACATCATCCGAGTGTCCGGACCGTTCGCCGGATAGTTACGTTATTTAAGGAAACAGGAAGTGTTCAGCCACATGTGAAACGTCAAGCACGACCTGCAACAAATGATGATGCATAAGTAGGTGTTTTAGCTGTTGTCGCGTCTAATCTGCACATCAGTAGCAGACAAACTGCGCGAGAATAGTAAATCTCAAAAACGTCGGTGTTGAGAATGCTACATCAAAATCGACGGCACCCGTACTATATTTCTATGCGCCAGGAATTGCATGGCACCGACTCTGAACGTCGTGCACAGTTCTGCCTTTGGGCACAAGAGAGATTACGGGACGATGACAGATTTTTTGCACGCGTTCTATTTAGCGACGAAGCGTCATTTCACCAACAGCGGTAACGTAAACCGGCATAATGTGCACTCAACGGAAAATCCGCGATGGGTGCGTCAAGTGGAACATCAGCGACCTTGGCGGGTTAATGTGTGGTGCAGCATTATGGGAGGAAGGATAATTGGCTCCCATTTTATCGATGGCAGTTTAAATGGTGCAATGTATGCTGATTTCCTACGTAATGTTCAACAGACGTTACTACAACATGTTTCACTGCATGACAGAACGGCGATGTACTTCCAACACGATGGATGTCCGCACATAGCTCGCGTGCGGTTGAAGCGGTATTGAATAGCATATTTCATGACAGTTGAATTGGTCGTCGAAGCACCATACCGTGGCCCGCACGTTCACCGGATCTGACGTTCCTGGATTTCCTTTTGTGGTTGGAAAGTTGCAGGATATTTACTATCGTGATCCACCGACAACGCCTGAGAACGTGCGTCAGCGCATTGTCAATGCATGTGCGAACATTACGGAAGGCGAACTACTCACAGTTGAGAGGAATGTCGTTACACGTGTTGCCAAATGCACTGAGGATGACGGACATCATTTTAAGCATTTATTGCATTAGTGTGGTATTTGCTGGTAATCACGCTGTAACAGTATGCGTTCTCAGAAATGGTAAGTTCACAAAGGTACATGTATCACATTGGAACAACTGAAATAATATGTTCAAACGTACCTACGTTCTGTATTTTAATTTAAAGAACCTAACTCTTACCAACTGTTCGTCTCAAATTGTGCGCCATATGTTTGTGACTATTACAGCGCCATCTATCACAAAGTGAAAAAAATGGTCCAGCTAAAACATTCATATTTCTTCACGTACTACGGGAATATGTAATAGAAAATGGGGGTTCCTATTTAAAAACACGCAGTTGATATCCGTTTGACCAAGCCATCTAGCGGGCCACCATAGCGCCATCTGGTTTCCCCCTTCAAGCTAGCAAGTTTCGTTCTCTGTAGTTTTTTCGTTTGACGCTTATTTCGTGAGGTATTTGGCCCGGTCACCATCAATGGACCACCCTGTATACGAGAAATGAAAGCCCTTACTTATCACATAATTCGTAGAAGGCAGCCTGTAGTCGACGTCAGGAGAGGAGGGACACCACAGCGTACTAACAAGGGAACCTCCCCATCGCACCCCCCTCAGATTTAGTTATAAGTTGGCGCAGTGGATAGGCCTTGAAAAACTGAACACAGATCAATCGAGAAAACAGGAAGAAGTTGTGTGGAACTATGAAAAAAATTAGTAAAATATACAAACTGAGTAGTCCATGCGATGATAGGCAACATAAAGGACAAGTGGAGCCAAGGAGCGCCGTGGTCCCGTGGTTAGCGAGAGCAGCCACGGAACGAGAGGTCCTAGGTTCAAGCCTTATCTCGCGCGAAAAATTAAACTTTTTATTTTCAGTTTGTGTGAGAAACTCTTACGTTTTCGTCACTTTTTTGGGAGTGATTATCACATCCACAAGAAAACCTAAATCGGGCAAGGTAGAAGAATCTTTTTACCCATTCGCTAAGTGTACAATTAGGTGGGTTGACAACATTTCCCTGTCATGTGACGCACATGCCGTCACCAGTGTCGTATAGAATATATCAGACGTGTTTTCCTGTGGAGGAATCGGTTGACCTATGACCTTGTGATCAAATGTTTTCGGTTCCCATTGGAGAGGCACGTCTTTTCGTCTACTCATCGCACGGTTTTGCAGTGCGGTCGCAAAACACAGACACTAAACCTATTGCAGTGAAGAGAGACGTCAATGAACGAACGGACAGATCATAACTGCAAAAATAAAGTACGTAAACTTTTCGCTCGAGGGATGACTTGAACCAAGGACCTTTGGTTCCGCAGTTACGCTAACCACGGGACCACTGCGGTCCTAGGCTCACATTCTCCTTGATGTTGCCTATGTTGCGCATGGACTACTCAGTTTGTATATTTTACTAATTTTTTCATAGTTCCACACAACTTCTTCGTGTTTTCTCGATTGATCTGTGTTCAGTTTTTCAAGGCCTATCCACTGTGCCATCTTGTAACTAAATCTGAGGGGGGTGCGATGGGGAGGTTCCCTTGTAAATGATTCCGTGAAGAAAAATGCAAATTTTCGTTTCTTGTACGAATCCAGCTGAAGGTCGAACCCACTTCTTTTGTGGATGAATTACGTTGCCTTATGGTTTTTCCAATAAATCTCGATCTCGCATCTGCGGTTCCTACAACTAGATTCGTGTTACCATTTTACTTTAGGATGTTCCGGACAATTACTCTTAGACATTTCACGTTAGTAACTGATTGCAGTGATTTATCGTCAATAGCGTAATCGAAAGATAGGAGACATTCTCTCACATTTAAGCGCAATAATTTACAGTTTGTTTACGTTGAGAGTCAAGTGCCAGTCGACCAGTCGTCGGTCTTCTGCAGGTCCATTTCGATTCACGCTTCTGGCTACATGGCAGATTCTCTCACTCCGTTGCACGTGAGTGTAAATAGCCAACGCAATCAGTCTGTGTCTCAACTCGACAATGCGTTTCTTGGTTTCGTTGTGATCTAACGTAAGCATCTCCCCAAGTTAGCATTGGCACACCTCTGTGTTGACGTGACCCAACTCACGGCAGCGTAAGAAAGCGGCAGAGAAGTACCTACGTGCCTGGCCCAGCGCACGCCACTTCGAGGCCTTCAAGTTCGCTGTGAAATGCCCTGTCACGAGGTGCCAAACGTGGCTGTTCCGTTCCACGGACTTTTCCCCTCACTGTTTGTTGCCGACTGGATCCGGCGGAAGAGTACGTACTAACTATTACGATACACTCGTAAAGGGAAAATGAATTCAGTATTTAAGAGATTTCTATCCAATGTCGTTCTTTTTATTCTTGTGTGTTTACTACAGGTGCAATGAACAGGTGAAACAAACACATATCGAAAAAGCAGAAAAATTACAACTTACTTTTAAAAAAATTACAGTGGGACTTAAAACAGAGAGTTACTCATTATTGTAGCAGGCCATTCCAAATTTATTGAATGCTGCACTACACTTCAAAGTGGCATAGTTGCATGACACTATTTTGCAGTATAGTCACCGAGTCTTCGTAAACAGTGATCGGAATGTTCTACCAATCATTCACTTAGAATCACACAAATCCGCTCCTTGGTCACGGAACCGTTAGAGAACCGCTGGGTGAACATATTTCTGTGTTCTAGTTCTTGTGTAGACTGCGGATCCGTAGATATCAACAGTACTACGAAAGTGTGTGGGATAAGAAGAGGTGTTCTCTCTATATTCGCGGTTTATTTACAGAAATTCCGACGCAAACAAAGGAAGGCAGCACCAAAGCGATCAAAATTAATGGCAAACGAGGACGTATTTGATTTGCTTATGCTGTAGTAGTATTAACAGATACTCAACTATAAGTAAAAGTTATGTCTGGCGCTTTGGACAAACTGAAAAAAAGGCAACAAGACTAAAATAATGATGATAGATACAGCGAACAGATAAATAAGGTCATACCTTAAAACATAAATAAAATGATAATGCAAGTAAATTAATTTTGCTTCTTAGGAAGTTCAATAACCAGTGACAACAGACGTACAACGATTATCAAAAGAAGAATTGTAGAGACTGAACAAGCATTCATAAGCAACAAAAATTTACTAACAAACATTAACGTAAAAAGAAGAAAGAAATTCGTCAAAACATTTGTTTGGAGCATTTGAACTATGGTTGTGAAGGACGGACTGATCCTGGGTAAACAAGAAATGAAAAAATTAGAAGCAATAGAGATATGAATATGGAGAAGAGCCACAGAAACATCCCTGACTGAAACGAAATGTAATGAAGAAATTCTAACAGAACTTAAAGGGAAAAGGAAGTGGTTAATAACACACAAGAAGCAAAACTAATTTAATTGAACACCTAATTCGACGTAACAGTTTCATAAGAAATCTGAGAGCGAAAAATCGTGCGGGAAAAAGTCGTGAGTCGGGTCCAGAAGATCCATATTACAAAGTATCATCAGAGAAACAAACAGGAGCAACTTCATCTAAATGGTACAGACGGCGAGGTCAGAGGAAGATGGTTACATCAAATAGATTTTGCCGTTAGTATCTGCTGCTGCTGCTTATGGTGATAATGACCTGAGAACAGCTCAGTTTGTTTAAGGTATGGCATGTAGTCACGTAAGAGGCCTGAGACCCATAATATGAAATTATAAATTTTAAACACTGCTACGTGGTCGCTGGAGAAAAGATTTTTTGTCACTTGATGTTCAGCAACTCATTTTTATTTACGCATTTCGAGTATACTCATCTTCAGAAGATCAAAGGAGATAAAGTGCTTGATACACCCAGTATGGTGTCATGTGATGTGTGGGTGACCAGTTTCGTTGTAATATGACCATAACAGCAGTTTAAAATTTTATTTTTGTGGTGGTCTAAAACCTCAACGTGCTTTGCGAACGAAAACGTGGTCCAAGCAGGCTGTATGAATTTTATTATCTGTGCAATTGGCCAATTTCAACCCTTGGTCATTTTTAAGCTTCTAGCTTCATTTCAGATTGTAATACATCATTTATCTTTCATAAGAAGATAAGTTAAGGAAAGGCAAACGTACGTTTCTTGCAGTTGTAGACTTAGAGAAATTTTGAAAATGTTGTCTGGAATACTCTCTTTCAAATTCTGAAGGTGGCAAGGGTAAAATATAGGGAGCGAAAGAGGCTGTTTACAATTTTTAGAGAAACCATATGGCAGTAATAAGAGTCGACGGGCACAGAAGGGAAGCAGTAGTTGGGGAGGCAGTGAGACAGGGTTGTAGCCTATCCCCAATGTCATTTAATCTGTATGTTGAGCAAGTAGTAAAGGAAACAAAAGAAAAATTTGGAGTAGGAGTTAAAATACATGCACAAGAAATAAAAACTTTGAGGTTTGCCGACGACATTGTAATTCTGTCAGAGACAGCAAAGGACGTGGAAGAGCAGTTGAATGGAATGGACAGTGTCTTGAAAGGAGGATATCAAGTGAACATCAATAAAAGCAAAACCAGAATAATGGAATGTAGTCGAATTAAATCTGGTGATGCTGAGGGAATTAGATTAGGGAATGAGACAGTTAAAGTAGTAGATCAGTTTTGCTGTTTGGGGAGCAACATAAGTGACGATGGTCTAAGTAGAGAGAATATAAAACGTAGTTTGGCGATGGCAAGGAAAGCGTTTCTGAAGAAGAGAAATTTGTTGATATCGAGTAAAGATTTAGGTATCAGGAAGTCTTTTCCGAAAGTATTTGTATGGAATGTAGCCATGTGTGGAAGTGAAACATGGACGATGAATAGTTTAGACAAGAAGAGAATAGAAGCTTTCGAAATGTGGTGCTACAAACGAATGCTGAAGATTAGATGGGTAGATCACGTGACTAATGAGGAGGTACTGAAGAGAATTGGGGAGAACAGGAATTTGTGGCCCAAGTTGACTAGAAGAAAGGATCGGTTGGTAGGACATGTTCTGAGGTATCAAGAGATCACCAGTTTAGTGTTGGGGGGAAGCGTGAAGGGTTAAAATCGTAGAGGGAGACCAAGAGATGAATACAGTAAGCAGATTCAGAAGGGTGTAGGTTGCAGCAGTTACTCGGAAGTGAAGAAGCTTGCACAGGATAGAGTAGCGTGGAGAGCTGCATCAAACCAGTCTCAGGACTGAAGACCACAACAACAACAACAACACATCGCTGGTACACATGGACAGGTATAAGTCGTATTCCTGTGCGCATGTGGCACAAAAGCAATACAATGATCAAGATTATTACGTCCATTAGGCGACACAAACAGAGGAATTGGCTAATTGCAAGGATAATAAAAAGAAAGATCGTACTTGGTCCAAGTTTTCGTTCTCATAATGGCAGTGTTTAAAATTTACAAGCTCAGTTTGTCGCAGCTGGAATAAGTTACAGCAGGACGGCCAGCCCTGGCGCCGGTGACGTCATCCAGAAGCCATGCGACGGCGTGACTTGCAGATGTCTGGAGCGGCGGCCGCCTTTCACCTGCCAGCTGCTGGAGTGCTGGAGTCTAAACGCGCCAGCAGGCCGTGACTCCAGTGGTCGCGGTGCTTCAGTTCCACCAGACCGAATTACAACAACGGTGTCTTGTCTCTGCAAAACCACACTTTTTGGACGATAGTTATTACACCAATAAGACCTCTAGGCACTTCACATTGTGGCGCTACGCCTTGTTGGGCGAGTCCAAACTTAACATTGAGACAATATTGTTTTCATAATGCATTTGTTCCACAGTTTAATTAAAATTTATGATTTTGTTTAGTCTGTTTTGGAGGCCATCAGTCTTCTGATTGGTGCTGTGGGGTCCTAATACTGTCCGAATACTGAGTGGCAGAAGCTGGCTGGAACGGCGCTTATGTTCCTCTCTTGTAGGAGCCGCTCCTGTCTCCCCCTCAAAGCGACGGATCAACCATAAGAATTCTGCCCACTCACAAAACTCCATTTACAAGGCCCATGTAATCATCATCATGTATTCAAAGCCGGCTGAAGACGTTAGCAAAACTAGCATGCGAACAATTTCTTCAGTGCTACGCCAGTCCAACAAACTTTTTGTACATTTGCATCTTAACGGAAGAGATGTAAATTTCAGTTCGACATTGATGCCTCTGTCACATTGCTAAATCGTAACGCATATGAACTGTTAGGCTCCTCACGCCTGTCTAAAACTAGCACGCAACTGACGGCTTACAATGGACAATACATACCCGTTCTCGGAACTTGTACTTTGCCTGCCAGGTATCGCTCGCATACGCGAACAGGACTCACGCGATTGTGAGAACATATTTAGCCTTGATTCGTTTCATTTGTTTGGATTTCAAATTCAGGACATTGTATTGTCAGTGTCTTCATTCAATGAAAAAGACAGACTCGCTATGGCAAGGAAAGAATTCCCGGAACTCTTTTCTGAAGATCTAGGCAAAGCTAACAATTTTGTTGCATATATTACTCTGAAAGACAATGCTCAGCCGAAATTTTGCCGGGAAACAACTGTTCCCATTGCATTACGGGAAAAAGTCGCTGCTGAACTTAAGGAATTGCAAGACAACAGAGTTATTGCGCCCATACACGCTAGTCAATGTGCAAGTCCATTGGTTTTGTTACCCAAATCTCCTGGTCACATTCGCCTCTGTGTTGACTTTAAGTCTACAGTCAACCCACAAACTGTGATTGATACTTATCCGTTGCCACTCCCAAAGGATCTCATGGACAAATTAGGCGCTTGACACTACTTTTCAAAAACAGATTTGCGCGACACGTACCTTCAAATACCACTCGATGAAGAATTCCAAATAATGTGTGTAGTAAATACTCATTTGGGTTTGTTTAAATATTTGCGTTTGCCTTTTGGCAGTGCTTCCGCACACGCCATTTTTCAGCGGTATTTGGAACAGCTGACTGCGCAAGTGCCAAACTGTTCAAAGTATCTGGACGTTATTGTCGTCGCCGGTCAAACACCTGAAGAACCTATTAAAAAACTAAAAACCCGCCTTGATTGCGAAAAAAGCACCTAGTGTTAACCTAGGTTTCGGCATAGATAACTACACCTTCTTCAGAGCAATAAAACCCAAAAGTGCCTAAGAAGACCTTTGTCAATGATTAAAAGAACATCATAGCTATACATTTATAAACGAAAAAAAAATACCGACACACAAACAGTACATATGTACAAAGTCAAGTGACTTTGTACGTATGTACTGTTTGTGTTTCCGTCTTTTTTTCAGACTCGAAAAATCTGAGTTAACTCACATCCAAAAATCGCCGTATAACAAGGGAATGTTTCCAAGTGTTAATAAACGATCGTTATGAAACTCGGCAGGTGTGTAGATGGACAAAATAGTACAATAAATGTTTTTTTGCGACTAATTGCACTTTTATGAGGTAAAACACACCCCAAAAGGTAATTTGCCATTTTATGTTTAGAGGAAATATCTTCGAAAGTATGATATATAAAAATGTTTTTCATATAAAATTTTATATGTAAGTAATGTTCTTCAAAATTTTCTACTTAACTTTTGTAAGAATTTTACAAAATGTTACAAATTAGGCCATGACCATTAACTATTTTTGAAAAATGAAAACTTAAATGAATTAAAGAAGCTTTCAAGTCATGTACGAGGGCGGTTCAGAAAGTAACATCCGATTGGTCACAGTGCGGGTTGTGGGGGGAGTAGCGACGCCATCTGTGCGTTCACGCACTCAACAGGTCAGTCGGCATCAAGCCGTGGTCGAGTGAACGTCGTACCTGCGCTAGTTTAGTTTTTGTGGCAGTTTGAAATGTGTGCTGCAATAGAAAACCCCGTCAAATGTGAAGTGCGTGCTGTCATGAGGTTTTTTACAGCCAAAGGATATTCTGCGGCAGCTATTCATCATGAGCTTTGTGCCGTGTACGGACCAAGAGTTATGAGTGAAGGAGTTGTCCGTGAATGGGTACGTTTATTTAAAAGTGGACGAGAAAACGTTCATGATGAAGAGAGGAGTGGTAGACCATCATTGGTGACTGACGAACTCGTTCAGACAGTTGATGCAAAAGTTCGTGAAAATCGACGTTTCTCAATGTCGGAGTTGTCTACTGGTTTTCCACAGATTTCTAAGACTCTCTTGTACGAGATAGTGACAGCAAGATTGGGTTACCGTAAGTTCTGTGCACGATGGGTGCCCAAAATTCTTACCGACCACCACAAAACTCAAAGAATGGCCTCTGCATTAGACTTTCTGTCACGTTATGAGGACGAAGGAGAACCATTGTTAAACAGAATCGTGACCGGTGACGAAACCTGGATTAAGTACGTGAACCCTGAGACAAAAGAACAATCAAAGATGTGGGCACATTCAAATTCGCCTACCAAACTAAGAAAAGCCTTGCAAGATTTTTCTGCCAGAAAACTGATGGCAACGGTGTTTTCGGATGCCAAAGGGGTGTTGTTGGTTGAATTCATGGAACGTGGTACGACCATTAATCAAGACGTGTACTGTGAAACAATAAAAAAGTTACGACGGGTTATACAGAACAAACGCCATGGTATGCTGACTTCCGGTATCGTTTTTTTGCACGATAACGCCCGTCCTCACTCTGCTCGCAGAACAACGGCCCTTCTTGAGTCCTTCAAGTGGGGCGTTATCAACCATCCACCTTACAGCCCAGACCTGGCGCCAAGTGATTATCACCTCTTCATGCATTTGAAGAAATGGCTCGGGTCACAGCGGTTTGATGACGACGAAGAGCTTAAAGATGCGGTCACAGGCTGGCTCCAGGCACAAGGGGGTGATTTTTATGCAGAAGGAATTTCAAAGCTTGTGAAGAGATACGATAAGTGCCTCAATCGCTATGGAGACTATGTAGAAAAATAGTGCAAAGATGTAGTTGTAAGATGTATATATTAAAATATTTTTATTTAACTTGGTGTATTTTTTTAAATCAACCGGAGGTTACTTTCTGAACGGCCCTTGTACATCCCCGTGTAACAATGATGGTGTCTGAAACACTATCTTTGGAAAATAAGATGTACATTATGTACTGTTGGAATAATTTCAGGATACCTAATCAAAATATCTAAACATTTGTTGCTGTTCTGATTATCTGCTTTACTTATATTTGTTTTTTTGAATCGTTATTTTTCAGTTGTACATGCATTTTTTGTTTTTAGTCTACCATTTCACATAAATGTATTTTATTAATTGAAAATAATAAGCAACTCATTATTATCATAGAAACTAACTACAGTAATGATAGTCTGTAAGGAAATGCTTAACACATAACATTTTATTTACACCATGCACATAAGATGAGCGACATTTCTTGTCATAATATACGCTTTGGAGAAGACAATATAAAAAAAAATACAGGAGGCTCTGAAATTGTTACGGATGTTCTTCTAACTATCTGGATTTGTATGAGGCATGCTTCATTACATGGATAAGGCTTGGTGAAGAGAATTTACTATGCACTATTGACTGCACTTGAGTTTATTGTTTTTCAAGTCGAGATTGACATGATAATTATTCAATAGGACAACATCTGAAAATCTACTCACAAAGTTCTTTCAACATCGAAAGTGTTTATGTCCAAGGCCGTACCCATGCAGTCGAGCCTTTTGGGATCACCGTATGTTTCTTTTCCTTAAGTATGACGCTCAAAACGGTTTTTACACACTGACCACCTTCTTTCCATAGTTTTAAAAGAAACTAACGGTGAATTGGGACCGAGAATCTATTGTTGAAGACCCAAATGTCCTTCTGACAGCGTCGAAACATCTTAAACAAATGTCTGACCAGGTCAAAACATATTTGGAAGATGTTTTCTTTCCTAGTGAGGGAGAATTATTTGTGTTATTGTTACATTCTTGCAGTGGTTAGTGTGAAATAACTGTTTAGAACATCATACATGAGAACAAGGAACTTACTCATCCAGTGATCACAAAGAGCTCAATGGCAATGTTACATGCATGGGACATATACAGATTTTGATGCTGGAAGAACTTGGTGAGAAGACTTTCAGATCAAGTTATGTAGAATGATTAATGTCCATCTGCACTTGAGAAACAATACAATCAAGCTGCAGTCACTACTACATAATCAGTTCTCTTTGTCAAGGCTTACCAATGAACTGAAATATGCTTGATACAAATCAGGATATTTAGAGGATCAACTGTGAAAACTTGAAATGCTGCTGAATTTTGTTTTATGTTGTCTTCTCTGTTGTGTGTATTACATGAAGAAATATCGTTCATTTTATATGCTTGGTGTAAAGAAAACATTATGTTGTAAGTATTTCCTTAGAGATTATCATTTTTGTAATTCTTTTCTATTATAGTAAAGAGTTACTTATTATTTTCAATTACTAAAATACATGTATATGAAACTGTATACTAAAAAACAGAAAAAACAACCATGTAAAATGTAAAATAATAATTTAAAACATAAAAGAAGTATAAGCAAAGTAGATAATTAGAATAAAATGAAAGTTTAGTTACTTTAATTAGATATCCTGAAAATAATCGAATGGTCCATTGTGACAGCTTATTCTCCTAAAATAATATTTCAGAAACTAGCTTTATTACACAGGGATGAATGTGGCTTGAAAGCTTCTTTAATTTGTGTTATAATAAAAGTTTTGATTTTTCAAAATTAATTAATGGTGGTGGGGTATTTTGGAAATTTTTAAATTATTACTAAAGTTGATTAACAGTTTCCAAGAACATTAATTACATATCAACTTCTATCTGAAGATATTCCCTCTAAAATTGCAAATTACCCAGTAGTGGTGAACATATTTAATATCTGACACCTGATTGTACTTAGTTAACAATTCATATAGATAGTTGGTTCTACTCCCTGTCCATCGCTATAGCTTCACTTCATGCCGTTTTACACTTGACTGTTGCACTCTATTACATACCTTTCATGGTTAATTCTCAGTGGCAACATAAGCTTCATGGCATTCCCAGTGTAGTGTTAAACGTATCGTCATTAATTTCCAGGTTTGGACATTCTGCCTTCTAAAGTGACACTGGTGAACAGTATTGTAAACTGATACTGGAGAAAAATTCGGTATTTTATGTCTCTTTATGGCTAGATGAGTCTCGATAAGACATGCAAGCATTGTTTTGTTAAATGTGGGTTCAAATTAAGATCATGAAAATAAACTCATCATGTCATTTAATGGGTGTGATAATACTTTTGAAGTGTCACTTATTGTAATGAAGTTTAATTTACAGGCATTAGGGACTGTCTCATCTCTAATAACATGTTTTCCAATATTTCTTGTGCTGTGGTGTCACTTTACATTTGGATTGTTTGCCATAATAAGAAATGTTCTTTGTAGTGGCTCTTGTGATACCATTACATATAGTCAAACGCCTATAGTCCACAGAGTTTCGGCATTTAGAGGACTACATTCAGGAGTGGCCCACATTTTTTGCTGTCAAGTGTACCCAGACAGATAAAGAAACAAACTGAAAGAGACAGCCATCCACATGACTTCATCTCAAGTTTATTATAGAAGAGCAGTGCTTTTACCAGCAGTACATGGACTCATTTAAAATCTGGAGAAGAAATTTGATTGAAACAAGAATTTCTTATCTTCGATCGAAATCAACTTACCAATTCACTGTGTCAGGAGAATTTCGATAAGCTATCCCAACGAAAGTTAGTTAGAGAATAGGGTATCGCAAACTGTACTTGAAGCAGAGTACACATTATCGTTTGAGAAATGGTGTTATCTGTTAAAGCCTCTCCTCCCTGCTAATCTTCTGGTGATTTTTTTATGCTTGTGACAAGAACTTCTATCAAAACACACAGTATCTTTTACCTTTTGCGTGTAGCAGTATCAACATGTGATGCTGAGAGGTGATTTTGCACAATGAAACAAGTGAAGACTTACTTCCCAAACACAATAGGCAATGAAAGGTTGACCAGGTTAAGCTTCATGTCAATACAGTGTCCTCTTCCTTTACAGTAGAAGATGCCTTACATACCATGGCAAAAGAAGGGATTCCAATAGTTTTGCTGTAGTTATCAAATCAAGTTCTATGGTATTTATATGTACATAAGAAAAATTTAATATTTTTGAAGAAAATTAGTGACAAATTCCAATTTCATAAAAAAATATTTTTGACTAATTGTGTAAGAAGTCCATCTTTTATACAAAAAATGAATGTTTAGTTGACAGATGTATCCAATCTTCAGTGAATACTCTGATTTGATATGATATATACAGGGTGGTCCATTGATCGTGACCAGGCCAAATATCTCACGAAATAAGCGTCAAGCGACAAAACTACAAAGGACGAAACTTGTCTAGCTTCAAGGGGGGAACCAGATGGCGCTATGGATGGGCCGCTAGATGACGCTGCCATAGGTCAAACGGATATCAACTGGGTTTTTAAAAATAGGAATCCCCATATTTTTTTACATATTCATGTAGTTCGTAAAGAAATATGAATGTTTCAGCTGGACCAGTTTTTATGCTTTGTGATAGATGGCGTTGTATTAGTCATAAACATATGGCGCACAATTTTAGACGAACAGGTAGGTTTTTTAAATTAAAATACAGAACGTAGGTACGTTTGAACATTTTATATCGGTTGTTCCAATGTGATACATGTACCTTTGTGAACTTTTCATTTCTGAGACCGCGTGAGGTTAAAGCATGATTACCTTTAAATACCATATCAATGCAATAAATGCTCAAAATGATGTCCGTCAACCTCAATGCATTTGGCAACACGTGTAACGACATTCCTCTCAACTGCGAGTAGTTCGCCTTCCGTTATGTTCGCACATGCATTGACAATGCGCTGACCCATGTTGTCAGGCGTTGTCGGTGGATCACGATGGCAAACATCCTTCAACTTTCCCCACAGAAAGAAATCCTGGTACGTCAGATCCGGTGAACGTGCGGGCCATGGTACTGTGTTTCGACGACCAATCCACCTGTCATGAAATATGCTATTCAATACCGCTTCAACGGCACGCGAGCTATGTGCCGGACATGCATCATGTTGGAAGTACATCGCCATTCTGTCATGCTGTGAAACATCTTGTAGTAACATCGGTAGAACATTACGTAGGAAATCAGCATACATTGCACCATTTAGATTGCCGTCGATAAAATGGGAGCCAATTAACCTTCCTCCCACAATGCTGCACCATGCATTAACCCGCGGAGGTCGCTGATGTTCCACTTGTCACAGCCACCGTGGATTTTCCGTTGCTCAATAGTGCATATTATGCCGGTTTACGTTACCGCTGTTGGTGAATGACGCTTCGTCGCTAAATAGGACGCGTGCAAAAAATCTATCATCGTCTCGTAATTTTTCTTGTGCCCAGTGGCAGAACCGTACACGACGTTCAAAGTCGTCGCCATGCAATTCCTGGTGCATAGAAATATGGTACGGGTGCAATCGATGTTCATGTAGCATTCTCAACGCCGACGTTTTTGAGATTCGCGATTCTCGCGCAATTTGTCTGCTACTGCGGATTAGCCGCGACAGCAGCTGAAACACCTATTTAGGCATCATCATTTGTTGCAGATCGTGGTTGACGTTTCAAATGTGGCTGAACACTTCCTGTTTCCCTAAATAACGTAACTTTCCGGCGAACGGTCCGGACACTCGGATGATGTCGTCCAGGATACCGAGCAGCATACGTAGCACACGGCCGTTGGGCATTTTTATGACAATAGCCATACATCAATACGATATAGATCTTTTCCGCAATTGCTAAACGGTCCATTTTAGCACGGGTAATGTATCACGAAGCAAATACCGTGCGCACTGGCGGAATGTTACTTGATACCACGTACTTATACGTTTGTGAGTATTACAGCGCCATATATCACAAAGCTAAAAAAGTGATCCAAGTAAAACATTCATGTTTACTTACGTACTACTCGAATATGTAAAAAAAATGGGGGTTCCTATTTTTAAAAAAACGCAGTTGATATCCGTTTGACCTATGGCAGGGCCATCTAGTGGACCAACCATAGCGCCACCTGGTTTCTTCCTTCAAGCTAGACGAGTTTCGTTCTTTGTAGTTTTTTCGTTTGATGCTTATTTCGTGAGATATTTGGCCCGGTCACTATCAATGGACCACCCTGTATAGTGTAAGAAATTTCATTTGTTGTACAACATTAGAATACGCAATAAAACGCTAGAAATGACACACCCCCCGAATGAAATATCCGAATGGGATGGAAATCGGTCGACGTGATGCGCATGTACCGAGAAAGAAATGGTTACAATTTCAGAAAAATTAGACGAACTATTCAAAAGAGAGAGCTTTTCAGTTTGAGTAAGTCAGTAACACGTTGGTCGACTTCTGCGCAGGGTGTCTCCACACATGTCCTTGTATTGTCTTCAGTGATGAGTCTCGCTTCGAATTGAGCCCCAGTGATCAGAGAAGACTCGTCTGGGGAAGCCCCGGACAGCGGTGGAATACAACCTGACTGTCACCCGCTACACGCCCCGACAGTCAGAAGTGGTGTCCTGAGCAGAACCCTTCCAGTTATTATCCACGGCACCCTTACAGCACAGAGACACGTCGATGACATTCCATGCTCCGCTTTGTTGCCCTTCATGGCAAGCAGTCCGGGGCTTCCATTTCAGCAAGACAATGTCCGCCCGCACAGAGCGAGAGTTTCTGCTGCTTGTCTCCATGCTTGCCAAATCCTACCTTGTCCAGTAAGGCCGCCGGATCTCTGCCCAATTGAGAACCCCTGGAGCTTTGTGCAAAGGCCCAGGGCCCTCCAACAAGATCGAGATTTTGACGACCTAACGCCTCAGTTGCACAGAATTTGCCACGCTGTTCCTCAGGACATCCAAAAACTCAATCAGTCAATGCCAAGCGGAATGACTGTTTTTTAAGGGCTAGATGTGGGCCAATGTGTCACTGATTTTCTCAGTTTGTGAAGCTGTGTCTTTCGAATAAACTGTCCAATTTTTCTGAAATTATGATCATTTGTTTGTCTGTAGATGTACATTATGTCTGCCGACTTCCGTCCCATTCGTATAGTTCTTTCGAGATGCTTAGTGTAAAGTGGCAGGGATTTTTTGTTATTGCTTCCTTATTCTTGAATTGAGAACAACTGTGTGAGGAGAAATGACAAGTTTAATGTCCCAATATTTCTCACCACATTACATCTTTGCACACAGTTTTCAAGTCGCCAACATAAAAACAGCGCAATGGATAATGCATCTTGCCAACTTCAAAAGTGAAATAAATTTATACACAACAATGTTAAATATCAACTCTCGAAAGAACATTAATCTTAAGTACAATATTATGAAAGTTTAATTGGAAGTTCCTTTACATTAATCCTAAGCGCAATAATATGAAAGCTTAATCGGACATTTCTTTACAAAATTGCTCATACACATACGTTATGATGTGGCGATATACAGGCGCATGGTTGGAGCAGCGTGCATATTATAGTGCCCTCTCAGTTCTCGCAGGAACAATTAACTAATCTGGCTGGTTCGTTTCTCCACAGTTGAAGCTAAACGTTGCTACAGCTAATTTTAGCTGGAGTGCAGCCGCTGTGAACGCAGGGTCCACACCAATTTCTTCTCTGCATGGTACGGAGCGTTAAGCGCTCCATTCTGCACTTGACGCCAGTTCAGAGAAGAGTCCTCATACCAAATTTCTCTCTTGTCCTACTGATGGCCGAACTACCTCCTTCCACTTGGGTTCCTTTTTCACATCACGGCTTTTTCCGACCAATAAGAGCGTTCCTCTTTTTTTATAGAAACACCCTCTACCAATCGCAACGTCCCTTCTATCAAACTGCATCGAGACTTCAGTAGTTTTCTCCTATCTATGAGTTTCCGCCAATCGGACGTTTTGTGCCCGTTCTAGAAGGCTTAAAGTACATTGACCTTCCCATGTGTCGCACTCGCTGGACGAAAACGCATCACTTGCTTTTGTTTGTCTCCTGTTGGAATTTCGAAACGCAGTTTTCTACAGCTTCTTCTCTGCCCTTGTACCGATGCCCTCGCTACGGGTGGCCCTCCAGCTCCAGTCACCTGGCCTGGGCTCGCTGTCGTCTTTCCTGCCACCCCTTTAAGTGGTCGCTGGCGTAACTTCCGGCTTTTCAAAACTAAAAGCGACTCGACTCACATTCCCTGTTCTACCTTCCACTCAAAGACATGCATTGTATAGGAATGGTGTGTTAATTACTGTCGATTGACTGCCATACCTTTTTGCATTACATATTGATAGGCAAATGTTCTCATAACTGTCGTTTTACGTTACGTGTCATCTTCACCTTCTCATTGGAACTTGTAAAGGTCTCAAAGGTCTGAATCTGACCATTTATTCTGCCACCTTACAGTAGTTGTTTCTTTTTGTCTTAGAGTGTATTTTTAGTTAAACCGGTTAGCTCAGTTTATAGTTTGTCAATTGCTATCATGTAAAGATAAATTATATATAAGACATCTACATAACAAATTGTGTGACTGAACTATGTATTAAGTATTTCTTTAATCTAATCAAAATATTCAAAATAATTATTTTAATTCTTAATCTTTCGGTTAGCAGTTTTTATTCTTTCTCATGTTTATGAGCATCTTCAAACTGCAATGGATTTAAGTTCTAGAAACAATAACATAAAAATTATTTTTTTGTTACTTTTTTAGCAGTACTTACCTTTATCAGGGGAAAAGCTACTTATTTCTCTAGCAGACATTATTTAAGTTTAATGTTGTTTTGCGTAAGATTTCGACAATATGCTTAGTTCAGCGATATTTACGGTGGAAGGCGACTACCGATCATCATTTTGTGTTATTCCCTATGCACAAAGATGGGTCACTTGTGAAACGGCGATATGTCACGTCTTCAAGTTTTACTACAAGAACCATTTTCTGCTGTGAAACATCTTAATCGTAATATCTTTGGAACAAAGAGTCCAATCTTCACCGCTCTAACGTACTTGTGAGTGAACAGCATAGCATATAACCGACAACATATGTTGTATACCGAAGAAGAGTTTAGTAGTATCGAAGATTGTATTTTAATTCGTTTGGAGATAGAGTGAAGTCATCACACAGCCAAATAAAGAAATTTTAATTGTGAATTTGTATAGTTCTCATATATATACATTTTAGTTTTCAGAATAAATGAAAAATATGAGCCTTTTTAAAGTCCTCTTAAACAAATCGGACTCGCCCATTTGACAAAATCCTCGTTTTGTGCTTGTTTGGATAGTTTTAAACCCGTTAGCAAGAATGCCAAACGAATTCTCTACCGCCTGTCGACCACGAAAGAGCCGATAGCTGAAAATTTTCACATCGTGGTTTACTCCTTTGTTTGGGTATGGCTTTCATTAGGTTTTCCTTCAAGAGGAATCCTTTGTGTCCAAGAAATGCAAATGGCAAGCAGATATCTGTAATATTAGAGAAACTTGTTGGGTGAGCAAATTATATCTCTTATTTTCCACAAACTTCCCAGAATCTGTTTCTATTAGTACTCCCCATTAGGATATTCTTCCATTAGCTCCAGAATGTACGTAAATAAACTCATAATTTGCATCGACCATAGCAAAAAGAACAATACTGTAGAATCGTTTATAAATAAAAAAGAATAAACCACTTCCAGGAGGCTGGCATATCGTTATGTCTTTCATCAATAATGCTGGTACAGTTTTCAACTTGCCAGTACTTTTTCACGTCTCTCGCTATGTTCATCCAGTTTGAACTGGAAAAGAAGATAATTATTGTAAAAATAATTAAAAAAACATTATGTGGTAATGAATCATGACAAGTGAAAGCTGTGTGTAGGATCTAAAACTCGAATCCAGGACCATTGCTTTTCCATGGCAACCGTGTTACAGAGGAGCTAGTTATGTGGAGATTGAAGAAGAGTGTTCATGGAGTTCGGAAGGTAAACGAGACCTGTGAGTCGTGTTCATGTGGTGGCGTCGGTAGCGTAGTTGCACTGGTCCGTGTTCGAGGCCTGGGTCGGCACGCTGTTGCAAGATGCCATGATTCATCAACCCAGAGAATACTTCGTACTGAGTAAAAATAATTCCACTGAGTAAAACTAAATCCATAAAATTTATGTTTTACTAACAAAAAGTATATGCACCCCTTATGCCGGAGCGTTGCGAGGGCGGGGTTAACACCCCATCGAAATGATGTCAAAGAAGAGAAAAAATTTGCCTTTTGCGAGATTTCAACTACGCAGTGATTCATACAACTTTTAAACCACCCTCGCGTCGACTGAAATTACACTTCACGACTCTTATCGCTTTAAAAGTGGTATTTTTTAGAAATGTTTTAAAAACTACATTTTTGCCTCAATATTTTTGTTTCAGGAGCGTGGCGCTTCTTCAGGAAGATCTGAAGATAGTTTACTCACAGTTTCAACAGGTCAAAGTTCAGGTACAAATGACGCACCTGGGCCAAGTACTCCACATTTGAGTACAGGAAGAAGGGGTGTAAACAGGAGAAAGAAGATTGCATGGCCTTTGAACAAGAAGCAAGAAAATTTCTTGGACGTTGATACGTCTGTTCTGACCAGTCAGAGTAAGTTCAGAGCATTTGGGAACAATGTGGCATTCCAGATGGAGGATATGGACCAGCGTGATTGCACAAAGATTAATATCTGAGGTTCTGTTCTTTGGAAAACTAGGGAATTCGAAAGCCTTTTCTATGATAGTTACGAATCTGATAAAACATCACAATTACATCGACAACTGTGAGCTGTCAAGTTAATATTTCGCAGATACAACTATTCAGACTCACCCGTTCACCCACAACCTATATTGACCCATTTCATTCACATTATTTCCCATATTTCAGTGGAGCCCCTTCCCAACAACCTCCTACAGAAAACGTTCGTGGCCTCAACATGCATCTGCTCATACTAAGTCTCCAAATACAGCAAGGGAACTACCCAAGTGCGTCACATGCTGACAATCAGCTTTTTCACACAAGCACATAATACCTCTTCTAATGACGGAATTAACCGTCAAGAGATCAAGAAGAACTCGGTTTTGTTCTGGATAATGTTGCAAATAACGAACAGTGAAATCTGTAGCTTTTAATGGCATGCAGTCTTAATTTTTAACATTTTCAGAATCTTGTAATTTGCACATTAAATCGTCGATAAATATTGTGCTAATGCAGGCTGCTAAACGTTTCACGTAGGCCCAAGACATATATAACTAACTCTGTCCGAACAGGCCTCGGAAGGCTCAATGGTACCGAATGACCGCCGTGTCGTCCCCAGCTGACAGGTGTCACAGGATGCTGATATGGAGGGGCATCTGGTCAGTTTTCACCTAACTCCGGAGATAAATTAACATTTAATGTTTTGATGAACTGATAATTGCACAGTTTGTGGAATACATACACTGACCTGTATTATATTTCATTAGATTAGCATGTAAAATGTTAACATTTGAAACACAGAGGAACATTGCATTACTTTCAGCCTGTATCAAAATTTGAACTGTTGGGCTTTGACTCATTACCTGAGTATTCGCTGCTATGTAGCCTTTTAACCTCAAGCAGTGTGACAGCCATTACTCCATTACGATTTCTCTTTAAGTTCAATTCCGGGACAGTTTCGCAAGACGGCGTCTGTTGAGATTTGAATGAAAAGAAATGTAAAAAATAAAACAGCGAAATGCAGGGATCCATGTTCGACTCCTGTTCAGACCCACAGTTCTGCCGTGCTTCAATTGTCTCACTACAAAATTTATGTTTCCACCAAAACTTGAATAACCTTTTCTTATTTCGATTTGCTACGATCAGTATGTATAGCACTTTCTCCACTATTTTATATATATAACTTTTGAGTGATAATCGATAGTAAGTTCAGTTTAATACGAAGGTATTTCAATCATGGTACACTTCCCTTTAAGAAATCTTCCTTGCGAACATCTAAATTAGCTGAGCATGTTTCTGGTACAAAGCTTCTGAGCGTTTGAGCCGATATCGCACAATTGAGCTTCAGGTTCTCATAGTTTCTTCCACTGGCTAAAAACTGAAATGTGGTAACAAGTTGTTCAAAAAATGTTCGAATTGGTTCTGAGCACTATGGGACTGAACATCTGAGGCCATCAGTCCCCTAGAACTTAGAACTACTTAAACCTAACTAACCTAAGGACAACACACACAGCCATGCCCGAGGCAGGATTCGAACCTGCGACCGTAGCAGTCGCTCGGTTCCCGACTGAAGCGCCTAGAACCGCTCGGCTATAGCGGCCGCCTAACAAGTTGTTCTTTAGGAGAAATAGATTCCCTCGTCCTAATATCTTGGTCTTGAATAAGAATGGAAACATGTGCAAGTAGGTCTTAAACAGTTTTTATAATCTTGTGGATCGTTGGCGGCTAGTTGTGACAATAAAGAAGTATGACCAAATTCGCATTAGTAACTACTTCTTAGGCCACAAGCGAGGAGGTTTTCTTTTTTTTCCTTTTACTTAGTCAAAAAAACAGCACCACACACAGTTATAGCTGGCTCAAAATCCATTGAACAAATGGCACTGTACCAACACGCTCGGTCTGAGGCTGGACAGTGTATGGAGCACCAACTCCAAGGTGTGGGGTTCGCCATTGGGGTTGGGATCAAGTACTTATTAACTAACTTGTTCGACTGTCTATGGGGGCTTTGCTCCCTCTATGATCTGAACATTTCGTTCTTATTGTTTCCTCTTGATTCTTGTAAGAATTGTACACTATCGGCGTTTCCCTACAACTTACTTCAGCTTTCCTCAGAATTTCGAACATCTTGCGCCATTTTACGTTGCTTTTTCTTGGTCAGTAACCCTATTAAACGTATTTTGATGTTTCTAAGTCTTCATTCCATGATCAGTCTCAAGGTCAGAACTACCCCTTGGTGCACTCAACAACACAATTAGTTTAAACTGGGACGAAAGGGCTCCAAGGAAGACATGTGAGCGTCTTTCGTGTGTGCGGTCCCTGTACAGGAATAGCTAGCTGAGTGGGCAAGACAAAGGCGCGACTCTGCCCGTATAAGCGGGCCAGCAGGGACCGCCGTCTGCGTCTGTGGCTGCCTTTTACGGCATTCCGCGCGCCCAGCGCTGACACACACACACACACACACACACACACACACACACACACACACCCGCCCGCTGCGTCTACATTTGGCCATTATGCTGATGAGCGAACCCCCAGTCCCTGACAACTCGCGACGTCTGCTTTGTAAACCAGCCGGGAAGCACGCTGATAGTGCGGCGCAGCGAACTAAAGGCAACGCGTTTACAAGCAGCTCGTTGCTTTCCATAAACGAAGGAAAAATCGCTGAATCAGAAATGACTCCGAAAATCGCAAAGTATGGTGTAGAAAAATTTCCGTTACCAGTCACAATAAAAGGTTTATTTATTTGTCACACGACCGGTTTCGGGCTTGCGCCCATCCTCAGGTCTTTATACATTCATGTATGATTGCAGGTTGTATCGTATTTCACAAACAAAAGACGACGGCATGAAATGGCGCACACAAACTATAATAACCAAAAAAAAAGCTTCCGGATTTAACAAAACACACAAAATTCATATACATGAATGTATAAACACCTGATGATGGGCGCAAGCCCGAAACAGGTCCTGTGACAAATAAATAAACCTTTTATTGTGAGTGGTAGCGGAAATTTTTCTGCACCCTGTAAAGGAACAGTCACGGAGTTCAACAGCATCCACTATGAATAAAATTCATCAAATCGCAAAGTAACTGGCACGAAACTTGAGTATTTTAACGTCACCGCCCGTTAATTAGAATTTATTTATTTTACTTGTAATTAATAGGAAAAGCAATTTTTGGTTGTAAACTATTTTGTTTTAAAATGAAAAGCAATGGCGGCAACGTTAAAAGGGTCCGGGGCCGCTTTCCTTAAATGACTGACATACTTCAGAACTATTACGAAAGTTAATGCAATTTCTTCTGAAAGTAGCAACGGCCCACAGTTTTGCCTTGGTGAGCAAATCTTTTAGTAAAGTTTGTTACTGACCGTGAATTTAAATACGTTTCCTTGCCGAAATTAGTATTAAACTGATTATCGGACTTCGTAATATTTCAATGATTGCAGGTTGTATCGTATTTCACAAACAAAAGACGACGGCATGAAACGGCGCTTACAAACTATAATAACCAAAAGAAATGCTTCCGTATTTAATAAAATACACAAAATTATCCATCTATAAAAGAAGGACAGGCTTATAAATGAAATGTTATTAAACTTCAACAGTACATTTTAAAGAAATAAATGTCATCTTACACTACTCCGCACAGCCCAATATTTAATACAAAAGATCCTCTACATGAAACACGCGATATTCAACTTGCACGCTCTTGATATTCTGATTTATAATATCACATCCAGTTGTAAATAATTAAGTAACAGTCCAAGAAAGACTCCTACGACCAATTCATCGAATCCACAGTCTTAATTGGGAAACATGCATCAAGCTAAGCGAGAGAGACAAGCACAATGACCAAAAAAAAAAGAGTAAAAGGGTATAGCAAAAAAGAAAAGAGAGTGGTACCCTTGCTTCACGACTGTTTCTACTGATTACACATTATGATCTTCGTATGATCATCGATATATTATCCAGAGGTGTCTGGCCTAGTTATATTACTTTGGGTAAATTTCGTGTAAGAGGTAGGGACATTATAGTGTGTTATTACCACAATAGTGTAGACTTTTTTTTCTTCGCGTGGATTTGAAAGTTCAGCCGTAATCTACTCTATGTGATCAAAAGTATCCGGACACCCCCCAAAACATACGTGTTTCATATCAGATGCATTGTGCTGCCATCTACTGCCAGGTACTCCATATCAGCGACCTCACAAGGGAACCTCCCCATCGCACCCCCCTCAGATTTAGTTATTAAGTTGGCACAGTGGATAGGCCTTGAAAAACTGAACTCAGATCAATCAAGAAAAGAGGAAGAAGTTGTGTGGAACTATGAAAAAATAAGCAAAATATACAAACTGAGTAGTGCATGCGCAGGATACGCAACATCAAGGATAGTGTGAGTTCAGGAGCGCCGTGGTCCCGTGGTTAGCGTGTGCAGCTGCGGAATCAGTGGTCTTTGGATCAAGTCTTCCCTCGAGTGAAAAGCTTACTATCTTTATTTTCGCAAAGTTGTGATCTGTCTGTTCGTTCATTGACGTCTCTGTTTGCTGTAATAAGTTTAGTGTTTGTGTTTTGCGACCGCACCGCAAAACCGTGCGTTAGTAGACGAAAGGACGTGCCTCCCCAATGGGAACCGAAAACATTTGATCGCAAGGTCGTAGGTCAACCGATTCCTCCACAGGAAAACACGTCTGTCATATTCTATACGACACTGGTGACGGCATGTGCGTCACATGACAGGAATATGTTGTCGACCCACCTAACTTGTACACTTGGCGAATGGGTAAAAAGATTCTTCTACCTTGCCCGATTTAGGTTTTCTTGTGGATGTGATAATCACTCCCAAAAACGCGATGAAAACATAAGAGTTTGTCACATAAACTGAAAATAAAAAATTAAACTTTCCACCCGAGGGAAGACTTGAACCAAGAACCTCTCGTTCCACAGCTGCTCACGCTGACCACGGGACCACGGCGCTTCTGAGCTCAGACTAGCCTTGTTGTTGCCTATCTCGCACATGGACTACTCAGTTTGTATATTTTGCTTATTTTTTCATAGTTCCACACAACTTCTTCCTGTTTTCTCGGTTGATTTGTGTTCAGTTTTTCAAGGCCTATCCACTGTGTCAACTTATAACTAAATTTGAGGGGGGTGCGATGGGGAGGTTCCCTTGTCAGTAGTCATTAGACAAAGTGAGAGAGCAAAATGGGGCCTCCGCGGAACTCACGGACTTCGAACGTGGTCAGGTGATTGGGTGTCACTTGTGTCATACGTCTGTACGAGAGATTTCCACACTCCTAAACATCCATGAGTCCACTGTGTCCTATGTGATGGTGGAGTGGAAACGTGTGAAGGGACACGTGCAGCACAAAAGCGTACAGGCCGACCTCGTCTGTTGACTGACAAAGATCGCCGACAGTTCAAGAGAGTCGTAATGTGTAGTAGTCAGACATCTATCCTGCCCATCACACAGGAATTTCAAACTGCATCAGGATCCACTGCAAGTACTATGACAGTTGGGTGGGAGATGATAAAACTTGGATTTCATGGTTGAGCGGCTGCTCATAAGCCACACATCACGCCGGTAAATGCCAAACGACGCCTCGCTAGGCGTAAGGAGCGTAAACATTGGACGATTAAATAGTGGAAAAACGTTACGTTTAGTTTAGCTTAGTAATGTTCCGTAGATCATTTTTACGAATTACAAAATATGTATATACACACATGAATAGTGCTAATATTAATATTACTGAAATTTTTAGTTCTACACATGCAACTACATTTAGAGGTACAAATTCTTTTAAATTTTTTTTTACCAGTACTGAAACAGAAACTAGTCCATGGAATAGAAGGAGTTGTCCAAAAGAAATGATTTTAAGCTAGGTTTAAAACTTGATCTGCTATCTGCCAGACACTTTATGTTGTTGGGCAAATGATCAAAGATTTTTGTTTCTGAATAACGTACGGTCGGCCGAAGTGGCCGTGCGGTTAAAGGCGCTACAGTCTGGAACCGCAAGACCGTTACGGTCGCAGGTTCGAATCCTGCCTCGGGCGTGGATGTTTGTGATGTCCTTAGGTTAGTTAGGTTTAACTAGTTCTAAGTTCTAGGGGACTAATGACCTCAGCAGTTGAGTCCCATAGTGCTCAGAGCCATTTGAACCATTTTTTTGAATAATGTACTCCTTTTTCAGCAACTGACAGCTTCAATAATGGATAGGAAAGGTCATTCTTCCCTCTAGTGTTGTACTTATGAACATCACTGTTCTTCGCGATTTGAGATGGATTATTTATAAAGAATTTCATTAGCTAATATATGTACTCTAATGGTGCAGTTAAAATACCTAACTCCTTGAATAGGTGCTTACATGACGTTCTTGGGTGAACACCACTAATTATTCTCACAGCTCTCTTTTGTGCAATCAATACTTTATGTGTAAGTGGTGAGTTATCCCAGAAAACTATTGTGTAAGTCATTATTGATCGGAAATATGCAAAGTAAGTTAGGAGGCTGATCTGTTTATTACCAAGACTAGCGATTATACGAAGAGCAAAAGAATCTGAACTTAATTGTTTGAGAAGCTCAGTAATATGCTTCTTCAAGTTCAAGTTGTCATCAATGTGAACACCCAAAAATTTGGAGAAATCTACCCCGTTAACTGAGCCCTGTTGATATGCTACATCAATTGTCAGTATGACTCTGTTAGGTGTACAAAACTGGATATAGTGTTTTTTTCAAAATTAAAGAAGAGTCCATTTTCTGAGAATCACTTAATAATTCTTCGAAAGACATCCTTAACAATATCTTCAGCTGCTTTTTCTGGAATGGGATTTATTATAACACTCGTGTCATCTGCAGAAAGTACTAGTTCTGCTTGCTGAACATTTAGTGAGAGGTCGTTCACATGAATAAGGGACAGCAGAGGACCCCAAATTGAATCCTGTGGGACTCCCTTTGTGATAACTCCCCATTCCCTAGAATTTACCACCCTCCCAGCATTATCTGTGTTCTTCAGCATAATTTTTCGCTTTCTGTCCGTTAAGTGTGATTCAAACCAGCTGTGTATATACCATAAAACCTGAGTTTTTCTAAGCGTGTGACATGATCCACACAGTCAAACGCCTTGGAAAGATCACAAAAAATACCAACTGGCGATAATTTGTTATTTAGGGCTTGTACTATTTGATGGGTAAATGTGTAGATAGTATTCTCAGTCGAGTAAACCTTCCAGAATCCGAACTGTGACATGCTGGGCAAATTATTTTCACTTAAATGTGAGACTACTCTTGAATACATAACTTCTTCGAATATTTTAGAAAATGAAGTCAGCAATGAGATTGGTCTATAATTATTTAAGCCAGTCTTGTCCCCTTTCTTATGAAGAGGTTTGACAATTGCGTATTTCAATCTGTCTGAAAAATTCCCTGACCCAGCGAAGCAGTACATATATCACTAAGGACTCCACTTATTAAGTTAGAACAACACTTCAAAATTCTGTTAGAGACTCCATCAACACCACATAAGCTCTTGTTTTTCAGTATATTTATAATTCCATTAATTTCAGTGGGGGGTGTTGGTGCTATTTCTAAAGACCTGAAGTCCTGGAGAGTGACATTTTTAACATATTTTTTGGCTTCTTCAACTGAACCCTTTACCCCTATTTTTGCTGCTACATTCAGAAAGTGATTGTTGAAAATACTTGCAACTTGAGAATTGTCACTCACAACATCATCATTTAGCTTTATTGCTATGGTATGCTGTGCACTGTAAGGCTGCCCCGTCTCCCGTTTGACAATATTCCATATAGTTTTAATCTTATTATTCGCATTATTAATTTCTGCCGGAACACATAAGCTTCTCGACTTCTTAATGACTTTCCTTAAAATATTACAGTATCTTTTGTAATAAGCAAGTAACGTCGGATCATGACTTAGTCTGGCCTGTCCATATATTTCCCTCTTTCTCTTACACGATATCTTAATTCCGTCAGTATTCCATGGCTTACTTGAATTTTTAATGGCTTTTTTGGATAACGTTTCAGGAAAGCAACTCTCAAATATTGAGACAAATTTAAGGTAGAATAAATTGAATTTGGCATCAGAATCATTTTCTATATATACGTCATCCCATTCTACCTGTTCTAGGCTGCTCTTAAAACTCTGTACACTTCGCATCAATAAGCCTCCCTGCCTTATATGAACCTGCCTGAAGCCTGTAAGGTGCTGTATGTGTTACTTCCATTAACTGTGCATCATGATCAGACAGCCCATTAACAACTGGGTACACATTAATTGTTTCTACCTGAGCACTGTCTATGAAAATGTTATCGATAAGTGACCTACTATCCTGCTCCACGCGAGTTGGAAAATTTACAACAGACCTTAGATTGAAACAACCAAATAAAGATTCTAGCTCATTTTTCCTATCCACAGATTTTTAAGAAATCTACATTGAAATCACCACAAACCACTAACTGCTTCTTTGTATCCGACATGTAGCTCAAAAATGCCTCTAGAGTTTTCATAAATAGCTGAAAGTTACCTTGAGGGATCTGTAGATTGTTACAATTACTATAGAAGTATATTGCAGTAGCAACACATAAGAACAAGCTTCAAGCATCTGATCCACACAAAAACTATTTGTTTCAATATTTTTGACTTTGTGTCCAGTTTTTATATAAGTAGCAACACCACCTCTTTCCATGTTGATGCTACATGAATAAGATGCTAATCTGTAATCCCCTAAATTTTACTTCTCCATCCCTGCGGTTACATGGTGTTCAGAGAGACACAAAATATCTATACCTTCAGAATTTGCCCCATTTTCTAGGCATACAAGAAGCTTATCTATCTTATTTTTCAATCCTCTAATGTTCTGATGAAACACATAAATTTTATTTCTTTGGTTACTGCTACAGACATTATGGCACTGTTCTCTGTTAATCTCTTTCAATACTCTCTGTCTGTAACCTGACTCTAACCTAAAAAATGTGTCCCTCTGACTCCAGTAATCACAGGTATTTTGTCTTGTGTGCATGTGGCCCCCTTACATTTTCTGCAAGAAGATCAAATAATCTATCCTTCCCCCTCCTATTCGGGTGCAGGCCATGACTAGTGTAACCCCACCTCCCAATTGCATCAACAGGCACAATACAGATGTGAGATTTAGTTTCTGCCAACAGTAAACCCGCCCCCCCCCCCCCCCCAGCTCTTTGTTAACACGGTTGACAGCCGTATTAACCCAGGGCTGGTCATGGCACTGCAAAACATCCGCAAACCCCACACGAGTTTTAGCTGTTGCTGCTCCTATTACATCCAGGTCACACCCAATACTATAGTCCGAATTGCTAACCAGGCTCTTTCCTGCACCTCCTGCGATAAGAACATGGTCCTCGCCATCAAAATCTTTGCGCAAGGCCCCTAGGTTTTCTGTAACCTGGCTAAGCTTAGCACTAGGTTTCACAATGCTTGTGACCTGGTACTCGACTCCTAACCTATCCTGTGGCAACTGGCCTACACGTCTCCCGTGACTGATACCTAACAGCAAGACTCTTTTATTTCTGCTTGACTTTACTCCCGAACTAACATTACAATTGTTACTACGAGTCCTCTACACCCTACTTCGCTCAAAAACTGTTTGAGGCTCTTCTGCTTCAGGTAAAAAATCAAACTGGACTCTAAAGAGTGATTTCTGGGTTTTTCTCCTTCTGACTACGACTTGTTATCTGTTCCCAGCTCCCATTGTCTCTTTCCCCCTTCAACCTAATTCGAAGTACAACATTTCTAGTTCAGCCTGAAGGGCACAAATCTTTTTTTCTCGTTCCACGATTTTCTTTTCACGGCTACATAATCTACAACTCCATTGACGAGCCTCATCTGGCACTATAACAGCTCACCCGCTATAATCACCCTAGTGAAACACCAACCCACCATCGTGACATTTCACTCCCGTTCTCACTAATCTACGACAACGTCCACATTTGTCACACATGACGGCAGATTAAACAATACAAATTACACTACAAACAAAAAACACAAATACAAACAATACAAATTACACTACAAACAATTGCGCTACACCAATTAATAATTAGTAAAAAGTAACTTGGCTTCCGGTGAGGTGAGCAGAGAACTTCTAGAAGTCAGGCGAATGTAGCAGCAGGCGAATGTAAACGCCGCCAAGTTCATTGCTGCCGCAGGTTATAGTGGCGGAAATCACGAAAAGAGTAAGAAACTGAAGAGACTCGATGTTTTATAATGACAGATTTGAACAGTCGCTATCACTGAATTATGTATAAATACTCTAATGGAAACAGAAACACCACTAACGACTTTACTGCACAATATAGAAAATTAATTGTACGGAAATATGTACGGAAGTATAGCAACACAGAAAACACTAACCGAATGCAAACTATACACGTACGATACTCTTCACAATAAAGCTGCACAGACACTACCTGCAAATTATGGAATAATCACATAACTTATTGCGGTCGATAACGAAAACAAGCCCACGCCAACGGCTTGCACTTTAGAACAGTTATCTTTTCACGAAAACTACGCAAGTAAAAGCGAAACCTTCAATATATAAATCACAATAGATACTAATTTACTTATTTAAGCTACAGTATTGCCTTAATAAATTGGAGTGATTTCTGGGGTTTTCTCCTTCTGACTACTACTTGTTACCTGTTCTCAGCTCCCAATGTCTCTTTCCCCCTGCAACCTGTCTAACTCGAGTACAATATTTACGAGCACACTGAGTAAACACACACGCCTGCTCCAAAGAGCTTAGACCAATCAAGAGCTTAGACGAATCACGGTACACAACGTGGCGATCCGAAGGCAGGGTGTGGGCATGGCGAATGCCCGGTGAACGTCATCTGCCATCATGTGTAGTACCAAGAGTAAAAATCGGATGCGGTGGTGTTATGGTGTGGTCGTGTTTTCCATGGAGGGGACTTGCACCCCTTGTTGTTTTGCGTGCTGCTATCACAGCACAGGCCTACATTGATGTTTTAAGCACCTTCTTGCTTCCCACTGTTGAAGAGCAATTCTGGGATGGCGGCTGCATCTTTCAACACCATCGAGCACCTGTTCGTAATGCACGGCCTGTGGCGGAGTGGTTACACGACAGTAACATCCCTGTGACGGACTGGCCTGCACAGAATCCTGACCTGAATCCTATGGAATACCTTTGGGATGTTTTGGAACGCCGACTTCGTGCCAGGCCTCACCGACCTACATCAGTACCTCTACTCAGAGCAGCAATGTGCGAAGGACGGGCTACCATTCTCCAAGAAACCTTCCAGCAACTGATTGAACGTATGCCTACGAGAGTGGAAGCTGTCATCAAGGCTAAGGGTGGGCCAACACCATATTGAAATCCAGCATTACCGATGGACGGCGCCACGAACTTTAAAGTCATTTTGAGCCAGGTGTCCAGATACTTTTGATCACATAGTGTATTTGTATTTTCCCGTGAAAGACGCAAATATCTTCTCAGCGCGCAAGATAAATTATACAGGGTGTCCAGAAAAGGACTCCCTGATTTCAAAATTAAATATCTCGAAAACAAAGATTTATAGAGCAATGCAGTAAACGGTATGTTTATTGTGAAAGCTGTAAGAAGTTTATACAGGAGTTTGAAATAATAGTTACAAAAGCTGCTAACAGATGGCGCTGTAATCGCCATACGTAATGCCTAGTGTAAATAGTGATCCAAAGCCCAGAGCGATCAGTTCCACTATTGAATCGTGAAAGGAGGTTAGCGTACCGAAGGAAGAGATTAAAACCATGTACTCCATTGAACAACGCGTTTTTCTGGTGCTAGAATACCACAGGTTAGAAGAGAGTCCTACGGCAACAAGGCGAAGTTTTCAAGCACGATTTAATGTTCCAAAAGGACCCGATGCGAAAACCATAAGTACGCTCTTCGCAAAATTTCAACGAACAGGCAGCGTAACTGATGATCTAGTGGGGCATGTTGGCCGCAAGCAAACCGCAGCTGCGCCTGAAAATATCGCCACAGTTTCTGGAATTATTCAGCGAAATCCAATGTCATCCGTCCGTAGAATTGCATCTGAGACTGGTTTGAAGCGTTCCAGCATGCAGAAAATACTGAGAAGCAGCCTACACATGTTTCCATTCAAAATTCAAACGCACCAGGCCATACCCGTACGAGCTGTGCAACAAAGGGTTGCCTTTGCTAATCAGATGCTCACAATGATTGATAGTGAAGGATTTGATGTTGGCTGCATCTGGTTTACAGATGAAGCACACTTCCACCTGAATGGACGCGTGAATAAGCAGAACTGGCGATTTTGGGGTTCCGAAAAGCCATATTGGTGTGAAGCGAAACCCCTGTACTCTCCTAAAGTTACTGTGTGGGCTGCAGTATGCAGCAGAGGCATTATTGGCCCTTTTTTCATTCGAGAAACGGTCACTGGTGCACATTACGTTGCAATTTTGGAACAATTTGTCGCCACACAGCAGGCGTTAGAGGATCGACCAGGTACTGAATGGTTTATGCAAGATGGAGCCCGACCACATCGGACCGAACAAGTGTTTCGCTTTCTTGAGGAATACTTCGGGAGTCGAGTCATTGCTTTGGAATATCCCAAATTTACTGGTGCAGGCATGAATTGGCCTCCATATTCGCCGGATTTGACTCCCTGTGACTTTTTTTTACGGGGCACAGTGAAAGACATGGTCTACCCGAAGCATCCCGCCACGCTGGACGAGCTTCAACCGGCGATCTCTGTGGCATGTGAATCCATTTCGGTTGAGACACTACGAAATGTGATGGCGAATTTCATTCTTCGTTTGCGCCACCTCTGTAGTGCCAATGGTGAACATTTTGACAACATTGTGATGTGATTGTTTGCAAAGATTGTTTTCATACGATTATTTCACTTATGTATGCTGATATGAGGTGTACAGCTTACAGCGCCATCTATTAGCAGCTTTTGTAACTATTATTTTAAACTGCTGTATAAACTTCTTACAGCTTTCACAATAAACATGCCGTTTACTGCATTCCTCTATCGATCTTTGTTTTCGAGATATTTAATTTTGAAATCAGGCAGCCCTTTTCTGGACACCCTGTGGTTTGAGTTGAAATGTTTTATTTTATAATCTAGGTAGGAATCGTACACAGGAAGCAGCTATACGGGTAGCGGGGGTGTGTTGTGGAGACTGGATGGTGTTTTTAGGTTAGAGAGTTCAAAATGGTTCAAATGGCTCTGAGCACTAGGCGACTTAACTTCTGAGGTCATCAGTCGCCTAGAACTTAGAACTACTTAAACCTAACTAACCTAAGGACAGCACACACACCCATGCCCGAGGCAGGATTCGAACCTGCGACCGTAGCAGTCCCGCGGTTCCGGACTGAGCGCCTAGAACCGCTAGACCACCGCGGCCGGCGGTTAGAGAGTCTCGGGAAACTGCAGAAAGGGTATCAGTCTAAAAGGGTGCAAGACAAACACGGGAAGGTAGATCTAGAAAGAATCGGTACTGTAGTCGTGAACTGTCGAAGCTGTTAAAGCTAGTTAAAGCCGGAAATAAGTTCAGTCGAATATTTTAGAAAGGACCAAGCCATATTCAGAAAGGATAGACTAAATGCAGTTGGTGGTGGAGTGTTTATTGCTGCGTTTACCTTGCAATGAAATTGAAGTAGATAGTTTCTCTGAGTTAGTATGGATAGAAGTTATACTTGACAACCAGATTAAATTAATAATTGTTTACTTTTACCAATCACCCGACTCAAACGATAGAGTTGCTGAACAGTTCAAAGAAAATTTGAGTCTCACTTCAAATAGGTACCCTTTCACACAATTAAAGTTGGTGATGACTTCAATCTTCCCTCGATACGTTGGCGAAAACACACATTTAAAGTCTGTGGTAGGAGTAAAATGCCGCCCGACCCTCGTTCTGAGTGCGTTCTCAGGAAATTATTTTAAACAATTAGTTCAGGTGCCCATTTTAAGTGTTAATGGTTGTGAAAACATACTTGATACCAATTCGATTCTACACAGAGTACGCGAAAGAACTTGCCCCCCTTCTAACAGCCGTGTAGTGCAAGTCTCTAGAGGAACGGAAGGTTCCAAATGATTGGAAAAGAGCACAGGTAGTTCCAGTTTTCAAGAAGGGTCGTCGAGCAGATGCGCAAAACTATAGGCCTATATCTCTGACATCGATCTGTTAGAACCTGTTTTTTGCTTGCGTATCATGTCATTAACGTAGACAGATGTATGTATTGCGAATACATAGAAAGAAGGATCCTTTATTGTATGATTATATGAAAGCGGAACAAACACTGGTAGCAGTTACTTCTGTAAAATATCTGCGAGTATGCGTACGGAACGATTTGAAGTGGATTGATCATATAAAATTAATTGTTGGTAAGGCGGGTGCCAGGTTGAGATTCATTGGGAGAGTCCTTAGAAAATGTAGTCCGTCAACAAAGGAGGTGGCTTACAAAACACTCGTTCGACCTATACTTGAGTATTGCTCATCAGTGTGGAATCCGTACCAGGTCGGGTTGACAGAGGAGATAGAGAAGATCCAAAGAAGAGCGGCGCGTTTCGTCACAGGGTTATTTGGTAAGCGTGATAGCGTCACGGAGATGTTTAGCAAACTCGAGTGGCAGACTCTGTAAGAGAGGCGCTCTGCATCGCGGTGTAGCTTGCTCGCCAGGTTTCGAGAGGGTGCGTTTCTGGATGAGGTATCGAATATATTGCTTCCCCCTACTTATACCTCCCGAGGAGATCACGAATGTAAAATTAGAGAGATTCGAGCACGCACGGAGGCTTTCCGGCAGTCGTTCTTCCCGCGAACCATACGCGACTGGAACAGGAAAGGGAGGTAATGACAGTGGCACGTAAAGTGTCCTCCGCCACACACCGTTGGGTGGCTTGCGGAGTATAAATGTAGATGTAGTTGTAGATGTAGACCTGTTTGCAACAAATAACCGTGAGCAAATAGGGAGCATCATGACGGTATAGGGATTAGTGACCACAAGGTTGCTCTAGTGAGACTAGAACCTGTTACTGTTCCGGCGTAACGACAAGAGCCGGCACGAAGATCAAGAACGATGCAGCAGAGAGGGCTGTGAGAAGACGTCAGACAATAGCACGCTGACTAGGACGTCACCACGACAGTAGCGGCGCCTACACGAAGAGAACAGAAGAGTGCGCTGCCTAGCCTCGGTCGCACAGGTAGACCCGGACTAGAAGAGAGCACTAGAAGAGCCGTGGCTTGTGATCCATAGGAACTTGTGTAATTAACTTGCATGGACATTGTATGTAGCGAAGGACATTGATTATTTGCAAGTCGCCAATTGCTTGCGACAACTCGTTGTAAATACAAAGTTAAGTATTGTCAATTCAGTTACTGTAAAAAAACTCCATTAATATGATTTGCTTGTTTGTTTAGCTATCCGAGGAAACAACTTCCATGGCACCCTATAAGAGACGAGTGGACAGGATCGCACAGTTACATCAAAACCCATCAAAAATAAACGCAAAATACATCTGTTTAAAAAAGTAGATCAAAATTCGCTTGACACCTTCCTAAAACACAGTCTCCATTCCTTCCAATCCGACTACGTAAGCGTAGACTCTATGTGGTTTAAATTCAAAGAAATTGCATTGAGGGCAGTTGCTAGATATACGCCAATTAAACTAATATGAAATGCTTCTGATCCCCCATGGTACACACAGCAGGTCAGAACAGTGTTGCAGAAGCAACGAAAAGACCACGCC
Organism: Schistocerca americana; assembly: GCF_021461395.2. Classification (NCBI taxonomy): domain Eukaryota; kingdom Metazoa; phylum Arthropoda; class Insecta; order Orthoptera; family Acrididae; genus Schistocerca; species Schistocerca americana. The sequence goes on from NC_060121.1 coordinate 155,431,156, forward strand.
AGATTTCAGAGAACGCAAAACCCCCAAGACTGGCAAAGTTTTACACAAGCTCGAAACTTAGCGCGAACGTGAATGAGAGTTGCTTTTAATGCTTTCCACAACGAGACTCTGTCTCGAAATCTGGCAGAAAATTTTAAGAGATTCTGTTAGCATGTAAAGTACACCAGCAGAAAGACACAATCAATACTCTCACTGTGCGATAACAGTGGTGATGTTATTGATGACAGTGCCATTAAAGCAGAGTTATTAAACATACACTACTGGCCATTAAAATTGCTACATCAAGAAGAAATGCAGACGATAAACGGGTATTCATTGAACAAATATATTATACTAGAACTGAAATGTGATTACATTTTCACGCAATTTGGGTGCATAGATCCTGAGAAATCAGTACCCAGAACAACCACCTCTGGCCGTAATAACAGCCTTTATACGCCTGGGCATTGAGTCAAACAGAGCCTGGGTGGCGTGTACAGGTACAGCTGCCCATGCAGCTTCAACAGGATACCACAGTTCATCAAGAGTAGTGACTGGCGTATTGTGACGAGCCAGTTGCTCGGCCACCATTGACCAGGCGCATTCAATTCGTGAGAGGTCTGGAGAATGTGCTGGCCAGGGCAGCGGTCGAACATTTTCTTTATACAGAAAGGCCGGTACAGGATCTGCGACATGCGGTCGTGCATTATCCTGCTGAAATGTAGGGTTTCGCAGGGATCGAATGAAGGGTAGAGCCACGGGTTGTAACACATCTGAAATGTAACGTCCACTGTTCAAAGTGCCATCAATGCGAACAAGAGGTGACCGAGACGTGTAACCAATGGCACCCAATACCATCTCGCTGGGTGATACGTCAGTAAGGCGATGACGAATACACGCTTCCAACGTGCGTTCACCGCGATGTCGCCAAATACGGATGCGACCATCATGATGCTGGAAACAGAACCTGGATTCATCCGAAAAAATGAAATTTTGCCATTCGTGCACCCAGGTTCGTCGTTGAGTGCACCATCCCTGGCGCTCCTGTCTGTGATGCAGCGTCAAGGGTAACCGCAGCCACAGTCTCCGAGCTGATAGTCCATGCTGCTGCAAACGTCGTCGAACTGTTCGTGCAGATGGTTGTTGTCTTGCAAACGTCCCCATCTGTTGACTAGGGGATTGAGACGTAGCTGCACGATCCGTTACAGCCATGCGGATAAGATGCCTGTCACCTCGACTGCTAGTGATACGAGGCCGTTGGGATCCAGCACGGCGTACCGTATTACACTCCTGAACCCAACGATTCCATATTCTGCTAACAGTCATTGGATCTCGACTAACGCGAGCAGCAATGTCGCGATACGATAAACCGCAATCGCGATAGGGTACAATCTGACCTTTGTCAAAGTCGGAAACGTGATGGTACGCATTTCTCCTCCTTACACGAGGCATCACAACAACGTTTCACCAGGTAACGCCAGTCAAGTGCTGTTTGTGTATGAGAAAATGGTTCAAATGCCTCTGAGCACTATGCGACTTAACTTCTGAGGTCATCAGTCGCCTAGAACTTAGAACTAATTAAACCTAACTAACCTAAGGACATCACTCACATCCATGCCAGAGGCAGGATTCGAACCTGCGACCGTAGCTGTCGCTCGGTTCCAGACTGTAGCGCCTAGAACCGCACGGCTGTGTATGAGAAATCGGTTGGAAACTTTCCTCATGTCAGCACGTTGTAAGTGTCGCGACCGGCGCCAACCTTGTGTGAATGCTCTGAAAAGCTAATCATTTGCATATCACACCATCTTCTTTCTGTTGGTTAAATTTCGCGTTTGTAGCACCTCATCTTCGTGGTGCAGCAATTTTAATGGCCAGTATTGTAGTTAGCTAAAACCCCTTCACCAAAAAAGACGAAGTAAATATTCCTGAATTCGAATCAAGAACAATTGCCAACGTGAGTAACTTTAAAGTCGATATCCTCGGTGTAGCAAAGCATTTTAAATCACTTAATGAATGCAAGGTCTCCAGTATAGATTCTATACCAGTCAAATTCCTTTCAGAGTATGCTGATATAATAGCTCCATACTTAGACAATAGCTCGCTCGTCGAAAGATCCGTACCTAATGACTGGAACATTGCACAAGTCACACCAGTACCCACGAAAGGAAATGGGAATTTATTGACAAACAGTCAACACGGATTCAGAAAATATAGTTCTTGTGAAACTCAAGTAGCTCTTTATTCTAACGAAGTAATGAGTGCTATCAACAAGGAATGTCAAATTGATTTCCAGAGGGCTTTTGACACCGTTCCTCACAAGTGACTTCTAATCAAATTGCGTGCCTATGGAGTATCCTTCAGCTGTGCGACTGGATTCGTGAATTTCTGTCAGAAAGAGCGAAGTTCGTAGTAACTGAGGGAAAATCAACGAGTAAAACAGAAGTAATATCTAGCGTTCCACGTGGAAGTGTTGTAGGCCCTCTGCTGTCCCTGTCCTACATAAACGACCTAGGAGACAACCTGAGTGGGCTTCTTAGATTGTTTGCAGATGAAGGTGTCATTTACCGTCTTATAAAATCATCAGATGATCAAAACAAACAGGAAAACGATTTAGACAAGATATCTGTACGGTGAGAAAACTGACAATTGATTCTGAAAGATGAAAAGTGTGAGGTCATCCACATAAGCACTAAACTTAATCCTCTAAATTTCGGTTAGAGAATAAAGTACACAAAACTAAAGGCTGTAAATTCAACTAAATATTTAGGGATTACAGTTACGTATAACTTAAATTGAATCGCTCACACAGATAATGCTGTGGGGAAAGCAAACCAAAGACTACGATTTCTTGGTAGAACACTTACAAAATGTAGCAGGTTTACTAAAAAGATTGCTTGCAGTGCGCTTACCCGCCTCCTTCAGGAGTACTGCTGTGCGGTGTGGGATCTGCATCAGATAGGGTTGACGGAGGACATCGAAGAAGTTCAGGGAGGGACAGCTCGTTTTTTACTATCGCGAAATAGAGAAGAGGGTGCCACGGATATGATGCACGAATTGTGGCAGCAATCATTAAAGCAAAGGCGATTTTAGTTGCGGCGGGATTTTCTCATGAAATGTCAGTCACCAACTTTGTCCTCAGTGTGAAAATATTTTGTTGGCTCCAACCTACATAGGGAGAAAAGGGAGAAATGATCATCATAATAAAATGTTTGCCGCTCGCGGTTCGAGAGTGAAACGGTAGAGAAATAACTTTAAGGTGGTACGATATACCGCCTACCAGGCACTTAGTTGTGTATTACAGAGGAATCATGTAGATGTACATGTAGATGTAAGAGAGTAAAAGTTAATTTTTGTTGTTTCAATGTCGCAAAAACTGTTGTTATACGTTATTGACTAAGAGACGATTCCTAAATCGACGTGAGTGCCATCTGGCCGTGAGCGATGGAAACTAGAAACAGGAAGAAAAGAGAGTAACAGTTTAATTCTGCGATGTCAGCGACAATATAAAAATGCATCTTTTTGTATCTACTGAAAAGCCTTTGCTTACCTCTCTACGCATGGAATGGCAGCAGCGATAAAAACTCCTTTTTTGTAGCCAAATTGTGTACTACTTTGTGAGAGGGAGCAATCCACGTATTGTTAAAAATGAGTTATTGACATATTTAGACATTTCACACTGACGGAAAAAACTGTAACACCGAAAAATAATTAATGATCAGTAATGAAATTTTGGGAATGCATTAGTCTAGGTTACATATTTAAATGATTAACATTGCAACATCACAGGTTAACTAAGTCCTAATCTCCTTTCTCTCCTGTTCCTCCCCCCGCCCCTCTCCGCCAAGCTGCCAAGGATAGGACGTCAAAACATTTAAAAAGTGCGATTTTTCAAATATATGCCTATTTTGTAGTCCACATCTTCCTGAATAGTTTGATGTACAAAACAAATGTATTTGAGGGGTTATAAGGCACGTTATTTGATCTTAAGTGTACCAAGATGCAGCGCCACACCCTTTTGCGCAGCATTATTCTGTCATACGTAAGTGTATTTCGCTCTGTCGAATTTGAATGTTTATATATGCGCCAGAGATTGTCGTATATGAAACAAAGGACTATTGGTATCGATATTTTCTCTGTTGCCATCGATGTGCATTGTTTTGATCGCTGATTTTGTTTGTTCTCTGTCTTGAAAGGCTTGCAGTGTGGTGTTGTGAATTTCGAAACGATTTTCATTTGGCTGTGTTGTTTTGTGTTCATTTGTGGCATATTATCGCACAAGAAGCCTAGACTTCGTTGCTTCAACCGCAAACAACGTCACCAGGGAAACAGATACACAATAAGGGGTGCTACAACAAATGTTACACCAGTGGTCAAGACTGCAACCAAATGTCAATTGCTCGTGGTGAAGAATATCATCACTGGAATTCTCTACCAACTGCTGTAATGGAAACCATCAAACCTGTATTCAGGGACCTTGAAAATGAAACTTATTTTTCATGGTGGTACCCAAAACCCAAATGAAAGTTTTAACCAATGTGTATGGAAAAAATTGCCAAAAAAACATTTTTGTGGGAAGAAATGCACTTTCTGTTGGTGTTTATGATGCAGTTTCATGCTTTAATGATAGTGTGCAAAGCAGGAAATATGTTTTAGAGAAAATGAGAATTAAGCCCGGAGTGAACTGCATCAAAGCTTTGTATGCAGTAGTCAGAGTGCATGTAGTGAAAGCAGATAAATCATTTTTGGAGGTGATAAAATCAAGAAGAGTGCATCACAGGAATATTAAAAGGAAGTACCTGCTTATGGTGCTGGACAGTTTTAAACGAATGCCAAATACAAGAAGAAATTTTAACGGCCGTTTTCCGAAAACACAAAATTCTGTGCTTAGGTACATGTAACATCCAAAATAAATAACCTATTAATTTCAAACTTGGTATGCTTATTAAACAGAAGCTCCTTAATGCAAAATAAAATTTTCGAAATCTATTAAAAACTGTGGTAAAAACTGAGATAATTAAAAAAATTTTAGTTTTTTCTAAGCATGAAGTTTAAAATGTAGCAGCTCATTCATTTTTCATAAACTAAATAAATCCTAGAGTTTCATACACATGTTTGTATGATTTGTATGCTATGCAAAATTCATCGAAGAATCTCTCTTACTTATGAAGAAAAGCAACAAATGCAGCCAATAGTAAGTGAAAAAAATGATGAAATTTCACATGTAAAAAAAATTATTTTGCAATGTTTTTGAACTTCCACTGCTGTGATTGTGAATTCTGAATCCTTCCTGCTCATGCTGACAAAGTTTTATGAATTTATTTGTAAAAGTATAGACAGTGGAAATTAAATTGTCCTGTGGTGTCTCTCCTGCTTCAAGTCAGCCCGTTTGACGTCCAATCCCCCCCCCCCCCGAACGCCCCCCCCCCCACTCCCTCCATTAGCGCCAGGTACGCCACTACAAATATGGAATTCGGGTCCATTGGTAACTGGTTTAAATGCAAACATGCAAACGTGCATGTCATTTTTTGGGATTGAGTTCCATGCCTGTTTCACTTGGTAGGTCAATACAGGGACGGTTAAAGGCCAATGCACACTGTACGTCACAGTACCGTCACGTCACGGAGTACACACACTGTCCGTCATGTCACGGCACAAGTCAATTCAAGTCACGTGATCTCAACTCGCATTGCTGTCCTCAACTGTTCTTCTCGCGGGAATTGCCATCTTCGCTAGATTATTTTCAACTGTTTTTATTCGTGAAATGTACGAACACAAGCGATAGCTTTCATACTTGGATGCTCGAGACCGCATTTGTGCGAAAATGGCATTTATTGGACTCAAATGATTTGCAGCTTGTGGGGATAGTTTGTATACTAGAGAAAGCAGACAGAAGTGCACTACAGCATAAAGAAAGCGCGACGTTTCGAAACAAATGCCATTACGGGTTAGAGAAGGGGAGTTCCACACACTATGCTAGGAGCTTGAGGAAGTGGAATCTGCATTTTAATTTTGGGAAGTCGAGGCATCAGTTTTTTCATTTCTTACGTCAAACTGCACCCGGAATTACAAAAAGGAACACATTGTTACGAGCCGACATCTCATCCCATAAAGACTTTGTTTGTTTTGAGGTTGAATTTAGTTCCTAGTCCAGTGCAAACTTTTGTGCAATAGCCATATTTCCCTCAATACCTTTCCATTCAAGATTTATAGGTTTTCTTTACGTCTTGTATTTGGCTTTTAATACTTGAAGTGCCCCATTTGTACTGGTATTAGGTAGTGAAAACACGTAAATATTGACCACTGACGCTTGCTAAACTGTTCCACACACAATCCAGAGAGCTGCTTAACAATAAATAAGCCTTCAACAGACATGGCGGTATGTATAAAAATCCATTTTATAAATGTAGTAGACGGCAAGTACTTTAGTACGCTCATGGCGTACAGTTGTGACTGCTGACTCACTGCTTCAATTACTCTGTCGTCATTTATCATAAATTTTAATTAAACAAATAACTAAACGAAACAATTTATAACAAATGACGAACAACAAACAACTGATATCAACAACGACGAAACGAAATGATATCTGCGCATGGCAGTGAATCGGGAGGAAATGAGCTTGTGGGTCACGTGATCAGCAACGGACGAATGACGTCAGCCGTCAAAACTTTCCTCCAGAGAAACCTCGACGATGTCGTGACATGACGTGACGCTACGGGACGGCCATTATGGATGCCGCCATTTGAAATGCATTGCAGAATGTTTCGACGGGGCGGGACGTGACGCGGCTGCCAGGGTGAATTTGCCTTAATGCTGCTTGCGGATGACGCTGCAGTTCCCGTCCGATAATGTCCTCCCATATGTGCTGCACTGGAGACAGAGCTGGTGACTGATTAGGCCGAGGCGACATGTTGACACTCTGTAGAGCATGTAGAGTAACAATAGCGGCATGTGGGCGACATTATCGTGTTGTAAACAACTCCCTGAAGTGCTGTTCGTGAATGGCAGCACAATAGGTCGAATCACCAGACTGACGGACAATTTTGCAGTCAGGGTGCGTGGGAAAACCACGAGAGTGCCCCTGCTGTTATGTGAAATCGTATCCCAGACCATAACTCCAGGTGGAGATCCAGTGTGTCATGCAGACAGTTTGGTTGCAGGCCCTCCTTCTAACCAACACACGGCCATCACTGGTATCGTGGCAGAAACTACTTTCAACAGAAAACACAACAGACGTCGACCCTGCCCTCCAACAAGTTCCCGCTTGACACCACAAGTCACAAATAGCAATGGTTGGGGGTCAGTAGAACAGGGTGTCTGACTCAGGGCTGTTCTTAGCTAACAGACCAATAGTTCACTTGGGCAGGTTTATAAGGGTTGAAATGACCTTGATGTACGCATTACTCATAATCACACCACCAACAGTTGACTGGGGCAGGTTCATAACGATTGAAGTGTCCTTGGTGTATGCATTACTCAGAATCACATCAACAACAGTTGACTGGGGCAGGTTGGTAAGGTTTAAAATGTCCCTGATGTACACGTTACTCAGAATCACACCACCAACAGTTGAATTGGGCAGCTTTGTAAGGGTTGAAATGTCCCTGATGTACTCGTTACTCAGAATCACACCACCAACAGTTGAGTTGGACAGGTACATAAGGGCTGAAATGTTCTTGATGTACACGTTACTCAGAATCACACCACCAACAGTTGAATTGGGCAGCTTTGTAAGGGTTGAAATGTCCCTGATGTACTCGTTACTCAGGATCACACCACCAACAGTTGAGTTGGACAGGTACATAAGGGCTGAAATGTTCTTGATGTACACGTTACTCAGAATCACACCACCAACAGTTGAATTGGGCAGCTTTGTAAGGGTTGAAATGTCCCTGATGTACTCGTTACTCAGAATCACACCACCAACAGTTGAGTTGGACAGGTACATAAGGGCTGAAATGTTCTTGATGTACACGTTACTCAGAATCACACCACCAACAGTTGAATTGGGCAGCTTTGTAAGGGTTGAAATGTCCCCGATGTACTCGTTACTCAGAATCACACCACCAACAGTTGAGTTGGACAGGTATATAAGGGTTGAAATGTTCTTGATGTACACGTTACTCAGAATCACACCACCAACAGTTGAATTGGGCAGCTTTGTAAGGGTTGAAATGTCCCTGATGTACTCGTTACTCAGAATCACACCACCAACAGTTGAGTTGGACAGGTACATAAGGGCTGAAATGTTCTTGATGTACACGTTACTCAGAATCACACCACCAACAGTTGAATTGGGCAGCTTTGTAAGGGTTGAAATGTCCCTGATGTACTCGTTACTCAGAATCACACCACCAACAGTTGAGTTGGACAGGTATATAAGGGCTGAAATGTTCTTGATGTACACGTTACTCAGAATCACACCACCAACAGTTGAATTGGGCAGCTTTGTAAGGGTTGAAATGTCCCTGATGTACTCGTTACTCAGAATCACACCACCAACAGTTGAGTTGGACAGGTACATAAGGGCTGAAATGTTCTTGATGTACACGTTGCTCAGAATCACACCACCAACAGTTGAATTGGGCAGCTTTGTAAGGGTTGAAATGTCCCTGATGTACTCGTTACTCAGAATCACACCACCAACAGTTGAGTTGGACAGGTATATAAGGGCTGAAATGTTCTTGATGTACACGTTACTCAGAATCACACCACCAACAGTTGAATTGGGCATGTTTATAATGGTTAAAATGTCCCTGGTGTACTCGTTACTCATAATCACATCACCAGCAGTTGACCTGGGTAGGTTTGTAAGGATTGAAATTTCCCTGATCTTCTCATTACTCAGAATCAAACCACCAACAATTGACAAGGTAACAATTCGTTGTGTCACTGTGGTGCCAACAGCTGCTCAAGTTGCTGCTGCAGATGCAGTACGATGAGCCAGAGCCGTACGCCGAACACTATGGTCTTCCCTCTCGATAGTACAATGTGGCCGTCCTGAGCCCGGTCTTCTTGCGACCTTACATTCTCGTAACCACTGCTGCCAGCAATCTTGTACAGCGACTACGTGTCTGCCAAGTGTTTCTGCAATATCGCAGGAGGAACATCCAGCGACTCGTAGTCCTATTACACGACCACGGTCGAACTCAGTGAGGTGTTGATAATGCCGTCTTTGTCGCCTTAAAGGCATTCTTGACTAACATCAACTGGCCACGTCCAATCCCAAAGGCAACTAATGCTCATGAACGTTACAGCGTTTATTTAAAAGCAAACCTGATTTTGATCCTCATAGAGGCGCTACTAGCAATGACGAACCTGGGTGCACGAATCGCTAACCGTCATTTTTTCGGACGAATCCAGGTTCTGTTTACAGCATCATGATGGTCGCATCCGTGTTTGGCGACGTCGCGGTGAACGCACATTGGAAGCGTGTATTCGTCATCGCCGTGCTGGCGTATCACCCGGCGTGATGGTTACACGTCTCGGTCACATAGTTCGCAATGACGGCACTTTGAACAGTGCACGTTACATTTCAGATGTGTTACGACCTGTGGCTCTACCCTTCATTCGATCCCTGCGAAACTTTACATTTCAGCAGGACCGCATGTTGCAGGTCCGGTACGGGCCTTTCTAGATACAGAGAATGTTCGACTGCTGCCCTGGCCAGCACATTCTCCAGATCTCTCTCCAATTGCAAACTTCTGGTCAATGGTGGCCGAGCAACTGGCTCGTCACAATACACCAGTCACTACTCTTCATGAACTGTGGTATCGTGTTGAAGCTGCATGGGTAGCTGTACCTGTACACGGCATCCAAGCTCTGTTTGACTCAATACCCAGGCGTATCAAGGCCGTTATTACGGGCAGAGGTGGTTGTTCTGGGTTCTGATTTCTCAGGATCTATGCACCCAAATTGCGTGAAAATGTAATGACATGTCAGTTCTAGTATAATATAGTTCTAGTGTAATATATTTGTCCAATAAATACCCGTTTATCATCTGCATTTGTCCTTGGTGTAGCAATTTTAATGGCCAGAAATGTATTTATTATCTCACTACATATGAATAATTAGTAACCACTCTTACTCTTCCGCTGTATAAAAGAAAGATTTTAAAACATCAACGAATCGCAATAAACTCAAAATATCTCAGTTCCATCTCTGTGTGAGTTAGCTCCCTCTCGCATTTTCATGCTCAACGGCTACAGGTAAAATCAAACAATAGTTAGGTTGTACTAAATAGCAAGAAGGAACTACTATCTCAATGAGCAGTGTGAAACTTCAGTGCAAAACGGAGTCGAACACGTGACTCACCAATGTAAATCCACTTTCCTACACACCAATGCATAAGCAAGATCACCGTTATGATCAAAAGCTACAACCGCAGAACTTCTCGCCTAATCGAGATAATAGCAAAATTGTACTTCACCGAAAGTACAGCCGAAGACGTCCGTCGACTGCCGTGGGCCTCCAAGACGACTCTCCTGCTCCACGACCCCGCAACGACTCCATTTTTACTTCTCTCCTCTATTCGCTGTTCAACGTCTCTTCTTCCCCTTAAATTTGGGCGGCAAATCATCTTTCCAGAAGGCGCTCGTTTCTGAACGCCGACCAATCGCAGTTTAGAATCCAGATCGAAGTTTCTGGAAGTTCTTTCTATGTCCGTAGGAAAGTACGTGAATATCTGCTGCCATGTGTTTTTGGCTGACCAGGCCGTTTTCTCACACCTGCATGCCGGATCACGGACGGGTGCTGGGATTAGCGCCGGAAGCGGCTGTGCCATCCTATTGTCCGAAGGAATGCGTGAGCTTCCTGTGTCCTTCCGTTCTACCACAAGTTTCACAGCTCTGCCTGTTCCCCAGTCACCCAAGATTTAGACATTATACAAGACATCAAGTGTACTAGACGATGTCAGTCACATACATGTTTTTCATGAACGAGCACGAACCTGTCTTTTCTGCCGTTGAAGGGGCTTACTTATGTCGTCTTGGATGTAAACGAGGTTTGTAAGTTGTAAAATAAAGCCACCATACACCACACGTCAAATATTTTGGCACAGTACAAAGTCAAAGGTTATATTCATGTTTTCCACAAATAACAAGACCGATTAAACGCCGGCTGGATTGGCCGAGCGGTTCTAGGCTCTACAGTCTGGAACCGCGCGACCGCTACGGTCGCAGGTTCCAATCCTGACTCGGGCATGGACGTGTGTGATGTCCTTAGGTTAGTTAGGTTTAAGTAGTTCTAAGTTCTAGGCGACTGATGACCTCAGAAGTTAAGTCCCATAGTGCTCAGAGCCATTTGAACCGATCAAACACTTTTATTATAGCAGATGAGGCGTCATTTCTTAGTCAAGGAGAAATTGTTCGAAAGCTCTTCGTTACTTCTGGGGCTATGAATTTTAGATTCGAAGACATAATTTTTAAACATAATGTCAGTGACTTCATACACTAACAACCAAAAAAGTACGTTAATTTAATGTTACAACCGAGTAATTAGAATTTAATAATTTTTATTCCGAAAACTTTTAATGCAATATTTTCAGTTTTTCTTTAGAATTCACCTTTTTTTCAACCATATAAATTTTGTTCCTAATTCTCCTAGACCAAAATCATTTTTTTTCACGTCCCTATTCACCCCAAAGACCAATAAATAAAAAATAATAAGATCAATACTGATTTTTCTATTTAACCCTCCCTGAGGGATGAATAGGAACACATAGTTTTAATTTTTATCTTAAAAGTGGGTGAGCTAGGTCCCCCAAATTTAATTATAAGTTTCAAGTTGGGCACAAGACCTATAATTCCATTTAATTTTGATTTTCACACGTCTTTTTAAAATTATCAGTTTTTCTTTTAAAATTGAAATTTGTTTCTATTCACCCCATTTTTCAGTATTGGAGTTAGATTTCAGTTCCACGTCTAGGGGTAATTATTATTTTAATTTTCTAATTTTAGGCTGCATCATATGGTATCTGGCTTCTTAATCTTAATCATTACACAGCAAATATAGCAGTTTTATTGCATGAAGTCTTTTAATACCAACACAGAAATGAGAGCATAATAGTCTTTATTGCTTCACTTTTAAAGACGTGTTTTCCATTTTCTTTTAACACTTCCGACAAAAATTTAAATTAAAAAAAACTAAGGCAGTTCCCCTGCAATCATGTAAATCACATACCAATATCGTCTAAGTGATTTTTTTCGCACTACTTCATGAATTACATTCTGACCCAGTATCTAGTGTACTCTCCTGCCATTGGTTCTATCGACTAGTACCAGCTGTCATGCTTACCATTTTCGTTTCCATAAAATTTTTTTAGTACATTACGTCAGAAGGTGGATAACAACCCATTGCACAGATGCACAGGTAATTACTGATCTCTGTTACGTTTATTCTGTTCCGCCGATGGAAGCAACAGAACTGCTAGAGCGCTTCCGTATCTCTCTCCCAGCTGTGGTTCCAGTTATGCTGAAAAGATTTCAGAGAAGCGTGATCCAGAGAGCAGATAAATGTTGGGAGATGCAGATGGAGCTTGTCTGTGCGTCTGCTCTGAAGAATATGTATATATGCTTCCTGGCACTAAAAATGTATTTACAGTATTACAACTGACCGCTGTTAGTGAATATAGTATATGTGTTCAACATTTCCACATTGTTATGTTTTGCAGTCATTTCTCACCTATGACACGTACAAATCAGTAACGAAATTTGTAGTAATTAAAAACAAAGAAGGAATAACTTGTAAATAATGGATTTGAGCTATCAGTCGACCTTTTTAAATTTTATTGGCAGATCCAGATTTCATCTAGAAACTAGCGATTCTCAATCCACTATCAATTTTGATCAACGCATGTAATGCCTGTTGGTCGGGCTTCATCCACAGTTCATTGAATACTACTGTTGAGTAGTATTCAAATGGATGCATCTGAACTGTCTCCTCAAGCCCAGAGTGCTATACAGGCATTCTATATAGATATTAATCTGCGCTATGGTACTTCACCATTCGGGATCTGCACCGGCGTTGTCTCCATGCTGGATTTGAAACACCCAATTCCCTGCTCTGGCCTTGACTGAGTTCACTCAGTCTCAACTTTCCTTCGTTCCGTAGAATGTTAATATTTTCCTAGTCAAAATAATGACTTAACTACCTCTTTGCTATCTGTCACCATGATACGTGAAGCATATCGTCCACACCTCGCAGATGCAAGGCTCTCAAGGCCCTCGCTATTTTCCACACGCTTGTGCAGTCCGCCACGAGACAAGAGAGATCTAGAAATTTTTAGTTCTCAAAATGCTTTTATATAATGCAGATCTCCCCACCATGTCGCGTTTGCATCGCTCAATATGGCGTCAGCCAACTTCCATCTTGTTAGAGGTGATTTTTATTTTTCTAGCCCGGTCGCCGCTAGCCATGTTAAAGCCCTGCAGCCAGTTGCCCTCAGTCCTGGCTGTATTTACGTTAAAAGGTATAATGTACTGTTGTGGAATTATCCCTTTCTGCGCTGGAGCTCGGCGTTCTTTTATTAAGTGGGGTTTTCCAATGCCATTAACCATTTGCTAGGTTCGTCTCCAAAATGCGTTTCACTTTAACTTATGTATGCATAGCTAATGGCCTTGCCGCAGTGGTGACACCGGTTCCCGTCAGATTACCGAAGTTAAGCGCTGTCAGGCTGGGCTAACACTTGGATGGGTGACCATCCGGTTTGCTGAGCGCTGTTGACAAGTGGGGTGCACTCAGCCCTTGTGAAGCAAACTGAGAAGCTGCTTGACTAACAAGTGGCGGCTCCGGTCTCGTAAACTGACATACGGCTGGGAGAGCGGTGTGCTGACCACATGCCCCTCCGTATCCGCATCCATTGACACCTGTGGGTTGAGGATGACACGGTGGCCGGTCGGTACCTTTGAGCCTTAATGGCCTGTTCGGGAGGAGAGTTTATGTATGCATGCCCCTGTCCTTATATTGGTAGATATTGTTTTGTTAGTTTTCGGTACATGAGATTACTGCAATTGCTTTTTGTTGATAATATAGTTTTCTGAGGATCTCATACTGTATTGTACTGTCTGTATGGACTGAGCTTATGTAAGGTCCATAAAATCCAGACGCCTTACAATGTTGCAGACCTGTTGAAATGAAAATGCTCAATTCCTTTTTGAAAACTTACGTGAGAGACTGTCATTCCATTCTTCCACTAGAACATCCACGCTTTGTGTACAGTCATACCCATGAAGTAACTGAGAAGAGTCCAGTACCATTTTCTGTTACAGATATTTTCCCGGTACCGATTCATTTTGATCCAGTCGATCAGTTCCACCTATGAACTTGTTGTATTCTGTTAGGTTGAAGGTTCGCAGATGTTCGACGAATTTCCTTGACTACTGAGAATATCTTTTAACATTAGTTACTGGGTTCATACTAGTTGCATTTGATGCTGCAGAAATAATGGAGTTTCATGCCATTTACGCAGCAGTAAATCATTTTTCTCTTGGCATGCCAGAATGAATAGTGTCTCTTTCATCTGTCTCTACTTCCTTCTTCTTTGGAAGGGGCGATTTTTGGGCATACGATTTTGTCTCGCAATCCCAGTGCCCCAAAATCTTGATCTCTACAAAAGATGAACAAATTAACTTGTAAACAAGTTGCAAAATAAAAGCAAAAATTATCAAAGCGCTCTCATTTGCGGTTAACGTTAATTTCATGTAATGTCGATAACGCAGCACGTATCCCTATGATAGAAATAATGTTGGATAAATTTCAATAAATGACATATGACTGCTGCATTACTATGGAACTATCAACTGTTTATTAAGGTGATTGGCAAAATATATTAATTGTTACATTTATTATAAAACCATGCTGTGATGAGATTCTAGCAGCAGGAAGAATCTTTAAATTCAGTTGTCAATTGTTCCAAATAGGGGACTACTTCTCGCAACTACTAACACAAAATTGAAAGGTGAGATGTTCAACAATCCTTAAATAAGCACAATAAAGTTATGGAAGTTCGTTGTGGCCCAGGAGACCAATAAAAGTCCAGTTCTGTAACTTGTACTATTATTGTAACACTTGACGTTTATGAGTGTATCTGTTGAGTGTAGATTAATGTAATACCAATGTGTACAGTGCGTACAGACATGTCACTAGGGAGAGGAGTAATGCAGAGGAAGCATGTGTTGTAACCAGTCTCTACCTCCAATGCAGACAATTTTCTTTTCTCAGATGTTCTAGGTAGCACTCGCAACGCTCTGAGAACTGCATTATACTGTAAAGAAAATCTGAAATATCTGAAGTTTAGTTAGACACTAACGCTGACTATGGTGGAGAAGGGAGGGGAAGGGGTACCAGTCAATATCTGATTACACGTTGGGTTAAAGGGCTCAGAAAGGTTGGAACCAGTGCTTGTAGGGACTGTGCATCCCTCCCCATTCCGTGAGCCCCGGACATAGGTGCGTCCCTGCCCAACTGTATTTTCCAAATTTTGTTTCATTTCGGAAATATGTGAGATGGCAGAGTTAGGTGGAATACCCTGTAGCCGGCCGCTGTGACCGAGCGGTTCTAGGCGCTTCAGTCCGGAACCGCGCTGCTGCTACGGTCGCAGGTTCGAATCCTGCCTCGGGCATGGATGTGTGTGATGTCATTAGGTTAGATAGGTTTAAACACACTACTGGCCATTAAAATTGCGACACCACGAAGATGACGTGCTACAGATGCGAAATTTAACCGACAGGAAGAAGATGCTGTGATATGCAAATGATTAGCTTTTCAGAGCATTCACACAAGGCTGGCGCCGGTGGCGACGCCTACAACATGCTGACATGAGGAAAGTTTCCAACCGATTTCTCATACACAAACAGCAGTTAACTGGCGTTGCCTGGTGAAACGTTGTGATGGTTCGTGTAAGGAGGAGAAATCTGTTCCACCACGTTTCCAACTTGGATAAAGGTCGGATTGTAGCGTATCGCGATTGCGGTTTATCGTATCACGACATTGCTGCTCGCGTTGGTCGAGATCCAATGACTATTAGCAGAATACGGAATCGGTGGGTTCAGGAGGGTAATACGGAACGCCGTGCTGGATTCCAACGGCCTCGTATCACTAGCGGTCGAAATGGCAGGCATGTTTATCCGCATGGCTGCAATGGATCGTGCAGTCACGTCTCGATCACTGAGTCAACAGATGGGGACGTTTGCAAGACAACAACCATCTGCACGAACAGTTCGACGACGTTTGCAGCAGCATAGACTGTCAGCTAGGAGACCATGGCTGCGGTTACCCTTGACGCTGCATCACAGACAGGAGCGCCTGCGTTGGTATACTCAACGACGAACCTGGGTGCACGAAAGGCAAAAAAATCTTTTTTTCGGATGAATCCAGGTTCTGTTTACAGCATCATGATGGTCGCATCCGTGTTTGGCGACATCGCGGTGTATTCGTCATCGCCATACTGGCGTATCACCCGGCGTGATGGTATGGGGTGCCATTAGTTACACGTCTCGGTCGCCTCTTGTTCGCATTGACGGCGCTGTGAGCAGCGGACGTTACATTTCAGATGTGTTACGACCCGTGGCTCTACCCATCATTCGATCCCTGCGAAACCCTACATTTCAGCAGGATAATGCACGACCGCATGTCGCAGGTCCTGTACGGGCCTTGCTGGATACAGAAAATGTTCGACTGCTGCCCTGGCCAGCACATTCTCCAGATCTCTCACCAATTGAAAACGTCTGGTCAATGGTGGCCGAGCAACTGGCTCGTCACAATACGCCAGTCACTACTCTTCATGAACTGTGGTATCGTGTTGAAGCTGCATGGGCAGCTGTGCCTGTACACGTCCTCCAAGCTCTGTTTAACTCACTGCCCAGGCGTATCAAGGCCGTTATTACGGCCAGAGGTGGTTGTTCTGGGTACTGATTTGTCAGAATCTATGCAGCCAGATTGCGTGAAAATGTAATCACGTGTCAGTTCTAGTATAATATATTTGTCCAATGAATACCCGTTTATCATCTGCATTTCTTCTTCGTGTAGCAGTTTTAACGGGCAGTAGTGTAGTTCTGTCTAGGGGACTGATGACCTCAGATGTTAAGTCCCATAGTGCTCAGAGCCATTTGAACCCTTTGATACCTTGCATAAACGGGGCGGAGTCAAATAGGGACTCATTATAGCGACGATAGGAGCCGGAAATACAATGACGAGTGACAGTGTCAAAGGGCAGATTTGTATGGTCCAGGGCCTGAAGCATCACGGAAACGGAGAAGTTGATTGTTGTCGACGTGTTACTGTAGTGAGCTTGTGTGGAAAGGACGCTGAAACTACGAGTAGGTGACAAGGTGTCGGACGTTCACGCCTACTCACAGAAGGTGGAGGCCGAACGCTCGCCCTTCACGTTGAGCAGGATAGGCGGCCATCTGTGGCTGACCTGACGACAGAGGGCAGCGCTGTGCAGGAACAAGTGCTTCGCAGCACAGAGTTCAGCGCACATTGTTCAACATGGGGCTCCGTAGCAGACGGCCCCTACCTATTACTATGAATGACCCACACAATATCGTCAGTTACGATTGCAGTGGCCCTACAGTCAGTAACGTAGCAGCAATTACACAGTTACTGTTCTGTCATGATGTCAATTACTACAGTATGTGATCAAAAGTATCCAGACACCTGGCTGAAAATGACTTACAAGGTCGTGGCGTCCTCCATCGGTAATGTTGGAATTCAATGTGGTGCTGGCCCACACTTAACCTTCATGACAGTTTCCATTCTCGCAGGCATACATTCAGTCAGGTGCTGGAAAGTTTCTAGGGAAAGGCAGCCCATTCTTCACGGAGTGCTGCACTGAGGAGAGGTATCGATGTCGGTCGGTAAGTCCTGGCACGATGTCGGCGTTCCAAAACATCCCTAAGGTTTGGCATCTGTGCAGGCAGTAACCACTCCGCCACAGGCCGTGCATTGTAAACGGGTGCTTGATCGTGTTGAAAGATTCAATCGCCATCCCCGAATTGCTCTTCAACAATGGGAATCAAGAAGGTGCTTAAAACATCGATTTTTGAAAATGGATCAATGGAAACCTGTCGCCTGCTAGGATGTATCAGGTTTCTCGTTACACTGGGTCAGTGGTCGTCAAACGTTTTTCGGTCGGAGGCCAGTGCCGACATCGTCGGAGTCACCTCGGGCCTCATGCACAGGGTGTTTTAGAAGTGATGGTCAGTATTCAGGAATATGACAGGAATCATCGTTCGAAACAAAAAAGTTAAGTAAACATGGGGTCTAAAACGGTCGCTTTCCATAATTTGGGAAGTGGTAGTATGGGGACCAAAACAAGAAAAAGTGTCCAGTAAACATGTGCTGTAAAATGCATACATTAAAAGAACACTTGCTCATTAGAAGAGTTGTGTCCCAAAGTAGAGAAGATGAACAAGTCCTCACAGTTATTAACGTATGCACTTTTTAGAGCACATCATAGACTTTTGTTGTGGTACCTACTACCACTTCCCAAAATATGGAATGCAAACTGCTTTCAGTAGAAAAGATTTGCTTCATAGTATCGAACATCAAGAATTGCTCATGGCTCTTAAGGTATGCGTTTTACAGCTCATGATTACTTCACTTTTTTGTTTCCAATGGTCGTTCCTGTCATACCCCTGAATATTAACTATCACTTCTCAAACACCCTGTATGCTGATCTTATAATTGGTAACGTACCTAACGTAGTATCTTATAAGCCCCCAATAGGCTAGCCGTAGTAAAGGCGCAATACGCTGACTGCTGGCCTCCAAGTACTGATTGTTAAAAGTCGGAACCATTCGGAACACATTGTGTCGACTGTTCTCTGTTCCGGACTGCTGCCAACCTCAGCGACACAAACTAATGTCCCTGTAATTACCTGACGAAGTGTTGTTGTGTTGTCAGCGTGAGGAGGTGATTAATTGATTAGTAACACTAATTGCACTCATATATTTTAACACG
The DNA here is from genome assembly GCF_021461395.2 of Schistocerca americana. NCBI lineage: Eukaryota > Metazoa > Arthropoda > Insecta > Orthoptera > Acrididae > Schistocerca > Schistocerca americana. The sequence continues at coordinate 155,450,095 of NC_060121.1, forward strand.
CTCACGGCGGCAGTGAAAAATGTTTTTCTCGCCGTGGAGCAGCGCGCGTATTTATACTTACTTCAACTGGCAACGCTGCTTTCCCTGTTTCTCGTCGTGGGACGGAAGTCGTTATCAAATGCGCGAGACTACTCTTTTAATACACTGACCTTTACTAAATTAACCACAAATTATGGGATATCTCATTTGCTCTAAAAGCTCTCTCCTTAAAGGGTCACACGCAACTGTTCATTACCGATACATCATACGCTAGTGTTCCGCTGATACCGTAATTTGGAGACAGTTGAGGCTGAGAGAGCGGCCACTCAATCTCATTTGCTCTTCGCAGAGAATCATGATAGGGGCGGCAACACTATAGACTAGAAATTGACTTACAGCCCTTCCAAAATAAACTTCCAAATATGAACCTGTACTTCATTGCATATGTATATTGCTGATCAAAATCATTAGTGCGAATAGCTGCCAGAGAAAACGAACGAGCATTTTGACGCAACGTGAAAACCAAGTGTATTTACTGTATTTGCAGTTACTTGTTGAATTTTATTCATGCTGAACCAACAAGTTACTTTCTTTTATTTCCACCAAGCTCCTCTTCTGTAATCGATTCGTGTTGGAAACTATGCAAAACTCGTGACGTTTGTTCATCCTGACGATAAATTGCGTAAAAGAAGAAAATCCATGAATTCGTCATTATTACAATATGTAGTATGCCTCCGTTCGTCACGTTAGTCCTCACTGTTTATGTAATATGAATGAGTGCACTGTTTGGCACATTTTTACGTTTGACGATGAAATTTATATTGCTCTTTGACAACAGTGACGAATTCATGGATTTCATTATTTGACGCCTAGTATGATGTAAATGCTTTCTGAGCCAGATGGTGGTCCTTGGACTGAAATTACTCCTTCAATGAAGAATATTTATCTGCAGCTCTCGGGTAAAACATGACGTTCAAACTGTGGAGAGTGTTCGATTCGCGTCTATTGTGGCTATGATAATACGTTCACTATCCTGCTCAAGGTTGCCTAACCGCAATCCTGTTTTCTTATTCATTGCTGGGCCTATTGCTGCTCATGTTATTCCAGCTGCCTCCATCGCGAATTACTGATTTATTTCATCACATGTTAAACAATCTTTCCACGGTCGACACAGATAAAGTCAGTGAGCATGGTTGGCGGTACATATGTTTCCAGCTTCTTCGAATACGTTTTTCTTAAAATGTAATTTGTGTACAACTGGTATCTATTGATTCACGTAGTTCTGGGAATGCAACGATAACAATCTTTTCTTCTCTTGAAATGTTTCGGCTCTGAATCGTCGAGCCATCTTCAGAATGAAAATGTATCGATCGTATTATTAATTGATGACCTGCATAAATTAGTATGTTGTGTTCTCCCAATAGAATAACTATACCAAGGGTGCCGTAAATTGGCCACCGGCCACCAAGAACTGATCGTTAAAAGTCAGCATCAGTCGGAACACTTCAAATGGTTCGAATGGCTCAGATCACTATAGGACTTCTGAGGTCATCAGTCCCCTAAGCACATCACACACATCCATGGCCGAGGCAGGATTCGAACCTACGACCGTGGCGGTCGCGCGGTTCCAGACTGTAGCGCCTAGAACCGCTCGGCCATCCCGGCCGGCTGGAACACATCGTGCCGGCTGTTTTCTGCTTCAGATTGCTGCCATCCCCAGCAACCCTAAAGTCGTGAGGCTCTAATTACCTGACGATGTGTTGTGTAGCCTTTGAGAGCCGATGATTAATTGATTAGTAACAATAATGGTACTTATATTTAAATGCATTATGCAATAGGAGACACGATCACAAATACCTACTAGAAGTTTTGAAGGTCATTTTTCTTCTATTGTGTGCATTGTATCACAACAACCTTAGCTTCATATTCGTAGTTACAGGTATTTACTGCATTGGAAGATGACCGTCTGTATAATGCACATTCAGGAATCCATGCTACTTTCTTTCGAAATTCATACCATAGCAACTGATCGATATGAGGCACACTCACCCACGAATTGTCAGCACCGGAAGATAAAAAAATGCAACATTCCCCTTATCAAGTACCCTTACCCTGCAACGACAAAGGTATCTGCCACTGCACCCAGCTTCACGCCTGAGGTAACTGGCGAACTTTTCGCACGCCTGCTACAATTCCTGCAGTATAGTTTTGGTTCGACTGTGGAGTCAGAAACAGTCAAAATTTCCAAATGGTAAGTATTTATTATTTACCAGTAAATTTAAGTATACAAAATTTGTAGTTAATGTGTCTTACGAAGTACTTTTTTGGGTTTCCCTTCCGTATTTGCACCTATTCAAATATATGCAATCCTTACTGAATCTTCTAAATGCGTAATCTTTGACTATCATATGAGAAAGTATTCTCATTGTAGTGCTATTCAAATTACTTTGTAGCTGCCAGCTAACGAAAGAGACGAGCTGCGTTGGCGCCTGCAGCGGCGCACCGACAGCCGCAACAGAGCGCATGTCAGGTAGATAGCAACAATGCAGAGTTCGTACGCTAGACTGCAAGGTATGATGAACCCAGTCAGATACAGGCAACATGTTCTCGTAATGGTCAATTGTGACATATTATTAGTTAAAATCTACAACATATAGTCCGCAGCTAGTGGTCTATTGGTTAGCGTTGCTGCCTCTAGATCAAGGGGTCCCGCGTTCGATTCACGGCTGGTTTGGTGATTTTCTCAGCCTGGCTAAAAAATGGTTCAAATGGCTCTGAGCACTATGAGACTTAACTTCTAAGGTCATCAGTCCCCTAGAACTTAGAACTACTTAAACCTAACCAACCTAAGGACATCACACACATCCATGCCCGAGGCAGGATTCGAACCTGCGATCGAAGCAGTCGCGCGGTTCCAGACTGTAGCGTCTTCAACCGCTTGGCCACCCCGGCCGGCTCTCAGCCTGGCGACTGGGTGTTTGTGTTGCCTTCATCATTTCATCTTCATCATCACTCACTATTGTGAATAAAACTGGACTGTTAAAAAATTGGAACTTCGTACGGGCGATGATGACTGAGCAGTTGAGGGCCCCACAAATCAAACATCATCATCATCATCACGACATGATGGGTAAACATCTCTCTGCATGCTAAGCATTTACAATGTAGTAAGCACATCCAGAAGATTTTAAATGGAACGACGACCTCACAGCTCTTTGCAATTTGAGGAGTGCTTGGCAACACTTCCATAAATTATTATTGGTCGCTTTTGTTATTGATAGTACACTGAAGAGCAAAGAAACTGGTACATCTGTCTGTGTAGGGCCCTCCGAGCACGCAGAAGTGCCGCAACACGACGTACCAAGGCCTCGACTAATGTCTTAAGTAGTGCTGGAGCGAACAGACACCATGAATCCTGCAGGGCTGTCCATAAATCCGTAAGAGTACGAGGGGGTGGAGATCTCTTCTGAACAGCACGTTGCGAGGTATCCCAGATATGCTCAATAATGTTCACCTCTGGGGAGGTTTGGTGGCCAGCAGAAGTGTTTAAACTCAGAAGAGTATTCCTGGAGCCACTCTGTAGCAATTCTGGACCTGTTGGGTGTCGCACTGTCCTGCTGGAATTGCCCAAGTCAGTCGCAATGCACAACGGACCTGAGTTGATACAGGTGATCAGACAGGATGCTTACGAACGTGTCACTTGTCAGAGTCATATCTAGACGTGTCAGGGGTCCCATGTCACTCCAAATGCATACGCTGCACACCATTACAGAGCCTCCATCAGCTTGAATAGTCCCCTACTGACATGCAGGATCCATGGATTCATGGAGTTGTTTCCATACCTGTACACGTGCACCCGCTCGATATAATTTGAAACGAGACTCGTGCGGCCAGGCAACATGTTTCTAGTGATCAACAGTCCAATGTCGGGTTGACAGGCCCAGGAGAGGCGTAGTAGACAGCTTGTTTGCTACCGAACGTTTCGTCCAGCACTTATGAGTGCCTAATTGCCTAATTATACAAATGATATAAAACCCAGTAACAGATTGGGAATTACGAATCGGATGAACGCAATCACGAGTCGAATGTGTGGTGTCACCGCCAGACACCACACTTGTTAGGTGGTAGCCTTTAAATCGGCCGCGGTCCGTTAGTATACGTCGGACCCGCGTGTCGCCACTATCAGTGATTGCAGACCGAGCGCCGCCACACGGCAGGTCTAGAGAGACTCCCTAGCACTCGCCCAGTTGTACAGCCGACTTTGCTAGCGATAGTTCACTGATTACATACGCTCTCATTTGCAGAGACGACAGTTTAGCATAGCCTTCAGCTACGTCATTTGCTACGACCTAGCAAGGCGCCATATTCAGTTACTATTCTGAACAGATAATATTGTGAATCATGTACCGTCAAGAGCGACGTTCATCATTAATGGATTAAAGTTAAGTATCAAACTAATTCCGTCCGCTTTCTGAATTGTAATTCCTTGTCATGTTCCAGACCTCACGTCAGTATAGTTGTTCCCTCCTCACGCCAGCCTGCGTGAGCTAAAACGCGTACGTTTCGGCCTCCTCTAGTAACACGGTGTTGGCTCTTCTGCCAACACTACAGAATGCGTCCATGTTAAGTGTGTCCCAATTCAGTTAGGACTGCAGCGATGAAACATAGAAGTCATGGATGACGTACACAAAATCACTGTCTTTACTCAAAATATAGTCTCCCCCTGAATCAATACGAAGCTAAAGTTTTAAAAATGTTTTTAAGTAGACACTACAGTCCTTTTTTGGAAGTGCATTTATTACTGCAGTATTTTTCGTTTGGATGTCGCAATTGCATCGCAGTTGTGTCCTTTCGTTGCCAGCTTCAGTTCTGAGAATAGCCTGAAGTCTGGTGGGGCCAAATCAGGCGAATACGGTGGGTAAACCTATACTGTGATCCGTTTGCTGGCCAAAAACTCACACACGATCTTCACTTTGTGGGCTGGGTCATTGTCGTGGAGGAGCGACTAGGAACGTCTTCTCGATATTCGGATCGAATTCGGTGAATTCCCGCTCAGAAATGACGGAGGACCTAAAAAAACTTGTCGTTTGCTCGCTACTCCACCGCCATTTAATGAAAAGTCTCAGACATATACCGCTACATTCGTGACCGCGACACCTGCTTCAGCACTGTGACCTTCTGTATGGCAGTTGTTGTAACTTCAAGGATCATAACGCCACAGCTTGCCACGAGATAGCACTGCAGTTTGGAATTCCATACAAGTCGTCCTAAGAGAAGTGGGCGAAATTGCGTATTAAATAAGCTGGAAAACTCAATATGCATATTTCTCGTATAAAATAAATTTTGATCGGAATGCTGGACCCACAGATGTGGTGCTGAAGTACAGAAGCATCGGGTGGCAACATTAGAATAATTTTGATACCCACCAAGCATATTATTGAAAAAAGTCACAAGATAGCATAGATCCTTGGAGGAAAAAGAGTCGAATAGTAGAAATTGCCTTGGTGGGGATGCTGGCGCGGAGAAAGACGTTTCTTTCTCGGTGTGCTGTTATGATGCCACTTCAGGACGGCCAACCAAAGTGCCTGGTAGTCGCCCCTGCCACGCAGTATAAAAAGCAACAGGAGAGGCCAGCGCAGCCTCTCCTCCGTATAAGGTCGGCTGCGGAGATAAAATTTTACGCGTGGAGGCACACCACGTGGGCAGTAAAACTAACGTCTAGACGCTCTCTCCAGCCCACTCTGACGCGGTCCTTCCTCGACGCCGTTTGGTTTTTAGAGCATTCGTGAAAACTGCAATGCTAGAAGCACATTCTGACCTCCGTCACCTTGGAACCAGACGTGCAGAGAGTTATCACGGTAGAAATCTCGTCGCGTCGCGAGAGGATGCAGACAGTAACCGCGATCGCCGAAATTACTTTCGCGCGAAATCTGCTCTGTGAGCCGACTGCACACCACACTCCGATGCTACTCTGTTAAGTCGCCACACACACAGCCCTTTGCTTTCACCATCATAATCAAACAACGCTTTTTCTTTGAGGTGTTCCCGCTATTTTTACAAATCAGAGCTTCCTAGTGCCCAGGCGAATTTTTTATGCAGCTTTAGCGTGTATTTTCATAAAGTACACTACTGGCCATTAAAATTGCCACACCAAGAAGAAATGCAGATGATAAACGGGTATTCATTGAACAAATATATTATACTAGAACTGACATGTGATTACATTTTCAAGCAATTTGGGTGCATAGATCCTGAGAAATCAGAACCCAGAACAACCACCTCTGGCCGTAATAACGGCCTTGATACCCCTAGGCACTGAGTCAAAAGAAGAGGTTCATAACTTTCTGAACAGCATGGCGGCGAGCTGGTATGACATGGGCATACGAAAACTGCCACAGCGTCTACAAAAATGCATCGGCAGAAATGGTGATTACGTCGAAAAATAGGTAAATGTTCAAGCTGTAAACTGATGTAATCCATTGTAGAAATAAACAGGTCTATGTACTTATAAAAAAAAAAGGAGACCTTACTTTTGGGATTACCCTCGTATATGTTTATTAGTTTCAGAAATATAGATGTGCCAAATCGATGATTCTCCTTTATGCACCCTGTATTGCAAGATTTGATTTTAGTACACTCCTGGAAATGGAAAAAAGAACACATTGACACCGGTGTGTCAGACCCACCATACTTGCTCCGGACACTGCGAGAGGGCTGTACAAGCAATGATCACACGCACGGCACAGCGGACACACCAGGAACCGCGGTGTTGGCCGTCGAATGGCGCTAGCTGCGCAGCATTTGTGCACCGCCGCCGTCAGTGTCAGCCAGTTTGCCGTGGCATACGGAGCTCCATCGCAGTCTTTAACACTGGTAGCATGCCGCGACAGCGTGGACGTGAACCGTATGTGCAGTTGACGGACTTTGAGCGAGAGCGTATAGTGGGCATGCGGGAGGCCGGGTGGACGTACCGCCGAATTGCTCAACACGTGGGGCGTGAGGTCTCCACAGTACATCGATGTTGCCGCCAGTGGTCGGCGGAAGGTGCACGTGCCCGTCGACCTGGGACCGGACCGCAGCGACGCACGGATGCACGCCAAGACCGTAGGATCCTACGCAGTGCCGTAGGGGACCGCACCGCCACTTCCCAGCAAATTAGGGACACTGTTGCTCCTGGGGTATCGGCGAGGACCATTCGCAACCGTCTCCATGAAGCTGAGCTACGGTCCCGCACACCGTTAGGCCGTCTTCCGCTCACGCCCCAACATCGTGCAGCCCGCCTCCAGTGGTGTCGCGACAGGCGTGAATGGAGGGACGAATGGAGACGTGTCGTCTTGAGCGATGAGAGTCGCTTCTGCCTTGGTGCCAATGATGGTCGTATGCGTGTTTGGCGCCGTGCAGGTGAGCGCCACAATCAGGACTGCATACGACCGAGGCACACAGGGCCAACACCCGGCATCATGGTGTGGGGAGCGATCTCCTACACTGGCCGTACACCACTGGTGATCGTCGAGGGGACACTGAATAGTGCACGGTACATCCAAACCGTCATCGAACCCATCGTTCTACCATTCCTAGACCGGCAAGGGAACTTGCTGTTCCAACAGGACAATGCACGTCCGCATGTATCCCGTGCCACCCAACGTGCTCTAGAAGGTGTAAGTCAACTACCCTGGCCAGCAAGATCTCCGGATCTGTCCCCCATTGAGCATGTTTGGGACTGGATGAAGCGTCGTCTCACGCGGTCTGCACGTCCAGCACGAACGCTGGTCCAACTGAGGCGCCAGGTGGAAATGGCATGGCAAGCCGTTCCACAGGACTACATCCAGCATCTCTACGATCGTCTCCATGGGAGAATAGCAGCCTGCATTGCTGCGAAAGGTGGATATACACTGTACTAGTGGCGACATTGTGCATGCTCTGTTGCCTGTGTCTATGTGCCTGTGGTTCTGTCAGTGTGATCATGTGATGTATCTGACCCCTGGAATGTGTCAATAAAGTTTCCACTTCCTGGGACAATGAATTCACGGTGTTCTTATTTCAATTTCCAGGAGTGTATTTCTTTCATAGGAGTGACATGGTCCCTGTGAAAATGATAGCGATTCAATATGAGGAAAGTTTGCAAGCCACAACAATCACTGAACGCAAATACACTGCTGGACAAAAATGGTATGCCATTTTAGACGATTCCAGTTCACTCAAGATTCATTGCTGCAGCAGTGCATATGAAATACATGAAATGGTTACGTTTACTGATCAATAGCACAAGCGGTTCTGAGTTTCCAGGTATCGACCCATGCTGAAATACCCATAATAGCACGCGGTGTAGCCTCCAAGGGCGGCAGTGTAGGTACTGACTCTGACATCCAGTCGATAGTACATATGCCGAATACTGTCTTGAGATACGTGTTCTCGACCGCTCAGGGAAGTTACTGCACGTCTTTCAGAGTACGATGAGTTTCACAAGCAGTGTGTGGATAAGCATTATCCTGTTGGAAGAACACATCACCTTCGTGTTGCAAGAACGACAAAAGAATGGGTATAACAACATTGTGCACGTACCGAGTGCCGCTTGCCGTCCCCTTCAGAAACACCACAGATGAACGAGAGTTGTAGCTTATCGCATCTACATGTACATCTACATCCATACTCCGCAAGCCACCTGACGGTGTGTGGCGGAGGGTACCTTGAGTACCTCTATCTGTTCTCCCTGCTATTCCAGTCTCGTATTGTTCGTGGAAAAAAGAATTGTCGGCATGCCTCTGTGTGGGCTCTAATCTCTCTGATTTTATCCTCATGGTCTCCCCGCGAGATATACGTAGGAGGGAGCAATATACTGCTTGACTCCTTGGTGAAGTTATGTTCTCGAAACTTCAACAAAAGCCCGAACCGAGCTACTGAGCGTCTCTCCTGCAGAGACTTCCACTGGAGTTTATCTATCATCTCCGTAACGCTTTCGCGATTACTAAATGATCCTGTAACGAAGCGCGTTACTCTCCGTTGGATCTTCTCTATCTCTTCTGTCAACCCTATCTGGTACGGATCCCACACTGCTGAGCAGTATTCAAGCAGTGGACGAACAAGCGTACTGTAACCTCCTTCCTTTGTTTTCGGATTGCATTTCCTTAGGATTGTTTCAATGAATCTCAGTCTGGCATCTGCTTTGCCGACGATCAACTTTATATGATCATTCCATTTTAAATCACTCCTAATGCGTACTCCCAGATAATTTATGGTATTAACTGCTTCCAGTTTTTGACCTGCTATATTGTAGCTAAATGGTATGGGATCGTTATTTCTAGGTATTCGCTTGCACATTACACTTGTCTACATTGAGATTCAATTGCCATTCCCTGCACCATGCGTCAATTCGTTGCAGATCGTCCTGCATTTTAGTACAATTTTTCATTGTTACAACCTCTCGATATACCACAGCATCATCCGGAAAAAGCCTCAGTGGGCTTCCGATGTCATCCACAAGGTCATTTATGTATATTGTGAATAGCAACGGTCCTACGACACTCCCATGCGGCACACCTGAAATCACTCTTACTTCGGAAGACTTCTCTCCATTGAGAATGACATGCTGCGTTGTGTTATCGAGGAACTCTTCAATCTAATCACACAATTTGTCTGATAGACCATATGATCTTACTTTGTTCATTAAACGACTGTGGGGTGCTGTATCGAACGCCTTGCGGAAGAAACACGGCAACTACCTAGGAACTCGTGTCTATGGCCTTCGGAGTCTCGTGGACGAATAGCGCGAGCTGGGTTTCACACGATCGTCTTTTTCGAAACCCATGCTGATTCGTACAGAGTAGATTTCTAGTCTCCAGAAAAGTCATTATACTCGAACATAATACGTGTTCCAAAATTCTACAACTGATAGACGTTAGAGCTATAGGTCTATAGTTCTGCACATCTCTTCGACGTCCCTTCTTGTAAACGGGGATGACCTGTGCCCTTTTCCAATTCTTTGGAACGCTACGCTCTTCGACTCACGCCACAGCGTCGACGTGCACGGCTTGACTGGTGCCATCAGAGGATCATTTGGATGATGGAATGTCCTGGGTGGTCTTTAGTAATGAAAGCAGATTCTATAAACAATCCTGTTGGAAGAACATCCTCAACTGAGCATTATACCAGAGGTTGGAAATACCGCTTCAGTTGTAAATTTCTTTTATCATCACGACCCATTTCTGGCTCTCATAAGCCCATCCTCAGGTGTTGCAACTGTGCTGTGGCCCCCGAGCCCGCTCATAGGCAACAAATTTACAACTGAAGCGGTATTTCTAACCTCTGGCATAATGCGCAGTTGCGGATGTTCTTCCAACAGTATTGTCTGTAGAATCTGCTTTCATTGCTAAAGACCGCCCAGGCCATTCCATCATCCAAATGATCCTCTGACGGCGCCAGTCAAGCCGTGCACGTCGACGCTGTGGCGTGCGTGGAAGACGAGGTACAAGTAAGTGTGCGAGCCCGTAGTCGCAAAATGGTTCAAATGGCTCTGAGCACTATGGTACTCAACTTCTGAGGTCATTAGTCCCCTAGAACTTAGAACTAGTTAAACCTAACTAACCTAAGGAGATCACACACATCCATGCCTGAGACAGGATTCGAACCTGCGACCGTAGCGGTCTCGCGGTTCCAGACTGCAGCGCCTAGAACCGCACGGCCGCTTCGGCCGGCTCCGCAGTCGCACTGCTGATACCTGGTTCGCGATAGTGTTGACAATTAAAAGAAAACAGCCCTCAATCACTAATTTTTAACGAATTAACCGGGTTTCGACACTGCTAGGAGTGTCTTCCTCAGAATTTAAACGAAAGAATGGTCTATAACATGGTCACAGAATTATGACTAAAAACGTATGATACAAATTATAAGCACGGAATTGTCGTGAAAGACTGGCAGTCTGCTGTGACCATGTTATAGACCATTCTTTCGTTTAAATTCTGAGGAAGACACTCCTAGCAGTGTCGAAACCCGGTTAATTCGTTAAAAATTAGTGACCGAGGGCTGTTTTCTTTTAATTGTAACTATTCACGGTCTCTGAACGTGCAGCCATGTACAAAATTTTGAGTTTGTGTTGATATGTCTCGTCTCGCAAGTCCTCTTATCTGTGCTGTGGTAGCTACACGATCTGCCACTGCTGCCCTTACAATACGATGATGCTGGAGGGCGTCTGTGCTTGCAGACGTCCAGAACCCCGTCTATTGGTGTGAGAATGTTCACGTGACCACTGATACCAGCATCGTCGCACAAATGACACAGCACGTACAACTTGTGCGGCAGTTCTCCAAAAGGACCATCCCGCCATTCGGAAGGCCACACTCTGACCCCTTTCAAACTCGCTCAATTGGCCGTAGGAAACAAGAGTGCATCTCCGAGGAATGGTTATCTGCTTGCACCACACTGAGCCTTCTAGCTGTGAGCATTCCCTATTATAGGGTAGACTCAGGTAGCTAGGCCACTACGCTATTTATTGGCGGAAACCATTATCCGTACATCTACTACTCCCATGTGGCACATTCCATCACCGGATCAAAATCGACGTCGTCTTTCCAGGTCTACTAATATTTTCCGGCGGGGTATTTGTTTATTCAGTTACTGGTTTCGATCGATTTGATCACTTTCATACTGATCTACCGGGTGATCAAAAAGTCAGTATGAATTTGAAAACTTAATTAACCACGGAATAATGTAGATAGAGAAGTAAAAATTGACACACATGCTTGGAATGACATGGGGTTTTATTAGAACCAAAAAAAGTTCACAAAATGTCCGACAGATGGCGCTTGACAGCAAAACTTCAGTAACTGCTACCGTGACGGGTGAGAGGTACGCCGATATGTTACAGAATCGCATCATCCCCAGCCTGGCTGATAAACACCTGCTTGAACGTACGATGTTTATGCAGGATGGCGCTCCACCCCATGTCGCTAGACGCGTGAAAGATCTCTCGCGCGCGTCGTTTGGTGATGATCGTGTGCTCAGCCGCCACTTTCGTCATGCTTGGCCTCCCAGGTACCCAGACCTCAGTCCGTGCGATTATTGGCTTTGGGGTTACCTGAAGTCGCAAGTGTATCGTGATCGACCGACATCTCTAGGGATGCTGAAAGATAACATCCGCGTCAATCCCTCACCATAAGTCCGGGCATGCTTTATAGTGCTGTTCACAACATTATTCCTCGACTACAGCTATTGTTGAGGAATGATGGTGGACATATTGCGCATTTCCTGCAAAGAACATCATCTTTACTTTGTCTTACTTTGTTATGCTAATTATTGCTATTCTGATCAGATGAAGCGACATTTGTCAGACATTTTTCAACTTTTGTATTTTTTTGGTTCTAATAAAAGCCCATGTCATTCCAAGCATGTGTGTCAATTTGTACCTCTCTATCTACATTATTCCGTGATTTATTCAGTTTTCAAATTTATACTGACTTTTTGATCACCCGGTAAATACAGAAACTGAAAATGCTATAAAAATGTACTCAATGGTAAGCTAGTAACTGTAAAAATAGTATCGTAATATACATGGACTGTAAATTACCAAACATATCTGTCTTCATCAAGTTAACAGAGAAAGCAATTACAATTTATAGCCATAAATGGCATTGTCGCATGCACGTCTAGCGACCGGTCCCCCCTCTCGGCTGTTTGCATCGGTGCTGTAAGCACAGTACGCAAGTGACAGCCCGACATTACAAAACATCAGAGTATGCCGCGAGAAACCTGATTGTCCCAAATCAAGCTACCTAGACGTCCGGCTGGGTCATGGCTGTTATCCTTCACATATTCATGGGATGAAAGTTCAGTCGTCTCCGTACTGTGAAGTCCACCCATCTGAGACAGCAATTCTCAACCATGTGACACTGGAATTTTTAGACAACATAATTTTATAGAGATAAACAGCGGTTAATTTACTTATAATCAATTATTCAAAATGACAGTCACAATCGCATTATTTATTTTGCCGCCAACCGGCTTCAACCCGCGATGGGGTTATCTTCAGGGCAATTTACACTGTAAAGTTATAATATTAGTAAGCAATCATGTACGTAATCTACAAGCAATTAGTCAAATGGGTATAAAATCTGTTTATTTATGTAACTTTGAATAATTGCTTGTAGATTACGTACATGATTGCTTACTAATATTATAACTTTACAGTGTAAATTGCCCTGAAGATGACCCCATCGCGGGTTGAAACCGGTTGGCGGCAAAATATACGAGGGCCGTTCAGAAAGTAACCTCCGGTTGATTTAAAAAAGTACACCAAGTTAAATAAAAATATTTTAATATATACATCTTACAACTACATCTTTGCACTATTTTTCTACATAGTCTCCATAGCGATTGAGGCACTTATCGTATCTCTTCACAAGCTTTGAAATTCCTTCTGCATAAAAATCACCCGCTTGTGCCTGGAGCCAGCCTGTGACCGCATCTTTGAGCTCTTCGTCGTCATCAAACTGCTGTGACCCGAGCCATTTCTTCAAATGCATGAAGAGGTGATAATCACTTGGCGCCAGGTCTGGGCTGTAAGGTGGATGGTTGATAACGTCCCACTTGAAGGACTCAAGAAGGGCCGTTGTTCTGCGAGCAGAGTGAGGACGGGCGTTATCGTGCAAAAAAACGATACCGGAAATCAGCATACCACGGCGTTTGTTCTGTATAGCCCGTCGTAACTTTTTTATTGTTTCACAGTACACGTCTTGATTAATGGTCGTACCACGTTCCATGAATTCAACCAACAACACCCCTTTGGCATCCCAAAACACCGTTGCCATCAGTTTTCTGGCAGAAAAATCTTGCGAGGCTTTTCTTGGTTTGGTAGGCGAATTTGAATGTGCCCACATCTTTGATTGTTCTTTTGTCTCAGGGTTCACGTACTTAATCCAGGTTTCGTCACCGGTCACGATTCTGTTTAACAATGGTTCTCCTTCGTCCTCATAACGTGACAGAAAGTCTAATGCAGAGGCCATTCTTTGAGTTTTGTGGTGGTCGGTAAGAATTTTGGGCACCCATCGTGCACAGAACTTACGGTAACCCAATCTTGCTGTCACTATCTCGTACAAGAGAGTCTTAGAAATCTGTGGAAAACCAGTAGACAACTCCGACATTGAGAAACGTCGATTTTCATGAACTTTTGCATCAACTGTCTGAACGAGTTCGTCAGTCACCAATGATGGTCTACCACTCCTCTCTTCATCATGAACGTTTTCTCGTCCACTTTTAAATAAACGCACCCATTCACGGACAACTCCTTCACTCATAACTCTTGGTCCGTACACGGCACAAAGCTCACGATGAATAGCTGCTGCAGAATATCCTTTGGCTGTAAAAAACCTTATGACAGCACGCACTCCACATTTGGCGGGGTTTTCTATTGCAGCACACATTTCAAACTGCCACAAAAACTAAACTAGCGCAGGTACGACGTTCACTCGACCACAGCTTGATGCCGACTGACCTGTTGAGTGCGTGAACGCACAGATGGCGTCGCTACTCCCCCCAGAACCCGCACTGTGACCAATCGGAGGTTACTTTCTGAACCGCCCTCGTATAATGCGATTGTGACTGTCATTTTGAATAAATGATGATATTGGGATGTTCAGGCTACGACAGACAAGGTCGCAAGTTTCTCAAGGCCTTCGTCAGAGCAGGAATCCCCCAACCTACACCTGTGAAGGACTAGTTTCAGCAGCTGTTCACAATGGGCTGTATCAGTATTGTCCGGTTTCTGCAATAGGCGGATATCCAGTTATAAGTCAGACACAAAGGATGCAGCGTGAGAAGTTGAGATATATGGTCTGTGTTGAATATGTGAATGTACAGATTGTACCATGAAGTTTAACCAGAATTGCTGTAATTTCTAGTGCGTACGCTGTATTTATGATTTTGTACACAGAATCTGTAGTTACTCACTTCTCTGGCTGAATGGTTAATACCAAATGTCAATAAATTTTTAAAAAAGCGACATTACAGGGCATGTGTGATTATTATTCTATCGTGATTTTACTCTATTTGAAAATATCGCTTTTGGCTACATATTTGGTTACTTTCTCTTTTAACCTCGTGGAGACAGGTAAGTTTGCTCACTTTCCACTCTGTGTGTGTTACGACACTGCCTATTCCAGTTGTTAACTTACCATTATGAACATTTTTATGTGATATTCTCATTTCTGTATTTAGATCAATATGAAGATGACCAAAACGATCGGAAGCGCTAATTGAATAAACGCATATCTGCGATGAGTGCCTGTTGTGACTTTCAAAATTTCACTCTCTCTGTGACGTGATTCTCTTGGGACTGACGTACCTGTCCTTGATTTAATATCCAGCGTCTGGAGTGGTCGACTCAGTGGCGAACCGCATATACAGGGTGTAAATTTTAAGTTGACGAACCAGAATAACTCGAAAAATAAGCTTTACAAAGAAAAATGTGTAGAATCCAAAGTTGATTATTTTCGAGGGGGACATCTGCTGGCGCTAACATTAGCCCGCCACCACAGTCCCCTGGGAGTGGGGCGGAAGGCAACTTTAAAATTTGAAATGGGAACACCCATTTTTATTGCAGAATCAGATTCTACATAAAAAACTATGTACATTTTAACACAAACGTTTGTTTTGATTCTTGGTAGTTGGCACGGTAATTCAACAAAATCCATTTTCTCATTTTTGCGTGGAAAATGGTTACGGATAAATAAAAACTGAGTTCACTCGATAGTAAGTTGGATGTTTGGTTAGTTAGTTAGCTAGTCAGATCATTTGTCTGATAATTAAAAGTTGTGTGGCCTCATGACCACGAAACAAAAAAAACTTATCCCAATCTGCGGAGAAAATTAATACAGTATTTGCGTCAACGTTTGTAAAACTCTAATTCCTCTCTCTCAAACCCCACCCTATGGGGAGAGAGGGAGAGTTTTAGTTTTACCGAATCAGAATTTACGAAGTAAATAAGTATTTTTTATTCATCCGTAACCATTTTCCACGCAAAAATGACAGCACGCATTTTTTGAATTACAGCGCCAACTACCAGGAATGAAAAATGTTTAAGACACAGTGTACGTAGTTTTTCATGTAGAATCTGGTTCTTCAATAAAAAATGGGGATTCCCATTTCAAATTTTAAAGTTGCCTCCCACCCCAGCCCCAGCTAATTTTAGCACCAGCAGATGTGCCCCTCGAAAAGAATTAACTTTGGATTCTACACATTTTTCTTTGTGAAGCTTATTTTTCGAGTTATTCTGGTTTGTCAACTTAAAATTTACACCCTGTATACGACAAAAAGTTGCATTAAAAAAAATTAGAGAACCACAAGTTTCATGTGACTATCTTTGACGATATGTTCTTCATGTAATTACCTTACCTTCTGATGAAATCATCCTTACAGGTGGCGAAACCTGGTCAAGGTATATAGAAAACCTATGCAACCGGTTGGCAGATTTTTACGTACTTTTCAAATTTGTGTATGCGGTTGCTGCAAACGTCAGCCATGTTCAAAGTTGTTCTTGACGTGCTGTTTGTCGCATAGTAAGAGTACCTGCACGCAAAGACACAATTGAAGAACGTTTTTCTGCTGAAAGCTCCTTTCTTCGTCCCATTATCGTTGTTGAGGCCTACATTGAGCACTGACTGAAGTTCACTCTTTGATATGAAGGGCTTATTTGAATAGTGGTATAGGTCCATTTTTGTTCGTATTGAGATACAGAGTCCTGAAGTTAAACGAGCGCTGAAAAATCTGCAGTTGAGATACCAGAAATATTCAAACATATGGCTTCTTGCTAGAGATGAACCTCTGTTTCTTTCTTTTTCTTTGGCTCATTAATTTTAGAAGCATTATAGACAGAAAAGTGGAGGCAATGGACTTGTACCACTATCGAAATAAGCCCTTCATATCTCGTGCATAACTACATTCCCCTTTCTTACTTGTAACCGTGTTTACGGACTTATTGACGTCCTGTGAACACCATCTAGTGAGGAAAGATTATATTATGCTACCACAATACAAAATTAGCGGCATGCAATGCTTGGAATCTGAACAGCATAGCAACGGAAAGTTGTGTTTTGGACGATTTCATCTTTAAAAACATGTACCACTACTCTCAAACTTTATATTGAGCTAATTCGTATTTGATTCTGATAACTAGCTTTTTGTATCTCACTTTCAGAGAGTTCGAAAACTTTTGAGCAATAGTATATGAACCGTGGTAAAAACTGCTGTTTTGAAGAGCGCGCTGCAGCGCGTAGTGTGAAGCAGTCGCCCTCCGTTTCTGGCGGTGTCGCCACTGTGGCAATCGCAGCTTTGGTGTCTCCCTCTGGTGGGAAAGGGGAAAGGTTGCCTGTTCACGTGCGTTTAAGGGGCGCTATGTGCTCGCCAGTCAGTTAGTCTGGGTCGGTCTCTCGTCCCCAGCTTGCTAGTCTGTCTCTCGTCCGCATTTGTTAGGCAGTTAGTGTCTGTCTGTCGTTCGGAGTGCTAGTATGTCTGTCGTTCGGATCAACCATTAAGGCTGGCAAAATGAGAGTCTTTCCACTCCGCCATTAAGAGAACTCAGGAGTGGTCGCCCGGTCGGGGCTGAGTTCCTGCATCTGAGACTACGCGTTAGGCCGACAGTCTGCTCGAGTTTGCTCAGGCAATGGTCATTGGCGGTTGGATCGATCGGTTGGTCGGTCGCGCACTGAGACACAAGATGACTTGTCCGTCTTGGGCGTCGGCGCATGTGAGGTCGCCACGTAAGTCCAGTGGACCGCGCCGTAAAGAAAGGGGTAGTGGCTTCGCGGTCGACACGAGAGCAACAGGAGTCAACCCACGACATCGGTCCGGCGCGCCTTCCTGCGTCCGTTGAAGCGACTGGCAGCGCACGGTTCGGGAGAGCGATTTGGGGGTGCTGCGCCAGGTCTTCTGGAGAAATCGCAGTTTATTAGAAGTTAAGTGATTGGTGATATGTTGTTTGATTTACTCTCGTTAAATTCGTTTTCTTGGTGAGGTCACCAGCCGTCTTGGTTTGGGGTCGTCCCACCATTCTTCTCCGTTTGCCCACCCGCGGGAAGGTGGTTGTTTATAAATTGGGTGATCCGTTTTTCCCTTGTGGAGTAGGGGCTGGTTAGAGCAACCTGCGGTTCGGTTTGTTCGGTAATCTCCCTATCAATCTACCGTATACCAGAAGCTGCCTCTGTCATGTTTGTCGGATTTGGTGTGTTAACGAATTTATTGCTTGGAGTGTAACGGCTTAATACCTGAAATATGTTTTAATCTTTGGAAACTTTGATATTGTTGCCTATGATCTAGAGAGGCTGTATCTGTGTACTGTAGAGCATCTTATGTTTTCTCCACCTTGTAGAGTTTTATATAAGATTATATTTCATGAGCTTTTATTTAAATGATCATTTTAGTATATAAAGTTGCCACCCTTTCACTGTAAGACTTTTCTCAGAAGTTAAAATCAAGTTGCACCTTCGGTGGCAAGGTTAATATTTTAATTGTTAGTGTTTTGTACCATTTCCATCCCTCCTACGGGGGGGGGGGGGGGGGGGGTGCGTAGATTGTGTGCTTGTGTAAATTTTTAAAACTCTTAAAGTTATCTGGTGTGTTGCAGATTTGCACCAGTGTAGTCTTTCAGAGGCTGTTGTGAGCGGTCGTAACTACTGCCATGTCAAAAGGGAGCGGCAAGGTTCTCTGCCCGAAAGCTCATACAGTCAAAACTTGTTTCTTTCTGCCTCTGAATAAATTGTAACTTTGATATTTAGAGGGTGCTTTCTGATTATAATTTTAAATCTGTTTCTTTTAAAAAATGCTTTTAGGCACTATTAAAGTGAATAAAATTCCCATTTGTTAAAAGGAATTTGGTTATGATTTCATTAGTTACTCTCTGCAACTACTTCCATGCTTACATAGTGTGATTAAATGTGTTAATGTTCTTGATGAATCGCTAGTAAATAAAATAAATTCTTAAGAACATTCTTTGAAAATAAATCACGGTTCAGCATACACAAAGCGAAGCAGTTTAACTTTTTTTTTTTTTCAAATCGTGGAAAACGGTAAACGTGCGTGCCGAGCCAACAGCCTCCTAGGAAGACACTACCCAGAGCCCAGACGCCTTCGCGCCGAAATGACGACGCACTTAGCGTGCGCATCTGCAAGCAGCCAAACGGGAGGAATTGCGTCGTTTAGGACTTCAGAGAGGAAACCGCTAAAAGCCCTTTGCTCAAGAGGGACGCCGCCCGATTAATGGCTCAAGAGTGGATGGAGAGCCTGCATTAAGGCCCGGGAAAATATAGACGAGCCACGAGAAAATACGGGGAGGCTCTTCAACAGAAAAGGGACGGTATCTTCAGAACTAGCTCCTTTCACTCACTCACTCGTTCATTAACTCGGTCGTCGTGTGCTGTGGTTTCTGCAAGAACAACCTTCAAAAATGTGGGCCGGATCAGAAATTACATTACCAAATAGAAGCAATCATTGCAAATGGAACCTGTATCGTGCTCTAAATTGCACATGTCTTTTAGTAATGAGATTCATTATCTGCACTTCACATTTTTACCTGTCATGGCTGCACGTTGAAAGCTAGCCGTCACCTACAATTTATGTGTTCGACTGAAATTTTGAAATAACTTTTAAACTGATTTACAGCCGATTTTCAGGCAGGAATCAGTTTAAAAAAATGGTTCATATGGCTCTGAGCACTATGGGACTTCTGAGGTCATCAGTCCCCTAGAACTTAGGACTACTGGAACCTAACTAACCTAAGGACATCACACACATCCATGCTCGAGGCAGGATTAGAACCTGCCACCAGCGTCGCGCGGTTCCAGACTGAAGCGCCTAGAACCGCTCGGCCAAACAGGCCGGCCAGGAATCAGTGATAACGCTATGTGACTCGAAACACGCAGAAAGAACTGTTAAACTTCCGCAAGCGCAACATAAATTCCTTGGTGTGTTTCTGAGGAAAACAGAGTAGCAAAGAATTCTGCAAATCCAATGAAAGTTTCGCGTAATAAGGTCCCTCTTGTAGACGAACACTCGTGCAATGGAAATGTGTTTGCCATCTGTACGATCGGAACCTAATTATCCAAGACAATGAATGTTAATGGTTATTCACGAAATTACTTGGAAGACTGACCTGAAGAATGTGCTGCTGGCGGCTTTGCATTCAATCACAAGCTGCAACACGAATACTTACCGTGGAGCTGAAAATATTACGTAAGACAAAAGGATAGTATGTGGCGATTACAAGGCTAGTGAATTCCCTGTCGAGCTGAACCGTTAAATGGGACAAGGATCACGAGAAGCTCAGTACTAGTTGTGAATGTTGAAACCTTCCCGTCTTCTCTATATCTCTTTAGTTACACAACCTTCCCTTCTACAATAGTCTATGAAACCTTCCCTTAGGAGTTCTATCTCTCGCTTAATAATAAAAAATGAAATCTTCCCTCTGAAATTAATTCTCTTTGTCAATAATAATAAGTGTAATCTTCGCATACAAATTTAAATGCTGCTTATTAAAAGTGATTTGCTGATTATATCGACGAAACATAGAATGCCCTTAGTCGTTTCCTGCAATAACTCAAAACTGTTCCTTACCTTTTTTACTGTTACTGGATCGCCATCTGACTGCTACATCGAACTGTGACATGAATATACTTACTCTATTTTACTATACTCTATTAGCTGCTAGTGGGCTATCATAATAAGTGGCTGTATTTATTACCAAAGCTGACGTTTTTCTTTAATAGCAAAGCTGACGTTATTCTTTAATTAATTTGACTGAAGTTACGTAATTCATAGTTAAACTTTTTCTTGACAACAATAAAATTTTGCCAAGTTTTACGTTGATGGTTTTTGGGATGGATTACATCAGTAATGCAATATTGCTGGCAAAAATTAATTATATTCTGAAAACGATTCTTCAAATATTTACTGTTGGTAATGAAATGATTTTACAAACGTTCAAATCGGACTTAGTTTTTACAATAATCTAGCATTGCGCAAACATACCTTCAGTAGTCTTGAGTTTCTTAAAAAAATAATTCAATTATATTAGTTCCTCTTATGATAATAGTTAGCTGATGTCTCTGTACATCCGTATATAATCTCTTGTAAATCATAGCTGGTGGCTGGCAGGCACACCGCTCCTCTGAACCTCTCGCTTCAGACCTGCTACCGACTCGCTTCACATCTCGGTTACTACTGACTCCTACGAACGCTAAAGTGCGGTCTCTCCCGCCAACAATGCTTGCTGGTGCCGACAATTCCAGCTACCATTACAAAATGTATCAATGCGCGGTCTTTCCCGCTCTTTTCTTAAAATGTATCCATACGCGGTCTTCCCCGCCATTTTTAAATTATATCAATGTGTGTGGTCTCTCCCGCCAACAATACTTTGGTGCAGACATTCCCTGCTACCACAATTATTTCCAAAATGACAAATATTAATTATTCCTACGTAATCCTATTAATAAAATATAAACATTTTTCATAAATTGTGGTTTGACAATAGACAATAGATATACACTCCTGGAAATTGAAATAAGAACACCGTGAATTCATTGTCCCAGGAAGGGGAAACTTTATTGACACATTCCTGGGGTCAGATACATCACATGATCACACTGACAGAACCACAGGCACATAGACACAGGCAACAGAGCATGCACAATGTCGGCACTAGTACAGTGTATATCCACCTTTCGCAGCAATGCAGGCTGCTATTCTCCCATGGAGACGATCGTAGAGATGCTGGATGTAGTCCTGTGGAACGGCTTGCCATGCCATTTCCACCTGGCGCCTCAGTTGGACCAGCATTCGTGCTGGACGTGCAGACCGCGTGAGACGACGCTTCATCCAGTCCCAAACATGCTCAATGGGGGACAGATCCGGAGATTATGCTGGCCAGGGTAGTTGACTTACACCTTCTAGAGCACGTTGGGTGGCACGGGATACATGCGGACGTGCATTGTCCTGTTGGAACAGCAAGTTCCCTTGCCGGTCTAGGAATGGTAGAACGATGGGTTCGATGACGGTTTGGATGTACTGTGCACTATTCAGTGTCCCCTCGACGATCACCAGTGGTGTACGGCCAGTGTAGGAGATCGCTCCCCACACCATGATGCCGGGTGTTGGCCCTGTGTGCCTCGGTCGTATGCAGTCCTGATTGTGGCGCTCACCTGCACGGCGCCAAACACGCATACGACCATCATTGGCACCAGGGCAGAAGCGACTCTCATCGCTGAAGACGACACGTCTCCATTCGTCCCTCCATTCACGCCTGTCGCGACACCACTGGAGGCGGGCTGCACGATGTTGGGGCGTGAGCGGAAGACGGCCTAACGGTGTGCGGGACCGTAGCCCAGCTTCATGGAGACGGTTGCGAATGGTCCTCGCCGATACCCCAGGAGCAAGAGTGTCCCTAATTTGCTGGGAAGTGGCGGTGCGGTCCCCTACGGCACTGCGTAGGATCCTACGGTCTTGGCGTGCATCCGTGCGTCGCTGCGGTCCGGTCCCAGGTCGACGGGCACGTGCACCTTCCGCCGACCACTGGCGACAACATCGATGTACTGTGGAGACCTCACGCCCCACTCGTTGAGCAATTCGGCGGTACGTCCACCCGGCCTCCCGCATGCCCACTATACGCCCTCGCTCAAAGTCCGTCAACTGCACATACGGTTCACGTCCACGCTGTCGCGGCATGCTAAAGTGTTAAAGACTGCGATGGAGCTCCGTATGCCACGGCAAACTGGCTGACACTGACGGCGGCGGTGCACAAATGCTGCGCAGCTAGCGCCATTCGACGGCCAACACCGCGGTTCCTGGTGTGTCCGCTGTGCCGTGCGTGTGATCATTGCTTGTACAGCCGTCTCGCAGTGTCCGGAGCAAGTATGGTGGGTCTGACACACCGGTGTCAATGTGTTCTTTTTTCCATTTCCAGGAGTGTATACACGTCTTACAATGTGTAGAATCAATTGGGTTTCATGAACAATGAAATGAATTTTGATGTTGTCATTAAAGCGCATCATATTATTTATTTTTGTGGCCTAATTTTTATTCTCATAATTGGGAAGGTTATAATGTTTAATAGCAAAACCATTTCTCATTTGTAAAGAGAGAAATATGTTTGAGAATAACGTATTCACTAAATGTTTGAAGATTGCATTTATATAGCAAAACTTCCAGAAGTTGTAAAAGTGGTGAATGCAAAGCCACTGAAGATAAATGAAAGAGCGCTGCTCTTTTGATTTCTTCCTGTGTTATTGCCTTTTGTCGTTTCGAGCTCAAGCTGAACAGATGTTTCGTAGTTGTCAATGTATTCGATCGATAAAGATTATTTAAATCTATCTGTTGTGTTGGCTCCGTCATTGATTCAAGCCACTACCTTGTCTGGTAATCATTTATGTTGTGTTTACCAAGTGTTACAGCAAAACATACGAATGGTTGGTGGATTGTTCGGAGATGAACGACCAAACATAATTAATGTTCACTCGTTAATTACTTTTCCGATGCCCCCCACCCCTCCCTCGGTCATGTCTCGGCTGTATGCAATTTTTTTGCAATTAAAATAGCGCGAGTCTGATCGTTTTCCGTTTCCGAAAAATGAAATCTGCAACCTATTTAGTGGCCTAATACCACGCAGATGTGCAAATAGACTGCAAGAGGGTGGCATTCTATAAAAGCTGGGAACTTTCCTGCGACGCACCACATCGTGCGCTTCTTAGTTGAATTATCCATCATCAGTGTGGGTTGCTGTTTTACTCTATTAAGCTGCGCCATTTGCAGATTGTTAATCTTTGAGAAATCTTTACCTTTTTTAACTCTACTTTCGGGGCAGTACGGAAACGCCCCATCGTGACGATCCACATACAATTTCGAAATTAGGGTCGTCAATGAAATACAGCAGTTAGCACGGGAAACACGTTTGTTTCTAACACCAATGAACAGCCAGAGTAGAACTGCACTCCTGGACGGAGAGCGTTGCTACACTACTGGCCATTAAAATTGCTATACCATGATGAAATGCAGATGATAAATGGGTATTCATTGGACAAATATATTATACTAGAACTGACATGTGATTACATTTTCACGCAATTTGGGTGCATAGATCCTGAGAAATCAGTACCCAGAACAACCACCTCTGGCAGTAATAACGGCCTTGATACACCAGGGCATTGAGTCAAACAGAGGTTGCATCGCGTGTACAGGTACAGCTGCCCATGCAGCTCACGATACCACAGTTCATCAAGAGTAGTGACTGGCGTATTGTGACGAGCCAGTTGCTCGGCCACCATTGACCAGACGTTTCAATTGGTAAGAGATCTGGAGAATGAGCTGGCCAGGGCAGCAGTCGAACATTTTCTGTATCCAGAAAGGCCCGTACAGAACCTGCAACATGCGGTCGTGCATTATGATGCTGAAATGTAGGGTTTCGCAGGGATCGAATGAAGGGTAGAGCCACGGGGTGTAACACATCTGAAATGTAACGTCCATTGTTCAAAGTGCCGTCAATGCAAACAAGAGGTGACCGAAACGTGTAACAATATCATCACGCCGGGTGATATGCCAGTATGGCGATGACGAATACACGCTCCCAATGTGCGTTCACCACGATGTCGCCAAACACGGATGTGACCATCATGATGCTGTAAACAGAACCTGGATTCATCCGAAAAAATGTTTTGCCATTCGTGCACCCAGATTCGTCGTTGAGTACACCATCGCAGGCGCTCCTGTGTGTGATGCAGCGTCAAGGGTAACCGCGGCCACGGTCTCCGAGCTGATAGTCCATGCTGCTGGAAACGTCGTCGAACTGTTCGTGCAGATGGTTGTCGTCTTGCAAACGTTCCCATCTGTTGACTCAGGGATCGACACGTGGCTGCACGATCCGTTACAGCCATGCGGATAAGATGCCTGTCATCTCGACTGCTAGTGGTACGAGGCCGTTGGGATCCAGCAAGGCGTTCCGTATTACCCTCCTGAACCCACCGATTCCATATTCTGCTAACAGTCATTGGATCGTGACCAACGCGAGCAGCAATGTCGCGATACGATAAACCGCAATCGCGATAGGCTACAATCCGACCTTTATCAAAGCCGAAAACGTGATGGTACGCATTTCTCCTCCTTACACGAGGCGTCACAACAACGTTGCACCAGGCAACGCCGGTCAACTGCAGTTTGTGTATGAGAAATCGGTTGGAAACTTACCTCATGTCAGCACGTTGTAGGTGTCGCCACCGGCGCCAACCTTGTGTGAATACTCTGAAAAGCTAATCACTTGCATATCACAGCATCTTCTTCCCCTCGGTTAAATTTCGCGTCTGTAGCACGTGAGCTTCATGGTGCAGCAATTTTAATGGCCAGTAGTGTATTGATACAATCATCGAATATTCCAGAATATACAAGTATCACGTAATATAGTCCGACGTTCTTCCAGAAATGATAATCACTGTACAACAAATAATTTCTGGCGGTCGGGTTTGAAATGGCGCCCCCTCAGCGTATCTTCCAGCGACACTTTCTGCTATGCCGCCCCGCACATGCTACAGCTCCCGGCAATACAACGAATAGAAGAATGCTAGTACTTTCGGAAGGTGATATAATATTGAGTAACTTTAACTGGAGGATAGACAACCCTATGTGAGCACCTGGAACCCGTCTCAAGTATTGTACAAAATCTGTTAAATTCCTAGTTTTACAACACACGCAAGAAAACAGAATAGCCAACGCAGTGTGATTACGAGTCACTGAGAACAAGAGAGAGAGAGAGAGAGAGAGACAGAGAGAGATTGATCGTCACGAATGGTGACGGATGTGTGACGCACAATTCGATATTGTTATCCCTGAGGGCCTACGTTTCCGAATCGATCACACAGGAATGCTGCTCAATTCCATTTCGGTTTAAAGAAACACACGACGCGAGAAGTTACTTCACGTGAACGTGTGTCGAGCGAACAATGTGATGTGTCCTGCAAGAAATTCAAGTAAAACACGCGTGGAAAGCACGCTTTAAGCCAGGAGCATGTAGCGGTCTCACCCAGTACGAGTATGCACAGCAGCACAAGAAATTTCTGACCAATGTCCAGCGTCTGTACAGTTCAGTACTGTAGACTAGAACATTGCTTCAGCCAGGTCTCGCTTTCCTCTGACTGAAAAATCTGTGGTAAGACACCTGATTGGCTCTTATACGACAAAATCGCTGACTTGCCCAACACACGGCACATGTACAGTATCTTGTTCAGTGACATATGACAGGCAGCTAAATACTGCAGTTGCGTGCGACGGTTCTTCCAGAGAGGATCACATAACATATGTAAATTAATAATGTATGACCCATTTGGTCGGAATATTTCATTGACACTGAGGACTATTTTAAGCAGCAGTGTTGGCGATTATCAGTAACTGACTAATGTAACTTTGCTCTTCATTTACTATTAATTTGGAATTGCATGCCTTGTACGAGAAAAAGTGAGATAATGTTGAAAGCATTCTGGACGGTGCAGAGACAGTAAGAATCGCGCGTCACCTTTAGAGCTATTTCACAAAAGGACAGGAATGGAGGCGCACAGGTCAATGGCTCATCGGTCATCGGTCAGTCATGTGTAGTGATGCCGCAGGACATTTAACTGTGTGCACAGACACAGGTTGGTTCTCTTGTGGAGCAAGCCCCTTGTGCAAACATTTTACAACTTGGCAATGCCGTGAGAATGAACACGTTTTAGCTGAAGGCACTACTGTGCTCAAAAGTAAAAAGCTGACTTTTCCTTTCGACAGCACGACCCCATAGATTAACATCTCGAATATGGAGGGCGGCCCACAGTTATTGGCCTTTTAAACCGTGAGACATCCCGTGACGTTTTGAATCTGTAAAAAATAAATGTATACATGACGTAAGACTCACAGGGATTGGCACAGTTAAGTAAATTACATGTTAAACAGAAAAACTCAGTTGTGCTGACGAAGACCGCCTAGTTGGTTACAGAGAGACACAGAGAGAATGAAGCGACTTTTTCCTGTGTAAACTGGTAGGACGAGCGTTATTGGCTAACCAATTAGGGGAAGTGGACCAGCGCGTTCTAAGGAGCATTTTTTATTAGTCAAGGGGTCGAAAAGCCGGAGCCCAGCCAACCTGAATTCAATAAGAGTTTTCCTTGTAGAAATCTTCCGATCAGAAATCTCTTCATCTTGGACTTCCTTTTCTACTTCACCTCGACCGTCGGGAACCTCTGCCCCCCAGAGCCCAGACTTCTCTGCTGACACTCAGGCCTGCCACAGTCAGAGCTAATGTATCGATGGGCTTAGAAAAATTTCAAGTTGATTTGCAATTTGCCATTGACGAGATCATTGGTGGGGTCAATGCTTTTACAGCCACTTCAGCCTCCACCTGCAATACTATGGTGAGCTGGTAGACAAGAGGGAAGGGTGGAGACCATCAATGTTAAAGGACCTGACCCTTGACGAAGCCCCAGCAATGAGGAGAAGAATGACGCGCAACACTGACTGGAGAGATCGCCTCCACAATGAACAGTTCGAAGTATCAGAACAAAAAAATGGCTCTGAGCACTAAGGGACTTAACTTCTGAGGCCATCAGTCCCCTAGAACACAGAACTACTTAAACCTAACTAACTTACAGACATCACACACATCCATGCCCGAGGCAGGATTCGAACCTGCGACCGTAGCGGTAGCGTGGTTCCAGACTGTAACGCCTAGAACCGCTCGGCCACTCCGGCCGGGTATCAGAACAGCTGGAGCCTTGTACATAGGCTTTGAAGAAACTAGGAATATATTGTTCGGAGAGAAAGAGGTGTTAGAGGTACGTGAGTACCCAGTTGTAAATATAGACCTTTAGGTTAGTCCAGTCCGCAGCTCGTGGTCTTGCGGTAGCGTTCTCACTTCCCGCGCACGAAGTCCCAGGTTCGATTCCCCGTGGGGTCAGGGATTTTCCCTGCCTCGAGATGACTGGATGTTGTTGTGTCGTCTTCATCTTCATCATCATTCATCCCTATTACGGTCGGAGGAAGGCAATGGCAAGCCACCTCCACTAGGACCTTGCCTAGTACGGCGGTGCGGGTCTCCCGCATCGTTCCCTACACTCCTCGAAGTATGGGACCTCATCATCATCACGTTAGCCCAATGTGCACCTGGTACAGATAGCCGGGTTTCTAATTTAGGTCAGAAAACGTGTGATGTTTGTACGAAGAGGAACGAAGAAGAGTTCGGTGTCAGAAAGAATCTGGAAACGTTAGTGCAGAACATAGGGGAGAGCAGACATAGATTAAACAGAGAAGAACCAAATAGAGAATGCGAATTGGGAGCCACAGGAGCACAGAGAATGTAGCGTGGACATACCGGTTGAGATTTCATATAATCAATACATGAGAAGAGCAATAGTCAAAGAGACGATTCCTCGATGATACAGAAGAGAGTGTATCATTGTGGGAGATGAAGATTAGCTAAAGTATTATTGAGATCCAGGAAAAGATCAAAGGAACTATAGCAAGTACAAAGAACTGTCTACCATAACGTTGTGGGATTGGAAACTTTATGGAGTCTGAATCAACAGGGAACCCTCATGTTTCACACATCTAATTGTTCAAAGAATAAGAAATATTAAGATATTTAACCAAGACATAATATTTAGTCTGCAGTCTGTCATATAGATGGAGCAATAGTATTAAAGTGAAGTGATCCCATGGAGTAAAAAAAAAAAAAAAAAAAAAAAAAAACATACAGATAAAGTTTCACATGAAATAAGCTAGATTATTTTCAGAAGAAGTCAAGAAGATAGTACAGGAGATGCAGAGAAGAGAAACATTGAATCGATCGTAAGCTATAGCTGGCCTGATGAAGAGATGCGTATTGAAGGTTAATTTCTGTAGGTATGCCAGGCGCGATGAACGCACTGAGCAAGAAGTCATGAAGCTTACTGGTGCTTAATGACTCGTTGGCAGATGTGAAGGAATGCTGCCCAATTAGGTTTTAGCAGACTCGAAGAGACGCTGCACAGTTAGATTTTGGCAGACGTGAAGGGATGCTGCACAAAGTTCTAGCAGACGAAGAGAGATGCTGCCATTCAAGTAATTTATGAGGATAATGTACGGGATTTCAGTAGGCTGATTTCGATGAGTATTTTATGAGTTAATGAGAGTATGACTTAATGATTTGATGTTTCGCTAGGTACTACTTTGAACTCATGAAACCATTCATTCCATTCCACAAGTCCTCTAATTCTTCTTCACTTTGACTAAGAGTAACAATTTCCTCAGCGAATCTCTTCATTGATATCCTTTCATCCTGAATTTTAATCCCACTCTTAGCCCTCTCTTTTATTTCCATCATTGCTTCATCGATGTGTCGATTCAATAGTAGGGGCGAAAGAATTCATCCCTGTCTTACATCCTTTTTCATCCGAGCACTTCGTTCTTGGTCTCCAATTGTTGGCTGGCTCTGAGCACTATGGGACTTAACTTCTAAGGTCATCAGTCCCCTAGAACTTAGAACTACTTAAATCTAACTAACCTAAGGACATCACACACATCCATGCCCGAGGCAGGATTCGAACCTGCGACCGTAGGGGCCGCGCGGTTCCAGACTGTAGCGCCTTTAACCGCTTGGCCACCACGGCCGGCTCCAATTGTTGTTGTTCGCTCTTGGTTCTTGCACGTAGTATATTTCTGTATTTCCCTACAGTTTTGTCCTATTTTTATATAACTTTCGAACATCTTTTACAGGGCTGCGCAAATAAAAGTGGCCTAGACGAGTGGATACGATTGAAGGTATGCATATAACCATACCCCGTGACGCGCATACCACCTGTACGGCCGCCACTTGCTCCACCCTGCTTCAGAGCATACTGCGCGCTGTGTCAGTGTGAGTGGAGCTGTGCAAAGGGGAAGATGGTGCTCACAGTGGAGCAGCGGGTGTTCGTTGTGGAAGGATGCGTGACTACGGAGTCGTGGAAACGGTCTGGTCACTTGAAACTTCCTGGCAGATTAAAACTGTGTGCCCGACCGAGAGCACTTGCCCGCGAAAGGCAAAGGTCCCGAGTTCGAGTCTCGGTCGGGCACACAGTTTTAATCTGCCAGGTAGTTTCATATCAGCGCACACTCCGCTGCAGAGTGAAAATCTCATTCTGGTCTGGTCACTTGTTTGCCAAGAAGTTTAAAGGTGCTGACGTGTCAGCAATGAGTGCCATTAATGCTTAGTCCGAAAATGGTGTCAGACAGGGTCTGCTTTGAACAAGTCAAAAACATTCCGAAACGTGTCTGCACTGCACGCCAGGAAATGTGGCTGCAGTTCACCGAAAATGCTTCAGAGTTCTACCAAATCAACTCGACGCCTGTCACAAGAGAACAGCATATCACGTCGATCATGCGGACGAATACTCCACCTGGATCTGTATACAGGGTGAGTCACCTAACATTACCGCTGGATATATTTCGTAAACCACATAAAATACTGACGAATCGATTCCACAGACCGAACGTGAGGAGAGCGGCTAGTGTAATTGGTTAATACAAACCATAAAAAAATGCACGGAAGTATGTTTTTTTAACACAAACCTACGTTTTTTTAAATGGAACCCCGTTAGTTTTGTTAGCACATCTAAACATATAAACAAATACGTAATCAGTGCCGTTTGTTGCATTGTAAAATGTTAATTACATCCGGAGATATTGTAACCTAAAGTTGACGCTTGAGTACCACTCCTCCGCTGTTCGATTGTTTGTATCGGAGAGCACCGAATTACGTAGGGATCCAAAGGGAACGGTGATGGACCTTAGGTACAGAAGAGACTGGAACAGCACATTACGTCCACATGCTAACACCTTTTTATTGGTCTTTTTCACTGACGCACATCTACATTACCATGAGGGCTGAGGTACACGTACACACGTGGTTTCCGTTTTCAATTGCGGAGTGGAATAGAGTGTGTCCTGACGTGTCAGGCCAATAGAAGTTCAATGTGGTGTCCATCATTTGCTGCACACAATTACAGTCTCTGGCGTAATGAATTTCGTACACGCCGCAGTACATCTGGTGTAATGTCGCCGCAGGCTGCCACAATACGTTGTTTCATATCCTCCGGGGTTGTAGGCACATCACGGTACAAATTTTCCTTTAACGTACCCCACAGAAAGAAGTCCAGAAGTGTAAGATCAGGAGAACGGGCTGGCCAATTTATGCGTCCTCCACGTCCGATGAAACGCCCGTCGAACATCCTGTCAAGTGTCAGCCTAGTGTTAATTGCGGAATGTGCTGGTGCACCATCATGCTGATACCACATACGTCGACGGGTTTGCAATGGGACATTTTCGAGCAACGTTGGCAGATCATTCTGTAGAAACGCGATGTATGTTGCAGCTGTTTGGGCCCCTGCAATGAAGTGAGGTCCAATGAGGCTGTCGCCAATGATTCCGCACCATACATTTACAGTCCACGGTCGCTGTCGCTCTACCTGTCTGAGCCAGCGAGGATTGTCCACGGACCAGTAATGCATGTTCCGTAGATTCACTGCCCCGTGGTTTATGAAACCCGCTTCAACGGTAAACAGGTAGAACTGCAACGCATTCTCTGTTAATGCCCATTGACAGAATTGCACTCGATGATTAAAGTCATCACCATGTAATTGCTGATGTAGCGACACATGAAACGGGTGAAAGCGGTGACGATGCAGTATGCACATGACACTACTTTGACTCAGTCCACCGGCTCTCGCAATGTCCCGTGTACTCATGTGTGGGTTCATGGCAACAGCAGCTAACACACCAACTGCATCCGCTTCTCCTGTGACGGGCCTGTTATCGACCCGTTTGCGTGCTACGACCATACCTGTTGCATACAGTTGGCGGTAGATGTTTTGCAATGTGCGGCACATTGGATGCTCTCTGTCCGGGTACCGTTCTGCATACACCCTGCAGGGTTCAGCTGCATTTCGTCGACACTCGCCATAGATGAGTATCATCTCCGCCTTTTCAGAGTTCGAATACACCATGGTCACAGCTCCTACAACACTACACTATCACAGACGTCTGGTAACACGGTGTACTACAGTTGGTCTGCGTGCGGAGACGAATGCAAAATAACAATAGCAGCAAGCGCTACATGCGGACACTGCGACAGCTAGAGCAAACCACAACAGTGCACTACAGCCACACTCGTAAACACGGTCGTCATCGTAAACATGTCCCTGCAGATGCTGCTCGCCGACCGTGGCCCGTGTTTCTTACAACACGCAACTGAACGTTGGAGGTTTCAAGCGTCAACTTTAGGTTACAATATCTCCGGATGTAATAAACATTTTACAATGCAACAAACGGCACTGATTACGTATTTGTCTATATGTTCAGATGTGCTAACAAAACTAACGTGGTTCCATTTAAGAAAACGTAGGTTTGTGCTAAAGAACATACTTCCGTGCATTTTTGTATGGTTTGTATTAAACAATTACACTAGCCCCTCTCCTCACGTTCGGTCTGTGGAATCGGTTCGTCAGTATTTGATGTGGTTTACGAAATATATCCAGCGGTAACGTTAGGTGACTCACGCTGTATACAGCCCTACCGAGAGTCTGTTGTTTATGCATTGAAACCAGTTGATGTTCCTCAGCGCCTCCAGTTTTGTGAGTTGCTGTTCACAAAGACATAACAATGAATAGCTTGGAGATGAATCTGTTCTTTATGTCTGATGAAGCCTGGTTTCATCTCAGTGGTTATGTCAACTCACAGATTCACAGGTTTGGGCAGCGGAGTATCCGCACAACTTCTACGAAACACTGCTGCGTGATCAGAAGGTTGGAGTTTTATGTGCAGTGTCTGCAAGCAGCATTATTGGTCCAATCTTCTTTCATCAGAAGCTGACTTCGGTGCGTAACATCGCCAACATTTTGAAACCATTTGTGACAGCATTAAAGGAGGAGGAAAATACCTAAAGTTACTTCCAACAGGATGGAGCGACTGCCCATGTAGCCTCGAACCTTGGAGCACATTTACACTACCTTCGCGCTTGACAGAGCTCTTAGCAGCGATCTGACTGGTCGCGGTCCTCACTCACCATCTGATCCGTCAGCATCCGAGTACTCTGTGTGCGGAGCCCTCAGGCCTAAGGTGTATCGCAACAAACCTCATAATCCTCAACAACTGCAGCAGAGCATTTCGGATGACATTGCAGTCCAGCTTCGATCTGCCTGCGGCAGCTTGCTGACTAGGGCCCAAAAGTGGCAAGAGAGGAATGGTGGTGACTTTCAACAGCTGCTACAATCAGATTAGTATTGTACACTACTGGCCATTAAAATTGCTATACCAAGAACAAATGCAGATGATAAACGGGTATTCATTGGACAAATATATTGTACTAGAACTGACATATCATTACACTTTCACGCAGATTGGGTTCATAGATCGTGAGAAATCAGTACCCAGAATAACCACCTCTGGCCGTAATAACGGCCTTGATACTCCTGGGCATTGCGTCAAACAGAGCTTGGATGGTGTGTACAGGTAACAGCTGCCCATGAAGCTTCAACACGATACCACAGTTCATCAAGAGTAGTGACTGGAGTATTGTGACGAGCCAGTTGGTCGGCCCACATTGACCAGACGTTTTCAATTGCTGAGAGACCTGGAGAATGTGCTGGCCAGGGCAGAAGTCCAACATTTTCTGTATCCAGAAAGGCCCGTACAGGACCTGCATCAAGCGGTCGTGCATTATCCCACTGAAATATAGGGTTTCGCAGGGATCGAATGAAGGGTAGAGCCACGAATCGTGACACATCTGAAATGTAGCGCCCACTGTTCAAAGTGCCGTCAATGGCAAAAAGAGGTGACCGTGACGTGTAAACAATGGCACCCCATACCATCGCGCCAGGTGATACGCCAGTATGGCAATGACAAATACACCCCTCCAGTGTGCATTCACCTCGATGTCGCCAAACACGAATGCGACCATCATGATGCTGTAAACAGAACCTGGATTCATCCGAAAAAATTACGTTTTGCCATTCGTGTACCCAGGCTCGTCGTTGAGTACACCATCGCAGGCGCTCCTGTCTGCGATGCAGCGTCAAGGGTAACCGCAGCCATGGTCGCCGAGCTGATAGTCCATGCTGCTGCAAACGTCGTCGAACTGTTCGTGCAGACGGTTGTTGTCTTGCAAACGTCCCCATCTGTTCACTCAGGGATCGAGACGTGGCTGCACGATCCGTTCCAGCCATGCGGATAAGA
Organism: Schistocerca americana; assembly: GCF_021461395.2. NCBI lineage: Eukaryota > Metazoa > Arthropoda > Insecta > Orthoptera > Acrididae > Schistocerca > Schistocerca americana. The sequence goes on from NC_060121.1 coordinate 155,484,301, forward strand.
TGCCTGTCATCTCGACTGCTAGCGATACGAGGCCGTTGGGATCCAGCACGGCGTTCCGCATTACCCTCCTGAACCCACCGATTCCATATTCTCCTAACAGTCTTTGGTTCTCGACCAACGCGAGCAGCAATGTCGCGATACGATAAACCGCAATCGCGATAGGCTACAATCCGACCTTTATCAAAGTCGGAAACGTGATGGTACGCATTTCTCCTCCTTACACGAGGCATCACAACAACGTTTCACCAGGCATCGCCGGTCAACTGCTGTTTGTGTATGAAAAATCGGTTGGAAACTTTCCTCATGTCAGCACGTTGTAGGTGTCGGCACCGGCGCCATCCTTGTATGAATGCTCTGAAAAGCTAATCATATGCCTATCACAGCATCTTCTTTCTGTCGGTTAAATTTCACGTCTGTAGCACGTCATCTTTGTGGTGTAGCAATTTTAATGGGCAGTAGTGTATTTCCTTTCCTCTGGTGTGTTTCCTTGTACCCTGGAACTCTGTTCTCAAGCCTACTTCTATTTGCCCCACATTGTACAATTTTGCGTTGTCGAACGCTTGTATTGTTATTAATGAACAGTCAGTGACTCGTACAGATGTGTAGCGTGTGGCAGAATAATGGAGTGCACGCCATTACCGCCAATCCTTCCTACTTCTCGCGAGTAAAAACAACAGTGCTACCACCACGGCCAGATAACCAATTCGCCTTATCGAGTGATACCTACCGGCCTGCTCACAATATTGTACAAAATATTCACTAGAATTGTCATCGAGACCGCAGAAATACTGGTAAAAGTGTAACTGTCAGGGCGGGTGTCAACCATGCCTGGGTACTGTAACGAAATTGCTTTTATTTTCGTTAAAGATAGTATAATAATTATTGCTTTTAGTTAATTAATTTGCCTCTCTTTAACTGTCTTCTGTAAGTACGAACTTTGTTGTAGAACCTCTCTCTTATTTACGTGTGGTAATAAAAAAATGTATGTTCAAAAGAATTACGTACATTTAAGAATTACGTGAACTCATATTAACTGATTAAGAATATTTAGTTGAGAATTAAATCCTTTACATAATTCGGCCTTGGCACACATTTTCTAAATGCAGTGGGTTTTTTTTTGTTAAATATTTACTGAATTCTATCCCGGCGTTAGCTATGGAACACAAGATTACCTCTATTAGCAGAAAATGGTTAATTATTGCCAAGCCGACATTTAATTATCACTGATCAAACCTACTTCGCTATACATTAAAGTTATTTGAAAGAACCAAAATTGTTAAATTTCAATGTTAACCAACATTAACTATCCGCCTACGAATGCACAAACGTAGAATTAGTTTAAAATTCATCAGTCTCAGGATCACTGTAAAAGAAGAACAATTTCTTAATTCACTGTTAATTTTTATCTATCTGTTCCCTATTTACGGGTTTGGTTGATTTTTCCTTTAGCGGAACAATTTTTTAAATGTGCCGCCGCTGCAAATCGATCGGTCGCGGCACAACCCAGCAACACCGCTAAAAATGCTGAAAATTCTTTAAAGAAATTTTATAGATGACATGGGCAAGCTAATTTACATTAATAATACACACTTTTGATAAATTCTGATATATTTAGATCAAACAATAATTGAACTCACATTAATTTGTAACGCCTCCTCTAATGGCGGCTAAATCTAGACAGAGACAAAAGAAGTCTACCCATTCATAAATCGCTTCGACACAGCTTCCTCTCGCATTCAGCTCTACACAGAGAAGACCAAAGAATACGCTGTACATGGTTCTTTTATACTACTGCTGACTATTAACATTTCTTTGTAATTTGACAATATTATTCTCCTCTGGCTAAATTTCACATCTCTGTTATCGCAGATACTGACACATTTCACAATCACATAATAAATATAGAAAAATTACTATGCTAAATACAGAGAGAATATTACTACAAAAAATATTACGATAATAACAAATATCTTTTACACAAAATTCAATAATATTTTTTGTTCAATAATTACGGTATATACAACTTGCTCAGAGCGGCGTATATGGTACAAATAAACTCTTGTTCATTAATAGCGTGAGTTTGCCAGGGAACGTTACATTGCCCCCTGGCAGCATTTGGCAAAGAGTTTCTATACTTTGACACAATGGTGCCAGTAACGTTCTTTACAATTCTGTATTTTTTATGGAATGGCTCTTTTAATTAGTCCCAGGGTTATATATGTTCATGGCTCCCCCATTTGGGCGAAGGCAGACAGGAAACCTGGGCAAAACTGTGCGGAGCCCAACCATCCCAGTTCATGATTAATATTGTCTCTTTAACAGTCATTCATTTGAATTAATTTAGCAGTTTGTCACCAACGGTTACATAATATCACAGTCACAAACAGTTCAACGAAAGTTTTTTTTTGTGTGTGATTAACTACTCGTTATTATTAATTTTGGGATATACTGCAAGGTCACTTGTCCTAGGATATATCACTTAGTTTGTTTTTTTTAAATCACTTAGCACAGGATCACTTTTCATAATGTTTCCACTACCTACGTGTTACAAATTCATCTCTTGCACTTGTTAGTGTTCATTTTCTCTTATCAGTTTACGGACATACATAATAAATGTTCAATGTTTATCAAAATGGAGTCATTGACATGTTATGCAGTTTATGTAAATATTTTGGAAAAAGTCAATAATGCTGTAGTTGGTGACCGGTGCGGAGTGATTGTTGAGCGGCGCTCGGCGCGGCGCGTCGGCTCCGTGTAGGTCACCGCCCCCGGTGTTGACAGCTACGGCGCGGAGAGGCGTGTGGCTGTCTGGTCTGCTACGGGCTGCTGCGGCCGCTGCATAGCTGATGTAGCCGGATGCGCGTTGTATATCAGCTCGCCCGAGCCCGTGTGACGTCTTCTTGTAGTGCTCCAGCAAACATGCAACAAGTTCACAAACAGTGTACTATCCTTATGGGCATTTTTCCTGCTGTGGGAAAAAACGCACACAGTTATTGGCAGTTATTATTCAGTAGGCCTTCACTAGTCTGGTTTGCACAATGTTTCGTTGTCACAGTAACACGTTTTGGGCACTCAATATTTTTCACCATGTCATGACTTGTCATTAGTCACACGCAAGTTTTCACCTTAGGACAAAATGTATCTCTGTAGTCAATGCGCTTTCCTAGCGTCCCCTGACACACAAAGAATTAAAGTTTGACACTAACTTGGTCCACCGTCCGTTATCGGCTCACTGTTCGTGTCGTGCTAGTTACTTGTCCACTTGCACACACGGCGATGATACAGTTTTTTATTACTTATACACAACAACTTCGTGACGTATTGCTGCAGGTTTAACAGTCACTGTCTGTCTCTGCCACACAATACTGCACTTTTGTTTAAGTTCCTTTATTTTTATTTACAATGTCCGTTGTGCAATTTTTGTAACAGCACATTCGTAACTCTTTACCAAGGTGTGTGATATTTGCGTACATGGTAACAAATATTAAAATTTCGTATTAGTTTGCCCAAAAATCATCTATATTCGTGTTCGAGTAGATTTTATTTGTGCATTCCAGCCGGATTCAGGCATATTGTTCAATAACTCCTTTGAAATTATGTCTTACTTCACTTGCAAGGTCCTACGTAACTACAGTGTAGTCTCTGTAGGCTAAAATTGTCTTGGACTGTATCAGGCTAGCTCCTTTTTTACTGATTGAATCTGCACATGCTTCAATTGAAGCTTCTTTGTGCGTAACTTTGCGTTACTTAAATTTGCAATAAGTTTGCCTCCCATGGTGCCCTCGGGTCACTACTGGGTGCATTATTCTCTCTGATAACATTGGTTAGATAATAAAGTTCTCAGGGCCTCATATTGTTGATATTACTCTGGGTTCGAATCTGTCAATCTGACAGCTACACATATATACATATATACACATATAATAGAAAAGATTGTACAAGAAATATTTCAAGTTTGACACACACATAGAATATTATGCAGTACACAAACTAATCATTACTAAAATGTTCCTCCTGACTGATCTCTGTCACAATTTAACACTATAAATAATTGCACTAATCAGGTTATCTGTGCAGACATTTAGAGCATGTTTAAGCTAACACTAATTAAAAGAAGACATAACACAAATATTCATAAACAAAAGAGAAAGTCAATCATATTCTTATAACTAAATACTTCTACACTAGTACATTATGTCTACAGATCACACATCATTAATGTTCATTCATTTACAAAAGAATGGTGTCCACATAGGACTATTAGTCTTTTACTGTAGGAATATTTTTACATCCTTACGCGGATACAGTCCCCGTACTCTCCCTGAGTGGGGATCTGCTAAGAGATAGCTACACTCATGTGGCACACTTACTATTTTAAAAGGTCCATTGTACACCAATTGCCACTTGCTATTCTGTTTCAAGGATGCCGAGGACTTAGGATGATTGCGTAAGAGTACCAAGTCCCCAACACTAAATTTTTGGTTATTCGTCACATGTCGATTGTATTTTTCTTTCCTTTTCTGAGCGCACCTGATAAGGTTGCACCCTGCTTTTCTTATCTTCTCTTCCTTAGGCTCAGGAATGACTGGGACCTTAGGCAAAGGTGCCAGCCACTCATTCAGAACTCTATTATTATTCATTATAATCTCGTTTGGTGGATACCCCGTAGAAGCATGCGGGGTTGCGTTGTGAATTTCCAAAAACTTAGGTATCAGATCTGGCCATCTTGTGTGCTTATATGCAATGTATAACCTGAAAAATTTATTTAACTCTCCAAATGTTCTCTCTACTAAACTTGCTTGTGGGTGAAAACGGGATATTAGTATGTGCTTTATATCTTGTTCATGTAAATGGTTTTTCCAGGTATGGCCTGTAAAATAGGAAGCATTATCCGATATTATCGCTTCAGGCTTACCCACTTGTGTAAAATATTATTTCCCTAACCATTTAACTATTCCACGAGCAGTGGCTGATTTAAGGCAGTATATTTTTAAGTATTTAGAGAAAAGGTCATACACCGCTAAAATGTACTTTAATCCACCCCTGGCTCGTGGATAGGGTCCTGCTATGTCTATAGATACTAACTGAAGTGGCCGATGAGGCACTATAGGATGCAGTTCAAACCTTGTGGACTTATTTTGAAACTTAGCTTTTTGGCACAGAGGACAAGTCCTGATAATGGTGCGAGTCTGCTGGCTTATTCCCTTAAAGTAACAGAATCTGGATAAAATCCTTATTGTTTTGCCTATCCCAGCGTGACCCCATGCTAAATGCGTGTGCCACACTACAGCTGGGATAGCCTGTTGCGGTATACACACGACTCCATGGTCATTTGACACACCTGTTTTATAATACAGAATATTATCCACTATTTTGAAATTCTGAACACTTTTAAGATTGGTTCCTTCTTTAATTTTGCTAACGATATCTCGCCAAATCGGATCAGTTTCCTGCAATATAGACATATTCTTACACATGTGTAAAAAGTCCCTCCTATGTACCTTATCTTGTACTAAGAGTATTCGATATTCCCCCGATTGTTCCAAAATCTTTGACACTGAGGATTGCCCTAGTGGGAGCCTCGACAAGGCGTCAGCTACAACATTATCTTGTCCTTTTAGGTACATAATCTTAATTTTATATTCCTGCAATGCTAACCTCCATATTAGCAAGCGGGTATGGTATAATTTGCAAGACATTAAATAGCTCAGAGCCTGGTGGTCACTGAATACTTTGACTTCTTTACCATAGATGTAATAGTTGAATTTCTTTACCGCCCAAACCACTGCAAGAGCCTCTAATTCGGTAGCGGAATATGCTCTCTCACAGCCGTTTAGTGTGTGGCTGGCAAATCCGATTACATTGATTGTTTTGGGGTCGTTGCTCCTGTCCCACTGAAATAAACAAGCGCCCAGACCGTAAGAACACGAATCTGTCGCTATGCAAAAATCTTTTGTCATGTCTGGGTGTCGCAGTATGTTTGCATTCACCAAGGCGTTTTTGATAGCGTCAAATTCGCGTTGACATTCTTCTGTCCACACCCAGTGCACATTTTTACGCAACAGGCTCAATAAAGATTCGTTATTCATTAATTGATTTGGAACAAACCGTCTAAAAAAGGATGCAAGACCTATAAACGCTTTGAGTTGTCTCTTAGTTCTCGGACTAGGAAACCCACGAATTGCGTCAAGTTTTTTGCTGTCAGGTTTGATGCCTTGTTGTGTTATTATGTGACCTAGAAATTTAATCTGATTACGTCCAAATTTGGATTTCTCAAGATTCGCTGTTACTCCCGCTTGCTTAAACCTTTCTAAGACTCTACTCAGTAGTTCTACGTGCTCCTCCCAGGTGGCAGTAGCAATCACCAGATCGTCTACATACACTGTTACCCTTTGCAGCAAATCCGGACCTAAAAGCGCGTCGAGGGCTGTTATGAAAACTCCTGCACTTACATTTAAGCCGAAAGGTAGTACCCTAAATTGGTAGCTCCTTCCCCCAAATATAAATGCAGTATATTTCCTCGACTCGGGTGTGAGCAGGATTTGCCAGAATGAACTTCTCATATCAATAGATGTCAAATATTGCACTCCATGGAATTTTTGAATTTGCTCATCTAAGTTTTCCGGATGAGTCCTGACAGGTACAATAATTTCGTTTATGTCTCTCGCATCTAATACTAACCGTACCTGTCCGTCTGCTTTTGCTACCGCCACCAAAGGACTACTATAAGGGGACAAAGACGGTTCTATTATTCCCCACTCGATCAGTTTTCTTATTTCTTTAGCTACTATTTCCTTCTTGGACCAAGGAATGGAGTATGAGGCTCGACAGTAGGTTTTGTGAGGCTTCACCTCGATATTGTACTGATATCCCTTAACAATTCCTGGTCGTTCTGAAAATACATCTGCATAGTTAGTTAATAACTGTACCAAATCCTGCTGTTGCATTGAGTTCAAATTTTCGGACTGTGATACTTTGTTCACTAGTGCGTCCACATTTGCTTTTAATTGATCACTTTGTACGTCTGGATAATAGAGATTTTGTCCTTGACAATGATTGTCTAAATGTAGTATCCACTGATTCCTACACTTTATGTTAATAGCATTACAATTAGGCACAGGTACCTCTTCAGATCTGAGCATGGACAATTCTATCCTCCTACCAGCGTTCATCAAACTTAATTTTCCCCGAGAAAGGTCGATTACTGCGTCCCTTTCTCTCAAAAAATCTACCCCCAAAATGCAGGCTACCCTTAAACCCTTTACTACCAGGAATGAGCACGCTATGGCTTCTTCCCCTATATACATCTCTACCCGCACTTGGAGTTTAATTATTTGTCGCTGTGCACTTATGGCTCCAGTGACTTTACAATTGTTCACAGGAAAAGTCAGCATACGCCTTTCTTTCCCCAGTACTTTGAATAAGTCCATACTCATGACACTGACAGTAGCACCTGTATCTACGATCGCTTGCACATCAATATTGTTAATTTTGATCTCTATTATCGCTTGTACTTTGTCTTTGTGCTCCTTTATGCACGTGGATGGTTCAGTTATCAATTCATGTCCCATCTGTACCCCGTCATTATACCTGAGGATACAGATTCCCAATGTTTTGTTCGGTGTCGGGCTGCTCTCACTCCAAACCTCAGCCGACGATGGAGAGCGTATCTCGGCTGAATCTAGTTTGTTGAATTATTACAGGTGGATGGGTGTGGCTGCTCTGTGTCACTGACCTCCACTATGTGTAAGTTGTGTTGCGTCGGCCGCCACGGTTGCGCAATTGGCGCATTTTGTGGTGGCGGTCGGTTATTGTCATATCCTTCACTGTTTGGCCGGTCCCTACTGGGCCTCTGGTTCTGTGGCCAAGTTCGGTTTGCATCATTATAGATATTAGTGTTCCACGGCCCCCTGGCATTTTTCCATCTACTATTGCTTGGTGGGCCTGTCTCATACCGGTCATCGAACCTCCTTTTCCGGTCATTATTCACCGGCGGACTATTGCCGTTCCGGTCTCTACCTCTATTCCCGTTTTGTACATAATCTTGTCTCCTATTGTTACCTCCGCCGTTTCCATTATTTGGTGGAGGCGTGTTATTTCGACCATTTCTGTAACCGTTTCCGTTACTTCTAGCCTGTTCAGAGGCTGCCTTAACGTCCTCCTGAATCAGGTCAATTGAGTCGAGAACAGACAAGAAATGTTCCATGTCATTCTCCGGCACGTGTATAAGTTTTTCCTTTACGTGTATCGGCAAGTGTGATTTCAAAAGTCAGATCAACTCCCGGGATGAAATCTGCTCGTCCCAATAACGGGTCTTATTAATGTACTTCTCAAAATATTTTCGCAAATTGCCTAATCGTGGAGAATACGGCTCTGGATTATATACCTCCTTCCAAAATCTCTCCTGAATACATGTTGACCAATATTTGGCCAAGAATGCCTTTTCAAATTGCTCATATGTATCGCAACTGTCAGCTGCTTCGGTTGCCCATAAGGCAGCATCTCCTTGTATGTAAGACATAACGAACTGTATTTTCTGTGTATGACTCCAAACGCTAGGCAAAATGTTTCCAAATCCCTTGATAAACACTACAGGGTGAACAGATTTCTTCTCCGTTGTAAAGATCTGAAACTGTCGGTTTCTAATCAGGCTTTCTTCAATCACTATTTTGGAATGGCATTTATTTGTTTCGCTTACATTGGTTGCCTGTTCTGTCTCGCAGTCGCAATTTTTTACTGCTGTATTTATATGCCTATCATTGTTGGACCTGGCTGGCGTGACATACACCTGCGAGTCGTCATGCCGCAAGCTGCTTTCTATTTCGGCAAGACGACGGTTGACATTCCGCTGCCACAGCGGAATGTCAGTGTGTACCACCTTTTTCAGGTTCTGCACTTCCGCATTTGAGGCCACATCTTTGGCTTCAATCGCGGCGTGCACTTTCTCGTCTATTTCTTTTATAACTTCGTTTTCTATTTTGTGCACTTGTTCGGACACTTTGTGCTCAATTACTTGATTTGTGTCAATCTCTAATTGTTCCACCCTGTTGGTCAGTACACTGATTTCATCTACGATACTGGCGTTAGCCACTTGGATACTATCTACTCTTTCGCTTAGTTCTTGCACCGTTTTGGGTATGGTTTCATAGTTTTGTTTCAAACTAACAATCTCACTTTGCATAGCTTCCAAAGATTGCATTAACTGCAAGTCTCTCTCATGCAGGCGTCGATCACGCTCTGCTTGTTTAGCATCACGTTCTCTATCACGCTCTGCTTGTTTAGCATCACGTTCTCTATCGCGTTCTGCTTGCATACATGCAAATTCAGCTACCATTCTCTGGTCACGCTCTGCTTGTTCAGCATCACGTTCTCTTTCGCGTTCTGCTTGCATACGTACAAATTCAGCTAGGAAATTGAGCATGCGCTCGAACATAACTCTTAATGATTGCACTTCTGACACCTCACCACTCTCTGGTCCGTGTCCAGTGCTTGCGGGTGGCACAGTATTTCCGCTATCAACTGAATCACTGGCTGGCAGTGGCAACATTTCTTGCCCTTCTGCCCCCAGGTTCTCACATTGTACTTCCTGAACTACGCCACTAACATTACTTTGTGTCCCACTTTCTAACTCGGTATCACTACTTACTAATTGTTGTTCATTATCCATGTTGATATCTTTCTGACTACGCAACCTAACCATAGTCAACAAAAGAAAATCTGAACTAAATATCCTAACACTCAGGTTTCACTGACATAATCACACAAGAAATGGTCATTTGTTAAAACACACTTATTATATACTACAGTGATTAACTACTCAAATGTCCTGCTATTTAAAAAAAAAAACACTAACAACAAGCACACCACTAATGATCCGAAAACACTGCACTGAGGCTACTTTACTACCCACAGGACAACTACACTGTAGCTTTACCTTTTGGTGATCTATCTTGGGTGCAGCTGCCCCCTGATATTGTGGTAGGTAATTAAATTTTCGCTATAATGAGCTCTCTTCTTCAGCTTGCCTCTGGGTATATAGTATTCTCATGCAAAAAATCATATACAGGTATTACCACACAATATTGGTTATGCAATACAAACAATACATGGAAAAATTATTAAATGTTCTCCAACAAAGTTCGACTATAATAATTCCCTAGTTATCTCATGGGTATTTAGTGGCCACTGCATATTCGAGCCCCACGTTGGGCGCCAATTTAACGAAATTGCTTTTATTTTCGTTAAAGATAGTATAATAATTATTGCTTTTAGTTAATTAATTTGCCTCTCTTTAACTGTCTTCTGTAAGTACGAACTTTGTTGTAGAACCTCTCTCTTATTTACGTGTGGTAATAAAAAATGCATTTACAAAAGAATTACGTACATTTAAGAATTACGTGAACTCATATTAACTGATTAAGAATATTTAGTTGAGAATTAAATCCTTTACATAATTCGGCCTTGGCACACATTTTCTAAATGCAGTGGGTTTTTTTTTTGTTAAATATTTACTGAATTCTATCCCGGCGTTAGCTATGGAACACAAGATTATCTCTATTAGCAGAAAATGGTTAATTATTGCCAAGCCGACATTTAATTATCACTGATCAAACCTACTTCGCTACACATTTAAGTTATTTGAAAGAACCAAAATTGTTAAATTTCAATGTTAACTAACATTAACTATCCGCCTACGAATGCACAAACGTATAATTAGTTTAAAATTCATCAGTCTCAGGATCACTGTAAAAGAAGAACAATTTCTTAATTCACTGTTAATTTTTATCTATCTGTTCCCGATTTACGGGTTTGGTTGATTTTTCCTTTAGCGGAACAATTTTTTAAATGTGCCGCCGCTGCAAATCGATCGGTCGCGGCACAGCCCAGCAACACCGCTAAAAATGCTGAAAATTCTTTAAAGAAATTTTATAGATGACATGGGCAAGCTAATTTACATTAATAATACACACTTTTGATAAATTCTGATATATTTAGATCAAACAATAATTGAACTCACGTTAATTTGTAACGCCTCCTCTAATGGCGGCTAAATCTAGACAGAGACAAAAGAAGTCTACCCATTCATAAATCGCTTCGACACAGCTTCCTCTCGCATTCAGCTCTACACAGAGAAGACTAAAGAATACGCTGTACATGATTCTTTTATACTACTGCTGACTATTAACATTTCTTTGTAATTTGACAATATTATTCTCCTCTGGCTAAGTTTCACATCTCTGTTATCGCAGATACTGACACATTTCACAATCACATAATAAATATAGAGAAATTACTATCCTAAATACAGAGAGAATATTACTACAAAAAATATTACGATAATAACAAATGTCTTTTACACAAAATTCAATAATATTTTTTGTTCAATAATTACGGTATATACAACTTGCTCAGAGCGGCGTATATGGTACAAATAAACCCTTGTTCATTAATAGCGTGAGTTTGCCAGGGAACGTTACAGTACTCACTTGATAAGAAAAGTGTTGGTGGAATACAAGGTTCAGGCTGGAGCCCTGTTAATCTGCAAGGAAGTTTCTACTACTGCCACTCCTCCCTGCTTCTCGCGCGTAAAAACGACAGTGCTGCCACCACGGCCAGGTAACCAATTCGCCTTGTCGAGTAATACCTACCAACCTGCTCACCATATTGTACAAAATATTCACTGGAATCGTCATCAAGAGCGCATAGATACTGGTAAAAATGTGCCTGTTAGGACGAGTGTCAATTGTGCCTGGATAGATCAGTTGGTAAGACAAGTGTCAGTGAAATACGAGGTTCCGGGTTGGAGCCCTGTTAATCTGCAAGGACGTTTTAATCGTGCATTGCTCGTAACGTAAAAGAACGGTCCTGTAGACACCAGGCAGTCCCCCAGAGGCAGGCTCAGGGACTTGCAGCTGGCCCGCCGCTACAAGAATGCAGCCAGCACTACCAACGGTCCTTGTCTCTTTCTCCCCGAGTTCACGGTCCACTGACTTCCAATGGCTACGCCACTCGGCTGCCGCACTTACCGCAACGCTGCGCCGGGAATGCAGTTCTGCAAGTCTGGCAAACTCTCCGAGACGTCCGGGTAGAGAAGCCTCAATTTCACTGACTTCTCTGTTCAAAAGTAATAACACATCCGACAGGCAGGGGGGTGGGGGTTAAGAGGGAGGGAATTAAACATTATTCCGGTCTACTGACTTGGGTAATAGAGGGAGTAAAATTTTTTCATCACCCGTCTGTTCAGAAAACCGCGGGTAGTTTTTGGTATCCAGTATTCACCCGACATTGTCATCGAAAGGGAGTTCAGTTGTATGTACTATATTCATCCAGTTTCATATGGATAAGTCTGTTGTCGAAAGTGAAGACAGTAGACAGCAGCCTCTGAAACAAAATACTGAATCTCGCATTTAAAAATATATCAACTGACGTATCAATGTTTGACCTTGGAAATAAGCCCTTTCTATGTTTGAAAATAATTAGGACTACTCAAAGAAATTAAGGCACAAGCCTCTGACAAAAATCCTGTTATACACCGACGGAAAAAAATCGCAACACCAAGAATAATGAAATTCGGCACTACATTTGTCGGGGTAACATATTTAAGTGATTAACACTGCCAGATCACAGGTTAGTGTAGGCGTGAGGTAAGCCATTGCAAATGTGAAATGCTGGTACGAGGGTGAGTCAAATGAAAACCTTAAATTTGTAATAACAAATCGAAATTTCGCGCCGTTATCCTGTAAGTTGGTAAGCGTGCTACAAACAGCGTGCAGAATGCCCTGTAGGTGGCAGCATAGTGCAGATGCACACATGCCGTTGCAGTATCAGTATAAATATGGCCGCCCCACTTGCGACTTGCACCAGGAAAGAACAGCGTTCTGCTATCCGGTTTTTGCATAGTGGAGGTGTGAAACGTTCAAATGGCTCTGAGCACTATGGGACTTAACTTCTTTGGTCATCAGACCCCTAGAACTTAGAAATACTTAAACCTAACTATCCTAAGGACATCACACACATCCATGCCCGAGGCAGGATTCGAACCTACGACCGTAGCGGTCGCGCGGTTCCAGATTGTAGCGTCTAGAACCGCTCGGCCAAATCCGGCCGACGAGGTGTGAAACCTATTGAAATTAATCGACGAGTGAAGGTTCAATACGGTGATGCATGTTTGTCACAGCACCAAGTCTACGAATGGAGTAGGAAGTTCGCAAATGGTGGGACTTCAGTGGAAGATGCTCCTCGTCCAGGTCAGGCACAACAAGTTGTGACTCCACAGAACATTGCAGCAGTTGAAGCCATAGTGAAAGAAGACCGCCGAGTGACACTGAATGACATTGCAGCATGCTTACAGATTAGTCATGGGTCAGCACACCATATTGTGCATGATGTGCTCCAGTTTCACAAAGTGTCTGAAAGATAGATGCCACAGCAGCTGACTCCTGAAATGAGAGAACGACGTGTTGATGCTTGTGAAGAACTTCTTCGGCACTTTGAACGAGAAGGTGATGGCTTCCTTGCAAGAATCGTTGCTGGGGATGAAACCAGGCTTCACTTCCACCAACCGGAAACGAAGAGAGCGAGCAAGGAATGGCGCCATTCCTCATCACCAAAACCAAAGAAGTTTCCAACAGATCCATCAGCAGGGAAGGTTATGCTCTCTTTTGGGACGAAAAAGCCGCCATTTTTGAGCATTACATGCCTAGAGGGACCACTGTCATCAGTGCATCATTCAGAGATCCCCTAAAAAATCATCTGCGGCCTGCAATCAAATCAAAGCGACGTGGATTGCTGTCAGCAGGTGTCCTTTTACAACATGACAAAGCGAGGCCCCACACTGCTCGCACAACAGTTGCAGCAATCACAGACCCGGATTTTGAGTGCCTTGCCCCAAGTGATTTCCATACGTCTGGACCACTCAAAGACGCAATGGGAGTTAAGAAGTTCCGTTCTGATGAAGAGGTACGTCACGCGGTGCATGAGTGGTTGCACAGAAAACCAAAAGAACTTTTTTCTAAAGGAATTTATGGCTTTGTAAGCGCTGGAGGACTTGCATTGAGAGTGGGGGAGATTATCTTGAAAAGTATTCAGCTTTGTTCCACTTCTGCACAATAAATAATATTTAAAATAATATTTAAGGTTTTCATTTGACTCACCCTCATAAATTATTAACGGGTGTAACCGCCAGGCTGTTGGATGCAAGTATGAAAAAGAGCATAAATTGTGTTTTACAGGTGCCGGATGTCATTTTACGGGAAGGAGCTCCATGCCTGTAGCATTTGGTCAGTCAATATAGCGACGGTAAATGCTGTTTGCCGATGACGCTGGAGTTGTGCGATAATGTCCCATACGTGCTCGACTGGAGACAGATCTGGTGATGGAGCAGGCCAAGGCAACGTGTCGAAACCCTGTAGAGCACGTTGGGTTACAATAGCGGCATGTGGACGGGCGTTATTCTGTTGGAAAACAGCCCCTGGAATGCTGTTCGTGAGTGGCAGCTCAGGATGTCGAATCACCAGATTTACGGACAAATTTGCAGTCAGGGAGCGTGGGATAGCCACGAGAATTCTTCTGTTTTCATACGGTCGCATCCCAGACCGTAGCCGGCCGGGGTGGCCGAACGGTTCTAAGCGCTACAGTCTGGAACCGCGCGACCGCTAAGGTCACAGGTTCGAATCCTGCCTCGGCCATGGATGTGTGTGATGTCCTTAGATTAGTTAGGTTTAAGTAGTTCTAAGTTCTAGGGGACTGATGACCTCAGAAGTTAAGTCCCATAGTGCTCAGAGCCATTTGTACCCAGACTGTAGCTCCAGATGTAGATTCAGTGTGTCTAGCAAACAGACGGGTTGGTTGCACGTACTCATCTGGCTTCCTTCTAATCAACACACAGCCATCACTGGCGCCGACGCAGAACCAGCTTTCATCAGAAAGCACAATGGACCTTAACCCTGCCCTGCAGTGGGCTCTCGCTTCATGTCACTGAAGTCACAAATGGCGGTGGAATGCGCGCTGCAGGACTTCTGCCTCGGAGCTGTCCTCGAAGTAACCGATTTGTATCATTTCGTCGTATCACTATGGTGCAAACTGCTGCTCAGCTTGCAGCTGTACATACAGTTCGATACGCCGGAGACATACGCCAAACATGATGGTCTTCCGTCTCGGTAGTGCCATGTGGCCATCCAGCGCCCGGTCGTCTTGCGACCGTACATTCTCGTGATCACCGCTACCAGCAAAACGCAAAGTGGCTACATTGCTGTTAAGTCTTTCTGCAGTATCGCAGACGAAACATATAGCATCTCGTAGCCCTATTACACAACCTCGTTCAATCTCAGTGGAGTATTGACTATGAAGTCTTTGTTACCTTACAGGGATTCTTGACTAAAATCAACTCACCACGTCCAATCTCACAGACGACTCTCGCTCACGACCGTTACAGCGCGTATTTATAGCAAACCTGGTTTGTATCCTCATATAGTCCCTACACGAGCCACTCTTATGTGACTGGCGCGAAATTGGCATCGTCTTTCAGATGTAGAAATACGCCCACCAACGTTCGCTTATGTTGCACAATTCATTCTTGCTGCTGTGATTTTTTTTTTTTT
Organism: Schistocerca americana; assembly: GCF_021461395.2. Taxonomy (NCBI): domain Eukaryota; kingdom Metazoa; phylum Arthropoda; class Insecta; order Orthoptera; family Acrididae; genus Schistocerca; species Schistocerca americana. The sequence goes on from NC_060121.1 coordinate 155,499,900, forward strand.
TTTTGCCTCCAGTGCATTTTACAATGACCGTCTTGCAAAGTTCCATATCCCTGCCTTCATACAATTATTAAAAGGTCTTTATAATAGTTTTACTGCAGCCATAAGGTGGCCGGTGAACACTCGGAGTTCTTCGATATGAGAAAAGGAGTCAGACAAGACTATCACCTTAGTTCTACAACATCTATACAGAAAATGTCATCAGGGGCGCACTCGATGGAAATCCAATTGGCTACAGCAAAATCAATAATCCACGCTTTCTGGATGGTAATACCCTGACCACAGAAGTGAAGAAGAACTTTGTGATCTAGTCTCCAGAGAAAAGATTATTAATTTTCATTTCGGTCTAGAGATAAACATGACAAACACTAAACTAATGGTTTTCAATCGACAATGTTGGGATCAAATCCTACTTGCACGTAGTGGATGATTGTCTAGGATCTCTGTCAATGACACAGGGAATTTTAGAGAAGAAATAAAACGACGAATCGTCCGTGGTAGAGCCGCAATGGTTAAACTCACCAAGATCTGGCAGAACCGACCAAATACTAATTCGTGAAACGAAGATGCGCCTGCTGAATTCATCAGTCTTCCTTGTGTTGTTGCACTGTTAGCTAAACGTGAAAGTGACTGAAAAGAGCCGAATATTGATGACTTCGAGATGTGGTGTCGGAGAAAGATGTTACGCATATCATGAACAGATAGAACCAGTGCTTTCATTATAGAAGAACTTAGCATCACAAGAAGTTTGTCTTCCCGTGTCAGTCAAGGCTATTTCCAGTTACTTGGGCATATTTATAGAAGAGAAAGGGATAATTTAGAAAAGAACACCTGGCAAGGGAAAATGGAAGGCAGAAGACCACGAGCAAGAGCAGGAAGTAGGTGGTTGGATCAAACGAAGATCACCTGTCTAGCTCTTGACACTATCATAACACGAACTGGATATCGCAGTGGCTGAAGAAGTCTGCACCAAGATTTAGTTACATAATAAATGAACGGGATGGACAGTGTCTTGAAAGGAGGATATAAGATGAACATCAACAAAAGCAAAACGAGGATAATAGAATGTAGTCGAATTAAATCGGGTGATTATAAAATAAATAAAATAAAATAAAATAAAATATTAATTTTTCTATCTGTATGATAGTGATTGGTTGTAATTAATATTTGCTTATCTGGAACGTGGACGTTTAATTATTTGGTATCAGACGCTTGACAATGGCTTTTTCGTAAATGCAATGTTATTCGTAGTTGACCGTGAAATGTGATTCAAATAATCGGACTTCGTATTTACATCGTTTCCAAAGACTGCTGCGGTAGGTGCGGACTCAAATCTAAATTCTCAATATTAGAGTAATTTTGCCAGCCATGTCAATACGTCGTACAGAGGTGACTGTCTACTAAACATAAAAAGTTTACACAGTTAGTTAAATCAGATATATTCAACCAATAAGCCTACAGTTAAATAATTCTACTTACTTTCATAAATATAAATTCTTTACAGAATCGAGTGCCTAGTAAGATTGCAACTCGCAGTGTTCTTATATAACATCAAATATGGCGGTGTGCCAGTCAAAGAAATATACGTGCTTCCCGCACCACTTATCCAAGACCTCTCCCTTCTTAATGAAACATAAGAGTATCGTAATTGTGTTTTTTGTTTTATCAGCGACATAGCGCTGCAGTTCTGTGCCATAGGCTTTATTTATTTGTCAGAGATTAATTATTTAATTAAGATTTCGCGTTTCCGAGGAAACTCACGCACGGCATGCAAATGTGCCTTTATATTGCCCCCTGAATTGCGAGGCGAAAGGACACACCTGCAGGCGAGCAATTCACCTAAAGGCACAAGAAAATCTAAGTTATCTACAACTATTTACATGACATACATTATACAGTATATTATATACAAAATTTGAATGACGCGCGTGCGCCGTAAAAGTTCTTAAGTTGGCAAAATAGAGGGCGCGCATGCGCAGAAGCGTCAGTATGCCTCCGCCACTGCCATTATATCGTAAATTTAGATCACGCGGCACAGTATTGCAGTTCATATTGTTCGTGTGCGCGCGCATTTCTTAGTCGTTGCACAAAGAAAATATTCCACCAAGATTACATATGAAGCTACATTCTATGACTGGTAACTTAGTTTTAAAATTACAATGTTTGTTATAATACAGTACAACTTTAGATTGTTGAATGTTCTTAGTTACATAGTATTGCATTGAAATGCTTCAAAGAAAAATGTCTTTTTGTTTCAGGTGCGTTGACCTATACACATCGTGTCGTTATTACAGTTTATATTCATCTGCTGCACAATAATTTTTCACAGGTTAGTGTCGTCGTGGTAAAGTTTTTTTGATCACAGTAACATCGCTGTATAACAACGTGATTGATACATAAGCATGCCCATTTCCTATTTCCATTATAGTCGTTGTGATGCAGTTCGTTGTGACAAAAGGCATTGTTTATTACAGGTCAGACGTGACCCGTCGAGTAATTGGTCCATATGCAGTTCGTTTTCGATATTCCGTGGAAGCTTGGTTGCAGAACCTCGGACGGCACATAGCTGGCGTCGATCCTTGGATAGTCCAGGTAAGTGTGTCCGTCACATTTCGAGAACATTCCATTCCCTGAAGTTCCAACCAAAATTCTTCCACTCGTCGTGTTGTTTTCTGGACAGGCACGTTGTGACAATTTAATCCAACTAATCTTGAAGTTAGATACTGTAGTAATGTCACTAGACGATGCACCAATTACGCACTTCACATTTTCACGTTTTTTTTTTTTTTTTTTTTTTTTTTTTTTTTTTTAATATAGCTCACCTAAATGTCCGTAGTTACTTATCGAAGAAATCGTTCATCGCGTTTACAAAGGTACGATGCATCATGAATGTCATTAACAGTTTCTTTCACATAGGTTTCTGCGTAGTTGCAGACTTAGTAATGTACGTTAATGTCCGTGAACAGTGGTTCACTACGCATATTTTTTTTTTTTTTTTTTTTTTGGCATTCGTTATTGTTCAAATTTTTACATAATAACAGTTACATTATACATCAGTTAAAAAAAACATAAGTAATCATACATATACACGTCACATATTTTCTTAGCATAAACATAATACAGTTACACATAAACATGTTTACATCATCATTACATAACTATAAATTATTACATTGTGTCACATTTGATTACATGAATTGCAGATATTTACGTCCTCTTTAACGGTTTTGCTGGGATTTTATCGATGTTTTTTTTTGTGATGTCATCTGAAATTAAGATAGGTTAGACACAACATTCATTACATCAGTAGGCAAGACCAGGCGTTTTCACTACTCAATAAATATTCAAAATAATAAGAGACGGAAAGCTGTTAGATTCCTCGCGTTTTGTGCGTGTGTGTATAGTGTCTGTGTGGCCTTGGCTACTGGTAGATGCTTTTCTTGCTGAGAGATGTGCGTCTAATCTATTTCTCGAAGTAAAAGATCGCTTCACAGATGACGTCTGTCGGTTCGTCAGGTGTCATACCAAGTCAGTGGTACCTACAGTCACCAATGTTCCGTGAAAAATTAATATATCCTTCACTGCTACGTAATCATAAATTTTACTTTAATATTCAGTCTTCTCGGTGGTGCCGCGGCGTTGAAAGAAAAGTTCTTCTGTCTTCAACTGCGTCACTGGAACCGCTGAAATGAAAATTTTCTATACTACTTATTATCTGTGTTGTAGCAAACAGAGTTTTGCGAGTTGCTTAGCAATGTTTTCATGGGTATGACTTTGACATTATTTTGCATCTAGAAATTTCTGTAATTGCTCTTCTAAATTTTCGGGTTTTTGTGTGAACCGGTAAAATTATTTCATTAATTGCTCGTGCGTCTAACACTAGCCTAATGCTACCATTTGGTTTTTTGACAACAAGTAGAGGACTACAGTGAGGTGAGGTGGATTGTTCAAACACCTTCCAGTCTAACATTTGTTTTAATTCTTGCCACACAGCAGGTCGTTGAGATAACGGTACGTTATATGTCTTGTGGTAGAAGATCTTGTGAGGCTTAACTTCAATCTTGTACACATACGTGTTGATAACACCTAATCGTTTGGTAAAAACTTGTAAATATTTGGATAACACTTCCTGTAGTTTTATACGTTCATGTACACTGAGAGCTGTAGCTTCATTTATCTTATGATCAAGCAATGTTTTCAAGTCCATTAGCTCTGTGTCAGATGAGTGTGTGTGCGTGTCTTGAATGTCATTGTCAAGTACTAACTGAACCTTGTACCCTGTACAGTGTTTGTCATGCTTTAGAGTTCTCCTGTCCAAATCAATAATAATTACACTGCCTTTATCATTTAAAATACATTTACCTTTGGAGAAGTCTATAATGCAGTCCTTCTCGCTCATAATATCTATTCCTAATATGCAATTTGTCACAAGGTTTTGTACAACCAGGAATGGCCATTGTACGGTTCCATTCCCTATTTTAATGTTTACAAAAACTTGCTTCGTAACCCTACATGACTTATTACCTAGAGCAGTAGTTATTTTACAGTTTTGGGCAGGAAACTCAGGCACAGGCTCCAATTCACACATCTTTTTATAGAAATTAAAAGACAAAACGCTCACAGCTGCACCTGTATCTAAGATAATAGTAGTTGGAATCCCACCTACTACACCAGTAGTAGATGCTAAAACAATTTCATTTGTGTTTGAACGACATTGTGTACTGTCTTGCAAAAGTTCATCTGATATATTGTCATTGTGGTTGTATCTTATAAATAAAACAGGTAGTTTTTGTTTAGAATTATTAGGCATATCAATATTTTGTTGTTCAATTGTGGTGTCAAATAACTGATTAACATTGAAGTCGCCCCCCAAGAATTCTTCAGCCACGACCCGGGGCATAGAAGTGACTGTTTCTAGTTTGTTGGATTAGCATTTGTATTAGGTACTGACACAGATTGAGGTTGTGTATCAGGTGCCATTTCTATTATATTCACATTCGGATATTGCCTGTTGTGATCTCCAAACTTTTGCGGTTGTTGTTGCTGTTGCACATTATAACTTACCTGTCGGTCGTAAGGTATGCTCCAATTTTGTCCTGGTGGCTGCTGTGGTAAAGCAGTGTTTGAATGAAAGTATTGATCGCTACGAGTCCAGCCTTGATGCTGTCTTGGCTCGTAGTCATTATTATTTCTATTTATGTTTGTGTTTTTGTTGTTACATTTGTATCCGTTGTTACCGTTGTTGTTATTACCGCGGTGCCTTTTGTATGGATTGCCGCATGGAGTGTTATTACTGTTGTAACTGTTGTTCGTATTGGAATACGCGTGTTGATTTTGATTTCCGTATTGAGACGGCATGTGAGTTTGCTGTTTTTGCTGTACCGCGTATCCAACTGTGGGCGCGCCAGAATTGAGTTGGCAAGCCTGCATGTTTTGCATACCACTAGTATAAACATTGTGGCTGCTGTTTTGCCGCGCGAAGCGCTGATCTTCTAGTAACATGTCGACCGAATCTAAAGCTGTTAAAAAATAATCTGGATCGTCATCCGGAATATGTAAGAGTTTTTCTTTAATGTTGAAAGGCAATTTGGCCTTCAACGCACGGAGTATATCACGTGTTGCGACTGGTTCGTCTAAAAAATGTCCCATGTTCAAGTATTTTTTCAAAATATCTGCGTAAGTTACCATTTTTACTGTTAAAAGTTTCAGGTTCTAAAATTTGTCTCCTGAGTCGCTCCTGGACGGATTGCGACCAGAATTTGTTCAGAAAGGCACGCTCAAACTCACTGTACGTGGTACATACGTCAGCTTGACTGTATGCCCAGACAGCTGCATCGCCTTGGATGTAACCGATAATATATGAAATCTTTTTCCGGTCACTCCAAGTGCGTGGCAATGCGTTACTAAAAGATTTAAGAAAAATCACCGGATGAATGGTTCGTTTTTCTGGGATAAAAGCCTGAAATTGCCTGTGTTTTATTAAGCTTTCTTCTTCCTTTGCATTATGATATGGATTTGTTCCACTGTAATTACTGCAATGTTCAGCTGGCGAGTAATTACGATAATGTTGCTGTGATTTACCATGATAATAGCTTGTGTTTGTGGTTGCACGTCGTTGTATGTGTTGTAGTCGTGGTGTGTTTTGTTCTTGTGTGTTTGTCGTGTGCGGTATGTGTGTGTCATACTCGAATGTATATTGGTTTCTGAACTGTACATTTTGACTGATATCTTCGTTACATTCAGACTGTGGTTGATCGGTGAATTGTCTCATGGGTGCAGTGACGGATTGTACTGCGTCACTAATCAGCTGTTTGTTATTAGTGATGTATTTCGCTACGGAGTCGTGCACAATTGTTGGTAAATTTCACGTATGCATCTATCAAAATGTTTGTCTTTGTTCTCTACCCAATCATGAAATTCTTTATTAATATTTTGAAAATGAGCTGTGGCATCAGATTGTAAAATGTCAGTCAGGTGTTGTTCAACATCGTCAAATTTATTCTGCACGTCAGTAATTCGTTTTTCAAGGTTGTCGTGTACTGAAGGATATGTTTTAATTTGTTCAGTAACAGCTTCACACGTGACATTAAGGTTTTTTAATTGTGTCTGTAAAAGTGCTACGTCATTTGTAGTCTTTTCTTGTATCGTATTAAGCTTGGAAAATTTCGTACTGAGCTCAGTCATCTGTTTGGTCAGTGTGGCGTCTATAAGTTCTACACGTTTACATAAAGTGTCATTACCTGTCTTGATTGCTATGAGATCAGATTTAATTTCGTCATTTTGTGTCTTTAACTGTGTCTTTAAGGTTGCCATGTTTTCCGCGTTCTGTTTCATTAGCATTTGTAACATGTCGGCAATGTTTACTGTTTGCAAGGTCTCTGCCCCCGCCGCGTCATTAGACGTGACGTCATGTATTAACATGGGCTCTGACTGAGACTTTGAAATTTTTGTGGTGGACGGCCTATTGTCAAAATTTCCGTTAACACTTGCGTCAATATTTGATGAATCGTCACTACCGGTTGCTGTCGTAAAGTCATTTTCTAACAGTTGTCTCTCGTCCGAGTCGGATTGCGTCTGAATAGTATGTCTTTGCTGTTCCATCTTTGCGTATTGTTTTCTAGTTATGACCATGCCACACGTGATATATGTTTCAAGAAAATAATGTTTGACACTGGTTTTAAAATAAAATGCAGTTGAGCATGAATAGCTCGTAGCAACAATGGCTGTTTGTTAATTTAGAAATGTAAACTGAATATGGGATTATTGTTAATGGCTGCTGTCCGTGTTACAACGTATCGTACAGAAGTCGGCCATATTGTACACTCGTGTATTGGTATTGTTGCAGAAGTTATTGTTTAAGGAAAAGTACTGAGAATGAAATTTATCACTGAAAACTGCTACGCGCGAAAGAAATACTACAGAATCTACTGAAGAGCTAATACACTGAATTATGCGTCTGGTCAAGCCTGCCTATGCAAAGATGCTGCGTCTTACCTTATTTTGCTGGAAGCTTCATTGCGTCTTCCCGCAAAATTTTATAATTGGCAAATATCTTCAGATTTTTGTTATTTCTCATATAGTCAAGTCCAGGTCCAGAAAGTTGATTTTTCACATGAAACAAAGAGAACAATGTAACAAATGACAAAATAACAAGTCCGACACGCAGTCCCCAATATAAAATAAATAAAATAAAATAAAATAAAATATTAATTTTTCTATCTGTATGATAGTGATTGGTTGTAATTAATATTTGCTTATCTGGAACGTGGACGTTTAATTATTTGGTATCAGACGCTTGACAATGGCTTTTTCGTAAATGCAATGTTATTCGTAGTTGACCGTGAAATGTGATTCAAATAATCGGACTTCGTATTTACATCGTTTCCAAAGACTGCTGCGGTAGGTGCGGACTCAAATCTAAATTCTCAATATTAGAGTAATTTTGCCAGCCATGTCAATACGTCGTACAGAGGTGACTGTCTACTAAACATAAAAATTTTACACAGTTAGTTAAATCAGATATATTCAACCAATAAGCCTACAGTTAAATAATTCTACTTACTTTCATAAATATAAATTCTTTACAGAATCGAGTGCCTAGTAAGATTGCAACTCGCAGTGTTCTTATATAACATCAAATATGGCGGTGTGCCAGTCAAAGAAATATACGTGCTTCCCGCACCACTTATCCAAGACCTCTCCCTTCTTAATGAAACATAAGAGTATCGTATTTGTGTTTTTTGTTTTATCAGCGACATAGCGCTGCAGTTCTGTGCCATAGGCTTTATTTATTTGTCAGAGATTAATTATTTAATTAAGATTTCGCGTTTCCGAGGAAACTCACGCACGGCATGCAAATGTGCCTTTATATGATGCTGAGGGAATTAGATTAGAAAATGAGAGACTTACAGTAGTAAAGGAGTTTTGCTATTTAGGGAGCAAAATAATTGATGATGGTCGAAGTAGAGAGGACATAAAATGTAGACTGGCAATGGCAAGGAAAGCTTTTCTGAAGAAGAGAAATTTGTTAACATCTAGTATAGTTTTGAGTGTCAGGAAGTCGTTTCTGAAAGTATTTGTGTGGAGTGTAGCCATGTATGGAAGTTAAATGGACGATAAATAGTTTGGACAAGAAGAGAATAGAAGCTTTCGAAATGTGGTGCTACAGAAGAATGCTGAAGATTAGATGGGTAGATCACATAACTAATGAGGAGGTATTGAATAGAACTGGGAAGAAGAGGAGTTTGTGGCACAACTTGACAAGAAGAAGGGACCGGTTGGTAGGACATGTTCTGAGGCATCAAGGAATCGCAAATTTAGCATTGCAGGTCAGCGTGGAGGGTAAAAATCGTAGAAGGAGACCAAGAGATGAATACACTAAGCAGATTCAGAAGGATGTAGGTTGCAGTAAGTACTGGGAGATGAAGCTTGCACAGGATAGAGTACCATGGAGAGCTGCATCAAAGCAGTCACAGGACTGAATACCAGAACAACAACAATAAATGAATGAAGAAGTTGGGTCACGACTCCTAGCAATGACTAAACTGGCCGATGAGGATGCCCTTGAGAAATTTATACCTTTCCTAGATAATTTTTCGCGAGAAAAAATGCAGTTGAGCATGAATAGCTCGTAGCAACAATGGCTGTTTGTTAATTTAGAAATGTAAACTGAATATGGGATTATTGTTAATGGCTGCTGCCCGTGTTACAACGTATCGTACAGAAGTCGGCCATCTTGTACACTCGTGTATTGGTATTGTTGCAGAAGTTATTGTTTAAGGAAAAGTACTGAGAATGAAATTTGTCACTGAAAACTGCTACGCGCGAAAGAAATACTACAGAATCTACTGAAGAGCTAATACACTGAATTATGCGTCTGGTCAAGCCTGCCTATGCAAAGATGCTGCGTCTTACCTTATTTTGCTGGAAGCTTCATTGCGTCTTCCCGCAAAATTTTATAATTGGCAAATATCTTCAGATTTTTGTTATTTCTCATATAGTCAAGTCCAGGTCCAGAAAGTTGATTTTTCACATGAAACAAAGAGAACAATGTAACAAATGACAAAATAACAAGTCCGACACGCAGTCCCCAATATAAAATAAATAAAATAAAATAAAATAAAATATTAATTTTTCTATCTGTATGATAGTGATTGGTTGTAATTAATATTTGCTTATCTGGAACGTGGACGTTTAATTATTTGGTATCAGACGCTTGACAATGGCTTTTTCGTAAATGCAATGTTATTCGTAGTTGACCGTGAAATGTGATTCAAATAATCGGACTTCGTATTTACATCGTTTCCAAAGACTGCTGCGGTAGGTGCGGACTCAAATCTAAATTCTCAATATTAGAGTAATTTTGCCAGCCATGTCAATACGTCGTACAGAGGTGACTGTCTACTAAACATAAAAAGTTTACATAGTTAGTTAAATCAGATATATTCAACCAATAAGCCTACAGTTAAATAATTCTACTTACTTTCATAAATATAAATTCTTTACAGAATCGAGTGCCTAGTAAGATTGCAACTCGCAGTGTTCTTATATAACATCAAATATGGCGGTGTGCCAGTCAAAGAAATATACGTGCTTCCCGCACCACTTATCCAAGACCTCTCCCTTCTTAATGAAACATAAGAGTATCGTATTTGTGTTTTTTGTTTTATCAGCGACATAGCGCTGCAGTTCTGTGCCATAGGCTTTATTTATTTGTCAGAGATTAATTATTTAATTAAGATTTCGCGTTTCCGAGGAAACTCACGCACGGCTTGCAAATGTGCCTTTATATGATGCTGAGGTAATTAGATTAGAAAATGAGAGACTTACAGTAGTAAAGGAGTTTTGCTATTTAGGGAGCAAAATAATTGATGATGGTCGAAGTAGAGAGGACATAAAATGTAGACTGGCAATGGCAAGGAAAGCTTTTCTGAAGAAGAGAAATTTGTTAACATCTAGTATAGTTTTGAGTGTCAGGAAGTCGTTTCTGAAAGTATTTGTGTGGAGTGTAGCCATGTATGGAAGTTAAATGGACGATAAATAGTTTGGACAAGAAGAGAATAGAAGCTTTCGAAATGTGGTGCTACAGAAGAATGCTGAAGATTAGATGGGTAGATCACATAACTAATGAGGAGGTATTGAATAGAATTGGGGATAAGAGGAGTTTGTGGCACAACTTGACAAGAAGAAGGGACCGGTTGGTAGGACATGTTCTGAGGCATCAAGGAATCGCAAATTTAGCATTGTAGGTCAGCGTGGAGGGTAAAAATCGTAGAAGGAGACCAAGAGATGAATACACTAAGCAGATTCAGAAGGATGTAGGTTGCAGTAAGTACTGGGAGATGAAGCTTGCACAGGATAGAGTACCATGGAGAGCTGCATCAAAGCAGTCACAGGACTGAATACCAGAACAACAACAATAAATGAATGAAGAAGTTGGGTCACGACTCCTAGCAATGACTAAACTGGCCGATGAGGATGCCCTTGAGAAATTTATACCTTTCCTAGATAATTTTTCGCGAGAACCTCTTGCAGTGATTTACAGCCCACTATAACCAACGCCCGACTGTTGCAGGATCCTAGAGCATATTCTGAATTAATGGCGAACGCGAGTGGAAGAAACTAGCTCAAAAAACGTGGAAAAATAATCGTGTGAAATACGCGTTGCTTTATTAACTTAGGATATCTTGCAGCTGTTACATGGAAGAGAACTAGTATATTCTCTTTTCCTAAATTACTGAAAGATGTGCGGCACCATTGGTGCGCCACCATTGGTACCCAAAACATCATGCAGTGTCTTCATAGATGTGCCACGAGCCCAATGAAAGTGTGACTAATAGAACCCGCTGCGTCACACTGGACGGTGAATGCTCAACAGAAACAAAAGTACCGTCGGTTGCGCCCCAAGGGAGTGTAATAGGACATCTGATATTCGCAGAATGCATAGACGATTTATCAAGTACACTACTGACCATTAAAATTGCTATACCACGAAGATGACGTGCTACAGACGTGAAATTTAGCCGACAGGAAGATGTTGTGATATGCAAATGATTAGCTTTTCAGAGCATTCACACAAGGTTGGCGCCGGTGACGACACCTACAGCGTGCTGACATGAGGAAAGTTTCCAACCGATTTCTCATACACAAACAGCTGTTGACCGGCGTTGCCTGGTGAAACGTTGTTGTGATGCATCGTGTAAGGAGGAGAAATGCGTACCATCAAGTATCCGACTTTGATAAAGGTCGGATTGTAGCCTATCGCGATTGCTGTAAATCGTATCGCGACGTAGCTGACGTAACTGCTCTCGTTGGACGAGATCCAATGACTGTTAGCAGAATATGGAATCGGTGGGTTCAGGAGGGTAATACGGAACGCCGTGCTGGATCCCAACGGCCTCGTATCACTAGCAGTCGAGATGACAGGCATCTTATCCGCATGGCTGTAACGGATCGTGCAGCCACGTCTCGATCCCTGAGTCAACAGATGGGGATGTTTGCAAGACAACAACCACCTGCACGAAGAGTTCGACGACGTTTGCAGCAGCATGGACTATCAGCTCGGAGACCATGGCTGCGGTTACCCTTGACGCTGCATCACAGACAGGAGCGCCTGTTATGGTTTACTCAACGGCGAACCTGGGTGCACGAATGGCAAAACGTCATTTTTTCGGATGAATCCAGGTTCTGTTTACAGCATCATGATAGTCGCATCCGTGTTTGGCGACATCGCGGTGAACGCACATTGGAAGCGTGTATTCGTCATCGCCATACTGGCGTATCACCCGGCGTGGTGGTATGGGGTGCCATTGCTTACACGTGTCGGTCACCTCTTGTTCGTATTGACGGCACTTTGAACAGTGGACGTTACATTTCAGATGTGTTACGACCCGTGGCTCTACCCTTCATTCAATCCCTGCGAAACCCTAAATTTCAGCAGGATAATGCACAGCCGGCCGAAGTGGCCGTGCGGTTAAAGGCGCTGCAGTCTGGAACCGCAAGACCTCTACGGTCGCAGGTTCGAATCCTGCCTCGGGCATGGATGTTTGTGATGTTCTTAGGTTAGCTAGGTTCAACTAGTTCTAAGTTCTAGGGGACTAATGACCTCAGCAGTTGAGTCCCATAGTGCTCAGAGCCATTTGATAATGCACAACTGCATGTTGCAGGTCCTGTACTGGCATTTCTGGATACAGGGAATGTTCGACTGCTGCCCTGGGCCGCACATTCTCCATGTCTCCCACCAAACGAAAACGTCTGCTCAATGGCTGCTGAGCAAGTGGCTCGTCAGATTACTCCAGTCACTACTCTTGATGAACTGTGGTATCGTGTTGAAGCTGCATGGGCAGCTGTACCTGTACACGCCATCCAAGCTCTGATTGACTTAATGCCCAGGCGTATCAAGGCCGTTATTGCGGCCAGAGGTGGTTGTTCTGGGTACTGATTTCTCAGGATCTATGCACCCAAATTGCGTGAAAGTGTAATCGCATGTTAGTTCTAGTATAATATATTTGTCCAATGAATACCCGTTTATCATCTGCATTTCTTCTTTGTGTAGCAAGTTTAATAGCCAGTAGTTTACTATGAGCTGCCCTATAATGTTGCTCGCTGTTGATGCTGTTGTGTGCAGGAAAGTACGTTCATTGGACCATCTTAAGAAAATGTAGAAGGACTGGGACAAAATCTTTATACAGAATAGTGATCTGCAGCTCTCCTCAACGTTGATAAACATTAAGTAATGACCATAGCGAAAAAGAAAGAACCATATAGTATCCTACTACAAGATTAGTGAACATCGCATCATGCACTGACAATGCAGTGACAAGTCACGTTATAGCGATATGCACATATGCAGGTGGTGGTAGAATGACGTATACAAGGTATAAAAGGGTAGTCCATTGGCGGAGCTGTCAGTTGTACTCAGGTGATACATGTGAACAGGTTTCCGACGTGATTATGGCCGGACGACAGGAATTGACATACTTTGAACTCGGTATGATAGTTAGGACTAAACACATGGGACATTCCATTTCGGAAATCGTTAGCGGATTCAACATTCCGAGATCCACAGCGACAAGAGTGTGCCGAGAATACCCAGTGGCCGACGGCTTTCACTTAACGACCGAGACCAGCGGCATTGCGTAGAATCGTCAGTGCTAACAGACAAGCAACACTGTGTGGAATAACCGAAATTTAGCATTAACTGGCTATGGCAGCAAGCGACTGACGCGAGTACCTTTGCTAACAGCACGACATCGCCAGCGGCAAGTCTCTTGGGCTCATGACCACATCTGTTGGGCCTTAGGCGACAGGAAAACTGTGGCCTGGTCAGATTAGTTCCGATTTCAGTTGGTAAGAGCTGAGGATAGGGTTCGAGTGCGGCGCAGGCCCTACGGAGCTATAGACGCTAGTTGTCAACAAGGCACTGGTGGTGGCGCCATAACGGTTTGGACTGTGTTTACGTGGTGTGAAATGGGTCCTGTGGTCGAACTGAACCTATCATTGACAAGAAACGGTTATGCTCGGCTACATCTACATCCATACTCCACAAGCCACCTGACGGTGTGTGGCGGAGGATACTTTGTGTACCTCTATCGGTTCTCCCTTCTATACCAGTCTCGTATTGTTCGTGGAAAGAAATATTGTCGGTATGCCTCTGTGTGGGCTCTAATCTTTCCGATTTTATCCTCATGGTCTCTTCGCCAGATATACGTAGCAGGGAGCAATATACTGTTTGTCTCCTCGGTGAAGGCATGTTGTCGAAACTTCAACAAAAGCCCGTACCGAGCTACTGAGCGTCTCTCTTGCAGAGTCTTCCACTGGAGTTTATCTATCATCTCCGTAACGCTTTCGCGATTACTAAATGATCCTGTTACGAACCGCGCTGCTCTCCATTGGATCTTCTCTATCTCTTGTATCAACCCTATCTGCTACGGATCCCACACTGCTGAGCAATATTCAAGCAGTGGGCGAACAAGTGTACTGTAACCTACTTCCTTTGTTTTAGGATTGCATTTCCTTAGGATTCTTCCAATAAATCTCAGTCTGGCATCTGCTTTACCGACGATTAATTTTATATGGTCATTCCATTTTAGATCACTCCTAATGACTACTCCCAGATAATTTATGGAATTAACTGCTTCCAGTTGCTGACCTGCTATACTGTAGCTAAATGATAAAGGATCTTTCTTTCTATGTATTCGCAACACATTACACTTGCCTACATTGAAATTCAATTGCCATTCCCTGCACCATGCGTCAATTCGTTGCAGATCCTTCTGCATTTCAGTACAATTTTCCATTGTTATAACTTCTCGACATACTACAGCATCATCCGCAAAAAGTCTCAGTGAACTTCCGATGTTATCCACAAGGTCATTTATGTATATGGTGAATAGAAACGGTCCTACGACACTCCCCTGGGGCACACCTGAAATCACTCTTACTTCGGAAGACTTCTCCCCATTGAGAATGACATGCTGCGTTCTGTTATCTAAGAACTCTTCAATCCAATCACACAATTGCTCTGATAGTCCATATGGTCTTACTTTGTTCATTAATCGACTGTGGGGAACTGTATCGAACAAGTTTCCAAAGAAATATGTAATTTTTATGCATGACAACGGGCCATGTCACCTTGCCACAGTTGTTCGTGATTGGTTTGAAGAACATTCTGGACAATTGGAGCGAATGATTTGGCCAATCAAATCGCCCAACAGGACTCCCATCGAACATTTATGCGGCATAATCGAGAGATCAGATCGTGCACACAATTTGCACCGACAATACTTTCGAAATTATGGACGGCAATAGGGGCAGTAAGGCTCAATATTTCTCCATGGGACTTCCTACGACTTGTTGAATACATGTAACGACGAGCTGCTTCATTACACTGGGCGAAAGCAGGTCCGACATGATATTACGAGATATCCGATGACTTTGTCACCTAAACGTTTATTTGCTTGGGAGTAATACTAAGAACCGATCTGAAATGTGACGAACACGTGAAGTCTCTTTGAGGGAAGGTGAGAGAAAGACTGAGATTTGTTGGAAGGTTACTGGGAAAGTGCGGAGCATCAAATTTAGAAACTCTGTATTCCAGGAATAACTTGGGACAACTCGGCTGCCTCCATGATATATCTCGCATGCGGATCAACATCATTAGGGCGCTTAAGGTATACAGACAGTCATTTTTCCTAAGCTACATTCAGTGCCCAAATAGAGTAGGTAATTAGTGTGATGTACCCACCGCTACACACTGCAGAAATAATAATGCTAGATAAGAAAGTCGAGCTATTGCGAATGTTGATACATTACGATATTCTGATTTACATCAGTGCTTCCAGTTACAAAACCAGTCTTGTTCTGGAATTATTTTCTATTTGATTATTGGTTATTTGTACCTGTCGAAATTACACTACTACCCATTAAAATTGCTACACTAAGAAGAAAAGCAGATGATAAACGGGTATTCATTGGACAAATATATTATACTGGAACAGACATGTGATTACATTTTCACGCAATTTGGGTGCATAGATCCTGAGAAAACAGTACCCAAAACAACCACCTCTGGCCATAATAACGGCCTTGATACGCCTGGGCATTGAGTGAAACAGAGCCTGGATGGCGTGTACAGGTACAGCTGCCCACGCAGCTTCAACAAGATACCACAGTTCATCAAGAGTAGTGACTGGCGTATTGACCAGACGTTTTCGTTTGGTGAGAGATCTGGAGAATGTGCTGCCCAGGGCAGCAGTCGAACATTCCCTGTATCCAGAAATGCCCGTACAGGACCTGCAACATGCAGTTGTGCATTATCCTGCTGAAATTTAGGATTTCGCAGGGATTGAATGAAGGGTAGAGCCACGGGTCTTAACACATCTGAAATGTAACGTCCACTGTTCAAAGTGCCGTCAATACGAACAAGAGGTGACCGACACGTGTAAGCAATGGCACCCCATACCACCACGCCGGGTGATACGCCAGTATGGCGATGACGAATACACGCTTCCAATGTGCGTTCACCGCGATGGCGCCAAACACGGATGCGACCATCATGATGCTGTAAACAGAACCCGAAGTCATCCGAAAAAATGATGTTTTGCCATTCGTGCACCCAGCTTCGTCGTTGAGTAAACCATAACAGGCGCTCCTGTCCGTGATGCAGCGTCAAGGGTAACCGCAGCCATGGTCTCCGAGCTGATAGTCCATGCTGCTGCAAACGTCGTCGAACTCTTCGTGCAGGTGGTTGTTGTCTTGCAAACATCCCCATCTGTTGACTCAGGGATCGAGACGTGGCTGCACGATCCGTTACAGCCATGCGGATAAGATGCCTGTCATCTCGACTGCTAGTGATACGAGGCCGTTGGGATCCAGCACGGCGTTCCTTATTACCTTCCTGAAGAGCGATACGATAAACCGCAACCGCGATAGGCTACAATCCGACCTTTATCAAAGTCGGAAACGTGATGGTACGCATTTCTCCTCCTTACACGAGGCATCACAACAACGTTTCACCAGGCAACGCCGGTCAACTGCTGTTTGTGTATGAGAAATCGGTTGGAAACTTTCCTCAGGTCAGCACGTTGTAAGTGTCGCTACCCGGACCAACCTCGTGTGAATGGTCTGAAAAGCTAATCATTTGCATATCACAGCATCTTCCTGTCGGTTAAATTTCGCGTCCGTAGCACCTCATCTTCGTGGTGCAGCAATTTTAATGGCCAGTAGTGTATCTTTAGGCACTCCGTATATTTAAAGCACAGAGAACTTAAATTTTACCCAAGGTATGTTAACCTCCAGCTTCTATTGATATAGGCTCTTATTTAAAAAGACTGCTTCTAAAAATTGTCTGGATTCATGTGGTGCAGTGTTTTCATATCAGGATTTTGTTATACTGTCACTTCGCAAATGTTGCCTTGCAAAACCAGTTTTCTCGTCACCTATGCAAAACTTTCAAAATTTTATTAGCTATGCAGTAACTTCTTTTTTTTATGTTCCAGATGTTTTTTAGGATGTTTTTGTTGTGACTCACTAATACGGTATTTAACACTTCGCGAGGCTAGAAGGGAATTTCGGTAAAATAAAACATCCCCAAAAAGCGTCAGAGATTGTTCTTATAGAGATACAGGTCCACAATTTTAATTACAGTTTCTAGGAATCTTCGTTGTCTCGATGTGAACTCAATAAACTGATCGAGAACCTTCACGTAATGTTTGCACAAGTACCATATCCAGACCACAACCGTGCTATCAAAGACGTAAGTGCAAAATAGAGCTGAAATCAGTGGCACCGAAAAATTATCTCACAAAAACACAATGATGTAACACGTGTGGCACACATTATATCTCTATGTGCTCTCATTCCGTTTTCCGATAGTCAGTTGTTGTGCGCGAATGGTATCCGTAAATCCGATCTTCTAGTTCAGTACCTTCATATCTTTGAATAAAGGGATCATACGATTTCCATATGGTCGTTAGTCATCTTCCAAAGACGAATTTTTCAAAAACAGATGTATGATGTTCTTAGCTACGCCAATTAATACGTGCGGAGTTATTTTAATGCATCCGTTTATATAAAGAACTCGTGCGCTTGTGAAGCGCCGAGTGGAAATGAGTAAGGACACATTCGTATTTCTGTGTACAGAATTAGCTAATATTTTGCCATCAGCCACTGCTTAAGTACGACAGTTTTTGCCACTGAAACACGGTGTGGGTACAGAAGCTTACAAATGAGCCAGATGCACAAGACATACACCGTTAACTCAGGCTTAAGGCTAGTTGTTTGCGTAGCACATCATAGCAGAATTACTCCTGAAGTACTGGTTTTGTTTAAATGCATTTTTGTTTACTTTTACTTAGTGTTTGCTGGGCTTGGTCAGATTAGAGCCTTAAGGCCCTTTCTGAGATGGGACCAGAAATAATACATATTAGAAAATATAAAGAAAAGAATCTCAGTTTCTACGTATGCTTCTAGTTCAATTATGTACATCTGAGAAAAATTATAATTACCTATAGAAGTAATAACAGTGAACAATAGTAATAAGTGGCATTGATAATACACTACTGGCTATTAAAATTGCTACACCATGAAGACGACAAGACACAGACGCGAAATTTAACGAATAGGAAGAAGATGCTGTGATATGCAAATGATTAGCTTTTCAGAGCATTCACACAAGGTTGGCGCCGGTGGCGACACCTACAACGTGCTGACATGAGGAAAGTTTCCAAATTTTTGGCTGTGAGATCCGCCAGTTATGCAAAACACCATTTTCTCAATACCCAAACATGTTTCGGCACCACTGTGCCATCATCAGTGGGTTTTCGTTATTTTATTTATTTTTTAAATCTGGTGTGCATGAGCTTTCTGGGTCACTTTTGTGTTAATTACTACAGGTAGCTTGTCATGTTTTCGTGTGGCGAGCGCTTCCATTCTCCACATCATGCTGAGACGTGATGCATACGTAACTACAACAAGTATTTTCCACAAATAACGTAGTAAAATACTTTTTCACTACACCAGAACACAGTGTGATTGTGGTTGATGAACCATTTCCGTCAACTTTAGCCAAAAACGCATTTACCGTTTTTCTCGTATGTTACGGGACACACAGATAAGGAAATGAATATGTTGCTCACGAGACAATATTTAACGTGCTATTATGAAAGATAAATTAGTACACAGCTTTATTTCTCAGGATTGTAGCAGAAAATCGGTGTACCACAACAGTCGTTTCGCGAACATAAAACATTGTTGCGCAGTCGACAATACGCTCTCAGAGCCAACAAAGGCGGCTTCTGCCGTAATAATAATCGCAGTCGCGCATGTGTTCCCAGTAACCAGTTTGAATGCTTCGACAGCGTGAAGTTGCGAGAATATGTTCGAGAATTTGGAGAGAAGTTCTGTAGTACTGTTGGGAAAATATTATTTTGTGAACTGTGTGGAGTTAAAGTTAGTGTAGAAAAGCGTTTTATTGTGCAACAACACTGTAATACCGCTAAACACAGCAGCTGTGTGAAACGAAGTGCTGAAAATAGCAGCAGGCAAACGCAACAGACAGATTAATCGTCAACCGTGCAATCATTCTGCAAGGATTTGTGTGAGATGATGGTGTCCTGCAACATCCCATTGGAAAAGCTGAAGAATGCACGCTTCAGAGCGTACACAACACATCCAGTTCCAGATGAATCTACACTGAGAAAGAACTATTTATCCATATGCTACAATGATGTGCTCAACAAAATACGAATTACTATTGCTGAGCAAAAGATATGGCTGTCGATAGATGAAACTACGGATATTAGTGGGCGATATATTGTAAATGTTGTTGGTCTAAAAGTTGATGGCCCTGGAGATATGTTCCTACTAACGGGTAAAGCTCTCGATAGAGTAAACAATTCGACGATCGACGATTGCTATTTTGTTTGACAAGTCTCTGAAGCTACTGTGGCCGGATGGTGTGAAAAGAGACAACGTTTCGCTGCTTGTAACAGATGGTGCTTCATATATGGCTAAAGCAGCCAAAGGGCTTCAGATTCTCTACCCCAGTATGGTGTACGCCACTTGCCTTGCACATGCGTTGCACAGAGTTGTCGAAGAGGTACGATCAAATTACCCAGACGTGGACAAATTAATATCCTGTGGCAAGAAAATCCATGTGAAGGCTCCGCTACCGGTGCAGAAATTCAAGGAACAAGCACCTTCAACGCCCCTCCCACCTAAACCTGTTCTTACACGTCGGGGTTCTTGGCTTAATGCTGCTGAGTATTACTGCACCAACTATACCCAAATAAAGACAATCTTCTGTGAGCTTGATAGCGATGAATCAAGTGCTATCAAAATTGTGAAAGAAGTTTTTACAGATACAGTGTCTCGAAACTTGGCATACATCAACGCCAATTTTTCAGTGATATCAAAAGCCATCAAACGACTGGAAGCTGTTGGCATTCAGCTATGTGTAGCTCTGAGTATTGTGCAACATGTGCAGAGTGAGTTCGGTCGAGCTCGTGGTCATGTGGCTGACAAAGTGAAAACCAAATTGCAAAGTGTTCTCCAACGGAATCCTGGATATTCTACACTGTGCAAAATTAGTGACAGTCTTTTAGGGAATGCCGCAACATCTGAAGATACTGAAACAAAGCTGAACTCCAGTGACCTCGCTGCCTTCAAATACGCTCCGCTGACGTATTGTGGAGAGGAGCTTTTCCAGGTACAAAACTATCCTCAGCGACAACCGTAGATCTTTGACAATGGAAAACCTGAAAATGCACCCTGTGATCCAGTGCAACTTTTCAGATACTGAAGATTGACATACAGTATTAAATAATGTGAAACGCTTTAAATAGTATGTAGAAATAAAAACATTGGTTTACTGTTTCGATAGATGATCTTTTCACTGCACTTTGTGTTTAGAAAATAAAACATTCAGACATTCAAAAAATAGGTGCAAATTAGCCACAAACCCTACAGGAAGAAATAACTATATTTACAATATTTTGAGAAGTGAATTTTGTATTACTTTATGGTGAATAAAAAAAAACGCTTTTAAACCTTACGGCAACGTCGTGAGTCACGTGGCTGAAACGTGGAAGACGTTCGAGACGTACCGTGTCCTCTATGGTGTCCTACAGTTAAAAATTGAACTACGGAAACACGTATTTGGTTATTCCCGGGTGCAGGGCTGCCTAATGTACGAGGCCAGCAGCGCACCTGCCCAGGTTGTGGCCAGGAAGGCCACGTCCGATCTGAATGTCTCTGACGTAGATGCTTCAGATGACGATCGGAGACGCCGCTCCTCCTGCGACGCCCACAGTGTTACCTTTCCCTTACGCGTCTGCAGCGGTGCTGCCTGCTACGCCCTCTCTGAATCAGTCGGTACCGGTGTCGGATCCTCTCGAAGACGTGATGGACGTTTCGCCCGTCACTCCTACAACCCTGCTGGAGGCAATACAAATGAACGACGACCGTCAGCAGATACAAGCTGTCTGTACTGAGCCCGTGGTTGTTGATCATGGAGCTGTACCTACCTCCGCCTTTCTGCCATCTGGCCACGTGCCGCAATAGCCGCCTGCCATCCGACACAGAACACTGTGTTAGGAAGGAATGGTCCCTTAGGAAACGGGAGAAACAACGCCGTACCCCTTCTGATGACTGCGTCCATCGGAAGTCTGCACAGGATGAGAACCCCACAACAGCTGACTTCCCTCTCTCGCCACCACCCTGAAGGAGCTATGGTCAGGACGCGCACACACTATGGCTTAGTGCAAGAGCGTCCATCTATGTATCATGTCACAGTGGAACGACGCCACCGTTGGAGGAATTTGATTAATGTTCTTACGCGTGATGATGGGCAGCGTTTTGATACCCAGCAGGATATCTGGTCTGCCCTCCATGCACATTATGTTAAGCTGTACTCTGAACAACGTCACTGCCCTGCCAACATTAGGGCGGCCCCCAGACTTTCCTTTGGCTCGGTTCCCGTGGATGCGACGATGGATCTGATTGCTAGCTCTAAATGGATCTGAACACTATGGGACTTAACATCTGAGGTCATCAGTCCTGTAGACTTAGAACTACTTAAACCTAACTAAGGTAACGACATCACACACATCCATGTCCGTGGCAGGATTCGAGCCTGCGACTGTAGCAGCAGCGCGGTTCCGGACTCAAGCGCCTACAACCGCTCGGCCGCACATGATTGGTAGCGTCACGGAGGACGAAATCCATGACGCCATCCAGACGGGTTTTACGAACAGGTCGCCTGTCCCTGACGGCCTCCCACTGTGGCCTGATAAACAGAGTAAGAGCCTACGGAATATCAGACCAGCTGTGTGGCTGGATTGAAGAGTTTTTAGCAAACAGAACACAGCATGTTGTTCTCAATGGAGAGACGTCTACAGACGTTAAAGTGACCTCTGGCGTGCCACAGGGGAGTGTTATGGGACCATTGCTTTTCACAATATATATAAATGACCCAGTAGATAGTGTCGGAAGTTCCATGCGGCTTTTCGCGCATGATGCTGTAGTATACAGAGAAGTTGCAGCATTAGAAAATTGCAGCGAAATGCAGGAAAATCTGCAGCGGATAGGCACTTGGTGCAGAGAGTGGCAACTGACCCTTAGCATAGACAAATGTAACGTATTGCGAATACATAGAAAGAAGGATCCTTTATTGTGTGATTATATGATAGCGGAACAAACGCTGGTAGCAGTTACTTCTGTAAAATATCTGGGAGTATGCGTACGGAACGATTTGAAGTGGAATGATCATATGAAATTAATTGTTGTTAAGGCGGCTGCTAGGTTGAGATTCATTGGGAGAGTCCTTAGAAAATGCAGTCCATCAACGAAGGAGGTGCTTTACAAAACACTCGTTCGACCTATACTTGAGTATTGCTCATCAGTGTGGGATCCGTATCAGATTGGATTGACGGAGGAGATAGAGAAGATCCAAAGAAGAGCGGCGCGTTTCGTCACAGGGTTATCTGGTAAGCGTGATAGCGTTACGGAGATGTTTAGCAAACTCGAGTGGCAGACTCTGAAAGAGAGGCATTCTGCATCGCGATGTAGCTTGCTGTCGAGGTTCCGAGAGGGTGCGTTTCTAGATGAGGTATCGAATATATTGCTTCCGCCTACTTATACCTCCCGAGGAGATCACGAATGTAAAATTAGAGAGATTAGAGCGCGCACGGAGGCTTTCAGACAGTCGTTCTTCCCGCGAACCATACGCGACTGGAACAGGACAGGGATGTAATGACAGTGGCACGCACAGTGCCCTCCGCCACACACCGTTGGGTGGCTTGTGGAGTATAAATGTAGATGTAGAGTTTTATAGGACATTCCGTTCCCTTCTGGCATCAATGTGGACGGAAATTTGTCAGGGCCCTACGTCACCATTCGTGCCGATTCCAGACGGTTCCCTCGTTGGTTTCCTCATTCCCATCCACAAGCCTCGGGGTACCTCACGAATATGCGATTACCGCCCCTTGACGTTACTCAACAGCGATACAAAGATCTTCACCCGCCTGGGCCGCGCGGCTTAAAAGGACAGATCGGTACGTGGTTTCCCCCGATCAAACTTCTTTGGGAGGTACCAATAACACCCGCACTGCCTTCTGCCGCTATCGGGGCACAATCGTTCTTTCTCACGCTCGTCGTATGCCTGGACTTTTGACAGCTCTTGACTTCAGCCAGCCGTTCGATCGAATCGATGACGACTTCCTGGAAGAGGTGCTCCGCAATATGGGCTACCCTGACACTACCGTCGACGTCGTAATGCGTCTCCTACGTGGAACTACGTCTCGTGTAATCTACAATGGCCGCCTTACTCCTCCCATCTCGATTCGTCGATCAGTGTATCACAGCTGCCCACTCTCTGCACTATTGTATGCATTCGCCATGGAACCGTTGCTACGCGGTCTGGTATGTCTGTCGGTGACAATATATTCAGCAGCACTGCACATGCAGATGATTCGTCCACGAGACTCAGAGGGCCGTAGACACGGGTTCCCAGGTGGATGCCGTGTTTCTTGACTTCCGCAAGGTGTTTGATACAGTTCCGCACAGTCGTTTAATGAACAAAGTAAGAGCATATGGACTATCAGACCAATTGTGTGGTTGTATTGAAGAGCTCCTAGATAACAGAACGCAGCATGTCATTCTCAGTGGAGAGAAGTCTTCCGAAGTAGGAGTGATTTCAGGTGTGCCGCAGGGGAGTGTCGTAGGACCGTTGCTATTCACAATATATATAAATGACCTTGTGGATGACATAGCAAGTTCACTGACGCCTTTTACGGATGATGCTGTAGTATATCGAGAGGTTGTAACAAAAGAAAATTGTACTGAAGTGTAGGAGGATCTGCAACGAATTGACGCATGGTGCAGGAAATGGCAATTGAATCTCAATGTAGACAAGTGTAATGTGTGGCGAATACATAGAAAGAAAGATCCTTTATAATTTAGCTACAATATAGCAGGTCAGCAACTGGAAGCATTCCATAAATTATCTGAGAGTAGGCATTAGGAGTGATTTAAAATGGAATGACCATATAAAATTAATTGTCGGTAAAGCAGATGCCAGACTGAGATTCATTGGAAGAATCCTAAGGAAAAGCATACCGAAAACAAAGGAAGTGGGTTACAGTACACTTGTTCGCCCACTGCTTGAATACTGCTCACCGGTGTGGGATCCGTACCAGATAGGGTTGACAGGAGAGATAGAGAAGATCCAACGGAGAGCATCGCGCTTCGTTACAGGATCATTTAGCAGTAGCGAAAGCGTTACGGAGATGATAGATAAACTCCAGTGGAAGACTCTGCAAGAGAGACGCTCAGTAGCTCGGTACTGGCTTTTGTTGAAGTTTCGAGAACATACCTTCACCTAGGAGTCAAGCAGTATATTGCTCCCTCATACGTGTGTCTCGCGAAGAGACCATGAGGATAAAATCAGAGAGATTAGAGTCCACACAGAGTCATACCGACAATCTTTCTTTCCACGAACAATACGAGACTGGAATAGAAGGGAGAACCGATAGAGGTACTCAACGTACCCTCCACCACACACCGTCAAGTGGTTTGTGGAGTGTGGATGTAGATGTAGATGTCCTTCGTAACGGTGCTGAGGTCTGGGAGCCACTGGCATGCTTTACCGTATAAGGCGAAGCTTCTGCTAGCTGCCTTGTCCACAAATCGAGCGCCATGGCTATAGTTGTGGGACCTCCTGCGAACAGTGCTGCTCCTTTGCATGTAGCTTATACACTCCAATGCTTAGGACTTTGCGAGCGATCTGCGGCGGACAATTGCCCTCAACTACGAGCTGGGCTCTCAGATCACAATTTACGAGCACTCGCTATTCTGCGACGCACACAATACGTACACTACTGGCCATTAAAATTGCTACACCACGAAGATAACGTGCTACAGACGCGAAATTTAACCGACAGGAAGAAGATGATGTGATTTGCAAATGATTAGCTTTCCAGAGCATTCACACAAGGTTGGCGCCGGTGGCGACACCTACAACGTACTGACATCAGGGAAGTTTCCAACCCTATTTCTCATACACAAACAGCAGTTGACCGGCGTTGCCTGATGAAACGTTGTTGTGATGCCTCGTGTAGGGAGGATAAATGCGTACCATCACGTTTCCGACTTTGATAAAGGTCAGATTGTAGCCTATCGCAATTGCGGTTTAACGTATCGCGATATTGCTGCTAGCGTTGGTCGAGATCCAATGAATGTTAGCAGAATGTGGAATCGGTGGGTTCAGGAGTGTAATACGGAACGTCGTGCTAGATCCCAACGGCCTCGTATCACTAGCAGTCGAGATGAAAGGCATCTTATCCGCATGGCTGTAACGGATCGTGCAGCCACGTCTCGATCCCTGAGTCAACAGATGGGGACGTCTGCAAGACATCAACCATCTACACGAACAGTTCGACGACGTTTGCAGCAGCATGGACTATCATCTCGGAGACCATGGATGCGTTTACCCTTGGCGCTGCATCACAGAGAGGAGCGCCTGCGATGGTGTACTGAACAACGAACCTGGGTGCACCAGTGGCAAAACGTCATTTTTTCCGATGAATCCAGGTTTTGTTTAAGGCATCAAGATGGTCGCATCCGTGTTTGACGACATCGCGGTGAACGCACATTGGAAGCGTGTATTCGTCATCGCCATACTGGCGTATCACCCAGCGTGGTGGTATGGCGTGCCATTGGTTACACGTCTCGGTCACCTCTTGTTCGCATTGACGGCACTTTGAACGGTGGACGTTACATTTCAGATGAGTTACAACCCGTGGCTCTACCCTTCATTCGATCCCTGCGAAACCCTACATTTCAGCAGCATAATGCACGACCGCATGTTGCAGGTTCTGTACGGGCCTTTCTGGATACAGAAAATGTTCGACCGCTGCCCTGACCAAGACATTCTCCAGATCTGTCACCAATTGAAAACGTCTGGTCAATGGTGGCCGAGCTACTGGCTCGTCACAATACGCCAGTCACTACTCTTGATGAACTGTGCTATCGTGTCGAAGGAGCATGGGCAGCTGTACCTGTACACGCCATCCAAGCTTTGTTTGACTTAATAACCCGGCGAATCAAGGCCGTTATTACGGCCAGAGGTGGTTGTTCTGGGTACCGATTTCTCAGGATCTATGCACCCAAATTGCGTGAAAATGTAATCACATGTAAATTGTAGTATAATATATTTGTCCAATGAATACCCGTCTATCATCTGCATTTCTTCTTGGTGTACCAATTTTAATGGCCAGTAGCGTAAATGTACGTTTGGCATCACGTATCCCCCACGTGGCACAGACGCTTCCAATTCCTCCATCTACGGCCCGCCGCATGCTAGCGGCATTGGGTTCGTTTGTTTGCCACGGCTTGCTGTTCGAGGTAAGGTACGAAACCGCCACCCTCCCGCGCTGCAGTGGCGGTTTAGGTCTGTATCATATGCCTGACAGAGCGGTAGCCCTTTTCATTGGCTCTCACATGGCTTTGTGGTGCCGTAGTCCTGCGTGCCTTACCAGCTGGAGGCCCTAGCACCACACTCTCTCTCAGCACCTGTCCAACTTTAGAAAGCCCTGCCGCCCTTCTTTTACTTCCGCCACTTTTTCCTTGAACTGAACTACGTCCGTACTGTGATACCGCCGGCGCAAATGACAGCCAAGAAGGCGAACTATGGTTCCTTCAGCAGCCCAGGTCACCGAATGTGGTTGATGGGAAGCTTCCCCACGTCGACTGGCGCGCCGTTTGACAATAGGTATGCGGTCGTTATCCTGACACTGACGTCCAGTTTGCGTGGTACCTTGCTGTCAATGGGATGCAAGTATGCCAGTCGTGGTGAAAGGTGGCTACACTGAGTCACAGCGCCAGAGATTGCGTCAAAGATTATTACTCCGCTGCCTCCACTGGCGCAGTAGTAGTTCAGAGGATGTCGAGGGCAGTCGTTGTCCTGTTGGGCGAGAGAGTAGACGATGTGAGTGTTGACTGAAATGTTGTACCGTTCGGTTGGTGTAATGTATAGATGGAAGAAGATGCAATTGTCAGAATATATTTGAGAAAGGAGATGGGCTTTTGATTTATGATGCTGGTGTAATGGAGTATTTTCGTCAATATATGATGAGGTAAAAAGGTATTACAGTTTTCTTTAATAACAATCCCTCTTGCTCACAGGCATAGTGAACAAAGCATTTGGCTCGTGTTCATTTATTAGACTTGTAATTCTGGTTTCTATGTGCAATTATAGTATTTCTGGTTTTTCAGTTAGTTCATTGTAAATGGTGTTTAAAATATTTTGTCGTATTGAGAAAGAACTGAGCCAGATACATGTACGTTGAGTCACACTACCACAGACAGAACAGTTACACTTGTACATTGTTGTTTCGTAGCTTTTATAGTTGGAGGGGACTTAATTAATCAATTGTGTTAATGGAAATTGCTTGTCATTCTTTATTTTTATTTTATGCAGTCAGATTGCGTGCTAATACTAGTCAGGGCCAACTGGTTACGAGACTTCGTAACCGGTCACACAGCTAATAAAATTATTGCATTTATTCATTAATATTAGTCTTTTCTTTTTAATTAAGCCCCCACGCACGTTGTAAATTTCACTCTGAAAATTTTTGTACTATCACGCGATCTCTTTCTACCTGTTCTCTATCCTGTTCCTTTTGTCTATTTTCTATTGAAGTTAATCTATTATTGTGAGCATTCAAAATCGGTTGTACTTCTTCTCTAATTTCTTTCTTTAATTCATCTTTCATGTTTTCAAAACATTTCCCTATTCGTGAGTCTAACCGTGTTGTCATAGTTCCCATCTCTGTTTTAAATTCAGATCCTAACTGTATTTCCATTGTTCCCATATCAGTTTTAATTGTTCCTATTTGTGATCCCAAATTTAATATTGCACTCATCAACTGCTCCATATTAACTGATTCGAAATTTTTTCCGCCCGTAACATTTCCCGTAAAACTAACTTCCTTCGTCATAGCCGTAAATCTATCTGTATTCGATACTGTTCCAGAATCTTCTATCGTTAATCTCGTATTCTGAAAATTTTCCGATTGTGAAAAAATTTGAACTGGTTCCAGACTATTTTCCCGCCTTATTAAATTGTTTTCTACTTCATTATTCACCATACTGTTCTCCTGTGTTGGCGAGTTCGCCATGTTAACAATTTCGTTATTCTGACTATCCATCATTCTTGCCTTTTTCATCGATCGCGTAATCATTTACAAAACATACAAAACTCGTCACTATATGAAAATTACACACAATGTAACACTTTATCACCAACAATACCATTCACACGAAATGCTTCCCGACAAACACGATTAACGAACAATTAAAACCTTCACAATTGCACAAAATTGACAAACCTGTATACGACACATCAAAAATTAAATTCTACAAAAATACCATTAGAAGAATGACAAGACAACTAAAAATGTTCAATTATAAAATCTATGCATGCAATTTAGACTACAATTACTAAACTACAAATTACTACAACAATACTGCTGTCTACTATTTTTACTATCTAAAGAATTCCAAGGGACGATCCGAAGCTGCGGTCGCCACGTGCATGGGAGCTTAATTAAAAAGAAAAGACTAATATTAATGAATAAATGCAATAATTTTAGTAGATGTGCGACCGGTTACGAAGTCTCGTAACCGGTTGGCCCTCACTAGCATTAGCACGCAATCTGACTGCATAAAATAAAAATAAAGAACGACAGGGAATTTCCATTAACACAATTGATTAGTTAAGTCCCCTGCAACTATAAAAGCTACGAAACAACAATGTACAAGTGTAACTGTTCTGTCTGTGGTAGTGTGACTCAACGTACATGTATCTGGCTCACTTCTTTCTCAATACGACAAAATATTTTAAACACCATTTACAATGAAATAATTGAAAAACCAGAAATACTATAATTGCACATTGAAACCAGAATTACAAATGGCTCTGAGCACTATGGGGAAACCAGAACAACACGAGCCAGATGCTTTGCCGGCTGGTGTGGCCGTGCGGTTCTAGGCGCTACAGTCTGGAATTGCTTGACCGCTACGGTCGCAGGTTCGAATCCTGCCTCGGGCATGGATGTGCGTGATGTCCTTAGGTTACTTAGGTATAAGTAGTTCTAAGTTCTAGGGGACTGATGACCTCAGCAGTTAAGTCCCATAGTGCTCAGAGCCATTTGAACCAGATGCTTTGTTGAGTGTAACTGTGAGCATGAGGGATTGTCATTAAAGAAAACTGTAATATCTTTTTACCTCATTATATGTTGTTGTTGTTGTGGTCTTCAGTCCTGAGACTAGTTTGATGCAGCTCTCCATGCTACTCTATACTGTGCAAGCTTTTTCATCTCCCAGTACCTACTGCAACCTACATCCTTCTGAATCTGCTTAGTGTATTCATCTCTTGGTCTCCCTCTACGATATTTACCCTCCACGCTGCCCTCCAATACTAAATTAGTGAGCCCTTGATGCCTCAGAACATGTCCTACCAACCGATCCCTTCTTCTGGTCAAGTTGTGCCACAAACTTCTCTTCTCCCCAATCCTATTCAATACTTCCTCATTAGTTATGTGATCTACCCATCTAATCTTCAGCATTCTTCTGCAGCACCACATTTCGAAAGCTTCTATTCTCTTCTTGTCCAAACTATTTATCGTCCATGTTTCACTTCCATACATGGCTACACTCCATACGAATACTTTCAGAAATGACTTCCTGACACTTAAATCAATACTGGATGTTAACAAATTTCTCTTCTTCAGAAACGCTTTCCTTGCCATTGCCAGTCTACATTTTATATCCTCTCTACTTCGACCGTCATCAGTTATTTTGCTCCCCAAATAGCTAAACTCCTTTACTACTTTAAGTGCCTCATTTACTAATCTAATTCCCTCAGCATCACCCGACTTAATTAGACTACATTCCATTATCCTTGTTTTGCTTTTGTTGATGTTCATCTTATATCCTCCTTTCAAGACACTGTCCATTCCATTCAACTGCTCCTCCAAGTCCTTTGCTGTCTCTGACAGAATTACAATGTCATCGGCGAACCTCAAAGTTTTTATTTCTTCTCCATGAATTTTAATACCTACTCCGAATTTTTCTTTTGTTTCCTTTACTGCTTGCTCTATATACAGATTGAACAACATCGGGGAGAGGCTACAACGCTGTCTTACTCCCTTCCCAACCACTGCTTCCCTTTCATGTCCCTCGACTCTTATAACTGCCATCTGGTTTCTGTACAAATTGTAAATAGCCTTTCGCTCCCTGTATTTTACCCCTGCCACCTTTAGAATTTGAAAGAGAGTATTCCAGTCAACATTGTCAAAAGCTTTCTCTAAGTCTACAAATGCTAGAAACGTAGGTTTGCCTTTCCTTAATCTTTCTTCTAAGATAAGTCGTAAGGTCAGTATTGCCTCACGTGTTCCAGTGTTTCTATGGAATCCAAACTGATCTTCCCCGAGGTCGGCTTCTACTAGTTTTTCCATTCGTCTGTAAAGAATTCGTGTTAGTATTTTGCAGCTGTGACTTATTACGCTGATAGTTCGGTAATTTTCACATCTGTCAACGCCTGCTTTCTTTGGGATTGGAATTATTATATTCTTCTTGAAGTCTGAGGGTATTTCGCCTGTTTCATACATCTTGCTCACCAGATGGTAGAGTTTTGTCAGGACTGGCTCTCCCACGGCCGTCAGCAGTTCCAATGGAATATTGTCTACTCCGGGGGCCTTGTTTCGACTCAAGTCTTTCAGTGCTCTGTCAAACTCTTCACGCAGTATCATATCTCCCATTTCATCTTCATCTACATCCTCTTCCATTTCCATAATATTGTCCTCAAGTACATCGCCCTTGTATAGACCCTCTATATACTCCTTCCACCTTTCTGCTTTCCCTTCTTTGCTTAGAACTGGGTTTCCATCTGAGCTCTTGATATTCATACAAGTCGTTCTCTTATCTCCAAAGGTCTCTTTAATTTTCCTGTAGGCGGTATCTATCTTACCCCTAGTGAGATAGGCCTCTACATCCTTACATTTGTCCTCTAGCCATCCCTGCTTAGCCATTTTGCACTTCCTGTCGATCTCATTTTTGAGACGTTTGTATTCCTTTTTGCCTGTTTCACTTACTGCATTTTTATATTTCCTCCTTTCATCAATTAAATTCAATATTTCTTCTGTTACCCAAGGATTTCTACTAGCCCTCGTCTTTTTACCTACTTGATCCTGTGCTGCCTTCACTACTTCATCCCTCAAAGCTACCCATTCTTCTTCTACTGTATTTATTTCCCCCGTTCCTGTCAATTGCTCCCTTATGCTCTCCCTGAATCTCTGTACAACCTCTGGTTCTTTTAGTTTATCCAGGTCCCATCTCCTTAAATTCCCACCTTTTTGCAGTTTCTTCAGTTTTAATCTACAGGTCATAACCAATAGATTATGGTCAGAGTCCACATCTGCCCCTGGAAATGTCTTACAATTTAAAACCTGGTTCCTAAATCTCTGTCTTACCATTATATAATCTATCTGATACCTTTTAGTATCTCCAGGGTTCTTCCATGATTCTTAAACCAAGTGTTAGTTATGATTATGTTGTGCTCTGTGCAAAATTCTACCAGGCGGCTTCCTCTTTCATTTCTGTCCCCCACTCCATATTCACCTACTATGTTTCCTTCTCTCCCTTTTCCTACACTCGAATTCCAGTCACCCATGACTATTAAATTTTCGTCTCCCTTCACTATCTGAATAATTTCTTTTATTTCATTTACACATTTCTTCAATTTCTTCGTCATCTGCAGAGCTAGTTGGCATATAAACTTGTACTACTGTAGTAGGCGTGGGCTTCGTATCTATCTTGGCCACAATATTGCGTTCACTATGCTGTTTGTAGTAGCTTACCCGCATTCCTATTTTCCTATTCATTATTAAACCTACTCCTGCATTACCCCTATTTGATTTTGTGTTTATAACCCTGTAGTCACCTGACCAGAAGTCTTGTTCCTCCTGCCACCGAACTTCACTAATTCCCACTATATCTAACTTTAACCTATCCATCTCCCTTTTTAAATTTTCTAACCTACCTGCCCGATTAAGGGATCTGACATTCCACGCTCCGATCCGTAGAACGCCAGTTTTCTTTCTCCTGATAACGACATCCTCTTGAGTAGTCCCCGCCCGGAGATCCGAATGGGGGACTATTTTACCTCCGGAATATTTTACCGAAGAGGACGCCATCATCATGTAATCATACAGTAAAGCTGCATGCCCTCGGGAAAAATTACGGCTGTAGTTTCCCCTTGCTTTCAGCCGTTCGCAGTACCAGCACAGCAAGGCCATTTTGGTTATTGTTACAAGGCCAGATCAGTCAATCATCCAGACTGTTGCCCTTGCAACTACTGAAAAGGCTGCTGCCCCTCTTCAGGAACCACACGTTTGTCTGGCCTCTCAACGGATACCCCTCCGTTGTGGTTGCACCTACGGTGCGGCTATCTGTATCGCTGAGGCACTCAAGCCTCCCCACCAACGGCAAGGTCCATGGTTCATTATATATTGACGAAAATATTCCATTACACCAGCATCATAAATCGAAAGCCCATCTCCTTTCTCAAATATATTCTGACAATTGCAACTTCTTCCAGCTATACATTACACCAACAGAACAGCGTCTACTCTCTCGCCCAACAGAACAACAACTGCTCTCGACATCCTCTGAACTACTGCTGCACCAGTGCAGGCGGCGGAATAATAATCTTTGGCGCAATCTAAGGCGCTGTGACTCAGTGTAGCCACCTTTCGATGCTTTCACATGATTCACCACGCAGACACCCCACTGTGTGTCGACTGTGATGTTATGGACGCAGACGAGCACCGTCTGGTGTGCAGATTGGCGATAGGTGTCTGGTTCTTGGTGTGACAGGTGTTGTCCCTGATTACCCGTACGACTCCTCATCACATACCTATTCAACTGATCCTCTTCCCGGACGCGTGATACTTCCCACAAGCGAAGACGAACTCTGAGATTTGGATCTGTGGACACGCAGCACATTACTTGTTTGCCGATTGCGAGAAAATAATCCTTGACTTTTGACATTTCCTTAATGAACGCCATTGTGCAGTTGTCCACAAACTAAATTCAGACAATTTCTCTCCAATTTCCTCTGCAATGTCTACCTTAACCCACCCCAGAGCTGGGGTGTTTCCTGTCACGAAGCGTTGATCCCCGCCTCTTCCACACTGATATGTTCACTGGTAATCGGAATGTTCTTCCATTAAAACTATACGTTGATAGTCTCAATTAGCCTGACGTCTTGCTGCGCCCTCCTGCTCCAGTGACGCAGGTTTCCTGGTATACTGGTGGTATTAATGAAGAAAATAAACAAATAAATAAAAATAAGAAAGATATAAGTCCTCCCCCCCATGAACCATGGACCTTGCCGTTGGTGGGGAGGCTTGCGTGCCTCAGCGATACAGATAGCCGCACCGCAGGTACAACCACAACGGAGGGGTATCTGTTGAGAGGCCAGACAAACATGTGGTTCCTGAAGAGGGGCAGCAGCCTTTTCAGTAGTTGCAAGGGCAACAGTCTGGATGATTGACTGATCTGGCCTTGTAACAATAACCAAAACGGCTTTGCTGTGCTGGTACTGCGAACGGCTGAAAGCAAGGGGAAACTACGGCCGTAATTTTTCCCGAGGGCATGCAGCTTTACTGTATGATTAAATGATGATGGCGTCCTCTTGGGTAAAATATTCCGGAGGTAAAATAGTCCCCCATTCGGATCTCCGGGCGGGGACTACTCAAGAGGATGTCGTTATCAGGAGAAAGAAAACTGGCGTTCTACGGATCGGAGCGTGGAATGTCAGATCCCTTAATCGGGCAGGTAGGTTAGAAAATTAAAAAAGGGAAATGGATAGGTTAAAGTTAGATATAGTGGGAATTAGTGAAGTTCAGTGGCAGGAGGAACAAGACTTCTGGTCAGGTGACTACAGGGTTATAAACACAAAATCAAATAGGGGTAATGCAGGAGTAGGTTTAATAATGAATAGGAAAATAGGAATGCGGGTAAGCTACTACAAACAGCATAGTGAACGCAATATTGTGGCCAAGATAGATACGAAGCCCACACCTACTACAGTAGTACAAGTTTATATGCCAACTAGCTCTGCAGATGACGAAGAAATTGAAGAAATGTATGATGAAATAAAAGAAATTATTCAGATAGTGAAGGGAGACGAAAATTTAATAGTCATGGGTGACTGGAATTCGAGTGTAGGAAAAGGGAGAGAAGGAAACATAGTAGGTGAATATGGATTGGGGCTAAGAAATGAAAGAGGAAGCCGCCTGGTAGAATTTTGCACAGAGCACAACTTAATCATAGCTAACACTTGGTTTAAGAATCATGATAGAAGGTTGTATACATGGAAGAACCCTGGAGATACTAAGAGGTATCAGATAGATTATATAATGGTAAGACAGAGATTTAGGAACCAGGTTTTAAATTGTAAGACGTTTCCAGGGGCAGATGTGGACTCTGACCACAATCTATTGGTTATGACCTGTAGATTAAAACTGAAGAAACTGCAAAAAGGTGGGAATTTAAGGAGATGGGACCTGGATAAACTGAAAGAACCAGAGGTTGTACAGAGTTTCAGGGAGAGCATAAGGGAACAATTGATAGGAATGGGGGAAAGAAATACAGTAGAAGAAGAATGGGTAGCTCTGAGAGATGAAGTAGTGAAGGCAGCAGAGGATCAAGTAGGTAAAAAGAAGAAATATTGAATTTAATTGATGAAAGGAGAAAATATAAAAATGCAGTAAATGAAGCAGGCAGAAAGGAATACAAACGTCTCAAAAATGAGATCGACAGGAAGTGCAAAATGGCTAAGCAGCGATGGCTAGAGGACAAATGTAAGGATGTAGTGGCTTATCTCACTAGGGGTAAGATAGATACTGCCTACAGGAAAATTAAAGAGACCTTTGGAGATAAGAGAACGACTTGTATGAACATCAAGAGCTCAGATGGAAACCCAGTTCTAAGCAAAGAAGGGAAAGCAGAAAGGTGGAAGGAGTATATAGAGGGTCTATACAAGGGCGATGCACTTGAGGACAATATTATGGAAATGGAAGAGGATGTAGATGAAGATGAAATGGGAGATACGATACTGCGTGAAGAGTTTGACAGAGCACTGAAGGACCTGAGTCGAAACAAGGCCCCCGGAGTAGACAACATTCCATTGGAACTACTGACGGCCTTGGGAGAGCCAGTCCTGACAAAACCCTACCATCTGGTGAGCAAGATATATGAAACAGGCGAAATACCCTCAGACTTCAAGAAGAATATAATAATTCCAATCCCAAAGAAAGCAGGTGTTGACAGATGTGAAAATTACCGAACTATCAGTTTAATAAGTCACAGCTGCAAAGTACTAACACGAATTCTTTACAGACGAATGGAAAAACTAGTAGAAGCCGACCTCGGGGAAGATCAGTTTGGATTCCGTAGAAATACTGGAACACGTGAGGCAATACTGACCTTACGACTTATCTTAGAAGAAAGATTAAGGAAAGGCAAACCTACGTTTCTAGCATTTGTAGACTTAGAGAAAGCTTTTGACAATGTTGACTGGAATATTCTCTTTCAAATTCTAAAGGTGGCAGGGGTAAAATACAGGGAGCGAAAGGCTATTTACAACTTGCACAGAAACCAGATAGCAGTTATAAGAGTTGAGGGACATGAAAGGGAAGCAGTGGTTGGGAAGGGAGTAAGACAGGGTTGTAGCCTCTCCCCGATGTTATTCAATCTCTATATTGAGCAAGCAGTAAAGGAAACAAAAGAAAAATTTGGAGTAGGTATTAAAATCCATGGAGAAGAAATAAAAACTTTGAGGTTCGCTGATGACATTGTAATTCTGGTAGAGACAGCAAAGGACTTGGAAGAGCAGTTGAACGGAATGGATGGTGTCTTGAAGGGAGGATATAAGATGAACACCAACAAAAGCAAAACGAGGATAATGGAATGTAGTCGAGTTAAGTCGGGTGATGCTGAGGGTATTAGATTAGGAAATGAGACACTTAAAGTAGTAAAGGAGTTTTGCTATTTGGGGAGCAAAATAACTGATGATGGACGAAGTAGAGAGGATATAAAATGTAGACTGGCAATGGCAAGGAAAGCGTTTCTGAAGAAGAGAAATTTGTTAACATCGAGTATAGATTTACGTGTCAGGAAGTTATTTCTGAAATTATTTGTATGGAGTGTAGCCATGTATGGAAGTGAAACATGGACGGTAAATAGTTTGGACAAGAAGAGAATAGAAGCTTTTGAAATGTGGTGCTACAGAAGATTGCTGAAGATTAGATGGGTAGATCACATAACTAATGAGGAGGTATTGAATAGGATTGGGGAGAAGAGAAGTTTGTGGCACAACTTGATCAGAAGAAGGGATCGGTTGGTAGGACATGTTCTGAGGCATCAAGGGATCACCAATTTAGTATTGGAGGGCAGCGTGGAGGGTAAAAATCATAGGGGGAGACCAAGAGATGAATACACTAAGCAGATTCAGAAGGATGTAGGTTGCAGTAGGTACTGGGAGATGAAGAAGCTTGCACAGGATAGAGTAGCATGGAGAGCTGCATCAAACCAGTCTCAGGACTGAAGACCACAACAACAACAACAACAACAACAAGAAAGAACGATAAGAAAAATAAATAAATAAATAAACGATGTTCGTTGTACCCCTCCTCCACGTTCCCTAAGCGTTCCTTGGGTCCTGGAGGGTGGGAACGTGACATTGTGGCCAGGCCTCGGGTTGCGATCTCTGCCCACTTTGCCCCCACCCCTCCCTTTGGCCGCCGGGAAGGTTCAATTAAAAAAAATTATTAGCGTTTAAGGTTAGTAAAGCATGTGTGTGAGGCGACGATTCGACTGTATCACTGGTCATATTTAATTTTCAAAATGTCTACGAGGTGCGTTTTCCCTCAGAAACACTGAACATTCCCCGTAAATGAGAGAAAACTGCATTCACTCAAAGTAGTAGATGCCGTTTCAGTTTCTGTTTTCGATGTCTGTATGACAAATATCACACTGCAACGTCTGATGTCGAGAGCACATCTGACGAGTAACTCTACATTACTCTTGTGGTCTGGCGCATTGTCATTTACTATATTACTGATTGTGAATAACGTCATTGCATAATTATTTATCGATATTTGACTTGGGCTCTCTAACCCTGTCCCATGTACTTGAAAATTTAATTAAAATAACAAGTAGACAAATAACGTATGAAATCCACTGTAACTTCATGAAAATGCACGTGTTTTTTTTCCATCGTATTAAATCTCAGCCGCGCGGGGTAACCGCGCGGTCTGGTGAAACGTCCCCTTAGAAAAATTAATGAATTACTGTGCTGATAAACCCCTTAAGTTATTTGATTTTCAAACAGCTGAGCAAAACTGAACGTACTCAGGCATTTCTATGTTTACTTATTCTGATCATCACTAAACTGACACACAATATTTTTAGCGCAACGCAATCTGACTTTCAAAAATCCCTACAATAGAATGGCCCTGACTAACAATAACCTATACATTTCATGAATCACTTACAGAAATCTTCGTTACTCGAACTACTGCAATACAGCGAGCGCCAATACTGCCAGCTAAATAAAAGATTCTAACTACTGAAGGCACTAACTACTGATAGGCATAGTTAGTAAATGAAAGATTTTGATAGAGAACAAACAATGTATTTACCTTAATAATTCATCATATATACCTCAGTTCATGACATCCAATCTTACAAATTTACTGTCTCTGATGGACACACCTCCAGATCGTCCGCTCTCAAAATTCTGCCATCTCTCTCTCCACATCCACCACTGCTGGCGGCTCACCTCCAACTGCGCAACGCTACGCGCTGTTCACATCCAACTGCCCAACACTACAATAGCAGATATTCCAACAATGGCAACCAGCCGCAGACTGCACACAGCACAGCCAGTGATTTTCATACAGAGCGCTACGTGACGTTACCAACATAAAAACCTAAACAGCCTACTTACACTAGGGCAACTTGTCACGGTCCGCGCGGCTCCCCCCGTCGGAGGTTCGAGTCCTCCCTCGGGCATGGGTATGTGTGTAGTCCTTAATGTAAGTTGGTTTAAGTTCGATTAAGTAGTGCGTAAGCTTAGGGACCGATGACCTGAGCAGTTTGGTCCCATAAGATCTTACCACAACTTTCCACATTTCCAATTAAATCTCAAATCTCGTATAAATTAAATAATGTGACCAGTGATGTAAAAAATAGATTAAAAAATAAGTGTTGACAGGTTTCGAATTGTCGCCTGTTCCCCAAACTTCTTGCAACGCTCGAACGCTGCTCACTGAACCATAATAACTTCTAACTGCCGAATAGTTTGCACAGGTAAATCAATTATGTAAAAGACGCATAAAACTTGTTTTACGATTTTCTCAGAATTGTCAGAGAAGTGCGCCTTACTACTTCCACATTATGTTGTTTTAATGTCCTACTAAAGTTGTATAAAGTTTGAAGTACACCTGTTAGCCCAGCGTCGTGGCCTCTGCTTCTCAGTATAGACTCTCGAACGTATTTTCTTCTTATCTGACATCTTCAGAATAATTAGGCAGGTCGAGACTTTGCGTTTAGATGCTCTGAACGCTGCAAGCGGAATGAAGCAGATGTATGGCACAGGACACATTGAGTGTATCATGCAATAACTATTAGATACAAACATAATGAAATATAAAATTTTAAAAATTTCAAAAACGTTCTATAAAGCTTTTAAAAATTTCAAAAATTTTCGTAATATTATGTCAGTCACATTTAATATTAAAAATTTTTACAAAGTGATGACCAGTTTCGGTAGCATGTTCAAATATGAGAACAGACAAATCAAAAGAAAAACTGCCTTGAGTAAACAAGTAGCGTAAAAATTGTTGTTGTCTTACTTTTCAAAAATTTGCAGGGAATCAACACATGTAGCACTCTAAATGCAGCTAGCAGTGTACAGCACCGTTGCATCGCCCACAACATTCTTAAATTCTCATGTAAAATCTGTTGCATTCAGCCTCAAGCGAACGCAAAGGGAAAAATATTACGTACTGACAAACGAATAAGAATAAGAAAATAGTTATTTAAAAGAGACTAATTAGTTGAACGTACAACGTTATCTGTAGTTTTTTTGAAAGTAAGCTAATAGCTAGTTTTACAAAACTTGTCACTTATGTCAGTTTTTCTTTCGAGTTGTCTGATCTCAGATCTGAAGAAAGTAATTAAGCTAACGAAACTGGTCATCACCTTGTAAAAAATTTTGGTCTTAATTGCGATAGGGACAATATTTAAAAGAATTTTGAAAATTTTAAGAAGTTTTTGATGGGGTTTCTAAAATTTTTATAATTTTGTATTTGGTTTTCTGCTTACGATTGCTTACTCCTAATCTGACAATGTCAGATACATTCAGGTGGAAACGTTCCTAAGGGAATCGCTTCCTGTCATTTTGTAAACAGTCAAAGCGATTTTCTGTCCGAGACTTGAGGTATATTTCCGGAGAAAAGTGTCAGATGTAAGTACACCTTTATAGCAACGATTTGTATAAATACATTGAAAAATTTACGTTCTGTTAGTGGTATTATTTGAATGTACTGACATTTGTTACTAAATATTATGAAATAGTAAAAGAAAAGAAATTATTTTATAGGTTTCCTAGAGCTATGTATTTTATTAGTATTAGTTAAAAACAGTCTTGGTTGCAATTTTAGTTTTTTTATTTTTCAACGACGCGTTTCGCCTTATTTAGGCATCTTCAAGTTATCTTTTCTAGATGGACGCGAGAGGCTCCAAGATCTGCATAACGCGTTCCCGTTCACAGGAGCGAGTAACAGATGGGAGCTCTGGTAGTAAGCATAATGCACCACAGCGTCGTGTGCTGGTGCATCTAGAAAAGATAACATGAAGATGCCTAAATAAGGCGAAACGCGTCGTTGAAAAATAAAAAACTAAAATTGCAACCAAGACTGTTTTTAAGTAATACTGTTAAGTATTGGTTTGCCGTGTGCCACATATGGATTGGAAGAATGGCTATGTATTTTCATTATCACAGTTGAAGGACAGAGATCAGGTTCAAAAGACAGTCACGCCCTAATACGTGACAGCAAATAGTTATTGAATAGTATAGGTAGTCCCGTTTCTTTTTTGCAGGACTTTGTATGCGAGCATCTTATTACAGCAGTCCTAAGCGGCTATGGTCCAAGTCACATGAGACCTTACGGTCCCACAGAATATGTCCATTGATGGACCAGTTAGTTTAATCATCGTAGTTTACACCGCGGAAAGTTGTAAAAGTACAAGGAATGGGAAACTTCCGTGCGGTTGCAGAGCTACATTGGCACTTGGACATTCCCACGAGAGGCTCATCACGGGAGAGGTGAATGGAGTGTGTGTCGGCCGTGTGAACGAGTGGGACCATGTGCGTGTGTGTTGTGTCAGCTGGATGGAACCGTACAGGAAACCGCGCCCCCGTGTGGGCGGCCACGCCTGCACGCACAAAGCTGGGCGCCGGACACACTCGCCGCTGACGCCCACGCGTTTGTGTGCCTCCCTCCCCTCCCTCCCCCGCCCCCACCCCCCTCTCTCTCTCTGTCTGTGTATGTATACACCTCAGTCTGGCGCTGCTGCAGGGACACTAACCCGCTAACGATCAACCGCTCGAAAGAACGACAACCGCCCGATATCGAGAAACACGCTATGTAGTCAAAAGTATACGGACCCCCTACGTAATGCGGAATTCACCAGTAGACGTCAACCGCGGACCCGCCACTATACGAGGGTTGGAACTTTAATAGTGGCTACTATTTATTTACAGCTCGTACATAATAGATACGTGTTTCAAAGTTTTGGTTCAAATTGCTATAAGCACTATGGGACTTAACTTCTGAAGTCATCAGTCCCCGAGAACTTTGAACTACTTCCAGACTGTAGCGCCTAGAACCGTTCGGCTACTCCGACCGGCTTCAAAGTTTTACTGACCTTCAAAGTAGTCACCAGCATTGTGTGTAACCCGCTGCCAGTGATGTGGAAGTCGTAGGATACTCTTAGCAGTGCCAGTGATGTTGACAGTTCGAGCGGCGTGGTCTATTGCCCGACGAACTTGTAGCAGTTCTGAAGCGAATGCCGTGAAGTGTTTCCTTCAGTTTAGAAATCGAGTTGAACTCACGAGGGCTTAAGTCAGGGGAGTGCAGCAGGTGGTATAGCACTTAGCAGCCCCATCAGTCAAACAAATCAGTACCAGCTTGCACTGTACGTGCTTGAGCATTGTCCTGCAAAATGATGGTCAGGTCCTGCAGAAAGTGTCATCACTTCTGTCTCTATGCTGTTCATTTTTGGAACAAAACCTACTGCACTCCCCTGACTTAAGTCGTCGTGAGTTCAACTCGATTTCTAAACTGAAGGAAACACTTGACGGCACTCGCTTCAGAACTGCTACAGATTCGTCGGACAATAGACCGCGCCGCTCGAACAGAACACAACTGACACTGCTAAGAGTATCGTACGACTTCCACATCGCTTTCAACGGGTTACACACAATGATGGTGACTACTTTGGAGGTCAGTAAAACTTTAAACACGTATCTATTTTGTACGAGCTGTAAATAAAGAGCTGCCACTGTTAAAGTTCCAACCCTCGTAAAAAGGGGCGGGGAGTACTGTGTTGCCAGTAGAAAAAGCAGTAAGAGCAGAACTGTTCGATCAGGGTAGCTGAGTGACTTCGACTGTGGACTAGTCACTGGTTGTCACCTGACAAGAGAAACTCCCCCCCCCCCCCCTGCCCCCGCCGCTCGCTGGGTGTCCGTGCGGGTTTAACGCACGTCTTTCCGGGCGGAAAGGAGGTCCGGTGAACCGGTCAGTCTGTGGATGGTTTTTAGGCGGTTTTCCATCTGCCTCGGCGAATGCGGGCTGGTTCCCCTTATTCCGCCTCAGTTACACTATGTCCGCGATTGTTGCGCAAACAATTTCTCCATGTACGCGTACACCACCATTACTCTACCACGCAAACATATAGGTCACACTCATCTGGTGTGAGACGTTCCCTGGGGGGTCCACCGGGGCCGAACCGCACAATAATCCTGGGTTCGGTGTGGGGTGGCGGACGGGTGAAGTGGACTGCGGTAATCGTCGTGGGATTGTGGACCACTGCGGCTGCAGCGGGGACGGAGCCTCTCCGTCGTTTCTGCATCCCCAGTTAACATACAATACAACTCCTCCCGCCCCCCCCCCCCCACCCTCAGATTTAGTGGTAAGATGTCGCAGTGGACAGCCCGTCAAAAACTGAACACAGATCAAGCATGAAAACAGAAAGAAGGTGTACAGAACTGTGAAAAAAGAAGCAAAATAGAAACAGTGAACTGTCTAACAACAAGATGTGCACCATCGAGCGAATTTAAATAACCTCAGTGTCGTGGTTATGTTGTCACGGGGAGATCCGTGTTCACATATCTCTCTTGGTTTTTTTTTTCTTCAGAAAATTATGAAATGTCCATCCAGCGATTGAGGTGTCTGTCCACTGTAGTCAAATTTGTGCTGTGCCGTTTGAAACAGCGAGGTTTCGGGAAGCCATCTCCAGACACACGCACATCCCATTTGTTCTACACAAGGACCAGGTACTTGTCATGACTCATCCGTTCCGTTTTGGACGTTTTGACTCTTGAATTCAGTTGTTGTGATATAGTTCACAGCCGTTTATTTGTTGTTTTCATTTCTGTGCGGTATCTCACATGCGCTCACTATTCATCACATTTACTTGCGACGGTAATATACAGGGTGTTTATAAATGAATATCGAGGTTTTAACACTTTATAATATTTATTATATTAAACTTACAGTTATACATCATATGTCAAATGAAAGAGCAACTCAGACAGTTTTACCAAGAACCTTATAAATGTTCAATGTGAGCACCATTTGTCACACGGCACACATCAAGCCTATAGCTGAGTTCTTCCCAAACGTTGATGAGTGTGTCTTCAGTGATTGTAGCAACAGCTGGTTCAATCCGTTTCTTAATTCAGGGAGGTTTGCTGGTAGTGGAGGCAAGTACACACGATCCTTGATAAAGCCCCAAAGGAAAAAATCGCATGGCGTTAGGTCTGGTGAAAGTGGAGGC
Organism: Schistocerca americana; assembly: GCF_021461395.2. Taxonomy (NCBI): domain Eukaryota; kingdom Metazoa; phylum Arthropoda; class Insecta; order Orthoptera; family Acrididae; genus Schistocerca; species Schistocerca americana. Next base: position 155,543,589 of record NC_060121.1, read on the forward strand.
CATGCAAAGAAAGCCCTGTCATTGGTCCCCTTGCGGCCTATCCAGCGCTCCGGTACCGTGAAGTTCAACCAATCACATACTTTGCCAGTGAGGTGGCGCACCATCTTGTTGGAAAACGAAGTTCTCTGGCTCATCTTTTTCCAACTGAGGGAAGAGCCATTGCCTTAGTGTATCAAGGTAAGAAGTGCCAGTTACAATAGGTTCACCAAAAAAGAAAGGCCCATAAACTTTCCGCCCGGATACGGCGCTAGAAACAGTCACTTTAGGGGAATCACGTTGCATTTGTACCACCTCGTGAGGATTTTCTGAGCCCCAGATGCGCACATTGTGTTAACATGTCCACCAAGGTGAAAGTTCGATTCTTCATTGAAGACAACATGATCCAGGAAATCTTCGTCATTATGAAACAACATTTCGTTTGCGAAGTTGGCACGTGATCCAGGGTCTGTCGGCTTTAGAGCCTGTAATAACTGTAAACGTTAAGGGCGTAGTTGTACGTGTTTTCTTAAAACTTTCCAAACGGTCGACACGGGAACATGTAATTCACGAGTAGCCTTCTGGGATGATTTCTTTGGGCTACGAGTGAACGACTCTCTCACTCGCTCAACAGTCTCTTCACTAACTCTTGGTCGTCCTGTGCTCTTCCCTTTACAAAGGCAGCTGGTATCTTGAAATTGATGATACCATCTACGAATGTTATTATGACTTGGAGAATCACAACCGAACAGCAGCCGGAACGCACATTCCACAGTAACTACAGATTCGGTCTTTGCAAACTGCAAAACACAAAACGCCTTCTGTTCAATAGTCGCCATTTTCGCTACTACCGCTGTCTAGCGGATTGCGGCGGAAACATTGCGCGCTGCGCATGCACGCTGGTGCCAAACACAACTGTTTGAGTTGCTCTTTCATTTGACATATCATTTATAACTGTAATTTTTATGTAATAAATATTATAAAGCGCTAAAATCCCAATATTCATTTATAAACACCGTGTATTCTTACCATGTGACTCTTAGACTGTAACCAATGTATAGTATGACAATTGCAAAGACTACAAAAGACAAAAGATGGCACGAGGGAGATTTACCGTATTGCAGTCTAACATCGCGACCATACAACAACAACTCGCTCCATGTTGCACATATGTATCTTGGACCGTTCACTGTTTCTATATTGCTTCCTTTTTTAACGGTTCAGTACGCCTTGATCCTCTTTTCGTACTAGATCTGCCTTCAGTTTTTGACGGCCTTTCCAACGGGCCATTTTACCACTAAATCTGAGGGGGTGCGATGGGGAATTTGCCTGGTGAGCAATAAAATCGTCAGGGACATTTCAACGCATCTGAAATCGCCCAAGTCGACTGCTGATGAAGCAGAAACGCGAAGGAAAAGCCACGGCTCAAGGAGCACCAGCCAGACATCATGTACCGAAGGACAAGGAGCCCAGTTGTAGAAAACAGCATGAGATCGGCAGAAGGACTCACTCGTGATTTCAGGAGAGCCACCAGCATCCGCCTAGAGCAGTGACTATACCTAGGGAGTCACAAAGAACGTGGCACAGTGGTCGATCCGCTGCCCTAAACTCGCTTTTTATCGTGGGCTGCAATAAAAGGAGTTAATGCTAAGAGAACAGCTAGATCTGCGACACGTGCTGCTAGTGATGCAGGGGAAGTGCTTGACGCCATTGTTGACCTGTTTTCTAATTTAGACAACGAACCACAAGAGCCACGAGACATTAAAATGGTTCAAATGGCTCTGAGCACTATGGGACTTAACTTCTTAGGTCATCAGTCCCCTAGAACTTAGAACTACTTAAACCTAACTAACCTAAGGACATCACACACATCCATGCCCGAGGCAGGATTCGAACCTGCGACCGCAGCGGTCGCGCGGTTCCAGACTGTAACGCCTAGAACCGCTCGTCCACCTCGGCCGGCCACGAGACATTATTCAAGAAGCATATGACAGTAGTGAATTAAACACTCCAGCTATTGAGGAAACAGATAAACATTTTGGAATAAAACGGAAAGCTGAGGAAGATTCGGCCTGATTCGGGAGAACATGAGCAACTACATGAAGAAACTTCAGGTAACAAAGCAGAAATGGCTGAAGAACGTTCTGTACAAATACGTTCTGTGAATAATGCAAGTGGTACTGATGGTGGTACTAATAGTGTGGATCAATCATATAGTTTTTTATGTGGAAAAATGTAGATGCTATTAAAAATGTTGATATACATTTTATTAGTACTCATCTGTTTCAAGTATGGTGTTATGGACATAGATGGCGAGATGTTAAAGATGCTCAAGGTAATGTTTATGCTAAACGTTATTTAACGTCTGCAGCTCAATGGTAGTCTAATCCATTAAGTCAATTTTTATCTAAAGCTCAATTTCATAGTTTACCTGATTATTGTTATGTTAAATCTGTTTCTATTGATTTAATACCTGTTGGATTAGAAGCTTCATTTTCCACAAGCAGTACATTAAGTGGATCTGGATCGATAACACATGTACCATTTATTGTTTATAATAAAGGTGGAAATTTAGCTGATGCTCATGAAATAGTTGAAATAAATAGTACACCTACTAATCCAATGTTAATTAGTGGTATCAAAGGAAAAAAATATTTAACAAAAATCATGTGGGCAGATGGATATAACGATTATCCTTCCTGTACAACAGTAGTACGTAATTGGCGTTAATTATGATTCATGGATTATACCCTTTGATAGTAATGGTTCAGGGAAAAAATATGTTGAGTATACAAAATGAAGTAACAGGACCAGTGTTATTAAATAAAATACAGGGTGATTCAAAAAGAATACCACAACTTTAGGAATTTAAAACTCTGCAACGACAAAAGGCAGAGACAAGCACTATCTGTCGGCGAATTAAGGGAGCTATAAAGTTTCATTTAGTTGTACATTTGTTCGCTTGAGGCGCTGTTGACTAGGCGAAACAGATGAATCTTTCGTTTCAAGGATTGTGTTTAGTGATGAAGCAACTTTCCACACTAACGGGAAAGTCAACCGTCACAATGTCTGTATATGGGGCACTGAGAATCCGCGGGAAACAACTCAGTATGAACATGACTCGCCTAAGGTGAACGTTTTCTGTGCCATTTCAGCCAATAAAGTTTTTGGTCCCTTTTTCTTCGAAGGTGCTACTGTAACTGGACTACAGTATCTGGAGATGTTAGAGAATTGGCTGTTCCCTCTGCTCGAACAACAAGCACAACAATTCATATTTCAGCAGGATGGAGCGCCACCACATTGGCACTTATCTGTCAGTAACTACCTGAACGTCAACTACCCGAGGTGATGGATCGGCCGCCAGGCAGCCTGTGACATTCATCACTGGCCTCCAAGAAGCCCTGATCTTACCCCCTGCGATTTTTTCTTATGGGGGTATGTTAAGGATATGGTGTTTCGGCCACCTCTCCCAGCCACCATTGATGATTTGAAACGAGAAATAACAGCAGCTATCCAAACTGTTACGCCTGATATGCTACAGAGAGTGTGGAACGAGTTGGAGTATCGGGTTGATATTGCTCGAGTGTCTGGAGGGGGCCATCTCTGAACTTGTTTTTGAGTGAAAAAAAAACCTTTTTCATTACTCTTTGTAATGATGTAGAACAGAAGGTTATATTATGTTTCTTTCATTAAATACACATTTTTAAAGTTGTGGTATTCTTTTTGAATCACCCTGTATATTCACAAGGTACAGCAAGTTGTGCAGCTGATAATTCAGAAAATTTTTCGAGGAATTACAAGCCACAAATAGGTATAATTAAAACAGCACGTCGTGCTCATGGTATTGGTTTAACAGATGATACATATATGTTAGGTTCAATGAATAGACCTGCTTTTTCAACTGTAATGAAAAATGTAAGTCCATCTGATTTTGCAATGCAAGAAGAAAGTGAAAAATTAAAACCAATGTCTAATAATATAAAATTATTTGTGTATGACCAGTGTATTGAAAAAAAGTCAGGAAATAGATAAATTGAATGAAATTCATCAAACACCTCAAATACTTAGTTGTAGTTTAGGTATTAATCCTGTGCCAAATAATACTCCTACAGAAGGAAATTCATTTGTGAATGGTAATTCAAATGACAACAATTCGAGTCACTAAGCGGTGACTGAGGTGGCGTAAACAGCGACGTCGCTGCACAGCCTCTGTCGGTCCATTATGGCCAGCAGACATCAGCTGGTACGTACATTTCAATTCAACAAACCTTACCAACAGCCGTATACTTTGGGTGGACAAAGTTCAAAACCATCGCACAATATGCGTTAGATGAGTATGTGCCAAGCAAGATCGTAAGAGATGGAAAAGAGCCACTGTGGTACAACAACCCAGTTAGAAAACTGTTGCGGAAGCAAAGGGAACTTCACAGCAAACATAAACATAGCCAAAGCCTTGCAGACAAACAAAACTTACGCGAAGCGAAATGTAGTGTGAGGAGGGCTATGCGAGAGGCGTTCAATGAATTCGAAAGTAAAGTTCTATGTACTGACTTGGCGGAAAATCCTAAGAAATTTTGGTCTTATGTCAAAGCGGTAGGTGGATCAAAACAAAATGTCCGGACACTCTGTGACCAAAATGGTACTGAAACAGAGGATGACAGACTACAGGCCGAAATACTAAATGTAATTTTCCAAAGCTGTATCACAGAGGAAGACTGCACTGTAGTTCCTTCTCTAGATTGTCGCACAGATGACAAAATGGTAGACAACGAAATAGACGACAGAGAGACAGAGAAACAATTAAAATCGCTCAAAAGAGGAAAGGCCGCTGGACCTGATGGGATACCAGTTCGATTTTACACAGAGTACGCGAAGGAACTTGCCCCCCTTCTTACAGCGGTGTACCGTAGGTCTCTAGAAGAGCGTAGCGTTCCAAAGGATTGGAAAAAGGCACAGGTCATCCCCGTTTTCAAGAAGGGACGTCGAACAGATGTGCAGAACTATAGATCTACATCTCTAACGTCGATCAGTTGTAGAATTTTGGAACACGTATTATGTTCGAGTATAATGACTTTTCTGGAGGCTAGAAATCTACTCTGTAGGAACAAGCATGGGTTTCGAAAAAGACGGTCGTGTGAAACCTAGCTCGCGCTATTCGTCCGCGAGACTCAGAGGGCCATAGACACGGGTTCACAGGTAGATGCCGTGTTTCTTGACTTCCGCAAGGCGTTCGAAACAGTTCCCCACAGTCGTTTAATGAACAAAGTAAGAGCATATGGACTATCAGACCAATTGTGTGATTGAAGAGTTCCTAGATAACAGAACGCAGCATATCATTCTCAATGGAGAGAAGTCTTCCGAAGTAAGAGTGATTTTAGGTGTGCCGCAGGGGAGTGTCGTAGGACCGTTGCTATTCACAATATACATAAATGACCTTGTGGATGACATCGGAAGTTCACTGAGGCTTTTTGCAGGTGATGCTGCGGTGTATCGAGAGGTTGTAACAATGGAAAATTGCACTGAAATGCAGGAGGATCTGCAGCGAATTGACGCATGGTGCAGGGAATGGCAATTCAATCTCAATGTAGACAAGTGTAATGTGCTGCGAATACATAGAAAGATAGATCCCTTGTCATTTAGCTACAAAATAGCAAGGCAGCAACTGGAAGCAGTTAAATCCATAAATTATCTGGGAGTAGGCATTAGGAGTGATTTAAAATGGAATGATCATATAAAGTTGATCATCGGTAAAGCAGATGCCAGACTGAGATTCATTGGAAGAATCCTAAGGAAATGTAATCCGAAAACAAAGGAAGTAGGTTACAGTACGCTTGTTCGCCCACTGCTTGAATACTGCTCAGCAGTGTGGGATCCGTACCAGATAGTGTTGATAGAAAAGATAGAGAAGATCCAACGGACAGCAGTGCGCTTCGTTACAGGATCATTTAGTAATCGCGAAAGCGTCACGGAGATGACAGATAAACTCCAGTGGAAGACTCTGCAGGAGAGACGCTCAGTAGCTCGGTACGGGCTTTTGTTAAAGTTTCGAGAACATACCTTCACCGAAGAGTCAAGCAGTATATTGCTCCCTCCTACGTATATCTCGCGAAGAGACCATGAGGATAAAATCAGAGAGATTAGAGCCCACACAGAAACATACCGACAATCCTTCTTTCCACGAACAATACGAGACTGGAATAGAAGGGAGAACCGATAGAGGTACTCAAGGTACCCTCCGCCACGCACCGTCAGGTGGCTTGCGGAGTATGGATGTAGATGTAGATGTAGATTTTATTTCGAACGCAACCAGTTTGGGCAACTGATTTTGCTATCTTCAGCCCCGTGCACAATAAAGGAGTATACATGTAGTAGTATAAGAGCGTACAAATCAAGTTTACAATTGACAGATAATCATAATACCGCTTAAACTTAAAAATGATGGAAGCGTTAGCGTTAAATCGAAACTAAGTGTACATCCATCACAACAGACTAAAACATGTGCATATATTTGTTAGTAGCATTAATTCAAACCTCTCTGTATATCCAGTACAATAGACTAACACATGTGTACACATTTGTTAGTCATAAAACTATTTTACATCACAGATTTACTAATGAACATGTAAACTCATTAAACTCAAGATACAAACAAACCTCGTCTTTTTTTTTAATAATAAAATCCTATCAAATTCTTTTAAATGAGGAACCGCCTATTGTATACGAGTATCTTCATTGAAAGTAAAGTATGAATTACAATAGTATGCATATTTACAGCTTAGGCAATATCACGGATGGTAAGACAAGTAGTTGTCACACCATCAAAAATAACTTGACACAAAACCCAACGGCAGTCGACATATTAAGAGAAAATAGTATGCATTGCGAAGACTAAGAATATTCACAACTATCTTGTCATATAGATATTCTTGATGAGATACGAGTGGCCGCAAACGCCTCGCGTTACTGGGATTGTGTTTGAAAAGAATCTGTCGCAATCAGACTAAACAGATAATATCATTAATCGTGATAGCAGATACTCGCTAAGTAAAACCTGGAATCCTGTTTTATCAGATATGAAGAAACAACTGCATCTCAATCGGCCCGCTATGAGTAATAATCTTTAACGATGTATCGTTTACCGACAGTATTCACCTCTGGAGGCGCTGCAACTCCTCTTGAGCCAGGGGACAGCAGCAAAGATTTGACTGCTTGCGGATTCTACCTTAGCGTATGTGCTTTTGTATTTTCACTGCGTATAAACGCTCCGTCGATCGCGGTTTGAATCAGTTATCGACGAGAGCGGCTTAGCTTTTCTCACCTGATGATAGTGGCCAGGTGGACCGCGGAAGGGTTGTGTGCTGATGATACACTGAAGAGCCAAAGACACTGGTACACCTGCCTAATATAGTGTAGAGCCCCTGCGAGCACGTAGAAGTGCCGCAACTCGACGTGGCGTGGACTCGACTGATGTCTGAAGTAGTGCTGGGGGGAATCGACACCATGACTCTTGCGGGGCTGTCCATAAATCCGCAAGAGTGCAAGCGCGTGGAGACCTCTTCTGAACAGCACGTTGCACAGCATCCCAGATATGCTCAATAATGTTCATTTCTGGGGTGTTTGGTGGCCAGCGGAAGTGTTCAAACTCAGAAAAGTGTTCCTGGAGCCACTCTGTAGCAATTCTATCCGATTGTCCTGCTGGAATTGCCCAAGTCCGTCGGTATGCACAATGGACACGAATCGTTGCAGGTGATCAGACAGGGCGCTTACGTACGTGTCACCTGTCAGAGTCGCATCTAGACGTATCAGGGATCCTATACCACTCCAGCTGCACAGGCCCCACACTATTACAGAGCCTCTACTAGCTTGAACAGTCCGCTGCTGACATGCAGGGTCCATGGATTCATGAGGTTGTCTCCATTACCGTACACGTCCATCCGGTCGATACAATTTGAAACGAGACTCGTCTCACCAGGTAACTTCTTTCCAGTCGTCAACAGTCCAAAGTCGGCGTTGCACTTCTGTCACGTTGAACGATCCTCTTCAGACGTCGTTGGTTCCGTTCTTGCAGGATCTTTCCGGCCGCAGCGATGTCAGAGATTTGATATTTTACCGCATTCCTGATATTCAGGGTACACTCGTGAAATGGTCGTACGGGAAAATCCCCATTTCATCGTCACCTCGGAGATGCTGTGTCCCATCGCTCGTGGGCCGACTGTAACAACACGTTCGAAGTGACTTAAATCTTGAAAACCTGCCATTATAGCAGTAGTAAACGATCTAACAATTACGTCAAACACTTGTTGTCTTACATAGGCGTTGCCGATCGCAGCGCCGTATTCTGCCTGATTGCAGTCACGGACTGTGCGGCTGATCTCGGCGGAGGTTCGAGTCCTCCCTCGGGCATGGGTGTTTGTGTTTGTCCTTAGGATAATTTAGGTTAAGTAGTGTGTAAGCTTAGGGACTGATGACCTTAGCAGTTAAGTCCCATAAGATTTCACACACATTTGAACATTTTTTTTCTGCCTGTTTACGTATCACTGTATTTGAATACGCATGCCTAAACCAGTTTCTTTGGCGCTTCATTGTACTTTGATCCGGCTGAAGACCCAACAAGAATTTGATGTGTTAGTACTCCGGGAAAGTCTTCCTAGTCACACTGCTACTCTAACGTTTTTAAAAGCTCTTTTGTTTCCTAACCTAGCTTTTGGTCATTGCAGCATCTTTGTCAGGTTTATTTACAGATAAATTATATTGTGAATCATCTGATACGCCCGCTAAATCACACAGGGCTAACAGGTAATTAGGATTGTTCAAATGTGCGTGAAATCTTATGGGGCTTAACTGCTAAGGTCATCAGTCCCTAAGCTTACACACTACTTAACCTAAATTATCCTAAGGACAAACACACACACACCCATGCCCGAGGGAGGACTCGAACCTCCGCCGGGACCAGCCGAATTAGGATTGTGGAAAGAGCCAAGGGAGTTGGGGTCGGATTCATTTCACAACTGTACTTTATTATCCTTTAGTTCACAAATACACTTTTCAAAGAATTAAATTTGCTTTGCGGCTGAAGGCCTCCAATCTGATGCTTTAGAATAAGTTCAACTTTGAAAAGACATGACACACAGTTAAATTTGCGAATAAGATAAAGTGTATACATATATGAGATCAGCATGCGGAGCGGCTGAAGGCCGCCAGATTAAATCTTCAAAATTCTAAATGTACTATGATGATTACTGAAGGCAGAAGGCCACAGTGTTTTAAGATGCTAACAGGGCTGATGGCCCACAAGGTACACAAGAGATAAACAAACGCAATAAGATGACTGAAGGCCGCAAGGTTAAATTCTGCAAATTAAGGAAATATATATTGCAACAAGGGGTGAAACAATACATTAGGTTTAAAAATTTGCTTTTTGAAACACCAACGGCGGTTTAGAGGAAATTACAATAACCTTTCAATAGCAGAAGGCGATAATGTTTGGACTTGAAGGAGACTCTGAGAACATGTTTCCAGGGCTGAAGGCCCACAACTAACCTTGCCAAATTAAAAATATAAAATACAGTTAAATTACTGCCAAAAGGATAATTAAGAGAATGGCTCTCAGGAGTCTGCAGGGGTCGGTCTGCCCTCCTTCACTTAGACAAGACAGGCGGTGAGTCCAACTACACTCGATTCGTCCGAACCCAACCAGGGATCAGCCACGGACCGACGGACACAACGAGTTGCCTGCCACCAATCAGTACATGAGAACTCAAACACAAAAGTTACGAACGTGTTTATCCAAAATGAAGTATGTATTAGCTGTCAAAACTACACACCATGTTGGACAGCGACAACAGGTGAGGAAAGGACGCTGCCTGAAATTACGTTAGTGGCCAGGGCAGGTAATCGGAACACTAACGGCCGCAAGGCAGAAAATTCCGCTGGTGCCCTTGATTTGTAGTCAACCAACATCGTTAATTGCACCGCATAGCGGCTAAATTTCAGCAATAGAAACACTCGGTGTTGCTCACAGGAAAACGTCCCCAACAGCGAACCACCGATGCGAACCACGCAACATGAATTGACGTGACTTGGGTAGTTGAAAGCAGTACTCAGCTTTGACGTCCTGGGTCGGTGAACCACGAAGCTCGTAGCGATCGGACAGCTCCACACACGCTCCGACACTGCACAGGGGCTGCCAGCGGACCCAGCCGACTGCACCGCGCGGAGATAACTTCCCTGGCCCGCGGCAATCGACCGACTCCTCTCAGAATGCCGACAACATCTAAAATAGTCGTAATGCCAACTACACACACAACCTGACAAACACTTGCACGAAGACCTGAACGATACGCAACAGTAACTAAGAACGCACGAAGACAAATCGGGAGTCGATGCACACACACACACACACACACACACACACACACACACACACACACAGCCGACTCATGAACGATCGGCGAGCCAAAACGCGTCATCCGGTAGGACGAGCGACCGACGATCCACGAAGACCGTGGCCCGGCTCAAGTGATGCATGGGGACAATGGTTGGGTGAGCCATGTCGACGCAGACTTCACTGCTGTTCCAACCCGACTGCACTAGTGTTGTATTGCAACTGCCCGATTTGCAGGTCCGGACTGCGCTCCAGACATGTTCCAACTGACTGGCAGACCAGAAACTCGCAACTCGACTTCGCTTACGACAGTCAATGACCCGGAAATAATAGCAGTCAAACAAAGATACTACGAGAGGGGACATATCGATACGCGCTGCTGGCGCCGGTCACGGTCAAGCAAAGCAGCAACTCAGTGACAGTAGTAACTTAAATTAACCTAGTGAGGTGGTAGTACTTTAAAAAACAGGGTATAAAATACACCATGGCAGGAACACGACCCAGCATGGCTCATTGTCCACCACCATATCTGTATAGTCAATATGGAACTGGTATGCAAAAGACCTTATAAATGTCCGCTTTGGCACTTAGAATGTTTTACATATCACTTTTCATATGAACTCAAATAGACTCTTGTTTGGTGTGTTGTGGGGGATACTCCGCAAAGAATAACGTGGTCGGTAGGTGGCACAGTTGGCAGGGCACATGTGGAGCAAGCAGTAGTGGTGGGGGTTGTAGGCAGGCACTGTAGGGGAAATGCCGAGTGCTGAAGGGGGTGCCTTCCTTAAGAGAAGTGCACACTCACGTTTCTTGTAAATATTAAGTGGCGCCACTCCACGCCCACACTCTCATGGTGCCCATTCAAAAATATCTGTCACCTCTTCTTTGGTTAGTATGTAAAAAGAATTCCACCAAAAATGCAGTGATTTATTTTCACCTTCAATGTTAACCATTTGTAGCTTCAGAGAAGTGTCATGAGTGGAAATTTTGAGTAAAACCTACACATTTCGGTCGCTGCCACTTTAAAATTTGCATCTTTTGCCAAGTGGAGTTTACACAGTCTCACCTTAGTAATGCGTTGTGCAGACACAATTGTGAGACAATTCTGAAACCATGGTTCATTAAGTATATTAAGTGTGGAACTGAGGAAAAGTAAAGTCGGTATCTCGTGCAAATCACATCCTCAGTGCAAAACAAACATATGATGTCTTCCGGCCGGTGTGGCCGAGCGGTTCTAGGCGCTACAGTCTGGAACCGTGCGACCGCTACGGTCGCAGGTTCGAATCCTGCCTCGGGCATGGATGTGTGTGATGTCCTTAGGTTAGTTAGGTTTAAGTAGTTCTAAGTTCTAGGGGACTGATCGCCTCAGAAGTTAAGTCTCATAGTGCTCAGAGCCATTTGAACAATATGATGTCTTCACTTATACTGTTACAGAATCCATAGCATTTCTCGTTTCACCAGCTATGGATGGCCCTTAAAAATTTCATTGTTTCATCGAAAACGTCTGTAGTTAGTGGAACAAGAGGGTATATAATGAAGTTTTGCGTAACAACCATATGGCAATATACTCTCCTCTTTTCGTGCTGTCATTTGCCAAAATCTCATTTCGATATCTCAAACCGTTTATGAAATGTAACAAATGTTGAGAATATTTCACTCTGGCTTTATTGCTGGCGCAACACAATCGCAAAACAGTGTGCTACATCAGATTAATGTTCTCGAGACTGGTGGCAGATAGAGACCTCCACCCTAGTCTAAAGAGAGTTTCAGTATGTCAGCTAAATTTCATATAAAGTAAAATTGTATATAATATGCGCCTAACGCAAAATCATATCGACCTACATTTTTCAGGGCAAACCTTTTCGAGTTTCGCGCAGTGTCTTACTTCCACGAAAACATCAGAATGACTGTAAGCAATAACGAAATGATGGGCACATCATGATGAACCTGACATATAAAGCTACAAGTAAAGGAAAAATTAAATATTTTGTTACTATCTTCTCTAAAATCGTTCGAGAAAGATTGCACGGCTAGCGCCTTGATTCTTTCATAGCCGACCGGCGGAAATGTGTCAAACGCTTGTCGGCCTCCCCTTCTGAACAAACGAATGAACTCGCCCAGCGCTTTGGACGAAAACTCGCCACTGCACATCAGCCACCGTATTCTGCGAGGACTCTGCCACAGTCACGTTCCCCTTTCCTGCTCCATTCGCAAATGGCGTGCTGGAAGAACGACTCCGTATGAGCTGGAATTTCTCCGTTACCCGTCATGATCGTTCCTTAAGATGTATATTGCACAAAGTGAGATACACACTTTCGTAATGTCCATAGTAAACTTCTCCGTGACGTGGTACACTCTTTTGTAACGACTGCCGCTGGAGTTTGACGAATATCTCCGCATTTAACTACCCTGCCACGAACCGTACCGTTTTTCTTCGGCTCTTGTGTATTTACACTGTATGTTCTACACGATGAATGTCTAGTGTAATCATCAGTACCCACTTTCTGTCGTAAAGGGGTTTTGTAAAGTACCTCTTCTGTGGTTGAAATACAATGGCTTACGATTGTTTCAACGGGTCTCAGTATGATCTCTGCTTACCGACGGATGGTTTTGTGTCGGGGGCATCTGCGTGCAAACTACAACTGCAGTGTGTGTGTGTGTGTGTGTGTGTGTGTGTGTGTGTGTGTGTGTATTTCGAGTTTACAGGCGCTCATCGGCGGGTTATCAGCGCCCTTATAAATATTAAAAGAAATGAATTTGGATAAAGTGGCTAAAAATGTTGTCACAGAGTGAGGAGTAAACTTACAAAATAATACTAACCCATTCAGTTCCATCTCACTATATCGCACACGCCTTAACACAATAGCAAAAGGGTGTGGAGCTGGAACAATGGCACAGGGAATTGCGATTCGCTGACCACTTGCAAAAAGCGTGGGTGAGCCAGTCACCCTGTCAACACATTGAGAACATCTCCCTAAAATTTTAGGAAACAAATTTCACACATCACAAAACCTTAAAACTCTAACCACGGTCGTTTGGAAGTCAATTAAATTAGAGGCAGGTCTGTCAGTAAATCTGCCGGTCCCCTCTGATTTGAAAATAAAACATAGGCTAATAAAATTTGGTGCACAGTCATCTGTGGTGTACGCCGCGGCCGTGTTGTGGACTTAACTAAATGCAACTTATTGTCTGTCAGTTCTAGCCACTCTTCTCCCCATAGTCGCTTGACTCTGTACATCAACAGCGAAGTGACCGCGTGCTGGGGGATGGCGTACCGAACTCACTGAGGATCGCGGCACGCCTCCTTGGACGCTACATCTGCCCTTCCGTTCCCTGCAGTACCCATGTGCACCGGCACCCAGTTCAAGGAAATCTCCTTCCGAACCATTTGTAATCGGAAGATGGAGTCATGGATATTCTGAACCACATTATCTCCTGGGAACAAGCGTTGTAGGGAGCGAAGGGCACTCAGAGAATAGAAACAGACAGGTTATTCAGCAGTCAAAACACGTCTCATCTGCTCCAGTACCCGCAAGATCGCGAATAATTCCCCATCGAAAACGGTAAAGTCTTGAGACAGTAGGATCTTGAGGGTACGTAAAGAGAAAACAACAGAGCAACCAACGGAGTCCGCATGTTTACACAGTTGTGAGGCTCAGGGAAAATGGCAGAAAATACTGCCTATCCTGTACTGCACTAACTTTAAAACCACTCTGGGTCTCTGTAGTGACCAGTGCGTCAGGTGGTTAAGACCCTGGATTTGGGGTTTAAGTTGCTTCACACCAAGTGACATCAGTTCACACTTTGTGCAGATCCCAAATGGCCTCGTTGCACGTGCGGCCATTGGTAAGGAGGTGTTCTATAGTTGGATGAGCAATGGTACCGTCTGATGGTGGATCAAAAATAGTGAGGAATTTACACGTCTGACACACCATGAGGAGCTGCCACCAGATGGTAAGTGGCAGTTCACCAGCCTCAGCACAGAGACTGGGCATGGGACTGATACTGTGTGCACCCGTGGCCAGCCTAGTCCCCTCATGGTTGATAGCGTCAACGATCTTCAGGTAAGAAGGCCTCGCTAACCCACACACTGTGCGCCCATAGTCCAGCTGTGTCGCACAAAGGCTCTATAAATGTGGAGCAGATGTGCCCTGTCTGCTCCCCAAGACCTGCAGTTAAGTCACTTCAAGATATTCATTGCCTTCTGAGCCCTTACGCTTTATCCAACACAGTTTGGAGTAAAAAATGAGTCGCAGGAACGTCAATGAGTGTTTACAATGGAGAATGATGTCTCGCATATGCCAGATGACTTAAAATACGACGAGAACGATTAAAGTGAACACACATACACACACTTCTTTATAGGGACCTAAAAACCCGTCTTTGCAGTCCACTCCTCTAATCTCTGCACTGTAAGTTGCATCTGATGAGTTGATGTTGCAAAACTAGAGGGAAATAGAAAATTGCGAGATCGTCCACATATAAGCAGCACTGTACACGACTATTTACTGCAGACATGTTATTGTTTGTGGATATGACAAGGAAGGTAGCAAAAACACTGCCCTGAGCAACACCATTCTCCTTCTCTAAACGATCCGAAAGTGTGTCATCAACTCGCGACCGAAAAAAGCGCTGAGACAGGGAGGACCATATGAAGATAAGGAGGTGGTCAGGAAAGCTCAATTGAAGGAGCTGCTCTAGGATACTGTGTCTGCAGGTAGTGTTGTGCACCTTACTGATGTCAAAGAATATACTAAGACAGTGATGTTTACTTAGGAAAGCCTGTTGAACAGCCTCTTCCAACAGGGTCAAGTTACCGAGAGGATCGAAAATCTCGTGAACCCACACCGAGAGTGGCTGGTCTCTAGCATCCAGACTAGAGGCTAGTTAGCCGTTTGTTCCAGGGTCTTGTCTGCACAGCTCGTTAAGGCAATATCCCCGTAACTACTGGGACACTTTCAGTCTTTGAAGAGAGGTATCAAAATTTCTTTACTCCACGAGTTGTGAAGATGGTCTATCTGCCGCTTCAGATTAAAAGATTCGAAGAGGTTTTCCGTGGACTCCACTGTCAAATGTCGAAGCATGCTGTACCGGACAGTGCAGAATCCAGCTCCCCATGGAGAAACGGCAGTTGTAAGACTCAGAAATGCTGAATCTGAAGTCTATCTTCCCCTTTCTACAGTCGCGCCGTAGCGTCGGAACCCCGGATCCTGGCTGGCAATGACCGTAGTCATTTCAAAGTGCTCTGGCTTCGTCTAAGCAATGTCTACCGGCGTTGTTTTGAGACACATATATTTTTTAGAACAAGTGTAACGGCTGACAGAGTCCAGGAATGCTTTCCATGACCTTTCCTTGCTCTCGTTAGTGGTATGTCAAGCCGTGGCTCTCGTGACTCGAAAGGCTTTTGCTATGCCATTCGCCGTTTGACAGTATATTTGTTAATATTTTTATAATTGCTATTGTGGCGTTAAAGGCCGTTAGCCGTGATTGTGGTTACTTGCCTTAAAATTCTGATTGCGACCACATTGTGTTGTTTTCAAAAATTATTTGCTGTCTGTATTTTATGTATTTTTGCAAAAATTTTGCAATAATTGCCATTTTGGACGTTAAAGGCCTTCAGCCATGATTGTGGTTATGTGCCTTAAAAGTCTGATTGCGACCTCATGGGCTTCTTTCCAAAAATTATTTGTTAAAATAAATGAGTGAAATTACAAAGCAAACCAAAAGTATCTGAGTCGGGCCCCCTCCACAGTCGTAACCTATATTGCCTTCCTTTATTACCACGTTTCATGTATCCTTACTATCTAATGAGGGTATGATGAATTAAGATAATACTGTTTTAGAATTTTTTTGTGGAGTGGTAACCCCGAAAAAATATTGGCATGTGCAATGCCACTATAGTGGGCTTAAAATTAGTTGCGACCTTCGACGTTTGGCTGACCGGAGGGGGACGTGACGCCGTTGCCCAGGTAACACCAATAGTGAGTCGGCTTTCCCTGTCACAGCGCCAGCGGATCGGCTGGTAAAGCGCCCCTGTTGCCACGCCGTCGATAAACAGGTGGTGTCACGCATTAGATGCATCAACGTTCGTTGGCTCCCATAAAATAGTATTTTTTGGCGTTGAGTTGTTCCGTAGTCGTCAGTATTGTGAACAACTATTTTGTGTTGGCATCGCATTAATAACAACAGTGAAGTACGTCTGGATACGTGATTTTCAGTAAAGTGTCGTCCAAGAACACGTTGACCGGCTGGGAAGATAACGTTCTGCTGCAAAATATTCCTCGGAATTCGACAGTAGTAACGGACAAAACGCCATACCACTCTGCTGAAATGCATAAAGCTCCAACAACGCAGCGCAAGAAAGCGGATATTTTCCTCTGGGTACAAAGAAACGTTCCATGAGATAAAATTGAACTTGTATAAGGGGAAGTTAATGGAACTTGTAGTGCTTACAAGCCAAAACTTCACGCTACCAGGTCGACGAACTGGCTAAGGGTAAAGGAAACAGCTTAACCAGGCTTCCTCAAACAAAAGAAGCGAATGTAAATGTTGCACGGCAGGAGTGATCTTGAGTTGTCAGCCATAATACCAAGAAGGTAGTTAAGGATATATTTTTTCGTGAAGGACTGTGACGAGTTTAGAGGAATACGTTACTTGTCTTGTTGCCAAGTTAAATTCTAATTCACATGAAATTACGACAGAATCCCGAAATAGTGTAATATTAAACTAACAACTGAGTTCAATAGTTTATCAAACAACAAAATGGCTCTGAGCACTATGGGACTCAACTGCTGAGGTCATTAGTCCCCTAGAACTTAGAACTAGTTAAACCTAACTAACCTAAGGACATCACAAACATCCATGGCCGAGGCAGGATTCGAACCTGCGACCGTAGCGGTCTTGCGGTTCCAGACTGCAGCGCCTTTAACCGCACGGCCACTTCGGCCGGCAGTTTATCAAACAGTACATTGTGACTATAAAAATAAAGTCCTTCACAAAAAGTAAACTTCTTCACATACACTCCTGGAAATTGAAATAAGAACACCGTGAATTCATTGTCCCAGGAAGGGGAAACTTTATTGACACATTCCTGGGGTCAGATACATCACATGATCACACTGACAGAACCACAGGCACATAGACACAGGCAACAGAGCATGCACAATGTCGGCACTAGTACAGTGTATATCCACCTTTCGCAGCAATGCAGGCTGCTATTCTCCCATGGAGACGATCGTAGAGATGCTGGATGTAGTCCTGTGGAACGGCTTGCCATGCCATTTCCACCTGGCGCCTCAGTTGGACCAGCGTTCGTGCTGGACGTGCAGACCGCGTGAGACGACGCTTCATCCAGTCCCAAACATGATCAATGGGGGACAGATCCGGAGATCTTGCTGCCCAGGGTAGTTGACTTACACCTTCTAGAGCACGTTGGGTGGCACGGGATACATGCGGACGTGCATTGTCCTGTTGGAACAGCAAGTTCCCTTGCCGGTCTAGGAATGGTAGAACGATGGGTTCGATGACGATTTGGATGTACCGTGCACTATTCAGTGTCCCCTCGACGATCACCAGTGGTGTACGGCCAGTGTAGGAGATCGCTCCCCACACCATGATGCTGGGTGTTGGCCCTGTGTGCCTCGGTCGTATGCAGTCCTGATTGTGGCGCTCACCTGCACGGCGCCAAACACGCATACGACCATCATTGGCACCAAGGCAGAAGCGACTCTCATCGCTGAAGACGACACGTCTCCATTCGTCCCTCCATTCACACCTGTCGCGACACCACTGGAGGCGGGCTGCACGATGTTGGGGCGTGAGCGGAAGACGGCCTAACGGTGTGCGGGACCGTAGCCCAGCTTCATGGAGACGGTTGCGAATGGTCCTCGCCGATACCCCAGGAGCAACAGTGTCCCTAATTTGCTGGGAAGTGGCGGTGCGGTCCCCTACGGCACTGCGTAGGATCCTACGGTCTTGGCGTGCATCCGTGCGTCGCTGCGGTCCGGTCCCAGGTCGACGGGCACGTGCACCTTCCGCCGACCACTGGCGACAACATCGATGTACTGTGGAGACCTCACGCCCCACGTGTTGAGCAATTCGGCGGTACGTCCACCCGGCCTCCCGCATGCCCACTATACGCCCTCGCTCAAAGTCCGTCAACTGCACATACGGTTCACGTCCACGCTGTCGCGGCATGCTACCAGTGTTAAAGACTGCGATGGAGCTCCGTATGCCACGGCAAACTGGCTGACACTGACGGCGGCGGTGCACAAATGCTGCGCAGCTAGCGCCATTCGACGGCCAACACCGCGGTTCCTGGTGTGTCCGCTGTGCCGTGCGTGTGATCATTGCTTGTACAGCCCTCTCGCAGTGTCCGGAGCAAGTATGGTGGGTCTGACACACCGGTGTCAGTGTGTTCTTTTTTCTATTTCCAGGAGTGTATATTGTTACAAATTCCACAGCAGTTCTCGTTTCACCAGCCATCGATGTCCCTCAATAATTACATTATTTCACTGAAAAAGTCTGTAGTTGCTTGAATATCGCGGTAGATATGGAATTTTTGCATATTAATCATATGGCAAAACAATCCTGTCTTTGCGCGCTGACATTTGCAAAAATCGTGCTTCGATCTCTCAAGCCATTTATGAGATACGAGGAATTTATGAATATTTCATTCTACTTTTCACTGGTACACGAGTTCATGATGGAGCGCTTTACATACATTCTCGAGATTGGAGAAAGACAGCGATATCCTTCGAAGTTTAATACAACATACACTCCTGGAAATTGAAATAACAACACCGTGAATTCATTGTCCCAGGAAGGGGAAACTTTATTGACACATTCCTGGGGTCAGATACATCACATGATCACACTGACAGAACCACAGGCACATAGACACAGGCAACAGAGCATGCACAATGTCGGCACTAGTACAGTGTATATCCACCTTTCGCAGCAAAGCAGGCTGCTATTCTCCCATGGAGACGATCGTAGAGATGCTGGATGTAGTCCTGTGGAACGGCTTGCCATGCCATTTCCACCTGGCGCCTCAGTTGGACCAGCGTTCGTGCTGGACGTGCAGACCGCGTGAGACGACGCTTCATCCAGTCCCAAACATGCTCAATGGGGGACAGATCCGGAGATCTTGCTGGCCAGGGTAGTTGACTTACACCTTCTAGAGCACGTTGGGTGGCACGGGATACATGCGGACGTGCATTGTCCTGTTGGAACAGCAAGTTCCCTTGCCGGTCAAGGAATGGTAGAACGATGGGTTCGATGACGGTTTGGATGTACCGTGCACTATTCAGTGTCCCCTCGACGATCACCAGTGGTGTACGGCCAGTGTAGGAGATCGCTCCCCACACCATGATGCCGGGTGTTGGCCCTGTGTGCCTCGGTCGTATCCAGTCCTGATTGTGGCGCTCACCTGCACGGCGCCAAACACGCATACGACCATCATTGGCACCAAGGCAGAAGCGACTCTCATCGCTGAAGACGACACGTCTCCATTCGTCCCTCCATTCACGCCTGTCGCGACACCACTGGAGGCGGGCTGCACGATGTTGGGGCGTGAGCGGAAGACGGCCTAACGGTGTGCGGGACTGTAGCCCAGCTTCATGGAGACGGTTGCGAATGGTCCTCGCCGATACCCCAGGAGCAACAGTGTCCCTAATTTGCTGGGAAGTGGCGGTGCGGTCCCCTACGGCACTGCGTAGGATCCTACGGTCTTGGCGTGCATCCGTGCGTCGCTGCGGTCCGGTCCCAGGTCGACGGGCACGTGCACCTTCCGCCGACCACTGGCGACAACATTGATGTACTGTGCAGACCTCACGCCCCACGTGTTGAGCAATTCGGCGGTACGTCCACCCGGCCTCCCGCATGCCCACTATACGCCCTCGCTCAAAGTCCGTCAACTGCACATACGGTTCACGTCCACGCTGTCGCGGCATGCTACCGGTGTTAAAGACTGCGATGGAGCTCCGTATGCCACGGCAAACTGGCTGACACTGACGGCGGCGGTGCACAAATGCTGCGCAGCTAGCGCCATTCGACGGCCAACACCGCGGTTCCTGGTGTGTCCGCTGTGCCGTGCGTGTGATCATTGCTTGTACAGCCCTCTCGCAGTGTCCGGAGCGAGTATGGTGGGTCTGACACACCGGTGTCAATGTGTTCTTTTTTCCATTTCCAGGAGTGTATTATCTACATTTAATACGTACCAGACACAAATTCATAGCGATACATATTTTTCACTGCGAACTATGAATTTCTTGCATTAGTTTACCTACTATCGAAATATCACAATTACTATGACCGGCCGGCCACTGTGGCCGAGAGATTCTAGGCGCTTCAGTCTGGAACCGCGCGCCTCCTGCGGTCGCAGGTTCGAATGCTGCCTCGGGCATGGATGTGTGTGATGTCTTTAGGTTAGTTAGGTTTACGTAGTTCTATGTCCAGGGGACTGATGACCTCAGATGTTAAGCCCCATAGTGCTTAGAGCCATTTGAACTCTGACCAATAACGAAATCATAGGCTGTTCATCACGAAGCTGACGAATTAAACTATAAGGTGTGCGAGAATGAGAATTTATTATCGAACAGTTTCTCTAAAATCCTTTGAGAAAGATCGCTGATCGGCCTACTTGCTCTTCACACAGTCAAGCGCAGCGCCGAGTATGCGTGCCATTATGCTGTGGTAACTTGCTCACGCGCCCAGCACACACTGGCAACTACTCTTCCCTCTAGAGAGGGGCAAACTCCTTCGTCCTTGGGAGCCAGTTCACTGGTGATCACTCTTTTTTGGGAACCGTTCATATTTACTCGTTCGTCATTCATTTGTGCTTGGTATATGGTTGTTATAAAAAATTGAAAATTAGTAGCATAGGTGACTGAAGATGGAAGGCGCCAAGAGGGGGCACTTGCCTTCCCTCCCCCCCCCCCCCCCCCCCCCGGAGTACAGGGTTTTTATTCACAATTGAATTCTTACACACTTGTAATTTTCGTGATTCTGCATAACCTCTCGTTAAGCCAACTGTAGCGTTATTTGACTGATCGCAATGAAGTAATATAAGGTGGTGCACGAAAAACCGGCCCCGAGTACAGACTGGTCGCAAATTACGCACGATTTGTTGACAGCTACGAGTAGAATAGATAAACATGTAATAACTAGGCAGTGACGAAATAATAAATAAGCTAGTGCAAACAACAACTTCGGAACAATAGACGACGATTGGTGGACGACTATGAGCATTCTTGTACTTGGGGCCGATTTTTCATGCTCCACTCTGTACCACTGAAATAATGTTGTAGGAGTTATAATATTCTATTTACCAGGCACTCGATTATGGAGTACGGGCTTCATTCGATTGTAAGTCGGTGTGCCTTCCACAATAATGAACATGATCTTTTACCTTGTATCAAAAAAAGACGGAAAATGGCCACTCGTGTGTGCCGTGCCGACTTCCTTTGCATGTCTAATAACAAAAAAATCTCGCCTTTCTGCAAGCATTTCTTCTGCTTTTCATCGGAATAGTGAAGTAAGCTGATACGCCGGTTTGTTACCTGAAAAGATGTACGTATTACATACCACGTAATTTTATGTAATTTACGTAATTATAAAATACATTTTAATTACAGGTCGAGTACGCTGAATAAAATACGAAAAGAACCAGAAGTTCAGAGTTCAAAAAAGGTTTGAAACAGATCGAGGATGGGCGTGCCTGGATTAGCCGAGCGGTCTAGGGCGCTGCAGTCATGGACTGTGCGGCTGGTTCCGGCGGAGGTTCGAGTCCTCCCTCGGGCATGGGTGTGTGTGTTTGTCCTTAGGATAATTTAGGTTAAGTAGTGTGTAAGCTTAGGGGTTGATGACCTTAGCAGTTAAGTCCCATAAGATTTCATACACATTTGAACATTTTTGATGGGCGTGCGCAGTGAATGAAACGAATAACAGCTCGGTACTGAACTATGAGACGAGTGGCCACGCGAAGGACGAGGCCGGCCCAGCGAGATCTGGACCGAGACCGGCCTACGTGCCGTTGCGGGAACGAGACCGACCGTCTCCCGTTCCCAGAAACTACAAGTAGAGAGCCGCTACCGAAGTGAACTATGAAAGACCGTTCCTTAGAATTCGTTCCTCGCTCCTTCCGTTCATCTAGGTGAACTGTTCCTTTGGAGCCGTTAGTTCGCTAACGATCCATCTCTACTTCCCTCCACTCGCTGCGCACTGAACTGTCAAATGTGGCAACTTGTTTTAAACGCATTATAGACATATCTCACACTCATGTCATGTACCGCTTTCCTTCTTCCTTGTTTTGCACACTAGACAAAATCCTGGACGATGTTTTCTTGGTGGGATTGGAGAGTAGGAGGGGGGGGGGGGGGCATAAGCCTAACAAAACCTGTTGTTTATAAATCGCAAAATATCGAAATAAGTCGATGGTGATACATCGGCTTCTCAGCTTTCCAATGGTATGTGACATGTCATGCCATCTATTAACAGAGAAGAAGAAACACTAAGAAGAAGCTATAAATGCTCGGCAATGTAATGACGGACTTCAAACCTGCGACCAGATGTGAGCCGGTTGTATAAGCCAATGGGCAATAACAAGCCTTAGATGGCGTGACCTCGTGCTAACCGCAGTGCACAGGATAGAGTCGAAATAGACGCGCAAACCTTGAAATGGAAATGGCGATTGCGGTTCTTCTTCGCGAGGCGCCAACGTCTTCGGAGACTCTGTGTGCGGGGAAAAGGGTTTAATTGGGCGCCGGTCACGGCCGCGGTCATCAGGCCTCCATCTCGCATTCGTCACGCTACGTCACGCCATGTGACGTCACGCTAGAGAACACTCAGTGCTCCTTCCGATGTATCGGAACTCACGTTCCACGAGGCTGCGTACGTGTGTGTTCGTGCGCCACATTCCAGACTGGGCGAGGTGACGGCTTCACCATTAGCCGTTCTGCCGCAAGCAGATGTCTTCTGCTACATTCGTAGTTTCCGACACACCTGATTCCGATCGCCTTGCTGAAAAGTACGAGAGCAAGTCAATTATTATCCGCAATTTAGTTATATTTTTTTTTATTTTGGTAGTGCTCTCGTTTTACGTTGATGACGCGTGCTTTGTTTATTTCTTGTTATGTTGTTGTTGTTGTGGTCTTCAGTCCTGAGACTGGTTTGATGCAGCTCTCCATGCTGCTCTATCTTGTGCATGCTGCTTCATCTCCCAGTACCTACTGCAACCTACATCCTTCTGCATCTGCTTAGTGTATTCATCTCTTGGTCTCCCTCTACGATTTTTACCCTCCACGCTGCCCTCCAATACTAAATTGGTGATCCCTTGATGCCTCAGAACATGTCCTACCAACCGATCCCTTCTTCTGGTCAAGTTGTGCCACAAACTTCTCTTCTCCCCAATCCTATTCAATAATTCCTCATTAGTTATGTGATCTACCCATCTAATCTTCAGCATTCTTCTGTAGCACCACATTTCAAAAGCTTCTATTCTCTTCTTGTCCAAACTATTTATCGTCCATGTTTCACTTCCATACATGGCTACACTCCATACGAATACTTTCAGAAATGACTTCCTGACACTTAAATCAATACTGGATGTTAACAAATTTCTCTTCTTCAGAAACGCTTTCCTTGCCATTGCCAGCCTACATTTTATATCCTCTCTACTTCGACTATCATCAGTTATTTTGCTCCCCAAACAGCAAAACTCCTTTACTACTTTAAGTAATAAATGGAGAAGAAATAAAAACTTTGAGGTTCGCCGATGACATTGTAATTCTGTCAGAGACAGCAAAGGACTTGGAAGAACAGTTGAATGGAATGGACAGGGTCTTGAAAGGAGGATATAAGATGAACATCAACAAAAGCAAAACAAGGATAATGGAATGTAGTCTAATTAAGTCGGGTGATTTCTTGTTATATCTTTGCAATTTTCAAGCTGCTAGGTTAGTTTCGTTATCGCTGCCTTGCTGCTCCACTGTCTATTTGCACCAAAGAAGAGCAACGTTCAGTGATCCGTTTTTTGTGGTCGGAAGGCGTATCAGGGGCCAAAATTCTTCAGACTTTCTTCGGTACAGTTCGGGAACAGTGTTTTGCCACAACGGAGAGTCTACGAATGGATTGTAAAATTCCTAAATGGTCGCACAATTACGCACGATGAAAGAGCCGGACGACCGTTTACCACCACAAATGAAGAAACCATTGACCATTCACATGAAATGATTCTCTTAGGCAGACGATTTACTATTGACGAAGTGGCACATCGTCTGTAAATTAGTCACGGTTCTGCCTACGAAAGAATCCACAACAGCCGCGCGGCATTAGCCAGGCGATCTGGGGCGCTGCAGTCATGGACTGTGTTGCTGGTCCCGGCGGAGGATCGAGTCCTCCCTCGGGCATGGGTGTGTGTGTTTGTCCTTAGGATAATTTAGGTTAAGTAGTGTGTAAGCTTAGGGACTGATGACCTTAGCAGTTAAGTCCCATAAGATTTCACACACACACACATCCACAACAGACTTGGGTTTCATAAAGTTTGTGCAATATGAGTCCCAAAACAACTCACACATTTGCATAAACAAACGCTCTTGGATATCTGCAAAAAACATTTGGATCGCTAAGGTAACGAAGGGGACAACTTCTCAGACAGAATCATTACTAGTGACGAAACGTGGATCCATCATTACGAGCCGGATAGTAAACAGCAGAGTATGGAATGGAATCCAGATTCGCCGTGCAAGAAAATGTTCAAGATCCAACCGTCCGCAAGAAAACTGATGCTTACGGTTTTTTGGGACGTACAAGGTCCAATATTGGAACATTATGGGGAAAGGGGCACAACAATAAACAGTGTACGTTACAGTGAGATGCTTACTGCCAGGCTAAAGCCTGCAGTTCGAAGCAAACGCCGAGGCTTGTGTCAAAAGGTGTTGTGTTGCTGCACGACAATGCCCGTCCGCATACTGCTGAAACGCTCCAGAAACTCAAATTTGAAGTACTGGATCATCCTCCACAGGACCCCGATCTTGTCCTTTCTGAGTATCACTTGTTTGGTGCACTCAAACAGGCATTAAGGGGCCGTCTATTTGCCTCGGGCAAAGCAGTTAAAGAAGCGCAGCATTCCTGGCCCGCAGCTCAACCGAGAACCTTCTTTTATGAAGGCATCAGGAAGCTTGTACAACGATGGACCAAGTGCGTTGAAACGCAAGGAGACTATGTCGAAAAATGATGTTCTTGTAAGTTTCCTATTTATTATTATTATTCTGGATTTACAATGTGAGTACATTTTTCCAGCACCTATTCTAGATTACAGTAAGTCACTAATTATTGTTCTCCACTCTTCTCTATTTGTCCATAAATCTTCAGGAATGTTGTTCTTCCTCATTGCTGACTGAACTCCCTGTATCCATGTATCAGGTGGTCGTCCCCTTTTTCTTCTTCCAATTGGTACCCAGTCGATTATGCATTTTGGTAGCCTTTCCTGTTCCATTCGTCTGATGTGTCCATACCATTTAAGTGGTTTGTGCTCGATGAAATCAATAATTGAATTTTTACATTTCATCTTGTCTCTGATTACTTCATTTCTTATTCTTTCTCGTCTTGATATTCTTGCTGAACGTCTCCAGAAATCCATTTCTGTGGTTAATAATTTTGATTTCAGTTGCCATTTTGTTGTCCATACTTCTGAACCATATGTAATAATGCTCCTAACTATTGTTTTAAAAATCCTTATTTTGTTATCAGTTGTTATGTGTTTGTCCCAGAGAATTCCATTCAATAAAGAGATTGTCGTCTTTCCAGAATTTATTCTTGATCTAATTTCTTTGTCCTGTTTCCCATCATTTGTAATTTTCACACCTAAATATTTATATTCCTCAGTAGCTGTTATTGTTCCCATCCCTTCTTCTAATATTAAGTCTCCATTCACTCCACCAATTACCATGTACTTTGTTTTATTCATGTTTACATTTAGACCTGATTTTTTATATTCTTGAATCAATTTTCTGGTCATGTACTCTATGTCCTCATAGTCTTGGGCTATAATCAGTTGGTCATCTGCAAATTGTAACGAGTATATTGTTCTATCATTTATTGGTATTCCCATAGCGTGACATTTTTTCTTCCAATTCTGCAAAGTTACTTCTGTATATATTTTATACAATGTAGGTGAGATGCTACCTCCTTGACGTAATCCTTTTGTGACTTGGAATCCATGTGATAGATATTTACCAATTTTTATTTTTGAAATAGAATTTTTATATAAATTTTGAATTGCTTTAATTATTCTTGGATTTATTCCTATTGATATTAAAGCTTTCCATAAACTAGATAAAGGCACACTGTCATAGGCTTTTTCTATATCTATGAATACTAAATGTATAGGTTGTGCCCGAACCATTTTTTTTCAATAATTTGTTGTAGGCAAAAGATATGATCAATTGTTGATCTTCCAGCTCTAAAACCTGCTTGTTCTTCAGCCTCCTTTTCTTTGTATTCTTGTTCTAACAAATATTTAATAATTCTTCCATATAATCTACTGAAGGTATTGGTCACTGTTATTTCCCTATAATTTTTACACTCATCTTTCGCTCCTTTTTTATGTATCACTGAAATATATCCTACTTTCAAATCATTTGGGACATAATCAAAATACCCACGGGTATGCTGCCGGTCTATAGTGTCCAACGGGCACAATATTTCAGCGATCAAACATGTCGCCATCATCAGGTGAACTGACGGACTGAGCTCCTGTGAACGTGCCGGCACGGAGATCCGTACGCTATGGCTGCTCAGAGGGAACTGGGTTCGGTCGCGGCGGCGGCCGATTTAAATACCCTCCGCCCGCGGCGCGCTCCCTCCGCCGTCCGCGCCCAGCGCCACGGTCGTGCGGTGGAACAGATTGCGACGGCGTCTGAGATGACGTCGGTGTGATGGCTCTGTCCGCCGTGGTCGTCACAACTATACGTCTGCTCGATTTACTCTTGATTAACCCGATCGCTGGTTCCCAAGCCTTGCTAAGATTATAGCCACAGTCACGGTTTATGAGGTCGTCATTGGTGCGAATTTCGATGGCCTCTCTAACAACGCTGTCCCAGTATCTCGACGTCTGTACCAGGCCATCGAAATTCGCACCAATGACGACCTCATAAACCGTGACTGTGGCTATAATCTTAGCAAGGCTTGGGAACCAGCGATCGGGTTAATCAAGAGTAAATCGAGCAGACGTATAGTTGTGACGACCACGGCGGACAGAGCCATCACACCGACGTCATCTCAGACGCCGTCGCAATCTGTTCCACCGCACGACCGTGGCGCTGGGCGCGGACGGCGGAGGAAGCGCGCCGCGGGCGGAGGGTATTTAAATCGGCCGCCGCCGCGACCGAACCCAGTTCCCTCTGAGCAGCCATAGCGTACGGATCTCCGTGCCGGCACGTTCACAGGAGCTCAGTCCGTCAGTTCACCTGATGATGGCGACATGTTTGATCGCCGAAATATTGTGCCCGTTGGACACTATAGACCGGCAGCATACCCGTGGATATTTTGATTATCAAATACGCCGGGAGAAACTCAAGAATCACATTTGGGACATCTTCCCCATTTAAACATCTTTCGAAAAGGTTTCTTAACAATTCCATTAATTTCTTTGTTCCTAATTTTAATAATTCTGCAGGAATACCTCCAATGCCTGTAGCCCTTCCATTCTTTAAAGATTTTATTGCAGTTTTTACTGTCCCTATTTCCAAACGGATGTAATTCTCTGCTTGTAGATCTATCATTTCATTATATTCAGGGTTTCCCAAGTATTCTTCCCTGTTTTCTGTTAATAAACTTTTAAAATATTTTTCCCAAAAGTCATGAGTAATATATTTAATATGTGTTGTTTCTTTGGAATTCCTTCTTAAATTTTTTATTGTTATCCTATTTGATTACAATAAAATTTTGTAACTACTTTGGGGATAATAATTGACTTACCCTCGTATTAGAGCCCCAATGTACGCAAATATGGAGATCGACAAATAGAATTTCATGGATATAAGTACATTATTGCAGTTGTTTCTTTGTCGCATTACCAACGAATACGCTATAGTATGCCTGTTTCTCTCGGCCAAACGAAAATGGACTATGGCACTGAAAACTTCAGTTAACATTTCTGGCCTGAGAGGCGGTGTTTCATATATACTGTTGGAATAAAGAAAATCGCATCACCAAGGAGTTGTGCGACATAAACGAATTTGCACGCGGTGTTTCTTTATCTGAAAGATGTTGTCTATTCCAATATAGCGCGAGCCACCTAAGAGTGGAGCTAGCAGCTCCATTTGAGGATGCAAATGAGCTTTGCTTTAAACAAATACAATCTGTAACGGTCATGAGAGTTGCTTGCCTTTGAGATTACACACAGTGACTTGATGTTAGTCAAGAATGCATTTTTAAGGTGACAAAGACTCCCTTATCAATACCTCACCCAGTTTGAACGAGGACATGTAATACGGCTGCGAGAATCTGAATGTCCCTTCCGCGATACTGCAGAAAGACTTGGCTGGAATGTAGCCACTGCACACGATTCC
This sequence comes from Schistocerca americana, assembly GCF_021461395.2. Classification (NCBI taxonomy): domain Eukaryota; kingdom Metazoa; phylum Arthropoda; class Insecta; order Orthoptera; family Acrididae; genus Schistocerca; species Schistocerca americana. Next base: position 155,572,521 of record NC_060121.1, read on the forward strand.
TGGCAGTGGGGGGTCCGAGAATGTACGGCTGCAAGAAGACCAGGTTCTGGACGGCCACGTGCCACTACCGAGAGGGAAGACCATCGTGTTTGGCGCACGGCTCTGGCGCAACGGACTGCATCTGCAGCAGCAATTTGAGGACCACACTGACACAACGTACTGTTGCAAATCGATTACTCCAAGGACGCCTTCGAAACAGACGCCCTCTTGCGTGCATTCCACTGACCCCAAAGCAACCCCGTTTACGACGTCACTGGTGTCAAGCGATAGGTCACTGAAGGGCAGGTTGAAGATCTGTTTGTTTTCTGGTGAAAGCTGGTTCTGCCTCGATGCCAGTAATGGCCGTGTGTAGGTTGTGGGTAGGCAACCATTCTGTGTATGTGGTACACACACTGGATCTGAAGTAAAGGTCTGGGGTGCATGATATGGTTGGGAGCAGGATACAGGGGCTGCTGGAGTGGAGGGCTGAGCAACAAATTGAGGATAGAATATAAAATTTAATTTATTACGCAAGAAAATTCATGCAAGGTACTGGTAACAACATATTGACATATAACTCGCTCAATTTAAATGTACATCAGCTGATTTAACATGAATCATCGACAAGTTATCTAACATCAAACAATCTGCAAATATGAGATTTAAACCTTTCCCAAAATTTTAATGCTTGTAAAATGTTATTACGAAACACAGAAAATTACCGAACTGGGCACAATGGCTTACAGGAAATAATATCACAGAAGAATAGCAATATCTGCCCACTACAACACTGTCTTACGTGACCTTGTGTGCCACAATGATTCAAAGAACCGACTGACATAGTTAAATGGTAAATATGGCGCTTGCGTTGTAATCTTACGTAGCACACCGATTTACCAAGACAATGCAACTAATGCCAAGTACAGTCTGGTCCAGAGCAACAAGTGCCCTACCACTGTTTAAACTACTCAGGATCAGTAATGAACTGTTTCACAAGGCAAGCACATTCAGTTCAGACAAGTTAACAAGACAGTACCACCATTTTAATTTTACCACAGAAATCCATCAGTAGTCGTAGACCAGACGGTGATTCGAAAAGGATTGATAACAAGTTACCGTACTGTTGGCGGTTGGCACTAAAGCCCCGGCGTGCGATAGATGTGTGGGCCAGAAACCCCATTGTAACAGGAGCCGTCAACAACAGTACCCACAGAACTCTTTCTAAAACCACACCGTGAAGTGACGTCAAAGGGGTTTCCAAAACAGTTTAACACTCAACAGTGGTGAGTAAGAGAAAATGACAAAAAACAAACACACACGGCACTTACAATTAGCCTTGAATTACTCCTAGCTGTGGTTAAGATTGAATTAATTTTAATCCAACAGGTAAACAGTGGTGTCACAAATAGACTTTACTTGACTAGTGTGACAATTTGGGTGTCCCTTAACTGACATAAGTTCAGTAACCAAGTGAAATGCAATTTAAAGACAATCGAGTAAGGGTATTGTGAAACAGATTCAACAACAATTTTAGCGCACACGCCCACATAGGCACTCCAGTTCATACGTAAATCAGCCAGGGCAAAAGTCAGTATTTCGACACGCGACGTGGGAACACTAACTGCTCAACAGCGCAAGCCAGGATACGACAGAAAGGAGTCTCGCTGTAACTCCACCAGATGAAGATGCACCAAACTAACAGCCCACCTTTAACACTATTAATCCAAATGCCGCTAATAAGGTAATGGCCAGAATAACAGCAGCCCGTAGCTACAGCGTGAGGAAGGTTGAACTCGTAAACAGAACGAACGACAGCGAGTCACTGCAACACCTCCAGATCCGCTGCTCGGCCGGCCCCAGTGCAGCTGCCACACTCACAACACTTGCCGACGCGACTTCCACGGTCTTCCGGCGTCGCTCCGCCCAGGCCCGCTCGTCTCTCTCTCTCTCTCTCTGCCCGAGACTCCCTTTCGGCTTCCCGCACGGAATCCCAGAGGGCGCACCAACCCGCGCACCGCAAAGCGAATCGAAAGAGATAGAACACACTACACCGGAACAATCAAATCGCAGGAGCACGCGGCACAGTGCGATTTCGTATGACAGCAGAAGCACTCTCATGGCTGTCCGGAGTACCAAACTATAGCATCCATTTAAAATTGCAAGGTTGACCTTCATATCTCTGAAGTGACCCCACCTAGCAACGAAAACCCAACGTGATATTATGGCCCTCGTTGTCCCATGCAACTTTTGTCCCACAAACTTTTCAGTTCCTATCATACTTTCGGAGTTATTATTGGTGGCAATATTTAGTGACTCACCCGGTGTATAGCTTTCAACCGTTTTCGTTTTTTTTTTTTTTTTAAACATGTGACAACAGAGCTGTCAAATCGAACATATTCGTACCAAAAATACGATTACGAACCACAGTTACGTACACAGAAAAAAGAGAAATCAGTCATACCGGTCGAGCCGTTCTCAAGTGATGTTTCACAATTGATTTTAATTTCTGACTTCTAAATCTTTCTTTCATACAAAGCTTGTCTTGACAATCACGAACACAACAAAGGCAAAAACCGGCCAAATCTGTCGAGCCGTTCTTAATTGATGATATTTCATACATGCGGCAATGGATATTAATTTCTGACTTTTCCGGAGTATTTTCCAAAAATTTTCTTTCAATCAAGCCTTGTTGTGACAATAACGAACACAGTAAGAAACATCAACCAAAACTGTAGAGCCGTTCTCAAGTGATAATCTTTCATGCAGGCAGCAACTGTTATTTATATAGATGTACCAATGAAGGTTTTAGTGGAGTGTTCAGGCAGTGAGATTGTTGAAGCATAAAACTGCCGTGTGGACGCAACGTTTTGGGACGGCTACTGTCTCTTTCCATCTTCTGGCGAATGGCAGCCACCATGAGCCAGCACCCAGCGATAAAAGATATTTCTATTAGATACAGAGAAACTCGTTATATTTCTCATGACTTCCAAGATTTCAACTGATGTGACACGTGATGTTACTGGAAAATATAGCTTTCATCGAAGAATTGATTATCACTAAAACACTCACAATTTATCCCACATTTGTTGAACACGTAGAGCATGCTCCATGAAATCACCCGGATATCCCCTGTAACATCAACATAATAATTAATTAAACCTTAAAAAAATGAACTATGAATGTTCAGCATGTAGCCATATCCGAAAACTGAGTTGTGATCTGTATGCAGAATGACTCATTCCACATCATTACGATACCTCGTGCAAATGATCCATAGAACATGTAACTAACTAACCAGAGATGCTTTATCAGAGATAGAGGACATATAGACAGTTTTTACGCATCACTGGCGGAATTATGTTCTTCGCGTTTTTTAATGGAAGTTCAGCTTTCTCTGTCTGGTTCCTTCTTCTTATGGCGTAGGCGTCTGTTGCGCAGCAGAATGAATTTATTGTACATTTTTGGATTTTTTGGAAATTATAGCAGGCGAGCTCAGAACAGCTTAGGATAGCGCTGTGTAGGTTGTGTCCGTTGGTGCGTCAATAAGGCAAACCACCAACGCAGCAGACCTCAGAACTAGGCAGGCAGAAACCGAAGCGTTGCTGCGCTGCATAACGAGGCATTGTGAGTTACGCTACGTAAATTCACAGTCCAGACGCCACTACAAAATCGAACGTAGGCAGAAACAGCCGGGCCCGGCGACCCAATGTAATTACTGAATTACCACAGCGAGTCAAGGAGCGCTGATGGGTTAATACACTCAGAGAGTATGACAGTTTATTCAGTTTCCACAGCTACATCTGCGTGATTGCTCTGCAATTCACAATTACGTCCCTGGCAGAGGCTTCATCGAACTGCCTTCAAGCAATTACTCTGCCGTTCCACTTCCGAACAGCGCTCGGGGAAAACGTGCACTTAAATCTTTCTGTGCAAGCTGTGATTTCTCTTATTTTATTACGATGGTCGTGTCTCCCAGCACAGGTGGGCAGTAAAAAAAAATATTTCCACACTATGAGGAGAAACTTTGTGATTGAAATTTGATGAGAAGGTCCTGCGCAGCGAAAAACGCCTCAGCGTTAATGACTACGACACCAATTCGTGTTTCATATCCGTTGCAGTCCCTCTCTTATTTCACAACAGAACAAAATAACTCGCCTTCTTTGGGCTGCTTCGATGTCGTCCGTCAATTCCATCTGATGCGGATCCACAACACGCAGAAAAATTCGACAAGAGGGTGGAAAAGCGTGGTGTAAGCAGTCGCTTTAGTAGGCGTTATCTAAGTGTTCTGTCAATAAATCGTAGTCTTTGGTTTGCTTTCGCCCCAACATTATCTATGAGATCGTCCCAATTTAAGTTATTCGTAATTGTCATCACTAAGTATGTAGTTGACTTTCCTACCTTTAGATGTGTGTGATTTATCGTGCAATTGAAATTTAGCGAATTTTTTAGTGTACATTTGGTTGACTTCACATTTTTCATTATTTAGAGCTAATTTTCACTTTTTACACCATACAGACTTCTTGTAATTCGTTTTGATCATCTGGTGGCTTTACAAGACGTTAAATGACAAAATCATTTGCAAACAGTCTAAGACGGCTGTTTAGACTGTCTCCTACATCGTTTATGTAGATCAGGAACAGCAGAGGGCCTATAAACTTCCTTGTGGAAAGACAGATGTTACCTCTGTTTTACCCGATGACTTCCATCAATTATTACGAAGTGTGACCTTTCTGACAGAGAATAACGAATTCAATCAGTCAGCTGAAACTCTACTCCAAAGGCAGTTTAATTAGAAGATGCTTGCTAGAAACGGTGTCAAAAGTCTTCCCGAAATCTAGAAATATGGAATCAATTTGAACTACCCTATTCCTAGCGCTCATTACTTATTGAGAGCCGGCCAGGGTGGCCGAGCGGTTCTAGGCGCTACAGTCTGGAACCGCGCGATCGCTACGGTAGCAGGTTCGAATCCTGCCTCGGCCATGGATGTGTGTGGTGTCCTTAGGTTAGTTAAGTTTAAGTAGTTCTAAGTTCTAGGGGACTGATGACCTCAGATGTTAAGTCCCATAGTGTTCAGAGCCATTTGAACTTTTTTTTTTTTTGTAGGCTTACGTAGTTACATTCGAAGGAAGAGAGACTATCAAGCAAATTTTTATCCGCTTTTTTAAATAGATGTATGTTTGATTTATTTTTGGTGGGTTTTGACGTTAGGTACTCAGTCTAGCTACAACAACCTTATGGTCACTAATCCCTGTATCAATCATAATGCTCACTATTTGGTCAGGATTATTTCTTGCTAAAGGGCAAGTACGTATTCGCAACGATTTACACTTCCAGTGGGCTCCTTTACTAGTTGTTCGAAACCACCGACTGTAAACACATATTTTCGCCAAGATATCGAGGGTACATTCAAGTCACCACCAACTATAATTGCGTGAGTGAGGTATCTATTTGAAAAGACACTCAATTTTTGTTTGAACCGTCGAGCAACTGTTTCATCTGAGTTAGCGAGTCGATAAAACGAAGCAATTATTAATTTATTCCGTTTCTCACGTATAACTTCTTCCGACAGTAAGTCAAATGGACTGTCTACTTCAGTTTCACTACACAGTAAACGACTCCTGACACCAATAAACACTCCACGACCAACTGTATTTAATCTATCCTTTCTGAAGACGGATAGGTCCTTTGTAAAAATTTCGGCTGAACTTATTTCCGGCTTTAGCCAGCTTAGCGTACCAATAACGATTTGAGATTCAGTGCTTTCAGTTTCAGTGAAATCACCACAAGCTGACTGACGTGGACACCCTGCTACTTGTTTGCTGACTCCATCATCAGCGAGATGCAGCCCACCTGATGCATATCACAGCCGTGGTCTGCCATTGCTGCCTACTGAGTCATCTTGGAAGAGAAGACTGGTGAGGGGCTAGCCCTCCCAAACTACTGGATCATCGCAGATCGTCTGAAGACCGCCAGTTCCACATCGACCAGATGAGGTGCGACCGCTCAGCCTCCTGGCCGACTCCCAAGCATCTACTGACATCTCGGTCGATCCATGGTGGATTACCAGGGCCTAGTCTGCATGACGACCACATCCTGGACCACAAACACCAGCCTCCACCTCAGCGAGCGATGGACTTTCGAAAGCGCTGAGGTGGGAGCCACATTAGACCGTGGAAAGTCTGGGCGGGCAATGCCTTCCTCGCTGCCAGCACAGTACGAGTCTCAGCCACATTGACCTGCGATGGTGACGTCATTACTAGCAGGCAAGTCGTCAGCACTCCTTCATGGCAAGTGCGCCTACAACCGGCCACTGGCAGCTGCTCTGAAGACACTTACAACTCTGTACGTTTTGCACGATAAATAAACGCTATTACAGGTACCGCTGGGGCACTGGCGCCTCTGGGCGTATGCTGGACCGTTCATCCACACACTATCTCGATCTCGTGTCCACAACACGACCACAGCAGTCAGGCCGCACGTATGGGAGCGAACTGCACAGTATCCATTGTCGCTCTGAGCAGCTATTTTACTGTACATGTATTTTACACTCATGCTCATAAATTAAGGATAACGCTGGTACATGGTGAAACCGCGCTCCGGTGGGCGGTTTGCGGGTTTAAATCACCTCGGGGTATGACCACGCGGTGCATTTGACCTGCGGTCGTCGCACGGTGGCGCTGGCAGCAGTCAACATACGCAGAGGTGTGTCGGTGCGTGTAAGAGGATGGTGCAGCGAGTAAGTGTTCAGACGTTCAGACGTGCTAATGGTGACTGTGTGTTAAAAATGGATCAATGAACACATATTGATGACGTTATGAGTGGTACAATACTAGGGCGACTGGAGGCTGGTCAAACACAGCAGGTCGTAGCACGGGCCCTCCGTGTTCCACAAAGTGTGATCTCAAGATTATGGCAACGATACCAGCAGACAAGAGACGTGTCCAAGCGCTACAGTACGGGACGTCCACAGTGCACAACACCACAAGAAGACCGGTATCTCACCATCAGTGCCCGCAGACGGACACGGAGTACTGCAGGTAGCCTTGCTCGGGACCTTACCGCAGCCACTGGAACAGTTGTCTCCAGGCACACAGTCTACAGACGACTGAACAGACATGGTTTATTCGCCCGGAGACCTGCAAGGTGCATTCGACTGATCCCTGGTCAGAGTACAGCCCGTAAAGCCTGATGTCAACAACACAGTACATGGTCATTGGAACAGTGGTCCCAGGTTATGTTCACAGACGAGTCCAAGTACAGTCTCAACAGTTTTCTCTAGCGTGAACCAGGAACCAGATACCAACCCCATAATGTCCTTGAAAGGGACTGTATGGAGGTCGTGGTTTGATGGTGTAGGGTGAGATTATGATTGGTGCACGTACACCCTTGCACGTCTTTGACAGAGGAATTGTAACAGGTCAGGTGTATCGGGACGTCATTTTGCACTACTGTGTCCGCCTTTTCTGGGGTGCAGTGGGTCCCAACTTCCTCCTGATGGATGATAACGCAAGGCCCCACCAGGCTGCCATCGTGGAGGATGTTGTGTCTAGACAAGACAGCCTAGACACAATGAGAGGAAGCCGAAAGGCACGCGCTAAGTTAAAGCAGGATGGCGTGAGGTCTGAAACAGGATACGTAATGAATGCTATAAAGAAAAGTACGTAGCTTCTGGAATACTTAACTTTAATCCATCCGTTTGGTACATCTGGAGATTGTGGCGATACAAGTGAGACTCCATAGATACATGCAATGTTACTAATGTCGCCTTGCTAGGTCGTAGCCATTGACTTAGCTGAAGGCTATTCTAACTATCTGCTCGGCAAATGAGCGAGGATTCGTCAGTGTGCATCGCTAGCTACGTCGTCCGTACAACTGGGGCGAGTGCTAGTCCGTCTCTCGAGACCTGCCTTGTGGTGGCGCTCGGTCTGCGATCACACAGTGGCGACACGCGGGTCCGACATGTACTAATGGACCGCGGCCGATTTAAAGCTACCACCTAGCAAGTGTGGTGTCTGGCGGTGACACCACAGAGGAATACCTTGAAACGGAAAATATCAGGCGAACGGAGTGGCCTGCTTGTTCTCCAGACCTAAACCCCATCGAGCACGTCTGGGATGCTCTCGGTCGACGTATCGCTACGCGTCTTCAAACCCCTAAGACACTTCAGGAGCTCCGACAGGCGCTGGTGCAAGAATGGGAGGCTATACCCCAGCAGCTGCTCGACCACCTCATCCACAGTATGCCAACCCGTTGTGCGGCCCGTGTACATGTGCATGGTGTTCATATCCCATATTGATATCGAGGTACATGCGCAGGAAACAGTGGCGTTTTGTACCACATGTGTTTCGGGAGGGTTTTGCCAGCTTATCACCAATATCGTGGTCTTACAGATCTGTGTCGCGTGTGTTCCCTATGTGCGTATGCTATTAGCACCAGTTTTGTGTAGAGCCACGTTGTGTCGCACCACATTCTGCAATTATCCTTAATTTATGAGCAGGAGTGTAGATTAAAGTCATACAATTAGGGAAGGAGCACTGCACTGATGTAAACACATCGTATAACGCATCATAGCTGACAAGCTCCTAAAAATAAGTTGTACTATATTTTCCGTGTAATTCCTTTATACTTACTCCATATCTCAATGCACATTTCCATCTTTTAAATGTTTAAGTACAAATTCTACTTATTGGCAGTAATGTGACTAACTTCGTATAAATACTGATGTGGTAGACCAATATCGAAACAAGTAGCATTGTCTACCATTTACCGAACAAAGTCGCGTCCTACTGTCAAGATAGCCAATTCAGCAGTCTTTGGCGAGACTAGGAGTTGTTGTGTCTATGTAACTTCAAGAACATTTAAAGAATTCAAGCCAGTGATATCTATTTAAATAATTATTTCAGCAACCAAGTCTTTTAAATAATAATTATTATTTGCAATCAATCGAAAGCAAAACATAATCGCATTATAATCATCATAATAGCATTATCAATTGCGACCGACGCTGTGACATTATTTTATATTTATTAATCAATTATTTTTTTTAATTTACGTGGGCACTAAACTCCGTGCTCCACACGCCACTCTCTCTCACATTGTCATTCCATGAGGTTGTCCAAACTCGCGCTTGCTGTGCTGGAGCTGCAGAATAACCCCGGCGGAAGAATAAGTACATCGCCTGGCTCACCGTGAACGAGCGCGGTATGCTCTCAATAAAACATGTGCACATTGCGTCACGGTCTGTATTGGTCGCACAGTGTCTACACTCAGCTGAGGCTAGGCTTACCACCTTCGGCAAGTGAACAGTCGGGATATTGTCACTTTTGCCACATGGAAAGCCGAGACGCTTTTTAAAAAAGGGAGCACTTAATATATGAAGGGGTTATTTCAATAGTGGTACAAGTGATAACGATATGTTTAGGTAATGTGTTTACATAAACATACAGTTATAAATGTCCCCGTTCGTAGTCGCTAATTATTACAATATGTTTACTTTTGTGCTGTAACATCTAGCTATAATCAGCTGTGGAAATATATTTGCGAACGCCGACCGTGTGCGGCTGTTTCTTGTTGGATCGTCTGATCAGTCGGAAGTTGCATTGCAGAGGAGAGTAAATGCCTATTCAAAATATAATTATTTTTGGATAGCTCAACATGAATTTCCTAAGGGACCGTAGTTTATCATGCATTTACCAGTAGAATATGGCGCGGAGAAAATATTTCGCCGCATGCAACTTCCGTCCAATGTCGACGAAAGAATTCGTGACTGTGAACTCTCTATTTGGAAGAAAAAAAATGGTTCAAACGGCTCTGAGCACTATGGGACTTAACATCTTAGGTCATCAGTCCCCTAGAACTTAGAACTACTAAAACCTAACTAACCTAAGGACATCACACACATCCATGCCCGAGGGAGGATTCGAACCTGCTACCGTAGGAGTCCCGCGGTTCCGGACTGCAGCGTCTAGAACCGCACGTCCGCCGCGGCCGGCTATTTGGAAGAAACATAAAGAAAATTAAATAACTTCATGAAGGAGTGAGGCATAGATTCTATACTAAATAAATAGTCCATACACCAGTTCCATTTAACTCTGAATTTATGTCAATTAATAGATGAACTTACACTGCAACGAAGGATTTAACATGGATGCCGTTTTGACTGGCACTTCTCGCAATGAAATAAATTCCTTTGACGTTTTCACATACACGTCGCACAATAAATTTACTGCTATGCAGTATTGCACTTTTGGTATTGCACTTTTACTTTACACTAAAATAATATTATTTTTAACAATAACAATACGGGGGCAAGACATGCGCGTCCGACACAAGTTACAAGAGACAAGAGAAGAATGAGTAACTGAGTAACTGTTCATCGAGAATATCTTCGTACATCAAAAAAATGTGTAAAAGTGTTCTTCTTCTGTCTGTTTTTCGCGCCGCGGTTTTCAAAGTCATTAACTCACTGCATCTCTGACGGCGCTTCGACAATAAACACGTTACGTCACAAGACGTTCACCTTTTACATTCTCGCAACATTATTTGCTAACTGTAGCTGTTGCCGAGCAACTGCTCGATTAGTCAATGATTTAAAATAATAAGGCAATCACATAATGTTACAAAGTCCATTTTTGTTCATTGTGAGATACACAGTCCTAAAGTTAAATGAGCGCTGAAAAATCTGCAGTTGAGATACCAGAAATACCCAAGCATATGGCTTCTTCCTAGAGATGAACCTTTCTTTCTGTTTGTTTGGATCATTAATTGCAGAAACATTATAGGCAGAAAAGTGGAGGCAATGGACTTGTACAGCTGCTGAAATAAGCCCTTCATATTATATGTGAAATTCTTACTAACGTTCGCGTTTTTATCCTCACATCAAGACATTTACTGCCGATACCATACTTGAAACAAAATATTTAAGACTTAATAGTGTTTACCTTATACACTGGTTAAAATCAGTGGGGCTGGAACTGGATCTCAGAGACGTGCTCGTCTGTTCTTCTCCTGTAGAACATGCTGACAGAACCATACGTAGCTCGTATTATAGTTTATTTTAGCAAGAAGTTCACTTTGCACAGATTTCATCTTAAGTTTGTATTGCTCATCAGTCCAGAAGCTTTTCATCAAGAATAAGAAACACAAATTTCACTATATTCAGTGAGTTTGGGGCTGCAGTTTTGCTAAAGAAGTGGACCCATTTTTGGTCTGTTGGTAAATCTGAAGTTTTAAAAGTTTCAGTGACACCTCGTAATGCTGCGAATTCATTGTCACATTTTACTCTTACATTTGCTCATTTACAATACCTACACTCTAAGACATAAAAAACGACTTACCGCGAAGGAATTATACTAATGGAACGGAAATGCGGAGATGTGATGTATATGTACAGGTAAACAAATGATTAAAATTTCAGAAAAATTGGATGATTTATCGAAGAGAAACAACTTCACAAACGGCGCATGTCAATAATGCGTTGGTCCAGGTCTGGCTCTTATGCAACCAGTTATTCGGCTTGAAATTGATTGTGAAAACACACTTGAGCTCTTAGCAACAAATAATCCTGAGGTAATAACGAGCATCAAAACCGATTCAGGGATTAGTGAACACAGAGTTGTCGTAGCGAGATTGAATACAGTAATCCCCAAATACTCGAAAAATAAGCGAAATATACCTATTAAAAAAAGCATATAAAAATTCACTTGACGCCTTCCTAAGAGACGAACTCTACTCATTCCAAATTAATAATGTAAGTGTAGACCAGATGTGGTTTAAATTCAAAGAAACAGTATCGGCAGCAATTGAGAGATTTACACCAAATAAATTTTCAAACGACGGAGCTGATTCTCCTTGGTACACAAAACGGGTTAGACCACTGTTGCAGAAACAACGAAACAAACATGCCAAATTTAAACAGACCAAAATCCCCAAGATTGGCGACGTTTTACAGAAGCTCGAAATTTAGCGCGGACTTCAATGCGAGATGCCTATAACAGTTTCCACAACGAAACTTTGTCTCGAAACCTGGAAGAAAATCCAGATAGATTCTGGTCGTATCTGAAGTATGTTAGCGGCAAGAAACAATCAATGCCCTCTCTGCGCGATAACAATGGAGATACTATCGAAGACAGTGCACCCAAAGCAGAGTTACTAAACACAGCCTTCCGAAATGCCTTCACAAAAGAAGACGAAGTAAATATTCCAGAATTCGAATCGAGAACAGCTGCCAACATGAGTAACGTAGAAGTAAGTATCCTCGGAGTAGTGAAGCAACTTAAATCACTTAATAAAAGCAAGTCTTCTGGTCCAGACTGTATACCAATTAGGTTCCTTTCCGAGTATGCTGATGCGTAAGCTGCATACTTAACAATCATATACAACCGTTCGCTCGACGAAAGATCCGTACCCAAAGACTGGAAAGTTGCACAAGTCACACCAATATTCAAGAAAGGCAGCCGGAGTAATCCACTAAATTACAGGCCCATATCGTTAACGCCGATATGCAGAAGGATTTTAGAACATATATTGTGTTCGAACATCATGAATTACCTCGAAGGAAACGGTCTATTGACACATAGTCAACATGGGTTGAGAAAACATCGTTCCTGTGAAACACAACTGGCTCTTTATTCACATAAAGTGCTGAGTGCTATTGAGAAGGGATTTCAGATCGACTGCGTATTCCTGGATTTCCCAAGACTTTTCATACTGTACCACACAAGCGACTCGTAGCGAAATTGCGTGCTTATGGAATGTTGTCTCAGTTATGTGACTGGGTTTGCGATTTCCTGTCAGAGAGGTCACAGTTCGTAGTAATTGACGGAAAGTCATCGAGTAAAACAGAAGTGATTTCTGGCGTTCCCCAAGGTAGTGTTATAGGCCCTTTGCTGTTCCTTATCTATATAAACGATTTAGGAGACAATCTGAGCAGTCCTCTTCGGTTGTTTGCAGATGATGCTGTCGTTTATCGACTAATAAAGTCATCAGAAGACCAAAACAAACTGCAAAACGATTTAGAAAAGATATCTGAATGGTGCGAAAAGTGGCTGTTGACCCAAAATAACGAAAAGTGTGAGGTCATCCACATGAATGCTAAAAGGAACTCGTTAAACTTCGGTTACACGATAAATCAGTCTAATGTAAAAGCCGTAAATTCAACTAAATACCTAGGTATTACAATTACGAACAACTTCAATTGGAAGGAACACATAGAAAATGTTGTGGGGAAGGCTAACCAAAGGCTGCGTTTTATTGGCAGGACACTTAGGAAATGTAACAGACCTACTAAGGAGACTGCCTACACTACGCTTGTCCGTCCTCTTTTAGAATACTGCTGCGCCGTGTGGGATCCTTATTAGATAGGATTGACGGAGCACATCGAAAAAGTTCTAAGAAAGGCAGCACGTTTTATATTATCGCGAAATATGGGAGAGAGTGTCACAGAAATGATACAGGATTTGGGCTGGAAATCATGAAAAGAAAGGCGTTTTTCGTTGCGACGGAATCTTCTCACAAAATTCCAATCACCAACTTTCTCCTCCGAATGCGAAAATATTTTGTTGAGATCGACCTACATAGGGAGGAACGATGACCACGATGAAATAAGGGAAATCAGAGCTCGTACGGAAAGATATAGGTGTTCATTCTTTCCGCGCGCTATACGACATTGGAATAATAGAGAATTGTGAAGGTGGTTCGATGAACCCTCTGCCAGGCACTTAAATGTGATTTGGAGAGTATCCATGTAGATGTAGACAGAGTTTCTGAATGGTGCCTGTGTAATACAGTGCCAAATTCTGTCCAACTGGTGCGATAGGTTGTCAAAATCCCGAGCTGTTTGGATTGCCCTGCTCGCAATCCTCCAAACGTTCGTTCTCAGGTGGGGAGAGATACGGCGCCTTGCTGGACAAGGCAGGGTTTGGCGGGCACGAAGGCGAGCAGTAGAAACTTTCGCCACGTGCGTGCTGGCGTTATCCTGCTAGAATGTAAGCTTAAGATGGCTTGCCAAGGAGGGCAACAGAACAGGACCTAGAATCGCTGTGGTGTAAGGGTGCTGCAGGTAACAACCGAAGTGGTCCTCTTATGAAAAGAAATGACACCCCAGGTCATTACTCCTGTTTTCGGGCCATATGCCTGGCAGTAGTCAGGTTGGTATTCCTCCGCTGCCCACGGGATCTCCGGGGACGTTTTCGGCCTGGAATCTCATTGATTAGAGTAGAATTGTCTTCAGTGAGCAGTCCCCTCTTCGAACTGAGCCCGATGGCCCGTGTGTCCGTGCAGGTACAATAAGGGAGTTGTCATGGCGTTACATACTTGAAGCCAACGTCTGCCATGTTAGTTTGCCCCAAACATTACCTTTTGGTCGAAGAGTTTGGTCAAAAATGCCAGGTTGGTCATTTACAGGTGTTCTTATCTTTCTGATTATAGTCCAAAGAGAGAAGCAATCACATTTCGTTCTCAAGTAGACGTTTTCAAGTAGTAGTAGTAGTAGTAGTAGTAGTAGTAGCTTTATTCATCCGTAGATATCTTTTCACAAGACTATAGGACATGTCAAAGTTTAGATCAATTTAATATAAGCTAATTCCTATACTTTTAGTTAGACAAAATTATTAGATTTAATCCTGATATACAACACTTTTTTTTTTTACAAATAACGTATCAAAACAATGTAATGCCACACTGTTCACTCATATCTCACTATCAGTCACTGCACACACTTCGCACACCTTCTTTCATAACACTTCATTCACTACACACACACACACACACACACACACACACACACACACTCACACGGGTGATCTCTGGGCCATTTTCTGTACCACAAGTTCCCATTTGCTATCCTGAAAAACTGAGTCAGCATCCCTCCATGAGTGTGATGATGAGCTCAGAAAGAGGAAGAGGTGTTAGTTTTGTGCTATGCACAGCTTGGGGTAAGTATTTCTAGAAAGGAAAAACCATAAAGAGTAGGTGTTATGTGGAATGTTGGATGTTTTATAATCACTATTATTATTATTATTATTGTTATTATTATTTATTTGTACAACATTTTTTTCATCAAACCCCTACTCTGTTATATCTAAGTAATCCTTCAATGTATAAAATGTATTGCATAACAGGTACTTTTTAGCTGCATTTTTAAATAAGTGTATTTTTTCAATTTCTAATCTCTTTTGGTAATTTATTGTACAGTTTTATTCCTTGGTAGAAAATGCTGTTTTGAGTTTTATGTTTATTTTTTCTTGGTAAATGTGAGGTGAGTCTATCTCTTGTTGCATGGTCATGGACAGAGCTGTTTGTGCAGTAATTATCAATGCTATTTTTGATGTGTGTAACTGGTAAATGTATTCACATGGAGCAGTCAAAAATCCCCTTTGTTTTGAACAGATCTTTACAATGAGATCGACTAGTATTTTTAGTTATTATTATGATGGTTCTTTTCTGGAGTTTGAGAACTTTGTTCATGTTTTGTGCATTTGTTCCCCAAAAAAGAATTCCATAGCTAAAAATTAAATGTACATATGAATAATATGTAACTAAAAGACACAGTGATATTTTCTTTTATATACATAAATTTTGCTTGTGCTCTTATATTTCTATCGTTATATTTTCTAACCTTCTCGAAAAGCTCCCTAAGAATGGAAGATTGTAAATCGGACAAGCATACTGAACATCAGTTTCGTCAGTCCGTATTAAGCAAAATGCTGGATTGCAACAGCAGTCTCATCACATCACTTACTTCCCTTCTTGGTTATTCGAAAAGTACAACAAAAAGAAAGTTACATTAAAGAGACGAAATGAGTCGTATTACGGGACCAAATATATATTTAATACGAGAAAGACGTCTGACTTCCTGATGTGTCATTCACGAAAGCGCAGTAACATTTCCTGTTTAAAACAACTGTTGCGTGCACATGACAGAAATTAAGAACAAAATCGTGAATTGTAGTTCGCTAATGTTTTGGAGCATCAAACATGGCGGTGCCGGCTTCATAATAAAGTACAGCATAAGTCTGTAGCGCAGTCTCCACCCTTATTATGTCTCCATGCGCGTACCCGTTTGTGGGTAGTCTCTGCACGTGTGATATCACTGTTCACTAGGGTTACCAGACACTCCGTTGCTAACGGATTCTTCCGTTTTCTTGCCCAAACTTTCTTCCTCATTTTTCTTTACACAAAGTGAATTATTCTTCGTTTTTGAATTTGAATCTATCACGAACTAAGTTTTGTGGAGTAACATAATCTTAAAACCTACCTATAACCCTAGCGATGAGGCTCCAGATTTGGATCCGACGTAGCGGCATGCTAGTGTTACAGTAAAGTCTTCAACGGCAGAGAAGGAGGAAAGACTCTTGGAGCGGCGGAACTAGCGGAGGAAGCAACACAATGCGTCTGGAGGTTTGGCTGGAAACACGTTCCTCAGAGGTAACAACCCCGATTAGTATCCTTACTTAACAACAAACAGACACTGGAGATGCACTTTGTACGAGATTTCCCGCAAGGAGCACCCAGTCTCCGTTTCCAGGGAAATAAAACCTTGGCATTCGGATTCTGGGGGCCTGCGACATCGCGCAAAGAATGAGTCGAAGCATTCTGAAACCTGTTTTGAACAACAAACGCATAAATTCAAAAGAGATATAAAAGTTACCCAGCGACTTTTAGTGTAAATTCGTTGTTAAAGACAGGAAAACTTAAAACTTTGATAAACTTTGTAACGGAAAAGAATATAATAATAACAGCGCTGCAAGAAATAAGATTTGCTAATGAACATCCATCCGATTCAGAAGGATTCAGGACATTTAAGGGAAAACCAGGAAAAAGAATTATGGAAAACGTACTCCAGTTTGGAGTAGTTTTCATTGTCAAGAAAAGCTCATTAAACTCAATAATAGGATTTATGTCAGTTAACAAGAATAGAGAAAGATCAAACAGAATTTTTTTGGCAAAATGTGTCAAGCACTCCAGATCACATTCCATCGAAAAACACGGTACTACTTCTTGGAGACTTTAATGCACAAATTGGTAAAGAGCATCAGCACAAATCAATCGGAGGAAAACTCCATACACGTAAAAGGACCAATGCAAATAAAGAAAGACTCTTAAGCCTATGCCGGCAGCATAACATAGTACTAAAATCTACATTCTTCAAAAACCTTTCTAGAAAGCAAACTACATTGGTATCGCTAACTGCGATTTGTGGCGAAAACATTGGAGCATGTTGCCATAAGATGGCACTCTGCAATGGAGGTATTCAATGTACATGTTGCCAAGACTGGCGTTTTGGATTCAGAGCACTAGCTGGCTCTCATTAAATTAAAGTTTACATCAATATATAGAAAAAAAATGCCAACGAAGAACATTTGAGGTAAAGAAGTTATCTAAAGAAAATGATTACAAAGTGCATTTGGAAAAAAGAATTCCTAAATGTTTGGAACAACTTCAAAAAGACATTGAGGATAGAGAAAAAATTATCCCTCTTAAAAAATGGAAACACATTGGAGTATTGATAATTCTGAGGAGTTAATTATTAAGAGACAAATAGATTGGAATATCTAGAACGCAAATAAAAATAATAACAACAGTAAAAGTTTTATAGAAGCAAGGAAACATGGATCAAAATGTTTCAAAAAGATTACAGTTAACGTATAAAAGATACGTCAACGTCAATTGAGTCACACTTTAAGCAAAACAACATGACAAACTCCTCTAAAACATTCAAAAATAGTTTAAAGAAATCGACACCACCTAGTTTACAGTTTATAGGCCAAAAACACAAAATACTGCACATAATAAGATGGTGAACCGTGGAATACTTGCGGACTACTTAAAGAACTACAGAACTGCGACCCACCAAAACAAGAATTTCATTTTGTTAACGAAACCCAAATACAACCAGACTCAAAGTAACCAACAATAGAGGAAATCGGAGAAATCATACCACAACTTACAAGTAACAAACCATCAGGGAACACAACACAGCAGCTGAATTGTGGGGACATTCTATTGACAGAATTGTAGGTCTTACAGATATTAATCAAATTTGCACAGCAAACAGCTTATCGCCAAAATGGACAACGGCATTAACACATCTCTCCATAAAAAAACAAAGAAAACTGATCCTAACAATTACAGAGGGATCTCCCTCTTACCAGTGACATGTAAAATCTTGTCTATGACCCTTTTAAAGAGAGCTCAAGGAATACTTGACCTACAGCTAGGAGAGTATCAAGCAGGATTTAGGAAGGGAAGGTCTTGCGCAGAACAAATACTAAATCTAAAGAACATAATAGAAATAAAGAAAATCGGAAACTTGAATTGTGTGACAACTTTTGTAGATTAAAAGAAAAGAACAGATAACCCAGTTGATAGAACTCCACTAACCAATTTTTTAAAGGAATTGAGACTCGACAATAAAACAACAGAATGAATTAAAGGAACTTAAACACAACATCAAAGTAAAATTAGTGGGGAAACTGTCAAAACCTTTCAAATAAAACCAGGCTTAAGAGAGAGAGATGGTTTATCACCCCCACTTTTTAACTGCATATTAGAGAAAGTAGTGAGAGAATGAACAGAATTCATCAATACTAAGGGTGTTCAACTAGGAAGAAACCCAAATAAACTCACCATAGAGTGTCTGGCTTTTCCAGATGATATGGTATTAGCTGTTGACTCACTAGGTTGTGCCAAAGTACAAATCACAGACTACAGACACAAGTAGACAAAATAAAACTAAAAATATCGTTTGAATAAATACGTTTCACGACAAATAGCAAATATAGTCATAGAAATTAGAGTACATAAAATAAAAAAGGCATTTCAAATGACAAAAACCATATATAACAAAAAAATATTGTCCTGCAACACAAAACTAAGACATTATGAAACAGTAGTAAGGCCTGAAACTCTGTACGCAGCAGAAACATTTAAACTAACAGGATTTTGGGACCTTGAAAAACTGTAAAAAGCTGAAAGAAGATCTGTAAGGAAGATACTGGGACTAAGAAGTAACTAACGCTAACGTTGAATACAAATTAAGTTCAAACAGAGAGCTCTGTTCGAAATGGAAAAGCTAACTGATGTAATGAGGAAAAGAAGACTACAGTTCAATGGCCATAAACAACGAACGGATAACAACAGACTAACCAGGATCTACAACTCACTGAACAGCTACAAATCCAAACTCACGTGGTTCATCTAAATTGACAAAAATATGAAAAACACAGGGATTGGAATCAACATAATAGATAACACAATACATTTTAGAAAAGCACATAATAGGCGGATTTCAGGAGAGAAAGAGGTCTGAAAAATGAAGAAAGTGGACCCAGGAAGAAAAGGAATGGCACCGCTGAATGATGAACGAAGTCTAGGAGAAACGAAAATTAAACCCAAAGAATCAAAACCAAATTGATTTATGGTACCCTCCAAAATGGTTATTCGAATAAATAGATAAATAAATAAAACCTACCTACTCGTGAAATAACTTTGTTGTAGTGTTTTTGGTTTGAGTCAATATTAAATTTCGTGAATGTCAGCACTCGAACTTCCACACAAAAGCAGCAACAACTGAAGTGGAGGTTTTATGAGACTAATGGTACAGGAGCATGGATAATGTGTAAGCTGACCACTCTGTTTCTGTCCGAAATTTAGCCCAATTCACCTCCAACTCTATAAAAGTCTACATATAACCAAAACTATGTATTCACAAACTGTTATTCATCTTACACTCGTGTGCTAACTTTGGACAAAACAGAAGCTAATTCGAACCGAACTGTAACTGATCTGAATGCAACTTGTCTAAGTTCGAAAGCCGCCATTATGGAGAAGGGCGTTCGCGAACCACAGGTTGGGCTATACTCTCTGGTTGCGGTGCACGCGTGCATGCGCTGTTGAGTTAGGAGGCAGTGCCCGTCATGGCGCTGAGTTAGGCCAGCTCGCTTCATGGAACGTTACCTCCGCTAACGGCTGTTTCCGCCCCCTGGGCTGCGCCGTATCTCAGACGTACGGTAGCACGTCACACAGCCACACGTCGAGTGAGCATGCACCCAGTTGCAGCAGCAGCGCAGGATTTAGAGGGGCAACAGGAAAAGATTACCAGGGGGCTCAGTCGAGTATCTGAACCGCGCTACTGCAGAATGGGTTTACAATCGTGAGCGACGGCGTCTCTGAAGCTCTTCTTGCGCAGCTGGTGAGGTATTACCCACTCTCTCTGAGGAGACCCTTCAGCAGCGTTATGACTCGAAAAGCCGTTGTACGATTCTGAAACTGATGCTGTCAGTCTGCTGCTATTGCTCTGTAGCAACACAAACTCATCAGCTTGACTGATTGTGGCCTTATTTTCTCTCGACGTAAACAGGTACTCAACAAACCTTTCATCATACTATTGACTGGCATTGCGATTTTTCTAAATTGCAGATCCTTTTTTTATTAAAAACTCTACTGCCCACAGAATATCTTTCGATTCTCATTGCAGTTCAGAATATCACGCTGTGTCTCCAGTTGTAGAACCAGAGAAAGCGGCTTGTGTACTCTGTTTAGTATTTCAATATACACTACTGGCCATTAAAATTGCTACACAACGAAGATGACGTACTACAGACGCGAAATTTAACCGGCAGGAAGAAGATGCTGTGATAAGCAAATTATTAGCTTTTCAGAGCATTCACACAAGGTTGGCGCCGGTGGCGACACCTACAACGTGATGACACGAGGAAAGTTTCCAACCGATTTCTCACACACAAACAGCAGTTGACCGGCGTTTCCTGGTGAAACGTTGTTGTGATGCCTCGCGTAAAAAGGAGAAATGCGTACCATCACGTTTCCGACTTTGATAAAGGTCGGATTGTAGCCTATCGCGGTTGCGGTTTATCGTATCGCGACATTGTTGCTCGCATTGGTCGAGATCCAATGACTGTTAGCAGAATATGGAATCTCTGGGTTCAGAAGGGTAATACGGAACGCCGTGCTCGATCCCAATGGCCTTGCATCACTAGCAGTCGAGATGACAGGAATCTTATCCGCATGGCTGTAACGGATCGTGCAGCCACGTCTCGATCCCTGAGTCAACAGATGGGGACGTTTGCAAGACAACAACCACCTGCACGAACAGTTCGACGACGTTTGCAGCAGCACGGAGACCATGACATTGCGGTTACCCTTGACGCTGCATCACACACAGGAGCCCCTGCGACGGTGTACTCAACGACGAACCTGGGTGCACGAATGGCAAATCGTCATTTTTTCGGATGAATCCAGGTTCTGTTTACAGCATCATGATGGTCGCATCCGTGTTTGGCGATATTGGAAGTGTGTATTCGTCATCGCCATACTGACGTATCACTCACCGTGATGGTATGGGGTGCCATTCGTTACGCGTTTCGGTCACCTCTTGTTCGCATTGACGGCACTTCGAACAGTGGATGTTACATTTCAGATGTGTTATGACCCGTGGCTCTACCCTTCATTCGATCCCTGCGAAACCCTACATTTCAGCAGGATAATGTACGACCGCATGTTGCAGGTCCTGTACGAGCCTTTCTGGATACAGAAAATGTTCGACTGGTGCCCTGGCCAGCACATTCTTTAGATCTCTCACCAATTGAAAACGTCTGGTCAATGGTGGCCGAGCAACTGGATTGTCACAATACGCCAGTCACTACTCTTGATGAACTGTGGTATCGTGTTGAAGCTGCATGGGCAGCTGTACCTGTACACGCCATCCAAGCTCTGTTTGACTCAATGCCCAGGCGCATCAAGGCCGTTATTACGGCCACAGGTGGTTGTTCTTGGTACTGATTTCTCAGGATCTATCACACAAATTGCGTGAAAATGTAATCACATGTGAGTTCAGGTAAAATATATTTGTCAAATGAATACCCGTTTATCATCTGCATTTCTTCTTGGTGTAGCAATTTTAATGCCCAGTAATGTACGTGGAAGATTTATATCGAACTTTTAGCATGTGGGCTTTGTCACTCTACCGCAGGGCGGCAATCTGCCCGCCGATGTAAAGTCATTCTAACATACAACGAGCGTCACGAAACACAAAACACAGAAAATCTTCATGTTCATCTTGAAGTTTCAGCGACGTAACTACTGATCCACTAAATTCCTGGAACGCAGCCGCCTGAATTTTATTTCTCCTTTGTCTAATAGTCAATGAACAACTGTGCAACGCTAGTACTGCCAATACTGGGCAATAATACTATCTGATCAAAAGTATCCAGACACTTGTTAGTTGAGACTGAGGTCGTGTGTGTCTACCCTCCAGCGTCATGACGGCTCCATCTCTTCAGGGGAGATCTCTGAATGTCTGTGAAGTAATGGTAGCCCACTCTTCGTTGACAGTTGAAATAATGAAGGGTAGTGGTGTTCGAAGCTGGGGTCTGGAGCCAAGAACACACCAAAAGTGTTCCATTGGGTCCAGGTCGGTACTCTGAACAGGCCAGCCCATTTCAGGAATGTCAATGTGATCAAACCGTTGCCTCACGAATACTTCTTTACGGCAGGGTGTATTGTCCTGTTGATACAATTAATTATCGTGTCCAGACAGTTTATCTACTGCACAGTGGTAATGCACTATGTGATCAAAATTATCTGTACAGCTACTAGTACCGAGCGATTTTGCGCAATGGTTAGTACAATGGATTAGAATTCGGGAGGACGATGGTTCAGGATCGTGTGCAGCCATCGTGATTTATGTTTTCTGTGATTTCCCTAAATCACTTCAGGCAAATGCCAGGATCGTTCTTTTGAAAGGGCACTTCCTTCTACATCTGAATCTATACTCCGCAAGCCACCTGACGGTGTGTGGCGGAGGGTACCTTGAGTACCCCTATCGGTTCTCCCTTCTATTCCAGTCTCGTATTGTTCGTGGAAAGAAAGATTGTCGGTATGCCTTTGTGTGGGCTCTAATCTCTCTGATTTTATCCTCATGGTCTCTTCGCGAGTTATACTGCTTGACTCGTCGGTGAAGGTATCTCCTCGAAACTTTAATAAAAGCCCGTACCGAGCTACTGAGCGTCTCTCTTGCAGAGTCTTCCACTGGTGTCTATCTATCATCTCCGTAACGGTTTCGCGGCTACTAAATGATCCTGTAACGAAGCGCGCTGCTCTCCGTTGGATCTTCTCTATATCTTCTATCAACCCTATCTGGTACGGATCCCACACTGCTGAGCAGTATTCAAGCAGTGGGCGAACAAACGTACTGTAACCTACTTCCTTTGTTTTCGGATTGCATTTCCTTAGGATTCTTCCAATGAATCTCAGTCTGGCATCTGCTTTACCGACGATCAACATTATATGATCATTCCATTTTAAATCACTCCTAATGCGTACTCCCAGATAATTTATGGTATTAACTGCTTCCAGTTGCTGACGTGCTATTTGGTAGCTAAATGATAAAGGATCTATCTTTCTGTGTATTCGCAGCACATTACACTTGTCTACATTGAGATTCAATTGCCATTCCCTGCACCATGCATCAATTCGCTGCAGATCCTCCTGCATTTCAGTACAATTTTCCATTGTTACAACCTCTCGATGCACTAGAGCATCATCCGCAAAAAGCCTCAGTGAACTTCCGATGTCATCCACAAGGTCATTTATGTATATTGTGAATAGCAACGGTATTACGACACTCCCCTGCGGCACACCTGAAATCACTCTTACTTCGGAAGACTTCTCTCCATTGAGAATGACATGCTGCGTTCTGTTATCTAGGAACTCTTCAGTCCAATCACACAATTGGTCTGATAGTCCATATGCTCTTACTTTGTTCATTAAACGACTGTGGGGAACTGTATCAAACGCCTTGCGGAAGTCAAGAAACACGGCACCTACCTGGGAACCCGTGTCTATGGCCCTCTGAGTCTCGTGGACGAATAGCGCAAACTGGGTTTCACACGATCGTCTTTTTCGAAACCCTTGCTGATTCCTACAGAGTAGATTTCTAGTCTCCGGAAAAGACATTATACTCGAACATAATACGTGTTACAAAATTCTACAACTGATCGACGTTAGAGATATAGGTCTATAGTTCTGCACATCTGTTCGACGTTCCTTCTTGAAAACGGGGATGACCTGTGCCCTTTTCCAATCTTTTGGAACGCTACACTTTTCTGGAGACCTATGGTACACCGCTGCAAGAAGGGAGGCAAGTTCCTTCGCGTACTCTGTGTAAAATCGAACTGGTATCCCATCGGGTCCAGCGGCCTTTCCTCTTTTGAGCGATTTTAATTGTTTTTGTATCCCTCAGTCATCTATTTCGATATCTACCATTTTGTCATCTGTGCGACAATCTAGAGAAGGAACTACAGTGCAGTCTTCCTCAGTGAAACAGCTTTGGAAAAAGACATTCAGTATTTCGGCCTTTAGTCTGTCATCCTCTGTTTCAGTACCATTTTTGGACCCATCCTTCCCTAATTCTATGGGACCAATGACCTCACAGTCTGGTTCCCTCCTCCCAAATCATTCAACCAACCAACCAACACACATTAGCTGAGATTAATGTGGGGTGTGTCCACCCTTCATCTTTATGACGGCTTCAGCTCTGCTGGGGACACTTTCAGTGAAGTGTCTGAATGTCTGTGGCACAGGTAGCGATGTTGAATGCTGGGGTCTGCAACTGAGTCGACGATCTAACGCATACCAGGTTTGTGCGTTCACCGCGATGTCGCCAAACACGGATGCGACCATCATGATGCTGTAAACACAACCTGGATTCATCCGAAAAAATGACGTTTTGCCATTCGTGCACCCAGGTTCGTCGTTGAGTACACCATAGTAGGCGCTCCTGTCTGTGATGCAGCGTCAAGGGTAACGCAGCCATGGTCTCCGAGGTGATAGTCCATGCTGCTGCAAACGTCGTCGAACTGTTCGTGCAGATGGTTGTTGTCTTGCAAACGTCTCCATCTGTTTGCTCAGGGATCGAGCCGTGGCTGCACGATCCGTTACAGCCATGCGGGTAAGATGCCTGTCATCTCGACTGCTAGTGATACGAGGCCGTTGGGATCCAGCACGGCATTCCGTATTACCCTCCTGAACCCACCGATTCCATATTCTGCTAACAGTCATTGGATCTCGACCAACGCGAGCAGCAATGTCGCGATACGATAAACCGCAATCACGATAGGCTACAATCTGACCTTTATAAAAGTCGGAAACGTGATGGTACGCATTTCTCCTCCTTACACGAGGCATCACAACAACGTTTCACCAGGCAATCGCTGTCAACTGCTGTTTGTATATGAGAAATCGGTTAGAAACTTTCCTCATGTCAGCACGTTGTAGGTGTCGCCATCGGCGCCAACCATGTGTGAATGCTCTGAATAGCTAATCATCAGCATATCACAGCATCTTCTTCCTGTCAGTTAAATTTCGCTTCTGTAGCTCATCGTCTTCGTGCTGTAGCAATTTTAATGGCCAGTAGTGTAGGTAGTACACAGTGCTGCAGAAGGTGTTGATATCCTTCCACATTTAACGTTCTCTTATGCTCAATAAGGGGACCATATCCCAGCCACGAAAAACACCCTCATACCTAACACCATATCCTCCATAATTCACTGTTGACACTACACATGACGGTAAGTAACGTGCTCCGGGCATTCACCAAACCCAAACCCCTCCTTCGGACTGCCACAGGGTACAGAGTGGTACAGCACTCGAAATCACTTGTTTCCGGTACTCCGCAAGCCACCGTGTTGTGCGCGGTCGAGGGCAACGTGTACCACAACTAGCCCTTTTTCACTTGCAAACAAAGCGAGGGAGAAACAACTGTCCATATGGCTCTGTATGAACCCAAATCTCTTTAAAATGGTTCAAATGGCTCTGAGCACTATGGGACTTAACATCTGTGGTCATCAGTCCCCTAGAACTTAGAACTACTTAAACCTAACTAACCTAAGGACATCACACACATCCATGCCCGAGGCAGGATTCGAACCTGCGACCGTAGCAGCCGCGCGGCTCCGGACTGCGCGCCTAGAACCGCTAGACCACCGCGGCCGGCAAATGTCTTTAATCTTACCTTCATGGCTCTAAGTGAAATATACGCTAGCGCCAGTAGAATAATTCTGCAGTCAGCTTCAAATCCCGGTTCTCTAAATTTTGTCAATAGTGTTTCTCGAGAAGGACGTCGGCTTCTCTGCAGTGGTTGCCATTTGAGTTTCCGAAGCATCTCCCTAATACTTGCGTTGTTCGAATCTACCAAAAAGAAATCTAGTAGCCCGCCTCTGAACTGCTTCGATGTCTTCCTTTAATCCGATCTGGTGTGGATCCCAAACAGTCGAACACTATTCAACAACGATTCGCACTAGCGTCATGCACGCGGTCTCCTTTACAGAAGAACCACACTTTCCTTAAGTTCTCCCAGTTTTAAAGTGCTTACTTTTATTCTCTCTATTGTTTAACGAGCGTGTTATTAATGTTGTTGGGTATTATTATTAATTGATTTTTATTTATGGTTTGATTTAGCGATTTCTTTTCACTGTTTGCTCTTTTATTGGAGTCCTTTTCATTATGTTTGCAGTGGTTATGAAGTTAAAGAATATGGTAATACCATATGCGTTTCGCAGCAGCGAATCTCGTTGAGTCTCCTTTCTGGAACTTCTCCACCTGAAATGGTTGAAGATAATTTATCGCTTTATGGAAATCGATCGGTACAGCCAAGTTCTATGCAGTGTCATGTGTATGGAATGTTGTGTCCAACTTTAGATCGTGAAATTATTTAGGACTTCGGAGAAATATTCTCGGCGAATCCTAAAACCGTGTAAAACTGCAGGTTCGCACTATCAAACCACACAACGCTTCCGAACGACTTGCGTCTTTATAATCACTGAATATTTCTTTTGAAATGATTAAGGATTATCAACTCTACACACCTGTTACGCCTTTTGTACTTTTATATGTATTTATTTTCTTCAGTACCATAAACCATAGATGACTGTCTTAATTGCGGCTTGAAATCATCTCCTCTCAATTCGACGTAGAACATCTCTCTTCCAATGTGCAACATGGATTAATTATCCCTTTGCCATAGCTTAATGCAGTCTGTATATCTTTGTTATCGAGTTCGTACGGAGATGCTTAAATTCCACAGGTATCTCTCGCGCAGGTATTTTACATCTATCGTCGTATTAAGCGTCCGCCGCACTTTTGTTGATGGGTTTTTGCATCACAAAACGTTACGCAATGAATCAAAGCCGAGCATTCGCCTCTCCTATGAAAATCCTTCAAATTCTTTACAGACGAATGGAAAAACTGGTAGAAGCCGACCTCAGGGAAGATCAGTTTGGATTGCGTAGAAATACTGGAACACGTGAGGCAATACTGACCTTACGACTTATCTTAGAAGAGGGATTAAGGAAAGGCAAACCTACGTTTCTAGCATTTGTAGACTTAGAGAAAGCTTTTGACAATGTTGACTGGAATACTCTCTTTCAAACTCTAAAGGTGGCAAGGGTAAAATACAGGGAGCGAAAGGCTATTTATAATTTGTACAGAAACCAGATGGCAGTTATAAGAGTCGAGGGACATGAAAGGGAAGCAGTTGTTGGGAAGGGAGTGAGACAGGGTTGTAGCCTCTCCCCGATGTTATGAAATCTGTATATTGAGCAAGCAGTAAAGGAAACAAAAGAAAAATTCGGAGTAGGTATTAAAATCCATGGAGAACAAATAAAGACTTTGAGGTTCGCCGATGACATTGTAATTCTGTCAGAGACAGCAAAGGACTTGGAAGAGCAGTTGAATGGAATGGATAGCGTCTTGAAAGGAGGATATAAGATGAACATCAACAAAAGCAAAACAAGGATAAGGGAATGTAGTCAAATTAAATCAGGTGATTCTGAGGGAATTAGATTAGGAAATGAGACACTTAAAGTAGTAAAGGAGTTTTGCTATTTGAGGAGCAAAATAACTGATGATGGTCGAAGTAGAGAGGATATAAAATGTAGACTGGCAATGGCAAGGAAAGAATTTCTGAAGAAGAGAAATTTGTTAACATCGAGTATAGATTTAAGTGTCAGGAAGTCGTTTCTGAAAGTATTTGTATGGAGTGTGGGCTTGTATGGAAGTGAAACATGGACGATAAATAGTTCGGACAGGAAAAGAATAGAAGCTTTCGAAATGTGGTGCTACAGAAGAATGCTGAAGATTAAATTGGTAGATCACATAACTAATGAGGAGGTATTGAATAGGATTGGGGAGAAGAGAAGTTTGTGGCACAACTTGACTAGAAGAAGGGATCGGTTGGTAGGACATGTTCTGAGGCATCAAGGGATCACAAATTTAGTATTGGAGGGCAGCGTGGAGGGTAAAAATCGTAGAGGGAGACCAAGAGATGAATACACTAAGCAGATTCAGAAGGATGTAGGTTGCAGTAGGTACTGGGAGATGAAGAAGCTTGCACAGGATAGAGTAGCATGGAGAGCTGCATCAAACCAGTCTCAGGACTGAAGACCACAACAACAACAACATTAAAATCCTTAGATGCTCATTGCATTTCACAGTGCTTTGCAACGTTACGATCAGATATTTAATCACCGTGACTGTGTCAAACAGCACGCTACTGTTGTCGTACCCTAACACTATGGGTTTGTTTTTCCTACTCAAGCGGAGTAATTTCCATCTTTCTACATTTAGAGCTAGCTACCATTCACCACACTAACTGGACGTTTTGTCTAAGTCATCTTATAACCTCCTACAGTCACTCAACTTCGACACCTTCCCATAAACCACTGCATCATCAGCGAACAGTTGCAGACTGCTGCTTACGCTATACGCCAGATCATATACTTATATAGAAAATAACAACGGTCCTATCACACTTTCATTGGGCACTTCTGACAACAGCCTTGTCTCTTAATGAATACTCGTCGGAGAGCACAGCATACTAGGTTCTGTTGCTGAAGAAGTCATTCAGTGTGCAGCGGCGTCGCTTTTTACACCACATCAAGCGTTGCTTAGCGTCGACTGCAGCTCTGTGTGGCTTATGAGCAACTGATCGACCATTGCACACTGATTTTTCAACCCGCTGCATGCAGTCACTTTACTACCTGTAATGCCGGAAACACTATGGAACTCATGAGTGATTCCTATGGCTGTATTCAACCAATCTACTGCGGCCACCCTTCACAATGCTGGACGGTCCCTGTCGGTTAGTACATACGAGGTGCGACAATAAAGTAATGAGACTGATGTGAAAAAAAATGTTGCTTACTATTTTAGTTAAGTTTAGTGTTGTCTCCTTTAAAGTAGTTCCCTTCTGATTGCACACACTTTTTCCACCGCCTCTGCCAATAATGGTAACATTTCTGGAACTCATCTTCTGTAATTTCCTCCAAGACGCTCGTCACAGCTTTTTGGACATCTTGTGTTGTTTGAAAATGGTGTCTCTTGACCACCGTTTTGACTCTTGGAAATCGAAAAAAGTTGCACGGAGCGATATCTGGTGAACAAGATGGCTGTGGTAGTACTGAAATTTGTTTTGAGGTTAAAAATTTCTGTACTGACAGAGCAGTATGGGATGGCGCATTATCGTGAGGCAGAATCCAATTACCAGCAATGTTGGCACTGACACGAAGAATTCTTTTACGAAGTCTTTCTTCTGCAATCATTTTCACGGATAATCTTCGTTCAGATCGTACAAATTCACGCACCCTGACCAAGTTGACACCTGTCCGTGAGGTTGATGGTAATCCACTGCGGTCTTCAACATTCGTTCTGCCTTCACTAAACGTTTTATGCCAACGAATAACTTGAGCTCTTGACATAACCTGCACTCCAAAAGCCTAATGAAGCTTACCATAAGTTGTCGTCACGTTTTCACCCAATTTAACGCAAAAAGAAATGGCATACCGTTGCACAATATTATGCGGTTCAATTTCCGTGACGAGAGACACAAACACGTGTTAACTTATTACAGCGCAACTCGTGACCGAACAGCTGCATCGATGTACCGCCTGGACTGGAAGCAGCTTATAGACCAAGGTCAAAGATATTGCGCCTACACAAGCCTGCAGGGTTGCCACATCTTGTAAAGAAAAACAGTCTCATTACTTTATTGGCACACCTCGTACACCACCTGGAATTGGATTAGCTGTGGTTTTTCCAGTGCATTTGGATTTCAGTGTCACATCACCAAGGGCCGTCTTGGACTGCTTTAGAAGGGTTGAAATGTCGCTAATGTATTTCATACTCAGGTCTCATCCAATGACTAGTACAAATTCGAAGTCACTGAGCATTCTGACCGACCCTTTGTGCTGGGACTGCTTTTCTACTGACAATGCAGTATTCCCTTTTATAATAGTGGGTCAGGCTCTGGTGACATCTAATGATCAACTGCGCGTTACATAGAAATGTTAATCAGGCAGTGTATGTGAATGAATGTCTCACGTAGTTTCGATTTCTGTAAAGTCGTAGCGCTGCCCAAGTAGTCCACACGAGGCGCCCCGAGTTCGCGGGAACTCTCCACTTGGGCAAGGCGCTCTCGGTGTATGTTGGAGACCCCTTGACGGTTGCGCTAATGCCAGAGGCGGCGGGAGCGCGCGGCACAATTACGGAGATGGGACGGCGGGCCGCATTACGCTGACAGCGTTTCGGCCCACTGGGGAGGCGCCGTCCTCAGGAGCCGCGCTGCTGGACGCGTTAATTAAAGCCCGGCTGCTGCGGGGGCGGTCTGAGAGCGCTTCTGCTGCCGCCGCCGACGCTGTCTCTGCGCTCCCATTCCGCTTTCTCGGCTGCCTCGTCGATTATTCACTGCTGGGGCAGCCCGGAGCTGTTACAGCTGCCCCGTCTAGCCTGCCAACGACGAAGGACATGGTTACTTAAAATTACTTCGTAATGAAGTAGTTAGACAACTATAAGCTAAGTAAGTGGATTGTAAAATCTTCTCTCAGTTGTGCTCCGAAGCTGTGTCGGATCTCCTTCTGCCCGGCGTAGTGTAGCAACTCGATGCGGCATGGACTCAACAAGTCGTTGGAAGTCCCCTGAAGAAATATTGAGGCATGCTGCCTGTCTGTAAGGTCACTGTTTGTAAATTTTTTTACATGACTGCACGTTCAGAGACCGTGAATAGTTACAACTGAAAGAAAAACAGCCCTCGGTCACTATTTTTAACGAGTTAACCGGGTTTCGACACAGCTAGGAGAGTCTTCCTCAGAATTCAAATCAAAGAATGGTCTATATTCTATAACATGGTCACGGAATTATGACTAAAAACATATGATAGAGTATAAGTACGGAATTATCGTGAAAGACTGGCAGTACTTATGTCATTTATAAAATATTAAATATGCCAAAAGGGCATTAGTCACAAAGATACACTCCTGGAAATTGAAATAAGAACACCGTGAATTCATTGTCCCAGGAAGGGGAAACTTTATTGACACATTCCTGGGGTCCGATACATCACATGATCACACTGACAGAACCACAGGCACATAGACACAGGCAACAGAGCATGCACAATGTCGGCACTAGTACAGTGTATATCCACCTTTCGCAGCAATGCAGGCTGCTGTTCTCCCATGGAGACGATCGTAGAGATGCTGGATGTAGTCCTGTGGAACGGCTTGCCATGCCATTTCCACCTGGCGCCTCAGTTGGACCAGCGTTCGTGCTGGACGTGCAGACCGCGTGAGACGACGCTTCATCCAGTCCCAAACATGCTCAATGGGGGACAGATCCGGAGATCTTGCTGGCCAGGGTAGTTGACTTACACCTTCTAGAGCACGTTGGGTGGCACGGGATACATGCGGACGTGCATTGTCCTGTTGGAACTGCAAGTTCCCTTGCCGGTCCAGGAATGGTAGAACGATGGGTTCGATGACGGTTTGGATGTACCGTGCACTATTCAGTGTCCCCTCGACGATCACCAGTGGTGTACGGCCAGTGTAGAAGATCGCTCCCCACACCATGATGCCGGGTGTTGGCCCTGTGTGCCTCGGTCGTATGCAGACCTGATTGTGGCGCTCACCTGCACGGCGCCAAACACGCATACGACCATCATTGGCACCAAGGCAGAAGCGACTCTCATCGCTGAAGACGACACGTCTCCGTTCGTCCCTCGATTCACGCCTGTCGCGACACCACTGGAGGCGGGCTGCACGATGTTGGGGCGTGAGCGGAAGACGGCCTAACGGTGTGCGGGACCGTAGCCCAGCTTCATGGAGACGGTTGCGAATGGTCCTCGCCGATACCCCAGGAGCAACAGTGTCCCTAATTTGCTGGGAAGTGGCGGTGCGGTCCCCTACGGCACTGCGTAGGATCCTACGGTCTTGGCGTGCATCCGTGCGTCGCTGCGGTCCGGTCCCAGGTCGACGGGCACGTGCACCTTCCGCCGACCACTGGCGACAACATCGATGTACTGTGGAGACCTCACGCCCCACGTGTTGAGCAATTCGGCGGTACGTCCACCCGGCCTCCCGCATGCCCACTATACGCCCTCGCTCAAAGTCCGTCAACTGCACACACGGTTCACGTCCACGCTGTCGCGGCATGCTACCAGTGTTAAAGACTGCGATGGAGCTCCGTATGCCACGGCAAACTGGCTGACACTGACGGCGGCGGTGCACAAATGCTGCGCAGCTAGCGCCATTCGACGGCCAACACCGCGGTTCCTGGTGTGTCCGCTGTGCCGTGCGTGTGATCATTGCTTGTACAGCCCTCTCGCAGTGTCCGGAGCAAGTATGGTGGGTCTGACACGCCGGTGTCAATGTGTTCTTTTTTCCATTTCCAGGAGTGTATTTAAGATAAAGAAAACTGTGATGGCGAGTCACTAAGGGCTGCTCGTTACTTGCGTGGTGCGTGGTTTATAAATCAAATATAAGTACTGCCAATCTTTCACAATAATTCCTTACTTTTACTCTACCATACGTTTTTAGTCATAATTCTGTGACCATGTTATAGAATATAGACCATTCTTTGATTTAAATTCTGAGGAAGACATTCCTAGCAGTGTCGAAACCTGGTTAATTCGTTAAAAATAGTGACCGAGGGCTGTTTTTCTTTCAATTGTCACTGTTTGTAATAATTGACGGAAAGTCATCGAGTAAAACAAAATTAATATCTGGCGTACCCCAAGGAAGTGCTATAGACCCTCTGTTATTCGTGGTCTACATGAACGATTTAGGAGACAATCTGGGCAGCCCTCTTAGATTGTTTGCAGATGGTGATGTCATATACCGTCATGTAATATCAGCAGATGATCAAAACCAATTGCAAAATGATTTAGACAATGTATCTGTATGGTGCAAAAAGTGCCAATTGACACCAAATCAAGGGAAATGTAAAATCATCCATAAGAGTAATGAAAGCAATCTACTAATTTCTGTTTCACAATAAATCTCACAAATTTAAAGGCTGTAAATTCAACTAAATACTTAGGAATTACAATTATAAACACCTTAAACTGCAAGTATCACATAGAATGTTGTGGGGAAAGCAAACCAAACACTGCGATTTATTGGCAGAACGCTTAGAAAGTGCAACAGATCATCTAAAGAGACTGCTTACACTAAGCTTGTCCTCCCATTTCTGGGGTACTGCTGTGCGGTTTGGGATTCGCATGAGATAGGGCTACCAGTAGGACATCGAGAAAGTTCATAGAAAGGCATCTTCTTTCGTATTATCGCGAAATAGCGGACACATTTCCACAGATATTGCACATTAATTGGGGTGACGGTAATTGAAACAAAGGCGTTTTGCTCTGCCGCAGGATCTTGTCATGAAATTTCGATCACCAAATTTATCTTCAGGGTGTGAAAACATCTTGCTGGCTCCCACTACATAGGGAGAAATGATCATCATAATAAAATAAGAAAAGTCAGAGCTAGCACTGGAAGATTTAAGTGTTCGTTTTTCCCGCGCTCTGTTCGAGAGTGGAGCGGTAGCGAAATATCTTAAAAGTCATTAGACGGCCCTTTACCAGGCATTTAATTGTGAATTGCACAGTAATCATGCACATCTCGATGTAGCTAGCCGTCCATAATTCCGAAGGTCTTGCCGCTGCACGAACTGACCTCTCAATTACGTCCTATAAATGTTCGATGGGATTCGTGTCGGGCGATCTGGATGGCCATTAGCTCGAATTGTCCAGAATGTTCTGCGCATCAGTCGCTAACAATTGTGGCCCGGTGACATAGCGCTTTGTCATCCATAAAAATTCCATCGTTGTTTGAGAACACGAAGTCTATGAATGGCTGCAAAAGGTCTCCAAATATTCGAACATAACAATTTCCAGTCAACGATCGGTTCAGTTGGACCAGACGGCCCTGTCCATTCCATCCATTCCATGTAAGCACATCTCACCATTATGGAGCCACCACCAGCTTCTACAGTGCCTTGTTGACATCCTGGGTCCACATTCTGAGTCTACCATCAGCTCTCACCAACTGATATCAGGACTGATCTGACGGGCGCACGTCGTGTAGGGACCAACCGATATGGTCGCGAGCTCAGGACAGGCGCTACAGACGATGTTGTGCTGTTAGAACAGGCACTCGCATCGGTCGTCTGCTGCCGTAGCCCATTAACACCAAATTTCGCTGCTCTGTCCTAACGGATACGTTCGTCGTCGTCCCTCATTGATATCTGCGGTTATTTCACACAGTACTGCTTCTCTGTTAGCACTGACAACTCCAGGAAAACGTCGCTGCTCTCAGTCGTTAAGCGAAGGCCATCGGCCACTGAACAGTCCGCGTTGAGAGGTAATTCCTGAAATTTGGTATTCCCGGCAGACTCTTGACACTTTGTATCTCGGAATATTAAATTCCGTAACAGTTTCCGAAATTTAATGTCCCATGTGACTACTACCTCCAACTACCACTCCGCTTTCAAAGTCCGTTAATTTCTGTCGTGCGGGCATAATCATGTCGGAAACTTTTCACATGACTCACCTGATTGCAAATGACAACTCCGCCAATGCATTGCCGTTTTATACCTGGTACACATGCATAGCGCTACGCCATGACTTTCGTCACCTCAGTGTATGGTGGAACATCTAGTATGATAAAAAAAAGTTAAATATTGATATATTTCAATTTTAATCTAGTACTTATATAGGTGTTGTGTTTCATACTAGAATGTCGCGTTCCCAGTTTGGCACAGCTTTGCCACGGAAACACGAAAGAGGCCGAAGACTTCCGTCTTCTGGTCGGCTCCTGATCGTTGTCAGAAGGAGGCTAGTTTTTGATTACGCAAAGGCTTCTATTAGCTGGAAAAGAACAACCCGGATTCCTTTACGTAATCAGTATGAATTTTATAATTACCTAAGGGACCTTTAACAATGAACAATAAAAATTGCATTTGCAAATGAAATCATTGATAAATGGGGCAGCTATGAGTTGTATAGAAGACAAGGAAAGGCCTTCTGTCTACGACCAGGATGCCTGAGTATTCTCTGCTGTAGTAAAGGCTGATTGACATTTATAAAAATTATATGACATGGAAGTAAAAAAAGGAAAAGAATAGAATAAGAATTCTGGTAAACACTGAATATATTCAAATAATTCTCACAAGCAATTGGGGCTTATTTATAAACAGTGTAACTTAAACAAGTAATTTTCTGACTATATTGGTGCGATAAGATTTCAGCCTGTCCTATGATCGCTTCTTGGTTCACGTCTGTATCACAAATTACACTCATTATCTTTCTCTTTCTTTCGGTGCAATACTTTCACTGTTTAACACTTTTATAACAGTAACTTGCCGATTTACAGTATCGAACATAAATTACTTGAATTTTACCAATTAATAACTGTTGTCTGCACGCTGGCAAGACTTCTCATTTTTATGGCTCATAATCGACCATTTTTACCCTATCACATTACAAGAAGAAGTGCGATAAAATCTGAAGATCTACAAAAGTTTTTACCGTCATATTTTTTATTTAGATCGAAGCGGAACCCTCAGTTCAGCTTCTGTTAAAATGTTTCTCTGACTGAGCAGTCGATATATTAGCGTTTGCACTGGATTCTCATCTTTACAGTTACGTAAATTATATAAACCAAATGTCTTTCAAAGAATAGGTCTCATCTTATAAGTTGATCATTTAACACTTAGCTTGGTGAATGCCTTTCCAAGGGTACTTATAGCTTTCATACGACGGAAAGCCCAATAATATTACAAACAGCCGAGTGACTGCTTTGCTGAAACCTGGCAAAGAAGGAAATAATCCAAAGAGAAACCAGTCGCACTACTGTGTCACCTTTACGAATTGGTGGAAAGATTGATTTTAAATCGCCTATCGCCTGTAATTGATTCCTCACTTATATCTCAGCAATGTGGATTTCGACCTGGAAAATGCTGGAGTGGACAGTTGCTAAATCTCACCCAGTTCATAGAGTATTGGTTTGGAGCTCGTGAGGTAACAGGAGGTGTATTTGTCGACTTACCAGCAGATATGACACAGTTAATCACCAGCTACTATTGATCAAGGTCTGCAACACGACTCTTTTGCAGAATCGCAAGTCCTTCGTCGACTTCCACGAACAGCGTAACCGGAGGAGGCTACAGAAAAACGGCCTTCAGCATGGAAGTAAGCTCACTCCAGTTATCTTATATATTATTAGCAAGATGCACCAGGTTAGCTGCTTATAATAATTAATCCTTATTAACCACAGATTGTGTCAGAATTTATCGTCATTGTCAAGTACCTGTATAAATATGAATGTCACTAATATTAAAGTGACTGTATTACACACACGTCTAGAACGATGTGATGTCCGTATTACGTCGCTAGTGAACTGCCTTATAACTGTCAATGTTTTGATTACATGTCGTAAATATATTGGAAATAATGCATTAATTATGGTCTGACAGTAGTTTGAAAGTTCTGTCCTTACGGCGTTGTATGTTTAAAAGATTATACAGATGAACATCGATATATTTTACTAACTATATTTTGTCACGAGTATCTTTGGTTGTTGCATTTTTTTTTTCATTTCGTTTCGGCCTACGAGGGACCACGGGGCTCGTCTTAACTCTCAGCTAGGGTCTCCTGATGTTTCTTGGCCCATTATGCCCTTATCTTCTGGCTCTCATCCGTCCACTTAGATCTAGCTGTGCCTGTACACCTCTTGCTTGTGAGAGAGAGTGAGAACACTCCCTGCAGGATGGCCTGCCGGTACTGAGTTCGGTTCTCGTTTGTCTTTAATGGGATCTGCAGTTCGTCTAAGTCTGATTTAACAGAGGCGATCCACTTGGCTTTGGACGCCTTTCCCCTACTTATCACTGTGAGGATTCTGTTGGTGAGCCTGGAGTGATTCAGGTGGGTGATGTGTCCACAGAAAGTCAGTCGCCTCTTCGTCATGCATGTTACTGTGTCTTCCTGATGTTCGTAGAGTTCATTATTGTGCCTGATTCTTTAGGTACCGTCTTCCTCTCTGATGGGTCCTAGTTTCCTGAGTGGGCCTTTTCGATTCATCAAGAGGCACTCAGAGGCATAGAAGGCATAGAGTGCAGAGGGTTTTACTACCAAGTTGCAGTGCTTCTGCTTTATGTTCTTACTTGGAGGTATAGATGTTCTTACAGGAATGATAGGCCCTCTATAGCTTGGTGCACTGGTATCTATCGCCAATGCCTCGCTCTCGCTTGCTGCGATCCATTCTCCCAAGTACTTGTTTGCAGGAACTCATAGTATTGTTTCCTAGTGGGATTGTAGAAGAAGCCTGCTTGATATTGGTGATAAACTCAGTCTTCTGTATGTTGACCCTCAAGTAGAGGCTCTTTAGTTGGCGAGTAGCCTCCTCCATGTTGTTGGCCAATAGGGTGAGATCATCAGCAAAGGTTACACAGTGTACATTGAGGATGTCTTTCTTGTACCCAAGCTTCATTCCTGCTTCTGGTAACAATGTGGAAGTCCATTCTCTGACGATGCAAGAGAGGCCATCCCCCTGCCTAACTCCTATCTGGATGGGAAAGCTCGCAGAGAGTTCACCCCTGGACTTTGGAGGTGATCTTCTTCAGGGCAGCTTGGACCAGTCTGGTAGTCTTCCCATCTAGGCCTAGTTCCCACAGGGTAGAGAAGTCCACCCAGGAGTGTCTCCCTCGGCTCCTATCTGAGAAAATGTTCTTCAGGTTTTGAATCTGTTCTGTGCAGGACCTACTTGCACAGAAACCATCCTGGTATTCACATAGTTGGGAGTCTAGCTGTTTGGTGACTCTATTTTGCAGGACTTTAGAGAAGATCAAGGAGAAACCTCTGTAGTTGTTGAGGTCAGTCTTACTTCCTTTCCTGTGTAGTGGATGGATCACAGCTAAGGTCCATCCCTCTGGCAAGACCTCTGTTCTCCAAATGTCCTGAATGATCTGGGCAATACTCTGCAGGGACTGGTCGTTTACGTGCTTCCACATTTCTACAACTATACCATCTTCACCTGGGGCCTTGTCGTTCTTAAAGTCTTTGATGATATCTTCTATTTCTTCCCTATTGGGTGGTTGAGAGTACTGGTTCCTGAGATTGGGCTCGGCGAAAGCAAGTCTCTCCTTTGGTTGTTCTGCATTGAGGAGTTTCTGGAAGTATTCTGCATTGTGCAACCCCTGTTATTCATTTGGAGTTTCCCATCAGGCCCTCTGAGAGGTAGGGTTCGGGCTGTGTATGAAGTAGTCTGTTCCTTGAGTCGCTTGTAAAGATATCTTGAATTGTTTTTCTTTGAAGTCTTCTTCTGCCTGTAGTATTCTAGACCTGTTGTGGTTCCTCTTGGTTTTGCAAATGATGCTCGCTGTTGTTTTTCTTAGCGCCATGAAAGCTTGATGGTTGGGCTAATCTTTGGGCTGCTTCCACTTGATCCAGGTTCTACACCTTTCCTGTATACCTTGATCAAATTATGTGGTCCACCAGGGGTGTTTGTCTTTGTTCGATGAAGCAGGTATAGTTTCATGAGCGGCATGCAGTAGAGCCTTTTGAAGAGTAGGCCACCCTTGTTTCTGTGTGTTCTTCTCAAGGATGCTCTGGAAGCCGCAGTCCTTATTGCTCAGCCGTTGGGAGTTAAACCTTGGTATTCTCGAAACCTTTGGGGTATTGCGAGCTCTTCTCAAAGGTTGTAGCTTGGGCTTAACCAGGGTGAGATAGTGATCAGAGTCTAGGTTTGCTCCCAATACCTTGAGGCATCTCCTGTCAATAGCCACATGGTCTATCTGAAATTCACCCAGCATGTGATTTGGATTCCTCCAGATCATGGCCTTCCTCGGTAGTCGCTTGAACACAGTTGATTTTAGGACCAGGATGTAGTTGTCACAAAGGTATATGAGGCACTCGCCATTTCTGTCGCTCCTCTTGTGGATCGGGTAACTGCCTACTATCCTGCAGTACTTCTTTTCCTTGCCAACTTGCGTCCTGTAGTATTCTACTGCTTCCAAATCTTTCCTATTGATGTCATTTGTAGGTGCATGGAAGTTAACTATTGTGTCTCTCTATTGTGGGGCCTGAAGGATAATGAGGAGGTTCTGCCATTGAGGGATGTAACTTCTAAAATATCGTCGTCCATTCTATGATGTACAGCAAGCCAGTAACCAGTTGTGGAACTGTCTTCACCACTCTTTCACCTGGTTTTCCTTTATAGATCCGGTATCCTTGGAATTCCAGTGCATTCTCACCTGGAAACCGAGTCTCTTGTAATGCCGCTATCTTGATGTTATACTTCTCCAACACATCCAGGGTGTGTTTGAGGTTACCAACCTTTAACAGGGAGTTCATGTTCACTGTAGCTAGGTAAGTGATGTTTCTTTTCTTTTTCTGTTCTTGTTTATGTGAAGTCAGTAGTGGTGGAGTACATGAAGGTGCAGGCTCCCCAGATTCCGATAACCTGCTTGCCCCATCATGACTGTGGGTGGATTGGTTACCACCTGGGGTATAATTTCTTTTGATATTTCTCTTCATATTGAGTCCAACGAGTGTGTATATATTGGGTGACGAAGTTAACTCTCAAGCCGTGAGGCATATTTTGTCAACCGCCACTAACATGTGGAACAGACGCTACTGGGATACCGCCACTGGCATGTGGAAATGCCGTGCCCTTGGTACTAGTTTTGGCCCACCCCGGGCATTTTATTTCGCCACCATATCTGGTGAGAATTCCCCTATCCACCATCTGTTGCATTGTTATTTCCGATTCACTGTGTTTAGACGGGGCTCCCAAAACCGGATTTCGTAAACCGATTTCATAACCATGTTTCTGGTTGGTCACGTACACACTTCAGAGTTGATTCTGGAAAGCCGTTTCTAGCTGCCAGCTTTCCACTTCCGGACCTATTTTCGCTCCCATGTAAAAGCACAACCGTTTTTGGAATGTGCTTGGATTGTCAGGTTACGCGTTGTGTTCAAAATATTCGTCTAACATGGACGAGGTGACTTATTGCTTACTGAAGGAGGAGTAGAAATATTAGACTGAGCATGAAATTGTCTATCTCTAACACTGAAGTGAAGATACATAGCGGTTGGTTGGTTAAATCAGAAACTGAAACAGCTGTTTTCCAGACGCCATATTTAACTGGGCTGACAATTACGCTTTAAATCTTAACATGTAAATACGACAGCGAAAAACAGTTTCTGAAATTCGGTTTTAGTCCATCGGAAGATGTATTGTAAAGAAGTGATTTATGCCATTTCTTGTCCTAAAAGTTCAGTAAGTACCTGAGATAGTATTTATGTCGAAATTCTGAATGTTCATTTAATATTTCTTGCGGGTATTTTCTCGTATGCGTATAGATTTCCATTTCTTAAAGAGTGTTCACTACGAAAGGTTTTGGTATTCTGTGTAGGACCTGGAATGTGTTTCGATTGTGTCAGCAGTGTGGTTTTGATTTTCCGATGTAGAAAGAAGCTCGACTGATTATTCTCTCTGCCTCTAACATGTTCCTTAAGTCTGATCGTCTGATGTTAAAATTTCTTCCTGTTTGGCCAATGTAAAAGCTATTACAGCCGCCGTCGTAAGAGGAGAACTATCAAACTACTGTCAAACCATAACTAATTTAATATTTCCAAAATATTTGTGTCATTCGTCATCTAATCAAAACATTGACACTCACCTCGATTGGAAAACAGTTTATGAAACATTATCTCCTGGCTTTGATGAGAAATGGATGACTTGGAAGTCCCTGAATAGACTGAGTAGACCAAAAGTTAATCGGCAAGATGGGGACCCATTGATCAAGATGATATTCAGTGTCACTGGGGAGAAGACAAGACTGTCCATCATATGCTTCACTGCCGACTGTTCAGTCTTTTGCGGAGAAGATGAACTTTATCAGGGACCAGAAAATGCATTGGAAGTGGCCGAATTTTGGACAAAATTAATATAGTTATAAGTGCGTATAAGATGTATGTTTCTGATACGGAAATATGGGTAATCCATTGATAAAGATGATATTCAGTGTCACTGGGGAGAAGACAAGACTGTCCATCATATGCTTCACTACCGACTGTTCAGTCTTTTGCAGAGAAGATGAACTTTATCAAGGAAGTGGCCAAATTTTGGACAAAAGTTATATAGTTATAAGTGTGTATAAGATGTATGTTTCTGATATGGAAATAAATAAAATTGTGCTCCACAGCTTTGATCACTATTTTCATATTCACTTCTCGTAGTTAATAGCGATCCTAGGCAGTCAATATTCCCAAGTTCATTGTAAATGGTTACACCAGTTGACTTCATATTTTTTTTAAATTTTGCTTTCCAAATCGAAAATCTGTATATCTTACCCTGTTTCTCTGTTTCGTATTTTGTCCAACAATGTGCAGCCATTTATCTCAACTTTGGATCTTGTTTTTCCACAATAATATCATTACTACTTTTGATTTATGTGGAGATATTATCAGTACATTTACGTCTTGTATATTTATTAAGATGCATAACCTCCTCTGTAAATTATCTACTGCCTGTTGCAAAATAATAAAATCGTCTGCATATAAAATGTTACTTAATCTATACCGCAGTGAGAGCATTATATCATATTTCGGAATTTGTTTCCATCTTCCTATGACCTCGTCCACATAGACATTAAAAAGTGTAGGGGAGAGACAACAACATTGTCTAATTCTCTTATTTGTTTTTGATGGTTTCAGTCGCTTCCCTGTGTCAACAAACACAACAGCATTTTGTTATAAACTTCTGATAATCTTGATTAGATTATTTGCTGAAACCATTTGTGATCAAGAGCACGTCTCAGACTGTCAAATGCCTTCTGAAAATCAATGACGACGACGTGAGTTTCCAGATGGAGTTCCTTTCTTTGCTGAATCATTTGTTTCACTACGAAAATTCCCTTAAGCTTGTGAGGCGCGCAAATGTACAAAACATCTGAACAGTCTCCTCAAGCCCAGAGTGTTAAACAGGCATTCTAGATAAATATGAACCTGGCCCTGTAATGCAGCTAATATTAGGTGCAATTAGAAATGCTGCTATCACGTAACTAGAATGTATAAATTAATAAAAGTGAAAGGCTGGGATCTATTCTAGAAGATAAAACAGCTACTCCGTTTTTCATCCCACATATAATTTATCACTGTGCTTTCAGGGTTCAATTTCTTCCAGCTCCCAATAACGGCTTCCGATGCTGTGTCATTGTAACGTAATTAATTACAACAGATTCGACAAAATGAATCGGTGCAACAGAAAACCGATATGTTTTTACTTTTTTGATGAGAGGACAAAAAATTTTGTAGATACTTTTGTTGTCTGTAAAAATAAAATAAAGGGAAACTGAAACTAATAATGGACACGCAGGTGGTGCAAATCGCTTACTGCATTTACTGCAACAATTTCACAGTTTAAAATGAGTTGTTTTTTCGTGACATTTTGGCGTCGTCTTCTGTGTCAATGTAACATAATGAATTAGAATAGAAGTTGGACAATATTTGTGAGGGCAACAGAAAACGTGAAAAAATATTGCTGGCTGTCAGTTCTTGTTCCGTTCGCGAAAAAGCGTAAATAAAGTGGAATCGAGCTACGATACTATGGCGAAAAAGCACAGTACCATTGCTTTTCACTTCTTTAAGCCAAATTTAGTTCCTGGTAACAAATTGCTTAGATGTCTGTAAAATGCATATACAAAGTTTCATGGTACTTCTGTAGCTGAGCTATCGGTAGCAGTGAAATGGTAACACTCAAAATGCACTAAGAGCTACACGTGCTAAAATGCGCCGCTCCAAAATTACGTGACTTAAGAGCTGCAGGATATGTTGCGGACAGAATTCTAGTTCTGCGCATCCGAATGGTCACTCCATAGATATTTATACTCTATGGCGGTCACTAACTGTACTAAGAACCAAGCCCCGCCTTTTGCAAAGTCCAGGGGACCATCGATAATCGTGGCATTTCTGTTCGTCTCATTGCACATTTCTTTCAGTTACCTTCTGTGCTGCTCTGTAGCAGCCCTTTCTATGTATGGTCGAAGTTTCATCGAACTATTTGGTTGTGACACATCATGTGAAAACTAACTTCGTCCTTAAGTTTTGCACACCAGCCCACTATTCAGGAGCTTGGCGATACTGCTCGTAGACTTTGCAATTGGGAGACACTAATGCTATGGAAAACAAAAGAGTATGCCAGCACTAAGCAAACAGGCGGTAGTTTACTTGTACTACAAATAGTCTTCCTTCGACTGAGTATAAAACGAGTTTTAGGTTGTTGGAGAGAACTCCTCAAGAGTAGCGAAAGAGAGATTTCTTCGTCTCTGTATTCTCACGAGTATTCCATTAAAGTAATGAGCGAAGCACTCTCAACGAATGACGGCCACATTTCTCAAGACGACGGTACGACAAAGTAAAGCAACATAATACCATTTCGCCTCCATCCAGAGGCAAAGAGGGATAAAAAAAAGTGTAATATTAAAACTGCGCAGTTGCTACGATTGATGTCGTAGTGACAGAGCAGGTCCATACTGTTCAGATTTCCTTATTAGAAGGTGAGTATAACTTCTAGTTGCCCAAATAAAAGGAATTCTGATCACTTAAATGACAGAAACGATGGTATCTAAAGGTAGTAAAAATATGATTGTCTGCATCGTGCCGTGTCTGACGTTACGAGAGCCAGAGATATCGAAGTTCCTTAAACCCGTTTCACCTATTACATTTTGCCG
The DNA here is from genome assembly GCF_021461395.2 of Schistocerca americana. Lineage (NCBI taxonomy): Eukaryota > Metazoa > Arthropoda > Insecta > Orthoptera > Acrididae > Schistocerca > Schistocerca americana. The sequence goes on from NC_060121.1 coordinate 155,616,576, forward strand.
CAAAGACCATCACAGACTGCTGCTTTAGGATAAGATTTCATTTCTGGGTCAGAGACGAGGAACTGATCAAGTCCTGAAAGACAAACAACCAAATGCAGAACAATTTACAAATAAGCCTTCGGTATTTCATTAGGCTGAAGCCTGGAATATGGACTTTACGCACATTAGTCATTGAATCTGTATGCAAACCATAACTGTCTTTGAACGTTTGTTTATTAGATAATGGTCAGCCATCTGACAGCAATCCATAAGCAAAATACTATTCCAAAACAACACTCTGTTGTGGTCTTTGCAGGAGGAGGACTGTCATCAAGTATCTCAAGGCTGATTTACAGGAACGATTTTGTTAGTTAACTGTATTCCGGAGTGAATGAGAAGTAGAAGGTAACGGAACGGACTAGTAAAGCAGGTAGAATGTTTAAGGCAAGGAAGTGCAATTTCGCTCTTACTTTTTCTGCTTGTCGTGGATGACTTAATGCTCGAGGCAGCAGAAAGAGCTGGAGAGGACAGTTGAGTGTTAATGGTCGTTGCTGATGACCTAATGATCTGGGGAGTAAAGAAGATGAATTTCAGCAGCAAGTAGATGCATAGGCAGAGACTGGATTATATGGTATAGTACGAGGCCTGTTCAGAAAGTAAGCTCCGATTGATTGCCAAATTGAAACCACAGTGAACATCAGAAATGTTTTACTTGTAACAATTAGCTACGCCTTTCAGCTACTTCTCTACGTAGTCGCCGTTCTGACTTAGACTTTTGTCATAGCGTTGTACCAACTTTTCAATAGCCTCATCATAGAAGGCAGCCGCCAGTGCTTTCCGCCAATTCTCCACGCTGGCCTACACCTCGTTGTCTGTGTCAAAATGTTGTCTTCAAAGACAGCGGTTCATGTGACCAGAGATGAAACTCAGGGGGAGACAATTGCGGACTGTATTGTGGGTAATCTCACATTTCCATTTGAAAACGATGCAGGAGCATCTTCATTGCCCCTGCAGAATGCGGCTGAGAATTGTCTTGAAGAAGAAACAGCACGACAGTTATGTAATGTTAGCTGCATAGCTTCAGGCGAAATTTCTCACCAGGCCCTCGTACTTGGCGGCAGACACTATTTTCTAGACATCTTTACGCACTCACTGCGAGCTCAGAAATGAGAAGAGCGACGTGATGCTAACTGGGGTTATACTAGAGACACTACCCAACACATCTGTGCAAAGCTTTATCGGATTTTCATAGTTGTTTCCATTTCGCGACCGATCGGAGCTTACTTTCTGAACGCCCCTCGTATATAATGTGAGGAACATTGAGCTCATGAGTTGATAACCATGATCAGGAAAGGGAGACGACCGCGCTACGACTCGAACTGCAGTGATCAGGAATAGAGAGGTGCCTTCGCCGCGACTCGTTCAGCCAGGGGAACAGCTGACAAAAATTTACAGCTTTAAATACCCTGGAAGCGTTGTGGAAACAAAAAGAAGAAATGAGAGAGTGAATGGCGAAAGGAGGCAAGCAGCAGCAATTCGGAGAAGAGGAAGGAACTGCATGAGAAATAAAGATGTTCCGAAGAAAAATGAGGGAATAATGTGTTCATTCTACGTTGTGCCTATTCTTAGGTATGCGTCTGAAACATAGATAGCGAAGGAGAGAAATTTAAGAAAGAGTCAAGCATGCGATCAGAGAAGCAGATTGGAAGCAACAAGGATGGACAGAATAAGAAATGAAGACGTCTGGGAGATGGTATAAGAAGTACACATACAAGAGCACATACACTAGTGGCCATTAAAATTGCTACATCACGAAGATGACGTGCTACAGACGCGAAATTTAACCGACAGGAAAAAGATGCTGTCATACGCAAATGATTAGCTTTTCAGAGTATTCCGACAAGGTTTGCACCGGCGGTGACACCTACAACGTGTTGACATGAGGAAAATTTCCAACCGATTTCTCATACACAAACAGCAGTTGACCGGTGTTGCCTGGTGAAACGGTGTTGTGATGCCTCGTATAAGGAGGAAAAATGCGTACCATCACGTTTCCGACTTTGAAAAAGGTCGTATTGTAGCATATCGCGATTGCGGTTTATCGTATTGCGACATTGCTGCTCGCGTTGGTCGAGATCCAATGACTGTTAGCAGAATATGGAATCTCTGGGTTCAAGAGGGTAATACGGAACTCCATGCTGGATCCCAGCGGCCTCGAATCACTAGCAGTCGAGATGACAGGCAGCTTATCCGCATGGCTGTAGCGGGTCGTGCAGCCACGTCTCGATCCCTGAGTCAACAGATGGGGCGTTTGCAAGACAACAACCATCTGTACGAACAGTTCGACGACGTTTGCAGCAGCATGGACTATCAGCTCGCAGACCGTGGCTGCGGTTACCCTTGACGCTGCATCACACAATAGGAGCGCCTGCGATGGTGTACTCGACGACGAACCTGGGTGCACGAATGGCAGAACGTCATTTTTTCAGATAAATCCAGGCTCTGTTCACAGCGTCATGATGGTCGCATCCGTGTTTGGTGACATCGCGGTGAACGCACATTGGAAACGTGTATTCGTCATCGCCATACTGGTGTATCACCCAGCGTGATGTTATGGGTTGCCATTGGCTACACGTCACGGGCACCTCTTGTTCGCACTAACGGCACTTTGAACAGTGGACGACACATTTCAGATGAGTTACGACCTGTGGCTCTACCCTTCCCTGCGAAACCCCATATTTCAGCAGGATAATGCACGACCGCATGTTGCAGGTCCTGTACGGGCCTTTCTGGATACAGAAAATGTTCGACTGCTGCCCTGGTCACATCCCTCACCAACTGAGAACGTCTGGTCAATGGCGGCCGAGCAACTGGCTCGTCACAATAAGCCAGTCACTACTTTTGATGAACTGTGGTATCGTGTTGAAGCTGCATGGGCAGCTGTACCTGTACACGCCATCCAAGCTCTGTTTGACTCAATGTCCAGGTGTATCAAGGCCGTTATTATGGCCAGATGTCGTTGTTCTGGGTACTGATTTCTCAGGATCTATGCACCCAAATTGCATGAAAATGTAATCATATGTCAGTTCTAGTATAATATATCTGTCCAATGAATACCTGTTTATCATCTGCATTTGTTCTTGGTGCAGCAATTTTAATGGCCAGTAGTGTAAAACCACCCAAGCTTGATAGGTACAGAAACGCGACTGGATGAAAATGACATACGATAGAATACCAAAAAGATGCATAAACTGGAGCTACAAGATAAAAGGCCAAGAGGGTACCTGGTTGAAGGAGAGGACGGCAGTATTTGGAGAAAAGGAGAGGGTTGGAACAGGTTGGTGAAAAAGTTTTGATGGGAGGATAGAGAGGAACGGACAGGTTCATTAGCAAAACTAATCCAGCCAGTGGCAGGGAATGTTCGTGATGATGATGGTGAACTCTAATGCGTTCTCTGTATCTTCAGTTTTCTTCCGAAACAGCACGCTATTTGTCTGTATAGTGTTTCTTCCTTTTCCTCCCTCAACCTATATGATCAGCAACATAAATTCACTATTATATTCCACATATTCTCTGAACACTTACAGATTTCTTGTCAAACAGATCCCGCTACAGGAAAATACCAATGGTGCATCTTTTAGGGAGTGTCAGTATACGTTGTTTCGGCTGTTTTCCAGCGTGAAATATGCTTTTAGCAAGGCGGCCGTATTTTTTTCCCCGTAAGTCCTTTGACATGGCAGCCATAAATCATTGTCTGGCTGTTGGATGGACGTTGCTCCCCTGCTGAATTCTTCGGAATTCTGGAGTTAACAATCTTTTGCGTTTCTTGTCTGTATGATGCTATCCGCCAGCTTCCATCTTGGTATGAAGGTATAAGCCAAGTTGTATCATGTTACGTTTTCCTACGGCTGCTGCGGATAACGTGGCCAACTTCCAGTTCGTTGTTGTCTTTTAACCACCGACGCAAACAGATGGGTGTCATAAGTTTAGCGAGTGCATCTATATATATGTCTGTGGCATCGTAGCTCCCAAACGAAAGGTCTCATTTTAATACAAATTTCTTTCATTTGAAAGCTGGTATCCTAGTTACGTTTCATGAAAGTCTGTTCAGCCGTTTAAATTTCATCAGCTAAATTAAGTAAAAATGTTTTCCGGCAGTGCGCTCTCTTGATATCCGTTACGTAAAACGTGAGAGCTACATCAAATTAAGTAGTACCAAATTGCAGAGCTGAAAAATATCTAAATAAAAGCCCGCGAGAACAATTGTTTATCTTTTACGGTTGACCAGAAATTATGATTTTTGTCTAGTGAGATCACCTGTTCCAGCACCTGTAAAGCAGAAAAAGCGCGACTGTGAATAAGCTGTAAAAGATCAACATACACTCTCGCGATTTTTTACAGCTCTTTTTGAGATCTACAATCCAATACTAAATCAAATGATTTTGCCCTAATAGTTTAGGCAGCCTATTGCAAGAGAGCACAATAGCAGCCCACTTTCTTCCGACTTGATTTAGAATTATCGTCATTGATATTGCTCATGTTTTCGAAATTAACTAAATATACACTAAAACATAATCAATGAATATGTGTGTGAACTGAGAAAAAGAGACACGTAAACTACACCAGTGAATAAGATCTGGAGTCGCAGTTTAGTGTTTAGTACCGTAAAGTATTTATGAGAATGTGCGGATAGAGTGTCGACCGTACTGCGTCTGCTACTCGTAAGGTATAAAGTTTAAATAGCGTGAAATAAAACTAAAATTAAAAATTTAAGGAAACTCCGGCACAAATGAGCTCTAAAAAATAAAAAAGTAGTATGTATCGCCCCTATAGGTTTAATGTAAGTACTAATATTTTCATCCAAGCGTCGTTGCGTCGGGGGACCTTTCATCATCATAAACTAAAGGCTATGCCTTGTCGATTTAGCCACGGCCCTCTCTCCTTTGTCATCCTCTTCAATTCTTCATACGATTTTATCCCCATACCATCTTTGGTGTTATTAATATACGTTGCCCTTGGCCTGCCTCTTGGTTTTTTCCCTAAAACTTTTTCTTGAAATACATTCTTTAGGAACGGTTGTGTCTCATTATGTGCCCTATCATTTTTGATTTTCTTCTTCCTATACTGTCTTTCAAATTCTGAAGGTGGCAGGGGTAAAATACAGGGAGCGAAAGGCTATTTACAATTTGTACAGAAACCAGATGGCAGTTATAAGAGTCGAGGGACATGAAAGGGAAGCAGTGATTGGGAAGGGAGTGAGACAGGGTTGTAGCCTCTCCCCGATGCTATTCAATCTGTAGATTGAGCAAGCAGTAAAGGAAACAAAAGAAAAATTCGGAGTAGGTATTAAAATCCATGGAGATGAAATAAAAACTTTGAGGTTCGCCCATGACATTGTAATTCTGTCAGAAACACCAAAGGACTTGGAAGAGCAGTTGAACAGAATGGATAGTGTCTTGAAAGCAAGGTATAAGATGAACATCAACAAAAGCAAAACGAGGATAATGGAATGTACTCGAATTAAGTCGGGTGATGCTGAGGGAATTAGATTAGGAAATGAGACACTTAAAGTAGTAAAGGAGTTTTGCTATTTGGGGAGCAAAATAACTGATGATGGTCGAAGTAGAGAGGATATAAAATGTACACTGGCAATGGCAAGGAAAGAGTTTCTGAAGAAGAGAAATTTGTTAACATCGAGTATTGATTTAAGTGTTAGGAAGTCGTTTCTGGAAGTATTTGTATGGAGTGTGGCCATGTATGGAAGTGAAACGTGGACGATAAATACACTCCTGGAAATTGAAATAAGAACACCGTGAATTCATTGTCCCAGGAAGGGGAAACTTTATTGACACATTCCTGGGGTCAGATACATCACATGATCACACTGACAGAACCACAGGCACATAGACACAGGCAACAGAGCATGCACAATGTCGGCACTAGTACAGTGTATATCCACCTTTCGCAGCAATGCAGGCTGCTATTCTCCCATGCAGACGATCGTAGAGATGCTGGATGTAGTCCTGTGGAACGGCTTGCCATGCCATTTCCACCTGGCGCCTCAGTTGGACCAGCGTTCGTGCTAGACGTGCAGACCGCGTGAGACGACGCTTCATCCAGTCCCAAACATGCTCAATGGGGGACAGATCCGGAGATCTTGCTGGCCAGGGTAGTTGACTTACACCTTCTAGAGCACGTTGGGTGGCACGGGATACATGCGGACGTGCATTTCCTGTTGGAACAGCAAGTTCCCTTGCCGGTCTAGGAATGGTAGAACGATGGGTTCGATGACGGTTTGGATGTACCGTGCACTATTCAGTGTCCCCTCGACGATCACCAGTGGTGTACGGCCAGTGTAGGAGATCGCTCCCCACACCATGATGCCGGGTGTTGGCCCTGTGTGCCTCGGTCGTATGCAGTCCTGATTGTGGCGCTCACCTGCACGGCGCCAAACACGCATACGACCATCATTGGCACCAAGGCAGAAGCGACTCTCATCGCTGAAGACGACACGTCTCCATTCGTCCCTCCATTCACGCCTGTCGCGACACCACTGGAGGCGGGCTGCACGATGTTGGGGCGTGAGCGGAAGACGGCCTAACGGTGTGCGGGACCGTAGCCCAGCTTCATGGAGACGGTTGCGAATGGTCCTCGCCGATACCCCAGGAGCAACAGTGTCCCTAATTTGCTGGGAAGTGGCGGTGCGGTCCCCTACGGCACTGCGTAGGATCCTACGGTCTTGGCGTGCATCGGTGCGTCGCTGCGGTCCGGTCCCAGGTCGACGGGCACGTGCACCTTCCGCCGACCACTGGCGACAACATCGATGTACTGTGGAGACCTCACGCCCCACGTGTTGAGCAATTCGGCGGTACGTCCACCCGGCCTCCCGCATGCCCACTATACGCCCTCGCTCAAAGTCCGTCAACTGCACATACGGTTCACGTCCACGCTGTCGCGGCATGCTACCAGTGTTAAAGACTGCGATGGAGCTCCGTATGCCACGGCAAACTGGCTGACAGTGACGGCGGCGGTGCACAAATGCTGCGCAGCTAGCGCCATTCGACGGCCAACACCGCGGTTCGTGGTGTGTCCGCTGTGCCGTGCGTGTGATCATTGCTTGTACAGCCCTCTCGCAGTGTCTGGAGCAAGTATGGTGGGTCTGACACACCGGTGTCAATGTGTTCTTTTTTCCATTTCCAGGAGTGTAGTTTAGACAAGAAGAGAATAGAAGCTTTCGAAATGTGATGCTACAGAAGAATGCTGAAGATTAGATGGGTAGATCACATAACTAATGAGGAGGTATTGAATAGAACTGGGGAGAAGAGGAGTTTGTGGCACAACTTGAATAGAAGAAGGGATCGGTTGGTAGGACATGTTCTGAGGCATCAAGGGATCACCAATTTAGTACTGGAGGGCAGCGTGGAGGGTAAAAATCGTAGAGGGAGCCCAAGAGATGAGTAAACTAAGCAGATTCAGTAGGATCTAGGCTGCAGTAGGTACTGGGAGATGAAGAAGCTTGCACAGGATAGAGTAGCATGGAGAGCTGCATCAAACCAGTCTCAGAACTGAAGACCACAACAACAACAACAACAACATATAATTTAGCAGCGTTCTGTACTCATTCACTTCTCTTAAGACCTGTTCATTACTTTTTCTATCTACCGAGCTTGGTTTCGTCACTCTTCTCCATATCCACATTTCCATTGCTTCCAGTCTCTTTTTCTCTGCCTTTCCCAGAGTCCACGCTTCACATCCGTATGTTAAGACACACCAGACAAAAGTTTTGGCAAACTTTTTCCTAGTTTCTAGTCTTATATGGTTGTCTGTTAGTAAATTCATTATATTTTGGAAAGCTTGCTTTGCCAATGCTATTCTTCTCTTTACATCTGTGATACATTTGTTGTCGTCAGTTATTGTGCTCCCCAAATAACAGAAGTTCTCAACCTGCTCTAGAACATCATCTTCTAGTTTAATATTAACTTTACCATTTTCTCTTGTCTTCCCTACTACCATAGTTTTTGTTTTCTTCTTATTTATTTTTAGATTAAATTCTCTTAGGATTTTGACAAATTTTAGCAACATAAACTCCATTTCCTTTACTGAGTCAGCAAGTACTACTATATCTGCAAAACGGATACAGTGTATTCGTTTCCCGTTAAATTTAATTTATTTGGTTATTCTTTTCAATTTTTCAAACGTTTCTTTTCAATAAATAAATTGAACAAATATGGTGATAATGGGCATCCTTGCCTTACTCCCCTCATTATTTTTGCTTTCTTCTTCACACCATTCACTTCTGTCTCTGCTTCCTGCCTTTTATACAGGTGCCAGATTAATCTCCTGTCCCTCGAATCAAGATTTATTTCCTTCATAGTTGGGAATAACAATTTCCAACTAACCATTGGGACAGGGGGACCGTTAAATAAATAAAACAAAAGCATAAGACATCTAAAATGGTAAGTATGAAAATTTAAGTACAAGTAAGTTACCTAGGCATCTTAGATACATACTAAAATTAGAATATAAAATTGTTGAGTTTAATTCTTAATCAGTTTAGCCTGAAACATTTGTATTACAGGCACAACCGTCAACGGACTCCTGGCCGTTCGGGTCCCCGCACTCGGTCAGCTCAAACCGTGCGCGCCGCATACCACCGCCCACCGCCCGACTCCCATTCGCGGTTTAATGATTCGTGAGTTGGTCCCCTATCATCAGACCACTGCACGACACAGGCCTCGCAAGACAGATTAATGTGTGACACTAAGTTCGTACGTAATTATGTAAAAAGATGAGGTAAAATAGATAGGTAAATCTATTCTTTAACAATGTTACGCTAATTAAAAACGGATTGATATTCATATTTTATGTAATAAGTGATTATAGCTTCACTAGCTATTTTGAGGGACGCGCAGGACTGGAAAAGATGACATCAAACAGGCTTATGCCCAGCAATAATGAAAGTATGCTGTTCTACACTGAAGAGCCAAAGAAAGTGGTAATGGTATGCGTATTCAAATTCAAATACAGAGATACGTAAACCAGCAGAATTCGACGCTGCGGTTGGCAACGCCTATATACGTCAAAAAGTGTCTGGTACAGTTGTTAGAACGGTTCCTACTGCTACAGTGGCAGGTTATCAAGATTTCAGTGAGTTTGAACGTGGCCGACGAACGATGGGACACAGCATCTCCGAGGTAGCAGATTTTCCCGTACGACCATTTCACGAGTGTACCATGAATATGAGGAACGTGGTATAAAATATCAAATCTCCTACATCGCCGCGGCCGGAAAAAGACCCTGCAAGAACGAGACCAACGACGACTGAGGAGAATCTTTATAAGTGACAGAAGTGCAACCCTTCTGCAAATTGCTGCCGATTTCAATGCTGGGCCATCACCAACTGTCAACGTGCGAACCATTCAACGAAACCATCGATATATGTTTTCGGAGCCGAATACCCACTCGTGTACCTTTGATGACTGCACGACACTAAGCTTTACGCCTCGCCTGGGCCCGTCAGCACCGACATTGGATGCTTGATGACAGGAAACATGTTGCCTGGTCGGACGAGCCTCGTTTCAAATTGGACGTGTACAGGTATGAAGACAACCTCATGAATCCATGGACCCTGCATGTCACCAGGGGACTGTCCAAGCTAGTGGAGGCTCTGTAATGGTGTGGGGAACGTGCAGTTGGAGTGATATGCGACACCTGATCCGTCTAGATACGACTCTGACAGGTGACACGTACGTAAGCATCCTGTCTGATCACCTACATCTATTCATGTCCATTGCGCATTCCGACCGACTTGGGCAATTCCAGCAGGATAATGCGACACCCTACATGTCCAGAATTGCTACAGAGTTGGTCCAGGAACACTCTTCTGAGTTTAAATACTTCCGATGACCACCAAAGTTCATAGATATGAACATTATTGAGCACATCTGGGCTGCCTTGCAACGCTCTGTTCAGAAGAGATCTCGACCCCCTTGCACTCTTACGAATTTATGGACAGACCTGCAGGATTCATGGCGTCATTTCCCTCCAGCACCACTTTAGACATAAGTCAAGTCCATATCGCGTCGGTTGCGGCACTTCTGCGTGCCCTACACGATGTTAGGAAGGTGTACCAGTTTCTTTGTTTCTTCAGTGTATAAAGGATAGCTGCTCTCAGGTCCTTATTTTTTATTCACTGAGCTGTCCTCCGACGCGGAGACGCTTGGATCAGGCCATTACTACCTATACTAAACGGACAATACATATTTTTTTACTTATTAGAGGTTTTTTATGTCTTTTTAAATTTTTAATTTAAGTTTTATCTGTGATTCATTTATGAATGAACATCAACAAGATTTCTACTGCAAAACCACTCATACGAGTGGCGGCCTCGTAATTATTTATAGTTAAGTTGGCTGCAAAACAGAATACAACGTATTTAAAAGTTTCCAAGAATCACTCATGCAATATATCAAGAATTCCACACTGGTACGGGATTGAAATGCCAGATGACTGACTCCACTATGCCGATCCGACTCCACTGAATCTATCATTCACGCGCAGGCAGCGTTCGACACTGTCGACCCCACAACCTATCACTGTTATACAAAGATTATTTTTAGTTGTAGTTTCATTCATCAGATATTGCGTACGTTCAGAATGGCTACGTCAAGTATCACTGCTCACTACACGGGTAAGTAATGTTAAAATTCCTCTAAAAACTCGATTCGAAGACACTGAAACCTCCCATCCTTTTACAACTGTTGTTAGCGCGATCTGATATCAATACAGCAACTGTAATCTCTCCTGTAGCAAATTGTTACCATGAAATAATTGTGTGCCCCAGCAAATACGACTAATGCTTAGGTGAAATCTAGTTAACTGTGAAGGGGAAGAGCATCACCGATAACACGGGGGAAAGTAAGAAACTTGAGAGGTGAGTCAGCTTGCATCACTGGCAGAATACTATACCACTTCTGACCAATGGCGCAAAATGAACGAAACTCGTCTGATGCGGTATAATGAACACTGTACACAGGTCTGCACACACAGTAACTTACCTTATTATCGATCCGGCGTTGCTTATCACTGGTCTGCGGATTCCTCTGTCACTTTGGAGCGTCTTTCCCAATATTTTTGACTGAACGTTTTACTATTTGTAACTTCTGTGACGTAAAATGTAGTCCACTTTAATTTGCAGAATATTATCATCATCTGCTAAAGGCTTTGCATCGTCGCTACAACCACTCTTCTCTATATTGTGCTGTCCTCTTCATTTACTGATAATTTTGCGAATTTCTTACTTTCAATAGATGTTCGATCATTTTTTTCATTGTCTCACTCTGTCGTTCATCCGCGCCTGCTTCCTTCCAAAAAGTCTATCAAAAACTTTTTGTTTCAAAATAAATACCAAAAAAGTATCATTTTCCTTATTTGGTTAGTGAGTTGGAGATTTCTTATCTCACTGACCTCCTTCTCAACATCTTTATCGTTTTTTTTTTTTCTGCCCAGTTGCTCCTCGTCAGCCTTCTCTAAGGCCACATTTCCATCCCTTCTAAGCGTTTTCTGTCAGTCTTCAACAGTGGTCAGTCTTCGTAGCCCTAAAGGAGTATACATCTTGATAAATTGCTATTTTTTGCCTTTTCTATAGTAAATAGCTTGCTTACCAGTAACTCAGTTGTCTCCTTTTACTAAAAGCACACTGCAATTCTTTCTTTGATATCCACGCTGCTCCATTGTCTTCTGTAATTAATGCACACAAATAACAATATTTGTCAGCTTCTTGACTTCACTTTTTTAAGTTTTTATGTCAGCTACTCTCCTCATTTTTCATTTGTTTAGTAGTTTAATTAAGTTTTTTACTATGAATTTAAGGTTGAAACATTTTCATCATTACTGAAAATTATACAATATTTTGTGCTTAGGTTTCTCCCTGTCTTCTACTAGCAATATCATCTACAAAGGTTATGCCGTGAGTGGGGAAATCGTTCACTTTAATTCTACAGATATTTTCCTCTGAAAATCTTCATAGGTCCTTCCACTAAAGGGTTTGGTATTTGTTCGTTAATGTTTTATAACTTCAATGGTTTCATTAACTGGTATCTTAGTGCACATGTTTGTTACATCTAAGGAAGTAAGTTTCGTGTTGTCTGCTGTATAGAGACCTCTAATATGTTATATCATATCAATTAGTTTCCTTCTTGTAGATTGTTTATGATAAATAAAGTTTTAAGTAAGAATTTAATGTTTTGCTTAATCAGTATGTAGGGTTAATCACACATTTTACTATTGGTCTGATACAATTTTTTTTCTTTACAAATTTCTGGTTGCAAAATCAGTTTCGATGCAGATGTATTCAATACGGCGCAAAGTATTTTTTCTCTTTTGTGATGTAAAAATTCAGTTTTATTAAGAGTTTAATAAGGGCTTGGGATCGACTAGATGGATCTTTTTTGTACACAAATGATTTTATTTTCTTGATGCACTTCAAGATTTTATATATGCAGTCTGTCATGGCATGATTACTACCACATTCCCTTTTGTTAGTTTCCGGTTCATAGAATCACTTAGTTGACTATATATCTTCTCGTTGTAGGCTTCCTTTATCAAAAGGACCGTAGAATTGCCCTTATCAGCAGGGAGTACGACGGTGACAATATCTCCAAGGAAATTGCAAAGAGCAGCTCTTTCCACTGAAGAGGTGTTGCTCCGTTGCGGCGCACATTTCAGCAAGGTACGACACGATTCCCGACGAATTTCGTCTGCAGAATCGGTAAGGACCCAACGAGCCGTATATCCAGAAAGACTGCTACTCTTTTGAACGATAGTTCTTTACCTAAACAAGTTATCAAGAGGCTGAGACCACGCAATGCTGCCGAAGATTCACAAGGGTGGTGTTCCACTACGACTGACAGTGAGTAATATTGGTGCTTCTGTTTATTCGGCTGCAAAACATCTGGCCTCCTTACTCGAACCGTCTGTGGTAAGTGCTGCCACCATATACGTAATTCCAAGGATTTTATCAATCGTTTGGAGACTGTTAAGCTGAGCAGCTCGGATTTACTAGTTATCTTCGATGTGGGCTCACCTTTTACCAAAGTGCCTTTATTTGACTCGCTACATCTTATTGGTAACTTCTTCAGCGATGATTTGACGGCTTTGTTTGAACATACTCTCTCCTCAAATTATTTTTTGTTTCGTAACTAACTTTTTGAACAAACTGATGGCGTAGCCATGGGGAGTCCCTTGTCCCCTGTGGTAGTCAATCTTTCTATGGAAGACGTTGAGGAGAAAGCTCTTGAGTTCGCCGTCTTAAAGCCTACGGTTTTTTGGCGTTACGTAGATGACACTTTCGTTGTATGGCCTCATGGCAGACAAGAACTGGAAAAATTCCTTTGTTATTTAAACTCTTCGCGTGAGAACGTCAAGTTTACTATGGAGATTGAGAAAGATGGCCGGCCGGAGTGACCGTGCGGTTCTTGGCGCCACAGTCTGGAGCCGAGCGACCGCTACGGTTGCAGGTTCGAATCCTGCCTCGGGCATGGATGTGTGTGATGTCCTTAGGTTAGTTAGGTTTAAGTAGTTCTACGTTCTAGGGGACTGATGACCTCAGAAGCTAGGTCCCATAATGCTCAGAGCCATTTGAGAAAGAAGGGACTTTCCCCTTTTTAGACGTGTTAGTACGCCGTAAGAATGATGGGTCTTTGGAACATTCGGTGTACAAAAAACCCACACATACAGATCTACATCCTCAGGCGTCCAGCTGCCATGACTCCTCGCAAGCCACGGGTGTTCTCAGTGATTTAATTCGTCGGCCGCATGTAGTTTCGGATGCTGATAGCCTTCACGAAGAATTAGTGCATCTGGAGAACGTTTTTAAAGAGAATGGCAATACTTCGCGTCAAATACGGAAGGCCATGCACAATTATAATAACAAGAAGCAACGCTCTGAGGAGACTGATGAGTATAAATCAACTGCGTTCCTTCCATAAGCCGGGAACGTATCTTCTAAAATACGCAGATTGCTTAGGAAGAACAATATCAGTGTCATCTTCCATCCACCAACAAAAAGCAGAGCCTTAGTTGGATCCGTTAAATACGATTTACAATTGAGAAAGGCGGGCGTTTATAAAATCCCCTGTGAGTGTGGCGCGGCATATATAGGTCGGACGACACAAACGGTCCAGCAATGCTGTGTAGAACACGAAAGACACACCCGTCTCCAGCAACCCTTAAAATCAACAGTTGCAGAATATTGCATTTCCATGGAATATTCAATGGAATACAATAACACCAAAATTTTAGCACTGATTTCCAGCTTCTGGGACTCTGTAATTAAAGAATCCGTGGAAATGCGTCTTACTGACAATTAATGAATCGGGATAACGGCTTCCAGCTGGATAAAAATTGGAATCCAATTATTAAAATTATGCGGAATCCACATGCTCAGTCCATACTCAGCGATTAGACTGTTTTTACTTCACCACTGAGGGCAGCACACACTACTTGTCTGCCTCGCGCATGTCATATCCTAACGCATGCGCCGTAAACCGCCAGTACGATTCGCATGCGCGGAATTCGCTATAAATACCATGACTGCATCAGTGTTCTTCAGTACTTAGTCTATTCACCTGAGGATGGCCGGACGTCTCTGGACCGAAATATCGTGGCAGAACGTTGATGGGATCCGGCTGCAAATCCGGAAATTACTGGAAGCTGATAGTTCCTGTGCCTCAGGACGGTCGTTTATAATCGTATCTTGATTGAAAGAGAATTAAAGCGTCTTAACAGCTGGTTGTGTTGTCCCCATTGCTTTTTATATCTGTGGATGACTGCTTATCGAAAACTGTATTTATTGTGTTCAACATACACGTCTGATGTCGGCCTCGTTTTGCCTGGCAGAACGATGATCAGCTGCAAACAGGATTCTGGGTAACTGCAGTTTGTCTACAAAATACAGGGTTATTACAAATGATTGAAGCGATTTCACAGCTCTACAATAACTTTATTATTTGAGATATTTTCACAATGCTTTGCACACACATACAAAAACACAAAAAGTTTTTTTAGGCATTCACAAATGTTCGATATGTGCCCCTTTAGTGATGCGGCAGACATCAAGCCGATAATCAAGTTCCTCCCACACTCGGCGCAGCATGTCCCCATCAATGAGTTCGAAAGCATCGTTGATGCGAGCTCGCAGTTCTGGCACGTTTCTTGGTAGAGGAGGTTTAAACACTGAACCTTTCACATAACCCCACAGAAAGAAATCGCATGGGGTTAAGTCGGGAGAGCGTGGAGGCCATGACATGAATTGCTGATCATGATCTCCACCACGACCGATCCATCGGTTTTCCAATCTCCTGTTTAAGAAATGCCGAACATCATGATGGAAGTGTGGTGGAGCACCATCCTGTTGAAAGATGAAGTCGGCGCTGTCGGTCTCCAGTTGTGGCATGAGCCAATTTTCCAGCATGTCCAGATAGACGTGTCCTGTAACGTTTTTTTCACAGAAGAAAAAGGGGCCGTAAACTTTAAACCGCGAGATTGCAAAAAACACGTTAACTTTTGGTGAATTGCGAATTTGCTGCACGAATGCGTGAGGATTCTCTACCGCCCAGATTCGCACATTGTGTCTGTTCACTTCACCATTAAGAGAAAATGTTGCTTCATCACTGAAAACAAGTTTCGCACTGAACGCATCGTCTTCCATGAGCTGTTGCAACCGCGCCGAAAATTCAAAGCGTTTGACTTTGTCATCGGGTGTCAGGGCTTGTAGCAATTGTAAACGGTAAGGCTTCTGCTTTAGCCTTTTCCGTAAGATTTTCCAAACGGTCGGTAGTGGTACGTTTAGCTCCCTGTTTGCTTTATTCGTCGACTTCCGCGGGCTACGCGTGAAACTTGCCCGCACGCGTTCAACCGTTTCTTCGCTCACTGCAGGCCGACCCGTTGATTTCCCCTTACAGAGGCATCTAGAAGCTTTAAACTGCGCATACCATCGCTGAATGGAGGTAGCAGTTGGTGGATCTTTGTTGAACTTCGTCCTGAAGTGTCGTTGCACTGTTATGACTGACTGATGTGAGTGCATTTCAAGCACGACATACGCTTTCTCGGCTCCTGTCGCCATTTTGTCTCACTGCGCTCTCGAGCGCTCTGGCGGCAGAAACCTGAAGTGCGGCTTCAGCCGAACAAAACTTTATGAGTTTTCTACGTATCTGTAGTGTGTCGTGACCATATGTCAATGAATGGAGCTACAGTGAATTTATGAAATCGCTTCAATCATTTGTAACAGCCCTGTAGATTAGGTGTGGTAGCCTTTTCTGTACTTTGATATTTCTCAAGTGTATAGGAGCCACGCCGGATCGGACTAACAGCGACGTACAGCTTATAGAAAGTAGGATGATACATATTGCCACAGGCTGCGACAGGGTGGTCCAAAAAATATGACAGAAAGTATACTAAGTTCCTGATTTTACGTGTATTGATATAAGTATAATTCTTCCATATTGTAAAATGTATTGACATTTCAGGTGAATGCCTGATTACTGGAAATGAAGAAGAATCAATATGCAATCACTGACCTTCAAAGAACAATTATTTATCACAAGAAAAATTTATGAGAATAACCGCAGTAATGTCACCGTTCGACGGGCATGTCTGTCAGAGTTCAGAAAGAAAAGGGCACGTATGAAGTAGTTACCATGTGGTAAGTTACAGCACTCGCAAGTCGCAGTGATTCTCAAGCCATCAGATGGTCGATGTTCTGGTCCTCACCTCACACTGATTTTGATTGTTGACAGGTTGATGGCCATATCTGAATCTATCGGGAGTGTTTGGGATGCAAGAAGCAAGGCGTAGGGACGAAAAATCGACAGTCGACATCGATAACAACAGGGAGTGTATCGGTGAGTTCTTTGAGGATCTGCCAACCACATCCACTGGACATGCGTCCCAACAATGAAGCATACCCAAAACATCAGTACAGAGGCTCACGGAAGCAGTGGGTTTGCGTCCTTAAAAATGGTTCAAATGGCTCTGAGCACTATGCGACTTAACTTCTGAGGTCATCAGTCGCCTAGAACTTAGAACTAAGTAAACCTAACCAACCTAAGGACATCACACATATCCATACCCGAGGCAGGATTCGAACCTGCGACCGTAGCGGTCACGAGGTTCCAGACTGTAGCGCCTAGAACCGCTCGGCCACTCCGGCCGGCTTGCGTCCTTAGAAGATCCAACTGTGTCAGCCACACTAGAAGGGTGACACTGTGCGGCAGAGAAATTTTGCAAACCCGGACAGATTTTGCAAACGTCACGATAGAGGAACTTGAAAATGGTGCCATCAGTGAACATAAGATCTGGTTCGACGATGAAGTCCATTTTCAGCTGAATGGTTACGTGAACAAACAAAAGTGGCGCCATTGGGCTACAGCAAATCCTCATCTCAGTCTCGTGTCGCCACTGCGTCCGCAAGTAGTCACGACGTGGTGAGCCATATCGTCGAAGCGAATCATTGGTCCGATATTCATTGACGGTATGGTCACAGGAGTGAAGTATCGAGAGTTGCTGGAGCGTCACTTTGGCCCAGAAGCGAACCGTCTCAACACGACTTGACGGTACTGGTTGATGCAAGACGGGGTTCGTCCCGATAGAATTGCTGACGTCTTAAAGTGGCTTTAAACGACGTTTGGTGAGCGTCTCATAGCACTGGATGCAGAAAAATTCACGGGGCAGCAGTCAGAGTGGCACCCATACAGTCCGGATCTCAACCCGTGCCACTTCTTCTTATGGCGATACATCAAAAATGTAGAGGAATCCCCCTGAGCCATGCGTGGCTCGTGTTCCCGCCATCATGTATTTTACACCCTGTTTTTAACATACTTCCACCTCACAACGTTAATTTAAGTTACTTCTGTCACTGAGTTGCTGCTTTGCCTAACCGTGATCGGCGCTAGCAGCGCGTATCGATATATCCCCTCTCGTAGTATCTTTGCTCGACTGCTATTACTTCCCGATCATTGTCTGTCGTAGGAGAGTTCGGGTTGCGAGTTCGGGCTGCCAGTCAGTTGGAACGCGTCTGGAGCGCAGTCCGGACCTGCCAGTCAGGGAGTTGCAATGCGGCACTAGTGCAGTCGGGTTGGAGTAGCAGTGAGGTCTGCGTCGACATGGCTCGCCTGACCATTGCCGCCACGCATCACTTGGGCCGGCCCACGGTCTTGGTGGATCGTCGGTCGGTGGCCCTACTGGACGACGCGTTTTGGCTCGCCGGTCATTCATGAGTCAGCTGTGTGTGTGTGCATCGACTCCCGATTTGTCTTCGTATGTGCTTAGTTAATGTTGGCTATCGTTCAGGTCTTCGTGCAAGTGTTTGGTTGTGGGTGTCGTTGGCGTTATTTCCACTGATGACTATTTTAGATGTTGTTGCCATTCTGAGAGGAGTGGGTCGGTTGGTGCGGATCAGGGGGGATATCTCCGTGCGGCGCGGTTGACTCGGTCCGCTGCCGGTCCCTGTGCAGTGTCGGAGCGTGTGTGGAGCTGACCGATCGCTAGGGGCTTCGTGGCTCACCGACCCAGGACGTCAACTCTGAGTGGTGTGTTAAGTACCCAAGCCATGTCCATTCATGTTGTGTGGTTCGCTGTTGGGGAGGTTTTCCTGTGAGCAACACAGAGTCTTCGTAATGCTGAAATTTAGCGGCCATCCGGTGAAATTAACTATGTTGGTTGACTACAATTCAAGTGCACCAGCGGAATTTTCTGCCTTGTGGCCGTTAGTGTTCCGGTTACCTGTCCTGGCCAATAACGTAATTTCAGGCAGTGTCCTTTCCTCACCTGTTGTCGCTGTCCGACACGGTGTGTAGTTTTGACAGCTTGTGCATAATTACGTCTGTAACATTTTGGTATTGAGTTCTCACGTACCGATTGGTGGCAAGCAAGTCGTTTTGTCGGTCGGTCCGTGGCTGTGCCTTGGTCCTTGGCTGGGCTACCAACGGATCAAGTGTAATTGGGCTCAGTACCTCTCTCACCTATGTGAACGAGGGCAGACCGACCCCCTGGAGGCTGGAGGCTTCTGAGTGCTGTTGTCTTTACTGTCTTTCTCTCGGGTGTTTAATTGTCTGTTTATAATCTATCATAGCCAATGATTTAAAAAATTCATCGTTTTACTGTATTTTATCTCAATTAAAGGCCTTCAGCTGCGTATAAGCAAGTTTGAATTCCGGCAAGTGGATATTTGCTGAAAGGTTATTGTCGTTGTGTTGTCTTTTCTTTTAGTGGGTTTCAAGCACCTAAAACTTAAGACTTATGGTTATACTTTTATTTTAATTTTGAAAAATTAATTTTGGGCCTTCAGCCACTTAAAACCTTATTCTTAAAGTTACCCTTTAAGCAAAAACATTGCGGCTTTCTGCCTTTGAGAGGTTTTGGTAATTTATTTTAAAATCTTGAAAATTTTGTTGTGGGCCTTCAGCCGTTTGTATTACACCTTATTTGTAATTGTAACTGTGTGTCTTTAGTCACAATTACCGTGTTAATTTTTTAAGATTTCTTGTTTGGAGTCCTTCAGCCGTGAAACATTTGGAGTTTGATGTGTTATTAAATTACAATAATTTGCAATTTTAAGGTGAAACTGACCCCAACTTTATTTGGCCCTTTCCACAATCCTAATCACCTGTTCCGCCCAGCACCGGGATTAGCGGGCGTCTCACCCTCTAAGTCACTGCAGGCCATCTGAATTGGTGCTCTTGAATCCGTCACACTCCAGTGTATTATGACAGTTTTGGAACCGGCTGTGCACCACCGTAGCTGTGGACGGTAGATGTTTCGAGCATCTTGTACATTAAATGTCGTTCGTATCTGTATTCAGTAAAATAGCGTTCATGTTCTTGCTTGTTGTCCTTTCTCCACAACGATCGCTTACTTTCTATCATGCTTTTTGGACCACCCTGCCCTTTAACTGGCTAGACGCTAGAGAATTTGTGGTAAGTTCCTATGGAACCAAACTGCTAAGGTCATCTGTCCCTAGGCTTACACACTACTTAGTTCAAAATGGTTCAAATGGCTCTAAGGACTATGGGACTTAAAATCTGAGGTCATCAGTCCCCTAAGAACTACTTAAACCTAACTAACCTAAGGATATCACACACATCCATGCCCGAGACAGGACGTGAAACTCCGACGGGAGGAGTCGCACGAACCGTGGCAAGGCGCCTCAAACCGCACAGCTACCCTAGTGGCTGCGGCTAGAGCGGTGATTTCCAACTTGGGGGAAATTACCTCCTGAGAGGTAAAATGAAATTTTCTTAGGGCAGTTACATAACTAAATTATTTTCAAAAGGTCATTACTATTATCACAATTTTCTAAGATTCTAATACCGATTATATAAGTTATCAATGATTTTTTTTATCAATTAGTAGCATTAATGGGGTGGAGGGAACAGATTCCTCGCATAGTTCATCCACTACACACGTAAGTCATGCTTTGTCCCGTACGTCGCTGATGATAAAAGTGCGACATATACGTAACAAATGTTAAATATCTCAAGAAAATGTCCTCTCCAAGTTGTAGACACTACCTGCAGTAGTCCAGAAATTAATTTATTACTCGCTTCGAAACAGATAAACGAATTAATTGACAGCACGACACACAGCAGTAACTATATAAGGCCTGCTACAGTGCTGTACACAGATTTACTGATATTGTTGCTAGAGTGGTTAGACACAAAGCATTAACAGCCTGAAGTCGTACAATTTCTACCAGTTCAGAGGTGAGGAGTGCAGTAGTGAAGTGATTTACGAACAGTAAGTATAGTGCACAGATCTAAACTTGATTGATTTCAAATGGGGTCGGAACGTGCAGGTCAGGCAAGTGCTGCAGTGAAGATGATGTTCGGGTTGTGGGTCGCGGTAATCAGCGCCTGTACAAAGTCCCCATTTTTACACAGTCCAAATTTTTAGACAATCCAATCTAGCCACTGCCACGAATGTTGATGATAAAATGATGAGGATAGCACAAACACCCAGTTCCCGGGCATAGAAAACCCCCAACCCGGCCGGGTATCGAACCCGCGACGCCTTGATCGAGGGACAGAAACGTTACCCACTAGACCACCAGCTGCGGACAAAGTTCCCCAATGGAGGGGAGCAATGCAGGGGAAGCACGTATTATAACAAGCGTCTGCTCTCGCTGTAGATAGTCAGCTTTCTTTTCTGGGAAGGAATTGTGGGTTGCACTTCCTTCGTCATTCATTGTATGACACACACACAAACACAAACTAAATATCATTCGTCTTTCATCATTTTAAAAATGAAAGTCTTCCGAGAAAAGTGTTTCATTCTAGTATTTAATTAAGTGTTAAAGTTGGTGATAATGTGGGGAAAAGGGGGGGGGCAACAGATGGTGGGGGGAGGGGGCAGGCCTACTAGCTAGTGTCTGATTGCACTCAGAGGTAATGGTTTAAGAAAAGTTGGGAACCACTGCACTAGAGGATGTAACAGAAATGTTGGAAACTCATGATTGGAAAAACTTCGACGAAATGCATCATAAATTTCTCGAGAATCGTTCAGATAATAACACGAACCTCGCACAGATCGTACTAAAGTTAGGCAAATAGCAGCTCGCACCAAGGCGTTCGGGCAGCCTTTCTTCCCACGCTCCGTTGTAACGGAAGCGAGCCGTGATGTGAAGTACCATAAAAATTATCCTCTGCCACCCATTTTACGTGATTAAAGGTGCAGATGAGTATGACAAACGAGTAACGCACTTTTAATACGGCTATGACGTCACTCAGCGCTTCGCTGCCCGGCGGTGCAGAATTTTTAATGTCAAAGTTAAGCCGCGAGCGCCTCTGGCGGGGAGAAGGCGCTTTGCTGCAGCTATCCGCAAAGTGGATGGAGTGCACCCGTCATCCACGGTTCCCCCGGGGCCGTGCTGCTGCTGCATATTTTAATTTAAGGCAAGCCGCTACTGCGCAGTCGCAGCAGCCAGTGTCAGAAGCCGTCTAATATGTGACGTCACAACGTCGCCCTTTCGCATATTTCGCCCGCTCAGCTTGAAACATCCATCCCACATTCCTCTGCTTTCTTTGATCTCCAGCACTGTGTTTCATTGTGTCTTTAATGGAACCTCATGCTCAGAAAGGGGTTTCCGAGCTATGTCAAGACTTAACGAGCGCTGTTAAATGCACAATACACATTTATCATTTACTCTGCGTTACTCAGGTCTATACGAAATGGGGTCCTATAGTCACAACATAGACCAGTTGCGTCGAAAATTTACACATAAATTACACAAGTCTGAGGATTAAAAAGAAGGGAAAGCATTCCAGAAGGGCTAGAGTAAATTACGCAGAACACGAACAGAATCAGGCCCAATCATTAACTCTAAGTATGATCCGGATCTGCATCAGAAACAGTTATATTTACCATAATCTCGTCGAAAAAGAACATTAATGTAATTTTCAGCTGTTCTTCTGCACTTCAAATATTTGGTCTTGACCTGTTCCGGTGCCCATCTCTTTCTTTGCTTTGCAGACTTCTTCAGCCTACCGGATTTTAATTTCTGACTTCTGTTGCGATGGCAGTCGCCGAACGTGATAAAGCTTGTGCAATTGACAGTTATCCCTGGGTGTACACGTACATAAAAACACATTTACTTCGCTCTCAGCGCATACATTTACAGCTCTCAGTGCATTCAGCATAAACCAGTTTAGTAATCAAGGCGGGACGAAAACTCCAAGAAACAGAATCAAATGATCACTTTAAATGAGAATCTCTGATCTTTCTGATGCTAACTTCAATTGGTAAAATGAAGTCAACTTGTCTGCAAGTCCAATTAATGTAATTTAATTAATCATTTGTTTCGTAAGTTTAATGGAAAGTTAACTGTTCACTTGGGGACTAAACTCAAATAGTACAGGTTACTTTACCACTTGGAGGCTACATCCAGCTAGAAGATTAACTGTTCGTTTCGAGGGTAAGTCCAAAGAATACAAGTTACATTACCACTTGTGGACTAAGTCCAAGTAGAAAGTCTGAGGTTCACTTGGTGACTAAGTCCAACGAGGCAGCGATTGATGGTGAAAGCGATGGCTTCACACTGGTGATCGCTCGGCTGCTGCAATGAACAACTACGAAACTAAACTAACAGTTAATCTTCTAGTTAGACGGAGCCTCCAAGTGATATTATTTAGATTTAGTCCCCAGGTAAACAATTAACTTTCAGCTAAACTTGGCCTACAAATGATTAATTAACCTACTTCGCTGAAGTAGGGAGTATCTTGGACTGACTCCGCAACTGCAATGGCTACCTAGGTACTCCGCAGCCTCTCAGGTACTCGCTGTGAGGAAGGACAGCCATCCTAATCCCAGGTAGACACATGACCGACATGCAGAAATAGTCCGGTGGCTATAGTGCCACAGGTGGTGATGTTGGCGCCGCAGGTTCGTATAGAACCTTCCACAACCGCGCCGTAAAACAGGTTCATATTTTCTTGAGATTGACGTAAGCTTCTTCGACAACCCATCAAGCGTGGCTGTGTTGCAGTGAAGTCGAGGTCCTATGGTATAGTATATTCCAGTGTTCATTCTGTTGAGATTTACACTCCATTTTCTTCTCTTGCCTTCAATTTTGTTTCTTAGATTAAATACGTTTATTTGTCGCTGTTTCTTAGTCTGTGTACTCTGGTACAGCCTCTCACAGCTCTTAGAAAATTTCTTTTCACATGCCTCGAACTTACTGTCTTGTCATGTGTAAATGAGCCATCAGGCACTGCTGTAGAGTAACATGGGAACGGACATTACTCTACAGAGCTTCCTTTGTATTATTCTTTGTGTCATGTTTCTAAAGTGGTAGTTTACTGTTCCACATATGTCTCCAAATTTGCTACTGTTTAATCTATATCTTTGTCACACCAGTATGTGATATCATATGGCTGACCTACTCTGCTGCTTACTGTTCACTACAATTTTTGTTGTTATTGGATCCGGTCGTATCAAAGCAACTATTTTAGTTTTCTTTGTGGGTTTAGTCATACTGTAGTCTTCGGCTATTTTGTTTCGAACGTAAATTCCGTTTTGCAAGTCACTCTTTTTGAAGGAAGAGAGCACCACTCACAGTCAGGCATCAGGCCTGTACCGACTGGCCAATTGCTGCCTACAAGACAGTATGAGGAGAGATCTATGATATTGGGACATGTGACCAATGTCTCGCTAATCCCTCCAGCCAATATTACCAGTAGATGAATCTACACTCCTGGAAATTGAAATAAGAACACCGTGAATTCATTGTCCCAGGAAGGGGAAACTTTATTGACACATTCCTGGGGTCAGATACATCACATGATCACACTGACAGAACCACAGGCACATAGACACAGGCAACAGAGCATGCACAATGTCGGCACTAGTGCAGTGTATATCCACCTTTCGCAGCAATGCAGGCTGCTATTCTCCCATGGAGACGATCGTAGAGATGCTGGATGTAGTCCTGTGGAACAGCTTGCCATGCCATTTCCACCTGGCGCCTCAGTTGGACCAGCGTTCGTGCTGGACGTGCAGACCGCGTGAGACGACGCTTCATCCAGTCCCAAACATGCTCAATGGGGGACAGATCCGGAGATCTTGCTGGCCAGGGTAGTTGACTTACACCTTCTAGAGCACGTTGGGTGGCACGGGATACATGCGGACGTGCATTGTCCTGTTGGAACAGGAAGTTCCCTTGCCGGTCTATGAATGGTAGAACGATGGGTTCGATGACGGTTTGGATGTACCGTGCACTATTCAGTGTCCCCTCGACGATCACCAGTGGTGTACGGCCAGTGTAGGAGATCGCTCCCCACACCATGATGCCGGGTGTTGGCCCTGTGTGCCTCGGTCGTATGCAGTCCAGATTGTGGCGCTCACCTGCACGGCGCCAAACACGCATACGACCATCATTGGCACCAAGGCAGAAGCGACTCTCATCGCTGAAGACGACATGTCTCCATTCGTCCCTCCATTCACGCCTGTCGCGACACCACTGGAGGCGGGCTGCACGATGTTGGGGCGTGAGCGGAAGACGGCCTAACGGTGTGCGGGACCGTAGCCCAGCTTCATGGAAACGGTTGCGAATGGTCCTCGCCGATACCCCAGGAGCAACAGTGTCCCTAATTTGCTGGGAAGTGGCGGTGCGGTCCCCTACGGCACTGCGTAGGATCCTACGGTCTTGGCGTGCATCCGTGCGTCGCTGCGGTCCGGTCCCAGGTCGACGGGCACGTGCACCTTCCGCCGACCACTGGCGACAACATCGATGTACTGTGGAGACCTCACGCCCCACGTGTTGAGCAATTCGGCGGTACGTCCACCCGGCCTCCCGCATGCCCACTATAGCCCTCGCTCAAAGTCCGTCAACTGTACATACGGTTCACGTCCACGCTGTCGCGGCATGCTACCAGTGTTAAAGACTGCGATGGAGCTCCGTATGCCACGGCAAACTGGCTGACACTGACGGCGGCGGTGCACAAATGCTGCGCAGCTAGCGCCATTCGACGGCTGTGTTGCAGTGAAGTCTAAGTCCTATGGCATAGTATCTTCCAGTGTTCATTCTGTTGAGATTTTCATTCCATTTTCTTCTTTTGTTTTCAATTTTGTTTCTTAGATTATATTTGTTTATTTGCTCTCTAATGTCGCTGTTTCTTAATCTGTCTCCTCTGGTACAGCCTCACACAGCCCTTAGAAAATTTCTTTTCACATGCCTCGAACTTACTGCCTTGTCATGCGTAAATGAGCCATCAATCACTGATGTAGAGTAATATGGGAATGGCCATTACTTTACAGAACTTCCTTTGTATTATTCTTTGTGTCATGTTTCTAACGTGGTAGTTTATTGTTCCACATATGTCGCCAAATTTGCTACTGTCTAATCTATATCTTTGTCATACCATAATGTGATATCATATCATAGATAATTATAATGGCTGACTGCTCTGCTGCTTATTGTTCACAACAATTTTTGTTGTTATGGGATCCGGTCGTATCAAAGCAATTATTTTAGTTTTCTTTGTGGGCTTAGACATACTGTAGTCTTTCACTGTTTTGTTTAGAATATAAATTCCGTTTTGCAGGTCACTCTTTTTGAAGGAAGAGAGCACCACTCACAGTTAGGCATCAGGCCTGTACCGACTGGCCGCTTGTTGCCTACAAGGCAGTATGAGGAGAGATCTGTGATATTGGGACATGTGACTAGCGTCTCGCCAGTCCCTCCAGCCAATATTACCAGTAGATGAATCTAGATAATGCCATGCTTCTTTATTCGACAAGCTCTTCATTTGGCCTCACAAAAGCTGAGACGACCTCATACCAGTCTTCCCAACATCAAATAAAGTATCAGGACGTGCTGGGAATCGAACCAAGCCTTTCGATGAGGGGGGCAGCGATGCTAACCACTTGGCTTTCCACGTTGGGTTCTTGAAATCGTCTGCTTGTACACTGAAGAGCCAAAGAAACTGGTACACCTGTCTAATATCGTGTAGGGCACCCACGATGACGCAGAAGTGTCGCAACACGACGTGGCATGGACTCGACTAATGTCTGAAGTAGTGCTGGAGGCAACTGACACCACGAATCCTGCAGGGCTGTACATAAATCCGTAAGAGTACTTCATCGCTACCTCCGAGATGTTGTGTCCCATAGCTAGTGCGCCGACTGTAACACCGTATTGGAATTCACTTAAATCTTGATTACCTGCCATTGTAGCAGCAGTATCCTATCTAAGAGCTGCGCCAGACACTTGTTGTCTTATATCGGCGTTGCCGACAGCAGCGCCGTATTCTGCCTGTTTACGTATCTTTGTATTTGAATACGCATGCCTATTCCACTTTCTCTGGCGCTTCAGTGTAAGGCCGACCGTGGTAACCGAGCGGTTCTAGGCGCTTGAGTCCGGAACCGCGCGACTGCTACGGTCGCAGGTTCGAATCCTGCCTCGGGCATGGATGTGTGTTATGTCCTTAGGTTAGTTAGGTTTAAGTAGTTCTAAGTTCTAGGGGACTGATGACCTCAGATGTCAAGTCCCATTGTGCTCAGGGCCATTTGAACCTTTAGTGTAAAAAACAGTTCAGAATAATCTCTTTATCTGTTATGCTTCTCCATCATTATATGACAAAATGGTTCAAATGGCTCTGAGCACTATGCGACTTAACTTCTGAGGTCATCAGTCGCCTAGAACTTAGAACTAATTAAACCTAACTAACCTAAGGACATCACACACATCCAAGCCCGAGGCAGGATTCGAACCTACGACCGTAGCTGTCCCGCGGTTCCGGACTGAGCATTATATGACACATAGATTAGGAGATATGACATCATAAACAATGAAATGCATGAAAAACTGTCGCATTGTGCATGCGTTTAAATTTAGTACTTCTTTCCTATTAACACTATTCGCAACATATTTTGCAGACACCTGTAGTATCAACATATTCCGTGAATACACCTACGCAGATCAGGAGATATAATGTCATAAACACTTAAATGCGTCAAAAACTGCCGCATCATGCATGGAGTTTAAATTTAGCATTTCTTTGCTACTAACTCTATTCGCAACATATTTCGTTGACAGTATCCAAACACAACGCTGGCTGTACATACTCAAATATATCATCGTACAACACATAGTTCATGAGATGTGACATCAATAAACAGTGAGTTGCGTGAAAAAATGTCGCATCATGCTTGAAGTTTTAATACATTTATTCTTTCCTATTAAGACACAATCGAATCAACTGAACGAAATTCCTGACACTTGGCATCGCTTTTGACAGCTTTAGCGGCTAGTTTCACTGTTCTACTTCTTTCCATAGATGTTCACGACAGTAGCACGTGAATATTCAACCAGCTTCGCCGTTTTCGAGATACTCGTTCATAGTATTTACATAATAATAACCTGCCGTTTGTCAAATTCGCTTATTCAATGATTTTCCCCATATACAGCCGACATCTTCGCTAGGGTGATCCCCTGTCCGTGTCTGCCCCGCTTACACTCTTATGCTATCGCGTCACGTGGCCGCAACGCCACCAGGTGGCATCCAACTTCGTGGCGGGCAGTGGTCATAATGTGTTGGCCTATTAGTGTATAAAGTTTCTTTTCTAATACAAACTTGGAAAAATCAGTACCCATGCAATGCCAAGCTTGTCAGCTAATATACAGGGTGGTCCTATGATTGTTACTGGGCCAAATATCTCACGAAATAAGCGTCAAACGAAAAAACTACAAAGAACGGAACTTGCCTACCTTGAAGGGGGAAACCAGATGGCGCTATGGTTGGCCGCTAGATGGCGCTGCCATAGGTCAAACAGATATCAACTGCGATTTTTTAAATAGGAACCCCCATTTTAATTACATATTTGCGTAGTACTTAAAGAAATATGAATATTGTAGTTGGGCCACTTTTTTCCCTTTGTGATAGATCGCGCTGTAATAGTCACAAACGTATGAGTACATGGTATCACGTAACATTCCGCCAGTGCGAACGGTATTTGCTTCGTGATACATTACCCGTGTTAAAATGGACCGTTCACCAATTGCGGAAAAGGTCGATATCGTGTTGATGTATGGCTATTGTGATCAAAAGCCCATCAGGCGTGTGCTATGTATGCTGCTATGTATCCTGGACGACATCATCCAAGTGACCGGACCGTTTGCCGGATAGTTACGTTATTTAAGGAAACAAGAAGTGTTCAGCCACATGTGAAACGTCAAGCACGACCTGCAACAAATGGTGGAAATGGCTCTGAGCACTATGGGACTTAACTTCTGAGGTCATCAGTCCCCTAGAACGTAGAACTACTTAAGCCTAACTAACCTAAGGACATCACACACATCCATGCCCGAGGCAGGATTCGAACCTGCGACCGTAGTGGTCACGCGGTTCTAGACTGTAGCGCCTAGAACCGCTCCGCCACCCTGGCCGGCGCCTACAACAAAGGATGATGCCCAAGTAGGTGTTTTACCTGCTGTCGCGGCTAATCCGCACATCAGTAGCAGACTAATTGCGCGAGGATCGGGAATCTCAAAAACGTCGGTGTTGAGAATGCTACATCAACATCGACTGCACGCCTACCATATTTTTATGCACCAGGAATTGCATGGCGATGACTTTAAACGTCATGTACAGTTCTGCCACTGGGCACAAGAGAAATTACGGGACGATGACAAATTTTTGCACGGGTTCTATTTAGCGACGAAGCGTCATTCACCAACAGCGGTAACGTAAACCGGCATAATATGCACTATTGGGCAACGGAAAATCCACGATGGCTGCGACAAGTGGAACATCAGCGACCTTGGCGGGTTAATGTATGGGGCGGGATTATAGGAGGAAGGATAATTGGTCCCCATTTTATCGATGGCATTTTAAATGGTGCAATGCATGCTGATTTCCTATGTAATGTTCTACCGATGTTACTACAAGATGTTTCACTGCATGACAGAATGGCGATGTACTTCCAACACGATGGATGTCCGGCACATAGCTCGCGTGCGGTTGAAGCGGTATGGATTACAAATTTCATGACAGGTGGACTGGTCGTCGAAGCACCATACCGTGGCCCGCACCTTCACCGGATCTGACGTCCCCGGATTTCTTTCTGTGGGGAAAGGTGAAGGATATTTGCTATCGTGATCGACCGTCAATGCCTGACAACATGCGTCAGCGCATTGTCAATGTATGTGAGAACATTACGGAAGGCGAACTACTCGCTGTTGAGAGGAATGTCGTTACACGTATTACCAAATGCATTGAGGTTGACGGCCATAATTTTGAGCATTTATTGCAATAATGTCCTATTTACAGGTAATCACGTCGTAACAGCATGCGTTCTCAGAAATGATGAGTTCACAAAGGTACATGTATCACACTGGAACAACCGAAATAAAATGTTCAAACGCACATACGTTCTGTATTTTAATTTAAAAAACCTACCTGTTACCAACTGTTCGTCTAAAATTGTGAGTCATATGTTTATGACTATTACAGCGCCATCTATCACAAAGGGAAAAAGTGGTCCAACTAAAACATTCATATTTCTTGACGTACTACACGAATATGTAATAAAAATGGGGGTTTCTATTTTAAAAAACGAAGTTGATATCCGTTGGGCCTATGGCAGCGCCATCTAGCGGGCCAACCATAGCGCCATCTGGTTTCCCCCTTCAAGGTAGACAACTTTCGTTCTTTGCAGTTTTTTTCGTTTGACGCTTATTTCGTGAGATACTTGGCACGGTCACAATAAATGGACCACTCTGTATAGTGGACGAAATGCTACACTCCTGTCTGTCACACCAGCACCCTCTTCCCCCACATCCCCCATTTTTCAATCCCGTTAGTGACAAAAGGGGCTGCTAGCTCTCCGTTCTATCGGCGCTAGCAAAGTCATACTCCACAAATGATGAGGGAAAATGATCACGATTCACTCAAGAAATACAAACTATCAATGGCACGCGCATTTATCGACAAACAAGGCAAAAAACCATGTGATATAAGACTCAAAATATCCTCAGGTGCATCATATGTGGTACCAAGACATATCACGAGTGATTAACGGTCGCAAATGAATAAACTGTTACCTGTTCACCCACATGAATGCATGGTCGAGCGACTGAGTAAATTTGGATGAATGTTATTACATACTGCATTAATACACTGCACTATAGTTGCTAATTCAGGACGTTACCATCACCCCACCGCTGACAGATGCAGAAAAGAGACCAGAATGAAAACCTATCCGCCTGGACCTCTATTACACTTGAAAAACTGGCCCAAGGATTGCTTTGTTGCGGCATGGCTTCCAGTCATAAAGTTTCTTAGCGAAGCCACAACTGATGATTAGAAACACGAAGAAACATCTTTATTAAAATTTATATGTAATTGATCAAAGGACATTGATAGATCAGGAAGTCGAACAGACTCCTTTTAGACTTAAGTAAAGTTATGGCACAAGGAAGAATAACCACTCCTGAAGTGCCTAAGATACAAACTAAAATGGACGCGCTATGGGAAGAAAAATAGTAACACTCAGGGACAGTACTGCCATTATATCGCCATTAGCGTTTTGATGTCTTCTGCTTGTTGAAGATTTCGACATAAAACTCCACGCATTATACTGATTAGCCTTACAAATAGGGTTCTTTCTGGAGATTTTCTAATGACATCTACGCACCTTCGGCTATGTCGTCGTCCTGGTCTTTTATTATCTTTTGGAATGCAGTAAAGAACTTTATTGGCTCATCTACCATCCATCCATCCACCTACATATCCTGCCAGCTCTAATGTGCTCTAACCATTTTCCTCCCTGTTCCACCGCCTTTTTTCCTTCCACTCCTAGTAGTTGCCGACAAGCATCTCTGCACTGCTCAACCACAAGCATTCAGTTTTCGTATTAAAAGTCCATATCTCACTCACCATAGATCAAATTTGGCACTATGAACTCATTGGAAACTTCCGTTTCAAACAAATACGGAATTTAGTTTCGCTACCTCTCTATAGATTATAAAAAAACACTTGAGATTATTTTTACTTTTCTGTTTGTTTCCGTTGCTGTCCATCCAGTTGTTGTCTACAACTGATCCAATCAAAATGTAGATTTTCTAGTCAAAAAGGACACGAAAATTAAACAGACTGGAAAAAATACCAGACTGTATTTTGCTATGAAACAGCCTGCTAACAACATACTCCAAGAAAAATTAAACCGATTCAATAAAATATCATGTGAGGCAAAGTTCCGGAACCTCAAGACGCCTCAGTAGTTCCTGACGGACCAAGATAGAAAGCAGCATCGATACCCCGCTTGACTACCGGACATGACTGTTTGCCCGCCCACCTCTCTATGCTGTTCCTGTAGTCCCCAGAATGTGTTCTGTGCCGCAAGACTGGTTCAGTCATGAAAGAAGAATATTTAAAGGACTGTTCCGCATTAAGGTAGTGTTATTCGCGCTTAAAAATATTTATTGGAAAGTAAGAAGGTTAATGATGAGAATTCAAGCGCCAAAACATTAAGATAATAAAAACAATACTTTGTTAAATTCAGGGTCGTTTACCCGTTAAGCAGGAGCAATATGTAGACCTCACACAACAGAACCAAATGGAAGAACGCCTGAGAGACTTGGAGGGAGTAGATATGGCTACAGCCCAACTCCAAACATTGTTGCAAAGAGCTTGGCGCTACACTCCATAAGGCGAAAGAGGGGTCTCTTACACTTTATCTTTGTGTATACTGCGCAAGTAACCTTACGACGAGCTCCAGTGATTGCTTCAGTACCACCATCATTTCACGAGGAAGGAAGAATTATGTTCGCCGAATACTCCTGAAACGTATGCCTGTGCATTTGAGTAATAAAACTGTCCGTGATTCCCAACGCCTCTCCTGTATTGTCTGCCACTGGATTTTAATGAGCGTCTCCATGATCTAAGCGAACCCAAGCCGCAGTGCGCCTCTCTTATGCACCTTCTCCAACTCCGCTAGTAATCCTATCTATTGATGATCAGAGACTGGCGAGTAATACTTAAGAATAGATCGAATGATGTTGTACACTGAAGAGCCAAAGAAACTGGTACACCTGCCTAACATCGTGTAGCGCCCCTGCGAGCACGCAACATGACGTGCCATGGACTCGACTCATGTGTGAAGTAGTGCTGGAGGGAATAGAAGCAACGAATTCTGCAGGGCTGTCCACAAATCCGTAAGAGTACGAGGGGGAGGACATCACTTCAAACAGCAAGGCAACCCAGGTATGTACAATAATATTCATGTCTAGGAAGTTTGGTGGTCAGCGGAAGTGTTTAAACTCAGAGGAGTGTTCCTGGAGCCACTCTGTAGCAATTGTGGACGTGAGGGGTGCCGCATTCTCCTGCAGGAATTGCCCAAGTCCGTCGGAATGCGCAATGGACATGAATAGATGCAGATGATGAGACGGGATACTTACATGCGTGTCACCTGTCAGAGTCGTGCCTAGACATATCAGGGATCCCATATCACCCCAACTGCACCCGTCCCACACCATTACAGAGCCTCCACCACCTTGAACAGTTCCCTGCTGACATCCGCTCCATACAATTTGAAACGGGACTCGTCCGATCAGGCAACATTTTTCCATTCATCAACATTCGAGCGCCGGTGTTGACAGGCCCAGGCGAGGCGTAAAGCTTCGTGCCTTGCAGTCATCAAGGGTACACGCATGGGCCTTCGTCTCCGAAATCCCATATGGGTGATCCTTCGCTGAATGGTTCGGACGTGGCACTTGTTGATGGCCCAGCATTGAAATCTGCAGCAATTTGCGGAGGATTTCCACTTCTGTCACGTTGAACGATTGTCTTCGGTCGTCGTTGGTCCCGTTCTTGCACGATCTTTTTCTGGTAGCAGCGACGTCGTAGATTTGATGCTTTACCGGATTCGTGATATTCGTGATACACTCTTGAAATGGTCGTACGGGAAAATCCCCACTTCATCACTACCTCTGAGATGCTGTGCCCTATCTCTCGTACACCGACTACAACACCTGAAATCTTGATAACCTGCCATTGTAGTAGCGGTGACCGATCTAAAAACTGCGACAGACACTTGTTGTCTTACATACACTATGTGATCAAAAATATCTGGACACCCCCAAAGCCGGCCGGTGTGGCCGAGCGGTTCTACGCGCTTCAGTCTGGAACCGCGCGACCGCTACGGTCGCAGGTTCGAATAACTCCTCAGGCATGGATGTGTGTGATGTCCTTAGGTTGGTTAGATTTAAGTAGTTGTAAGTTCTACGGGACTGATGATCTCAGGATGTTAAGTCCCATAGTGCTCAGAGCCATTTGGACCATTTTGAACACTAGTTGTAAGTTCTACGGGACTGATGATCTCAGGATGTTAAGTCCCATAGTGCTCAGAGCCATTTGGACCATTTTGAACACAACCAAAAACATACGTTATTCATATAGGGTGCATTGTGCTGCCACCTAGCCGGCCGCGGTGGCCGAGCGATTCTAGGCACTTCAGTCCGGAACCGCGCTGCTGCTGTGGTCGTAGGTTCGAATCGTGCCTCAGGCATATATGTGTGATGTCTTCAAGTTAGTTAGGTCTAAGTAGTTCTAAGTCTAAGGGACTGATGACCTCAGATTTTAAATCCCAGAACCACTTGAACCAAGCTGCCACCCACTGTCAGGTACTCCATATCAGCGACCTCAGTAGTCATTGTCGTGAGAGAGCAGAATGGGGCGCTTCGCGGAACTCACAGACTTCCAGTGTGATCAGGTGATTGGGTGTCACTTGTGTCATACGTCTGTACGCGAGAATTCCACACTCCTAAACATCCCTAGATACACTGTTTCCTATGTGATAGTGAGTTGGAAGCGTGAAGGGACACGTACAGCACAAAAGCGTACAGGCCGACCTCGTCTGATGACTGACAGGGGCCACCGACAGTTGAAGAAGGTCGTAATGTTTAATAGGGAGACATCTAACCAGACCGTCACACAGGAATTCCAAACTGCATCAGGATCCACTGCAGGTATTATGACAGTTTAGCGGGAGGCAAGAAAACTTGGATCTCATGGTCGAGCGGCTGCTCATAAGCCGCATATTACACTGGTAAATGCCAAACGACGCGTCGCTTGGTATAAGGAGCGTAAACATTGGACGACTGAACAGTGGAAGAACGTAGTGTGGAGTGACAAATCACGGTACACAATGTGGCTATCCGATGTCAGGTGTGGGTATTGCGAATGCCCGGCGAACGTCATCTGCCAGCGTGTGTAGTGCCAACAGTAAAATTCGGAGGCGGTGGTGTTATGGTGTGGTTTTTCACGGAGAGAGCTTGCACCCCTTGTTTTGCGTGGCACTATCACAGCACAGGCCCTACATTGATGTTTTAAGCACCTTCTTGCATCCTGCATCTTTCAACACAATCGAGCACCTGTTCATAATGCACGGCCTGTGGCGGAGTGGTTACACGACAATAACATTCCTGTAATGGACTGGCCTGCACAGAATCCTGACATGAATCCTACAGAACACCTTTGGGATGTTTTGGAACGCCGACTTCGTGCCAGGCCTCACCGACCAATATCGATACCTCTCCTCAATGCAGCACTCCGTGAAGAATGGGTGCCATTCCCCAAGAAACCTTCCAGCACCTGAATGATCGTCTGCCTGCGAGAGTGGAAGCTGTCATCAAGGCTAAGGGTGGGCCAACACCATATTGAATTCTAGGATTACCGAGGAGGGCGCCACTAACTTGTAAGTCATTTTTATAGTGTAGGCATTGCCGACCGCAGCGCCGCATTATGCGTCTTTATATATCTCTGTATTTGAATACGCATGTCTATACCAGTTTATTTGACCCTTCAGTGTACAATCGCCCAGCCATAACTGTGGTTTCTTTGATTGCTCTGGGAGATCGGTCATCTGAACAACAGTAAATGAAATATTAGTTGACTGTGTTACATGAATGACAAAGAGATTTACTTAACTTGACACAGTCTTTTGCCACGGAAGTGTTTGATAATTTGTAACTGTTACTGATTATTAAAGCATCACTTGATGTGGAATTTTAAAAACTGTTGTCTTGAAGTACAATATTCAACATCTACAAAAGCACATTTCCATCTGAGAATTGAATAACTCTTTAGTCCTACTCGATGATGTTGACTGTTTCAGCTAAGGTCACCAACTGGGGCTGAGCACTTCCATGCTTTGCTCTATATTGATCTCCGTGCGAGGGTGCTGCTGTGCTGAGAGAGAGAGGGAGGCGCGTCTTCTTCAGCCTCTCCCATTCGTCGTTGCCGGCTGCAGCGAGACGTCGCTTAGGTCCGTGATATCGATGTGCGTTGCCGACTTTGACGGGGCACCATGGTCCCTGGGGGGGCACCGCAAGCAGCATGCCATATCTGCTCACCCTACTACCTCCAAACGGTCGCCAGAATTTTGACGACCACTGTTTTTGGATTATGACAACCGGACCATTCGTGTCGTGATTTTAGCACAATTCGCACAGGATTCAGTTTAAGACTGTTATAAGGGTGAGTCACCTACTTCATTGTTTAAAATGCTGTAGCTTCAGCCTAATTTCCTGTTTTGTACGACTGCAGGCAACCTAAAGATGCTCAACGAACGAAACCAGCCGTAATACAACAAATGTGTAATACCATAAATATGTTGGCTTTTATTAATCGTTGCCACCGTTACATCGATAATGTAACTCACTCGATGTTAAAAAAGATAAGGCGCTGAGATCCGTGGCAAAAATGCCTGGATACAAGGTAGTGATTACAGGACCAGGAGACAATTCGCGGTCAGTCAAGGTAAATTGCACGCATACATAACTGAAGAAGACTTACAAGGGAAGAAATGAAACACATAGCCCAGGGAGAGCGAGAGAGATACAATCTGATGATGACACACGGCTGAAGAACGAGGCAGATTACCTTACGGTGGCATGTAGGCCATCGTATTTATGAGCCGCCATCGCAGTTTCAAAAAAATGTTCAAATGTGTGTGAAATCTTATGGGACTTAACTGCTAAGGTCATCAGTCCCTAAGCTTACACACTACTTAACCTAAATTATCCTAAGGACAAACACACACACCCATGCCCGAGGGAGGACTCGAACCTCCACCAGGACCAGCCGCACAGTCCATGACAGCAGCGCCTGAGACCGCTCGGCTCAACCCGCATCGCAGTTTCAGATGGTCAGAATGTCGTAGTTAGCGGTCACAGGACAATGAATTGGCCTTCCGACTAACCGACAGTATTAGACTGAAGCGCCCAAAAAACTGGTGTAGGCATGCGTATTCAAATGCAGAGATACGGAAATGGCCAGAATACGGATCTGTGGTCGGCAACGCCTATATGAGACAACAAAGGTCTGCAGCAGTTGTCAGATCGGTTAACGATGCTACAATGACAGGTTATCAAGATTTAAGTGAGTTTGAACGTGGTGTTATAGTCGGCGCACGAGCGACGGCACAAAGCATCACCGAGGTAGCGGTGAAGTCGGGATTTTCCCGTATGACTGTTTCACTAGTGCACCGTGAATATCAGGAATCCGGTAAAAAATCAAATCTCCGACATCACTGAGGCCGGAAAAAGATCCTGCAAGAACAGGACCAACGACTACTGAAGAAGGTCGTTCAACGTGACAGAAGTGGAACCCTTCCGCAAACTGCTGCAGATATCAGAACTGGGCCAGAACCGAACTCGTCTACCTTTGATGACTGCACGACACAAAGCTTTACGCTTCGCCAGGGCCCGTCAGTACCAACATTGGACTGCTGATGACTGGAAACAGGTTGCCTGGTCGGACGAGTGTCATTTCAAATTGTATCGAGTGGATGGACGGTGTGCGGCTATGAAGACAACCTCATGAATCCATGGACCCTGAATGACAAAGGGGGGGGGGGCTCTGAGCACTATGGGAGTTAACTTCTGAGGTCATCAGTCCCCTAGAACTTAGAACTACTTCAACCTAAGGACATCACATACATCCATGCCCGAGGCAGGATTCGAACCTGCGACCGTAGCGGTCGCGCGGTTCCAGACTGAAGCGCCTAGAACCGCTAGGCCACACCGGCCGGCCCCCTGAATGTCAGCAGGGGACAGTTCAAGCTGGTGGAGGCTCTGTAATTGTGTAGGGCATGAGCAGTTGGAGTGATTTGGGATCCCTGATACGTCTAGATACGACTCTGACAGGTGACACGCATGTAAGTATCCTGTCTCATCAGCTGCATCCATTCATGTCCATTGTGCTTTCCGACGGACTTGGGCAATTCCAGCAGGACAATACGACACCCCACACGTCCAGAATTGCTACAGAGTGGCTCCAGAAACACTCTTCTCAGTTTGAACACTTCCACTGGCCACCAAACTCCCCAGTCATGGACACTATTGCGCATATCCGAGACGCCTTGCAACGTGATGTTAAGAAGAGATCTCCACCCCTTTTATGGATTTATGGACAGCCCTGCATGATTCATTGTGTCAGTTCCCTCCAGCACTACTTCAGACATTAGTCGAGTCTATACTACGACGTATTGCGGGACTTCTGCGTTCTCGCAGGGGCCCTACACGATATTAGGCAGTTGTACTAGTTTCTTTGGCTCTCCAATGTAGATCGTTTTCCTGGCGCCTGTAGCCTGTAGCACTTAAACGGTAGGACCTGGTTGGAGTCTGGCTGTACTTCTTACGGAAACGCGTCTGGACTGCACAAGAAATCAGATCCAAATAAGACAGAAATATTGCTGTGGGGGTTACTCAACACCTCGGGCTTCGGAGCACAGTACCGACTGCACGGAAGGCTCCACTATTCGTAGCCAGACTAACAGTCCTCATTCGCACTGTATTGGACAAGCCACAAATTAAGTTAGCATCGCTAGTATTGCCATCTTCTAAAGGGCTGGATCGCTTCTCTGGCACCCCTCTGCTGTATCACTGCACGAAGGACCGTTCGAACTAGGCACAAAGACCTACCTTGCAACGAAAAACGACATCTTGGCGAAATTTTTGAACTCTTGAATTATCAGTAACGACCAGCAAAATTTATGGGGAATAATCTTATACCGTGGGATCATCACTGTCTATGTGGTAGCTCTTACCAGCCCTGACAATAAATATAAAATTACAAATAAATTATTGTTATCATTAATATCTTACGTACACTGAGGTGACAAAAGTCATGGGACAGCGGTACATACATATACAGATGGTGAAAGACAAGGTATGAAAGGGCAGTGCGATGGCGGAGCTATCATTTGTACCCAGATCATTCATGTGAAAAGGCTTCCGAACGGGTTGTGGCCGCACAACGGGAAATAACAGAGTTTAAACGCGGAATGGCACTTGGAGCTAGAAGCATGGGATATACCATTTCGGAAATCATTACGGAATTCAATATTCCTTGATCCACAGTGTCAACAGTGTGCCAGGAGTACCGAATTTAACGCAACACAGTGACCAACGACCTTCACTTAACGACCGAGAGCAGCGGCGTTTGTGTAGAGATGTCAGTGCTAACAGGCAAGAAACCCTGCGTGAAACAACCGCAGGAATCAACGTGGGACGTACGACGAAAGTATCCGTTAAGACAGTGTCATGAAATCTGGCGTTCATGGTCTATGGCAGCAGATGGCCGACGCGAGCGCCGTTACTAGCAGCACGAGCTGGTGGTGGCTCCATGATGGTGTGGGCTGCGTTTACATGGAATGGACGGGATCCTCTGGATGTTCGGCTGCTCGAAGGTTAATTAGAGCCATTCATGGAATTCATGTTCCAAAACAACGATGGAATTTTGGTGGGTGACAATGCGCCATGTAACCAGGCCACAATTTCTTTCGCTGATGGTTTGAATAACATTCTCGACAGTTAAGGTAGTCCGACATGATATTAGGAGGTATCCCACGTCTTTTGACATCTCAGTCTTAACATTAAGAACCTTACACAGAACTACCTCCGACAGCCTCAAAGACTGCTTAGGATGCTATCACTTAATTCAGATGTGGCTATGAAAGTTAGCCACCCATGAAGATTACGACACCACAATCTGCTTTTCCTACAACTGATTTTAAATAGTCTTTTCACTTTAGAACGCTTCAGACAAATAGTGCAAGGCATTTTACGTTTATAACTGTTTCGGGTAAGAATAGCGTGATCTAACAGCAACTGACCTTTCCCCCTTTTCATGCACAATCCATGTTATTTATTTACTTGGAGAATCAGTTGTTCATCCGTGCACCAATAGTCGGTCTCCGCAGGTCTCGCTGATTTTGCTGCAGTTTTCTAGCGTCAGAGATTTCCTACACAATTCGTGAACAGCTTCTCAAAGATTCATACTTTATCCAGCAGATGATCTATAAAAGGATGTCCGAGAAGCCCCCTTATCACTCTTGCCTCTGCACAGTTGGTGAAATAAATAGTTGTTTTATTGGTATCCCTGCTGTGAAGCTGACGAGTAGCATTGTCGTCAGTTGGAAGCCTCCTACTTCCCTCTCCTTGAACTAAGCTGAGTGCAAGACATATGACTTCAGGAAACTTCCCTCAAAATATCGTCCTATTTATGCAAAATTTTGATCAAGAATAGTTACTAACGCTATCTGATCACTGCTTGGTTGGAATACACAAGAGTAGGAGATGCTTTCATTGCGCAACGAAAAAGAAAAGGGGAGCCAGAACGACTGACTACACGATTACACCTGATCCATAAGTATACCCGTGAGCCCCGTTACGAGTAGGGCTCGCGGAAAGAGCCTCTGCTACCTCGCACTGAAAGCCTGACTCCTAATTACAGAATAACATGCAATACAACAGTCACGTCGAACATAGCCTGCAGCATCAAGATGTCTCGATGTCTCGCCTACACTGACTTACCTTGCAGGCAGTAAAAGCATGCAAAGAATTGAAATTATTTCTGCTGATGGCACTTCCTTTCATTTTGACTAACAATTCCGTGAAGCAGAGTGCACTGAATAACATGTTCTCAGATCAAGTACTCTCTCAAGTATGAAGTTATAATCACGTGCAAACAGTTTAAAATTGTACACACTTCATGAATGACTGGGGGATGAAAATAAATAGAGGCTGTTTTAGTGAAATTGCTGATTATTAACAAGCAATTTAACAAGCAGTGACAAACAACAAATTTACAATTGTCTTATCATGGGCCATGTAGTGCATAAACCAACCAAACTTTCATACATACATCTCCAGATTGGCTGAAATATGCTGAAGTTAAGCCTCTTTATAAGAAGGGGGATAAAGAGATACCATCAAACCAGCGACCAATTTCACTTTTGCTGCGTTTTTGAAAAATATTTGAAAGATTGTGTTCAAGCGTCTTCTTAAGCATCTGAGTGCAAACAGTATACTGTCCAAGTCACAGTTTGGGTTCCTTAAGGGTTCTGATATAGAGAAAGATATTTACACGTATAGTAAGAATGTATTTAATTCATTAGATAACAAATTAGAGGCTACCTGTATTTTCTGGGACCTGTCAAAAGCCTTTGACTGTGTGACTCATAGCATTCTCTTAAGTAAATCAGAATGGTGTCACTGGCAGTGGTAGGAAATGGTTCGAGTCTTACCTAACTAACAAGAAACAAAGCATATTGTTGCGAAATATCTGTGCAGTAAGTAGTCAGTCTTCAACTGAGTGGGAATTAATTGCCGGTCGCGGTGGCCGAGCGGTTTTAGGCGCTTCAGTCCAGAACCGCGCTGCTGCTACGGTCGCAGGTTCGAATCCTGCCTCAGGCATGTATGTGTGTGTGTGATGTCCTTAGGTTAGTTAGGTCTAATTAGTTCTACGTCTAGGGGACTGATGGCCTCAGATGTTAAGTCCCATAGTGCTCAGAGCCATTTGAACCATTTGATTTTTGGGAATTAATTACATGTGGTTTTCCTCAACGTTCCATTTTGGGTCCGTTGCTATTTCTTGAGCGTATTAATAACCACTCGCCTGATACACTGCCAGATACTAAGTTTGTTTTGTTTACTGATGACATAAACATTGCAATAAGTAGCAAGTCAAGTACAGATTTACAAATGGCTGCTAATTAAATTTTCACTGACATTAATAAATGGTTTAAAGCTAATTCCCTGTCATTAAATTTTAACAAGACCCACTATATGCAGTTCAGAACCTGAAAAGGGATTATCTTCCAGCATGTGTATAACATATGAAAACACGCAGATCGAAGAGGTTGACACAGTTAAATTTCTGGGATTATAAGTCGATAACAAATTCAATTAGGAAGGGTGTACCAAAGAACTGCCGAAGTGCCTAAACAAGTCTGCATTTGCTGTGAGAATGATGACAGATGTAGGAGATAAAATACTAAAAAAACTTGCATACTTTGCTTATTTTCATTCTTTTATGTCATACGGGATCATATTCTGGAGTAACTCGTCAAACCGAGCAAAAGCTTTTAGCGTGCAAAAGCGGGAAAAGCGGGTAAAAAGACTCATTTGTGGTGTAAATTCAAGAGCATCATGTAGAAACATGTTCAATGAACTTTGTATTCTAACCACTGCTTATAAGTATGTTTATTCCTTAATGAAATTTATTGCAAGTAATATAGCTCTATTTCCAATTAATAGCTCAATACATTGTATTGGTAGCAGGAATAAGAAAAGTCTTACATAAAGACCTGGGGGTCCAATATTCAGGAACACACATTTTCAATAAACTGCCAGCAACCATTAAAATCTTGGTTTCAGATCAAGCACAGTTTAAATAGAGTTTGAATGACTTTTTGATAGGTTTCCTTCTGACAGTGTTTTAATTCTGTTAATATTAGCAGTTCCAATTCATATAGCCATCTATTTTGACAATCTCCTGACAAATGATCAGCGTAGTGAGTATTTTATTCAAATGTTTTATGTTTTTTAGGTTATACTTTCTGACTTGTTCCACACCCTCGAGAATCATCTCATTTTTTACTCTATGGAGCGAAAACTGAATCTAATCTATTCCGAGAATACTCTGAGCAATGAGAAAATAAAGAATGTCATTTTTTAGCCTCACATGTGGACAGCTGAAATACCCATGCTGTGCCGCGAGAATGGAACAGGATCTCTCTCGTTGAACAAGGGAAGTTAAGTCCGGACACGACTGAATGTACGTCTACAGACCCGAATGCGTTGCAAATAAAATACGAGTATTACGCCAATCTGTGCGAGCATCCTACGAGGGTCACTCCAAAAGAAATGCACACAATTTTTTTTATTAATCCATCATTTATTCTACATGAATGAAAGTTTTACAGTGTGTAGCTACATCCTTTAGAAACAATATTTTCATTTCTCCACATAATTTCCATCCCTCTCAACGGCCTTACGCCATCTTGGAACCAGCGCCCTTATACCCGCACGGTAAAATTCTGGACCAACCTGATGGAGCCACTGTTTGGCAGCGCGCACAAGAGAGTTATCATCTTCAAACCTTGTTCCACGAAGAGAGTCTTTCAGTTTGCCAAAGAGATGATAGTCACATGGAACCAGATCAGGACTGTAAGGCGGGTGTTTCAGTGTTGTCCATCCGAGTTTTGTGATCGTTTCCATGGTTTTTTGACCGACATGTGGCCGTGCATTGTCGTGCAACAGCACAACATCCTGCTTTTGCCGATGTGGTCGAACACGACTCAGTCGAGCTTGAAGTTTCTTCAGTGTAGTCACATATGCATCAGAATTTATGGTGGTTCCACTTGGCATGATGTCCACAAGCAAGAGTCCTTCAGACACATCTTGAGGACATGCTGTGACGGCACCTCTCACGGAAACAGGTTGAAATAAGTTTGAAAACAAGTGGGAAGGATGTATCTACACACTGTAAAACTTTCACACATGCAGAATTAAAAGTGTATTTTTACAAAAATAGTGTGCATTTCTTTTGGAGTGACCCTCGTACAACCTCACCATAATCGTTATAGTTTACAGCACAGGAATGGCCATCGGGACGTAACCTCAACACAGTGTTCAGCGTGCACAAGCCCGCTCCAAGGTGCCCGTCGCTTCAGAACATAAAAAGGCGCCGGGTGTCAGAGACAGAGGGGTCGTCAGTATAAAGCCCGAAACGGAGGGACTTCGTCTCGCGCTCTGCGGACATCTCATTGGTCAGATTAATTACTTGCTAAATTTCGGCTACATACATATCTGAGGAATGAAATAAATAGGAAGTGCAGGGAAGCTAAGACGAAATGGCTGCAGGAAGTATGTGAAGACATCGAAAAAGATATGATTGTCGGAAGAGAGAGCAGATAGGTGGAAATAATACATTGAAAGCGTCTATGAGGGTGAAGATTTGTCTGATGTGATAGAAGAAGAAACAGGAATCGGTTTAGAAGAGATAGGGGATACAGTACCAGAATCGGAATTTAAAGAGCTTCGGAGGACTTACGGTCAAATAAGGCAGAAGGGATAGATAACATTCCATCAGAATTTCTAAAATCATTGGGGGAAGTGGCAACAAAACTACTATTCTCGTTGGTGTGTAGAATATATGAGTCTGGCGACATACCATCCGACTTTCGGAAAAGCATCATCCACACAATTCCGAAGACAGCAAGAGCTGACAAGTGCGAGAATTATCGCACAATCAGCTTAACAGCTCATGCATCGAAGCTGCTTACAAGAATAACATACAGAAGAATGGAAAAGAAAATTGAGAATGCGCTAGGTGACGATCAGTTTGGCTTTAGAAAAAGTAAAGGGACGAGAGAGGCAATTCTGACGTTACGGCTAATAATGGAAGCAAGGCTAAAGAAAAATCAAGACACTTTCATAGGATTTGTCGACCTGGAAAAAGCGTTCGACAATATAAAATGGTGCAAGCTGTTCTAGATTCTGAAAAAAGTAGGGGTAAGCTATTGGGAGAGACGGGTCATATACAATATGTACAACAACCAAGAGGGAATAATAAGAGTGGACGATCAAGAATGAAGTGCTCGTATTAAGAAGGGTGTAAGACAAGGCTGTAGCCTTTCGCCCCTACTCTTCAATCTGTACATCGAGGAAGCAATGATGGAAATAAAAGAAAGGTTCAGGAGTGGAATTAAAATACAAGGTGAAAGGATATCAATGATATGATTCGCTGATGACATTGCTATCCTGAGTGAAAGTGAAGAAGAATTAAATGATATGCTGAACGGAATGAATAGTCTACCGGCCTTAATTTGAGGAAGAAATTTCTGAGGATGTACGTCTGGAGTACAGCATTGTATGGTAGTGGAACACAGTATGGTTTGAGAGTAAATCGGAGAAAGACGAAGGTAATGAGAAGTAGTGGAAATGAGAACAGCGAGGAACTTAACATCAGGATTGATGGTCACGAAGTCAATGAAGTTAAGGAATTCTGCTACCTATGCAGTAAAATAACCAATGACGGACGGAGCAAGGAGGACATCAAAATCAGACTCGCTATGGCAAAAAAGGCATTTCTGGCCAAGAGAAGTCTACTAATATCAAATACCGGCCTTAATTTGAGGAAGAAATTTCTGAGGATGTACGTCTGGAGTACAGC
Source organism: Schistocerca americana (assembly GCF_021461395.2). Lineage (NCBI taxonomy): Eukaryota > Metazoa > Arthropoda > Insecta > Orthoptera > Acrididae > Schistocerca > Schistocerca americana. The sequence goes on from NC_060121.1 coordinate 155,661,566, forward strand.
ATTGTATGGTAGTGGAACATGGACTGTGGGAAAACCGGAACAGAAGAGAACCGAAGCATTTGAGATGTGGTGCTATAGACGAATGTTGAAAATTAGGTGGACTGATAAGGTAAGGAATGAGGAGGTTCTACGCAGAATCGGAGAGGAAAGGAATATGTGGTAAACACTGATAAGGAGAAGGGACAGGATGATAGGACATCTGCTAAGACATGAGGGAATGACTTCCATGATACTAGAGGGAGCTGTAGAGGGCAAAAACTGTAGAGGAAGACAGAGATTGGAATATGTCAAGCAAATAATTGAGGACGTAGGTTGCAAGTGCTACTCTGAGATGAAGAGGTTAGCACAGGAAAGGAATTCGTGGCGGGCCGCATCAAACCAGTCAGTAGACTGATGACCAAAAAAAAAACATATCTTCATTTTACCATTCACAAACTGCTTGGCAGTCGGGAACTCCGGTACTTGCGCAAAAGTGTCTAACCTGACAGTTCTGTGTTGTTTTGTTTCCTTTGCGGAGCCGTGGCTGATGTGAGTGGACACATTTAAACAGTTGAGAAGCAGTTAGTTACGTGTATGTAGTTGTTAGATCGTTCACGGACAGGGCAGGCAATGACAGTGACAATGTGTGCCTTTAGTAATCGCATTGGCACGGCCCTGCCTCCTAAAGCAGCTGTACTTGGGCGAAACGTGCTTTTGTTTCCAGAAATGTCAGAGGCAGGCGGCATAGCAAACGTAAGAAAACTGAACAAGTGCCCACGTCGCTGAATAAACAGAGCAGTAGCAAATAAAAGGCATTCGCAAAAGAGTATCTGAACTTCAACTGTCATAGGCAACAATGAGTGAGCACATTAGAAAAAGATTTGAAACTGAAATGGTTTAGACCGACGTTTGTGAGTGAATTATTTGACAAAGACATGTAGACATTGAGCAGCGAGTTGCAACTACTGCGCTTCGTTTTCACAGCTTTCAACTGCCTTGTCCCTCTCAAGACTGTTTGTTCTGTTGAATGTTGACACATGAGTGGGCTGAAGAAAATATCCATTATGTGTAAAAGTTGGTAAGGAACCTGCCTCATTTTATAATGGGCAGGTTTGTCATCACAGTACCTGTTCGGACAATAATTTTTAAAGGGAACGTGAATGGAAATAGTTATTTGGACATCTTGTAAATATCTTTAACACCCCAGCTGGAAACCACTGTCAGGAAGGGCCTCACATATCATACATGGCTACAGCGGGCTGGTGTTCGAACACACTTTGCTTTTCAGTTGCACGGTCTCGTCAATCAACTGGATTGGACCCCCACTGAAATGGCCACCAAGAACCCGTACCACATCAAAGAACTAATTATGAGGAATAATCGAGTGTGGGTACAGTACAAGACTAATGAACAGTTTCGCAAGTTGAAGAAACTTTTAGTCGTATAAGTCCTTAGATGCTCGATACGATGTCAATAAGGACACAACGACGCATAGGTCTCTGTGTAAGGCCTGGTGGTCCACACGTGGATCCACTGTGTATATGGTTTTTACACGTATGTAGTCCAATATACACTACTATTTGTGAAATCCTCAGCACCCAGAAGGAGTGGTTTGAATCACACCAAAATTGGCGGATAGGTAGAACATTGGAACCATAATAAGTGACATTGTGTCGACGTAGGCCCATCGACGATCTCTTTTAAGTGACCAAAAAGGTCAGTGTTGCTACACACACAGCCTGTGCAAAGCCGTCAAATGTAGTGCGAACGTAACCCAGTGCTGGTACGCGTCGTCGACGTCAAAGGGCACTATATAAGCGTGTGAGTGAGTCTGGACAGAGCAGGCTGATTGGTTTATGGGAAACGGATTTTTCGTGTCGTAACTCTGCGGCTCGTACTGGGAACGCTGCTACGACAGTGATGCGTATGTGGAACCAATTGCCTGAAGTGGGTCATACACAGTGATGAGTAGGCACTGGACCGCACAATGTCCACAGAGTGGAATCACAACCCGCTTGTTCGTATGGTGGTAAGTGACAGAACAGCTACGTGCACAGTGTTTGCTCGACGTTCGAGCAATGAAACAGGCGTACACTTGCTATGTTGACGATTCGACACCTTCTGCTGAGGGCTGGGCTATTGGCACGCATGCCACTGCGTCGACTTCCGCTGACCAGAAACCACCAACGCCGCAGACTGAAGTGGGCATGTGGACGCCACCACTGGCATGTTGGGTGCCAAAAGGAAGTGTTTTCGGACGAGTCACTTTTCAACTTGTCCTGCAGTGATGACCACATACATGTTAGACGCTACTATGTTGGATGCAGTCGGGCAGACTGCATTGTTGAGCAGCATATTGGACAAAGTCAGGTGCTATGGCGTGGGGTGCCAATTGCTATAACACGTGACGTCGCCCCCTACAGATTGAGGATAATCTGACCAGCAACTCTCGTCTAAGGGAGGCTTTAGTTAATATCGTCCAAAGATCGCTGTGCCACACCAAAGTCGGCGACGTGCATCTACACCGCAGACATTAGCGATGACTCGCTGTAATCCGCAACGACGCATGGGAGAGGGTAACGAAGACATCTCCTATTTCTCAGCACCACACCGACATCTAAATTTACATCTACGTGAATTAAGTGCCTGGTAAAGGGTTCAATGAACCACCTTCAAGCGTTCTCTACTGTTCCACACTCGAACGGCACGCGGGAAAAACGAGCACTTAAATTCTTCTGTGCGAGCCCTGGTTTGTCTTATTTTATCGTGATGATCATTTCTCCGTATGTAGGTGGGTGCCAACAAAATGTTTTCGCAATCAGAGGAGAAAACTGGTGATTGAAATTTCGTGAGAAGATCCCGTTGCTACGAAAAACGCCTTTGTTTTAATGATTGCCACTCCAATTCACGTATCATGTCTGCGAAACTATCTCCCCTATTTCGCGATAGTACAAAACATGGTACGGAGGTCGTTATAGAGCCGAGGAAGGAATCCCTCTGCCCCAGTTACTGCCCTCTGATGAAGCCGTCAACATCATCTGGTTAGGACACCAGTGCTATTCAAGTCTGAGATGGAACTGTTATTTCTGTAAATGTTGAACATTTACTTCAGAGAATTTGTAATTGTGTGCATGAAGTGATGCTTTACTCTTCAAACATACTTGTATGTATTCCACTCATTTCTGTGGCAAAGCATTGTAAACAGTTAAATAAATCTTATTATCACTATTGTAATAAACTGGTAGGATATAAAATGTAGACTGGCAATGGCAAGGAAAGCATTTCTGAAGAAGAGAAATTTGTTAACATCGGGTATAGATTTAAGTGCCAGGAAGTCGTTTCTGAAAGTTGAAACGTCCCCTTTGAACAATTATACATGATTGTGCTTAAACTGACACACAATAATTTTAGCGCAACGCAATCTGACTTTCAAAAATCTCTACAAAAGAATGGCCCTGACTAACATTAACCTATACCTTTCACAAATCACTTACCTCACAAAAATCTTCGTTGCTCGAACAACTGCAATACAGCGAACGCCACTACTGCCAGCTAAATAAAAGTTTCAAACTACTGAAGGCACTAACTACTGATAGGCATAGTTAGCAAATGAAAGATTTTAATAGAGGACAAACAATGTATTTACCTTAATAGTCATAATATATGTAGCAGTTCATGACATCCATTCTTACAAATGTACTGTTTCTGATGGACACACCTCCAGATTATCCATTCTCAAAAATCCGCCATCTCACTTCCCCACATCCACCACTGCTAGCGGCTCACCTCCAACTGCGAAACGCTACGCGCTGTTAACATCAAGCTGCCCAACACTACAATGGCAGACAACAATGCAAATTAGCCACAGACTGCACACAGCACAGCCAGTGATTTTTATACAGAGCGCTACGTGGTGTTACCAATAAGAAAACCTAAACAGCCTACTTACAAAGTATTTGTATGGAATGTAGCCATTTATGGAAGTGAAACATGGATGATAAATAGTTTAGACAAGAAGAGAATAGAAGCATTCGAAATGTGGTGCTACGAAGGATGATGAATATTAGATGGGTAGATCACATAACTAATGAGGAGGTATTGAATAGAATTGGGGAGAAGAGGAGTTTGTGGCACAACTTGACTAGAAGAAGGGATCGGTTGGTAGAACATGTTCTGAAGCATCAAGGGATCACCAATTTAGTACTGGAGGGCAGCGTGGAGGGTAAAAATCGTAGAGGGAGACCAAGAGATGAATACACTAAGCAGATGTAGGTTGCAGTAGGTACTGGGACATGAAGAAGCCTGCACAGGATAGAGTAGCATGGAGAGCTGCATCAAACCAGTCTCAGGACTGAAGACCACAACAACAACAAATTAAGTGATCTAATGTTTCATACGTTGTAGTTACAATCAGCCATCTCCCAGAGCAATCAAACAACCCACACCTACGACTGGAAGACTGTAGATTCGTCAGGTCAAAACATTTAAAGGCCAAGACTCACCAGGAAGCAGCTCCGCATGCCGTATCAGCAGGAAAATGTCCAGTCATACGTGGTGAGAAAATATGGACGCCTTCTCCGAAAAACGGCAGGTACTACTTCTTCCCCAGCCTACACGTTCACCTGATATGGTCGCTCTCGAACACGTCTGGGATACGGTCGGTTGGCAACTTGTCCTCTTGCAACCACTGTCAATGTTTTGTGGACGCATCTACATGGCAGAGTGTTCTCAAGCAGCAAATCTACGCCCTCTTTGATTCCATGGTAGAAAGTCTACAGGTTCGAATTACTGCACATGATGGCTTAATACTGCACTGCCGCGCGGGTTTAGCCGAGCGGTCTCAGGCGCTGCAGTCATGGACTGTGCGGCTGGTCCCGGCGGAGGTTCGAGTCCTCGCTCGGGCATGGGTGTGTGTGTTTGTCCTTAGGATAATTTGGGTTAAGTAATGTGTATCCTTAGGGACTGATGTTCTAATCAGTTTAGTCCCATAAGATTTCACGCACATTTGAATACTGCACTCACTGAATTCTCGCAGTCAAAGTGCACTTATGGTTCTGTAATTCTTATGACTTGTGCATTGTTCAGTCTAAATTGTGCAATAAATTTCATTTTAGTAACTTGTCTCCTTTTTGGTGCTACAATTTTCACAGTCACTATAGTCCGATTAAGATTACATGATAGTTAATAGAGCGCTCAACGTCACACCTGAACCGTTCGCTGTTGCCAAACTGCCATCCAATACTTTGTCTAGCTTTCTTTATTGATGCATCTGGATCCTGAGCGTTGGGTCTGGCCCTTTTATTTCGTATTTTATCACACACGATAACCACACGAAAAGAACACGCACACACAAAACGATGGTAACGAAATACACACGTTTCATACACGGATCCTTCCGCGCAAGACGTGATTCAGCGTGACAGATCAGTTTACATTAGATAAGTTTCGCACGAGAAGCAGAATTTCTGAAGGCTGCGACTGGGTCACTAGAGTCGTAAAAACAAGAGGGTTCCAGAGTGTAATGATGTAGCACAGTGGTTAGTGTACAAACCTAATGTGTGGAATATCTTGGATTTGAATCTCGCCAGATGCAGCGAAATTTTTTAATTTTTCTAAATGTATGAGTGGAACAGGGAATTGTATCTATGCTTTATAGATCTAGAAAAGGCATATGACCGGGTTCCTAGAAGGACGTTATTGTCTGTTCTATGAGATTATGGAATAGGAGGCAAACTTTTAAAGGTCTTTACATGGATAGTCAGGCAGCAGTTAGAGTTGACGGTAAATTGAGTTCATGGTTCAGAGTAGTTTCAGGGGTAAGACAAGGCTGCAACCTGTCTCCACTGTTGTTCATATTATTTATGGATCATATGTTGAAAACAATAGACTGGCTGGGTGAGATTAAGATATGTGAACACAAAATAAGCAGTCTTGCATATGCGGATGACTTAGTTGTATGGCAGATTCGATTGAAAGTTTGCAAAGTAATATTTCAGAGCTAGATCAGAAGTGTAAGGACTATAGTATGAAGATTAGCATCTCCAAAACGAAAGTGATGTCAGTGGGAAAGAGATATAAACGGATTGAGTGCCAAATAGGAGGAACAAAGTTAGAACAGGTGGACAGTTTCAAGTACTTAGGATGCATATTCTCACAGGATGGCAACATAGTGAAAGAATTGGAAGCGAGGTGTAGCAAAGCTAATGCAGTGAGCGCTTAGCTAGTGTAGAAGTTCTTGGATTTGAATCTCACCAGATGCAGCGAAATTTTTTTATTTTTTTAAATGTATGAGTGGAACAGCGAATTGTATCTATGCTTTATAGATCTAGAAAAGGCATATGACCGGGTTCCTAGGAGGACGTTATTGTCTGTTCTATGAGATTATGGAATAGGAGGCAAACTTTTAAAGGTCTTTACATGGTTAGTCAGACAGCAGTTAGAGTTGACGGTAAATTGAGTTCATGGTTCAGAGTAGTTTCAGGGGTAAGACAAGGCTGCAACCTGTCTCCACTGTTGTTCATATTATTTATGGATCATATGTTGAAAACAATAGACTGGCTGGGTGAGGTTAAGATATGTGAACACAAAATAAGCAGTCTTGCATATGCGGATGACTTAGTTGTGATGGCAGATTCGATTGAAAGTTTGCAAAGTAATATTTCAGAGCTAGATCAGAAATTTAAGGACTATGGTATGAAGATTAGCATCTCCTTCTGCAAGAAGGAAGTCAGTACCAAGAGCCGGCCGGAGTGGCCGTGCGGTTAAAGGCGCTACAGTCCGGAACCGCGTGACCGCTACGGTCGCAGGTTCGAATCCTGCCTCGGGCATGGATGTGTGTGATGTCCTTAAGTTAGTTAGGTTTAAGTAGTTCTAAGTTCTAGGGGACTGATGACCACAGCAGTTAAGTCCCATAGTGCTCAGGGCCATTTGAACCATTTTCATTACCAAGACTAAGTTATCTGTGCACCGTTCAATCTTTCGACCAACTTTGTTGCATGGGAGCGAAAGCTGGGTGGATTCAGGTTACCTTATCAACAAGGTTGAGGTTACGGATATGAAAGTAGCTAGGATGATTGCAGGTACTAGTAGATGGGAACAATGGCAGGAGGGTGTCCACAATGAGGAAATCAAAGAAAAACTGGGAATGAACTCTATAGATGTAGCGGTCAGGGCGAACAGGCTTAGATGGTGGGGTCATGTTACACGCATGGGAGAAGCAAGGTTACCCAAGAGACTCATGGGTTCAGCAGTAGAGGGTAGGAGGAGTCGGAGCAGACCAAGGAGAAGGTACCTGGATTCGGTTAAGAATGATTTTGGAGTAATAGGTTTAACATCAGAAGAGGCACCAATGTTAGCACTGAATAGGGGATCATGGAGGAACTGTATAAGGGGGGCTATGCTCCAGACTGAACGCTGAAAGGCATAATCAGTCTTAAATGATGATGATGATGATGATGATGATGATGATGATGATGATGATGATGATGATGTAATCAAAAGGCCAATATTCTTTTTATACAATCAACTGGTTTCAACGTAACTTTTTGTTTATTTCTAATACGATTTTCCTAATCGTAATAACCTTTTTATTTCCTCTTATTTTTGTTCAGGTAATTCTTTTTTCATTTGGAATGTGCTTGTGTCGCTATAATCGAGTGCCAACCAAGACTGCTCATTGGTTGGTAAGGTGGCAACCCCTATACCCAGTGCGAGGATAGTTTCATGTAACCAATGATAGCAAGAAACCACAGTTTGCTTTCAGTACTGAAACTGCAGATTTTCTCTCTTTAGTTTGCTGGTGGAGGTTAGCTTAAAACGTCGCGAAGAAAGCGATCGCGGTTTCAGTTCTGCCACAAATTGTTGATCGCCGTTTCTCGGGTACATTAGCTTGTGTTTAACTTACGATATCAGCTTAAATTCAGGCCTATAAAACGCGTCGTCTGCCGCAGTTCAGTCACTGAATAGCTGTCCCATTCCTGCTATACCACGCGACGGCCGCTCCCAACATTGTTGCCCCACGTGATACTAACAGTGGTTGTGAAGTTGCGAGGTGCCGGAGCTAGCAGTGTATTTAACACTAAATTCTAGAATCTACATATGTAAATGATGCTCTAAGCCCCCCCTATTCTAACTCCGACTTTTGCTGTTGCACAAGGATTAAAAAATATACGCGAACTGACTGTAATCAACCCTGCAAGTGGAGTAGAAAAGAGTTTGGCACCTGCAATAATTTAATTTGATAAATAAGTTAAATAAAGGAAGGTTTCATTAACGTAGTGAGAAATGATGGGTTGCTCTACCGATTAACAGAATGAAAGTTCTGTCCAAAATAACAATATGATTTATTAAGACTAAACACAAAATAATAAACAAAAACACATGAAACATTTATAATACATCAAATTGGCTCAAATTGTATACACAAACGAACGCTGTGAAGGTGAAGTTGTCCCTAAACTAGATTGTGAGGTTTATGACGAAGTGGTATGTGGAGCCAATTCCTTGCCACTCAAATCTTTAGAGAGACACACAGCTAACCCAACATTAATTGCTGCTACTCAAGACAGAACAAAGTTAGAAAAAGACGAACAGGCGCGCTCTGCTGAGCTCTGATTATCACCTAGGAAAATCCCTATCTGCCGGTGCTGCGGACATACATTACCAAACTGTCTTCGTAACTGCAAGAACACGATCTGGCGATGGCTGGTTGCTTCGACGTCCTCGACCGAAAGGCGAGAGCCGACTACCTAGAGCACCCGTACAGGCCGAACACACAACATTCCCGCCCCCACGACAGTGGCCGTGGTTAAACGTTCCAATCAGCAACTCGAAAACCGGCGGAAAATTCCACTCCATTGCCGGAGCACTACCATTCCACTAATGGAGATTCTCGGCGCCAATTTCTGCGCTGATTTTGCTACGTCACGGAGCTATGCCCTGAGCAAGCCAATCACAGTTACTATTTTGCAGAAAGCGCGGGAATTTTCCCGCCACAACTGCCTGGGTACACAAGTCATTCCCACGCCTCGCTGGTAGCCCGCCAGAAAGTGTTTTCGCTAAGATTCTGCGAAGTAACGGAACCTCTAGCCCAGCCGCTACTTCAGACCCCTCCGGGCGTGTCTTTTGACAATGTCGGCGTCTGCAAAGGATTCACTCGACTTCCTCACACCCGTCGGCTTAACCCTCCAGATCAGCAGAGCCCGCTTGTCACCGGACCACCCGGGTGACGAGAGACGCTGCGTGGGAAGTCCGCGTGTGAAGGAATAGCAACTTTTCACCGCATGCAATTAGAGACGAAAATCGTAAGGTAGAAATATGAGAGGGGGCTCATGCCACCTCTCAAAGTGACACGCCCTGTCTCTGTGCTGTGTGTCGCCTATTACCGAGCGGTAGCCGGCAGAGGACGTGTCAACACTGTAGCGGCAAGTGACAGACGTCAACAATCAAATAATTTTAATAGTGACACAGAGCTAGTCCGATATTCCGGAAGTCAGTACGTTTGCTTCACAAAACTAGACTGTGAAACTGTATCGACGGTTTACGGGGGTCAAGGTAGTGCCGCTGGCTACGGACGTCTGTATCACACGGACTAACAGCGCAGCGGCAGCGGTAACAGAGCAGGGCAGTGGAGACAAAAGTGCAGCGGTGAGCGCGGAATCTGTGGCTGCAGCGGAGAGGTCCGCTCGACGTGCAGCTCGCGCTCATGAATAATACAGCGGCCACCGGCAGCTGGCGCAGGGCCGCGCTGGTTGACGGGCCATCAAAGTTGCAGTGCGCGGGTCAGGGCACGGCTGCGTCACGTGACAGACGCCGGGGGCCAACAGATGCCAGACACACACACACACACACACACACACAGCTGCCATCTAGCGGCGGGGCGACACCTCACTGGCGTGTTCCATCACTCACTCCACGTCACACGGGACGAGTCATGGCAACACCGACTCAAAGGAAGGCCTCGGCGCTTGTTGGTGACGTCACGTCAGCTAGGCACGGCGAACGCCAGGTCTGTTGCAGGCAGAAACGCCTGGGCGTGCTTATCACTATAAATCTCTTATTTTTGGACAAAATGTTTGGTATTGTTTTGGGTTCTGCAGTTTTATTTAGATGAAAGATTTTCTTACTATCGTAAAGCTACAAATGAAGAACATAGTTCTGTATTACTGAATCCTGTCGAAACAAACAGATCAATATGAGAAGATGCTTTGCCCCATTGCAAGCTTCGGAAATTTTACATTCAAGTAACTATATTTACTTGATCCATTCTGTTATCGAAACTTACCCCAACCTCCTCACAATGAACTCGTTTCTTTAATTAATTTATTTATTTTCTTTTGACATCGTCACTGGAAATGTGAACTAATTTACATGTGTAAATGTCCAACAGTTGCCAGTCATTAGATTACAGTCGTTTTCAGCGAAAGGAATTCTAAACAAGAAACAAAATAGCTTCATACATCGAAAATACTGCTGAGCTTAAACTTTTTTAAACATGCTCATTACAAAAGATAAATATTCTCCTCTTTCAACTGAAAGGAGAAACTTTATAAGATAAAAAAATTTTATTTGATAAAACAAGTATCTCTCTTTTGCCTCTTATTCTGTCCCCCACCCCCTCCCCCAACGTGTACAACCGCAAGATATTTCATTAACATTCAGTGCTCCTCAACCCATAGTCAACCAAGATACTTAAAGAAGAGCACCATTATGTTCACAGTTTCTTGTAAAAGCAACCCAGTACAAACGTAACTTCCTCAGATTTACAAATAAGGTAAAGAAGCACAAATTCTGTTGCTGCTGGACCATGAAGTTGCTTTTGTACGTCAATCCTTAAAACAGGTGGAAATTTAAGTTCAGGAGTACACTATTTGCTAAGAAGTGTAATGAATTGCACAATTAATTGATTGCACAAATCTCTCAGAACAATGTGTGTTGGTCAACTACCGCCAATAGTTTCACAGGTTCCTGTGTCAGGGAGGGAGACACCACAATTATGAGTATGCCTGCAACAGACCTGGCGTTCGCCGTGCCTAGCTGACGTGACGTCACCAACAAGCGCCGAGGCCTTCCTTTGAGTCGGTGTTGGTCACGGCCTGCGCTAAACACAGGCCTGAGCGCACGACTGCTTGACGTCAGCGAAGCAATGTTAACAGCGGGCCGGTGCAAACGCGTACATTCTCAAAGATTTCGTCTAACTTCAAAATGGCTCTGAGCACTGTGGAACTTAACATCTGAGGTCATCAGTCCCCTAGAACTTAGAACTACTTAAACCTAACTAACCTAAGGACATCACACACATCCATGGCCGAGGCAGGATTCGAACCTGCGACCGTAGCGGTCGCTCGGTTCCTAACTGTAGCGCCTAGAACCGCTCGGCCACCCCGGCCGTCGTCTAGCTTCTTTCACCAAACTTCTTCACTGGAGCTGTTACATCGTAAAACTTTTCGCCCTACTTGTTTGGCAGTGGATGCCAAACAGTACAACAGCAGCATGCACTGATCATCCAAAATATTATGACCACCGACCTACGAGGTGCATTCAAGTTCTAAGGCCTCCGATTTTTTTTCTAATTAACTATTCACCCAAAATCGATGAAACTGGCGTTACGTCTCGACGTAATCGCCCTGCAGACGTACACATTTTTCACAACGCTGACGCCATGATTCCATGGCAGCGGCAAAGGCTTCTTTAAGAGTCTGTTTTGACCACTGGAAAATCGCTGAGGCAATGGCAGCACGGCTGGTGAATGTGCGGCCACAGAGAGTGTCTTTCATTGTTGGAAAAAGCCAAAAGTCACTAGGAGCCAGGTCAGGTGAGTAGGGAGCATGAGGAATCACTTCAAAATTGTTATCACGAAGAAACTGTTGCGTAACGTTAGCTCGATGTGCGGGTGCGTTGTCTTGGTGAAACAGCACACGCGCAGCCCTTCCCGGACGTTTTTGCTGCAGTGCAGGTAGGAATTTGTTCTTCAAAACATTTTCGTAGGATGCACCTGTTACCGTAGTGCCCTTTGGAACGCAATGGGTAAGGATTGCGCCCTCGCTGTCCCAGAACATGGACACCATCATTTTTTCAGCACTGGCAGTTACCCGAAATATCTTTGGTCGCGGTGAATCTGTGTGCTTCCACTGAGCTGACTGGTGCTTTGTTTCTGGATTGAAAAATGGCATCCATGTCTCATCCATTGTCACAACCGACGAAAAGAAAGTCCCATTCATGCTGTCGTTGCGCGTCAACATTGCTTGGCAACATGCCACACGGGCAGCCGTGTGGTCGTCCGTCAGCATTCATGGCGCCCACCTGGATGACACTTTTCGCATTTTCAGGTCGTCATGCAGGATTGTGTGCACAGAACCCACAGAAAAGCCAACTCTGGAGGCGATCTGTTCAACAGTCATTCGGCGATCCCCCAAAACAATTCTCTCCACTTTCTCGATCATGTCGTCAGACCGGCTTGTGCGAGCCCGAGGTTGTTTCGGCTTGTTGTCACACGATGTTCTGCCTTCATTAAACTGTCGCACCCACGAACGCACTTTCGACACATCCATAACTCCATCACCACATGTCTCCTTCAACTGTCGATGAATTTCAATTGGTTTCACACCACGCAAATTCAAAAAACGAATGATTGCACGCTGTTCAAGTAAGGAAAACGTCGCCATTTTAAGTATTTAAAACAGTTCTCATTCTCGCCGCTGGCGGTAAAATTCCATCTGCCGTACGGTGCTGCCATCTCTAGGACGTATTGACAATGAACGCGGCCTCATTTTAAAACAATGCGCATGTTTCTATCTCTTTCCAGTCCGGAGAAAAAAAATCGGAGGCCTTAGAACTTGAATGCACCTCGTACTATCAATATAAACCCGTCCTGGCGATAGCAGCGATGGATGACTGCTAGTCAGACACATGCACAGTCCATGTACACTAATGGCCATTAAAATTGCTACACCATGCTGCATGGGCAGCTGCACCTGTACACGCCATCCAAGCTCTATTTGACTCAATGCCCAGGCGTATCAAGGCCGTTATTACGGCCAGAGGTGGTTGTTGTGGGTACTGATTTCTCAGGATCTATGCACCCAAATTGCGTGAAAATGTAGTCACATGTCAGTTCTAGTATAATATATATTTGTCCAATGAATACCCGTTTATCATCTGCATTTCTTCTTGGTGTAGCAATTTTGATGGCCAGTGGTGTAGTAATAATGAGTGTGGTGCCCATGTGTAGAACGGGGGAGGCGCGTGATCTATCTGCCTTTGACTGAGGGTAGATTGTGATGAACAGAGGCCCAGCACGAGCATTGCGGAAACTGCATGACTTGTCGGGTGTTCGAGGAGTGTTGTATTGAGTGTCTTCAACAAGTGGCGAAATCGAGGTGAAACCACGTCCAGACACCGTGCTGTTGGACGGCCACCCCTCATTACGGATGTGGGACATCGTAGGCTGGACAGGTTGGTAAATCAGGACAGGCGAGGAAATGTAGCAGAACTACTAACATCAGACTTTAACGCTGGACAGAGTACAAGTATGTCTGAACACACAGACCAGCGAACACTCCTAACGCAGCACTCCCCGCAGCCGATGACCCATGCATGTGCCAATGTAAACACCATGCCACCGATAACTACGACAAATGTCCACGTGACCATCGCCACCAGAAGTAGGCGCAATGGCAAAGCGTTGCATGGTCTGATGAATCCCGATACCTTCTTCATTATGCCGACGGGAGGGCGCCAATCTGTCGTCTTCCAGGTGAACAGCTCCTTGACACCTGTACTGTGGGAAGGAGACAAGCTGGTGGCGGCTCGGTTATGCTCTGGGGAACCATTCACAGGCATCCGTGGATCCAGTGGATCTCGTGCAAGGCACCATGATGGACAAGGACTATCATACATTAATTGTAGTCAGCGAACACCCCTTCATAGCCATCATGTTTCCCAACAGCAGTGGCATTTTTTGTCAAAGTAATGTGCCTTGTCACAACGCCAGGAGTGTGATGGAGTGGTTCGAGGAACATGATGGTGAGTTCCAGTTGATGTGACCCCCCCCCACCGAACTCATCGAAACTTGCTTCGCTACCTGTCACATATTTTATGTTATTGGGTAAACGATAAAAGAATTTTGTTGCTGCTCAAAACGAGACGGGAGGTTCATAAACTTTTTTCCAAGATTAGAAATTACACTAAGAGCAAGCCTATGTAAACTTTACTGTTTCAGAAGCTCAGTGATATGCTCCTCCCACTTCAAGTTTACGTCAGTTAGAGCGTCCAGAAATTTGGAGCATTCTATCTATTTACTGCCGCCTCCTCATGTGCTACGTAAGTACACTACTTGCCATTGAAATTGCTACACCAAGAAGAAATGCGGATTATAAATGGGTATTCATTGGATAAATATATTGTACTAGAACTGACATGTGATTACACTTTCCCGCAATTTGGCTGCATAGATCCTGAGAAATCAGTACCCAGAACAACCAACTCTGGACGAAATAACGGCCTTAATACGCCTGGGCATTGCGTCAAACAGAGCTTGGATGGCGTGTACAGGTACAGCTGTCCATGCAGCTTCAACACGATACCACAGTTCATCAAGAGTAGTGACTGGCGTATTGTGACGAGCCAGTTGCTCGGCCACCATTGACCACACGTTTTCAATTGGTGAGAGATCTGGAGAATGTGCTGGCCAGGGCAGCAGCCGAACATTTTCTGCATCCAGAAAGGCCCATACAGGACCTGCAACATGCGGTCGTGCATTATCCTGCTGAAATGTAAGGTTTCGCAGGGATCAAATGACGGTTAGAGCCGCGGGTCTTAACACATCTGAAATGTAACGTCCACTGTTCAAAGTCCCGTCATGCGAACAAGAGGTGACCGAGACGGGTAACCAATGGCACCCCATACCATCAGTTTCTCTCTCACATTAATTAAGAGAAAAGCTAATAACATGTCAACAGCAATCCTAAGCATAGCTATGGGAAATATACGAAGTGACAATATTGAACTATATGAAATAAAATCGACATAACTCTTGAACGGTTTGCGTTATTGAACAAACTGCACGGTTGGTCGCGGAGTATGATGGGAATGAGTATGCGCGTTGTAGCCGCCCTCCGTCGATTTGCTGTCGTCGACTTCTCTGACATAAGATATCTACTGTCTATACCCGACTTTTCGTTATATTGCACAACAGATGGAGCATCTACAAATATCTTCACTGAAACGGTGACTAAATTTTGGGTTTTCATAATAATAATTAATGTTGACTTTTCGCACAGTCGATCACCCTTCATTTGTTGCTGCGTTACCGAAGACACGACGGTTAATAACTTCTTTCGATGTTAGTTATTATTTCAGCTTCCTATTTCCGACGTTACTACTCATTCGCGCTGTTTCTGATTTTGTATTATTCCTGCCCGATTGGAAAAGAAATGTTAAATGGCGTTCAAGTCACAATTTACACTTCGTAATATTTCATAATCGAACCTTCCGTCATCCAGAGATAAAGTTTGCAGCTTGCCTATGATTATCGTTGACTAGTAGACGCGCTATTGTGGGAATCACGTTACTTTTTTGTTAACTACATTTAATAATAATTAAATGATCATGAATGATTGCGTTTTGTATACAGAGAAAAGGAGGGTTGATACTACAATTACTCTCAGCAATTACGGCAACTAAAATGTCCGTGATTTTTATAGTTTGGCCGGCCCGTGTGGCCGATCGGTTCTAGGCGCTTCAGTCTGGAACCGCGCGACCGCTGCGGTCGCAGGTTCGAATCCTGCCTTGGGCATGGATGTGTGTGATGTCCTTAGGTTAGTTAGGTTTAAGTAGTTCTAAGTTCTAGGGGACTGATGACCTCAGAAGTTAAGTCCCATAGTGCTCAGAGCCATTTTTTATAGTTTGCCACTCAAAGATATTATAGCAAGGACTATGGTCCATTCCTATGCTCCGATACAGTCATTCAAACTTTGTACGCTTTTATTTCCACAAAGCTAAGTGTCCAGTTCCGATCTTATATTCAGTTTAACGTCCCTTCGTACAGTCCACAGATCCTATCATCGGTTATTCTGCGTGTAACAGAGTTTAAAGGTCGGGACACACATGTCCGGACCGTGTCCGTGCCGAGACACGTCCGAGTATTGCCGTCACCCGGACAACGAAATACATCATTAAAACAAAAGTAGCGGGCCCCACTTGACCGGGCCGTGCACGGGGAACGTCAACGGGCCGGGGCCGGGCCGGGCGGGATTCGCCGAGTTTAATTTTTCACGTGACGGACACGGTCTGGCGGTAGAATTGTCTTGTAAGCTGTGCAACTGCGCAAGACTGTTGTGTCTACAAAACATGGATGTGGAACGACTAATAGAAGAAGTTCGTAAGTTTCCTGTTCTTTACGATCAGGGAAGTGAAAACTACAGGAATATCGAGTACAAAGACAGAGTTTGGAAGACAATTGCAACAGATCTACAAGCCAAAGGAAAGATAAAAACTACACAAGTTTTAATACCCGAAAGATATTTATTTACTTTTTATTTTACAAGCAGATGTTTGGTTTATGTCATCGTTACATTGCCAAGGCGACATGTTCTTGCCATTCCACAGTCCCTTGTGAAGAATTCAGGAATTTTTGAGTTGTTCTCGTACAGCAAATGTAGCATCTGTTGATCTCCCACGAATTCGAGGTAGGTTTCGAAGATCTGATGACCTTCCGGGTCCCTCAGCAGTTTCCTTTTGATCCATCCTCTGTTCGGGCATCCTATAACCTTCCATTTTTCGAATAAAGTTGTACAGTACACACGCAGCCGTCACAATCATTGTAAGGTTATTAGGATCTCCCTGAAGGATTCTTCTAAATATTCGAAATTTCTGTTGCAATATACCGAATGCATTTTCGGATATTCTTCTTGCCCGACTCAAGCGATAATTAAATATAGCCTTGTCATTTGCTAAGTTCCTGCCAGGATTTGATTGCATCAAGTATGTTTTGAGAGGTAAAGCTTCATCGCCTACAAATACCATTGGAAGTGCAACATCAGTTCCGGGTAAAATTTTACTCTTTGGGACGTTAAGCGTATTGTTTTCCAATGACTTTCCAAGGTTTGAATTTACTAGAATGCCTCCATCAGAGTTTTTTCCGTACGCTCCCACGTCTATTGCAATAAAATTACAACACGGGTCAACCAGAGCAAAAGCACAATGGAATATGTTTTTTTGTAATTCCAATAGAGACTTCCTGAGTTGTTTGGAGCCTGTATTGTTACGTGCTTTCCATCTAAAGATCCAATGCAGTTTGGAAACTGCCACTTTATCCAAAGTTCCTCAGCTATAGCATTCCATTTTTCTTCATTCGGCACAGGCATCACCTCTTCTAACAATAAATCGATAACTGCTCTAGAGGTGTCATGGACGATAGCTCCAACTGTGGATTTTCCCAACCTGTAGCTGAAGGAAATAGTTTTGAAGGAATCTCCTGTAGCAAGGAACCTGAAAAAAATGAACTGTGTAAGATGAGAAATACTGTATAATCTATAAAATATTTGCAGCATTTTAAACCTTGTAATGTAAATACACGATTTAAAATATTTTTGCCACAGGTGGAATAGAGGAATGAAAAAAAAAATGGGCGTCTGTTCGTGACCAACTAAGGAAGACCCTGTAGAAAAGGAAAACTGTTTCAGGACAAGCTGTTGTTCATCAACATAAATATAAGTATGAAGATCTCTTAAAGTTCCTGCTACCTTACATAGTAGAACGAGAAACAGTTTCCAATGTTCCTTACACGCAAGACAATAACGAGCATAAACAAGAATAAAATACAGATTCCCAAGAAGAGCAGTCTATTGTTGAAAACGAAAAAGAGTGTACAAAAGAAGATATTGCAGATGAAGAATGGATCATTAAAACCCAGGGTAGTGAAACAGAGAATTTGATAGAGCGCACTTGGCATTCCAGGCGTCCTCAGCTCATTCGTCCGTCACTTCAAATAAGAACACGTTTATGAAACCACCACTGAAACGAAAATTTCAGCGTGAGGTTAAACCACAAGAATCTGCATCAAGCCAGCTCATGGCTTACATTTTGGCAGAATAAAAGCTGAAAAAGAGAGAGAAATACAAAACCCAGTTGATGCTTTTTTGGCTGGTATAGCACCAACCCTAAAATCGTTACATCCACTATTTTTTCATCAAGCTAAAAGTAGGATTTTTTCAATTGTACAAGACTGAACTGAAGCAACTCATGAATGACGTATCAGTCCATCAATTCACTCCATCATCCTCCAATTACTCAGCAAAATCTATTTCAACACCATATCCTTCACCTGTGGAAAACGAGACAACAGAACCTACACAGCAGCTTTTGGATCTGCAAAGGGATTCCCACATTTCGTATATAAATAACCAAAGCCATCATCCTCCAAGTTCCCCTGCATCCTCATCAGCTTCAGAAACTAATTCACTGAATAGTCCTCATTTGTTTTTCTTAGGGTAGTAGAAATTTAACTATTTTTTACTAACTTAAATATTTATCTTTCAAATACTAAAGTAATAAAATAAAAATACTGTCCCTAAAACTTCTTATTTATTTGCGTTCTGTGTACTTTTCTTTAACCTACCTTAAAAAACAGGCAGTCGTTCTTTGGGTGAAACTGATACTCTCCAGAAAGTGTCGTTTTTTATCAGTCTTGGTTCTAGTTTCTTTAAAAGTTCACAGAAGGTGTACTGTGTCATCCTAAAATATTCATAAAACTTAGTCTCATCATCTATGAGATGATAAAATAATGTTCGAAACTCTTCCTGTACTGGTCTTGTTTTCCAGGCACTGTGGATCCACAATTTTCTTCTTCTTCTTGTTTGCTTTCGTTCTTTTTCCTCTTCGTCTAAAGCAAGTGCTATAAGTCCTAATTCACTATTACGAAAATTAGTGAACATGTTTTACAGCTTTCACAAACAGAAACACACATCAGCGAGTCCGAGTCACTACAAGGAACAACAAAGACACGGACGTGCCCCGGTCATGTGCGGCCCCTGCAGGAACGGACCGCAGCACGGCCGTCACTCGTCCCACGCTCGGCCCTGACACTGCCCGAACGTGTGTGTCCCGACCTTAATACTGAGAGTTCCTGTCTCTCGTGCACACAATTCCTCAGACATTCTTAGTCCGTGATCTTACGGCAAAGATCTACCTAGACCTCAGTATAAGTTTCAACGTAAGTCCGTCCCGTATAAATTAACTATAGTAATTTTTCTTGCAGTGTAACAGAAGTGTCCTGATCCCTTCCATAGTGTGGTGTCACCGCCAGACTTAACACTTGCTAGGTGGTAGCTTTAAATCGGCCGCGGTCCATTAGTACATGTCGGACCCGCGTGTAGCCACTGTCAGTGATCGCAGACCGAGCGCCACCACACGGCAGGTCTCGAGAGACTTACTAGCACTCGCCCCAGTTGTACGGACGACTTAGCTAGCGATGCCTCGTTTATTTGCAGAGAAGATAGTTAGAATAGCCTTCAGCTAAGTCAATGGCTACGACCTAGCAAGGCGCCATAGCAATTGATAGTTATCGTATGAAGCATGTCTCATCAAGAACGATGTATACAAATGATGGATTAAAGTTAAGTATTCCAGCAGCTACGTACTTTTCTTTATAGCATTCATTCCGTATCCTATTTCAGACCTCACGCCATCCTGCGTGAGCTTATAGCGTGCATTTCGGCCTTCTCTAGCAATATAACACATAGCACATCACACGGAAACGCCTGCTATATCACACGCCACAGCTACATAGATTTGTTCAGAGCGCAGAAAACAAGACATGAGAACTAACAATACCTGCGCATGGCTTATATAGTAGAGTTTAGAAACAAAGAGGCCACGTAGAACCTTCTTTCACTTCCCTGAGGCACTGCTTTGCTGCGGGCGTTGTTCTGATGAGGGATTCTATACCGATAATTGTAACTAAAACTTTTTTAATGGTACTAATTATTTCCGACATTGTCGATCACCTCTCCCCTCTATGAGAATTAGCCTGATAATATTGTTCTCGATTAAAACAGCGGTTATAAAAGCCTCCCAGAGTGACAACAGTTTGCACTGTGCTGCAGAGGGTTGTGATTCTCACCCTTAACCGCGATCTTTATATTTCCACTAAGTTAGTAAACAGTCTTTACTTCGTCTAAAAGGGGGAATGAACTTACCTTTGCTGATTTTTTGGGGGATTCTAATTAGTACTGTGAGGCAATCTTCTTGGCTTTTGCAGCGAAGAAGTGCTGGTGATCGGGGAAAGGGGGGAAGGTTGATGGTTATGTTACATTGTTCTTTTTACATTAGTTTGTACAATGGTTGTTACAAATAACATGTTTACATAACATCATCACAGCTTTTTAAATATTATAAGTCATTTAAATACTTAATGACTATATTATGGAGAATAATTCTGCATATCATAAATAGTATCTGCGTTTCAGATATAGTTCATATAACTACTTCATCGCTAAATTATGCAGAATAAGTCTACCTATCATAAATAAGTAAGTTCAACTATTGTAACGTCCGCTTAGAAAAATTATGAATGATTGTGCTAGTAAACTTCTACGTTATTTGATACAAAGACAGCTGAGTAAAACTGAACGTACTCAGACAGCTCTCTCTTTACTTATTCTGATCATCACTAAACTGACACACAATATTTTTTAGAGCAACGCAGTCTGACTTTCAATAATCCCTGCAAAAGAATGGTCCTGACTAACAATTTCACGAATCACTTACCTCACAAAAATCTTCGTTACTCGAACTACTGCAATACAGCGAGCGCTAATACTGCCAGCTAAATAAAAGATTCTAACTACTGAAGGCACTAACAACTGACAGGCATAGTTAGCAAATGAAAGATTTTGATAGAGAACAAACAATGTATTTCCCTTGATAGTGTTCAAAAGTCATCATATATATATCTATCAATTCACGACATCCATCTTTTGCTGGCGGACACACGTCCAGATCGTCCGCTTATGCTAACCTCTCAAAACTCTGGCATCTCTCTATCCACAACCACCATTGTTGGCGGCTGACCTCCAACTGCACAACGCTACGCGCTGTTCACATCCAACTACCCAACACTGCAATAGTGAATATTCCATCAATGAGTCCAACCAGCCACAGACTGCACACAGCACAGTCAGTGATTTTCATACAGAGCGCTACGTGGCCTTGCCAAGATAAAAACCTAAACAGCCCACTTACGCTATCTTACAATTGTTTAAAAGTTGTCTGAAAGAAGAATCTTCAGTCTTGAGCTTGACAGAGTTATCAGGTGACGTCAACTTATCAACTCTGCGTCGCCCTTCTCTTGAGGCCATCCGTGTGGTTGCACAGGGAAATGCAGCAATTATTTGAGATGGAACTCATGTTTACAGCTACTCGGCGAGACTGTTGCCAATTTATGTACCCGACTGTTCTTATGACTTGCGGAATACGTTAGTTCAACTGACTATTTGCTGTTATGTCTCTTCTTATAATTATTAATCAGCAGCAGACGTTATATCTTGATCATTGGTGCATCTGAATTCTTCTTGCTGACTGAGAAAGTCTTTATTGACATCTTCTTATCTTCCATTGCGTTTTAATGCATCATGGCTTTCTTGCGCAGTGTTAATTTGCAGATGTTGCCCCCTGCAGGTTTCTTTCTTGGCATCATCGTCAATCTTGACATAAGCAGTATTAGATGACGTTCTGTCCGCCCTCGATAGCTGAGTGGCTACCGGCACGGTAGCTCAGCGTGTTCGGTCAGAGAGCTGGTTGGCCTCTGTAATAAAAAAACTGAGTGAAACGATCAACAAACGAACTTGAACGGATGTCTTGTGACGCCCGCAACGACCAATATGAAAAAAAAAAAAAAAAAAAAAAAAAAAAAAAAAAGTGATCAGCGAGACAGAATGTCAATCCTAAGGCCCAGGTTCGATTCCCCGCTGGGTCGGAAATTTCTCCGCTCAGGGACTGGGTGTTGTGTTGTCCTAATCATCATCACTTCATCCCCATCGAAGCGCGAGCCGCCGAAGTGGCGTCAAATCGAAAGACTTGCACCCGGCGAACGGTCTACCCGACGGGAGGGCCTAGTCACACGACATTTACATTTTTTTGGCGACGATCTGATTATTAGGTTGTCGTTGTTGCAATCTTCTTAACGTCTTGGTCCCTATCTGGGTGCAATTTCGCCAAACAGGATACTGGTGCACCATGTCGAATCTCGTTTCGTGTAGAAGTTCTCTGCTGCGGCTTAATGCGCTCTCGTCCCATCTTAGAATTCAGGCAGGAACAACACGTCATCTCGACCATCAGATACATGTGGCAGCCTCAGAATGTTATATCGCCCAGTAACACGTTGCAGGCAGTGTCGGTGTGTGTTCTCGCCCCATCAGGTAGCTTGTGCTGCGTCGGCACGTTGCACCGAGCTGACTCTCGAGGGTAGTAGTTCCGTACAACTCAGTCTCGTATATAGTGTGGACATGAAACATAAAATTTGTGCATATAAACGTTAACAACAATTGCATCGCTTCTAGACAAAATAATGATAATTAGGAACATTTAAAATAGTTATCTCCTTACGTGCTCGTGAGTTTCACGAAATGAACTTAATAATAGTTACTCGTATTTTTCACCAAAACACTCACGACTTCGTCTTTAACACAGATTCTAGCTCGTCATCTATTAAATACTTAATCACATTGGGTTCATTTTATAATAACACTCACATTAATTGCATTTAATAATTGTGCAACTAGTTACGTGAACAGATTCAGTTCTACGACGTACAGTCATAACACATGATCAACCGACGTCTCCCATCAAGAACTCAGTTTATGTCCTATCAGTTCCAAACACGTAATGGCATGGCGTTTAATTAACCACTTCCTGCGCGTCACGAGCCCAGAGTCTGTCTTTTATTCAGTTCCAAACACATAACACGCATAATACGACCGACCAAGCTTCTGTCTCACACGTTATGATTCAGTTACGTTTATCTTTAAACAAGCAGTCACACATTATCAAATCACTGTGTATAGTACCAAGATTCTGTCCTCACGCCAGTTCTTGATACCAGGTCAGTCACAGTGGGTGATCATATATTGCAGAAATTCACACAGTTTGTTCCATTGATTCAGGATCAACCCCAATTAAATACGAAATAACTGACTGTTAACTTTTGGGACAATTGTCCTTGCGCTATGTACTGAATTACTGCTTCAGTAGTCACCGTGCTTTTACATATACTAGCGTCATGAAACTGACTTTACATCTCCGGCATTTATTCGAGTTAATATAAATTCACTAACAATGCAAATAACGATACATAAAACATACACTAAGATATGATTCTTGAGTTTCTCCCGGCGTATTTGATAATCAAAATATCCACGGGTGTGCTGCCGGTCTATAGTGTCCAACGGGCACAATATTTCGGCGATCATACATGTCGCCATCATCAGGTGAACTGACGGACTGAGCTCCTGTGAACGTGCCGGCACGGAGATCCGTACGCTATGGCTGCTCAGAGGGAACTGGGTTCGGTCGCTGCGGCGGCCGATTTAAATACCCTCCGCCCGCGGCGCGCTCCCTCCGCCGTCCGCGCCCCGTGCCACGGTCGCGCGGTGGAACAGGTTGCGACGGCGTCTGAGATGACGTCGGAGTGATGGCTCTGTCCGCCGTGGTCGTCACAACTATACGTTTGCTCGATTTACTCTTGATCAACCCAACTCGTGCACTGGTGGGGAGCGCCAAAGATGACCTCGGTTTGAGGAAGGCCGGCGTGTACCAGATTCCGTGTCAATGTGGCAAGTCGTATATTGGTCATACGATGCGTACCGTCGAGGATCGATGCCGTGAACACCAGAGGCACACTCGACTGATGTATCCGAGCAAGTCGGCGGTCGCTGAACATTGTTGGTCGGAAAATCACGCCATGGAGTATGACCGCACGAGGATTCTGGTACAGACGTCGAGATACTGGGACAGCGTTGTTAGAGAGGCCATCGAAATTCGCACCAATAACGACCTCATAAACCGTGACTGTGGCTCTAATCTTAGCAAGGCTTGGGAACCAGCGATTGGGTTGATCAAGAGTAAATCGAGCAAACGTATAGTTGTGACGACCACGGCGGACAGAGCCATCAGACCGACGTCATCTCAGACGCCGTCGCAATCTGTTCCACCGCGCGACCGTGGCGCGGGGCGCGGACGGCGGAGGGAGCGCGCCGCGGGCGGAGGGTATTTAAATCGGCCGCCGCAGCGACCGAACCCAGTTCCCTCTGAGCAGCCATAGCGTACGGATCTCCGTGCCGGCACGTTCACAGGAGCTCAGTCCGTCAGTTCACCTGATGATGGCGACATGTATGATCGCCGAAATATTGTGTCCGTTGGACACTATAGACCGGCAGCACACCCGTGGATATTTTGATTATACACTAAGATAGTTTCCTTACGTTTATATGAAACCGAACGAAAAAATATATCCTAAAGACAATAACTAAACTCTGCTTTCTCGTTCTCATTTGTAATATTTCTCCAGGTCTTTATGAGGGAACAACCGTTTGGCCAGCCCAGCCCCCCCGCCCCCTCATGGATATCTCCCAATACATACCTACCCAGATATGAACTCTTGATTATCTTATACGGTCCTGTACATAGATGTTGCCATTTTTTATTCATCTTCTTCACCGCGCATGACTTGGCGTGTTTCCGTAACAGTACTTTACCATTAAAATTATATATATTAACTTTAATTAGTTTCCTATAATACTTTCGTTTCCTTAACACAGCTTTGTGCAAGGCTATCTGAACATTACTAATAAGTACATTTCTGTCCATTATGGGATCAGCTATTCTCGGTAAGTTCTTAATCCAATCCCAGGATGCTTCCTTGTGGAACATTATTTCTACAGGACTACAGTGGGTGGATGAATGAGGCAGTTCGCTATCTATCTTTTCAAACATGCCTACGTATTCTATCCATCTATATTGGTTTTTCTCTATACATGTTCTAAGAAGTTTATTGAAGTCCCGGAATATCCGCTCCACAGGCGATACCTCGGCATGGTAACGAGATACAACGATTCGTCTCATATTTAAACTGTCCATACATTCATGCCAGGCTTTAATACCATAATAAACACGTCAAAAAAAGTTTTGCATCACCTCGGTTCCAAGAGTTCCAGAACCTGTACAGAAAACTGGAATAGAAATCAACATAAACATCATTTCCGCCCTATTTATTGTTCATGAAAACCACACATTGCATGTTGTACCACTATACAGCGAGACCTTCAGACGTGGTAGTCCAGATTGCTGTACACACCGGTACCTCTAATACCCATTAGCACGTCCTCTTGCTTTGATGCATGCCTGTATTCGTCGTGGTCTAGTATCCACAAGTTCATCAAGGCACTGTTGGTCCAGATTGTCCCTCTCCCCAACGGCGATTCGGTGCAGATCCCTCAGAGTGGTTGGTGAGTCACGTCGTCCATAAACAATCCTTTTCAATCTATCCCAGCCATGTTCGACAGGGTTCATGTCTGGAGAACATGCTGGCCACTCTAGTCGAGCAATTTCGTTATCCTGAAGGACGTCATTCACAATTGTCGCCCATGAAGACGCATGCCTCGCCAGTATGCTTCAAAAATGGTTGCAGTATCGGTAGGAGGATGGCATTCACACACCGTAGAGCCGTTACGGCGCCTTCCATGACCACCTGCGGCGTACGTCGGCCCCACCACAAAACAGTAGGGAACCTCCACCTTGCTGCACTCGCTGGACAGTGTGTCTAAGGCGTTCAGCCTGACCGGTTGCCTCGAAACCCGTTTCCGACCATTGTCTGGTTGAAGGCATATGCCACACTCATCGGTGAACAGAACGTGATGCCAATCCTGAGCGGTCTATTCGGCAGGTTGTTGGGTCTATCTATACCGCGCTGCATGGTGTCGTGGTTGCAAAGACGGACCTCGCCATGGATATCAAGAGTGAAGCTGTGCATCATGCAGCCTATTACACACAGTTTGAGTCGTAACACGACGCCCTGTGGCTGCACGAAAAGCATTATTCAACATGGTGGCGCTACTGTCAGGGTTCCTCCGAGCCATAATTCGTAGGTAGCGGTTATTCACTCCAGTACTAGCTCTTGGGCGACCTGAGCGAAGCATGTCATCGACAGTTCCTGTATCTTTATCTCCTCCATGTCTGAACTAAATCGCTTTGGTTCACTCCAAGACGCCTGGACACTTCCCTTGTTGAGAGTCCTTCCTGGCAAAATGGTTCGAATGGCTCTGAGCATTATGGGACTTAGCTTCTGAGGTCATCACTCCCCTAGAACTTAGAACTACTTAAACTAACCTAAGGACATCAGACACATCCATGCCTGAGGCAGGATTCGAACCCGCGACCGTAGCGGTCGCGCGGTTCCAGACTGAAGCACCTAGAACCGCTCGGCCACTCTTGCCGGTTGGATGGGCTCGTCAATAACCAGAGTTGACGCATTTTGGGGACTGAGGATAGAGAAGTCTCTTCCCCCTCAATGGGTGACAGTGTGGTGTGCAATGTCGAGTCACCGAATAACCGGTTCAATATTCCTTGATGGCACAGTGACTACCGAATGGTACCTTAAGGTTTTGTAAGATGATTTCATCCCCATTACCCACAGTGACCCTGATTTCGACAAGATGTGGTTCATGGAAGACGGAGCTCGACCCCATCGAAGTAGGAGAGTGTTCGATGTCCTGGAGGGGCACTTTGGGGACCCATGCCCACTGGCATGGGCCGCGATTGGCCGCCATATTCTCCGACTCTGAACACATGCGACTCCTTTTTGTAGAGTTATATTAAAGACCAGGTGAACAGCAATAATCCCCAAAACCACTGCTGAGCTGAAAACAGCTATTCAGGAGATCATCGGCAGCATCGGCGATCCGGCGCTTCAGCGGGTCATGCAGAATTTCGCAATTCGTCTGCGCCACATCATCGCCAATGACGGTAAGCATATCGAACATGTCATAACCTAAATCCGAATACCTGTAATGACATTTACATGTTGAATAAAGTGTGTGCACGCCGTAGTTTGTAACTGCTTTGCGTTTTTTTTTTTTTTTTCATGTAGTTCAATAATTGACACCCTTTAAATAATACAGTACGTTGGGAACTTTTGTGATGAAATGAAGCTGTACAATGTATTCCGTATGCCTCAAGTAAACACTCTAATTGGTAGGAATAGTTGAAACCATAACATTTTGTTAAAATCACTAAAATACAGCTACCATCATTGTCTACGAGTCGTATTTTAAATCCAAGGCTATTTGAAAGTAAATAACAGAATCAAATTAAAATATGTTTCTTACTATGTAATTGTAAAGCATTGTCCCATCTGCCAGACTCATTTCCGAAAGAGTTGCTACTGAAATAAAGTACATTTTTATTAAAGTTACGAAACATTCTTGGAAGAAAGTATATTCGTCATTTTACGAATAACCCAATAAAATGTAACATGTATTGTAATATTTACATACATAAACTATTTTAATTGAAAATGAGACTAATCTGAAACGAAATTAATGTACTGCATAATCTCATTTTATTTTATGATTCATACAGTGTCATTTATTGTTCTGATATATGTTAATATACATTGTATACTTTTTAAATTTTTTGTTTTTAACAATCACGTCATTGTTGCAAGATGTACATAAGACCCATGTGGAACCACTGTTGTGTGCCCAGTTTTGCTCGAAGTTTCGAGATACCCTCTGAGTTGAACTGATTTGTAAATATGTAATTAGGTTATGACATGTTCGATATGCTTACTGTCATTGGCGATGATGTGGCGCAGACGAATTGCGAAATTCTGCATGACCCGTTGAAGCGCCGGATCGCCGATGCTGCCGATGATCTCCTGAATAGTTGTTTTCAGCTCAGCAGTGGTTTTGGGATTATTGCTGTTCACCTGGTCTTTAATATAACTCTACAAAAAGGAGTCGCATGTATTCAGATTCGGAGAATATGGCGGCCAATCGACGCCCATGCCAGCTTTGTACAGCTGTACCATTGCTTGTCTTAAGCCACAAACTGTGCCAACTTTGTACAGTTGTATTATGGCTTGTCTTATTGCTGGAATGACTTCAACACAGAAATAAACAAAGGTGAAACTCAAAATTACGTGTGGCACGAATTAATGTGGGCATTACTACCCACTTCATCAGTATTTGTTGCACCAGGACTTCAAATTCTTTCCTACAGCAACAGCAAAATCTACACTACTGGCCATTAAAATTGCTACACAGCGAAGATAACGTGCTACAGGCGCGAAATTTAACCGACAGGGAGAAGATGCTGTGATATGCAAATGATTAGCTTTTCAGAGCATTCACACAAGGTTGGCGCCGGTGGCGACACCTACAACGTGCTGACATGAGGAAAATTTCCAACCGCATTCTCATACACAAACAGCAGTTGACCGGCGTTGCCTGGTGAAACGTTGTTGTGATGCCTCGTGTAAGGAAGAGAAATGCGTACCATCACGTTTCCGACTTTGATAGAGGTCGGATTGCAGCCTATCGCGATTGTGGTTTATTATATCGCGACATTGCTTGCTCGCGTTGGTCGAGATCCAATGACTGTTAGCAGAATATGGAATCGATGAGTTCAGGAGGGTAATACGGAACGCCGTGCTGGATCCCAACGGCCTCGTATCACTAGCAGTCGAGATGACAGGCATCTTATCCGCATGGCTGGAACGGATCGTGCAGCCACGTCTCGATCCCTGAGACAACAGATGGGGACGTTTGCAAGACAACCATATGCACGAACAGTTCGACGACGTTTGCAGCAGCATGGACTATCAGCTCGGAGACCTTGGCTGCAGTTACCCTTAGCGCTGCATCACAGACAGGAGCGCCTGCGATGGTTTACTCAACGACGAACCTGGGTGCACGAATGGCAAAACGTCATTTTTTCGGATGTATCTAGGTTCTGTTTACAGCATCCTGATGGTCGTATCCGCGTTTGGCGACATCGTGGTGAACGCACATTGGAAGCGTGTATTCGTCGTCGCCATACTGGCGTATCACCCGGCGTGATGGTATGGGGTGCCATTGGTTATATGTCTCGGTCACCTCTTGTTCGCATTGACAGCACTTTGAACAGTGGACGTTACATTTCAGATGTGTTACAACCCGTGGCTCTACACTTCATTCGATCGACTGCTGCCCTGGCCAGCACATTCTCCAGATCTCTCACCAATTGTAAACGTCTGGTCAATGGTGGCCGAGCAACTGGCTCGTCACAGTACGCCAGTCACTACTCTTGATGAATTGTTGTATAGTGTTGAAGCTGTATGGGCAGTTGTACCTGTACACGCCATCCAAGCTCTGTTTGACTCAATGCCCAGGCGTATCAGGATCTATGCACCCAAATTGCGTGAAAATGTAATCACATGTCAGTTCTAGTATAATATATTTGTCCAGTGAATACCTGTTTATCATCTGCATCTCTTCTTGGTGTAGCAATTGTAATGGCCAGTAGTGTACGAAGGAGATAATTCAAGTCAACTATTTGTTCCCAGCCAAAAGAGGAAACATTTCATGCTAAATGACGCAAGAATTTTCGCGGATTACCAAAGTCACGGGCTTGGCTAAAATCGATACGCCACTCACCAGAGTCGAGCAAGGGCCTTAGTTTTCGCCGACTCCTCCAGTACAGATTCCAGGCACAGCCCTTATGTTGTGCATGAAACATACGGTGTTTGGCTGTTGTAGAAGACCGCGAGACACACGCACTGAGGAGGCTGTGTGGGAACACACAGCGTACGGCAGTCTCAAGAGTCCGAGCCGCCAGCTGCGAAGACAGAATGAAGGAGGCAGGAGTGTGTCCGCGGCGGACAGCTGCCAGCTGCGTGGGAGGGCGGTAATTAGCGGCTGACGTCTGACGTCTGACGGCCTCCACACCACAACACGGAGGCTCCTCTCCTCACGGCCTGCCCATTATGTGGCGGATCCAACCAATCCTTGGCCGCTACTTGTAAAACTTAAACTTTCACGGCCGGAAATGTCACGCTCATTAAAATATTCCGAGCTACTATTGTGGAGCGGCGAGCAAAAATTTTATGGTGTTTGTTCTTTCACCGTTTTTTTTTTCAAATTTTTGGTACTCTTGTGAGATTTTTAAGTAGCACTGCCTTTTACAAGCGCCTGAAAACGGGGATGAAGAGAGAAAGAAACTGGCACACCTGCCTAATATCGTGTAGCGCCCCTGCGAGCACGCAGAAGTGCCGCAACACGAGGTGACATGGACTCGACTAACGTCTGAAGTAGCGCTGGAGGAAACTGGCACCATAAACCCTGCAGGGCTGTACATAAAACCGTAAGAGTGCGAGGGGGTGGAGCTTTCTGCAAGGCATCCCAGATATGCTCAATAATGTTCACGTTTGGGGAATTTAGTGGCCAGCGGAGCCGGCCGGATTGGCCGATCGGTTCTAGGCGCTACAGTCTGGAACCGCGCGACTGCTACGGTCGCAGGTTCGAATCCTGCCTCGGGCATGGCTCTAATGGCTCTGAGCACTATCTGAGGTCATCAGTCCCCTAGAACTTAGAACTACTTAAACCTAACTAACCTAAGGACATCACACACATCCATGCCCGAGGCAGGATTCGAACCTGCGACCGCAGCAGGCGCGTGGTTCCAGACTGAAGCGCCTAGAACCGTTCGGCCACCACGACCGGCCCTCGAGCATGGACGTGTGTGATGTCCTTAGGTTAGTTAGGTTTAAGTAGTTCTTTAAGTTCTAGGGGACTGATTACCTCAGATGTTAAGTCCCATAGTGCTCAGAGCCCAGCGGAAGTATTTAAACTCAGAATAGCGTTCCTGGAGCCAGTATGTAGCAGTTCTGGACGTGTGGGGTGTCGCATTGTCCTGCTGGAATTGCCCAAGTCCGTCAGGATGCACAACGGACATGAATGGATACCGGTGATCGGACAGGATGTTTACGTACGTCTCACGTGTCAGAGTCGTATCTAGACGTATCAGGGCTCCCTTTCAAACTGCACACGCCCCACACCATTACAGAGCCCAACCAGCTTGAACAGTCCACTGCTGACATGCGGGATCCATAGATTCATGAGGTTGTCTCCGGAGCCGTATACGTCCATGCGCTCGATACAATTTAAAACGACACTCGTCCGACCAGGGAACGTGTTTTCAGTCATCAACAGTCCAATGTCGGTGTTGACTGGCCCAGACGAGCTTTGTGTCGTGCAGTCATCAAGGGTACACGAATGAGCCTTCGGCTGACACTGTTTGATGGGCCAGCATTGAAATCTGCTGCAATTTGCAGAAGGGTTGCACTTCTGTCACGTTGAAAGATTCTCTACAGTCGTCGTCGGTCCCATTCTTGCAGGATCTTTTTCCAGCCGAGCGATGTCGGAGATTAGATGTTTTACTGGATTCCTGATATTCACGGCACACTCGTTAAATGGTCGTGTGGGTAAACCCCACTTCATCGCTACCTCGGAGATGCTGTGTCCCATCTCTCGTGCGCCGACTATAACACCACATTGAAACTCACTTAAATCTTGATAACTTGCTATTGTAGCAGCAGGAACCGATCTAACAACAGCGCCAGACACCTGTTGTCCTACAGGCGTTGCCGACCGCAGCGCCGTATTCTGCATGTATACATATCTCTGTATTTGAATACGCCTGCCTATACCAGTTTCTTCGGCGCTTCAGTGTATTTGAGTGAACTGCCAGAAAGCTATGTGAAACGTACTGTCCATAGTCTTCATTCCACAGGTCCACTTCTCAGCTGGTCTAAACGGAAGTAAAATGTTCTGACTCTCTAAGGAAATTACGACGATAAATGGAAGTCCACAGTCGTTTAACGAAACCGTACATGATAATCAATGTTCACACGCGCAAGAATAATCAATGTTCACACACGCAAGAGTAACTATATGAAAACCATGTCCATCGAACTCAGTCTTCTAAACAGTTCAGAGACGATTTCTAATCGTTTTTATCATATACGAATAATTAACTGCTCGCCTTAAAATTGGAGGATTATCTAGGACACTTGCCACACTACTTTCTATAATATATCCGGTGACGCACAAAACAGAACTCGGAGAGACCGAAACATGGGTTTTCCAGACAAATCCATAATCCAAGTAAGTTCACGAAGTTTCACAAGTTACACTGGTAAGCCAAAGCATTCCGACAACTACCCACACCGAGCGAAGTGGCACAGTGGTTAGCACACTGGACTTGCATTCGGGAGGACGACGGTTCAAACCCGCTTGCGGCCAACCTGATTTAGGTTTTCCGTGACTTCCCTAAGTCGCTTCAGGCAAACGCCGGGATGGTTCCTCTGAAAGGGCACGGCCGACTTCCTTCCCTAATACGAAGGGTGTTTTTTAAGTAAGAACCGTTTTGAAATTAAAAAAAGACGTGCTAAGCATGCCAATAATTTTATTTTTACATGAAAGCCTGTACCTTAATCTACGCACTGACGCCATTACAGTCTGATTCTTCCTTGAAACTTCCTGGCAGATTAAAACTGTGTGCAGGACCGAGATTCGAACTTGGAACCTTTGCCTTTCACGGGCAAATGCTCTACCAACTGAGCTACCCATCCACGACTCACGCTCCGTCCTCACAGCTTTATTTCTGCCAGTACCTCGTCTGATTCTTCCTTGTTTACATTGTCTACTGAGTGTTTAAGATGCCTCCGATAATCGTGAGTTCCGCCGACTGTGAAGTACGGGCTGTTATAAGATTTCTTAGTGCTAAAGGCCTAAAAGCGATCGATATTCATCGTGAGATCTGGGCACTTTACGGAGAAAACATTATGAATGATGGAATGGTAAGAAAGTGGGTGAGAGCATTTAAAGATGGCCGCACAAATGTGCATGATGAGCAACGGAGTGGGCGTCTTTCAGTCGTTAAAGAAAGTTTGGTGCAGGAAGTGGACTAAAAGGTCAGAGAAAACAGACGCTTTACGATTTCCTCCTAGCGGGATGACTTTCCTACTGTTTCTCGTAGTGTTTTGTATGGCATTGTGACCGAGCACTCGAATTGCCGAAAATTGTGCGCACGTTGGGTACCGAAAATGTTGACGGATGTGCGCAAAACCAAACGTTTAGACAGCGCACTGACTTTCCTTGAGCGGTACCACAACGACCGGTGATGATTTCTTAAGCCAAATTGTTTTGCTGCAAGACAATGCCCGTCCGCATGTGGCGAATCAGACCAAAAAATCTCATCACATCTTTTCGATGGGAAACTCTAGATCATCCTCCGTACAGCCCCGATCTTGCGCCCAGTGACTACCATCTGTTCCTGCACTTGAAGAAACACCTGGGCGGTCAGCGCCATCAAGACGATGACGAAGTCAAAACAGTAGTGATGCAGTGGTTAACAAGTCAGGCGGCAGACTTCTATGAGGAGGGTATTCAAAAACTGGTACAACGTTATGACAAGTGCCTCAGTATTGACGGAAATTATGTAGCAAAGTAGATTAAGGCACAGGCTTTCATGTAAAAATAAAATTATTGAGATATCTTAGTACGTCTTTTTTTACCTTCAAAACGATACTTAAAAAACACGTGCGATGACCTAGCTGTTTGGTACCCTACCTCAAACCAACCAACCAACAGACCAACTAACCTCTACACATCGCTGTATGCTGCCTGGTGGCGCTGAGGGCGCGTGACGTGGTAAGAGAAGTATATGATTCCAGAATGAGATTTTTCACTCTGCAGCGGAGTGTGCGCTGATATGAAACTTCCTGGCAGATTAAAACTGTGTGCCAGACTGAGACTCGAACTCGGGACCTTTGCCTTTCGCGGGCAAGTGCTCAGATGGTAATCTGAGCAACCCAAGCACGACTCACGCCCCGCCCTCACAGCTTTACTTCTACCAGTATCGTTCCCGGGTTCGATTCCCGGCGGGGTCAGGGATTTTCTCTGCCTCGTGATGACTGGGTGTTGTGTGATGTCCTTAGGTTAGTTAGGTTTAAGTAGTTCTAAGTTCTAGGTGACTGATGACCATAGATGTTAAGTCCCATAGTGCTCAGTGCCATTTGAACCATTTTTTTCTACCAGTATCTCGTCTCCTACCTTCCAAATTTTACATAAGCTCTTCAGCAAATCTTGCAGAACTAGCATTCCTGCAAGAAAGGGTATTGCCGAGACATGGCTTAGCCACAGCCTGGGGTATGTTTCCAGAATGAGATTTTCACTCTGCAGTGCAGTGTACGCTGATATGAAACTTCCTGGCAGGTTAAAACTTGTAAGAAGGCTGTTTAGGTTTTCTTATTGGTAACGCCACGTAGCGCTCTGTGTGAGAATCACTGGCTGTGCTGTGTGCAGTCTGTGGCTAGTTTTCATTGTTGTCTGCCATTGTAGTGTTAGGCAGCTGGCTGTGAACAGCGCGTAGCGTTGCGCAGTTGGAGGTGAGCCGCCAGCAGTGGTGGATGTGGGGAGAGAGATGGCGGAGTTTTGAAATTTGTCATGAACTGCTATATATATTATGACTATTGGGGTAAATACATTGGTTGTTCTCTATCAAAATCATTCATTTGCTAACTATGCCTATCAGTAGTTAGTGCCTTCAGTAGTTTGAATCTTTTATTTAGCTGGCAGTAGTGGCGCTCGCTGTACTGCAGTAGTTCGAGTAATGAAGATTTTTGTGAGGTAAGTGATTTCTGAAAGGTATAGTTTAATGTTACTCAGGGCCATTCTTTTGCAGGGATTTTTGAAAGTCAGATTGCGTTGCGCTAAAAAATATTGTGTATCAGTTTAAAGACAGTCGTGTAAAATAGTTCAAAGGGGACGTTTCATAAACTGTGTGCCGGACCGAGACTCGAAATCAGGACCTTTGCCTTTCGCGGTCAAGTGCTCAACCCAAACACGACTCACGTCCTGTCCTCACAGCTTTACTTCTACCAGTACCTCGTCTCCTACCTTCCAAACTTTACAGAAGCTCTCCTGCGAATCTTGCAGAACTAGCACTCCTGAAAGAAAGGATATTGCGGAGACATGGCTTAGCCACAGCCTGAGGTATGTTTCCAGAATGAGGCAAAGGTCCCGAGTTCGAGTCTCGGTCCGGCACACAGTTTTAATCGGCCAGGAAGTTTCAGAAGTATATGAGCGTAGCAGAGGCGAATGGAGAATCATTCTACCGATGATTAGTGGCGCCAGTGCGGAAATCCGCCAACTTTAGCGAATTTGACAAAACCCAGCCTGTGATGGCCCAGTGCCTGGGATCGGGCATCTCAGAATCGTCGATGCTGGTCGGCTGTTCCCGTACTATTTCCGTGAGCCTCTATGGAGAGTGGATGAAGTGCTGAAACCACGAGTAGGTGACAAGAGGTTGGACGTTCATACCTCATGACAGAATACAGGGACCGGAGGCTTGCCCATTCTCCAAATCAGGATAGGTGGCGGCGCGGGCACCAGCGTTTTGGAGTGCACTGTTCAGCCCGCAGTGTTCAACATGATATTCTACAACAGAGGAAGTAGAGGAACTCTACGTGTTCCCATGTCGACCCAACAACATCGTCAGTTATGATTACTGTGGGGACAGGATCATCGAGACTGGACCGTGGATCAGTGGAATCGTGTCGCCCAGTTGGATGCATCCCGCTTATTGTTACACCAGATCGATAGTGGTGTCCAGAAACGCATCATTCAGGCGAACGACGGCTCGGAACATGCAGCGCGCCACGGACGTAGGCTGGTGCGAGCAATATTACGTTATGGGAGACATTCATCTGAGCGTCCATAGGACCTGCGGTAGTAATCGAAGGCACAACGACAGCTGTGAACATTATTAAAATGCGTTTACACCTGTCCGCCTTGTGCCTGGCTGGCACGCGAATGTGCTTACCCTACATAGAAGTAGAGGCGCGGGCGTAGTGCATGCCTCTTCCACATGTGCGTAAAAGTGATTCCATTCACACTTGTGTTCACAATCGGTGCCTCTACTTCCGTGTGGCGCAGGCTACAATCGCACGGGGACTAGGAGCAAGTCTCGCAAGCGTAAGGGAACGCCCGTGACTCTTTATGAGGATAACTGTCCGGTAATACAACGTGCAAAATGGTTCAAATGGCTCTGAGCACTATGGGACTTAACATCTGAGGTCATCAGTCCCCTAGAACTTAGAACTAATTAAACCTAACTAACCTAACGATATCACACACATCCATGCTCGAGGCAGGATTCGAACCTGTGACCGTAGCAGTCGCACGGTTCCGGACTCAAGCGCCTAGAACCGCTCGGCCACCGCGGCCGGCCGTGATACAAGGCCAGAATCGTGCTGCAATGGTCTGAGAGCATGCTAGTGAATGCACACTGATGTCTTGGGCATCAAATTCGACTTATATGAATACGTCGGAACCCAACTGGGAGGCTGTAGGGCTCCGTGCACACATACCAACCGCCCGTAAATTACGAATAGCGTGTGACCTGTGCGTAGGCATCCGGTGCCACAGACCTCAGGAAACCTATCAAATACTTGTCGAATCCTTGTTGAATTGCGTTCCAGAGGTGGACCAACATGCTTCTAAGTAGGTGGTCGTTATGTTTTTACTGATCAGTTTATCAGTAACAGTCGACCGAAACACAACAATGTCGGCCATTATTAACGCCATCTGATTCACAAGAGGACGCGAACAGATTCACAGTAGATCGTAGCACATTCCTGTGAGACTGACACCGATTGGATAATGTCACATGCGCAGGCATCTCGTTATTCATATATGCTCGGTGTGGATGGAGATTGGAACACTTGCTCCAAAACTCCTTCCAGCCTTGGGAGCAATACGCATCCAGCAACCTTTATAACTACTAAATTATTTATATCGTTGTTGGTTGTAGACTAACAAAGATCCCAATTTTCTATAACTAAATCTGTATATTATTTATGTTCTATATAATTCTTACCCTGATAACTCTTCAAATTTTCAACTCCAATATCCAGCAACCTTTATGGCTACTAAATTATTTATATTGTAGTTGCTTCTAAAGTAACAACGATCGCAATTTTTCTATAAGTAAATTTGTGTATTATTTATGTTCTACAAAATCCTTACCCCGATAACTGTTAAATCTTCAAA
The DNA here is from genome assembly GCF_021461395.2 of Schistocerca americana. Taxonomy (NCBI): domain Eukaryota; kingdom Metazoa; phylum Arthropoda; class Insecta; order Orthoptera; family Acrididae; genus Schistocerca; species Schistocerca americana. The sequence continues at coordinate 155,698,690 of NC_060121.1, forward strand.
TGGAACAGATGGTAAACGGTCGGCTCTGAACTGTCACTTCTTGAACTTCTGTATCTTTTAACAATTACCATATTGCCTTCAAACTTGGTATCGCTGCATTTTTACATATCTCAAATATATTGCTACGATTTTAGCTTTGTAGCTTAATAAGAAAGATTAGTTAATCTAACTCGTCTTACAAGACGTTGGTACAAAATTGTTTTTTTTTTCTCAATAACTCAAAAGGTAGATGAGGCATCTTCACGGAAACTTCTACCATGTGTTTTTATGAGAATCTGCATCTAAATCTAGAACCAGAATTTTCGAGCTTTAATTTCATGTGCGTATTAATTTTTTTTACAAAAGTTGATCTTTGAAGAAACTAATTGCTGAGTCATGTTGAGATACACAATATTTAACATTTTCAGAGTCTCACATAATGTCACCAAGTTTTGAAACCATTCTTAAACATCCGAGTATTATATAAGGCTATGGTGCAATCTCTCTGTTAGTGGCTCACGGCATGTGCTGAGCCACTTGTTGGCCTGATCTTGGCCGAGCGACTTAAAAGCGCGGGCTTATTTGCCTGGACTCGCATTCGGGAGGACGACGGTTCAATCCCGCGTCCGGCCATCCTGATTTAGGTTTTCCGTGATTTCCCTAAATCGCTCTAGGCAAATGTTAAGATTCATAAATAATTAAGCCCGTAAAGAGCAATTCACAAAAATTGGGGGAAAATTGTTTATAAAATTCAATAGAAAATTCATGACGTAAAGAACGTCACTATATGATATTTTGGGTGGCATCACACGTATTTTAATAGTTAAGTTACACTATACACTTAACTTGCAATAGTTTTCATTTTTTGAAATTATTATTAACATTTATCGCCCATAATTAATTAATTATTATAGAGATGAAGATTTTGAGCAGCGAATTGTGTAGATCGCTATAGATTACGTCTAAAAACGGTGCTATATGCAGTTCTTTATTAAAACTTTGGAGCACAGATGTAAACAAACAAATTTGCGCTAATTGGCGAAACTTTGCGAAAACTAAAACTTGATTCACCGGCGATAGAATAATCCTAGAAATTAATGTAACATAGTGAATGAGATGTACTTTTTAGCGCGGTTCCGATGGGATACTTATTTCTGTCGAGGGATCAAAATTTGTAACATTAACTGGTGGGATTGGTATTTGCATAACAATGGGGGCTAGACGTCCAAGCCTATATAAACGAGCGGCCATCTTGTTTAGAGGTCAGTCGTTGGTCAGCGATTTTGGAGGGTGGGTGGCGAGCAAGCCCCACATTTGGGTGGCCCATGTGCTCATTTGAGAATTCTTTTTCGCGCCGATTTATTTCGACAAAGAGTATTGTTTAGTAGTGCAAGTGTGCAAGCATATATTTGGTGAACAGGAAGTGCTACGATCATTACGATTTACGAGATATACATCGCCGTAAGTGAACATGTGGCGAACTGTGATTTCGAGTCAAAACTGTTAGAACAAAGAGGACAGTGGGACTTGTGGTTCTGTTCGAATTATTTGAATAGTTTTCGTTTATAGCAGCCTACATTACTGCTATTGGGGGCTCGGAGTCAAATTATTATTAAAGTAAAACTGTAAACCGTCTCACCAATACTAATTTCATTGTGTGAAAGAAAAGAACAACGCCAATAAATGGTGACTGGACTGTGTCGTGAAAAACTGATTTTAGTATAATAATCGCCTAATTCTTGTTCCCTAGCATAAACTGTACTTACGTCTGAGAGAACAATTAATTCAAAAATTATAAAAATGCGCCGGTGTGGAAGTGTACTAATGCACCAAGTGTGGAATTCATCCCCTGAGACTGCCGGCCAGAGTGGCCGAGCGGTTCTAGGCGCTACAGTCTGGAACCGCGCGACCGCTACGGTCGCAGGTTCGAATCCTGCCTCGGGCATATATATGTGTGATGTCCTTAGGTTAGTTAGGTTTAAGTAGTTCTAAGTTCTAGGAGACCGATGACCTCAGCAGTTAAGTCCCATAGTGCTCAGAGCCATTTTGAGCCATCCCCTGAGTCTTACGTGAGAGCCAAAATTTCCCAAACTTTTTTTAACCAAGATTTGTATTTACACATTTGTGTGAACTCCCTGCAACCGCACTTCTTCTTTATTATTTTACCGCCCCGTCGCACGCCTCAGTGTGCGAGCAGGTGGAAACAGAATTTTGTTTCAGGCAGTAGGGAACCAGAGCGTGTAGGGCACCTTTGAAAAAGTTACAACTCTCCTGATGTCCTCCGATCATGGCATAACAGGTCGAAATTAGGACTGGTGATATTTTTAAAAATAGCGAGAATTCGAAATATCGATATTTAAAAAAATATCATTACGCCGCTCTGGAGATATCGATGAAAAGTATTGGTATCTCGACGGAAAGAATATCGACGTATTTGGTTATAAAAATATCGTTTGCATATCGTAAGTATACTGCCGGTTTTAGAGATGTATATTTAAGTATTGATTTATTGTTAAAAATTCTGTACATCAACAAGCTATCAGCCTGCCTGTCCTTCTTAGATCAAGAACTGAGAGGGTAATGATGCACGTTCACGCTTGACGATAACCACTTTGCTTAGAACGGTAACAGCACGTAAGTGGCACAATAAAAAGTGTCCGATGGGTCCGTCGTTAGGTTTCGCCACACATTTGTGTGGAACACTTCATGTCGGCTCCTCGTTTTTTCATTTATGCCAACGTGAGCAACCTAGTAGTTGCAGTGTCAAAATTGGGAGGTGAAGCTAAATGTTACAGCTTCTGTTAGTTGCGCCGAGGGCCGATTACATCAGCATTTCCCCTCACACGTCTTTCGCCCACCGTAAACACCAATCTTGTGGTTTAGATCTTTCTTCACAATTTTCAGCAACTGTTCTTGGAGACTGTCGATGTGAACAAGTAGCATACCAGTTGCTTTACACAGTGTTTCTTAACGCAAGTGGCATGCCATTTCTTCACATCGGGAATTTTCTTATTCCATTCTCACCGTCACCCCCAGTACAATCCTGACATCTGTTGTGCCACCTACACCTACTTCACACAGTCAAAGAGAAGGATCGGACGTGACGCATGCTCAAGACGTAGTAAGACTCCTTCTCACAGTGAAAGTAAAATTATGTTCTATTACAGTTTCAAAGGAACAGGATCAAATATTTACCGAAAATTGCGAAAAAAATGTAGTATAAAATAAAAATATCGGCACTCGATATTGCCATTTTTATGTCGATGTATCGAATATCGTCGGAGATTATACCGCTTTTATATATAGATACTTTGGGAAAATGTGGATTATCGATATTTTAATAACTGGCGTTCAGCCTATGGCAATCAGAACCTTGAAGCGCTATTACACACAGTCTTTAATTGCATATCTTAATCTCTTTCTGAGCAACGACCAATTACTATTAGTATGTCACAACGTTCAATATTGGGAGCACTCCTGTTTTCATGATGTACAAATGACTTTCCACTTTACACTAACAGAGCAAAAATAGTGGTCTTTCCTGATGTAAACAATGAAGATCAACCGAGTCACAACAAAACAAGCAATAATAAATGTAATATTCAGACAACAATTAATTGGTTCTCAGTAAATGGCACATCAATTTAGAAAAAAAAAGTTTATTCTGTTCTGTGAAACACAGCATATACCATAGTCAATAACCAAAGAGCCCAAAGTAATGAATATACATATAACTAAATGTTCAAAATTCCTGGGTTTGCATAGTTATCAGTATCAGTATCTGAACTTACAATCAAGTATTATACAGGATGGTCCATTGATCGTGACGTTGCAAAATATCTCACGAAATAAGTGTCCAACGAAAAAACTACAAAGAACGAAACTCGTCTAGCTTTAAGGGAGAAACCAGATGGCGCTATGGTTGGCCCGCTAGATGGCACTACCATAGGTCAAACGGATATCAACTGCGTTGTTTTTTTTTCCAAATAGGAACCAACATTTTTATCACATATTCGCGACGTACGTAAAGAAATATGAATGTTTTAGTTGGACCACTTTTTTCGCTTTGTGTTAGATGGCGGTGTAATAGTCACAAACATATGGTCACAATTTTAGACGAACAGTTGGTAACAGGTAGGTTTTTTAAATTAAAATACAGAACGTACGTACGTTTGAACATTTTATTTCGGTTGTCCCAATGTGATACATGTACCTGTGTCAACTTATCATTTCTGAGAACGCATGATGTTACAGCGTGATTACCTGTAAATACCACATCAATGCAATAAATACTCAAAATGATGTCCGCCAACCTCAATGCATTTGGCACCACGTGCAATGACATTCCTCTCAACAGCGAGTAGTTCGCCTTCCGTAATGTTCGCACATGCATTGACAATGCGCTGACGCATGTTGTCAGGCGTTGTCGGTCGATCACGATGGCAAATATCCTTCAACTTTCCCCACAGAAAGAAATCCGGGGACGTCAGATCCGGTGAATGTGCGGGCCATGCTATGGTGCTTCGACGACCAATTCAACTGTCATGAAATATGCTATTCAATACCGCTTCAACCGCACGCGAGCTATGTGCGGACATCCATCGTGCTGGAAGTACATCGCCATTCTGTCATGCAGTGAAACATCTTGTAGTAACATCGCTAGAACATTACGTAGGAAATCAGCATACACTGCACCATTTAGACTGCCATAGATAAAATGGGGGCCAATTATCCTTCCTCCCGTTATGCCGCACCATACATTAACCCGCCAAGGTCGCTGATGTTCCACTTGTCGCAGCCATCGTGGATTTTCCGTTGCCCAATAGTGCATATTATGCCGGTTTACGTTACCGCTGTTGATGAATGACGCTTCGCCGCTAAATAGGACGCGTGCAAAAAATCTGTCATCGTCCCGTAATTACTCTTGTGCCCAGTGGAAGAACTGTACACGACGTTCAAAGTCGTCGACATGCAATTCCTGGTGCATAGAAATATGGTACGGGTGCAATCGATGTTGATGTAGCATTCTCAACACCGACTTTTTTGAGATTCCCGATTCTCACGCAATTTGTCTGCTACTGATGTGCGGATTAGCCGCGACAGCAGCTAAAACACCTACTTGGGCATCATCATTTGTTGCAGGACGTGGTTGACGTTTCCCATGTGGCTGAACATTTCCTGTTTCCTTAAATAACGTAACTATCCGGCGAACGGTCCGAACACTGGGATGATGTCGTCCAGGATACCGAGCAGTATGTACATAGCACACACTTGTTGGGCATTTTTATCATAATATCCATACATCAATACGATATCGACCTTTTCCGCAATTGGTAAACGGTCCATTTTAACACGGGTAATGTATCACGAAGCAAATACCGTCCGCACAGACGGAATGTTACGTGATACCACATACTCATACGTTTTTGACTATTACAGCGCCATCTATCACATAGCCAAAAAGTGGTCCAAGTAAAAATTCATATTTCTTAACGTACTACACGAGTATGTAATAAACAATAGGGGTTCCTATTTTAAAAAACGCAGTTGATATCCGTTTGACCTATGACAGCGCCATCTAACTAGCCAACCATATCGCCATCTGGTTCCCCCCTTCAAGCTAGACGTGTTTCTTTCTTTGTAGTTTTTTCGTTTGACGCTTATTTCATGAGATATTTGGCCCGGTCACGGTCAATGGACCACCCTGTATAGAGATGTGTGGCAGATTCCTGAGCCAGCAAGATGTGCTGTCACTACATGAAGGTAGCGGTATCTGCGTAGAGGATCTCTTCCCCTAGTCCTTGTCCTGTGTCATTGTGGCGTACTGAACAGCGGTAACGCATGTGACGACAATTCACACAGGAAAACACGTCAGAGCACGGAATATTAAGGAAAAAGTACACTGACCAGGCAAAACGTGATGACCATTTCCCATCGCGAGACAGAATGCCGGCTGGTGGCGTATCGAACACGTGACATTGTAAGGAAAGTACGTTATTAAAAACTAGCGGCCCCGCCCGCACTCGCACGGTCAGCATTAAGTATCTCTGGCTGGCGTAGCTTATTTAGTGTGCTGGCGAAGAATAAAATTCAAAGGACAACGTTCAACTGATAAATACCATCACTTTCGTATAACCTGCGCGATGTAAGCAGCGCCCAGCAGGAAAGTTGTTTGGAGGCATGAACATTGCGTTCCACATAGAATTGGCGTTTGGGGTGACATCTCATGGTAGTGTGGGAGCACGTCATGATGTATGTAATACGTTTGCAACCAATGTAAATAGTGCATGCGAATCATGGGAACATGTGCGTGTGAGTGTTCAGTATGTGTCGAGGGCTGTCTGAGGTGACACAAGTAAAAGACAAAAATGAGAAAAAACAGGCCATGGTGTGCTAGTTTAGCTCGTTTTGCAGCACTCCTCCCGTAAAGCTTACCGCTTGACACAGTGTTGAGGCAAATTGCCTCAACTGTTCCTCGTGGGCTCTTAATGGCAGACTTCTTCGTCGCGCCTAGCCGAGTCGTGTCCACACCTAGGTTTGATTCTACGGAAGCAGAAAGGTGAAAGGTGAGCTGTCTACTTCACTGTTCGAAGAGCGTATTGTATGAAAACGAAGTAAAGTAGCTGTAGCACTATCTCGGTAAACGTTTTACCTGAAGCGTAAAAAATAGAACTTTATATATGCTTTGGATTCGCATAATTTTTCGCTGTGAAACTGTTCTCAAACGATTGCAGGGAAACTATCGGTTAAAAATATTCAGTAATTTGAAATTGTAAGTCTCACATCATATGAAGTGATTATCTTTCCGTTATTGGCGCCAGCCGCTGTAGCCGTGCGGATCTAGGCGCTTCAGTCTGGAACCGCGCGACCGCTGCGGTCAGTTTCGAATCCTGCCTCGGGCACGGATGTGAGTGATGTCCTTAGGTTAGTTATGTTCAACTACTTCTAAGTTCTAGGGGACTGGTGACCTCAGATGTTGAGTCCCATAGTGCTCAGAGCCATCTGAACCAACAGTTATTGGTCATCTTCATTAGAATACTTCCAAGTTGAGAAACTCCCCGCCAGTTGTCCGAAGAATTAGCAGTGAATTAAGAGTGCGAACTGCGATTGCTAATGATCACAACTGCAGCAGAACATTTCGGGTGAGATTACAGCAATACCGGCAGTCCGGCTTCGATCCGCTTTCAGCAGCTTGCTGACCAGGGACTGAAAGTGCGAAGAGATGAATGGTGGTCACTTTCAACATCTGCCATAATCAGGCTAGTACTGTGATTCCTTTGTTGTGTTTCTTTGCACCCTGGAGCACTGTTCTCCAGGCCACTTTTATTTATTTACCCCACCCCGTATACGAGGTCTGTTCAAAAACTTCCGGAGCTTTGTCCATAAGATTTTTCTACACTTGCATGGTCTCCCTCGAAATACTCTCCTCAACAACTGATACAACGCCTCTAACGCCGCATCCACTTCCGGACGCAGTCTTGGTACGCATCTTGCTGGATCGCGCGAAGTGCCGTCTGCGAATTTTCTTTTATCTCGTTTATCGTTTCAAATCTTTGTCCTTTCAACGGGATTCCAACTTTGGAAATAAAAAACAACCGTCCCCAGGGGTCAGGTCTGGAGAGTACGGAGGATGAGGCAAGGCAGTGATTACTTTTTTGTGCAATAGTCACGCATCAATAGGGATGAATGTGCCGGTGCGTTATCGTGATGCGAAAGGCATGGATTGTCTCGACACATTTCAGACCGTTTCCTTCTCACGTTTCCTCGCAGGCGTCACAACACGTCCCGATAGTACCATTGATTAACAGTCTGTCCCTGTGGCACGAATTCATGATGAACTAACCCTTCAAAGTCAAATAAAACTATCAGCATGGCTTTGACATTTGACCTGACCTGACGAACTGTCTTTGGCCTTGGAGAATCTTTCCCTACCCATTGTGACAATCGAAACTTGGTCTCAGCATCATAACTGCAAACCCACGTCACATCACCAGTTATGACTCACTTAAAGACCATCTCGTTGTCACGTGCGCGATCCAAAAGCTCTCCACAGATTGCGAGGCGAAGGTTTTTCTGGTCTTGACTCATGAGCCGTGGGACGAAGCTGGCAGCAACACAATCCATTCCAAGATGGTGTGTCAGGATTTCATGACATGATCCAACTGAAATGATTCATTCTTCTGCAATGTCTCGAACATTCAGTCTTCGATTTGCACGCACAGTTTCGTTGACGTTCCTGACATGAGTGTCGTTGGTAGACGTCGAAGGGCGACCGGAGCGAGGATCATCTTTACGTCTACTTCCATACTCCACAACCCACCTGGCGGTGTGTGGCGGAGGGTACCTTGAGTACCTCTATCGGTTCTCCCTTCTATTCCAGTCTCGTATTGTTCGTGGAAAGAAAGATTGTCGGTATGCCTCTGTGTGGGCTCTAATCTCTCTGATTTTATCCTCATGGTCTCTTCGCGAGATACATGTAGGAGGGAGCAATGTACTGCTTGACTCCTCGGTGAAGGAATGTTCTCGAAACTTCAACAAAAGCCCGTACCGAGCTACTGAGCGTCTCTCCTGCGGTGTCTTCCACTGTAGTTTATCTATCATCTCCGTAACGCTTTCGCGATTACTAAATGATCCTGTAACGAAGCGCGCCGCTCTCCGTTGGATCTTCTCTATCTCTTCTATCAACCCTATCTGGTACGGATCCCACACCGGTGACCAATATTCAAGCAGTGCGCGAACAAGTGTACTGTAACCTACTTCCTTTGTTTCCGATTGCATTTCCTTAGGATTCTTCCATGAATTCCATTTAAATCACTCCTAATGCCTACTCCCAGATAAGTTATGGAATAAACTGCTTCCAGTTGCTGACCTGCCATATTGTAGCTAAATGATAAGGGATCTTTCTTTCTGTGTATTCGCAGGACATTACACTTGTCTACATTGAGATTCAGTTGCCATTCCCTGCACCATGCGTCAATTCGCTGCAGATCCTACTGCATTTCAGCACAATTTTCCATTGTTACAACCTCTTGACATACCACAGCATCATCCGCAAAAAGCCTCAGTGAACTTCCGATGTTATCCACAAGGTCATTTATATATATTGTGAATAGCACGACACTCCCCTGCGGCACACCTGAAATCACTCTTACTTCGGAAGACTTCTCTCCATTGAGAATGATATGCTGCGTTCTGTTATCTAGGAACTCTTCACTCCAATCACACAATTGGTCTGATAGTCCATATGCTCTTAGTTTGTTCATTAAACGACTGTGGGGAACTGTATCGAACGCCTTCCAGAAGTCAAGAGACACGGCATCTACCTGGGAACCCGTGTCTATGGCCCTCTGAGTCTCGTGGACGAATAGCGCGAGCTGGGTTTCACACGATCGTCTTTTTAGAAATCCATGCTGATTTCTACAGAGTAGCTTTCTAGTCTCCAGAAAAGTCATTATACTCGAACATAATACGTCTTCCAAAATTCTACAACTGATCGAGATATAGGTCTATAGTTCTGCACATCAATTCGACGTCCCTTCTTGAAAACGGGGATGACCTGTGCCCTTTTCCAATCCTTTGGACGCTACGCTCTTCTAGAGACCTACGGTACACCGCTGCAAGAAGGGGGGCAAGTTCCTTCGCGTACTCTGTGTAAAATCGAACTGGTATCCCATCAGGTCCAGCGGCCTTTCCTCTTTTGAGCGGTTTTAATTGTTTCTCTATCCATCTGTCGTATATTTCGATATCTACCATTTTGTCATCTGTGCGACAATCTAGAGAAGGAACTACAGTGCAGTCCTCCTCTGTGAAACAGCTTTGGAAAAAGACATTTAGTATTTCGGCCTTTAGTGTGTCATCCTCTGTTTCAGTACCATTTTGGTCACAGAACGTCTGGACATTTTGGTTTGATCCACCTACCGCTTAGTCATAAGACCAAAATTTCTTAGGATTTTCTGCCAAGTCAGTACATAGAACTTTACTTTCGAATTCATTGAACGCCTCTCGCATAGACCTCGTCACACTACATTTAGCTTCGCGTAATTTTTGTTTGTCTGCAAGGCTTTGCGTATGTATATGTTTGCTGTGAAGTTCCCTTTGCTTCTGCAGCAGTTTTCTAACTTGGTTGTTGTACCGCAGTGGCTCTTTTCCATCTCTTACGATCTTGCTTGGCACATACTCATCTAACACATATTGTACGATGGTTTTGAACTTTGTCCACTGATCCTCAATACTATCTGTACTTGAGACAAAACTTTTGAGTTGAGCGGTCAGGTACTCTGAAATCTGCTTTTTGTCACTTTTGCTAATCAGAAAAATCTTCTACCTTTTTTAATATTTCTATTTACGGCTGAAATCATCGATGCAGTAACCGCTTCATGATCGCTGATTCCCTGTTTAGCGTTAACTGTTTCAAATAGTTCGGGTCTGTTTGTCACCAGAAGGTCTAATATGTTATCGCCACGAGTCGGTTCTCTGTTTAACTGCTCAAGGTAGTTTTCAGATAAAGCACTTAACAAAATTTCACTGGATTCTTTATCCCTGCCACCCGTTATGAACGTTTGAGTCTCCCAGTCTACATCCGGCAAATTAAAATCTCCACCCAGAACTATAACATGGTGGGGAAATCTACTAGAAATATTTTCCAAATTATCCTTCAGGTGCTCAGCCACAACAGCTGCTGAGCCAGGGGGCCTATAGAGACATCCGACTACCAAGTCCGAGTCTGCTGTAACCGTGACCTTCACCCAAATTATTTCACATTTCGGATCTCCGTCAATTTCCTTCGATACTATTACACTTCTTATCGCTATAAACACGCCTCCCCCTTCACTGTCCAGCCTGTCGTTGCGGTATACATTCCAATCTGATTTTAAAATTTCATTACTGTTTACATCTGGTTTCAGCCAACTTTCTGTCCCTAGTTCTATGTGGGCATTGTGACCGCTTATTAATGACAGCAGTTCTGGGACCTTTCTATAGATGCTCCTACAGTTTACTATTAGCACATTAATATTGTTATTTCCTGTTGAATTTTGCGGAGTACCTTGCCGCGTCTCAGGAGGTGTCTTGTCATGCCTAGGGAGAGAATTCCCTAACCTAAAAAACCCACATGTGCACTCCACACGTACTCCGCTACCCTTGTAGCCGCTTCCTGCGTGTAGTGCACGCCTGACCTATTCAGGGGGACCCTACATTTCTCCACCCGATAGCGGAGGCCATTTTTAAACAGTGTGAACCGCTCGTAACACCGAAATGGCTTAAGCATTCATCGCCATAGGCTTCTTGCATCATTTGATGAGTCTCTTGAGTTGCTCCTGCAACTCTGCCCTTTACAAATTCGCAACTGTGCTACACAACGTTCTACTCAATACAGCACTGAACAATAAGTAACGGACCTACAACAATACAACTTCCGACAGTTACACATTAAACACAGGCGTGTGCAGGGGTGCTAACCGCATTCCACTTAGAGCGAAATTTGAATGTTCCGGAATATTTTGAACAGATCTCGTATACCGGGTGGTCTATTGATAGTGACCGGGCCAAGTATCTCACGAAATAAGCATCAAACGAAAAAACTAAAAGAACGAAACTCATCTAGCTTGAAGGGCGCTGCCACAGGTCAAACGGATATCAACTGCATTTCTTTAAATAGGAACCCCCATTTTTATTACATATTCGTGTAGTGCGTAAAGAAATACGAATGTTTTAGTTGGACCACTTTTTTCGCTTTGTGATAGATGGCGCTGTAATAGTCACAAACGTATAAGTACGTGGTATCACGTAACATTCCGCACAGTGCGGACGGTATTTGCTTCGTGATACATTACCCGTGTCAAAATGGACCGTTTAGCAACTGCGGAAAATGTCGATATCGTGTTGATGTATGGCTATTGAGGTCAAAATGCCCAACGGGCGTGTGCTATGTATGCTGCTCGGTATCCTGGACGACATCATCCAAGTGCCCGGACCGTTCGCCGGATAGTTACGTTATTTAAGGAAACAGGAAGTGTTCAGCCACATGTGAAACGTCAGCCACGACCTGCAACAAATGATGATGCCCAAGTAGGTGTTTTAGCTGCTGTCGCGGCTAATCCGCTCATCAGCAGCAGACAAATTGCGCGAGAATCGGAAATCTCAAAAACGTCGGTGTTGAGAATGCTACATCAACATCGATTGCACCCGTACCATATTTCTATGCACCAGGAATTGCATGGTGACGACTTTGAACGTCGTGTACAGTTCTGCCACTGGGCACAAGAGTAATTACGGGACGATGACAGGTTTTTTGCACGCGTTCTATTTAGCGACGAAGCGTGATTCACCAACAGTGGTAACGTGAACCGGCATAATATGCACTATTGGGCAACGGAAAATCCACGATGGCTGCGTCAAGTGGAACATCAGCGACCTTGGCGGGTTAATGTACGGTGCGGCATTACGGGAGGAAGGATAATTGGCCCCCATTTTATCGATGGCAGTTTAAATGGTGCAATGTATGCTGATTTCCTATGTAATGTTCTACCGATGTTACTACAAGATGTCTCACTGCATGACAGAATGGCGATTTACTTCCAACATGATGGATGTCCGGCACATAGCTCGCGTGCGGTTGAAGCGGTTTTGAATAGCATATTTCATGACAGGTGGATTGGTCGTCGAAGCACCATACCGTGGCCCGCACGTTCACCGGATCTGACGTCTCCGGATTTCTTTCTGTGGGGAAAGTTGAAGGATATTCGCTATCGTAATCCACCGACAGCACCTGACAATATGCTTCAGAGCATTGTCAATGCATGTGCGAAGATTACGAAAGGCGAACTACTCGCTGTTGAGAGGAATGTCGTTACACGTATTAGCAAATGCATTGAGGTTGACAGACATCATTTGGAGCATTTATTGCATTAATGTGGTATTTACGGGTAATCACGCTGTAACAGCATGCGTCCTCAGAAACGATAAGTTCACAAAGGTATTGGAACAACCGAAATAAAATGTTCAAACGTACCTACGTTCTGTATTTTCATGTAAGAAAACCTACCATATAAAAAAACCTAACTGTTCGTCTAAAATTGTGAGCCGTATGTTTGTGACTATTGCAGCGCCATCTATCACAAAGCGAAAAAATTGGTCCAACTAAAACAGTCATCTTTCTTTACGTACTACACGAATATGTAATAAATATGGGGGTTGCTGTTTAAAAAAAACGCAGTTGATATCCGTTTGACCTATGGCAGCGCCATCTAGCGGGCCAACCGTAGCACCATCTGGTTTCCCCTTTCAAGCTAGACAAGTTTCGTACTTTGTAGTTTTTTCGTTTGATGCTTATTTCGTGAGATATTTGGCCAGGTCACGATCAATGGACAACCCTGTATAGAGATGTGTGGCAGATTCCTGAGCCAGCAAGATGTTCAGTCACTACTTGCAGGTAGCGGTATCTGAATAGAAAGTCTGTGCCCCTAGTCCATGTCCCGTGTCGTTGCGGCGTACCGAACAGCGGTAACGCATGTGACGACAATTCTCACAGGAAAACACGTCAGAGCACGAAATATTAAGTAAAAAGTACACTGACCAGTCGAAACGTGATGAGCACTGCCCATCGCGAGACAGAATGCCGGCTGGTGGCGTATCGAACACGTGACACTGTAAGGAAAGTATAGACGCTGACGAGAGACGAATGGGGAATGATCCCAGCAACGACATGGGCCGGAAAAGGGGAAAATTCACTGACAGAAGCAACTTTATCAAATGGCAGGTCGTTGTGGCTGGGAACGGGCATTTCGGAAACGGTGAAACCGCTTGACAGTCTGCATGTTACTGTCCTAAGTATGTACAATTGGTGGTTGAAGGACGACAAAAACATGAGTAGACGACAGGGTATTGGACGTCCACGTTTCATGAGTGAACGAGATGGTCGGCGGCGAACTGTGGCGGATCTGACGACACAGTAGGACGCTGGTGGTCGCACACGTGTTTCGCAGCACCCGGTTCATCGCGCACACTGTTGCTTCTGAGCAGACGACTTCTACGTGTTCCCACAATAACCTGACGACATCGTCAATTATTACTAGAGTGGGCAAGCGATCATCGAGGTTGGACTGTGGATCAACGACAACATTTCACCTGGCCTTATTACATCAGGTCGATGGTCGCGCCCATCTGTTACGCGAAATATTGCTTTTCATGTCATCCAGACATGTTTCAACACTTCTGTGTCATCATCAGTGGGCTTTCTTTATTCAAATGTGTGAAATGTGAACAAATTGTGAACATCTGACGCTGACTGGCGAACGATTCTACTGCAGCCAACACACACTGCGCGTAAGATGAAATACGAGAAATTAGGGCTCATACGGAGGTATACAGATAGTCTTTTACCCTCGCTCTGATAAGTGGAACAGGAAGGGAAATGAGAAGTTGTGGTACAGGGTACTCTCCGCCGTGCACCGTACGGTGGCTTGCGTAGTATCTACAGGGTGTTTCAAAAATGACCGGTATATTTGAAACGGCAATAAAAACCAAACGAGCAGCGATAGAAATACACCGTTTGTTGCAATATGCTTGGGACAACAGTACATTTTCAGGCAGACAAACTTTCGAAATTACAGTAGTTACAATTTTCAACAACAGATGGCGCTGCAAGTGATGTGAAAGACAACGCAGTCTGTGGGTGCGCCATTCTGTACGTCGTCTTTCTGCTGTAAGCGTGTGCTGTTCACAACGTGCAAGTGTGCTGTAGACAACATGGTTTATTCCTTAGAACAGAGGATTTTTCTGGTGTTGGAATTCCACCGCCTAGAACACAGTGTTGTTGCAACAAGACGAAGTTTTCAACGGAGGTTTTATGTAACCAAAGGACCGAAAAGCGATACAATAAAGGATCTGTTTGAAAAATTTCAACGGACTGGGAACGTGACGGATGAACGTGCTGGAAAGGTAGGGCAACCGCGTACGGCAACCACAGAGGGCGACGCGCAGCTAGTGCAGCAGGTGATCCAACAGCGGCCTCGGGTTTCCGTTCGCCGTGTTGCAGCTGCGGTCCAAATGACGCCAACGTCCACGTATCGTCTCATGCGGCAGAGTTTACACCACTATCCATACAAAATTCAAACGCGGCAACCCCTCAGCGCCGCTACCATTGCTGCACGAGAGACATTCGCTAACGATATAGTGCACAGGATTGATGACGGCGATATGCATGTGGGCAGCATTTGGTTTACTGACGAAGCTTATTTTTACCTGGACGGCTTCGTCAATAAACAGAACTGGCGCATATGGGGAACCGAAAAGCCCCATGTTGCAGTCCCATCGTCCTTGCATCCTCAAAAAGTACTGGTCTGGGCCGCCATTTCGTCCAAAGGAATCATTGGCCCATTTTTCAGATCCGAAACGATTACTGCATCACGCTATCTGGACATTCTTCGTGAATTTGTGGCGGTACAAACTGCCTTAGACGACACTCCGAACACCTCGTGGTTTATGGAAGATGGTGCCCGGCCACATCGCACGGCCGACGTCTTTAATTTCCTGAATGAATATTTCGATGATCGTGTGATTGCTTTGGGCTATCCGAAACATACAGGAGGCGGCGTGGATTGGCCTCCCTATTCGCCAGACATGAACCCCTGTGACTTCTTTCTGTGGGGACACTTGAAAGACCAGGTGTACCGCCAGAATCCAGAAACAATTGAACAGCTGAAGCAGTACATCTCATCTGCATGTGAAGCCATTCCGCCAGACACGTTGTCAAAGGTTTCGGGTAATTTCATTCAGAGACTACGCCATATTATTCCTACGCATGGTGGATATGTGGAAAATATCGTACTATAGAGTTTCCCAGACCGCAGCGCCATCTGTTGTTGAAAATTTAACTACTGTAATTTCGAAAGTTTGTCTGCCTGAAAATGTACTGTTGTCCCAAGCATATTGCAACAAACGGTGTATTTCTATCGCTGCTCGTTTAGTTTTTATTGCCGTTTCAAATATAGCGGTCATTTTTGAAACACCCTGTATGTAGATGTATTTTAAGTGATAGATAGTCTATGAAAATTAGGCTTAAAGACAGTTTTTGTTTGTTGTTCTTTTTGCCTTAACTCTACATTGTACGGTTATGAAGATCCATTTGTACATTGTGCTGTTCTGGTAACTTGTCACCTGCAACCAAACAATGTTAACGTGAATTTTGTGTTGGCGAGTTAAGACATCAGTTTGCGTTCAAAAGTAGTTTTGTTCTGTCGTGATATTTCGCACATCTATTTGCTATTACTTATGTTTTGCTTTGGCTTGTCCTTTTTCCTTTTGCGTTTGGAAATTTGTGGTAAGGTCTTATGGGACCAAACTGCTGAGGTCATCGGTCCCGAATCTTACACACTACTTAATCTAACTTAAACCAACTTAGGCTAACAAGGGGAGGCCGCCAATTGTGAAATTCAGATTCGATTCATACTGCGCATAATAAAAGCTCATGGCCAGAGGTGTAATGTGGCAAAGCACCAAGATGCACTTCTCAGCCGTTGTCAAGAAAATCGACAGTTAAAAGAATCCGTTGCGGTGAAATACTCTCTACGATTAACAGTTTTCTACAGCGTCGTGGCGCAGCGGTAAGTGCTCGGGTTCGTAATCCGAAAGTCGCCGGATCGAATCTCGCGCCATGCAATTTTTTTTATTATTAGTTTTTTGTAATTCACACACACACACACAAACACACACACACACACACACACACACACACACACACACACACACACACACACACATATATATATATATATAAACTATTAATGAATTGCTTATGCATCTTCGTGAAGGCGGATCGCTCTCCAATTGTACCGCCTCCTTTTTTCCGTTTGTGTAACAGGGTGTATATTATATATATATATATAATTCCCGGCAATCAATTGCAACAATTATGCATATAATAAGTTGTTGAAAGACGTTTGTCGTGGAAAAACTTGCGACTTCGAACATCATTATGTCTTCCGCAAACAAACTTGTATTTCACAAATGTTATTAATTGTCTTCATAATGTTAACCACGTATAGTTAACGGAAGACGTAGAAACGATATTCAGAAACGAATACGTATAGCGTACGTCAAACGTTCGAATTAGAATAGAGGCCCCACGAACACAAATTTGCTGTGGCAGGTATGAAATATAAACTCCGTTACTCGCTCGTTACACTTGAAGGACAGATGTTGAATGGGCCGAAACGAGCCGCCGCATAACAGCGTAGTTGCCTGCTAACTTCGAAAGAAGGTAGATGCGGTCCCTAGCGCAACTTATACATCGTCGAAAATCAGTGCTGACGTGAGAGCTTTGGTACACCCTGTTAAACAAACGGAAAAATGGAGGCGGTACAATTGGAGAGCGATCCGCCTTCACCAACATGCATAAGCAATTCATTAATGTTTGAATTACAAAAAACTGATGATAAAAAAAATTGCATGGCGCGAGATTCGATCCGGCGACATTCGGTTTACGAACCCGAGCGCTTACCGCTGCGCCACGATGCTGTAGAAAATTATTAATCGTAGAGAGTATTTCATCGCAACGGTTTCTTTTAACTGTCGATTTTCTCGACAACGGCTGAGAAGTGCATCTTGGTGCTTTGCCACATTACACCTCTGGCCGGCCGGCCGAAGTGGCCGTGCGGTTAAAGGCGCTGCAGTCTGGAACCGCAAGACCGCTACGGTCGCAGGTTCGAATCCTGCCTCGGGCATGGATGTTTGTGATGTCCTTAGGTTAATTAGGTTTAACTAGTTCTAAGTTCTAGGGGACTAATGACCTCAGCAGTTGAGTCCCATAGTGCTCAGAGCCATTTGAACCATTTTGAACCTCTGGCCGTGAGCTTTTATTATGCGCAGTATGAATCGAATCTGAATTTCGCAATTGGCGGCCTCCCCTTGTAGGTACAACACACACACACACACACACACACACACACACACACACACACACATGTCTGGGGGAGGACTCGAACCTCCAACGGGAGGGAGCCACCCGCACCGTGACAATACGCCCTAGATCGTACGACTACCACACACGGCTCTTTTGCGTTGTCATGAGTTATTGGAAGCCATACACAAATACTATATGTATTTCGTAGGATTTAGTTTGTAACAAACACTTTTCACTTCCTCAAAACACAGTGTAAAAGTTTGTTATTGTGTTTCCCATTCCAGTCGAATTGCACATGTTGTCAAGTGAACTTCGCGCCGAATTTGAATTTTGTTTACTTTCTGTCTCTCTTCGTGTGTGTGTGTGTGTGTGTGTGTGTGTGTGTGTGTGTGTGTGTGTGTGTGTGTGTGTCTGTGTGAGTGCGCCTTTTTGGCTGTTTGTGCTGTCTTCGCACTAAAGTCACTTCACTGTACCTTTCCAGAGTATAGTGTTGTGGTGTGCGTACTGTAAGACCTTCAGTACACACACCATCAGATTATTTGACTTGTCGCTCTAACGAAGTAGGCGAGTGTCAGCAATATGTCTCGAGGTCTTATCGTGGCGTGTTTATCTTCTGCCATTAGGTCAGACGATAGAAATGCCACTTGCACGCTTAGAGTAGCAGATTGACGGTGACCAACTTTAAACAGAACTTGATTAATTGTCACACACATTTATTAAAATAATAATAAGTATAAAAATTACTTAACTTGGATCTGGATGCTATTTACAATTGACAATTTGAAGTTCCTTTGGTATTGGTACATTAATCTTATTCTCACGTATATCTCTGATACTTGACAAAAGTGTCTATACATTTATCTTCATGGCTATGTACAGGAATATGGTTATCTTATTAGGCGCAGACTGAAACTTGACTATAGACTGGTACAGACAAATGTAGAACTCGTACAGAGTGGTATAGACTAATGCAGACTGACTAATCGGAGGTCTGTACACTCGTTATAATACCTCGCGCGTTCATGTACCACTGCGCGAGTGTGATCCGCGAGGAGAAAAGGTTCTACGTTAGCAGCAATCTCATTGGCTGTGTTACATATTAATACGCGGATCGGCGGAAGCAGAATTTGGTCCGTCTCTATAGCAGCGCCATCTCGTAGTGCGGAGACGGACAGGCTCTGCGCCTGCACTGTTGTGCTTAGCGGGGTGTGCTTTAGTGGGAAAGTTGTGTACGCGCTGTCTACGTGGAACTATGTACACAGCAAGTGTATTCACTTATAACCTCGTTTCCTTTTGCTATTGTCTTCCATATGTGGAAGTTTTCTTCTGTTGTTAGTTTGTCCTGGTTTTTATATGGATGTTTTACTATTTTTAAAATACGCTTCTATTGTTGTTGGATGCTGGTTGTGGGCTATTAGGTGGTCAAAAAAATTGTCTATGGAATCTGTACCTTTTTAGGAGCTCCGAGGTGTTCTAAATATCTTGTTTTGTAATTTCTGCATGTTTGCCCTATATATTGTCTGGCAAGTGTTGCATGTGAGTTCGTAGTGATCTATTTAAATTATCTATGGGTGTTTCCAGTGTTCTGGGCTTTCTCTGTGTCATGTTAACTATCCAGTATCATATCTGAAGTCTCTGTTTATTTGCTCACAGAACAGGCAACAAAGGAACAGGGATTCAAATGGGATACAGGATAGGCAACACAATACATAAAAAGCTCAGAACAAGGGAAACACCCATAAATAAATTCAACAGATCATGCGCATACGAACTCACTTGCATCACTTTTCAGACAATATACACAGGACAAACATGTAGGACTTTAAAACAAGACACTCAGAGCACCTCAGAGACCCAACCAGTAACAGCGCCCACGGCACATCTGCTGACCTTCTACTGGCCCTCGACCACCACCCAACTACAATGAAAAAAGATTTATAAATACTAAAATTCCAGCTACAGCCTGTACCATAAACTAACAACAGAAGAAAACTCCCTCATACAAAAAGCAATGGAAAAAGGATACCAGGTTATAAATAAATGCACCACAATTTGCAAAGGCACACTATCTAACACATTAAAGGAACTTTGAAGAAAAGACAACACAAACCGC
Source organism: Schistocerca americana (assembly GCF_021461395.2). Taxonomy (NCBI): domain Eukaryota; kingdom Metazoa; phylum Arthropoda; class Insecta; order Orthoptera; family Acrididae; genus Schistocerca; species Schistocerca americana. The sequence continues at coordinate 155,718,681 of NC_060121.1, forward strand.
TAAAAAGCGCGCGCGCGCGCACACACACACACACACACGCACAGACAGAGAGAGAAACTAAACAAAATTCAAATTCAAATTGCGCGCTAAGCTCAGTGGAGAACAAGTGAACGCAGATTGGGATGGCACTCAATAACAACGTTTTGCAGCGTTGTTCAAAGTCAAAGACTTTTGTTACAAACAAAATATGCAGTATTTGTCTAAGGTTCTCAATAACTCAAGAGAACGGAAAAGAAAAAGAATACGTGAAAGCAAAATGTAAGTAATAACAAATACATGCGCGAAAAGTCGTGACACAACAAAATTGCGTTTTAACGGAATGTGATGTGTTAAGTCGCCAATATAATTCACATTAAAATCGTTTGGTTGCAGATGAAAAGCTACCAGTACAAATAGACATACATAACCATATAAGGTAATGACAAAAACAAAAGATCAACTGTCTTTAGACCTAATTTTCGTAGACTACTTATCACTTTAAATATGTTCACATTTTACTGATTAAATAAAAAAAACACCGATGACGGCACAAAGGATCTGGAACATGTTTGGGTCACATGAAGAAACAATGATTTGTAGACTAACCATACGTCCTGTTTTTGCCGGGAAAGTCCCGGTTTTCACATAAATGTCTTGGTGTCGCGAGAAAATCTTTCGTAAGTGTCCCGGTTTTTACTCGAGCAAAATAATGCGTGCACTCATATTTCTCATTTAATTAAATATATGTGAAAAAATGTCCTAGAAGTAGAACGTTAAAGAAGTACATATTTGCACAATATATAGGCCTACCGCATTTGGTTCAATTCGTCTTATGCCTGAAGAAAGAGATATGTTGAAAACAAAAGCAGATATTACGCATCCCCTTCTCTAACTTGCCGAATTTTCACTTTATGTCCTTCGACACATTTAAAACTGAAACCAAATGAGGTAAAGAGGAGCATCAGTTAATCCATTTCTCGTAAAGGGGACTGCAGCCACATGGAAGTTCAATTTGTGAAGAATGTGAGTGACGCGCCGTATGCTATTACTTGGCTAGTATGCACGCTTGCCCTAACATCTGCAATCAAACGAAATCTTAAATTTTAGTATGAAATGCATAATTTGGATCTGATTAGTAATATCACGAAGTTTTTAGGATTACGAATTGTACTTAACTACCCAGCGAGTGAGTAAACATTGCAGAAAATATATGCAGCCTATTACAATAAAAAGTATATATCAGTCTTTTTTATTTCTGAAGAAAAGGATTTTATTTGTGTGTAATGTACCTTAATTTTCCTTTACAATTCACAAAATGAAAAAAACATTCTTGCCGTGGGTTTTTAGCTGCTGCATCGTCACAGGCCTATTATCGATTCCAAAATATCACAATAATTGACAAGAAAGGTAATAGTAATGAAGGTAAATATAAAGTTTTTTGCTCTTTGAAACCTAGTCGTCCTTGTGTTTTGCGTAACGGGCGGACCTTATATCCAATAATATTGATAGAGACTTAAGCCAAAATGTCACGTAATGAAATGACGTACGTTATTTTTTAAATTATATGGATGACATACTTACAAATTAAACTAACAAGGGAACCTCCCCATCGCACCTCCCTCAGATTGAGTTATAAGTTGGCACAGTGGATAGGCCTTGAAAAACTGAACACAGATCGATCGAGAAAACAGGAAGAAGTTGTGTGGAACTATGAAAAAATAAGCAAAATATACAAACCGAGTAGTCCATGCGCAAGATATGCAATATCTAGGCAAATGTGAACGGAGGAGCGCGGTGGTCCCGTGGTTTGCGTGAGCAGCTGCGGAACGAAAGGTCCTTGGTTCAGGCCTTCCCTCAAGTGAAAATTTTAATTTTTTATTTTCGGTTTACATGATAAACTCTTATGTTTTCATCACTTTTTTGGGATTGACTATCACATCCACAAGAAAACCTAAATCGGGCAAGGTAGAAGAATCTTTTTACCCATTCGCGAAGTGTATAAGTTAGGTGGGTCGACAACATATTCCTGTCGAGTGACGCACATGCCGCCACCAGTGTCGTATAGAATATATCAGACGTGTTTTCCTGCGGAGGAATCGGTTGACCTATGACCTTGCGATCAAATGTTTTCGGTTCCCATTGGAGAGGCACGTCCTTTCGTCTACTAATCGCACAGTACTGCGGTGCGGTCGCAAAACACAGACACTAAACTTATTACAGTGAACAGAGACGTCAATGAACGATCGGACAGATCATAACTTTGAGAAAATAAAGAAAGTAGATTTTTCACTCGAGAGTAGACTTGAACCCAGGACCTTTCGTTTCGCAGCTGCTCACCCTACCCACGGGACCACGGCGCTCCTCAGTTCACATTATCCTTGATGTTGCACATCTTGGGATATTCAGTTTGTATATTTTCCTAATTTTTTCATAGTTCCACACAACTTCCTCCTGTTTTCTCGATTGATCTGTGTTCAGTTTTTCAAGGCCTATCCACTGTGCCATCTTATAACTAAATGTGAGGGGGGTGCGATGGGGAGGTTCCCTTGTAAGCATCATTCTCATTTATGTAGAACTATGTAGAAATTCTGTTGGAATGTGTGAAAAGAATATCCACTTGTGTTTGTAATAATCTTAGCACATGATAAGACGGGGAAAACGTATAATATCTCTGTAGGACAAGAGGCGTTAGCTCCCTGTAACATTCTGGTAAAGTCTGTAAACCGTGGGCTGATGCACAGGACTGGACATACGTTCCATCAGTTACAAACCATTTCCGCTTACTAATTCATCAAACGCATTCTCCAAACAAAGTGATCAACTTAAAATACTGAATATTTAGACTATGTTGGTTTCCTAGGATCACTGAACCTGAGCTGGATGCCGAAACTGTCACCTAATGATGCAGCATAATCTCTGTAAAGCGTCTTAAATAAAAACTTAAAATTAAGTAATTCATTATTTCGGGTTTTCTTAATTTTGTTTTACAGAGACAGTCACAGAAACTGCCTACGAAACATGTTCATGTGTAAAGCTAGAGATCGTGAGCTGAAAACACAGCAGCTTCTTTGTCCAGACGTCGGTAATTTCAGGCTGCTTGATTCACCCCGTGGTTAACATCAGTTCCAACAACCCCTTCTCAGGCACACAATTTGACCTTCCAGACGGGATGTAATACAGGAAAGTAGTTATCGTTCGTATCGGTCATATGCCGTTACCTGTAGCATTAATCTCATATCATCATCGTCGTGAATCTACATCACAAACGTTAATTTCGTACTAGACGCGCTATGAAAATCCGATTGCAGCCAAAAGTGACTAGCAATTTAATCACCAATTGGGAGAGGAATGTAATTACGACAGGCCAGGCGTACGCAATGAGAAGTGGTGTACCTGTTGTCGTCAAAAACTCTATTACATGAAATTGTGTCAATAGAGATTCAGAAAACAAATTAGGCTGGGTGCAGTTAACTAGCACCGGCAGATTGACTATTATGGTTTCTCGTTACACCGATGGAAGTTGTAGCCCACTTCGGCGGAAGCCCAATAACATTTACCTCAGATATACTGGCGGTGTTATACTAATTGGGTGATTTCAATTTGCCACATGTTGAATAGGGTACACAGGCGTCTAGCGCGGTGCACCGGAATAAAGAACTGTGTGAATCACCGATAAGCTCGTTATTGGGTAATTATCTCGAACAGGCAATTAACTGGCGAACACGAGCATAGTACACACGTTGTCAATAGATCAGCCTGACCGCTTCGAAGTAATTAGCGTAAATGTGGGGAAAGGCAAGCATAAAACCTTCGTCGAATAAACGATTACTGGGGCTGGTAGCAGGCATAACATTGAAACGACGAGAGAGTCTCGTTGTTTAAAACGTTTAGAGCATTAATCAAGGGAAAGAAAATTGACAGCTTACGAAGTTCTGAAACTTCAGTTTTGGTTTAGAAACAATAAATCACTTTGATGTGAAGTCGAGCAATGGAAAACAGGTTTTTTGTCTTAAGGGGGGTCAAACAGGCCGACTTGGAGCAGGAGAGGCACCACAGGACATTTTGATTTACACTGTCTATAATTTTACAAATACAGCAATAAAACTTTGCCAGAATGACCAGGAAGGATTCAGGATTCACACTCAAAGCAGTGGAAGTTCAAAAACAGCACAAATTAATTTTTTTAACTTGTGAAATTTCATCATTTTTTTCACTTACTATTGGCTGCATTTATTGCTATAGGTACACTTTTCTCCATAAGTAAGAGAGATTCTTTGGTGAATTTTGCACAGCATACAAACCATACTTACAGATGTATGAAACTCAAGAATTTATCTAATTTATGAAAAAATGTTTAGAAAAAACTCAAATTTTATAATTAATTAACTCAATTTTTACCATAGTTTTTAATAGATTTGGAAAATTCTAGAGTTTCACACACCTGGAACTATGTTTTGTATGCTACGCAAAATTCATCGAAGAATCTCAGTTACTTATAAAGAAAAGTGTACCTATAGCAATAATTGCAGCCAGTAATAATTGAAAAAATGATGAAATTTCACATTTAAAAAAATTATTTTGTTATGTTTTTGAACTTCCACTACTATGAATATGAATCCTGAATCCTTTATGGTCGTGCTGACAAAGTTTTATGAATTTATTTGTAAACGCTTAGACAGTGGAAATTAAAATGTCCTGTGGTGCCTCTTCTGCTCCAAGTCGGCCCGTTTAACGTCCTATCCCCCTCAATGTTCTGGTTTTTTGTGCACTGAATCCATTCCTGACAGTTTTATTCTCTCACATACATTGAAATCTTACCACATTTTGAAAATTTACAGCGGAATGTTCACTAAAAATTCTGAGCATGATGTTCTACTGCAAAACAGTATTAGAGCGAAGAATAAAATTTTTGAGCTGTCCAGAATGAAGTCCAGGTGTCACGCACCTGCCCAGTACACAATGGTTGTTGTGTAACAAGTACAGATACTCGGGGAAGTGTGTGTGTGGGGGAGGGGTGGGGGGGTGCCGCAACACAAATAAGCAAGGAACACACTGCCACAGACTGTGCGAGACACAGCATCAGCAATATCTGATTCAGCGCCGTGACTCACTGCAAAGGAGGCATAACGCTACTCTGATAACGAGACTGTGTGGCATACCTATACCTAATGACTACGCAAGAACGACGCCTTTCACTTGCAAATCCTGCTTAAAAGAACGTCCTGAAGCTCTGAAACTAAACATTAGTCCGGCAGAGAACACTGAAGGGTCCTTAAAACTAGAGCATATTCGATCACAATATGCGTGAATCACATCATCGACCACTGTACAGCAGTTTCTTCATTCCACTAACAAGGGAACCTCCCCATCGCACCCCCCTCAGATTTAATTATAAGTTGGCACAGTGGATAGGCCTTTAAAAACTGAACACAGATCAATCTAGAAAACAGGAAGAAGTTGTGTGGAACTATGAAAAAAATAAGCAAAATGTACAAACTGAGTATTCCATGCGCAACATATGCAACATTAAGGAGACTGTAAGCTCAGGAGCGCCGTGGTCCCGTGGTTAGCGTGAGCACCCGCGGAGCGAGAGGTCCTTGGTTCAAATCTTGCGTGGAGTGAAAAGATTACTTTCTTTATTTTTGCAAAGTTATGATCTGTCCGTTCGTTCATTGACGTCTTTGTTCAGTGTAATAAGTTTAGTGTCTGTGTTTTGCGACCGCACCGCAAAACCGTGCGATTAGTAGCCGAAAGGACGTGCCTCTCCAATGGGAACCGAAAACATTTGATTGCAAGGTCATAGGTCAACCGATTCCTCCACAGGAAAACACGTCTCATATATTCTATACGACACTGGTGACGGCATGTACGTCACATGACAGGAATATGTTGTCGACCCACCTAACTTGTACACTTGGTGAATGGGTAAAAAGATTCTTCTACCTTTCCCAATTTAGGTTTTCTTGTGGATGTGATAATCACTCCCAAAAAAGTGATGAAAACATAAGAGCTTGTCACATAAACTGCAACAAATGAATGCAACAGTTTCACAGTCGCACAGTTTTGTCTGTGCTCTGTCAAAACATGTTTTTAACCTTTTCAAATTTCTCCGTGTGTAGACCGTCAAATCCTGCATATGTCCAAGCAAATCTGAACATGTCCTGGAATTTTGGAGAGCGAAGTTGATTCTATGTGAGTGCGTGAACTTTGATAATTGTCTGAAAATAAAAAATTAAAATTTTCTCCGGAAGGAAGACTTGAACCAAGGACCTATCGCTCCGCAGCTGCACACGCTAACCACGGGACCACCGCGCTCATGGATTTACTCATACCTGGATGTTACCTATCTTATACATGGACTATTTAGTTTGTATATTTTGCTTATTTCTTCATAGTTCCACACAACTTCTTCCTGTTTTCTCGATTGATCTGTGTTCAGTTTTTCAAGGCCTATCCACTGTACCAACTTATAACTAATTCTGAGGGGGGTGCGATGGGGAGGTTCCCTTGTAAGAGCTCGGTGTCTGCTGTATTACTTGCAGGATAACGTGTCGACATATGGTGAAGTGTTGCATGTGTGTGTGTCATTCCCGCTGGTCACAATGGTGACTGATTGAAGATGAAGGCTGGCCAGATCTTCTGTAGATGAAGAACTAATGTGTCTGGCTGCTAGCTGCTCAACTTGGGAGCAGGCCGGCTGGTGCCACCATTCCTTGACAGAGCGTGCGCCGCTTTACCACCTGCACGCTGGGACTGCCCTTTGGGCTATTAAGACTTCCACCTACTCGCCATCACCAATGTTGCATAGATTTCTGGGGGCAAGCCTAAGCGCAACTACGCTCAACGAGAGTGCTCAGGCATCAGCAAACATCTTGCTGCGAAGATATGCCGACCGCCACTGAGGCCTCGGAACTGACCAAGGGCAACATGAGGGGCCACGACCGCAGATTCCACAACGGGCGCTCACGTGCAATTCGGCGCGTTGCTGCCACATGGACGCAGCACGGCTGTTCCCGGGCCGCACTGGGGAGGAGACTGGATCGCTGTAACATCCTTAGCAATAAATTGGACCTTAAATTGATGCATTGACGCCTTGGTTGTGACACAGGTCCTCACCACCTTCCCTCGGCTCGACCATCCAGAAATCTCGTAGACCAGTGGTTCCCACCTTTCCTTAGACCATTACCCTTGGGTGCAATCAGACATTAGCTAGCTCCACCATCCTCTCCCCCCGACCCCTTACCATCTGTTGCCTCCTCCCTTCCCCGCATTATCACCAATTCGTGGTGCCTCGCAAGTGCTACCCACAACTCCATTTCAGAAAAGAAAGCTACCTATCCACAGTGATGGCAGACACTTCTTACAAAAGAAACTTCCCCTGCATTACTCCTCTCCATTGCGGCACTTGCTTGATCTGCACACTGCAAACCCATTTAAAATCAAACAATTTCAGATGTGTGCACTATACTTACTGTTAGTAAATCACATCACTGCTGCAGTCCTTACTTCTGGACTGGCAGAAATTGGACGACTTCAGGCTGTTAATGCTGTGTGGCTAACCACTCTAATAATAATAATAATAACAAAACTGTGTACAGCACTATAGTAGCCCAGATGTAAAGTGCTATCAATTAATTCATTTCTTTACTTCGAAGTGAGTGATGAAGCAATTTATGGACTACTGCAGACGCTATCTACAACTTGGAGAAGACATTTTCTTGAGGTATTCAGCATTTGTTACGTATACGTCTCACTTTTATCATCAGCGATGTATGTGACAGAGCACAACATATGTGTATAGGGGGTGGACTGTGTGAGGAGCCTGTAACCTCCACCACATTAATGCTACTACTTGAAAAAAAGTAATTATTGATAACTTATATAGTCAGAATTAGAGTCTTGCGAAATTGTGATAATAGCAATGATCTTCTGAAAATAGTTTACTTTCGTGATTGAAAGAGAATCGAGTCATTTAGTTTTTACCCCTCACAAAATTTCATTTTACCCGTCAGTCGGTAATTAACCCCATCTTGGGAACCACTGTCGTAGAGGCCCACGCCCAGTAAATCCCTACAATGGTTTGCCCTGAAATTTACACCAAAATTATTGAACATGGGCCCCTGAAAACGCACTCTGACTGAAATAAAGATATTTTGAACGTGGAAGAACTTTGACAAGTGCAACACGGGTCTATTCTGAATGACTCTGAAAGATTTAGGTTTGAATACCGACTGTAAACTGCATAATTAATTGTCGTCGCGTATTAGGCCTTGACTTATATACTCCCTTGTGCTCGGCAAATGCACTTGCCGTCTATACCTACAATGAATGAAAAACCTGGCTAATCCACGAGATGACGTCTTGGAAAGGTTGCATTACGAAAATGGCTCTGAGCACTATGGGACTCAACTGCTGAGGTCATTAGTCCCCTAGAACTTAGAACTAGTTAAACCTAACTAACCTAAGGACATCACAAACATCCATGCCCGAGGCAGGATTCGAACCTGCGACCGTAGCGGTCTTGCGGTTCCAGACTGCAGCGCCTTTAACCGCACGGCCACTTCGGCCGGCAGGTTGCATTACGGTCACGCTGTTTTTGCAGCTGTATGCCTTAGTGAAATGCATCACCTAGCATTATCTGTTGTACTGTGAAAATTCTATGGAAGACAATAGCAAAAGCGCTGCATGATATAGTGCTGTAGTCTGAAAATAACACAGTGTAGGAAAATTATACACATTACCATGAAGCAACTCTGATACAACTATGATCAGGTGAGGGACACCCACTCGGAATAACAGATAATGACAAGTTTGTAAATTAATGAATCCATGAAAGGTAAAGTGCTGAATAAACTTTATATTTATCCAAATGATAAAACAGAATGAATTACCCATCATACTCGAATACTACGCATCTGATACATGCCGTTCAACACTGCAAACTTATACGTCACCGTAGATCTTCCAAATAGTATTACAAAGCTGATTACCATGATTTTACGAGGGGGAGATGCAGTAAATCAATTGTACCCATTGATGGATGTACAAAACCTGTATACTGGTTTCCTCAAGCACAAATGAAATCGAATGGAGGACAAAGAACTCTAAGTTCCTGTAGCAAATCGAATAAGAAACGCGACCTCAGCAAGTAGTTTCATTTCGGATAGCTCGAAACATATGTAAAATTCCAGCAACGCAAGTGAAACGTGACTGCACGGAGGAGGCAACTATTTCACCAAATCATTCAAAATAGAAAGTCGAAATTGCCCATCTCGAAGTACACAAGATAAGCGTCTGCTTGAACTCAATTCGACAAAGGAACAGCAGCCAGCGTCCGGAGTAGGAATGGAAGCAAGAGCGCTGTACTGTTCCACGACATGCGACCCATGCCTGAATTTTCGCTGCCACTCTGCTGATTAGTTGTGAGAGGTCAAAGTTTCTTGAGCGACCAAGAGATGTCACGCAATGTCATGCATAGACACACATTGCCGGGAGACGAGTACACCAGCGGCCGAGATTTTTTGAGAAAACAAGCGACTCGCGCTTGGCACATGAGAGGGTGTAACATGAAAGGGGGCTGTGCACGACGCAGCCGTGTTTCAGTAGTTTTGTGACAACGTAACAATATTGTAACCTAGAAAATTAGCAAAACACACACAATCGGAACGAAAAGTAATAAAATTTTTCGTTATGAGGAAAGGTTTTATTGGAATAGAAACATGAAAATACCCCTTCATATCAGAGTAGTGATATATTTATTATATATCATTTCCTTTCTCTCCTTTTCTTAAAGTATCTCCGATAAATTTCCAATTGTATATCTTGGTAAAATGACCAACAGTAGTCTCCCACCATACTGGTATTCCAGCAACCCAGAGGTCTCCATCACTTTGAGGTCTAGGGGAAAGCACTCTCTTTATTCCTCACAGATATCACCCAGATTTTCAGGAAAAAAAATAAAGCTGACTGTTCGGAAATCAAATCTTGAATCTTGGCAAAATATATCTTAAACTTTTCCAGCACGTTCATTACAATGAATATAAAATGGGGTTCGTTTCATTGCCTAAAAACTTAGAAAGAATCTCCCACGTATCAACACCCAGATCTCCATCACACTCAGTTGTTTTGCATTCAGAGTTTCAACCGAGCATCATTTTTCGAATTTCAGGTCGACAAAACAGGTCTTCCTTCGGATTCATTACTGACAGGCGAGGAAACATCTCGCAGAGATGAAACTTCCTGGCAGATTAAAACTGTGTGCCGGACCGAAACTCAAACTCGGGACATTTGCCTTTCGCAGGCAAGTGCTCTACCAACTGAGCTACCCAAGCACGACACACGCCCCGTCCTCACAGCTTTAATTCCGCCAGTACCTCGTCTCCTACCTTCCAGACTTCACAGAAACTCTCCTGCGAACCCTGCAGACTAGCACTCCTGGAACAAAGGATATTGCGGAGACATGGCTTAGCCACAGCATGGGGGTTGTTTCTAGAATTAAATTTTCACTCTACAGCGGAGTGTGCTCTGATATGAAACTTTCTGGCAGATTAAAACTCTTGGTAGAGCACTTGCCCGTGAAAAGCAAATGTCCCGAGTTCGAGTCTCGGTCCGGCACACAGTTTTAATCTGCCAGGCAGTTTACTATCAGCGCATACTCCGCTGTAGAGTGAAAATTTCATTCTATCTGGCACAGATGCTTGAAACATTGTCCACCTTTGGATAGAGCTGGTACACTAGGCCCAGCATAATGTATAGAGTCTGTAACATTTTCGAATTAGTTTTGTGTACAGAGTTTGCATGCAAAACACTTGTCCGACCCATGCCTCAACACCGTTGAAGCATCTGGAATCAATGTCGTCTCGAATTAATAGAGGGCACCAAGTGTGTAGAAAGATGGCTGGTACAACTGATCACAGGTTTGTTTGACCGGTGAGAGACTGTAAGAAAAATTGTGAAAAATGTTAATTGACTGATGATCGGAGAAATACTTCGTACATCTCGCAAAAACTTACTTATAAAAATTAACGAACCATATTCAGGGCAGAATTACTAGTGTCCTCCAGCTCCCTAGTATCGATCCTAAAGAAATAATGTTTAAAAAATTAGGCAAGTAACAGTTGTTACATAGGCATACAAGCATCATTGTCTTCATGCTCCATTTGCGAATGGATTGGAAAGCAACCTCCATATACTGGATAATTACACTGTACAGTCCCACTACTGAGACCACCTGTCACTAGCCTGAATAAGGCGCGGATTGCTGCAAGATGTGCAGGATACTCTCATCCTGGTTCTGGAAGGTATCAAGAGGAATGTGGATCCATGCCGACTCCCCATGCCATGGCCAGCTGCTCTAGATTTCTGGGTTGAGGATCCACAAACGAGAACAGTCCGATCCATGTGATCCCACACATTCTCGATTGCGTTTAAATCCGATGAGTCTGGTGGCCAGGGGAGTACGGTAAACTAATCCTGGTGCTCTTCGAGCCGTGCACATACTCTGCGAGCTGTGTGTCACATCGCATTATCCAGCTGATAGATGCTATCGTGCCCAAGAAAAAAATAACTGCATGCGGGTGTGCATATGGTCCCCAAGTGGAAATGCATACTTTTGTTGATCTGTTGTGCCTTCCAGAACGACTAGAATACCCAGAGAATGCGACAAAAATAGTCTGCAGGGAACGCACGATATGTCGTGGGGCGATCACTCTGTTTTTAAAATAATTGAAAAGCCACGATCGCTTCAATCGTTTATTCGATGACCGGTTTCAGCACTCTGAAGGTACCATCATCAGATCTGTGAAGGTATAACATAACAGGTCTGAGGGAGCGCTTGCATGAGTAAACTATATACTTTACAATTATTACAGAACCACATACCTGAAACGTGGATTAATATTTATAAAACCATATAGACATCATGGCACATGAGGCAGACCATCTGATAAATATCATTGTCACAACCAATAAAAAATAATAGAAAACTGTTCTCCTGGTTGTTCTTTCCATAAAATATAAAACTGAAGTCACCAGATGAAACTGCCACTGCTCACCTAACACCAGTCGGCATCGTCACTGCCCTATTCCGCCAGCTTCGCCAGTAAAATTTTACTCTGTGATTACCATTGCCCGCCAAGCGTGTCTCCGTTGCGTTCTTATTTTATTTATTTTTGTAATTTGCAGACATATTTGTGTATGAATCCAGAACGCTTGTGTTTTTGGTATCATAGTAATATGGTTTTTCATTATTCCCCATTCGGTGACGCCCATGGACGAAACGAGTGCCATGCCGATGGGAGCGTACGTGGAGTCACTGTGCATCTTGGTCCGTATGTCATTTCCCCCCCTTCGGTTTGCTTCTGACCTGACATTCCTTAATTCCATGTACCTATGCAGGTTTTCGTAGTTGATACGTACCTTGCTCATAACGAATGTATAGATGGTGAGAGACTTTATAGCAAGTTAATACGTTCTTTTTTAGCACTTACAATACCTAAGACCATAGTGCCTAGACAGGTAAAGCCCAGCATACAGGTTTTCATCGCTCGTCACATTGTACCTAAGTCGTGTTATTGACAGCTTGAAAGGTGGCTACACTGAGCCACTGCGCCAGAGATTGCGCCAAAGAGTACTATTAAGCCGCCTCCACAGTGCTTGTTAAGAGCTCGTAGTAGTCAAGTCAGTGCCTGTCGAGGTCTCGTGGTAGTCTCTGTTGAGATGTTGTAGCAGAGAGTGATTATTGAGAGGTAGCGGCAGGCAATTCTTGCCGAGATGTGCTAGTGGGCACTGCTTGTCGTGAAGTCGGAGTGGATATGTGGTAGTAGGGAGTGTTTGTTCCATGTTTTAACCAGTTATTTGATGGGAGAGATCGCAGATGTTATTCTAATGAAGATATTTTAATGATCAGAGTGCATTTCGTCAATATATATGAAGGTAAAATATTGCGTGTTTTTTTTATTATTTCCATGTTTTAAGTAATGTGTCATTACAGGTTCAGTCAACAAGCATCTGGCTTGTGTTCTTGTATTAGAGTGTAATTCAGGTTTTCTTGAGTAATTATGGTATTTTTATTTCCTTTAGTTACTTCAGTATAAATGGTATTTAAAATTTCTTGTCTTGTTGAAGAAGAACCGTGCCAGATGTGTACGTTGAGTCACACTCCCACACACAGAACAGTTACTCTTGTGCTTATTGGTTTCGTAGATTTTATAGTTGCTGGGGACTTAATTAATTAACTGTGTTTACGAAAATTTTCTTTCATTGTTTGTTGCAGTCAGATTCCGTAATAATTCTAGTCAGGGCCAACCGATTACGAAACAGCGTAATCGGACATACTAAAAACTAAAAATATTTTCAATCATATTTAATTAAGCCCCCATGCAAGCCTTCTGTGTGCATATTCCTGACGTCATTATATGAATAAAGGTAAATTATAATATGTAGTTTTTAAGGCGCTAATGGATAATGTCTGTGCCTCAAATGCTTTTACTTTGTTATTGACGTTCTTTATAGTGATTATTGTATGTACGGGAAATGTATGCGCAAACGTGGGCTTTGCATGGGTATGTGACAAGCAGTTATAGTGAAGTTGTGTTTTAGTAGTAAAGAGTGGTTATATCGTGGGACTGTGTGTGCGCTGCTTGGACAGCGCTATCTGGTGGCCGGTTGTGAACCGCTAGAATCACAGCAGGTGCGCCTGCGCGGAATAGGGCACTGATGATGCCGGTCGGTGTAAGGCGAGCAGTGGTAGTTTCATCTGGTGACTTCAGTTTTATATTTTATGGAAAGAACGACCATGAGAGGAATTTTTTATATTTTTATTGGTTGTGACAATGATTTTATCAGATGTTCTGCCTCATGTGCCATGATGTCTATATGGTTTTATAACTGTTAATCCACGTTTCAGGTATGTGGTTCTGTAATAACTGTACTGTATATAGTTTACTCATGTACGCCCTCCCTCCATCAGAGGGTTGGATCCCCTCAGTCGACGACATCAGGTTGCAACGCCTGGGCTGCTCTCAGGTTGTAATCTCCGTCTTCGGCGGTTGTGTCTGTCTGTCTGTCTGTCTGTCTGCCTGCCTGCCCGTCGCTTCCTGCTGTCGCTGTCCGTCCGTCCGTCCGTCCGTCCGTCTGCCTGCCTGTTCGCTGCCGTCTGCTGTCCGTCCGTCCGTCTGTTCGTCGCAGCCGCCAGCCGGTGCCCGCCGCCAGCCGGTGCCCGCCGCCGCCGCCGGCGCCGCCGCCGCCGGTGCCGCCGCCGCCGCCGCCGCCGGTGCCCGCCGCCGCCGCCGCCGCCGCCGCCGTCCTGACCCTGGTCTACGGCCGTCTTCATCCGTCTTCGTCTTTGTCTGTCCCCAGTTTCTGTCCTCTCCTCTTCGTTCTGTTCGTTCTTGTTTCTCTCTCCTGTCATGTCCGCCCCCACCACCACTGTCACTACTACCACCACCGCCATTGTCTATACCTCCCCTTCCGCCGCCTCCACCACTATAACTTGGTGTGCCCAGTCCCACCCCCCTCCTTCCATTCCGCCTCTCCTCACTCTCCCTTCACCCTCTATCTTTGTCGCCCCCTCTCCCACTTCTTCCTCCCGCTCCTCTCGTTCTGATCCCTTCCCCCCACTCCCCCAGCCTGTCACTGCAGCTCCAGCTCGGGTGGTGGCCCGTCGGGCCACTGCCCACGCCCAGCTCTCCCCGTCACCTTCGCCATCACCGCCGCCGCTGCCACCGTCATCGTCATCGCCGCCGTCGCCTTCGCCTTCACCGTCACCATCACCATCTCCGGCGCCGACTCCGGCCCCGGGACCTGCCACTCCCCGCCACATTCCCGTTGTTCCCATCCCCCACACCTCCTCCACCGCCGTCAAGCGCCCCGGTGGCACTCCTGCTTCCTCTGCTTCCAAAAAGGCTGCGCCTCGTCCTCCTTCCCCCACCCATGATGCCATGGAAGTCTCCCCGCCTGTCCCTGCCCCCTCATCCTCCTCCTCTCCCCCTTCCTCCTACCGCTACCTCCTCTCCCGTCCTGATCCCTCTCTCCTTGAAGCCCGGAACCTCACCCTCTTCCTTCGCCAGCATTGTCCTGGTGCCCCCGTCTCCCTCCTCACTCCTCGCCGAGATTCGGTCCTCATCTCCTCCCCCAGCCCAACCCTCCACACCTACCTCCTTTCCCGCATCCCTGTCACCCGCTTTGGCCCTCATGCCTCTCTCACCACCTCCCTCCCGCCAACCCCAACCTCCGCGTCGCTCGCCAACTCTCACCGCCGTGATCACTCGGCTTAGTCCAGTGATCACGGAGGAGGAGGTGTTGGCGGAGCTCAAGGCACATCCCCATTTGGAGGTGCGTGCGGTTCGCCGCATACATAACGCTGCCGGCCCCACCCGCCTTATGCGGGTTTTTTCTGAGCACGCCCCCTCCATTGACCGTCTCCTGAAGGAGGGTGCCCCCCTTTTTAACCAGCGGTACAAGGTCGACCCCTCCCGTTCCCCTCCTCAATCCCTGCACTGCCAGAGGTGTCTGCGCTATAACGCGCACCCCACAGCTGAGTGCCGCGAGGCCCCCACCTGCCCGCATTGTCGGCAAGCGCACTTCCTCAGACAGTGCCCTAACCTCCAATCCCCTCCTTCCTGCAATACCTGCAATCTCCCCCATCCTACCTACTCCCAAAAGTGTAAAGCCCGACCCCCTCCAACCACTCCTGAACTCACCGTCCCTGTCCGTCCCGTGGACGCCCCCACCCCTCCTGGCAATTCCCTTCGTCCCCCCCCCCCCCCGCTGAGGACATCATCAGGTTCCTTACCATCGTCCTCCAGAATGTTCATCCCTTTCAGCGCCCACACACCCTCCAACAGATCTCCCTCGCCGCCCGTTCCATATTCCAACTCAAGATGTACGCCACCTACTCCAACAACCAGGCCCATTTCACCTTCTCCCGCCTCGACACCCTCGTCTAAATCCCTATCATGGCGCGACAGCAACGTATCCTTTTCAACAACATCCGCTCCCTACCCGCCAACAGGAACCTCTTCCTGCACACCCTTGCCACCCACCGCATGGATGCCTTCCTCCTTAATGAAACCTTCCTCCAACCCCACCACACCATTCACACTTCGCCCTACCTCCTCCACCGCTCCGATAATCCCCTCCCAATTGCGCGTGGCGGAGTTGCCATTGGTCACCACCGCCAGATCCCCGTTCGGCTCCAACCTCTCCTTCCCGACCCCACCGAACACCTGATCCTTAGTCTCTTCTTCCCCGGCCTTACCGTTACCTGCGCCACCATCTATGTCCGCCCCAACGCTCCTATTCCCTTCGACTTCCTCTCCCATGTCGATCGTACCTTTTCCTCCTACGTGATCGCCGCCGACCTCAACATCCATAGTCGTTCCGCCGCCCAGTTACGGCGATGGCATCGGTTCCTCTCCACCCTTCAAGGTGACCTCGTCCCCATCCCCCGGCATACCCGTCCTGAATCCAACTCCACTCCTGATGTTATCCTCTCCTCCCCCAACCTCCTTGGCCGCATAACGGTGGATGTCCTGGAGCCTATTGGTAGCGACCATCTCCCTGTCCTCCTCACCGTTTCAGACGGTCGTCGCCCTCGCCCCGACCCTCGTACTGACCCTCCCCCTAAGTATGTCCACGACTATTCCCGAGCCGACTGGAATGCCTACCGGGATACCCTTTCCACCCAGGTCGATAGCCACCCTCTCACCTACCACCACCCTGACGATGTCACCCATGCCGCCTCCTTTCTCCAGCAGACCTTGTCTGAGGCCGTGGAGGCCCACGTTCCTACTGTCGCCATCCACCCCCACCGTCCTACCTTACCCCCACAGGCCGTTCTCCTCCTCCGTGAATCCCGTCGTCTCTACCATGCCTTCCTCCACACACGTGACCCGGACACACTACGACGCCACCGGCAACTCCAGCGACACGTTCGTAATTTGCTCGCGGCTAAGAAACGCCGGGACTGGTGACAGACATGCACCTGTTTAAATGCAACCCTACCAATCAACTCATCCAAGTTCTGGACGGCCTTCCGTCGCCTTACCGGAACTAAACCCTCCCCCTACTATCCTCTTCTCCACGATGATCACCCCTTCCCTGACACCCTTAGCAAGGCCAATCACTTTGCCTCCTACCTCTCCGATGTCTTCTCCATCCCCGACGATCCCCAGTTCGATTACTCCCTCTTCCCGGATATCCGCGATCGAACTGACACCTCTGTCCCTCCCCTCGCTCCTGGTTTCCAGTACTTGGACAACATTACACACACGGAACTCAATGCCCCTATCACTACACAGGATCTCATTGTTACACTCCGCACCAAACGCAACACCGCTCCTGGTCACGATCGTGTCACCTACCGTCACCTTCGTGAAGCTCCGGTCTCATTCCTCTCCACCCTGGCCAGGCTCTACAATGTAGTCCTGTCCACCGGTTACTACCCCGACCTGTGGAAAACCTCCCGTATCCTCATGTTCCTTAAACCTGGCAAACCGCCGTCCGCCGTCTCTTCCTACCGTCCCATCAGCCTTACCTCGGTCTTCAGCAAGGTCCTGGAATCTATCCTCACCCGTCGCATCCACCAGCATCTCCGCCAGCACCGCCTCCTTCCCGTCACCCAGTGTGGCTTTCGGCCGTCCTTCTCTTCCGACGACCTTCTCCTTCACCTCACTCATCTCCTTTCCGAACAGCTTAATTCCCGTCGCTCCGCAATCTTCCTCTCCCTGGACCTCGAACGTGCATATGACCGCGTATGGCATTCTGGTCTCCTCTTCAAGCTCCAAACCTTCGCCCTTCCCATCAACTATGTCCGTCTGATCGGCTCCTTTCTCTCCCGCCGTCCTTCCTATGTCACCATCCATAACACCGATTCCTACACCTTTTTCCCCTCCGCCGGTGTGCCCCAAGGCTCCGTCCTCTCCCCCCTTCTGTACCTGTTGTACACGGCGGACATGCCGCCGCCGTCACCCCCCGTCCACCTTCTCCAGTTTTCCGATGACACCGCCTTCCTTGCCCTTGCCCCCACCCTACAGCGCTCCCAACGCCTTCTCCAATCCCATCTTGACCGGTTCACCACTTGGTGCAACCAGTGGTTGCTCAAGGTCAATCCTTCCAAAACCCAGGCGATCATTGTAGGCAAAACCACCCCTTCCTTCCGCCTCCTTGATTTCTATCTCACCGTCTATGGCCGTCCCATCGCCCTCACTCCCACCCTTAAGTACCTTGGCGTCACCCTCGACCGTTGCCTCTCCTGGACTCCCCATCTCCAGACAATCCAAGCCAAGGCACGTTCCCGCCTCCGTCTCCTCAAGCTCCTTTCCGGCCGTACGTGGGGTCTGGACCCCTCCACCATCCTCCACACCTATAAATCCCTCATCCGCCTCATCCTTTGTTATGCCCATCCAGCATGGATCTCCGCTCCCCCTACCTTTTATAAATCCCTCCAAATCCTTGAACGCCATGCTCTCCGCCTCGCCTATCGCATCCGTCTCCCCTCCCCCACGCGGATCCTCTACGATCTCATCCTCTTCCCCCACCTCCTCCTTTTCCTTGAGAGGATACGGATCCTGTACACCTCCCGCAAACTCGATCCTCCTCACCCGCTCATCTCCCCGATCCTCTCCCACCCCCGCCCACTGCTGCGCCTGTATTCGCACGTCCCACCCGGTCTCCATCTCTCCACCCTCCTTACCCTCTCCCAAGGTGGCTTCCGCCAGCTCCCCCTCCCTGATGATGCCCTCCTCCCTTCCATCTACCCCTCCTACCAACTTTGATCCTCCCGCCCTCCTCCTGTACTTATTCCTCCGGGCACCCTCCCTCCCTCCTCTCCCTTTTCCCTCCCTCCTCCTTTTCTCCCCCCCTCCTCCCCCGGGCCTCCCCTCCCCTGTTCCTCTCCTCCTGCCCCCGACTTCTCAGCCATTGGCATCCTTTTTCTCCCCTCTCCCCCACCTCCCCCTTCTACCCCTCTTGGCAGGTCCTCGGACTCGCACACGTTACGTGGACATTCGCGCGCCGGAGGTCGCCGCCATCAGTGTTTTGTGTGTTTAGTGTTTAGTGTTTAGTGTTCACCGTCCCCTCCATCGTTCATCAGTGCCATCATCATCTTCAGTGGTTGTGCGTCGTCTCATCAGCTAGCAGTGTGGATTATCGACGAGTGTGAACGACTCCGTGATTGTCTCTATGTGTCTCCTGTTTTATTGCCCACCGCTCTGTGACTTATGTGTCTTCTCCCTCTTTTTGCTGCTTGTGTCTTCTATGGCTGAAGAGCAGCGTAGTGTGCTGCTGACAGCCTGCCTGTTGTACAGGTTTTAAAATAACAATAAAGTAAAAAAAAAAAAAAAAAAAAAGCCCTCCCTCAAACCTGTTATGTTATACCTTCACAGATCCGATGATGGCACCTTCAGAGTGCTGAAACCGGTCATCTAGTAAACGATATTGAAGCGATCGTGGCTTTTCAATTTTTTTATAAAAATATTCCACACGCCATAACACTTCCTTCTCTGGCCTGGGCCCTTCGATGATTTTTGGAAAGACGTTCGCTTTCAGACGTTTCTCAACATACACATCAATCGCCATCTGTCCTATGGAGTATAAAACGTGATTAATCTCAAAAAGCCATCTGTCGTCGCTCAGCGGACATCCAGTTGGGATACTGTCATGCAACTTCCCGTTTTCGTCGCTGATGCAACAGGCGCTTGCTGCAGAGACCCGTGTGCAGCAACATTCGCTGAACGGTCGTTGAGGAGTCACTGTTGGTAGCCCCTTGGTCCACCTGGGCAGTCATTGCTCAACAGTTACACGTCTGTTGGCCCTTACGCTTTTCCGTATCCGTCATTCACTACTGCCGTCTATGGCCCGTGGAGCATATTTACAAGTTTAGCCACTATGGCAGTGATTCCGCCCTTGGCCCAAAAGCCAATGGTGATGCCTGTTTGGACGTCAGATAAATCGCTCCGTTTCCGCATTACGACAATGACTGCAGTATTTTTTGGGTCCCTCCGAAACGTTTTACGCAGGGTGTCCGAAAAGTCTTTCCCTGATTACATAAATTGATAACTCAGGCTAAAAGTAAGATACAAATATGAAACTGGTGTCTAATTGTTTACAAACTATCAAAGTTTTTTTCACACATCAGTAAACTTCCACATGAGCACCCTTGGTAGCACGTAGCACATCTAGGCGATATTCAGTTTCCGTCCACACATTATCCAACATCACTGGAGGGATCGATTCAACGACTGTGGTTATCCGTTGCCGCAAAGTTTCAAGATCTGGTACTCGTGTTCGGTAGACCTCGTCCCTGACATAACCCCATAAAAAGAAGTCTAATGGGGTTGTGTCAGGAGAGCGCGGAGACCAAACCGTTGGCCCATCACGACCAATCCATCGCCCAGTAAAGGTGATATCGAGATAGGCACGGACGTCCAAACCCCAATGAGGCGGTGCACTGTCTTGCTGATACAAGACATTGGGGTGATACTGAAGCAGCTGAGGAACAGCATACAGTTGCAACATGTCCAGATACACTGCAGATGTGATGATAGCC
Source organism: Schistocerca americana (assembly GCF_021461395.2). Taxonomy (NCBI): domain Eukaryota; kingdom Metazoa; phylum Arthropoda; class Insecta; order Orthoptera; family Acrididae; genus Schistocerca; species Schistocerca americana. The sequence continues at coordinate 155,739,208 of NC_060121.1, forward strand.
TCAGCGAAGAAGAATGGCCCGATAATTCGATCGTGCAATAGCGCGCACCAAACATTCACCTTTGGACTGCCTCTGGTGCACTCCATGACCTCGCCAGGGGGTTGTGAACCCCAAATGCGCACATTATGGCGATTCACTACTGCACTGAGAAAAAAGGTCACTTCGTCGGAAAAGGCAATTCGTCTGAATAACCATCATCGTCCTCAATACGTGATAGCATTTCGACTGCAGAGTCATATCGACGTGTACTGTCATTGGGCAACAAGGCACTTTGTATGCACGAAACAATAAACGTTTGTGTAAAATGTCATGGAGATGGCTTTTTGGCATCTGTAATTCACATGAGGCCCTGCGCACCGATTTCTTCGGACTTCGCAGAAAAGACTGCCTTACAGCTTCCACCCTGTCTGCTGAGGTTCTTGGTTGACCAGACCTCGGAAGGTCAACAACCGATCCTGTGTTCTTGAACTTCTTTAATGTTCTTGATATCAGGTGGATTCCTTCCAAATGTTGTCTGGAAGTGTCTCCGCACTGTGATTTTTGATCGTTTCTCATGGTACCACAGGACACATTGTGCCTTCTCCTGATTGGTTAACATGGCTTCTTGAGCACTGCACCTCATCCACTACTTACGTACTGCGAACCTAAAACAGAAAAAAAAATTTGATAGATGTAAACAATTCGACACTAGTTTCATATTTGTATCTTGCTTCTAGTCTGAGTTATCAATTAATGTAATCAGGGAAAGACTTTTCGGACACCCTGTATACGAAAATGGTTCAAATGGCTCTGAGCACTATGGGACTCAACTGCTGAGGTCATTAGTCCCCTAGAACTTAGAACTAGTTAAACCTAACTAACCTAAGGACATCACAAACATCCATGCCCGAGGCAGGATTCGAACCTGCGACCGTAGCGGTCTTGCGGTTCCAGACTGCCCCTGTATACACTCCAGTGTTAGTGCTGTCACCTGCCGTCTGTGAGTGTTTATTGCACATTGAGGTCGAACAAAGGCTGTGGTCACATTAATGTGACTGGACCAGGTATAAAGTCCATAAAACATTTCAAAACAGTTGGTACAGGTAAGCGTACAAGAACAGTGTAACAAACGGTACAGTATGTAAAAAACAAACTCTCAAAGTCCTTTTTTACCATATTTACCAGGGTTGATCCAGAAGCAAGTTTCTCTTCATTTTTATAGATAAACAACATTGTTTGTTCGCAAAGAAATTTAGGTCTTTCGAAAGAAGGAACTTAGCTCAATTTTTCTACGCAATCGCCATTTTTGTATGCATTTTTGTAGACGGTGCCCCAATTTCTGCATCCGCATGTCGTAGAACTCCGCCTCCAACGCGTTGAGGAAGCGTTTCACCTCTTCTTTGGCTTCGTCGTCGCTCTGAAAGCGTTGGCCACCCAAGTGTGCCTTTAACTTGCGGAACAAGTGATAAACATTAGGTGCGAGGTCCAGACAGTAACACGGGGGGGGGGGGGGGGGGGCATGACAGTCCAAACAAATTTTGTCAAAAGTTCCTAGGGTTTGGCGGGAGACGTGAGGTCGGGCGTTATCGTGAAGCAGCGTCGCGCCTTCTGTCAGCCGTCCTCTCTGGCAATTCTGCGTAGCTAGCCTGAGATTTCGTGGTGTTTCACAATATCTGTCCAAGTTGATTGAGGTCCCAGGTTCCATGAAATCGATAACCAGTTTCCCCTCACGATTCCAAAACACAGTGGCCATGACCTTTCCAGCAGAAGGAGTTTGCTTCAACTTCTTTGCGACTGGTGACCCTGAGTGACGCCATTATCTTGATTTTTCTTTCATGTTGGGAGTGAAATGAAACACCCACATTTCGTCTCCCATAACAATGGAGTCCAACAATCCTTGTTCTTGACACTTTTGAAGAAACTGGCGAGAACAATGAAGGTGTTTCTCCTTGTTTTCTGCTGTCAGCATACGCGGTACCAATCGAGCGCAACATTTGTGATATCCCAATTTTTCCGTCAAATCTCTCTCAACTGTACCCTAAGAACTCGCAGGAAACCGAGCAACAAGTTCGTGGACAGTGATCCTCCTGTTTTGAATCACTTCGGGTTGGGACATCTCGATAACTGCCACCGAAAGTGAAGGTCTTCCACTCCGTTCTTGATCATGGACTTCCTTCCGATCTGCAGTAAACTTCTGCACCATTTTCGGACTTGTTGAACGGATACACACTTGTCGTCACACACTTGTACCAACTGACCACGAGTATCCACGGGTGGAGTCGCTTTTGCGTCAAAAACCGGATAACGGAACGAATCTCGCACTTGGCGGGATCAACTGTGCACACCTCCATCGCGGACGACTGCTGAGCCAGTACTGAGAGGCGCAGCAAAGCGCAGCCGGGCGGAATCAAGGTTGGGGGAACATAATGCGGTTTCACAAGTCGTCCAGGTTGTATCGTAGAGGTGGAACATAACGCTATCCGTATTGTAACCCCACAAGAAAAAATGGCAAGGCATCAAGTCCGGCGACTGTGGTGAACACTCGAGTAGAGTGAAGTCAAGATCCGCACCACAGCCTATCCAGCGGCATGGCAGTGTCTCATTCAGGTAACCTCGTACACGATATCGTGAAAACGTGCAGGGGCGCCATCTTGTTGAAAGATGAAGTCTCTGCTATCAGTTTCAAGTTGTGGCATGAGTCCCACTTGGGGCGTCGAGATAGGTGATACCATCGGGAACAAGATGACCCATAGACTATCTCACTGTCTTGCTGGAAACGGCACAGAACACGTAAACTTTTCGGAATGCCAGACATTTTCGACTGTTGTATGTGGATTCCCTGTCCCCCAAATACGTGTGTTGTGTCAGTTGACATTCCCCAGAAGATGAAGATGTTGAGACTATTAACGTTGAATTAAATTATGGTGGTAAAACTGCAACTGTTGATGTATGTGGGCTAAACGGACAAAGAAGTTTGATTACACTGATCCATTCCTAGTGCCCAGTTGGTGCCGTGCGAAGTTTATTGAGAAATATTGGGAAGCGTTTCAGGAAAATCGGAAGCAATGTCGCGCATTATCGCATTGTGATAAGCATGACTTGTCTCCCTGCTCTCGTACGGACGACTTACTGCTGTGAGGTTGAGGGAGCCGGTGTGCGCTGTTGCGTTGTGGTTCCATGTCCTCTTGCCATAGGTTCTTCTGCCATATCATGCGTAGTGAGTTCCAAACTTTGGTCCTTCTCATCCTGTTGAATGTCATCATAGTCCAGTTCTGATGAGACCCATGCTGGTTTTACTCTCTCTATGGACACACTAATAGTTTGTCGTTCTGTGAGGTGTCCATAGTATGCGTGTTGCGTCGTACTATTCGATAAGATCCAGTATATGGAGGCTGTAGTGGAGCTCTGACTGAATCTGTGCGGAGCATGACATGTGTACAGTCTGCCAACGCCTTAAGCACGAAAGCTGGTCGCTCACCATCTATAGATACCGTAGGCCCTCTCATTGTTTCCAAATGCTCACGGATTTCACGTATCAGTGATGTTTGTTGGCATTGGTGATGCGGCGGCGATTAGGTAATCTGCCGGGATACTCAATGGTTCTCCCTACACCAATTCCAGCACTGAGGTAGCGATGTCCGTCTTGAATGCCGTCCGTAATCCAAGGAGAACCAATGGCAATGATTCTGTCCACCTTCTCTGATGACACATGGGAGCTGCCTTCAACATCCTGTGCCACCTCTCCATACCGTTGCTCGCTGGGTGGTTGCTTGTTCAATGGTCGTGCTGGAACCCACATAAATTAGCTATCTCGTTGAACAGACTAGATTCGAACTGGCGGCCTCGATCTGTTGTGGTATGAAGGGGGCACCAAAAGTTAGCTAGCCATTCTACATCTACATCTACATCTATACTCCGCAAGCAACCCAACGGTGTGTGGCGGAGGGCACTTTACGTGCCACTGTCATTACCTCCCTTTCCTGTTCCAGTCGCGTATGGTTCGCGGGAAGAACGACTGTCTGAAAGCCTCCGTGCGCGCTCTAATCTCTCTAATTTTACATTCGTGATCTCCTCGGGAGGTATAAGCAGGGGGAAGCAATATATTCGATACCTCATCCAGAAACGCACCCTCTCGAAACCTGGCGAGCAAGCTACACCGCGATGCAGAGCGCCTCTCTTGCAGAGTCTGCCACTTGAGTTTATTAAACATCTTCGTAACACTATCACGGTTACCAAATAACCCTGTGACGAAACGCGCCGCTCTTCTTTGGATCTTCTCTATCTCCTCCGTCAGACCGATCTGGTACGGATCCCACACTGATGAGCAATACTCAAGTATAGGTCGAACGAGTGTTTTGTAAGCCACCTCCTTTGTTGATGGACTACATTTTCTAAGCACTCTCCCAATGAATCTCAACCTGGTACCCGCCTTACCAACAATTAATTTTATATGATCATTCCACTTTAAATCGTTCCGCACGCATACTCCCAGATATTTTACAGAAGTAACTGCTACCAGTGTTTGTTCCGCTACCATATAATCATACAATAAAGGATCCTTCTTTCTATGTATTCGCAATACATTACATTTGTCCATGTTACGGGTCAGTTGCCACTCCCTGCACCAAGTGCCTATCCACTGCAGATCTTCCTGCATTTCGCTACAATTTTCTAATGCTGCAACTTCTCTGTATACTACAGCATCATCCGCGAAAAGCCGCATGGAACTTCCGACACTATCTACTAGGTCATTTATATATATTGTGAAAAGCAATGGTCTCATAACAATCCCCTGTGGCACGCCAGAGGTTACTTTAACGTCTGTAGACGTCTCTCCATTGAGAACAACATGCTGTGTTCTGTTTGCTAAAAACTCTTCAATCCAGCCACACAGCTGGTCTGATATTTCGTAGGCTCTTACTTTGTTTATCAGGAGACAGTGCGGAACTGTATCGAACGCCTTCCGGAAGTCAAGAAAAATAGCATCTACCTGGGAGCCTGTATCTAATATTTTCTGGGTCTCATGAACAAGTAAAGCGAGTTGGGTCTCACACGATCGCTGTTTCCGGAATCCATGTTGATTCCTACATAGTAGATTCTGGGTTTCCAAAAACGACATGATACTCGAGCAAACGCCTTTGCAGCCGTTTCTGCCGCTATGTAGTGATCGGAATGGCCTTATCCCATCTGGTGCATCTGTCTACCACTGTTAACAAGTATTTATAGCCATCCGAAACTGGGAATGGACCCACTAAGTCCGGATGGACATGGGCAAATCTTGCTGGTGATCCTGTCACATTCCCAATTTCCGCTTGAACGTGTGATCCTACTTTGGAGCGCTGACATTGTAGGCATACGCGAGTCCATTCCCTGGCGTCCTTTTTAAGTGATGGTCAGGCGAAACTTGCTGTCAGTAACTTGATCGTGGCATCTGCCCCTGGGTATGCCAGGCCATGAACAGTGTCAAATGCCGCCTTACGAAATCGTTGTGGAATGTATAAGCGCGGCTTTTGCCGTGATATATCGCACCATAACTTAAGCCTTCTTCCTGGCATGAGTATCGGCTGTAAGTGTAACCCAGTTGTGTGGTCCGTCAATAACTTCTGTAGATCCAGATCCGCTTCCTGCGATGTCGCGAGTTCTTCGTAGTTTATTGTGCTGGTCACTCCGCAAACATGAGAAAAGTAATCTGCAACCAGATTCTCCGCACCTCTGATGTGCCTTATATCCGTGGTGAATCGATTGACAAACTCTAAGTGCAGGAACTGCGTTGGCGAGCACTTATCGCTGATGTTGCTGAAAGCTGACACTATAGGTTTACGATCAGTGAAAATTGTGACTGCCCCGGCTTCAATCTACGCGCGAAAATGTTTGACGCTTTCATATATTGCCAACACACGGTCATATGCACCCCATTTCGTCTGTCGGAGGTGCAGCTTCTTTGAGAAGAGACTAAGTGGTTGCCAATGTCCATCGACCTGTTGTTGCAAGGCTGCACCAATTACGACCTGATTGGTGTCCACTACAATACTCAACGGTGCTGCAGGTATGCGATGCCCGAGTAGCACTGCCTCCTCTACGCTTCTTTGTAAGTCGCCAAAAGGTTTGGTCATTTCTGGTGTCCACTGCAGCTTTCGCTTTCCTGTGGTATTCTTGCCAGCCAGTGCACTCGTAAGCGGTGCCTGTGTTTCGTCGGTAATCGGTAAATGACGCCGATAAAAATTTACCATACCGAAATAACGCCTAAGTTGTTTGTAGTCTGCAGGCTTGAGTACTGGCTGTATGCCGTCGGCTAAGACTATACAGCCGAGAAAAATTACTTGACTCTTGCCCATGACGCATTGGCGTTCATTTAACACTACTCCAAATGTATCGAGCCTCTGTCGTACCTCCTGAATATGTCTTTCATGTGATTGCATATCCTCTGAGAATTACAAAACATCATCCAGATACGTATAACAGAAAGGTAATCCCTGAAGCACTTCATCATCAATGACTCTTTGCCAGGATTGGGCCGCATTTTTGAGTCCGAATGGCATAAACAGAAATTCGAAAAGCCCAAAGGGTGTGGACACGGCCGTCTTTGCCACGTCGGCCTGAGCCACGGGAATGTTATTGTGGCGCAAGTGGTTCAAGTGGCTCTGAGCACTATGGGACTTAACATCTGAGGTCATCAGTCCCCTAGAACTACTTAAACCTAACTAACCTAAGGGCATCATACACATAGATGCCCGAGGCAGGATTCGAACCCGCGACCGTAGCAGCAGCGCGATTCCGGGAATCTGATTATATACCTTACGACAGTCCAGTACTTAGAATACTTTCGCATACGCTAGAGCATTGGTAAACTCTTGAATGTTTGGTATGGGGTACTTGTCCGGAATTGTTCTCGTGTTCAATCGGCGGTAGTCGCCTTAGGGAGGCCATGTGCTGTCATTCTTGCGTACTAGTTGGAGAGGGGACGCCCAAGAACTGTCAGACCTTCTAATTACTCCAGTCTGAAGCATCTCCTCAAATATCGCCTTTGTCTCCGCTAATCTCTTTCGGGCTAACCTACAGACGCGTCTTGATACTGCCGGACCTGGTGTGGTGAGTATACAGGGTGGTCCATTGATAGTGACCGGGCCAAATATCTCACGAAATAAGCGTCAAACGAAAAAACTACAAAGAACAAACTCGTCTAGCTTGAAGGGGGAAACCAGATGGTGCTATGGTTGGCCCGCTAGATGACGCTGCCATAGGTCAAACGGATATCACTGCGTTTTTTAAAATAGGAACCCCCATTTTTATTACATATTCGTGTAGTACGTATAGAAATATGAATCTTTTAGTTGGAGCACTTTTTTCGATTTGTGATAGGTGGCGCTGTAATAGTCACAAACGTATAAGTACGTGGTGTCACGTAACATTGCGCCAGTGTGGACGGTATTTGCTTCGTGGTACATTACCCGTCTTAAAATGGACCGTTTGCCAATTGCGGAAAGGGTCGATATCGTGTTGATGCATGGCTATTGTGATCAAAATGACCAACGGGCGTGTGCTATGTATGCTGCTCGGTATCCTGGACGACATCATCCAAACGTCCGGACCTTTCGCCGGATAGTTCGTTATTTAAGGAAACAGGAAGTGTTCAGCCACATGTGAAACGTCAACCACGACCTGCAACAAATGATGAGGCCCAAGTAGGTGTGTTACCTGCTGTCGCGGCTAATCCGCACGTCAGTAGCAGACAAATTGCACGAGAATCGGGAATCTCAAAAACGTCGGTGTTGAGAATGCTACATCAACATCGATTGCACCCGAACCATATTTCTGTGCACCAGGAATTGCATGGCGACGACTTTGAACGTCGTGTACAGTTCTGCCACTGGGCACATGAGAAGTTACGGGACGATGACAGATTTTTTTCACGCGTTCTATTTAGCGACGAAGCGTGATTCACCAACAGTGGTAACGTAAACCGGCATAGTATGCACTATTGGGCAACGGAAAATCCACGTTCGCTGCGACAAGTGGAACATCAGCGGGTTAATGTATGATGCGGCATTATAGGAGGAAGGATAATTGGCCCCCATTTTATCGATGGCAATCTAAATGGTGCAATGTATGCTGATTTCCTACGTAATGTTCTACCGATGTTACTACAAGGTGTTTCACTGCATGACAGAATGGTGATGTACTTCCAACATGATGGATGTCCGGCACATAGCTCGTGTGCGTTTGAAGTGGTCTTGAATAGCATATTACATGACAGGTGGATTGGACGTCGAAACATCATACCGTGGCCCGCACGTTCACCGGATCTGACGTCCCTGTATTTCTTATTGTGTGGAAAGTTGAATGATATTTGCTATCGTGATCCACCGACAACGCCTGACAACATGCGTCAGCACATTGTCAATGCATGTGCGAACATTGCGGAAGGCGAACTACTCGCTGTTGAGAAGAATGTCGTTACACGTATTGCCAAATGCATTGAGGTTGACGGACATGATTTTGAGACTTTATTGCATTAATGTGATATTTACAGGTAATCACGCCGTAACAGCGTGTGTTCCCAGAAATGATAAGTTCTCAGAGGTACATGTATCACATTGGAACAACTGAAATAAAATGTTCATGTGGTGTCACCGCCAGACACCACACTTGCTAGGTGGTAGTTTTAAATCGGCCGCGGTCCATTAGTACATGTCGGACCCGCGTGTCGCCACTGTGTGATCGCAGACCGAGCGCCACCACAAGGCAGGTCTCGAGATACGGACTAGCACTCGCCCCAGTTGTACGGACGACGTAGCTAGCGACTATTCTGACGAAGCCTCGCTCCTTTGCCGAGCCGATAGTTAGAATAGCCTTCCGCTAAGTCAATGGCTATGACCTAGCAAGGCGCCATTAGTAACATTGCATGTATCTAAAGAGTCTCACTTGTATCGCCACAATCTCCAGATGTACCAAAAGGATGGATTAAAGTTAAGTATTACAGAAGCTACGTACTTTTCTTTATAGCATTCAGTACGTATCCTGTTTCAGACCTCACGCACCCTGCTTTGGCTTAGCGCGTGCCTTTCGGCTTCCTCTCATTGTGAATAGGCTGTCTTGTCTAGACACAACATTTCTGGCGACGAGTAAACGGAAAGGGTCTTGATCTTTCTACTTGCTTACATTTCCTTGTGTCATGGCTTCGCCAGATGTATTGTCCGTATTTTATCGCTTGCAGAATCAGCAGACGCAGGCGTTGTTGGATGCCCTTGGACAGCTCGTCCAGGGTCAACGTGCACTGCAAAACGATGCGGCCGCCGCCGCTTCACCGCTACCGCAGCCACAACATGCAGTTGCACCCCCATTTCGTCCCTACGAACCGGCTAAGGAAACATGGACGGAGTGGTCACGCCAGTTTGGATTTCATCTCGCCGCCTACAGAATTCAAGGTAACGAGCGGCAGCCTCATTTATTGGCGTGTGTAGGGGTGCAAACGTACCGTGTGATAGTGAAATTATTGCATCTACATTTATACTCCGCAAACCACCCAAAGATGTGTGGCGGAGGGCATTTTACGTGCCACTGTCATTACCTCCCTTTCCTGTTCCAGTCGCGTATGGTTCGCGGGAAGAACGACTGTCTGAAAGCCTCCGTGCGCGCTCTAATCTCTCTAATTTTACATTCGTGATCTCCTCGGGAGGTATAAGTAGGGGGAAGCATTATATACTCGATACCTCATCCAGAAACGCACCCTCTCGAAACCTGGCGAGCAATCTACACCGCGATGCAGAGCGCCTCTCTTGCAGAGTCTGCCACTTGAGTTTATTAAACATCTCCGTAACGATATCACGGTTACCAAATAACCCTGTGACGAAACGCGCCGCTCTTCTTTGGATCTTCTCTATCTCCTCCGTCAAACCGATCTGGTACGGATCCCACACTGATGAGCAATACTCAAGTATAGGTCGAACGAGAGTTTTGTAAGCCACCTCCTTTGTTGATGGACTACATTTCCTAAGCACTCTCCCAATGAATCTCAACCTGGTACCCGCCTTACCAACAATTAATTTTATATGATCATTCCACTTCAAATCGTTCCGCACACATACTCCCAGATATCTTACAGAAGTAACTGCTACCAGTGTTTGTTCCGCTATCATATAATCATACAATAAAGGACCCTTCTTTCTATGTATTCGCAATACATTACATTTGTCTATGTTAAGGGACAGTTGCCACTCCTTGCACCAAGTGCCTATCCACTGCAGATCTTCCTGCATTTCGCTACAATTTTCTAATGCTGCAACTTCTCTGTATACTACAGCATCATCCGCGAAAAGCCGCATGGAACTTCCGACACTATCTACTAGGTCCCCGACGCGACATAGCAACTCTGTCCTACGAAGAAATTTTGTCTGCTTTAGATGCCTATTTCAAGGAAACAGTTAATGTAATTGCAAAAAGGTATACGTTCTTTCGTACAAGTCGTACGGCCGGTCAGACTAATAGGGAGTGGGTTGCAACATTGCAAGGCCTTACAAGGGATTGTGCTTTTGAGTGTGAATGTGGACTCCCTTATTCAGATACTATGGTACGTGATGCAATAGCACAGAACGTTTCTGATGTTCGCATTCGGGAACAGATTTTGAAACTAGTTAATTCCTCCCTTCAGCAAGTGATAGACATATTGGATAGACAAGACACGCTTGACTTTGCTCAGGAATCATTTGCAACTTCGCCAGCCGTGTGTCATGTTAACCGGCCCGCCGGGGGCGCTGCACAGAACGGTCGACTGCCCTCACGCACGTCTGCGCAGCTGCCGCCACGCTCTAAACCAGGTGTGCCGCGCCAGCACACAAATGCAGTGAAATCATGCCTGCGGTGTGCTACTAGACATTCGCGTGAAAATTGCCCGTCACGCCAAGCTATTTGCTTTTTCTGTAATAAGAAAGGACATGTTCAAAGTGTTTGCCAGAAAAAGCTCAGATCAGACAATCACAACCATTCCAGGTCCTTTGCTTCACGCCGGAATCGAACCAAGAATACTCAGGCTCGTGAACCTTCGCCCATGGACATTCATGTAGTTAATTCCACTTCGTCCAGTGCCACTTTCTCTAACAGTGACTGTGTTCGTCCCACAAAAAGTGTGCGTCGACGTCGCCGGACATCACGTCAATTAGCAAGTGATGCTGTACCTGTATCAGTTCATATTGCACGAGACAGTCGCTCTTGTCGTCCGCAGGACAAATGTGTGTTTTTGCTCGTGACTTACCATACCTGGGACATGTAATCAATGCCCAAGGCATACATCCGAGTCCAGAGCACCTCCGTGCCATACACGACTTGCCTTCGCCGCAGAATTTGAAGCAGCTACAGAGTGTGTTGGGTAAAATTAACTATTATCATCGCTTTCTGCGCAATGCCTCTTCCATTTCAGCTCCGCTTCATAGCTTACGCCGTAAGGGTGTTCCGTTCGTCTGGATGACGGAATGCGAACGCGCCTTTCGCCAGTTGAAATCGGCGTTGCTTTCAAATACTTGCCTTACGCCATTCGATCCCCAGAAACCCCTTTTGTTGATGGTAGATGCATCGGATTTCGGGATCGGTGCTGTGCTTGCGCACAAAGATGGGTCGCATGATCGCCCTCTTGCCTTTGCGTCAAAATTGCTCTCGTCTGCACAAAGAAATTATTCACAGATAGAGAAAGAAGCTTTGGCTCTCGTGTTTGGTGTTACTAAGTTCCATGATTTCTTGTATGGTCGTCACTTTACCATCATCACAGACCACAAACCTTTGACGTCGCTTTTTCATCCGAACAAGCCTGTACCTCCGCGTACAGCGCAGAAATTCATTCGCTGGTCTATTTTCCTCTCGCAGTACCGCTACGATATCTTGTATCGGTCCACTGCTAAGCATGGAAACGCCGATGCGTTGTCCCGTTTGCCTGTTGCTGAGGATAGAGCATTCGATTCTTCCGAACTTGCTTGCATGTTCATTGATTCGGAAACCGATGAAGTGGTCGAATCGTTTCCGATTGATTTTCGTCGTGTAGCTACAGCCACAGCTGCTGACCCGGTCCTTGCTACCGTTTTGCGTTTTGTTGCTACGCAATGGCCTTTGTCAAAGCCTCGGATCGAGGATCCGTTGGTTCGCCGATTTTTTGCTCACAAGGAGAGACTTTTTGTTCGACGTGGTGTTTTGTTGTTGCGTTCTGATAATGATCAGTCCAGAGTCGTGGTCCCACGTTCGTAACAGTCCTCTGTTTTACGGCTTCTTCACCAAGGACATTGGGGTATAGTGCGAACGAAACAACTTGCTCGTCAGCACTGTACTTGGTTCGGAATCGATGCTGCGATTACGAATATGTGTTCTTCTTGCATGGTGTGTGCCGAACAACAATCCGCACCGCCGCGGAAAGTCTTTGCATGGCCAAAAGCCACTTCCCCTTGGCAGCGCTTGCACATCGATTTTGCTGGTCCATTCTGGAATTCTCGATGGTTGGTTCTGGTAGATGCCTTCAGTAATTTTCCTTTTGTTGTCCGGATGTCTTCCACGACGTCAACTGCCACCATCCATGCGTTGTCTGCTATCTTTTGCATTGAAGGTCTTCCGCAGACTATTGTTTCCGACAATGGCCCACAATTCATGTCCGCAGAATTTCAGTCATTCTGCCAGGCCAATGGTATTCAACATCTGACACCCGCGCCGTTTTCGCCTCAGTCAAACGGTACCGCTGAACGATTGGTCCGGACTTTCAAGTCACAGATGTTGAAGTTGAAAGAGTCGCATTCTCCGGAGGACGCGTTGTTGCTCTTTTTGTCATCGTATCGCTCTCAGCCCCGAAATGGTCGATCGCCGGCTGAGTTGCTCCACGGTCGTCCTCATCGAACCTTGCTGTCTTTGCTGCACCCGCCGCATCAGGTTCCTGTGCAGCGGCAGACTTCTGCTTTTGCTCCAGGCGACGTTGTATTCTATCGCAACTATCGAGGTTCACGAAGTTGGCTCGCAGGGCGCATTCTTCGCTGCCTCGGCCGCGCGATGTATTTGGTTTTGGGGGCCTCTGGTGAGGTGCGTCGGCATCTCAATCAGCTACGCCTCTGTCGTCGCACGGGTTCTGCCGCTCCTCGTCTGCTTTCAGCGACGGTGCCGTCCGGTCAGCGCCCTGGGGACCCATCTACTGGCTCGCCTCATCCCCAGGTGTTCCCGACGATGCCTTCCATTTTGCCCCATGGCGACGCGACGCCGCCGCCTCCGCCGCCGCCGCCTGTCCTCCAGCCGGCGCCGCCCGCAGTGGACGCTTCGCTGCAGCCGCCAAGCGCCTCCCTGGGTCACGCGCCGCCGATCGCTTCCCGTGACCAGCAATCCTCCGCCATGGAACTCTTGCCCGCTCCGGACCACATGACGTCATCGCGCGTCGGATGCCCCGACGCAATGGAAGTTGACCCTTCGGCCCCTCCTGTCTCTTTACGGGCGCATACACTGCATGTTGACGTGCACCCTGGACTAGGTTTTCAGGAGTTTCCTAGCTCCCCTCGGACCGAATAGCTGGGTGCGGGTGGCACAGCCTCGCCTGTTGTTAGGCTCCCCACCTCATCGCAAACGTCAACATGGGGTCCTCCCCACGGCGGGCGGAAGCCTTATAACACGACCCTTCGCCGATTTGCGGGGGAGGAATGTGGTGTCACCGCCAGACACCACACTTGCTAGGTGGTAGTTTTAAATCGGCCGCGGTCCATTAGTACATGTCGGACCCGCGTGTCGCCACTGTGTGATCGCAGACCGAGCGCCACCACAAGGCAGGTCTCGAGATACGGAATAGCACTCGCCCTAGTTGTACGGACGACGTAGCTAGCGACTATACTGACGAAGCCTCGCTCCTTTGCCGAGCCGATAGTTAGAATAGCCTTCAGCTAAGTCAATGGCTACGACCTAGCAGGGCGCCATTAGTAACATTGCATGTATCTAAAGAGTCTCACTTGTATCGCCACAATCTCCAGATGTGCCAAAAGGATGGATTAAAGTTAAGTATTCCAGGAGCTACGTACTTTTCTTTATAGCATTCATTACGTATCCTGTTTCAGACCTCACGCACCCTGCTTTGGCTTAGCGCGTGCCTTTCGGCTTCCTCTCATTGTGTCTAGGCGGTCTTGTCTAGACACAACAGTTCAAACGTACCTACGTTCTGTATTTAAATTTAAAAAACCTACCTGTTATGCACTGTTCGTCTAAAGTTGTGAGCCATATGTTTGTGACTATTACAGCGCCATCTACCACAAAGCGAAAAAAGTGGTCCAACTAAAACATTCATATTTCTTTACGTACTACACGAATATGTAGTAAAAAATGGGGGTTCCTATTGTAAAAAACGCAGTTCATATGCGTTTGACCTATGGCAGCGTCATCTAGCGGGCCAACCATAGCGCCATCTGGTTTCCCCCTTCAAGGTAGACGAGTTTCGTTCTTTGTAGTTTTTTCGTTTGACCGCTTTTTTCTTGAGATATTTGGGCTCCGCACGATCAATGGACCACCGTTTATAATGTACTGTATTATGTTTAACCTTATGGCTTTTTGGGGAGACAGTTTAGTTGAGCTACTGACTAATCCTAAAACAGTCTCTTCCGCACTGCACCGAAAACCTTTTATCATGCCCCTATTTGATCCGGTAGTAAGAGAATTATTTGCCAAGTCCATGGCGAGTGCAAAATGAGACAAGAAATCTGCACCTAAGATCGGCTGTCAAACATCTGCCACTACAAATTTCGACTTTTGACGGGTAGATAAACCAATATCAATAGTGAGCTCTTTATAACAGTACGTGTTTATAATTGAATTGTTACCTGCTATAAGTTTCAAATGCTCCCACGTGTCCGTAACAAAGCTCGGGGCCGGGATGGTACTCACTTCCGGGCCGGTATCTATCACGAGGTTGGGACCTGAGAGTGTATCAAACACTTTCAATCTGTGCGATGTTAGCTTATACCCCCAGGGCGACGCAGAGTGACATAAAAGTACAGCATACCAGGGAGCCTTCGAGTGCCTTACCCTGACTGCCAGCAACTGCCGCCTGGTTCCTCGTTCTTGTACGGCGCCGTTCCTGAGTGCCGCAGCCCGTGGCGCAAAGAGCGGGCTGTCCTCGCCATTTGGGTATCCATAAGGTTTTGTGCATCTCGTAGCTTGTGGCCCGAATCGGCTGTGATACCAGCAAAAATTGTCGGTGTGAGCTTCATCCTGTTTGGAGTGTGACCTCTTCTTGTTACTGGTGGACCTGGTGGACGTCTGCAGCTCCCAAGGTATTTAGCCGATTAGCCATATTTTCCATCGCGTTTTCCACTTTCCTGATCCCCTCAGCGATGCCTTGTTTTTGTCTGTAACCTGTGGCTGCACTTCGATTCTTCTAATCATTCCGACGAGTCATCGTTGGCTTCCGTTGCAGAGGTAGTAGATGTTGCTACGGACGCTACGAGCGTCGACTGTAGAGGAGCGAAAGGTCAACTACTTGCAGTTGCTTGTCCAGAGACAAGCACGCGTCACTGGCTATTCCCACGTTCCCACATTTCCAAAGTATATTTTGTTTTATTTTCAGCGGCCCATCATCTCCTTTAAAAAATGTACTGACATGAAAGTAACACTACTTTCATACGCAGTCAACGTCAGTTGAATTTGATGAGGAAGCTGGTGTCGCCAGGCGTCGACTACAGTGCACAAATGTCTCCAAACTTCAAAAAAATGGTTCAAATGGCTCTAAGGACAATGGGACTTAACATCTGAGGCCGGCAGTCCCCTAGAACTTAGAACTACTTAAGCCTAACTAACCTAAGGACATCACACACATCCATGCCCGAGGCAGGATTCGAACCTGCGACCGTAGCGGTCGCGCGGTTCGTGACTGAAGCGCCTAGAACCGCTCGGCCACACCGGCCGGCTTCCAAATTTCAGATGGACTTCTCTCCCTGCGTTTCTCCCGATACATCACCTGGGAAAGTCACTGTTCAGATACTTTCACGCGGCGAGCGATCAACGCCGTTTTAAGTGTGATATATGATTGTTGGAGTGGCGGGTGTTTGATCATATCAGAGACTATCGCTGTTGCCTTTTGATCCAGGTTGCTAATTGCGAGGGTGAATTTTTCGCGGTCTTCGGTTATGCGTTGTTGCTCGAAGGTCTTCCCTATTATCGTTACCATAAGTCTGGTTGCGTAGGCGTGAATGGAGGCGCTCTTAACTGCAACCGTGGCGCAGTTGATAACGGCGCGTCCGAGCGTGAAAAATCTCCGGCCTGTGAGTAAGCTCGTGGTGTGGCTGCTACTACCGAAGTTTGCAAATTCGTGGATTCCATTTTGCTATCATTCTTCCGCGTTGCAAGCTCCAAAAGCCCAATTTCTTGCTTTAGCCGTCGTATCTCGTCGTTTGTTGCTTGCAGAATTTTGTTAGATTCTTCCATCTTTGGCGAAACTGCCGCACAATATTAAGTTACGAGAGCTCTTCTTATTTTTCTCGGGGTCACCAATTATGTAGGCAACAAATTAAACCCACATACAGATTTGCACGAAATACTTTATTTTTCGTACTCGGAAAAGAAAAACTAACTGAACTAACAGTCAAAGAGTAAAAACTTATATCTAACGTTCGCTGCACTTGCATGGAGTAAACGAAGCACGCATCACTGCCTACTCCCACGTTCCCACATTTCCAAAGCATATTCTGTTTTATTTTCAGCGGCCCATCGTCTCCTTTAGAGAATCTACTGACATGAAAGCAACACCACTTTTTTTCTTCAATCAGTTTGCGTAACACTCAATTTTTAATTCCCTGCGTCAAGCGAAGACAGTCATTTGTTCCTTGTTTTATTCATTTAATATTCTTTGTTGGTTATCGACCCATAGCGCGCTGAAACATTATTGAAAGTAGTCAGATGCGAATTTCCGCTTTTTATATTGGTAAATTAATTTTCCCAAGGAAAATTCAGTACCTCACAGTATAGCAGTAGTTCGCCCAAGGCAAACTGTAATAACTCAAATTATGTAATCCTCAGTGCTCGCGTTTCAGTACTCAAATATTTGAGAAAGGGAGCCGTCATAAGCCGTGCAACTGTTTTGCATTCAGTCTCTTTTCTAAGTAAACAGCAGTTTTCGTTTGTCCTATCAATGAACCTTAGCCTGAATCTTAGCCGTTAACGTCGTTTCTCTTCTGATCTCTTACAAATTGCTGCTCCCCTATATTGTAAGTAGGCTGTTTAGTTTTTTATGTTGGTAACGCCACGTAGCGCTCTGTATGAAAATCACTGGCTGTGCTGTGTGCAGTCCGTGGCTGGTTTGCATTGTTTGAATATTTGCTATTGTAGTGTTGGGCAGCTGGATGTGAACAGCGCGTAGCGTTGTGCAGTTGGAGGTGAGCCACCAGCAGTGGTGGATGTGGGGAGAGAGATGGCAGAATTTTAAGAGCGGACGATCTGGACGTGTGTCCGCCAGAAAGAGTAAATCTGTAATATTGGATAGCATGAACTGATATATATATGATGA
The DNA here is from genome assembly GCF_021461395.2 of Schistocerca americana. NCBI lineage: Eukaryota > Metazoa > Arthropoda > Insecta > Orthoptera > Acrididae > Schistocerca > Schistocerca americana. Next base: position 155,756,681 of record NC_060121.1, read on the forward strand.
CTTTTGAAAATTATTAAGATAATATAGTGTTTGTTCTCTATCAAAATCTTTCATTTGCTAACTATGCCTATCGGTAGTTAGTGCCTTCAGCAGTTAGAATATTTTATTGCAGTAGTTTGAGTAACGAAGATTTTTGTGAGGTAAGTGATTCATGAAAGGTATAGGTTATTGTTAGTCAGAGCCATTCTTTTGTAGGGATTATTGAAAGTCAGATTGCATTGCGCTAAAAAAAAAAAATTGTGTATCAGTTGAGTGATGACCAGAATAAGTAAAGAGAGAAATGTCTGAGTACGTTCAGTTATGCTCAGCTGTTTGAAAATCAAATAACGTAGAGGTTTTCCAGCACTGTCATTTATAAAACTTTTCTAAGGGGATGTTTCAATATTTGTAAGACATAAGCGACTAGTTGCAATTCAGGATTAATACTGTGGCCAAAACATATTACGCATTTACAATTCGTGACGTACAATGATTCGCATTTCTCTAGCTTCAGAGCTAGTTCCCAATCTTTGCATTTCGTCCACATACAACAGGGCATTACTGCAATTTTAACCGCATCAACCTGCTTTCCTCTGTCCATGGTACCGCGGATAGCCCTACCATGGGTGATGTTTCGAATGGTCGACGTTTCCCGAATCCATTCTGATTTCCATCGACTGTCGTTGAGAAAGTTCGCTCCAGGCACAGACATGTATGTTCCAGGCACCTCATAATGTTTGAACGCAGAATATGGTACAGTATTCTGCTGAAAACAGATGCAGGTGACATAAGATGGTTGTTCTGTGGTTCAATCGAGCGAAAAACTTGTCTAAAAATCCAGCTGCACTAGCTGACCAACTCGGAATTGCCCAGGTATTCATTTGCCACATTTATATCAGAAACGAAATCAAGAGAAGCACTTTGTTTGTAGGGTAATAACGAAAAAATTTCATTTCCATGTTTTGGTGAAAACACTTTTGAAATCAGTAAAACCGCATGCCCTGTGGAAAAATTACGGCAGTAGCTTCCCCTTGCTTTCAGCCGTTCGCAATACCAGCACGAGAAGGCCGTTTTGGTTAGTGTTACAAGGCCAGATCAGTCAATCATCCAGAGAGTTGCCCCTGCAACTACTGAAAAGGCTGCTGCCCCTCTTCAGGAGCCACACGTTTGTCTGGCCTCTCAACAGATACCCCTCCGTTGTGGTTGCACCTACGCTACGGCAGTGGTTGGGAAGGGAGTGAGACAGGCTTGTAGCCTATCCCCGATGTTATTCAATCTGTATATTGAGCAAGCAGTCAAGGAAACAAAAGAAAAATTCGGACTAAGAATTGAAATCCATGGAGAAGAAATAAAAACTTTGAGGTTCGCCGATGACATTGTAATTCTATCAGAGACAGCAAAGGACCTGGAAGTGTAGCTGAACGGAATGGAGAGTGTCATGAAAAGAGGATATAAGATGAACATCAACAGAAGCAAAACGAGAGTAATGGAATACAGTCGAATGAAATCGGGTGATGCTGTGGGAAGTAGATTAGGAAATGAGGCATTTAAAGTAGAGTTTTGGAGCAAAATAACTGATGATGGTCGAAGTAGAGAGGATATAAAATGTAGACTGGCAATGGCAAGGATAGCGTTTCTAAAGAAGAGAAATTTGTTAACATCGAGTATAGATTTAAGAGTCAGGAAGTCGTTTCTGAAAGTACTTGTATGGAGTGTAGCCATGTATGGAAGTGAAACATGGGCGATAAATACGAGTAGTTTGGACAAGAAGAGAATAGAAGCTTTCGAAATGTGGTGCTACAGAAGAATGCTGAAGATTTGATGGGTAGATCACATAACTAATGAGGAGGTACTGAATAGAATTGGAGAGAAGAGAAATTTGTGTCACAACTTGACTAGAAGAAGGGATCGGTTGGTGGGGCATATTCTGAGGCATCAAGGGATCACAAGTTTAGTGTTGGAGGGCAGCGTGGAGGGTAAAAATCGTAGAGGGAGAACAAGAGATGAATACACTAAACAGAATCAGAAGGATGTAGGTTGCAGTACGTACTGAGAGATGAAGAAGCTTGCACAGGATAGAGTAACATGGAGAGCTGCATCAAACCAAGACTGAAGACCACAACAACGACAACTTTTGAAATTATCAAACATTTCTGTACGCTGGGCGCAGCTACTTCGCGTACCTACAATGCTATTTTGTGAACGTCTTCATGGCAACGCCTCTTCATAGCCCTGTAGGCAGTTATTGTTTTCGCCTGCAGCCGTTTGCGATTCGCAGTTGAAAGAAAACCAAAAACGCTGCCATGTGTCATTGGTTTCCCTAAGATGACACGGCTGTAGGAACGTCTTCGTAGTAAAGAAAAAATGTATTCTAGAATGAAATTTGAACTCTGCAGTGGAGTGTCCGCTAGTATGAAACTTCCTAGCAGATTAAAACTGTGAGCCAGACCGAGACTCGAACTCTGCACTTCTGCCTTTCGCAGGCAAGTGCTCTACCAACTGAGCTACCCAAGCACGAGTCACAACTTCAATTCCGCCAGTACCTCTTCTCCTAAACACTTGCCCGCGAAAGTCACAAGTTTCGAATTCGAGTCTCGATCTGGCACACAGTTTTAGTCTGCCAGGAACTTTCAACAACTGTGTTAAAACATCAAGCATAACGCGGCAGTTTTTTAAGCATCTCAGGGTTTATGACGTCATAATACTTGTCTATGCGTCGTACAATGACATAGTTTTGTAGGTACATTCAGCGGCATTTGTGGATACTGTCTGCAAAATGTGTTGCGAATATACTTAGCACCAAAGAAATAATAAATTTATAAGTCATGCACAATCTAGCAGTTTTCCATGTATCCCAGTGTTTATGACGTCATATCTCCTGAACTTCGTGTGGTACCATGATATAATTTTATGGATGCTTTAGCGGCACATATGGATACTGCCTGAGAAATTTACTCTGCCTCGTGATGGCTGGGTGTTGTGTGATGTCCTTAGGTTAGTTAGGTTTAAGTAGTTCTTAGTTCTAGGGGACTGATGACCATAGATGTTAAGTCCCATAGTGCTCAGAGCCATTTGAACCATTTGAGAAATTTATCGCGGACAGAATGAGTAGCACATAAATAATAAATTTAAACGTCACGCATGACGCGGAAGGTTTTCACGTATCTCATACTTAATGACACCATATCTCCTGAACTGTTAAAGGTAAGTGGTTCTTCAAGCAACGACTGTTGCCTGACAGCAAGACATATATATACCAAGTTTGGTTGAAATCGGTCAAGTGATTTAGGAGATGTGGAGCATACATACACACATACATGCATACATTTTTATAACATGTATGGATACGCGTAGAACAATGATAATTTTTGATTTCGCTGTTGTATTTGTGTCCAGCAAGAGATGTAGCAACTGCAGTGGTGTTTCTTCGGCAGGAAGCTGCTTTCCCGTTAGATGAGGTTAGCCAGAGCGGTATTATGACCTCTGCGGAAATTACTGGCCAGGTAATTCCATTACGGATAAAGAGGGCTTGTGATACTGTTTCTGTCGTTCCCTACCTCCATGATACGCTCCTCCATCTGGAAGGTTGGTGTTCAACCCATGAAGCAACCGCACTGGGCAATTTCCGATTCCGTCACAGGTCATTTGACGAGACTAAATTTCAGAATCAAAACGTATAATTCCTCAGCGTATCTACTCCACTACAGTTTTATTTTTCGCTCATTCCTCTTACACACAGCCCATCCTGTTTGTAACATCGAGATTAGAGAAGAGGACATCTTGCCTCTGTTAACTTACCGATAGACATGACTGATTATCTCAGATACCACTGAAGATAGGAAACTGAAATTTACTGATTTACAATGAAGCATCCTGTACCAATAAGAAGACTTATTACGCAACGATATTTTATTGCCGTTTTAACAATGTCAGTTTACATACAAGAACCCCTGTTGTATATACATTCACTGCGTGTAGAGCCATAGTTTTGCGACGATTGTGGAGGAAACTGTAAACGTGTTAGGCTACTAAGTTGACACTTTCTGAGAAAATGGGCCATTTGTAAACAAGCACGCAGACCAAAAATATTGAAGTGGTCATTAAAGGATGTTTTCTATACACCATGAGCTACACTACAAATATTTTATTTGACAAAACCGGTTTTCGGGTTTGTAACCCATCACCAGTGGCATCTAATACAAAGGGACAAACAACTCTATGTACATCGATTTCTATAAAACGATAACTGTATATATGGTAGCAGTAATGTAAGTCTACTAACATTATGTACTTCTATAGCAATGATATTTAACAATATGAACTGAAATGTGTCCTACAACATAGCACACAATTTATCATCTTGTGTTATATGCATTCATATAATTATGTAAATTTCAAAATAATCCAACATATCACGCGAAACTAGACAATTTCATACATTTTGTATATTCTACCTTCATACGCCAGTTGTAAAAAAATGTAATATATGTAATTACATGAACGCACGCCACATACACACACACACACACATATATATATATATATATATATATATATATATATATATATATTCTTAATATATTCCTAATATATATTCTTAAAAATAACAAAAGACAGGTAATGTAGACTCTTTGACCTGTCTGTTCCATATTTACTCTATACGACAATTATGTCAAACGTCATCAACAATTTTTTAAAGGAACACACCGCCATTTGACTGTTTTATTGTTCATTAAGTGCAATCTAGGTTTCGACCTTTTATGCCATTTTCAAGTACTTGATTTTACGTCTTTAATAAATAGTTGGGGCATTCAACATGTTGTCAAGCTCAAAGTTGGCCAAAAATAAAGAAAAATACTGGTTCCCCACGAAGTACCAACATTGAGCTTGACAACATGTTAAGTGCCTGAACTATTTATTAAGGACGTAAAATCAAGTACTTGAAAATGGCATAAAAGGTCGAAACCTGGGTTATACTTAAATGTACATTAAAACAGTCAAATGGCAGTGCGTTCCTTTAAAAAACACTGTACCCTCTTGGTGGGATTATAAACCCTAAAACCGGTTTTGGCAAATAAAACATTTCTAGTGCAGATCACTGTGCACTGAAGATGTCTTTTAACAAATATCTTGAAGGTTGCGTAGCATCAAGCATTCAATACAAATTATTGTTGTGGTCATCAGTTCGAAGACTGGTTTGGTGCAGGTTTTCCTCACTAGTGCACGTTTCTGCATAGCTGCTGGAAGCTACATCCATTTGAACATGTTAAGTATCCTGCAATGTATGTTAAATCAAGTACTTGAAAATGGCATAAAAAGCCGAAACCTGGGTTGTACTTAAATGCACATTAAAACAGTCAAATGGCAGTGCGTTCCTTTAAAAAACACTGTACCCTCTTGGTGGGGTTATAAACCCTAAAACCGGTTTTGGCAAATAAAACATTTCTAGTGCAGATCACTGTGCACTGAAGATGTCTTTTAACAAATATCTTGAAGGTTGAGTAGCATCAAGCATTCAATACACATTATTGTTGTGGTCATCAGTTCGAAGACTGGTTTGGTGCAGGTTTTCCTCACTAGTGCACGTTTCTGCATAGCTGCTGGAAGCTACATCCATTTGAACCTGCATACTGATTCGATCCGCCATCTTCTACTATAATTTTTACCCCACACTTTCTCCATTATCTAATTGACGATTCCTTGAAGCCTCCGAATTTGTCCTACCATCTGATCTTACATTTCCTCCAAATCTGTTTAGTACCTGCTCATTAGTAATTCGACCTACCCATAAGTTTCAGCATTCTTCTATAGCACCACATTTCAAAAGCTTCAATTCTCTTTTTGTGTTTATCGTACGTGTATCACTTCCGTAAAAGGCTACACTTGAGACTAATAAGTCAGAAAAAACTTCCTAACGCTCAAGTTTATATTTGATCTTAACAAATGTCTGTTTTTCAGAAACGCTTTTCTTCCTTTTGCCCAACTCCACTTCTTATCCTCTGTATTTTGGGCGTCGTCAATCATTTTGCTGGCCAAATAGCAAAACTCATCTGCTTTTAGTATCTCATTTCGTAATCTCATTCCATCAGCAACGCTGCTGTTGATATTACCCTATACTCATCTGACCTAAAATTCTTGTCTTCTCTTCATTTCACTTCACTGACCCCCACTGTACCTAAAATGATCTTCTGCATTTCCCTTCTCAGTTTCTATAGTTTCCCTTCCACGTCCAAACTTCTGGCATTCCGTGCCCCGACTCGTTGAACTTTATCCTTTCTTTGGTAGTTCAGTCATTTTCTCATGGTCATGTCCTGCCTCCCTGCCTCTTCCCCCCCCCCCCCCCTCCCCACCCTTCAACGTCAGCTTGACTCTCTGCTCACGGAGATCCGTAAGGGGGACTAGCTTGGAGTCTTTTGCCAATGGAAACATCATCATGAACGTTTTTCAATTACAGACCACATCATTATGTGTCTTTAATGCAGTGGTTGCCTTCTGTATCCTCATGCCGTTGATCATTGCTCATTCGTCCGCCGTCTTTAAAAAGGCTGTTGGCAGAATAAGAGTGATTCCTTGTGCCACAAGCCTTCGTCCGCGATTGCTGATTATTTTTTATGTGACGCCCTGAAAGTCGCATTTTCGCTCGCGGGTTTTTGGAACATATTAGTGCCGAGCAGTGTCGTGCACGGACCGATTATATACACTGAAGCGCCGAAGAAACCGATGTAGGCATGCGTATTCAAATGCAGAGAGATATATAAACGCCGGCGGCTGTGGCCGAGTGGTTCTAGGCGCTTCAGTCTGGAACCACGCGACCGCTACGGACGCAGGTTCGAATGGATGTATGTGATGTCCTTAGGTTAGTTAGGTTTAAGTAGATCTAAGTTCTAGGGGACTGATGACCTCAGATGTTAAGTCCCACAGTGCTCAGAGCCATTTGAACCATATATATAAACAGGCAGAACACGGTGCTGCGCTCGGCAACGCCTATATAAGGCAACAAGTGTCTGGCGCAGTTGTTAGATCGGCTACTGCTGCTACAATGGCAAGTGTTACAGTCGGCGCACGAGCTATGGGATACAGCATCATCGAAACAGCGACGAAATGGCGATTTTCCCACACGACCATTTCACGAGTGCACTGTGAATATCAGGAATCAGGTAAAACATCGACATTGCTGCGGCCGGAGAAAGATCCTGCAAGAACGGAACCAACGACGACTGAAGAGAATTGCTCAACGTGACAAAAGTGCTACCCTTCCACAAATTACTGCAGATTTCAATGCCGGGCCATCAACAAGTGTCAGCGTGCGAACAATTCAACGAAAGATCATCGATATGGGCTTTCGGAGCCGAAGGTCCACTCGTGTACCCTTGATGACTGCATGACACAAACCTTTACGCTTCGTCTGAGGCCCGTTAACACCAACATTGGACTGTTGATGAGTCGAAACATGTTGCCTGGTCGGACGAGTCTCATTTCAAATTGTATCGAGCGGATGGACGTGTCCGGGTATGGAGACAACCTCATGAATCCATGTAGCCTGCATGTCAGCAGGGGACTGTTCAAGCTGGCGGAGGTTCTGTAATCACGTGAGGCGTGTGCAGTTGAAGTGATATGGGACCCCTGATACGTCTAGATACGACTCTGACAGGTGACACGTATGCAAGCATCCTGTCTGATCACCTGCATCCATTCACGTCCATTGTTCATTTGGACGAACTTTGCAGTTCCAGCAGGATAATGCGACACCCTATACGCCCACAATTGCCACAGAGTGGCTCCAGGAACACCCTTCTGAGTTTAAACACTTCCGCTGGCCACCAAACTCCCCAGACATGAACATTATTGACCATATCTGGGATGCCTTGCAACGTGCTGTTCAGAGGAGATCTCCACCCCTTTGTACTTGTGGACAGCCCTGCAGGATACTTGGTGTCAGTTTCCCAGAGCAGTGCTTTAGACATTTGTCGATTCCATGCCACGTGGTGTTGTGGCACTTCTGCGCCCTCGCGGGGGCCCTACACGATGATAAGCAGGTGTACCAGATTCTTTGGCTCGCCAGTGTAGATTAGGAAAAGAGATATTTAAAGTAGTACATGAGGTTTGCTCTTTGGGCAGCAATATAAATGATGATAGCCGAAGTAGAGAGGCTATAATACGTAGACCGGCAATGGCAAGAAAAGCGTTCCTCAAGAAGAGAAATTTTTTAACATCGAACATTGGTATGAGTGTTAGGAAGTCTTTCCTGAAAAGATTTTTATGCGGTGTATCCATGTATAGGGGTGAAACATGGACGTTAAACAATTTAGACAAGAAAAGAATAGAAGATTTTGAAATGGGGTTCTATAGAAGAATGCTACAGTTTAGATGGGTAGATCACGTAACTATTGCGGATGTACTGAACAGAACTGGGGAGATAAGAAATTTGTGGCACAACCTGAGTATAACAAGCAATCACTTGACTGGACACATTCTGAGACATCAAGGGATCACCTATTTGGTACTCGAGGGAAGCGTGGTGGCAAAAAATTGTAGAGGGTCTGCATTTTAGTCTTGTGTGTGCGCCAAACTTTTCAATAGATTTCATTTTGATGAGATTACAACAGAGACATGTGGTAAGTTTCAGGTTTATTCCGCGTCAGTTCATATTTGTCAACCAATATATCATATCTCCCACATATATCTGGCGGAAAGACCGCTAAGGTAAAAGTTAGAGAGGTCCCAACTCATATGTAGACAACTCACATACACACTTAACAGCAATCGTTCTTCCCGCGAACCATTCGCGAGTGCAACAGGTAAACGGGGAAAGCGCAGTGGTACACAAAGAAGCCTCCTGCCATACACCATACAAGAAAGCGAGTTAATATTGCATTTTACTCGCGTTCTCAGATATGTTGAAAGTTTCAAGTATCTTGCTCATCGGGAAGTTAGTTTAAAATCAATTACAGGATTTGTACCGAACAGATAAACATACAGACAAGAAAGCGACCCCATAAAAACGTGGTAACACACTGAAGAGCAAAAGAAACTAGTACACCTGCCAAAATCGTGTTTCTTTGGCGTTTTAGTGTAATCCCCTCAGCGTTATCTGAATTAATTCGACCACATTCCTTTACTCTTGTTTTGGTTTTGTTGACGTTCGTCTTATATCCTCCTTTCAAGACACTGTCCATTCCGTTCAACTGCTCTTCTATGCCCTTTGCTGACAGAATTACAGTGTCATCGGCTAACTTCAGTTTTCATTCCTTCTCCCTGAACTTTAATTCCTACTCCAAATTTTTCTTGGGTTTCCTTTACTGCTTGTTCAGTGCACGGATTGGATAAGATAGGGAAAGGCTACAACCCTGTATCACTCCCCACTCAACCACTGCTATTAAAGAATATGTATGGACGTAGGAATCTATATGGGGCTAAGATAAATTATTTTATAGTTTCTAGTCTCATTTGAGAACGTGTTATATTGGAAATCGACTTTTTAGTTAAATAACTATTTCTATGAATGTTGTAACAATTATTCTTATCTCTCCTTTGTCTGAAACACTGCTGACCCTTATCGTCCCTATTTGGAATAATCACGCCCACCATAAGGGGGTGTATTCAATACACCTATTAAAGGTCTGTGGTCTCAATTACTTTCTTTATGACTGGCGGGCTTTCACTAGGGACAACTTGTCATATTAACGGCTACAGGTCCAGAATTGCTGTAACTATTAAAACTGGTCCCAACTATCAAGCGGAAAAACAGCAGCATTACACCTCAAACTCTCAAAACACACGAGTATATCAACTTTCTCGGACGTTTTGTTCTCCCTCTCTAGTGTCCTATCTGTGGGAGAAATGCTCTGTGTTTAGGTCAGATCAGTGGTTCATTTTCGGTGGTAGGGCCCAGGTAAAACGTCAATCAACTTTCTAACGGAAATGTTTCGAACTATTTGTCATATAACTTTCATTTATGTCACACTTCTTAAGAAACACTAGAAAAACAATAAACAAGACAATTAAACATTTATAAATGTAATCCACAAAATATTGTAGCTAATACTAAAAATATGAAGAAATGAACTCAGCACTGAGTGAGTGAGTGAGTGTGAGTGTGTGTGTGTGTGTGTGTGTGTGTAATATTGTAGTTGGTCATGTCCACCAGATTCGCTGGTTTTCCGGTACTCTTGTATCTGTCTGAAGATATGCTGTGGTGACAAATTTGACGTATACAGGGTGGTCCATTGATAGTGACCGGGCCAAATATCTCACGAAATAAGCATCAAACGAAAAAACTACAAATAACTAAATTCGTCTAGCTTCAAGGGGGAAACCAGATGGCGCTATGGTTGGCCCGCTAGATGGCGCTGCCACAGGTCAAACGGATATCAACTGCGTTTTTTAAATAGGAACCCCCATTTTTATTACATATTCGTGTAGTACGTAAAGAAATATGAATGTTTTAGTGGGACCACTTTTTTCGCTTTATGATAGATGGCGCTGTAATAGTCACAAACGTATAAGTACGTGGTATCACGTAACATTCCGCCAGTGTGGACGGTATTTGCTTCGTGATACATTAACCGTGTTAAAATGGACCGTTTACAAATTGCGGAAAAGGTCGATATCGTGTTGATGTGTGCCTATTGTGATCAAAATGCCCAACGGGCGTGTGCTATGTATGCTGTTCGGTATCCTGGACGACATCATCCAAGTGTCCGGGCCGTTCGCCGGATAGTTATGTTATTTAAGAAAACAGGAAGTGTTGAGCCATATGTGAAACGTCAACCACGACCTGCCATCTATCACACAGCGAAAAAAGTGGTCCAACTAAAACATTCATATTTCTTTACGTACTACACGTATACGTAATATAAATGGGAGTTTCAATTTAAAAAAACGCAGTGGCTATGCGTTTGACCTATGGCAGCGCCATCTAGCGGGCCAATCATAGCGTCATCTGGTTTCCCCCTTCAAGCTAGACAAGTTTCGTTCTTTGTAGTTTTTCCATTTGATGCTTATTTCGTGTAATATTTGGCCCGGTCACGATCAATGGACCACCCTATATTTACGGACGGAAGTACTAGAGCCGTTTAAGTGGCCATCTAACACACCGTCAAGATTCCCTGCAAGAGATGACAAATCTAATTGCCACAGTTTTCTGTCTCGCGTGTTTCATTGTGAACACTTGGTGCTAACTCATGAGTTCCATAAAATGTTAAGCACTGCACTATTCTGTATAATATGTGTCTGTTCTTCGTAGCTAATGCATTATGTTTCTGTACTGACATTTTATACGTTGAATCAATTTGAACAGCAATGTTAATGGTATCAAATTTTATTGTCTACAAACATTTTCTAAATGTAGCCCACTTTCCTCGTGCTTCTTAATTCATACAATTAAATCTATAGTTCCCCACAACAGACTGTTATCACAAAATAACACACAATAGAAAAAATAACTTTCGTTTCTCTTCAGTTACTGCTAACCACGACTTTTGCAGAATCATGTGGCACAGTGGTGAGCTCACTGCACTCGCATTCGAGAGGACGACGGTTCAAACCCGCGTCCGGCCATCCTGATTCAGCTTTCCCGTGATTTCCCTACATCGCTTCAGGCAAATGCCGGGATGGTTCCTTTTGGAAGGCCACGACCGACTTTTTCCCCATCCTTCCCTAACCCGATGGGACCGATGGCCTCGCTGTTTGGTCTCTTCCCCCAAATCAAACAAGCAACCAGAATCACGCATTCCAGAAAGTTCTGTTATTCTTTCCACCAATCTCAGACATTAAGAAATCTAAGGTGCGCCTAATCGTTTGATTTCTAGCTCCTTTTCCACACTTACTAAACTAAAAAACGTTTTTAGCAAACAATCTGTTGTGGCTGTGGCCTCTTGTAATGTTTTGTGGTTCCTGGCTGGATGAGGAGAGAGTGGTATGACAGGTGGGTGGCCGGTTTCCTCTCACTACAAAACAACACGCACAAGTGATTAAAATAGATTTTATTGCAGGAACAGGAACCAACTGAGTACTTATACTCGGTGAAGTCCATTCTGAAGTTCTGTGTTTGACACCAAATGTTGTCCGTGTCCATATCACAATTATATACAATGACTAACGTTCCCTCATAGCTAGCTAAGATGCGAGGCGACGACTATCACTGTGGAAGACTAGAGCCGAGCGTGACGTATTGAGGTTCAATGCGAACTGAGTTCCGACGCGACGTACTGTGGTACTCAGATTGAGATTGAGGGACTGAGCTAGTTCGGTTTTTTTTCCTTTATTGTATTTCGATCCCCCCTCCCTCCCCCCCGCCCCCCGACCTCTCGGCCTCAAAGGGGGCGGGTTGGCAGCAGCTTACTACGCTGCTCTTCAGCCTACAGAATTTTTAACACGTAAGAAGATAAGAAACAATAAAAGCAGGCGATAAAACGGTGACGTAAATTGTAAAACGTAGGAAAATTGTGGAAAGTTAAAACGTAAAACAAATGGTGCGCGATGATAATAAAAAACACAGGAAGCAGACAGGGATAATAGTTGACAGACAATTAAAAAACATGGCGACAGCCTAGGGGCTGTGGCTAAGCCATGTCTCCGCAATATCCTTTCTTTCAGGAGTGCTAGTTCTGCAACGTTCGCAGGAGAGCTTGTGTTAAGTTTGGAAGGTAGGAGACGAGGTACTGGCAGAAGTAAAGCTGTGAGGACAGGGCGTGAGTCGTGCTTGGGTATCTCAGTGGTAGAGCACTTGCCCGCAAAAGGCAAAGGTCCCGAGATCGAGTGTTGGTCTGGCACACAATTTTAATCTGCCAGGAAGTTTCAGTCTGGTTTCTGTTTGCACACCCAGCGACAGTGTGATGTCCATTCGCAACACTTCGGAAAAGACACACAACACTTAACAATCACTGGTCCCGAGATCGAGTGTTGGTCTGGCACACAGTTTTAATCTGCCAGGAAGTTTCAGTCTGGTTTCTGTTTGCACACCCAGCGACAGTGTGATGTCCATTCGCAACACTTCGGAAAAGACACACAACACTTAACAATCACTGGAAACACTGAACTAAAAAGTCGGCACGAAGATGACACACCACAGCCAAGGGCAGATGGGTGGGGGAGGGAGATCTGGACAGATGAGGGGTAAAAAAGGGAAGAGGAGAGGGAAAACGAAAGGGGGGGGACCGACGGAGGAAGAGGACTCAGAAGGGGGGAGAAGGGCAGACACAAGAGGGAATGGGGAAGGCAGAGGAAGTAAATGCAAAAGGACTTGGGGGAGAGAATGGAGGCAGAGAGAGGGTAGGAAGGGAAAAAGCAGGATGGAAGGGGGGAAGAGGGAGCCCGGTAGAAGGACAGAGGAAAGGATGGGGAGGTGAGGATCAGAGTTGATAGGAGGGATAAATGGAGGGAGAGAGGGCATCATCCAAGAGGGGGAGTCGACGGAAGCCACCTTGGGAAGGGAGATGAAGGGTGTAGAGATCGAGGGTAGGGGGGACACAACAGTGAAGGCACGGCAGAGGGTGGGGGTTGGAGACGAGAGGAGCAACCAGGGGATGATGAGGGGGATCCATGCAGCGGGAGGTGTAGAGTATGCGGATATGTTCGAGGAATAGGAGCGGATGGGGGAAAGGAATCAGGTCGTAGAGGATCCACGTGGGGGACGGGAGGCGTATACGGGAGGCGAGGCGGAGTGTGTGGCACTCGAGGATCTGGACCAGTTCGATCGGCGGCGGCAGCCTATGTGCACGCTGCCCAGGGGGCGTTATCGGCGCATAGCCTGTGGGCATCTCTTGGTTTTCGCTTGTCATAGGCGCGCTTAGTTCAGCATTTGCTATACAACGTGCCCATTGGTGTGCTGGTGAAGGCGTACGCCAGCACACAACCTACTTTATTGATTTCAAAATCAATGTAAGAACACTCAAGTTTCAACCACGCAGCACCAGAATGTGGAACACTGCTGAGGGATGGTGATGTTCTCTGTTTGGCGAGCACCACAGGTCGACCATGGGTCCAAGCCGGCTGGCCCCAAACACTGTGTAGACATGCAGACAGGTGGGCAAGGAGGTGAGAGAGGTAACGTGACAAAGACAGCAGCGCCCGCCATGGTGCGATGGAAGAGGGGTACAAGTGAGGTGCTACATCCACCAGACCTGACCTGAGGTGGCCCTAAAAGGACCCCACGCATGTCGGACAGATCACGTTGCATGGACAACCCATCTGTTTGTGTATCACACGTGTGTGGTGAAATTGCAACGATCGGTCGCTGATCCTAGGCAACCTGATGGATCGCACGCAATTCGTGCACTCAATATGGCTGCCTGATTGGCTAACACCTCTGAGTGGAAATTTATTTATTTATTTCATTAACAGTACAGAGTAACCCACCGGCTTAAAATGTAAGGTAGGTCAGATGCTTCTGAATCTAATAGCAAAGACTTCTCATTGTTACAGTCTTATTGGTATACGAATGTTAATGTTTAAAAAATAATATAAAGAACATAATATATAAAGATTGCTCTGAGGTTACAGCGAATTGAATGCTTAGCAGTTGTTAAAATGGTTCCTTATAATTTGTTACTACATATTTGAGAATATAATTTATGCAATGTAAATGTCAAAGAAAAATTAAAGAAAAGAAAATGTAACAAATGAGCGTGGTTAAGAATAATTTGAAATACATAGAGGGAAGTGATATGCTGTATTTAGATGAGTAGTACATTCTAAGTAGCATGTTGGTTAGTAATGGCCTATATCTATTTCAGATGAGAAATTCTCGGTACAACCTCGAGCTATTCTCATCTGAAATGGTTTGCGCTAATGTATGTTTACACAGATTATACAGATTATAATGCCTACCAATTTTAATTGTATATTACAGCACTGAGGTTGGTCACTAAGTGACCGAAAATCGAGTTTGCGGATAATAAAACAAAAAAATACGAACAATGCTGTTTCTCCTAACAATTATATCCATTATCTGGTCGTAGTGCACAGAACACTCCATGGAGTCGCCAATCATTTATACAGATTAAATGCTGATTGAGCACTTCATATATGGAATACATGAATTTTAGCTTCACATGAGAAATACACTTAGGTTTGTAACTTGTTAGTTGAAATAGAATATAGTTCATTGCTACTTCACTGCATCATTCCTTAAATAACTTAATACATTTCTGATATATGAAATTCATTGACTATAGCTTTGGATAGAGAAGAGAATATAATTTTGTCTGCACACAGTAAGACGAGCAACAAATTTCTGCTTGTGTGCAGTATACTTTAAACACTGTAGTGGAAATGTGGCTCTGATTTGTTTTTCGACTTATTATCTTAGCATTAGAATAATAGTTATTCAGGAACGAGAAACTACTCTGAAAAGTGGACGCAAGAGTTCCCATTTGTAATAAGAAGTAATATAAAAAACGACCTCGGTTTTCCAGTGATCAGCATTTTGTAACTTGTGCTGTAGAAGTAGAACTGATTGTTCATAGTGATAGTCGCAAGACACCGGGCTCCATCTGATGATTTTGAGTTAATTATGAAACAATTATACATATAATTAAAGTTTTTGACTTCACAACATAATTACGTGATTATATAGCTATAGGCAAGTCCCTTGTCGCTTCGTATAATCAGATTCTCCCTTCTACAGTTTATAACAAAAGTTCTGGTAATCATCAGTGCTGCTATTGACAACACTTCCATAGAAACGTTTAGATTTCAAAACAAGTTGTCTGCTGTAACTACTTTAAGTTAAACTACAGAGAGTTTCACAGTTTGTGTTACACTGCTCTAGAGGTTGTATAGGGGACGTAGTAGATCAAGCTTTACACAGCGACTCATGCACGAAAACGTCATCCAACAACGCTACAGAGCGTCGAAGTTATAGGCGCCGGCGCCTGTAAATGTACACTATGTGATCAAAAGTATCCGAACACCCCCCAAAACATACGTTTTTCATATTACGTGCACCGTGGTGCCACCAACTGCTAGGTACTCCACATCAGCGATTGCTGTAGTGATTACACATCGTGAGTGAGCAGAATGGGGCGCTCTGCGCAACTCATGGACTTCGAACGTGGTAGGTGATTGGGTGTCACTTGTGTCGTACGTCTATACGCGAGATTTCCACACTCCTAAACATCCCTACGTCCACTGTTTCCGATGTGATAGTGAAGTGGAAACGTGAAGGGACAGGTACAGCACAAAAGCGCACAGGCCGACCTCGTCTGTTGAGTGACAGAGACTGCCGGCAGTTAAAGAGGGTCGTAATGTGTAATAAGCAGACGTCTATCCCGACCGTCACACAGGATTTCCAAATTGCAACAGGAACCACTGCAAGTACTATGACAGTTAGGCGGCAGGTGAGAAAACTGATTTCATGGTCGAGCGGCTGCTCATAAGCCACACATCACGCCGGTAAACGCCAAACGACGCCACGCTTGGTGTAAGAAGCGATTGTACAATGGAAAAACGTTCTGTGGAGTGTCGAATCACGGTACACAATGTGACGATCCGATGGCAGGGTATGGATATGGCGAATTCCCGGTGAACGTCATCTGTCAGCGAGTGTAGTGCCAACAGTAAAATTCGGAGGCGGTGGTGTTATGGTGTGGTCGTGTTTTTCATGGAGGAGGCTTGCACCCCTTGTTGTTTGGCGCAGCACTATCACAGCACACACACACACTGATGTTTCAAGCACCATCTTGCTTCCCATTGTTGAAGAGCAATTCGGGAATGGCGATTGCATCTTTCAACCGATCGAGCACCTGTTCACAATGCACGGCCTGTGGCGGAGTGGTTACACGACAATAACATCCCTGTAATGGACTGGCCTGCACAGAGTCCTCGCCTGAATCCTGTAGAACGCCTTTGGGATGTTTTGGAACACCGACTTCGTGCCGGGCCTCACAGACCAACATCGATACCTCTCCTCAGTGCAGCACTCCGTGAAGAATGGGTTGCCATTCCCCAAGAAACCTTCCAGCACCTTACTGAACGTATGGCTGAGAGAGTGGAAGCTGTCATCAAGGATAAGGGTGGGTCAACACCATATTGAATTCCAGCATTAGCGATAGATGGCGCGAAACTTGTAGGTCATTTTCAGCTGGGTGTCCGGATACTTTTGATCACGTAATGGATGTACATATACAGGGTCATTCCGTGATGGTCCTACAAACTTTCGGCGATGATGGAGAAGCCAAAACCGTTGTGATGCCTCTGACAGGTAACACATGTACCGGTGTTGTTGTTGCTAAGAATGTAGGGTACACAACTTTCAGTGCTGGTAGTATGGAGCAAAAGAAGGAAAAATGTCTCATAAATATGGGCTCTAAAATGCATACCTGAGGAACTATGAGCACTTGTTCATCTTCGCTAGTATGAGGCACACCTCCTCTATTGAAGAAGTGCCCATAGCTTTGAAGGTATACGTTTAGAGAGCATGTTTACTAGACAGTTTTCCTTGTTTTGGTCCATACTACCACCTCCGAAAGTTGCACACACTACATTCTTAGCGACAACAACACTGGTACATGTGTCAACTGTCAGAATCATCACAACGCTTTTGGCTTATAACTTTCGATTCATTCGTTTCGGGTACAGAGAACCTTATATCAAAAACATTTGTTTTTGTCCATCATCCTTGAAAGTTTACAACATCATCAAGGAATCTCGCTGTATACATATACATTTACAGGGGCCGGCGTCTGTGAATATGAAGCTCTGTAGCGTCGCTGGATGACGTTTCCGGACATGCCTCCTATGTAAAACTTGATCCACTAAGTCCCTCTACAATCTCCAGAAGAGTGTAACATGAATTGTGAAGCACCCTGTATAAGACCTATGAATAAAAAAAGGAATTTTAGAACTAGCAAACTAAAAACGAATCGATCATAGAATGAAGGCTTTCAAGGCAGGTGTTGTCATCACTTAACACTTCCGGGCTGAGATGCCGTGGTCCATATATCAGACTCTCCCCTGACGTTTCGCCTTCGACTGCGGAAGGCATCCTCCGAGGACAATCGGCGAACTGCAACGAGAGCGCGAGTGAGCGCCGTATATATAAGTCATCCAGAGGGCGCCGCTGTCAATCACGTGACGTCGGCTGTGCTATGATCTCTGATATTGCCAACTTTCTCAGTTGAAATTAATCGATCGTCACGCTGTTGCTGCAATGTTGACATCCATATCTTATCCAGCTTCATGCCTTCATCTTTTCTATTAAAGTTATTGCAGTGTTTGGCAATCGCAATGGCCTCTCTGTACATTCGCACATAATAATGCGACGTCTTTGCTATGGCGGTCGTCTCACTAAACTTTATTTCATGTTCCGCTACAGCCGATTTATCAATATATCCGAGACGCATTAGCATCCTAGAAAGATGTTTACAGCCCACTTGGCGTTAGTTAGAAACGTAACATAACCTGTAAGGTAACCTACAGTTACCAAACAAGCGTTTCAAAACAAGTTTAATAAATTACAATTCCCTTTCGTTAATTTTATTTTTTGCAAGTATTCGTGGGGGTACAGAGATCAACTGCTGCCATTAAACATAGCTGTTGATTTTCCATCGCAGCACTTATCGACTCTGTAGCTTACAGTGCTTGGCAAATCAGAATTGGTTGTCGCTCCTTGGCAAATGCAGCGGTATCACATGCGACGGATCACGCCGATTCGTCACTTGTATGTGGCACGCTGAAGCTATGCTGTTGCTAGGGGCAAGGAGGAGAAAGGGAAATCGTTCGCTCACCTCACTATGACTGCAGTTTCCTGAGCCAGGGGCACGGAGAGAGCACGGTTACCTGACGCTGGTCCTCGACGTTGGATAAATGGGATGGGGGAGAGGAAGACAGGTTAACGACTGTGGAAGGATGTGCGGAGGGGTGTGGCGCCTATTTTTTGAATCATTAATCAGTTTATGAAAGATTCTGATTTTCCAAGTCATTTTCCGTATACATGAAGAAAATATATGTACCTCACAGTGTTAGTAATTTACGTAAAGTGTCATGTTTGTCTAAGAATAAGCATGCATTGTGGAGCTAGCGTTCCTGGTTTGTTTGTGTTTTACTATATGTTCTATTACACGACAGTGAATCGACTATTTATCATTGTGTTACCTTATCTGACCTCATCTTTGTCGACTGCAGCCTTTGTTCTCATCAGCCAGAACATCATGACCATCGACCTACTGAAACCCGTTCAGGCGATAGCGGCATCATCTGGCGAGGAATGGTTCTGGTCGAACACACCCACGGTGTATGTTGTACCAGTGATCATGCTATTCGTGCGTAGAATGGGGAAGGCGCCTGATCTATCTGGGTTTGACCGAGGGCAGATTGTCATGGCCTGGAGACTCGGGACGAGCATTGCGGAAACTGCACGACTTATCGGGTTTTCGAGGAGTTCTGTGTTGAGTGTCTTCAGGACGTGGGTAAACCACAGTGAAACCACGCCCAGACGTCGTGAGGTTGTACGGCCACCCGCCGTTACAGATGTAGAACGTTGTACGCTGGACAGGTTGCTAAAAAAGAACAGGCGGCGAACTGTGGTGGAACTACAAACATCAGACTTTAATGTTGCGCTGCGTACAAGTGTGTCTGAACACACAGCGCGCCAGCATTCTTAACGGTGGGTCTCCGCAACGGACGACCCACGCATGTGCCAAAGTTAACAACACGAGATCAGCAACTACGACTGAATGTGTGAATGTGATCGTGGGCACTGGACGTTGGCGTATTGGCAGAGCGTTGCATGGACTGATGAAACCCGATACCTTCTTCATCATGCCGATGGGAGAGCGCGAATCTGTAGTCTTCCAGGGGAACAGCTCCTTGACACCTGTACTGCTGGACAGACACAAGCTGGCAGTGACTCCATTATGGTCTGGGGAACGTTCACGTGGGCATCCATGGGTCCAATGGAACTCGTGCAGGTTCGAATCCTGCCTCGGGCATGGATGTGTGTGATGTCCATAGGTTATTTAGGTTTACGTAGTTCTAAGTCTAGGGGACTGAAGACCTCAGATGTTAAGTCCCATAGTGCTTAGAGCCATTTTGAGCCAGCTCGTGCAAAGGACCAAGACGGCCAAGGAGTATCGTACAATGATTGCAGACCACATTCACCCCTCCATGAGGATCATGTTTCCCGAGAGCAGTGGCATTTTTCAACAACACGCCATGTCACAAGCCGGGAGTCTGATGAAATTTTTCGAAGGACACAGTGGCGATTTCCAAATGATGTGCTGGCTCCTGAACTCACCAGATCTGAACCCGATCGAACACATCTGGGATGTGATTGAACGTGGCGTCTGAGCTCATTGGCTCCCTCTCCGGAATTCACGGGAATTAGGCGACTTGCGTGTGCAGATGTGGTGCCAACTCCCTCCGGCGACCTATCGAAGCCTCATTGCTTCCATGCCACGACACAACGCCGCTGTTATGCCGCGCGGGATTAGCCGAGCGGTCTCAGGCGCTGCAGTCATGGACTGTGCGGCTGGTCCCGGCGGAGGTTCGAGTCCTCCCTCGGGCATCGCTCTGTGTGTTTGTCTTTAGCATAATTTAGGTTAAGTAGTGTGTAAGCTTAGGGACTGATAACGTTAGCAGTTAAGTCCCATAAGATTTCACACACATTTTAACATTTGAACCGCTGTTATCCGCGCCAAAGATGGACATACCTGCTATTAGGTAGGTGGTCATAATGTTTCAGCTGATCAGTTTAAGTTCTGATTGATAAAATATGATTGTAAAGATTCAGCAAACCTTCTTTTCGTCCGTTCCTATCCTTTACCATCCTGTAGTACCTAAAGTTAAGTGTGACCACTCCAGTTGTACTAGCGGAAGCTAGTGTGGTTTTATATTTCGGCATTAAATTATTTCCAGCTTTAATAGGCCGGCCGGGTTGGCCGAGTGGTTCTAGGCGCTTCAGTCCGGAACTACGCGACTGCTACGGTCGCAGGTTCGAATCCTGCCTCGGGCATGGATGTGTGTGATGTCCTTAGGTTAAATAGGTTTAAGTAGTTCTAAGTTCTAGGGGACTGATGACCTCAGCAGTTAAGTCCCATAGTGCTCAGAGCCTTTTCTTTTTAAAACCCGGCGAGAATTACTGTTCAGACTATACCTGGACTCGTCTGTGAACATAACCTGGGACCACTGTTCCGATGACCATGTACTGTGTTCTTGACACCAGGCTTTATGGGGGCCGGCCGCGTTGGCCGTGCGGTTCTAGGCGCTGCAGTCCGGAACCGCGGGACTGCTACGGTTGCAGGTTCGAATCCTGCCTCGGGCATGTATGTGTGTGATGTCCTTAGGTTAGTTAGGTTTAAGTAATTCTACGTTCTAGGGGACTGATGATCTAAGATGTTCAGTCCCATAGTGCTCAGAGCCATTTGAACCATAGCTTTATGGGCTCTCCTCTGACCAGGGGTCAGTGGAATGCAGCTTGCAGGTCTCCGGGCGATAAACCATGTCTGTTCAGTAGTCTGTACTCTGTGCGTCTGGAGACAACTGTTCCAGTGGCTATGGTAGGGTCCCGAACAAGGCTACCTGCAGTACTCCGTGCCCGTCTGCGGGCACTGATGGAGAGATATCGGTCTTCTTGTGGTGTTGTACATTGTGGACGTCCCGTACTGTAGCGCCTGGAGACGTTTCTGTCTGCTGGAATCGTTTGCCATACTCCTGAGATCACACTTCGTGGCACACGGAGGGCCTGTGCTGTGTTTGACTAGCCCCAGTCGCCCTAGTTTTCTACCCCTCATAACGTCATCAATAGGTGTTCATTGAGCCATTTTCAACACACAGTCACCATTAGCACGTCTGAAAACTCTGGACACTTACTCGCTGCACCGTGCTCTGACATGCACCAACACACCTCTGCATATGTTGACTGCTGCCAGCGCCACCGTGCTACGACCGCAGGTCAAATGCAGCGAATGGTCATACCCCGAGGTGATTTAAACCCGCAAACCTGAGCGTTGTGTCACCATGTATCGGCATGAGTGTAGTTATGGTGGGACGAGAAGTGACTCGTGCATCTCATCAACCAACAACTCTTACAGAACTACGTGAACAAGTGGAGCAGGCGTCGCGTAACGTATCCCCGGACAGTGTACATCACCTCTATGATCGACTTGATGCCAGACACAGTGCCTGCACTGCCGCCCGTGGAGGCTACACCACGTACCAGTGTTGGTATCTCAGCATGGGTTGATACCAGGTAGCTCAGAACCGCTTGTGTTGTTGATGTGTAAATGTAATCATTTCATGTACTCCACATGCCTGTTAAATCTTGAATGAACTGGAAACCTCTCAAAGGAAGTACTATTTTTTTCTGGATGTGTGTGTTTCAAATGCAACCACAAAAACCGAAGATAGTCACTAACTTTGACTTGAGTAGAAATTAGTCTGATTTTCTAAGGACAGAAATTAATTAATCGTAACATGAGTGAAAAGTAAATTATTACGTGCAGTCTTTGGTCATAATTCAAGAAAGCACAGTGATATTTTTCATGCTTGCTCACATTTCTGTCTGATGTGACAATTTTACACCTGACGCTCATGAAACAGTAATACAATACACAAAATAAAGATTACATAATCTCCTTGTTCTGAAATAAATTAAAGTGATAATCGAGGTAAGTTGTAGGAGACGAGTGAGAGGGGTGTGGCGGCAAGAGCTGGTGAGGCTATATTTTTTTTATATTTCTTTATTTTGGCTTTGGGTTACAAGGGCCATACAGCCAACAACGGTTATGAAGTGCCTAAGAAATATAATTCCAAAACAGCAGAATAGGACAAAATTACGACGTTGGCATACCAACACGCTCTGAAAGTAAAATGAAAGCACAGTTAGACAAACAGCAGACAGCCGGCGACTGTGATAGCAATGACACTGGAGCAGAATTACAAACAGCATTTTGACAAACATCCGTATGCTCTTAAAGTAACAGACAAAACATGAAAGGACAACCACTGTACATCATACAATAAGTGCCGGTCGGAGTGGCCGAGCGGTTAAAGGCGCTACAGTCTGGAACCGCACGACCGCTACGGTCGCAGGTTCGAATCCTGCCTCGGGCATAGATGTGTGTGACGTCCTTTGGTTAGTTAGGTTTAAGTAGTTCTAAGTTCTAGGGGACTTATGACCACAGCAGTTGAGTCCCATAGTGCTCAGAGCCATTTTTTTACAATAAGTACAATAACAGGTTAAGAACAAAACTGTAAATAACATCATATAATAAAACGAGAAATGTAGCATACATACAAATGTACTTAAAGTAAAACAAAAACCCGAAATGAAACAAAAATACAATAGAACCCACGGTATGTACAATAGCGCCAGTAGAACAGTGACATAAAATGAACAGAGCAATAATGAAAATTTAATGTACAAATAGAGGTCTGTACGCAAATTAAAACACAAAATTAAGCACCTGATTACGAACTGTACTGATGCCATGTGAAAATGATGACCTCGGCAACCCATAAATTAAATATGAATGCCGGTGGCTTTCAAATAGTCTCTGAGCAAGTTATGTTTATCAAAATGATCATAACCTCTCCCAACTAATTTGTTATACAAGTCTGGTTGTGTAGTCGTGTGCTTGCAACATGCCAATATGATTTTGATAAGAGTCGCTACTGCCGTTAAGTCTCTATTGCAGTGTCCAGAAGTGATAATCTTCAAGCGATATATGTGCGCGGGGTAACACCCGTGTCCCAGCCTCGTGTGAATAATAGATATCGCAGTGACGTCTAGAAGCTGCACCGACGCGAACCATGGTCGAGAAGAGATGTTCGGTTGTGTGGCGGTTAGGTGGGCGCCCGTAGAGTGCTCAGAGACACGCCATTCACAGTGATAAGCAGCCTTCCGTATCGATGATGTGAGATCCGTATAAGGGATCGGCGTTGGGCGTAACTGGCCTTCTGTAATACTCATCTTGGCATGGCGGTCAACAGTTTCATTATGAAGAATGCCATGATGTCCTTTAATCCAGAGTAATTGGACGGCAATGCCCAATATCCGCGAGTCTCTTATGGCCGCCAAGACGTCCAGAACATATTTGTTAGTCTGGTTATCAAACGCCGGATGTTCCATGTAGACAGAAGATATAGGTGGAAGCGCAAACATTTGGTAGGGGCCACTAGAAGGGCTAAAAAAAGGTACATCCCACACCCGCCTCAGATTTGGAACCGTCCATATAGATGTGAGGTCGCGAGTGATGTTGGTCTCCGTGCGGCAATCGGGCGGCAGGCATGATACTGCGACTGGGGTGAAAAACAGACTAAACGAAAAACGAAAACATGGGAGTTTTGTGTCCTGTAGAACGAATGGGAAGAGATGACGCTATTTCTCGTAGCTGCGAACTGGTAAAGGAGTTATGTTCATTCGTCAACTGTGAGGTGCCTGTGTGAGTCTCCAGAATTTAACCACCGCCTTAAGAGAGGCACAATCAGATATCGAAGATCGAATGAGGGGAAAAATATCAGACAACATCTGCCATCTTATGGACAACGGCTTTACGGATGCTTCCACTAGCAGGGCGTTGGTGGGCGTTGATCTCATGGCTCCGAGGACAAGACGAATCATTCTATAATGGATGACATCGAGCTGCCGTAGACAGTGCTACCGTAATTTAAGGCAGAACGGATCAAAACCTCATGCAAAGTCAAGAGCATTCTCAGTTCCACTCCCCACCATACTCGGGTAAGCATACGCAAGATATTCACAGTGTTACGAGGCGTGTTTTTTAAGTAAGTACCGTTTTGACACACCATGGCCGCAGCGCTGTGTTCAGCGTTCTGCACATGCGCACTGGGTGCCTACATCTGTTGTCTACTCACTGACGCCATTACAGTCTGATTCTTCCTTGTTTATATTGTGTACTGAGTGTTTAAGATGCCTCCGATAATCGTGAGTCCCACCAACTGTGAAGTACGAGCTGTTATAAGATTTCTTAGTGCTAAAGGCCTAAAAGCGATCGGTATTCATCGTGAGATCTGTGCAGTTTACGGAGAAAACATTATGAGTGAGGGAATGGTAAGAAAGTGGCTGAGAGCATTTAAAGATGGCCGCACAAATGTGCATGATGAACAACGGAGTGGGCGTCCTTAGGTCGTTAATGAAAGTTTGGTGCAGGAAGTGGACAATAAGGTGAGAGAAAACGGACGCTTTACGATTTCCTCCTTGTGGGCTGACTTTCCTAATGTTTCTCGTTGTGTTTTGTATGGCTTTATGACCGAGCACTTTAATTACCGAAAACTGTGCGCACGTTGGGTACCGAAAATGTTGACGGATGTGCACAAAACCAAACGTTTAGACAGTGCATTGACTTTCCTCGAGCGGTACCACAACGATGGTGATGATTTCTTAAGCCGAATTGTTATGGGCGATGAAATATTGGTGGCCTACGTCACACCAGAATCAAAGCAACAGTCCATGGAATGGCAGCATTCAGATTCACCCAGAAAAGTTAAGTTTAAGCAAACAATTTCTGCTCGAAAAATCATGTGCACAGTTTTTTGGGGCAGAAAAGGAGTTTTGTTTGTGGAATTTCTGCCTCGTAATGAGACAATCAACCCAGCAGCTTACTGTAAGACACTGCACAATCTGCGCCGTTCAGTTCAGAGCAAAACACGTGGCAAGTTGAGCAAGGGCATCGTTTTGCTACAAGACAATGCCCATCCGCATGTGCGAATCAGACCAAAGATCTCATCACATCTTTTCGATGGGAAACTCTAGATCATCCTCCGTACAGTCCCGATCTTGCGCCCAGTGACTACCATCTGTTCCTGCACTCAAAGAAACATTTGGACGGTCAGCGTCTTCAAGATGATGACGAAGTCAAAACAGTGGTGATGCAGTTGTTAACAAGCCAGACGGCAGACTTCTATGAGGAGGGTATTCAAAAACTGATACCACGTTATCGTAAGTGCCTCAATATTGACGGAAATTATGTAGAAAAGTAGATTAAGGTACAGGCTTTCATGTAAAAATAAAATTATTGAGATATGTTAGCACATCTTTTTTTTAATTTCAAAACGGTACTTACTTAAAAAACACGTCTCATATCTACTTTGTCGATTAGGTACATAACATGTCGTGTCAACGTGAGTTTGCAGT
This sequence comes from Schistocerca americana, assembly GCF_021461395.2. Lineage (NCBI taxonomy): Eukaryota > Metazoa > Arthropoda > Insecta > Orthoptera > Acrididae > Schistocerca > Schistocerca americana. Next base: position 155,782,755 of record NC_060121.1, read on the forward strand.
CGAAGTAGACACCAAGGAACTTAGCATGTGACCGAACAGGAAATATGTATGGACCAAACTGAAGTTCGGATAAGAAATTATGCGCCGTTTCCTCGTGAATCTCAGTACAATTGATTTGTCAGGTGACAAAGCGAGCCCATTTCTGAACTCCCATGCAGCCAACATTTCACATGCGTCCAACATTTCACATACATCAGTAAGCCATAGGTGTGTCATCCAAAAGTAGACGAGCGAGCGTATACACAGACGCCGTCCACATACTGAGGAACTTTGACGGCGTGGCTGAACAGAGTCTGTAGCTCGGCAGCGCACAGGGTATACAGTAAGGGACTCAGTATCGCACCCTGTGGGAGGCCACGAGACACTATGCGGAGTCCATACAACACATCGTCCTGATCGCGGATATACGAGGTGTGAGAATAAAGTAATGAGACTGATGTGAAAAAAAATGTTGCTTACCGTTTTCGTCAAGTTTAGTGTTGTCTCCTTCAAAGTAGTTCCCTTCTGATTGCACACGCTTTTTCCAGCACTTCTGCCATTGATGGTAACATTTCTGGAACTCATCTTCTGTAGTATCCTCCAAGACCCTCGTCACAGCTTTTTCGACGTCTTGTGTTGTTTGAAAATGGTGTCCCTTGACCGCCGTTTTGACTCTTGGAAATAGAAAAAAAGTCGCACGGAGCGATATCTGATGAATAAGGTGGCTGTGGTAGTACTGAAATTTGTTCTGAGGTTAAAAATTTCTGCACTGACAGAGCAGTATGGGATGGCGCATTATCGTGATGCAGAATCCAGTTACCGGCAATGTTGACACGGACACGAAGAACTCTTTTACGAAGCCTTTCTAAAATTTCTTTGTAGTAATATTGGTTAACTGTTTGTCCAGGAGGCACCCACACTTTATGAACAATTCCCTTGCAACCAAAGGAGCACACAGGCATGCATTTAACTTTTGACTTTGATATTCGAGCTTTTTTTTATGTGGGTGATCCCTTTGAGCATCATTGCGAACTTTGACGTTTTGTCTCTGGATAGTACTGAAAAAAACAACTTTCATCACCAGTGATAACACGGCTCAATAGTTTTGGATTGATTTCCATTTGCTCTAACAGATCGGCTGCCACATTTTTCCGTGTTTCTCGCTGTTGTTGTGTGAGATTTTTGGGGACCATTATTGCACAAATCTTTCTCATACCAAGATCTTCAGTTATTATTAGATGAATCGTTTCTCGATTGATGTCCAGTTCTTCTGCAATCATTTTCACGGATTATTTTCGATCAGATCGTACGATTTTACGCACCCTGGCCAACTTGACATCCGTCCGTGAGGTTGATAGTCGGCCACTGCGGTCTTCATCTTCAACATTCGTTCTGCCTTCACTAAACATTTTATGCCAATGAAAAACTTGAGCTCTTGACATAACCTGCTCTCCAAAAGCCTTCTGAAGCTTACCGTAAGTTCTCGTCGCGTTTTCACCCAATTGAGCGCAAAAAGATATGGCATACCGTTGCGCAATATTATGCGGTTTCATTTCCGTGACGAGAGACACAAACACATGTTAACTTATTACAGCACAACTCACGACTGAACAGCTGCATCGATGTACCGCTTGGACTAGAAGCAGCTTATAGACTAAGGTCAAAGATATTGTGCCTAGGCAATCCTGCAGGGTTGCCACACCTTGCAAAGAATATCAGTCTCATTACTTTATTGTCGCACATCGTATGTGGTGCGGCAACCAACCAAACTGTATGTAATCCATAAAATCACCACCGGGAGATGCTGCAGTTGCAATTTGTTGGTAAGTTCAGGTATAAGGACATTGTTGTACGCCCTTGAAAAGTCAATAAATAAGGCCATTAAATACTCGTTAGTAAAGAATAAGTACTTCCGCGTGAGTTCCAACTACCGTTCGAAGCGAAGCTTGAGGAGACGTTCGAATACCTTACACACGCTGGAGGACAGTGCAATCGGGAGACAAGATGTCGCTTGACCAGGGTCTTTACCAGACTTCAGTATGGGCACCGATATCTGAGTCTCCCAGCCGTCAGGCACTTTCCAGTCCCTCCAGATGTCATTAAAGATGTTCACAAGAACAAATTTTGCATCGTCAGACAGACGTAGGATCATGGAGTAGTGGATCTGATCATAGCCGGGCGATGTTTCTGATGAGGACGTCAGAGCCCCGTGAAGTCTGTCGAGAGACAATGGTGTGCTTAAACTGTGTCGTAGATCGGCAGTGACACCTGTCGCGGCGAGATCTACGAGTTGCGGCATGGCAGTTGGAGGTGCGACAATGTCGGAAAACTTGTCTATCCAGAGCTGCAACCGTTTGGGAGGTATCGGTTTCCATTTGAGCGACTTTGCCATCGGCCAAATATGTCCAACAGCAGTGTGCGCAGATAGTTGTTCGCAGAACTTCTTCCAGTGTTCCTTCTTGTGGGCCTTGAGAAAGCGCTTAGTAAACACATCTGTCCGTTTGTAGGCAACATAGCTCTCCCACGTGGTTTGCCATTTAAGACGACTGCAAGCCAGTGTCCGTTGAGCCACCCGGCGTGAACATCCTGGGTCCCACTTTAACGAAATTGCTATTGTTTTCGTTAAAGATAGTATAATAATTATTGCTTTTAGTTACTTAATTTGCCTCTCTTTAACTTTCTTCTGTAAGTACGAACTTTGTTGTAGAACCTCTCTCTTATTTACGTGTGGTAATAAAAAAATTCACTTTCAAAAGAATTACGTACATTTAAAAATTACGTGAACTCATACTAACTGATTAAGAATATTTAGTTGAGGATTAAATCCTATACATCATTCGGCCTTGGCACACATTTTTTAAATGCAGTGGATTTTTTGTCAAATATTTACTGAATTCTATCCCGGCGTTAACTATGGAACACAAGATTATCTCTATTAGCAGAAAATGGTTAATTATTGCCAAGCCGACATTTAATTATCACTGATCAAACCTACTTCGCTATACATTTAAGTTATTTGAAAGAACCAAAGTTGTTAAATTTCAATGTTAACTAACTACGAATGCACAAACGTATAATTAGTTTAAAATTCATCAGTCTCAGGATCACTGTAAAAGAAGAACAATTTCTTAATTCACTGTTAATTTTTATCTATCTGTTCCCGATTTACGGGTTTGGTTGATTTTTCCTTTAGCGGAACAATTTTTTAAATGTGCCGCCGCTGCAAATCGATCGGTCGCGGCACAGCCCAGCAACACCGCTAAAAATGCTGAAAATTCTTTAAATAAATTTTATAGATGACATGGGCAAGCTAATTTACATTAATAATACACACTTTTGATAAATTCTGGTATATTTAGATCAAACAATAATTGAACTCACATTAATTTGTAACGCCTCCTCTAATGGCGGCTAAATCTAGACAGAGACAAAAGAAGTCTACCCACTGATAAATCGCATCGACACAGCTTCCTCTCGCATTCAGCTCTATACAGAGAAGACCAAAGAATACGCTGTACATGGTTCTTTTATACTACTGCTGACTATTAACATTTCTTTGTAATTTGACAATATTATTCTCCTCTGGCTAAATTTCACATCTCTGTTATCGCAGATACTGACACATTTCACAATCACATAATAAATATAGAAAAATTACTATCCTAAATACAGAGAGAATATTACTACAAAAATATTACGATAATAACAAATGTCTTTTACACAAAATTCAATAATATTTTTTGTTCAATAATTACGGTATATACAACTTGCTCAGAGCGGCGTATATGGTACAAATAAACTCTTGTTCATTAATAGCGTGAGTTTACCAGGGAACGTTACACCACCATGGAACCGGGGATCGGCTTTTGCCAGTCATCCTTCTCTTCTGTGGAACAGGATATGAAGCCGCTACATTGATATAATTCCTAAACATAATGCACCTTGCTTGTGGCGAGGCCATGGTGGGGAATGACGACAGTCGCGCATTCTTAAGTGCGCCATACCGTGACCAGTCTGCCTGCATAACGTTCCATTTACGAGATGGCCTGTAGGCCGTGATGGACTTTGCAGTCAAAGTCAATATAAGAAGAGCTTATTGGTTAGACCCCATAGGACAAGAAAGAGTAGTCCATGTAAAGAACGAAGAAAGTGACGCTGAACACAGAGTCAAATCGATGGCAGAGGGTCTCTGTCCAGGTAATGGAAGTAACATAGGGGATCCACCATTGAGAAGGATAAGACGGAACCTGTCGAGAATCTCAAGGATCCCGTCACCCAACATATCATTATAGGCACAGCTCCACAGTCTTTTGTGCGTGTTAAAACCGCCAAAAAAATAAGAAGGGGTGTTCCAACTGCTGAACCAGTGCGTACCACACTTCAAGGGAAATATACGACCTTGGCCAACTGTAAATAGCCACGATGGTTAGGCGATCGATTGGAGTAGAGACGTGGCTACTATCGCTTGAAAGCTGCCGATAGCCACATGGGATACATTTACTGGGGTGTACTACAGAACATTATGAACGAAGAGAACAACACCTCCTATACCATCACCTGTGTCTTGGCGATGAACCTGTTATCCTCGAAAGCAGACGACAGAATCTGGTTGAGACCACGTCTCTGAGATGCCAGCCACTGCTATCCTCTTGGTTCCAAAGTTCATGTCGAGGACTCTATTGGCAGTCGCAGAACGTACATTCCATTGAACAATTCTAAAGCCCACCATAGGTGCTAGGCGTAAGAAGGGCCGTTAATAGTTGTTGTAGAGGCTGTATCCGTAAAGTTTCAGCGCCGTATTATAACAGTTTACATATCTCTGTATTTGAACACGGATACCTACACCAGTTTCTTTGGCCCTGTCTCACCCTGTGTAATATTGAACAAATACTCGGAATAAAATTGTATCAGAAAATTGCTCGTTGGGCCGGGCCCCTCCGGCGCTTAGGCCGGTATTACACTATCAAATTTCTTTGTCAAAGATTTGATCAAAGATGTGATCCAATATTCCGTCCAATATATTTGACAAAGATCTTTGACGTAGCGCTAGAAGGGGTATTACACTGTCATCAAATTTTTCGTCAAAGTTCAAGATGGCTGACAACAACTTGTTATTAACCGCAGCAGTTCTACGTACTCCAATTGCATTGTGTGCACATGCGGAAAAGAAGTGGGGGGGGGGGGGGGGGGGAATGGAACCATACATACGAGGTTGACAGTCTTAAAAGTCCTGCGATTACAACTTGATAATAAATTCAGTTGGGAGGAGCACACCACAGAACTGCAGAAAGGCCTTAACAAATCTGTATTTGCAATTCGAGTGTTAGCAGACATAGGCAACATAAAAATGAAAAAGCTTGCATACTTTCATTCCATAATGTCATATGGGATAATATTTTGGGGGTAAATCTTGAAGTCAAACAAAAGTTTTCAAGGTCCAAAAGCGTGTAATACGTATTATTTGTGGAGTAAATTCACGGACCTCCTGCAGAAACCTCTTCAAAGAACTGGGTATACTAACTACTGCCTCTCAGTATATTTACTTCTTAATGAAATTTGTCGTATATAATATATCTCTTTTTCCAAAACAAACAACTCAGTTCATACATATAATACCAGGAACAAAAATGATCTGCACAAGGACTTAAAAGCACTTACTTTAGTTCAAAAAGGGGTCCACTACTCAGGAACACTCATCTTTAATAATTTGCCAGCAAACATAAAAAATTTAGTTAGAAATAAAGATCAGTTTAAAAGGAGCCTGAAAGACTTACTACAGGTCAACTCCTTCTACTCCATTGGCGAAATTTTTAATAGAAACAAATGATGTATTTATTCATACTATTAGTATTGCTATTTCAGCTTTAAAAAATCGACATGTTCCACATCCACGAGGATCTCCTCAGCACGGATCTATGGATCGAAAAAACTAATCTAATCTGGGTGAAGCCGTGAGTTTTACGACGACACGATAAAAGCATTCAACGAAACTTGTTACGTGAGCTTACAGTGGAAGACGTCAAGTCGTACATCAATTACTTAAGAATGGATGAGCATACATTTCTGTATGTGCTCAATGAAGTGTATCCTCATATCACAAAGCACAATATTCACTTAAGAACTGCTACATCTTCAGAAGACAGGCTCACTATAACACTCCGATTCCTTGCAACAGGAGAGGGTTATGTCATGTTAGGTTAGGTTAGGTCAGGTTAGGTCTCCAATCTTCTTAATCTATTTTTGTATTCAGGGTGCCTCACGTTGTAAAGCGCCTCATCAGCTTCAGACATCTCTATTAATTTTGTAGTTGTCGGCACACACCAATTGTATTTACCGGCAATGGTTATAAAAACACTACAGACGACAGGACGCTGCAGCGATGCTAGCGCTCCATGTGGTAACATGTCACATTGCAGTGAACAGAAGACAAGCGGTTTCTTTGATCAAATATACAGCGAGGCCCTAGATTTGATCAAATATTGGACGACATTTGACAAAGTCCCTATTACACTATCAAGTATCTTTGACAAAGATATTGGACAAAGAAATTTGATAGTGTAATACCGGCCTTAAGAACGATCGGCCGGTGGTGCAGCTAGTATCGACCGAGTCCCGGCGTGGCGTGGCGTGCAGACGGTCGGTTTCCAGAGACGGTGGCCCGTGGCGCCGCCAGCCGCCAGCCGCCAGCCGCCAGCGTGGCGCGAGCACGCTGCATAATTCAGCCGACACCGGAGCACACTCAGCGCGGCGCGTCCACACCTGCCCGCCTCGCTCACAGCCCACCAGGCAGGCGACGCCCGCAGCCGGGTAATGGCCTCTGACGCCGGCGCTGAAACACCTGCCCCCGCGCTCTGACTGCAGGCGCTAACTAGACGCGATTCCCTTGTAAGGTGACTGCATCATTGGAGACACAGTACCTCATCTCACGTTTTTATTAGTGCAAACATACACTACTGGCCATTAAAATTGCTACACCACCAAGATGACGTGCTACAGACGAGAAATCTAACCGACAGGAAGAGGATGCTGTGATATGCAAATGATTAGCTTTTCAGAGCATTCACACAAGGTTGGCGCCGGTGACGACATCTACAACGTGCTGACATGAGGGAAGTTTCCAACCGATTTCTCATACACAAACAGCAGCTGACCGGCGTTGCCTGGTCAAACGTTCGTGTGATGCCTCGTGTAAGGAGGAGAAATGCGTGCCATCACGTTTCCGACTTTGATACAGGTCGGATTGTAGCCTATCGTGATTGCGATTTATCGTATCACGACATTGCTGCTCGCGTTGGTCGAGATCCATTGACTGTTTGCAGAATATGGACTCAGTGGGTTCAGGAGGGTAATACGGAACGCCGTGCTGGATCCCAACGGCGTCGTATCACTAGCAGTGCATCTTATCCGCATGGCTGTAATGGATCGTGCAGCCACGTCTCGATCCCTGAGCCAACAGATGGGGTCCTTTGCAAGACAACACCATCTGCACGAACAGTTCGACGACGTTTGCAGCAGCATGGCCTATCAGCTCGGACACCATGGCTACGGTTACCCTTGACGCTGCATCACAGACAGGAGCGCTTGCGATGGTGTACTCAACGACGAACCTGGTTGCGCGAACAGCAGAACGTCATTTTTTCGGATGAATCCAGGTTCTGTTTACAGCACCATGATGGTCGCATCCGTGTTTCGTGACATCGCGGTGAACGGACATTGGAAGCGTGTATTCGTCAACGCCATACTGGCGTATCACCCGGCGTGATTCTATGGGGTGCCATTGGTTACTCTTCTCGGTCACCTCCTGTTCGCATTGACGGCACTTTGAACAGTGGACGTTATATTTCAGATGCGTTACGACCCTTGGCTCTGCCCTTCATTCGATCCCTACGAAACCCTACATTTCAGCAGGACAATGCACGACCGCATGTTGAAGGTCCTGTAATACAGCAATGTTCGACTACTGCCCTGGCCAGCCCATTCTCCAGATCTCTCACCAATTGAAGACGTCTGGTCAGTGTTGGCCGAGCAACTGGCTCGTCACAATACGCCAGTCACTACTCTCGATTAACTGCGGTATCGTGTTGAAGCTGCATGAGCAGCTGTACCTATACACGCCATTAAAGCTCTGTTTGACTCAATGCCCAGGCGTATCATGGTGGTTGTTCTGGGTGCTGATTTCTCAGGATTTATACCCCCAAACTGCGTGAAAATGTAATCACATGTCAGTTCTACTATAATATATTTGTCCAATGAATACGCGTTTATTATCTGCATTACTTCTTGCTGTAGCAATTTTAATGGTAGTGTAATTAAAATTCTGTATACAGAAGAAACTGGTATAGATACGCGTATTCAAATACACAGATGTGTAAACAGGCAGGAAACGCCGCTGTTGTCGTCAACTCCTATATAACACAACAAGTCTCTGGCGCAGTTGTTAGATCAGTTATTGCAGCTACAATGGTAGGTTATCAAGCTTTAAGTGAGTTTGAACGTGGTGTTACAGTCAGCGCACGAGCGATGGGTCACAGCATCTCCGAGGTAGCGAAGAAGCGGGGATTTTCCAGTACGACCATTTCACGAGTGTACAGTGAATATCAGGAAGCCGATGAAACATCACATGACCGACATCGCTGCGGCCGGAAAAAGATCCTGCAAGAACGGGACCAACAACGACTGAAGAGAACCGCTCAGCGTGACAGAAGTGCAACCCTTTCGCAAATTGCTGCAGATTTCAGTGCTGCGCCATCGAGAAGTGTCAGCGTGAGAACCATTCAACGAAATATCATCGATGTGTTCTTCTGGAGCCGAAGGCTCACTCGTGTACCCTTGATGACTGCACGACACGAAGCTTTACGCCTCGCCTGAGCCCGTTAACACCGACATTGAACTGCTGATAAGTGGAAACATGTTACCTTGTAGGATGAGTCTCCTTTCGAATTGTATCGAGCGGATGGATGCGTACGGGTATGGAGACGAAAAAAAAAGGTTCAAATGGCTCTGAGCACTGTGGGATTTAACTGCTGAGGTCATCAGTCTGATTAGCCGAGCTGGCTAAGGCGCTGCAGTCATGGCCTGTGCGGCTGGTCCCGGCGGAGGTTCCAGTCCTCCTTCGGGCATGGGTGTGTGTGTTTGTCCTTAGGATAATTTAGCTTAAGTAGTGTGTAAGCTTAGGGACTGATGACCTTAGCAGTGGTCCAATAAGATTTCACACACGTTAGAACATTTTTGTCATCTGTCCCCTAGAACCTTGAATTACTTCAACCTAACTAACGTAAGGACATCACACACATCCATGCCCGAGGCAGGATTCGAACCTGCGACCGTTGCGGTCGCGCGGGTCCAGACTGTAGCGCCTAGAACCGCTCGGCCACCCCGGCCGGCTATGGAGACGAGCTGATGAATCCATGGACCCTGCATTACTGTAGGTGCTGTGGTAGGCTGTGTAATGATGTGGGGCGTGTGCAGTTGGAGTGATATTGGACCCCTAATACGTCTAGATACGACAGGTGACACGTGCGTAAGCATCCTGTCTAATCATCTCCATCCATTCATGTCCGTTGTGGATTCCGATAGTCTTGGGCAATTTCAGCAGGGCAATGTCACACCCCACACGTCCAGAATTGCTACAGGGTGGTTCCAGGAACACTCTTCCGCCCTTAAACACTTCCGCTTACTACCAAATATGCCACACATGAGCACTGTTGAGCACATGTGGAATGCCTTGCAACGTGCTGTTCAGAACAGATCTCGATGCTCTCGTGCTCTTACACATTTATGGATAGTTCTGCAGGATACGTGGTGTCAGTTCCCTCCAGCTCTACTTCAGACGTTAGTCGAGTCCATGCCACATCGTGTTGCGGCACTTCCGCGTGCCCGCGAGTGCCCTACACGATATTAAACAGGTGTAGCAGATTCTTTGACTCTTCAGTGTACGTAAATGAACACGCTGTGAGAGAAAAAGAAACGGCGCACCACGAAGGAATTATCCAAATGAGATGGAAGTCAAAAGATTTGATGTACATACACAGACAAACGAATGATTAGAATTTCACAAATATTGAGTGATTTATTCAAGAGAAAGAGCTTCGCAAGTTGAGCAAGTCAATAGCACGTTGCTCCAACTCTGGCCCTTATGCAAGCAGTTATGCGGCTTAGCATCGATTGATAGAGTTGTTATTTGTCCTCTTCAGGGATATTGTGCCAAATTCTGTCCAGTTACCGAGTCAAAATCCTGAGATGCTTGGAGGGCTCTGTCCATAATGCTCCAAACGTTCTCATTTGGGGGAGATCCGGTGATCTTCCGGTCCAATATAAGGTTTCACGAACAGGAAGGCGAGCAGTAGAAACTCTAGCCATGTGTGGACGGATGTTATCTTGCTGAAATGCCCAGGTTTGGTTGACATGGAGGACAACAAGACGTGGCGTAGAATCTATTAGATGTAGAGCTGTGCTATAAAGGTGCCGCAAGTCAAACCAAGGGGGGTCCTGCAATGAAAAGAAATGGCATCCCAGACCGTAATTTGGGGTTGTCGGACTGTATGGCGGGCGAGACTCACGTTGCCATCCCAAGACTGTCCGAGGCGTATCCACACACGTCTTCAGCCTTGAATCTCACTGACTGGAGTATAGTTGTCTTCAGTGATGAATCCCACTTCGAACTGAGCCCTGATGACCGCCGAATACGTGTGTGTAGACACACAGAGAGCGGTGTGGCTCTAACCTCACCGTCGCCTACTGTATGGCCCGACAGCCAGGGGTGTTGGTCTGGGGTCCACTTCTTTTCATAGCAGGATCCCTTACGTCGACGATCGTCGACATTCTATGCTCCATCCTGGGCTTACATTTCAGCAAGATAATGTCCTCCCAGACAAGGCGAGAGTTTCTACTGCTTATCTTTGAACTTGCCAAACTCTATCTTGGGCAGCAAGATTGCTGGATATCTCCATAACTGAGAACGTTTGGTGCATTATGGGCAAGGCCTTCCAACCATCTCTGGATCTTGATGGCCTATTGGACAGACCTTCTCATGATATCCTTCTGGAGAACACCCAGCAACTCTATCAATAACTGCTTGCATAAGGTCCAGAGGTGGACCGAGGTGTTATTGACTTGCTCAGTTTGTGAACCTCTTTCTCGTAAACAAATCAATTAATTCCTCTAAAACTATAATCATTTGTTTTCCTGCGCATGTACATCACATTTACTGATTGTCGTCCTATTCAGACAAGCCTTTCGTCGTGCATCGTTTTCTTTTATCTTGGAGTGTATTTAAATTCGTCCCTGGGCGATGGAGTTCTTTCTTTATAAAAGTACCGTAAATAAAGGAAATTGTCCAGATCAGTATTACGCATCATTGACAAACGCGCGAAAGGCGCCTGTTTTTGTTGCTTTGTTGCTGTCAGCCCGTGCATACTGTTCACATGATACGGCGTGTGGCAGGTGGGTGCGCCCAAGGAAAGGAACACCAACTCACGAGGCTCGGACGGTATTAGTGAAGGGATCGACGAAGGAATGTACGCAAAATAGTTATGAAATTAAATCTGGAACAGAATATAGAGGTTGCAAGAAAGACGCGAATACTGCAAGTAAAGTAATGGACAAGTATTCTTTGAGAAAGAGTCAAACGTAATTCATAATCGTTGCGCAATCGCTGCTGGTTTTGTAGGCCAATAATTGGTCCCGACAAACAAAGTAAAACTAATAATCTGTAATTTACACTGCAGAGCCAAAGAAACTGGTACAGCTGCCTAATATCATGTAGGGCCCCAGCGAGCACGCAGAAGTGCCGCAACACGACGTGGCATGGACTCTACTAACGTCTGGAGCAGGGCTGTAGGGAATTGATACTATGAAACCTGCATGGCCGTCCATAAATCCGTAACAGTACAAGGGGGTGGAGACCTCTTCTGAACAGCACGTTGCAAGACATCCCAGATATGCTTAATAATGATTCATGTCTGGGGAGTTTGGGGACCAGCGGAAGTGTTTAAACGCAGAAGAGTGTTCCTGGAGCCACTCTGTAGCAATTCTGGACGTAGGGGTGTCGCATTATCCTGCTGGAATTGCCCAAGTCCGTCGGAATGCACAATGGACGTGAATGGATGCAAGGTGATCAGACAGGATGCATACGTACGTGTCACCTGTCAGAGTCGTATTTAGACGTATCGGGCGCCCCATATCACTCCAACTGCACATACCCCATACCATTACAGAGCCTCCACCAGCTCGAACACTCTCCTGCTGACATGCAGGGTCCATGGATTCATGAGGTTGTCTCCATACCCGTACACGTCCGTCCAGTCGATACACTTCGAAACGAGCCTCGTCCGACCAGGCAACATGTTTCCACTCATGAACAGTCCAATGTCGGCGTTGAAGGGCCCAGCCGAGGTGTAAAGCTTTGTGTCATGCAGTCATCAAGGGTACACGAGTGGGCCTTGTCGATGATGTTTCGTTGAATGGTTCGCACGCTGACACTTGTTGATGGCCCAGCATTGAAATCTGCAGCATATTGCTGAGGACTTACACTTCTGTCACGTTGAACGATTCTCTTCAGACTTCGTTGGTCCCGTTCTAGAAGGATCTTTTTCCGGCTGCAGCGATGTCGGAGATTTGGTATGTTACCGGATTCCTGATATTCACGGTACACTCGTGAAATAATTGTACGGGGAAATCCCCGCTTCTTCGCTACCTCGGAGATGCTGTGTCCCATCGCTCATGCGCCGACTGTAACACCACGTCCAAACTCACTTAAACCTTGATAACCTGCCTTTGTAGCAGCCGTAACCGATCTAACAACTGCACCAGACACATGTCTTATGTAGGCGTTGTCACCAGTATACATATCTCCGTATTTCAAGACGCATGGTTATACCAGTCTCTTGAGCGCTTCAGTGTAATAAGAATGACCGTGTATCTCTTCCTCCATTTAATCATTTTACCACAAAATTATCATCAACGAGAAAGAAGCGATGCGCTCAACCAGGGCTCACCACAATACTGCGGGTAAAATGGAGCACGTTATTCCCATGATCCATAACAGGACATTTCTTCAACTTTAGAAATCTGGTCATGACAGTCTTTGAACATAAAATCAGGGAATTCGGGGCTCAAGAATAAAAATGCATCTCACCAAGCACAGAGGATGGACCATGACAAACTTGTAACGTAAAGAATGTGGGAGTAACTGATCAAGTACTGTATAAATATCGCACTTTTTTCACAGTATCAGATCCTTTTGCATCAGATTACATCATACGCAAAAAATGTAACTACTGTGCAGATAAACAGTAAAATTGACCTTTAACAGACATAAAAATTAACTATCATTAAAAGCACTGTTGTTTTATGCAGTTTCTTCCTTCTGTTGTGCTTAATTTTTTTCACATGCAGATAACAGATACACTCCTGGAAATTGAAATAAGAACACCGTGAATTCATTGTCCCAGGAAGGGGAAACTTTATTGACACATTCCTGGGGTCAGATACATCACATGATCACACTGACAGAACCACAGGCACATAGACACAGGCAACAGAGAATGCACAATGTCGGCACTAGTACAGTGTATATCCACCTTTCGCAGCAATGCAGGCTGCTATTCTCCCATGGAGACGATCGTAGAGATGCTGGATGTAGTCCTGTGGAACGGCTTGCCATGCCATTTCCACCTGGCGCCTCAGTTGGATCAGCGTTCGTGCTGGACGTGCAGACCGCGTGAGACGACGCTTCATCCAGTCCCAAACATGCTCAATGGGGGACAGATCCGGAGATCTTGCTGGTCAGGGTAGTTGACTTACACCTTCTAGAGCACGTTGGGTGGCACGGGATACATGCGGACGTGCATTGTCCTGTTGGAACAGCAAGTTCCCTTGCCGGTCCAGGAATGGTAGAACGATGGGGTCGATGACGGTTTGGATGTACCGTGCACTATTCAGTGTCCCCTCGACGATCACCAGTGGTGTACGGCCAGTGTAGGAGATCGCTCCCCACACCATGATGCCGGGTGTTGGCCCTGTGTGCCACGGTCGTATGCAGTCCTGATTGTAGCGCTCACCTGCACGGCGCCAAACACGCATACGACCATCATTGGCATCAAGACAGAAGCGACTCTCATCGCTGAAGACGACACGTCTCCATTCGTCCCTCCATTCACGCCTGTCGCGACACCACTGGAGGCGGGCTGCACGATGTTGGGGCGTGAGCGGAAGACGGCCTAACGGTATGCGGGACCGTAGCCCAGCTTCATGGAGACGGTTGCGAATGGTCCTCGCCGATACCCTAGGAGCAACAGTGTCCTTAATTTGCTGGGAAGTGGCGGTGCGGTCCCTTACGGCACTGCGTAGGATCCTACGGTCTTGGCGTGCATCCGTGCGTCGCTGCGGTCCGGTCCCAGGTCGACGGGCACGTGCACCTTCCGCCGACCACTGGCGACAACATCGATGTACTGTGGAGACCTCACGCCCCACGTGTTGAGCAATTCGGCGGTACGTCCACCCGGCCTCCCGCATGCCCACTATACGCCCTCGCTCAAAGTCCGTCAACTGCACATACGGTTCACGTCCACGCTGTCGCGGCATGCTACCAGTGTTAAAGACTGCGATGGAGCTCCGTATGCCACGGCAAACTAGCTGACACTGACGGCGGCGGTGCACAAATGCTGCGCAGCTAGCGCCATTCGACGGCCAACACCGCGGGTCCTGGTGTGTCCGCTGTGCCGTGCGTGTGATCGTTGCTTGTACAGCCCTCTCGCAGTGTCCGCAGTAAGTATGGTGGGTCTGACACACCGGTGTCAATGTGTTCTTTTTTCCATTTCCAGGAGTGTAAATAGCGAAAGAGTACATACGTGCAGGCGCTGGGAGTTTATCAAACGTGAAAAAAACACACTAATAAACCATATACATTTATTGTACATGCATTGCTGGTTGATAAAGTAGGATGTGTCAGGGATCGCATGCCTGAATTAAACATAAAAAAGGGCCGTGAAAATTACACTACTGGAAATTAAAATTGCTACTCAAAGAAGAAATGCAGATGATAAACGGGTATTCATTGGACAAATATATTATACTAGAACTGACATGTGATTACATTTTTACGCAATTTGGGTGCATAGATCCTGACAAATCAGTACCCAGAACAACAACCCCTGCCGGCCGGAGTGGCCGTGCGGTTAAAGGCGCTACAGTCTGGAACCGCACGACCGCTACGGTCGCAGGTTCGAATCCTGCCTCAGGCATGGATGTGTGTGATGTCCTTAGGTTAGTTAGGTTTAAGTAGTTCTAAGTTCTAGGGGACTTATGACCACAGCAGTTGAGTCCCATAGTGCTCAGAGCCATTTGAACCAACAACCTCTGGCCGTAATAACGGCCTTGATACGCCTGGGCATTGAGTCAAACAGAGCTTGGATGGCGTGTATAGCTACAGCTGCCCATGCAGCTTCAACACGATACCACAGTTTATCAAGAGTAGTGACTGGCGTATTATGACGAGCCACTTTCTCGGCCACTATTTACCAGACATTTTCAATTCGTGAGAGATCTGGGGAATGTGCTGGCCAGGGCAGTAGTCGAACACTTTCTGTATCCAGAAAGGCCTGTACAGGACCTGCAACATGTGGTCGCGCATTATCCTGCTGAAATGTAGGGTTTCGCAGGGATCGAATGAAGGGTAGAGCCACGGGTCGTAACATATCTGAAATGTAACGTCCACTGTTCAAAGTGCCGTCAATGCGAACAAGAGGTGACCGAGACGTGTAACCAATGGCACCCCATACCATCACGCCGGGTGATACTCCAGTATGGCGATGTCAAATACACGCTTCCAATGTGCGCTCAACGCGATGTCGCCAAACACGGATGCGACCATCATGATGCTGTAAACAGAACCTGGATTGGTCCGAAAAAATGACGTTTTGCCATTCGTGCACCCAGGTTCGTCGTTGAGTACACCATCGCAGGCGCTCCTGTCTGTGATGCAGCGTCAAGGGTAACCGGAAACATGGTCTCCGAGCTGATAGTCCATGCTGCTTCAAACGTCGTCGAACTGTTCGTGGTGATGGTTGTTGTCATGCAAACGTCCCCATCTGTTGACTCGGGGATCGAGACGTGGCTGCACGATCCGTTACAGCCATGTGGATAAGATGCCTGTCATCTCGACTGCTAGTGATACGAGGCCGTTGGGATCCAGCACGGCGTTCCGTATTACCCTCCTGAACCCACCGATTCCATTTTGTGCTAACAGTCATTGGATCTCGACCAACGCGAACAGCAATGTCGCGATACGATAAACCGCAATCGCGATAGGCTAAAATCCGACCTTTATCCAAGTCGGAAACGTGATGGTACGCATTTATCCTCCTTACACGAGGCATCACAACAAGGTTTCACCAGGCAAAGCCTGTCAACTGCTGTTTGTGTATGAGAAATCGGTTGGAAACTTTGCTCATGTCAGCACGTTGTAGGTGTCGCCACCGGCGTCAACCTTGTGTGAATGCTCTGAAAAGCTAATCGTTTGCATATCACAGCGTCTTTTAACTGTCGGTTAAATTTCGCGTCTGTAGCAGATGATCTTCGTGGTGTAGCAGTTTTAATGGCCAGTAGTGTATATGAGACCTTTCAACACTGGGGCACTAAAGGGAAACTAGCACAAACGATAACATAACCAGTATCAGAGCAGTAGAAGGAAGCTACCACACACGATTATTCTGCAAAAACAGGATCTGGACAAAGCACAATACTTATATCTTAAGCTCTGACCATGTGATGTATCAAAATGATGTTCAACAAGGCATACTCCGTTTCAAAAATCAGTTCAAACATCTAATTTCCATGTATACGGGTAAATAAATGCAGAAGCAATTTTGTGCTCAGAACATGATGATGAATATTGACTCTCCCTATTCCTTTTGGATGAGGAACAAGATACTTACCAAGTCTTGACGTAACATTTCTGGTCGTCCGATTGAGTACGTTATAGGAAACGACAGAAACCATTAGAAATGATAAATTAAACAGGGCAGGTTAGTATGGTAGGACATGTTCTGAGGCATCAAGGGATCACCAATTTAGTATTGGAGGGCAGCGTAGTGGGTAAAAATCGTAGAGGTAGACCAAGAGATGAATACATTAAGCAGATTCAGAAGGATGTAGGTTGCAGTAAGTACTGGGAGATGAAGAAGCTTGCACAGGATAGAGTAGCATGGAGAGCTGCATCAAACCAGTCTCAGGACTGAAGACCACAACAACAACAGGTTAGTATCAGACGTGAAGCTTGCCGACTTAGCTGGGCCCGAGTCTCCACCTTCCACACGATGTTGACAGAAACAAGAAGCAGACCAGAGTGCCCTAATGCCCCGTAATTAACATGCCATAGTATGGTTCTACAATTTCAAAATTCGTGGTACGCGATTGTATCCTACACCCAGGCCCAGAGAGAGAAATTAGTTACAACCTAAAATTTTTGTGTGTCGTTAAACGATACGTAAGATGACGAAAGAAGGTGAAGTAGATCCCTTTCAATAGCACATTCTAGCTTTAGTGTCGACCGTTGCTCTCCCCTGACATGTTGTCACAACGCATTCTTTGTCCTCTGTCATGAACATCATTCTTGTCGAACAAATGGTGTCCTCATCAGCGGTAACAGCTGACTGCTGCAACTGCTTACAGACACAGAGCTCGTGCTGACGCAAAGCAATTTATAGGGCTAATCACAAATACAGAAACTAGTCGTTAGTGCAGAAAAACGCCACCAGATAGCTGAAACAATAAAAAAGGAAGGAAGGAAAATTGGGGCATAACGCGAAAAGGACGACGAGCTTATCAGGAGCAGAAATTCGGATTGTAGAAGTGTAGGGAAGGGAACATCATTTAGGGGAACCACAAAAAACTTTAAACTAGGTGGTTATACGGTTGTTTGAACCCTTGCCCTTTCCAGTGCATGTGCAATGTCTCCACTGCTGTACTATTTTATCCGGTTTGAAACCATCAAGTCGAAATACAAAGGCACAGCACAAGAAAAATTTTATCTGATAATCATATTCACGAGTAAGTCCGCGTACTATAAAAAGGACTGCAGATTTCATAACAAAATCATTTGCATAAATCGTGTTTAGCGACTTTCAGACAACTTCAGCTCATCCTGACCAACAAGAATGTTGCCATAAACCTGAAATTTTAAATCTAAAATTACTTTATCAGTAACAACTTATGATATAGAAAATGGGGCTCTGGAAGTGGCTAGTGCACATAAGTGTGTGCACAAAGAGAAAGTACACTGGAAAGCCTCAGGGGCAAGGCCAGGATCAAGGACATGAGAAGAGGAACACACTTAACAGCAGATATCCTCGAGAGGATTTGGAGGTTAAAACGGCAATGGGGTGGTTACGTTGCGAAGCTAGTCTCTAAGAACCAGTTTTAGATGAGGAATGCAGTAAATGACACAACCTGTATATTGGTCCCGTGATGGTTGCAGAGACAAGATTAAATTACAAAGGCTCCAGAGGTGTTCATAGTACATCTCAAACGAGAAGAAACATAAATACGTGATACAATGTGTATTACGTACAGTATATCCATTTTTACTTTCTGTGCAAGTCCCAACACAGAACTTGAAATTCTTATTTTTTCTGTGAAGCATTAAAGCTAATTTTAGTGCATAAACCACAGTTAAAAATTTTCGTACACAATAGCTAGTTTTGTTCAATATATACTAAAAAATCAGTTCGGTGCAAAGCGCACATAACTCCACATGCCGGCCGAAGTGGCCGTGCGGTTAAAGGCGCTGCAGTCTGGAACCGCAAGACCGCTACGGTCGCAGGTTCGAATCCTGCCTCGGGCATGGATGTTTGTGATGTCCTTAGGTTAGTTAGGTTTAACTAGTTCTAAGTTCTAGGGGACTAATGACCTCAGCAGTTGAGTCCCATAGTGCTCAGAGCCATAACTCCACATGATTCAGAGAGATCTGACGTCACCGCTAGACCATGCTAAGAAGAGCACTGCGGAATTGAGACAAACTTTTGGGTTGACGACAGCTTTATCTTTCACTGTACTCTACGAAAAACTTCCGAGATTAGTGTACTGGCATGTTCAAGATGGAATTTACGTATGCTCACTGGATTGAACATTCACACAGTGTATGTGAACCGAGCCTGCAGCAGGAAGCGAGGCAACTCACTTCGCACGTGTTGTCAGATGTGTGGGAATGTAGAGCTGCTGTAGAATACAGGCAGATAGGCCCCGTGTTCTCACAGCGGAACAGCGCGGCCATCTGGGCAGTAAATCTCGGAGAACCGGCGGCGAAGAGCAGGTGGGCACACTACGTAGGTCGTAGACACAGCGGCTTTCGCAGCGGCAGATGGTGAGCTGCTACTGTGCATTTCATGTCACTTAGTGAACATAAGAACGCCACAGTGTTATCTGACAACACTGAAGAGTCCAGGGATGGCGGACGCCCAGTGCGGCATCTAAAGGTCACATTAGCTAAGGCGATTATATTTCTGGGAGTCGAAGATGGGACTGCTCACTGCTTAAACTACAACGATGTTTTGTATTAATTATAACCTTTACATCTCAGAGTAGAGCCATCCCAGAGTAGAACTTGCAACCTAAGTACTCAATTATTTGCTTTGTGTATTCCAATCTCTATCTTCCTCTTCAGTTTTTACCCTCTACATCTCCGTCTAGTTCATGGAAGTTATTCCCTGATGTCTTAACGGATGATGATGATGATGATGATGTTTGGTTTGTGGGGCGCTCAACTGCGCGGTTATCAGCGCCTGTACAAATTCCCAACCTTCGCTCAGTCCAATCTCGCCACTTTCATGAATGATGATGAAATGATGAGGACAACACAAACACCCAGTCACCTCGAGGCAGGTGAAAATCCCTGACCCCGCCGGGAATGCAACCCGGGGTCCCGTGCTTGGGAAGCGAGAACATGTCTTAACAGATGTGCAATCGTCCTGGCCCCTGTTCTTGTCAGTGTTTCCCATATATTCCTTTCCTTGCCGATTCACCGGAGAATCTCCTCACTCCTTACCTTATCAGTCCACCTAATTTTCAACATTCGTCTCAGATGCGTAGATTCTCTTCTGTTCCGGCTTTCCCACAGTCCATGTCTCACTGTCATACAATGCTGTGCTCCAAACGTACTTGCTCAGAAATTTCTTCCTCAAATTAAGACCTATGTATGATACTAGTACAATTCTCTTTGCCAGGAATGCCACTTTTGCCAGTGCTAGTCTGCTTCTGATATCCTCCATGTCCCGTCTGTTGTTGGTTCTATTGTTGCCTAGGTAGCAGAATTCCTTAACTTCATCCACATCGTTACAATCAATCCTGATGTTAAGTTTTCTGCTGTTATGATTTCTGCTACTTCTCATTTCTTTCGTCTTTCATCGGTTTACTCTCAATCCATATTGTGTACTCATTAGACTGTTCGTTGCATTCAGCAGGTCCTATAATTCTTCTTCACTTTCACTCAGGATAGCAATGTCATCAGCGAATCGTTCCACTGATATCCTTCCATCTTGAATTTTAATCCTACTCTTGAACCTGTCATTTGTTTCCGTCATTGCTTCTTCGACGTATAGATTAAACAGCAGGGTTGAAAGACTGCATCCATGTCTTACAGGGTTTTTAATCCGAACACTTCGTTCATGGTCTTCCTCCCTTATTGTTCCATCTTCTTACTTGTACATATTGTTTGTTACCCGTCTTTTCCAATAGCTTTACCCCTATTTTTCTCAGCTTTTCGCACATCTTGCATTATTTTACATTGTCGAAAGCTTTTTCCTGGTCAACGGACCCTATGAACGTGTCTTGATTTTTCTTCAGAATTGCTTCCTTTACCAACTGCAACGTCAGAACTGCCTCTCTGCTGCCTTTACCTTTCCTAAAGTCAAACTGAGTCAGCTGAGAGATCCTCAATTTTCTTTTCCATTCTTGAGATGTTAAGCTGATTGTGCGATAATTCTCGCACCTTTCGACTCTTGTTATCTTCGGAAAAGTGTGGATGATGTTTCTCCGAAAGTATGAGGGCATATTGTGAGTCTCGTACATTCTAAACATCAACGTGAATAATCTTTTTGTTGCCACTTCCTCCAATGATTTTAGAAATTCCGATGCGGTGTTATCGATCCCTTCTGCCTTATTTAATTGTCTTCCGAAACTCTTTTAATTTCTGGTTCTAATTCTGAGTCACCTGTCTCTTCCCTATCGACTCCTGTTTCTACTTCTATCGCGTCACCAGGTAAATCCTTCACCTCATAGATGCCTTTAACATACTCTTTACACGTATCTGCTCTCTCCTCTCCATCTAACAGTGGAATTCACGCTGCAGTATTAATGTCACCGCACTTGATTTTAAATTTACAGGTTGTTTTGACTTTTGTATAAGCTGAGTCAATCATTACGACAATCATTTCTTTTTGTGTGACAACGAAATGAATTTTAAGCACCAAATGATAATATAACGAACATAATCTAACACACAGGCACACTCGTAGTTGCAGTACAATTATAATACACTGAAATCTTAAAAGTTACTAAACAGAACATAGTGATTGCTTAGATAACCACACGCAGCTTTTAACACACAGTTATTTATGCCACTACACTACTGCGATGAATGAATTTGACTCAGCAGATATTGCTTCCCGTTCACTTTAAGAAGTTCTAGAAATCCAAGCAATGGTATTTCAAATTAACTTTCGCCGTCATTAATGCTTACAAAATCGCTACTTTCATTTGATTTTTGATGTCAGTATCTTATTCATGAAAGGAAATACGAGGGTATTTCAGAAAGTAAAGATACACCGTACGCCAGAGGAACAGAAGAGTTTTGGCGAGCAAGTTGGCAACACTGGTGTTAACCTTGAACCGTTAGCTTTCTCCTCGCACTCGTTCGGCAGTTGAACGTTGCTTCCGTTTGGAGTAGGTCGTGTTTAAAATGGCTGCGCAGATTCAGAATCCCGCCAAACGCGAATTGCGCTCCGTCATACGTTTCCTTCATGCAAAAGGTCAGTGACAAGCGGATATTCACAAAAAAATTGTTTCTGTTTATGGGAACATTATGAACCGACAAAATGAAATGGTGTCGTCATTTCTCTGAAGGTAGGACCAATGTTCATGACGAACAAAGAACAGGTCGGCCATCTGTGATCTCTGATGCCCTTCTTCGGAGAACGGAGGAAGCAATTCGTGCGAATAGACGTCTCACATTGAAAGAATTGCTTCAGATCATACCAGACATGTCAATGACAACTCTTTATGACGTTGTGACTGTCAAGTTAGGTTACAGGAAATTGTGTGCGCGCTGGGTTCCAAAACTGTTAACGGAAGAACACAAAACGAAAAGGATGGGCTTTGCACTCGACTTCCTCTCACGCTATGCTGAAGCAGGTGATGAGTTCCTTGATCACATTGTGACAGGTGACGAGATGTGAGTTTATCATCATACACCTGAATCCAAGCAACAATCAATGCAATGGCGCCATTCGAATTCACCAAAAGCCAAGAAATGCAAAACGTCGATTTCAGCGAAGAAAATCATGGCTTCTGTTTTTTGGGACAGAAAAGGCATTCTTCTGTTGGAATTTATGCCTCCTGGAACGACAATTAATGCTGCTGCATATTGCCAGACTTTGAAGCGTCTTCGAAGGGCAATTCAAAACAAACGCAGGGGAGGCCACTTGCTTCATGACAAGGTTCGGCCTCACACAGCACTCGTAACCAAAGCACTACTCAAACAATTCAAATGGTACATATTGGACCATCTGCCATACAGCCTGGACCTTGCACACACCAACTTCCATGTCTTCCATTACCTGAAGTCACATCTTGGTGGAAATTCATTCCACGACGATAAAGACATCAAAGATGAAGTTGAAATGTTGTTCCAACAACAGGCAGCAACTTTCTATGACCGTGGGATACAAAAGATTGTGCACCAACTGAACAAATGTTTGGATAACTGGGGTGATTATGTAGAAAAATAACAAATAATCCAGTTAATAAGATGTAACTGACGTTTTCTAAATAAATGTTCTATTTAAGGACTGCGAGCCATTGTATCTTTACTTTTCGAAATGTCCTCGTACACAACCGACTCTAAGGCGCAGCAGTCATGGACTGTGCCGGCCGAAGTGGCCGTGCGGTTAAAGGCGCTGCAGTCTGGAACCGCAAGACCGCTACGGTCGCAGGTTCGAATCCTGCCTCGGGCATGGATGTTTGTGATGTCCTTAGGTTAGTTAGGTTTAACTAGTTCTAAGTTCTAGGGGACTAATGACCTCAGCAGTTGAGTCCCATAGTGCTCAGAGCCATTTGAACCATTTAGTCATGGACTGTGTGGCTGATCCCGGCGGAAGTTCGAGTCCTCCCTCGGGCATGGGTGTGTGTGTTTGTCCTTAGGATAATGTAGGTCAAGTAGTGTGTAAGCTGAGGGACTGATGACCTTAGCAGTTAAGTCCCATAAGATTCCACACACATTTGAACATTTTGAACACAACTGACTGCTGTATTTACACCAGGAATAAACTATGTCAGGCCGGCCGCGGTGGTCTAGCGGTTCTAGGCGCTCAGTCCAGAGCCGCGCGACTGCTGCGGTCGCAGGTTCGAATCCTGCCTCGGGCATGGATGTGTGTGATGTCCTTAGGTTAGTTAGGTTTAAGTAGTTCTAAGTTCTAGGTGACTGATGACCATAGATGTTAAGTCCCATAGTGCTCAGAGCCATTTTTAAACTATGTCAGAAATATTTTCGTAAAGTATACACTGAACTAACGAAAGTCATGGGATAGGGGTATAGGCAACAGTATAGCGTACACAAGATATAAAAGTGCAGTACATTGGTGGAGCTCTCGTTTGCACTTTGGTGATTCATTTGAAAAAGGTTTCAGACGTGATTGTGGCCGCATGGCGGGAAATGACAGAATTTGAACGCGGAATGGTAGTTGTAGGTAGAAGCATGGGACTTTCCATTTCGGCAACTTAATATTCCGTGATCCACAGCGTCAACGGTGTGCCCAGTTACAAGCGTTACCTCTCAGCATGGACAACTCAGTGACCGATGGCCTTCACTGAACGACCGAGAGCAGCAGCTTTTGCGTAGAGTCTTTAGTGCTAACAGACAAGCAAAACTGCGTGAAATAACCGCAGAAAGAAGTGTGGGGCGTGCGACAGACGTATCAGTTAGGACAGTACGGCGAAATTTGGCGATAATGAGCCATGGCAGCAGACCACCAACGCGAGTGTCTTTGGTGACAGCACGGCATCGCCTGCAGCGCCTCTGCTAGGCTCGTCCTCAAATCGGTAGCACCGTTGCCGACTGGGGAACCTTGACACGGTCAGATAAGTCCCGATTTCGGTTGGTAAGAGCTGATGGTAGGGTTCGAGTGTGGCGCAAACACCACAAAGCCACGGATATAGGTCGTGAACAAGGCACTGTGCAAGCTGGTGGTGGCTCCATAATAGTGTGGGGTCTGTTTACGAGGCATGGACTGGTTCCTTTGGACTGGAAACTGTTATGTTAGCATTCTCGGAGACCATTTCCAGTCATTCACCGACTTCACGTTCCGAAATAAGAATGGGACTTTTGTGGATGACAATGTGCCATGTTACTGGGCAACAGTTATTCGTAACTACACTACTGGCCATTAAAACTGCTACACCAAGAAGAAATACAGATGATAAATGGGTATTCATTGGACAAATATATTATACTAGAACTGACATGTGATTACATTTTTACGCAATTTGGGTCCATAGATCCTGAGAAATCAGTACCCAGAACAACCACCTCCGGCCGTAATAATGGCCTTGATACGCCTGGGCATTGAGTCAAACAGAGCTTGGATGGCGTGTACAGGTACAGCTGCCCATGCAGCTTCAACATGATACCACAGTTCATCAAGAGTATTGACTGGTGTATTGTGACGAGCCTGTTGCTCGTCCACCATTGACCAGACGTTTTCAGTTGGTGAGCGATCTGGAGAATGTGCTGACCAGGGCAGCAGTCGAACATTTTCTGTATCCAGAAAGGCCCGTGCAAGACCTGCAACATGCGGTCGTGCATTATCGTGCTGAAATGTAGGGTTTCTTAGTGATCGAATGAAGGGTAGGGCCACGGGTCGTAACACATCTGAAATGTAACGTCCACTGTTCAAAGTGCCGTCAATGCGAACAAGAGGTGACCGAGACGTGTAACCAATGGCACCCCCTACCATCACGCTGGGTGATACGCCAGTATGGCGATGACGAATACACGCTTCCAATGTGAGTTCACTGCGATGTCGCCCAACACGGATGTGACCATCACGATGCTGTCAACAGAACCTGGATTCATCCGAAAAAATGACGTTTTGCCATTCGTGCACCCAGGTTCGTCGTTGAGTACACCATCGCAGGCGCTCCTGTCTGTGATGCATTGTCAAGGGTAACAGCAGCCATGGTCTCCGAGCTGATAGTCCATGCTGCTGAAAACGTCGTCGAACTGTTCGTACAGATGGTTGTTGTCTTGCAAACGTCCCCATCTGTTGACTCGGCGATCGAGACGTGGCTGCACGATCCGTTACAGCCATGAGGATAAGATGCCTGTCGTCTCGACTGCTAGTGATACGAGGCCGTTGGGATCCAGCACGGCGTTCCGTATTACCCTTCTGAACCCACCGATTCCATATTCTGATAACAGTCATTGGATCTCGACCAACGCGAGCAGCAATGTCGCGATACAATAAACGTCAATCGCGATAGGCTACAATCCGACCTTTATCAAAGTCGGAAACGTGATGGTACGCATTTCTCCTCCTTACACGACGCATCGCAACAACGTTTCACCAGGCAACGCCTGTCAACTGCTCTTTGTGTATGAGAAATCGGTTGGAAACTTTGCCCATGTCAGCACGTTGTAGGTATCGCCACCGGCGCCAACCTTGTGTGAATGCTTTGAAAAGCTCATCATTTGCATATCACAGGATATTCTTCCTGTCGGTTAAATTTCGCGTCTGTAGCACGTCATCTTTGTGGTGGAGCAATTGTAATGGCCAGTAGTGTAGTCTGGAGAACATTTGGACAATTCGAGGGCCCGGCTTGAATCCCGTCGAACATTAATGTCACATAACCGAGAGGTCAGTTTGTGCACAACGTCCAGGACTGGCAACGCTTCCGCAAATGCGTAAGACTATAGAGCCATCATGGCTCAGTATTTCTGCAGAGGACTTCCAATACTTCTTGAGACCATGCCACGTCGAGCTGCTACACTACACAAGGGCAAAATAAGATCCGACACGATGTTAGGACGGATCCCACGACTTTCGTCACCTCAGTGTGTGTTTAAATGCCATGTGCTGCAACAGTTTTACCCAACGCATATCAGTGACAGTTTTTTTTCTGAGCTCCAACTTTCCGTTTGCTGAGATTTGCTCAACTGCTGTGTATTAACATGCTCTAGAAACAAGTCATTATCATTAATTTTGCAGTTTGGGAACACATTTGTAAGAGACTCGTAGCAGATGCTTCAAATGGTTCTGGGCACTATGGGACTTAACATCTGAGGTCATCAGTCCCCTAGAACTTAGAGCTACTTAAACCTAAGTAACCAAAGGACAGCACATACATCCATGCCCGAGGCAGGATTCGAACCTGCGACAGTGGCAGTCGCGCGGTTCCGGACTGAAGCGCCTAGAACCGCTCGGCCACTCCCGCCGGGCCGCGCACTTCAATGCGAGATGCTTTTAATAGCAGCCATGTATGGAAGTGAAACATGAACAATACATATTTTAGACGAGAAGGGAAAAGAAGCTTTCGAAATGTGGTGCTACAGAATAATGCTGAAGATTAGATGGGTAGATCACGTAACTAACGAGGAGGTACTGAATAGAATTGGGGAGAAGAAGAATTTGTGGCACAACTTGACTAGAAGAAGGGATTGGTTGGTTCGGCATGTTCTGAGGCATCAAGGGTCACCAATTTAGTATTGGATGGCAGCGTGGAGGGTAAAAATCGTGGAGGCAGACCAAGAGATGAATACACTAAGCAGATTCAGAAGGATGTATGTTGCAGTAGGTACTGGGAGATGAAGAAGATTGCACAGGATAGAGTAGAATGGAGAGCTGCATCAAACCAGTCTCTGGACTGAACACCACTACAACAACAACTCTACCAATATTCACATCAGATTCAAACTGAACCTGGTGCTAATCTATGCGACACAACATACCTCTTCATCAGTGATTCCGCAATCCCGGTCTCAAGCAGAAGGAACTGGCGCTATCGAGAGGTTAAGGGGGCGCTGACCTAGGTTTGAACGTGATTGTTCCAGTTTCTCATAAACGATCTTAGCATTTTCGCTAGAGTTTTGCACAAATTCTTCTGTACACAAGGAAAAATCTCATCAAGGATTCAGTCAGCAATATTGTAGAGTTGCTAAATTGCAGATTCTAAGCGTTAGTAGTTTCAGTGCCATAGCTGAATTACTGTATGTAGCTTTCCTCGGAAACTATATATAAGGAGAAGGACAGTCAGACACCATCTAATGAAACAAAATTGTTATATTCTTCATTTTATGATTACATTGGGTTGATGCATAAGTTCGTAGCGTTTTTGCATAAGTTTGATAAACACAACAGATATACATAACAGAGACATTATTCATCAATAACATATTCACCTTCACTATTTACAACAGTCTGCCAAGGCTGGGGTAACTTTTCGATTCCGCGACTGTAGAAATCACGTGGTTTTGAGGCGAAGAAATCGTCGAGCCATATTCGGAGCGCATTTTCGTCCGGAAAGGAAATTCGTCGAAGGTTGTCACTCACTATCTCCAAATTATAAAATGACAATACGTAAACTCAAATAGCAACAGTGAACTGGAAATAAAAAATGACAATCGATAGTAAACCTACAGGAACCGGAATACCAAAATGCTAAAAAAAAAAAAAAAAACTGGTTCGATCTTATGCACCGAACTAATAGTTTCACAGTTTCTTATTCGCATAACATCAAGGTTTTCCAGAGATGCAGTGCACGAAAACTCAGCTTGGACTCACCCTCGACATCATTGCTGTACCAACGCGGCAAATATTTTTCCGCCTACACTCATTCAATTAGCGGAAGTTTCGTTGTAACCACCCTGCAGATACACTACTGGCCATTATAATTGTTACACCACGTAGATGACATGCTACAGACGCGAAGTTTAACCGACAGCAAGAAGATGCTGTGTTATGAAAATGATTAGCTTTTCAGAGCATTCACACAAGGTTGGTGTCGGTGGCGACACCTACAACGGGCCGACATTAGGAAAGTTTCCAACCGATTTCTCATACACAAACAACAGTTGACCGGCGTTGCCTGGTGGAACGTTGTTGTGATGCCTCGTGTAAGGACGAGAAATGCGTACCATCACGTTTCCCACTTTGATAAGGGTTGGATTGTAGCCTATCAAGATTGCGGTTTATCGTATTGCGACATTGCTGCTCGCGTTGGTCGAGATCCAATGGCTGTTAGCAGAATATGGAATCGGTGGGTTCAGGAGCGTAATACGGAACGCCGTGCTGGATCCCAACGGCCAGTAGTGATGACAGGCATCTTATCCGCATGGCTGTAATGGATCACGCAGCCACGTCTCGATCCCTGAGTCAACAGATGGGGACGTTAGCAAAACAACAACCATCTGCACGAACTGTTCGACGACGTTTGCAGCAGCATGGACTATCAGCTCGGAGACCACGGCTGCGGTTACCATTGATGCTGCATCACAGACAGGAGCGCCTGCGATGGTGTACTCAACGACGAACTTGGATGCACGAATGGCAAAACGTCATTTTTTCGGATGGATCCAGGTTCTGTTTACAACATCATGACGGTCGCATCCGTGTTTGGCGACATCGCGGTGAACGCACATTGGAAGCGTGTATTCGTCATCGCCATACTGGCGTATCACCAGGCGTGATGGTATGGGGTGCCATTGGTTACACGTCTCGGTCACCTCTTGTTCGCATTGACGGCTCTTTGAACAGTGGACGTTACATTTCAAATGCGTTACGACCCGTGGCTCTACCCTTCATTCGATCCCTGCGAAACCCTACATTTCAGCACGATAATGCACGACCGCATGTTGCAGGTCCTGTACGGGCCTTTCACGATACAGAAAATGTTCGATTGCTGCCCTGGCCAGCACATTCTCCAGATCTCTCACCAATTGAAAACGTCTGGTCAATGGTGGCCGAGCAACTGGATTGTCACAATACGCCAGTCACTACTCTTGATGAACTGTGGTATCGTGTTGAAGCTGCATGGGCAGCTGTACCTGTACACGCCATCCAAGCTCTGTTTGACTCAATGCCCAGGAGTATCAAGGCCGTTATTACGGCCAGAGGTGGTTGTTCTGGGTACCGATTTCTCAGGATCTATGCACCCAAATTGCGTGAAAATGTAATCACATGTCAGTAGTATAATATATTTGTCCAATGAATACCGGTTTATCATCTGCATTTCGTCTTGGTGTAACAATTTTAATGGCCAGTAGCGTAATTAGAGAAGCCAAAGCGAAGTAGCGCAGCCCATCTCCACTTAATCACTGGGCTTTGGCATTATTTTTTCGATGCGATACTTTATGACTACCTCCGCAAAACATATGTCCTGAGACCTATCATTTTCGGCCTCCTGTTTTACCAGAGTTGTTGGGGTGTAAAGAAGATCTAACAGGTATCAAAAATTTGCTCGATCTGAGTAGAATAAAGTGTAAGAATGCGAGTAATGTTAAAAATTAATGAACATTGAAATTCAAGGCAATGACTGACCCGTGTCAGTATTACATGACAAGGACTGACACGAACGTATTCTGCGGGGCTGATATTACAAGGTGCCCGGCGTCGGCTTAGAGGCAACGAGTGCAATGTAATACAGCCGGCCGTGTGGGCGGCCTTCTAATTTTAGCGTAACCCGATCACTGGGAGGTGTCAGGTGGCGCGGATCCGTAGCAGAGTGGTCGGAGGGCGAAAGTCGGCAGGTTTCACTACCAGGCCACAAGACGTCCCAAATCGACAACTTCTGTCTGCTCACTTCCCTAATCGACGTAAATTGCTTTCCCTCCCCACAGAAAGTACATTGAAGAGCCTAATATCGTGTTGGGCCCCCTCAAGCATGCAGAAGCGCTGCTACACGACGTAGCATGGACTCGACTAATTTCTGAACTAGTGCTGGAGGGAACTGACAACTTGAATCCTGCATGGCTATCCATAAATCTGTAACAGTACCAGGGGCTGGACATCTCTTGTGAACAGCACGTTACAAGCCATTCCAGATATGCTCAATAATGTTCATGTCTGGGGAAGTTGGTGGCTAGTGGAAATGTCTAAATTCAGAAGAGTGTTTCTGGAGCCACTCTGGACGTGTGGAGTGTCGCAGTGTCCTGCTGGAATTGCCAAAGTTGGAATGCACAATGGACATGAATGGATACAGGTGATCAGATAGGATGCTTACGTACGTCTCACCTGTCACAGCCGTATCTAGACGTGTCAGGAGTCCCATATCACTCCAACTGCACACGCCCCACACCATTACAGGGCCTCCACAAGCTTGAACAGTCCCCTGCTGACATGCAGGGTCCACGGATTCATGAGGTTTTGTTCATACCCATACACGCCCATCCGCTTGATACAATTTGAAATGAGACTCGTCCGACCAGGCAACACGTTTCCATTCATCAACAGTCCAATGTCGGTGTTGACGGGCCAGGCGAGGCGTAAAGCTTTGTGTCGTGCAGTCATCAAGGGTACACGAGTGGGTCTTCGGCTCCGAAAGCCCATATCGATGATGTTTCGTTGAATGGTCCGCACGATGGCACTTGTTGATAGGCCAGCATTGAAATCTGCAGCAATCTGCGGAATGGTTGAACTTCTGTCACGTTGAACTATTCTCTTCAGTCGACGTTGGTCCCGTCCTCGCAGGATCATTTTCCGGCCGCAACGATGTAGGCGATTTGATGTTTTACCGGGTTCCTGATATTCACGGTATTGATCGCTACCTCGGAGATGCTTTGTCCCATCGCCGAGTATAACACCACGTTCAGACTCACTCAAATCTTGATAAACTGCCATTGTAGCAGCAGTAACCAATCTAACAACTACGCCAGACACTTTTTGTCTTATACAGGAGTTGCCAACCGCAGCGCCGTATTCTGCCTGAATGCATATCTCTGTATTTAAATACCCCTGCCTGTACCAGTTTCTTTGGCTCTTCAGTGTATAAGTCACTTGTTGTGTTCAAGCCGAATGAATTTACAGCCATATTAGTTGTTACTCGACTATGAAAGTTATGTATAAATTTATAAGTGCGAGAATAAGTTGGTAACAGAAACCATTTATACAATCCAGTACCTTGCTGGAAATTGTCTACGTTATTGTGAAACGGATAACAAAGGATGTGCTAGATTTGGTGACCTTAGTTGTGTCTTTCAAAATAGCAAATACTGCAGTTGGCAGTGTTGGTAACACTGTTTCTCCCGTAGGGCATACACAACTCTTGAAATGTGCAAGTGACAGTTCTTGAAGTATATGAAAAAAACGGAAATTAGTTATAATCTACGGCGTTCACACACTTTATTATGTATTTAAACAGATGTGCACTTTCAACTTCCCGCGGCATAATGAATAGTCCATTAAATTTCGGGCATGCAGCCGCGCAAATACACTCCTGGAAATGGAAAAAAGAACACATTGACACCGGTGTGTCAGACCCACCATACTTGCTCCGGACACTGCGAGAGGGCTGTACAAGCAATGATCACACGCGCGGCACAGCGGACACACCAGGAACCGCGGTGTTGGCCGTCGAATGGCGCTAGCTGCGCAGCATTTGTGCACCGCCGCCGTCAGTGTCAGCCAGTTTGCCGTGGCATACGGAGCTCCATCGCAGTCTTTAACACTGGTAGCATGCCGCGACAGCGTGGACATGAACCGTGTGTACAGTTGACGGACTTTGAGCGAGGGCGTATAGTGGGCATGCGGGAGGGCGGGTGGACGTACCGCCGAATTGCTCAACACGTGGGGCGTGAGGTCTCCACAGTACATCGATGTTGTCGCCAGTGGTCGGCGGAAGGTGCACGTGCCCGTCGACCTGGGACCGGACTGCAGCGACGCACGGATGCACGCCAAGACCGTAGGATCCTACGCAGTGCCGTAGGGGACCGCACCGCCACTTCCCAGCAAATTAGGGACACTGTTGCTCCTGGGGTATCGGCGAGGACCATTCGCAACCGTCTCCATGAAGCTGGGCTACGGTCCCGCACACCGTTAGGCCGTCTTCCGCTCACGCCCCAACATCGTGCAGCCCGCCTCCAGTGGTGTCGCTACAGGCGTGAATGGAGGGACGAATGGAGACGTGTCGTCTTCAGCGATGAGAGTCGCTTCTGCCTTGGTGCCAATGATGGTCGTATGCGTGTTTGGCGCCGTGCAGATGAGCGCCACAATCAGGACTGCATACGACCGAGGCACACAGGGCCAACACCCGGCATCATGGTGTGGGGAGCGATCTCCTACACTGGCCGTACACCACTGGTGATCGTCGAGAGGACACTGAATAGTGCACGGTACATCCAAACCGTCATCGAACCCATCGTTCTACCATTCCTAGACCGGCAAGGGAACTTGCTGTTCCAACTGGACAATGCACGTCCGCATGTATCCCGTGCCACCCAACGTGCTCTAGAAGGTGTTCGTCAACTACCCTGCCCAGCAAGATCTCCGGATCTGTCATCCATTGAGCATGTTTGGGACTGGGTGAAGCGTCGTCTCACGCAGTCTGCACGTCCAGCACGAACGCTGGTCCAACTGAGGCGCCAGGTGGAAATGGCATGGCAAGCCGTTCCACAGGACTACATCCAGCATCTCTACGATCGTCTCCATGGGAGAATAGCAGCCTGCATTGCTGCGAAAGGTGGATATACACTGTACTAGTGCCGACATTGTGCATGCTCTGTTGCCTGTGTCTATGTGCCTGTGGTTCTGTCAGTGTGATCTTGTGATGTATCTGACCCCAGGAATGTGTCAATAAAGTTTCCCCTTCCTGAGACAATGAATTCACGGTGTTCTTATTTCAATTTCCAGGAGTGTACATATATAAGGCCGCGCTTGGCATCTTGTCGTCAGTCTTGTGACTCACTCTGAGGATGGCCGGACGATACTTGGCCGAAATATCAGTGGAGGAAATTTTATTTGCGCGGCCGAATGCTGGAAATTTAATGGACTAGACACTGCAGATATTCTGATTTAGGCTATGACATGTTCGATATGCCTGCCATCCTTGACGATGATGTGGCGCAGACGAATAGCGAAATCCTGCATGGTCCGCTGAAGTGTCGGAACATCGATGCTGTCGATGACCTCCTGAATGGCTGTTTTCATCTCGGCAATCCTTTAAATGGTTCAAAAGGCTCTGAGCACTATGGGACATAACTTCTGAGGGCATCAGTCCCCTAGAACTTAGAACTACTTAAACCTAACTAACCTAAGGACATCACACACATCCATGCCCGAGGCAGGATTCGAACCTGCGACCGTAGCGGTCGCGCGGTTCCAGACTGTAGCGCCTAGAACTGCTCGGCCACTTCGGCCGGCGGCAAACTTTTAATACAGCCACACAAAAAGAAGTCGCGTGTGTTCAGATCCGGAGAATATGACGGCCAATCGAGGCTCGTGCCAGTGGCCGGTGGGTACCCCAGACCCAGAATGCGGTCCCCAAAGTGATCTTCCAGGACATCAAACACTCTCCTGCTTCGATGGGGTCGAGCTTCGTCTTGCATGAATGACATCTTGTCGAAATCAGGGTCACTTTGAATACTGGGGATGAAATCATCTTCCAAAACCTTCACGTACTGTTCGGTAGCCACCGTGCTATCAAGAGATGTCGCTCCGATTATTCCGTGGCTGGATGTTGCACACCACTCAGTCATCCATTGAGGGTGAAGGGACTTCTCGAACGCGAAATGCGAATTCACAGTCCCCCAAATGCGCCAATTTTGCTGATTGACGAGCCCATTCAAATGAAAGTGCGCTTCGTCGGTAAACCAAACCATGCACGGGCATACTTGTTTCCTTCATGCCCTGTGACCAAACGTGCAGATTGAACGTGCTAACGTAAACCAGTCAGAAGTTAATATGATTTTCTTTTACCTAATTCAATAATTTTCACCCTGTAGCTACGTCAGACATTACACAAGGGAAAAACTGAATCACAAAGCAATAAATAGAAATGTCAATATATGATAGCAAAGCTATTCCTTAAACACCTATAGGGGCGTCGCCGAGAAAAACACTTTGGTATAAAGTATATGCAGTTCTCTTAGGTTGTTCCCAGATGATGCTGTAATTTACCGTCTAGTAAGGTCATCCAAAGACCAGTATAAGAGGCAACGGAAAAAGCATGCGAAGTTCAGAAGAACGCGAAATCCCGAAGATTGGCTAAAATTTACAGACGCGCGAAATCTGGCACGGACTATAATGCGAGATGCCTTTAATAGATTCCACAACGAAACATTGTCTCGAAATTTGGTAGAAAATCCGAAGAAATTCTGGTCGTATGTAAAGTACACAAGCGGCAAGACGCAGTCAATTCCTTCGCTGCGCAGTGCCGATGGTACTGTTACCGACGACTGTGCCGCTAAAACGGAGTTATTGAACGCAGTTTTCCGGAATGCCTCCACCAGGGAAGACGAATGGAATATTCCAGGATTTGAAACACGAACAGCTGCTAGCATGAGTTTCTTAGAAGTAGATACCTTAGGGGTTGCGAAGCAACTCAAATCGCTTGTTACGGGAAAGTCTTCAGGTCCAGATTGTATACCGATTAGGTTCCTTTCAGATTACGCTGATACAATAGCTCCCTACTTAGCAAACATATACAACCGCTCGCTCACCAATAGATCTGAACCTACAGATTGGAAAATTGCGCACGTCGCACCAGTGTTTAAGATGGGTAGAAAGAGTAATCCATCGAACTACAGACCTATATCATTGACGTCGGTTTCCACTAGGGTTTTGGAGCATATACTGTATTCAAACATTATGAATCACCTCGAAGGGAACGATCTATTGATACGTAATCAGCACGGTTTCAGAAAACATCGTTCTTGTGCAACGCAGCTAGCTCTTTATTCGCACAAAGTAATGGCAGCTGTCGACAGGGGATCTCAAGTTGATTCCGTATTTCTAGATTTCCGGAAAGCTTTTGATACCGTTCCTCACAAGCGACTTCTAATCAAGCTGCGGGCCTATGGGGTATCGTCTCAGTTGTGCGACTGGATTCGTGATTTCCTGTCAGGAAGCTCGCAGTTCGTAGTAATAGACGGCAAATCATCGAGTAAATCTGAAGTGATATCCGGTGTTCCCCAGGGAAGCGTCCTGGGACCTCTGCCGTTCCTGATCAACACTCCTGGAAATGGAAAAAAGAACACATTGACACCGGTGTGTCAGACCCACCATACTTGCTCCGGACACTGCGAGAGGGCTGTACAAGCAATGATCACACGCACGGCACAGCGGACACACCAGGAACCGCGGTGTTGGCCGTCGAATGGCGCTAGCTGCGCAGCATTTGTGCACCGCCGCCGTCAGTGTCAGCCAGTTTGCCGTGGCATACGGAGCTCCATCGCAGTCTTTAACACTGGTAGCATGCCGCGACAGCGTGGACGTGAACCGTATGTGCAGTTGACGGACTTTGAGCGAGGGCGTATAGTGGGCATGCGGGAGGCCGGGTGGACGTACCGCCGAATTGCTCAACACGTGGGGCGTGAGGTCTCCACAGTACATCGATGTTGTCGCCAATGGTCGGCGGAAGGTGCACGTGCCCGTCGACCTGGGACCGGACCGCAGCCATGCACGGATGCACGCCAAGACCGTAGGATCCTACGCAGTGCCGTAGGAGACCGCACCGCCACTTCCCAGCAAATTAGGGACACTGTTGCTCCTGGGGTATCGGCGAGGACCATTCGCAACCGTCTCCATGAAGCTGGGCTATGGTCCCGCACACCGTTAGGCCGTCTTCCGCTCACGCCCCAACATCATGCAGCCCGCCTCCAGTGGTGTCGCGACAGGCGTGAATGGTGGGACGAATGGAGACGTGTCGTCTTCAGCGATGAGAGTCGCTTCTGCCTTGGTGCCAATGATGGACGTATGCGTGTTTGGCGCCGTGCAGGTGAGCGCCACAATCAGGACTGCATACGACCGAGGCACACAGGGCCAACACCCGGCATCATGGTGTGGGGAGCGATCTCCTACACTGGCCGTACACCACTGGTGATCGTCGAGGGGACACTGAATAGTGCACGGTACATCCAAACCGTCATCGAACCCATCGTTCTACCATTCCTAGACCAGCAAGGGAACTTGCTGTTCCAACAGGACAATGCACGTCCGCATGTATCCCGTGCCACCCAACGTGCTCTAGAAGGTGTAGGTCAACTACCCTGGCCAGCAAGATCTCCGGATCTCCGTTCCACAGGACTACATCCAGCATCTCTACGATCGTCTCCATGGGAGAATAGCAGCCTGCATTGCTGCGAAAGGTGGATATACACTGTACTAGTGCCGACATTGTGCATGCTCTGTTGCCTGTGTCTATGTGCCTGTGGTTCTGTCAGTGTGATCATGTGATGTATCTGACGCCAGGAATGTGTCAATAAAGTTTCCCCTTCCTGGCACAATGAATTCATGGTGTTCTTATTTCAATTTCCAGGAGTGTATATAAATGACCTGGGTGACAATCTGAGCAGTTCTTAGGTTGTTCGCAGATGACGCTGTAATTTACCGTCTAGTAAGGTCATCCGAAGACCAGTATCAGTTGCAAAGCGATTTAGAAAAGATTGCTGTATGGTGTGGCAGGTGGCAGTTGACGCTAAATAACGAAAAGTGTGAGGTGATCCACATGAGTTCCAGAAGAAATCCGTTGGAATTCGATTAATCGATAAATAGGACAATTCTCAAGGCTGTCAATCAGCTAAGTACCTGGGCGTTAAAATCACGAACAACTTGAGTTGGAAAGACCACATAGATAAATAATATTGTGGGGAAGGCGAACGAAAGGTTGCGTTTCATTGGCAGGACACTTAAAAGATGCAACAAGTCCACTAAAAGGACAGCTTACACTACACTCGTTCGTCCTCTGTTAGAATATTGCTGCGCGGTCTGGGATCCTTACCAGATGGGATTGACGGGAGACATCGAAAGGGTGCAAAAAAGGGCAGCTCGTTTTGTATTATCACGTAATAGGGGAGAGAGTGTGGCAGATATGATACGCGAGTTGGGATGGAAGTCATTAAAGCAAAGTCGTTTTTCGTTGCGGCGAGATCTATTTCCGAAATTTCAGTCACCAACTTTCTCTTCCGAATACGAAAATATTTTGTTGAGCCCAACCTACATAGGTAGGAATTATCATCAAAATGAAATAAGACAAATCAGAGCTCGAACAGAAAGGTTTAGGTGTTCGTTTTTCAAGCGCGCTGTTCGGGAGTGGAATGGTAGGGAGATAGTATGATTGCGGTTCGATGAACCCTCTGCCAAGCACTTAAATGTGAATTGCAGAGTAATCATGCAGATGTAGATGTAGAACAGATAAAGAATAAGTTAAATATGCACTGCCAGTCATATACCATAGTCATATGAATCCAGTCAGTGTGATCAGGGGACGTTTACACGTGGAAAGATGGATGGCATCCTTCCCCCACCACTCCCTCTCTTTAGATCTGCTATTGAGATTGTTTTTACATTTTTCTTCTTGTTGTCACCATCCTCTATACAAATTTTTTCTGCTTCGTCTGTAAATTTTTTTAAGTTTTCCCTCATTCCCTTTTTTCTCGGTGTTCAAGCTATTATCAAAAGATAATATTTATGATATTACAGAAAAACTTGCCAAACTTTATTTGGAGCTGAAGCAACTAAATGGTTCAAATGGCTCTAAGCACTATGGGACTTATCATCTGTGGTCATCAGTCCCCTAGACTTGGAACTACTTAAACATAACTAACCTAAGGACATCACACGCAAACATGCCCGAGGCAGCATTCGAACCTGCGACCGTAGCAGCAGGGCGGTTCCGGACTGAAGCGCGTAGAACCGCTCGGTCAAGGCGGCCGGCAGGCATCTAAAATGCACGTACTGTTTACCCAGTTTCGTCGTAATTCACACTACGGTGCAAAACCTTTATTCAGTACATAACTGCTACTTTTGGCTACAGTAAATAAAATAGCCTTTTTAACTGCTTGTTATGAGCCTTAAACCATGGTCGTGGCGCGTCGGAAAGCATGCCTTCTCGATATTCGAAGGTAGCAGTTTTTCCGTTATATACAATGCACACGCTAAGTAGCCACCGGCGATTTATTCTTTTTTTTGTGGCGGTGTTCGTAGCGACAAACAATTCGCTGTAGAACGGCTTACGAAGTCACCGCCACACTTTTAATAGCGGGCCGACCGGTCCGCTGGAACAGTGAACAGAAAGATGAAAACCCAAACACTCTGATTAAATAAAAGTCGGTACTTATCTTTATTATAGAAGATACCGAAACACCGTAGTGAACTCCGTGTCTACAGAGATCTGTTTAGTTCGAGTCGGAGCGGCTAGGTCAGCGTCGGCTGACGACAAACAACAACTCTGCTGCGATGAACACACAACTGACTAGCAAGTACACCATTCGGTGGCGAGTATACAACTGAGCGGCGAATACAGAACTGTCCTAGCGCTCGCGACTCCAGCGCTTAAGAAGCCAGAAGCCAGCGGTGGCGCGCGCAGACTTGCGGCGATTTCCTGTCTCGCTGGCGCTGCTTATGCGGACGGCGTCCGGACTTTGATGCTGCCAACCTTTTGGCAGCGGGCTCGGGTGGCATAACTGGCTAGGATATAACACTTTTATTTGCTGCAAATAAAACATTTATATGTAAGGCACTCGCTCTCCTGTGAACTTCCACCAGAACTATAGACCTATATCTCTAACGTCTATCAGTTGTAGAATTTTGGAACACGTATTATGTTAGAGTATAATGACTTTTCTGGAGACAAGAAATCTACTCTGTAGGAATCAGTATGCGTTTCGAAAAAGACGGTCGTGTGAAACCCAGCTCGCGCTATTCATCCACGAGACTCGGAGGACCATAGACACGGGTACCCAGGTAGATGCCGTGTTTCTTGACTTCCGCAAGGCCTTTGATACATTTCCCCACAGTCGTTTAATGAATAAAGTAAGAGCATATGGGCTATCAGACACATTGTGTGATTGCATTGAAGAGTTCCTAGATAACAGAACGCAGCACGTCATTCTCAATAGAGAAAAGTCTTCCGAAGTAAGAGTGATTTCAGGTGTGGCGCAGGGGAGTGTCGTAGGACCGTTACTATTCACGATATACATAAATGACCTTGTGGATAACATCGGAAGTTAACTGAGGCTTTTTGCGGATGATGCTGTAGTACATTGAGAGGTTGTAACAATGGAAAATTGTATTGAAATGCAGGAGGATCTGCAACGAGTTGATGCATGGTGCAGGGAATGGCAATTGAATCTCAATGTAGACAAGTGTAATGTACTGCGAATACATAGAAATAAAAATCCTTTATCATTTACCTACAATTTAGCACGTCAGCAACTGGAAGCAGTTAAGTCCATAAATTATCTGGGAGAACGCATTAGGAGTGATTTAAAACGGAATGATCATATAAAGTCGATCGTCGATAAAGCAGATGCCAGACTGAGAGTCATTGGAAGAATCCTAAAGAAATGCAATCCGAAAACAAAGGAAGTAGGTTACAGTACAATTGTTCGTTCACTGCTTGAATACTGCTCACGAGTGTAGGATCCGTACCAGATAGGGTTGACAGAAGAGATAGAGAAGATTCAACGGAGAGCAGCGCGCTTCGTTACAGGATCATTTAGTAATCGCGAAAGCGTTACGGAGATGATAGATAAACTCCAGTGGAAGTCTCTGCAGGAGAGACGCTCAGTAGCTCGGTACGGGCTTTTGTTGAAGTTTCCAGAAGATACCTTCATCTTCACCGAGGAGTCAAGTAGTATATTGCTCCCTCCTACATATATCTCGCGAAGAGACCATGAGGATAAAATGAGAGAGATTAGAGCCCTCACAGAGGCATACCGACAATCTTTCTTCCACGAACAATACGAGACTGGAATAGAAGGGGGAACCGACAGAGGTACTCAATGTACCCTCCACCACACACCGTCAGGTGGCTTGCGGAGTATGGATGTAGATGTAGATGTAGATACCTTCGACAACGTAGCACTGAGCTGCGCTGGTTGCTACAGATCTCGCACCACAAGCTCATGTCCGCTCACGGAGCTAGAAAAAAGAGAACACATTTAAGTTCTATACTCTGCGATTCACGTAACTTAAATTTGGTTACGTAATCAATTTGGGGGTTATAACTCAAAATGTATTGTACTGTAAACGTTTCACTTATGTTTCGCTGATTAGTGCCTCATACCTGGCTCTAATCTTAAAAGGCATATTCACGTGAAAGAGATGTATGAGCAAGTGTCGTAAGTGAAAATAAGACGCCCTGGATGAATGACATTGTGAAAATGGTTGACTATGTCTGAAAATCCAAGGATGGGGCAAGCCGGTGATGGGAAGGGGCGAGGAAGAAAGCGGCGCTTGAAAATTCCACACCGGGCGACAAAAACACTGGGGCCCACCCTGTCACCAGCTTAACAACGCTTATGTCTACATTTGGAAAGCCATAGAGCACGGCGTGGAAAGTCTTTGATAGATTCGCAGTCGTATGTAGAAAGAAATATCTACGAGCAAGTCACACAATTCCTGTAAACTGCGGGTCATGAACTGTGCGTGCAAAGCTGTTCCTAGACAGTGTCCCAGCTGTGTTCTATCAGGCAAAGATCAGGCGAATTTTGTGACCAAGGCATCAACATACACTAATGACCATTAAAATTGCTACACCACGAAGATGACGTGCTACAGACGCGAAATTTAACCGACAGGAAGAAGATGCTGCAATATGCAAATGGTTAGCTTTCCAGAGCATTCATACAAGGTTGACGCCGGTGGCGATACCTACAACGTGCTGACATGAGGAAAGTTTCCAACCGATTTCTCATACACAAACAGCAGTTGACCGGCGTTGCCGTGAAACGTTCTTGTGATGTGTGATGCCTCGTGTAAGGAGGAGAAATGTGTACCATCACGTTTCCGACTTTGATAAAGGTCGGATTGTAGCCTATCGCGATTGCGGTTTATCGTATCGGGACATTGCTGCTCGCGTTGGTCGAGATCCAATGACTGTTAGCAGAATAGGTGGGTTCAGGAGGGTAATACGGAACGCCGTGCTGGATCTCAACGGCCTCGTATGCAAGAAACTCTATCTCTTAGACGAGAGCAATTAGCGAGGAACTGACACTATAGTTAACAGCCTGTTAAGTGAATATAGCAAAATCAGGTGGACACCTGCAGTCATTTCGAACTAACATTTGCGTCACAGCCTCATGCTAGCTCCCTTTAAACACCCCAGCTCTCCAGCTCTCTTCATGAATTGATCAGTGGGATCGATGGTGTTAACAGTAATAGCACTCATTTCCATGATTGCGACACTGTAGTGCTCCAGCATAGTCTATGAGCTAGCCGAAGATGTACTCGAGGTAAGGGCTTCACCTGATGAACATTGCGCTGCTCACTGCCTACCATCCACTGATGGAGAAACTGACTGTTTTCCGGCAACACCACATCGCAGAGTGCTGCCAGTATAGAACTTCAGTGTGGAAGCCAGCAACAAGGCCTCTTCAGGTCCACATTTCTGTTCAACACTCAGGCACCTTTGGATGCTGAAAGCTACAAGGGGTAAGGAGGAGATCAACCACTCGCACGACTACCGACACCAGTTATATTGGAATGAATCATCAAGGGTCAGTATAGAATTCAGCGTGGGGTCGAGGACACTCCAACAGCCGGCACAATTGCGACTGGGCAATGGCTGTGCCTGATCGCCGGCAAGGCACCACACCGCCAGCGTTGCTAATACCGTCTCCTAGGCGTGCTGAAGCTGAGCTGACTCTATGAAGGTCACTTAGAATCCAACATGCAGCTGAATGAGCAACAGCCAAGACTGGTGTGGAAGAACGACGACCTGCGAAAATTGTGAAGAAATACACTACTGGCCATTAAAATTGCTACACCAAGAAGAAATTCAGATGATAAACGGGTATTCATTGGACAAATATGTTATACTAGAACTGACATGTGATTACACTTTCACGCAAATTGGGAGCATAGATCCTGAGAAATCAGTACCCAGAACAGCCACCTCTGGCCGTAATAACGGCCTTGATACGCCTGGGCATTGAGTCAAACAGAGCTTGGATGGCGTGTACAGGTACAGCTGCCCATGCAGCTTCAGCACGATACCACAGTTCATCAAGAGTAGTTACTGGCGTATTGTGACGAGCCAGTTGCTCGGCCACCATTGACCAAACGTTTCCAGTTGGTGAGAGATCTGGAGAATGTGCTGGCCAGGGCAGCAGTCGAATATTTTCTGTATCCAGAAAGGCCCGTACAGGACCTGAAACATGTCGTCGTGCATTATCCTGCTGAAATGTACGTTTTCCTGGGGATCGAATGAAAGGTGGAGCCACGGGTCGTAACACATCTGAAATGTAACGTCCACTGTTCAAAGTGCCGTCAATGCGAACAAGAGGTGACCGAGACATGTAACCAATGGCACTCAGTACCATCACGCCGGGTGATACGCCAGTATGGCGATGACGAATACACGCTTCCAAAGTGAGTTCACCGCGATGTCACCAAACACGGATGCGACCATCATGATGCTGTAAACAGAACCTGGATTCATCCGAAAAAATGACGTTTTACCATTCGTGCACCAGGGTTCGTCGTTGACTACACCATAGCAGGCGCTCCTGTCTGTGATGCAGTCTCAAGGGTAACCGCAGCCATGGTCTCCGAGCTGATAGTCCATGCTGCTGCAAACGTCGTCGAACTGTTGGTGCATATGGTCGTTGTCTTACAAACGTTCCCATCTGTTGACTCAGGGATCGAGACATGGCTGCACGATCCGTTACAGCCATGCGGATAAGATGCCTGTCATCTCGACTACTAGTGATACGCGGCCGTTGAGATCCAGCACGGCGTTCCGTATTACCCTCCTGAACCCACCGATTCCACATTCCGCTAAAAGTCGTTGGATCTCGAACAGCGCGAGCAACAATGTCGCGATACGATAAACCGCAATCGCAATAGGCTACAATCCGACCTGTATCAAAGTCGGAAACATGATGTTACGCATTTCTCCTCCTTACACGATGCATCACAACAACGTTTCACCAGGCAATGCCGGTCAACTGTTGTTTGTGTATGAGAAATCGGTTGGAAACTTTTCTCATGTCAGCACGTTGTAGGTGTCGCCACCGCCGCCAACCTTGTGTGAATGCTCTGAAAAGCTATTCATTTGCATATCACACCATCTACTTCCTGTCGGTTAAAATTCGCGTCTGTAGCACGTCAT
This sequence comes from Schistocerca americana, assembly GCF_021461395.2. Lineage (NCBI taxonomy): Eukaryota > Metazoa > Arthropoda > Insecta > Orthoptera > Acrididae > Schistocerca > Schistocerca americana. The sequence continues at coordinate 155,826,264 of NC_060121.1, forward strand.
TTTCGTGGTGTAGCGATTTTAAGGACCAGTAGTGTATCTGAACTCTAACAATGTTTTTCTAGTGTCGAAGATGCTTCACAGGTTCCCAACAGCTGTCCAGATTTCACGTACAGATATCTTGACTCGGGCCTCTGGAAGTTGATACAAGGTTCACTCTCGATCATCTCTCGTCCGCTTCAAATTGACAGTGGCATTGGATCAGCAGGGGAACATTTAGGAGGTTGTGTGCTGTGGAGACCCTCGTGCATTGAACTACGTGCTGCGAAACACTCGTGCTTGCACCATCATTTGCACTATGTCGTCGGATCTTCAGCAAAGCGTCACCTAACGTGCTTAACAGAGCGAGCAAGTGTTTATCGTTGCTACACTTATTCCCCTTTCATCCCTTTTCTGCTTGTATACTTTCCTTAATCTTACTTGCAGACTCACGTGACTTCACCCAAGAGGGCTTCCCTGCAGTGAGCTACACGTGTTTTCTGTGATGACCCGAGAGCTATTTCCACGTAGGTTTCACTGAATGCTACCTTTTCTGGCCAGTCAAGAGTCTTGCTGGCATCTGACGTCACAGCTTCGAAGGTGTCTTGCTGGCATCTGATGTCACAGCCTGTAGCGTGTGAGTCTCGCAGAAAATACTGGTTATTCTGCAAGACAAAACAGAATGTCATATGCCTGTTGGTTGCTCTGCAACATTTTTCGAATGATTTTAAAGAAACTATGCTATTAAAAAATTCAATTGCGCCATACCTCCTAACCTCACTTGCCAGCTTCATGATGAACTGCCGCCTATCATTTCGTTAATGGGCATAGGGATTGTGATATTTCGAGATCAAGCAACCCACTGTATGAAATTCTAATAGTTTGCAATGAAAAATGGGGGTTGTATAAGTTTACATTTGATGCATTTTAGGTCAATTATAATTTGTACTAAAAGCGGCTAGCATACTGAATTTTTTTAACGTGGGAGGATATCTATTAGTATCTCCAGTTTGGAGAAGATGTGTTATATGTAGCACACCTTCTTCCATCTGTGTACACAAATAATAAGCGAGAGTGAATTATTCATAACATCCATCGTATCTCATAAACAGAGAAATCCAAACTACTTTCCAGAAAATGATAGCACGTAAATAGGAGAATATTTTGCCACATGGTTAACATGCGAAACTTCCTTACCTACTGTAATACATAAGCAACAACAATGAAATAATGTAATAGCTTGTGAAACGACACTTGTAGGTTTGCAACAACGTAAGCAAAGAAATCACATGTTTATATTTATACCCAGAGTGAGCTTTTTCATAAACTATTGTCCTATCTTGCCCTCAGTAGCTAGTTTAATTACACACTGTTTCAGGATCCTGTCAACTGCGTTAGAGTTCCAGTGAGGTGAATATATGCTAATTCTGCGGTGTTTTGTCAAATTGTAACATATCAAAGAGAGAAGTATAGATATTACTCAAAACTCGTCACTGACAGCACGTCTCTGAAGGCAAAAAAGGAGTAAGAAATCTGGGTAAAATAAATCGCCACTTCTGTGGCAATTTCGGCAGAACGCTACAACCAACCATGTTTTTAGTAATGAATTGCTGGAACTGAAACTTACCAGTGATCTGAGAAATATGAAAAAAAAAATTATGTTACATAGTGTACCATATTCTCATTCCCGTCTCTGGTAAAGAACAGAAAATTCCATGTCACTCTTCTTTTAATTCGTCGCAGATATTGATGATCTATTTTCACCGTGATATGTACTCGCCTGTATTCTGCAAGTCGTCAGGGAGATCACAGTTTCAGAGCTTCAATACAGATGTATTGTCTTAACGAGACCTTATTATTCTCTCTCTTCAATACGTTCATTGTTAAACCTGTAGGTTAAACGTAAAATTTTCATTTCTAACTCCATTCGTTCTGCATTGTTGTTATCAGTCTTTAAGAGGCTGGAAAATGTGGAGGGATTACTTTCGTTAATTCTCCCAATATCTTATACTGAAGTTGCGCCCTGTCTGTCCTATGTGAAATTTATTGTAATCCTGACATTCAGTTTTGTATACGCCTGGATTTGTGTATATTGGTAATTTTGTTTTTCTTGAATGAAGTTTTTGGCGGATGTGTGAATTATTGTTGTTAGTGATTGTGAGGTCGACGAAATTAATGATCTGTTCGTTGCCGGCCGAAGTGGCCGTGCGGTTAAAGGCGCTGCAGTCTGGAACCGCAGGACCGCTACGGTCGCAGGTTCGAATCCTGCCTCGGGCATGGATGTTTGTGATGTCCTTAGGTTAGTTAGGTTTAACTAGTTCTAAGTTCTAGGGGACTAATGACCTCAGCAGTTGAGTCCCATAGTGCTCAGAGCCATTTGAACCATTTTTTGATCTGTTCGTTTCTGTTTCCATCGTGAAGTGCATTTTAGGATGTAGGTTATGGTGCTTGATGGATATGTTGGATGTGAACTGCATCTCCTTCTATAAGTGCAGGAGTGTTATCGACATATCTAAAATAATAAATAATTTTCTTGCTTAGGGAATTTGTGGGTACAAATACCTATAACATATATAAGTACAATATCAAACAAATTAAACTTACTAATGAAGCGCACACGTATCCAAGTCGTAAACAAAACTAACAATATCTGCCGTAGACTTTACTCAAGAAAAACAAAATTGTCAATATACACAAACCCAGCCATATATAAATTCGTATATCAGGACTGCAATATATTTTACATAGGACAGAGAAAGCGCAACTTCAGTATAAGATATTGAGAGCACACGAGAATTAGCGAAAATAATCCAACCACGTTCTCCAACCGCTTAACGAATGATAATCACCACACGGAAAAAATTGAGTTAGTAATGAAAATTTTACAGGTGTTTTTTCTTATTCTCGTTCCAAAAAAGGAACATAGTACTATTCATTAAAAAAAGGTTGATTCTGTTTATGATTCGCTTGCAACTGCTCGTCACAATGAAAATAAATGTATATCTTTAACACATCAAAAGATACCGTAGATGAAGATCATGAAATCGCTATGAATGAACATAGGAAGACAAAGATTGTACAGTTTGTGCTGTGAATTGTTTTTATATTTCTCGGGCCACTGAATACTGAAATAAAATATTCTGGTAAGTTTCAGTCTCAGTCATTCATTATTGAATATACACTGCGCTGCAGAGTTCCGTCACAATTGCAACAGAAGTGGCGATTCACTTTCCACAGACTTCTTAAGGCTTCTTTTTTCATGAGAGCAGCATCATCAGTGACGAATTTTGAGTAACACCTACACTTTTCTTACGGAAATGTTGAAATTTGCTTCTTTTAGCAAAACACTGTTTACAAAGACTCAGCCCACTAACACTCTAATGCAGCTAAAACTGCGACAAAATCCTGGAACAATAAGTTATTAAACTAGCAACTGAGGGCAAGACAGGTCAATAGCTTATGAAAAAGGTCATTCTCTGCATAAAAGTAAACATATAATTTCCTCGCTTATGTTGTTGCAAAACTTACAGTAATTCCGATTTCATCAGCTATCGATGACCCTTAAACATTACGTTATTCCACTGAAGAACTCTATAGTTACTTGTATATAGCGGTGAATAAGGAAGTTTTGTATAACAACGATGTGGCATAACACTCTCGCCATATAGTTTTCACACATGAGCAGAAGTGGGTTTGCTTAATCATCCCATTTTCTCTTCTCTAGTTCAAAAAAATTCCTATGTTAGCTACTTCTTTTTCACGCAATGTATTAAGACTAAGGACCGGACTTTCGTGCAAATGCATATTTTTTTTCTATCGTTCAAGAAGTATGCTCTTTGCATAATATGTTCGAATTACTTCTTTTATCACGTTTTAGGCACGGTTTTATAGAGCGTATAAATGCATATTTTGCATGTTTATGAATAAAGATAAAATTTTCGAAAATCTTAATTGCGCCGGATATTTTCCGTTTTTTAATGAAAATATTTATTCTTAAAAAAATATGGAAACTTTAAATTTGTGTACCGATGACCTCAGCAGTTTGGTCCCATAGAACCTTGAATTACCTTAAATTGTGTGTTCACTTGTTCGGTTGTTGTGAAAGCTTATTTTTATTCATTTGTGTATGATTTTCCTTTCTTCCCAATTCACTACTATAGGTAACTCTTCGCGCTTGCTGACGTAGTACCTGGTCTTGGTTGCGGGATTTCCCCGGTCTCCCTGCAGAGTTTCACCAACTTGGGTATTAAGGGATTAGTCGGAACTGTGTCTTTTGGAGCTGCTTACCATATAACACCAAGCGACAGTTTTAACATTGTTATTTAATTTATATACGATTTTTTAATGTTACTGTTTCGTAATATTCATAAAGTTTAAATTACTAAAATTACTAAAATGACGAATGACTCAGTTTCGAAGCCTCCCTCAGTTACCTACTCGCAGTTGACTCCATGTTTCGTGTACAGAAAGTCAATTCATATTTCTGGTGAGCCGTGACTACTGGCTAGTGGCTTGGTGGTGTGTTTTAAGTTCTTTGCAATTAAGTACGATGCCAAAAGTGAAAACAAAGTGATCAGTCTAAACTGCCGCTAGAGGGCTCGGAATTGTTGCGTGTAAAGCTGCGATGTGTTACGTTGGTGCGTGAGAAACAGCGTGGTGTAATCTAGATTCAAATTCGAGGAGTTCATCCACTTACGGAGCGCCCTGTCTTTCAGCGTCACATTGCCTGGCAGCTCACGAACGCTGCGACATGTACAGCAATCCGACACCTTGGGTTCACTGTCATCGATCAGCCTCCATACAATCCCGGTTTGGCGCCATCCAAGTTTCATCGGTTTCCAAAACTTAAAGAACACCTTCGAGTACTTCGTTTTGATTATGATGAAGCGGTGCAAGCAAGGTGAAGTTGTGGCTCCGTCAACAAACATTATGCAGTGACAGTATCAACAAATTGGTCTCTCGTTGGGAGAAATGTGTTCATCACCAGGATGATTATGTTGTGAAACACCGGGTGATCAAAAAGTCAGTATAAATTTGAAAACTTAATAAACCACGGAATAATGTAGATAGAGAGGTAAAAATTGACACACATGTTTGAAATGGCATGGGGTTTTATTAGAACAAAAAAACAAACAAAGATCACAAAATGTCCGACATATGGCGCTGGACAGCAAAACGTCAGTGACTGCGCATGACAATCGTGTATAAAAGGAGCTGTAATGAGAGAAAGAATCGGATGCTCCAGCAGTCTCAGCATGTGGACGTTACCTGAAAAGGCGCTTTTAGTGAAGCTGTATTATCAGAATGGGGAATGTGCTAGTTCAGCGTTACGATCCTATCTCCATAGGAAGGGGATTCGAACGGGTAAAGGTCCGTTGACAAATGCAGCTGTGGCGAGAATGATTTCGGTGTTCGAAGCCACGGGTTGTTTAGACGATAGACGCTGCAGTGGCCGACCGAGCACAAAGCCTAATGCTGCTGAGACAGTTCAGGAAGAAATGGAGACTGCAGCGGGTTCCTCTATGCACGGGCAAGTAAGCGCTCGTGCAGTCGCACGTCGCACCGGCATTCCATACATTACTGTTTCGTTGGCACTTAGGCGTACCCTCCGATGCTATCCGTACAAAATCCATCGGCATCATGTACTGTTACCTGGCGATTTAGTGAAGCGGAGGGCATTGGCGGTGTGGGCGTTTCTAAAGATGGCGGAAGATGACGATTGGTTGAGTAACGTGTTGTGAACCGACGAAGCTCATTTCACGCTCCGAGGGTCTGTCAACGCCCACAACTGCATAATTTGGGCTACCGAAAATCCTAGAACTGTCGTGCAAACTCCATTGTACGACGAGAAAGTCACGGTATGGGTTGGATTTACCACATCTACCGTTATCGGGCCTTTTTTCTTCGAGGAAATGTGTGATTCTGGTTCTGTTCCTGTAAAGAACACCATCTTTGCTTTGTCTTACTTTGTTATGCTAATTATTGCTATTCTGATCAGATGAAGCGCCATCTGTCGGACATTTTTTAAACTTTTGTATTTTTTTGGTTCTAATAAAACCCCATGTCATTCCAAGCATGTATGTCAATTTGTACCTCTCTATCTACATTATTCCGTGGTTTATTAAGTTTTCAAATTTATACTGACTTTTTGATCACCCTGTATATATGTAGACAGTAACAATAAAGATGTAGAATGTTAACGAAGTATGTCTTATTTAAAGAGCTTTCAGAGTTTTCAGATACAAAATTCGTATATCATCTGCAGTGGCTGAAGATCTGAGAACAGATCCAACAACGAGCGACCAGTTGTCATGAAGAATTTCTGGACTGGAGCAAACGACTTGTGCTGCCTATGGGCATTTTGTCGAAAAATATGTACAATTCTCTCAAATTTCTTTACTGCACACTACTCCGCATATCACAGCCACATGATAGTGTATTCTTATCGTTGTATCTTCGGACATTCAGGATGGCAAATGTGTCGTTCTCAAGATGAAAAAAAAATTGCTGCTTCCTTTTCGTCAGCATGGGATTAGATGTGATGGTCGTTAAAAGTGTTACGACTTCTGCACCATTTGTTAGCAGCAGACACAGTGGCTGCGCCAAAGACTGAGACACCGTGGAGTTTTATAATTATTTATTGGTCTTTCTTTACAATTTCTCCCTCGTCGTCGCTGCCCAGCCCTGCGGATCCCTCCGCCTGGCTGCTGCTGTGTAGATTCTCCATCAATGCGCGCAACGCACCCCGCTGATCGCACTCGGGAGCCTCATGCCACCAGTGCTCCGCCGAAGCCAGGATGCCCTGTGGTTGAGATGAACTCGTCGCCGCTCGGCGCCCCAGTACAGGCACGCCCACGGAGCCGCGTCGCCGTGAGGTCAGCTGCCGACACCTGCTGCACCGGCGGCTGGGAACCCCTCAGTCGCGATGTCCGCGAGCTCCCGTCATGGACAGACCACGCGCCGTGGAGCCGGGTTGCCGTGAAGTCCGGGCATCAGTCCCTGGTGCTTCGGCCGGTCCTGCTGGAAGTTCTCGCTGTAGTTAGTCAGCCATGGTGCCGACCGAACTCGGGCCGACCCCCAGAGCTGAAGTTGGCATCTGGCGGCGAACAGATGACTCCTGCGAGCTGTAACAGACATTTGGACACGGACCACGTCCGTCCTCAGATCCGAACTGCTTCCTAATGGCTTCTGTCTGTTGCTGCCTACGCTCCACTATTTATATCCACCAGGAGGACGTTTTTTACCCTCAGTGGTAGCTTTTTGATATTACTTCCGCAGTATATTGCAGCGTAACTTAGCATGCTGGCCTCACTTCCTCTTACTCAGCACTCTCCAGGCTTCGCTCGGCGCTCGGTCTGTGTGCGTCAGTCTGTTGGTAGACTGCTGCTGTCGGCAAGGCTATCCATGCCTGCCTACTTCGCAACGCCTCGGTCGCCGGCGTGCCTCTGTTTTGCCAATTCTCCACTGCGTGAAGCAACGCTTACTACATGTGGCCGCAACAAAAGTCTCATGGCTTGATAAACCGCTTGTCATTCACCGCCGTTGGCACTCAGGTGATTTCGATACTGCTTTGGACACAACTTCTAAGGCAATCAGTTTCTCTGTAACAGATTTATCAACGATTTTCCCACCTGAAACTCTTATTCCATCATCCAGAAAACGGTTTCTCGTTAATTTAAATTAATGTGGAACATCTGCAAACACTCAGATTCGTTTATTCTCATTCAGTGGACTGGGGAAGCTGGAATTTGTCGCTGCCACATTAAGACCTTTCCAAACAGATCGAGTTTTTCTGCTGAGGTAGCACACTGCCGCAACCACATTGTAGCCAACACCATCAGTGCCGCAGTCAATAGAATGAAATTGATCAGCTGTTATCTGTGTATCAAAATTATTGTCAACTGAGTGCTTACAGTCTGAAAGCAAACGAACCTAATTACAAATCAGACGTCACACAGTGGTCCTACGACACAATCTTCAATAGAATCGCACGTACTATGGCGTGCTGAAAGGTAATGCCTCCGAATTTTTAATATGAAAACTCTTAAACCATTATAAACGAAACAAACGTTATTAAGATTCTACATCTTTATTCTTCATGCCTGCATATTTTCAGCCATATGCCGCTAGAGGGCTCCGAATTGTAGCGTGTAACACGGCGGTGTGTAACGTAACTATGCTGGTGCATGAGAACTACCTCGGTGCTTGAGACACGATTTCCGAATTCGAAGAGTTTTTCCACGCGTGGAGCACCCTCTCCTTCAACATGACAATGCCAGACCACGCACGAGGGCTGCCTCATCTGCAACAATCCGACACATTCCTCCTCTCATCCTCTGTACTTTCCCGTCCCGACTTGTCCTCTTCCGATTTCATCTGTTTCCAAAACTTAAAGAACACCATACAGGGTGTAACACCCCACCCATCACTTATCTGGTTTTGGCGTGTGTTTACCCCAGCTAAATCAACAGAGAGTGCAAAACTGCCGCAATATCGGATAACGCAAAGAAAGTAATAAAGCCCTGTGACTCTTGATTGAACTGCGGAGGCAGTGTTGACATTAATTGATTTAGAATTGATCCCTTTTAATTAAAAAGGGGTGCACATTGATGTTATATTCAGCAACTGAACACCAGATGCAAATGTTGAACATAAAATTAATTAAGAAAGTGACTTGGGATTTCAACTCTCCTAACAGGCAGTAGGAATAAATTGCGTTTGCGTGGAGTAAAGCGCGATACTCAAAAGTAATTCCTATCAACTGACCCAGGAGCAATGCGAAGTGCGAGAGGAATTCTACAGTACACGGCCCATGAAACCCTCGTGGAAACTTTGCCGACGTGATCCAACAAATTAATCAGTGGCTGGAGCGGGCGCAATATCACCGAATACAGCGTGGCGGAGCGGCGTCGTTGTGCAGACGTCGTCCGACCACGTGGTGCTGCAAGGCTGCACTCGTCTATTCACTCCTAGCTATCTTGCTCAGTACAGAGCTGAACGAAAACTTTCTATCTCCAAGCTCAATTGTTACGTTCGCTAAGTCCTAAACTGCAGAGATGCTCACTCTCTCTCTGGCAAGCTGAGTAAAGAACGCCACGTCCGCACTCTAGGCAAGCTGGGAACGGAAAAACTTCTACGGAGGCTTCTGCCAGTCCGCTCTCCGCCTCGGTTTCCCCTCCAGCAAAATCACTTACGCCAATTGCAGCGCAAGTCGCGTTAATTATGCGTCGCTTCCCAGTGCCGACCAACGCCTGCTCTTGGAAGTGAACAAATTCCCACAAAATTTCCCTTCCTCTCAACTTTTGCTATTTAGCTCCTCCCAGGCCACCCATCAAGGTTAGCATCTACATAAAACACCGATTTTCCCGAAATTCTGACTCCCAGGAGAGTATATCAAATTCCTTGGTCCTACGTTCCCATCGGAGGCCGGCGCATTTCATTCTGTCGCTCTTCACCTAATTTACTTCAGTCTCTGCGGACCGTGAATTCAGCGTGAAGTTGCTATCATCACGAAAACGCATATTTCGGCCGCTGTTGACCGCTCCACCGTAGCTTTGCACGGCTTCCTCGCATGTTTCACTGAAAACGGGACGACGGACGTTTATCAATAGGCGTACAAGTTCTCTGTCTGCTTCCCGGTACACCAGCATGGGGTCAACCACCCCCTCACTGTGACTCATCTTAAGGCAGCTGGAGGCTGCGCCCCGTTACCACCTCCTCAGAGTTTGAGCCGCCCTACGCTGCCTATTGTCGCTTCCCTTTGCCGCTCCCCAGCTGCACGCCGTCACCCGGTTGCGGTCAACTATGAATACTTCCCTGGGATAAACTAGCCTCCAGTAAATCAATGTGATCCCACAAAGTTTTCACGTCGCGTGAATTACTTTAAAACCATCACCCAACATTAATTATTCCAATACGTCCATACTATACCCTCTACAAGATGCATTGTGCCTTGTCATCCATTTTTGTTCAGCCCTACTGTTCGCTCAACGTAAGTTCGGTGATCTTTAATGACTTCATGTAAGGGGCACAGTTCTTGCCATCTTACAAGGATTTCACTTTGATAGTGATAAAGTGGTGCAAGCAGAGGCGTTCTTGTGGCTCTGTCAACGAAGTCAAACATCCCACGTGGCGGTATCAACAAACTGGTCTCTCGTTGGGTGAAATGTGTTCGTCGCCAGGGCAACTAGGTTGAGATATAAATATGTAGACATGATGAATGAATGTTCAAAAAAAGGCAATAGGAAAGCACGGGAAATTGCAGAGGAATAAGTCTACAAAACGCTGGGTGCAAAATTAATGGGAAAATTCTTAATTAAAGGTACAGACTGATGCAATATTCTCAGAAGTAGAATCACGCTTCAGAAAGCGACGTTCGTGTAATGATAATATATTTATAATAAGGCAAATTGTAAAAAAGCTAGAATTTGCCTTAGAAACGCCTTATCATTTATTTATTTTAGAAAGCTTTTGATGAGGTAATTGGAAAATACTGGAAACAAAATGTTTTCCTAAACATCTTGTTAACACAATAAAGACTCTACATGTAGAGACAAAAAAAAGTTATGAATTCAGGTTCTAAAATGTCAGATGAAATTTTAATAAATCAAGGCGTTAGACAAGGGTACAGTCTATCTCCAACTTTATTTAATTTATGTACCGGCGACATAGTTATGAAGTGAAAAGATGAAATACGCTTAGGAACTACAACAGGATCTAGCGTACCATTAAATATTCTATTATATGGTGATGACCGGATAATTCTACAGGAAATGAAAATAACTTGCAAAGAGCAGTTTATAGATTGTGGCAAAACACAGCATATTACAAATGGTTCAAATGGCTCTGAGCACTATGGGACTCAACTACTGTGGTCATAAGTCCCCTAGAACTTAGAACTACTTAAACCTAACTAACCTAAGGACAGCACACACATCCATGCCCGATGCAGGATTCGAACCTGCGACCGTAGCGGTCGTGCGGTTCCAGACTGTAGCGCCTTTAACCGCTCGGCACAGCATATTACAACTTAACTATATCTGCAAATAAGACAAAGATAATGGCTTTCAAAGGAAAGAAGCCAGTCAGATCGTGAGTCATGGGCGTACCCAGCGATAAGCAATCGGCTCTGCTATTCGCAGGCATGTTACGTCGCTAAGGAACAGCGTATTCACATGTAGGCAGTAAGGGATCATGACCGTGTGAAGTTTCTAACGAACAACATCGTTTCTCCTACCATATTTAAATGTAAAATGCTTTTCTGCTCCTAAACTATTAATTTTTTAGTTACAGCTGACGCTAACTGTAGATTAATAGCAGTTGACGTGCAGGTTATGACAAGCAGTAGATGGCGAGACATTTAGTGCAAGTGATTTATAAAATAATTTTTAGAACGTTCCACAAAACTGGCCATCACCGAAAAAACTACCGGGCATTTCAGTAAAAGCCGCATTAGGGCTGCCTGAAGCCCTTGCTCAATTGCATAATTTAATGAGTCCATTTTCTGGATCGTTACTAAGTGACGAAGAAAGATTATTTACAAAGAAATTATCGGCGGCTAGAGTGCTAGTGGAACGCACGTTCGGATTTTTGACGAGCAAGTTGCATATTCTCCCAAAGAAAAAAAACTCCTTTAGAACACGAAGACATTGTTATTCAGTGCATCTCCTTCTTTCGCAGCATATTAATCGATAAAGGTAGACCAAAAATCTCCCTTCAGTTGAGTTTTTACCAGGACATAATCGAAAACAGCGCTTCGAAGCATGCTTTCAGAAGCAAAGTGGAGCTTCAAGAAGGATGAGGGCGGAGGAGAGGTCTTCAAAACCTGTCAAATGTCATTATTGCAAATTTACCTCATGAATCGTTTATTGAATACTGTAACTACTGGGGCTATCATTTCTTTATTAAAATTATAAAATTTGTACGTAACTCAAATATGATAATATACCAAAGTTTATGCGTTACTTTTCTGTAGTATTTTGGTAGTTATTTATTTTAATTTTTTGTACTTATACAGTTCATTCCAATCTTGGCATACCAGACCTCTGTCGTGGCAGTGTTTGTTTTTCTGATCCCACAACACGGGATGTTGACGTACATATGGGACTTTCGATGTCCATCGAAAGAAATCGCATCTAACGATCGCACGAAACAAAACTCGGAGCTACCTTGCAGCACTGTTCTGATCGCTCTGCTCAGCCCGCATTCTAAACGGGCACCTCGCTATGCTACTGTTGAAACCAAGCTGCCCCCCCCCCCCCCACCCCACCCTCGCTCATTACACAATTTCAGCTTCCATTCCATTGTCATCGCTCGGTTCGGCTCAATATCGCATTGTATTTCATCGGGGGAGCAGTGTAAATTTAAACTAAGCTACCAATTTTTTTTATTGTTCCATCGAGTTATTGTAACCATCAAATGGACATGAGGAAATTTTTTAAAAAAGGTGAGTTTAGTTACATTACCTACTTCTTTGCTCGCGTTTTTTAAGAGGCAGGATGTTTAACTAAATTTTATTTTTTCTGTGGATATTATTTTATTATACTGTAATCTGTGAAGCAATAATAGTAGTTATTAGTATCCGATGTTCTCTGTACAAACTGCGATATGGTGCATAAACAAATTCATCCTATTTATGCTGGAACAGCTCTACTGAGATGTTCAACGAATAATGTGTAATGAAATGTGACTCGAAATATCTTGAGAGTGTTACAACAGCAAATTACTTTCGTTCCAGACATAAATTGATTGTTGCTTGAATTACAATTCCGTCTGCTTCGTGTTGCATTTACTAAAAGTCATAGGAGTGTAAATGATGTGAATATATTAACAAGTTCACAAATAACAATAATATCTCATGGCTCACGGCCAGGTGAAAGTAACTGAGAAATTTGCGGCAAGTCCTAGAAGATTATTACTGAATTAAAAAGTTGTATTTTTAAACAAGTGCATTCTTATATTTAAAATGTTTATTGAAAGCAGTTTTTCACTGGTTTACTGTTTTATTTAATAATAAGTGCTGTATGTTGTCTCGAGTCCTTGTTTGCTGAGACTAGTATGACCTGCCCCCCCCCCCCCCCCTCCCACCCAGTTCAGATCCTGGGTACGCCCTTGTCGGGAGTGAGAAAATTTTAGAGCAAGTATTCCACTTCAGTTACCTAGTCTGTGATACTGGTTTTAACTATGACAAATACACTGAGAAGAATATTAATAAATATCAAGCTATCTGCGGAACAATTAGAAGAACTTTTGGAAACAAAACAAGAAAAGAAACACAAGCGAAATTCTGTAAGTTAAGGCTGTACCTATTCTTGCATATGGTTCCGAATCATGGACAGTAACAAAAAATGAAAATCACGTATACAAGCAACAGAGATGAACTCCATGAGATATGTAAGAGGCTGTAATAAAATTGATAAACATCAGATTTAAATATCATTTCAGTTAATAACAAGGTAGAAGAGAATAGAATGAAATGGAAGGATCATGTTGACAGAATGACAGAAAACAGATAGCCAAAAAACATAATGAATTATCGGCTGACAAGAAAGAGAGAATCAGGCAGATCTCGTAAGAGATGGATGGATGGATGATAAATACTGGAACAGGTGATTACAACGCCTAATCCTTGGAAGCAGATGATGGTGGTGATGAAGGATAAAGATACAGAATGTCAATAAAGTTTAAAAGCTCTAAGAGTTTTCACATAAAAAATTCGGAGGAATTACTTTTCAACACTCCCCTATAATATTGTTGTCTACAGTCATTTCGACGAATGAGAGCTCACATACACATTCAGCTTTTGCCAGTACAGATGTCTGGACTTTCATTTGCTGTAAACTACGTGTAAGCACACCAGAAAAGCATCTCAAGGAGTGTGATGCCCATCCCGTGTTCATTTACGCATCTCGTTTCGTGTAATAAAGACAAACTGTGCTTTTCTTCAATAAACAAATGAATTAGGTAACTTTCTACTCAGTCCAGTTCTTCTTCTGTCCTTCAATCCACACAAAATCCTACTCAGTCCAATTCTTCTTCTGTCCTTCACTCCATACAAAATCTGTTCGTCTACATTTACGAATATTTTGGCTGCCTCTGTGGTCTAGCGGTTAGCGCCTCTGACTTGTATGGTGGAGATCCTGCGTTCGATAGCTGGTGCCCACTTCAGGTCATCGTGTGATGGAACAGTCTGGAACGAGATCCACTGAGCATCGTGTGGCCAAATGAGAAGCTACTTCATCAAACATGCAACAAAATTGACATGAAAGACTTGCACCAGACTCGTAAGATAGTCTTACTTCTATTTCATTCTAAATTTCGTTTCATATAGTCCCACTAAATAATTTCTTCGACTTTGCAACCTCTCTCTCTCTGCCTCCTTCTCTCTCTCTCTCTCTCTCTCTCTCTCTCTCTCTCTCTCTGCTTCGGAACTTAGAATGTTGTAAAATAATTAATTTCACCCACGATAGAGATCTGAGAACACAAAGATCATTTACAGGCAAAAAAGGTCACAAGACAATGAAGATACTTTCATATTTACCTCTCATTTATTTTATACCTTTTTTTCTTCATACCAGCTCACTGATATGCGACTTTGAATGTTAATTTCCGCAATATCGTTTTTATGTTATAATTACACATGACTCCCTGTATATAGACTTGTATGTAATGGTGGATTGAAGGTTCTGTACATCAGATTAGGGCTAATGGAGGACAGGAAAAAGGATGCATTTGATCTACTTCAGTGGCATACTATAACTGCACTGGTTTTTCATCGTTTCCTTCTTTGGAAGTGGGGAAAAAAGGAAGGAATGCAAAGGTGGTTTATCGCCATCATCTGTGACCTACGTAATCTTAGGCCGAAATTACTAGTAGTTATTGCAAAACTGCCGGTATACCGTAATTCCTAGGTACTGGGTGGTTACAATAAAAGTGCATGTACCAACGGAGGTCCAGTATGGGCTCTAATTATCGTATAGCTGCGTAACTTGTTGGATACGGTCGTGCGTTAATACGCGACCGATTACGTTGGAAAAAAATTAATTCCAGTTTTGGCCACCAGGTGCAAATCTTGCGGTATACGCTGTCCATACGACGCTATAAAATCCATGCTGCTGCCATTTCACAAGCCATAGAGTAAGTGAACAGTGCAGCTATCGAAAAGAGAGACTGTGCGCAGTTTAGTGAAACTGTTTTATGTGAACGGCAGAAGTTGCAAAAAAAAATGGTTCAAATGGCTCTGAGCACTATGGGACTTAACATCTGTGGTCATCAGTCCCCTAGAACTTAGAACTACTTAAACCTAACTAACCTAAGGACATCACACACGTCCATGCCCGAGGCAGGATTCGAACCTGTGACCGTAGCGGTCACGCGGTTCCAGACTGAAGCGCCTAGAACCGCTCAACCACAGCGGCCGGCGCAGAAGTTACAGTGCTGCGTTGAGAGAGTACCGCCGACTTGAACAGATGAGTAGAGGCCCGATGTCATTAAATGGTTTAAAGAATATGATAACGAAATTTGAAAAAACGGGTAAGCTTGGTGTGGCAACTGGAAGCGGGAGGGGTGTCTTATCGTGCTGAAAGTTACTGACGAGGTTGCCGTTGCTGTAACTGATCGTGCAGCTGGTGCCCCAGGCACTGCTAGTTCTCGTGCAGTTACACGAGAATTGTCCATCCCATGGTCAATAGTGCGGAAGGTTTCGCGTTCTGTTTTACACTGGTACTCGCACAAGATCCAGACGGTGCAGCAACTGAACATCATGATCTGCAGCAACGCTTCGGTTTCTGGCACGGATCGAAGTTGATCGCATGTGGCTGGGCACCATTCTATCTACATCTACATCTACATTTATACTCCGCGAGCCACCCAACGGTGTGTGGCGGAGGACACTTTACGTGCCACTGTCATTACGTCCCTTTCCTGTTCCAGTCGCGTATGGTTCACGGGAAGAACGACTGCCGGAAAGCCTCCGTGCGTGCTCGAATCTCTCTAATTTTACATTCGTGATCTCCTCAGGAGGTATAAGTAGGGGGAAGCAATATATTCGATACCTCATCCAGAAACGCACCCTCTAGAAACCTGGACAGCAAGCTACACCGCGATGCAGAGCGCCTCTCTTGCAGAGTCTGCCACTTGAGTGTGTTAAACATCTCCGTAACGCTATCACGGTTACCAAATAACCCTGTGACGAAACGCGCCGCTCTTCTTTGGATCTTCTCTATCTCCTCCGTCAACCCGACTGGTACGGATCCCACACTGATGAGCAATACTCAAGTATAGGTCGAACGAGTGTTTTGTAAACCACCTCCTTTGTTCATGGACTACATTTTCTAAGGACTCTCCCAATGAATCTCAACGTGGCACCCGCCTTACCAACAATTAATTTTATATGATCATTCTACTTCAAATCGTTCCGTACGCATACTCCCAGATATCTTACAGAAGTAACTGCTACCAGTGTTTGTTCCGCTATCATATAATCATACAATAAAGGATCCTTCTTTCTGTGTATTCGCAATACATTACAGTTGTCTATGGCAAGGGTCAGCTGCCACTCCCTGCACCAAGTGCCTATCCGCTGCAGAACTTCCTGCATTTCGCTGCAATTTTCTAATACTGCAACTTCTCTGTATACTACAGCATCATCCGCGAAAAGCCGCTTGGAACTTCTGGCACTGTCTACTAGGTCATTTATATACACTCCTGGAAATTGAAATAAGAACACCGTGAATTCATTGTCCCAGGAAGGGGAAACTTTATTGACACATTCCTGGGGTCAGATACATCACATGATCACACTGACAGAACCACAGGCACATAGACACAGGCAACAGAGCATGCACAATGTCGGCACTAGTACAGTGTATATCCACCTTTCGCAGCAATGCAGGCTGCTATTCTCCCATGGAGACGATCGTAGAGATGCTGGATGTAGTCCTGTGGAACGGCTTGCCATGCCATTTCCACCTGGCGCCTCAGTTGGACCAGCGTTCGTGCTGGACGTGCAGACCGCGTGAGACGACGCTTCATCCAGTCCCAAACATGCTCAATGGGGGACAGATCCGGAGATCTTGCTGGCCAGGGTAGTTGACTTACACCTTCTAGAGCACGTTGGGTGGCACGGGATACATGCGGACGTGCATTGTCCTGTTGGAACAGCAAGTTCCCTTGCCGGTCTAGGAATGGTAGAACGATGGGTTCGATGACGGTTTGGATGTACCGAGCACTGTTCAGTGTCCCCTCGACGATCACCAGTGGTGTACGGCCAGTGTAGGAGATCGCTCCCCACACCATGATGCCAGGTGTTGGCCCTGTGTGCCTCGGTCGTATGCAGTCCTGATTGTGGCGCTCACCTGCACGGCGCCAAACACGCATACGACCATCATTGGCACCAAAGCAGAAGCGACTCTCATCGCTGAAGACGACACGTCTCCATTCGTCCCTCCATTCACGCCTGTCGCGACACCACTGGAGGCGGGCTGCACGATGTTGGGGCGTGAGCGGAAGACGGCCTAACGGTGTGCGGGACCGTAGCCCAGCTTCATGGAGACGGTTGAGAATGGTCCTCGCCGATACCCCAGGAGCAACAGTGTCCCTAATTTGCTGGGAAGTGGCGGTGCGGTCCCCTACGGCACTGCGTAGGATCCTACGGTCTTGGCGTGCATCCGTGCGTCGCTGCGGTCCGGTCCCAGGTCGACGGGCACGTGCACCTTCCGCCAACCACTGGCGACAACATCGATGTACTGTGGAGACCTCACGCCCCACGTGTTGAGCAATTCGGCGGTACGTCCACCCGGCCTCCCGCATGCCCAGTATACGCCCTCGCTCAAAGTCCGTCAACTGCACATACGGTTCACGTCCACGCTGTCGAGGCATGCTACCAGTGTTAAAGACTGCGATGGAGCTCCGTATGCCACGGCAAACTGGCTGACACTGACGGCGGCGGTGCACAAATGCTGCGCAGCTAGCGCCATTCGACGGCCAACACCGCGGTTCCTGGTGTGTCCGCTGTGCCGTGCGTGTGATCATTGCTTGTACAGCCCTCTCGCAGTGTCCGGAGCAAGTATGGTGGGTCTGACACACCGGTGTCAATGTGTTCTTTTTTCCATTTCCAGGAGTGTATATTGTGAAGAGCAATGGTCCCATAACAGTCCCCTGTGGCACGCCAGAGGTTACTTTAACGTCTGTAGACGTCTCTCCATTGACAACAACATGCTGTGTTCTGTTTGCTAAAAATCCAGCCACACAGCTGGTCTGATATTCCGTAGGCTCTTACTTTGTTTGTCAGGCG
The DNA here is from genome assembly GCF_021461395.2 of Schistocerca americana. NCBI lineage: Eukaryota > Metazoa > Arthropoda > Insecta > Orthoptera > Acrididae > Schistocerca > Schistocerca americana. The sequence goes on from NC_060121.1 coordinate 155,844,532, forward strand.
ATAGTGCGGAACTGTATCTAACGCCTTTCGGAAGTCAAGGAAAATGGCATCTACCTGGGAGCCTGTATCTAATATTTTCTGGGTCTCATGAACAAATAAAGCGAGTTGGGTCTCATCGAGCGATGAGGCACGTTTTACGTTACAGGGTGCAATGAGTACACGGAACTGCCGAATTTGGGGTACTTTTAAACCGTGTGTTGCGCACGAAGAGCCAGTTCACTTTCTGTGTGTGACTGTGTGGTGTGGATTCACAAGCAGCTTCATTCTCGTTCCGTTCTTCTTTGAAGATAATACACCCAGAGGGCCTGTCAGCTGCACCGTGGGGGTCTGCAAGTTGTCGAGTCCTCCTTTTTCAGCATGTGATTCCTGCTTGCAAGAGCGCAAGAGTGTGGCAACCACTGCTTTCATGCAAGATGGGGCAACACCTCAAGCCGCTCAGCCACTGAAGGATCTGCTTAATGCAACCTTCCACGAAGGTGTTACCTCCAGAGGTTTTCCAGATGCCTGGCGTGCAACATCACCTGATCTGAATCCATGTGAGTTTTGGCTCTGGGGATATCTAAAAGGATGCGCTTACTAGGGACACGTTCGGTCTCTATCTGATCTGAAGGCAAATGTTCTGTTACTCAGATTCCACCGGAACTGCTGCGAGCAACTGTTGATCACGTCATCTTACGGATGTAGCACCCCGTCGACGTCTCCGCTACTTATACTGAACAAATGGTGCAAACGGTGGTCTACAATAAAATCGACGTGATGCCTTTCTCATTTCTTTGCCCTTTTCTGTAGACGTCCCTTTCCTAATCCATTACGTACGGAAACATATCTATCCGTCTTTCTTGCATTCACAGCACCATTTTTGCATCTGGTGGCCAAAACTGGAACTAATTTTTTCCAGCGTTAATCGGTTCTGCATTAACGCAGTACAATATCTAACAATTTTCGCTGCCATACGATAATTGCAGCTCACACAGGACGTCTGTGAGTAGTGCACTTTAATTATAACAACCTCGTGTGAAGAGTGCGGAAAATAAAGAAATATTATGCCTATATTGGGCGCCACATGACATTTATTTATGTAACCAGTATTTTAAGAAACAATTAGCAGTCTGACGACGACATCACTAGTCTCCTTCGGTGACGTGTTTATATTGGGCGAATACTGATAGTGGAGGCTGAATCCGACAGCTAAACTCGCATTTCCAGAATCGATACTGGGTTGTTTACACGGCCAACACGAAGCAGTATTTGGAAATCGGTTTACTGAACGCAGTATTTGGAAGGCCGTGTAAACGTAGGGCGAGATTAGCTTGGACGAAGTCAATGGACGCCCGAAGCGAGGAAAACGAAACGCGATACTCCGACGTGAGACTAGGAGTATGGCGAAAACCACACGAGGCGATGCATTCACAACCAACGGGCTCCCCTCTCGACAGGCGGTGAACGTATTCTCACCGTACGTCCTTAATTATTTATTGGTTGTATTCCAGTCTCTGTCTTCCCCTATAGTTATTACCCTCTGCGGCTTCCTCCAGTACCACAGACGTCATTCATGACCTGTGCATTCGGTTCCTTCTTGTCAGTGTTTCCCCTACGTTATTTTCCTCACCGATTCTGCAGAGAACCTCTTCATTCCTCATCTTCTCTGTCCAACAAATTTTTAACGTCTCAAATGTTTCGATTCTCTTCTCTTGAGGTATTCCCACAGTCCATAGCTCGTTACCGTACGACATCTGTACATTTCGTAATTTCGCGCCAATCGTGCGTTGGAGCAAAACGCGGTTTGTGTTTAATGTGTAACTGCCGGAAGTTTCATTGTTGTACGTCTGTTGGTTATTGTTCAGCGCTGTATAGAGCAGAATGTTGTGACGCAGAGTTTGCGATCATCGAGATGGTAGAATCGGAAGAGCAACGCGCCTGCATTAAGTTTTGCGTGAAACTCGAGGATACCGTTACAGAGACACATCAAATGGTGCAGGAACCCTACGGAGATGAGTGCTTAACCCGTACTCGGTGTTACGATTCCTTCACACGATTTAAAAATGGCCGGACGGAAGTGAAAGATGGCCCTCATGTCACGGAAGTCAACGAAACTGTGCATGCCAATCGAAGGCTGACTGTCTGCGATATTCCAGAAGAATGTAACACTTCAATTGGAACATGTCGTGAAATCCTGACACAGCATCTTGGAATGCATCGTAGGGATCAAATGGTGGGTAGAGCCACGGGTCGTAACACATCTGAAATGTAACGTCCACTATTCAAAGTACCGTCAATGCGAACAAGAGGTGACCGAGACGTGTAACCAATAGCACCCCACACCATCACGCCGGGTGATACGCCAGTATGGCGATGACGAATACACACTTCCAATGTGTGTTCACCGCGATGTCGCCAAACGCGGATGCGACCATCACGATGCTGTAAACACAACCTGGATTCATCCGAAAAAATGACGTTTTGCCATTCGTGCACCTAGGTTCGTCGTTGAGTACACCATCGCAGGCGATCCTGTCTGCGATGCAGCGTCAAGGGCAACCGCAGTTTCGGTCTCTGAGGTGATAGTCCATGCTGCTGCAAACGTCATCGAACTGTTCGTTCAGGTGATTGTTGTCTTGCAAACGTCCCCGTCTGTTGACTCAGGTATCGAAACGTGGCTGCACTATTCGTTACAGCCATGCGGATAAGATGCCTGTCATCTCGATTGCTAGTGATGCGAGGCCGTTGGGATCCAGCACGGCGTTCCGTATTACCCTCCTGAACCCACCGATTCCATATTCTGCTAGCAGTCATTGGATCTCGACCAACGCGAGCAGCAATGTCGCGATACGATAAACCGCAATCGCGATAGGCTATAATCCGACCTTTATCAAAGTCGGAAAGGTAATGGTACACATTTCTCCTCCTCACACGAGGCATCACAACAACGTTTCACCAGGCAACGCCGGTCAACTGCTATTTGTGTATGAGAAATCGGTTGGAAACTTTTCTCATGTCAGCACGTTGTAGGTGTCGCCACCGGCGCCAACCTTGTGTGAATGCTCTGAAAAGCTAATCATTTGCATATCACAGCATCTTCTTCCTGTCGGTTAAATTTCGCGTCTGTAGCATGTCATCTTCGTGCTGCAGTAATTTTAATGGTCAGTAGTGCACATTTGTGAAACATGAGTGTGAACGCCACACACGTAATACACTGAGGTGACAAAAGTCATGGGATAACGATGTGCACATACACAGATGGCGGTGGTATCAAGTACAGACTGTATATAAGGGCAGAGCATTGACAGAGCTGTTATTGTACTCAAGTGATTATGATCGCACGACAGGAATTGATAGTCTTTGAAAGCGGAATGGTAGTTGGAGCTAAACGCATGGGACTTCCCAAATCGTTAATGAATTCAGTATTCCGACATCCACAGCGTCAAGACGGTGCCGAGAAAACCAAATTTCATGCATTACTTCACTACGGACAACGCAATGGCCAACTGCCTTCACTTAACGACCGGGAGCAGCGTCGTTTGCATAGAGTTGTCAGTACTAACAGACAAGCAACGGTGCGTGAAATAACTGCAGAAATCAAGGTGGAACGTACGACGAACGGCGAAATTTGGTGTTTCATGGACTACGGCAGTAGACGACCGAAGTGAGTACCTTTGCTAACAGCACGACATCGCCTGCAGAGGCTCTCTTGGACTCGCGACCATAGCGGTTGGACCCTAGACGACTGGAAAGTCGTGGCCTGGTCAGATGAGTCCCGGTTTCAGTTGGTACGAGATAATGGTAAGGTTCAAGAGTGGCAAGTTGTCAACTAGGCACTGCGCAAGCTGGTGGTGGCTGCACAATGGTGTGGGCTGTGTTTACGTGGAATGGGCTGGGGTCTTTGGTCGAACTTAACAGATGATTGATTGCAAATAGTTATGATCGACTACTCCGAGACCATTTGCTACCATTCGTGGACTTCCTGATCCAAACAAGGACAGAATTTTTGTGGATCAGAACGCGCCATGTAATCGAATATTCATGGGACACAATCGAGAGGTCAGTTCGTGCACAGGCAGCACTTCTAAAATTATGGATGGCTATAGACGCAGCATGGCTTAATACTTCTGCAGGGGACTTGCAACGGCTTCTTCAGTCCATGCCACGTCGAGTTCCTGCACTACGTCGGGCAGAAGGTGGTCCGACACGACTGCAGTAAAGCGCATTTAACTCAAATTAGTTATGCAGAGATTAAGACGTTCGCACGGGATACACTAGTGTGGAAAGTTGCGTCAAACCTGATGACTACATCTACATCAACAGTCCGCAAGCCACCTTACGGTGTGTGGCGGAGGGTAATTTCCGTACCATTGCCACTTCCCCCTTCTCCTGTTCCAGTCACAAATTGTTTGCAGAAAGAATAATTGGTGGTAAGCCTCCAGGTAGTCTCGAAATTTTCTAACTTCGTCTTCACGGCCTTTTCGCGATGTATACGTAGGAGGAAGCTATGGTTGACTCTTGTAGGAATGTACGCTATCGGGGCTTTAACAGTAAACTACAGCGTGATGTAGAATGCCTCTCTTGCAGCGTTTGCCACTTGAGCTGTCTGAGCATCTCCATCACCATTTTATGCTTACTGAATGGACCTGCAACGAGATGTGTTGTCCTTCTTTGGAACTTTTCTATTTCCTCGACCTGTCATGTCTGGTACGGACTCCATATTGACAAGCAGTACTCAAGTATTGGTGGAACGAGGGTTTTGTACGCTACCTCGTTTGTTGATGGGCTACACTGCCTGATGATTCTTCTAATGAATCTCAGTCCTGTAGCTGTCTTACCCGCGTTTAGTTTGCTGTGGTGGTTCCATATTAAATCGCTCTGTACAGTGTAACTTACCTACAACAAATAAAGCCTATGTTCTCCTGTGAAGCCGGTCGCTGTGGCCGAGCGGTTCTAGGCGCTTCACTCCGGAACCCTGCTGCTGCTACGGTCGGAGGTTCGAATCCTGCCTCGGGCATGGATGTGTGTGATGTCCTTAGGTTAGTTAGGTTTAAGTAGTTCTAAGTCTAGGGGTCTGATGACCTCAGATGTTACGTCCCATAGTGCGCAGCGCCATTTTTCTCCTGTCAAAATGGACTCGATAAGCAACCTGAGCTATCAGTAATCGGAGTCTAACGTGCATAACACTGTCTGCGTGTTGCATAAGTGTCAGTTTCACTAAGCACTCAACACATCGTCACATGAAAAACTTAAAACTAATATTTGGATAAGCTATATTACTGCGTATATGAATAAGAACTTACAAGTGATACAGAATTGGGTTTGTGCAACGGAATTTACTGGATTAGAGTAGATGACATGTTGTGGTATGTCAGTGTTTCGGTTTTGGCTCACCTCTTTAGATGACTGCCTTTTTCCAAGTGGTCTACAGCAATTCGTAGCAACATGCAGCAGCAGCGGCTAAAGCTTATTGTTACTAAGTATGAATTTAATAAAAACATGTTTGCTTGGGTCCTCTTAACTATTAGATAACTTGTAAGAAGGGATTTCATAAATTAATTCTATTTAAAAACTTCAGAAATCATCATAACCAATAATAGTTTGACAAGTATTAATAATTGCGAAACGCCTGACAATGACTTTACAAGTATCAATAATGGCTGAGTGCCAGAGTAACAAATTATTTATTTCAAACTTTCATTAACACTTAATAACCACAGTATATTTATGAATTAGATGTGGATAATAATTATTATTATTTGGAGGGTAAGGAGGCTTCTTTAGCTGGCAAACAAAACATGGGATTATTGCAAACTAGGACTCACAATCACGAGCCTAACCCTGCAACTGCGCTTTACGCTATGCTTGCGAATTTTACCTTGATTTCCATTTTCAAGCGTAGTTAAGCCACCTAAATCTCTCCTGGCCATATAAATGAAATCAGGCCTTGAATGTGGTAAGATCTGCCATCACCGGCGTGAGGGCAGCGTGACACGTCTTGTCTCCAAGCTCTCGATCAACACTACTGAAATTTTACTCTCGCAGACCGACCTTGTGTCACAACAATGCTTGGAACCGTGCTACCATGTTTCCCCCTCAGATTGTTGCTATCGATATCTGAGTGCTTATTTATTTCCATGGAGAATAGCAGAATCTTACACAATGCAAAGAATAGTCTTAAATTGGCTATATTGTTTTCGATACTCAATGTAATATTTAATCAATGTGAGGGAGAGTTCTGACACACTCCTTACAACGGATACTCGTAGGTATATTACGGAAGTAACTGCTTCCAGCGATTGTTCTACAATTGCGTAATCACACAGTATCGCGTCTTTGTGTCTGTGTGTACGCAATATGCTACATTTGTCTATGCTGAGCGTTATTTGCCACTATCTGCACCAAACGTCGACTCTCTGCAGATCTCGCTGCATTTCGCTACAATTTTCTAACATTGCGACTTCTCTATATACAACAGCATCACCCTCGAAAAGCCTCATGGAACTTCCGACGTTGTATACTAGGTCATTTATACTTATTATCAAAAGTAGTTGTACTACAACACGTTCGAAGTTAACTTCAACGTCTAAAGGCTTCTCTCCACTGAGAACGACATGCTGTGTTCTGTTTGCTATAAACAATTCAGTCAAATCACACAGCTGGTCTGGTATTCCGAAGGCTCGTATTTTGTTCATTAGGTGGCAGTGCGCAACTGTATCGAACACCTTCTTGAAATCAAGGAACACGTCGTCTGCCTACACACCTGTATCTACTACTTTCTGAGTCTCGTGGGCGAGCAGGGAGAGCTGAGTTTCACACGATCGCTGTTTCCGAACCCATGTTGATTATTACAGAGGAGATTTTCTCCAGTAATGTCGTAGTACTGGAAGTATGAATTAAAAAACGTCTTTAGTCACAACTTATCGTGTTTTATTAAGTACACGATGCATTTCGGACCCTGTTGGTCCATCATTAGGTGCAATTTGTCTTGACACATGCTTTATTTTTTCCCTTCAATGAGCTGAAATGCATATCCTGTCATGAAAAGGTCATAACGTAACGTCAAGTCAGGTTATGAATTTCGTAAGTCAAACGCGGAAAATATGTGCGAAATAGCGGAAAACATGAACTATGTAAACTTACCACATAACCGAAGAAAAGCGTTTTTAGCGTTTTAGCACCAGCATACATTCTTTTTTCCATCGCTTTCGTACGTATCATTTCGTTCATGAGCCACATTTGCATACACATGTTTGTAAACACTTCACAGATTTTTTTGTACATAGTGTGATCAAAGATGAGTTTATTCGTAGTGCTAAAGATATAATTCTTATACAACTGACACATGCAGGAAATAACTTTAGAATACGTCTTTAAAATTACTGAAATAACTGTGGCTTGCGAAATGGATTTGCTCATTTAACATGGATTCTGGTTTTTTGATTTTGTGGAGGTATATCTCCAGTTGTTCGCACAGATTTAGTGTCTTACCATTGGCTTCATTATGCAGTGCTACCAAATTGTTTTCTAGACTTTTGATGACATATTTCGTTCCCAGCATATGTTGGGTAATGGCTGATTTTTCGAAGTGGTTCATCCTGAAAGCATTTGCGTGCTCTTGAAAACGGGTTTTGAAGTTTCTGCCTGTTTTCCGTAAGTAGTAGGCAGAACAACTCGGACGCAGTCTACTGTTGTTGTATGTTTTGGTATTTGATTTCATGTTATGGACGGGTAAGTTTCCTATCTTAATATTAGTTGAGACTGCAACTGTTGCATTAGCGATATTTTGTGATATGGGGCCCAGGTGTGGGATACTGGCAAATATTTTCTCTTCCTTCACAGTGTGGCCATTAGTTGTCTTACTTTTGTGCATTGTGTGTAATTGTCAGTTGCTTTGGCTGTGTAGCCATTCTTATGGCAACGCTCTTTATTTTGTTTTCGTCTAAATCAAGAGAGTGTACTCTGTATAGAATGGACCTAAATCAGCATGTTTCTGTATGGTGGGATGGCATGATGAATTATCCAGTGTTACATCCGTGTATGTGCGTTTTCTGTGTATGCTGAACTTATGTTTTTGTTGGTGGTTGGTGATTTTTAAGATCCAGGAAATTTATGGTTTTGTTGTCCTCAAGTTCTATTGTCAATTTTATGTTTTTGTGGTAAGAATTGAATACTGCTAGTAGTTCTTCAATCTCATCTGTTGTTCCCTCAAATAGCAGCAAGGTATCATCAAGATGCGAAATATGGATAAAATTAAAATGTCGTAATACGCGAGAATAAAACATGTTCCAAAATTCTACACAAGACCGACGTCAGTGATAGAGGCCTACAGTTTTGTGCGTCTGTTCGACGACTCTTCTTGAAAACGAGGATGACATTTGCTTTTTTTCTCCAATGATTAGAAACTTTTCACTCCTCTAGAGAGACCTATGGCACACTCCTACTTTCACATACTCTTAGAGAATCAAGGGATCACCAATTTAGTGATGGAAGCGTGGAGGATAAAAATCGTAGAGGGAGACCAAGAGATGAACACACTAACCAGATTCAGAAGGATGTAGGTTGCAGTAGTTACTCGGAGATGAAGCAGCTTGCACAGGATAGAGTAGCATGGAGAGCTGCATCAAATCAGTCACTGGACTGAAGATCACAACAACAACAACAAATAGAATCGTATTGGTACCCAATCAGTTCCTGTGGCCTTTCCACAGTTGAGCAACATCCGTTACTTTTCTGTCCCGTAATCAGTTCTTTCAGTATCTGTCATTCTGTCGTTCGTAAGGCGATTTAAAGGAACTACTACAGTTTGATCGTACTGTGTGAAATAGTTTTGGTAAAAGTCGTTTAGTCTTTCGGCCTTTCTTGTATCATCCGTTTCAGCGTCATTGTGGCCATACAGTGCCTGGACAGATGACTTCATTCCGTTTACCGATTTACATAAGACCAACACTTCTTAGGATTTTCTGTTAAGTCAGTAGGTAGAATTTTACAACTACTTTTGAATTGGTTGAACACTTCACGCGTGGCTCTGCTTACGCTAATCTTGGTTTCACTTAGCTTTTATTTGTCTTCGAGGCTTTGGCTACGTTTAAATTGAAGCTCTCTTTGCTTTCCTCGTACCTTTCTATCATGGCTTTCGAACCATGGCGGGTCACTGTACTGAACAATGTTCGCGAAATTTCTCCACGGACGCTCAACTTTCTTGGTGCTGAAGATGAAACTACAGCACATAATACAATGTTTCAGGTAAATAATATCAAAAAAGATTTTCTAATTATATACGATGTTAACATATGTCATTTTTTCAGGGAAGTTATTCTTGCAGATAGATAGATGCCTGAACTTCGCTTGCTCATTGCTATGTATTAAGTTAGATTTGAAATATAACTTGTGATATTCAATTTTAAACCGTAGTGATAAAAAGCTTAATAAAGATTTTCTGTGTGTTCTACTTTATTCTATACACCTTGAACTCTTCCACTAGCTGTAAGAGCTGTGAGCTCTGGCCGGGTCACCCCAATTGCGTCGTCCCCGATGCCTCGGTCGTCGACAGGACGTTAAACTCACTACTTTCTTTTCTTTTTCACTGTCGTCCAAGGCCTTTGCAGTCGATTCTTAATTCATTATTTTCTATTAGCCTCTAAGTTCTTGTTCTTCTCGAATCACTGTGTCTATTTCTGTCTTAGCTCTCATCTCCAAGTACTATACATCCGGCGATTAATGGATTATAAGAATTCTATATAATTCCATAAGAATTTTCATCAGGAATAAGAAGGAAAAATTAGAGAATGTGTTGAAAAAGGATGTGCTCTTTCTTCTCTCATATTCACTGCTTACATCCAGTAAGCTGTACACCAAGTTTTTCATACTGCTGAGGTTGGAATGAAATTAATGTCCAGAAGATAGATATGGTGCGTTACGCAGATGATACTGCTGTGGTCGCGGAGACGAAAGAAGACTTAGAGAAAATACTCAGAGCGATGGAAAGGTTTTCCTGTAATCAGTACGGTATAAGAATTAACAAGAGAAAGGTTAAAGTGATGGTCTACAGTAGTGAAGAAGAATATGAACCTTTAAGAGTAAGTATTGGAAGAGAGGAACTGGAAGTGAGAGAGGAAATTACCTCTTTGGGAAGCAGGATTACAACAGATGGTAGAAGCCACAAAGAAATTGTGAGCAGTCTACAGAATGCCAAAATTGCATTTAATTTAAGAAAGGACTTACCAGTAAGAACGTTAGTCTGGAAATAAAGAAATTGACCATGAAAGCATTTGTTTGGAGTTTGGCCCTATACGGGTGTGAAACTTGGACAGTAGGAAAGCAAGAAAAAAAGAAGATGGCCAGAAGCCCTGGAGACTTGGTGCTACAGAAGGATGATGAAGATCAGGTGGAGAGACAGTTACCCATGAAGAAGTGCTGAGAAGAGCGCAGGAAACCACATCCCTGTGGAGACACGTCCAGACAAGAAGAGAGAAACTCGTACGACACCATTTTAAAACACAATAACATCATTGGGACGATAGCAGGAGGAGCTATTGAGGGAAGGAATTGTCTGGACGAGAAGGCTGTCACACATGCAACAGATTACAAATGATGTGGGATTCACTACATACGCAGAAATGAAGAGGAAGGCAGACGGAAGAAGGAAATGGCGTAGTGCTCCGAAGCAGCCGCAGGGTTCAACACTACAGAGAAAGAGAGACAGATAATGGATTCAACCACCATATTTGCTTTGATTAATTATTCAAAATGGTTCAAATGGCTCTGAGCACTATGGGACTTAACTGCTTGAGGTCATCAGTCCCCTAGAACTTAGAACTACTTAAACATAACTAACCTAAGGACATCACACACATCCATGCCCGAGGCAGGATTCGAACCTGCGACTGCAGCGGTCGCGCGGTTCCAGACTGTAGCGCCCAGAAATGCTGGGCCACCCCGGCCGGCGATTAATTATTAATTTAGTTACAGGTCTCGTAAATTAAATGCAGGATTACAGTATATGTTGACGGAGCGTGTCATTTCCGCAACAGTTGACCTGCACATTAAATATACTGATGAGCGAAAAGATAATGACCACTGTGCACTGTGAGAATGAATGCAGTGTGTTTGAGTTGCAGGCATGTGACGTAGTAAGGTAAGTATAAGAACTCCGTCCGAACAGGCCCCAGAAAGCCCAACGATACCGACCGACCGCCGTGTCATCCTCACCCATAGCTGTCACTGGGTGCAGATACGAAGGGTCGTGTGGCCAGCACGCTGCTATCCCGGCCATTGACAGTTTTCGTGACCGTAGCCGCTACTTCTCAGTCAAGTAGCTCGCAGTTGGCCTCAGAAGGGCTGAGTGCATCCCACTTGCCAACAGCACTCGGCAGACCCGGACGGTCACTCATCCAAGTGCTAGCCAATCCCGACAGTGCTTAACTTTGGTAAGCTGAAGGGAACCGCTGCTGCCACTGCGACAAGGCTGTTAGTGGTAAGGAAAGTATACACGGTGTAAAAAAAACTAGGTATGCGAAATTATAGAGCATTTTTTACGTGAAAAAAATCATAGGTGCACCATTTCTCCACTAGGGGTCCATGAAGGTTTTGACATTAGTAACATTCAGAGATCGCCTTCAGACAGCCATGTGTTTTAGAGATGTTGCCGAAAAACTTGTCCGGTTACATTAATGCACACCTGGCGTCTGCGTGATAATGACTGTCTAACACGCTGAAATCAAACAATGTGTCTCACGAATAATGGCTGCGGCTTCAGGCAAACGGAAACCACCTCTTCTGGTGTGTCCACCTATGTCTCGAGCACCAAACGCTTCATCTGCTCCCACGAAAACAAACCCATAGGAGTGTACTTGTGAGGACTTGGTAACCTTGATACTGGCACATCCATCCCAATCCAGCAGTTAGGGAAAACATTGCCCAAATATTCTCTTGACATCAACGGCAAAGTGCGGTTGGAGGCCGTCATGATGGAACAATAACCGTCGCCTGGCTGCTAGTCGAATATCTCCAACATTTCCGCTAGTACTTCACGCAGAAAGATACAGTAATATCCTCCACTGTGCATACTAGGCAGACGATACACCTCAATCAGACGGTCGTGAACAATACCAGCCCACACATTTATAGTAAATCTATGTTCGCAAAACACAAGAGTTACCTTAGGATTTTCCAGCTCCCAAACACTGCTACTGTGGCTCTTGAATACCCCTTCTCTTGTGAAGGCAGCGTCATCACTGACCAAACACGCATCTGGGTGTCAGGTTCAAATGGTTCAAATGGCTCTGAGCACTATGGGACTCAACTGCTGAGGTCATTAGTCCCCTAGAACTTAGAACTAGTTAAACCTAACTAACCTAAGGACATCACAAACATCCATGCCCGAGGCAGGATTCGAACCTGCGACCGTAGCGTGGGTGTCAGGGATGCTTACAGTTCCGTGTAGATACCATTGTTAGAATTCCACACGCTCGGGAGAGTCTTCAGATTGTAGGTCTTGTACCTTCTGGTGATTGATTGGGTGCATGCCCATCTTGTGCAGAACGTATTCATTTCGGTAGCTACGGGTTGTCCTCACTTTGCAGTAACCAGCTTCCTCAAACTGACCAGATCGCACGTTACGAGGGCTACCTGTTTCCCGTCAGTCTGATCAAGGGATCCTGTTTCATGAAAACAGCTATCGAGTCTTTGAAATGCGACATGATTTGGTGACCGCTCAACTGTTGCAGCGTGCCTCCCCAAAAACGAGATCGATGTCATCTACCTCGATTAGAGTGTAATCAGCCATCAAGACTATGTAAACATCAGCAGAAATTGTCATTTAGACACGTCATAAACAATAATAATTTAACTGCTTCTCCATGGACGTGGACACCAAGTGTAGTAATGAAAACTTATTCTTCCTAAAGTAATACGCAGTTGTGTTGCCTGCCAGTGTCAAGGTGACAAGTGTTGCATATGAAGCAGTCAAAACAACTGTCAACTTCAGTCTAAGGGAAGTCCATGGTCAAACAGTTTAAGGATCCTTCGCGGAGAAACGGTGCACCTGTGACACTAACGCTGTGGACTAAGATAGACTTATATTTATAATTTTTCTACACCCTCAACAAGTGGAACAGAGAGGAATGGGGGGTTATTCTAGCGACGATTTGGGTCGCAAATGATAAAATCCTCTGAAGCAAGCGCCTTCGACAGGGGGCAGATTGTTATCGGGCGGCGCCTGGCAACGAACATCTCAGAAATAGCCAAGTTGGTACGCTCTTCGTGTGCTACTGTCACGAGCCTCTATGGAAGGTGGCTGAAGGACAGTGTGAAACCACGAGTAAGTGACAAGTTGTTGGACGCCCACGCGTCGTTTTAGAACGTAGAGATCGGAAGTTTGTGCGCGAGTGTGTGGACGATCTGACAACAGAGTATAGTGCCAGGGCAGGTAAAAGTGCTTCGGAGTAGGGCTGTTGGTAAAATATCGATATATCAATATTTTTGTCAATAAATATGGATATACATCGGGGATACTTTTTCCCCGAAATACTATAATATCGATATATCACAATACCGATATCGAAATGGCAATGTCGAGTGCTGATATTTTTACTTTATGTTATATATTTCTTTAAATTTTCGGTAAATATGTGAAACTTTTCTTTTGAAATTGTAGTAGAAAGCAATTTTACATTTACTGTGTGAAGGAGTCTTACTCCTTTTTTAGCTTCCACCACGTCAATTCAGTCTTCCTCTTTGACTATGCGAAGCAAGTATAGGTGCCACAAAGAAGAAGTCCTATTGCACTGGGTGGAGTGGGGGGCGGACGGAGGGGGGCATAGCGGTGTGAATAGAATAACAAGATTTCCGATGTGAAGGAATAGCACACCATTTCCGTTAAAAAGACAATTTTTAAAGCAATTTCTTCACATCGGCATTGTTCAAAAACAGTTCCTGAAGCAGAAGTCCGTAATCTAAATGACACTATTTGTTTTTGCGGTGGACGGAGGATTGCGAGGGAATATGCTGACGCGATCGGCACTCGGCGCTGCCAACAGAAACTGCAACGTTTAGCTTCACCACGCAATGTTGACACTACAACTGCTAGATCCCTGGCGTTTGCAGAAATGAAAAAGCAAGGAAGCCGCCATGAGGTGTTGCAGGCAAATCCGATATGTGGCGAAACCGAACGACGGACCCATCGGCACCTGTTGTTGTGCCACTTACACGCAGTTACCATTCATTGTTGGCAAAGTGGTTAGTGCCAAGCGTGAACGTGCATCGTTTTCCTTTCAATTCTTGCTGTGAGGTGAATAAGGAGGCTGCTAGCTAGCTGATGTACAGAATATCTCATTATAAATCACTACTTAAGTATACAGAGCTAAAAGCGGCAGTATATTTACAATGTGCAACCGATATTTTTATATGCCGGTACATAGACAAATTTTTCGTCGACATATCCAAACTGGTATAGGCACGCATATTCAAATACAGAGATATCTAAACAGGCAGAATACGGTGCTGCGGTCGGAAACGCCTATACAGGGTGTCCCATTTATCTTGACCACCCTAAACAACTTTTTGTCCAGATGCAAATTACAAAATGTTTCAAGCAAATGTTCTTTAGCCTTCAGGGGGACACCAATGAGCATGATTGCCTTCGTTGTGGCTTTGTTTGTTACAGAGATATGAACAGCGGTATGACTTTTTTAAACTGCACCCTGTATTTTTTTATTCGGTAGCAAATCCTCGCCAACCCCAAGTTCTTCCACAATGTTCTATTTACTGATGAATGTTCCTTCTCAAGCAAAGGACAAGTAAATACAAGGAACATACATAATTGGTTCAGCGACAACCCACGATTGCTTAGACAGGTGGAACACCAGCGTGAATGTAGAGTTAACGTCTCGTGTGGGATGCTTGGTGCTACCAATTATTGGCCCTTATTTCATCGATGGTAGTCTAAACGGCACAGCGTATGCCAACTCCCTCAGACGATTTCTTCCTCCTCTTCTGGATGAAGTGCCGCTAAGAACCATCAACACGATGGATGTCCAGCACCTAATGCCTTACGTGGACGTCGTGTTCTGAACCGAAGGTATCCTGCCAGATGGATTGGTCGAGGAGGAACAGTCCTGATTTAAGTCCTCTGGACCTTTTTCTTTGGGGATGCATCAAAGAGGTTGTCTAACGCGATATTCCAACAACTCCAGAGGACATGCAGGAACGTATCATTCTTGCTTGTAATTCTCTTCAGCAGGCAACACTGGAAGCAGTAAATAATTCTTTCATTCAACGAGTGCACCAGAGTATCGGTGTCCAGTGTCACCACTTTGAGCACCTTTGAATTTTCTACTCCTGGGCAGTGGTACAGGAGAGTCAAAGTCAATTTTGTGTTATGTTTTTACTTGGTCTTCATTTGTTTTCTGACAACTCCAGCAAGTGGACGATTTTGTGATCTCGGACTCAAAAATGGTTCTGAGCACTATGGGACTCAACTTCTGAGGTCATTAGTCCCCTAGAACTTAGAACTAGTTAAACCTAACTAACCTAAGGACATCACATACATCCATGCCCGTGGCAGGATTCGAACTTGCGAACGTAGCGGTCACGCGGTTCCAGACTGCAGCGCCTAGAACCGCACGGTCACTTCGGCCGGCTCTCGGATTCAAAGTCAATGTTGTATTATGTAATTAATACTGTAATTAATGCTGTGTTTCAGTGAGTGGTACACTGTGATACATTTTTGAATAGGTCTTTAGAAGAGGAAATGAATTACCTAATTAAAAAAAACAGGGTGCCATTTTAAAAAGTCATACCGCTGTTCATATCTTTGTAAAAACAAAGCTACGCGCGAGCGATGGGACACGGCATCTCCGAGGTAGCGATGAAGTGGGGATTTTCCCATACGACCATTTCATGACGGTACCGTGAATATCAGAAATCCGGTAAACATCAAATCTCCGACATCGCTGCGGTCTCAAAAAGATCCTGAAGAACGGGACCAACGACGACTGAAGAGAATCGTTCAACGTGACAGAAGTGCAACCCTTCCGCAAAGTGCTGCAGATTTCAATGCCGGGCCATCAAAATATGTCATTTTGCGAACCATTCAGCGAAACACCATCGATATGGGCTTTTGGAGCGGCCCACTCATGTACCCTTGATGACTGCACGACACAAAGCTTTATGCCTCGCTGGGCCCGTCAACGCCGACATTGGGCTGTTGATGACTAGAAACATATTGCCTGGTCGGACAAGTCTCGTTTCAAATTGTATCGAGTGGATGGACCTATACAGGTATGGAGACAACCTCATGAATTCATGGAATCTGCGTGTCAGCAGGGTACTGTTTAAGCTGGTGGAGGCTGTATAATGGTGTGGGGCATACACAGTTCGAGTGCTATGGGACCCCTGATATGACTCTGACAGGTGACACCGCATCCTGTCTGATCACCTGCATCCATTCACGTACATTGTGCAATTTGACGGACTTGGACAATTCCAGCAGGACAATGCGACACCCACACGTCCAGAATTGCTAGAGAATGGCTCCAGGAACACTCTTCTCGCCAGACATGGACATTATTGAGCATATCTGGGATGCCTTGCAACACGCCCTTCAGAAGACATATCCACCCCTTCGTAGTCTTACGGATTTATGGACGGCCCTGCAGGATTCATGCTGACAGTTCCCTCCAGCACTACTTCAGACATTAGCCGAGTCCATGCCAGGTCGTGTTGCGGCAGTTCTGCGTGCTCGCGGGGGCCCTACACGATATTAGGCAGGTTTACCAGTTTCTTTGGCTATTCAGTGTAATATACGGTGACAAGGATTGAAGACAGCTCAACCTACAAATGCAGTTTGCAGTTATAAGAATTCTGCTAACCACTAGTAGGTTTCCCTTTACTAGTGAGACACTGATACGTAGCAGTAACATGCAACAAATTCCAGACACTGGTACATAGCAATGACAAGCAACAAATTCCAGTGTTTCCTCTGATAACCTACCATAGAACTCATACATGCCGTTAGTAGTCTAATATAGTGTGGACGCGTGGATGCAAAACGGTCAGCCTGTGATGACAGGCATAGCCCACTTAGAGATACTGTTACCACTGTGCAGAAAACATCAGGTCGTAAAGTAAGTGATGTGTTTGTGGGAAACTGTTCGATGCGGAGAAGAAACAGCTAACACATTGATGTGTGTACATATTAATGTACCGTATGTAAACATATCCGCACTTAAAGACATTACACGCAGTATGTGTGGACACTGAAGACCTAATCTATAGGATGGGTTAGAGATTGGAACCACGGTCTCCAGAATACGGGTGCACTGGGCCACCCCGCTCGATTTGCGCAAAAGGAAAGTTATCAAAGAGTTCTTCTCAAGCTTTGTACTTCACTCTTTTCTGGCCGAACGTTAGACGGACTGTGGGAAAATGCACACTATTTATCATTTTGGTATCACGTTTACCTCACTTTAGCTCTCAAACTGGAACGCTTTATTGAGGAGAAATTTCATCAGAGAATAAAACCACTGGATAGCATCCGTAGATGTTTCATTCAGTTCTTCAGTTTCAACATTTCGTTGACAGGGGACAGCAACTTTATTTAAATTCCTTAAAGCGTTTATTAATGCTTCTATCAACAGTTACAATCATCCTTAAAGCGTTTATTAATGGTTCTATCAACAGTTGCAGTCATTTATTAGGCGACTAGTTTCTAACACTTACAGGTCCATTTTCAATCCTGGCTCACTGAGGCTGCAAAAACAGAACCTAGTTGTGAATACAAAAGTGGCATTACAATAAAAGGTTCAAATGTAACAGAAATTAATTATTTGGATACAAACATCCTGCGCTGACAGTACCTGATCTTAATAATAAACGTGTGTGGCAACACATGCTCTATAAATGTTAGCAGGATGGGCGCCACAGTCCACACATGCCTATTACCAAGTCCAAATCAAACTGGAGGTCAACGTAACCAACAGCACCAGGAAATTTCGATGCCGCCAGCGTCGCGACTAACGTTCAAGTGCACGTCCGCAACCAATAGGCGTGTCGCGTTCTAAAATGGGGTTGCGTCTAAGGCTGACATCAATAGAGTGAATGATAACAAAAAATGTACAGGTATTACACAAATACAAATACTAGTGGGACATGTATTCATCACAAGACAAACCTTTCATGTTATTAAGATCAGGCACTGTCAGTGCAGGTATGTTTGTACTGAAATAATTAATTTCTGTTACTGAACTTTTTATTGTAATACTTCTATTGTATTTACAACTACGTACTGTTTTTGGAGCCTCAGTGGGCCAGGCTTGAAAATGAACTTGTAAGTGCTAGAAACTAGCCGCCTAATAAATAACTGCAACTGTTGACAGAACCATTACTCAATTGTGTAATGCGTTTTTCGTCCTTGAACCCAGCTATTTATTTCCTTTAAAACAATTCTGATTGTTTGTTCGACTGAAGAACTACCCCGAAATATTACCCTGTAGAACACCAGTTACTTAAAATATATGGAAATACCTTGATTCATTTATATCTTCCATAAGACGTCGGTTGTTCTTATAGAGAAAGTAAAGGCTCCTACTCGTTTGCAAATATTCATAATGAGTTTCTTCTCTGCCTTAAAGTCTCCCTTAAGAATCCTAAAAACTAGAAGGCACACTTTTTATCTGGATGTTTCCTGTTCGTTAGTACGCCCTATTGAAAATTCCCACCCCTCTCCCTCCCCGCCCCTACCAGCCAGACAGACCTTCCTAATCGCCGGCGCAAGTATGACGCTTGTCAACAGCGAGCAAAGCCGCCGGTTATTTTTTATTTGTATGATTTAGAAACGTGTGATAAAACTAACAACCTCGCCAAGTGTGAGGTTCGTAGTGTAATACAGTCTTATGCGTGCCATAAAATTCGCCATATTGAAATTTACAGAGAGATAACCGAATTTTATGGAAGTATAATGAATGAAGCTGCAGTCCGCCCCGATAGCTGAGTGGTCAGCGCGACGGAATGCCGCGCAAAGGGGCCCGGGTTCGATTCCCGGCTGGGTAGGGGTTTTTCTCCCCTCAGGGACTGGGTGTTGTGTTGTCCTCTTCATCGGCCATCCTGTAAATTAACCTTGCCAAATCCACCCATAACCGTGCCGACCCTGCGACAGTGCGGGACAAAGGCACAAGGAAAGGGAGAGAGAGAAAATGAATAAACTGCAGAACAAATATGGTTCAGCATTTTTAATGGCGGGAGTACGAATATTGTTGACAAAGAAAGATCAGGCCCACCTTTAGTTGTAACTGACGCACTTGATAATCTGATGGACTGAGCTTTGCTTTGTTCAAATTTCACGATCAGTTCTTTATCAATTTGTTAGCGGCGATTTGGGCTACAGAAAAGTGTGTGTCAGGTGGGTTCCTCAACATTTGACAGATGACAGGAAACGTCAGATGTAAGCTACATTGACTTTCATCCCGCGCTACAAGGATGGCTTAGAGTTTTACACTGAAACGCCAAAGAAACTGGTATAGACATGCGTATTCAATTACGGAGATATGTAAACAGTCAGAATACGGTGCTGTGGTCGGCAACGCCTGTTTAAGACGAGGGTCTAGCGCAGTTGTTAGATCGGTTACTGCTGCTGCAATAGCAGATTATCAAGATTTAAGTGAGTTTGAACGATATTAGGCAGGTGTATCAGTTTCTTTGGCTCTTCAGAGTAGAACCGCATTGTTACTGGTGGCGATACCTGGGCATAGCATAAAAGTCCAGAAACAAAGCGACAGCCAATGGAATAGCATGATTCAGGATTCCCAACAGACGAAAAATTCTTAGGGCCAGAAGGGTTATGGTCACGGTCTTTAGGGATCGAAAGGGTGTCCTACTCATCGACTTTATGTGCATGCACAGGAGACATCATAAATGCATCGGTCTACTGTCAGGCCCTTCCCCGACTACGCAGCGCCGTCAAAAACAACGGTGCGCATTGGTGAGTCAGTGGCATTGTGCTTGTACACAGTTACTCACGCCAGCATTGTGCTGCGCTGACGAAGGTTTTCTTGCTTCGGTGGTTTAAGTGGGAAATTTTCAAACATCCTTCTTATAGCACGGACTTTACCCCGAGTGATCACCATCTTTTTCCCTAACTGGAAGATTTCTTGGGCGGAAAGTACTATGGAAAGGACAACGAACTGAAAGAGAACGTTAATAACTGGTTCAACAACCTAGCAGCAACTGAACATGCAGAACACATTGGGAACATTGTGCAGCTCTATCACAGATGTTTCATTTTGAACAGCGACTACATGTAGAAAATCGATAAAACACTGAAGAGCAAGGGACTGATGACCTCAGAAGTTAAGTCCCATAGTGTTCAGAGCCATTTGAACCATTTGAACACTGACCTGGAGGTAACTGACACCATGAATCCTGCAGGACTGTCCATAAATCCGTAAGAGTACGATGCGGTGGAGATCTCTTCTGAACAGCACGTTGCAAGGCGTCCCAGATATGCTCAATGATGTTCATGTGTGGGGAGTCTGGTGGCCAGTGGAAGTGTTTAACCTCAGAAGTGTGTTCCTGGAGCCACCCTGTAGCAATTCTGGACGTGTGGGGTGTCGCACTGTCCTGCTGGAATTGCCCAAGTCCGTCGGAATGGACAGTGGACACGAATGGATTCAGATGATCAGACAGGGTTCTTATGTATATCACTCCAACTGCACACGCCCCACACCATTACAGAGCCTCCACCAGCTTGAACAATCCCCTGATGACATGCACGGTCCATAGATTCATGAGGTTGTCTCCATATCCCTACACGTCCAACCGCTCGATACAGTCTGAAACGAGACGCGTCCGACCAGGCAACATGTTTCCAGACATCAATGTCGGTGTTGACGGGCCCATGCGAGGTGTAAAGCTTTGTGTCGTGCAGTCATTAAGGGTACACGAGTGGGCCTTAGGCTTCGAAACCCTAGAGCGGTGATGTTTCGTTGAATGGTTCGCACGCTGACACTTGCTGATGGCCCAGCACTGAAATCTGCAGCAATTTGCGGAAGGGTTGCACTTCTGTCACGTTGAACGATTCTCATCAGTCGTCATTGGACCCGTCTTCCAGGATCTTGTTCCGGCCACAGCGATGTCAGAGATTTGATGTTTTACCGGATTCCTGATATTCACGGTACACTCGTGAAGTGGTCGTACGGGAAAATCCCCAATTCATCGCTACCTCGGAGATGCTGTGTCCCATCATTCGCGCGCCGACTAAGACCACGTTCAACCTCACTTAAATCTTGATAATCCGCCAGTAACCGATCTAACACCTGCGCCACTCATTAGTTGTCATAGACAGGCGTTGCCGACCGCAGCAGTGTATTCTGTCTATTTACGTATCTCTTTATTTGAATGCACATGACTATACCAGTTTCTTTGGCGCTTCGGTGTATATCAAAATACGTTATAAGATTTCTTCCATTATCTTGAATTAAAATGTCTGTAAAAACGAACGTACTTTACGTTCAGAACGCCCTTCGTCCTTGTTACAGTACGAAACTCAATAAACATTTCTTCTTTTTTCAAGTTTAAAGAAATCTCTAATTTGCTCTCTGCGATCTTTGGTGTATGTTATATTTTTAAAAAAATAAAGAAAATTATAAAAAAATAGGTATATGGGTTCCAACAACAGTTCGTGCCCTTCTTCCTCCTGCTCGTGTCCTCTGCGTTGCTTTCGCGTTTGAAATCCTAGCGTGAATCCTGACCATGAGATTACAACTAGTCCACTAACAAGAAAGGCGAAGCGGAGGAAGTTTTTCTCGTTTGTAGTGTGAGTCGTATAATCACTTGAACATGGAAACAAGCTGTTATTTGACTCAATGATTCGCGCTAAGCGGCAGTAAATACGAAAAACAGTTTACATATAATATTTAATAATATTTTTATGACATATATAACTTAATAATAATATTTAATATTTTCATTTTTGAGTAGCAAACTTGGAGGTCTGATGCAAATAGTTAGGAGTTCTCGTCAGCTAATTTGATTAAGATTGGCCGTAGTATCACTCGTTGCAATAAAAAGCATACGCGGAAGAATCCAGATTACTTTTGTCATGTTTTGTCTGTTTTTCACAAGTGCGCAACTTGGAACTAAATTTGAGCTATACTTTTTATGTTATTGCAACGTCGGAAACGCAAATTAGAGATTGTCATCGATGGATTTATACTCCGGGAACATCCGCGCAATTTCAACATCTTCATCTGATGGGCTTCGTTTCATCGTTTTAGACTTCCGCGTAACACTCATTCTTGCGTGTTAGTCGTGTATCACTGCGGTTGGGCAGTGTCTCTGAACTCATGAGACATTCAGTAGTTGACGACATCTGCTGGCTACTCGCTTGTTGTGAGCTTGTTTTCTGGTTATTTTCATTAGACACTGCACTCTTAATGACGGAAGTGGCGCCACGTAGCAGCGTGTTAGGTTAATTTATTCCACGGGTCTTGAAAGGGATAAATATGGCAAAGTCAGAATACGACTATCTTGCCAAAAGCATTGTTCTCTACGTCAAAACTCAGCTCCAAATTTTACTCCTGCGAAAAGAGTTTACTTTCCAAAATATAGCACGACTTACGAGTTCAGCCACTTGGCTGACAAGCGACATATACCGCTGTGCAATCTGCAGTTTAAAGTACGAGTGTCAACCAGATTACGCCTTATTAGTCACTTAGCGCAAATGTCTTATCTCTCTTTCTCAACACCTTTCCAAAAGCAGACAAGGCTAGCTTTGATCCAACCTTCGCTGTCGGGAAATATTTTCGGTACTGTTTATGACTCCCAGCCCCCATAAGTAGTAACACATTCCATATAAAATGTTTCTTTCGTTAAAATTCTTTCCAAAATAAAGAACGGAAAACACGTTGATTGCTAAAAAAGAAACAGATTAGTGTACGCGCTTGAAAACTGGAATCATCTGTGACCTTAGAATAACAGTACAAAATTCTTAAATGACATATGATACCAAAATCGATGCAGATATCAGTTTTAGTGATTTATTTCAAAGTACTGACACACACTGAGCGGTTGACACTTCGCAACTCCCTGGCTGCGCATGGATCTGTTGTCTGATTCACCTCTGTGTGTAGCGCTCATCCGACGTGCTGTAACGCTTGTAATGCCATCTATCGGTCGCATCTGTAACGTTTCTGTCTTGGCCCAGTCGCATGCGACTCGACGCGCCATCTGTTAAAAAATGGGAGAAGCTGAACGCCTGGGAGAATAACAACTGCAAACACATCTTGTACGGACTGCAGGACAATTTCAGTTAGAAGTATAATGTAAAAATTTCAGTCCACACGCAGTTAGTTTAATCTGAGTTCTGAAATAGAAGTGGAAATACAATATTTTTTATTTGAGTCTCACTGCCAGTCTCATAATTTTCTGTCCTGAAAAAAATTGATTCCAATCGTATTTATTATCTTGGGAAATAAACGATTGTGATAACAAATGTACTTACTCACTAAGGAATGAACTGTACACCCAAACAAAGTAGCGATAACGTATTTCTACTGTAAGCCATCCGAGAGTGACTTTTTTTTTCTCCAATACGAATTTCATGCGCCATACGTCTGCTCTATTGCGAAAGATTGCACATTGTTGTACCGTAGTGAAACTGCAGTAGAGCTTCGGAAAAGAGTACAATAGCAGAAAAGCAACAAAAAATTGGTTCAGCAACGTGAGAGAGGCAGCCTGCATCTGTTGATGGTCTAATAAAAAGTAAGAATAATGTATCAAGAAAGGAAAAAAAGTAAAAGTAGGCCCTAATGTAAACAAAGACTGTATATTGCAGTAACTGTAGTGTGTGGTACTGAATTAGCAAGTCAAGTTAGGAAGCAACTGTAATTTGCGGATGACACAACTTTGTACGCAGAAGGCATTAATGCGAGCAAGGCTCCAGAAGAATCAGATGCCTTGCTTGATGCGACAAAAGAATGGTTTGTTATAAACAAAATGAAACGAAGAAAAAAAACGCAAAAACTGATATGTAGCCTCAGTGACAAAGGATACCTGAACTGTGTAGGGGTTGTGAAACTTTTGGGGTTCTTGCCGGATACCAAACTAACTTGGCAAGACCGCACAGCACATTGGAAATATGACAGTTTATAATCGATATGCATTTTTGGACGCACTTCACGTTAAGGAAAATGAAGATTCCTTCAGCAAGAGGCACGACAGAAATGACTACAAACCTGCAACTAAGAGAGCAGAAACGTACCAACCTGTCAACAGTCCAAAACAAGAAATATCTTTCTGAACATTGCTCCAAAAATGTGCAGATCACTACTCACAGAAATGTAGTTTGTGCCACTGGAGAGATTCAAAAACATTATTTAAAGAGACTTAAAAACTGTGTCGAATCTACCCCTTCCAGGAACTTTTTTACTGTGAAGAAAATGGATGGATCTACTGAACTTTCTCCAAAACTAGTGAATCTTTCAGATAACTCAAGTGTCAACAGCAGATTAAATGTATATACAGTAAAATGCTAAACATGTTAAAAAATTTGAACTGTTACATACCATTTGTACATATCAATTTTGTAATTTATGATGCAAAACTTCGTAGTAATGGTAAAGCAAATGTAATACTCGTCTGTATTATTCTAAATGCACATTGCTCAATAGGCTACTCAGAATTACAAGAACAATCACTTTATAAGAACGTATGTCCTCAGACAATTTTATAAGAACTACCGAATAAAGAAAATAAATTTGAAGAATATTTCCCAAAAAAATGTAATTGACTATGTCATTGTCTGAATGCTCTATCTTTCTGCCTTGTGCATACTAAAGTTAGTGATTACAGTACTGTAATACAGTATGTATGGTAATTCAGCTTTGAACTACATTTGATTTTTGAGATAAAAAACTTTGTTGGTCAACTAATTCTTGTATATTTGGCATCGCAGTTTCGTGAATTTACATGACTTCAGTTCCCTGTCACCAGATGTAATGTTGGCTACATAATTCTTCAATAATTTTTAATTTTGTTAGATGTAATGCACACAATGTTATTTAATTCTTAGCTATTACATTTACATCTATAGATTATCTCCCAGGAGCGTGAAGGCCCTACTACATGTATGCAGCAATCATGCGAAAATTCTGATCCCGTCATAAATGTATTAATCAGCAGTAATAATAAAACAGTGAAGTGGATATTATAATAACATTAAATATATAAGACAGGTGTCATTGCTAATTTAACAAGTTAGGTAGACATTGTTCTATCACTAGAAAAGAATTCACTGACAGAATATAACAGATGTTCTTGTAGGTAAGACTACATTTTTATATTACTACATTTTTATATTAAACAGCTCCATTAGTATGGACTGAATGCTGTTTGGTAATACACTCAATATTTTTCATGGACACTGAAACTTCCTTGTCTTGGTCATTGACATCCTTGGTCTATAGTCTGTCCTGATTCCAGGTGTTGTGTGGTGTCTTTGATGTTTCTTGCTGTACTGGTATTTGTTATGATTCAGCGTACACAAATGAGACAGCTGAGCACATTTTGGTTATAAACAGTCATATGTCCCAGCTTAGCAAAGATGGGTTTACATGGGTCCAGTTTTTGCTAAAGTAACACTACATTCACTATAGTACTCCTGCTTCCTCCAGAGTGACCCCATAGCAGTAGACCACAGCTGATGTGGCTGTGAAATAAGTTTTATTAGATTGTTAATAGGTACCTGTACTTTTCTGTTACAATGCTGTTAGTTTCCTCAGGAGGCAGAGAACTCGTGAAAGCCTGACACACATGATTGTACTGTTCCTCTTCGCAATTTGCTGTTGACATAGAAACCCAGAAGTTTAAAATCTCCAACATTTCCCAGAGTTCTAGTGTCACTGAGGCAACATATCATCCCATATGGTTTCTTTTTTCATTTATTTTCATTGTATTTGTGTTAAATCACCTCTTGGCCTCATCAAACAAACCATTTGCTTGTTTTATGGTAATTGCATTACTCTTTCTACCAGCAAACAATGTTGTGTCGTGTAGATCATTAACAAAAATCAGTACCAGCAGAGGTCCTGATGCGGATACTTGTGGCATAGTGTTACAACATCTCTTCACATGAAATTGCACCTTTGACTGATAGGAATTGATATCTGTTAGATATGATCCAAGGGTTGCCAGGGCACTTGCACTAGGAGTTGATGTCTGTTAGTTATATACGATTCAAGGTTTGCCATGGCAGCTGCCCCAGTTCTGTAGTTTTTTACTTACAATTAGTAAGCAGTTTCTTACATCGGATGAAAGAAAAAGCCTTACTAAGTCTACAGATTATCAGTGCCACAGACTCTTTTTCAAAAGGTTGACTTATCTTTGTAGCTAGATTAAAAGTTGCCCTTCTGAAATCTATGCTGTGCATCATGGACGAGATTACTGTCTTCAGGAGTTAAAATTTGGCATTCCATTTTAAATTTCATCATCTTAGCCAGCACTGGTGATATGGAGATGGGCATGCAGTTTGAGACTTCACTGGGGCCCCTTTATTGTAAACTTGTACTGTGCATAAAATTTTTAGGAAGTCTGAGAATTTATTAATTAGTCCAGTTAGGGGATGAGTAGTCTTGTCAGTTATCCTTTATAGCCAAGTACAGGGTATGCTATAAATAACTTGGCTCGCTGATGACTTGTACATCTTTATGATGCATTTGGATAAACCCCCTTCCAATTTTACATGCCGTAATGCTATCTAGGCTCCATTGAACTTGTAGGATCTGTCCGTAACTTCTTTCTAAAACAGTATTGTACAATAGGAATAAACCAAGTGGGGGGGGGGGGGCGGCACTGTTTCAGACAGGCTGGTCTCGTACTCAGGAATGTGGGGCTCCAGTCTTCATCCAGCCATCTTGATTTAGGTTTTCTGTGATTTCCCTGAATCACTCCAGGCAAATGCCGGGATGGTTCCTTTGAAAGGGCATGGCCGGATTCCTTCCCCGTCCTTCCCTAATCCGATGAGACTGATGACCTCACTGTCTGGTCTCCTTCCCCAAACAATCCAATCCGAAGTCCTTTACTTGGTCATTCAGTATCTGAACAATACATTATTTGTTTGCTATTATAGAAGTGTACAACATCTTTTCATTAAGAATTTTTAACATCCCTTTTTAATTGTCTATAGTATATTTTTTATGTTTCAGTGGGAATACCTCATCAAATTTTTGTTTAAGGATCTGAAACACTTACCTTGTGGCTTTTTGTAATGGTGTTGCTGCAGGCATCATCTCAATTTGGTAAATAATTTGTCACAAACAGTCCACAACCACTTATTAGGTTTGTAACAAAACAAGCTGGAACTCATTCCCATTTTGGTGCTGGCCGCGGTGGTCTCGCGGTTCTAGGCGCGCAGTCCGGAACCGTGCGACTGCTACGGTCGCAGGTTCAAATCCTGCCTCGGGCATGGATGTGTGTGATGTCCTTAGGTTAGTTAGGTTTAAGTAGTTCTAAGTTCTAGGGGACTGATAACCACAGCAGTTGAGTCCCATAGTGCTCAGAGCCATTTGAACCCATTTTGTTTTGTTATTTGCCCCCTTAAATGATTTTTTCTTTGCTTTCTTAATTATCATTAGTGGTAGTGACAGATGTGCCATAAGATAAAACTGTCATTCCAATATTCCCAGTGTAATACCAGGCCCAAATTTGCTAAATTACATTAGTCAGAATAATTTCGTAATTAATTTGAACTCTTTCAAGTAATTAGTTTTGCTAAAGCTCAGTTCAGTTAACTAACATTAGTTATTTCCTATTCCAGTCACAATGTTGACATGTAAACAGATGTAATTACTATATTACTGATAAAGTTAGGAAAATAACCCATAGAAATCTTTAACATACTCATGCAGCTAATTTCCAAAACATTGTAGGAACATGAACACTTAATTAGTTTTTGGGTAATTAATAATTTCATGTATGGTGTTATTTATTTAGCTATTTTTGCAGTTTTTGTCAGCAAGAAGGCTTATTTCAGTCGAAATTCTTATTGTAACATGAAGTTCAAACAAAAATCAATTTTTCTGCACTATTCAATTAATTTGAGATGTAAAATTGTAACTGTAAATTGTTGAAATTACGCATTTAACAGTGTGAAACTATAGTAGCCATATTTGCAAAGCTGTATAAGCACTGGGCCTGAAGCCATTTTAAGACAGTCTGTTCCCAGATTTCGAGCTTGGAACCTGTGTCAGTCAAAATAGCAATAAGGTAACAGTGCAGTGATGTATTGTTGCGAATAGGAAGACAGACAGTGCAGAAGGACAATTAACAATCTTTGCTATTTAACTTTAATATAAAAGTGCCACACATATCATTTCATCTGAATGAGACTGTTGTAGGTTGGTTGCATTATACTGCAGTGACTATTATAATATAGCCTAATTAGAAGGTGTAGTATGTTTATACCTGGTAAATGAGGCGTAACTATGTTATTAAGATATGGACTGACCATAACTAATCCAGTGAGTGGGGTGTGATGTTTATGGAAGTGAACCTGTGAAACTAAATGTGTATGTCAACCACATTATTGGATGTAGATAGTTGCTGTCTCTCCTCCCTCTCTCTCTCTCTCTCTCTCACACACACACACACACACACTCTTTCTCTTCTGGAAGTAAATTTGTATCAAAGGGACAGTGTAATTGTAGAGGGAGATGGTGTATTTGTTGCAGTAGATAATAAATTAAATCAATTGAGTTTCTGAGTGGGAGGACTTGGGAAAGACTGAGTAGACAAGACTAACTAAATTGCAGCATAATATCTATTGGTGGTTCTTCAAATAACATTAAAAATTCGTGCCTAGATGTGACTTTCAAATTCAATCCTTAGTTCATTACTCTACACCCGCACCTGAGAGGTTAAGGGGTGTAAGACTAATACCCAGAATTTCAACTTATAACTGGACATATTTGTAATACTCAGACAATGATGCATTGCTCCAGCCCAAGGCTGATTTAGACAGTGGTAAAATGGCTCACGTCGATTTAACACCATTAAAATTGGCCATATACTGGAGCTGTACTGCTGTCCTTCTTCCACAAATGACACAGTGTCTGCATATTATAAATGTTATCTAAACAGAAATTGCAGAGATTGGACCTGTGCTCCTTTACCTCTGAGTTACAGATATATAGTAATGAACTGATATATAGTAATGAACTGAAGATAGAATTTTAAAATTACATTTCTGTGTTGACTTTAATTTTCAAAGAACGGCCTACAGGCACTATGGTATTATTTAAATAATGGAAAATCTAGGATGGAATGTAACAATGTTATGAAAAGGGCAGTTGCTACTCACCATAAAACTGAGTTGCAGACAGGCATAACAAAAAGATTGTCACAAAATAAACTTTTAGTCAACAAGGCCTTTGTCAAAAATAGGCAAAACACACACACACACACACACACACACACACACACACACATACATATGACCACAGTCTCTGGCAGTGGAAACCAGACTACGAGTAGCATCAGCAGTAATAGTCCATGATGGGAGAGGCAAATGGGTGGGGGTAAGGAGTAGGCTGGGTGGTGATGAGGGGGGGGGGGGGGGGATAGCAAGGTAGGGGTGGAGGACAGTGAAGTGCTGCTGGGGAGTGTGCAGGGACGAGGTGGAGAGAGGGTAGGGCAGCTAGGTGCAGTCGGCAGGTTATACGGTGGGTGGGGCAGAGGGGGGAGGGGGGGGGGATGGATAGCAGATGAGGAGAGAAGTAAAAAGACTGGGTGTGTTGGTGGAATAGTGAGCTGTGTAGTGCTGGAATGGGAACAGCGTAGGGGCTAGATGGGTAATGACAATGATTAACGAAGGTTGAAGCCAGGAAGGTTGCCGAAACATAGGTATATTGCAGGAAAAGTTCCCTCCTGTGCAATTCAGAAAAGCTGGTGTTTGTGGGAAGGATCCATGTGGCACAGGTTGTGAAGCAGTCATTGAAATGAAGAAATGAAAGATTCAAATATTTAAAGAAAAAAAAAGAAAAAATCACAAACATTAACAAAAATGTTGGGTAGCATGTCCAGCAGCAGTGTGGACCAGTTGTTTCTTGGCCACAGTTTGTCAGTGGCCATTCATCCAGACAGACAGCTTGTTGGTTGTCATGCCCTCATAGAATGCAACACAGCAGTTGCAGCTTAGCTTGTAGATCACACAACTGGTTTCACAAATAGCTCTGCCTTTGACGGATAGGTGATGTTTGTGGCTGGACTGGAGTAGGTGGTGATGGGAGGATGTATGAGACAGGTCTTTCATCTCCGTCTATTACAGGGATGTGAACCTTGAGGCAAGGGGTTGGGAGCAGGGGTTGTGCAGGGATGGACAAGGATACTGTGCAGGCCCAGTGGGCACTGGAATACAGTGGTGGGAGAGAGGGGGGGAGCATGGGAAGGATAGTGGGTAGGACATTTCTCATTTTCTCATTCCAGGGCACAACGTAGTTTACACCTTGGCAGAGAATGTAATTCAGTTGTTCCAGTTCTGTGTGGTACTGAGTCACCATGGTAATGCTCCTCTGTGGCCAGACAGTGGGACTTGGGAGGTGGTGGGAGACTGGAAAGATAAGGCATGGAAAATCTGTTTTTGTACAAGGTTAGGTGAGGGGGTTAATTACGGTCTGTAAAGCCCTCAGTGAGACCCTCAGTATATTTTGAGAGAGACCGCTCAGCACCACAGATCCAACGGCCATGAGTGGCTAGGCTGTATGGAAGGAACTTCTTGGTGTGGATGGGTGGCAAGCTGTCGAAGTGGGGGTATTGCTGGTGGTTGGTAGGTTTGATATGGACAGGGGTACTGCTGTAGCCATCTTTGAGGTGGAGGTCAATGTCAAGGAAGGTGGCTTGTTGGGATGAACAGGGCCAGGTGAAGTAAATGGGGGAGAAGGTGTTGAGATTCTGGAAGAATTGGGGTAGGGTGTCCTCACCTTCAATCCCGTAAAATTGCTGTCAGTTAATCTGAACCAGTTGAGGGGCTTAGGATTCAGGGTGTTTAGGAAGGATTTGTCTAGATGACCCATGAATAGTTTGGCATAGGATGGTGCCATGTGGGTGCCCATAGCCGTACCCCAGATTTGTTTGTACGTTATGCCAATGAAGAAGTAACTGTGGGTGAGGATATAGTGTGGCGTGGTGGCAAGGAAGGAGGTTGTTGGTTTGGAATCCATAGGCTATTGGGAAAGTTAGTGTTCAATAGCGGTAAGACCATGGGCATCAGGGATGTTAGTGTAAAGGGAGGTGGCACCAATAGTGATGAGCAGGGTACTGTCTAGTAAAGAAACAGAAACTGTGGAGAGTCGATGGAGAAAATGATTGGTATCTTTTATATAGGAGGGTAGGCCTTGGGAAATATGCTGAAGGTGTTGGTCTACAAGAGCAGAGATTCTCTCATTGGGAGCACACTAACCGGCCATGTGATGGGGTGTCCTGGGTGGTAGGGTTTATGGACTTTAGGAAGCATGTAGAAGGTAGGACTGCGGGGAGTGACAGGGGTGAGGAGAGAGGTGGACTCAAGGGAGGGGTACTGGAATGGGCCTAAGGACTTGAGGAGCGACTGAAGATCCTGCTAGACTTCTGTAATGGAGTCACTGTGGTTGGGTTAGTAGGAGGATGAATCTGACAGCTAGGAGAGTCCTTCTGCCAGGTAATCCTTGCAGACAACAGTGGTGGAGCCTTTGTCAGCAGGTAGGATTATAAGGTTGAGATCAGTTTTTAGGTGGTGGATTGTGGTTCTTTCTGCAGATGTAATGTTTCCATGTTGAGAGTTTTGGGAAATGGTGGTAAGACAATGTTTGAGGTTAAGAAATTCTGGAAAGTTAACAGGCGGCAATTTGGGGACCGTGAGAGTGGATCATAGTTGGATGGAGAAGTGAACTGAGACAGGCAGGGTTCAGTATTGGTCTTTGGTTGAATCTGACTGGTAGGTTTGGTGGTGAAGAAGTGTTTCCACTGTAGGGCCTGGAGAAGGAGAGAAGATCTTTAACAAGTGCTGCATGACTGAATTTGGGAATGGGGCAAAAGGGAAGGCCTTTGGAAAGGACTGATATTTCTGTGGGGCTAAGGCTTTTTGAGGAAAGGTTCATGACTGTGTTTTGGACCTGTTTAGGTTCTGCATTCTGTGTGGTGTGGGATGAAGTTTGGAGCGTGGGATAAATGTAGTAGATCTGCGAGACAGGTTTTGTCAGCTATGAGAGCACGTGGGGGAGGTTTGGAGATTGTTGTAGAGATAGTGGACAGTGGTAGTCCAAGGCAGGAGTACGAAATGAGCAGGGTGGACAATTTTTTGAGGTTACATTGTACACGTTGCTCTAGTTCCTGGGTTTCAATGTGTGTTATGGCATCCAGGAATTTGGGATTTTATAGCAAGAGAATTTTATGGATGGAGAGGAGGTATTGCAAGGAGGTTTGGACTTGATTGATATGGTTTTTGCAGGACTATGTTGGTGAGGGATAAGGACTGGCAGAATCTGAACAGATGGCAGTCATGGTGGAAGATTGGATGGCAGCCAGAGATGGGTAATTTGCTGGTAAGGTCTTTTGGGGGGTTTCCATGAGGCAAGCAACAATATAGGAACAGTGTGTGGGGCTGGGATCCAGCTAAGGATAAGGAAACTTTTCTGCTGAAACAGATGGAATGAGCAAGGATCCATTGTGGTGGAAAAAACGCAAAAAATACGTAAATAATGTAGAATTATGTTCTATAAAATTCACAAAAAACACCCAACTACATGGGAAAAATCATGAAATGGATGAAATGGGTGAAATAAGGGGAAACAAGATGAAATCTTGGTATAAATAATGAAATAATTGTATTATTTAGTTAGTCTTGTCTAGTCAGTCTTCCTCAAGTCTTCCCACATGGAAACCCAGTCGCTGCTTGAGTAGACTTAATTTATTATGTATTATAACAAATACACTACCCCTCCTTTCCAATTACACTATATTTTAATACACATTTACTTTTGCCCCAAAGGTCTTATTGCCCCTGATTTCATTTAGTATTTTTCTAATGCATACTGATACAAGAACCTTGCAACATTTTGGAAGTTCTTCACACCTCAGGATTTATTTGTTTTTGCAATTGCTTTTACTGTTAATCATCCATCTTTAACGTTTTTATTTTGTAGGAGCAAACTTGGAGATCTGAAACAAATAGTGTGGAGTTTTCTGCCACTACTTTGATCAGGATTGTCTGTAATATCACTCTTATAAAAAATAAATTAAAAAAATAATTAAAAAAAACATCACTGTGACTTCCACACAATCAGCTGCTGCAGGCAACTTTCCCTAATTAGCTGTGCATCCTAGAGCCTTGGGGGGCTCTGGAACAGGTCTTTCTTTAGAATGATCCAAGACCAGGGGACCACCATCTGTTCCGAAGGCAGTGGTGAAGAGTATAAATTTCATTAAAATCTCAAGTTCATTACTTCTGCCTAGCACTAAAGAATTCTGTGTCAACAGGCATTATTTGTTTTGATGCGGACCACATTCAGTAATTTCATTACATGTTGCAATGCCCTTGCTCTCTAGACAGTCAAAAATTTACTCAAAATTTTACTTATTAATTGCAATCTTCTCATTTAATAAATAAGATTGTTGCACATCTTTTAAGTTTTAGAGTAGGAAATGGAACATTAATTTTGTATACTTGAAAAACTGATGTTGACATCAGTTGTTGACTGTGATTCTTCATTATTATTCTTCACCAAGAAAGTCCTAAGTCTTCTTTTTGGTCTGTTTTGTATTGTTTATGTGGAAAATTGTATTTGTACTTTTGAAATGATTTTGATAACCAAGTCTTAGACTTTCCTCATTTATTGAAGATGTTTACTTCCAGCAGGCTGACAGACTATTACAATACCCACCAACTTCCATCTTACTCACTCATAACAACTACTTAAGTACTGCCATTAGTTTTAACAGCTACTTTCATAGGTCCAACTTTATAGAAATTATTGACAGTTGAAGCTTCTTACAATACAGTCATAATTATAATTTCTTGTGATTTACAGTGGTGAAAAAATTATTTAAATTTATTTAAAAGTGACACAACACTTAGCAGAAACTAAGAGCATATTCTAAATAAATTGTTTTGTATAATGCAAAGCTTTCCTATACCAAATTTCATAAAATTATTATTTTTCATAATTAATGGTGAAGTTTATAAATTTTATTAAAACGAAATAATTATTTTAGTTTCCTACAATAATAGCAACTCTTTATCACTTTACACAGTACTTCACATTATACAGAAGATTAGCAGTGTGCTACATGCTTACATTTTGAGTTCTTGATTGCATCATTTTAAGACTTGGTCATAAATTTCATTAAAATATTTTATTCTGTAGATTATCTCTATCTCTCTTTGGTCTAACCCTATGCAAGTGCGTAGAGGCATCACATGGGTGAACATGGGTGGCATCTTGATGACTAGCCACCACGAAGCTCTGTCTTGGGCATGGTGAGTTGCTTGCTGCAAGCCCTCCCCCCAGTCAAACTCTTAATCTGGTCTATCCACTACAATGTTGCCCCTCCTCTAAGTCTTTGGCCATTGACTTTTACCTCTTGCCTTCTGGCAATGTGACTAAAATATTTCAATTGATTTTGATTGACAAATGTCAACAGTCTTGTTCCAATGCTGAGCTGACTCAGGATTGATTCATTAGTTTGATGTGCTGTCCACGGTATTCAAAGTAGTCTTAGCAGCACATTTCCAGAGCATCAATCCTGTGACAATCCACCCTCTTCATCATCTAATTTTCTGCTGATTAGATAAGTGTATAGTTAAGACGAGTGTGAGCTCTGTCTTGGCAGTGATGGAGTTGTCCTTCCACATGCCAGAAAGTTATGCTGTAGAGTTTCTTGCAATCAAAATGGACCTACATATCTCAGACTCGCAAACACCTGTATCAGTGACAGCTGATTCTAAATACTCAAAATGACTGATGACCTCATACACAGCAATACTCTTGATTCCACGCATGCTGTCATTAGGGCGATCTATAGTCATTGTTTAGGTCATTGTGCTGTTGATTTTGAGATCATATTCTCTGCTTCATTCAGGTAACCTTAGCACAATAGTTTCCAATTGATGTTCATCTGTTGCAATTATAAGAGTGCCATCTGTGTACCTGAGATTGTTAATTTTTCTGTGGACTGTATATTGCTTCAAATGTTGTTAAACAATGGTTAGTACATGCTGAAAGCCAAGACACAGTTATAATTATACAACTACAAAAAAACTAATATTGTAGTGTGTAATATTTTTCACTGAAAGTATGTTTCAATAGCTTCTATTCAAAATGCAAGTGCTGTTACATTAAATGCTACAGGGCCTTCTTGTATTGGTTGCTGAGAAAGATCTTTCAACATATTTAATGACACCCCTAATACATACAATAGGCATATATAGCTCTTCGCATGCCTTACTGCAATTCTTGTAAGAGAAGCCATTATTCAATAATGCTGAAATTGATGATGTTTAGTGGACCTCTTTCTGCATATGGTTGCTCCAATATAAGTCACTGTGCTTGCTCAGCCTCATTATTGAATTTGAGCAGATGGGTGGGGAGAGGAAATGAGGTTAGCAGTCTCGATTCTCTTCATATTCTAATGGTACCTTTAGCACTAATGTGCTAGTCACCGTCATTTGAGTAGATAATGTCCTCATTTCCATAGGTCAACCCATTTATAAATGTTATGAAGTGGAAAATGTCATCTGACCAAACACGGGATACTTATTTTTTAATAAAAGATTAAAAATTCTTGTATGGATACATGTTGGCTGTTTACTATTTTTTCTTTATAAATGACTACTTATTTCTATGCAAATCAGTTTTCCTTCTGGTGTTGCACTTGTGAATATCTCTGTTACTCTCAAACTCAGATGGACTGTTGATAACGAATTTCATAAATGAATAAATGTGTTGTGAGGCTGTAATTAATATTCCCCGCTGGTTAAAGAGATGCCTGTAAGATGTATGTGTGTGAGCCACACAGTTAATTTTATATGTTCGCTTTTGTATAATGAAAACCTTTAGCCTGAGTGAATAGTTACCCCAGAATATTGCAAAATGTGTTAACTTACTGTCTTTTATATCCTTGAAGTTGGCAGTTATTCTTATGGCAGAAATAGCTGAACTTAAATGTTTTATCAAGCCTGCTATATGGTTTTTCCAGCTTTAGTTTTCATCAGTATGCACCTGAGAACTTAGTACTTTGTAACCTCTTTATTATTTCTTGCTGGTGAACTTGGTTTACAGGGGGAAGGATACTTATGATTTCAAAACTGGATGAACTGCATTTTTTTTTTCAAAGATTAGAGGTACCCTATTTGTGCAAAACCTGTCAGAAACTTACACAAAAAGTATTGGTTGCTATTTTATCTGGTGATGCTTCTTTGCTCAGCCTCATAACAATGCTTGAATCATTTGCAGAAATTAATTCTGCCTTCTGACTCAGATAAAATGGTGAATCATTAACATAAAGCAAGAACAGTACCAGGCCAGTGATTGAACCTGTTGGGACTACCATTATAATTTCTCCCCATACAGATGATATATCCCTTCATGTATTATTTGAACAGCCTAGGGTAAGCTTCTGAATTATGTTTCTTAAATAAAAACTAAGTCAGACATGTGATGAATTACATACTCCATAAAAATGTAGTTTCTGTAATAGAATATTATGATTAACATAATCAAGTGACTTCAATAAGTCACCAAATATCCCAGCCGATGATATTTTATCATTCAAAGTTTTTATTATGTGTGCAGTAAATGTATGAATAGCGATCTTAGTAAAGTGACCTTTTTGAAATCCAAATTGTGATTGACTAAGTATCCCATTGCTACACAACTCTGGAGCACATTACCTACTCAAAATTTTTACAAAATGATTTAAGGGGTGATACTGATGGTAGTTATTGAAAGAATTAGAGTACCCCTTCTTATATCATAATTCTTCTAGGCAAACACCTTGAATTAATTATGCATTAAATAAGTGCCCAAGAACGTTACACATCATAGGGCCACAGCTTTTTAGTGTCTTATTAGAGATATTATCCACCCTATATGAAGTTTTATTATTTTTTTTTTTTTTAGAATAATGATGATCTTCCTTATTTCAGGTGCTTACGTGAGTTTATTTTTAATTTCACTAAATGCCCTCTTTATTGCTTTCACTTCTGAACTGTTTACACCAATTTCTCACCTAGTTTTAAAAATTAATTATTAAAAATGTCTTCTACACATGAACAGTCTTTTACAATGCTCTAATTCTCTTCAACAAAAATAATGCTATCTTCTATGGCTTCTTTCTATGTCTCTCTTTTAACAATATCCCATATTGATAAGATGTGGAAGATAGAGTAGATATACACTGGTATACAAAACTTAGGGATGTTACTTCAAGTAATACAGCTCAATCAAAACTGGGCCATGCACAGAGATAGCTGCTGCAGTATAGTACAGAAGGTAACTGATATAAATATGCAATATGAAAAACAGATAAACACTTTTATTTGAAGACAAAATGACACTGAAGCCACGACAACTTGTGGTGGATCCTTGGGCATTACAAAAGGTGGTACATAGCTCTTAATAGGGTGTGCAATTATTATGGATTACAATGCATGCTCTGCAATGTGCTCCCATTCATAAATGTTTTCTTTGAACAATTTGAACTAGTAGTTATGAAACTTTTTATGTTTAAAACAAATATTGTTATTTGTGGGGATTTTAATATTGAAAGGCAACAAGACTCCAGAACATTTTTAATATATTAAGATCTTTAAACTTGCACTGCATGAACAAGTGTCCTACTCATAATGATGCATGCTTAGAGAATATTATTGTTAATTTGCATAGAGAGGAATATGTGGTTAGCTTGACTAATGGTGTTTTTGCAGATCATGATCCATTGCTTTTAACATTTTATCATAATAAACAATCTTATTCCAATAAATTTAATGTGGCATGGGTAAAAGGTCAGAGAGAGGAGCGCATTACGTCATTTATTACCAAGTTAAAGGACACAAACTGGGACTCTGTTTATGGGTGTCACCCAGGAAAAACAGGAGTTGAAAATTGATTTTGAAGCTTTCTTTAAAGAATATAGAGACATATGGTACTCCTGTTCCCCATTAATAAAAGTTAGGCCCTCAGTTAAATGTAAAAATACAAAAATAAACTGGTATACAAAAGAACTGGCAGAACATATAAAAGGAAGGATCATCAAGGGTCAGAACAGAGGGATATGGTCTACACTGCTTACCTTAGAAATAAAAAGTATTACAAAGCTAAGCTCAGAGAAGCCAAAAAAGCAGCTTGTGAAAGGTATATAGAAGGTGCTCCAAATAAGTGTAAGGCAGCATGGGAAGTTATTAGACAAGATAATTCTTCCAGCTGAGTATGTCAAACTCTGCTTGATCCAGAGAACTGAATTACTAGTGTCACATCAGCAGAGAAATTGGAGACAAAATTAAGGCCACAGACACATCTGCAAGGGATCTGCTTGGTCCCCAGCTGTCTGACAGACTTTTGTTTCACTGGTGCAATATCACGCCCGATCAAGTTTGGAAAGGTGTTGCCAAATTATCGAATTCCAAACATATGGACTGTTACTGGATGTCCAGTTGTGTTGTTAAAAGAACAGTCCACCTCATAAGTAAGCCACTAAGCTTTATTTTTAACAGATGTTTAGAGAATGGAGTTTTTCCAGATTTGCTGAAATCTCGAAAATTATCTCCGCATTCAAAAAGCGTGATAAACAACTCCCCCAGAACTACTGAGCAGTATCTATTGTGCCAATATTTTCAAAAATAATTGAATCACTCATGTACTTTCAATTAAGCAATTATTTTGAATAGCATGATCTGCTTTGCAACAATCAATATGGATTTAGACCAGGTAAAAATACCACTGCAGCTGTTCTGGAAATTGTTGATCAGACTTTAACAGGTTTTGAAAATAAGAAGATGGTGTCACTTGTATTATGTGATCTAAGTAAGACTTTTGATTGCATTCCTTTGAACATATTATTGACAAAACTGGAGTATTGTGGTGTACAAAAATCTACATTAGCAATAATTTCTTCCTATTTGACCAACAGAAGAAATTTGTCTCAATTAGAAATAAGCATTCCCCCCTAGGAGAAATTGGTACAGGTGTACCACAGGGCTCTGTCCTTGGCCCCTTCTTTTTCATTGTGGCTACCAATGACCTGCCCCATTCTGTATCACACTCTGTAATATGCTATGCAGATGATACAACTCTGCTTACTTCACACCATGACATCCCAACCCTTAATAAGACTACACAAGAAACTCTGGACTCTACATTAAATTGGTTTGCAGCCAATAAACTTGTGTGTAATCCAGACAAAACCCAAAATCTTATGTTAGGATTATCTAAGAATATAGAAAATAAAAGTGTCATGCTCTTAGGAATACATATTAATGCCAAACTAACTTGGGAAGAGCATATAAGCGAAATCTGCAAAAAAAAAATCTCAAGAGTGACCTACCTCATGTGGAAACTGAGAGATATGGTCAATAATAATTATCTCCGCATAGCATGTTTTGGACTCTTTCAGTCACATATATCATATGGCCTACTCATATGGGGACATTCTCCTTACATCAGTAACATCTTAAAAGTCCAAAAAAAATTGTTTGTAGAATGTGTAATGCTGGTCCTGTAGAACACTGTCACCCTCTTTTTACCAGGCTTAGGATACTAACCGTGGTGAATCTGTATATCTCTGAGGCTGCACTCTTTCTCAGGAATAACATTAGAGAAGTGATTCTTCAACTTCTCCTGGCATATTTCTTGCTTGAACAGTCCACGGGTGTACTGCCAGTCCATAGTGTCCAACAGGCACAATATTTCAGCGATCAGACATGTCGCCATCATCAGGTGCACTGACGAACTGAGCTCAGTTCATCAGCGCACCTGACGATGGCGACATGTCTGATCGCTGAAATATTGTGCCTGTTGGACACTATGGACTGGCAGTACACCCATGGACTGTTCAAGCAACATTAAAGAATGTGTCATCAGCGAAACAATTCACAAACCCGATACTAGAAATAAGGCAAACACTGACATTCCAAGGCATAGGCTTGCAATAACGGGAAACTCCCATAAAGTAAATGCCCTCAAAATTTTAAACAAATTTCCTCTTGCCGCTTGATCCTTGCCTTTTAAAAAGTTCAAAATAAAATTATATGACTGGCTAACAAAAAACCCATGTTATCATACAAAAGAGTTTTATGATATTGACAATACTGATATTAATAATTAAGATTATAGCTGTATATAAGATATTTAATTTTTACATGTAACGTGATCAATATTTGTATCTTACTATCACTCTAAAAGCCTGTTCTACTGTATGTGGTCAATGGCAATACAGAATCTGAATCTGAATGCTGGCCACAATGTTGGCAAGGAATTCTTGTGGTAAGGTGGTCCACCCCTCCACCAGCATTGTTGACAACTACTTGATGGTCACTGTTGCACGTGAACATGCTGCAATACATCTCCCCCTGCACTCAATGATATTTAAGCCAGGGAAATGGACAGGCCAGACAATGCAGCAACTATCCTCTCATTCAAAGAGCTCCTCCCCCTCTGCAGTTTGATACATTTGTGCATTGTCATCCATAAAACTAAAGTAACCCCTGAAAAACTGCACATGAGGAAGGAGTAGAGTGTCACATTAACATTGATGGATCATCAAAGTTTTGGAGCTTTGAACATGGCTGACGTTTGCAGCAACTGTATACACAAATTTGAAAAATATGTAAAAATCAGCCAACCGGTTGGGTTGCATAGGTTTTCTATATACCTTGACCAGGTTTCGTCACCTCTAAGGGTGACTTCATCAGAATCACCCTTAGAGGTGACTTCATCAGAAGGTAATTACCTTACCTTCTGATGAAGTCACCCTTAGAGGTGACGAAACCTGGTCAAGGTATATAGAAAACCTATGCAACCGGTTGGCTGATTTGTACACATTTTTCAAAAAAAAAGTTTTGGAGGTCAGTATACCTACACAATATTATACCTGTCCACACAGTAACACTTGAACCAACAAAATGTTTGGATTTGAGAGTGTCCCTGGGGCATAATGTGTTCACATCTCTTGCCATGTGAGGGTGCATCAAGAATCACTACTCAGACTGAATCTGCTCTCATCTGAGAAGAACATGCAACCCCTCCCTCTGCTGATCCAGTCCTTATGCTCTCGGCACAATTACAAACAGTACTGTTGATGTGTTGGTGTCAACAGAACACAACCTATGGGTCATACGGCAAAGAGACCACCCCTATGCAGTTGCTGCACCAGTGTGGATTGTGATGTTTTATGCCTCACAGTCTTGTTAAATTTGGTTGCAATTGCACCCACTGTTGGACATGGGTTCCTTCTTGCCTGTTGCACAGTGCAGTGGTCATTTGCTGTTGTAGTTAACCGTGGTTAACCATCTCCTCTCCTTTGAGTAACAGCGTCTCTGGTTCAGAATGCACATGGATGAAATAATGCTGTGAACAGTAGCAAACTCATGGGCTACACTCACCACACTTTGCGCTACTTACAGTTTCCAGATGATTTAACCTCGTGTGAAGTCATCCAAGTGTTGTCTGTGGGCCATGTTGTAATGAAGAACACCACCACAGTGCACCATAACTGCTCACTGATAGACACACAGTGTGAATTCCCATTAATGTAATTGCTTTGTGTTCCAGGGCCAGCTCAATTAACATTATAATCATGCAGTCCTTATACGGTGTTACATCCAGCTTTCTGTGCATGACTGGGAAACCTCTGTCAACATGTTCCCACACTTCTATTCATTTCCACCAAGCTGTTAATAGTCTCTGTATGTCCATCTCTTTAGCAATGGTTGCATGACTCGGCTGTTGGATAGAGGAGTCAAATTAACACCTTTCAGCTGTCAATTTTCGACCCTATTTTATTAGGCAGAGAGTTTCATTGTTTTACTACACCATTTTCAGGCCCCTGACAGGCATGTAGGAATAATTTACCTGGCTTGTGATCAAAACAGGGGCCAGCAATATTGGTGTTAGTAGATATTTGTTACAGTGACCACTTCAACCATCACCTCAGAGTTGTTAATATGTTATGTTATTTTATCTTGTCCTTCATTTCTACAGAGCAGTGTACTTTGGAGTCATCATGTACATAATTCAGTACAGTGTGCCTTCTACATACACTAATTCATTCATTATTTCGTTTACACACCATGTTCCATAAATTTTGTCATGAAGTACTGCCTTCAGGGAGGGGGGAAGAGCCAAGTTATAAATGCACACCGTAAGGGGACATTTTATGCACAGGCTTTTGTGCCTCAGTAGGCAATTTCTCCTAGCACACACTACCTTGTGCACTCATGAAAGCATTTATTTGTAGAGTTTAATTTCTACATCTACATCCATACCCTGCTAACACTTGTGAAGTTCATGCCATTGAGTACTTCCCTTGATACCAAATATTTGGATTTCTTCCCATTCCATTCCTGTATGAAGCATGCCCCCCCCCCCCCCCCCCTGCATTAAGCATAGACCTTGCCATTGGTGGAAAGGCTTGCTTGCCTCAGTAATACAGATAGCCATACCACAGGTGCAACAACAATGGAGGGATATCTGTTGAGAGGCCCAACAAACGTGTGGTTCCTGAAGAGGGGCAGCAGGCAGCAGCCTTTTCAGTAGTTGCAGCGGAAACAGTCTAGATGATTGAATGATCTGGCCTTGTAACATTAACCAAAGCAGCCTTGCTGTGCTGGTACTGCAAACAGCTGAAAGCAAGGGGAAACTACAGCCGTAATTTTTCCCAAAGGCATGCAGCTTTATTGTATGGTTAAATGATAATAGCATCCTCTTGGGTAAAATATTCCAGAAGTAAACAGTCCCCCATCTGGCTCTCTGGGCAGTGACTACTCAGGAGGACATCGTTATCAGGAGAAACAAAACTGGCGCTCAGATCGGAGTGTGGAATGTCAGATCCCTTAATCGGGCAGGTAGGTTAGAAAATTTAAAAAGAGAAATGGATAGGTTAAAGTTAGATATAGTGGGAATTAGTGAAGTTTGGTGGCAGGAGGAACAAGACATCTGGTCAGGTGAATACAAGGTTATAAATACAAAATCAAATAGGGGTAATGCAGGAGTAGGTTTAATAATAAATAAACAGTAGGAGCATGGGTAAGCTACTATGAACAGCGTAGTGAATGCATTATTGTAGCCAAGACACATACAAAGCCCATGCCTACCACAATGGTATAAGTTTATATGGCAACTAGCTCTGCATACGACTAAGAGATTGGAGAAATTTATGATGAATTAAAAGAAATTATTCAGATAGTGAAGGGAGATGAAAATTTAATAGTCATGGGGGACTGGAATTCAATATTTGAAAAGGAAGAGAAGGAAAAGTAGTAAGTGAATATGGAATGGGGGTAAGGAATGAAAGAGGAAGCCATCTGGTAGAATTATGCACAGAGCATAACTTAATCATAGCTAACACTTGCTTC
The DNA here is from genome assembly GCF_021461395.2 of Schistocerca americana. NCBI lineage: Eukaryota > Metazoa > Arthropoda > Insecta > Orthoptera > Acrididae > Schistocerca > Schistocerca americana. The sequence continues at coordinate 155,888,102 of NC_060121.1, forward strand.
AAGAATCATAAAAGAAGGTTTTATACATGGAAGAAGCCTGGAGATACTGGAAGGTCTCAGATAGATTATATAATGGTAAGACAGAGATTCAGGAACCAGGTTTTAAATTGTAAGATGTTTCCAGGGGCAGATGCGTACTCTGACAACAATCTATTGCTTATGAACTGTAGATTAAAACTGAAGAAACTGCAAAAAGGTGGGAATTTGAGGAGATGAGACCTGGATGAACTGAAAGAACCTGAGGCTGTACAGAGTTTCAGGGAGAGCATTAGGTAACGATTGACAAGAATGGTGGGAAGAAATACAGTAAAAGAAGAATGGGTAGCTTTGAGAGATGAAATAGTGAAGCTAGCAGAGGATAAAGTAGGTAAAAAGATGAGGGCTAATAGAAATCCTTGGATAACAGAAGAGATATTGAATTTGATTGATAAAGGATAAAATATGAAAATGCAGTAAATGAAGCAGGCAAAAATAAATACAAACATCTCAAAAATGAGATTGACAGGAAGTGCAAAATGGCTAAGCAGTAACAAATGTAAGGACGTAGAAGCATATATCACTAGGGGCAAGATAGATACTGCCTACAGGAAAATTAAAGAGACCTTTGGAGAAAAGAGAACCACTTGTATCAATATCAAGAACTCAGATGGAGAACCAGTTCTAAGCAAAGAAGGGAAAGCAGAAAGGTGGAAGGAGTACATAGAGGGTCTATACAATGGCGATGTACTTGAGGACAATATTATGGAAATGGAAGAGAACGTAGATGAAGGTGAAATGGGAGATATGATACTGTGTGAAGAATTTGACTGAGCACTGAAAGATCTAAGTCAAGACAAGACCCCAGGAGTAGACAACATTCCATTAGAATTACTGATTGCCTTGGAAGAGTCAGCCCTGACAAAACTCTACCATCTGGCGAGAAAGATGTATGAGACAGGCAAGAAGAATATAATAATTCCAATCCCAAGGAAAGCAGGTGTTGACAGGTGTGAAAATTACCGTACTATCAGTTCAATAAGTCATCACTGTAAAATAGTGACACGAATTCTCTACAGATGAATAGAAAAACTGATAGAAGCTGACCTAGGGGAAGATGAGTTTGGATTCCAAAGATCTGGTACCATGTGCCATGAGTTTTGAATCTGCACCAGACGGCATGGTCGTCGAAGACCACTAGAGGACTCTGCACCATCATGCCCGTAAGACGTGGCGGCGTGCGCCTCCTGGCCCACATATAATGTGAGGGTGCCACAGTGGAACACATGGTCCCAGCGGCCAGTAATGCTGTACCTGATCAGGTATTTAAGTGTCTGCTTCTCACCCAGCCATTCAGTCTGATCTTTGAGTACATCTATCGACTTCTCGCCTTCAGACAGTTTGTTTACGTTACTTTGTTCCATGTACGAGTGGATGTGGTTGATTCGTGGGGTTTTCTTGTGACTCTGTTGCATATTGCATGTTGTTGTTCATAAGGTTTTGCTCGGTTGTCCTTCATTGTTCCTGTCCATCCTTTCCTGTTTGTGTTGTTGTTTGCGGGCCGTTCCATGGGTCCCGCCGCCCTTTCCCTCACGGCAACCCCGCGACTGTTCTGATCGTGGCTACAACAGCAGAAACCTTGGAACATATGAGACAATACTGACCCTACGAATTATCTTAGAAAATAGATTATGGAAAGGCAAACCTAAGTTTTTAGCATTTTTTGACTTAGAGAAAGCTTTTGACGATGTTGACTGGCATACTCTCTTTCAAATTGTGAAGGTGGCAGGGGTCAAATGCACGGAACGAAAGGCTATTCAGAATTTGTACAGAAACCAGATGGCAGTTATAAGAGTCAAAGGGCATGAAAGGAAGCAGTGGTACGAAGGGAATGAGACAGGGTTGTAGCCTATCCCCGATGTTATTCAATCTATACATTGAGCAAGCAGTAACGGAAACAAAAGAAAAATTTGGAGTAGCAATTAAAATCCATGGAGAAGAAATAAAAACTTTGAGGTTTGCCAATGACATTGTAATTTAGTCAGAGACAGCAAAAGACCTGGAAGAGCAGATGAACAGAATGGACAGTGCCTTGAAAGCAGGATATAAGATGCACATCAACAAAAGCAAAATGAGGATAATGGAATGTAGTTTACCTAAATCAGGTGATGCTGAGGGAATTAGATTAGGAAATGAGACACTTAGAGTAGTAAAGACGTTTTGCTATTTGGGGAGCAAAATAACTGATGATGGCCGAAGTAGGGAGGATATAAAATGTAGACTGGCAATGGAAAGAAAAGCATTTCTGAAGAAGAGACATTTTTTAACATCAAGTATAGATTTAAGTGTCAGGGAGTCGTTTCTGAAAGTATTTGTATGGAGTGTAGCCATGTATGGATGTGAAACATGGATAATAAATAGTTTAGACAAGAAGAGAATAGAAGCTTTTGAAATGTGTTGCCACAGAAGATAGCTGAAGATTAGATGGGTCGATCACATAACTAATGAGGAGGTACTGAACAGAACTGGGGAGGAGAGGAATTTGGGCACAACTTGTCTAGAAGAAGGGATCAGTTGGTAGGACATGTTCTGAGGTATCACCAATTTAGCATTGGAGGGCAGAGTTGGGGGTAAAAATCATAGACGGAGACCAAGAGATGAATACACTAAGCAGATTCAGAAGGATGAAGGGTGCACTAGGTACTTGGAAATGAAGAAGCCTGCACAGGATAGAGTAGCATGGAGAGCTGCATCAAACCATTCTCTGGACTGAAGACCACAACAGCAACAACAACATGGAGCATGTTGAGAAAGACTGTTTAAAATCCTCTTTACATACTCTAATTAGTCTACTCTCATTTTTGTGATAAAAACAGGAGCAATACATAGAGGGCTGCAGTATAGTCTTAGTTTCCTTACTTAATATTTGTTCTTGAAATTTTGTAAGTAGCATTTAAGTAGCATTTTGCTGGATTGTTGATGTGTCTTCATGCATCTGCTAGTTCAGATTTTTCAGCATTTCCATGATGGCTCTCCGGTATGACCATCACTTCGAGCCAACAGCATTTATGAAACTAAAGGAACTTCTATAGCAACAAATTAAAAGTTTCTGTTAGTCAGCAAACCAAACAGTAATAGTCAACAGGAGCGTATTCACCTGAGCCACAATAGAAATTACTATGAGATGGCACCTGACTAAGTCAAATAAAATCCAAGCACTACCTAGCCAATATGCACATCTATAATGACCATGGTGCCATTAAGCCTAACAATGGTGGAAACCACAAGTTCATAATTGATAGCATTTCACACATAGTAAACATTCACTACAGTGAGAGTCCAGCGATTTCTACAAGTTGGCCTTAAATTTACCCACTATGGAAATTCCTGTGCAGAGCCAGTTCAGCTTTTCTGTGCAACAGTGACAAAAACCAGACATAAATTGTACAAATTTTGTTCTGTCATGCAACCAGTCACCAAGATATCATTGAGATAATTTACAGAATATGGAATCACTGTAACAGCCTATTCAAGAAATCTCTTTAGTATGACTGGGATGTTCACCTTGCCAAAAGGCCCCATTGCTTTGATGCAGTCTGAACAGTGTGTTTGAGTCTAATATCTCCTGTGAGTCTTTGCCAACAATGTCAGATTTTGAAAAAACTTTTCCTCCTGGAAGTTTAGAAAAAGTTCATCTGGATGCAATGGTTTTCTTAAAAGTCTCCAGACAGTGAGAGAAAGCCCCCAGATTTCTTGACCATCATTAGCAAAGAAGCCTGCTGACTGTAGGAAACAGAGGACAATACTTGTTGTTCTAGTCTGTTAAATTCAGTCTCAATACCATCCTTAATGACCAATGAAAGCAAGTGCATTTTGCAAAACCTTGGAGTTGCTGTTGGCTTTAAGACAGTGTGGGCTTCAACGACAACTGCTTTCCCCAAACCAAGTTCAAAAAGCAGTGCAAATTGTGTATGAATATAAGAATGAGAGCACAGGGTGCTGACAAGCTGAGGGAGTGCTCTTTGTTGTGTCAGCTACTGTGGGAGTCAGCCGGCCGCTGTGGCCGAGCGGTTCTAGGCACTTCAGTTGGGAACTGCGCTGCTACTATGGTCACAGGTTCGAATCCTGCCTCGGGCATGGATGTGTATGATGTCCTTAGGTTTAAGAAGTTCTAAGTCTAGGGGACTGATGACCTCAGATGTTAAGTCCCATAGTGCTTAGAGCCATTTGAACCATTTTTTGTGGGAGTCAGCACCGACACGAACAAGGAAGGAGAGAAGTTGCGATGGCCAATGGCAGGAATCAAAATGATCTGATCTTTCTAATTAAAAGATAACTTTATTTCTATTAAGGAAAGAAACATAACTTCTCATTATGAAGTGGCTTGGTGTACTTCCCATGCCTCCTACTTGCTACTACTTTTCTCTATTACTACTTGCAGAATGTAGGCCAAGTGTCACTTTTCTAATTCTCAGTACTGATGCTCTTGAAGTCTGCGATCAAGCTGGGGCCAGCCAGTGGTGGGCAGCTGATTAAGCCAGCACTGAACTCTGTCTTCCTGGAGGTCTGGCACTGCTCGCTCTTTCTATTGGCATGTGGGTCAGTGCCTTCTTGATACCGTTTATGGTGCTGTGCTGGTTGGTGTGTAGTCAACACTTTAGGGCTGCTCACACTTCATGGTGGTCACACACCCACTACTTTTTATTGCACTTCTCTGAGTGAAGGAGCACCTGCACTAAAGTATGTAGACTGATTTGTAACTAAGACCAGCGCACATACAACAAAAAGAAAAGTCATTGGAATGTCTTGTACTGTTGCCTGTAACAAAGTTTTACATGGTGCGAGGACCAGATCACTGTCTGAAATGTGTTGGGGCCATGCTTGGTGCTCACTGTGCTACAGCATACTTCTGCAGTGTGACCTTCTCACAAACACTTGCAACACTTGCTCTCGTAATATGGACATTTCTGTCTGGGATGCAGGGAAAAACAGTATGGGCAACTGGAAAACAAAATGTGTCATAATGAACAACACCATGTGCTAGCCCAGGATTATGGAGAATGCAGCCTGATGGCCACCACTGAATGGAACTTGCTTACCACTTCATAGTCTGTTACAGAAACCTTCTCCATTGTATCACTACAACTTTGAGCCACATTTTAAATGTCAGAGTCTGCTGAAAAAGGCTGTTGCACCACTTGCTGTATACCAAATGCATGCGCAATAAAATTTGTAGAACTTCAGCAATGAATTGTTCAGATTGTTTTAAAGCATCTTTGCAGACTTCCTTATCCAGGCTAAGCAAATCATTACATCATGTATTAAACTTTCTGCTGTTTCCAATTCAGCCCTGCAAATTTGCAACCCAAGGGGAATAACTTGCAGCATCTGACATGTGATGTTATAAGAATTCTAGTCTAGCTGCTGGAAAATGCATTTCTTTGGAACAAATGCTCAAATAATAAATTGAATATATCAGACAAAGGTAACACATATGGATCGGACTGTGGTGGTAACTTTTGCACCAAATTATGTAACTGGGGATTAGTGGACAGCAAAAATGCTCATTGGCAAGCTGGATATTTAATCTCATTTGGCTGAAAATCTAGCATGACACGTTTTTGATAAGTGTCACAATGTTCTCGAACATTGTTAAACAGTTGAAACACCAGTATGGTTGGCCAGCATTTGGTGAAGCAAAACTGTGGACAGTTTGTCACCATTGTTATAACCCTCACTTAGGGTCGACAATGTTTATTGATCAAAAGTAATGTCTATGATAACAAATTAAAATTGTTTATTAGTCTGTGAACCATACAGTAATAGTTCTCAATGGAATATTCATCTTAACCCAAATAGAAATTTATTGGGATACTTCTTGATTAAGTTTGATAGATTCCAAGCACTCTTAGCTGGTAAGCACACATTTATTAATAAGAGCACAATTAATCCTGGTGATAGTGAAAATCACAAGTTCAAAATTCGTAGCAATAAGCACACAGTAAAGGATGACAGTCATCAGAGTCCACGAATAGAAGCAAGTTGGATAATAGCAACTGAGGAATGGATGACCACTGGGTAACCTTATATTTACTCACTATGGATACTCACATGACAGATAATATTACACATATCAGCCTGCCTGTCTCTTCCATTTACACATCTAGCAGGGTACTAAACCCTCTCATGCTGCTCTTCTTTGTATATAATGAATATCCCCTGTTAGTGCTACTTGGTAAGGGTCCCAAACACTTTAGCAATATTCTAGGATGGGCCACACAAGTGTGTTGGAAGCAGTCTCATTTGTAGACTGAACTGCCAATGAACTGAAGTCTCACACTTGCTTTACATATAGTTTTCAAATAATTAAAAAATTTTGGTGTAAAATGTTTTAAAATTTAGTGCTCTTACAAAGAAACTTAACACTCTACACACCAATAAGCCGTCTTTTTACAAAGGTTTCCTCTCATGCATACCCAACACCTCTTATTGATCTTTTCTTTATTGTGCTTTGCAAAAACTCCAAAAAATGCCTAATTGTAAAATGAATTGCTTTCGGTGTTTGAGTGGGCATCCATCTGATGACCCTTGTGATAGAGGGTATGTGCCAACCGTTCACCGACACCAATCATGAAATACGTTCTACTTTTCGGCCTCTGTATTTTTCAGACATAATAAATTAATTGGTGCATGTAACGATCAATAAACAACAAAAACGCTTCTGACAATATTTTTCAGTCTGCCATGGGCCATTTGGTAGCTCTGCAGTTGGGAATTGCTCCCATCCATACCTTCCATATTCTGATTGTTATCCATGATGACACATACTTAGTTACTTACTTACTTACTTACTCACTGGTCATACCGTGCTCGAGAGTCCATTACCGCAGCAACATATTTTCGCCACCTGTTCCTGTCTTGGGCTATTTCCTTCCATTCACCTTCAATTCCTAGGGTCCTTAAATCAGCCTTCACATTGTCCTCCCCTCTAAGTGCCCTACCAGTACTGACCCTGCCCTCATCCATTCGAGCTACGTGACCCGCCCATCGCAGCCTACATGATTTAATAATACTGATTATGTCAGGGCTTGAATAGAGTTCGTGAAGCTCTTCGTTATGCAGTTTTCGCCACTCTCCGCTAATGTCATCCCTTTTTACTCCGAAAATTTTCCTCAAAGTTTTGTTTTCAAATACTCAAAACGGCTTTTCATTTTGCACAGTGAGAGACCAAATCTCACACCCATACAGCATAACTGGTAGAATAATAGTTTTGTATATTCTAATCTTTAAATTCCTAGACAATATCCGTGATGAAAGTAATCTATTCAGTGAGAAGTAGCATGCATTTCCCGTCCGTAATCTCTTCTTCAGTTCGGATTCAATCTCATTTCTCGAAGTGATGTCCACGCCTAGATACTTAAATGTGTTCACTTTTTCAAACTGCATGTTTCTAACTCTTAACATTTCCTGATCTACTGCTGTTGGCATTCTAGTAGTAACCAGGTATTTAGTTTTGTCTTCACTTATCCTTAGACCTACATCTTCACTAGCCTTGATTAATGCATTCGCATTTGCTGTTACAGATTCTTTCCTATCGCTAATGATGTTTAGATCATACCCTAATATCTTAATATATCCATTTAACTCCACACCCTCTGAATTATCTGCTGCCATTCGTACAATATATTCTAGGACTAAATTAAAAAGTAGCGGAGATAGGGCATCTCCCTGCTTAAGTCCATTCTTTATTACAAATTCTTCTGACTCCAATTTCCCCACGCATACTCTACCTTTTGTGTTTTTCAAACTTGCTTCTATAAGTCTAACATACTTCTTTGGTATTCCAAGCCCCAAAAGAATTCTGTACACTTTTGATTGCAATACTGAATCATATGCTTTTGTAAAATCTATGAAAAGATTATGAACTGGTTTATTGTATTCCCATTTCTTTTCCAAAATTTGATGCAGGGTGAATATTGGGTCTATAGTTGATCTGTTCCTCCGAAAGCTGGCTTGGTAATCCCCCACAATTTTATCTGCATATGGTGTAAGCCTGCTTAGCAGAACATTCGAGAAAATTTTGGAACATACTGGTAATAGCGATATCCCTCTATAATTACTACAATCCATTTTGTCGCCCTTGTTAAAAATTGGGATCAGAATCGACTCCTGCCACTCTTCAGGTATCATCTCTGAGTTCCATACTTTAGTTATCACTTTGTGAACTACTTCCACCAATTTCTGTCCCCTATTTTTAACTAATTCTGCAATTATGCAATCTGATCCTGGTGCTTTATGGTTTTTCAGTTTGTTGATTGCATCTCTTACTTCCTTTAATGTTGGCTCAGGTATCTGGGGTTCTGCTGTATGTGTTTCGTATGCCTGCTCATTTCCTGCTTCCTATACCCGTTTATGTCTAGGTAAAGTTCCCTAATGTTTTTTGTTTTGCTGTTTGTTTCCATTTTTGTAATTTGATTGTTCAAATAATCCCTCTTCTTTGCCCATAGCCTATGACCAACTTCCCTTCTCAAGTTCAAGAACTCCTCTCGCTTTCTGTCTCCCATTCTATCCCAATCTAATCATGCTTTTCTCCTTTCCGCTACCAATTTCTTGCATTCCTCATCAAACCACAGTTTCCTCCTGCTCTTCTTAATTGTACCTATTGTGACCTTCGCTGCCTCTTTGATATTATTCCTCACAGTGATCCACTGTTTATTTACATCCTCGTCTTGATCTTCATGTGTCCTGAGAGCATCAAACCTATTTGAAATTTCTATCATGTACCTTCTTCTAAAGTTTTCATCATTTAGCTTGTCAGTGTTGAACCTAACAAGTTCTGCATTATGACACCTTGATGTTGCTGTAGATAGCCATTGGTGAACTTTGGCAACTACAAGAAAATGATCAGAATCGCATTCTGCTCCCCTGAAAGTCCTAACATTTTCTATACTCCGATCTAAAAGAACATGATCAATTTGGTTTCCGGTGTGTCCATCCGGAGAGACCCAGGTTGCTATATGAATGTCCTTCCTTTTCAAATCTGTGCTCTCAACAATCATGTCTTTTGAAACAGCAAAATTAACCACCCTTGTGCCACTATCATTCAAAATGTTATGCAAACTTTCTTTCCCAATTGTAGGCCATGATGCTTCCTCCTTCCCTACCTTCGCATTAAAATCACCTATGATTAATTTTGTATCATATGAGGAGAACTCATCCCACAGTTGATCTAGTTCTTCATAAAAGCCGTCTTTAACAACCTCTTCAGTGTCCTCAGTTGGTGCGTGTACATTAATTACTACTAGTCTATTCCACCTGCCGGACAACACTATAACTGATAGTCGGTCACTAATGAAACTTATATCTCTGATTGCGTGAAGCACTTTTCTCTGTACTGCAAAACCTGTTCTGAAACTGTGAGCTTCCACACTTCCATAGAAAAATGTATAGTTACCCCTCTTTATGCTACCCTCCCCCTGCCACCGAGTTTCTTGAATAGCTGTAATGTCTACATCGTATCTATCTAATTCATCTAGTAATGTCTGGAATGTTCCTGGCCTGTTCAAACTTTTAACGTTCCATGTTCCCAACCTGAAAGTTCCTTTTGGCCTGAATCTCTTCGAAGTAGGTTCCACCCGGAGATCCAAATGGGAACTAGTTTACCTCTGGAATATTTTACTTCAAAGGGACCCACGCCCATTAATGTTGCTGATTCTTGACGATGACACATGACTTTTCTATTGTTCTTTGAATTTCTTTCTACAAATGTATCATCATTATGCTGACCATAACAATGTCTCCTTTGTCATTCCGTTTCAACAAGATATGTTTGTTTATGTACACTGTTATGTATCTCCATTCCTCAGTTTTTCAGTTTTCATTAAGTCAGGGAATACCTTTCTGTCTTGCCACATTGTATTTACAACGTCAGTATTCTCACTTGTCAGTTGGTCAACCAGCATGGACTAGTGTACCAGTTGTCAAGATAAATGTGATTACCCTTTCTGAGCAAATCAGAAGTGAGCTCCAAACCAAACTGAGAAATTATTTTCTAATGTCTACCACAATTTGTGTCCTTTCCAGAAGAAACAATGAAGTCCCATGTACTTATTACCTATGTGCAGCAAAGACACTTGCAATGAGAGCATTTCTGATGTCACCAGACCAGTCATGTGAGTTTCCATAGCTAGCGAGCAAATATAAGGTCAACTAGTGGTGGTCCCTTCCTCAGTTGTTGTTATCCAACTTGCTTCTCTCTGTGGACTCTGATCACTGTGACCCTTCATTGTGTGCATAGTGCTACTGTTTTACACAATTAGTCTACAAAACACTGAAAACAACTCATCAAATAATTCTGTGTTAGTGGCACCTTTATATCACTTTTACCAGTAAACAAAAAGCAGTGTCATGCTAAACAGACACCCACTAAAGCACATTTGTGGTGGATGGCAAAGGACATGGAAGAGCAGTTGAACAGAATGGATAGTGTCTTGAAAAGATATTATAAGATGAACAACAATAAAAGTAAAACAAAAAATTATGACATGTAACTACATTAAATCAGGTGACACTGAGGGAATTAGACTAGGAAAGGAGATACTAAAAGCACCAGATGTATTTTATTATTTGGGCAGCAAAATAATTGGTGGTGAATAAAGTAGAGAGGATATAAAATGCAGACTAGCTGTAGAAAGAAAAAGAGGAATTTCTTAAAATGTGTTGTAAATGTAAGTGGTAGGAAGTCTTTTATGAAGGTATTTGTCTGGAGTTAGCCATCAGTTGAGGTGGTGCTGTGGTTAGCCCACTGGGTGACAGTTAGAATCTGCGTTCGACCATCCTGATTTAGATTTTCTGTTTTTTCCCTAAATCATTCCAGGCTAATCCCATGATGGTTCCTTTGAAGAACACTGCCAATTTCCTCCCTCATCCATGAAATAATCTGAGCTTGTGTACTGTCTCTAATGACCTTATTGTTGACAGGACATCCTTCCTTGTTCTGTAGTCATGTACGGAAATGAATGTGGATGACAAATAGTTCAAAGAAGAAGAGCATAGAAGCTTTTGAGATGTGGTATTACAAAACAGTGCTAAAGATTACGTGGGAAGACCAAACAAATGAGAAGGTTTTGAATCAAACAGTGGAAAAAAGGAATTATGGCATTGACAGTTGCTTCAAACTAGATTGTAAAAATAACAATATGACTTGACATGAATTTCTCTAAATCTCTTTTTTTTTTTCAGTTACCGTGGTATAGTGCATCATGAATTTTTTCCTCAAGGTCATGTGGTCAATAAGGAGTATTACCTTGACAATATGCACCATTTTCGAGAAGCAATACACAAAAAAGTCTGGAATTGTGGAAAAACAATTCATGGTTTTTGCATCATAACAATGCACCTGCTCATTTGTCATTGCTTTTGAGAGATTTTTTTGGCCAAAAACAACACAACAATCGTGCCTCAGCCACCATATTCACTGGATTTTGCCACCTGTAGCTTTTTCCTGTTCAAAAAACTGAGGAGATGTATGAAAGGGTGAAGATTTTCAATGACTGAGGAAATAAAAACTGCATTGCTAGAAGTACTCAAGGCTGTACCAAAAAGTGTTATGAGAAGTGCTTCATGGATTGGAAGAAGCACTGGCACAAGAGTATGTACCTGAGGGGGATTACTCTGAAGAGGACAACATGAATATTGCTGAATAAATAAATATTTTTTCATAAAAATATAAAGTCATCTTACTTTTTGAACACACCTCATTTGGGCACACTTTAAGATGGAGAAAATCTGCCTGCATATATCTGGTAACACTGATGAATCAGAAGTTACTGTAAAAGCAGCCATTTTTTCTGGCTCACTGTTCACTTTTTCATATTATTTGTTAACTCCAACAATGGAACCTCCAGTTAGTAATATCAACAATGTAGGAAAAGACAGATTGCTACTTACCGCAAAGAAGACATGTCAACTTGGAGACAGGCCCAATCACAACACACTTACATATAGCTTTCAGCCACAACCTCCATCAGTAAAAGAGAGACACACACCATTCACACATGCTATCAAGCACACCTCACACACACAACACCAGTTCCAGCACCTCAGGCCAGAATGTAACATCACGTGGGATGCAAACAGGAATCTGAGGGGATGGGAAAGGAGAAGGGATGATGCACTGGTCGAAAAAGAGACAAACATTGTTTGGTGGAGTGCGCAGGGTCTAGAATGTCAGCAGGTGCAGTATCAGGAGTAGTGGAGCAGGGAGGTGGGGAAAAAAGGAGCGAAAAAGAAGAGGAGTGGGAAAAGGCAGGCAGTTGCGTTGGCAGAGAGGGGCTGCAAATAAAGAGGGTGGGAGATGAGAATGGGGATAGAGGATGTGGAAACTGCAGACTGCAGAGTGGAGGGTGTGAGGACAATATGATACCATAGGTTGAGGTTGGGATAACAAAGGGAGCAAAGAATGTGTTGCAAGGACAACTCCCATCTGTGCAGTTCAGAAAATCTGGTGGTGGAGACAATGATCCACATGGATCATGAAGTGAAGCAGCCATTTAAATCAAGGGTGTTGTCTTCAGGTGCATGTTTCACCATGAGACGGTCTACTATGATCTTGGGCACAGTTTAACGGTGGCCATTCATCCTGGTGGACAGTTTGCTGGTAGTCATACCGATATAAAAAGCTGTGCAATGATTGCAGCAGAGCTGGTAAGTGACATGGCTGCTTTCACAGGTGGTCCGGCTTCTGATAGGATAGGATAAACTTGTGACACGACTGGAATAGGAAGTACTGGGTGAGTGGAGCGGGCTAGTTTTGCACCTAGGCCTTCCACAAGGATATGATCCTTGTGGCAAGGGGTTGGGATTGGAAGTGGCATAGGGATGGACTAGGATGTTTTTGAGGTTGCGTGGGTGAAGGAACACCACTTTAGGAAGAGTGGGAAGTATCTAGTGTATGGCATCTCTCAGTTCAGACCATGATGATAGGTAATCAAATCCGTGGTGATGGATGTGGTTCAGCTGTTCCAGTCAGGGGTGGTACTGGGTGATGAAGGGGACACTCCTTTGTGGCTAGGTCTTGGGTGTGGTGGGAAAATTAGGAGTGTCTGGTGAAATGGTAAGAAAGATCTGTTTGTGGACTAGGTCTGGGGGATAGTGCCTGTCTGTGAAGGCCTTTGTGCAACCCTCAGCTTACTAAGCAAGGGAGTATTTGTCACTGCAGATACACCTTCCCTGAGTGGCCAGGCTGTATGGGAGGAATTTTTTGGTGTAAAAGGGATTCTTTATTTATTTATTTATTTTTTTTATTATTATTATTATTTTTTTTTTTTTTATCAGTCTACTGACTGGTTTGATGCGGCCCGCCATGAATTCCTTTCCTGTGCTAACCTCTTCATCTCAGAGTAGCACTTGCAACCTACGTCCTCAATTATTTGCTTGACGTATTCCAATCTCTGTCTTCCTCTACAGTTTTTGCCCTCTACAGCTCCCTCTAGTACCATGGAAGTCATTCCCTCATGTCTTAGCAGATGTCCTATCATCCTGTCCCTTCTCCTTGTCAGTGTTTTCCACATATTCCTTTCCTCTCCGATTCTGCGTAGAACCTCCTCATTCCTTACCTTATCAGTCCACCTAATTTTCAACATTCATCTATAGCACCACATCTCAAATGCTTCAATTCTCTTCTGTTCTGGTTTTCCCACAGTCCATGTTTCACTACCATACAATGCTGTACTCCAGACATACATCCTCAGAAATTTCTTCCTCAAATTAAGGCCGGTATTTGATATTAGTAGACTTCTCTTGGCCAGAAATGCCTTTTTTGCCATAGTGAGTCTGCTTTTGATGTCCTCCTTGCTCCATCCATCATTGGTTATTTTACTGCCTAGGTAGCAGAATTCCTTAACTTCATTGACTTCGTGACCATCAATCCTGATGTTAAATTTCTCGCTGTTCTCATTTCTACTACTTCTCATTACCTTCGTCTTTCTCCGATTTACTCTCAAACCATACTGTGTACTCATTAGACTGTTCATTCCGTTCAGCAGATCATTTAACTCTTCTTCACTTTCACTCAGGATAGCAATGTCATCAGCGAATCGTATCATTGATATCCTTTCACCTTGTATTTTTATTCCACTCCTGAACCTTTCTTTTATTTCCATCATTGCTTCCTCGATGTACAGATTGAAGAGTAGGGGCAAAAGGCTACAGCCTTGTCTTACACCCTTCTTAATACGAGCACTTCGTTCTTGATCGTCCACTCTTCTTATTCCCTCTTGGTTGTTGTACATATTGTATATGACCCGTCTCTCCCTATAGCTTACCCCTACTTTTTGAGAATCTCGAACAGCTTGCACAGTTTTATATTGTTGAACGCTTTTTCCAGGTCGACAAATCCTATGAAAGTGTCTTGATTTTTCTTTAGCCTTGCTTCCATTATTAGCTGTAACGTAAGAATTGCCTCTCTCGTCCCTTTACTTTTCCTAAAGCCAAACTGATCGTCACCTAGCGCATTCTCAATTTTCTTTTCCATTCTTCTGTATATTATTCTTGTAATCATCTTCGATGCATGAGCTGTTAAGCTGATTGTGCGATAATTCTCGCACATGTCAGCTCTTGCCGTCTTCGGAATTGTGTGGATGATGCTTTTCCGAAAGTCAGATGGTATGTCGCCAGACTCATATATTCTACACACCAACGTGAATATTCGTTTTGTTGCCAATTCCCCCAATGATTTTAGAAATTCTGATGGAATGTTATCTATCCCTTCTGCCTTATTTGACCGTAAGTCCTCCAAAGCTCTTTTAAATTCCGATTCTAATACTGGATCCCCTATCTCTTCTAAATCGACTCCTGTTTCATCTTCTATCACATCAGGCAAATCTTCACCCTCATAGAGGCTTTCAATGTATTCTTTCCACCTATCTGCTCTCTCCTCTGCATTTAACAGTGGAATTCCCGTTGCACTCTTAATGTTACCACCATTGCTTTTAATGTCACCAAAGGTTGTTTTGGCTTTCCTGTATGCTGAGTCTGTCCTTCTGACAATCATATCTTTTTCGATGTCTTCACATTTTTCCTGTAGCCATTTCATCTTAGCTTCCCTGCACTTCCTATTTATTTCATTCCTCAGCGACTTGTATTTCTGTATTCCTGATTTTCCCGGAACATGTTTGTACTTCCTCCTTTCATCAATCAACTGAAGTATTTCTTCTGTTACCCATGGTTTCTCCGCAGCTACCTTCTTTGTACCTATGTTTCCCTTCCCAACTTCTGTGATGGCCCTTTTTAGAGATGTCCATTCCTCTTCAACTGTACTGCCTACTGTGCTATTCCTTATTGCTGTATCTATAGCGTTAGAGAACTTCAAACGTATCTCACCATTCCTTAGTACTTCCGTATCACACTTCTTTGCGTATTGATTCTTCCTGACTAATGTCTTGAACTTCAGCCTACTCTTAATCACTACTATACTGTGATCTGAGTCTATATCTGCTCCTGGGTACGCCTTACAATCCAGTATCTGATTTCGGAATCTCTGTCTGACCATGATGTAATCTAATTGAAATCTTCCCGTATCTCCAGGCCTTTTCCAAGTATACCTCTCCTCTTGTGATTCTTGAACAGGGTATTCGCTATTACTAGCTGAAACTTGTTACAGAACTCAATTAGTCTTTCTCCTCTTTCATTCCTCATCCCAAGCCCATATTCTCCTGTAACCTTTTCTTCTAT
Organism: Schistocerca americana; assembly: GCF_021461395.2. NCBI lineage: Eukaryota > Metazoa > Arthropoda > Insecta > Orthoptera > Acrididae > Schistocerca > Schistocerca americana. The sequence goes on from NC_060121.1 coordinate 155,903,810, forward strand.
TCCTTCCCCTACAACTGCATTCCAGTCACCCATGACTATTAGATTTTTGTCCCCCTTTACATACTGCATTACCCTTTCAATATCCTCATACACTTTCTCTATCTGTTCATCTTCAGCTTGCGACATCGGCATGTATACCTGAACTATCGTTGTCGGTGTTGGTCTGCTGTCGATTCTGATTAGAACAACCTGGTCATTGAACTGTTCACAGTAACATACCTTCTGCCCTACCTTCCTATTCATAATGAATCCTACACCTGTTATACCATTTTCTGCTGCTGTTGATATTATCCGATACTCATCTGACCAGAAATCCTTGTCTTCCTTCCACTTCACTTCACTGACCCCTACTATATCTAGATTGAGCCTTTGCATTTCCCTTTTCAGATTTTCTAGTTTCCCTACCACGTTCAAGCTTCTGACATTCCACGCCCTGACTTGTAGAATGTTATCCTTTCGTTGATTATTCAATCTTTTTCTCATGGTAACCTCCCCCTTGGCAGTCCCCTCCCGGAGATCCGAATGGGGGACTATTCCGGAGTCTTTTGCCAATGGAGAGATCATCCTGACACTTCTTCAATTACAGGCCATATGTCCTGTGGATACACGTTACGTGTCTTTAATGCAGTGGTTTCCATTGCCTTCTGCATCCTCATGTCGTCGATCATTGCTGATTCTTCCGCCTTTAGGGACAATTTCCCACCCCTAGGACAAGAGAGTGCCCTGAAACCTCTATCCGCTCCTCCGCCCTCTTTGACAAGGCTGTTGGCAGAATGAGACTGACTTCTTATGCCGGAACTCTTCGGCCGCCAGTGCTGATTATTTATCAAAATTTAGGCAGGGGCGGGGATCGAACCCGGGAACGAAGACATTTTGATTATGAATCAAAGACGCTACCCCTAGACCACGGGTACCTTTCATAAAAGGGATAACAGCTGTCAAAATGCACATACTGTTGGTGGTTGGTGGGCTTCATGTAGACAGAACTGTGGATGGAGCCACTACAGAGAAGGAGGTCAACATGCGGGAAGGTGGCATGCTGGGTTGAGGAGGACCCCCTGAAGTAGATGGGAGGGAAGGTGTTGAGATTGTGAAGGAACGAAGACAGGGTGTGTTGGCTCCGAGTCCAGATCATGAAGATATTGTCAATGAACCTGAACAAGGCTAGTGATTTGGTGTTTCATGAGGCTACGAAAGTCTCCTCTACATGGCCCATAAAATGGTTGGCATAGGAGGGTACCATTTGGATGCACGTAACAGTACCGCATATTCATTTATAAACCTTCCCTTCAAATGGGAAGTAGATGTGAGTTATTTAAAAGTTTTCAGTGTTTATGAGGAATGAAGTAGTGGGTTTGGAGCCTGAAGGACGTTGGGAAAGGTAGTGTTCAATACTGGTAAGACCATGTGCATGTGGCATATTGGTGCATAAGGAGGTGGCATCATCAGAGACGAGTAGGGATCCCGCAAGTAAATGAGTGGGGTGGTGGAGAGTCATTGAAGAAAATGGTTGATGTCTTTGATGTGGGAGGCCAGGCTATGGGCAATTGGTTGGAAATGTTGGTCAATGAGTGCCGAAATTCTTTCAGTGGGGGCATTATAACCAGCCACAATGGGGTGTCCAAGAGTGCTGTGTTTGTAGATTTTGGGGAGAATGGAGAAGGTGTGTGTGTGGGGTGTCATAGGGGTGAGGAGGGAAATGGATTCAGGGGAGATGTTCTGGGAAGGGCCTGTGGCTTTAAGCAGGGACTGGAGTTTGTGTTGGACTTCTGGGATGGGATCACTCTGGCAGAGTTCGTAGGTGGAGGAATCAGATAATTGGCACAGGCCTTCTGCCAGGTGGTCACTGTGATTCATAACAGTAGTGCTGGAACACTTGTCTGCAAGTAGGATGATAAGGTCAGGATTTGTTTTTAGGTTGTGTATGGCTGTCCATTCTTCTACTGAAAGGTTGGTGTTCTGAAGAGGGGACAATGGAAATGATGGTGAGGCTAAGTTGGAGGTAAGGAATTCCTGGAAGGTGACCAGCTGGTGGTTAGGTGGGAGGATCAGAGGATCAGGGTTGGATGGTGATATGAACTGTAAGAGGCAGGGTTCAATGCTGGAATTGTGGTGGTTCCCTTTGGAGGGACTGAAAGCAAAGACGTGCTTCCATTGCAGAGATCGGGAAGGGTGGCTAACTCCTTGACAAGTCCAGCATGATTAAATTCAGGTGTAGGGCTAAAGGTCAGCCCTTTGAAAACCACTGAAACTTCCATGGGTCTGAGGGTTTTGGTGGAAAGGTTAACACCAGTGTTACAGGAATGTTTTTGTTCTGAATTTGGTGGATAGTTGGTAGGGAGTTTTGAGAGATATGGCAAGTTGAAAAGGTCAGCTAGGCAGCGTTTAGCTGTTGTGAGTGGTGGATGAGGAAGAACACTATGGGTATGATAGCGGTTGCATAGTGGTGGTAGGATGTCAGAAGTTTTCAAAATTTATAGAAGTGGTGTCTGGAATGCGACCAGGTTCTGGAAAATGGGGCTTCAATTTCAGAGATGTGATGTATGGAATAGGGATTACAGAGTAAAAGCATCTTGCAGAGCGAGTAGAGGTGGTTCTGGGATGCCTGTGAGATGGAGATGTGTTTTTGCAATACCAGATTTGTGAAGCCCAGGGATTGGCAGAATCTGAAAAGGTATAGGTCATTGTGAAAGGAGGGCTGGAATCCAGAGAAAGGAGTCTTTGCAGTTCGGCCGTTTGAGGGGATTGCATCATTTAGGCAACAGTTGAGAAATTGGATGTGAGATGGGGTTTTAGCCAGGGAAAGGAATACATCTGTAAACTGGTGCAGAAAGATGGAGTGAGGGTCCATTGTGGCAAGAATGGTGTAAAGGAAAGAAAATGATGCAGAAATGGCTAAAGTAGGTGTTGATGGTTATGAGAGTAGCTGAATAAGCGAAAAGATGCGTAAAAATACGTAAAGACACGCAGAAACACGCACAGATACGCAAAAGATACGTAAAAATACCCTCAAATACGTGAAAATACGTGAAAGCACGTGAAACTGCATCAAATACGCACAAATACGTTAAGAATGTCCAGAACCGCGGGTGAAAAGAAACGATGAGAGATGGGCTACAATAAGCAAAGAGACTGGGAGGTAAATGTGTTAGGTCGAGAGTCAAAAGTTCGTGTGGCATGACCAGATGCGAAAAAGAAAACGCTAAAGTACCTCAGGATGAGGAATGAAATAGTATCAGTAGGAATAAATATAATAGTCAGAGGAAAGGCCTTCACAGAGAGCCACTAATCACCAGACCTCCGCTCCCTCCGCAAAATACTACTACTCTGCAATCCCCATTCCATACATCACATCTCTGAAATTGAATACCTTGCTCTCCAGCACCTGGAGGAGCATTCCAAACACCGCTTCCATAAGTTATCAAACCTGCTGGCATCCTACTGCCACCTCAGGGCACCACTATCCAACCCCTATCATACCCATTGTGTTCCTCCTCATCCAACACTCATAGCAGCTAAACCATGCCTAGCTGAACTCTTCAACTTGCCACATCACCCAAAACTACATACCAACTCTCCAGCAAAACCAGAGCAAAAACATTCCTGTAAAATTGGTGTAAATCTTTCCATCAAAAGCCTCAGCTCCACAGAATCTCAGTCCTATCCAAAGACCTCACCTTTAGCCCTACACTCAAATTTAACCATGCTGGACTTGTCAAAGACCTACTCTCCTTCTTCCAGTCCCTGCAATGGAATCACTTCTTTGATGCCAATTCCTCCAAAGAAAACTGTCCTGCCTCTTTTAGTTACCACCATCCAACCCTGATCCTCCACCCCTCCCACCTAACCACCAGTTGGTCACCTTCCAGAATTTCCTTACCTCCAACTTAGCCCCACCATCCTTCTCGATGTCCCCTCCTCAGAACATCAGCAGAAGAAAGAACAGCCATACACAATACTGACAATACAAATACTGTCCTAATCATCCTACCTGCAGACAAAGGGTCCACCACTGTTGTTACAAATTGGATTGACTTACTGGCAGAAGGCCTCCACCAATCATCTGTCTCCTCCACCTACAAACTCTGCCAGAGTGATCCCATCCCAGAAGTCCAACGCATACTCCAAGCCCTGCTTCCCAGAACATCCCCCCTGAATCTATTTCCCTACCCCTATGACACCCCACACACTCACCTTCTACATGCATCCCAAAATCCCCCAAACCCAACAATCTTGGACTCTCCATTGTGGCTGGTTATTGTGCCCCTCTGAAAGAATTTTGGCCCTCATTGACCAACATTTCCAACAAACTGCCCATAATCTAGCCTCCCACATCAAAGACCCAACCATTTTCTTCACTCACTCTCCACCATCCCCACTTGTTTACCTGCTGGATCCCTACTCATCACTGTTGATGCCACTTCCCTCACACACCAAGATTCCAAATGCCTGTGGCCTTACCACTATTGATCACTACCTTTCCTGATGACCTTCAGTCTCCAAACCCACTACCTCATTCCTCATACAGCTTAACAATATTTTCCTAGTTCACAACTACTTCTCATTTTAAGGGATGGTGTAAAAACAAATCTGTGACACAGCCACAGGCACCCCCATGGCACCCTCCTACATCAACCTTTTTATGTGTCATCTAGAGGAGGCCTTCCTAGCCTCACAAAACAACAAACCCCTAGTCTGGTTCAGGTTCATTGACGATATCTTCATGATCTGGACTCAGGGCCAACACACCCTATCTTCGTTCCTTCATAACTTCAACACTTCTCTCTTATCTGCTTCCTCAACCCAGCATGCCATGTTCCGAGATGTTGATCTCCTTCTCTTTGATGGCTCCATCTGCAATTCTGTTCACATGAAACCCACCAACCACCAACAGTATCTGCATTTTGACAGCTGTTATTCCTTTCACACCAAAAAATCCCTCCCATACAGTCTGACCACTCAAGGACGACGTGTCTGCGGTGACAAAAACTCCCTTGCTCAGTGCACTGAGGGTCTCATCAGGGCCTTCACAGACATGCACTATCCTCCGAAACTAGCCTGCAGCAAACAGATCTCCCATGCCATTTTCCCTCTTACCCGTAATCCTCCCACCACACCCAAACACCAGCCACAGAGAAGTGTGCCCTTCATCACTTAGTACTGGGCTTTGATTACCTATCACCATTCCTTGAAGTGAGGGATATTCTACCCGGGATATTTCCCATCCCTCCTAAAGTGGTGTTTCGTCACCCACCAAAACTCCACAACATCTTTGTCCATGCCTATCCACTCCAAATCCCAATCCCTTGTTACAATGAAGACCTAGGTGCAAAACCAGCATAATCCACCCACCCAGTACTTCCTATTCCAGTCCTGTCACAAGTTTATCCTATCCTATCAGGAACATGGCTACCTATGAAAGCTGCCATGTCATTTAGCATCTCTGCTGCAATCATTGCACAGCTTTTTATATTGGTATGAATACCAACTAGCTGTCCACCATGATGAATCGCCACTGCCAAACTGTGCCCAAGAGCATAGTACACCACTCCATGGCACAACATGCAGCTGAACACAACACACTTGATTTCAATGGCTGCTTCACTACCCGAGCCATCTGGATCCTTCCCTACCTCACCAGCTTTTCTGAACTGAGCAGATGGGAGTTATCCTTACAACACATTCTCCACTCCCATAATTATCCCAGCCTCAGCCTACAGAAACATACTGCCCCACACCATCCACCAAACAGTTTTCAGTCCCTCTATCCCCATTCTCAACTCCTACCCTGTTTATTTGCAGCCCACTGCCAATACATCCACCCAGCTTTTCCACTCCTCTCCTCTTTTGCCCATCTCCCTGCCCCACAACCTCCTGATGCTGCACCAGTTGATATTCTAGTCTCTGCACACTCCACCAGACAGCATTTGTCTCTCTTCCTGCCCATACACTTTCCTTCCCCTTGCCTGCCCCCTCCAGCTTGCCACCTGCATCCCACATAATGTTGCATTCTGGCCCGAGACGCTCGAGCTGGCAGTTGTGTGCATGAGGTGTGCTTGCTTGTGCTTGTGAATGGTGTATATCTCTCTTTACTGATAAAGGCTGTGGCTGAAAGAGTATGTAAGTGTCCTGCAATTGTGCCTGTCTGCAACTTGATGTGTCTTCTTTATGGTAAGTAGCAATCTGTCTTTTCCTGCATTGTTGACATTTCTTAAATCTGGAACTCTCTCTTGAGACTATTCATTTGCAATTCATTTTATTTAATCAGAGTAATATCAAAATGTGAAATGAAACTTTCATTGTACTGAAGTACACTGTGTTTTTTTGACAATGATAGCATATTGAGGGAAATTTTTCCATCTACTACAACATTAGGGCATCTAAATTAATCAATGATGTGATTTGAAACTTTATGCTGGACCATGACTTGAACCCAGATGCTCCACTCCTATAGAATGGTTGCTATCTGGATATGGTTCTTGGCCAACCCAAACTCCTGATTCGGCGTGTGCCAATGAAGCATCCCTGTACATGTATCTATCCTACCTGGACACGGTTCTCGGCCGACCCAAATTCCTGACTTGGTGTACGCCAATGCAGCATCCCTGTACATGTACTGCTTGCTCACAGTGCAACCTGTATTCCCACAAGAGGAAATGAAACTTGGTGTGCATCTGCACTATATATGTTTCTTCCTCCCTCATGCATTTCTGCCGTTGTACTAAAAAGTAACAACACGAAAAAATGGCAATGATTTTTACCAGATGATCCCTTGGAAGGTTTAGTGGTTATATATTAGATATCAGAATTAAACAATGGAAAATCCAGAATGGAATGTAACAATATTATTGAAAAGGAAAGTTGCCACTCACCATACACTGAAGATGCCAAGTCGCAGGCAGGCACAACAAAAAGATACAATTAAAGCTTTCAGCCATTAAGGCCTTCATCAACAATAGAACACACACACACACACACACACACACACACACACACACACACACACAAACAAATGCAATTTGCACACCTAACTGCTGTCTCAGGCAACTGAAACCACTCTTAGTTGCCTAAGACTGCAGTTGGGTGTGCAAGTTGTGTTTGCATGAGTGTATATGTATATACACTCCTGGAAATTGAAATAAGAACACCGTGAATTCATTGTCCCAGGAAGGGGAAACTTTATTGACACATTCCTGGGGTCAGATACATCACATGATCACATTCACAAAACCATAGGCACATAGACACAGGCAACAGAGCATGCACAATGTCGGCACTAGTACAGTGTATATCCACCTTTCGCAGCAATGCAGGCTGCTATTCTCCCATGGAGACGATCGTAGAGATGCTGGATGTAGTCCTGTGGAACGGCTTGCCATGCCATTTCCACCTGGCGCCTCAGTTGGACCAGCGTTCGTGCTGGACGTGCAGACCGCGTGAGACGACGCTTCATCCAGTCCCAAACATGCTCAATGGGGGACAGATCCGGAGCTCTTGCTGGCCAGGGTAGTTGACTTACACCTTCTAGAGCACGTTGGGTGGCACGGGATACATGCGGACGTGCATTGTCCTGTTGGAACAGCAAGTTCCCTTGCCGGTCTAGGAATGGTAGAACGATGGGTTCGATGACGGTTTGGATGTACCGTGCACTATTCAGTGTCCCCTCGACGATCACCAGTGGTGTACGGCCAGTGTAGGAGATCGCTCCCCACACCATGATGCCGGGTGTTGGCCCTGTGTGCCTCGGTCGTATGCAGTCCTGATTGTGGCGCTCACCTGCACGGCGCCAAACACGCATACGACCATCATTGGCACCAAGGCAGAAGCGACTCTCATCGCTGAAGACGACCCATCTCCATTCGTCCCTCCATTCACGCCTGTCGCGACACCACTGGAGGCGGGCTGCACGATGTTGGGGCGTGAGCGGAAGACGGCCTAACGGTGTGCGGGACCGTAGCCCAGCTTCATGGAGACGGTTGCGAATGGTCCTCGCCGATACCCCAGGAGCAACAGTGTCGCTAATTTGCTGGGAAGTGGCGGTGCGGTCCCCTACGGCACTGCGTAGGATCCTACGGTCTTGGCGTGCATCTGTGCGTCGCTGCGGTCCGGTCCCAGGTCGACGGGCACGTGCACCTTCCGCCGACCACATCGATGTACTGTGGAGACCTCACGCCCCACGTGTTGAGCAATTCGGTGGTACGTCCACCCGGCCTCCCGCATGCCCACTATACGCCCTCGCTCAAAGTCCGTCAACTGCACATACGGTTCACATCCACGCTGTCGCGGCATGCTACCAGTGTTAAAGACTGCGATGGAGCTCCGTATGCCACGGCAAACTGGCTGACACTGACGGCGGCGGTGCACAAATGCTGCGCAGCTAGCGCCATTCGACGGCCAACACCGCGGTTCCTGGTGTGTCCGCTGTGCCGTGCGTGTGATCATTGCTTGTACAGCCCTCTCGCAGTGTCCGGAGCAAGTATGGTGGGTCTGACACACCGGTGTCAATGTGTTCTTTTTTCCATTTCCAGGAGTGTATATGTGTGTGTGTGTGTGTGTGTGTGTGTGTGTGTGTGTGTGTGTGTGTGTGTGTGTCTGTCATCTATTGTGGATGAAGGCCTTAATGGCTGAAAGCTTTAATTGTGAGAATCTTTTTGTTGTGCCTGCCTGCGACTCGACATCTCAGCTGTGTGGGATTTCAGAATTAGTGATTGTAATAAAATTTAACTCAAATGGGAGTATCAGATATAAATAAGCATCTTCTTATGCAACAGCATAAATGCATGGACTGGCTAGAAGACCTGTAATCTTATTGAGAAAATATTAGCAGTTGTGCCATTCCTTGTTTAACAAAAGGATGCCGTGACCATGTTACTTGAAACTGAAATAATGACAGAGTAATTTGAAGGCATCAGAATCTGAAATCCCTGGCATAAACATTCGAGAAGACAAGGTTCTTGGATATTTTGGCCATGTAATTCACACTAACAACATTGACAATTTCTGCTGGCCAAATGCATCTCTTTGTTATTGGTATTTAATGACAGTCCCACAGACGATCTAAAGCTGTAATGAGAAACACGGATAGTTATTTAATATAGTGATGATTAAGGTTAGTTAAATTATTATACCAGCTGGTTGAATTAACTTAAATATATCTTACAATATTTAAGTAAATGTTGCATATTACAAAATGGTTACCGCACCTGTAATGGAAAAGGCATCTCGTTGTAACTAGAGGTAAAACAGAAGTGCCTCTCCTTTGTGGCAGCATGGGAGATTTAAAACAATCGTTCCTTTATTTATACATAATACATCACAGAGATTGTTATTAAATGCAGCTCATAGCTGCTTTATCAATATTGAGTTGCTACACATGCCCCTTGAAAATACATAAATATATTCATCAGTCTTTTAGTTTGTCCACACCAGATGGTGACATTATGCAGTTCATGTTTCTTGATTGTACTTATTTTACATTAATTCAATTCAAATAACATAAATAAAACAAATATTACAAGTTACAATCGCAAATATGCATAAATACATTCTGTTTCTATTTCTTTTTCTTTTGAGTTGTCTTTCTTTGAAAAAGGCCTTTGTACTTTCAAACCCAAGTTTTCATATTATTTGACATTTGCAAAATTTAACAGTTTATTATTCTTCCATATTATACTATTTCATCAGCATCTGAAACTATGGTTCATCATGACATGTGTGTGTGCTGCCACACCTGTTGGCCAAAGTAGTTGAGAGTCATGATCATGAAATGTGAAGCACCTCAGCATTAGTCCAATTACTGCAGTGAATGGTAGTGAGAAAAACTTCAACTAGCTGTGTACATGAAGCATATTATACAGTAGTATTAAGAGTTTTGTGTGCCTTTGACATAATCACACATTAGCATTTATATTTCAAATATATACATGTACAAATAATTACAGATTTTCTGTAACATAGAACATACGTGGTCAATGCAGTTTCTGCTAAGACTACATTTCGTTTCTCTATCATCATCATTTTCTGTTTGTAAGGTACATAAAACACAGCACATATGGTCACTTAAAACATTTTTGAATTATCATTGCACTAAACAGCTCTTAATACTGGGGAGTGCGAAGTTTTCCATCCCACACTATTTGTGTCCTGATAATTATGTTCATTTATTATGTCTATGATAATTAATTTAAGTGTTTATTTGAAATACCGCCACACATGCCCACACAGCATTGACAATTGAAGAGCATTGCTGCAGTCATTGTTGTTGAGCATGGAAATTACAAGCAGCCAATTAGCCTGCTGGCTTCGTGGTTACTTGTTTGTGTCTTCGGCATATGCTGGTACTTTTGTGAGCGCAATCATTTATCCATGTTTGTGCTTATGTGTGGATGTTTTAACCTTCTGGATTGCCTCACATACTCAGAACACATCAGAGTGCTGACCCACAGCATGTTTGGTTTGTTCTTTGCATTAGCACTGCAGTTTGATGAACGCTGCCCAACACAACACTTGGTTCATTATCACAGTGTTTGCTTAATAGTCATGTTCACATTTCACACATTGCCCTTTTAACAGTCCACACTTGACACACATGTTTCCCATCTAGAAAGTTTCTTATCAATAATATCATTCAGCAAAACCAAATACAGAAATCATATTATCATGAAGACGTTGACATTTTACGGGGAAATTTTCATCAGTTGGTTTCTGATAGGATGACATTGCTCATACACTAGTATAATTGACATTTAACTTGTCATGTTGTTGTTGTTGTTGTTGTTGTTGTGGTGGTGGTGGTGGTCTTTAGTCCAGAGACTGGTTTGAAGCAGCTCTCCATGCTTCTCTATCCTGTGCAAGCTTCTTCATCTCCCAGTACCTACTGCAACCTACATCCTTCATCCTTCAGAATCTGCTCAGTGTATTCATCTCTTGGTCTCCCTCTGCGATTATTATCCCCCCACACTGCCTTCCAATACTAAATTGGTGATCCCTTGTTGCCTCAGAATGTGTCCTACCAACTGATCCCTTCTTCTAGTCAAGTTGTGCCACAAATTTCTCTTCTCCCCAATTCTATTCAATACCTCCTCATTAGTTATATGATCTACTCATCTAATCTTCAGCATTCTTCTGTAGCACCATATTTTGAATACTTCTATTCTCTTCTTGTCTAAACTATTTATTGTCCATGTTTCACTTCTATACAGGGCTACACTCCGTACAAATACTTTCAGAAACGACTTCCTGACACTTAAATCTATACTCGATGTTAACAAATTTTTCTTCTTCAAAAACACTTTTCTTGCCATTGCCAGTCTACATTTTATATCCTCCCTACTTCAAACATCATCAGTTATTTTGCTCCCCAAATAGCAAAACTCATTTACTACTTTAAGTGTCTCATTTCCTAATCTAATTCCCTCGGCATCGCCCGACTTAATTCGACTACATTCCATTATCCTAGTTTTACTTTGTTGATGTTCATCTTATATCTTCCTTTCAAGACACTGTCCATTTCGTTCAACTACTCTTCCAGGGCCTTTGCTGTCTCTGACAGAATTACAATGTCATCGGCGAACCTCAAAGTTTTTATTTCTTCTCCCTGGATTTTAATTCCTATTCCGAATTTTTCTTTTGTTTCCTTTACTGCTTGCTCAATATACAGATTGAATAACATCGGGGATAGGCTACAACCCTGTCTCACTCCCTTCCCAACCACTGCTTCCCTTTCATGCACCTTGACTCTTATAACTGCCATCTGGTTTCTGTACAAATTGTAAATAGCCTTTCGCTCCCTATATTTTACCCCTGCCACCTTCAGAATTTGAAAGAGAGTATTCCAGTCAATATTGTCAAAAGCTTTCTCCAAGTCTACAAATGCTATAAATGTAAGTTTGTCTTTCCTTAATGTATCTTCTAAGATAAGTCGTAGAGTCAGTATTGCCTCATGTGTTCCAACACTTCTATGGAATCCAAACTGATCTTCCCCGAGGTCGGCTTCTACCAGTTTTTCCATTCATCTGTATCTGTGTTAGTATTTTGCAGGCATGATTTATTAAACTGATAGTTTGGTAATTTCCACATCTGTCAACACCTGCTTTCTTTGGGATTGGAAGTATTATATTCTTCTTGAAGTCTGAGGGTATTTCGCTTGTCTCATTCATCTTGTTCAGCAGATGGTAGAGTTTTGTCAGGGCTGGCTCTCCGAAGGCTATTAGTAGTTCTAATGGAAAGTTGTCTACTCCTGAGACCTTGTTTCGACTTAGGTCTTTCAGTGCTCTGTCAAACTCTTCATGCAGTATCATATCTCCCATTTCATCTTCATCCACATCCCCTTCCATTTCCATAATATTGTCCTGAAGTGCATTGCCCTTGTATAGACCCTCTATATACACCTTCTGCCTTTCTGCTTTCCCTTCTTTGCTTACCCCTAGTGATATATGCCTCTACATCCCTACATTTGTCCTCATATTACAATTTGCAAATCTATGCTCATAGATATCTTTTTAAACGTGGTGACAGTAAAGTTCTTTGATCTTTTACAATTGAGGTGATGTCAAAAGATAACTTCCAAGGTGCGGTATGCTTACTATACTATATGGACCTGCGTACAGTAGCTGCCATTTACAGTTTTTCCTAGGTAGAGCTGAAGAATGTGGATGAGTACATAGGAAGCACTAGATCTCCCAAAGATACTGCTGGGTTTTACTTTTTTTTGTATCATTGTTTGGTTTGTAAGCACAATGAGTGTGTCTCTTAACTTGTATTGAGGTGGCATTTCTTCTTTTGGCAGTTGGGCAAAGGCTGCAGCCATTCATCCTCCTTTCTTCTGTTAATGTTACTTCAGCATGTGTACATGGTATAATGTATATGGGTAAATTTTTTACTACTTCTTCAAAGGCTTTTATGTAGTCTATCCATTTGGAATGACATGAACTAGCATAAGTATGTATAAATCTGCTAAATTCTCATAGAATCCTATCTGTGGAATTATTTTTTGGATAGAATTCTGAGGTAAGAATGTGTTTAATTCCTCATTCCTTTGGAAAATCTCTTCATTTTTTACATGTGAAATTTTTAGCATTGTCTGTAAGAATTTTCTAAGGTTTTCCTGTCATTGCTAGATAGTGCTATGAGAAACTTTGTATTATGGCAGATGCCCCTGGTGATTTTAATGCATACAACTTAACATATTTTGTGAACTCATCATAATTCACTACTAGATATTTCCTACTGCCACATCCAGCTGGTACTGGGCAGGCGATATCGGCAAAGACTAATTCTCTGGGTTTGGGGGGGATGATTGGATGTAACTCAATGCTTGCTGGCTTAGCTTTCATACAAATCAAACAATTTTTTAACTGGTTGTGTACATACCAATGCATGTTTGGAAAGTAGCAATATGCGTTGAGTTTTCTTAGGCATTTATCTGTTCCTTAGTGGGCCCACAAATAATGAGTGCGCCATACTAACACATGTTTACAAGAGCCAGGAATACACACACACCAGTTGTTCTGCTTAGGGCTTCTTGAATAAAATAACACATTATCATGAATTTTATAGTGTGCTTTTCCTTTTTCAGAGGTGTTCTGAATAAGCTGTGTTTTTACAGTGTGCCATCTGTCATCTAGATCTTATAGTATTGTCATGTCTTTGCATATGTCTAAATAAAACTGGTGGTAGTGTGTGTCTTTCGTTAACAAAATTCTATTGTTTGTAATCTGTTCTGAAATGTCATTTAAATCTATGAGACCTTGGGGTAATATAGAGAGTGCATCTGGTATGATATTGTTCTTTCCTGGTACATGTACAAGTTCAAACGAGTACTCTTGAAATTATCAATTCTCACATGTTGTGATTTGGATGTCAGTAGAAAACATAGAGCCTGGTGCAGTACACACAGATATGCTTGCCCAGATGTATTTTTGAAGGCCCACAGTACAGCCAAGGCTTCTAATTCAGTGGTGAAATATGAATGTTCACTCTCTGAAAGCGCTCTACTAGCAAAATTAATTATGTTGATCTCTCCTTTAGCATGTATTGTATTTACCTGGAAGAGACAAGCTCCAAGACCATGTAATAAAGAATCAGCATCTATGCTGAAAGCCATATTCATATTTGGATGACTTAAAATATTGTAATTTACTATGGCATGTTCTACAGCCTCAAAATGTTTTTACAGGCATCTGTCACCACCAGATGGCATTCTTTTTCAAGAGTTTTGAAAGTGACGGACTGTTTAGTAGATGTTTAGGAGTAAAATGACAAAAAATGAAATCAATCCCAGAAATGATTTTAACTGCCATTTCGTTGTAGAAGGGGGAAGTTTTCTTAAAGCATCTAACTTACTTGGATCATGTTGATGCCTGCTGGTGAAATAATATGCCCTAAAAATTTTATTTCTTCTCTACCAAATTCAGATTTTTGTAAGTTATCTGTAACATCAGTTTTGAAAATCTATGTAAAATTATGTCACATAGTTCAAGATGTTCTGACCATGTTTCAGTAGCAATGAGAATGTCATCAATACATACAGTTATGTTATCTAAAAGATCATGAACAAGCACTGTGTCAACTGCTGCAATGAAAATCCCTGCACCTACATTTAATCTGAAAGGTAGCAGACAAAACTGGTAACTCCTTTTGGCATGAACAAAAACAGTGTATTGCTGTAACTGTTCATGAAGTTTTACCTGTCAAAAGAATTCCTGAGATCTAAGCTAGTGAAGTATTTTACACCACAGAATTTTTTAAATTGTTTGTCTATGTTCTCCATTTGAGTACAATCTGATACAATGATTTTATTAATGGCTATTGTATCTAAAATGAGTCTTACCTGTCCATTTGTATTGTTTACTGCAGGCAGTGGGCTACAGTATGGAGATAAAGACAGTTCTATAACCATACATAACCATTTTCTTAATTTCATTATCAACAGCCCCTCGCTTGGTCCACAGAATGGGATATGGCTTCCTACAGTATGTCTCATGTGATTTCACATTCATTTTATTGACATACTTATTAATTATGCCTGGTTTTTGTCAAACATTTGTAAATATTTAATCCACACAACCTTCAATTCTTGTTGTGTTTCACTTAAATATGTGGATTCTGTGATCTTAGTATAAATCTACATTATTCTCATTCTGAGTCATAGTATATTCACACGGTGCATGTTTGTGTTTGAGAAACTGTACTTTTAACCCTGAACTAAACTTACCTTTTCTTTCAGACATGTGCACTAAATCAATTTTTATTTGTTTACCCTCAAGCATCAAAATGAATTTTCCTTTGGCAAAGTCAATCAATGCATTCTTTTCTCTAAAAATTTCTATTCTGAGGAAGCATTCCAAAGTGAGACAGACACAATATACTTCCATTTTCTTTTATTATGTCCACCTGTGTCTGCCATTTCACTAATATAGTTTTTGCACTAATAGCACCAAAGACTTTACAACCTTGTACTGGGAGTATAGGAATTTTTGTGATTTCCTTCATTCTTTTGAACAATTTTTGTGAGACACAATTTGTCATTATACCTATGTCGAGAACTATAGTGGTAGGTATTTTGTCTACTTTAGTTTAGCCTCTATTGCCATTTTTACTTTATGTTGACACATGTGACTCCTGCATATGTTCATCCCTGATGTCAATAATGTTGTTTAATCTAAGTAGATTTGTTTTTGCTTGTTCTGTGCCCCAAACTGTGTTGTGATCAACATTTGAGGGCTTAATGTGGTTGTTTCTCTTTTGTCAATGCAGACTGTATGTCAGGTGGGATCTGCTCATTTGTAACCTCCACCATATTTATGGAATGCCCTTCTTGTGCATGTGGTACCCAGTTAACATAGTCATTTGATGTACCTGGCATATGACTATTGTTACTATTGTTTTGTAGAAAGTTATTCACGTTCTGGTTAGGCCTGTTCCAGTACTGCGAGTTCTGATTGGCATAGTACTGTATGTTGCCATTGCCCTGATACCCAGGGTGGTGTATGTTGTTAAACTTATTTTTGTTTTTACAGTTGTTCCATGGTCATTGATCGGTAGGTGGACCATCATAGCTTGCTAATGTGTATCTTGATGTCATGGACTGTGCCCCCCCACTCCTCGCTGGCCCACCATTATTGTTGCCATAACGTGGTTGGCTTGGCTGTGAGGAGCCATTCCTATTATTCATGTTCTTTAGATTATAATTGGCTCTCACATCCTCATGTATCGTGGGTGGCCATAAACTGATCCAGGTCATCTTTGGAAGTGTACACCAAATCTTTATGTACTTAAGTATTAGTGTCAGTGATGTGCAGAAACGAGCTGAAATTCTTAAAACTGAACAAATCTCCAGGCCCTGATGGAATTCCTGTCAGATTCTACACTGAATTTGCACCTGAGTTAGCTCCTCTACTGATTATAATCTATTGTAGATCCCTCAAATAAAAGATCATGCCCAGTTCTTGGAAAAAGGCACAGGTCACACATGTCTACAAGAAGGGTAGTAGAAGTGATCCACAAAACTACCATCCAATAACCTTGACCATTATTTGTTGCAGAATTGTAGAACACATTCTGAGCTCAAAAATAATGAGGTATCTTAGACAGAATGATCCTCTCAATGCCGACCAACATGGATTTCAAAAACATTGATCACGTGAAACCCAATTTGCACTTTTCTCACATGACCATACTGAAAGCTTTAAATCAAGGCAACCAAGTAGATGCAGTATTTCTTGACTTCAGAAAGGCTTTAGACTCAGTACAGCACCTATGCTTATTGTCAAAATTATGATCATATGAGGTATCGAGTAAAATTTTGACTGGTTGAGGCTTTTTTGGTAGGAAGGACTCAGCACATCATCTTGGATGGAGAGTCATTGTCAGACATAGTAGTAACTTTGATTGTGCCCCAGGGAAGTGTGTTGGAACCCTTACTGTTCGCATTGAATATTGATGACTTTGCCAACAATATCTATAGCAAAATCAGGATTTTTGCAGATGATACAGTTATCCATAATGATGTAGTATCTGAAAGAAGCTGCATAAATATTGAGTCACATCTTGATAAGATTTCAACATGGTGCAGAGATTGGCAACTTGCTCTAAATGTTCAGAAACATAAAATTTTGCACTTCGTAAAACAAGAAAACAGTATCCTATGACTATAATATCAATGAGCCACTGTCAAAATCGGCCAACTCATACAAATACCTGGGTGTAACACTTTTTAGGGATACGAAATGGAATGAATACATAGGTTCAGTCATGGCAAAGCAGGTGGTAGACTTCTTTTATTAGTAGAATACTGGGGAAGCGCAATCAGTCTACAAAACAGATAGCTTACAAATTACTTGTGCGGCCAGTTCCAGAATATTGCTCTAGAGTGTGGAACTCACACCAAATAGGACTAACAGGGGATATTGTATGTACACAAAGAAGGGCAGCATGAGTGGTCACAGGTTTGTTTAATCCTTGGGAGGGTGTCACAGAGATATTAAAGGAACTGAACTGGAAGACTACTGAAGATAGATGTACACTATAGCCCTCTATGTAGCGCTACCATAGGGATCATGAGTATAAGATTAGAACAATTACTGCACACACAGAAGCATTCAGTCATTCTTACCCTGCCCCATACGTGAATGGAACAGAAAGAAACACTAATAACTGGTACAACGAGATGTACCCCCTGCCATCCATCTCACAGTGATTTCCATAGTATAGTTGTAGATGTAGATGCTTCCCTTTAAGGATTCTTATCACATCTTTGTGTGCAACGGGCTCATCCCAGTATCACGGTTTATTCAGGTATTTTTCAAAATACCACCTAAGGCTGCCTTATTTGGGATTAAAGGGTTCTGGATTGGAAATCTCTTTCCTCAGGCACTCCTGAATACATGTGGGCACGTTTTCTTTAAAAACGCATTTTCAAATTGCACAGATGTTTTGCATGTTTCAGCCATTTCAGTTGTACATATGGCTTCATCACCCTGGACATCTTCTACCATGAACTGAATCTTTTGATGCTCTGTCCAAGGGAGTGGGGGAGGGGGAGAGTGTGGGGGAGGGGGGAATAATGCACCATGAAAAGATTTTAATAAAAACCAGAGGATGTGGTTTGTTTCTCTGGATAGTTGATTTGGAATTGCAAGTGCTTTATCACACTTTCCTCCAGTAATAATGCAGAAAGTGTGAGTTTTGTGTCCATTTTATAATATTTGTATGACAGAAGGACTTCATTTGTGTATACCTTGTCACTAAAATTTGGCAGATACTCCTCATGATTTGGACTATTGCCAAATGTTTGCTGAATTTTATGTGACACATCAGGCCTATATTCCCTAGCCACCAACAGTTCCTTGTGTATTGTGTTAAACTGCATGTGTACTTTATAACACAATTTGGGTAAATCTTTTTGCAATACATCACTAACTTCAGACAATCCCTCTCGCAAATTTTTGCTGAAACTATCAGATGTTCCAGTGACATCAGTGATGTTTTCGTGACTATTTTATTCAAATCTTGGTTCATTTTTCACAGCATTTCTTAGCTTATCCTGATTTTCACTAAGTCTGTGTACTGTTCCTAGGAGGTACTTACACACATTTTGTAATTGTGCAGTTTCTTTATCTACATTGGTATGTTGCAAAGTCAGATTATCAAAGGTTGTATTTAGCATTTCTGTGTCATCCGAGTGCATCTGTAATTGTGTATGGATGTTGCTTTGTGGCAAGATCTTTTGTTCTTTCATTTAACTTTTTATCGATCAGGGTAGTTAGTTTCGTTTTCAATTCAGATTTTCAATTTATTGAATTTCATGTCTAAATTGGTTTGCAGAGATTTTATATTTTTATATCGTTGTCTTGTTTGTCATTCCTAGCATTTAAATTGGTTTTCAAAGATTTCTTATTTGCTCAAACATCTGTTGCAGATATGCCATTATGTTAGCTTTTGGGGGTTGTGTAATTTGTGCACTTTGTGTGCAAAGAGACATGACTACCAAGACATTGTCTCCATGCTGCTCACTTTTGGCATGGATATGTTCAAAATTTCTGTTTTTTCCTCTTCAGATTGATTGATTGATTTTAACAGGAAGCTAAAGCAGCTTAGGTCTGACCCGCCACTGCCCACACCGAAACTAGGTTTATTGTGTGGTATTGCTCCCTGTGTATCTTGTAAAGCCAACCAGTGCCCTTAAATAGTGCAAGGAGTCCCTCTACCAGTTTTTTCTTAGACACAATTTCTTCAAGTCTAGCTGTCCCAAAGATTCTGTATCTTTTACTCTCCAATGCCATGCATTCGAAGGTTAGGTGTGATGCAGTTTCTTCACCCTCATCACAGATCCTACATTAGGGTCCTCTTCCATTATACCCATTGTGTGTAGGTGTTTTTTGAAATTCTCATGGCTGGTCATCAGTCCAGTCATGAGTTTGATCTCCTTCCTGTTCAATCCTAAGATTACAGAGCTTCTTTTAAAACATGGCTTGGGCATCATTACCTTACCATGTTTTTGTTTATGGACCTTGGTCCAATATCCTACGTGCTGTTTCCTTAGCCAGTTCCATAGTTCTAATTTGATCATAGCCTTGGTGATTGTCAGGACAGGTTCCGGTCCAATAAATGGATTTTTTGCCCCCATCCTAACCAATCTATCGGTTTGTTCATTGCCACAGATCCCTGAGTGGCCAGCGACCCACACTAGGTTTACCCTATTGCTTCCCCCTAGCTCCACCAGAGCCCTGAGGCAATCTGTAACAATCTTAGCTCTTGTTGCAGGAGCTGCCAATGATTCCAGGGCTGCCTGGCTGTCTGAATAGATGCAGATGCTAAGGTCATTGTAGCGCCTATGCATGTTCTCCTTCCTCCACACATGCCCTGATTGCAGTAATTTCAGATTGGAATACAGGGGCCAGTTTTCCTAGAGAGATGATGCTCTCCAGTCTTGGCAGAACCCCATACACCCCCGCCCCAACACCATGGTCTGTTTTTGACCCATCGGTGAACCAAACGATGTCCCCCATACAGTGTCGAACTGCTTTTTCCCACTGCTCCCTACTTCCAATTATTATGTTGTAAGGCTTGTCGGAGCAGTTGGGAGTTATTATATAGTCAGCAGGCATTTCCCCAGCCATTCCTATATTTATCTCACTCACTATGTTAGTGTGTAATTCTGGATATCCAAATGAGAGCCAGTTTTTGCCGGCTTTAAGTCTGTGTGCCCCAGCTGCTGCCTCCATCTTGACCCGAAAATGAAGTGGAGGCATATCCAGCATGGCTTCCTTTCCAGTGGCTTGTGTGCTGCTAATTTTGCCCGTTATGGCTAAGCAGGCCAATCTCTGCATCTTAGCAAGCTCCTTAGCAGCAACCCGCTGTTCTACCTCCTTCCACCATACTACGGCCCCTTAGGAAACCCTACATCTAACCACTGTGGTGTATATCCAGTGCATACCCCTGGGGTTTAGGCCCCAGTTTTTGCCACAAGCCCTCCTAGTACTCACTAGAGTACTTTTTGCCTTGGAGCAGATGCTCTTATTGTGAGGGGTCCAAGTTAGCTTCTCATCCAAGGCTACCCCTAGATATTTCACTATCCCCTTCACAGGTAGAGTTCCATTGAAGAGCTTTAGATTCCAACTTGAGTGTTGAATGTGTCTCTTCGCAAATGGCACCACAACAGTCTTCTTAGGATTAACTCTCAGATCCTGATTTAATGCACCATTTTTTCACAATGTCCAATCCTCCTTTTGCCATATTCCTAACTGTGTTACTGAATTTGCCAAGTATTTCTATGACAATTGTAGTAACCAAAACCAATTGCAGGAACGCCTTGGGCTGCAGATCAGAGCTGCCAGGCGGGGAAGCCGCCGGCAATGGAGCACGCACCACTGGGTAAACACAAGGATGAGTCGGACGACAGACCAACGCGAACCGACAACAAACGACAACGACCGACTATGACCGACACAACAAGGAAGAGATAAACAACGGAGGCTTGTAGAAACCACAACACCAAACACCAACAGTACATCCACTCAGAACAAGAGCCAGGCAAATGCCAACAATGAGCAATGACCAGAACGTAGTACCGCCGAGATAGAGACGCAATCCAGAGCGAGTACCAGACTGACTGGACTAGGGCAGAGTGGGTCCCTATATACGAAACCGGAGGGAACGGCTATTGGCCTCGGTCTGCATGTGGTGCAGTGGTGGCACCATTGCTGCGTGAGAGCTGCTGTGCTGAAGAGCCGCCGTGGACACGGAGCCCTCTATGGGCTGGCCACGTCCATTTCCAGGAGGTACTAGAACAATGTCATCTGTGTATCCTTGGCAGAAGCTTTGTCTAGAATTTAGTTCCTCAATGAGTTCATTCACCACTAGATTCCACAATAGAGGAGACTACCCTCCTTGTGGGCAGCCTCTAGTGGTGTTAATTACCATCTTTTCATTCATCATGGTAGCCTCTACCTTCCTTCCACTAAGCATGGCCCTGGTCCACCTACATACAGGGTGTTACAAAAAGGTACGGCCAAACTTTCAGGAAACATTCCTCACACACAAATAAAGAAAAGATGTTATGTGGACATGTGTCCGGAAATGCTTAATTTCCATGTTAGAGCTCATTGTAGTTTCGTCAGTATGTACTGTACTTCCTCGATTCACCGCCAGTTGGCCCAATTGAAGGAAGGTAATGTTGACTTCGGTGCTTGTGTTGACATGTGATTCATTGCTCTACAGTACTAGCATGAAGCACATCAGTATGTAGCATCAACAGGTTAGTGTTAATCACGACGTGGTTTTGCAGTCAGTGCAATGTTTACAAATGCGGAGTTGACAGATGCCCATTTGATGTATGGATTAGCATGGGGCAATAGCCGTGGCGTAGTATGTTTGTATCGAGACAGATTTCCAGAATGAAGGTGTCCTGACAGGAAGACGTTCGAAGCAATTGATTGGCATCTTAGGGAGCACGGAACATTCCAGCCTATGACTCGTGACTGGGGAAGACCTAGAATGACAAGGACACCTGCGATGGATGAGGCAATTCTTCATTCAGTTGACGATAACCCTAATGTCAGTGTCAGAGAAGTTGCTGCTGTACAAGGTAAAACTGACCATGTCACTGTATGGAGAGTGCTACGGGAGAACCAGTTGTTTCCGTACCATGTACAGCGTGTCCAGGCACTATCAGCAGCTGATTGGCCTCCACGGGTACACTTCTGCGAATGGTTCATCCAAAAATGTGTCAATCCTCATTTCAGTGCAAATGTTCTCTTTATGGATGAGGCTTCATTCCAACATGATAAAATTGTAAATTTTCACAATCAACATGTGTGGGCTGACGAGAATCCGCACGCAATTGTGCAATCACGTCATCAACACAGATTTTCTGTGAACATTTGGGCAGGCATTGTTGGTGATGTCTTGATTGGGCCCCATGTTCTTCCACCTATGCTCAATGGAGCACGTTATCATGAATTCATATGGGATACTCTACCTGTGCTGCTAGAACATGTGCCTTTACAAGTACGACACAACATGTGGTTCATGCACGATGGAGCTCCTGCACATTTCAGTCCAAGTGTTCGTACGCTTCTCAACAACAGATTCGGTGACTGATGGATTGGTAGAGGCAGACCAATTCCATGGCCTCCATGCTCTCCTGACCTCAACCCTCTTGACTTTAATTTATGGGGGCATTTGAAAGCTCTTGTCTACGCAACCCCGCTACCAAATGTAGAGACTCTTCATGCTCGTATTGTGGACGGCTGTGATACAATACACCATTCTCCAGGGCTGCATCAGCACATCAGGGATTCCATGCGAGGAGGGTGGATGCATGTATCCTCGCTAACGGAGGACATTTTGAACATTTCCTGTAACAAAGTGTTTGAAGTCACACTGGTACATTCTGTTGCTGTGTGTTTCCATTCCATGATTAATGTGATTTGAAGAGCAGTAATAAAATGAGCTCTAACATGGAAAGTAAGCGTTTCTGGACACATGTCCACATAACATATTTTCTTTCTTTGTGTGTGAGGAATGTTTCCTGAAAGTTTGGCCGTACCTTTTTGTGACACCCTGTATAGTGGTCCCCAGGTCATGCACATCTGCTGCCCTTACCATGGAATCAAAGGTCATGTTACTGAAGGCCCCCTCAATATCCAGGAAGATGCAGAGGGCTACTTCTTGGAAGCGGAGTGCTTTTTCCACCTTCCCAACGAGTTGGTGGAGAGCTGCCTTATATGATTTACCTGGTTGGTATGCATGTTGGTTCGAGTGTAGAGGGACCCTACTTAGCCTCCTCTCCCCAACATATACATTAACCAGTTTTTCCAATGTTTTGAGAATGAAGGAGGACAGACTGATTGGTAAGGTGACCATATTTTCTAGACTCAAATTCGGGACATTAACATATTTCCTAGGCCCAAATTCGGGACACATCAAAAATTTTGCAAAATACGCTATATTTAATTATTTATTTATTATATGAGAAGAAGGTTTCAATTAAATGTAATAAATACAAAATATCAATTAAATTTGTTACAAAGAAAAGCGCATTTACATTTTATTAATACCTTCTAAGATGAATGAGTGTCATCAGGGCAACTGTCAACAACATATGAAAAAACTCGACACAAGTTTCATCATAATTTATTCTACTTACTAACATTGCTTTCATGGTTTCTACAGCCAACTGTGTTTTGTCACTTGTCTATATATTGTTCATGTGGGAAAATACCCTTTCAGTGGCAGCATTAGTGCCAGGAAGGCAGAAAAGAAACTCCACTAGCTTGAGTACATTTGAGAATGGCACACAATTCTGGTTGAAATGAGAAATCATCTCAACCCATCTTTGACCTGGAACAGTGTTGTTAGCAGTCCATTCAATGATTTTCTCAGTGGTTACAAACTGTTTGACACTGACATACTCATCATACATTATATTTTCTGCGAACTGAACATATAGCACAGTTTCGCTAACTAGAGAAGAAGTTCTTTCAATGTCATCCATACAGGTATTTGATTCAATGTAACCCAATTGTAGCAGTCCACTTTTTTAAGTAGGATAGAGCAGTTTCATAGAAAAATAATACAGCACCATGGAAACTCTTTACCTCTGCTGGAAGCAGACCTACCTCTGTTTCAAGAGTTTCAAGAATTGTTTTAACTCTTGAGGGAAGGAACTGGTCTTCAATTTTGGACTGCAATGTAGCTTTCAGCTTACTAATACAATCAGCTACTTCAAATATAGTGACTGTCTGTCCTTCAACTTTTTTAACTGCTTCATGAAATGATGAAGCCTAACTGCGAACAAAGTATAGCCATACTTCAGACGAAAGGTTTTGAAATAAGTCTTGAAGTAACAATGGACACTTTTTTCAGATTGGGAGTATGATTTTGGTGGTTTAAACATTTTGATGACTCGCTCAACAGCAGGCAACAGTGCTAACCATCTTGTTTGAGCATAACCCAAAATCATTGCAAAATCTGTTTCAACAAAGCTGCAAAAGTCCTTCAGAGTTTCAACTCTCACAGTGTACGATTTGAAATACAGAAATATTTTGGAAACTATGTAGTGTAACGACGTAAGTTTTTTTTTATAACTGATTTTCGTTTGACATATGACCATGTGCAGACTTCGTCACCTACGTCAGTTACAACCCACTTCAAAATGATTCATATGCTTTTTAAATTGTCATAGAATGGTTCTTGAACGAAACTGTAAAACATCAGTTGAGTCGTATGCAAAAAATTACATCACTTGGACCAATTGGCTTTCATAAACTTTTTCGATTTAAATTTCGTTTGTTTCTCTTCAGAAATTATATTGACACACGTTATCTTGATCTAATTGATATCAGAATCACACATTAAATAAACTTTTGAGATTCAAAGTTTCGATGAACGCTGTCAGAATCAATAATCTTGTCAAATATATTATTAATCCGTTCACATAATTCTTCATAAATAAATCCTCAGAACATGTGTTTCAGCTTTAGTAGCATACACTATTTTATTAGCTTCCTACACATACAGATGTGAACTTGACCGTTGACAGACAGTGACTGACTTTTCAATGAGATTAAGCTCTATATGACGTCATTGTTGTACAAAAAGAGTGTAAAAAATTCATTTTTAATTTTTAGAAGCACGACGCAACAACTCGGTTCCAGGATCTTCTGTTGCTCCTTGGCTGTCGACCCGCGACGTATAGCGGCCAGCAATTTTTCTCTCTGGTCGCGGCAAGGAAGATGCTGTCTCCGTTCGTTGCGCCGTCCTCTCCGTACATGAAACACATTAAAAAAAATACAAAACTTTTAGATAATTCACAGCTATTACAAATATTAAGAAAAATACATAAACAAAACTAAATTAAACTTATAGTCACCTGCAAACTGGGCTGACATTGGTGGATGGGTGACGCTTAATTTCGTCCCACTACATACCCCACCCACAAGCTCAGTTTGTCAGGTTTTAACCGAAAATAAAACTTTTCAATATACAATATTTAACTGTTAATACATTTTCCTCGCATTTTACGTAATCTAGAGTCCTTGCTCTTAGATAGATTTAATCTTTTTAATACAATATTGTTGTGACTATTTGTCATTTACTCTTAATTGTGCTATTATGGTAATTCATAACCGAATATATGGAGATTACTCCTCTTCATTTAATAGTTGCTAATAAATACTAATTTAGTACGTTCTTTAACGTTGTTACATTAGGACAGAGCGTTCAAATTATGATAAATTAGTTTCAGTTTTATTCACTTACTAGAGTTATTCTTTCCAAAATTGTATATTACTAATAAGTTTCTCACAATAACTAATGGCACTATTTACTTTACGTCATTCTTTTCCCTAATGCCTTATTTATGCCTGAGGTCAAGAAGAAATCAAGCAAAACTTTCTTTAGAATCTCGGCACGGCTTTCTTTACCTTCGGACACCTTGTTGGGTAATGGCAATTTATTTAGGAGAAACAAGCGAGAGAGCCCCGTTTGGTGTGTTCTATATTAACACTATTACAAACCTCTATTAAAGGCACTCTGCTATGTTCTCGTGAGCCATATAGCTCTGGACGTCCATGGTCCCTAAAATCATTAACCATCCCCTTTGGTTCCTACTATCCGAGTAAATTTAAAATATACAAAATTCCTTTTGACCTAATAGCAAAATTTCTTCCATATAAATCCCCCTTTTGGTTATCTTTCTCTTTTTGAAGTACCAGTAGATTATTGTAGAACACTTGTTTAAGCTTTCTGTTTCATTCTTTAAAATAATACGTAACTATCACGAAAAACTTCACATGAATAAACTATGAACGCTCTTCCGTGTGTAACATATACTAAATATTAACTTATTTAGGAATGAAGGGTTTCATTTGATCAACACTATATAATCCTTTAATTACACCTGATGAAGGTTCCATAAGAAGTAACGCTTTGGGATGTACAATCTTATGTACAACATATGGACCTTCAAAGATAAAGAAGAATTTTCTGCATTCCTTATTGATCTTCGAACTTTTAGGATGAGATCGTACTAATACAAAGTCTTCTACCTGAAATGAGGGTTCTATAGCATGTTGATT
Organism: Schistocerca americana; assembly: GCF_021461395.2. Taxonomy (NCBI): domain Eukaryota; kingdom Metazoa; phylum Arthropoda; class Insecta; order Orthoptera; family Acrididae; genus Schistocerca; species Schistocerca americana. Next base: position 155,930,392 of record NC_060121.1, read on the forward strand.
ACAACTTTTAATTCTCCGTTCACCATTTTTTAACAATCTGTTCGCAAATTTTTTCGTTTGGATAGACAATTCGTAGATTAACATTTTTCTTTCCTTTATGTAATACAGTAGCCTGCTAATTAGGACTCGTATTAGCTGACTTTCAATAATTGGTTCTTCAATTAATTTAGCACAGTTTAAATGCCACTCGAAATAATTCCTATAACCTCCCCACCGTTTAGAATATGGAGGAGGGTCTAACAACTCTATAAAGTTGTTGTTTTCCCCTTGACCAATAATTTTGTTTAAACTGCTTAACAAAATCATCCCAGTCCCTAAATTCAGTTCTATGCAGTACTGCCCATTCCGCAGCTTCTGCTTCTAAATGTCCTATTACAAATTGAATGCGTTTTTCATTACTCCATTTAGGAGATAATGATGTTTCAAAAGCTTTTATAAAGATTATAGGGTGAAGTTCGCCTCCTGGTTTGAATACAGGAAATCGACTTGCTACATTTGAATTTGTCGTTATGTCATCCAAACATTCTGTGAGAGAAATAGTCGGATTTTGTTTAGATTGCAGAGATGGAGTTGCATCGGATTGGCTTGCCGTGATTTCTTTATTCATATTGTTGTCGTCCGAGCTAGCAAATTCGATGCGACTGTTGTCTCTGATTACGTTATTGCTTCTACTACTTGAAATGTTTCCATTATTATCTAATTCCGATAACCGTTTAGTAATTTCCTGTATTCACATTTCTGTATTGGATACGAGATTAGCTAATATCGATTCTTCACTGTGTTCACGATGTGAACGCTCTGTACCTTCGTCAATGTTATTATCCTTGGCAGTCTCAAGGTTACTGCATATTTCAGTAATTAAAAATTTCATGTTTTCGATTTCGGTATGATCCTTTTCTACTTGATGAGTTAATGTCTCTAATTCTACATTATCTATTGAAGAAATCTCTACAGGTTTGGTAGAGACCTCTTTAATAGATTCCAATAATTCTCTACGAACAGTTTCTGTTTGCATAGAAAATTCATCTCGTAACATATCGTTATTTTTCTGTATTTCATTTACAACTAAGATATTGACACTATCTAGTCTCTCGGTTAAGTCAGTAATATCGTTTCGCATGCGAGCTTTTTCCTCGCGCGATTCCTGGGTATGTTCTTCTAACCTTTTACAATTATCAGCAATCTTATTACTAAGTCCTACTAATTTTTCCTGCATTTCAACTTTAGAAGACTCTATTTTATCACTTAATTCTCGACTGGTTTCATTAAGATGTTCCTGTAACCTGTCTGCAGATTTTTCTAGCTCCCCTTTTAATCTAGCGGTAGATTCCTCGTTAGACTGTTTTAATTCCTGTTTTAGTTCCTCTTTTAATCTAGCAGTAGATTCTTTGTTAGACTGTTTTAATTCCTGTTTTAGTTCCTCTTTTAATCTAGCAGTAGATACTTCGTTAGACTGTTTTAATCTAGCAGTAGATTCTTTGTTAGACTGTTTTAATTCCTGTTTTAGTTCCTCTTTTAATCTAGCAGCAGATTCTTCGTTAGACTGTTTTAATTCAGCTAGAAAATCCCCGTTAGATTGTTTTAATTTAGCGATCGCCCTAAAAAGGGATCTCATGCTCCTATCGGACATAGATTGCTCTTCGTCTGACATTTCACTTCCCGACATTATTGTGAGATATTAACTATTTACACACGCAGACTTGTAATCAACAATCCTATAAAAGCACACTCCCTATATACAACACTCCACTCCCAACTTGAAACAAACTCACCGGACACTTAATATTGTAATTTGTAGTTCTCGATGATCAGTGTGCTGCTATGCGCTGCAGATGTAACAGCCGTCGATGCAGCCGCTGAGATGCTGCGACCCCGCTTCCGCAACCGGCCAGGACGCTGAGTCGAACACCGGAAACGTCACTGGCTGCCACCACGCCCGGCCCTCAGCAACACCTCTAATACCAGCCGGAGGAACGCCCCGCAGCTGACGTACTGGGCCTATTAGTTTAGGGAGAAAAAAGGTTGTCGGGGTTTGCAGCGGTCAGCTGCTGCCCAACAGATGCGCCTTCTCGTGGAACAACTGCGTGACCGTACTGCTTGGCTGCGCTCCGTCAGATGCCCACACCCACGAAGTCGCCGCTGGCTGGTGAAGGCTCCACGAAAACGCGCGTTGACTTCTGAACGACTCTTGATGTTTTGTTTCGTACCTGTGTGCCTTAGTTGCACACAAGTCCTGTTTCTAAGGTCGCCACGGTGTAGTGTAACGACGTAAGTTCTTTTTATAACCGATTTTCGTTTGACATATGACCATGTGCAGACTTCGTCACCTACGTCAGTTACAACCCACTTCAAAATGATTCATATGCTTTTTAAATTGTCATAGAATGGTTCTTGAACGAAACTGTAAAACATCAGTTGAGTCGTACGCAAAAAATTACATCACTTGGACCAATTGGCTTTCATAAACTTTTTCGATTTAAATTTCGTTTGTTTCTCCTCAGAAATTATATTGACACACGTTATCTTGATCTAATTGATATCAGAATCACACATTAAATAAACTTTTGAGATTCAAAGTTTCGATGAACGCTGTCAGAATCAATAATCTTGTCAAATATATTATTAATCCGTTCACATAATTCTTCATAAATAAATCCTCAGAACACGTGTTTCAACTTTAGTAGCATACACTATTTTATTAGCTTCCTACACATACAGATGTGAACTTGACCGTTGACAGACAGTGACTGACTTTTCAATAAGATTAAGCTCTATATGACGTCATTGTTGTACAAAAAGAGTATAAAAAATTCATTTTTAATTTTTAGAAGCACGACGCAATAACTCGGTTCCAGGATCTTCTGTTGCTCCTTGGCTGTCGACCCGCGACGTATAGCGGCCAGCAATTTCCTCTCTGGTCGCGGCAACGAAGATGCTGTCTCCGTTCGTTGTGCCGCCCTCTCCGTACATGAAACACATAAAAAAAATACAAAACTTTTAGATAATTCACAGCTATTACAAATATTAAGAAAAATACATAAACAAAACTGAATTAAACTTATAGTCACCTGCAAACTGGGCTGACATTGGTGGATGGGTGACGCTTAATTTCGTCCCACTACAACTACCATTTCTATATCTACAGGCAAAGTATCAGTAGCTGCTCAAACAGTATTATGCAGTATATGAGCAGCATAACCAACCCCTATCAGTCTATGACCAAGTTCCACTTGTAGTTTAGTAAAAACATTATTCTGACCTTTTCTTTCAGCACCTCCAAAATTGCAATTAGTGTTATCAGCACACAGTCCAACAACTTTTTCTTCTAGGCTGTTTTCTCTGAGGTAGTCTGTTAAATAGCCACTCACAATAATAGATGTTTCCCCAGGCAACGATTTTAATTGTAATAATCTTACTTTTACACCAGTTTTGTAATCAAATGGTTCAAATGGCTTTGAGCACTATGGGACTCAACTGCTGTGGTCATAAGTCCCCTAGAACTTAGAACTACTTAAACCTAACTAACCTAAGGACAGCACACAACACCCAGCCATCACAAGGCAGAGAAAATCCCTGACCCCGCCGGGAATCGAACCCAGTTTTGTAATCAAAATATTTGACGAGGATAGGAAAGACCTTAATCTCTTTGTGGTTAGATGCATCAGTCAGAAGTGAAATAAATGTCACTTTTTCTAAATCATGTTGCAACATATCTAATGCATGAGGAGCTAACATATTCACAATTATTGCCTATGTTTTTGCACGTGCACAAGCAAATTTAGGCTCTAATGTTACTTGAAGTAGCTTCGATGTACAGTCCATAGATCTGAAACTATGATTGTGCTGAACTGTATGATATGCGAAAATGCCCTCAGTTGCAACTAACCTCTCCTCCTGACCACAAAGTTTCTCTGATGTAAAAAATGACTTTAATGTTGCATTAGACGCTGCTGCAGAGACTGCTCTTTTATGTTTGTCACTTTTTAAATGTAGTTATATATCACCACGTCCACTGTGACTTAGTGAGAAACTAGAAGCACATGTGTTGCACCTCACTTTTCCTTTTGAGTCCAAAGAACTGATGTCACTGATGAATGGAAATTCTTTCTGCAATTGTTCATTGAAGGAGCACTTGCACTTCTTTGAACTCATTGTTGTTAAGAAGTATTGTTATTGTTATTGACAAGGAAAAACAACTAAGCTTATCGAACGTAATATTCCATAACACAATGTAACACAAAATTCAATCTGATATAATATGGCGCACACAGATGACAAATGGTAGTATTCTAGAGACCAGCATACACTGTGTTGGTGACGCCAAAGTCAACAAGAGTGTATACTACTGTTTGTCTGTTTTAGTTACTTTGTATTTTGTCTGCATGTTTGCCATAAAACCTCCTCTGCCTCTTCGATGGCTATCAGAAAATATGCAGATTTATTCCTTCTTCCGTTGGAGTTAAAGTTAGAACCGTTTCGATAGCGCAAATGCGTTCGAGTGCAACTTTTTCCCAGTTGCCGTGGTCTCTGATGGCCCATTAGCTGTTCGAGCTGTGGCCAACACGTGTTTGCACAATAGAAACAGTTTGATAATGGTTTCGACAATTTGTCGTACCCTCTTGTTAAACAATTTCCCACCATAACTAAAACTAATAATAAAATATACCGATACATGTGAAATGAATGTCTAATTCGGGACAAATTGGGTCATGATTGTTAATTTTGGGACAAACAGGTGTCCCAAATTACCTTTGAAAAAATTCGGGACAGACACACAAAAATCGGGACTGTCCCGAAAAAAACAGGACAGATGGTCACCTTACTGATTGGTCTCATATCCTTGGCCTTGGTATGATCCATTATCCCTGGCTTTGGAATGAAGACAACCTTCACTGCCCTCCAAGCATTGGGAATGATTCCTACTGCTAGGCTAACCCTGAATAGCCTGCATAGGACTCTTATGATCTTTCCTCCTGCCTGTTACAGGAGAGCTGGAAAAATTCCATCTGGGTCAGGTGACTTAAACAGTTGGAATGTTCCCACAGCCCACTGGATTTTATTGAAGTTCACACACTCCTTGGCTGATTCCCAGTCCTCTCTTTGAGTGCCTGAGAACTGTTGTCTCTGTGGGTTCACATACAGGTCTGTGTTGTCTGGCAGAGCATATGGAGGAAAGTGAGTTTTGAGGAGCAATTCCAGCGCCTCATGTGCTGTCTTTGTGTATTCCCCATCCTCCTTCTTCAAAGTACCTCCTGGATTAGTTGGTACTTTAGTGAGAATCTTGTGCAGTCTGGCTTGTGCAGCCATGCCCTCCACTTCCTCACAGAATGCCTTCCAGGATGGCTCCTTTGCTTGTCTGATTGCGAGATTGTAATTGACAAGGGCCTCACGATATTTAGCCCATTGTCCTTTATGTCTCGCAATATTAAACAGTCTCAGTAACTGTTTTCTTTGCATTTCCAGTTTGTTACTTCACCAAGGAACACTCCTATTTGTGCACTTCCTGGTGATAGTGCAGTTGTCCTGATATGAGGTCACTATGGCAGAGGTAACAGCCTCTGCTACTTCCTCAAATTCTATTTGATTCCTTATCAAGGTTTTGATTTCTGATAAGCCTAAGTCGAGGTCTCTCCTATATGTCTCACAGTCTGTTTTCCTGGGATTCCAATAGGTCATTTTCTATCTGATTCCCATTTCAACCTTGAATTTGATGTACATGTGGTCCGATGAGGACGGTTCCAACACCATATGCCATTGTTTGACATAGCTACCCATTGTCATGGAACCAAAGGTTATGTCAATTACTTCTTCCCTTCTGCTATTCCTGAATGTAGGTTCATTGCCCCTATTCAGGACCTCTAAGTTGTTAGCTAAAAGAAATTCAAGAAGGTACTCACCTCTACTGTTGGTGTCCTTGCTGCCCCACACTAGGTTGTGGGCATTCGCATCGCATCCCACCAGCAGTTGATCACCTTGCCGATGGCAAGTCCACAAGTCTCCTCACCTCCAGAGGAGGAGGAGAGCTGTCTTCATATGGAAGGTATATTGAGGCCAAAATAATTTCCCTCATGATACTTTCCTCACATTGCTGCATTTTAATGGTCACTAAGTCCCTAGAGCGGAAATCCATCATTAGCATGAAAGAAATGCCATTTCTTACATAGATGCATGTCCTGGAGTTTCTTAGCTTTCTAGCATAGACCAGCTTACCTCCAGTATAAATAGGGTTCTTGTATCAGGGCCATGTCCCCTTCCTGTCTCCCCAGACAGCGACTCAGGGCAGCAGAGGCCCCTTTACTGTGCTGCACATTAATCTTCAGCACCTTCAGGCTCTGTCTTGCTGCCATCTTTCAAGTTTTTGAGAACCCTGACAGTGACCTGCAAGAACCCTAAAGGTCCTGCTGCCACATCACCTTCAGGGACTTCTCTCTGACCTCCACCACCAGGGTTCATCCTTCCGGAGCAACCTTCTGGTTAATCACTCTCCAGTCTTCTGTCGAGACTTTTGGGTTCCCAAACAGAGTCATAGAAGAGACTTCCTTACGGATCTTTGTTACCCATAATGATATCTTTGTGGTCTTAAGAAGCTCTGCTGCCATTTTAACCAGCAGCTTCACTTCTTCCCACTGGGGTACAATGGGCACCTTGTCCTTGAGCCATTCCATCATGTGCACTCCCTCACAGACGAAAATGAGGGCACCACACTCTAGATAGACCCTCCTGAAGTTGGGTCCTGGGCCAGCACCCCCTCCAATCTTTTCAAAGAGGGCCATCTGTACCAGTTCCTCCTGCTGTGAGGTGATGGCCACCAGTGGATAACCTTCCTGGGTAACGGCCATCCTAAAAACTTCAGTACTATAGATCTGTTTCCCTATTTCTTGCCTCGGTTTTTTCTGGACTCGCTTATCCAGGGAGGAGGGAGTCTTTGACTTCTCCCTTATCTGCTTACTACCTGCCTTTGATGTTGTGGGGGTCTGCGTATCCCATTCAACCTGAGACAGTTTCTTCCTGAGGGTCTTAGGTTCTAGTCCCTTTAATTCTCTCCACTTGTCTTTAGGAAGCCATTCTTTCCCTTCCTTTTTCCTCTGTTCCCTCTGGGCCCCAGAAAAGTCTTTCATCTTAATCTGATCTAGCTTCTCATTTACAGTTCCCACTTCTGGCTCAGGTCTAGACCCTGATTCAGTAATGGAAATGCCTTCCATTGGTTCTGACCCCGATGTTTGAGTATCTGAGGTCTCAATTTGCCCCTCAGTTTGTTTTTCTTTATTTTCTTTAATTGTGTCCATACTGGTCGCACAAGATTTGGAGATCTAGAAGATCCACACCACGAATGTCCTGTGCAGTGTGAGGCTAATTACTCAGGGAGGTCACCCGGTATCCCTGAGTCTCCGTTTGTGACACATCTTCCCATGTGCCACGCACCCCTCGGCACGGATCGCATCACACCTTGGGTTGGGTCAGGGAATTGGGTAGGACTAGGAGTGGATAGGGAAGATGGGACATTGTGGGACACTCTTGGGACACTCTTAGTCTGATCCATCGGCTGAGGCCTTTGTGGCAGTAGGTCCTCTACCTTTGGTATAGCCCTCAGCTTCCCGTGGATATGCAAGCCTCTCCACCTGCACGGACAGTGCTTCATCAAGGTGGTGTCCCCCAGAGAGGTCCTCTTCAGAACTTGACAGTGGTTCATGTTCTGAGGGGAGAATTTGTTCAAAATTTTGTTCAACCAAAGTATCTGACTCAATTTCATCACCTATTGGCAGATCATCATATATAAGAATCGAAATAAAATTTGGCAGAGAAAATTTTAAAATTGTGTATCTAGAAAAATATCTAAAAGTGATTTGAAATAACTTTCACACTAGGCACCTGCCCAACAACAATTCAGTCTGGCTTCTCCTTCATTGTGTGTTACTGCTATCAAGATGCAGCCATTTTGAAATTCACAATACAACAATTAATCTGAATATAATTAAAGTTCTATTTTATAACACTGCACAATTGGCTTATGGGCATAAACTTGGAATAAATGATAAATTATGTGCATCCATGAAAGATATCATCTTCATAAAAGTTAGCTGCCTTACCTTGATTGTGGAGAACTGCGGAAGTGAAGTCAGCAAATTTCATGCGATAGGGTAAAGTTATTACTTTCTCATGTTTCTTTTGTACTCTGAATCTTCAGAAATAGCTTAGAAATTTTGATGATGTATTTTTCATGAAACAGAAAAAGGATTTACATAGCAAACATTCAAGATGGGTCCTGTCACAGAAGCACCAGGTTATATCTGTTTGTTCCTCTCTCAAATATTTTGTCAACTTATCGCTGTCCTTATACTCAGAAGTGATGACATGAAAAGAGGGCAGTGATTTTTACAGAATGATCCCATGAAAGATTTATTGGTTGGATATTGGACTTCAGAATTATTTATTGTAGTAAATTTTAGCTCAAATGGAAGGATCAGATATAAAGAAGCATCTTACTTATGCAACAGCATAACTGCATGGACTGGCAGGAAGAACTGTAACCTCGTTGAGAAAATATTAGCAGTTGTGCCATTGCCTGTTCAACAAAGGGATGCAGTGACCATATTATGAAAAGGATAATTGCTACTCACCATATTGTGGAGATGCTGAGTCACAGATAGGCACAACAAAAAGACTGTCACAAACTAAGCCGATTCCCTGCCGTGTTGGAGATTTTCTTCGCCCGTGGACTGGGTGTGTTGTGTTGTCCTCATTATCATCTCCTCCTCATTGATGTGCAAGTCACCCAATGTGGCATGACATGAAATAAGACTAGCAACACAGAGGCCGAACTTTCCTGTATGGTGCCTCCTGGCCAGCAATGCCATAAGATCATTTCATTTTTTTATGATGGAAGAGGCAACTGGGTGGGGGTAAAGAGGAGGCTGAGTCGAGGAGTGAGAGGGATAGCAGGGTAGGGGTGGGTGATAGTGAACTGTTGCTGGGAGCACACAGAGATGAGGTAGAGAGAGAGTAGGGCAGCTAGGTGCAGTCCGGAAGGTTAGACAGAGGGTAGGGGAGAGAGTGGGAAGGGGGTAGCAGAAAAGGAGAGAAGTAAAAAGACTGAGTGAGTTGGTGGAACAAAGAGCTATGTAGTGCTGGTATGGGAACAGGGAAGGGGCTAGATGGGTGAGGACAATGACTAACGAAAGTCGAGGCCAAGAAGATTACGGGAATGTAGGGTATATTGCAGGGAGAGTTCCCACTTATGCAATTCAGAAAAGCTGGTGTCAATGGGAAGGATTCATATGGCACAAGCTGGGAAGCAGTCACTCGAATGAAGGGCAGTGTTCTCAGTAACAGGGTGGTCCAGTTGTTTCTTGGCCACAGTTTGTCAGTGGCCATTTATGCGGACTGACAGCTTGTTTTTTGTCATGCCCACACAGAATGCAGCACTGTGGCTGCAGCTTAGCTTGTAGATCACATGACTATTTTCATAGGTAGTCTGCCTTTGATGGAATAGGTGATCTTTCGGACCAGACTGGAGCAGGTTGTGGTGGGAGGATGTATGGGACAGGTCTTGCATCTGGGTCTGTTACAGGGATATGAGCCATGAGGTATGGGGTTGGGAGTAGGGAGTAGGGCTCGCGTAGGTATGGGTGAATATATTATGTAGGTTCAGTGGTTGGCAGAATACCACTGTGGGAGGGGTGGGGAGGATAGTGGGCAGGACATTTCTCAATTCAGGGCACGACAACAGGTGGTCAAAACTCAGCTGGTGCATGTATTTCAGTTGCTCCAGACCTGGGTGGTACTGAGTGATAAGGGGAAAGCTCCTCTGTGGCCAGATGGTAAGACTATGGGAGGTGGTGAGTGACTGGAAAGATAAAGCACAAGAGATTTGTTTTTGTATGAGGTTGGGAGGATAATTACAGTCTGTAAATGCCTTTTTCAGTCTATAAAGGTATATTTCAAGAAGGACTGCTCATCACTGCAGATGCAATGGCCATGGGTGGCTAGGCTGTATTGAGGGAACTCCTTGTTTTGGAAATGGTGGCAGCTGCCAAACTGAAGGTATTGCTGGTGGTTAGTAGGTTTGATACGGCCAGAGGCACTGATGAAGCCATCTTTGAGGTGGAGGTCAACATATAGGAAGGTGGCTTCTTGGGTTGAGAAGGACCAGGTGAAGCAAATGGGGGAGAAATTGTTGAGGATCTGGAGGAATGTGGACAGGGTGTTCTCTCCCTCAATCCACATCGCAAAGATGTCATCAGTGAACCTGAACCAGATGAGGGTTTGGGATTCTGAGTGTTTAGGAAGGCTTCCTGTAGATGGGTCTTGAATATGTTTAGTGTAGGATGGTGCCATGCATGTGCCCATAGACATACCCCAGATCTGTGGGTGAGGATGAGATTAGGAAGGAGGTTGTTGGGTTGGAATCTGTTGGGTGTTTGAAATGTTGTGTTCAGCAGTGGTAAGACCATGGGCATTAGGGAAGTTAGTGTAAAGGTGGTTCAACCGATCCACAGGCAGTACTTAATTTTTTTCCTTTTTTTATGTACAACTAATAGTTTCCTATAAAGTTCCACAAGACGCAGGGGAACTAAATGTCCACCCACACAGAGACCTCATTTCTGGGGTAGGTTTCATACAAATGGGGTGAATCAGGTGCTCCAATAACAACTGTTTTGCCTAAACAGCCGTCCATCCTATCAGTCGCATCAATAGTGATGAGCAGGGCACCTTGTGGTAAAGGGACAGGAACTGTGGATAGTCAGTGGAGGAAATGGTTGGTATCTTTTATATAGGAGGGTAGGTTCTGGGTAATAGGCTGAAGGTGGTGGTCTACGAGAGCAGAGATTCTCTCACTGGGGGCACAGTAATCCGCCATGATGGGGTGTCCTGGGTGATAGGAAATTAGAAATTTATGGTAAGTCTGATGGGACCAGACTGCTGAGGTCATCAGTCCCTAAGCTTACACACTACTTAATCTAACTTAAACTAACTTATGCTAAGGACAACACACACACCCATGCCCTCCAACAGGGAGAGCCACGTGAACCACGACAAGGTGCCTCAGACTGTGCGGCTACCCCACGCGGTCCTGGGTGATAGAGTTTATGGACTTTAGGAACTGCAGGGAAAGATTCTGGGATGGGCCTAAGGATTTGAGGAGCGACTGGAGATCCTGCTGGATTTCTGGAATGGGATCACTGTGGCAAGGTTTGTAGATGGATGTATCTGACAGCCGGTGAAGTCCTTCTTCCAGATAATCTTTGCAGTTCAAATCAACTGGGGTGGAGCCTTTGTCCACAGATAGGATTATAAGGTTGCGATCAGTTTTTAGGTGGTGACCTGTGGTTCTTTCTGTGGAGGTAAGTTTAGTTTGCATGTTGAGGGATTTGGGGAATGATGGTGAGGCAAGGTTCAAAATTAAGAAATTCTGGAAAGTTAACAGGAGGAGATTTGGGGGCAACAGTGGTGGATCAAAGTTGGATGGAGGAAGGAACTTAGTCATGCAGGGCTCAACATTGGTCTTTGGTTGAGTATGATTGGTAGGGTTTGGTGGTGTAAAAGTGTTTCCACTGTAGGGACTGGGAGAAGGAGAGAAGGTTTTTAACAAGTCCTGCATGGTCAAATTTTGGAATGGAGCAAAAGGTGAGGCCTACACAACCCCTGCTCCAAACCCCTTACCTCATGGCTCATATCTCTGTAATAGACTCAGATGCAAGACCTGCCCCGTACATCCTCCCACCATGATCTACTCCAGTCTGCTCCCAAAATAGTCATGTGATACACAAGCAAAGCTGCGGCCACAGTGCTGCTTTTATGTGGGTATGACAAACAACAAGCTGTCAGTCCACTTGAATGGCCACCTACAAACTGTGGCCAAGAAACTACTGGACTGCCCTGTTGCTGAGGACATTGCCCTTCATTTTAATGACTGCTTCACAGCTTGTGCCATATGAATCCTTCCCATCAACACCAGCTTTTCTGAATTGTGCAGGTGGGAACTCTCTCTCCCGTCCTCAACTTTCATTAGTCATTGTCCTCACCCATCTAGCCCTTTCCCTGTTCCCATTCCAGCACTACATAGCTCTCTAGTCCACCAGCACACCCACTCTTTTTACTTCTCTCCGACCCCCTCTCCTTCCCTCCCCCGCCCACCGTCTAAACTCCTGACTGCACCTAGCTGCCCTACTCTCTTTCCACCTCGCTTCTGCGCACTCCCCAACAGCAGTTCACCGTCACCTGCCCTTACCCTGCTATCCCCCCCTTCCCTCCCCAGCCTCCTCCTTAGTCCCACCGAGTTGCCTCTCTCATGATGCACTGCTGCTGCTGCTTGTAGTGTGGCTTCAGTTACCAGAGACTGCAGTCATGTGTGTGAGAGTTGTGTTTGCATTGGTGTGCATGGGTGTGTCTGTCTTCTATTTTTGGCAGAAGCTTTGTTGTTCGAAAGCTTATTTTGTGACAGTCTTTGTGCTGTGCCTGTCAGCGACTGGCAACTATTTTGAGTATAATTTGGGTACAACTTCTCAGATGACCCATCTTCAATTTTTGTCACTAAAACTGAATTTGGGTAGAAATTTGTTTTATTTTATGTTTTTACTTTGATTTCTAATCTGCTCTGGCAGCCTGTTCACCCAAGCTCTCTTTGTAGGTTAACTGTGAGTGCCCACCAGTGGTTCAACCGATCCACAGGCAGTACTTAATTTTTTCCTTTTTTATGTACAACTAATAGTTTCCTATAAAGTTCCAGAAGATGCAGGGGAACTAAATGTCCACCCACACAGAGACCTCATTTCTGGGGTAGGCTTCATACAAATGGGGTGAATCAGGTGCTCCAATAACAACTGTTTTGCCTAAACAGCCGTCCATCCTATCAGTAAATACCACATCATTGGGTTGAGCCTAGCCACCATATTCTCCAGGTTCTTGCAGTTAAGCTAATATCCACTTTCTCTGAGCCATGCAATACTTTCATTCCTCTGTCATGCCAAACAGTGGTCACTGAAGATGCCACAGTGCTCATGGTAGTAGAGGACTGAGAGCACTGAGCAGCTCCCAACTCAGGACTCTGGGTGCACCAGGCCCATACCTAAACAGCCTTCTTGAAGGGCTTACCATTTTAAATGATCCAGGAAGTAAATGCAGCTTTATCAGAAACACATAAGATGTAGCAAGCATTACTCCACTTACAAGTCATATAGATTATACTGTCTTTTGTGAATGTAACAGAAGTATCATTATGACCACATGAGTTTTGCTTTATTCCAAAGCATCTTCAGTGAACAGAGTTTTTATTTCTTACATTGTTCTTCATGTTCTTCTACACATATCTGGTACACTTCAGCACACAGCACTTTCCCTACGCAACTATATTCATAGATTTTTGTAGTGTAGATCCACTGCCATCTTGCCATTTTGCATACTTTGTTTTCACTCTTTTTCTTTTTTCTATATTATTTCAAACTCGCTCCACAGTTTCCCCTATGTGTTAGTCCATATTTAAATACTCAGTGAACAAATTCGAATTATGTAATTCTGAGGTTATTCTATGAGTTACAGTTCCTTGGTATATGGATTATGAAACTGTTTAGATTATCTACAAGTGTACCACACTTCACAATTTATTGTAGGGAAATACCTAAAGCATTTGTACCCAGTATTTTTCTGACAGACAATCTGTTTATTTCTCCTAAGATAATAGGTTGGTGTTTAATGTCCCATTGATAATGAAGTCATTAGAGACAGAGCATAAGCTCGAATTTGGGAAGGATGGAGAAGAAAATTAGCCATGCACTTTCAAAAAAACCATCCCAGCATTTGCCTAAAATGGTTTAGGGACATCACGGAAAACATAAATCAGGATGGCTCAACATGTGATTCAACCGTCGTCATCCTGAATGAGAGTCCAGTGTGCTAACCACTGTACCACCTCACTTGGTTTTATTTCTCCTTTCTTCACGGTAAATATGCCCACTGCAAACTTTTCTCATTCAGATGTATAATTAATTGTTTTGCATAAAAGTATTCTACTATACTGTCAATGGCAACCTGGATGTTTTTCTCACATACATTTGTTATTCCATGAAACTAAAAACAATTAGATGTGGGGATGAGCAACTAATACTAAGTGCTTCATCTGCTAGTAGTAAGTTCTGCAAAGTAATAAAGGGTTTCTGCCATCATGAAAGCAACGTTTGCTCAGCCTGACCCACCAACTCCAGCAGAGCACACCCACACCCTCTACATATGTTACAATCGAAAATGATCTGTCAAAGTTCCTGTAGGATGAGTCAAACTGCAGGCTGTAGCATAAAGATCTGCAGATAAGTTATGCCAAAATGATTTCAATGCTAGTACTGGATGGCTGTTCATATTCGGAAACTGGCAAAATATCATTAACAGGAAAGTTTGTGTGGTAAGTTTAAATGCAGACATTGCAAGTTTAGAACCGTTTTGTAAAGAATCAAAGACAACAATCAAGAATACTGTACAGAATCTCCCAAACATCTAAAAATCTAATAAAAAGACTTGTGTTACCATACAGTTCTTCTCTCACTGGCACAAGAACAATTTCATCCTTTAAGTCTGAAAATTGCAAATTGAAACCTGAAAATATGAAAGTGTTATTGGTTTTAGATAATGTACCTACACATCCTCATAAGCTGCCTAGTAACTATAAACTGAGTAAGTGCATGTTTCTCCCTCCAAACACTACTTTTCAGAACCAGTGTATGGATCAAGAAGTAATCTTTGCTTGTGAATGCCTTCTAGATGCAAGCAACTTCAATTTATGGTGTTCTTCAGTGCTGGATACTCCATTGAAACCAAAAAGCTTATAATATCAAGAAAGCCATTTTCAGCTATGACAGTAGCTGGAGAGAAGTTAAAACTGACACTTAAAAATGCATGGAATAATCTTTTGTGCAACAAAAACACAGAGTTTGGTCTTGAAGGAATAGAATACTTAGTTTTCCAGGGTCCAATTGGAGCTGTAACCACAGGGAATATTCATGACTGACTGGATAAAGTTTACTGGACCAAGCAGTAGTACTTTACAGAAAATGAGGAAGCTGACAAAATTTGTGAATGTAGACCAATGCTTAGATTAGCAAACCTAAAAAAAATTTTGGCACATTAAGCAACTTTATTTACATTAATCTAGATTACCAATAGTATTATCTTACACCAAAGAAGATGTGACAACAAGCAATAGAAGAACAATGCACAAAAGAGGCTCAACAAAAAAAGTTCCTTCTTTAAGCCATTGTCAACTGATACTGGGGATGGACATATTGCCATGCATCAACAGCAGAAAGTAGCACCACTTTGGCTGTACCAAAATCATTATATATCCAGATGACAGTAGTGAATAACTGGTAAAGTGACCATACTGTAATAAATGAAGCATATAAATTTCCAGTATAGAGCAGACTAACATTTTAGCCTACATACAGGTGTGGTGCAGAGATCTCGGCTCATGGATTGCATGTGGTCTGCCATTGATCTAGTGCCCACCACTTTTTTTTTGTCTTATCTTGCATTCCTTCTTAGCAAGGAAAGAGTGGGCCCTTATAGAACTTAGTTCTTTTGAGCCACACCAGTCTAGACGGCACTGAGGCATCAGGATCCCAATTTGGAATAGTAACTTGTCTCATGGCGTGCTCTTTTTGAACTTGTGCAACAGTGTGGCCACAGCTAAAAGAGCTGCACATGGGCCTGCAGGGAATGACATTGTTTAGTCATACTGGTATTATACTCTACAGCAGCTTGTGTCGGTGAACTTTATCAGCCTATGTACTATTAGTGTATTGAACACTTCATGACAATGGTAAGCCACAGTTTTATTTATTTCTGCGAACCTGTATGCATTTGCTGCAAGATCATTGGTCAGTAATAATGTTGACAAATTTTGTACACTAATCATATTTTTGCATACAAGCATTTTTGTCTTCCTTTTCATATTCATTGTTGCAAAGATTCACTGTCACCATTTGGAGAAGGTCTAAAATTAAACCTAGAGCGGATAAAGCAGGACCAATTAAGAAGTACATATTACAGAACCAGAAGGGCAGTTTCATGATAGCTGGACCTTAATATAATTTTTGTGCAGTTGCTGAATAACATCACTTGTTTTATTTGCAGAAATGCTGAATTGAATTGTCATCCCAAAAGAATACAACTTTTAGGAGGTACTGTGAAAGTCTGCATTCTGCATTTTCTGAATTTCCAGGACAACTATGTAAACAGAAAAATTCTTCCTTGAAATGAGAAGTGGCATGTCAGCAAGTGATGTTCAGAAAATCTGTTAAAAGACTCAGAAACTGCAGCAGGAATAAGTTTTGAAAAATCTTGCCTTTTTATCAAAAAATTGCCAGACATTTAAAAACAGAGATTTTGTCAATAATTGCTTTGCAATAGTTGCCAAAAAAATTGCCCAGAGTCTGTTAAACATTTTGAGAAAATTCAGTTAAACCTGACGTCCAGGCAAAGGAGAATTACTGTAGTGTTGGCAAATATAAAGAACCATTTAAAATCTTGTACAAAGAAATTTTTTTTTTTTACTTTTTACAAGCTATTGATCACTTCCACACCCAGGTTGTTAATATTTGCATGTGGGATAATACGAAAGCTTGTAGTATGTGAAGAGCTGATTGGATTCAGTTCATTGCCAGAGCGAACTAGGGGTTCACTGTGCTCTTGGAACAGTGTTTGATATAAGTCAACAGGTACAGGTACTGACAGAGCACCTTCTGTGGTAGGAATTAATTCTGGATTGGCAGCTTTACTAAAACAGCAAATAGCAGTGCACAGTAATGACCTGATGCAGCTACATTGTGGAATCCACCAGAAGACTGTGTGTCCAAAGAAAATAAATTCTGAACATGTCATGAGAATTGTGGTTTCAACAATTAATTTCATAAAATCCCATGTGTAAATCATACATTTTCAAACTTTCCTTGAAGGAACTGACAGCAAATATAATGATTTGATTTTTTTACACAGAAATAAGATGGCTATGTCACATTAAAGTGCTAGAATGGTTTTTGAATTTAAATGATGAAATTAAGATTTTCATGACTGAAAAGAAAAAAAATCTCTGAATTAAAAAATTAGCATCAGTTGTGTGACACAGAATTTTTGACTGATGTTAATATTCACTTAGAAGAATTAAATACGAGGGCAGTTCAATATGTAATGCAACACATTTCTTTTCTCGGCCAATTTTGGTTGAAAAAACCGGAAATTTCTTGTGGAATATTTTCAAACATTCCCGCTTCGTCTTGTATAGTTTCATTGACTTCCGACAGGTGGCAGCACTGTACGGAGCTGTTAAAATGGCGTCTGTAACGGATGTGCGTTGCAAACAACGGGCAGTGATCGAGTTTCTTTTGGTGGAAAACCAGGGCATCTCAGATATTTATAGGCGCTTGCAGAATGTCTACGGTGATCTGGCAGTGGACAAAAGCATGGTGAGTCATTGGGCAAAGCGTGTGTCATCATCGCCGCAAGGTCAAGCAAGACTGTCTGATCTCCCGCGTGCGGTCCAGCTGTGCACAGCTGTGACTCCTGCAATGGCGCAGCGTGCAAACACACTCGTTCGAGATGATTGACGGATCACCATCAAACAACTCAGTGCTCAACTTGACATCTCTGTTGGTAGTGCTGTCACAATTGTTCACCAGTTGGGATATTCAAAGGTTTGTTCCCGCTGGGTCCCTCGTTGTCCAACCGAACACCATAAAGAGCAAAGGAGAACCATCTGTGGGGAATTGCTTGCTCGTCACGTGGCTGAGGGCGACAATTTCTTGTCAAAGATTGTTACAGGCGATGAAACATGGGTTCATCACTTCGAACCTGAAACAAAATGGCAATCAATGGAGTGGCGCCACACCCACTCCCCTACCAAGAAAAAGTTTAAAGCCATACCCTCAGCCGGTAAAGTCATGGTTACAGTCTTCTGGGAAGCTGAAGGGGTTATTCTGTTCGATGTCCTTCCCCATGGTCAAATGATCAACTCTGAAGTGTATTGTGCTACTCTTCAGAAATTGAAGAAACGACTTCAGCGTGTTCGTAGGCACAAAAATCTGAACGAACTTCTCCTTCTTCATGACAACGCAAGACCTCACACAAGTCTTCGCACCCGAGAGGAGCTCACAAAACTTCAGTGGACTGTTCTTCCTCATGCACCCTACAGCCCCGATCTCACACCGTCGGATTTCCATATGTTTGGCCCAATGAAGGACGCAATCCGTGGGAGGCACTACGCGGATGATGAAGAAGTTATTGATGCAGTACGACGTTGGCTCCGACATCGACCAGTGGAATGGTACCGTGCAGGCATACAGGCCCTCATTTCAAGGTGGCATAAGGCCGTAGCATTGAATGGAGATTACGTTGAAAAATAGTGTTGTGTAGCTAAAAGATTGGGGAATAACCTGGTGTATTTCAATGCTGAATAAAACAACCCCTGTTTCAGAAAAAAAATGTGTTGCATTACTTATTGAACTGCCCTCATACATGGCTTCAAGGCAAAAATCAATTGATTAATCAACTTTATTGCCATATTAAACAATGGAAAATGCAGGATGGAATGTGGGGGGGTGGGGGGGGGGGGGGGGGAATTTTTGATGAAGGCCTTGTTGGCCAAAAGCTCACTTTCTGAAAGTCTTTCTGTTGTGCATACCTGCAACTCAGTATTTCCATTAAGTTATATGGCTATGGCCATATTACTTCATTTCAGTACAAGGTAAATCTGTTTCAAACGCAACTGAAGTTGGGAAATTGTGTCCATTCTCGCAATTACAAGAAAATGTCAAAGTTAGAGTATGTACAATGAGAAAGTCAGTAGCTTGATAGCCATCAAGGTTTCTTTCACTGATCTTTACATGAAGAAACCATTTAGCAATCCTTTTGCCATTTTGCGTGAAAACCCAAGTGGTGCAGTTGGAACTCATTATGATGCAAAACAATGACACACTACAAATTACATTTGATTAAACAAATCTGTTGAATATCTATCATTGTGCCAATATAAACAATTATAAATTGTTAGCAGCTAATTGATTAAAATTTACTTGAGCCTTTGAGTCAACTTATGTTTGTGAACAAACTTTTCTCATATGTACATTATCAAATCAAAAAATATGAACCACTTCACGAATGACGCTGTAGAACCAGTTTTGTGCTTTTCTCTGAGAAAAATTGAGATGAATGTCAAAGGAAGTCTGTACACTCCATGATATAGAGTAATTTATATATGCAACATTGTGTATATCAAGCTTGTTTAATATAACATTTGGGCATGTACTTTATCTATAATTTCTTTAATCCTATTGTTCATTATTTTGATAAAATTACATTATTTGCTTTTAAATTGCCTATACTGTACAGTATTCACGTAGTATCATAGTTGATATAGATTTTATTTAAACCAGTAATATTGAATGTTATTTTCCTAATTACAATGTCAGATAACTGTTTTACAAACATTTCTATAATTTGGATTTTCAGTAATTCTATTTGTCCAGTTGATCTGAATTAGTGAGATTTCACTGTATTTTCTTTATTACTTTTTACTTTTTAATCTTCATCCTTGTCTGGGTGCACTGTGTGATGCATACATGTTGTTAATGATCTAGTTAAGTACATCTTAATTTGTAGAGTTCTTTCATGTGATCTTCATTATTCTTAGGCAAATCTACAGATATATTATCTTTTAATTGAATCAACTGTAAATCAATTAAGCAAAACACACACACACACACACACACACACACACACACACACACACACACACACACACACACACACACACACACACCATCACCGTCTCTAGCCACCAAGGTCAGACTGCAAGAAACAGCGCATGATGGGAAAAGCAATGGGTGGTGGGGTGTGGAGGAGGCTTGGGGATGGGGCAAAGGGGAGATAGCAGGGTAGGGGTTGGGGACGATGAAGTGCTGTTTGTGGGTGCATACATGGACATAGTGGGGAGAGGATGGGGCAGCTAGTTGCAGATGACAAGATGACAGATGGAAGATTAGAAGGAGGGTAAGTGGGGGGGGGGGGAGGATTGGGAAAGGAGAGAAGTAAAAAGACTGTGGGTGCATTGGTGGAATAGAAGGCTGTGTAGTGCTGGAGTGGGAACAGGGAAGAGAACATGTGGGTGAAGGACAGTGACTAACAAAGGTTGGGGCCAGGGGGGTTACATGAAGATACGACATATTACAGGGAGAGTTCCCACCTGCACAGTTCAGAAAAGCTGGATGGTCCAACTGTTTCTTAGCCACAGCTTGTTGGTGGCCATTCATGTGGACAGACAGCTTGTTGGTTGTCATGTCCATGTAGAACTCAGCCCGTTAGATCACGTGACTGGTTTCACAAGTACCCCGGGATTTGATGAGATAGGTGATGCTTGTGACTGGGTTGGAGTAGGTGATGGCAGGAGGATGTATGGGACAGGTCTTGCATCTAAGTTTATAGAGAGATATGAGCCCTGAGGCAAGGGGTTGAGAGCAGGGGTAGAGTAGGGATGGATGAGGATACTGTGTAGGTTCAGAGCTGGTGGAGTACCACTGTGTGAGGGGTGGGAAGGATGGGGGTAGAACATTTCTCAGGTGGTACTGAGCCACAGAGCAAAGGCTGCTTTTGGCCAGAGACTGGGACTCTGGGAAGCGTTGGGTGACTGGGGACACATGGCATAGGAGATCTGTCTGTGTACAAGGTTGGGAGGATAATTTCAGTCTGTGAAGGCCACAAATGCAGTGTAGCTCTCAGACGGCATATTGTGGCTTCAGAGAAGGTGCTTAAAGATGTACAAGTGGAGATACATCACCAGCAAATGGCTGCCACACCTTCTTCGGCAGGCCTCTTCCTCCCCCCCCCCCCCCACCCCCCTTCTCCTCTAATCCCTCTTCCAAGGTTGTGCCAGTGATCGACAAACTTGCACACCTGGGCCTTCCCATGACATTAACAGTAAACTCATCCCATCGAACCATTTCTGGTCAGCCTGTTGCCAGCCAGCCTTGAAGATTGTTTCAGAGAAGTTGAAGTGTGCTTAAGTCATGTTTGATAATGTTTTAGTGGATGGGACGATTTCACACTCACAAAGCCCATGGGCACCATTGTCCGTTGTTGCAAATGGATAAGAAAAAGGATGGATCCTGGAAGTTCTGCAGGGATTATAGGGGCCTACATGCAAGAATAATCCCTGACAGACATCCAATTCCAGATGTTTTAGAGGTTACATGTGGCCTCAGTTACGCTATTGTTTTTAGTATGATTAACTATGCCAAAGCATTTGTACAAATAGCTATGGCCAAGATGTACAAGCACAAGACTGCTATTATGATCCCATTTGGTTTGCTTGAACATAACGTGATGCCTTTTGGACTTCAAAATATTGCCTAGACATGGCAGTGTTTCGTGGATGAGGTGCTAAGGGTATGGACTGAGTAGTTGCTATGTTGATGATGTTTTGAGTTGCTGATTTTGAAGCACCCATAAAATGTATATCTGCCTATGATGATCCACACCTGCAACCTATAGTACAAAGACTTTACTCCTGTATTGAAGACATCAACATCCCCTGTCATCAGAAATTTGTGTCTGTTCCATTCCCATCACACACCTTGATTATACCATTGATGCCACTTTCCTTTATACCACCAGTGACCCTAATGGGGAGTTCACATCTGTAGTGATGAATATATGTTACTAGATTTAAGCTGGACCATTGGAAGCACTGTAACTAATGCTGCCTTGAGTTCTTCTAATAGGAGATATAAAACACCAAACAACTGGACATAAATTACCATCAAACAGATATCGGTAAGTGCTGGCAGTATTTTTTTTTAATAACATAACGGAAGTAAAATTAACCATTAGTGAAAGTGTTAATCTTGTGGTTTGTGGGTAGCTTATATTTTGGGTGAAATCAAGATTTCTAACAATGCGTATTCAGCATTGTTCACAAAACTTATTAACTTGCATTCAGAGTGGAGGAAATTTAAAAAAAAATGGTCAAGATTTGTTTAACAGCCATAAAGAGAGGCTTTTAAATAATTTGAATACTTTATTTGATATTGCATGTACACTTGTGTTACAAGCAGGTTGGAAGATGACAGTATGTTCTTACTTTGACAGAGAGAGCCAGGGGATAATGGCTACCATACATGAGCAGACCGAATAATTGCATATAAAGAAGAGAGGGTGAGGCAGGGAAAACTGGAAGAAGAACAAAGGCAAGAGAAACAAAAGTGCACAGCATCTACTTCTACATCTTCTGCTATACCTCTTTATTCAAAATATGAAGAATCAGATAAGACATTTTCATGTTCAGGTGAAATTGATGTAGGTGATGGGTTCGTTTTTCAAATGTACTTCTGAAAGTAGGTGGTTGGAGAATGCTGCAAAGTGAGTTACCAAAAATTTAATTAATGAAAAATTAGCAGCTGACTTAGATAGATGTCAACTGTGTATAAGACATTCTATATATATTCTTCAGGCAACACCAGAGGCGACTGGTCACAATACTGAAGAGCTCTGTATTAATAAATCTTCTCTTCATAGAATCAGATGGAAGAAGAAAAGAGAACAGTCTGAAACAATAAAATCAGCTTTTACTGTTCATTTGGATCATAAACTGTTGCCAGCATTTAATATCACAGGCCCAAAAGCAGAAAGACGTCCAACCATTGTTACATTTGAGGACAGTGAACAGTTCACTGCTGTTCTGTAAATATAGAATGGTTATGGTAAACAGTAAGAAAATGCTGTTTGGAACACATTAATGTAATGGAATATTGAAGACAGTGTACGAAGTATAAATGTTCGACAGTATGTTAACTGCTAGCAGTGATCTGAATTGGTATGTTATTCTGAAATATCAGATACACCAAGATTTCTTGCAAATCTTTTTATTGATTACTGGTTTCAGCAGTGGTGTGAAGTGAAAGTGTGTGCTAGGACATCAGCTTAATGTGATGTATGTTTTATATTTGTGGTGTTTATGTTTGCCATGCTGATCTTCCATGCTACCTTGTACTGTAAAATGATGCAACACCACTATATGACTTTCAAGTTTGTAACAATCATGAACTTTTGTCAATGGATTACAAAATCCAATGATGACAACACAGATCTGTCAAAACCAGTAATCAATAAAATGATTTACAAGTGAATAATATAACATACAAATTATCTGCAGCAATACACCTACCTCATACAATGGCCATCTTAATGGGGCATGCATCTTACTTGAACTTAAATTGGACAAGGAGTTGAATTTCCCATGCCATCACCACATACATGATTTTTTTAAAAAAAAGTGTACTTGAATGAAAAGTGTATGATGTAACAAGCAATCTTGACAAAGCAATTTTTCAACATTTGTGAGGAAACTGGAGTATCAATGTCTGTAATTTTAACACTGGCAGAAAGATTGTGAATTTCTTTTTAACAAGTCAGAAATCAAAATGATAGACTTCTTTGAGAGCAAACTAAATAAAACAACAATGAGAGGTGATTACTGTGATCTCATAGAGTTTTGTGTAATATATTTGGGAGGACACTTTGGAAAAAACTGAAAGTACATACTACTGAAGCAATTCATCAAGCAAGACAGATGGCAAGAGCAATTTGTTGCTTAAAAATGTTTCTGCTGATGTCACAACTTGGACCATTCATTGAAAATAAAAATGCATTGATAGATGTCTCTCTTTTCGCTGTAAGTGTTTATGTCAAACCGTGGCTTCAGTGTGGTGGAGCTGTAAAAGCTCTTGTCTTGATCTCTTCTTCTATAGACAGCATTATTCACTAGCAGACAGGCAAACAGAAAAATCTGTTAGCAGCCAAGCTAGTACACAATTTCCAGATACCTTCCGCCAGGTAGTCGCTGTGATTCTTCTTTCCTCTGCTCAAAAAAGATTCTGACCTAATCATACTTCCTGGGACAAAGGCTCCACAAGTCATGATGTGTTGCGGTGACTTCCTAATGGAAGGCCTCTGCCAATTGTCTGACTTGTCAACATACAAACTCTGCCAGAGTGATCCCATCCCAGGAGTCCAACATAACCTCCAATCTGTGCTTAAGGCCTTAGGCCCTTCCCAGAACCTCTCCCATGAATCCATTTCCCTTCTTATCCCTATGATACCCCACACACTCACCTTCTACATGCTCCCCAAAATTCACAAACCCAACAATGTTGGATACCCCATTGTAGCTGTTTATTGCACCCGCACTGAAAATATTATGACCCTGATTGACCAACATCTCCAACCAATTGTCAGTAATCTAACCTCTGATGTCAAAGACCAACCACTTCCTTCACCAGTTCTCCACCATCCCCACCCCATTTCCTCCTGGTTCAATACTGGTCACTGCTGAGGCCACTTCCCTCATCCTCCATACCCATGATCATGCCACAGCTGAACACTACCCTTTGCAACATCCTTCAGAATCCAAACCCACTTCTTCATTCACCTAGCTAACTTTATCCTATGCATAACTAAGTGTACAAACAAATCTGGAGCATAGCCATGGCCAGCCTGTTTATGATCCATCTAGAGGAGACCTTCCTAGTCTCCCAATACCCTAGGTCTGGTTCAGGTTCATTGATGATATCTTCATGATCTGGCCTCAGAGCCAAGGCATCCTATCCCCATTCCTTCAACACCTCTTCGCCCATGTGCTTCACTTGGTCCTCAACCCGAAGTCCCACCTTTTTGGACATTGACCTCCTCCTCTCTGATGTCTTCATCCACACCTTCATCCACATTAAACCCAACAACCACCAACAGTAACTGTATTTTGGCAGCTATCATCCCTTACATACCAAAAAATCCCTCCAATACTGCCTGGCTACCCAGGGATTGCATATGTGCAGTAATGGATGCTCTTTTTCTCAGTATGCTGAAAGTCCATCCCAAAGTGTTGTTCTGTCACCCAGTCAACCTCCATAATAACCTAGTCCATCCCTATGTCACTTCCAATCCCAATCCCTTGCCACAGGCATCTTATCCCTGTGGAACACCCAGGTGCAAGACCTACCCAATCCATCCACCCAGAACTTTCTATTCCACCCCTGTCACAGGCTTAACTTACCCTGTCAAAGGCCAGGCCACCTGTGAAAGCAGCCATGTCATATATCAGCTCTACTGTAATCATAGCACAGCTTTTTACATTGGTATGACCATGAATCAGCCATCCACCAGGATGAACAGCCACCAGCAAACTGTGGCCAAGAGCAAGAGCCAGTGACACAACATGCAACTGAACATAACGTGCTTGATTTCAATGGTTGCTTTACAGCTCAGTCCACTTGGATCCTTCCCTCCACCACCAGCTTTTCTGAAGTGTGTGGATTGGAATTACCCTTACAACCCATTCTCCACTCCTGAAATTTTCCGGCCTCAACCTATGGTAACTCAGTGTCCCCACACCCTCATCCCAATAGTTTCTG
Organism: Schistocerca americana; assembly: GCF_021461395.2. Classification (NCBI taxonomy): domain Eukaryota; kingdom Metazoa; phylum Arthropoda; class Insecta; order Orthoptera; family Acrididae; genus Schistocerca; species Schistocerca americana. The sequence goes on from NC_060121.1 coordinate 155,955,831, forward strand.
CTCCCTCTGTCCTGTCACCTCCTCCTTTTCCACATCCCCTCACCCTCATTGTGTGACAGCTTCTGCCAATACATCCACTTGTCCTTTGCCCTTCCCTGCTCCTCTCCTTTTTAGCTCCCCGTCACCCCCCCCCCCCCCTCCCACCTTCCTACACTGTGCCTGGCAGTCTTTTGTGGCCACTATCTGGCTCTTGCATGCCCTGCCAGCGAACAATCATCTCTCCCCTCACTCATACCCTGCCATCCCTTCCTCTTCCCCCACCCCACTCCAGGTTGCTACCCATGTGACACTTGCATTCTGGTTGGAGTTGCTGGTGGTAGTGGTAATGTGTGTATATCTTTTTGTTGTGCGTTGCTGCAATTCAATGGGCCATCTTTACAGTGAGTAGCAATCTATCCTTTTCCTAATATTATTTACGTAATACTTTCTTTTCTGCCTCTAATAACAATGAAGAAATAGGAGACACTGTACTTACATATACAGACAGAGCCAGTATTAGAAATATCCTCCCACCCCACCTCTCCCCCACCCCACCCAAAGCAAAAGCTGCTTGTGTTAAAGGAGTCCTGTATCATTCCACTATAGTGTAATTTAATATCTAAAGTGTAAAGAATGGCTTATCAGAACACTTTAAATGTGTTGATAAAATCTAGCTATCAGCTACAAATGTTATCATCATAAAAGTCAATAATATTCAAGAAGTCATCAGTACAATGGTAAAATACAGATATTAGATTGAAATTACATAACAATAAAAAGCAAGCAAAGGTCCACCTTCTGGCCCTGATGGGCTAACTGGGACCAACTGACTGCTGTGTAGTCTTCTGACAATGGCGTTATGCAAATGGAGTAGGAAGGGTCAGGGAGTCAGCAATCCACTCTCCCGGTTGTTTTCAGCTTTCTTGTCTTTGGTGCCACTGCTTCTCACACGAGTAACTCTTCGATTGTCATCATGAGGCTGACACACTGCAGTACATGAGAAACATTATGGCAGGTGTCTGTGCTGTGTGTGTGGTGGTGGTGGTGGTGGTGGTGGTTAGTGTTTAACGTCCCGTCGACAACGAGGTCATTAGAGACGGAGCGCAAGCTCGGGTTAGGGAAGGATTGGGAAGGAAATCGGCCGTGCCCTTTCAAAGGAACCATCCCGGCATTTGCCTGAAACGATTTAGGGAAATCACGGAAAACCTAAATCAGGATGGCCGGAGACGGGATTGAACCGTCGTCCTCCCGAATGCGAGTCCAGTGTGCTAACCACCGCGCCACCTCGCTCGGTCTGTGTGTGTGAACATGCAGAATCTCATCTATGGGTTTGAGAATGTTCACGTGACCACTGATACCAGCATCACTGCACAACTGACACAGCATGTCCAACTTGTGTGGCAGTTCTCAGAAAGGACCATCCTGCCTCTTGGAAGGCCACAATTTGACCCCTGTAGGAAGCATGTGTGTGTCTCCTTGGCATGGTTGCCTGCTTGCTTCACATGTTTGTAGCACATTGAGCCTTCTGGCTGTGAGCTTTCCCTATTAAAGGTTAGATGCAGATGGTGCTCTGGTAACTGCACCACTATGCCATCTGTTGGTGGACGATGCTGAAACCATTAACAGTACATCTACTATCCCCCAAGTAACATATTCCATCATAGGATCAAAATAGATTTCATCTTTCCAGGTGTAGTAATTTCTTGGCAGTACATGTATAGTTCAAGGTTGGTTCTATCAAGACAGCACAAAATTTTAATACTCTGCCACAACCACAATAATTATTTTTCTAATATACATAGTGGTTATAATTCTGAAACAAATGTCTGTTTATTGTGTATACAGTATCTACTGTAGTAAAGCTAATGCATCTGTATTGAGCTGTTTAATATCAATCAGGTAGTGTTTGCTCTTGCTGTGAGGAAGTAATCAATGAAACTGGTTTGCAGTAATTTCAACGTGTCATCTTTTAAGGCACAGCTGTTACCTGAGAACTCAATTTCATTTTTCAGGATTTTCATGCACTGGTGAGCCAAAATATTATGACCACCTGCTTAATAGCTTGTTTGCCCATCTTTGGAACAAAATACTTCAGTAATTCTGTGTAACAGGGATCCAACACTTTGTTGGTAGATTTGTGGAAGTATGGTGCATTAGATATCTATGCACAGATCATGTAAATCATATAAATAAGGGGCACTGATTTGCATACACAATGATGATGCCTGATAGTCACCTAGATGGGTTGCATAGGACTTATATCAGGCAAATTTGGTCACTGAGGCATCAGCGTGATTTCACTACAATGCTCCTCAGATCACTGTAGCATAGTTGTGGCTCTGGGACATGGACAGTTATACTACTGAAAGATGACATCACTATCAGGGAAGACACCAAGCATGATGGGATGCAGGTGGTTCACAGTTGTCAATGTGTCTTTGATTAATACCATATGTTCCACACAAGTGCAGGAGAATGTCTCCCATAGCATAATACTGCTTCCACCAGGCAGCATCCATGGTGCGCTTCATGTTTTGAACTGCCATTTACCTTGATGATGGTGTTTTTTAAGAAAACTATTGACATAGTGTATTAAAAATGCCATTCACCCAAAGAGTCAACACATTTCCATTGATCAATGATCGAATCCTGACGGCCTCGTGTGCACTGCAATTGTAACTGATGATGTCATTTGGTCCACATGTGAGCAGGTAGGGGTATTTTGCTATGGAACTCCTTGTTCGATAATGTTCGATGTACAGTGTGCTCTGAAACACTTATGCATGCACCAACATTGTGCTCTTTTAGCAAGAGAGTCACAAATCATCATCTATCCCACTTTACAGAGCACAGAAACTTCCGAACCTCACATTCTGTGAGTGTCGTGAATGTTCAACCATTTAGCACCCAGTGGTAATTTCACTGTCCTTCTACCTCTTTCTGCAGATGCTAACTTTCGACCAGCTTCACCATTTTCGATATACCCGTTCGAAGGCTTTGCATAATAATAATCTACTGTTTTGTCAAAGTTGCTTATATCAATGGATTTCCCCATTTGCAGCCCATATCTTTGCTAGGGTGATCCCCTGTCCGTATCTGCTCCACTTACATTCTTTTGTTACTGCATGAAATGCCCACAACACCACCAGATGGCATCCAACATCATGGTGGGCAGTGGTCATTATGTTCCGGCTGATTAGTGTATGTATGTAGTCACCAAAAAACTCAACATGTGTACGTATCTTCAGATGTCATATGTACTGAGATGGCAGAGTAGGTGAAACAGCTATGCTATTATTCAGGAGCTATAGGTCTGAAGCGGTAATGATTCTGAAATGTGCATAAAGCATGAATGGAATAAAGATTATGTGCACTTCATGAAACATGTCAGTTTTGATGCTGGCATGTGATACTTAACAGGTAAATCCCCAATTAATTAGGTTTTGCTTATGGAGACTGTGGCCTTTCAATAAGGGCAATTCAATGGTTTTAAAGTGCATCGATTGCAATTTATACGTTAAGTTTTCACTGTGGAAAAAGCTCTACATCTTTACCATTTAAATTCTGGCCCTACTCATAATCTAAACTTGCACATAAATCATTTATTAATGTCACTTTTTATTCTCTCTCAAAATTAATAGTGAGGGAGTACAGAGTCCAGTGCTAAATTGTAAAAAAATATATGAACCTCAATTGAAGTTACAGAAATGTTGCTGTTTGATGTTATTACTCTCCATTTAGTTTTTGGCCAACATCCTCTTTGTGGGATGGGAGGGGTAAAATGAGCAAAAGATTACCACAGTTATTGTCCGAATGATTTTAACATTTATGTTTTTTTAATAGTTATGTTTTTTAATACAAGGTGTACAATTTTGCTTCTGCCATATTTTCCCCAACATTTGAGGCTTTAATGAAACAAATTGGTTACACATGTGTCATTCAAAGTATTTTCCATCACTGACAACTACTTTCTCCCATCTTTCGGGCTGTGTATGAATCCTGTGTTGAAAAAATTGGTCATCTTTTGAAGCAATTCACAAATCAATCCAATTTGTGACTTCTTCATGAGATTGGAAGTGTTGGTCAGCCAGGCCATGTGCCATTGATCTAAAAAGGTGATAGTCAGAGGGAGCAATGTCTGGAGAATACAGGAGGTGGGGTAGGACTTCCCACTTTTAACGTTTCCAAGTACATTTTGACCTCTTTTGCAATGTGGGGTCAAGCGTTGTTGTGCTGCAAAAGCATTTTATTGTCCCTCTCACTGTATTGTGGCCATTTGCCTTTTAATGCTCTGCTTAAATGCATTAATTGTGTTTGATAACAAGCACCTGTGGTTGTTTCACTTGGTTCTAACACCTCATAGTACATGATGCCGAGCTGGTCCCACCAATTCGGTTTGACCGTCAATGTGGAAGCATGGCCGGGATATCCCCATGATTTTTTGCATTTAGGTTTATCGTAATGAACCCATTTTTCATCCCCAGTCACAATACGATGCAGAAATCCCTGCCGTTTTTGTCACTGAAGCAACTGTTCACAAAATACAAATGCCGTTCAATGCGTCTTGGTTTCAGCTCCCACAGGACCCAAGTTCCTTCTTTCTGAATCATGCCCATAGCCTTGAGATGTTTTGAAATGGCTTGCTGTGTCACTCCCACTAATCATGCGAATTCTTCTTGAGTCTTCACTCAGCAATGTCTCCAATTCTGCATCTTTGAAAACATTCTCTCTTCCACCACTATGCCAGTCTACAACATTAAAATCACCGTTCTTGAAACATTGAAACCACTCACGACATGTTTTTTCACTAATAGCGTCCTTACGATATGTACTTGAGAGCATTTGATGAGAATCAGCCACTGTTTTCTTCATACTGAAACAAAACAGTAACGCCTCCCACAAATGATGAGAATTAGGCTCGAAAACTGACATTTTTGATCAAGAACAACTTTATGATGCAGACACAAATCAACTAATGTTTGAATGAGGTTATGTTGAACAAGGTCCAAGCTAACTATCTGATGTCTGTGATCTGTTTCTTTCGACCACTACTTACTCTTGTCGCCACCTGTCGGCAAATGGTGGAAGCAAAGCTGTACACCTTGTATTTAATTATTTACTTCAACTAGTTTACAGAGAACAGTAGAAAGAAATTTTTAGTAATTAATGTCTTTTTGTTCAGAGGGTAGCTAGAAAAATATACATGCACACATCCTTTTGTAAGATTAATACCATAATGTTCCTTGAAATTTCAAGAGTTCCAACTATCCTAAAACCTCCAGTGCACCCATAGCATAAGTTACATTTCTCTTTGGTTTGAGCAGGAATGAATCGGTTGACTAATTGTTTATAGCTTGTTAATACTGTGCCAGTACTTGTCAACAACCAATTTTGACATCCATGCATTTATGTATGTATGGATAATTTGCTATTACACCTTCCCCTTATTTCCTGATTCCATACACCTATCCATAATATTATCTCCAATGATGCACATTGTTTATAATAGTTACTTATTCCTTTCTGAATTTTAGTTTTTTTCTTTTTAACTAATTCTGCCTTGATATTTATAATATGTAATAAAATGTTCTTACTTTGTTAGTATAAAATTTTAATTCAATCATCCTTTCCACCATTTCCACCCCATTTTCTCCACAGTTCTTCTTGAAAAATGATTCATAGCATACATGATCTTGTGACACTTTCATCATAGTCTTACCTAATTACATGTAAAGAAAAATCTGGTCCCAGAGCTGTAAATGCTGATGCAGTTTCAGTGTTCAGTATTGTGTCATGTCAGTGTTACTTCCTCCATCAGTACCACTGTCCATATCAAACCTACCAACCACCAGCAATACCTCCACTTTAAAAGCTGCCACCCATTCCATGTCCAGAAGTCCCTTCCATACAGCCTTGCCACTCATGGCTGTTTGCACCTGTAGTGACAAGTGAAATATACCTAGGGTCTCACTGTGGCCTTCACATTGCATTTGTCCAAAACATCTGCCTCTTCTTGTTCCAGGTGATAGAAAACTCGACTAGCTCAACCTTTTGTTCTGATACTGCACATTCGATGACTAATCCAACTGGTTCCACAGAATCACAAGAAATGGGTGTCCAACTCTTTTTGCATGACACACGCAAGTGTGTTCCACAGTGATACAAGGGGGGAAACAGGACTGTGTTCTACACTCCTGGAAATGGAAAAAAGAACACATTGACACCGGTGTGTCAGACCCACCATACTTGCTCTGGACACTGCGAGAGGGCTGTACAAGCAATGATCACACGCACGGCACAGCGGACACACCAGGAACCGCGGTGTTGGCCATCGAATGGCGCTAGCTGCGCAGCATTTGTGCACCGCCGCCGTCAGTGTCAGCCAGTTTGCCGTGGCATACGGAGCTCCATCGCAGTCTTTAACACTGGTAGCATGCCGCGACAGCGTGGACATGAACCGTATGTGCAGTTGACGGACTTTGAGCAAGGGCGTATAGTGGGCATGCGGGAGGCCGGGTGGACGTACCGCCGAATTGCTCAACACGTGGGGCGTGAGGTCTCCACAGTACATCGATGTTGTCGCCAGTGGTCGGCGGAAGGTGCACGTGCCCGTCGACCTGGGACCAGACCACAGCGACGCACGGATGCACGGCAAGACCGTAGGAACCTACGCAGTGCCGTAGGGGACCGCACCGCCACTTCCCAGCAAGTCAGGGACACTGTTGCTCCTGGGGTATCGGCGAGGACCATTCGCAACCGTCTCCATGAAGCTGGGCTACGGTCCCGCACACCATTAGGCCGTCTTCCGCTCACGCCCCAACATCGTGCAGCCCGCCTCCAGTGGTGTCGCGACAGGCGTGAATGGAGGGACGAATGGAGACGCGTCGTCTTCAGCGATGAGAGTCGCTTCTGCCTTGGTGCCAATGATGGTCGTATGCGTGTTTGGCGCTGTGCAGGTGAGCGCCACAATCAGGACTGCATACGACCGAGGCACACAGGGCCAACACCTGGCATCATGGTGTGGGGAGCGATCTCCTACACTGGCCGTACACCACTGGTGATCGTCGAGGGGACACTGAATAGTGCACGGTACATCCAAACCGTCATCGAACTCATCGTTCTACCATTCCTAGACCGGCAAGGGAACTTGCTGTTCCAACAGGACAATGCACGTCCGCATGTATCCCGTGCCACCCAACGTGCTCTAGAAGGTGTAAGTCAACTACCCTGGCCAGCAAGATCTCCGGATCTGTCCTCCATTGAGCATGTTTGGGACTGGATGAAGTGTCGTCTCACGCGGTCTGCACGTCCAGCACGAACGCTGGTCCAACAGAGGTGCCAGGTGGAAATGGCATGGCAAGCCGTTCCACAGGACTACATCCAGCATCTCTATGATCGTCTCCATGGGAGAATAGCAGCCTGCATTGCTGCGAAAGGTGGATATACACTGTACTAGTGCCGACATTGTGCATGCTCTGTTGCCTGTGTCTATGTGCCTGTGGTTCTGTCAGTGTGATCATGTGATGTATCTGACCCCAGGAATGTGTCAATAAAGTTTCCCCTTCCTGGGACAATGAATTCACGGTGTTCTTATTTCAATTTCCAGGAGTACATTTCATAGATGACACAGAAGTCACGAATATCTTCATGCATCCTGAACCACATGCATTGCATGTAACATGATCTGACACAGATCTGCACTTAGCTCCATGTGAAATAGTTATCAGTTGACTGTTAGAGAAGTTAGGGAAAAATGAGTCAGAAAATTGACACCTAATATAGGCCCTGAAGCCACTGCCACCAAGAAAGACCATGTTGGAGAAAAATCTTGTTCCATATCCAACATAATTCACATTGGCAATGAGAATGTTTTTATTCCTTTCTTGCAGCGTTCTGGTTGCTGTCATCCAACTTGGCATAAGGTTTAATCAATTCACTGAAAATTCTGTCCATTGGTGACTCTGTTATGCTGAAATTAGCATGCAGAATATGCAAGTCTGGGCCGCCCTCACTTGGCATGCACAATGCAGGCCACCCTCTGCAACCTTGTCTAAAGCAACACGTGAATTACTATCATTAGCACTAGCAGTTGTTATTGCATCAGATTTCATGGCTAAACTATCAACAGGAAGTTCAGGGAATGTAGAAAGTATTGCGCACACATCTTGAGGTAGTTGCCACAACCAAGGGAGTTTAACTGATTTTTCTGTTAAGAGTTATACTACTGCCAAAGTGTCAAGTGAATGGACCACTTGTGCTAGGGAACCACTGGCTGTGAAATCACTGTCCAATATTTGATTCAGATGTGATTACAATGGGATCAAGAAACATTGTAAAACAGTATCTTTAAAAACAGTAAAAGAGTGTTGTAAAATATTGTCTAACTGTTCAAAGAAGTTCAGTTCCAATTGGCATGTAAACACAGCAAATCTTCAATGTTGGAGACAATGCTGTGAAGCTGGGAAATGACCTCTACCTGAGACAACTACAATTGAGGCTTAGTTGGCCAGAAAGATTGAATTTTCATGTCACCCAATCTTGAACTGTTGCCATCATCAGAAGGCTTTTTGAGAGCTGGAGCTGTAGCGGGTTGAGGAACAAAAGTGGATAATGGCAAACTTTGCTGAGTGTGATATCTTAGCCATAGTGAAAGAACATAAAGATACACTAACAAAAATAAAAACACATCCACTGAAACTTGGGATCACCACTTTCAGATACAGTGACAATGCTTGAAGACACTTTTAATATCGAACACTTTATTTGTATATAGCAAGAACGGAGTCACACTCAAGCAACAAGCACTAGTATAACCTCTTCAAAGAAGATAAACATGATCACAGAGAGATCACACAGTACTGCCTGTCATTATTTGATTGGTGTTCATTTATCAATATCTTTGACATATTTAATGTTGTATTTGCCACAATCTCAATCCTTAGATCTTCTTAGCCCACCCAAACCATGCACTCCCGTCTTTTACCTTCCTCCTAAGGTCCAGAAACCTAATCTCTCTGGCCATACCATAGATTCTGGGTTCAAAGCATGCACCAAATGCATACCTGCCTTAGTTTCTCATCATCTGCAGCCTATAGTGCAATGACTTTCCTCCTATATTAAAGACACCAACCATCTCCTGCGTCATCTGAAATCTGTGCTTGTCCACTCCCGTCACGCACCCTTCTTGTCACCAATGATGCCACCTCCCTCTGTACCAACATCAGCCATATATATGATCTGTCTGCCACTGAACATTTCCTCAGCCAGTGCCCATCTAATTTCAAACATATGACACCCTTCCTCCCCACTTCAATCAACTTTATACTACCAATGACTATTTTACCTTTGAGGGGCAGACATACAAGTTGATCAGAGGCATGTTCATGGGAACCAGCATGGACTCTTCCATGCCAACCTTTAATGGGTCACTTGGAGGTGCTTTCCTGGAGCCCATAAGCCTTGAGCCTCTGGTTTAATTTAGATACATTGCTGACATCTTTGCCATAGGGACTGACAGTGAGGCTGACCTATTAAAAATTTGCAATCTTGAAATACATTCTCTCAATCAATTTCACATCGTCTTATACTGAATCTCATGCCACTTTCCTTAATGTTGACTTGATCCTCACCAAGGGTCAGATACACACTTCCTTTCACATTAAACATACAGACAGACAACAGTACTTTTTTTCCATGGCACACATTCCCTACAATATGTCCTTGGCATTTGAGGCAAATGGGTCAATCCCTTTCCAAATCAACCGATAGAAGTAAAATTTGTTGCTTAACAGTTTTTATTTTCCTGATTTTTTATCATGAGTTCCCTATAGGTAGACACTCACAAAACACTGTTTGAAAAAAATTCGTAAGCCATAGTTTTTTTCTGGCAGTCTTTTTTAAAATGGTGGTTGGGTAAATTTTAATGAAAAATGTGATCTATTTTTAACAAGTTACTTTAAAAGATATCAGAATCATTAAAAAACCAGTGTGTTCAGCGTGAAATGAACTTCAGCTGTACTCTTTTCTATCATGCAAGAGAGTCAGTCAAACTCTTTCTATAAAGATTTAGAAAAAAATTATCAATAGTTACTTTTTAAGACCATAAATTTTTATGAAGGAAGAGAGACTCACTAATAATGTGTTATTTCTGTGTTGAGTACTTACATAACTAAGGTTTAGTCTTGAGAAGGCACTACTGTTTATTCTAGAGATTTTCCAAAATGGCCAAAAACCTTTGAACATCAATTTTCATAGGTCAAAGAGACTGAATGAAAGCAAGTGAAAATTTTACAGAATGTTCTTTATACTCATAGGAATCTCTTACAAAAAATCATGACAGACTCAACTACATTGAGAGTAATAAAGCAGTGAATTTCAGTAAAAATGAAACCCTTCTACATGCTCATTCAATGCCAAGTTAGGGAACAAAGGCTTGGAATTATTACAACTGACGTAGGTTGAATGATATTTAAATCATTGCATACAATAAATGATCAAATAATTCTACTTTTATATAACTATAGGTAAGAAGTCTAATTCTTAAATTTAACTTGCCGATACATTTGTTATACTACACTTGCGTACAGTGCACACATAATAATGTTTCTCTATGTATTTAGATTTGAACTTTAGTTGTAGCTACTTGCCAGCTGCAAATTTCATTACAAAGTTAAACAAACATAAGTTATGTTGTGTGTTCTACCAGACACTGTTGCGAGTTTAAATAGAGTCACTTTTAGTACTATTTTCTTTGCAGTCACCCAAGTCAATGAACAATGAGAGTCTTGCGAGTGTAGACTTTAACTCTCCCATCTCCAACTGTTTTCAGGCATAACACATCATTCAAGTATTAAGTATGAGCTGTGAACAGCATCATAAATAGCACTACAAGAAAGAAGTGCCAGCTGAAGAACAAAGTCTGCTAAAATTAAGCATTTCAAAAAAAATTACTAATATTTGCCATTACCACAAAGATAAATATTTAGACAAATACTACCACATTTTTGGGAAAAAATGTTGTGACACATTTCTTACTCAGAAAAAACAGTTAAAGATCATTTGTGTAAAATGCTAGTTGAACACCTTTCCAAGAGTAAAAATGTGAATATTAACCTAATTCCTGGACAAGCTCTAGGTCCAACTTGTGCATCAAGAATATCTGTAGAAAAACCAGTTGAAGAACCAGCAAATAGTGTTGAAAATAATCCTGAATTTCTTCCCAGGCCTTCTGAGATTAATTGAGGATAATCCATTGCATCAGGCAGAATCCATTTGTGAAATTTTGGAATTATCTCCTCCGTGTAAAATAACAAATCTTAACACAGAACAGCAACTGTCAGCTTTACAATGAAAAACTGATAAAATCACAAGCGCAGTCAAGCAATAATTGTAAGAATCTTTCCATAATGATAACACAGAAAATGTGCAAAGTGTGTATGATATACTCATTACCAAAACAGAAGAAAAATTCAAAGTTTCTAGTAAAGATGATAAAATTAAGATAATTAGCCATTTGCCAAGATCATGGTCAAAGAAAAAATTAATTGAGGAATTTGGTGCTTCTGAATACATGGTGAAGTTAACTAGGCAGCAAGTAAAGGATCGAGGTATCTTACCACATCTTTAAAAAAGACGAGGTGCTAACAAAATAAATGAATTTCTTATTAATTGTGTTAACGACTTTTATGAAGATGATGAAAACAATCACTCATGTTCTGGCAAAAAGGAATGTGTTTCAACTGTTATTAATAATGTTATGGTGCAGAAGCAGAAAAGCTTAATTCTTCTCTTGCTGAATGAGTTCTATAGCCTCTACAAACAGAAACAATCAGATCATAAAATTGGCCACTATGTTTTGCGCTCAATGACCAAAGTGATGCATTTATCAGGAATTCCTAGAGTATGGTTTTGCAGGCATCATCAAAACACAAAGCTTATGGTAGAAGGAGTAAAGCTAAATGCAAATTACAAAGGCCTGATAGCTTTCTTGGCATGTGACACTAATGATGAAAAAAGCAGAATGTCCTGGACTAGATGCACTACTTGACATCTTAAAAAAGGAACTTGACATCTTACCTGATCAAGTAATTTTCAAACAGTAGGTAGAAACCAATAGAGATGAGCTCATTTCACATTCCCTCGTTAATATGCAAGTGCTATTAAAATCCCATCACTTTATCTCAAAAGCTCAAGCCCAATACTTCAAGGAAACAAAAGAGAACCTGAAAGAAACCCCTCTTCAGTGATTGGTGATCTTGCAGAGAACTATACATTTACAGTACAGGATTAAATTCAAACTTTTCACTGGACTAATACACAAGCAACACTGCACCCATTTGTCATCTACTTTAAAACAGAAAGAAGCAAAGTATGTTGCAAATCTATTTCTGTAATTAGTGACCACACTGATTCACAATACCACAACTGTGCATGTATTACAGCATCACCTCATTAGGGGCGTTAAGAATATCACACATTCTTGAAATGGTCATTAATTTTAGTGATGGTGCAAGCAGCCAGTAAAAAAAAAAGAAAAACTTCATTAATATTTTTAACAACACAAAAATGATTTTGGTTTACTAGCAGAATGGAATTTTTTTGCCTCATCTCACAGAAAGAATTCTTGCGATGGGATAGGGGGAACAACAAAATGAGACAAATAAAAACACCTACAGCCGTCCTAATGATTTTATTTTATTTTATTTTATTGCTACCAGTTTCAATGCTTCAGTGCTTATCTTCAGGCTGTTTTTGATGCAGTACAGGTTGATAAGGTCCCCATGCATAACACATCAGTTGCCAGCATTACTGGATTTGCAGATAATGTGTCAGCACTCCAACCATCAACTGCAGCAGTTTTTATTTGTCATGATAGTAAACAGCCGTCATCCCAGAGACCTCCTGCTAAAAGGATGGACAAAAAAGAGAGAGAGAGAGAAGTTTCACGAGCTTACCTTCAAACACATTACACAGAATAGATCCTGACTCCATAAGATATGTTCAAATACTATCAACAGAATATTACTGCAGTTAAATATACATTTGTTTCTTCACTTGAAATTGAACAAATTGAAACAAAACTGACTGAAAGATTTGAATGATGTTTACCAGTTAAAGGAAAAAGAAGCTATCATACATATCTCTCCATAAGTGAAATCAAATGAAATGCATTATTGCTTCCAAAGGCTCAAACTTTGATGATCATCAACCTTCAATACTTCTTACAAAAATATCATCTTCCACAAATAATGACTTTATTGTTTGTGTTTATGAACTGGTGGCTTGGAAAAAATGAAGACAAAAGTGAAGATAACAATGATGTTTAAGTGCATTTCTTTCACCCTTCTGGAACAAAAACTGCCTTTCAGTTTTATGAAAAATGATGCTGCTTGGGTGCCTGCAAAGAAAATAGTATGAAAAGTGACTGAACTGGAAATCACAACAGGGTCTGAAAGAACACACAACATAATTGACAAACTATACAATGAAATGTGTTTGGTTAGCTGTCTAATGAAAACTGCAACTGGCAAGTAGTTACAACTAAAGTTTAAATCTAAATATATAGACAAACATTATTGTGCGTATACTGTATGCAAGTGTAGTACAACAAATGTATTGGTAAGTTAAGCTTAAGAATTAGAACTCTTACCTATTCTTACCATTACCTGTTGTTGTTTAAAGGTAGAAATATTTGATCATTTATTGTCTGCAATGGTTTAAACATCATTCAGCCTATGTCATTTGTAATAATTTCAAGCCTTTTTTCCCTAACTTGGCACTGAATGAGCATGTAGAAGGGTTTCGTTTTTACTGAAATTCACTGCTGCATTGCTCTCAATGAAGTTGAGTCCGTCATAATTTTTTGTAAGAGATTCCTTTGCATATAAAGAACATGCTGTAAAATTTTCACTTGTTTTCATTCAGTCCCATTTTAGATATTGACCTACGAAAACTGATGTTAAAATGTTTTTGGCCATTTTTGAAAAGCTCTAGAAAAAACAGGAGTGCATTCTAAGAGCTAAGCCTTATACTGCAGCTAATTATGCAACTACACAGCTTGGGAATAAAATATTATTAGTGAGTCTCTCCTCCTTCATAAAAATTTATGGTCTTGAAAAGTAACGATTGATCAATTTTTTTCTGAGTCTTTACTGAAAAAGTTTGACTGACTCTCTTGCATGACAAAAATTTTTAAAAAATGTATGCCTGGAGTGCATTTCATGCTGAACTCACTGGTTTCAGAATTATTCAGATATCTTTAAAATAACTTGCCAAATAAACTTCCCGCAAACCACATTTTCCATTAAAATTTGCCCAACAACCATTATAAAAATGGCTGCTAGAAAAAAACTATGACTTATGAATTTTTTTCAAACAGTTTTTTGAGAGTTTCCACTTGTAGGGAACACATGATAAAAAATCAGAAAAATAAAAAATGTTGAGCAACATTGCCTGAATGATTTGAAATGAATTGACCCAAACATATTTGTTCAGATACTGACTCTTCACAGCAACACACAACCATTCTCACCTCAGCCTTTACTGGACGTAATGACCCCCAGCCTAGTTCAAAAGCAGATTTCCCGGGCCATCACATACAAACCTTGTATTGTTGACCCCTCCAGAAAACAACTTAGGAGTACATTTCTTGTCACTCAGTGTTTTTCTGGTATTGAATTCAAGAATCAGCTACTCTGACAAGACTGTGAGTTCCTAAAATCGTGCCCTAAAATGAGATCCATTCTGTCCAACATTTTGCCCACAACACCTGAAACAACTTTTCATCCCTTTCTCCCACCTCTCCCCCATCACGCTCCCCAATATCGACCGGGGATACTGGGCGACAACTTTTCTGAGCTCTTCCGATTTCCTAAAGCACACCAATCATTTTTTCTCCATCCCTCTTCCTTCCACTTCACATCCACGTCCAACCATCCAGATTTATGTTTTCCACAATTTCTCTAAACTGCTCCAGGCAGATGCAGGGACGGTTCATTTGAAAGCACAAGGTCAATTTCGTTCCCCATCCTTAACACAATCCAAGCTTGTGCTCCGTTTCTAATGACCTCTATGTCGATGGGACATTAAGCCCAATCTTCCTTCCTTCTTTCCCCTTCCTTCCACTTCAACCCTTCTGCCAGAAGGAGGAGCCACTGGCTTCAAAAACCTCTACTTTGCTTAACCTTCATACGTGGTTTCTCCTGCCGCCACTTGGTGAGTAGGTTTTTTCTCTAGTAACTAAATTTTTTAGAATGGATTATTTTCATTGATATATCATTTCCACATTTCACCACCCATACTATTGAAACTCTTCAGATTATGCATTTTGAAGTGTTGGAGAATCCAGCAGTCCTGGTATCACCACACTGGATTTCAGTTTGTTAAAAATTCTTCAAAATAGTTTAACAGTTCATTTACTCACCTCCAGGATAGAGGAAGTGGGATGCAAAGGTGGCTTGCTGCTCAGCCAAAACAATTTTGTTTCTTTTCTGAGAGAATTGGAAATATTGTGCAATGATAGACCAAATGCAATGAAAAGCAAGGTGAATACATTGAAAAATTACAAATATTGTGAAGGTACTTTTTGACTTACCTTCATATACAGTCGCTTGTGTCTTCCCAGTGCAGAAATCAATGATAATATTTTTGTGTCAAGGTGTATGTTGTAGCAGCTATTAAAGTCCATGTAATGTTTGTATTGAAATACAGTTCTCATACATTGGCCAGTGTTCAGACTGTAATTTATCCACACTCATCTTCTTTCCCTACAGAGTTTTACCACGTTAAACATATTAATTTTGACATTTTCTGCTTCATGATATGATTAAAGATTCTGTATGTTGGTAATATCTTTAGTTTTCAAGGTTTGGCTTCTTGCACCTTAAGTGGATTGTAGTCAGCTGGTACCTGATAATAGTGTAATTTGCCAAAAACTGGTTTGTATTAAATAAATACTAACAGAAAAAAATGCAGTTTGTTTGCTTTTAACCCTTAAACAACATCAGGATAAAGTCAATGTTTTACATGCAATACTTGCTGCTTCATCCTGCTTTTGAGAAATTACTGCATAAAGATGATCTTCACTGAACTGCTTGAACTAAACTGCAAAAAAAGCAACAACTCCTACAACCATACTGAAACTCTGGAAGGTTTTTCTCTCTCTCATCTACAGAACTTTGCATACATTATATAAACAGTGTAGCAAAATAAACAATAATAAAAGATGAAAATTTTGCTAGAAGAAAATATCTACAATTGTTTCATTGGGCAATACTAATATTCTTCTTTGTCCTTATCTTCTCTTACACTCCATCCTCTCTCCCAAAAATAGAGTTGCTCTACTTCTGTATTATAATTTTTAGTGATGCCCTTCACTGCACGCTAAATTGATTGGTGGACCACTAGCCCAATGTTTTGACCAAACAAGAAAAAGTTGAAGACAGCTTGTAGTGTTTTGAGAATTTCTGCATAAATTCTAGAACCACTCATCTTTCTACCATCTCAAACACACAATATTTTAAATATAAGTGGGAGAGTGGAAGCCTATCTACTGCGCCACCTGTTTCTGTCTGCCAGAGCTTGTAGTGCTTCGAGAATTTCCGCATAAATTCTAGAATCACTCATCCTTCTACCATCTCAAACACACAATATTTTAAATATAAGTGGGAGAGTGGAAGCCTATCTACTGCACCACCTGTTTCTGTCTGCCGGTTGGAAGTTTGTTACAAGAAGACTGTAAGAGTGGCGGTCCACCAATGAGGACAAGTGTTTGCCACTAGCACCACAGGCGCTGTGTGAAAGAACATTCTTTGCTGTGTTAGTGAATTTGATTATTGTATAAGGACAAATGAACAATTGAGAATAGACTGTGAACTTACTTCTACATCTACATCTACATCTACATCTACATCTGCATCTACATATATACTCTGCAATCCACCATACGGGGCGCGGCGGAGGGTACCTCGTACCACAACTAGCATCTTCTCTCCCTGCTCCACTCCCAAACAGAACAAGGTAAAAATGACTGCCTAAATGCCTCTGTACGAGCCCTAATCTCTCTTACCTTATCTTTGTGGTCTTTCTGCTAAATGTAAGTTGGCAGCAGTAAAATCGTACTGCAGTCAGCCTCAAATGCTGGTTCTCTAAATTTCCACAGTAGCGATTCACGAAAAGAATGCCTCCTTTCCTCCAGAGACTCCCACCTGAGTTTCTGAAGCATTCCGTAACACTCGCGTGATGATCAAACATACCAGTAACAAACCTAGCAGCCTGCCTCTGAATTACTTCTATGTCCTCCCTCAATCTGACCTGATAGGGATCCCAAACGCTCGAGCAGTACTCAAGAATATGTCGTATTAGTGTTTTATAAGCGGTCTCCTTTACAGATGAACCACATCTTCCCAAAATTCTACCAATGAACCGAAGACGACTATCCGTCTTTCCCACAACTGCCATTACATGCTTGTCCCACTTCATATTGCTCTGCAATGTTATGCCCAAATACTTAATTGACATGACTGTGTCAAGCACTACACTACTAATGGAGTATTCAAACATTACGGGATTCTTTATCCTATTCATCTGCATTAATTTACATTTATCTATATTTAGAGTTAGCTGCCATTCTTTATACCAATCACAAATCCTGTCCAAGTCATCTTTTATCCTCCTACAGTCACTCAACGATGACACCTTCCCGTACACCACAGCATCATCAGCAAACAGCCGCACATTGCTATCCACCCTATCCAAAAGACCATTTATGTAGATAGAAAACAACAGCGGACCTACCACACTTCCCTGGGGCACTCCAGATGATACTCTCACCTCCAATGAACACTCACCATCGAGGACAACGTACTGGGTTCTATTACTTAAGAAGTCTTCGAGCCACTCACATATTTGGGAACCAATTCCATATGCTCGTACCTTAGTTAGGAGTCTGCAGTGGGGCACCTTGTCAAATGCTTTCTGGAAGTCAAGGAATATGGCATCCGTCTGATACTCTTCACCCAGGGTTCACAAGATATCCTGTGAAAAAAAGGCGAGTTGCATTTCGCAGGAGAGATGCTTTCTAAAGCCATGCTGATGCATGGACAGCAACTTCTCTGTCTCAAGGAAATTCATTATATTCGAACTGAGAATATGTTTGAGAATCCTGCAACAAACCGATGTCAAGGATATTGGTTTGTAGTTTAGAGGATCCGTCCTTCTATCCTTCTTATATACAGGCGTCAACTGTGCTTTTTTCCAGACGCTCGGGACTTTACATTGGGCAAGAGATTCGTGATAAATTCAAGGTAAGTAAGGAGCCCATGCAGTAGAGTACTCTCTGTAAAACCGAATTGGAATCCCATCAGGACCTGGCGATTTATTTATTTTCAACCCATTCAGCTGCTTCACAACCCCAGGGATGTCTATCACTATGTCCTCCATACAGGAATCTGTACGAGACTCAAACAGCGGTATGTTTGTACGATCCTCCTGCGTGAAAGATTTCTCAAATGCTAAATTTAAAATTTCAGCTTTCGTTTTGCTGTCTTCCGTTGCCAGGCCAGACTGATCAGTGAGCGACTGGATGGAAGCCTTCGACCTGCTTACCGATTTTACGTAAAACCAGAATTTCCTAGGGTTTTAAGCAAGATCTTTTGCTAAGGTATGACGGTGGTAGTGGTTGAATGCTTCACGCATCACTCTTTTTACAGCAGCACGAATCTCTACCAACTTTTGCCTGCCCTCATTCACCCTATCTTTCTTGTACTGCGTGTGCAATTGTCTTTGCTTCCTGAGCATTCTCCGAATTGTGCTGTTAAACCACGGTGGGTCTTTTCTGTCCGTAACCCACTTTTTCAGCACATGCTTGCCCAATGCGTGATTTACAATGTGTTTAAAATTTGCCCATAATTCTTCCACATGCATCGTACCAGAAGTAAATGAAGTCGATTCATTTACCAAGTGGGATGCTAACAGCTGCTTATCTGCTCTTTCTAGTAAGAATACTCTCCTAGCCTTCTTGACCGACTTTTTAACTTTCGTAACCATAGTGGTAATGACAACATCATGATCGCTAATCCCTGTCTCAACACTGACACCATTGATGAGGTCTGATCTGTCCATGGCTACCAGATCTAAAATATTTCCATTACGCGTTAGCTGTCAATTTAGCTGCTCAAGACAGTTTTCGTATAATGTGTTCAAAAGTAATTCACACAACGGCTTGTCTGTATCACCTGTAATGAATCCATAGACATCCCAGTCTATACTAGGTAGGTTGAAGTCGCCTCCGGCTAATATAGCATGATCCAGGTACTTCTGCGATACAGAATTTAGACTCTGAATGATTCTAGAACTATCATGGTGGAACCTGGTGACCGGTAATAACACCCAACAATTAACTTTATTTCCCCTAGCTCTGTTAAATGTGTCCAGATAACTTCACAATCACACTCTATTTTGGCCTCAGTAGACACAATATTTTTGTCAACTGCAATGAAGACACCACCTCCTACGGTGTCTAATCTGTCTTTTTGATACACGTTCCAACCCTCACTAAATATTTCAGAACTTCCTATCAGGACACCTTGCACTACTGCCTAGCCTAAAAAAAACCCATGTGCACGCCACAAGTACTCTGCTACCCGAGTAACTGCTTCCTTTGTGTAGTGCACCCCTGACCTATCTAGGGGCGTCCTACAATTCCCCACCCAATAGCTTCATGTCTTAGCCCTGAATGAGGCAAGATATGTGTGATGTCCATAAATTATTTGGTTGTTAGACCAATGTTATTATAAATGCATTTAATAGAGTCTAATGTTTGATGACTAAGTTGACTTGCAGAAGTTGTCTGTGAAAGTTGAAAATATATTATAATTCAATTGAAAGTATTCTACGAGTACCCAATTATTTTAAGAGTAGAGAGAGAATCTAATAAATGCCTATAACCAGCGATAGTCTTCGGAGAAGAAGCTTTTGGGAGATCGACGTAGCTGATTATCCAGAGAAGAGGATCAGGTAGACCAGTCACATAAGTCAACTGATGAGAGCGAGGTGTGAATGGTGAATGCAATCCAGTTTCACACTGTTTCTCGTATCATAAAAACGTTAGAACCCGGTGACCTAAGTGACAGGACTCGAAGAAAATGGGAATTTTAAGACAGAAAAAGGAAGAAGATATTTTGAGTTGCCGTAGCAACCAGGCATAACAAGATAAGAGAACTGTTTCAAGTAATTGGATTGAGTCCAAGAAACCAAATGGAAGAAAGTTGTGGATGCAACACAGTAAAAGACTTAAGAAAGTAATAATGTCAAAGGAACGGAGAGTAGACCTCAACATTTTAGACTAAGAAGAGTTACGCCATGAATACTTTGACTAAGGAGATTCGGTGTGAAAAGTACATAGCTCTCACACACATCGCAATTGATGCCAACGCAGTAACCAGCCTTACATCCGACAATGCTGGCACCAGTGCTGCTCACCGGTGTTGGCATGACATCTGCTCACCAACGCCGACACCAACGTTCAACACTGCCGGCGCCAGTGCTGCTCACCGGTGCTGACATGACATCTGCTCACCAATGCAGCTAGAACTCTATGCTATGTGAGCGTAAAACAATAATTGTTTCAGTATAAAGTTGAAGGAACTGTTGAAATAGGCTGTAATATTGTAGTCATTATAAGTAAGAGTAGAATTTTTTTTAATGCTCACAAGGTCTAAAACGGCAAAATGTTAACATTGTTAGATTAGTTTCACTTGCAGATCACAAGTTCATTATTGTGCTTTGCAATTGCTTTGGCTATTGTACTAGTTTAGGCAGTACATTCTCAATTCATAAATTGTACATATTTTGCTTTGGTGTGAAAAAATTGATTGGGTAGATAAATTTGGATGAGAGATGGTTTTTGAAATAGCTGCAATAGGAATAAAATTCAGAAACAGTAGTTTAACAGCAGCTAGCCTCTATGGATCCCCTGAAAGTAACATGAAAGAATTCTTTCGGCATTTTGAAAAACTTGTTGATAAACTCTCACCTCATAAAAAACAGACTGTAATAGGACGGGATGTGAACATTGACTCCTCCACTAATGGTATAAATTACCTTACATATGTTGGTATTACACCCATGTGAAGTCAACACCAACAAGAATGACATGCGATTCTCAGACCTGTATTGACCGTTTTATTACAAAATTGAGCAATGAAGACCCTGTAGTTAAAACAGTTGAGAATCACATTTTAGATCATGGTCATTAGTCCTATAGCTTCATAGAGACAAAGAAATAGTACCTCGTGGGGGCCTATTTACGTATGAAAGAAAGCTAGACTACCATACATTAAAGAAACCTGGTACACACAAACTAGCATCAGGTAGGTCTATATGAAACAGAAGATATTAATGAAAAGTGGGACAGATTTTATACAACATTAATCCATTGTCTTAAATCAAGCATGTCCAGTGGCCAAAACTACTAAGGAAAACTTACAGTTTCAAGAATCTTAAACTTCCTCCTAACATGATAAAATTAAAGGAAGATGTGAAGGATTTATATAGTCTTTATAGAGACTTCAAACTGTTGTACTTCCAGTCTAAACACAAAGCCTGTAGAAAAACCTACAGGGAACCAATATTAAAAGTACATATGTATGTAGAACAGATGAGGAAATCCAGTAATGTTAGCAAAACAACGTGGAGAACAATAAATAAGATAGGCATTGGGAGCAACAGTGCAGCATGCAATAATAAGAGGCAATGAAAAACTGCTGAGTGACACGAATGAAGTATGTGAGAGATTCATAGACTAATTTAGTAAGATGAGTAGGGAGGATGTGATTGACCAACCACAATTGCTAAAGCCCAGTAATTCAGTCTTCCTGAGGTGTGTGTTATAGAACTGGAAAGACTGAAAACCATTTCCAACTTAAAAGCAAATACATCCAGTGGCTGGGAAGACATCTCAGCCAAATTTCTGAAAGAATGCAGTAATGAATTAATAAAGCCATTGCAACATTTAAAAACAGCTCTTTCAGTCAGGGGTGATTTCCTGACTTGTTAAAATCATTGAAATGTTGTTGTTGTTGTTGTTGTTGTTGTGGTTGTGGTCTTCAGTCCTGAGACTGGTTTGATGCAGCTCTCCACGCTACTCTATCCTGTGCAAGTTTCTTCATCCCCCAGTACCTACTGCAACCTACATCCTTCTGAATCTGCTTAGTGTATTCATCTCTTGGTCTCCCTCTACAATTTTTACCTTCCACGCTGCCCCCCAATACTAAATTGGTGATCCCTTGATGCCTCAGAACATGTCCTACCAACCGATCCCTTCCTCTGGTCAAGTTGTGCCACAAACTTCTCTTCTCCCCAATCCTATTCAGTACTTCCTCATTAGTTATGTGATCTACCCATCTAATCTTCAGCATTCTTCTGTAGCACCAGCATTGAAATAAGGTGCATAAAAGGGGAATAACTACCAATTTACAAAATTGTAGGCCTACATCATTTTAGACACCAATACTTAATAAGTAGTCGGAAAGGCTACTTCTTGATCAATTTTAATCATTTTCCTGCAAGTGCAATCTATTAAAAAGTTCTCAGAATGGTTTCAGGAAGGGCAGGTCTACAATAACAGCTGCAGCTACTTTTTTTTTAAGTGGCATTGAATAAACTTGATGACGGAAACAAAGTATTGCCAACTTTTTACACCTATTCAAAGCTTTCGACTTTGTAAATCATTTTATTCTTGTATAAGAATTAGAAACTTATGGAGTCTGTGGCATAGCATTAGATTTATTAAGATCCTACCTTGCTGACAGGAGACAATGTGTTAAGCGGTGTCATACAGCTGGGGAACATAGACTAACAGTAGAATTATCTCATAAAATTCTTAGGGACAGAGTCCCTCATGGAAGCATTATCGGATCTTGCTTGTTTATGTGTACATCAATGATATAATAATTCCACAAAATTCAAACCTAGTAAATTATGCCAACGATACCTCGTAAGCTGGGACTCCACAAAATAGTTAGCAGATCAAAATAATAGAGAGAACATTAGCTTCATCACAAAATATCTCACCAAAATCAAACTAGCACTAAATAAGGGCAAGACAATTCTGATGAGTTTCCGCTAAACTGTAAATCGAGACAAGTGGGTGCTGAGCCAGAGTTATGAGTTGAAATAATTGATAAACATAAATTCCCAGATATCATAGCAGACAAATATATTACTTGGATGGGGCACATCAAGTACATGCGTAAAAAGAAAATGAAACTCCTGTAACACCTCCCTGCTAATAAGCTTTGCTACCATAATAGCGCCACCTGTCTTAAGACAAATCTATTTTGGAATTATACACTCCTGCCTACAATATGCTATCGAGATTTGGGGTGGGGCACCAATAGTATACATGGATAGGGCCTTCAGAGCCCAGAAAAGAGCAATTAGGATAATACGAGGGCGGTTCAGAAAGTAACCTCCGATTGGTCACAGTGCGGGTTGTTGGGGGAGTAGCGACGCCATCTGTGCGTTCACGCACTCAACAGGTCAGTCGGCATCAAGCCGTGGTCGAGTGAACGTCGTACCTGCACTAGTTTAGTTTTTGTGGCAGTTTGAAATGTGTGCTGCAATAGAAAACCCCGCCAAATGTGAAGTGCGTGCTGTCATAAGGTTTTTTACAGCCAAAGGATATTCTGCAGCAGCTATTCATCGTGAGCTTTGTGCCGTGTACGGACCAAGAGTTATGAGTGAAGGAGTTGTCCGTGAATGGGTACGTTTATTTAAAAGTGGACGAGAAAACGTTCATGATGAAGAGAGGAGTGGTAGACCATCATTGGTGACTGACGAACTCGTTCAGACAGTTGATGCAAAAGTTCGTGAAAATCGACGTTTCTCAATGTCGGAGTTGTCTACTGGTTTTCCACAGATTTCTACGACTCTCTTGTACGAGATAGTGACAGCAAGATTGGGTTACCGTAAGTTCTGTGCACGATGGGTGCCCAAAATTCTTACCGACCACCACAAAACTCAAAGAATGGCCTCTGTATTAGACTTTCTGTCACATTATGAGGACGAAGGAGAACCATTGTTAAACAGAATCGTGACCGGTGACGAAACCTGGATTAAGTACGTGAACCCTGAGACAAAAGAACAATCAAAGATGTGGGCACATTCAAATTCGCCTACCAAACCAAGAAAAGCCTCGCAAGATTTTTCTGCCAGAAAACTGATGGCAACGGTGTTTTGGGATGCCAAAGGGGTGTTGTTGGTTGAATTCATGGAACGTGGTATGACCATTAATCAAGACGTGTACTGTGAAACAATAAAAAAGTTACGACGGGCTATACAGAACAAACGTGGTATGCTGACTTCCGGTATCGTTTTTTTGCACGATAACGCCCGTCCTCACTCTGCTCGCAGAACAATGGCCCTTCTTGAGTCCTTCAAGTGGGACGTTATCAACCATCCACCTTACAGCCCAGACCTGGCGCCAAGTGATTATCACCTCTTCATGCATTTGAAGAAATGGCTCGGGTCACAGCGGTTTGATGACGACGAAGAGCTCAAAGATGCGGTCACAGGCTGGCTCCAGGCACAAGTGGGTGATTTTTATGCAGAAGGAATTTCAAAGCTTGTGAAGAGATACGATAAGTGCCTCAATCGCTATGGAGACTATGTAGAAAAATAGTGCAAAGATGTAGTTGTAAGATGTATATATTAAAATATTTTTATTTAACTTTGTGTATTTTTTTAAATCAACCGGAGGTTACTTTCTGAACGGCCCTCGTAATTAATATTAGTGAACATCAGTCCTGTAGAGCATACTTCATTAAGTATGACATACTAATAGTGTATTCATTGTGTGTTCTCAGGACTATACTGTTTGTAAAAGAAAATATGGAGCATGGTATAATCAATAGAGAAATCCACAATTGTAATACAAGAAAAAGAGAGGATTACCATATGAAATATTAATAATAAAAGAGCAACAGATCTTAGTCCATTCTGTGCTGGAAGACATTTTTATAACAGACTGCCAGATAATATGAAACTACTGAAGGGAAACATATTTAAGACAAAACTGAAGCAACTGTTAATTGATAAATGTTTGTACTTTATCAAGGATTTTTAATGTTGTTGCATAAACTCTTATTAATGTTCATATGTTTATAAACAAACTATGTCCACAACTGTAAAAGTTATTATGGATAAATAAACAATTTATTTATTTACTTGTTTATTTATTTATACTTTTGGATTACCCACGTAACTCCAGTTATTTGTGTGTTGCGTAGCTTCTCAATCCTTGTATTAAGTTATATCTAAAAACAAAGATAATGTGACTTACCAAACGAAAGCGCTGGCACGTCGATACACACACAAACAAACACAAATATACACACAAAATTCTAGCTTTCGCAACCAACGGTTGCTTCGTCAGGAAAGAGGAAGGAGAGGGAAAGACGAAAGGATGTGGGTTTTAAAGGAGAGTGTAAGGAGTCATTCCAATCCCGGGAGCGGAAAGACTTACCTTAGGGGGGTAAAAAGGACGGGTATACACTCTCGCGCGCGCGCGCCCACACACACACACACACACACACACACACACACACACACACACACACACACACACACACACACACACACACACACACACAAGCAGACATATTAAAAGGCCTTTTAATATGTCTGCTTGGGTCTGTATATGTGTGGATGCATATGTGTGTGTGTGCGCGAGTGTATACCCGTCCTTTTTACCCCCCTAAGGTAAGTCTTTCCGCTCCCGGGATTGGAATGACTCCTTACCCTCTCCTTTAAAACCCACATCTTTTCGTCTTTCCCTCTCCTTCCCTCTTTCCTGACGAAGCAACCGTTGGTTGCGAAAGCTAGAATTTTGTGTGTATATTTGTGTTTGTTCGTGTGTCTATCGACGTGCCAGCGCTGTCGTTTGGTAAGTCACATCATCTTTGTTTTTAGATATATTTTTCCCACGTGGAATGTTTCCCTCTATTATACTTGTATTAAGTTAGTCACATTTGCCTTACCACTAGCATATTAACAAAGACCTTTCATGTCATCTAAAGAGACTGTTAACTGGTCTTTCCAATGGACAATGGGCACTCATAGCATGTACTGGTATACCAATTGGCCCAAGGTTCATTTGTTCAAACACATTTTTTAAGTTCGGGTAACTGATGGTGCCTCAATGTTCCAGCAAGGGAACTGTTCAAATCCGAATGTTCTTCCATGATACATTTCATGATTTACTGTTCCCTTCTAAGTTGCTCCCATAGTAATACTACTGTATCAGAAATGACATACCTCCCCTTTCCTCCTACACAATGTTCTAATGCCTTTAGTTAACCAGATTGGTTGTTATTAGTACTGCCTATGTGCCTGCACTTTTTTAATGGCAAAGAGCTGTGATAAATGTTTGAAGGAAAGTATCATATTTTTTGTTGTAACTCATTGAGATTTGTTGTGTCTGTTTAAGATGTCTTAACACACATGTGCACAAGAACAAAGTGTCATTGCTGAAGAGATTCTTGACATTGGTATTGAAAGAAACAGAAAAGTTGTAAAATGCAACTATCATGATGTGTCTATTACAACTAATGAAAAATATCAGTGGAATCACATTCAGTAGTTGACCTAAAGTGGAAGACATGGCAAGAATAAAAAAATGAAATGTGTAAATCACAGATAAAATTTAAAACTTACAGCGTAAATGGGAACTGCAAGAGGAGTTGTGTGTGGTGTGTTTGTACATGGGTATACACTTATAAAACAGATACAGCAACATTGGAGGGGCTGTGTTCTGACTAAAATACAAAGTGCGCTGATTTGATGGATGTAGAACAGATCCTGGAATGTATTATGTAATAGAAATTTGATATGGGTGGAGACACATACTTGCTATAATGCCATTGTTAAATAAATACTACTTTTTTATGCTCCCTTTTCTTTATATGTGCAATGTATACATGAAATCTCTAAATTCTTATTCAGAGTAATTTTTTAAATTTTGTTATTCGATGTACTTGTAACAAGCACTAACAGCTGTGTACAAATTTTGTGTAGAAACATTTTATTTATAGAAATATTTTAAATTTATTATTTACGTAAACCACTCTCCAGAGGACTTCGCCTTCTCGAAGTACTTACCATGTAGGCAGAGAAGCTTTCATGTTCACATGAAGCTGAGGACTATGCTGACTGTAGTGTACCTACTGGCACAGTCTCTCACACTTGACAGGCTTTAGATGATGAAAAAGGCAAAGAGCATTCCACAAAACCCCATCTCTCTCTTGTCCATTCCCACTCCCTTCCCCAATTCTGCAGATATCCAACCGAACGTGTGATGCTATCCATGCTGAGGGGTGAACGGCACATGGGAAGATGTGTCATTAATGCAGTTTCAGGGATACCAGTTGATCTCCCTGAGTAGCTTCATTGCCCTGAGTGGGGTCCCATGATGTTGACCAAATAGATACTCAGTTCTCATGGGACCAAAATGGAGAACGCGGAAAAACAAAACAAAAACTAAGGAATATTATGAGACCTGAAACACCCAAGCATTAGGGTTGCAACCAATGGAAGCAACTGTACTGCGCACAGACTAGTCCAAGAAGTGGAAACTGTTACCAAGAAGTTGGACCAGGTCAAGATCAAATCCTTGTCTGGGGGTCAGAGGGGGAAACTTTTCAAAGAACAAAAAAGAAAGGATGGTAAAGAATGGCTTCCTAGACATAAACGGAGGGAACTGAAAAGTCTTGAAGTGAATACCAAACAACACTGTTTCAGAGTGAAGAGTGTAATCAGCCCCTTATATTTTTTAAGACCGGGAACAAGAGTACAAGGCAAGAGTCTAATACTCCCACTTCTCAGAAAAAATGGATCCAAAAAAAAGCCAAGGGAAGAAATAGCTAACAGATCTATAGCACCTGAGTCTCATTTTTCAGGATGGCATTATCCATCAGGGATACCTACTGGTCAACATAACTTTGCAGCGGGCGGAGCCTGTCGCGACAGCTCTCTCTGAGAAGACTTGGGAGGATGCAAGTCCAGGCCCAAAATTCAGAGGAGAGTATACGTATGAGGGTGTTCTCACCTTTGTCTGTGTGGGGATGGGAACAGTGGATTGGCTTAAAGAGATGCTGGCCAGATATCTCGATGGGAGTAAGTGAAACTGCTGGTCAAGACACTGATTAAGCTCTTCAAGACCACAAAGATATCACTTTGTGTACAGACACTTCTTAAGGCCACTCACCCAAAGACTGTTCAAGAAAGTACAGGCACAGAACCAGGTCTCGAAAAAGGACTGGAGGGTACTCAACCGAAAGGTTCTATCGGATGGCCAAACCCCTGTTGTGGAAGTCTGCGAAAAATCCCCTACAGCAGTGCAAGAATAGGACCTGAAATTGTACTCGGGGTTCTTACAGGTTGCCAGCAGGATACTCAAAAACACCCAAAGCGACCATGGTGACAAGCTGGAGGCTGCAAGTGTTGCAAATAATCCTGCATCACAGTAAAGGGGTAACTGCCGGCGTCAGTCATCATCTAGGAAGACAGCAGGGGGATGTGGCTTCGATCTAGGAACCCTTTCTATAAAATGGAGATCTTCAGGTCTCGGGGCAAATTGAGGTATGTTGACTTATGCTAGGAATCTAAAGTACTCCAGAATGTGCATTTATGTTAAGAATGGAATTTCATTTGTGCCAGTGGTGGACATCTATTCCAGTGACCATCAGGATGAAACAATGTGAGGAAGGAAACACGAGGGTAATTGTATTGGTCTCCCTTTACCTTTCTTATGAGGACTGTACTCCGTCTGCCCATGAAGTGAGGACACTGGTGGAAAATTGCTCATAGCAGAAGGAATAACTGTTGGTTAGTTGTGATACCAATGCCCACAACCTGAGTGGGGAAGCAGCAACGCCAACAGCATAGGTGAGCACCTCTTTGAATTTTAACTAGAGTATAACTTGGAAATCTTTAATAGGAATAGGGAACCTACCTTCAGGAATAGATGAAGGGAAGGAGTAAAAGACAACATTTGGGTGCAGTCTGATGGTCAGTTCTGTCATACAGTGGCATGTGAAGATGGAGCCATCTGTATTGGACCACAATAAATACCAAATTTGAGGTCGAAATGGCTGTTAACAGGCCACAGCTTATAGGAATCCTAAGAAAACAGACTGGGACTCACACAGCAAAGACTTAAACTCACACTTATATGAAGTCAAAACTTCAATAATAAATCCAGTAGACTGAGGAAGCAGCGAACGCAGACAGACATCTGCCATTAAATCCTTCAGAAAACTGCCCAATCACCAAGATGTGCACAACATGGTGGAACAACAATCTTGAACTGCAATGGCAACATGTAAGAAGACTGTTTAACCTTGTAAGAAAAAAGGACAATGAGCAAAATATCACAAGACTCTTGTCATATACAACCTTGTGGTCAAACAAGACAGCCACTACCATCCTAGAAGGTATTCTGTGAGGAAGTGGAAGGTACAGCTACTAGCACTATGCTTCATACAATCCTCTCTACAAGACTAATTAATCCAGAAGGTACTTTACGGAAGGAGTGTGGTGGGTACACAAGGAAAGCAAGTGAGATGCTGGATGTGCTCCTCAAGACTGGCTTCCTTCAAAGCACTCCAGGAGATAACACAGACTAGGAGTCAGTTCCTAAGAGGCACTGGTTTATGGGTGACCAAAGCGAATGTGTCGATTTTAAAAAAGTTTCAATAATTCAGGTCATTATACCCAGATGGTATCTTATCAGTTTTACTGCAACAAGCAGGAAAGGGGTTAATTAGAGTCTTATGTAGGCTCTTCAGAGTCAGGTTAGTAGCAGGAATCATTCCTAATGCATGGAGGACAGTGAGAGACATTTTCCTTCTGGAATCGGGGAGAACTGCTAAGGATACGAGACCGATCAGCCCAGCCTCCTTTCTTCTAGACTCACAAGAAAAACTTGCTAAGGTGTACGTTATGGAAAAAGAGGTTAATTGAGGTTCCTCTACATGTAAACCAATATTCATACCAAACAGGTAAATCATGTGAGACTGCACTTCACCAACTTGTTTGGAAGGTAGGAAATGCTCTACACTTTCAGGAAATAGCTCTCTGCATCTTCCTAGGTATCAAGGGGGCTTTCAGAAATATGACCTTCAAATCCCCGTTTAGAGTTGAGAAGAGCATGACACTGAGACCACCATAAGATCATGATAATTAGAAGAAAGGTAAAGTCACCATGATGAAAGAGAAAATGGTGATCAATACCACCAGAGAGGGCTTTATGTCCTCACTCCTATGGAATGCAGAGGTCAATGAATTCACTGATGAGTTAAATAATGAAGGCTACTTTTGCCCAGGATATGCAGACAATCTAGTTACAGTAGTAATTGACAAATTTGCCAGTATTGTTAGAACAATGCACAATGTGCACTGAACACTGTGCAAAAATGGTGCAAGACACAGGATTTAAGGGTCAGTCCCACGAAAACTATTGTATTACCATTCATTGGAAAGCATATCGAGCATGCATACTGAAAACTCAAGCTCCTCAACGGAACACTGTTATCTACGGGCAACACTGGATGGCAAAACTAACATGGACCACTACTAAAAAGAACATACATTCCAAGCCAAAAGGTATTTTTACAAGCATATATTTATGCACACTAGAAGATAAATCGCAGGAGTATGTACTGGATATGCACCACTGTAATAAGACCTATGATAATTGATGGGGCTACAGTATGGTGGAATAAAGTAGAGCAGAAGGTGACTGCCAAGGAGCTTGGCAAAGTGCAGATATTGTCCTGCTCAGCCATAACAGGTGCAATTAGCAGCACACCCACTGCTGGGATGGAGACACTGCTGGGCATGCCCACGTTACACTTTTGTGTAATGGAGGCAGTGGCAGGGATGTACAGGTTAAAATCTAGAAATAACTGGATTCCATTAGGATATCTAGCATCACATACGAATATAGTGAGTGTTGTAAATACAGAAATGATGCGGGAAATGCCGGCTGACCACAAAATAACTTCCAGCTGTCCTTCAGTCAAACAGTTGGAAGAAGGGGGCAGTGGAAGTACCAACAAATTATGCCATTTCAGGTGAGTCTCGCTTACTGATGGGTGGAAAACAGGCGGTGCTAGGGTTGGACCATATGGGTCCAGCTTGGACTAAGGAATCTCTCTAAGAAGCAAGCCATCATATTCCAGGTGGAAATATCCACTACCATCAGAGTGTTTGCAGAGGAAAATTTGCGTAGATACTGCAAAGATTGTAGCATCTACATACATTCAGTCAGCCAAGCAGCTCTGAAATCTAGATTAGCCCCTGGAATGAGATCAAAACTGGTTGCAGAATATCCATGCGAGACGAGGGAATAGCAAGAGGGTAAACCTGCTGCGAGTCCTTAGTCATTTAGGAATTATTCACAGTGTTGCGAATGGCTGTGATGTGGGGTCTGCATGGGGTACAGTCAAATGGAAGGTGCACCAGGAATCGGTGTTGGGGCCACTCCTGTTCCTTATTTATATAAATGATATGCCCTATAGTATTATGGGTAACTGTAAAATATTTCTGTTTGCTGATGACACTAGCTTGGTAGTAAAGGATATTGTGTGCAACATTGGCTCGGTTTCAAATAGTGCAGGTCATGACGTAAGGTCATGACTTTTAGAAAATAAACTAACACTAAATCACGGAAAGAGACAGTTTTTACAGTTTCTGACACCCAATACAACAAAATCCAACATTTTAATTTCACAGAATGGGCATATGATTAGTGAAACTGAACAGTTCCAATTTCTGGGTGTTCAGATAGATAGTAAACTGTCATGGAAAGACCAAGTTCAGGATCTTGTTCAAAGTCTCAATGCTGCCATTTTTACTATTCGAACGCTATCTGAAGTAAGTGATTGTTCAACACAAAAATTAGTCTACTTTGCTTATTTTCATTCACTTATGTCATATGGTATTATATTTTGCAGTAGCTCTTCCCATTCTAAAGGATATTTTTTACTCAGAAACGGGCAGTTCAGGCAGTAAGTGATGTAAGTTCACGGACCCCTTGTCAACCCCCGTTCATCAGTCTAGGTATTTTGACATTGGCCTCTCAATATATATATTCTTTACTGTCGTTTCTTGTTAACAATATCATCTTATTCCCAAGAATGAGCATCTTTCACTCAGTTAATGCTCAGCAGAAATCCAAACTGCACTTGGATTGGACTTCCATAACTCTTGCGCAAAAAGGTGGGTAGTATACTGCTGCATCCATTTTCAATAAGCTACCACAAGAATTAAAAAATCTTAGCAGTAATCCACGTACTTTCAAATCGAAACTGAAGAATTTCCTCATGGGTTACTTCTTCTATTCTGTTGAGGAATTCCTTCAAAAATTAAGCTGATTCTTACGTTATATCATTGATTGCATGTACTTATGGCTTGCCTTTTTTGGGTACATAAATATTTCATTTTTATCTGTTATTGCTTTTATGCTGTAATTTCACATACTGACAGGTCCATGACCTAGGAAATTTGCTCCTCAATTTGGTCCTACAGAACTCGACATTTAAATAAATAAATGGCAGTGAACAAGCAGATAGACTGATCAGGACAGGCACAACAACTGCACTTACATGACTGGAACAAAAAGATGGCAACCTCTTGATGCTGAAGCCATGTTTCGAGAGAAGTTCTGTAATCATAGGTTTGAACAAGAGACAGACAACTCATGTTAGGACACATGACTGGCCTTGGGAAGTTTAAGAAACACCTACACATGATGGGTACAAAGGAAGAAGCTCCTAAGTGTAGACGAAGTAAAAATGATGAGGAGGATGAAATTACACAACACTTGATCTTCCAGAGCCAAGCTCTGGAGGGCATGAGAGATTGATTGGTTGGTTGGTTGGTTGATTGATTGATTGATTTGGGGGAGGGGACCAAACGGCAAGGTCATCAGTCCCATCGGATTAGGGAAGAGTGGGGAAGGAAGTCGCCCGTGCCCTTTCAAAGGAACAATCCCAGCATTGGCCTGGTGCAATGTACAGAAATCACAAAAAACCTAAATCAAGAATCCCAGGCGTGGGTTTGGACCATTGTCGTCCTGAATGCGAGTCCAGTATGCCAACCATTGCGCCACTTCGCTTGGTGGCAATAAAGACAAAATATTCAAGTCTTTGAAGCCTGAAGAAAATGTGCCTAAGAAGGAACTACGTACATACATATACACTCATATTTAAGGTCTCCACTATCTTTTAATGGTACTGGTTGGCTTTACTAGAATAACACCACATGAAACCACATAATAAACTTATGTTTTGGAAATGGAATCCCTGAAGTTAAGGCAGTCATCTTTTCAGGGAACACTACTGAGAAAATTTAGAGAACCAGCATTTGAAGCTGACTGCAGAACAATTATACTGCAGTCAATGTACATTTCACATAATGACCATGAAGATAAAAAACTTTGGGGCTCGTACGGAGGTATATAGACAGTTTTTCCCTGACTATTTGTGAGTGTAACAGGAAAGGAAATGACTAATAGCGGGTACAAGGTACCCTCTACACCACATACCAAACAGTGGCTTGCGGAGTATCTATGTAGATGTAAATAATATACAGTCTGATCATGAAACATGCAACTAGCAACAATAAACGGCCATGAACAGAAAGGTAAATCTGATGGTGTGTTATTGAATTACTTGAACACTGCTTACTTGAACACTGCTACTGGTCATCATAACATCAGTAATCTCATTAGCTTGCTTAAAGCCATAATGTGGAAAACATTGCAAAAAAACCAAAATCAGAGTATCGTTTCAAGCCAAAATACTTACCTCTTATGTCTGTTAACGCAGAAGATTTGCAGAGTGATCACAGACGCAAACACCTAAATGAACACTGTTAATTTGGTCCAACACTTTCCCATTGTAAATCCTTGTGTTAGCGATTTGTTTACAGTGCATCAATTATTTTTTGCAGTATACTGTGTTTTGTCCATATATACTCTTAGTATAACATTTTGCATTTGAAACTGGCACATTTTAGCATCGTCATCACATAACCTCCCCTTTTAATATATCCTGAATATAAGACCCCCCCCCCCCTACTTTTAAAACGCTCATTAAGAAAAATTTATTTTTCAACATATTGTGACTAATAAAGATTGCCAACTTTTATCATTGAAAGTGATCTGTCTAAAATGTTAACATTGCACCTACTCTAAATTTACACCATTTACTAGTTGTCTATATTTTGATAACACAAGGAGAAATAAAATAAACAAAAAGAAATTATTTGCATTAATTTTTATCTTCACTGTCTATTTTGTTTATTTAGCCTGTTGTCTGTAGTATCACCAACACCACCACACCTAACAGGACAGCTGTCACAAATATTTGGCTGTTTCTTCTGGATACGTTGCAATTTCTGAGGTTGTGATTATTGTGGGACTTAAGTACACACTTGATTTCCACCCATACATATAGCGGATTTCGCTTCTCTATTGACATAAGAGTGTTACAGTCTCTATTGCTACCAAACATATTGTCTGCCTGCTGCTCTCTAATTGGCTTTGTAGAACCAGAAGCTGACACACCCCCAATCTTTCCCGTCATACCTCACAGTGAGTGTGTACAATATTGCTGCACAAAATGCATTAAGTCTGCCACTGGCCCCCACCTAGACTTTTAGTGTTGCATGCAGAAATGTACGCTACTGCAGAGAATTTTCAATTTTAAAATCAGTTTGATTCTCAGTGCAAATGGATTCAGGCAAACTGCAGTTTAAACAGGTTAGATATTCATAAAGGCCAAAGTACGCAGTATATATTTCCATTGTTGGATTCATGATGATATTTCTGCCTGCTCAAAGCTCCCCTCCCAACACTCATCATAGTTCTCAGCCAAGCTGGGTCACAGTTCCCCCTCCAACTTTACGTAGAGCTAGGCCTATGCAGCAGTGAAACACTGATGGCAATATCTTATAGGGTGCAGGACATACATAACAACAGCAAATACAAAGGGGGTTCAAAAAGTTTTGCACAGCCATCTCCAATTTTTTTTAATTTTTTGCAAGAGGAGAATGAAATGTTTTGTGAACATACTTGGAACATTTAGCTGTAAGTTGGTGTATAAAACTATTTTCTTTTATTTACAGGTGAGCCATAATGGACCGTGAAGTAGTCATCAGGCTGTAACAACGGTTGGTGATGGAGTTCCTCTTCAAGACAGGCGATGACTCTGCCACATCGATTCACATGAAGTTGCTCCCTGTTTAAGGGGAGGACACAGTGGATCATAGCAGTATCCAGTCGTGGTAGCAGAGGTTTAAAGAAGGTGATTTTTCTCTATCGGACAATCCACGATGCGGTAGACCATCAACGGCAGTGAGTGATGTGAATAAGGAGACCATTGACCACATCATACAAATGACAGATGTGTAATGACATGACATCTTGCTGAAGTGACTCTTTTATTATTGGGTGGTGTGGTATCACTGGTACAGCCATTAGAGTACAGGAAAATCTGTGCACATTGGGTGCCTAGATTATTAGCAAGAGAAATGAAAATGAAGAGGAAGAATGTGTGTGAGGGTCTGATGAAGACCTTTACTGAAGAGTGGAAACAGTGTTTTGACGGTGTCATTACCCAGGAAGAAACATGCTTATTTTTGTCCAAACATGAGAGCAAAACCCAATCCATGGAGTGGCATTATCTGGGTTACTATTGGAAGAAGAAACCAAGACTTTCACAAACAGCAGGCCGAAAGGTGATGGCCTCCTTCTTCTAGGATCAGTGTGGTGTCATTTTCATTAACTTTTTGGAACCTGGCTCCACAATCAACCAAGACCGTTGCTGTTCGTCATTGCCATCAAGACTCACAGACCACAGCGTCAAACCATAACGCCCTTATGATGCAGGAGAAAATCAGGAAAATGGGTTGGAAAATTGTTCTTCATCCTCCCTACAGTCAGACTTGGCTCTGTCTGATTTTTACGCCTGAAGGCCCACCTGCATGGTAAAACATTTCACGTGTCAAGGGATGATTTAAAAGTCAATTCCTAGAATTTTATCAAAATGCATTTACATCTTGGAAAGAACGTTGAGCCAGATGTGCCACAGCTGATGGAGGCTACACTGAATAGCTAAATGTTCCAAGTATGTTCACAAAAAATTTCATTCTCCTCTTGCAAAAAACAAAAAAACAACAAAAAATTAGAGATGACTGGGCAAAACTTTTTGAACGCCCCTTGTAATACATAAATAAAAGATCACACCATTATTCAGTCCAATTCTCGGATTTTCACTCACCCTGCGATCTAGTGACGTCTGTTTGTACTATCTCCACAATGGGTATTCTCACAACAATAATTATAGTCAGTGTAATACGATTTATTTCGTTTACTAGATATTTCAGTCTGGATTAATTTTCCTTCTCGTTTCAGCTGGATGTTATCATCTTGTTCTAAAGCTGTCTCAAAGTTGGTAATGATTTTCCTGGTATTCTAATACATGTTTAGTGAGAAAATTTCTCATTTGCAAACCACTTGATGAATCATTAGTTTTTCATAACCAAATAAAATATTAACTTGGGTTCAGAATCAAGTAATGGCTTTTGAAGGACAAAATCTTTACCTCAGAACTTTTGTTGCAAACCTGTTCAAATACAATAAAAGTTGGTAAGCTGATGGAATTGAATGTTATTTCCTACTGTGTTTGACAAAACTGTCAATTTTTTAAGCAGAGCATTAGCTTGTTATAATGACTTTGTTCTTAATTTCTCACATATCCATTGCACTAGCACCTAGGGGCAAATGTCACAAGATTGTTCGAGCACGGTCGATACTGTATCGAGAGCTTTGGTGTACCAACAGATCTCGAGCCTATTTTCAAATGCACGTATTGTTTGATATCCCCTAACTCTTCGGAATTGTTCAAAATAAATTTGCATAAAACCTCAACAGCCAAAGCTCCATCTGTAAATGTTAAATATTATCTTTTAAACAATTTAAAAACATTGGCCTCAGCAGCAACAGTTTAATCTGCGAATGCAAGATTACCCCACATTTTCTGACTGACAAATTTGGCAAAAACTTTGTCTTATAATCTGGTAAATACAACTGCTGGTCTTGCCGCTTTCTGGCACCTAAACATTCTTAGGTCTAGGAATGACTTAGCCAAACTATGAAAAGTGAATGAATGATGATTGGAGTAGAGAGAAAAATCTTTCAGTCCAGAGAGATAAAATTTCTTTCTTCAAGTGCTTCTGTCACTTTTGTTAACAATTTTAGTTTTCACTTCAACAGTATCAAAGCAGGAAAGATTGCTGCTCACCACACAGAGGTGTCATTGGGTGTCAGCCTGGCTTGTCGGGTCTTAGCACCCAGAGATGACAGGGGCTCTGTGTGTGTGTGTGTGTGTGTGTGTGTGTGTGTGTGTGTGTGTGTGTGTGTGTGGTTTTTCCGTCCTTTTTTCCAGAGAAAAACTCTGTCTGACAGCTTAGGCTGCTTTTAAATATGCCTGTCGGCTGCTCTATGCTTCCTATATGTGGTGAGTAGCAATATCCTACTTTATATTACTGTTATTCCAGCTCAGATTTTTTCCTGTTTATTTCTTACTTCATTATCTATATCCATATATATACATTAAAAGTTATTGTTGTCTGTCAAAATGTTCCATGACATCATCTGTGTCGGGTAAACTTGGCTGCAAAAAATTCGCAGAGTTATGCAATTATGTTTTATAAAATGTGTGCACTTCTTGAGAATAAACATATAAAAATTCCAACAAAACAATGATTGCATTTATTGCAAGATACTGTTACACAGAAAAATGTAAAGAAACACCTTTTAGAAATAAGAACGATTTAGACAAAATAAAATTACCTTATGTCTATCTTTGGCCTTAGGTGTACAGAAGTAACCCAACAACTGAGCATATTTACAACATGGAATAAACTACATTTAATCATTGACTGAAGACTGACTTTTTTTGCATTAGACTACTGTAAAACATAGGTAAGCAAAATGAAATATCTGCAGTAAACCAATGAAAATTCTTGTACAAGAAAATATTATCACCAACTATGTCACAAAACACAGCCAATATATTTATACAATAAAAACAAAACAAATTTCAAATGACTGCACAAATACTACAAAAAATAAAATTATTTCAAAGTGACAGAATACAAGAAGATACAAAAGCAAATGAAAATGTATACCAGACTTCAATTGTGAAATAAAGCTGTCCATGTCACCATGTAACTGTAATCTTTCAGTTAAACAACAACAAATTAATCCACTCCAGCTTCTAAAGAAATAAAATGGAGTACATGTCCACTGTCAGAAAATGGCTTTTCATGTTCCCTCTATTACGATGACGGCACAGAAGCTTATCAACCAGCGATTATCCTTGGCTTAATTTAAGAGATATGAAAAAATATAAAAACTTTTCTTTCAGTACAGAATAAATCCAGAAACACAAACTACATTTTACTTGTATATGTATGTTTTAATTGATTATTATTACATGTTCAGTTTACTGAATTAACTAAGACAATTTAAATGCCTTTCATACCTAGTGTTCGAAATTAATCATCTTTACAACGTGCTTCAAAGGAAAACACCTTTTTGGCTGAGGTACGTACTGAATATGATGTAATTCTCTCTACCGCTCTCCAGCAGCAAACCTCAAGATGTAACAGGTCAATAACAAAATATTAAATTTGTGCTCATTATATTTGTACTGGAGGCAGACAAGCTGATAAATCCAGATATTGTTTCACTTCGACCTCCACAAATGAAATAAATATTTCATGCCACAGTTTCACATTGCATTTCTTTCTATATGCAATAAATAACAGCACTGTGCTGTCATCTAATATAAACTAAAGTCACAAATTCATAAAAACAGTATTATAGTCATTTTATGGGAGGAATTCCCATACATCCTTGACAGATACACTGCTGTCAGTAAGTAGCTCATTCTGTGATTACAAAAGAAAGAGTACAAACAAAAATAGAGGAGGGAATGTCAGGGCAACGACCAACTTTACAGCCATGGTGAGAGACGGTGAATATTGAGTAATAAGAGTTTTGAAGACCATGAAGTAATTTTAGTGGTCTACTGCTATGTTGATAAATAAATGGACACAAATTATCTTTCGAACTGATGTATTTCAACAATGGCCATTCACTTGTGCTTTGGAAAAATTTGTTTTGGGGCTATATATTGTGACAATATCACACATTTTTTTGGGACATTCATACAACACATTCTCTCTCATACAATCTAAATAGTTTTCACACACATTCAGTAAAATTAAGCATGTGCTATGCAAGCATGCTACACAGAACTCTCACTTTATCTGCACCATCAAAAGCAAATCTCGGCCAGCGAGTCTGTTGCACTTGACGCACTGTTAAATACACAAATAATGGGGCTGCATGTTTCGGTTTCAACAAGTGATTCCCCTGTCCACGGTTATTTCAACTGGAGGACTCGAAATACTGGTAATTCGATGTTGCCTTCCTATATGATTCAGGATGTCTGTGGTAGGTGTGGGATGTAGGTGGCAGCACTGCTCTTTGCACTGGGCACACGAAGCACATGACGAAACAGGGTATGAGGACCGCCGACAGCAGTTCTTCGAGCGCTTTACTGGTAAACCCTCTTCATCGATCTCTATTTCATTGGAGTTTCCCACATCTCCATTGTGCTCTTTTGTTCCTCTTACATACAATTCATCTTCTATATTCAGTCCAGGAACAGATTTTGTACATCCTTTCACAGTATTTCTCAGTCCCACAAACAAATTTACATCAACTATGTCATCATTTTTTCTGAAGCCATTCACATGTTTCTCACAAACCTCTCTCTCGTCACAGTTTTTTGACACCTCTGAAGATCCTTTAGTGGTTTCTGGATGCAGACCATTACTTATAACTTTGTTGTGCACAAACAAATCACATCCTGAAACTCCATTGCTTCCTTTAAGATGAACTAAGTTTCCTACATCTGTCGTACCATTATAGTTTGTTAGTTCTCTACTACTACTACTACTACTATTATCTTCGTTTATTTCACCCACATTATGACAGCCGTTGCATTCTACTTCTTCACTACATTCTACTTGTTTAGTGCCATCAACACAGTCCGATCTGGCAATCTCACCATTACAGTCTTTTTCATGGACCACACCATTGGAAAGAATTACTCCAAACTGATCCTCATTCTTGATACCATTACCACATTCATGACACTGGACTCTAGTTTGGTTCACTTGTGTTTCATCTGCTTCTTTACATTCTCTATTCCTAACTTCATCGTCTCCTTCTAATTTAGAGGAAGCAGTGGACTGTAGGGTTTCATGCTCGTAAGAGTGTCCATTTTGTTCCATCATTTCACTTTGCTCTGTGAAATGTATTTCACTACAGCACCTCTTATATTTCACTTCGCCATTGTGCAGCAATTCACCATCATTTCCATCAGTTCTGGTGGCGACAATCAACCTCTCATCACCACCAGATGGATGGATGAAAGCACCACACAGCCAGGGATGAGCAAGGCAATCTTGAGTAGACAGTCTCCGTCTGCAAAAGAAGCAACAAAAGGAAAATACAGAATGAATCAATTGAAATATAGCACTCATCCTACACACTCATAACTAAATATGTAAATAATCAAAAAGTTAAGAGCATGAATTCTAACAAGACATTTTTTATTGTATTATGTCAATTTCCTGCTCCTCAGTTCAGCAATCAAATTATTACTTTTGTTAGGAGTAAAGTGTACTTTTGTACCTGACAATTAATGAATGGAGGCAACTAACAGTCGGCATATACTTATATTCTGCCCATAAACCTTATTTATTTCTTTTTTAAGTATTGTATCTGTATTTTAGTATTTTATTCAAAACTTGCTACTTTTGTGCCTTTATCAGGAACTTTTTTCCCCCCAGCAAATGAGATGCTTGGTGGGGAGGCTGTTTGATAGACAAATAACTGTACATGTACAGCGGATTTTGAACAATAGAGAGTGTGTTAGCATAAAACTTAATAAATAAGCTGTCGCGTAATGTAGTGTGTGTGTTCGTGTGTGTGTGTGTGTGTGTGTGTGTGTGTGTGTGATACAGTTGGTAGCCTACCAAATCATTTTTTGTTTGATTCAATGTAATGTGTCTAATAATACTGCTGATGTACTGATAAAATTACTAGAGTGTACATACTGAAAAAACTCTTGAGACATATTAGCTTCTCCCACATACAAACACAACATGCAAAATAGCAATGACAATAACACTGGAGAAATTTGAGCTCTTACATTGACTTAACAGGGTCATCCCTCCAGTACAACATTTCCAAACGGAACATAAAGGGGAAGCGATACTGGCTTTACAAGTAACAACACAGGAAATGTAAATAGCAATGACTATAGAGAGCCAAGAGACAGGATATGTTGGTGAGAGAACTCATGAAGACAGTTCACATAACCTGGTCTGACAAGCTTGTAGTTGCCTATATTACAAGCTTCAAACAGGGAAGGTAATAAAAAAAGGTGTATAAAATAAAAATCTCATCTGACATGAGCAATTCTTAAACAGGAAATACTGCTGCACAAAAATTAGCAGCAAATATTCATCAGGTGTACTTTCTGATATCTTGTACAACAACACTGAAGAATTTATCAGGAGGAGTGTAGTCTGCTGTGCAGGAATGCTGATTTTAGCCCTGGCACTCAGACTCAGAAGTATGGGAACTTTGGTCTCCCATTATGCAGTGACCTTACCTCTTTGTAAGTGGAAACAGATGTGCAAATTTACCCAGAATTATTTTCCATGTGACTACCCAGATAAAATGCATACCAGTATTGGGCTGCAGTTTTAGGAACAAAGGCAACAGTATTCGTGCGTGTGCACTCTGAACAAGAAAGCAAGTTTAGAAGCTAGGATATAACAAACCATATTCAACTTTGTACGTATTGCGCAATTCAGCATTTTTGTATTGGTGTCTTTTACTGAATACATGACTAAACAAATGAGCACTTGAGCACTATTTCTTTGTGCAAAGTACTTTATAAGGTGTGTGATAAGTACATAAATTTAGTAAAATATCCTGCAGGACATGAAAATTCAGATTATGAGATGACGCATCATTTGGCAATAATTAACCAAAGTTGTCGTATAAAGGATCACTCGGCACTAATTCACTGAAAGCTTCAGTTAATTTTACTAAACAATACTATATTTCCAACACACTCCTCCGTATGTTTATTCAAGTATAAACATTGAAGGTTGCAGCTGGTAAAATTTATGCTCTGTTAGCTTCTAGAAGTAATCCACTTAAATCTTGCTGAGTTACAGAACCACTTTATGTTACATTTCTAAATGTATTTGTATTTCAATTAAGCACTAAGCAAGGTTGGTAGCACTTAATGCTAAGGAAAGCATCCCAGTTTATTGGGTACAAGTGTTTAGAACACTGAATGATCGAGAATAAAAGTTCGCAAAACAGTTAACTTGCAAACTGCAAGTAAAATATTAAATTTAACAGGTTATGGGCTCAGTTCCAAGTAACTGTTTTGGAGGATGTTGTTCTGAATCATGGAAGTGTAATTAAGTGTGGAAAAGAGAACTTTTAAGTATGCTAGCAAATATAGTAAG
The DNA here is from genome assembly GCF_021461395.2 of Schistocerca americana. Taxonomy (NCBI): domain Eukaryota; kingdom Metazoa; phylum Arthropoda; class Insecta; order Orthoptera; family Acrididae; genus Schistocerca; species Schistocerca americana. Next base: position 155,998,503 of record NC_060121.1, read on the forward strand.
CAGTTAAGGTTGTAGTGCTGTCAACTGAGTTTAGAGTACAGTCCGTTGTGTTTTCAAGTTATCGCTATCAACAACCGAGTTTTAAGTTAAAATGTTTGTATTCAAAAATTGCATTCTAATCATACATTGTATACTGAGATAAAAGTTCTGCAGAAATGGATCTGTCAGAGAAAACTGTACTTAGAACAACTAATTGGAGAAGCTGACTGGAAAATATGAGAAACAAAAATAGGACACTTGCGAGATTACCATGAAAGTACGAAGCACATCCAGAAAGGAAGTAACTTTTTGGGAAAAACACTCATAAAAACTATTTTAATCAAAATTTATATTTACAAGAATGAGCGTTTCTTGAACTATCTTTCTGCATAGTTGTCACCATTGTTTAGACCTTTGTCATAGCAGGAAAGCAATTTTTCTACGCTCTCTTCATAGAAAGATGCTGCCCATGATGTCATTACTGTCAGAATGTTATCCTTCAAAATAATGCCACAAGTTCAGGAACAAGTGGAAGTCAGAAGCTGCAGAATTGGGGCTGTAAGGTGAGTGATCAAACTGTTCCCAACCAAGTTGCTGAATAAGGTTTTGAGTGACACCAGTGGAACAGGGATGTGCAACACAATGCCTTGATCGAGCATTCCACACCTTTTGTTTCAAATTGAATGCCAAAGTTTTCTCAGTGTTTCACAGTATCATACCACACTGATGGTCTCACCCCTGGGAAAGAACTCAACAAGCAGAAAATGACGCACAAAAAAAGTGTTCAGCACTGGCTGTCTTCACTGGCTGCATCTTCCTATGAGGACAGCATAGAAAAGTTGGTTTCCTGCTATGACAAATGTCTCAATAATGGTGACAACTATGTAGAAAAATAGTTTAAGAAATGCTCTTTGAAGTAAAAATAAAATTTAGTTTGAAAATGTTTTTATTAGTTTTTCCAAAAAACAGTACTTATTTTCAGGGCATACCTCTTACAATGCATGTAACTGACAAGAGATTAGTACAACCTCAGCCACTGGAAGAAGGTGCAACAGAAATATTTGTCAACAAGCACAAAGAAGAGTGTGTTTTTTATCGTAAGGCAAACAGTTCATAAATGTGTATGATAACAAATGCAAACAGTGGTGAAGTGTATCAAAAGTGCTACATGGATACCTTAAAACAGTAATTTCAAGCCACATCCAAGGCTCAGTTGCTTAAAATTTGTACAGACATTATCTTCTTTAATTGGATACCAGGTGAAGATGTTTCAAGCCACACAGTAAGACTTAACAGATTATGGAACAAGTTACACAATGAACTTCAAGTAAAAACATAAATGGTTTGCTATATCTCATGTTAGTTTGTAAAATGTTGTAAATTTTGCTAGATGAGTACGATATGTATCAGCCAAATTGGATGTTACTAACACACACAATAAAAGAGCACATCTGACGAAGTAACAGTCCAGTTACATAGGTTTCAAGAGAATTATATGAAGAATTTGAACATTGACAAAACACTAAAAGTAGTATAAAACACCAAAAGAAGTATTAATGGTAAATATGAGGAAAGGGAAACAAAATGGGAAAGGCAAATTCTTTATGGAGGAGTCACAGAAGGGTGACATTTGCAATAACTGTCAAAGAAAGGATCATTGGGTGAAGGGTTGGAGAAAGTGGATTTCTCATGGAAAACCACCATACAATCTAAACAGAAGTTATGATAGCTGTGAAAATGCTACTGCCTATTCAGTTGAAGCAGATAAAGCATCATGGTGGGTCAACTACAGTACTATAAGACATGTAACCAACTGTTCAAATTATCTTAAAGACTTTCTAAGACTTGACAGGCCACACAGCGTGGAGGCAGCTGAAAAGAACCTTTAATGGCAGTGGGAAGGGGCAATATTAGGTTATCATCTATAGGCTATGATGCTGTTGGATTTACGGCATGTTTAATGGTTCTATATAAACTTGTCTTCACTGATACTTTCTCATGGTCAGAATCCTAAAAGTGAATTTAAGTCATCAACAAGACAATGCTGGATTAACATTGGTGATGGACTGGTGTTGCATGGAACACAGGAGCCTTTCAGAATATTGTACAAGACAGACATTCAACCCACTTTGCCCAAATAAATTGTCCTAGTAAACACAACTGAAGAGAATCCATTATTGCAGCTGTATCATGGAAGATGATGAGATTGGAAGAGACATGTCAAAATGTTAGAAACGGAAAAAAAAGGATTAAGTACAATACAGCAGTGCCTGTGTTATTTCTAATTACAATGCAAAGTTCCTTTGGGCATGCATGCAGGCACTGTGGAGGCTAAAGCCATTAGGATGTGCAAGAAATCTATTTGCAGTTGCGAATGTGGACGACCATCAGCTGTATAACGGAATGACGACAATGAAAATTTGTGCCGCAACAGGTCTCAAACCCAGATTTCCCGCTTATCATGAGCGGACGCCTTACCGGTTGATGACATATGGAAGTTTGGGTCTGGCCTTGAGTCATGCTCAGATAGCCACAAGGTGAGGCAAATGCTCACAATGAGCGGGATATCCGGGTTTGAGTCCCGGTCCGGCACAAATTTTTACCGTCTTCACTCCATTATCGTTTTCCATACTCACAATTGCAAATACATTTCTTGTATTTCATAAAGGTTTTAGCCACCCCAGTGTCTGTTCCTTTGAAAATGCATGAATTTCCAAAGGAACTTTGCATCATATTTTGGAATAATACAGGCACTGCAGTATCATATTTATCTGCTGACACCGGGTGAGCGACTTTGAAGTAAAACGTCTCTCCTGTATGGAAATATATATAATGGATGTTCGAATGCAGGTTGTAAACACATGGTTGATGACATATGGAAGTTTGTGTCTGGTTGCAAATTGTGCTGGTTCAAGTCCTAGTCTGGCAAAAACGTTCATTGGTGGCACTCCTAATTACGGCTGATGGTTGTTCATAGTCACAACTAAGAATTCATTTCTTGTACAGCGGCAAGTGTTCCCTTGGAAAAGATATTTTGTGAGCCACGCATTTACAGCAAAGCACATCATTTGCACATTAGTTAGAGAAAGAAGACAACAGACATTATTGTCTTCACTGTGTGCAGCATTAGATACTCGACAACAAAACTCACACTGTCAGGCTCTCTCCTATATTATTGTTTATGCAAAGCTTTCAAAAAAAGGATGGCTATAGTAATCCTGCATTTGACACTGAATTTAGTGGCTCAGAAAGTGACGAAGGGTGTGATGTTACTTCATTAGAGACTGAAAGTGACAACATTTCATCATTTGAGTGACTAGTGCTCACAAGTGGTACAAGACAAAAATATCCACTGTGCATCAGCCAGCTCCTTCAAGATGTACATACACAGACCTGTTATGAAAAACATGGTTAGACTTCACAGCTGCACAGAAACCAAAAAGTGATTTCAAGTTTCACAATATTTCAGTAAAAGTCTACTGCACAAGTAAACTCGAGACTTTATTATTTATGATCTTCAAAGTTTATAACTCATTATTTTGAGCTTTATAAGCTGTCTTTATATGTCTATATGTAATGTCATTCATTATAGGATGTTTTCATTAATAAAAAATATTTTTTGGAACATAACTCCCAAAAATCAATATGATAAGGGGATAATGAATCTTTTCTAAAGAAGAAATATACGGTTGTGTTCAAAACAGCTACATGTAATTTCAGTAATGCTGTTTCATACAATAAGCATCTGAAGTTAAGGACACATTGAAACACTTTCTTCAACAATTAAAAAGCTAGTAAGTGACAACAGCGGAGAATTTGATAGACTGTTAAGGATATACCAGGTGTTACTCAGAGGCTAGCAGCACCCTACACACAAAAACAAAATCTTGGAAGTGAGTGTTAGAAGTGAACTACAGCTGAATTGACAAGAACTCATATAAAAAGGCTGATTTCTCTGTAGCCATGTGGCAGAGTTGGTTGAAGTGTCTGCAAATTGAACTACAAAGTCACCTGTGGAAGGCATTAGTCCTTTCAAGTTGTAAATGGGTAAGAATCCTGAGTGACACCGTGGATGGGTAAGAAACCTAGAATAAAATATTTATGTATAATGGGTTCTAAAAAACAATAGAAAACGTAAAGAAATATGTCGTGCATATCTGTTGGGATACGATTGAGATGGGCATTACAGAATTTGGGTGAAACAGGAAACCAAAGCCATTCTCAGCAGAAAAAGGCCATAAAGACCTGGAAGTTGTGAAGGACAAGTCAAATTACCATTACAGAATGTTGAGCAAAATAAATACAGAAATTATGCTTCTCAAGAAATTATAGAAGAGAACAACTGGAACAAAGAAACGTCACAAATCAAAGAGTCAAGAGGACAGTTCTGGTAACAGTAAGAGCAACTGTTCATTCCACCTCTATCAAAAGCAAAATTATTCAACATTGATGAATTCTTAGTATTTAGTATAGGAAGTGCTCACTGGAAACAGTCTATGGAAAATGAAATGGAGTCATTACAAGATAACGTGGTTTGGGAATTAACTGTGCTACCAAAAAGAGCAACAGCCATACCCAGTAAGTAGGTTTTTTATATAAAGACTAATCCAGATGGGGGTGTTGAGAAATACATAGCAAGGTTTGTCATCAGAGGGTTTAATCAATGCTATGGTTTAGGTTATAATGAAATTTTCAGTTCAGTAGCTAAGCTGCGAATAATTTGCTGAATGTTAAGTGTTGTTGCAGATGGGAAGATGCATCTGATGCAGTCTGATGTGAGTATTGTTTTCTTGTATGGAGAATCAGAAGAAGTAAACTACATGCACCAGCCAAAAGAGTAAAGTGATGGTATAGATAGCGTTTGCAAATTAAGGTGAAGCTTGTATGGACTTCAAGCAAACACAGATGTCGGAATAAATGATTCTGAGCATTTCTCTCGTAAGCAGGTTTCAGGGCTAATTGTGCAGATCCGTGCTTGTATGTCACAGAAGAAGAAGGTGAAAGAAACTGTTAGTCATTCCTTATGTAGATGTAGGGTTAGTTATGGTGAGTGATCAGCAGGATGCCAGAAAGTTCACTGAAGGGCTGAAAACTTAATTCAGTATCACCCTGAAACCAGCATTGTATGTCCTTGGACTTGAAATTAAAAGCTTTGATGATGGTGCAGTCACGGTAAGTCAACAAAAATATGTAAGGAAGATTCTGGAGTTTCAGTTTTGAAAAGGGCAACACCTATTGAAGAGAATCTATTAAATCGCAAGGGGAAAAAAAAAGGGTGCAGGGAAATGTGACTTTCCCTATCCACAAGCAATTGGAGCACTGATGTACTTGATGCTTGGAATGAGATCCGATTTGGCTCACAGTATTAGCATCCTGTCTCTAACACTTGATTCAGCATCATCTGAAGATGTAGTGCGACTAAAATGAGTATTCCCGTATGCAGCAGCCGGAAACAGATTTGTGCAGTTTTATACTAGACTGCTCCAGTGCTGTAGCCTTTGCAGTCAACATCTGGTGTCCTCACTACACAGACAGATGAAACTACATCCTGGCTCAGCCAAAGACAGGCAATGACTGCCATGTCTACAATTGATACAGAATTGGTAGCTGAAACAGACACTGCTAAAGAAATGCAGACTTTTTATAGGAATAAGAAAGCTGAAGGAAGTTCCTGTCCTCAGAGTGGATAATATGGCAATTCGCACAGAATCTTGAATTCCATCGTCACATGAAATGTGTAATGATAAAGCTGCTTCTTTATTGTTCATGACAAACTGATATAAAGACAGTGCGGTATTCAGGTTATTTCAATTGCTCAGCTGTTTTTAGAGCAATGAATAACAGAGTTAAAGGGGAGGCCAAAAAAGATTAATCTGTAAACTACAAGTTAACCTGGAAAATATTAAATTCAACACCTCACTTACCTCGGGTTCTTGACTAGAGTCGCAGAAATGAAATCCTTGGCTGAGGATGATATACCTTCAAAAAGCTCATCAGGAAATGATAGTTCTCCTTGAGTAATATTGCAGAATGTTTCCTGCTTTGTGTCTCCACCGAAAGGCGAATAACCAGTCAGTAAAACATAAGCCAGGACACCAACAGACCTGAAACAGTTTCATATTTTGAAATGGCATTTACTTAAGGTTAATAAATAAGATGCATGATTCCTATTCGGTAGAAAATTAAACCATCTCGAACGATCAATTACATATGCATACAAATATGTCAGGTGCACTGTTTACAAATAATGCACATAAAAAGTTACTGATACAAAATCATTGAAGTCCTGTGACCTAAACTCAAATCTGTACAAAACAGGCAATAACCTCTTAAATTTACAAACTCAAGTCTATACAAAACAGGCGGCAACCTCTTGAAGCTACACATTTGGGGTCAATGGAAGTGTCCGATTCAACCCATCTGCTTTGACCCAATGAATAAGGGTGTTGTGATGTGTGACGTCATTTAGGCATGGAGTTTATGAGTTGGTTGTGTATGTAGATGTCGTCTTTTAGTGTTTGATGCCCCCCCCCCCCCCCCCCTCTCTCTCTCTCTCTCTCTCTCTCTCTCTCTCTCTCTCTCTCTCTCTCTCTCTCTCTCTCTCTGTGTGTGTGTGTGTGTGTGTGTGTGTGTGTGTGTGTGTGTGTGTGTGTTTCCCCCCCCCCCCCCCCAAATAGCTATGGTTGACCTATATAGGTGAAGGGAAATGATCAATACTAATTTTTGTAGTTTTATGTGTAGGTACTGGTGTTTTGGTGTCGTCAGCTGTGGTCAAGGAAAATGTCTAATTCCAATTTCCGTAGTTTTTGCTGTAGGCATTGGTGTTGGTGTTTTGGAACAGCCATTCCCGCCATATTGATGACGTCATGGGTCAAAGCAGACGGGTGGAATCTGACATTTCTGTAGTCCCCGCATTTGTATTTGGTAGTTATGCTACTTTTAATCTTACATTACTTAACGTTATCTCTCTTCCATCTCTCTTTGTATCTGAATGTGTGTGTGATTATAAGTCTCTAGGTTCCTTACAGTGTTATTACAGTCAGAATGTTACTGGGAAACAGTCTGAACAGAAATAGTCTGCTGTGTGCAACAATTTTTCTTTGATTCCATTTACTTGTTGTCAGAGAATAGCTCTCCTATTGCCTTTAGAGTTATCATTACCTACCTGATACAACAAGCTGTAGTGTCTATGTCACAAACAACAAGAGGGCCATCACAGCACTCACTCACCATCCTATAACTGCACACATTAGTCTTCTAAGAGTCGTAATTTTTTGTTTGTCAGTCTTCCCTCTGACCCAGACCCCACATACAGTGATCAGACCTTGATATCATGTTGGTTGACACCATCAGGTTTTTACGCAACAGAATTTGTTATACTCTATGAGTTATGTACCATGAAAATGTTACAGGGATTTCATAGACACTCTTTACTGGAAAGCAGTACACTGGTGGAAAATACAATTTGTGCCCCCATAAGCATGTTGTTTATGGGCTATTAAATGCTATTTTGGTACACCTGGATCAGGGTAAGAAGGTATTTTGTATGTGTTTAAGACCAACATGAAGAAAATCTGTAATATCAACTTAAGTAACAAATGAAGCAAAATTAAGAATCCAAATATGTTTGACACACTTAACAGTATACCTGGAGTATACTTATTGGGTATCATGTTCTAAACTTTTTATGAAACTTATAAAACCAAAAGATGTGTAAAAATGCCAACCAACCATCTCCTGATTTGTTCGTTTTCACTGACACTTTTGTAACTTATAATCTATATCCTGACATATACGTGCATCCCTTACTTCTTTTTATTGCTGGTCATTCTTTCTATCATAAGAGATTGTCACATTACATACAAGTTACTTACCATATGTCAGTTGCCAAGCTTATTGGCTCGTAGTTAAGTACCTCAGGCGCTGAAACAGAATGCAAACATATTTCATTAGTGCGAAGAAAACCAACACAGCTGCTTCACAGGGAAGGGGGAAAAAGTGAACGCTTACCAACATAGTCTGGAGTTCCCAGGATCTCTCTAACTTCAACTCCATCGCAGATTACTCTTGAAATTCCGAAGTCACACAGCTTTACATCACAATTTGGGTATGCACCAGTCAACAGTAAATTTTGTGGCTGAAAATGTATTATAAGATCATCATAAACAAAGAGTGTTCCAGATGGTTAATTTTGGACCTTATAACTAAATGTAAATTGTCTAGTCACATCATACAATTTAAAAAAAATATAGGACAAAATCTGAGATTTAAAGTATGCTAAACTTCTCAGGAAAAATTTGGAGAGAGAGAGAGAGAGAGAGAGAGAGAGAGAGAGAGAGAGAGAGAGAGAGAGAGAGAGAGAGAGAGAGACAGACATTTACTTTATAATTTGCAGGTGCCTTTTTTATAGACATTTTCTATAGATTTTGGTTTTCTGGAAGACCACTTTCGAGATATGTCATACGATGTGCAGTGCCAACAGAAAACAGTTTTGCTTCTCATTAAAAACAAAACTGTACACACTGTTTTAACTGTATATTCACAGTTGACAGACCAACCACAAATTAGCCTCGTGCAATATTGCATTCAAAAGTGCAACAGCAACACATGAGGAAACAATCATTGTTTGGTGAGTACAATATGTTTATTGCTCAGCACCACAATGATTATATTCTTCCACGAGATATGCCAGTGTGTAATTAATAATATAATATGACAAAGGTGAACAGAAATACTGCACAGATAGTGTGTGTGTGTGTGTGTGTGTGTGTGTGTGTGTGTGTGAGAGAGAGAGTGAGTGAGTGAGTGAGTGTGTAAGTGTGTGTAATCTTAGTGTCATAAAAGCATCAGTATAGTATGTACAATTCCAGAGCCATACAAGCTACCAACCTTCAAGTCTAGGTGTGCAATGTTGTGGTCGTGCAGGAAGGTCAGACCCTCTAATATTTGTCGCATAATCCTGGAGGCTTGCACTTCTTCCAGACTTTCCTCCTGGTCTAGTACGTATTGCAGCTCACCACCAGATGCCCTGAAAGTTCAGGAAACAATTTGAAGGTGTTCTTTAGATCACTTAAGAATTACAAGACTACTGCAGAGTAAAACTGAAACAACAACAAACTTGGGCTAGTCATCAGCTGAGAGCAAATAATAATTTTTGAATGAAAGATAGACTCAATAAGAAACTTAATACATATAAGCATTTGATAATTTATTTTACTTATGAATGGAGCCATCTGCCACAGGCTGAACCCTTGACAGAAGGAAAACCTGTCTTTCAGTCTTGAGTTAATTTATTCCAAATTCCGACATTTCTTTACAGAATCTATTACTGAGACATTATCACAACTCCCTGTCCTTTATTTTCTCGCTTGGTGTTCACGCCAAAACGAGAATCTGCTTGACGAGGACTCTTACGACACACTGGCGCCGTGACATCAGTAGTCTACACCTCACTGAATGAAACTGACACACGCTGGCGGCATTCAGATTTCAAATTATTCCCGCAACTTTCTCCTTCGCCTGTCGTGCCGGACAGATACGGCTGTGAAGTCACGACCGTGACGTCAGTCGGCCGCTCACCTCGCGGGCCTATGCTCCAGTCGGGCCTCGTGTTCTTGGGAAAGAAACAGTACTCAGTCAGGAAATTCCCCAACCGTAATTGCATGCGCCAGTTTTCTGTAGCTTTGCCATGCTCGAGTCGGAAAACTTTAATCACGCCACTCCAACAATGTCACAGAGAGGGCCTTTGTGGTGTGACATACGACTTGGTGATCTTCACTTATCGAAAAAAAGATATATAAAGGAACATTTGTTGGTATAAAGTTCTAGTTACACAAACCGCTGCGAAGAGGTCTGCTATGGCTGGAAGGATGACAAAGGGAAATACAACTACGTTTCTACAATCGATCAACATTGCAAATCTTCAAACTGTCGCAGTGGAACAAATTTCTACTCCCTGCCATTTCCACTGTTAACTAGTATCACCTCTGAAATCATCCAATAAATTGGAAAGAAATCTTTCCCGGCTTGTCAAGTAACAGACATCTGTCTTTCATGTGTTCATAATTCCATCGGCAAGAATAATTCTCATCTTGCCGTTAATAAAAATTTAGGACTGATATTTACGTTATGCTGCGTTACTCTCTTACATATAAATCATCTTAATTTTTGAGATGTAATAGAAACGAATATTCTGTAATAAGAAAATCGATGAGGATCATAAGGAGAGTACATAGTCCCCTGAGTTAACACTTCAAGTTCTGTGTGTATTTACTGTGCTGTGGTCCGAATCGAAGCAGCACTTTTTCCCCAGAACTCTGCCATCAAAAATTTGAGTCGTCGACCCTAGACGTACCGGTACGTTAACGCAACACGAAACCGTATCTTCGTTCGAGATGAAACAACAGTATTCGGTAGCGTTTGGAAAACAACGGTTCTATCAGAGGCAGCACTGTAACCGTCTTAGATTGCCGATATTACGTCTAAGTACTGACAATTATCGTGTTCAGTGTTGCACAATTTTCCTCCTACTAAAGAGCAAAATGTAATCTTCACTAATGACGGTAACGTCACAAAAAATAAAAAAAATAAAAAAAATGAATACTATTCGGAATTTGGCGCATTTATGAAGCAAGTTGAATTAAAACTGTCTCAGTCCCCTGTTTCCGACCGAAGCTTCTCGCGAGGTCCCCCCCACACACCCAAATTAAGAGCATGGATTATCTTCAGGCTAATACAGTAAATGAGATACATAATGGCTGATGATCCCATAATCGGTGCTGAATAGCGAAAATCTTAAAAAGAGCCGCTCAAGGACTCCCTTTAATGGTGAAGACAACAGTAGCGTTTCAACCAACAAATTTGAAACTATGGCACTTTGAACAGAGGCTGTTAGGAGGAATACAATAATCAAAAGTATCAGAGAGAGAGAGAGAGAGAGGACACTCCTTATATGCGTCGAAGTAGTAGATCGGAAATAATAACTGAAGACTGCGTTACACAAATGGCACGTGATAGATATTTAAACAAAGAAAAACTTTGACGAAGTTTTAAGGAAACGTGGTCTACTATATAGAAATGACACATGGGTTCTTACAAAAATGGACGAAAATTATTGACAACAGAAATGACCTGAGAAGAAAACAAGGGTACACAATAATGAACGGTAAAAGTAATGTAGAAAGAAAGAGGGTCGAAATACAGGGCTGCTGAAAAAAAAAAAAACTAAAGAATCAGTTACACAGGATGGGCCGTTTTCGCATTGTCAGAATGCACGCGCGCATTCCAACAATGCGAATGTGTGTGTGTGTGTGTGTGTGTGTGTGTGTGTGTGTGTGTGTGCACACCACGGTGACAAATACCATTGGGATGGTCAAAGGAGGGAAAAAGAATATACATGTCAAAAATAGCTTTACGTCATTCGATAACCAAAGTTCACGAAACGTCGGGTCCGCTTCGTTCCGGACGGCCGAGTGCCTGGGTAGCGTGTACGCCAGGTGCTGTCGACTCATGGGAACGCAATCGCCGAAGTGGTGCCCAACATTAAACTTGTCCCAGGCCGTTAAGACGCGCTAACATCCTTCACGAGCGTTTCCCCACTGAACACGGACGTTAAATGCTAAAATGAACGATTATATCGTTTATGCTCGGCACTCTGTCGTCAGGACCGGAACGAGACCTGTAATTTGCCCCCACTCCTATTCTTGCCTTTCCCTTGTACACTTTCAGCCCTTTTCGCCACTAATTTAGAGTCACATGGAGTACTGCTATTTGGGCACCTCTCAGCTTGACATCCCAAGCGGCGACTTTGATCTTTTGAGCCTCAAAGCGCCCCTGTTTGTCCTGCTGCATGTACACTGTTCTAACTGAGCAGCGGAACACACTGCTTGGTCGATCGCGCTGCTCCATGTAGTAAATGGTTTCCATCTTTCCCGATTTTACCGCGACAGTCCCTAACGAACTGTCCCGGGATCCCAAAACACTCTTTGACAGCAAAGTGTTTAGTTTTCGTGACCATTATTATTGTTATTTTCGATTATTCCCATTTAAAGAGAGCGTCTGAACTTGAATTCCTTTATGATGATTGTTTGTTTATGTTTTTTTCTGAGCCCAAATGTGTTCACTGTGTTGTTTCTTTCGCTCCGCTGTCCATTTGCATCCTGGTCTCTTCCGTGTCGTGGTGCCAAATTTATGTTTTTTGATGATGTTCCTGAATTCAGTTCTATTTTCCGCATCGTTTACTGTTATGTGTGCTTGTCTGAGGTCATCTTCAACTTCTTTTATCCATTTTGTTTTTCCCCTGCCTTATGACTTTCCCCTGCTTTATGACTAAGAATTCGCTTTGAAATTCTGTTTTCATTCATCCTGTGGATATGTCCGTAGAACTGCATTCTTCTTTAACTTATTGTATCCGTAATCTTGTCTGTGTATTTTTATAATTCTGATGTTGGTCTCTTCTTTCAGATTCCTTGCTCTTGTATCGGGCCAAAAAATTTCCTGGGAATTTTCCTTTCTTGTTTCTCTATTTCTTTGATTTTAGTTTGTCCACCTATCTGTGTTGTTTCAGATGCATACAGTGCCTCCGGAAGTACGATAGTGTTGTAGTGCCTAAATTTTGCGTTAACGGATATGGACTTTTTGTTACAATAGTTCTACTTGAGTTTATATGCTATCTGTAGTTTTTTTTATTCTTTCCTCATTGGCCTTTAGGTTGATCCTTGATGGCTCGATGATTTCTCCCAGGTACTTAAAATGTGGTACTTGTACGATTTTCCCAGGGGTTGTCACAATAGGCAATTTGTCTTGTGGCACTCTTTCTAGGTACTGGGTTTTCTCATACGAAATTTGCATGTTGTTATAATAATAATAATAATAATAATAATAATAATTATTATTATTATTATTATTATTATTATTATTAACTTTACGTTGCAAAGTGCTTTTGACAGTTTTCCCTTGTATTATTTAAATTACTGCAGGAGTACTATGTTTTGTTCTTCCGAAAAATTAAATTGTAATAAGCCTCAACTTCGCTATAGAAAACTTGCGAGTCGCCGTGTTCTCACTTCGCCGGTCAGTTGCTGCCTCATGCTTACAGTTTAATGAGCAGTTCCAGTACTTGCTAACATTACTTTGATACATGATATTGTGATGTTTCCTATTTTCTCACGAGTGACCGGATATACAACGTACACTGCAACTCATTGCAAGACTTAAAATCGATAATCACCTATCGGTACAAAAGGCTACATTCGTATACCTCACTGTGATGCACAACCAGCGTTTTAGGCGACGAATTATACGATTGTCATTGACAAATTTTAATGCGCTCAAACTAAAACGAAAACAACCATCGCGAATGTATTACGCCATTTTCCATGGAAGAACTAATCAATGATCTTAAAGAAGCACAATCTACTTCCGTAACCATTGTTTTTCTTGGGGCCACGCTGATTTGAAGCCGGTTCCTTTACCCTTTGTTTATTTAGTTGAAAGTATCTTAGTTCTTATCACGAATCTACTTCTTTCAATTTAAGCTCAAAATTGCTAATAAGGGTGGTGATATCTAAGTTGTATGCCTATTATACTATTATACAGTATACATCTCCTATTTTGTGCGAAGAAATTAGTACAGTAGCTATATGACTGGAAATTATATTCTGTCCTGATTTTCAATCCTTCGTGATATTTTCAAAATTTCCTGATTTTCCTTAAAAATAATAGTGAATAACTAGCTTGTAGAAATTTTTCATATGTTATTATAACACAGTATAGCGGTAACAAGACGTTTAGTATTCTGTGTCACTATCTTTATCACTGTTCTTCCCTGTTCTCTTATTGTGCTGTTAAATATGGCGATTAGTATGACAATCACGCCTTTCTAGCACCTGTGAATAAAGAGAGGACTGGAAGAAGCAACAAGAGCTTCACTCTCCTGACATAGACAGACGAGTAACTTGTACTAAACCCAAGGGTGAGATCAAGAAAGACACGCTCATTATTAAGCAACGCGCAAAGGAGGGTCGCAACTTATCGTCAATGCTATACGCCGAACAACAATAAAGGAAGTGAGAAGAAATTTCTCAACAGTAATACAGATTACAGAGATTCAACATCAGATACTTCAATCAAACAACTGAAATACAGTCTTGCTCCACCAAACAGGGCCTCTTACAGCATTTTACCGTTAAATAAACGGAACATTATTATTGGAAAATGTCCCTCGAGCCGTTGCAGTATTAAGATTTATAGTCCGCCAGAAAAATGTACACACACTTTAAGGAACAAAAAGTGTTTCTCATGTGTTTATTTCACAATTATTAAATTGATCACACATATTGTACAACCATCGGTTTAGCACATGGTTACTTTAAATGTTCAAAATTCGGCTGTTCACACAACAGAACGACGAGTGGTCGCGGCAACTACGTCAATGTTACAGTGGAGATGGCTGCACATGTCGCTGCATTCTCCTGGCGAAGTTCCTCCAGCGTGCGTGGCTTACGTCGACAGATGCTATCTTTCACAGTTCCCAGAAGCAAAAGTCCATACGTTTTAAATCTGGCGACCGTTTAGGGAACTCAATGGGCCCTCTTCGTCCAAACCAATGCCCCGCAAAACTAGTCATCTGGCTGGTAGTGTGGTGACGCCCCGTCCTGTTGGCTGAAGACCTCTCCGTCAGCTCCATAAAGCGCACGTGCTTAACGTTTCCAACACGAGAGCCGACGAAGCAGGACTTGTAGCTGTACGCTGTCTTCCTGATCTTCCTTTGTCAATATCACAAATCGTTCCATGCAATTCAAACTTGTTTAATTGTTAGGCGGGTTGACGGTTCTGTTACAAACTCCCGCCTCCACTGACGTTGCACTTTCAACGGCATTATCAAACTCTCGCCTCCACTGACGTTGCACTTCAACGGCATTATCAAACTCGAAAACCACTTCACAATACATTTTCGTTGCGCGAATGTCAAGCGTGCTCCTGCCATCTTTTTTCTCAATACCGAGATGAAAGTACTAACATCTGTTGAACCCAAGACCATACTACAACACATTCGTAACTCAAATCGAACGACAATATCGGTATCTCGATAGAGCCTGACACAGAGAGTACACATTTTTCTGGCGGACTCTGTACAACTGCAAAGGTTCGGCACAGACGAAGCAACCTTCCTTAAATACAAGAGGCCGCTGGTATCAGATATTGATGAGGAGCTTAGGATGAAGTTCCTGAAAGCGTACCTCTAGAAGTGAAACGTGGACCGACCATCGGAAATCAGGAGGAGAAATTCAAAGTACTACCTAAGAATGTTAGAAAGTAATTGGACAGACAGAATATTAAATAAGTTAGTCCTAAAAAGAGTAAGTGAAGCTCTAAGTGTACCTAGGGACATCTATGGCACACTAAATAGTTACTCTGGAGCTGGAAGATGTAAATACAGGGGAAGAACAGTAGCGGCAGACGGACACTAGAATATTGCAAAACAGCTTGTCGGGGGCGTTATTTGTATTATGCTGTATACTGGCTGGTCCAGCTTTAGCATGCAATCAGGCCGTACAAGTGCTATCTGACATGTCAAAATAACGTAAAATAATAAACGGCACAAACAAAATAGGAAAACATATTACAATATAAGGTTCGTTGACTGACATAAAATTAATAAATGATTACTGTTTTTGAGAGTTTAGAAATTATTGTGCAGAATAAAAGCAATTATTTATTAATTTGTTGTTTAACACTGATTCTGTTCCTGTGATGTGTTACTGCATGATGAGACACCACAGTGAATTACACTTTTTTACTACGATTTCGTTCCATAGAACATTTGGTGGACATCTGACTGTCCTCTGCTACAATAACTGTGCATATCGTCGTTCACTTTTCGTAGATAGTGTCTTGTGAACAAGATCGTTTCAAAGATAAACTAACATGAAACACTTGTAACTCCAGACTCAGCGAAGTGACGTGTACCTGGATTCTATTTCTTAAGGCCACAAAGTATCCTCAATGGTCTTTTTTTGCACTCTAAATGTATTTATGCCCAGTAGCAATTCCCCAGAAAATGATTCCTTAGGGAAAGAAAGAACTGAACTGCGTGTAGTATGCCTGCACCACAACTTCTTGTACCGTGTAAGGCCCTCTGAACGCAGCAGTGTCTAGAGTTTCTCCGACAAGTTACTGACGTGGGAATCCCATTTCATGTCCTGCTGAACCCACGCCGAAATATTTTGTAGCATCAATATTTTCTGCATTTTTTATTTTAATCTTGCTTGGAAACACTTTTTAACAGATTGAAGAGGTAAGCTAATGTTGACACAGTGTTTTTCCCCCCAAACG
Organism: Schistocerca americana; assembly: GCF_021461395.2. Classification (NCBI taxonomy): domain Eukaryota; kingdom Metazoa; phylum Arthropoda; class Insecta; order Orthoptera; family Acrididae; genus Schistocerca; species Schistocerca americana. The sequence continues at coordinate 156,014,817 of NC_060121.1, forward strand.
TTACAGTTCGCGTTGAGCTACTCAGAAAGTCTTGACAGAGTTTCCTGCTGCTGACTGTCAACTTTCTGCACTATATTCAAAGAGTACTGCACTAGTGTCACCGGCAGACAGAAAATATATTGGGTCTCTTATGTTCAACGAGGTCACCGACGTAAAATAGGAAGTGTGATGGACGCAGGATCGAGCCCTAAGGAACTAGAGTAGTTATTAGCACGAGCCGGAGGCAGCCCCGGCCTGGGCCCAATACTCACATCTCGAGCACGAGTGCCATCTCGGAGGGTGTCTCGAAGACGTCTCGCAGGGCGACGATGCGCGCGCAGCGGTCGGCGGCGAGGCGCAGCACGGCCACCTCGTGCACGATGTCCTGGCGCTGGTCGGCCGCGCGCCGCCGCTTGCGGATGAACTTGGCAGCGAACTCGCCGCCCCCGCGCGGGCAGCTGCACTTGCGCACCGTCGCGAACTTCCCCCTGCGGGCACACAGCGCACACACGCGCCGTCAGCGTCAGCAACTCCGTCTCTCTCTCTCTCTCTCTCTCTCTCTCTCTCTCTCTCTCTACACACAGCGCAGCCAGCACCGTATTACGTCATTAATTAAAACAAAACACACACACACACACACACACACACACACACACACACACTAGTTGACAGTAGAACACAACATGTCGAAGCAATAGGCAACAAACACAATAACTTTCAGAGTCCTGAGCAAGGAAAGATGGAACATTACGATTACACCACTTTTAGCTGCAGTGGTACTGCGACATTCGCCTTTCAGCATGCTACAAAACCTCTCCCCGACAATACACAATTATACAAGTCGATATTTTTTTCCACCGAGTACAAACTTTAGAGGTTGATCGACAAGAGGATGCAGAACAAAACTTCCGTCTGTAAATTCATGGTTTCCATGCTAGAGACTATTTATTCAATCGTAGTTTCTTAAACAGGCTGCGATCTAATATGCGCTGTACCAGAACTGACATAGTAATTGGTAATGTAGTGGATGTGATACAGCGTTGTCCACAATGGTCCCGTATTCGAATCAGTTGCGTTATTGTACGGTTATCAGAGGACACTTCACTTACAATGTATACCTTCGCTAGAAGTATCCCTTTTGTCTCTCTTTCTTCATTTGTGTTTTCCATTGTCTATTAGTTTCTTACGCGTTGAACCTATTTACATTTTGTTTACATTCCATAACACACACTGACCTTTTTTTAGAATTGCGACTAAAAGCTTTTTGTAAATTAGTAGTCACACATGTCAGTTGTATTTATTTCTGTTCCGAAAGGATATCAATTATGTGAAATATGGACGAGATATTCACAATTACAATTTTCTGTACATGTATTGTTGTAATGATGTTATATTAATAAATAAACAAAAAATGCGCGTCCCTAGGGTGCATAATTTTTGGTAGTCGGGATTGCGTTCGCGCTGTCCTGACGATTCTAAAAAGAAAAGAAAAAAAATCGAGAGCTTGCCGACATAGTGTTCACTTACTGAAAGGCAACGGACGGCGGGCAGCAAGGTTGTAACAGGAGACCTATCCCCGCCGACAACAACCACAGCATTCAATGTCTGCAACAGTGTTTCGTCGTTTGTCTGAGACGGGGTCGTTTCAGGAAGCAGGAAACCATGAAGGACGTACCTGAAATGTTCGGACACCGGACTTGGAGGAAAATGTGGAAGGCGACTGCCGTGTCAGTTGTCCCGTCAGGGTAAGCCAGACGACCGTGTGGAACATTCTCGATGACAATTGTTACTAACTTTATCACTTAAAGGGAGTGCAGGGCTTACTAGCGACAGACTTTCCGCATCGGGAGCAGTTTTGTCACTAGTTTCACCAGGCAACCACGATCCTGGGATTTGCGTGATCCATCCTATTCACACAGGTGAGGCCACCTTTACACGGAGTGGTATCTTCAACTTTCGTGACAGTCATCTGTTCATAACACTCATAGTATGGTGAAAACGAATCATCGGCATCGGTGCAGACGATGTGTGGGCCGGGACACTTAAAAAAAAAATGGTTCAAATAGTTCTAAGCACTATGCAACTTAACGTCTGAGTCCATCAGTCCCCTACACTTAGAACTACTTAAACCTAACTAACGTAAGGACAGCACACACATCCACGCCCGAGGCACGATTCGAACCTGCGACCATAGCAGCAGTGCGGTTCCAGACTGAAACGCCTAGAACCGCTCGGTCACAGAGGTCGGCTCGGCTCCATTGGCGACCGTATTTTAGGACTAGTCTTCCTTCCACGACGCCTAACAGGCCCGAACTATCGGCGTTTCTTGCGTGTGACTTTGCCTCACCTGCTGGAAAAAGTTCCATTTATGATTCGAAGGGTTCTGTGGCTGCCACATGACGGTGCTCCAGCCCCCTTCGCCGTTAACGTCCGGACGCATCTTAATCGGGTCTTCCCTGGTCGAAGGATCGAACGAGGCGGTCCAGTTGCGTGGCTTGTTCGTTTACTGGACCTCAACCTGTGCGATTTCTGGTTATGGGGCCACCTCAAAAGTATCGTGCACGCAGAGTCCGTTCCAGATATGGAGACAATGGAGCAGCGTATTCCTGATGCCTTTGACACTCTTCGGATGCAGCCTGTGAACGTGAGAGACGGAACATGCTACGGCGCATACACGCATGCGTCGAGGCACAGGGCAATCATTTTCAACACAAACTGTAAATGTGGCTGTGTGGTACAACGCGTATTAAATCGTAGTCTCTGTAACAATGTATGACTGAATAAATGGTCGCTAGCATGGAAAGCATGCATTTCCGGATATAAGTTCATTAGACCTTTTTCGTCAGAAACAGACGGGAAAGTTTATAACGATGTTGCAGTGTAGGTTGAGCTTATTACTTCTTGTTACGAAAAAGAAAAAAATTCCATGTCCGAGCTAATTAGCACTGAAGATAGCCAATCAGGTCGTATCGCGCGCAAATTCAAGCCGTCCGCCCTACACGGTGTCGCCGAACGTGTGCTTCGTTTGGTTTCCTAAAATCGAACAAGAGACCGACACAAAAATTAAACTTTGGACGGTAGTAACGATCGAACCCAAGCCAAACGCTGAGTCTCGTGCGCTATCGTCTCCGCTGTGAGAACAAATGACACTGATTGTATCTACATTAAATGAATTCGGAATTGCGAATGAGGACAACCATCAGCTCCCGAATGGAATGACGACAATGAAAACCTGTGCCGGATCGGGACTCGAACCCTGATTCCCCGCTTATCGCCTCACCGTTTGCCTACTCGTGCACGACTTACGGCCAGACGCAAGCTTCCATATGCCGTGAACCATGCGTCTGCGACCTGTACTCGTACATCCATTCTGTATTTTCCCGTACAGGTCAGATGATGTACTTGAATGTCGCTTGCCCTGTATCGGGAGATAAATACGATACTGCAGTGCCCGTGTTATTCTGATTACGATGCAAAGTTTCCTTTGGAAATCCATCCATGACCAAAGAGACTTTTCATGGTAATCAGAATAAGACAGGCACTGCCATATCGTACTAACTGTATCTGACGGGCCGCTTGACTTCGCACACGCAACGGCCTGGCCGGCTAACCGACTCGGAAGGGGCGCAACGTATCGAATTTTTTCGTTACAATTATTTCTAAGCGCAAGTTACCCCGCAACACGCTTACAAGCTTTCCAGGCTGTTTCTGACCACCCTGTAAAAAAGGAAGGAATGATGCTTACAATTTAATGTTCCGTCGACAACGAGGTCATTAGAAACGAAGTACAGGCTCGCATTGTTTGAATCATGAGAAAGGAAATCAACCGTGCCCTTTCAAAGGATGCATCGTGGCAATTTCCTGGAGCCATTTAGGGAAATCACGAGAACCTAAATCAGGATGGTGGGACGCGGTTTTGAACCGTTGTCCTCCGAAATGAGAGTCCAGTGTGCTGATCACTTCGCCATCTCGCTCGGTGTTGCAACGTAAACCCGAGTTCCTCCTACTATTTTTATAAGTGTTTTCGAAATGAAACCACTGGGGCTCTATGTACTTTTGATGTGGGTATATTAAAGCTTAGGTCCATTTTTGCGTGTTAGTTTGGGTTCCAATTTGTGCTAACATCACATGAAAATCCACTGAGTGTCTTCACGATGTTACTCTTCTGCTGAACTGCTTGTCTGTTCAGAAATCTGATCTCATACGAAATTACAACCCTGTGCGGTATGTTACGGAAAGTAGACTTCGCCTCACAGTCAGATATGCGGATCAGTAACTGTACAGCATAAAACTGGCCCAAAAGGATGTGATGCTCTCTCTCGAAAATGCGCTTCGCCATCCAATTCCACGCATATCTAGAAGAGAGCAGTTTGTCCAAGGCAGACGCGAGCCCGTCTAACACTGGACACCCACACATCAGACGGAGCCCTTGAGCAGAGTTACGTTTCTAGCGGTGGATACAGAATGCTTACACGAAGTACCAGGTAGTTTTACATCAAATGTGAAGCTTTTCGCTTGTGATACACCGTGTTAAGAGATTATCTTTCCACTGGTGTCACGGTCACCGGATGCACGCTACATGGCCCCATCTGTGGTAACAGTGTACCTTATCGCACAAATAACATGTGGTGAAAATGTGAGAGTATCGAAATCCCATGTACCTGGGTCTGGCATTTGTAGCATCTTCGCATTTTATCGAGTAAAATAAGTATTGTAATAGAGAATGACGTTAACAAGAAGTATCACTTGAATCTGCCAGTAGTGATATTGGTTATGGCTGAAACAACCTGTTTTCAGTTGTATCATTTTTGTCTGTTTTCTCCCACACGACTTGAAACCGTTCAAAAAACGGGTTTCTGAAATAACCGACTTTCGGGTTATTATTCCCATTATTTCTTGCAATAAATGTATAAACAGAACAAAGACCAAAAATTTTTGACCCCCTCAGTTTCAAGATACATAGAATCAATGTATTAAATTAGATAGGCAAATGAAAGAAAACTTACGTCATATGCACCGTTTGCTACTTTTCTCTAGAAGTGATAGGCCTAAGCGGTTGAATACTACAAAAATCACCAGTATTCTCCTATAGATTCGAATTTTTTGAACCTCTCCTCAAAAATTATCTTGTAATCGAGGATCATACCACTATTTGGGCGTTACGAGCAGTCAGTTATACAGGTGAAAACTGAGGTTGAAGAACGCTATTTTCGTGTTACTTTGTCCATTTTCAAGATATAAAAGCAGATAAGGCATGTTACCTGTATGTAGACACATGCAGCAGATTAGCTACTTCCTATTTTTATCGTATTCCTTCACAGTACAGAACCACTCGCTGACACTCCACATCAACACCGGGAGAAGAGATGGCAGGTCAGATGCCAGCATCTGGAGGAGTGGCTGATTCCGCAAGAAGTTCTTCCCCCAGGCCACACAGAGAAATGGTCCACATGGAAATCACTCAACCGCCTGCGTTCTTCTGTCACAAGATCCAAGAGTAATCTGGAGAGGTGCGGCTTCCAGGTGGACTCTCTCCAGTGTGACTGCGGAGCTGCCGTGCAGACATCAACACGTCTACTACAATGCACATTACCTCCAACTGTGTGCACCATGGAGAACCTCGTAAACGCTACACAAAGTGCACTGGACGTTGCAAATTTTTGAGCCTCCACTGTATAGATTAAAATTACCTTATGTTTGACAACACCATCTGTGTCTAATCATTTATTTCATTCTTGACTAGTTTAATTTATAAACCATAATGTGTGTATGTATGTATGTAGTAATGTATCCAATATTGTTTTTAGTTTGCTTCTGACACGATAAATAAATTTTTATCGTAAACTGTGAATAAGTTGTTAAGTGTTAAGTTTTCTCCTCATACGACGTCGCAAGTTTGTTGTAGTTCCTCTCTTTTTTCACCTTTTAAAGCAAATGGAGCACTGCACTTCACTGATACTTCGTAAAATACTTCCAGGCTACGGTTGTTGCCACTCTGCAATACAACTGTCCGACGACGATCGCGGGAAACTTCCATATGGACGAGATGGGGCAAGTCTTTCATACTAAACGTACATGTACACCATCTAGTAACCTACGTCACGTGGTAACATGTTCATGTTCATTATTGTCTCGGCACTGCTGTACCAATTCTTATGGCGTGTGTTTGTTGCTCTTTTTCGTCGGTACTGTTATTAAAATAGCACTGATCGCTTTCCTCATTTTCTATTACAACGCAATATTTCGAAGCAATGGAAATTTACGAACAAAAATTATTCCTTTTTGAAAAAAAAAGGGGATTTATTTAAAAACCGAAAGTTTTAGCATTGCTCTTATGACGATTGATATTTCGTTTTTTTTACCTGGTTATTAATTAAAAAAATTTAACACCTGTTGTAACCGATGTCGAAAACATACTGAAAAATACCGGTTATTCAGAACTAGAAGATCAGTTTTTATCGGTCGATTTTTCCCATCCCTATTTACCGGATATGAACCAGCAACTCCAAAAATACTAAAAAAGAGGAAAAATAGCACAAAGGAAAAATAAAATCTGTACTACTTCAAGAAGTGCGTGCAGTTTAGCTTGTTACTGCTCGCCTGCAGAGGTTTAATAACACACAATTACGAATCCTCTACCAACTTTTCTTACCACGGTGAATTACTCCTTGCAACGAAGTAGTTAATATTCCTGTTACGATACTAAACTCTAGAATGTGTTTTGAATGAAGGTGAACTAACCTAAAACGCAGCTTTAAAATTAACTAGCTACTTCTCCCTCTGCGAAAGTGACGAATTATTACATTAGCAACCTACCATGCAACCATCAGCCATTGTCAGCTCACAGGCGTTAAAATCTCTTTCCTCTTCAAAGTGCATATTTTCAATGCTACGTCCGAAGTTAACGAAGTGAATCATCAGTTGCAGATACCTGCGCCTTGTACTGTGCCCGACGGCAACCCGCACAGCAGCGGCGCTACAAGTGCTGCGTGCCCGCCAGCTGCAGGCTGTTCCCTGCTTCGGCGACCGCACCACGGCCCACTGCTTGTTTGCTCCCCTCTTATCTACAACTGACTGCGATACTCGTATGTATTTTGATGCCCTACGTTGGATTACGGCACCCAGCAGCTGTCTAACGGGCAAGTACTAACCTACGATAGTAACATATATTTACAGGTCAAGGTCACTACGAAGAGTAAGCAAGACTCCGGCTTCCGAAAAGTTTTCTGCTACCATTATATTTAGCGCCTCCATTAACTGGCCAATTGCCATATGAAGAGCTTTGATGATTGTTCCATAAAATTTCGTGCGTGCAGCCGCATAAATTTCACTTTTTCTTCTAATATTTCGGCTGCACACCGTCCAGCCATCTTCAGAGTAAGTCGAGATCTGCAGGTGTAACAGGACGGAGCAAGTGCTGGAGCGTCAGTCACCTCGGCTCACTCTGAAGATGGCTGGACGGTATACAGCCGAGCTATTAGGAGGAGGAGTGAAATTTATGCGGCTGCACGCCCGAAATTCTATGGAACAACCGTAGCCCCGCGAAAATTTGAAGATGCACATAGCTTGGATGGTATCTGAATTCACAGTAACCTACAAGGTACTGCGTGATTTATACTTCGGCTCAGATTCATACGCACTGCACCATTTTTCCGCCAATGCTTTTTAAAGAAGAATTTGAAAATGCATTAAGTCAGACCTGCCCAGTTTCGGCATCTGCCGCACGTCGTTTGACGACTTAACACACTAAGCAGCTATCAGATACCTCACATACACCACGTTACTCCATATACATTGTTCGTAAAGAAACTGATCAATAGCTCCGAACGAACACAGGCCCTACAAATAAGTTAAATGAAAAAACATTAGTCACTCAGCATGCAAGAATGAACAACCGATTGACGACTACATGAAGAAGGAGAAAGGAAAAACAAGTTTCCACTTTGGTGTACCTTTCTTTTAGGTGGAGCGGTTAGCGTAATAGGTCGAAGTTTATCTACAGACGCAATTTTAACTTGCGCCACTTTTATTATGTAAGAAAAAAGTAATGCATGCAGATGAAAGTATCCATCATCAGAATCTAATATAGTTGGCAGTTTAAAAGAAACTATCACAAAACAGTCGTAATAATGCCGTATGGTACTATAGCCTGGAAGATATTGTGCGATCGTTCAAATGCCTAATCATAAATGAAGTGATTATGATGATAATAATAATAATAATAATAATAATAATAATAATAATAATAATAATAATACTTGCGCATATTGGCCTTCTCTTTGTGAGTGCGCCTTTTATGCCTCCGGTCCAAAAGTTCAATGCAAACGATTGATTAGCAAGCAGTGTTCTGCCTGTGCTATCGATGGCGGTGAGGAGAGGGAGGGGATGAATCCCGGCGCCTGCACGTGGCCTAATCCTCTCAATGGACGCCAGGATCAACGCCCCCCTCAGACAGACGTGCCCCCATCAACGTGGCCTCGCCGGGTTAGGTGTTGCGGACGACTTACTTTAACCATGAGCGCCAGCGCACGGCGATGATCGGGAAACTTATCGTGCCCAGTCGTTTCCGCTTGCCATACAAATTCTCGTGGTGCACTACTTTAGTGCCAGGAAACAACCTAAGTTTACGATGCGAATGCGCATTTGTCTCGGGACCACACCAAGGTTTATTGACAAAAGTATCATCACATGGAGTATCAAGCGAAATTTGTGATTGGACTGAGGATTTTTCAGAAGGTACGAAGACTCATAGACAGATGTGAAAGTAATTTGAGGCATGCCCCAAGGAAGAGTTATGAGACCCTTCGATTTTACGTTGTATTTTAATGAGCTGGCACAGACGTTATTAATACTAAACTCAGACTTTTTGCACACGATGCAATAATCTATTACGAAGTACAGTCACCAAAACGCTGCACAAATATTCAGTCGGACGTGGATAAGATTTAAAGTGATACGAAGATCGGTAATTTGCTTTATATGTACAGAAATGTAAAACTGTGCACTTACCAAAACGAACATAATATCCTGTGACTACAAAATCAATTAATCATAAGTGGAGTCGGAAAACTCGTGGAAATACCCGTTTGTAACAGTTTGTAGGGATATGAAACGGAATGACGACATAAGGTCATCCGTAGGTTGCAAACTTCGGTTCATTGCCAGGACAGTGGGAAAACGCAGTCAGGCCACAAACAAGATTGCTTACAAGTCACGTGTGCATCCCGTTTTAGAATATCGCACGCTTAGAATATAGCTCAAGTCTGTGGGAACCATACCACATGGGACTAACAGAGAATAATGAACATATACAGAGAGAGAGAGAGAGAGAGAGAGAGAGAGAGAGAGAGAGAGAGAGAGAGAGCGCGAGAGAGAGAGAGCGTACATTGATACGTTTCTTTGAGACATGAGCGAGCGTTCTTGAGATACTGAAAAACCTTGAACTGGTGGACGTTTTAAGATAAGAAGCCAATTTTCCAGCGCAAGCTTGCTAACAAAATTTCAAGTAGCAGTATTGGGTAATCAGTCTAGTGATACACTGAGGTTACAAAAGTCATTGGATAGCGATACACACGTATACATATGGCGGCAGTATAGTGTACACAAGGTGTAAAAGGGCAGTGCATCGGTGGACCTGTCATTTGTACTCCGATGATTCTTATGAAAAGATTTCCAACGCGATTACGGCCATACGACGAGAAGTAACAGACTTTGAACGCGGAATGGTAGTTGGGGCTATATGCATGGGGCATTCCATTTCGAAAGTCATCAGAGAATTCAGTATACCGAGATCCAAAGCGTCAACAGTGTGACGAGAATACCAAATTTTAGGAATTACCTGTCACCACGAAGAACCAAGTGTCAACGGCTTTCAGTTAACGACCAAGAGCAGCAGATTTTCCGTAGAGCGGTCAGTGTTAACAGACAAGCACCGCGGAGTGAAATAACAGCAGAAATGAACACGGGACGTACGGCGAACGTATCCGTTGGACAAGTGCGGCCAAATTTGGCGTTAATGGGATATGGCAGCAGACGACAGACGCGAGTGCCTTAGCTAACAGCACGACATCGCCTGCAGCGCCTCTCCTGGGCTCGTGACCTTATCGGTTGGACCCTATATGAATGGAAAGCCGTGGCCTGGTCAGGTGACTCCTGATTGTACTTGGTAAGAGCTGACAGTAGGGTTCGAGTGTGGCGCAGATCCCACGAAGCCATGAACCCAGGTTGTCAACGAGCCACTGTGCAAGCTGGTGGTGACTCCATAATGGTGTAGGCTGTATTTACATGAACACGGACAGTGTCCTCTGCGTGTTCGGCTACTTGGACACCATTTGCGGCTATTCGAAGGACCTCATGTTCACAAACAACGTCGCAATTTTTATGGATGACAATGCGCCACGTCACTACGCCACAATTGTTTCGACTGGCCTAACGAACATTGTTGACAGTTCACGCGAATGATTTGGCCACCCTCATCGCCCGAAATGAATTCCCATCTAACATTTATGGGAGACAATAGAGACGTCAGTTCGTTCACAAAATCCTGCGCCGGCAACAGTTTCGCAATTCCGGACAGCTATAGTGTCTGCACGGCTCAGTATTTCTGCAAGGGACTTCCAACGACTTGTTGAGTCCATGCCACGTCGAGCCGCTACATTACGCTGGGCAAGACGAGGTCCGACACGATATTAGGAGGTATCCTACATCTACATTTATACTCCGCAAGCCACTCAACGGTGTGTGGCGGAGGGCACTTTACTGTCATTACCTCCCTTTCCTGTTCCAGTCGCGTATGGTTCGCGGGAAGAACGACTGCCGCAAAGCCTCCGTGCGCGCTGGAATCTCTCCAATTTTACATTCGTGATCTCCTCAGGAGGTATAAGTAGGGGGAGACAATATATTCGATACCTCATCCAGAAACGAACCCTCTCGATACCTGGGCACCAAGCTACACCGCGATGCAGAGCGCCTCTCTTGCAGAGTCTGCCACTCTCCGTAACGCTATCACGCTTACCAAATAACCCTGTGACGAAACGTGCCGCTCTTCTTTGAATCTTCTCTACCTCCTCTGTCAACCCGACCTGGTACGGATCCCACACTGATGAGCAATACTCAAGTATAGGTCGAACCTTACGGCTTTTGTCACCTCAGTGTTTGCACTACAATCCCCGTACCTAATACTCCTGTAGCGACTGGGAAGGCAAGATTACACTAATCACAGCTCGCACGGAGGCGTTTATGCCACCCCTGCTCCCGCGCTGCTTACGGGACTGGAAGGGAAAGAAACCCTAGCGTGTGGTAGCCCTTGGGAAGTACCCTCGGCCATGCACTTGACACCGGTTTGTGTACATTACAGATGTAGGCATGTAATCAGCCGGACAATGTACAGGGTGAAGGTGAGGCACGCAGTCACGAACAGGCGGTGACGGACAGGGACGTGAAGAAGTAGTGGTGCGCGTTATGTGCTGCTGCCTAGTGCACCTGTGTACAGTGCTGAGGACGGAGCGGCGGCTACCGTTAGGCTCGCAATTAGCCCACATCCGGCTGCCGGCTGCCGGCTGCGTGCCCGCCGGACCTGCTTGGCCTCCAAACGGCCGAAGCGACGCGACGCACCCACAGGGCCCGCGGCGTACGAGCTCCGCGTGGACCCGTCTCGCCGCCGCTCCAGTCAGTACTCGGCATTCGCGTGCACTCCTCCACTCCGTTGCTTCAATGTAGAAGCGGACAACAGGGACCGCTCTAAACAAACCTTATTCCTTAAATAACTTCAGATGTGTTGACCCACGCTTTTTATTATTTCCAAAATCGAGCTATGGGTTTCGACACTCCCACATTTTCACAGGCTATAAAATGCAACACAAAACTGGTATCGAAACATATGAAAATATGTTACATTTCACCTTTGATTAGAGACTAGCCGTTCTAGGTTACCAATAACACTTCTATCAAATACAATTGTTCAGTAGACCTTGTCAGCATTCTCAATCAGGAGACAACTGCAAACTGCTACTGAGGGACAAATTGGAAACCAAGTGGACTAAACCGCTAGATGTAATACATTCGAAGAGGCCGCTGAGTGGCGCTAGAGTTCGTGAGGCGAACTGCTTGTTAACAATTATCGACAACTTGCAGCGTATAAATTACGAAGATCAGTAGACGTTCATAAATACCATTTTATAAGAGTTTACAAAGCATAGAAATACGTCATTTTAATTTTGCCAGTTATAAACCTATTCCCTTCCCATTCCCCATTACACGAATACTCTTTAATTTTTTACCAGTTGCCATAGGCACAATTACAGCTTATGACTTGTTATATGTGATTCCTAAAAACTGGGACATGCGACATAATTAAAAGGGAACGACTTACGTAATGTAGTACAGTTGCCAGCGTACTATCAGCAGTAATATTGCATTGGTTTTTACATGACTATTTTGAATAGTGCTTTAGTTAAACTGATGTTTGGGGGTTAAGGAGTTTTAATTACACAAGGCAATCTGGGATGGCGGTCATATACTATTGACGGAACTGTTGTATGACTTCCAAGACTGCACACTGTAAAATTGTTTGAATTTCCTGTATGGCGCTTATGCATTTCCCCCCACTGACGGAAATAGTAATGCATGGGAGCCACCCGTTCTTCTTAATGAGAGCTACATGCCTCAAGTATTATTTCTATAGATCGTAAATTGTCTTCATTCCACCGACTACACATTTCGTTAGTTACTTTGAATACAATTCTCCTACATTCATACGTAAAGGTCAAGCTGTTTGTACACCACAGTGCTGTACTAGAAACTGTCCTATTGGAAGTGGTGCGCCCTCGCCTTCCTCTTGCCTCTGAGCTGCAGAGTCAGTTACAGTGCGCAATACAGTGTAACATGCACTCCGAGCCACGGTACAATGAAGCATTTCTCACGTTAACAAGCATCAACAGAGCTGAAACAAGCGGTTACAAACATCCTACAACTGACCGGCAATCACACCACAGGCCTTTGGATACGTATTGTCGCACTTTGCCGCACACACACACACACACACACACACACACACACACAATCTTGGCGTACGGCGTACAGCTCACAAACCACTATGATGTGAATGGTGGAGGGTACTTTCTATTGTTGCTTCCATTTGTAATCACGGCCAGAGCGTAGCAAGAATGACTGGATGCATAGTTCTGCACCGGCAACTTTTTGCGAGCGTTTCTTTATACGCACGCTGTGTTTGAATAGTTTGTGGGTGCTTTACATTGCCAGTCTAAATTAAACAGCGAGCATAGATTGTAGAGAGGGAATTGGCCTTTCCCAGAAGAACGAGGCAACTGTTTACACTGAGACTAAAAATCGTTTCTGCGCGTAGGTGTGCAATAAAGCGTGTGGCGACTTACATGCATTATGTTTGTGTGCGTTTCTTATCTTAGGTACAGCAGTTATTAGTTTCCCTACTCCGCACAGTACTGCCAAAAAAAAAAAAATGGCTCTGAGCACTATGGGACTTAACTACTGAGGTCATCAGTCCCATAGAACTTAGAACCACGTAAACCTAACTAACCTCAAGACATCACACACGTCCATGCCCGAGGCAGGATTCGAACCTGCGACCGTAGCGGTCGCGCGGTTCCAGACTGTAGCGCCTAGAACCGCTCGGCTACTCCGGCCGGCCAGTATTACCACATTCAGTGGAAAATAAACATAACCCAGGCGCGTGTGCAGACACTGTCACCAGTCCTTTTGAGGTCGTGTAGTATACAGAGTGGGGGACTGGCGTGCTCGCTCTTCAGTTTCCAAACAGACTACACAGTACGTATCGTTTCTCTACAATTTACCCGTTCATTTCCGACACTTTTAAACTCCATCTCCCCCCAACCCCGCTTTACTCGTGTCTTTTAAAAATGTTGACAGTAATGTGACTGAAAAAGTGCCTGCCGCGGTGTATATTATTTCTGTACCTGGAAGTATGTCTCCCCCTGTGAATAAAGGAAGCGCAAGCACACGGGAACACCCATGGGCTAAGTTCGCAGCTGCAGGCGCGCCGTTGCGGGTTTGAAAGTCCGCGTGGCAACGGCAACAGCCGCCTCGCCAACTGCCCTCCCTCCACCACGAGGGGTGCAGCGGCGTCAGAGCAAGGGATGACGAGGGGATCGCCAGCCACCGCTTGCAGCGGGCTGTCTACTTCCCACTGAAAGAATTTGGCTCCTTACGTCTATGAGATTTCATCCGAACAATGATAAGAAACTAACTCGAACAAAAACAAAAATCCTTCGCCAGCTTTCAGAAATCAAAAATATCCGTCAGCTCCTCTTTGGTCTCTCCTTGTTTCTAACATATGTACCAGCAAATAACTCGTCCCTATTCAAAACACATAGGAAAAGGTCCGATAGTATGGAGCACAATTTAAATTTATACAAATGTAAGAAGTTGTGGATTGCTGTGAAAACTGCCGAACTATCAGTTAAATAAGTCATGGATGAAAAATAGCAACACGGGTTCTTTACAGAAGGATGAAAAAACTGGCAGCAGCTGACCTCGGGGAAGATCAACTTAGATTCCGGAGAAATGTAGAAACACGCGAGGAAATGCTGACACATTACTTATCTTAGAAGATAGGTCAAGGACACGCAAACCTACGTTTATGGCATTTGTAACTTAGAGAAAACTTTTGACAATGTTGACTGGAACGCTCTTTTTTAAGTTGTAAAGGTGGCAGGGGTAAAATACAGGGAGCGAAACTATTTACAACTTGTACTGAAACCAGATTGCAGTTATAACAGTCCAGGGGCACGGAGTGAAGGAGTGGTTGTGAAGGGAGTGAGACAGGGGTGTAGCCTATCGCGATGTTATTCAATCTGTATACTGAGCAAGCAGAAATGAAAACAAAAAAAAACAAAAAACACCAAAAAAATTGAAGTAGGAATTGGAGTCCAGGAAGAAAAAAATAAAGACTTTGAGGTTTGCTGATGACACTGTAATTCTGTCAGAGACAGCAAAGGACCTGGAAGAGCAGCTGAACGGAAATGGACAGTGTCTTGAAAGGAGTATATATGATGAAGATCAACAAAAGAAAACGATGATAATGTATTGTAGTCGAATTAAATTAAGCTAAGGTAAATCGATTCGGAAATGAGATACTTAAAGTAGTAGATGAATTTTGCTATTTGGACAGCGTAACAACTGATGTCGGCCTAAGTAGAGGGGATATAAAATGTAGACTGGCAATGGCAATGTATTTCTGAACCAGAGACATTTGTTAACATCGAATACAAATTTAACTGATAGGAAGTCTTCTCTGATGGTATTTATATGCAGTGTAGCCATGTATGGAAGTGAAATACGGACTATAAACAGTTTAGACAAAAAAGAAAAGAAGCTTTCGAAAAGAGCGTTTAGGATTCGACGGGTGGATCACGTAACTGATGGGGAGATACTGAATAGAATTGGGGAGCAAGAAATTTGTAGCACAGCTTGACCAAAAGAAAGGATCGGTTGATAGGACACACTCATCAAGGTATCCCCATTTTAGTATTGGAAGGCAATGTGGGGATGGGGGGGGGGGGGGGGGAGTAAAAATAGTAGAGGTAGACTAAGTGATGAATACAGAGAGCAGATTCAGAAGGTAGATTTCACTAGTTATTCGGAAGCGATGTGGGCCGCACAGGTTAGTACAGCATAGAGAACTGTAACAAACCTGTCTTATGACTGAAGACCACTATAACAACATATTTCTATATAAATAAATACATTTTCACACAAAACAATACTACGATACGTTAGTTAATAAAATTATAGCCGGCCGGAGTGGCCGTGCGGTTCTAGGCGCTACAGTCTGGAGCCGAGCGACCGCTCCGGTAGCAGGTTCGAATCCTGCCTCGGGCATGGATGTGTGTGATGTCTTTAGGTTAGTTAGGTTTAATTAGTTCTAAGTTCTAGGCGACTGATGACCTCAGCAGTTAAGTCGCATAGTGCTCAGAGCCAATAAAATTATAAATCACCGTGTCATAAAAATATGGATTTCATATTTTTTTATGTTTTTGCACCCTTTCTGATGTAGTGTTTGTTAGTATTTTTGTCGTTTAAAGTTTGAAGCAATAGCCTTTAAAAAGAACATCATCATCTTCATAACCATACTTTTCAAGGAGAATTTTACTGTCAAGTCTTGGCTGATACAGTATTTGTTTTGGAAATAAACGTTCCACAGATACACTGCTTCTGTTTCAGTTATCTTTCGTTCTTGTTACTACTTTCAGAATCGTATCGCATGTCCACTTATAGGCAATCATTCCTGCCACTAGTCAACTCTCTCTCTCTCTCTCTCTCTCTCTCTCTCTCTCTCTCTCTCTCTCTCCCCTTCCTCCTCCCCCCCCCCTCCGCCCCCCTCTCTCCACGCGCTGCGAGTCCACTACAGTTCGGTGCTACGGTAGCGACCCAGATCAGTATTCCTTGACCCGGGGTAGCGAGGAGCGCCCGTTCCCACAGTGGTTTCGCCTGCTTACGGGCAACCGCCACCCCTGGCCCCGGCGGCCACCCCTGCCAACCGTCACGGGGTGGGTACGCGTCGCGTCCCATCCCACCCTGTCACACAAAGCCGCACCCCGCACAATAGCAGCCGGCGCGTTCTAGGACACGTTCTATCCCGCGCCGCGGCGCTCCGTGATTGCAGCACCAGCCAAAGAACAAAGCCTGACAACTACCTACTTTTTTTCTATTCATCTCGGTCCCTCCCGTCCTGCATCTGCAGAAATCTAAAAGACTTCGGGCTGCAGCGAACCTGCAAATCTCGAGAAAGCAGCTGCTGCGCGCCGACCCGTTTGTCGCTCAACGCTCGAAATGTTTCCTGCACGTGGTGGAAAAGGGAAAAAAGATAATGTCGCAGTTCCAGCCCTTCACATGCACCACTCACGTTTGCTTTTGCAGTAACGGACCTTCAGTTTCACTGTGTGGCCTCAAACAATTTCTACCTGTCGGTTTTAAAGTGGCAGGTTTTCGGTATGAAGCACCAAGCACAGGTATCGTTTGTGTTTTGGCAGCACTGCTACCCCCAACGTGCAAACTTACTCTCCGCTGACCACTGATACAGTCCTCCGAGAACGGCAGGACAAGACTGCGCCTGGTTGTTGCAGCAAACATTCGTAGATGTCAGGGCTCTGAACATACAGCTCTGTAACGCGCATACTACCCATTCATTCTCTCTCTCTCTCTCTCTCTCTCTCTCTCTCTCTCTCTCTCTCTTTCTGGATACAGGTAACGATACAGCAAAGCTAATTACTAATAGATAAAGCGCTGGGTGCAGCAGCAGCAGCAGAAACCGCAGGCAGAGCCATTTTTAAATCTTTAAATCTTGAAGAAAATCAAACATACTGATGTGTGTTTCATCTCATGTGATTCTAATTAACAAACAGGGAAAATACTTCTTTGAAACTACACTAATCTTTACAGAAGTGCACGAGTGTTACATTTGATCTCGAGGGGAAAAAAACCAAAAAACTTCTTTTACGCCATGTTACCTTTGTAAACACATATGAAACCAAGCAAACAGGCTTTTTGTGTACAGCAGTCAGCATGAAAAGTAAGCGTAGGAGCACCAACCACAACGTAACTTAAACAGAAGTCTTAGTCCCTGACGTGGATCCGAAAAAAAAATAAAAACAAATCGTCGCCATTCTTCTGGCGACTGCTTTAATAATGGCGCACCGTTTGAACTGGTTATGTACCTTCCGGTTTAGTTCCGCTCTTCCCATTAGTGAAGAAAATAGCTTCTTGAATAACGGACCAGCTTCGTGACTACACTCAGAACTTCCTAGCAGACAGAACTAAGCAAGTAGTTAGTAACGGGGTGAAATTGTCATATGGAAAAATGACTCGTGCAGCAAGCTCTTCATGAAGATCTGTAGTATGTACTAGGATCGACTATTAACCCTAGACACATATACATCTATTGTGTATACATAAACAGGAAAATCCATTAGTACCGGGGGTAAACCAGTGGATGCAGTGGGAACAGTAAAAATATCTGGGAATTAGTAAAGTAAAATGATCACCTAAAAGAATGTTCTAAAAAACGCAGATTTCTGAAGCAGAATAAGATAACTTACTTCCTTACAAAATAAAATTTAACTTTTCTTATGTCTTTTCTGAAATTTGTACATGCCTTTCGTTTTATATGTTGAAACAGATGAAGGGAAATGTTGTTGCTGTTGTTGTTGGTCTTCATTCCTGAGACTGGTTTGATGCAGCTCTCCATACTACTCTATCCTGTGCAAGCTTCATGTCCCAGTACTTACTGCAACCTACATCCTTCTGAATCTGCTTAGTGTATTCATCTCTTGGTCTCCCGCTACGATTTTTAGCCACCACGCTGCCCTCCAACACTAAATTTGCGATCCCCTGATGCCTCAGAACATGTCCTACCAATCGATCCCTTCTTCTAGTCAAGTTGTGCCACAAACTTCTCCCCAATTCTATTCAAAACCACCTCATTAGTTATATGATCTACCCATCTAATCTTCAGCATTCTTCTGTAGCACCACATTTCGAAAGCTTCTGTTCTCATCTTGTCCAAACTATTTATCGTCCACGTTTCACTTCCATACATTGCTACACTCCATATAAATACTTTCAGAAACGACTTCCATACACTTAAATCTATACTTGATGTTAACAAATTTCTCTTCTTCAGAAAGGCTTTCCTTACCATTTCGTCTACATTTTATATCCTCTCTACTTCGACCATCATCAGTTATTTTGCTCCCCAAATAGCAAAACTCCTTTACTTCTTTAAGCGTTTCATAATATAATACGCAAAATATCAACTTTACTTTAATCTGAGATCTAGTTGTTAGTTTCTGCTTACGTCTGCACAGAAATATTGATGTTAGTGAAGCTACAGAACTATTTTTTACCTTTCGCTTGATAGCTCATATGCTAGGTTCGAGTATTTCTTGTCAGCAGCTTGAGCGTTAAATCGAACTCTCAATTATTCGCATTATCGAGAGAAGTCACAGTACCTCAATTAAGACGGCCTGATAGGTGTTTCAAAATAGCTCATTCCGAATACTGCTTCGGATTCTTAAATGCACCTCCGAGTGTTGTACAATTTTCTGAGTGTGTGTTCGTTTCGTTTACTGACTTTCATATAGGAGCCCATCATTACCTCAATTCCTTGAACTTTCTTTTATATCAGACATAATCAGCTTCTATGACACAATCGTAACGGTTGCGGCCTACGTTTGCCATCTTCAGATACTATTGCTCATGGTGGCATTTGGAGTAGAATACCACTCATCTCCTGCAACGAAACGTCGTTTTTTCGTAATTACTAGGACGGTTATTTCAACGTAATATCGTAATTACTATGACGTTTATTTCAACGTAATATGACACTGTTCACAGAACTGCCACTACAGTAACGCTCTCGTAATATTCTTGAGTTTCTTCTTCGGCTGAGTGCGGTGAAAGACCTGACAATCCAGGACTACGTGGAAGGCTACACAATCTAGAACCACACTGCAACACTCGAAGCCTCGGCAAGGGTCGACGTTGGTCAGGGAGACCAAAGTGCGGCCGCCGTGCCGCGTAGGCCGTATCGCGATGCCGGCGTGGGAACAGTCCCCGCTTATCGTTCACAAAACCATTCTATTCGGCCCAGCTGCATCTGCCGCAGTCGGCAGCTGAACAATGTGTGCTACGCCAAACATGTTTTTGCATCACATCCGCTCTCTGACCTGCAAGGCTGTGAAATGGCACTAGGTCTTCCAACGTCTGTGACACTCGGTTTACATGCGACAAAGCTTGCGGAAGACGAAAATCGAATTTCGAAAACATCTTCGCTGTCGTGATCACATATCACGCACGAATCAATCTTGCTAGTCCGGTCAAGTGTCCACTTTCCGATTGTCACATGACAAACGAGAACGGTGTCGGTTAATGAGGTGTCACGAGTTCGTTAGCACAGTAAAGTATGGTCCACCAGTACGTTCGAAATTTTCACTTGTACGGAGAGTACGATTTCCTCATCGACGTCAGTGTACTCTTGGTCAGGAAGAGGAATTGTTCAATGAATGATATTTAAAAATATTATATACGCCGATTCATGCAGCCGAAAATATTTTATACACTCACATAGCTCAAGCGCGAAAAGTGCAAAGCGTTCATTGGTGGAAAATAATTTTTTTCGCGTATTTTGGAGACCCGTAAAGCCGAGAAAGCTTTCTAGTGACTAAGAGTGTACTCATATTCCTGTGCCACGAATTATCGAATGATTTGTCCCAAGACATTGATTGTGTTTCAGAACCTTTGCCTTTGAAAGAGGAAGCGATATAGCAGCTCACACATTAAGTCAGCTACGCAGGATATATGTTTGTTGCCAGGCAGTTCGAATTTACAAATTCAACAAATACGTATCTCTATAACGAGACGCGCCACGGCAGAACACCCACCTACAGCAACTTCTCCAAGCTCTGCCTCAGCGAATCCTAAGTTGCACCTCAGCGCGCTGGGGCTCAAGCGTCCAGACAAACGAGAGATCCAGCTTGGTTCTAATACGAAGTACAGTTGCGTAGTGTAGCGTAGTGTTGTAGCAGTGTAGTCCAGAATTATAAAACACAAAATTTGTGACCTTCAATGCCGCATAATGTAATAGATTAATAGCGTGTGTCTTCTGGATTCCGGGTGAACGGATATCTGTGTGCCAGATGGCCAAATTATTGTATATTTTTTTAAAGTTATTCTTTGTTGATTTCTCCCCTTTAAACAGCATAATGCTTAGTTATTACAAACACATTTCAAATCACTTTAAAATATTATGTGCTTTATTCAAGCCAATTCATTTGCAACATTCGGTCTGTTCTTTTGTATAGGTGACAGACTAAAAGAAAATAGCAAATAAATTATCTCTACCCATCTAACGAGGATAAAATTCGCTTCAGTTAAATAACTTCCTGTTCAGTACTTTACTTCCTTCACTGCACAATTTTAGCCTTAATTCAACTCATTCGTCCAGACGAACCACTATTTTAATAAGTAGGTACAAGCGTGACAATCCGATCACGAATCAAATACGGTAGAGCGTCTGCAATGGGCGATAATTATGGGAGCTAAAATCCAACAACCAGATCATTTCTTATGTTTATACGAAGACCACCTAGACGCTGTAAACCTTCCAGAACTTCCTCTCCTCTTCAAAGGCATCAAGTAGGGCACCTTAAGCTCCTATTGTATGACAAACGTATGAGGGGCATCCAGAAAGCAAGAGCAAACAATTCTGCTAGGTTCGCGGGAGAGCTTCTGTAAAGTTTGGAAGGTAGGAGACGAGGTACTGGCAGAAGTAAAGCTGTGAGGACGGGGCGTGAGTCGTGCTTGGGTAGCTCAGTTGGTAGAGCACTTGCCCGCAAAAGGCAAGGGTCCAGAGCTCGAATCTCGGTCCGGCACACAGTTTTAATCTGCCAGGAAGTTTCATATCAGCACACACTCCGGTGCAGAGTGAAAAACTCATTCTGAGCACAACAATTGTTAAAAATCGAAAACTAATATATTTAATGCAAATTACATGGTATGTGCCAAAATATGTTACTTCTCCACATAATCAAAGCTGAGATAAATGCGCTTTTGAAGGCTGGGCACTAGCTTTTGTATACCGTCCACTCCACCTCCTGTAGTCTGTCACAGTCTCCGCTGTCCATCCAAGAACTACTTCGATTTAGTGAAAAGGCGGTAATCCGAGGGTGCCATCCATGACAGGGGAGTAGGGTGGGTGAGTCACAATGTTTCATCCAAACGACATGATCGGGTCATGACTGACCCGGTAGAAATGGGGTCTGGAGTTGACAAATGTTCAATTGTGTGTGAATTCCTAAGGGACCAAACTGCTTAGGTCATCGGTCCCTAGACTTACTCACTACTTAAACTGATTTAGGCTAAGAACAACACACACCCATGCCCTAGGGAGAACTCTAACCTCCGACGGGAGGAGCCGCGCAGTCCGTGACATAGCGCCTCAATCCGCGCGGCTCTGGAGTTGACATCAAAGAGCGACACACCACGAATCAGCATTGCCGTCTCCTGTCTCAAATTTTTTTTCTCATCTTCTGTAGCGTCGCACTGATGGTGGTCCCGTTGGGCACGAAGTCGACCACCTAGAGCCCTTTCCGATCCCGAAACGTACACGAGATGATTTTTCCTCTACGAAGAACGAGTTATCGTGCCACTGCAGAGACTGTCTTTTTCACTGAGTAGTGCAGTGCCACACGCACGTATTGTTCCCAGTCTCAACTGAGTCGAGAAAGGATTCACCGTTAGTTTGAAAACGTTTATAAAATTTGCGTGCAGCTGACACAGCGACTTTCGCAGTGTTACCGAGTTAAAGTTTTTGGCACCCACCGTGCAGACAACTTGAACTCAAGTCTTTCTGACACTGCTTCACCCAGAAAATTCGTGAAACATGTTGAAAACTAAAGGAGTCAAGAGTCACACCATCATCATTGCGAGTTTTTTCTTTAGGCTACTGCACAAGCTGTTATGAAATGACAGTCTTCTACCTCGTTCTTCGTGGTGGGTGTCGGTACGGCATTGCTTAAACAACATATCAAACTTAGAAACATTCTGACGATTCATTACCTCGGATCATTAAATTTGGAGATAGTGGCCGTTGATTCGTTACGCAGAGTGAAGAACCGAATGACCGGCCGGGGTGGCCGAGCGATTCTAGGCGCTACAGTCTGGGACTGCGCGACCGCTACGGTCGCAGGTTCGAATCCTTCCTCGGGCATGGGTGTGTGTGATGTGTTTAAGTAGTTCTAAGTTTAGGGGACTGATGACCTCAGAAGTCCCATAGTGCTCAGAGCAATTTGAACCATTTTTGAAGAACCGAATGACTAAACGAATCTCACACCTATTGTAGGCGGGGCAAAAGGAGGGCTTACTGGAGACATGTTATGCTGCTGCGAAGGTATTTCGTTACTGACTGAGGCCTTCGACGGCTTCATTCGACCGTTACAAAGCCCTCACACGTCATGCGTGCCATCTCTGCAGAAGAAAATCTCTGTCTTCCACAAGGCTTGTATTCTTACTTCCTGGATGTGCCTCGTAGATGGCCGTTCAACACTGTGGTATGACTACTTAACAGTTACAAGCTATATACAGTCATGTGACGAAAGTCATGGGATACCTCCTATAACCATGTCGGACCTCCTTTAGCCCGGCGTACTGCAGCAGATCGACGTCGCATGGACTCAACAAGCCGTTAGAGATTTCCGATAGAAATATTCAGCCAAGCTGCCTCTACAGCCGTGCGAAAGTGTTGCCCGTGCAAGATTTTGGGCACGAAATGACATCTCGGTTATGTCCCACAGATGTTCGATGGGATTCATGTCGGGCGATTTGGTGTCCAAATACTTTGTTCGAATCGTCCAGAATGTTCCTCAAACCAATTGCTAACAATAGTGGTTCAGATGTCTGAGTACTATGGGACTCGCACTACTGAGGCCATCAGTCCCCTAGAACTTAGAACTACTTAAAGCTAACTAACCTAAGGACATCACACACACCCATGCCCGAGGCAGGATTAGAACCTGCGGCCGTAGCGGTCGCGCGGTTCCAGACTGAAGCGCCTAGAACCGCTCGGCCACTCCGGCCGGCGAACAATAGTGTCATTCATACAAACTGTATCGTCGTTTGGAAACATGAAGACCATGAATGGCTGCAGATGGTCTCCAAGCAGTCGAACACAACCACTTCCAGCCAATGATCGGTCCGACAGACACGACCACGAGCCCAGGAGAGTCACTGCAGGCAATGTTGCGCGGCTCGCAGAGGCACTCGCGTTGGTCGTCTGCTCCCACAGCCCACTGACGCCAAACTTAGCCGCACTGTCTTAACGAATACCTTCGTCGCACGACCCACATTCATTTCTGCGGTTATTTCTCGCAGTGTTGCTTGTCTGATAGCAAACATCACGCAAACGCTGCTGCTCTCGGTCGTTAAGTTAAGGCCGCCAGCCTCTGCGTTGACCCTGGTGAGAGGTAATTCCTGAAATTTGGCATTCTCGGCACTGCTGATCTCTGAATATTGAATTCCCTAACGATTTCCGAAATGGAATGTCCCATGCGTCTAGCACCAACTACCATTCCACGTCCAAAGTCTATTAATGCCTGTCGTGCTGCTATAATCTCACCTGAAGTCTCCTGACGTGACTCACCTGGGTACAAATGACAGTTCCGCCAATGCACTGTGCTTTTATACCACGTGTACTTCACTTCCGCAAGGCGTTCGATACAGTTCCCCACAGTCGTTTCATGAACAAAGTAAGAGCAGATGAACTATCACACCAATTGTGTGATTGGATTGAAGAGTTCCTAGATAACAGAACGCAGCATGTCATTCTCAATGGAGAGAAGTCTTCCGAAGTAAAAGTGATTTCAGGTGTGCCGCAGGGGAGTGGCGTAGGACCGTTGCTATTCACAATATATATAAATGACCTTGTGTATGACATAGGAAGTTCACTGAGGCTTTTTGCGGATTATGCTGTAGTATATCGAGAGGTTGCAAGAATGGAAAATTGCACTGAAATGCAGAAGGATCTGCAACGAATTGACGCATGGTGCAGGGAATGGCAATTGAATCTCAATGTAGACAAGTGTAATGTGCTGCGAATACATAGAAAGAAAGATCCCTTATAATTTACCTACAATATAGGAGGTCAGCAACTGGAAGCAGTTAATTCCATAAATTACCTGGGAGTAGGAATTAAGAGTGGTTAAAATAGAATGACCATATAAAATCAATCGTCGGTAAAGCAGATACCAGACTGAGATTCACTGGAACAATCCTAAGGAAATGCAATCCGAAAACAAAGGAAGTAGGTTACAGTACACTTGTTCGCCCTCTGCTTGAATATTACTCAGCAGTGTGGGATCCGTACCAGATAGGGTTGATAGAAGAGAGAGAGAAGATCTGACGGAAAGCAGCGCGCTTCATTAAGGCATCATTTAGCAATCGCGAAAGCGTTAGGGAGATGACAAACTCCAGTGGAAGACTCTGCAAGAGAGACGCTCAGTGGCTCGGTACGGGCTTTTGTTGAAGTTTCGAGACTGGAATAGAAGGGAGAACCGATAGAGGTACCCTCCGGCACACACCGTCAGGTGGCTTTCGGAGTATGGATGTAGATGTAGATACTACCGCCATCTGTAGATGTGCGTTTCGCTAAGCCATGACTTTTGTCACCTCAATGTAGAAGGAAGGACCTGTTACAGCCTTTTGACGTGCTTTAGGCGTGACGTACAGCGGGCAGACGACACCACCGTTGTTCTCGCCTCGTCACATATCAGAGACGCTGTAGCATCGACTATCTCGCTCTGGAGGCTAATTTAGAGGGGGACACGGCGGATAAAGTTGCCCAGAAGTTAATCGCCTCGCTCACGGCAAGGCGAGGCGAGAGAAATTACGATACCGTCAGCTGCTGCGCGGTTGAGGGTGTTCAGCGCCGTCAAGGGGGGCAATATTTGTCAGTGGGCGGCGGAACGTTACTGGGCCATTAGCCAGGCGGCGGGACGGGAATGACTGCGGGCATCCGGCGAGCGACTGTGACTGGCTGTGACTAAGCCGACGCACGACACGGCGACATTCGTCAGCACGCCGCTCTAAAAACATTCACGCCGAGCTTCCCCGCATTCCGGGCGCACCGCGGACTAAACGGCGCCCGCCGTCCCTAATTATAGCCCGGGACACTCGCCTCCAGCCGCCCCTGTCGTATTTGCGGGCAGAAGCCCGCGGGCCCTCTGCCGGAGGCAGCGACCCTCCCCGTGGATCGGACACGCCGCAGTTGCGCTCAGTTTGCCGGGGTCGTTGGTACCAGCCGCGGTAACATGCGCACTAATCGCAGTACCGTTTCTCTCCAGAGAAACGGACACTACTGACACTGGATTAGTCTGCCTTCTGACCTGGCAAATGCTTAACCTAGCGGAACCCACAGAAGAAAATCTCCGGAAGAGCCTTGTTGTGGTTGTAGACCTGTCTGACAGGGATGCTCCGTTCTTATACACTGAACGGACAAAAGTCATGCGACAGCCATATGGACTTATACAACTGACAGTAGTGTCGCGAACACAAGGTGTAAAAGGGCAGAACACTGACAGAGCTGTCATTTGTGCGCGGGTGATTTATGTGAAAAGGTTTCCGACGTTGTTATTGTCGCACGACTGGAGTTAACAGACTCATTCCGCGTCTATAGTGCCAAGCGTGTGCCGAGAACACCACACCAGATTTCAGGCATTATCTCTCACCACGGACAACGGAGTGACCGATGGTCTTCACTTAGCGAGCGAGAGCCCCGGAGTTTCCGTAGAGTTGTCAGTGGTAACAGACAAGTAACACTGCGTGAAACAACCGCAGCAATCAATCTGACACGTACGACGATCGTATCCGTTAGAACACTGCGGCGAAATTTGCCGTCAATGCGCTATGGCAGCAGACGGCCGACACCAGTGGCTTGGCTAACAAAAATATGGCTCTGAGCACTATGGGACTTAACTTCTAAGGTCATCAGTCCCCTAAACTACTTAAACCTAACTAACCTAAGGACATCACACACATCCATGCCCGAGGCCGGATTCGAACCTGCGAACGTAGCAGGCGCGCGGTCCCAGAGTGTAACGCCTAGAACCGCCTTTGCTAAAAGCACGGGCCTCTCCTGGCCTTGCGACCATGTCGGTTGGACCCTAGATGACTGGCAAACCGTGGCCTGGTCAGGTGACCATTTCAGTTGCCAAGAGCTGACAGATTTTTTTTTTCCGGGACAGCACGAACGCAATCCCGATTACCAAAAATTATGCGCCCAAGTTACGCGCTTTTTTTTTGCATTTACTGATTAACATAACATCATTACAACAATATATGTACAGAAAAATGCAACTGTGAATAGCTGGTCAACATTTCACATAGTCGAAATCCTTTAAGAACAGAAATAAATACAACTGACATGTGTGACAAGTTATTTACAGATAGCTTTTAGTAACAATTCTAAAAAAGGCAGTATGTGTTGTGAAATGTAAGTAAGTGCATCAGATAAGAAACTAATAAAAAATGAAAAATGCAAATGAGGTTAGAGTGTGGAGCGTAGAACACTTGTACGACCCATTCTTGAGTGCTGCTCCAGTGCCTGGGATCGTCACCACGTCGGATTAAAGTCGGACACAGAAACAATCCACACACATGCTGCTAGATTTGTTACCGGTATGTGTGATCAATACGCGACTGTTACGGAAATGCTCCGTGGACTCAAATGTGAATCCCCGGAGGGAAAACTACGTTCTTTTCACGAAACACTACTGATAAAATTAAGAGAATTTGCAATTTCAGATGACTGCAGATACATCTTCCTGCAACCGGCACGCATTTCTCGTAAGAAGGGCGAATGTAGGATAAGAGAAATGAGGGCTCGTACAGAACCATATATATATCAGGAGTGTTCAACTTGCGGCCCGTGGGCTGCATGCGGCCCAAAGCATGTATCAGTGCGGCCCGAGACTTAAGCATGCATCACATGATTGGCAAATAACAGAAACTTCGCAAAATTCTGTTATGTGAAGCAATGATTAACTGAAACATAATTCTGAAGACGAGATGAAATAGCAGCCATGCTTTTTATTTGATGCAAGAATTCGAAATTCGATTATTCCAAAACAATAATCAGAATTTTTGTATTTACGTCATACTTTCTGCAAGCAACATAGATACGTTGCCAAAACATTTTTGGGTGGAATGCAGAGTGTTGCAGACTAACATCCAACTAAAAGAAATTTTTTTTATCTTGTATCTTTCTTGGACTTTTACAAATCATACCTCCAGAGACAAACATCCCTAGCTGCACAGTCGTGCATTATACATGTGATATTTACGTGGAATGATGTACGTTTGTGATAGTTATGTCTGAGAATAAATCACACAAAGAACAAAAATAGAAACAAAACCTCAGATAAACACCTCAGTGAACACCCTGTAATTTGAAACCACTTCACTCGAACCTGACACTGACATCAGTTTCCCAAATTCAGACTGAAATGCCATACTGTGTCATTTTTAACCAGTTATATACAAAATTATTAATTAAATCTGATATGTAAAATGTGAAATTAGTTCCACTTTGCTTTTTTAGAGTGAAGAATCATAAAAACAGTAAAGAACCGTCATCAATTAATAAATTCTAAATACGTAAATGTGCTGACATTGTAATAAGCACAGCCAACACCGTATCAATCAAAACAAAAATTCTATTGCCCAGATCCCAGCTGATACATACCTTGATTACTAGTTTTAGCAAAGTGTGCCTTTTTAGAACATCGGATACATTTTGTGGTGTCACCGCCAGACACCACACTTGCTTGGTGGTAGCCTTTAAATCGGCCGCGGTCCGTTAGTATACGTCGGACCCGTGTGTCGCCACTATCAGTGATTGCAGACCGAGCGCCGCCACACGGCAGCTCTAGATATACTTCCTAGCACTCGCCCAGTTGTACAACCGACTTCGCTAGCGATGGTTCACTGACAAAATACGCTCTCATTTGCCGAGACGATAGTTAGCATAGCCTTCAGCTACGTCATTTGCTACGACCTAGCAAGGCGCCAGTACCAGTTACTGTTGATACTGTGAATAATGTATCGTAAAGAGCGATGTTCACCATTTATGGATTAAAGTTAAGTATTCCACCAGCTACGTCCGTTTTTTCTAAATTCTAATTTCCTTGACCTGTTCCAGACCTCACGCCAGCCTGCGTGAGCTAAAACGCGTGCCTTTCGGCTTCCTCTTGTATCCCGGTGTTGGCTCTCCTGCCAACCCACAACACACTTTATTTTGGAGAACTTTTTTTCGTTACTTAAATGAGTGAACTGTATACCTTAGACAGTTTTCTTGCCCCCTCCCCCCCCCCCCCACCTCCCCCTCCCCGAGTTGGGAGTGTGGAGTACACTGAAGAGCCAGAGAAACTATTACACCTGCGTAATATCGTGTAGGGATCCCGCGAGCACGCAAAAGTGCCGCAACACGACGTGGCATGGATTTGACTAATGTCTGAAGTACTGCTGGAGGGAACTGACACCATGAATCTTGCAGAGCTGTCCATAAATCTCTCTTCTGAACAGCACGAGTCAAGGCATCCAAGATATGGTCAATGATGTTCATGTTTGGTGGCCAGCAGATGTGTTTAAACTCAGAAGAGTGTTCCTGGAGCCACTCTGTAGCAATTCTGGACGTGTGGGTGTAGCATTGTCCTGTTCGAATTGCCCAAGTCCGTCGGAATCCACAATCGACATGAATGGATGCAGGAGATCAGACAAAATGATTACGTACGTGACACGTCTCAGAATCGTGTCTAGGCGTATCAGGGGTCCCATATCACTCCGACTGCACCACCACCACCACCACCACTCCAGAGTCTCCACCAGCTTAAAAAGTCCCCTGCTGACAAGCACGGTCGATGGATTCATGAGGTTGTGTCCATACCTGTACACGTCCATCCGCTCGATACATTTTGAAACGAGACTCGTCCCACCAGACAACATGTTCCCAGTCATCAACAGTGCAATGTCGGTGTTGACGGGCCCAAGCGAGGCGTAAAGCTTTGTGTGGTGCAGTCATCAAGGGTACACGAGTAAAGCTTTGGTTCCGAAAGCCCATATCCACGTGCTTCGTTCAATGGCTCGGACGTTGACGCTTGTTGATGGCCCAGGATTGAAATCTGCAGCAATTTGCGGAGGGGTTGCACTTCTGTCACGTTGAACGATCGTCTTCAGTCGTCGTTGGTCCCGTTCTGCAGGCTCTTTTTCCGGCCTCACCGATGTCTGAGATTTGATGTTTTACCGGATTCCTGATATTCACGGCACACTCGTGAAATGGTCGTACGGGGAAAATCCCCACTTGATCGCTACCTCACAGATGCTGTGTCCCATCGCTCATGTGCTGTCTGTAACACCACGTACAAACTCACTTAAATCTTGATAACCTGCCAATGTAGCAGCAGTAACCGATCTAACAACTGCGCCAGACACTTGTCTTACATCGGCGTTGCCGACCGCAGCGCCGTATTCGGCCTGTTTATATATCTCTGTATTTGAATACGCAGTTTCTTTGGCGCTTCGGTGTATGTTATGGGGGCCTAAATATACTCGCCTTCTCCAAATGCGTCTCAGGCAAACTAAAAGGTGGACACCCCTAATACAGACAGTCGTATTTCCCCTGCCTCCATTAGCGAGTGGGACAGGAAAGGGTGTCATTACCAGTAGTACAAAGCACCCTCCGCCGTGCACCGTATGTTGGCTTGCGGAGCAAGTACGCAGATGCAGACAGCCCGTCGATCGCACCCCTGAATTAGCCGAGGCGCCAGGACGCCGGAGGTCTCACTCCGCCGCAGCCTGCACGCTGAGGCGAGACCGCTGGCAGTCGGGTGTGTGCTCACGAGAAGACTGAGCACGCGGTTGTTTGGCAGCCCACGCGGGGCGCGCGCGGCAGCCGGCTCGGTAGTTTGGCCCGGCCTCCTGTACAAATTGCACGCCTCTCTTCTCGGCGCGAATTCTTTCGCGGACCCGGTCATTACGCCCACCGTGACAGGCGCTGGCGAACGTCCGCGTGCTTAATGGCGGGTCGCTGGGCGGAGGTGTGCAGCGCAGAAATGGCGAGACGATTCAATCGTCTCGGCATTGCTCACACCTCTGTAGAAGCCGGCGAGAACGAAACGTGACGAATGAGCTACCGTTTCCAGTGCAAAGCGGCACTCAGGGGACAATTTGTTCTTTACCCTCACTCTCGGGTACGCATAATTTGGAATAATTTCCACCCAAGAATCGCGCACAGTTGTCAAATCCTCGACGAATTACATACAAGAAAAGTTATAACCTAAGTGGCACCTAAGTTCTTCTCACTCTTACCCGGACCAGTTCTTTCGCAGGACGTTATCTATCTGGACACGCCACACAAACGATGTCTATTAATCAGCCAGTTGTTACAAATATTTTATGAAAAAAGCACTGTCGTCTTAACCCGATGGTTATTTTGAACATCTTACTGCTGTACTAAACTACTGAAGGTGTTAACGCTCTTGCCTTCTGCCGATCTGCAAGCTGACCAGGGTGGCCACTCAAACTTGGAAAAAAAATTCCGTGAGAAATTCAAGTGTGAGGAGGAAGATGGTGTCAAGAAGCTCCTCATGTATTAATGGTGGTGGTAGGGAGCGAGGGGGCGGCGGGGGTGAGATAGCAGCATAGCACAATAATGACTTTTCTGTCCTTTCAGCTGAGCTATGTACCAGCCAGAAAGGGTACTTAAAACGTAGCTTTTGAACATCGATAATTAATATGGAATAGAATTAACAAATTTTGAAATATCGAGTATTTTAAGATTTGTGATTTATAAAACTCAAAAAATTCAATTTCAATGCTAGGTTAAAAATAAAGAATTCTCTGAGATTTTATGAAATTCCCTGAGATTTCGCTGTTTTTATTCCACGTAAAACGTAATTCCCTGTGAATTCCAGGTTTTCCATAAGAATCGTCACCCTGCTGCCATATCCATCCGTTACAAGGAATGTCCTGTTTAACGTGCACTCCGACCATGGCACAGCTAAGCAATTTTCACAAACACAAATCATTGTCAGTGCATAATATCATGAACATCTCAGTGAATTAATCCACTGAGGCATAAAACGCAGTGCAAAATATTTTTGTATTGAGGTCTCTCTCTCTGATCCTTGTAGGCCTTCAATACTGATAAATGGCGAGTCGTTCTGTTGTGCCTTCGTTGAGGCTTGTATTGTAGGAATCATAGGAGACGAGTTTGAAACAAAAGGAGAGAGACACGGTGGACTCCTCAGGCTCTTGAATGTGGGCACCCGTTCAACAGGAAGGTAACTAGCCGTCCCTGAAAAGCAGGAATTTGTATTCAAGTCCCAATCCAGTAGTTTTTAACCCGTCGTGGATGTGGCACTCAAAGAAAAACTAAATAGTAAAACACTATGGAGGCTACGGCGATTCTTCGTATTTCCCTCAGAACTCTCAGTCCCTGCTGTTCCTGAAACAAGATCCGAACTCTCGGTCGGTGCCTCAACGCAATGTGCCTCCACATTACGACTCTTTCTGCTTTGCTTCAACCATCACTTTATCAGCAACTTTTAATTAATGATCTAGAATTAGAAACCGGCTGCAAACTTCTGAAAACACTACTCTCGACCATCAACAAGTATTAGAAATAAAAGTACTCTACACGCCATTTTTACTATACGGTTAGCGAGGAATTCTCAATAACCTGCCCAAGTCACGGCGTCCCTTGAACTAGTACGCATTTGTACATCGCTCTGATGTCACTTCTCGATGACTCGGCGGCACCTGAGTGAAGTCCGTAACCAAACGCTGCTGCTTTCATCAGTGACTGTAATATAGAGTCCTACCTGCGACGCGGTCCTACGGCTTAGGCTAGGCGCGCACTGGCGATTTTCCGTCGCGCGATTTATTTGTCGCAAGAATGAAACACAGTGGCTCGAATAGGAGCGCGCGCACGTGCGACAAAAAAGTAGCGGCGATTTAAAAGACGCAACCGTCCCTATTTCACGCGCGACGCGATTGTCGCAGGTGTGGAATGATTCACAGGCACTGGAATGGGCCCGCGCGCACTAGCGACGCGATTTCTGTGAGTCGCTCTCGCTCTGTGTTGCATACACACAAGTTCAGTGCGCCAGCAGCATGTCTGATAACGGGAGTTGCGCTACGGATGACATTGTAGGTTGTGTTGTCGATTCAGAAAGACTAATTGCAGAAGTAGAAAAGCGACCAGCTCTCTACAACAAGAAATTAAAAGAATACAGTGATCGAAATTTGAAAGAGAAACTATGGGGAGAAGTATGCTGCAGCCTAATTCGGAACTGGACTGAACTGCCTGGACCAGAAAAGACTAACAAAGGTATTTCATGGTTCACTTATTTTATTCATTCATGTAGACATCACAGTTACAACAATTTAAATTTTTTCATATTGCCAAGATACTGATCCTTGTGGAGTCACAAAGTAGTTTGCAAAATAATCCCGTATCTGCATACCACACGAATCAGCTCTTATTCCTACAGGCTCACAGGCTTTCAGAAGGCATTCGTACGACTCGTCCTCAGTTCGTACACCGTCATTTCGTCTTACGAAATTATGCAGAATACAACATGCTTTTATGATTATGTCTGAAAAACCAACATCCACATCCATAGGTCGATGAAATATTCTCCATTTGTTAGCCAAAATCCCCAAAGTACATTCCACCATTCTACGAGCACGACAATGTCTATAATTAAAAACACGCTGTTTCATTGTCAGGTTTTTCCTCGAGTACGGCCGCAGAATATGTCTAGACAGTGCAAATGCTTCATCTCCTACAAAATTAAAAGGTTGAGGCTCTCCTTCCTCGTCTTGTGGTAATTTTTGAGGATTTGGAATGTTTAACTGATTAGATTTCAGTTTTTGATAGAAGTTGGATTTCTTGAACACATTAGAATCCCCATTGGCTCCGTACGAGCCCACGTCTATCACAGTGAAACAATAGTCAGCGTCCACTACGGCCAAAAGTATTGTCGAAAAATAATTTTTGTAATTATAAAACTCTGAGCCACTGTCAGCAGGCTTCTTCAGTCTCACATGTTTCCCATCCACAGCACCAATGCAATTTGGAAAGTCAGTTCTGTCTAAAAACTGTTTGGCAATAATCTTCCAACCATCTTCAGTTTTTTCTGCCATATGAATAGGCTTTAGACATTGCCACAACTGCTCGCATGTATCCTTCACAATTTCTCTGATTGTAGTGGCCCCCAGTAGATATTCGTAGTGTAATGAGCGAAAGCTATTTCCAGTCGCAAGGTATCTGGAAGAAATAATATTCAGTAACAGCATTAATATTTACTCATAGAAGTATTAAGGTAAATACTTACAATAAATTATATACAGTGATAATTTCATTTATGACAGGTAAAGAAATTCAAAGGAAGTGGAAAAATCTGAAGGACTGCTTCGCGAGAGAACTGGCATCACAGAAAAAATCGTCGTCTGGCGAGGCTGCAAGAAAACGGAGGAAATATCTATACTTCGATGCAATGTTATTTCTGCTCCCTCAGATGGAAGACAGACCGACCACCAGCAACATCGAAATCATGCCCAGTAGCACAGGAAACAAGGAAGTAGTTTCTCCCCCCAGTTTGTCTTCACAAAACAGCAACGATACTGCACAGAGCAAAAAAGTACGACATCCTACGAAAAGAGAGGCCAAGAAGGTTACGTCCTACGAGGAATCTCTATTAAATATATTACAAGACAGACAAAAAGAAGAAGTTAACGAGGATAAGAATTTTGCATTAATGCTTGTCCCCATGCTGGCGAAGTTAAACGAAGAACAGAAACATTACGCGAAAATAGAAATACTGAATGTGATGAGGAATGCCAGATATTATCAGCTTTCACCGATTTTTCCACAGCATCCGAACATGTGCTATAACACCACTCAAGCAACTTACTCTCCAGCATCTTAATTCGTTCAACCGTATTCTTCAAATGTCCTAAATGAAACGGAACCTCCACAAAATTTGTTCGTGTGCCCCTCTCCAGACAACCGCAACAAGACCACAGAAACCTCTATGCGCAACATGGTTTTGCAGTTCTCTAATGAAACAAGATCGCCAGTTTCGACTTGCAGTAGTGATTTTCTTGATGTATCTGATCAGTAATGTAAAATGGCAACAACAATTGTTGAATGAAACGATTCTCTTGATGTATCTAATCAATAATGTAAAAGGGCAATAAAAACTGTTGAATGAAATAATGTGTGCTCACCTCAAAGTCACTGATAAGCGCTCCTCAGGTGGTATACACTTCCTCCATGTCGTATCTTGTTTTGTTATATTCGGTCCTACTGTCTGAAGCAGTGTATCAAAACTATTCTTACTCATTCGATAGTATTGAAAGAATTTATTTTGGTGATTTTGTAACTCTTCGTGTAATTTGTAAAACTGCCCTTTCACCAGTCTTTGACTTACAATCGGATGTACCCAGTAACGACATTTGCGCTGTTTTCTCGCTCTTTTTCGTAGTAAAAGCGCCACCAAACAAGCTGTTTCGATGAAATCCATGCTGGTACTGAGAGTAGTTGCGATTTTCCTGCCGCTGTGTGCGCACCACAATGTACTTCCGCGACAGCGATTGTTCAGTCGCGCCGACTGAAAAATCGCCTGTGCGCGCCTAGCCTTAGACTGTGGAAGGCCAGTTTCCGCGCCAAATTATTTACAGAATCCAACTCCCGTTTGTAGAACATCAATTTCGCTTATATGACAGTTTACGGCGTCATTTCTTCAGAACTGTGTGTCGTACAATGATACAGTTCGGCAGGTTCATTCAGTGGTGTTGAAACTTCCCCTTTGAACAATATACAAGACTGTGCTTAAACTGACACACAATATTTTTAGCGCAACGCAATCTGACTTTCAATAATCCCTACAAAAGAATGGCCCTGACTAACGTTAACCTATACCTTTCACAAATCACTTACCTCACAAAAATCTTCGTTACTCGAACTACTGCAATACAGTGAGCGCCACTACTGCCAGCTAAATAAAAGATTCAAACTACTGAAGGCACTAACTACTAATAGGCATAGTTAGCAAATGAAAGATTTTGATAGGAAACAAACAATGTATTTACCTCAATAGCGTTCAAAAGTCATAATGTATATAGCAGTTCATGATATCCAGTGTTACAAATTTCAGAACTCCGCCATCTCTCTCCCCACATCCACCACTGCTGGCGGGTCACCTCCAACTGCGCAACGCTACGCGCTGTTAACAGCCGACAGCCCAACACTACAATAGCGAATATTACAACAATGCCACCCAGCCACAGACTGCACACAGCGCACCCAGTGATTTTCATACAGAGCGCTACGTGGCGTTACCAATATAAAAACCTAAACAGCGTACTTACAGTCTATGTGAATACCGTCTGCAAAATGTGTTGAGTAGATTATGACAGCTTCTAATTTTTCAAAATCAGTCAACAATTATATGAAATGCCGAAAATAAAATTTTTGTTGCCCTGGAAGTCATTGGATAGGTAGCCTAAATAGCTGATTTTACCCGCTTAGTAATACCGATCGACGACTTTATTCCAGCCTACATGGAACTGGATTCTCAGGACATTAGACACGAGCACACTGAGTCTGCTTCAACCGGGGAACGGAGAGAAAACCGAGCGAGGTGGCGCAGTGGTTAGACACTGGACTCGCATTCGGAAGGACGACGGTTCAATCCCGTGTCCGGCCATCCTGATTTAGGTTTTCCGTGATTTCCCTAAATCACTCCAGGCAAATGCCGGGATGGTTCCTCTGAAAGGGCACGGCCGACTTCCTTCCCTATCCTTCCCTAATCCGATGAGACCGATGACCACGCTGTCTGGTCTTCCCCAAACCAACCAACCAACCAACCAACGGAGAGAAACGGAAGACAGGCAGGCAGCGAGCGAGCCGAAGAAGTGAGAAGGCCATATTGGTGGGCTGCAGTGTAAGGCAACACGCTAGGCGTCACAGCCATGTCTGCGGTTGCGGTCGCCGCGGGGCGCTAACCGTGCCTAAACGACACACACACACACACACACACACACACACACACACACACACACACACTGCTGCTCTACGATAAACATTACCTCATCAATTCACATCTTATTTGTTGTCTCATGTCGACCGCATTCCAACCACCGGGTGACGCACTATTATACAGTACGCCCAAGATAAAAGCGACCCACGCGTCCATAACAGGCACGTTGAGTCATAGATACACATCCAGGTGTTCTGCCGAGTTGTCGTTTCCATTTCGTGCACAGCATTCCGACGAACGCCCTAGCCGTTTCCGTCGGCTTTTGCGACTTTTACTATTATCTCTCTTCGCTGCGTCGACTCCAACAAGAATGTGAAGTATTGTTCGTCTCGCGTCGCTATTTAGAAGCTCAGTGAATGGGGATTTTATCGGGACCCCCGTCCCCCTTTGACTACGTCCTTCGACGTTGACGCTTCACAGGAAACATGCCGGCACCTCACCTGTACCATTTAGGGACATCGCGGGAAACGCCACTGCAAGGCAAGAAGGGGATCTCAACCGCCGTCGTCCGGAATACCTGAGTCCAGCGTGTTTACCACTGCCTCCAACACCTCGCTCGGTGACAGCGAAGTATCGTACCGCTCATGTTCACTGTAGTCATGCGTACGCCACAATATATCGTGAAAGGAAGCGCAACAGAGAACCAAGACAGTGGTGTCCGCGAATTAGGATTACTTTAGAATACAACAGAGACTCGACTATCCGGACTAACTGAATGTTTGAAAACCGTTTTTGTATTACCAACTGTAGAAAGACAACATACGTCGCCTGCATATGGTTATCTTTTATGAACGTTGTCATATCTCTGCACGGTTAGTACATAATGTTAGGTCACCGTTTTTGTAAAAATGAACAATACGAAGCTTATTACCAAAGTTCACATTTCGGTTTCTTCGTCACTTTTCGATGTTTACTCCCATTTTCACGATGGAGTTTGAAAGTGTATTTCAAAACTGAGTCGGCATTCTTCTTAATATCGTTTATCGCTCAAGTATCTACATCATGCATATCCGCTAGCTTACGATTAGTTTCTCCTTTTCTTTTAATGAACCAACAATATTAATTTCAACTGTAAGCGATAATATCACTGTCTTGCGCTCACACATTTATAAGCGCAGACGCCACACGGCTCAGCGATTGGCAACTGTGTAACTCAAAACAATGGAGTGGAGATCGCGCGGGACGCGGGTGGATACTGCCACGGCGACATGTCCGCGCAGGCGCGGACTAGACTACAAAGATATTGGCTAGCGTTTGACAGTAACATTTAAATGACCGAAAACAACCGACAGTGGCAAATCCACACTTCCCGAGACAGCTATGCTCATAGGAGAAAATTCTTATTACACATTTAGGGGTGCCGTGATATTGGAGAGGGTGGGTCAGGTACAACCAATCGAAAACGAAGAGTAGGTCCTACCTATAGATAGTAACCGGACTATACCGCGTAATTAGCTACAGTAGACTCTGCGAATGTAGATCCCTCACAACGGGCAACCTTGTTCCCAAGCTTTCAACTGCCAAGTGCAAATGGCTGCAGGCGAAACAACAGCCATCTATAGAGCTTCAACAAAAATGAGACCTAGTGAGATTGCGCAGTGGTTAGCACACTGGACTCGCTTTCGGGAGGACCCGCGTCCGGCCATTCCGATTTAGGTTTTCCGTTATTTCGCTAAATCGCTTCAGGCAAATGCCATTCTGGCTCCTTTGAAAAGACACGGGTGATTTCCTTCCCTAATCCGATGGGACCGATGACCTTGCTGTTTGGTCCCCTCCCCCAAATCAACCAACCAACAAAAATGGGGTGTTGCCACAGAAACGTACAGAAAGTCCCTTTACGTCACTGGTGGAGGCAAGCAAGCGAAGCAGCTGTGCCAAGCACGCTCCAACTGTTAGGGATCCTCTCTCGTCGACTCTACTGTAGTAATCGGATAAGAGACGTGTCCTTCAGTCCTCCATGTAAGCGCACTGTCTTGAGGTCACTTTGTCAACACGTGTTCACTTCCTGGTTTACCCTCAAAGTTCAACGGTCCACACTCCACAGACGGCCACAGGTGGTTGCTGGGCTGCCCCTGCCCACCCCGCTGCAAGGCGCGGATTCCGCCGGCCCTTATATTTAGCGCCAATTGGCGCAGCAGGGCAGTGGCCAGACATAGTTGGTAAGGCACGCGGACGCGCCCAACCCGCGGCCGGGCCGCGTTTATTTTGACCGGCGCAGCGCGGCACGCCGACGCCGACTCCGGCCGCCAGCCCGGGGCACGCCACGCCGAGCCGCGGACTCCACGCTGGAAAGGCCGCTGGCCGCCTGGAGCACACAACGCAGCGGCCCGTCCCCAGATCACTGCCCCCTGAACTAGGCCACATATCCCTAAATACGGCTAACGAAGTTGAATGTCTAACTGTACTTGGCAAGAAGGACAAACCTCCATTTTGACGATAACAAAAGACTGACTCGGTGTTGTTCATGTCCTTACGTTTTGACGGTTTTATTACGACACGATATGTAAACTTCCACAGCCGGAAATGTCACAGTTAGGGGGGGGGGGGGGGGGGTAGGACGTCAAACGTGCCGACTTGGAGCAGGAGAGGCAACACAGGACATTTTAATTTCTACTGTCTATACTTTTACAAATAAATTCATAAAACTTTGTCGGCATGACCAGGAAGGATTCAGAAGTCACACTCATAGCAGTGGAAGTTCGAAAACATAACGAAGTAATTTTTTTTTACATGTGAAAAGTCATTTTTTTCCACTTACAGCATTTGTTGCTATAGGGACACTTTTCTTCACAAGTAAGAGAGATGGTTCGATGAATTTTGCACAGCATACAAACCATACTTAAAGGTGTGTGGAGCTCTAGAATTTTCCAAATCTATTAAAAACTGTGGTAAAAATTGAGGTAATTAACTACAAAATTTGTGTTTTTTTTCTAAACATGAAGTTTGAAATACAAAAGATCATTCGTTTTTTCATAAATTAAATAAATTCTAGAGTTTCATATACCTGTAAGTATGGTATGTATGCTGTGCAAAATTTCATCGAAGAATCTCTCTAACTTATGAAGGAAAGTGTACCTATAGGAACAAATGCAGCCATTAGTAAGTGAAAAAATGATGAAATTTCACACGTAAAAAAAAATTATTTCGTTATGTTTTCGAACTTCCACTGCAATGAGTGCGAATTCTGAATCCTTCCTGGTGATGTTGACAAAGTTTTATGAATTTATTTATAAAAGTATAGACACTGGAAATTAAAATGTCCTGTGATGCCTCTCCTGCTCCAATTCGGCCCGTTTGACGTCCTGCCCCCCTTAATACAATGTTCCGGGGTATTATGTCGTGGTCGAACGGATTTCACGTTTAACGTTTGGTCGCCATCTGCTGAGGGCATTTTCAAGTGGGATCGTAGCTTCTCAGAGCTTCCGATTCACAACCTGGCTCGCTACTGACTGCAGTAAAATTTCATTTACGCGTGTTTCCGTGCAGTGGCGTGACGTCACGTGTTTTGGATACCCGACCGCAATTGGCCACTGTAGACTGTCGTCGTCCGCTGTTGCTATCACTCCATGATGCAAGACTGGTACATATCTTCTTCCTGCTGAAATTCGTTGGTTGTTTTACAATCTCTATGGCCTCTCTGTATAGGTTTTCACGGTATCCGCTTGTGGCTACCAGTACTTGAGCCCTATCACAATGAATGGCGGTCTCCTGACTGCAAAGCATGTTGCGCAATTGCTGATCTGTCAACCTCCTCCCTCTTGCAGTTGCCCTTATACCCTCCTGGTCGAATTTTGATCGTTCTTTTTGCAGTACCCACACACACTGCTCCACAGCTACACAGAATCTTATAAACTCCTGCTTTTTCCAGTGGGCAGCCAGCATCCTTGGCCAATTTTAGCTGATCTTTTATCTTCCGGGTGGGTTTGTACGAGGGTTGCCCAGAAAGTAATGCACCGCTTTTACTTTTCTCAGCCGAAAACAATGCTACGAATGCGAAACGTTACGTATGTATTACTTGAAGTCTCCTGAGTGAGCGCGCCAATTTTCCGTCACTTCCGACAGATAGCATAGCTGCAGGACAGTTTCAAAATGGCGCCTGAAGGTGAAGTACTTTACAAGCAACGTGCAGTAATTGAATTTCTCACTACATAGAAATAAACTGTGGGGAATATCCACAAACGCTTGTGCAAACTCTATGGAGCATCAGCTGTAGACAGTACAATTACTCGCTGGGCATGGAGGGCAGAATTCGGTTCGCCATAGCTCCACTATTTGCAGCAGTCGGGCAGACCATCCACGGCTGTCACACCTGACATGTTGCAGGGAGCTGATGTTGTCATTCGTTCCATGATGCTATTCGTGGAAGACATTTTGAGGACAATGAGGTGATTCACACAGGGCCGACTTCAAATGGGTCCTGTACATTTAAGCAGCATGTAAAATCACTTTTGTTGACAAACTGCATTATCCTGCCAATGAATCGTAGTATGTCATTTTGCTTTATCTCCAGTTGAGCCAATGTCATCGTTCCACTTCACATTTATACACATTGCTAACTCCGGCTATTTACATGAGCTGACCGATTCCGATTGTGACTCATTAATCTTGTATTCGAAGGACCCCACACATCTACGTTTCCTGAAATTCACAACAACATTTCTCTACATTAAGATTTAGTTCCCAGTCTTCGCACCAATATTTTGGATATCTGAGGGGATATACTGAAATTTTAGCGGACAAAATTTCCTCACAAATAACTGTGAAAAGCCTGAGATTTTAACTAATAATATCCGCAAAGTAATTGATTTTCATCTATGTGCACATCAGACCAGTACAGCAGATTTCGAGACATATGAGTGAGGGCATTATCATCCTGGAAGGTGCAATCCCCTACTAAATGAAAATGATCTCGTGATGTGTTTCGACCTACCATCATCACTCACATTACCTTTAATTGCGCACAACACTTATCCTGTATATTTTTGGGCGCTTTTATCATCCTTTGTATGAGTTTCGTTGCGCCGAGTAGCCACTCCTACCTCGAATCACAGAAATTGCACAAAGTATCACCGACATGCCGGCAATGAACACCACCTTTTCGCAAGCTGTTGTCTAACAAATCGACATTACATATGTTTCAGGTTTGTTATCTGAGACACAAAGCAATGGATGCCTCCGGAATTCTGAACGCAACGACTGGATAGAAATGGAAAAGAAATGGCATGGATATTTACTACAGTTAGGTGCCGTTCTGAGAGCGTCGCCACGAGCTCTGAGGTAAGTTGAGCTAGAAGACTCACGCATGTTTCAGTTGGCTTAGTGTTTCGGCCTAACTATCAGTATCTATGCTAATGGGCCAGGCCACCAAGATCATTCAATGGAGGAAGAATCTCTTCCTGAATGATAGAGGCGATCGACGATATTCGCAGCAGTGGAGGAATTGAGGACGAAATTTTATATAGACTCTCCAACGTATCTATTCGAGGAACGATATTAGAATCCACTGATCACCATTCAGAGTTTATGGACATCAATAACCAGGATTATTCAGGTTGTTCCGGAGAACAAAAGTTGGCTGTAACCTACGTTCGAGAGTCCCAACCTTATTTCGTCCAGCTCTTTGTTTAACTGCCGCGGATCCAAGTCACGCTTAGGTACTGGGGACAATGAGAAAGAACGTGGTGTTTAGTTCTACACGCGGAGCCGAGGAGACCAGCCCCTGCCACGGCCTTTCCCGGGCAGGACGTCGCGAGGGTGCAGCGCGGCTTTCCCGGTGCCGGTGACTCAGGGCGCGTGCTTTTCCCACGTAGGATGCGGCGGCTACGGAAATAGGCGTCCGCGACTCAGCGGCCGAGAGCGCAACTCCGGAATTAGACGGTCGGTGGCGGTGCGTTCCTGCGCCCAGGACCGCCACGGCTGGCGCCAGAAATACTCGTCCAATTACCCCGCCAACAGGTGGCGCGGCCGGGACGCGACGCGCCGTCATAACGCGACGCGGCGCCAAAGCAAACACGGCAGGCGGCAGGTAGCAGGAGCGAGGAGAAAACTCTCCTCCTCTCAGCTCTGTGTTTTCTGGGTAAAAAATATGCTGATGGAGTGCTGGAGGTCCCGGGTTTTCTGCAGTTTGATTTATGAGCCTAAGATGTTTTCCATGGCTACGTCATCTCCTGCGGGTGACCTATATACATCGTGACTTTTATAAGTATCCGGAAAATCAAACTACACTACTGGGCATAAAAATTGCTACACCAAGAAGAAATGCAGATGATAAACGGGTATTCATTGGACAAATATATTATACTAGAACTGACATGTGATTACATTTTCACGCAGTTTGGTTGCATAGATCCTGGGAAATCGGTACCCAGAACAACCACCTCTGGCCGTAATAACGGCCTTGATACGACTGGGCGTTGAGTCAAACTGAGCTTGGATGGCGTGTACAGATACAGCTGCCCATGCAGCTTCAACACGATACCACAGTTCATCAAGGGCAGTGACTGGCGTATTGTGACGAGCCAGCTGCTCGGTCACCATTGACCAGACTTTTTCAGTTGGTGAGAGATCTGGAGAATGTGCTGGCCAGGGCAGCAGTCGAACATTTTCTGTATCCAGAAAGGCCCGTACAGGACCTGCAACATGCGGTCGTGCATTATCCTGCTGAAATATAGGGTTTCGCAGGGATCGAATGAAAGCTAGACCCAAGGGTGTAACACATCTGAAATGTAACGTCCACTGTTCAAAGTGTCGTCAATGCGAACAAGAGGTGACCGAGACGTGTAACCAATGCCACCCCATACCATCACGCCGGGTGATACGCCAGTATGGCGATGACTAATACACGCTTCCAACGCGTTCACCGCGATGTAGCCAGACACGGATCCGACCATGATGATGCTCTGAACAGAACCTGGATTCATCCGTAAAAAAATGACGTTTTGCTATTTGTGCACCCAGGATCGTCGTTGAGTACACCATCGCAGGCGCTCCTGTTTGTGATGCAGCGTCAAGGGTAACGGCAGCCATGATGTCCGAGCTGATAGTCCATGCTGCTGCTACCGTCGTCGAACTGTTCGTGCAGATGGTTGATGTATTGCAAACGTCCCCATCTGTTGACTCAGGGATCGAGACGTGGCTGCACGATCCGTTACAGCCATGCGGATAAGATGCCTGTCATTTCGACTGCTAGTGATACGAGGCCGTTGGGATCCAGCACGGCGTTCCGTATTACCCTCCTGAACCCACCGATTCCATATTCTACTAACAGTCATTGGATCTCGACCAACGCGAGCAGCAAAGTCGCGATACGATAAACCTCAATCGCGATAGGCTACAATCCGACCTTTATCAAAGTCGGAAACGTGATGGTACGCATTTCTCCTCCTTACACGGGCATCACAACAACGTTTCACCAGGCAACGCCGGTCAACTGCTGTATGTATATGAGAAATCGGTTGGAAACTTTCCTCATGTCAGCATGTTGTAGGTGTCGCCACCGGCGTCAACCTTGTGTGAATGCTCTGAAAAGCTAATCATTTGCCTATCACAACAGCATCTTCTTCCTGTCGGTTAAATTTCGCGTCTGTAGCACGTCATATTCGTGGTGTAGCAATTTTAATGGCCAGTAGTGTAGGCACAGATAAAGCTTATAGGAATCGAAAAGCTACATATTAGTCTTCACCCAAATCAATGTTTATGGAGGTACTGCCACTTTTCTGTAGTTCACACACGTTAGGCCGGAAGAAGAACGTGAAAATAGCTAGTTCACACTTAAAATGGGCACATTATAAAGATTCCATGATGCTGTCTCGTCTACACCTTGGTTGCAAAACCGATGGAAAATTTCAGCAGTGAACCAAGCGAAAGAAGGCCGCAGCTTTGGGAACAACGTGCTTCCTTCGGACTTCGCTGCCAGCGGTGCTTGGCCAATGTTGCACAATTTTCCTCCTACGTATCCACTATGCACCGCAAACACGAATCGGGAAGCGTCCTACACGTCTGTCTGTTCTGACATCCTTAGGTGGCTGCCTGTTCCGGCTGTAGCATAGTCCCGAAGCTATTTCTATGAACAAAAAACTTTGACGTTAAACACTAACTAAATCGTTGGGCAAATAGAAAAACACTGAAGATAAATTTTCGTGATCAAATTATCTGTACTTCAGCAGGTGCCTTTCCCATATATGTACCGAAAACCGAACTTTTATAACGATATAGAGGGTGAACATTAACGAAACCGACAAACTGCAGGGACGG
This sequence comes from Schistocerca americana, assembly GCF_021461395.2. Taxonomy (NCBI): domain Eukaryota; kingdom Metazoa; phylum Arthropoda; class Insecta; order Orthoptera; family Acrididae; genus Schistocerca; species Schistocerca americana. The sequence continues at coordinate 156,059,699 of NC_060121.1, forward strand.
ATTCCTAACTGGAAGTGGAGGAAAAAAGGTCCAGTTAACATGTGTCCAGAAATGCATCGTTGCCACCGCAGACGGCGGTGACGAATGGCAGTTCTTCTCACCACGTGCCCGAGTGTTTATGTGTTGCAGGCTGCATGATTGACGCAGCGTACTGTAAGCGGCAGCATGGTCCGGTATTCACGTCGGGATCAAGCCGGGATGGTGTTTGTGTACCACACCGAAGCGACTACTCTTATAGACAGCAACCGCATCACACAACATTTGAAGCCGGTGACAGGGACAGTAGTGGTTGCCATGCAAGACACACATAATCGTATTTTGGCTTACACGATGTTGGCTGGCCGCTTGCCTGGAGTTTGTACTAGGTTTGTTTCAATATCCTGTAGAACCTAGTGATCTAAATTTGGTGTATCTCTTGATGCATTAATTTACAAACAGCCGTATGTACTGTAGAAATTTATTTTATTTTATAAACTTCTATGTGCTACCAGTTTCGGCATTACATTGATGCCATCTGTGTCGCCTGGCCACCAAGAGCTGTTGCATAACGATTTGATTCACGGATCCAGTTATACGGCTCTTTCCGTGTATAGCATTTTTCTGACTATGGCGTGTGGGGCCTGAAGATGCCATCAATGGTACCGAAACTGGTAGCAAATAAGAAGTTCATAAAATAAATTTCTACAATACGTACGGCTGTTGGTAAATTATTCTATCAAGAAATACATGCCAGCCGTTGTCCCACGGTCCATAACGAACAAACGAACATTAACTTTGGTGTAGGCACAGTCCGCCGCCACCGTGCGCGTTCGTCTCTCTGAAGAGACCCGTGATCGCATGAACACCCAAAAAGGGCTTCAAATGATGTGTGATGTGTGATGTGGCTGGTGCCTGTGAGGATACTTGTTTTGGTACAGTCCTGCCGCCTCTCGTCCGTCTCCATCTGCTTGACCGTACGCAAACACCATCTCGGCTTTTCCCCCATTCTGCTGCTTACAGTACGCTGCGTCAATCACTCAGCGTCCAACACACAAGGAATACGCGGCACGTAATCAGACGAATGTCATTCATCAGCGCCGTCTTTCGTGGCAGCGATGCATTTCCGGACACATTTTCACAAGTCCTTGTTTCCTCTATTTCCAATCAGCGACCCTTCCCTGCAGTTTGTCGATTTTATTAATGTTCACCCCTTTACATGCAGGTCATGCGTTGTTTCTAGATGTTTCCGTTCGACTTTCTCTTAGTTGTTGGCGTTTCTTTGTGGGATTGGCGGAGGACGAAGGAATATTGTGCCGATACTGACCACTGTAGCAGAACGTCAAAAACTTGCAAGAAGAATTGTCCAGTGTTCGGTTGGTGTCCTGCTCAGGAAAGGCTGATGGGAGATGTCGAATGTTGGTAAGTAACGTACCGTTAAGACGGTACAGAAGCAGACCTTACAGACAGTAAGACATGCTCAGGAAACTTGCCACCAACATTAATTTTCAACCAAATTATCTCGAAATTCACTCCCATTATAGTGTCTACATCAAGTGTGATTCGCTGATGAAGGCGATGTTATTCAGGGAAATCGCTGAAATTTATAGAACCAGTATTTAAAGTAAACACTGCCTCTGTCGTTTATTTCACGAAGATAACGCCAGAAAAATAAGTCTCTGTAAATGCTTCTTTATAAAGGATACCTACGGGACCTCGGCTGCTCAGTACAGGATGTCAAAAACATCTTCAGTCGTATATATTTACAATTTTGTTTTGTTGCCAGTTTCGACGTTACACTGCACCATCTTCAAAGTCCAACGACATGTACGAAGAATCGCACCTACTGTACGGTCGAAATAGAGGCCAGCATACAGTCACTGGTACCCGTACTTTTTTTAACAGCGTGATCACTTTGTTCATCATCTGTGACAGTATGCTGGCCTCTATTTCGACCGTACAATAGGTGGGATTCTTCCTACACGTCGGTCACCTTGAAGATTGTGTACTGCAATGTCGAAACTCGTAGTAAAAATAAAAAAAATTGGAGATATAGACGGCTGAAGGTGTTTTCAATTTGACATTTTATAAGAAAAATAAGGTGGTGTATGTAGCCAAACAGACTGGTTGGCTCGCTTCCGGAGCTAAGATCGCTAAACCACGCCAGTGCGGTGGCGCTCGACCCCGACGTCAGCCGGCTCCAATTCTGGTGGTGGACAAAATTGTCACTTGCAGTATTTGGCAGGAAGGGAAGGAGAGATGTTGACGTAAAGTTCCCGATCACCAGTCTTTGCGTCATTGTTCTGGTTCAAATGGCTCTGAGCACTGTGGGACTTAACATCTGAGGTCATCAGTCCCCTAACCAACCTAAGGACATCTCACACATCCATGCCCGAGGCAGGATTCGAACCTACGACCGTAGCGGTGGTGCGGTAGCAGACTGAAGCGCCTAGAACCGCTCGGTCAAAGCGGCCAGCTCAGTGTTCCGGATTAAACTTCAATTCTCTCCGTTGTCTCTTATGAAGTGAAGGAAGTGACACTATCGGATGGGGACGCTAAGCTGGACGACCCGTTCGGTGCTATTCGAGAGGTGCTGGCACTGATGATTAACAAAGTGATCACAAATAAATAAATAAATCTACGGGTACCAGTAACTGTATGCTGGCCTCTGTTTCGACCTTACCAATAGGTGGGATTATTCGTACCTGTCGGACTGGCACCAAGTTTCATGTTCTCCCTTCCCTTCATCCGTACGAACACAAAGCCAACACTACACTGTAGAAGCACCCATCACAGTCATCGAGACGATACACACTTGACACTATATCACAGGTCGGGGGAAGGCAAAGGCAAACCACCGCAGCTAGGAACTTGCACAGAATGACGGTACTTGTTCCCTGAGTATGGGAGTCTTCTGTCGCAGATGGATAGGATAGTGCAGAGTGTGGCTGGTACTGGATGAAGTACCTTTTTTTTTAATGTGCTGTGTGACAGAGTACAAAGTAAACAGATCCGTCCTTTCCATTCTATTCGCAGATGAACTCAGGAAGAAAGATTGTTGGTTCCCCAGTACGAGCCAGAGAGCGGCCTGTGATCAGTACAGGTGGCGTATGTTGGAGAACTTGCTGACTACTTTTGGAACGTGGGCTCTTGGGATTTTGTCAGTTAGGCTCCTCGCAATTCAGATGTCTTTCTTGTAACGCCTACCTCTGCAGGCCGTTGACCACTAGCTGACGCTCTCACGCTGACTAAACAAATCTGTGAGGAATCGCGCAGCCCTTGTCCGAGTCTTGCGGATGTCTTCCGGTAACGCGACTTGGGAAGTGTCCCAGACCGACCAACAATGCTGGAGAATTGCTCCGAGAGAGTAGGCTGGATTAAGGCGCTCAGAAATTGACGACGCTCGAGGTGAGTGGCAGGATGAGCGAGTCCCTGCGGGATGGAGCCACGCGCACGCGGCGGAAGTTTTGGGTTAACAGTGTCAAGTGGGCGGCCCGGGGCGGCGGCGACATCCTCCGGCCCGCAGCGCTGCGCTGGACGGCGGCCAAGACAATCCCATTAAAACGGCGCGGGCACGCCCTAACGAAGCGCACGCGGAATCGTGCCGAATTATACGGAAAAGTGAAACGGATTTATGGCAATCTCTGCTGCCTGCGGCACACTTATAGAATGACGCATGGAGGGCGAGGCTCGGCGGACGCCGGGATCAGATCTTAACGACCTGCCACCCGGCACGACAATATGCTGCCGCCTCCGAGAGCGTTCTGTGCCCAAACTTTTATTGTCGGCGTGTAAAACACTGTGCGGGAGCTCAGGGGCGATGTTATCAGCGCCGTTACGAAAAGTGGTAGAAACGAATGCGATTAAAACGTTTAAAATGTTAAAGACAGAATTCTTTTAAGTTCTGGAATTGTTTACGGGAAAGGAGGCAAGACGGTGGTCTTCACATAATCTCGTAAAACGAAATCCACCTTTCAACGTTTTGTGCTGATACACGTGGCCAGCCGGTACTTTTTCCTTTCCACACGTTCCTTGAAGCTACATCTGCGAATGTTGTCGGCATTTGGAGGTGCTTGAATGTCTCGGTGATGGCCTCGTGTATGGGATCAGCCACTTTCACATTAAGGTGACGACCTCACCAGTTACGCACCACGAAGCACGCACCGTGGTTACGATTCACTGCACTTGCGCAACGATCGAAATTTTGAGTTTTCTTTTGCATTTCCTGTAATTCTTAGCGATGCATCATTAAGCATTCAATATTTATAGCCTTTTCTAAGTGTGTGTGTGTGTGTGTGTGTGTGTGTGTGTGTGTGTGTGTGTGTGTGTGTGTGTGTGTGTGCGCGCGTGTGCGTGCGCGCGCAAGCATTACTCAGCTATATCGATTGGAGAATTGTACGTGGTACCAATGAAGATCTTGGAACACAGCTAAGCACATTTCAACAAGGCGGCCGTTGTGTCCGAGCGGTTGTAGACGCTTCAATCCGGAACCGCGCTGCTGCTACGGTCGTAGGTTCGAATCCTGCCTCGGGCGTGGATGTGTGTGATGTCCTTAGGTTAGTTAAAGTAGTTCTAAGTCTAGGGGACTGATTACCTCGGATGAAGTCCCATAGTGCTTAGAGTCATTTGAACCATTTCAGCGAACTGTCCGTAAGTCGTGCAAGAAGAAAACCCTGCAAGGTAAGAGAACAAAGTTGAATAAAACTATTCCTGTTCCCCTTATTTGTAGGCGAAATATGCGTTAAGAAGTCGAACACAGGTACCGCAATGAAATTTCTAAGAGAAAACGAGATTACTCCAGAAGAGGATGTATCAGAAATAAAACAATTCCGGAAAAAGGAGTGTCTGAGACAGTCCAGATGAGAATAAACAAGAATCACAAGAGCTGGTATGAACACAGACAAAGGCTGAATAATTAAAGGACTTTCCATGCACCGAGGGAGGCGGCGCACACTGCACTCGCATTCGGTCATCCTGGTTTAGGTTTTTCTGTGATTCCCTTAAATCGCGTCAGTTAAATGCCGGGATGGCGTTTTGTACGAGTACAAAATAAATACCCACTCTTTGGAAGCGGTAAAATCCGCCAAGTACCTGGGTGTGACTATTCGCATTGATCTCAAATGGAACGATCACATGACATAAGTAACGGGTAAGGCGAACTCTAGATTGCCGTTTATTGGTAGAATTCTGAAGGGATGCAGTCCTTCAACAAAGAAATTGCTTACAATACTTAAATCTTTCCAGTCTTAGAGTACAGTTCGTCTGTGTGGGGCCCTTACCAGTTGGGTATGATTCAAGAGATTGAGAAGGTCCAAAGAAGAGCGGCAACATTCGTGACTGGGACATATAGCCATCGCGAGAGCGTTACGAATCTCATAGAAAGTTTGAAGCGGGCCAACTTGCAGGCAGACGACGCGCTAAACGGAAGGGTCTACTCACTAAATTCCAAAATCCGATCTTCGCCGACGATGTAGAGCATATATTATTACCACCAACTTTCAAATCGGGCTATGATCACCATTCAAAGATAAGGGAAATTAGAGCTCGACTGAGGCGTTCAGGCAGTCGTTTTTCCCCTCGCGCGAACCGCGAGTGGAACAGGGGGCGGGGGATATGACCTTGGCGCTAATAGCGCCCTCCGCCACACAGCGCTTGGTGGCTAAGGGAGTATATATGTAGATGGTTTCTTTGAAAGGGCACGGCTGACTTCCTTTCGTATCCTCCCCCTACTCGACGGGACCGATGACCTCGCTGTTTGGTCCTTTCCCCCCAAATCAACCAACCGACCAACTTCCCACGCTAGGTTTAAATAATAAACCATATGGGAGGAGTGAATTGTACAGCCTAAGAAGAGACGGCAAACGTAACAGCTGGGATATTCCGCTTGTTTAAAGGTCGTTGCCAGCAGATTCTCACTCACATTAATTAATCTAAAAGCTAATTACGTATCAACCGCAACCCTAAGGATGGCTAAGTATGGTAAATATAAATAACAATGTACTTCGGGAACTGTTACGATGAAATAAATCCGTATAATGTTTACTTTATGCCTCACGTAGACACTGTAATTGGTAAGAGTATTTGAAATCATACTATTGCTGCTGTTGTCGTCGTCGTCGTCAGTCCTGAGACTGGTTTGATGCATCTCTCCATGCATACAGTAAAGCTGCATGCCCTCGGGAAAAATTACGGCTGTAGTTTCCCCTTACTTTCAGCTGTTCGCAGTACCAGCACAGCAAGGCCGTTTTGGTTAGTGTTACAAGGCCAGATCAGTCAACCATCCAGACTGTTGCTCCTGCAACTACTGAAAAGGCTGCTGCCCCTCTTCAGGAACCACACGTTTGTCTGGCCTCTCAACAGATACCCCTCCGTTGTGGTTACCCCTACGGTACGGGAACCTGTATCGCTGAGGCACGCGAGCCTCACCACCAACGACAAGGTCCATGGTGGAATTCACGAAAATACAGTTACGATCATTGTTTCCAACACACATTTTAAATCCGATGTCATTACAAGTAAAGAACAGAAACGAAATGTGAGTCTTACTTAGTAACTCCAAAGCATTATCCTGTCTGTGTCTCGTTTTCGAAAGACTCATTACTGAAAAAAAGTCCATTTTTGTTAATGCTAGGAAGAAATTATATTGAATATTTTACAAATAATCAAAAATGTTCAAATGTGTGTGAAACCTTATGAGACTTAACTGCTAAGGTTATCAGTCCCTAAGCTTACACACTACTTAACCTAAATTATCCTAAGGACAAACACACACACCCATGCCCGAGTGAGGACTCGAACCTCCGCCGGGACCAGCCGCACAGTCCATGTCTGTAGCGCCTTATACCGCTCGGCTAATCCCGCGCGGCTACGAATAATCCCCTAAAATGACACGTACTGCTAGATTCGCACATCTGGCTATTTTCATTGTGAATGAACCTGATCTGTAACAAGGGTCATATACTCCGCAATGTCATTTTATTTTACGATTCATACAGTGTCATTTACAGTTATGATATCTACCAAAACTCACTGCATTTCTTTCATTTTCTGTTTTTTAACAATCACATCACTGTAGTAAAATGTATTTAAGGCCCATGCGAACCACTCTTTTGCCCCTTGTTTTGCTGAAAGTTTCGATGTGACCTCTGTGCTGATCTTACTTCTAAATATGTAATCGATCATTAGAGGCACACACTATGCCAACATTGTGCAGCTGTACCATGACTTGTCTTATCGCTGGAATGACATAAAAATAAACTACTCTGAAACTCAAAATCACGTGAGGCACGAATTACGTGGGCACAGCTACCCACCTGGTCAGTCTATCTTACTCGTTTCTTTTCTACAGCAACAAATCAACTCTACGAAGCAGATAACCCAAGTAAACTTTTTGATCCCAGCCAAACGAGGATACATTTCAGGTGGCAGTAATCTGTGGAAAGTGAAAAGACATAAAATAATAATCCAAGAACCCAAAGAATATACGACGTAAAGACTGATGAGAAAAGAAAAGGGCGAGTCGGCGACGAGGCCTCGAACGCAAGCTCTGAGGTCGAAGTGGTCGTACTCGCAGATGCACACTGTACAAAGCAGTTCGTCACTGTCCCATATCTGGAGCGTTCCAGTGCTGGATCACCTACACGAGGGCAGGAAACGTCTCACAGTCGCCGGCGACTGCAGCGGCAACGGCAGCGCTGGTCCCGCCTGCCGGCCTTGCGCATTAGCATACACTGGCGAGCAACAGCTGGGAGGGGACCGAGACAGCATCCGGCTGCGCTGTCGTGGCGCCTCCCCCCTCCCTGCCCACTGACACTACCGAAAACCACGTCCCAGCGACTGCAGTGCAGCTGTAGCACGCACGCACCAGCACACAGCAGTCCCTTAACAACATCCCGACAGGTCTTACTGTGGACTCTTCCAGGTACCGAAACTATCATTCACGACTGTGTACCGAGCAGTGGTTAGAACACTGGACTCGCATTCGGGAGGACAACGGTTCAATCCCGCATCCGGCCATCCTGATTTAGGTTTTCCGTGATTTCCCTAAATCGCTCCAGGCAAATACCGGGGTGGTTCCTTTGAAAGGGCACGGCCGACTTCCTTCCCCGTCATTCCCTAATCCGATGAGACCGATGACCTCGCTGTCTAGTCTCCTTCCCCAAACAAGCACAAGCACAACCACCACCACCACCACCACCACCACCACAGACAGAGCCACGACTGTGTAACAGTCTTCCTCCTGAAGACTGATCCTAGGTGTTTGTATATATGGCGAACACGACGACCACCACCTACAAAATATCAGTATTTTTTTAACTTTCAGAGCATTTTGAGGTAAGGAACTGCTTGTTCCGGTGCCTCATCGCAGACTATTAATCTAATTATGTTTTATTCCGTCTGCTACCCCAACTACCTTTGACTCTGAAAATCCCTTCACAAGTCGATAATCCGCAGTCATCAAAACGTACTACACATGTACAGATGCACAATTAGTGTGATGTGGTTTCTGTTGCTGTGGGAATGGTTCCACTTAACGTCATTGTGCCGCTCTTCCATTGCATGCAGTCAACCCATACACGAGATGCATATCGGCCATCTCTTCACTAGTAAACCTATTCGTATCACCATTAACGAATAGCTAATGCTGCCCGAAAAACGTACCCGTGACAGACCGAGACCAGTACTGAATGCGTGCTTGAGCGCGAACAGTTAAGTGTACAATAGTGTTATGAACAATTACCGTGAGTGAATCCAGCTTCTGATGGCGGCCTTTCACGCTCATTTTTATGTGTTGTTGCTGTTCATACCTTAATCATGAAAGAGTTGAGCATAGCAGATACCGATTTTGCTTAGCCTCTATGGAATGAACACTGAAGTGGCAAAGGCGATTCATACCATAAAGTTTCCGGTGTGATTGTGACCGCACGATGGGAATTAACAGACTTTGAACGCAGAATGGTAGTTGCAGCTAGACGCACGGGACGTTCCATTTCAGGGATAGCAAGGGAATTCAAGATCCACAATGTCGAGAGAGTGCCGAGAATACCAAATTTCAGTCATTACCTCTCACCCCGGACACGCAATGGCCGACGACGTTCACTCAACGACCGAGAGCAGTGGCGTTTGCCTAGAATTGTCAGTGCTAACAAATAAGCAATGCTGCGCGAAATAAACGAAACAATCAATGTGCGACGTACGACGCAAGTATCCGTTAGGGCAGTACGGAGAACTTTGGCGTTAATGGGCTATGGCAACAGACGACAGACGCGAGTCCCTTAGCTAACAGCACAACATCGCCTGCAACACCTCTCCTGGGCTCGTGACTATATCAGTTGGATCCCAGGCGACTGGGGCCATATTCCTTATCTTTCCACCGTTTTGCCGATCGGTTCGGTACGCTACCGCACCGAACGGTCTTCTTTTCGAAACAGAGCCCCCAACATTATTCAGTAAGTATTTCGAAAGCGATGCTGAACGGTCCTAGCGAACCGAAACGCTGTTGTCAGTTCTCGCGTCAACCAATGAAAAGCAATCTGCTTCAGATCCGCGCACGCAATGCAGCGCCACGAACCCGAAGCAGCTTTCAGCCGACACAGGCATGCCATTCTTCACAGCAGCGAAAAGTGTGGTTAGAGTACGTAATACTTTTCAAATTTTGCTGACCACAGGCTTCCATGAATGCATGACAACGACAGAATATTGAGTGTGTTCTGGAAACTCTCGTAAATGTCACGTTATGTCAATTTATTCTCATTCACATCGACGTCTTGTTTTGGATTTTACGTTTCGGAATATGTGTTAGGAATGGAGTATAGTACCACATAGAACAAACTTAATTTTTAATCTATATTTTTTCCATCACTTGTCATATTATTTAATTTATGACATTTGAGAAGTAGTATAATTAAAACAAACCACGCGTATTTGTATGAAATTTTAGTGAATTTCATGTTATTATTACAACAAACGTATTTTTAACTATCGACAACTAAGTGAAGAAACGCATAGTTTTCTTGAAAATGTATGCCTGCCCTGATTTGCGAAATCCCTTATACGTGTAATCTGCAAACGTACCCGGAAATGCTTTGCACTTGAACCCTTCGAGCTGCAGACACAAGGCAGACCACATTTGGCACCAAGCCTGCATAGCAGCGAGACGTTGCCAATGTAGCAAGAACGAATAGCGTAGGTGCAAATTTTTGGAATATCACAGAATTTACAGTTGTACTACATAAATGAAGTCTTGGGCGGGAGTGGAAGCATCGCTTCATACACGTTCGACCTACGAAGCTCGAACGCTAACTGCTTGAAAACTTCTCGCGATATTCTCGGAATTGCCATAGTAGTGCACCTTATTACTTGCACATTATTTTGTTTTGATGGCCTACTAATGATGTACGACGGTCACTCCAAAAGAAATTCACACTATTTTTTTAAAATCCATCTTTTATTCTACATGTTTGAAAGTCTTACAGTGTGTAGATACATCCTTTAGGAACAATAATTTCGTGGTTTGCAAAGCAATTTAGAACAATCAGTAAAGTAGTTGGCAGAAACCTCATGCTTTGCTACAGCTAACAGGCTAACAACGAGATTATATATTTCGGATCAAATAGCGAAGTAACTGGCAGGAACTTCATGCTTTCAAAAAGCTACCAGATAGTGGAATGTTATTTTCATTTCTTCACATAATTTACATCCCTCTCAACTGCCTTACGCCATCTTGAAACCAGCGCCTGTATACCCACACGGTAAAATTCTGGACCAACCTGTTAAGAGCCACTGTTTGGCAGCGTACACAAGGGAGTCATCATCTTCAAACCTTGTTCCACGAAGTCTTTCAGTTTCCCAAAGAGATGATAGTCACATGGAGCCAGGTCAGGACTGTAAGGCAGGTGTTTCACTGTTGTCCATCCGAGTTTTGTGATCGCTCCCATGGTTTTTTGACTGCATTGTCGTGCAACAGCAAAACATCCTGCTTTTACCGATGTGGTCGAAAACGACTCAGTCGAGCTTGAAGATTCTTCAGTGTCGTCACATATGCATCGGAATTTATGGTGGTTCCACTTGGCATGATGTCCACAAGCAAGCATGAGTGCTTCGGAATCGAAAACACCGTAGCCGTAACTTTTCCAGCAGGTGTGGTTTTGAATTTTTTTTCTCGGGTGAATTTGCATGATGCCACTCCATTGATTGCCTCTTCGTCTCTGGTGAAAAATGATGCAGCCATGTTTCATCACCTGTCACAGTTCTTCCAAGAAATTCATCTCCACCATTCTCGTACGGTTCCAAAAGTTCGCTGCATACCGTTTTTCTTGTTTCTTTGTGAGCCACTGTCAACATCCTGGTAACCCACCTGGCACAAACCTTTTTAAACGTCAACACTTTCAGTATTCTGCAAACACTTCCTTCCCCTATCCCAACGTAGCATGACAATTGGTTCACTGTGATGCGTCTGACAGCAGTCACCAATCCGTTAACTCTCTGCACATTGTCTGGAGTGTGTGCAGTACGAGGTCTGCCGCTGCGAGGACAATCCTCAATATTGCCGTCCCCGCTTTCATGACGTAACCTGCTTGCCCACCGACTAACTGTACTGCGATCGACAGCAGCACCTCAATACACCTTTTTCAGCCTCTTGTGGATGTTTCCCACTGTCTCGTTTTCACAGCACAGGAATTCTATGACGGCACGTTGTTTCTGACGAACGTCAAGTGTAACAGCCATCTTGAAGACATGCTGTGACGGCGCCACACACGGGAACAGATTGAACTAAGTTTGAAAACTAGCGGGAAGGATGTATCTACAGACTGCAAAACTTTCACACGTGCAGAATGAAAACTGTATTTTTACAAAAATAGTGTGCATTTCTTTTGGAGTGACCCTCGTACCAAGTATGAAGTAATTGTGTGATTGCAACGTCGTGGCCTCCCCTTGCCAGTATCTTGGAACCGGCCCGGTTACGTCTCACTGTCTCGCTCTCGAGATATTGTACGTGTCGTTGGCTTTCGCGATTCGAAACACGGTTCTCTCAACAACCGGTGCCTGCCGTGAGCTCGCTGCTATCCACACCGCTCTGAACTTCTCTGTTTAAAGTTCCGCCACCACTTGCATTGATCCAACCACTTCCGTGTGATACTGCCTCGGCAGACAGTGAGGCTACCCTTCCAACAGTACGTATCAGTGCTTAGTGGCATAGGCCGGTATTGCACTATCAAACTTCTTTGTCAACGATTTGATCAAAGATGTGATAAAATATTCCTCAAATATATTTGACAAAGATGTTTGACGTAGCGCTAGAAGCGGTATTACACTGTGATCATATTTTTCGTCAAAGTTCAAGATGGCTGACAACAACAAATTGTTATTAACCGCAGCAGTTGCATGTACTACAATTGCACTGTGTGCACATGCGGAAGAGAAGATAAGCAGGGGGGGGGGGGGCATACCTGGGAGAAGCCGTGGATTTTACGACGACACGATAAAACCATTCAACAAAACTTGTTACGTGAGCTTACAGTGGAGGACGTCAAGTCGTACATCAATTACCTAAGAATGGATGAGCATTCATTTCTGTATGTGCTCAATGTAGTGTGCCCACATATCACAAAGCACAATATTCACTTAAGAACTGCTACATCTGCAGAAGAAAGGCTCACTGTAACACTCCGATTCCTTGCTACAGGAGAGGGTTAGATCAGGTTAGGTTAGGTTAGGTCTCCAATCTTCTTAACCTATTCAGCTTGCCTCACGTTGTAAAGCGCCTCATCAGCTTCATACATATCTTAATTTTGTAGTTGTCGGCACACACCAATTGTATTTACCAGCAATGTTTATAAAAACACTACAGACGACAGAATGCTGCAGCGATCTGTGGTAACATGTCCGTGTGGTAACATGTCACATTGCAGTGAACAGAAGACAAGCGACATCTTTGATCAAATCTACAGCGAGGCCCTAGATTTGATCAAATATTGGACGACATTTGACAAAGTTCCCTATTACACCATCAAAGATATCTGACAAAGAAATTTGACAGTGTAATACCGGCCTTACTGCAGTGTCCGAGCACTGTCTCCGTGCGCCAGCCAGGTGTCGCTGGTGGTGGAGGGCCCTTCGCCACGCTGTGAGCCGGCAGGCAGGCAGGCAGGCAGACCGGTGTGGCCAGCTGGCCCGGCCTGACACGGGCAGTGAGGGCCCATACAAGTCGGCGGCCGGCTGAGTCACGGCGCATGAATGGGCGCGCCTTACATAGCCAGCCAGCCTGGGCCTGCAACTGGCCGGCGCGTGCTCCGCTCGGTCGAGCGCCGCTTCTCTCGCGGCAGGCCGCCGACACGCATCGAACGGTCGCCTATAAAAAGGCGAAGCGCCGTGACCCCTCAAAGGGAGGCCCCGCTCGCTGCAGCGGTCTTCCGCATCGCTACTCTGTTACCTCATACACAACACGCGCCTGCAGCCTCGTAGGAGCTGCAGTGCGTGGATAACATGCTACCAGTTGCCTTTTTTCTTGTTGGTATCACTGAGCCTATGGGATGTCGTGCGTCAGTCAGTGTTAACACTATAAAGCGAAACCTTCTGGCGTACCATCATCAGTCGGTCCCAGCACTATTTTAGGTCACTTATCGCTTATTTCACCTGTGGCAATGATTTTGTCAATGTGAAATATGCCATACGGCATTGCGTTCTGAAGTCCACGTCGAACTGCAGAGTCCCCTGCAAGTAGTTGCGAAGTCAGCTCAAAGACTGAAGGAACGAGACGTTCGTGCTGAGTCAAGAAGTGTGGTGTTTAAACGAAGAATCTATATCTGCCGGCCAGAGTGGCCGAGCGGTTCTAGGCGCTTCAGTCTGGAACTGCGCGACCACTACGGTCGCATGTTCGAATCCTGCCTCGGGCATGGATGTGTGTGATGTCCTTAGGTTAGTTAGGTTTAAGTAGTTCTGAGGTCTAGGGGACTGATGACCTCAGACGGGAAGTCCCATAGTGCTCAGAGCCATTTGAACCATTTGAATCTATATCTACATCAAAAATTGAGTAGATTGTCGCAAAATGTACTTCGCATTGTACTATATATTAGAGTTTCATAGCGTTCCATTCGCGTATGGTACGCGGAGAGAGTGACTGCTCAATGCTACAGTGATCGCTGTGCTCACACTGACGTCACAAAAAGTCATGGGATACCTCCCAATATCGTGTCGCACCTTCTTTTGCCCGACGCAGTGCAGCAACTCCACTTGACGTGGACTCAACAAGTCGTCCGAAGTGTCCTGCAGAAATAGTGAGCTATGCTCCGTCTGAAGCCGTCCATAATTGAGAAAATGCTGGCGCAGGATTTTCTGCACGAACTGACCTCTCGATTACGTTCCATAAATTGCAATGACATTCGTCTCGGGCGATAGGGGTGCCCAAATCATTCGCTGTCCAGAATGTACTTCAAACCAATCACGAACACATGTGCAACGGTGACATGGCCCATTCTCATCCATAACATTAAGTCATTGGTTGGGAACACGAAGTTCAACAATTGCTGTAAACGGTCTCCAAGTAGCCGAACATAACCATTGACAACGATCAGTTCAGTTGCGCCAGAGGTCCGAGTCCATTCCATGCAAACACAGGCCACACCATTTTAAGCCACCACCAGCTCGCACAGTGTTTTGTTGACAAACTGGATCTATGGCTTCGTGGGGTCTGCGCCACGCCATCCTACCATCAGCTCTTACCAACAAAAATCGGGAATTATCTGAGCACGCCACCGTTTTCCACTTGTCTAGGGTCCAACTGATACGGTCACGAGCCCAGGAGAGGCGCTGCAGACGATTTCGTGCTGTTTGTCTTCGCACTGTCGTCCGTCGTCGGCTGTCACAGCTCATTAACGCCAAATTTCGCCGCACTGTGCTAACCGATACGTTCGTCGTACGTTCCACACTGATTCCTGCGGTTGTTTTACGCAGTGGTGCTTATCTGTCAGCTCTGATAACTATACGCAAAGGTCGCTGCTCTCGGTCGTTAAGTGAAGGCCATCGGCCACTGCGGTGTCTGTGGTGAAGGTAATGCCTGAAATCTAATATTCTCGGCACACTCTTGACACTATGGATCTCGAAATAATGAATACCATAACCATTTTCGAAATGGAATGTCCCATGCGTCTAGCTCCATCTATCATTCGGCGTTCAGCGTCTGTTAACTCCCGTCGTGCGGCCATAATCACTTCGGAAACATAAATCACCTGAGTACAAATGACAGCTCCGCCAGTGCACTGCTCTTTCATGCCCTGTGCAAGCAACAGTACCGCCATCTGTAAATGTGCATATCGCTACCGCATGACTTCCGTCATCTCAGTACTGCCTAATCCCGCCTTCGCCATACCTACGTGAGCGTCACGTACAGGTCTGTTAACATATTCCACCTGTAACACTGACTCTTTAACTGTGCAAGTATACTTCCGTGACATAGCTGGCGTCGATCTTCACTTGTCCGTCAACAGTTTTCAACATTTGCGTAACCATCTCTCGGCGCGCGCGCGCACACACACACACACACACACACACACACACACACACACACACGAGCGCAAGCGGCGCGCGGCTGTGCCCATTCGTGCTGCCCTTATTTGTATACGTTCAATACCTCCTGTTAGTCCTATTTGGTATAGGCCCCATACACTTTAGCAGTATTCCACGAAGCCTCGCACGAGCGTTTTGTACGTTATTTTATTTTTTTCATTGTGCTGTCACTGAAGCGAAGTCTGCTAACTGTTTTACCTACGACTGACTCTCTGAACATTCCTTCTCATGCTCGTGCGAAAGATTACGCACATATATTAAAGTTAGCTGATCTTCAGCTT
Source organism: Schistocerca americana (assembly GCF_021461395.2). NCBI lineage: Eukaryota > Metazoa > Arthropoda > Insecta > Orthoptera > Acrididae > Schistocerca > Schistocerca americana. The sequence goes on from NC_060121.1 coordinate 156,075,520, forward strand.
TAGGACAACTCTACATTGCTATCAAACAAACAAACACCGTCCGAAGATACCGTTGAGGCCCCGGTACCGACCGGTTGCCGTGTCATCCTCAGCCCCTAGACGTCATCGGATGTGGATACGGAGGAGCAGCCGTTATGTTTCCGTACCGGTGCTGTTACTTCTCAGTCACATAACTCCTCAACTGGCCTCTGAGGGGTTGAGTGCATCCCGCTTGCAATCAGCACTACGTTGCTATCATCATCATCATCATCGTTTAAGACTGATTATGCCTTTCAGCGTTCAGTCTGGAGCATAGCCCCCCTTATACAGTTCCTCCATGATCCCCTATTCAGTGCTAACATTGGTGCCTCTTCTGATGTTAAACCTATTACTTCAAAATCATTCTTAACCGAATCCAGGTACCTTCTCCTCGGTCTGCCCCGACTCCTCCTACCCTCTACTGCTGAATCCATGAGCCTCTTGGGTAACCTTGCTTCTCCCATGCGTGTAACATGACCCCACCATCTAAGCCTGTTCGCCCTGACTGCTACATCTATAGAGTTCATGCCCAGTTTTTCTTTGATTTCCTCATTGTGGACACCCTCCTGCCATTGTTCCCGTCTACTAGTACCTGCAATCATCCTAGCTACTTTCATATCCGTAACCTCGACCTTGTTGATAAGGTAACCTGAATCCACCCAGCTTTCGCTCCCATACAACAAAGTTGGTCGAAAGATTGAACGGTGCACAGATAACTTAGTCTTGGTATTGACTTCCTTCTTGCAGAAGAGAGTAGACCGTAGCTGAGCGCTCACTGCATTAGCTTTGCTACACCACGTTGCTATCACTAAACCAAAAATTGTCAACGCGAACGACGGAGAACTTCATTAGCTAACCTAAGAGCTACCTCGGTATAACTCTTAGTTTGGCAAAATCTGTGATACAAGATTGCGGCAAACTACCGTTGCTACAATGGCGGCAAATATCAACGAACTTATGCACAAGCTGATAACACTATACCAGTCCAATGATACATCAGAATCTCCAGTAGCCGTTCCGTTCCAGAATCTTTGCTTAACCAACAAACCTTGTAGTCATAATGCTAGGTCTGCCCATAGGCCGTATGCGACCCCTTAAGGGGATAAAGTGACTTAATGATTCTGTCTATTCGCAGGTTTTTCGTCGTCTGCATTCTACATTTTTTCATGACGGATGAGGAATGTACGAGATGAGTAAATTTTCTTCTAGAAGTAACAACATTCGAGGCAACTTATTCTATTTTATCTCGCCCGTACTGTACTGTCCAAAAGTCTGATTTAGGTAATACGAAGGGAATAAGGAAGTCTCCCACACCATAACACTAAATGTAATGGCTGGTTTTATTGAAGGGGAAAAAAACCACACACACACACACACACACACACACACACACACACACACACCGGTTTCCTATTTTAAGTGATGAGGATGTTAATATTTCATCGAGTTTGACTTCATTACCGAAAAACTGTGGAGAAGAGGCCGGAGGTAGAGGTCACTAGGAGGACATTCCGGCGTAGTGGTGAACTTACCGAGTCTACCTCGTCGGTAAGGAAAGTGGTGACGGCAGTCGGCTGACGTACAGAGGTAATGGCAGGGGAGAGACGGAGGCGCTAACAGACTCTGGGTACCGATACATCACGCGCCCACCGGCCTTTGTCTCCTGGACTCCCTATGGGGCGCGACAAGGCCGCGGGAGGCGGCAACTACCGCTGCCCCGCATTAAAGTGCTGCTACCTCAACAAGTGGGCCGCGCTGACAGTCTGCTGGGGCCGCGACATTTAACGGGCGCGGTAACACTTACCCACCTACACCACATACGGTAAGTGCAACTTGTCCTCGTACCCATTAGATTGATACACGGTGCACAAAAAAAAATTAACTGATCTAATAACCAAACTCCCCCGGTAAACATTAACGAAAAACAGCGTCTAATGATAACACTCGTGAGCAGGGATTCCAAGGGCTGCTTAGCTTTCTCTAATCAGCTTTAACAGTTCCTTTGAAATAATTTAAGTAGCACTGCGCTCTTCAACAGGCCGTGCATTAGCTGGGGTAAGCTAGGTAAAATGCAGTAAGTTGAGTGTGCTCGTCGCTAACTGGCCGACATTTCAGGACCGTAGCTCCACACAACTACCCATTTTCGTATTACGTCTACCAGTTTCACCCAATTCGACACCCTCCACGCGTCACTAATTTTGTTGTTACTTTTTTCCCCCACAATGTAGACCGTATAATTTCATCCGTTTTGAATATTTAGCGTATTGTTGACAGACGGTAAGGTTATGCGTCTTTTCGAGCCCTCTGTGAAATTTTGCTTTCTCGAAAAATGGATGAAAGAATCTGCGTTTTATTTTGCTTAAAAAAAATGGAACAAAGTGCACCACCGCATTCGAAATGTTGATGTGGCTTTTGGTGAATTTACTAAAAGTAAGACATGAGTTTGCGAGTGGTATAAACGTTTCTAAGGGGTGGGAGGGAATACGCTCGAGACGACGACCGCCCTGGACGGCCTAGCACATCAGTTACTGTCGACAACGTGGAGGAAGCAAAAAAGGTGGATATCGCAAATCGCAGAATCACCATCAAAGATGGTTGCTGATGGCGTCGGCGTACCTCTGGCTCATGTCAAGCATCATTTTTCGGGTGATTTGAGCATCAAACTTGTAGCAGCGGAGTATGTTCTGAAAGTGTTGAATTTCGACCAAAACCGAAGTCGTGTAGACTTTGCTCAGGAACTGCTGAATGAAGTGGACAACGATCCAGAACTTCTAAAGAAGGTTATTACAGGTGATGAAACAAGGATATTCCGGTTATGACGTCGAAGCCGACAGCCGATCGTCCCAAAGGAATCTGCTTGAAGAGGCGAAAGCAAAAAAAAAATTCCACATGTTCGATCACATGTGAAGGTTCTTCTCTCTATTTTCTTCAATTACAGTGTGATAGTCCATCATGAATTCCTTCCTTATGATCGTACGTGCAAAAAGTACTACTACCTGGAAGTTATGCACCATTTGCGTGAAGCGATTAAAAAAAAAACGAAAAGGTTCCCGCTCACAGCTCAATGCTTGTTCGTAATTTTTTGGCAAAAATAAAAAAAACTGTTAATGTTACCTCAGACATCGCATTCATCGGAGATGGCCCCCTGCGACTTCTTTCTACTTTCGCGGCTAAAGAGAACCGTGAAAGGACGTCGTTTTGCCACTACCGATGAGTAAAAACAGAAACGCTCAAGGAGCTCTGCACCATAACGAAAATTCAGTTCCAGGGGTGCTCCCAAGACTAGAAAAAGCGCTTGGGCAAATGTATTATTTCTGAGACCGATTACTATGACGTGTACGAAGTTGCTGACGAATAAAGAATCTTCAAGAAAAACAAAAACTCCCGTTACTTGTACATCACACTTCGCAAGTACCTGCTTCCCTCTGACCTAGTTGACGCAGTCAGTTACGGGACGACGACGGTGAAGGGTGGGGTTAAATTTGAATTCGATCCAAGATGCTACTTCGCACTTAACACATCTCACCTTTTAAGCCTCAGTGTTGCTGCTAGGGGTGAAACTATTGTCAATAGCAAAGGGAAAATTCTAAAATACCCGTGGTTGAGCTTTACACTACTTCGTCATGTATAAAACCGGCTGCACCTACTGCGGTGTTGAGCCACATTGTATAGGTACGTTCACTGTCCATGTTCTAGTCTTCATTAGCGCCTCTATGATTGAAAGTCCGCTGTCGTGAAGAAACAGCATCAGTTGTGCTGTGAAATGTGATTTCCAAGTGTGTTAACTCACCTGTATACGTTGTCAACTATTTTCGACTGTGTGTTCATCTCCTACCTCTGTTACAGCTACGCAGATTCCTAACACTGAAAACAAATGTTCTCCGGTTCACATCACAATTGTTGGAATTCACTACTGATAAAAATTTTCAGATAAGTTTAACTTGAGAGTTCTTACTGTTCGTAACTGTTACCTCGGACACTTTCTTCACTTACATATAGCTCTCAACAACTTCGGGGCAGTGAGTTATTTCTTCGCAAATTATGACTATCTGTAAACATAGCAGTTTTGTAAAATCATCTAATATTGCCATTTTCGATCATATATGGGGAAGTCAACCATCTCGGTTACATCTACATCTATTAAACATGTACCCACCGCCATAGAAGTTAATTGATCTAGAGAACGTCTACTTTTTGTTTATCTACTATTCACATGGTGCAATTTTATAAGTACTTACTCTCTCACTGTTCCATATTGTTACCTATTGGCCTCTTAGCCTCCCTGGCTAATCCAGTGGACGTACAGGTGGAAAATACTAACTGTAAACACTGCCGACTACTTCTAACCTAAGAAGTCCCTCCACCCCCTTATTGAACACATACTCCGTATCAAATTGCTCTTATCTACTACACTACGTCAACTTTAAATTCAACTGTCGGTACTTTTTGCGCTCTTAATCTTTCAACATATTTACAAATGATTGGCACGTGTTACGTCCACTATTATATTTGGGCTGGTGCGCTTTATGATCTTTCATGGGGATTAGATTTGGAACTAGAGAGGAGGCAAACAACATCTGTTCCCTTTCTTGGACGTCGTCCTAGTCCATTTTTCGACAGACAGGGGAGCACTCCATTACTATACGTCAACAAGGTAGCAGCCTGCTTATCCCCCTCAGAGCAAGAATTGAAAGGAAAATGAGCACGTGCACGCTTGGCGAAACCACTTTGGTGACAATGGAAACTGCGTGTAAGTGGCACAACACAAGGTGTCCGATACGTCCGTCGTTCCGTTTGGTCACATATCGGATTTGTCTGGAACACTTCAAGTCGACTTCCCTGTTTCATTTCGGCACACGCCAGCGACCTAGCAGTAGTTGTGTCAAAACTGCGTGGTGAACTTAAACGTTGCAGTTTATGTTTGCTAGAGCCAATTGCCGATTATGCAAGCATTTCCCCTCACATGTTTCTACCCACCACAAAGACGATTACTGTAATTGAGATTTTTGTTCGTCATTTTCAGCAGCTGTTTTTGAAGAATGGCGATGTCAAAAAAGAGCATACTACTTGCGTTAACTTGTTATTCGATTCACCTCCCTCCCACGCAATCGGGCTGCTTCTGTGCCAACTATGCTTGCTTCACACAATCAAAGAGAAAGACTGGGCGTGATGAAAGCTCAAAAAGTAGTAAGAGTCCTTCACACAGTGAAAGTAATATGTTCTACTACAATTTCAAAAGAACAGTTTCAAATATTTACCGAAAATTTTGTGAAAAAATATAACATAAAATATCGGGACCCGATATTACTATTTTATAACGATGTAGTGGGGGAAAAACATCGCCATGTATCGAGACTTTTTGGGAAAAGTATCTGTATTCCATCAACATGCCTAGTGTCCGCACGTCGCTTCCGTAACTGGCAGGAGCGCCGGCCCCGGACCAAATCCGCCTAACGGATTAACGAAGAGAGCTTGGCTGTGTCTTTTAGGAGGTTTCCTACATCTCAGGGCTAACACCAATGTCCCGTCTCAGTTACACGACTCGCAAACCATTTACAAACCGTTGTCACCTTTCCACATCAATAACACACACGCAGACAGTTGGAGGTACACAAATTTCGTCTCGGCGGTACAAGGGGTAGCGAATAGGAAGAGCATCGGGCCGCGCTCTGACATTAACAGTTTCCAATCGGACAACAACCATGCCAGTCCAGTGTACGTAAGGGATAAAAGCAAAAGAAGAAGTAGTGTACGGGAAAAGCAGTTCACTTCGTGGTTCAGTGCGAAACTGTTTGCACGCACCTCACACGCGCAATGTTCTCTTACAGGATGCGGCCAACTTGTACACTGCTGGCCATTAAAATTGCTACACAACGAATATGACGTGCTAGAGACGCGAAATTTAACCGACAGGAAGAAGATGCTGTGATATGCAAATGATTAGCTTTTCAGAGCATTCACACAAGGTTGCCGCCGCTGGCGACACCTACAACGTCCTGACATGAGGAAAGTTTCCAACCCATTTCTCATACACAAACAGCACTTGACCGGCGTTGCATGGTGAAACGTTGTTGTGATGCGTAGTGTAAGGAGGAGAAACGCCTTCCATCACGTTTCCGGCTTTGATAAAGGTCGGATTGTTGCCTATCGCGATTGCGGTTTATCGTATCGCGACATTGCTGCTCGCGTTGGTCGAGATCCAATGACTGTTAGTAGAATATGGAATCGGTGGCTTCAGGAGGGTAATACGGAACGCCGTGCTGGATCCCAACGGCCTGATATCACTAGCAGTCGAGATGACAGGCATCTTATCCGCATGGCTGTAGCGGATCGTGCAGCCACGTCTCCATCCCTGAGTCAACAGATCGGGACGTTTGCAAGGCAACAACCATCTGAACGAACAGTTCGACGACATCTGGAGCAGCACGGACTATCAGCTCGGAAACCGTGGCTGCCGTTACCCTTGACGCTGCATCACAGACAGGAGCGCCTGCGATGGTGCACTCAACGACGAACCTGGGTGCACAAATGGCAAAAAGTCATTTTTTCGGATGACTTCAGGTTCTGTTTACAGCATCATGATGGTCGCATCCGTGTTTGGCGACATCGCGGTGAACGCACATCGGAAGCGTCTATTCGTCATCGCCATACTGGCGTATCACCCTGCATGATGGTATGGGGTGCCATTGGTTACACGTCTCGGTCACCTCTTGTTCGCACTGACGGCACTTTGAACAGTGGACGTTACATTTCAGATGTGTTACGACCCGTGGCTCTACCCTTCATTCGATCCCTGCGAAAGCCTACATTTCAGCAGGATAATGCACGACCGCATGTTGCAGGTCCTGTACGGGCCTTTCTGGATACAGAAAATGTTCGACTGCTGCCCTGGCCAGCACATTCTCCAAACCTCTCACCAATTGAAAACGTCTGGTCAATGGTGGGCGAGCAACTGGCTCCTCACAATACGCCACTCACTACTCTTGATGAACTGTCGTATCGTGTTGAAGCTGCATGGTGAGCTGTTCCTGCACACGCCATCCAAGCTCTGTTTGAATCAATGCCCAGGCGTATCAAGGCCGTTATTACTGCCAGAGGTGGTTGTTCTGGGTACCGATTTCCCAGGATCTATGCAACCAAATTGCGTGAAAATGTAATCACATGTCAGTTCTAGTATAATATATTTGTCCAACGAATACCCGTTTATCATCTGCATTTCTTCTTGATGTATCAATTTTAACGGCCAGTAGTGTATTCAATGGAGTGTCGTAGACGTATACGCCGGCTGGGTCACTGGGGGGCACGCAAGGACGAGCAGCCACGCCGCTGCGATTGGCGCTGGCCGTTCCAGTCCCCAGGAAAGCGGAGAGCGGCAGGTTGCGTCAGCCCGGAGGTGTTGCGCGTGCAGGCGAAACAAACAGAGCGCGAGCGGCGTTGGACGGCCGCCGCGCCTCTGGGATAGCTGCGGCCGGCAACAGGTGTGGGCCCCGCCACAGGGCGCTCTGTTTAGATGCGGCAGGCTGGCGGGCTAGGCCGCTGGCCAGTTCGCCGGGAGTAGCGCTGGCGGTCAGCCGTCAACATTGTGACGCTAAGAGCAGGAAATAAATGCGTATACTAACGAGAACACGGCACGTGCCATAACCTCATTTCCGAGAAACTTCGTTCCGTGGAAGAGGAGCCAAAAGGAGCGGACACTTGCCTGATTATCCGTTAGTACTCGACCGTTTCTAAGGAAACAACCGCCTAAGTTTGCGACGTAATTTAGAAGCCTCGTAGGGCGCAATATGCTCGGCCCAACTGGTGGCCTAGTGGCTAGCGTCTCAGCTTGTCACTTGTCCAGAGTTCCAAACAAGATTTTCTTCCCTTCTCCTCATTTCTCTACCAGTGTTCGCAGTAGTTTACGACGCAAATGTTTATAACCGAATTAGGGGATACAACGGAGTCATATCAATTGTAAAATTACAAAAAATTGTTCAAATGGCTCTGAGCACTATGGGACTTAACACCTGTGGTCATCAGTCCCCTAGAACTTAGAACTACTTAAACGTAACTAACCTAAAGACATTACACACATCCATGCCCGAGGCAGGATTCGAACCTGTAAAATTACAACTGGATTTCACAATGGGTGTCACACAGTTATCATATGTTTTTGTATGGCATGTTGAAGGTTTACAATCTTTTTGAATTCTCATATTCTGATATTTCATTACCACGTCTATTCTTATACTAATTCTTGTATTTTTTATTCTTATGTTTATTCCTCAGCAATATTTCGTGATACCAATCTTAAAAAACTCTCGAAACAGAGATATTCCGAAACCACGAGCATCGCGCGAAAGCAGGTTTGCCACAGTGACATTTCTTCATACGAGTCTCAATCGCGAAAGAAACGCTTTTACCAGTACTGAAGGTTTCACGCGTTGACAATAATTTCGCGGCAAACAACGCATAACGCATCAAGTAAGTGGCGTTTACAATTGATTATCCACTACAGGAATTTCGCAGAAAACAATTTCAAATAATCTTTCCATTCAATTTCCTCTTTTTTTTTATTCATTTACAAGACACACAATTGGTAGACGAATCCTTTACAAGACACACAATTGGTAGACGAATAAGGACAACATTATTTCAGTGCACATTAGAAAACATTCCTGTGATAATCTTCTACGAATATAGGTAGATACTTATAAATGAGAAACAAAAATAAAAATAATAAACTGATTTCGAACACGAGGCCCGAAAGTGTGAAGCCACGAAGCCACCGCTTCGGTTTGACCGTTTACTCGCTAAGTCACATAAAGTACCCCGAAAACATTGACCGCTGTTTGCTGAGAAATGGTCTAATATCTGCTGATGAGCCGAGACACGTGTTCGCTTGTTTTGACCCCTCTTCCCCTGAGCGAAGTTTCTGGCAAATCAGGCGATGGGCACATTTTGGGGCCTACTTTCAAACCTGCTGTTCCATTTCTCGTTGAAGATTTTTTACTTTGTTACTGCTTTATTTTGAATTTTAGCAACTTGACCAATCGGTCACTCAAAAGTATGTTCAACTGCGTTCCCTTAATTCGTATTTGTTAGTTTTTTTTTTTCATTTGACCGATTCGTCTTCCATTTCTGAATTTCTGAATATCCTCCTCAAACCGAAAGAAAAACAACGTAACTGAGCCTCATATTCCGTAGTAAATTTCTTTGATTCCCAAGGTCTGGTATCAGATATAAGCGTGTGAGCATGACGAATCCTCAGAACCTGAATACGTCACTAAGGCTAGATTGAAGATCGTTCGTACGACACAGGGTAACAAATGTAGGTGATGTGCTTACTCTAACTGACGAACACGCTGCTTTCGTTTCGTTGCCACGGCAGTATGCCACCAGAACACTATTTGCCAAACTGTGTTCCGCGGAATATGGTAAATGCTCCGCGAAGAACTATTAATAATGTGGCGGTCTTTTCCGACATTTTGACGATACTAAGTATTTTTTATATTTTGTTATTACGAGGGTGAGTCAAATGAAAACCTTAAATTTGTAATAACAAATCGGAAATTCTCGCCGTTATCCTGTAAGTAGGTAAACGTGCTACAAATAGCGTGAATGGCCTGTAGGTGGCAGCGTAGTGTAGATGCAAACATACCGTCGCAGTGTCAGTATAAAGATGGTCGCCCCACTTGCGACTTTCACCAGGGAAGAACAGCGTTCTGTTATTCGTTTTTTGCGTAGTGAAGGTGTGAAACCTATTGAAATTCATGGATGAATGAAGGTTCAGTACGGTGATGCATGTTTGTCACAGCAGTAAGTCTACGAATGGAGTAGGAAGTTCGCAAATGGTGTGACTTCAGTGGAAGATGCTCCCCGTCCAGGTCAGGCACAACGAGCTTTGACTCCACAGAACATTGCATCAGTTGAAGCCAAAGTGTCTGCAAGATGAGTGCCACGGCAGCTGACTCCTGAAATGAGAGAACAACGTGTTGATGCTTGTGAAGAACTTCGCCGCTTTGAACAAGAAGGTGATGGCTTCATTGCAAGAATCGTTACTGTGGACGAAACCTGGGTTCACTTCCATCAAACGAAGAGAGCGAGCAAGGAACGGCGCCATTCCTCATCACCAAAACCAAAGAAGTTTCGAACAGAACCATCAGCAGGGAAGGTTATGCTGACTCTTTTTTGGGACGAAAAAGACGTCATTTTGGAGCATTACATGCCTAGAGGGACCACTGTCACCAGTGCATCATAAGCAAATTTCCTAAAAAAATCATCTGCGGCCTGCAATCAAATCAAAGCGACGTGGATTGCTGTCAGAAGACGTCCTTTTGCAACAATCACAGACCCGGATTTTGAGTGTCTTCCTCATCCACCATACTCACCAGACCTTGCCCCAGGTGATTTCCATATGTCTGGACCACTCAAAGGCGCAATGGGAGGAAAGAAGTTCCGTTCTGATGAAGAGGTACGCCACGCGGTGCGTGAGTAGTTGTGTGGACTACCAAAAGAATTTTTTTCTAAAGGAATTTATGCACTTTGTAAGCGCTGGAGGACTCGCATTGAGCGTGGGGGAGATTATGTTGAAAAGTGATACAGCTTTGTACAATTTCTGCACAATAAATAATATTTAAAAAATATTTAATGTTTTCATTTGACTCACCCTCATATTTTATGTTATTGGTTATAAATTAAAAGTGAAGTAATAACTGAATAAAGCGAGTGCTTCTCCATTTTTTTAAAATTTTATTAAGCTTCAAAACAATGTGTTCCATCAAAGTACCAGGATTCTCAAAGTGTTTCGTCAGAGGACAAGTTTAAGCACCCTGCTCCAGAATAAGGCTTAACGACAAGGTCACTGGAGACCTAATACGAGCTATGAGTCGAGGAAGATGGGGTATGGTACCTGCCTTGTCATAACTGAAACAAACTATTGCAGCTTATGGAAAGCACAAGAAGCTTACACATGTTCGGCTGAAGAGCGTGTCCAGTGTGCCAACCTCTGTGTCACCTCACCTCGCTCGCTTCGGAGAACGAGAACTGCTCGGAAACCCCGCGGCCAGTGCGAGAGCGCTGACGTTACCCGGCGTCGTGCCGTCCTCTTTCACGCGTGGCTGTCCCCGGCAATGGCTGTGTTTTAGGTAGTCTGCGCGTGGGCGGCAGACGGAAGTGGCGCCGACTGCTGTTTCCGGCCGGAAGCCTCTCACCTGGCACCGCCCCCCCCCCACCTCCTTCCCCCAATAACCCCTCAGCGGCGTCCTTTGGCCAGCCAGCCTTCCGCAGTAAGCGGCGACCTCGCGTATCCAGTACAAAGCCTCGTTATCATACAAGGCGCCGGCCCGCGAATCGCTAATGCCGTAGCAGGACTTCTCCTGTGGCGAAAGCACGAGGTCGCGCAAGTGTGCTGACGAAGTCTCCGTACTAAGCGCAACGGACAAAACATCCCGCACAGCTACCAAACTGCGGGGATATTGACTGCTACGTTTCACACGCAGCTCCAAACAGTCACAGACGTCCGAATGAGATTTTCACTCTGCAGCCGAGTGTGCGCTGATATGAAACTTCCTGGCAGATTAAAACTGTGTGTGCCGGACCGAGACTCGAACTCGGGACCTTTGCCTTTCGTGGGCAAGTTTGGAAGGTAGGAGACGCAAGTAAAGCTGTGAGGATGGGGCGTGAGTCGTACTTGGGTAGCTCAGATGGTAGAGCAATTGTCCGCGAAGGGCAAAGGTCCCGAGTTCGAGTCTCGGTCCGGCACACAGTTTTAATCTGACAGGAAGTTTCAGTCACAGGCATTTTCTATGCGATTAAGATCGGATGATTTAGCGACCCAATCGAGGTGCAATAGACTGCCTGGGTCTTCACCGAACGTGCCTCGAGCCCATGACATCTTGTAAAACGGGGATAACACAATCGACACGAGGGTGTGGAAGAATGGGCAACACTTAGTCACCGAGAGTTTTCAAATAAACTTTCTTGTTCACGTTCACAGTATCCTGAATGAGTGCCCTAGTAATAGTACGAAAAATGCACCCGAAACAGCACAAAAGCACCTTCGGCCTGCACTACGTCCTCCATACACTGCAGGTTAAATACCTCATTGACTCATCTACGCAGTCTATGCCTTCCACCATTTGCAAAGAGGCGAAATCTCGACACACCGGGCTCCATTACACGCCTCCATGTCAACTACTGCCAGTGTTTGCCCCACTCAAGACGTGCTGTTCCACGTGCCACTCTGAATAATGACGTTTTGCGAGGCACCCGACTCCGTTGTATTCCCTTCCCAACGTTCGCTCGGAAACCGGCCGGCCGAGATAGACTTTCATCACCAACAATAGCAATATCCGTGGGGTCTGAAATCAATCGTCACTGACGGGGCGCGACATTCGTCTTCACTCGTCGTCGGTCAGAATCTATTTACGATCACTGTTGTTCGTTTTACATGCTGCGAGTGAGTGAGAAAACTAACGAGACAGACAACGCTGTGTTGTGCCATTTGTATAGACCGGTATGTTCATCCCTTCCACATGCGCAGTCCGAGTTTCAGCTCCGTACAGCCATCGCGTGATTTTTGGGAGCACCATCAGTGAAGTCGTGTTTTTATTGTGTGTTGCGAAAATGGAACAGCTTTGTGCTAAAGTTTGGGAATTGCGAGTGTGAACTGTGAGAAGTTGAAACGGCCCTATGGGGAACATTGCTTACCAAGACCACAAGTTTTTCAAGGACACAAATTATGTTTGGAAGGCCGAGAACACATTGACGATGAACCTCACTCAGGGACATCTCCAACTTCGAAAACGTCGATCGTGCGCGTGCCCTTGTGAGGTCAGACCAACTATTTTATAGAGATGTCCTTGAAAGGCTCAGATCGGACACTACAGACGAGTAGATACTGCGGAATGACAACGCTGCATGTCACACGCTCACTTCCATCGCACAATTCTTTTACCTGAAAAGGCATTCCTATTGTTCTACAGCCCCAACCTCCTCTCCCATTCATCTTAACTGAGTCCTTGTGATTTTTTTCTTTTCCCGAAATTGAAAAGCGTCTTACGGACGTCATTTTGGGACTTTTGGAGAACATTCAAAAGAATATGACCAACGTGTTAAATGTCCTACAATTGACGCCTTTCAGCGCTGCTACCCAGACTAGTAACAACGACTCCACTAGTGTACAGTTGGCAAAGGGAACTACTCTGAAGGGGACAATATTATTGTCTGAAAAATACTAAAAAATACTAAAAAATACTAAAAAATATCAGTCTCGTTACTTTCCTCCCACCCCTCATACACCCTTCCTTGTAGTAGTTTTGGACAAACAGCTCTGAACAGTGAGAGATCGCGCGACTTCATTCACTGTGTAGTCAAGGCACGTCCTAACACGACAGATCGTTTCTGCCATTGTAGTACGTCTACGCATATTATTGCGCAGTTTCCGAAGAACCTAGTGGTGTACAAACACCACTTCACTGCGTAACCTGCATTAACCGGTGGTCGGTGATATGACTGTCTATGGACTGTACATGACTGTCTTTTTACCAGCGCTACACCATCTGTAGTGCTTAACGCGACCACTGTTTTTAAGGAGTGGTTATTATTTTGTCCAGGGAACCTTCACGATCTTGGCAGCTCAAATTCAGCCAATATTAGGCAGTTTTGCCACTCCTTCCCTACGATCAAGGGCATAGGACGCTTTGTTCAGGGTGAAGGAAAAAACTGTGATTGCGGCGCGTTTGGGATAGGCTGCATCAGGCGTGAGTAACGAGAGCAGTGCTGGCCGGCTTGTTTACTGGCCGCTGGATCATCTTACAGCAGGAAACGGGTTCGGACCTCGGCTGCATCGGCTCACTGCCAGCGCAACCGGTACCGGCCTCTCACGGCGAGCACAGCTTCCTCTCAGCAGAAGGTTCAACAGGTAACACACAACACGGAGAGCCTAGCGCAGATTCCACTTTGAGTTCATCAGAGCTGATCGTGTCTTGCAACTGAACAACGTTGGCGGAAACCATTAAAAACCTTTTCCCCAGTCCAAAGCATTAACATACTGCGTTTAACTACCAAGCAGGTTTCAGCATTTCTTCCAGGAGTGCTAGTTCTGCAGGTTCTCAGGAGAGCTTCTGTGAAGCTTGCAAGGTAGGAGACGAGGTACTGGCAGAATTCAAGCTGTGAGGACGGGTCGTGAGTTGTGCTTGGGTAGCTCAGTCGGTACAAATTCCCAAACTTTGCTCAGTCCAATCTCGCCACTTTCGTGAATGGTGATGAAATAATGAGGACAACACCAACACCCAGTCTTCTCGAGGCAGCCGAAAATCCCTGACCCCGCCGTTAATCTAACCCTGGACCCCGGGCTCGGGAAGCAAGTTGGTCGAAATTTGTGGTTTCTAGTAAAGTAACCACTCTAGACCATAGATTCAGAGGAGACGTATCCCTGTTATGGTATTTGCCATCGTCAGAATGCGACAAGTTTTTTTCTTTCTCGTGCTAAACTTGCTTCTCACAACCCACGTTTTGTGTGCGGCAGCGTCCCTCGCAAAAACAGACTGATCTAAATTCCGCTGACCATCATACAAAGGCTATACGTGGCGTTGAGATGGGTTGCACTGAGACCGTGCAGGTACTGCCGTACTGCTTTGAGAAGATCGGCCGTCTTGGGCGGAGGCGCATTGGCGAAGCCACTATGACCGCAGTTTTAAGCCGTTCTCACACGGGACGAGGCAGCTAACGTTGAGCGGACTGGAAACCCCAGCTCAAGAGAGACACAGTGCCCGCGTCACACGGCATGTGCTGCTTAACGCGATTTGCGACTGTAGCGCTCTCCAGCGGCAAATGGCGGTTTATCCGACTCGCAAACGACACGGTTCGTTCACGAAAATGGACGCGTGTAAAATTATTGAAAGCAACACTTCCTCTCTCGGTCAGATGCTAGTCTTGTTATTTTGTATCTGGTATACAAAAATGAAAACTTTGACATCCATGAACGTGTCGTAAGAGAAGAGGAGTTCCATTTTCAGTCAGTAAGAAGATCAACTTATAAAACTTAAAAAAATAAGTCAGACAAATTCACTCCCGAGAAAATATCTCTGTTAAAGGAAGTACCACATTCTTTTAGAAAACGTCAACGTGGGGAAAAAAATTAGGATACAGCAAGAAGTGAACCTTCTACACGTTCTTCGCTACTAGGCGCCCCTACCAACTAGGCTACGCTGAACTTTTACAATCAACGACCCTTATTTCATGTTGTGATATTCAGAAGGCTTTACTCGCCAATATGATGATAAGTGACAATTATTAAAAAAATCCTACTAACAACGACATTTTTTTATGAATCTTCAATGTACCGCTGCCTTGAAACGGTGTACATTCAAAACACTCGAGTTGTAGCACAAAAATAATTAAATACGAAAACTCCTGAGCCACCAGTATGACGTTTCTCTTCATTTTACTGCACCAAATCGTACGAACAACGACGCGTTTCAAGACATCTTCAACGTGCTGTTCCTTAGAAAGAGCATAACATTCAGAAGATGGAAGTTATAATACAAAACCTAGCAAATATGGGCTTCGACTCAAATCGACAAATACAATATGTTGTCTCTCAAGTTGTGCATGTAACGTAGTGAGCGTTGTGGTCACTTATTGGTTAAACTTTTCATTCACAGCATGTTTCCCAAATACGAGGCGTTTTTTTTTAAAGTAAGTACCGTTTTGAAATTTAAAAAAGACGTGCTAGAATATCTCAATTTTATTTTTATATGAAAGCCTGTACCTTAATCTACGCACTGACGCCATTACAGTCTGATTCTTCCTTGTTTACGTTGTGTACTGAGTGTTTAAGATGCCTCCGATAATCGTGAATCCTGCCGATTTCCTGTTATAAGATTTCTCAGTGCTAAAGGGCTAAAAGCGATCGATATTCATCCTGAGATCTGTGCAGTTTACGGAGAAAACATTGTGAGTGATGGAATGGTAAGAAAGTGGGTGAGAGCGTTTAAATATGGCCGCACAAATGTGCATGATCAACAACGGAGTGGGCGTCCTTCGGTCGTTAATGAAAGTTTGGTGCAGGAAGTGGACAAAAAGGTCAGAGACGCTTGAGGGTTTCCTCCTTGCAGGGTGACTATCCTAATATTTCTCTTAGTATTTTGTATGGCACTGTGACCGAGCACTTGAATTACGGAAAATGTTGACGGATGTGCACAAAACCAAACGTTTAGACAGTCCATTGACTTTCCTTGAGCGGTACCACAACGACGATGATGATGATTATTTCTTAAGCCAAATTGTTACGGGCGATGAAACATGGGTGGCCTACGTCACACCAGAATCAAAGCAACAGTCCATGGAAGTTGAGCAAGGGCATCGTTTTGCTGCAAGACAATGCCCGTCCGCATGTGGCGAATCAGACCAAAGATCTCATCACATCTTTTCGATGGGAAACTCTAGATCATCTTCCGTATAGCCCCGATCTTACGCAAAGTGACTACCATCTGTTCCTGCACTTGAAGAAACACCTGGGCGGTCAGCGTCTTCAAGACGATTGCAAAGTCAAAACAGTGGTGATGGAGTGGTTAACAAGTCAGGCGGCAGACTTCTATGAGGAGGGTATTCAAAAACTGGTACAACGTTATGGCAAGTGCCCCGATATTGACGGAAATTATGTAGAAAAGTAGATTAAGGTACAGGCTTTCCATGTAAAAATAAAATTACTGAGGTATCTTAGCACGTCTTTAATTTCAAAACGGTACTTACTTAAAAAACACGCCTCGTATCACAGATCTTAGTTTGTGTTTTACGCCCAACAACGGCTGCTCAACGTGAAGTAACAGGAAGTTGTGGTGTCACCGCCAGACACCACACTTGCTGGGTGGTAGCCTATAAATCGGCCGCGGTCCGTTAGTATACGTCGGACCCGCGTGTCGCCACTATCAGTGATTGCAGACCGAGCGCCGCCACACGGCAGGTCTAGTCTAGAGAGACTCCCTAGCACTCGCCCGAGTTGTACAGCCGACTTTGCTAGCGATGGTTCCTAAAACGCGTGCATTTCGGCCTCCCCTAGTAACACGGTGTTGGCTCTTCAGCCAACAGAACAGAAGTGACGTCACGAAACTCGTGCAGCTCCACGCCAGCGTTAGCTTTCTCGTCCCCATGTGAGGGACTGCTTTGGTCCCTACTATCCCCGCTCGCTCCACCAGCTAGCCAGCCCGTGCTACGTTTACCGGGCAGCATTCCGCGCGGTCGCCGCTGTGTCGGCGGCCGTCCGCTGCCAGCGCCCCTTTTACTCCTGGAGAAAGATTTCGGCGACGGCAGTATTATTATTAGCAGCGGGCGGCAGGTAGCGGGCGTGCCTCGCGGTCCTGCACGGCAGGTGGTTATTTCTACGCCCGCCTCTAGCGTGCCTGCTGATCACGGCGGCGCGGCCGGACGCACGGAAAGAGCAAAACGAGCGAACGCCCGCGCCCACACGCGCGCGCCGGAGGGCCGCCCGAGCGATAATATAATTTCATAAATACGTAGATCGAAAATACGCGCCTCTCGAATAAGAACCCACGCGACACCCGATCTGAGAACAGACACAGTGCACGCCTCGTTTCTCTAGTCTCACACAAGCAGAAAGAAATCTTCTGCCCCGCAGGTGGCGTAGCGGAGATCCGCCACAGGGGAGAGGGTCATTTTTATAAGACCACGCACGTCTCGGAACACTGCTAGTGGTGATGGAAACGGGCCAGCAGTTAAAGGGTAAACCGATCCTGCATTGAAATATAGCTGTTTGCTATACGAAAAACATTAAGAACTGTATCAATCTACTCGTATGAACACTGCCCAATGGGTGTAAGTTACATTCTCGAGAAACCAAACACCAAGGTGAAGAATGGACACAGCCGGCCGAGTTGGCCGAGCGGTTCTAGGTGCTTCAGTCTGGAACCGCGCGACCGCGCGACCGCTACGGTCGCAGGTTGGTTTCCTGCCTCGGGCATGGGTGTGTGTGATGTCCTTACGTTAGTTAGGTTTAAGTAGTTCTAAGTTCTAGGGGACTGATGACCTCAAATGTTAACTCCCACAGTGGTCAGAGCCAAGCCTTCTGTTGATCAACCTGTGGGCCCGACACCGGTAACGGCACTATTGCCTTCTAATCAACGGCGTTATTAACCCTGACTGGTTGCTGATTCTTTCCACTTTCAACATGTCAAATTTCGACTAAATGCGCACTTTCACTTACTAAGCTGGCCACACGAACCTCTTCCACTGGCCTCTGTCGCTGGCCATGGAGTCGTAGGCTCACAGGGTCTCCAGAGTCCATCCACGCACCCGAGTTTTGGTCTACCGAGGGGTCTCGTCACTTGCCGCTTTCTTCTAGCACTGCTTTCGTCATCTTTTTTCTCTTATCACTACATGTCCAATCCATTCAATTCTTCTTCGCAGCAGTCGCATCTGTTTCTTTAAGCAGCATGTGGACTTCCGTGTTCCTTTCTTCTAAAAATTCCAGGTTCTGATACAGGTCCAAAGATTTTTCTCAACACCTTTTCGAAGGTCAAAATTTTTCTCTCCGTTTTCTTGCTACGTGTCCATTTTTCAGACCCGTACATTAACATGGATCACGTAACTGCGTCGTACACGCGGAGTTTTGCTGTTAGTAGTTTGCTGCTGAATATCTTGCCTTATCCAATTCATTATCTCCTACTCCCATGTTGTTGTTGTTGGTACTGACAGTACTTGCTAGGTATCTGAAGGACCTAGCCTTCTTAAATTTCGCATCTTCTATTGCCAGTGATCCCTCCGTTTCCTCTTCATTCTTTCTTGTTACAATCATACTGTTTTATCTTGACCGATTTTCGGACCCACTTTTGTGACCCTCTATTAGCACTTTTAGTTATTACAGTTTGAGTCATGAATTACGGCGATCAAGTTTAAGGTCGTTCTGCGCACCTACATCACGCACTCTCCGACAGCCAACGAGCGTACAGCAGTGTTCTGAGCGCTGTGCTGTTAATATTGTATGCAGTACGACCATTTAAAGGGATCGCAGTCTTCAAGAGTCTTGAAAGAACTGTAACAGAAGCCCGAACCCCAGGGGACTGACGTACTAGAACACGCATTGATAAGACGAAATGGCTAGGCTCCAGCCGAAATCTAGATTTGCCGAATAAAACCTGCAAGACAAGGACGAGTGATTGCTGTGCTCTACCATTTGAAGTCATATCACAATCGTTGAGCTGGCCGGGGTGGCTGAGCGGTTGAGCGGTTCTAGGCGCTACAGTCTGGAATCGCGCGACCGGTACGGTCGCAGGTTCGAATCCTGTCTCGGGCATGGATGTGTGCGCGATGTCTTTAGGTTAGTTAGGCTTAAGTAGTTCTAAGTTCTAGGGGACTGATGACCTCAGAAGTTAAGTCCCATAGTACTCAGAGCCATTTGAACCATTTTGAACAATCGTTGACTGCACCCACATGCCCAATGGAAGGTAACCTGACCCGTGTAATAGTTTGTTTCGATCTGGCTTTACAGAACAATGTGATCGAACGCCCCAGAGTCCTGTCAGCGTCACACCACCACCAGATAACAGTATTTAAGGAGAGTAGCAAGTAGAACCTGCTCAGATTAGTCACGATTTCAGCTCAGCATGCAGCGACGTGAGCTTGGAAGACGGGCACCACAAAGTGGCAGCGCAGCGCGGGCTCAGCACGGCAGGGTCAACAACACGGCGAGCAGCGGCCACTGTGGGGGGTTTGTTTGGGCAGCGGCTCCGTGCGGCAAGTGTGTCAGCGGCGGCGGACGCGGACAGCACACGTACGTGTGTGTGTGTGTGTGTGTGTGTGTGTGTGTGTGTGTGTGTGTTCACTCAATGAGGAGTGATGGAGCCGCGAGGCGGCCGCTCCCACGCGGGGTCGCCCGCCGTCCTGTGCCAGCTGCTGCTTGCTAGCACTGCCCGGGCAACACACACACACTGAAGCAGAAGGGACGCCCGCTAATTAAAACAACGTGTACATACACACACACACACACACACACACACACACATACACACACAGGATCAGCTCCCTAACAGCGTGCGGCAGACTGCTCCTGGCACAGATTCCACAAGACATAGGTACATGTGGGAAACCCAAAATCGCCCACAAACTATCACCCACGGAACTAAAAACGTATCCTAGACTAGAGTATCAATAGGTCACAACTGAAAAAGGTCAATTCACAAAAACTTCGTGTAACAATTTGTAGGGGTACGGAATGAAACGTTCGCGTAAGCTTACCCGTAGGTGAAGCAGGCTGCAGACGCCGGTTCGTTGACAGAAAACACTGGGGGAAATGGAATCAGTCTACAACGGAGATTGGTAACAAACCACTATTAAGACCCAGTCTAGAATATTTCACAAATGACGGGGACCCGTACCAATTATACCATGAAGAGACGATGTACGTGTACAAGGAAGGACGGTGTAAATGGGTGCACGTTTTAACTATGGGAGAAAGTCTCGGAGATGCTGAACTGGCAGATTGCTTGAAGACAGACGGAAACTATACCGAGAAAGCCTACTTACAAAGTTAAAGGAACCAGCATTACGCGAGGAATCTAGGAATATGTTACAACGACCTACTTATCGCTCTCGCAGGGATCGACGGATCGTGAAGACAAGATTAATTACAGTCTGCGTAAAGGCATTTACCGATCACTATTCCCGCACTCCATATGTTACTGGAACGCGAAGACGCCTCAAATGGGAAAAACCCTCTGCCACCTACTTCACAGTGGTTTGTAGAATATGCACGTGCATGCAGGACCTCCGATGGATGGATTGACTGATTTCCAATGGTAGTGGTGAATGAGGAGCACTCTTGTCAAAACTGAAGCGAAGGGTCATATAACAATAACCATAGCAATACAAACTGTCTCATAAAAATGCCAATGTATCTAGTCATGCCATTGCCACGCGTTAAAAGTAATAAAAAAAAGTGGAACTCAGTGAGCCAGCCACTCAAAAACACATTAAAGGCTCCGTCCAATTGAACTGGGCAGGAGTCCTAGCACCACACAAAATGTCAACAACCGTCGTGTCATTGTTTCGTCACCGTCTAAAACGGAGGTTAAGTCCTCGGTAGATCAAAGGCTTGCCTCCTATTAGCATACAGCGCAAAGGCTGTTGAAACAACTGAGCGCGGTCGCGCTCTAGTGAAGCACATTGGACTCCCATCCGGGAGGACGACGGCCGTCAAGATTAAGGTTTCCCGTGATTTCCCCGAATCGCTCCAGGAAAATGCCGGAAAGGTTCCTTTGAAAGGGCACAACCGATTTCCTTCCCCATCCTTGATACAATCCGAGTTTGTGTTCCGTCTCCAATGACCTCATGTCGAAGGGACCTTAAACCCAATCTCCCTTTTCCTTTTCGCCGTTAAACACAGCGCACCGTTGAGTGTAACGCTGCATTCCGGTGGGTCTTCTTGCCGCAAAGGATATGCATGTGCCGTTGGGCAGTGGTCGAAACGAAGGCGAGTGAGGACCACTTCGTCCCTTCGTAGAGTTCGGAAGGATGTGCGCCACGGGTGAATAATTTAGGTTAGTACGATCACAGCTCGTTGACGGGCACTTCCCGCCGCTGCCGTTCCCACTCGGCCAACACACGCTTTGTCACCCTGACACGACGGCCTGCAGAGGGGCGTGAAGTTGAACTGTGGAATTTTCATGGGACGCTGCTTCCGCTGCTCTTTCAGCTTTCCCACTCCCCCAGATTCCCTTGAGTCCGGCAACTCAGAAGAGAAGGCCACCTCTTTCTTCTGGCTGTGCAGAGCGTGGCTGGTGTTCTGCACCGTCTAGACCTGGGAAAATTTCCTGAATAGCTTGCAGACAGCAAGAAACGTCCCACCAACAAGACCAGTAGTATGCTACAATGCATTCTCGGCCGCCCACAGCCCTGCATAGAACACTAAAAAGTGACTTGATAGCAAATGCTGGCCTGTCAGTGCACTTCTGTTCAGTAACCACATATATCATTGTTTATCTTTTCTTAGTGTGCAACCTGGAGGATGGTAAACCTACACAATAGTAAGAAGGATGACGCGTAAATTTTGACATCAAAGTCACTAGCTTTGCAAATCTAAATAGTATATTGGTGGGATTATTTTCTACCTAATGTTTGATAATGACTAGTTTCAATCCACGGCCAGTCATCCCTATTATGTTTAAGAAAACAAGACCGAACTGAAGACATAAAATAAAGAATGTTTGTAAGAGCCTTTAATGAACAAAACATTTATTAGGAACATCGTATATTCCTGAGAAAATAATTCATTGGCATTATTTATGCAAATGTTGGTCACTGTATTTGGCGTTCAGATGACCAAATACAACCAAAAAGTCTACGGCAGCATCTGGAACTAAAAAGGGAAAGCAAATAAGCATCTGCGCTGAAAGGCACTGAACGATATACACGACGTTGCCGTTACACTGGATTAGACGTACTATTCGTTCCAATAGGAGGGAAGGAGAGTACAGTTTAACATCCGGTCGACAGCGCGGGCATTAAAGTCTGAGCACAAGCTCAGGTGGGGAAGAAAATCGGCCGTGCCCTTTCAGAAGAACCTTCCTGGCATTTACCTGGAGCGATTTGCACGGAAAACCTAAATCTGGGAACCCGGCCGGGGATCTGAACTGTCGCCTTCCCAAACACGAGTGCCGTTTGCTAACCACTACACCACCTCACTCAGTTTCGTTCCAATAAACACACAATGAAGAGATCCTCCAAGATCTAGAATAGGCCAGAAAACAAGAAGATATTTTAAGACAGAAAAAGATATCCCAATGTGCCTTCAACAGATCCCGAGTGAAATGGTCATGATGGATGCGGAGTAAGCCAAAAATGTCTAACATATTTTCATGTAAAAGATAATAACAAACTTGTCACTAAACATGTAAATGTGCAATACACCGAGGTGCATATCATAATTCTTAGGCAACTGCTGTCAAGCACCATTAAATAGAAAAATCATTTTACGATACTTATTTACATTGACCGTATAACTGCACTGAATTTCTATAGAAGTCAGATCGGATATTATTAGTAACACATACACATCTGTCGGTTCTGGTAAAACGAGTTGGTCACCAGTACATTGTCCGCCCCAGCTAGCTGAGTCGTCAGCGCGACAGAATGTCAATCCTAAGGGCCCGGGTTAGATTCCCGGCTGGGTCGAAGATTTTCTCCGCTCAGGGACTGGGTGTTGTGTTGTCCTAAACATCATCATTTCATCCTCATCGACGCGTAAGTCGCCGAAGTGGTGTCAAATCGAAACACTTGCACCCGGCAAACGGTGTACCGGATGGGAGACCCTAGTCACACGACATTTATTTACTACCAGTCCATTACCCAGGCTCCAGTTAAACTGAACTTTAACAAATAATAAACATTTTATGGCCCGCTGGCAAGTTACTGAAAATGCGTCTTCCTGAATAATGGACATCTTTCTGGACCAAGGTTAAGTGAGTATAAATCTTTGTGAAGATTATATTTATTTCCGGTATCGATTCCGTAAACTGAGCTGTTAGCATGAAAAACAGATTGTTTAATGATAAATTTTATTCAGGAATAAATAGAATGAGGCGACAAAAGTCATGGAATACCTCCTAATATCGTGTCAGAACTCCCTTTGCCCGGCATAGTGTAGCAACTTGACGTGACGGACTCAACAGGTCGTTGGTATTCCTTGCAGACGTCCTGAGCTATATATAGCCGTCAATAATTTTGATAAATTGGCGGTGCAGCATTTTCTGAACGAACTGATCTGTCGATTATATCCCATAACTGTTCGATGGGACTCAAGTCGGGCGATCTGGGTTGAGAAATCATTCGCTCGAATTGCCCAAAATGTTCTCTAAACCAATAAACAACTGTGGCCCGGTGACATGGCGCATTGTCCTCCATAAAAATTCCATCGTTGTTCGGGAACATCAAATCCACGAATGGCTGGAAATGGTCTTCTCCAGTCAATGATCAGTTTGACCAGAGGATCGAGCCCACACCATTATGGAGCTACCACTAACTTGCATAGTGGCTTGTTGAGAACCTTGGTCAGTGGATTCATAGGGCCTGCGCCACAAACTAACCAACTCTTACCAACTGAAATCGGGACTCATCTGAGCAGGTCACGGTTTTCAAGTCGTCTCGAGTCCAAGCGATATCGTCACGAGCCCAGGAGAAGCTCTGCAGGCAATACGGCGTTGTTAGCTAAGGCACTCGCGTCGTTCATCTACTGCCATAGCCTATTAACGCCAAATTTCGCCGCAATATACTAACGGATACGTCCGTCGTACGCCCCACTTTGTTTTCTTCGGTCATTTCAAGCAGTGCTGCTTGTCTGTTAGGACTGACAACGCAACTCTGCCCACGATCGCAAGTGAAGGCCGTCATCTACCGCGTTGCTCGTAGTGAGAAGTAATGCCTGAAATTTGATATTCTCGGTACACTGTTTGCCACTGTGGATCACGGAATATTGAATGTCCTGAAGATTTCCGAAACGGAATGTCCCATGCGTCTAGTTGCAACTACCATTCCGCTTTCAAAGGTCTATTAATTCCCGCCGTGTGGCCATAATCACATCGGAAACTTCTTCACATCAATCACCGGAGTACAAATGACAGCTGCACAAATGCAAGACCCTTCTACGTCTTGTGCACGCGATTACGCGATCCTAACGCCATATGTATCTCATGACTTTCGTCACCTCTGTGTATATTGGGAAGCAGTAGTTGGTATCCCTTATTCTTTGAACAGGCCTCTGCAGGATGTTCCTGAGTTCACACCATAACTAATTCGTGTTAAACGTCCTCTGTGCTCTGAAAGCTTCACGTTGGCTTTTACGTTGGCTTGATGAGCTTATCTCCCGCAGGTGACGTCACCAGCAGCTCCAGCTTCTCACGGGTACGCTCTGGTGCGTGTGCGTGCCTTCCAAGGTAGCGAAAGTCTCCTCTGACGGAAACACTTTAGACCCGCGGCGGGCCGACAATGGCGGCAAGTTTCACCCAATTACAACACGGCTGCAGCGAAAGCGCGTAATTAGGGAGCGAGCGGGGGCAGCCAGCGTAATACGAGAACGCCGCGTTTGCGTGTACGCGCCGTGTTACAGCGGAATGCGAGTTGTCTGTCCCACGGCAGACGGCAGGCGCAGGAGCCGCTGGGGCGGTCGCATCGCTCCAGCTTCCTGACCGACTACTGCTGGAATGGAAGTACGCTGTCTCTGGCCCTATTACACTGTAAAAATAACTTTGACAAATGTACGAGGGGGCTTTCAGTAGGTAACGCAACACCTTTTTTTCTGAGAGGGGTTTGATTTTATTCAGGAATCCATTTTATTTCCCAATCTTTCGCCTACAAAACCTTACTTTCAACAAAATCTGCGTCCAATGCGACGGCCTTAGGCCACCTTCCTAGGAGGACCTGTATGCTGGCATGATAGCACTCTACTGTTTGACGTCGGAGCCAACATCTTGCTGCATCAATAACCTGTCTATCATCCACGTACTGCTCCCCGCGGAGTTCAACTTTCGTAGGGCCAAACTGATAGAAGCGAGGAACCTAGCGAGCAGCCCAACTGGTGGGATGTGTGAGCACTACCAACAGAGGCGTATAGTTACGCAGCGAGGTGTTTCAATGTGATCCATCGATCACCTCGAATTAGAACGTCCACACGAGGCAACAATACAGGAATCACAGCTGTTTCGGGAGATCGGACAGGTCTGCGCGACTTTGGTGCAATGATGTCAGAAGCCTCGCCCCTACGACTCATCATCATGGTTTTGTTCACTGCGAGGTCTCCGTAGGCATTCTGCAAGCGGTGATGAATATCTGCGATGCCAAAAGAAACTCAATGACAGCTCTGCTTGCACTATTAGGGCCATCGGTCCCTTTTTCCATGAACCTGAAACCCCCCACAAGGAATAAAAACAGACAATGGAGATGACAAGAGACGACACAGGACAAGAAAGACAGAGACCAGACAAAAGGAATTAAAATCACACCAAGTGGTCGACCATAGAAAGAAAAAAGGAAAAGCCAACCACAAGAAACGCACTAAAAACCCCAGTCTAAAATCGTAGGACGAAGGCCAGACTCAACACAAAAAGAGACAAACACTTATATCAAGCAATAAAAAAACCCTGTTAAACAGTTACTCTCTTACCACCTGCCCTAAATTTTCACCTTCATATTATAAGCTCGCTAAACTGAAATGTTTTTTTACTTGAACAGGGCGTCCCAGTGGGAATGGTCAATATTCATGAATGAGAGGAAGGCTCATTCGAAGCGAAAAAACATAGTCAACATTGGCTCTGAAGTGCTTACCTTAAGAGGTATGAACACTTGTTCATAGGAAGAGATGTGTTTCACAATAGCGAAAATGATTCGAGTACTCACACCTCCTAAGATATACACTTTGTAGCCCATGTTTACTCGGCATTTATTTTCTTGTTTTGGTCTCGCTTCCCACGCGCGGGTTCCCGGGTTCGATTCCCGGCGGGGTCAGTGATTTTCTCTGCCTCGTGATGACTGGGTGTTGTGTGGTGTCCTTAGGTTAGTTAGGTTTAAGTTCTAGGGGACTGATGACCGTAGCTGTTAAGTCCCATAGTGCTCAGAGCAATTTGAACCATTTTTTTGGTCCATACTATCACCTCTAAAAATAAGGAAAGCAAAGAGCTTGCAGTAGATGAGATTTCTTTCACGATACCGAAGATTAAAGTGCTAATATCGCTTCAGGTATGCATTTTAGGGCCCATGTTTAGCGGACTTTTTTGCTGTGAGTAATTTTTTCTGTCATACCACCGAATATTGACCATTCCTCCTGGACATCCTGTATACACACTGTCGGAGAAGTCCTCGTACCTATCTCGATTTCTTACAGTTGAAGAATTAGGTAGTTGTACTGGTGTCCTTACTATGTACCCAAGATGATCTGCTGATGGGGAATAATTGGAAAGCAGGACAGAGTTCCAGCACATTTTGCTATTCACGTGAATAACTTCTTTAACGAACCATTTCGAGACCACTGGACTGGGCATTCTTCAGCAACATCACCAGTCGCCATACGCAGTTCAATTTATCCACATTTAAAGCCAGCTCCCATTCATAGCACCAAATAGAATTTCTGCCCTAGTCACCTTCAATCCCTCTACGATGTCACTATTTAACAGATCATGTATACATATCGAGAAAAAGAGTGGTTCTACCACATTTCCTAGTGACTCTCCTGATATTACCTTTGTCTTTGTAACTGGCATACGAATGTCAATAAACCAGAAAAAACAAACATGGGCAAAAATTGCTCACCCATGTCCTTCGAATGGGCAATGAGCAGTTCCTATATGCAGGCAAAGGTTATCTGGCAAGACAAAGGTGAATGGGCCTATGGGCCGTAACAAGCCGGCAGATCTAGCTACATACTGGATCACGGGGTTCTGGGTTCGATTCCAGGCCGGGTTGGGGTTTTTCTCTGCCAGGGCCTGGGTGTTGGTGTCATCATCATCATCATCATCATCATCATCATCATCATCATCATCATCCGTGACAGTGGCTAGACTGCACCGTGAACAAAAATTGCACTGTGTAAAAAATTGGGACTTTGTACGGCGCTGATGACCGCGCAGCTGAGCGCCCCACAAACCAAACATCATTATCAGACTTACCTATTGAAGGAGATGACAGTGACGACTATTATTATTATTATTATTATTATTATTATTATTAGTAGTAGTAGTAGTAGTAGTAGTAGTAGTAGTAGTAGGTCTAGTAGTAGTAGTATTCAATGGCAGTATATGAAACGCCGATAATTAAACTGAGGCATTGTTGTTCCAAACATATGGTGTGATAGTGTAATATTTAAGGGTTTGGATTTCAGTTAAGTCATTGTTGCAGAGAAAACCTCAATTATAAATGTACTTTGCTAGCTGCTCGCTCACTACAGTTTAGGTAGTGATGTTTCGTTCTTCCTGTAGGAGAACACCACGCCACACACACGGAGGTTGTGTCGGCAATCACAAGGAAGTGGCTTGTGCAATGTCTGCAGAGATAAGGACGACGTTGCGTGTTGTCGCTTGTCGCCTGCGGCAAGAGGCTCACAACTCTAAATTAAGCTCCGTCTGGATAGGACTAGGTAAACAACGTGCAAACTTAACAGGCCTTATGTAACCCTTAAAAGCTGCTAGCTTTTCTTTTGTCGATACGAAACTCACCATGTCTGTAAATACCACTTTGGTCTCACTCAAGTATATGACATGCACTAATTGTTGTGCGACATATCGACACGTAAAGTGGAAAGCGGTGTATTCAACGAGGTGTCTGGGAACTTCACCAGTAACAGTAATGTACGTACGAGGGTTACTCCAAAATAAATTCACATTATTGTTTTTTAAATCCATCTTTTATTCTACATGTTTCAAAGTTTTATAGTGTGTAGATACATCCTTTAGGAACAATATTTTTATTTCGCCACATAATTTCCATACCTCTCAACTGCCTTACGCCATCTCGAAACCAGCGCCTGTATATCCACACGGTAAAATTCTGGACCAACCTGTTGGAGCCACTGTTTGGCAGAGTGCATAAGGGAGTCATCATCTTCAAATCTTGTTCCACGAAGAGAGTCTTTCGGTTTCCCAAAGAGATGATAGTCACATGGAGCCAGGTCAGGACTGTAAGGCGGGTGTTTCAGTATTGTCCATCCGACTTTTGTGGTCGCTTCCATGGTTTTTTGACTGATATGTGGCCGTGCATTGTCGTGCAACAGCAAAACATCCTGCTTTTGCCGATGTGGTCGAACACGACTCAGTCGAGCTTGAAGTTTCTTCAATGTCGTTACATATGCATCAGAATTTATGATGGTTCCACTTGGCATGATGTCCACAAGCAAGGGTCCTTCGGAATCGAAAAACACAGTAGCCATAACTTTTCCAGCTAAAGGTGCGGTTTTGAATTTTTTTTTCTTGGGTGAATTTGCATGATGCCACTCCATTGATTGCCTCTTCGTCTCTGGTGAAAAATGATGGAGCCATGTTTCATCACCTGTCACAGTTCTTCCAAGAAATTCATCTCCACCATTCTCGTACTGTTCCAAAAGTTCGCTGCATACCGTTTTCCTTGTGTTTTTGTGAGCCACTGTCAACAACCAGGGAACCCACCTGGCACAAACCTATTTTAACGCCAACACTTTCAGTATTCTGCAGAACACTTCCTTCCCCTATCCCAATGTAGCGTGACAATTCGTTCACTGTGATGCGTCTGTCAGCAGTCACCAATTCGTTAACTATCTACACATTGTCTGGAGTGTGTGCAGTACGAGGTCTGCCGCTGCGAGGACAATCCTCAATATTGCCGTGCACGCTTTCATGACGTAACCTGCTTGCCCACCGACTAACTGTACTGCGATCGACAGCAGCACCTCAATACACTTTTTCAACCTCTTGTGGATGTTTCCCACTGTCTCGTTTTCACAGCACAGGAATTCTATGACGGCACGTTGTTTCTGACGAACATCTAGTGTAACAGCCATCTTGAAGACATGCTGTGACGGCGCCACTCACGGGAACAGATTGAACTAAGTTTGAAAACAAGCGGGAAGGATGTATCTACAGACTGCAAAACTTTCACACGTGCAGAATGAAAACTGTATATTTACAAAAATAGTGTGCATTTCTTTTGGAGTGACTCTCGTAGTTAGGGGTGAAATACTGATGTTCGGCTGTTTCAAGATTCAGATCGGCCCTCGTATTTTTTGGTGGGATGTCCACGGCTGAACTTTCACTATTGCCAACTGATTTATTTATTTATTTTTTTATTTTTTTTGCTGGAAACAATGCGCCCATTTGAAGGTTAGCGGAGACAGTTAAATCTTATCTGCACAGTTATTTTATACACGTATAACTTTACAAACGTCAATGTTTGAAATGACAAACACTTATTTCCGCTTCTTGCAGATAAAGTGCTCTTAAATCGTTAATTTCGATATTGTTCTGGGTTTTAATATTTGTTTCCATAGGAATCCGCA
This sequence comes from Schistocerca americana, assembly GCF_021461395.2. NCBI lineage: Eukaryota > Metazoa > Arthropoda > Insecta > Orthoptera > Acrididae > Schistocerca > Schistocerca americana. The sequence continues at coordinate 156,105,545 of NC_060121.1, forward strand.
TATTGTGAATTTTTCCCACACGTTTTAGTTTCATCAGGAGCATACTAAGGACATCCCAATATGACGTGGTTTAGCTCTCGGTCGTCTTCTGGATGTTCACTGCACGTGCGATAGGTACCACTCCGACACTCCAGAGGTCCTCAGAGGTGTGTGTGTCCCGACCTTATTCGCGTAGTTGATGGCACGCGGCACGTGTCTCTTCGGTAGATTTTTATAGCTGTCCCATGGTATGGTGCGCTGAACTGAAATGCACTTAGTATTTCTTTGAAACTCAAAGCTCTTGCAGCATGAGGTGGGCCTGATTGGTTTACAGGCGCAGTAAAGTAGTTTTACCCCTACGGTCGAGCACACTTTTCAACTGCGTACGCCATTACGTCTCTTCCTTACATAGTAACGTCAGTACACAGCGCATCCACTCATAACAAAATCGAGAGGGGGGGGGGGGGAGATTACTCTACAAAGAAATATGGACCGACTGGAGAAGAGCAGCTGTTGTAGGGCGTGGCGTGGCCGCGAGATCGGCCCGAGACGAGACAGCGGGCAGCGTGGAGCGGCCGCCTAGGACAAGCCTATGAATATGGAGAGGCGGCGTAAATCAGCGGCTAATGGCCGCCGTGGGCCGCGGCCGCCTCCGCGAACACACGCGCAAGCTACCTGCTCGCTGGCAAAAAGTCTCGTTCACACCCTGTCAACACTCCGCTAAGACAACTACCAACCTCCAGATGTCGCACATTCACTTAGATGTGTACCAAATGTTGTGTATTGACAGAGTATGAACCAAGACACCAATTTAGTCCGTGCTGCGTGCTGCCGTCCAGTAGAAGATGCGTAAACGGTAATTAAAAGTAACACCAGAACTACAAAGTATACGGAAACCTTATGCATTAGCAATAAATGTGAATATCTATGGTAGGCGAGTTGGTGGAGCGTCAGATCGTCATACTGTACCCCCCGAGTTCGAAACCCACTGATGGCGATTTTTTTTAAATTCTTTTTAACAGTTTACGTGTGAAATTGTAATATGGAAGATCATTTTTTCTGAAATGTGAAAGGTCGTTTCGGAGTTTGTCCTTTTGGCAGTCTGCTTTCGTTTCGTTAGTTGGCAGTAGCAAACCTACAGCGTACATTTGTACAAATAACAACACACCTTTCTATACAAGTGTACTCTACAGGATGAGTCACTAACTATTGCACCATAGAATAACTCCGAAAGTATGATAGTAGCTGAGAAGTTTGTGGGACAAATGTTGCATGGGACAACGGGGGCCATAATATGACGTTGGTTTTTTGTTGCTAGGAGGGGTCGCGTCAGAGATATGAAGGTCAACATTTTTATTTTTTTAATGGGATGCTATAGTTTGGTACTTACTTTCTGATAGTGGCTATCGAGACGAACCCAATAATGTGTAACAGTAACGTCTTTGAAGGTCAAAAAGGTGGCATGAACGTTTACGGAAGGTGTTCGAAGTGATGACCATTGGTATCAATGACTTGTTGCAACATTCTTATCATGGATTGAGTGGTATTCCTTATCGCATCGGCACTTATCGAACCACATGCTCTGACAATTCTCTCTAACATATCTTCAATTGGTTCAAATGGCTCTGAGCACTATGGGACTCAACATCTTAGGTCGTAAGTCCCCTAGAACTTAGAACTACTTAAACCTAACTAACGTAAGGACAGCACACACATCCATGCCCGAGGCAGGATTCGAACCTGCGACCGTAGCAGTTCCGCGGTTCCAGAATGAAGCGCCTAGAACCGCACGGCCACCGCGGCCGGCTCTAGCATATCTTCAGGTGTAGTTGGAACATGTTTATAAGCAATGTTTCTTACGAATCCCCACAAGAAAAAATCCAGAGGCGTCAAGTGTGGCGAACGAGCCAGCCATGAAACATCTCCTCCGCGTCCAATCCAACGATTTGGGAATTGTCTCTGCATCTCATATCCAGCCATCAGCGAAAAATGTGCCGGACACCCATCGGGTTGATCCACACTCTTTTCCTTGTTCCTAAAGGTATTTCTTCCAATAACAGACATAATGCTTCTAGCAGGAATGTGGTGTACTTCCTACCATTAAGATTTCCTTCGATGAAATAGGGGCCTATAATTTTGTCCTCCAGAATCCCACACCATACATTCACCGACCACGGTTTTTGGTGTGCAGCTTTCTGCTACTTTCAACTATCGAAGCGAAGGGAGATTGCCAAAAGAAGAGCTACAAACCCTGAAACGTCCATCTATATGTCAGAAAAATGTTCTGACCATATAACAACTTCAGGCGTAGACTGTAAAAAAATCGCCATCATTGGATTTCAAACTCGATCAGGAATTTTTGCGTGTTAGCATACCTCACAAAAATCGTGTCACTAGTTGCGACCGTCCTAGGACCCTTTCCTCCGACTGCCATATTCCTCGTTGTCGCTTGTAAGTCATTCTTCCGTTTACTGATTCGATTACTATACAAAATTAACTTTTTTTTGCCGTTGCTTCATTACCTTGTGGAAGTCATGTTGGAAAGCACGCTGATAGCTGCTAAGTGTATCTCTCTAGCGTGCTACCAGTTTCTGTCTACATGATCATGAGGAGATCGGCTACATTCTTGGATAGTCCGTGTCATGTAGGGAGGTACTTCCGCGCAAAGAGGCAGAGCGGTAGTGAAGTATGGAGGGGATGGAGTTTGCGTGAAAACGAAGTCCGTGTTGATGCGGATAACACAGCTTTGTGGAAACGTCCAGTACAATTTTTTTCATAAAGACGATTGTCTAACGACAAGGTCACCGAAACTGGTTACAATATTTGTCATTTTATCGTGAACTGGACTGTATAAGTAAAAATGTAATACACAACAACATTAACTTCAGGCACAAACCGAATGCACTGTATTTGCTTGACAACTGTTTCCACTCCATAGAATTATTTTCAAAAAGTGTTTAATTTTATAAGGCTTGTATGGGGTGTTTTTGGTTGCAGTCACGTGTAAATCATTGCGCATATAAAAGAATTACTGGTAGCAGAGACTAATGTACGAGACTATCATGGGTAAATGGTCAGTGTGTTTTCATATTTCTCGCAGTCAACGGGCATTATGAGCGAAAACTCGCTCGACATTGCAGTGGGACACCACAGTTAGGATCTACGGAACAAGCAAGTAACTATCTAACCATATTTTTCCAACAACTGGAGGAAATAGTGCATGATAACGTCAGAAACAACCGATATCTCACAGATAACCCTTCCTGTATTAAGACATTTTTCAATCTGTTCCTCGAAAATGACAGGGCCACTGGTATTGTCGACTTCTTGCTAGGCAAAACCAACTTCTCCTGACGTTTTTGATAAAGCTCTGACACTTTCGTTTCCTATTCTATGTTAAGTTTTCTTGCCGACACATGCTTCAGCAGTTCGTTTTCGTGTCTTCAAAATGTTAATGACAGTAGTCCCGCATTCTGACCCGCGTTTGAAACATTTATAAACGTGGCTAAATAAACCGTCTCGCTTGCTTCTGAAGCACTGCACATTTATAGCGGTCACATGACACATTTATTTGGAAATCGCACTATCACATTTACAGATACAGATTCACAGCTATACTGCTACACGAAAATGACACTGACATCCGAGTAATTCAGCCGCTCTATGAATGCCAAGGAATGCAACGGCGCAGCATGCTGGAGAGATTCTCGCAGCCAGCCAGTACGAAAGACAATGAATCTTATTGGCTCCAAGCTGTTAATGGAGGGGGATGCGCAGAACGGCTGCACATTGATACGCCTTCCTACATGACGCGGATTACATATTACTGTGTGTAGAACAATAAAGAGATGATTTTTCTTGTGGAGCACCACCCGCATATGGACACGCAGTAGCTACGGCTGCAGACGATACCGTATCCTGGGTATCGTAAGGAGGCTGGAAGGGTACAGATGCACCGGCTGGCAACAGCCAGGCTGTTTCCTTTGTCGGGGCAGCCTTGCTGGCCAATTACAGCGGGTGAGTGTCCCTCGCAGGTGCCAACGGCAGCGCCTCGTTTGCTTAAGGCGAGCGGCCCGGATCCTGCCCCCCCCTCCTCTCCCTCCCCTCACTCTCTCTCTCTCTCTCTCTCTCTCTCTGCGTGTGTCTCACTGCCTGCGAGCACAGCCCCTAGAAAAGGGGCCACACTGGAAGCAGACGGGTATTTTTGGGCCGCACATTATATGCTAAACATCAACAATATCGCATCTAACATGCTAAACATTAACGTAACGATAACCGCTGAGAGAAAAAAAAGAGGATGGACCAATGAGTATTGTGTGGCAAGAGTTTCACAGTAACTTTACATAAACAGTATTTTATGTTTTCATTTCTAAGACCCACTGATGCTTGCTTTGGGCCGAGGGCTGAGCATTTTGACCTAGACGGAGCGACAGACAAATTCCCTCACTGTGCTCCTTCCCTCGCAAGCAAAGGGTATGCAGAATGAATCTCTCGCTCTGAAGCGGAGTGTGCGCTGGTTGCAAGCTTCCTGCCAGATTAGAACTGTGTGACCGACTGCGACCCGAAGCCGGGTCCTTTACCTGCCAGTAGCTTTCATACACGTATGCGTGTATATGAGTCTAAATAACATAAGGCACGTCATAGCTACAGACTTAACAGATAATTTCCAGCGTCGACTGAAGACGCAGTGCTTAAAAATTCATATTGGCGAACAGAATGCGCTATTGAAAGACAATAGCTGGACTTTTAACATTAGGTTTTCCACATTTCAGTGTCTCAGGGTTGCCAAAGATCGCCAGTATGTCTGCGAGACGCATGGGACATCCCATTTCGGAAATCGTTAAGGAATTCATTATTCCGAGATCCATTGTGTCAAGAGTGTGCTGGGAATACAAAAATTTCATTGCCTTTCACCACGGACAACGCAATGGCTGACGGTCTTCAGTAAACGACCGAGAGCAGCGGCGTTTGCGTGGAGTTCTCAGTGATAACAGACGAGCAACAATGTGAGAAATAACAGCAGAAATCAATGTGGCGTGTACGACGATCGTATCCGTTAGGACAGTGCGGCGAAATTTTGCGTTAACGGGCTATGGTAGAGTACGACTGACGGGAGTGTCTTTGCTAACAGCATGACATCACTTGCAGAGCCTCTCCTCTGCTCGTGGCCGCATCGGTTGGGCTCTAGACTACTGGAAAACGTTGGCCTAGTCAGGCGAGTCCCGGTTTCTATTGGTAAGAGCTGATGGTAGGGTTCGAGTGTGGTGCACACCCCCAAGAAGCCATGGACCCAGGTTGTCAACAAGGCACTGTGCAAGCTGGCGGTGGCTCCATAATGGTTTCGGCTGTGTTTACACGGAATGTACAGTGTCCTCTGGTCCAACTGAACCGATCACTGACTGGAAATGGTTACGTTCGTCTACTTTGAGACCACTTGCAGCCGCTCATGGACTTCAGTTGCTACATATGACAATGCGCCCTGTGACCGGGCCTGGCCACAACTGTTCGTGATTGATCTGAAGAAGATTCTGGACAATTTGAGCGAATGATTTCGTCGCCCAGATCGCCCGTTATGAATCTCTTCCAACATTTATGAGATATAATCGAGAGGTCAGTTCGTGCACAACATCCTGCACCGGCAACACTTTCGCGATTATGGACGGCTGTAGAGGCAGCATGGCTCAATATTACTTCAGAAGAGTTTCAGCACCTTGTTGAAGCCATGCCACGTCGAGCTGCTGCACTACGCCGGACAAAAGGAGGTCCGACACAATATCAAATGTGTGTGAAATCTTATGGGACTTAACTGCTAAGGTCATCAGCCCCTAAGCTTACACACTACTTAACCTAAATTATCCTAAGGACAAACACACACACACACACACACACACACACACACACACACACACCCGAGGGAGGACTCGAACCTCCGCTGGTACACGATATCAGGAGGTATCGATGACTCTTGTCACCACAGTCTAATATACGTACAGAAAAATACATTAGCTCTTCTGTGGGCGCAAAGCATACTACATGATGCCAGACGGTCTTTCTTACCGCACATATCTCCAACTGTAGCTGGTTATCGAGATGATTCGTTGTCTACGGCATGCCTTCAGACTATAGTGTTCTTACCTGAAACAAAGAAGACAAGTCATTGTTAACTGGAGTCTCTGTCAAGTGATATCAGTTTCTCTCTCTGTCGCAGAGAGTATGCGACAGCTTAGTACATGCAGGTAAGCAAAAACAACTCCCATCATGGTACTAAATATAATAGAACTATGCCAGCTTTCAGCGCTCTACTTCAATGAGAAACAGAGTGACGGATTAGCTAGCACAAAATCAACATTATTACACGACAGCACGAACAATATCCCAGCAAAGCACAGGCGAGTGACAGCATGGAAATGGCGCACTGTGTCTCCGACCCATACAACTCAGAAGACCTGAAGCTACCTCACAGCAGTGAGAGAGTCGTTTAGCGAAACGGTATGCCTTTAGCACGCTCCTACGACTAAGGGATATTTTAAAGCCTGACTGTCAAATGTAATACTGTTATATATGAGGGTGAGACTAATGAAAATCTTGAAAGTCTAATTAAAAAAATCGATATTTCGCGCCGTTGTTCTGTATTGTTACCAATGATGCAAGGAATGCCCTGCAGGCGGCAGCATACTATACGCGGTCAAAATACCAGTTCAAAATGGCTTCCCCGCTAGCGACATGAACCAAGGAAGAACAGCATCCTGCCACACGTTTTCTGAGCAGTGAAGGTACGAAATCTATTGAGATCCATCGGCGAATGAAGGTCCAGTATGCTGATGCATGTCCATCACTGTAGCATGTCTGTGAGTGTCGTAAAAAGTTCGGAAACCGCGCGACTTGTGTGCCAGACGCTCAGCGCCCGGGTCAAGCACTCCACGTCGTGACACCAGACACTACTACAGCAGCTGAAGTCACTGTGATGGAAAATCGCCGTGAGACGGTGGATGAAATAGCTGCAGATCTCAACATTTCTCATAGCTCAAGCACGTCACATGAACTGCTCAAGTTTCGAGAAGTGGCTGTGAGATGGCTCCCACAGGACCTCGCTGCAGAATTGAAAGCGCAAGGTATTGACGTCAGTTAAGAACTTTTGTGGCGCTTTGAACCAGAAGTTGATGGAATGCTCGCGAGAAACGTAACAGGAGATGAAACCTAGTACACTATCACCAACCAGAAAGAAAGTGAGCAAAATCCAAGAAGTTCCAGACGTAGCCCATCAGTAGGAAAGGTTTTGCTCACTGTTTTGAGATGAAAGATGCGTTGTCTTGGAAATCAACGTGACTAGGCGAAATACCGTCATCGGCGTGTCATATTCCAGCATGTTGAGAGAGAGAGAGAGAGAGAGAGAGAGAGAGAGAGAGAGAGAGAGAGAGAGCTAGCTTCGATCTGCAATAGTATTAAACCGAAGTGGGCTGTTGATTAGAGGTGTCATTTTGCAACGTGACAATGCCCGTGCAACACTTCGGACCCTCGATGACCTGCAGTTTTGCGCTCTGCCACATCTACGATACTCACTAGAAATCTTAACGAGTAATTATCACATGTCTGACCTCGCACCCAGTAATTACCGTATGTCTGTACCACTCAAAGAGAGATGGAAGGAAAGAAATTTCGGTTCGATGGAGAGATGTAGCAGACGGTGCAAGATTGTCTGTGTACACTACCATTTTTTTTTTCTCATTTATTTTGCAGAGGAATTCAAATTGCTCAAATTCAAATGGCTCTGAGCACTATGGGACTTAACTTCTGAGGTCATCAGTCCCCTAGAACTTAGAACTACTTAAACCTAACTAACCTAAGGACATCACGCACGTCCATGCCTGAGGCAGGATTCTAACCTGCGACCGTAGCGGTCGCAATAAAAGAATTAAAAAAATATGTAAGGTTTTCATTTGACCCTCCTCGTATGTCGTGGAAAGTTAAATGTAGCTGAGCTAAAGGCGAAAAGGGCAGCGAAAGAAGAGTGCGAGCGTTCATGAAACGTTTGTTTCACCTTCATCTAATTTGGCTACGGAAATGTTCAAGAAATTCGTACGAATGGAAAATTAAGCAGTAGTCAACTGTGAACAGTTACCGCTGAATGGTGTACAACAACTTGTTTAACACAAATCATCTATGAAATCAGGAAAAATTTGCGAAAACGTCTTATCATTCATCATCATGACAACACAAGTTAACACACACCACGCAAACGGGGAAAGACCATGAACTAATGCAATATCGAGTCCTTCAAATTTCATGGTTTTGAGCTATCAGAGTTGAACAAAATTAATTGGTTCGAACGCACGTGAAAGTGTATAAATTTTAAATGCAAATATTTGGAGAAACAATAAAGCAATTTGTGTTAAACAGTGTATTTCCTTCTCTGTTTTTGAAAAACCTTAAGTTGCGTCGACGAGTGTGCGCTGGCTCGCCGCCAGTACGGATTTCAGTTATCGCTGAAACAATGTTTCTTTCGTCGCCAGTTTAACCGGTTTCTGGAATAACCGATTTTCTGTTATTTTTTTCTTGCTATTATTTCCAGCAATAAACGTAGACTTCTAACAAAGACTGAACAATTCTAATGAAGGGCAAGGAGTAGGCCCTCTCATATGAGGTTGAGGCTACGACACAAATCAGTCCCTGTGTAACCAGTGAAGAAGGCGGTCTGAAGGACAGGAGCGGGGGACAGCGAGAGCGTAAGGTCGCAAGTTCAGCACTTCCCTGCATTGTCACTTTTCGATGGTGAAGATTTCTCACCCTGAAGCAACCACAAAACTAACGATTCAGTTATTATCCCAAATTTATAGCACATCAGTAAATTTATAGGTATGTCGGTTGGATTTACCTTCTCTTCCAAAGGAGAAAGGGGATGGTTTGGTCTCATGTTGTGTCGCAAGTTTGTTGTGCCTTCTTCCGTTTCTAATCTTTTAAAGCAAGCGGCGCATTGTACTTCATCGTTAATACACTTCGTATCGTACTTCCAAACTAGGGAAGGTGCCGTCCGGCAATGCAGATAATGTCCAAGAATGATAGCAAGAAACAAGCGCATAGACCAAATGGCGGCAAGCCTTACACCCAAGTCTTACCGGTCACGCCATCAAAGTTGCACTCATTTTTACGTCATGTGTGTATTGCTATTGTGTAAGTGTGAGCATTTTCATTTACATAGCTCTGATCGCTTTCCCCATTTTCTACAATAAAAATTTTACGAATAAATATTTCTCATTAAAAAAATAAACAAAAAGTTTTAGAGCTGCTGCTAAGACAAATTTGTCGGTTTTGTAGCCTGCTAGCAGTAAAAAAGAAAAATGCTTGTTATAACAGCAAATAGCGGTTATAAGACGTCGGTTTTTGCCATCCCTAGGCAGACAGCAGCGCGGCTCCCGGTGAAGCACTTGAAGGCGCCGTCGCCGGCGCCGGCTATTAGCGGAGCGTCGCGGTGTATTATGCAAGCAAGTGGTCTGGCGCCGGACACCTTTGTGCTGCCGGCCGAGTGTATTAAACCTGTCGGGGCCTTTATCCGGCCCTCACCGCGCGGACGCAAAGTGAAAACGCGCCGGCCGTGGCGAAACGGCTCGCAGCGCGAATCGCAAAGCGTTTAGCGCAGACTTGGCAATGTCTGAGCGGCTGACTCAACCGGCGCGAGCAAAGCCGAGCTGTGCCGTAACGCTTCTCCACTGGGCAAAGACTCCCTGGCGATAGCACGGACGCCGAAAAGGTGCACACTCCATTAAGACTAACAGTTGAGGCTTATTACCGAGCACGAAAGTCCGCTTTCATTTTCTATCAGCACTCGTAAATAGCAGTTCACCACTAACCTTACCTCACACTAGTGAAATACGCGTAGAATTGCCTCACACTGTGTTAGCCAATTTCCTCTCCAGTTTTCGATTTCATCTCTGCGTGTGGCAATCTAATGAAGACATCTGCTCATGCGCATATCAGAGTGACTAGGGCCATAGTTCAAGGGTGAGTCTCGGATCCGAACATACTTCATCACCACACTATTTATTAGCTGTTGTACTACAGTAGGTATTAGCAGGCCCACAAACTTACACAGGGTGTTCGGAAATTGCCTTCACAAACTTCTAGGACGTTTAAGGGGGATGATGAGATAAATTTTAATAGGAACCCATGTCGGGAAACGTACCGTTTTCGTTCTACGAAAATTTCAGTTCAGATGTTTAACTCATCTACTTCTGCCATAGGCACTGAAGTAGGTGTGACGCATTGCAGTTATTAGGCAACAACTGGAAAGCAAACCTAACGAAACATCCATTTGTTACGTAATCACATTTGCTTGTATGAACACTTGAACATTACGTGTTTACATTATTCCAAAACAAAAAAGAACCCAGCATCCTGTTCGTAAAGGACAGCACTGATGCATTACAACAGCGGCTCTCCGTTGTTACAGACACTGTACCTACCTACTCTCCACCCCACCTGGTCTCCCTTTAATTTTTAGTGCAGCGGCCACAACACGAGCCGGCAGATCTTCCACTGTCTCAAGAGCTGCCTCGTAGCAAGGCAGACGTTAACTGACATCAGCTGACCGTCTGACGTAATACACATGATCTTGCCTACCCTGTTGCATCCCAGGACAAGCAACTCTTAAGACTTTTCTCTTTCCCTCAGCAGACGCGGACGCGCTACGCATCTGAACAGAGACCGTCGCAGAACGGAAAGGGACGTTTCCGCAGATATATTATGTACTCACTCCCCTCAGAGTCCTACAAATTTGTAACGCGACTTTCCGAATACTCCGTTTGCATTTATCCGATCCGTCGTCCAAGAACTAACTACTGCCAGAGTTCCTGAAGGTGGTGATAAATATCTCAATTGGTCCTTCATTACAGTTCGTTGTTACATTAGCAGTTTGGGCGGTAATTAAAACTTACATTTTGTGGAATTCGGCTTAGATCTCCAGCTATACTGCGCAAGCAAGCTTATAACCGTGTGATACCTTCATCAATCTCCCCCACCCCCTCCCTCTTGCTGTTCAATTCACTAATAGTTAGTGGCGAGAACGACATAAAACTCTGTATGAACTCTGCTTCTTTATTTTCGCTGTCAGGATCATGTCGTAAGATCTACGCAGGAGGAAGCGATCTGTTTTCTGAGTGTTCTGGTATGTGTGCTCTCTGAGTATACCTCTCTGTTAAACAAGAGGAGTCTCCCCTGTACGTCAGCCACTGGAGTTGGATGAGCGTCGCAGTGACCCCCTCTATCCTACTATTCGGACCTTTGACGAAACGCGCCGCTTTTCTACCAATATTTTCTATCGCTGGTATGAATCCTACCTGGTAAAGGTCGCATACTGTAGAGCAATACTCAAAATAGTCGTTCGAACGAGCATTTTATAAGGCACTTTTCCCGTGGACGACCTGCATTCAGGTTTCTTCTCGGGTATCATTTAGGATTCTCCCTGGGAATCAAAAGCTTGCCGTCTCCTTTGTTTTACGTGGTCGTTCCACTTTAGGCAACTTTGAGCGGTCGTTCCTACGCTGTTATTGTTTCGAGTTATTTATCGCCAATGACGTATTTTAACAACAATGGATCTCTTCGCCAATTATTAGTTTTTTTTTTTTTTTTTTACGTTGAGGTTAAATGCCCGCCACTGCACCAACCGTCGATCATCTGCAAGTCCCTGTATATCGCCAGAGACTTCTGGCGTACACAATAGCATCGTTCGCAAATTGCGTCACAGAGATTCCCATGTTGTACTATATCAGACACTGGGATAACGAGATTGGTAAAAAAAAAAAAAATTAAGAATGAGTCTTGTAACCGGAGAAAGATATTTTAAAAGTGAATCAGGAACTTAAATTTCACTGGGCTTGCCCCTTTCACACAGATGATGGATTATATGCAATTCACGCTGCACAGTGCCGACGCTCTGTTGCCCCTTGGGGGCATAACCAATCGAACGGCCTTTTAAACACACTCTTCGAGCACGGTCGAAACTGGCTATACATCTGTCGATTTCGCCTCGTGAAGCTGTATCTGCTATAAGTTCTAGAATGTAGTCACAAATCCTTCGAGACATTCCGATTGCTAATATTCTGATCAGTAAGCGATGGTACGGTACTGTATCGGAAGCCTTGTGGACATGAAGGAGTACGGTACCGACCTGGAACTCTCGTGCACTGCGCTCTGGACTTCACGGGGGAACACAGTGACCCGATTTCCCCGACGAGTCCGTAACTCTGCACTGCAGTGTGCATTGCTTTGAAACTTCCTGGCAGATTAAAACTGTGTGCCGCACCGAGACTCGAACCTAGAATCTAGACTTACGCGGCCAAGTCTTTTACTGTCTGACCTATCTAGGCTCGACCCGCGACTCCCCTTCGCTACTTCTGAACAGAAAATTTCAAAGCCACGAACACTCAGTTCCGAAGTGAGATATTAAATCTGGAAACAATCAACGATCCTGTGGTCAGCGATACTTCCAGCTCTGATTCCTTAAAGAATCCCACCCCCGAGGTTCGAAATTCTGTTGAAAGTTTGTTAGAAGTCTAAGTGCTCTAATTATCAAATAAAGACTGACTGTAGTCTCCGTATCTTGCGCTTCGTATTGAGAAAAGCTAGTTTTTCACGCTTCTTAATGTTCATGACGTCTGGTGAAGTATCTGTCGCAGAATGATTTAATTTTGCAGCTTCATTCAGTGATATATGTGGATACTGTCTGCAAAATGAAAATAAAGAAGTAAAACGCATGCCTCATGCTGGAGTTTTACTGCCTGAATAGGAGGAAGTGATACCATGATAAAATTTTTCCTTTCTTTCTTTCTTTGTGGGATGTGTCAGCAAGAAAATTTTTCGAAAGGTTTCAAATCATCCGTGAAGTTTGTTGAAAGTCACTATGTGCTCTCATTCTCAAAGACAGGATGTAATTTGTGCGCTTTGAGCCTCGAGATCCACACACAGTTTCTATCCTTAATAGTTGAGTTGTTATGTTATACTTTTAACGTAACATTATATTTCTTGAAGAACAGGTTATGACAGCGTTTTAAATTCGGTCAGTGATTATATGGAATACTGAAAATCAAATTTCTGTTGTCCCTGGAATTCGTTAGGCGCGCAAGCTGAAACTGGTACCGGGTGACAGTTTTTGCTGTTTATCCTGGCTTCCACGGGTGCTAGTCGTGAAAGGCATAAGTAAGTTTATTAGTTTCGAAAATAAGATGAGGGATATTGGCAGAAGAGGAGCTGTAACGATGGCTCGTGCGTGTATCGCTCAAACGGTAAGAGCACTGCCCGCAAAAGGCAAGGGTCCCGGTTGGAGTCCTGGTTTGAATCCAGCAACACATTTCAGAGCGAGCTCCATTTCTAAAGATTTATGTTTGTGGAATCCGTGTTGAGTTTTATAGAGGATGTTTTCGTTCTCTAGAAAGATCGTTAGGGGTGTGCGTAGAACGTATTTCGTAATTCCCCGACAGACTGGCCTCGGCGATAGAGGCCTTTAATTGCGCGAGTCTGTCCGATGACCCTACTCGGCGACGGGAACGAATGCGCAGCGGTGTCGCGTGACGACCAGGCGGTATTTCGCCGCTCAGGGCTTCCGTGGTTTCGCACGCGCTGCCAGCTGCCAACGACTCGTTAAGCGAGGCGACGCGAAACGAGGCGGAGAGCGCCAAGTGCCCACTAAGCGGCCTGCCACGACTGCCCGATGACCAAACACCCACTAATTGCCCGCCAATGCCGCCAGTTTCCTCCGGCACCGGTTACTGCGTCCATCTCCCACGTCCATGCCGGTCTTACGCCTTTTGCCCAGAGGCCGCTTTCGTCTCGATTGACAACATCCTCGCCGGACTGTGTACAGGGTATCTAGAGGCAGTAACATGGACTTCCTGTGTTGTCTTAATTTATTTTTTCAGGAAATTCAACAGCGTTTTCCAATCCAAGACTTCGGGCAATTTTTTCCCCAACTTGCTCCCAAACGATAGCATACGTTAACCAAATAAGCAAACACACCTACATAATCTTTGCATAAACTACACTTTCAATAACAACAATTTTATTTATAAATGACATTTCGGACCTTGAGTGTCTAAGTTCTCTCACCCTTGCAGCGCCTTTATGTGGTTTCTTGCATCCGGTGTTAGTAAAACCGGCTTTACACATAGAAGATACAATTACAAAAATACATTATTTTAAGAGATGCACTGGCTACCAGTATGGGAACAAAATGGTATAATATCGTATGGCAGCGAAACTTGGTGGATACACCAAATCCTTAATGCATAACCGATTTACTCTGGAAAAAATTAGTTCCAAATTTCGACACCATGTGTGAATCTAGCGCTGTACAAACCTATATTTTTTAATTTATTTATGAACATAACATCGTTACAACAATACATGAACAGAAAAATGTAATTGTGAATAGCTGGTCAATATTTCACATAGCTGAAATTCTTTAAGAACAGAAATAAATACAACCGAAATGTGTGACAAGTTATTCACAGAGAGCTTTTAGTAACAATTCTTAAAAAAAAAAATCAGTATGAGTTCTGAAATGTAAACGAAGATTGAAATAAGTGTATCACGTAAGAAACTAAGAGAAAATGTAAAACTCAAATTAGAAAAGAGAAACAAAAGGCATCCTTCTAGTTCGACGTCTCCTGAGCTCATACTGAACAAATTCTGTGGCTGTTCGTTAACAATAAAACGAGCGTTATGCGTTTCTCACTTGATTGAACTTTTCTGTTCTCGTCCTGTTCCTAATCCATTACACACGGAAACATTTCTGTTCATTTCTCTTGCATTCACAGTGCCAAATTTTCACCTGTCGTCAAAATTGGAACTAATTTTTTCCGGATAAAATTGATTCTGTATTAACGTGTTCGAACATCTACCGAGTTTCGCTGCCACCTCTGGACCCCTGTGAATAGCTGCACTTTAATTATAACTATCCAGTGCGAACATTAACATGTAACGATACCAGACATAAAATGTTATACGAAGATATATTACAATTGCTTAGTACATTTCAAAATAATACGTTTAAATGTACTAATACAATTAAATTCTACAGATTTCGTTAGATTTCATCAGGAGAGTGGTGCATTAGGAATAAGGGTTTTTCTGATTCGCTAGCAGAAAAGAAAATATATTAACCAAAACTTAAGAATTTCTTTTTGTTTTGCCTTTGTTCCGCATCGCCGCAGGATCAGCATCTTTGCTAACTGATTTTGCCTCGTTTAATTTAAGGGGTGGGCGGATGCCCTTCATCTCGCCACCCAGTTACCCCAGGTACTATGTGCAGTGTTACTCGTATGGAAATCGGCGAAATTTTTCTAAATGTTCGCGAATCGTGTAACTGAGGAGACCCTCGGGAAGCAGCCCGTCAGACAGCTGATGGTATGTGGGAAAGTGCCTAAAACATAAACAAATAAAACGAACTTAACATCGACCCTCGTAGTTAATTCGCCGGGCGGAATCGATCCGGGACCACCGCGCCTCCCCGCCTCGGAAGCGGCGCTTTAAGACGCACGGCTATTCGGGCGGGTAATCCAATACATAGTAAGAACCACATGTCTTTACTTGATGAAGCTGCACTATTTGTCTGTTGCACATAACCGTCTAAAACGTACATAAAACCTTAGATAACTTTTGAGAATGTCCTGAAACGATTCGTAGTAACACATAAATAATGAACACACCGAAAAAAAAATGCCACACATTAAAAATAAAGCTGTAGAACACGTTCAGCTTTTCTGTTGGAGACGACAGAGCAATGTTGCTAGGCGAATGTTTTGTAGATCGACAAAGAAAGGTTTCTGCTGGTTGCGGAAAGATAAGACCGAGATGACGTAATGGAAGGTATCAATGACACTAGAAAATGTACAAATGCGAAATGAATGCGTTTAGCTCAAATCCGTAACAAAGGTGAGTCTGGAGCACCCCTCTAGCATGGATATCACACGGTTGCTGCAGCTGCTGATTGTAATTATCACTTATTTGTCGTTAGGAGAGCGCTGGTTTAACTTGCGCCTCTGACTCGCGCTACCGGCAGCCACTGCAGGCAGCCCAGGCTGTTTAGACAGCTGGCCGCCTTCCCGGGCAGCCAAGTGGCTGCAGCCAGCCAGTTGCTCCGCTGACAGCCAGACGGCGTCCGCCGTTCGCCGCTGACTCATAACGACAACGCTACTGCTGCGTCCTGCCACACTATGCTAAACATATTGGCTGGCAGGCGTAATCCTTACCCCAACAGAACGACCTGATCCCAACATATCGTAAAATCCCCTGCCAAGTTTTGCTGCCTGTATCTGAAGGCTAATCTCAGTAACAACTGTGGCGATTTTACGTTGTTTTCTCTAACAGACTGATTCATGCGAAAAGTTCGTGTGCGAAATTTATCACCGCTACGCCAGACAGGCCTACTGTAGATATTTACTGATAGTAATGACGGGCAAAACCAACTGGTGAAAACCGATACCGGTATTTCAGTTCTGAATAACCGGTATTTTTCGGTATTTCTTCGGCATTTCTCTCGTCTGTTGCAACAGGTATTTTTTAGTTTTTTACTAATAACAGGGTAAAAATACCCGAAATATCAATTACCCATAGCAGCAATGCTAAAATTTTATCGTCTTGTTTTAACTTATAATTGGTTTTTAGTAAAATTTGTATTGGTTTAAATGTGAAAACGGGAAAAGCGATCAGTGCTATTCCATTAACAACGCCGATAGAAACGAGCAACAAACACATGTCGTGGTGCAGCACTGCTCAGACAATCACGTTCCTGTTGCCTTGTGTTGTGGATTACATTACGCGTGTACGTTTAGTGCGAGAGACCTGCCCCCACTTCGTCTATACGGTAACTTCTCGTTGTCACCGGAAATCCGTTGTATTACACAATGCATCTAACCCCAGTCTGGAAATGCTTTTACGAAGTGACGTACCAATGACGGACAATACTTCGTTTGCTTTAAAAGACTGAACATTTGCCTACCTTTTCTATTAATTATCATAACAGTAATAAATTAAAAACTTAACGAAAATTCAATCACAGTACACAATAAAAATAGAAAGTAGTTGATCCGCTACCCGTGTCTACTTGTAGCCCTTGAAACCGGACAAACAAACACAACCTTAGTTTTCACACCCTTTAGCACCGACTATTCGTAATGCGCAGATACCAGTATGATAGTCCGATTACTACACGATTTTTGGGCACAGTTACATGAAATTAAAATCAGTAGCAGAATACTGGTGATATTTTTGTAGTATTCGACCACTTATCACTTTCCAAAAAAAGCATCGAACGGTGACTAAATTTTCTGTTATTTGCGTATTTAATGTAATATTTTGATTCTATGTACCTTGAACCAGAGAGTCAACCTAATCGAAAATCGGTTCTTTCGGATATCGATTATTTTCAGCAGTTTGAACACTCTGGTTAAACTGACGTGGAAAGAACCCGATATAAGCGGAAAGCGGTTGTTTCAGCCATAACCGCTATCCCTGACCGCGAGGCGGTAGTAGGTAGGTATTTTCGTATGCGCTATGTCGACAAAGTGATATGTAAGAAAGATGAAGTGTTTAACGTTCTGTCGACGCCTACGTCATTTCAGACTAATAACCATTTACATTCTCAACTGCCTGCAGCATTTTATCCAGCGTTCCATTCGCGAAAGGAGTGCGGGCAGATGGACTGCTTAAATGCCCTGTCCGCGCGCGCTATAATCATCTCGATTTCTCGGTCGCTACGGGAGCGATGCGTAGGGCTGTGTTGTATGCGTACATTTTTCACTTAATACTGCTTCTTGAAACTTTAAAGGTAGTCTTCCGTAGGATAGTTGGCGTCTATCAGTTCCCGTTTCTCCGCGTTATCCAGTGACCTTTCGTGCTGCCCTCCTTCAGTATTATTTCGTATGGATTTCACGTACGTCTTACAAGCAATTTCCTTTCTAGAAGGACTGCATTTGCAGAGTATTCTGTGAACTAAACGAATTTTGCTCCCTGCTTTACCGACGACTGAGCACACAAGTGTGTGATCATTGCATTTAGTATCTCTACCGCTCGATAAAGCCGGGCATTTGTAAAAGTTGACATTCCAATTTCCACTCACTGCCGTAGTAGTACGTTTCTGCTTTTCTGTGTGTTTTCAACTCCGCAATTTTACATTTTTGGGAAAATTGCCAGTTTGAAATCTTATAAAGATCTGATGAGTATTTGTACAGTACTTGGACATAAATAAATGCATTAGCTGTGAAATGCCTGAGAATACTATTAATGTTACTGGAATATGAAAATTTACAAAAGGAGAAACTGAAATATAGCAGACAGAACCAAATAGTTCACAAGTATTGCAAACAAGCATTGGCAGTATCTATTCGAAACTTTTTATTATTATTATTATTATTATTAGTAGTAGTAGTAGTAGTAGTAGTATTGCACATCAGTTTCATTCACAGAGTGATCGTCATGCACAAAATACAACTTCAAACCTAGGTGTGCATAGTAAAGAACATGTCAACTAACATGTAAGATTTGAATCTCATCCGCTAGAACGAATCTTCCCTGATAGTTGACATGTTCTTTACTATGAACACCTACGCTGGAAGTTATATTTCGTGCATTATTATATGAGTCCACAGGAATTAGTCATGCACTGAAGATAATCAGTCTGTGATTGAAATCAATAGGCAATAATAATAATAATAATAATAATAATTTCAAATTTACATAACTAATGCTGGAGTTCCTCTTGTCTGCAGTACTTGTCTGGCCGTGGTGCAAAAATTTTCCTAATGGAATCCAATCTAATACTCAAGCATCAGAAACGTAGTTGAACGTAAGATCGTAAAGGAGAGAGTGAGGCTTAAAGATTCAAATGGCTCTGAGCACTATGGGTCTTAACATCTGAGATCATCAGTCCCCTAGAACTTAGGACTACTTAAACCTAGCTAACCTAAGGACATCACACACATCCTTGACCGAGGCAGGATTCGAAACTGCAACAGTAGCAGTCACGCGGTTCCGGACTGAAGCGCCTAGAGCCGCTCGGCCACCGCGGCCGGCGAGAGTTAAAGAGATAACCCTAACTGTATACAGGGTGTTTCACAATTAATGTCACACAGTTCTAGACGTTGTAGAGCGAATTTAGTAGATTGAGTTTTCAATACGAAGTCGTGCCCGGAAACGCCATCCAACGGCGCTACAGAACGTCAAAGTTACAGGTGCCGGTACCCGTGAATGTGGGTGTGTAGAGGGTGATACCTTGCTGATGTTACGAACTTTCAAGGATGATAGAAAAGGATAGATGTATCAATGTGAGGTAAGGGTCTCTACCAGAAAGGAAGGAGTCGAAACGTATCAGCGAACACCGTTCTGATACGTCTGACAGTACCGGTAAAATGTGCAGTGAAGATGGGCTCCAAAATGTACTGCTGAGGAGCTATCAGCACTTATTCATCTTCGCCAGAGTTAAATATCTCCTCTATTGAACAAGTGCTCAAAGCTCTTAAAGTACTCATTTTAGAGCCCATGTTTACTCGCCATTTTTTCCTTGTTTTAGTCTACACTACCACCGCTGAAAGTTGCCTACTCTACAGTCTTAAAACAGTACCCGTACATGTATTCCACTGTCAGAGGTATCAAAATGATTTTCGCTTGCAACTTTCTACTGTTTCGTTTCCGGTGCAGGGACCGTCACTGATACGTTTATTCTTCTGCATGAATCATCATCACGCAAAGACCCTGCATAAACACACATTTACGGACACCGGCGCCTATATCTTTGACTGCAAGTCCCCTGTACAACCTCTAGAAGTGTACAACATGAATTGTGAAACACACTGTATGTATATAGATTTGCGTCCGGGAAAGGAAGGGGGAGGGGGGGGGGATGAGTCGGCGGCATCGTTTTAGACTGCTTGAGTCGAGAGGTCTCCTCCGTCGCACCGTGGTCAGCGGGGCTGACTGGTATGCGAAAGACTTAGGTTCCATTCCCCCCCCCCCCCCCCCCCCCAAAAAAAAAAAAAAAAAAAAAAAAAAAAAAAAAAAAAAAAAAAAAAAAAGCGTCATTATCACGTCACCACTGCGCCTGTGCTCTACTTATCACAATTTCGGGTGCTGGCTGTGAACAACTGTTTGCGGCACACCAAATGTGAACTGTGTAGGATTGCTACCGGCTACGACCCGGCTGGCACAGGTATCTTATCGCTTGGGTGAAGTTACGAAGAGTAGATGAGTGTGATCTGAAGGGGATGCGATATGCGGGTGGGAAACGGGTGTCAGGAGAAGTGCGACAGCTGTCGCTGCCCTCACACAGCGGCAACGCGCGGGCGGCGTCACCAGCCTGGTGGGAACGTGCGAGGGAACCGCCAGGGCAGGCGCCGCGTACCTGCAGAGACGCGTTGTTCTCTGAGTGTCGCTGAACTCTTGCGTCACCGCCCGTAATGGACTCGCTGTTCGCTGCATTGCGTTCAGTGGTGGGTTAAGGGGCCAGATGTCCTGAAAGGCCGCGCTGTGGATGCGCTTAGCGGAAAGCGCTTCGGCCGCCTCGTCTTCCTTAATCTCGAGTGCAACACTTACGCTCACCCAGATCCACGAGACTATCTTCTATAAGGATGTAAATACAGAGGGAGTCGAAAAAATGTATCCACTGTTCAAAAGTCTTTAACTGGCAAACTAATTGACGGATTTGTCTCATTTTTGGTGAAAGTGTAGCTTAAGGTCCAACCTAAAGATATCACTGGAGGTGTTCGAAATGGTCACCATTAACATCCACACACAAACGATGCCGCCGAACTGCAGCACGAACTACTGACTGCAACGAGTTCAGTTGGATATTTGCACATGAATGTACGATGGATTCTCTAAGTTCACCCAATGTGCGTGGCTTTTGTCGATAAACGACATCCTGTAGTGTTCCCCACACTCAAAAGTCCAGAGGAGTTTGGTCTGGGGAATGTGGTGGATACTCCATAGCACCTCTACGGCCCATCCATCTTCCACCGGCACAGTTACCGGTGAAATGTGCCTGCAGAAGCTTCAGACATCCATTTTACCTGCCATCCGAGACTTGTACGGAGACGGAAGAGTTTACTTTCAACAAGATGGTGCTCCAGCCCACTACCAAAATCGTGTTAGGACGTATCTCGACGAAAATCTGCCAGGAAGATGGATAGGCCGGAGAGGTGCTGTGGAGTATCCACCACGTTCCCCAGACGTAACTCCTCTTGAGTTTTGCCTGTGGGCAACACTAAAGGACGTCGTTTATCGACAAAAGCCACGCACATTGGATGAACTTCGAGAATCCATCGTACATTCATGTGCAAATGTCCAACTGAACACGTTGCAGTTAGTAGTTCGTGCTGCAGTTCGGCGGCATCGTTGTGTGGATGTTAATGGTGACCATTGTGAACACCTAAAGTGATATCTAAGTTGGACTTTAAGCTACACTTTCACCAAAAATGAGACAACTCTGTCGATTGGTTTGCCAGTTATGGACTTTTAAACAGTGGATACATTTTTTTGGACCCCTTTGTAGAATTTCGTGGTAAATTAAAACTGAAAGTTTACTTTGGATTAAGTTGTAGGTTGCAGGTAGGTCTCTCTGCTGCAGTTAGCTTGTTTCGTACCGAATGTGCGTAGATTCAAAAGAACGATTAACACAGCAACATACCGGAAATTTAATTTTTCAACGGGACTGGACACAGTCTCACCCTGTGTAGACGTCTTTCTTAACAAAGAGCTTCGTAAACGATGGATCGGTCGTGAGAGGGATAAAGATAGCGCTCTTGCACCATTTGCGTCTAAGTGCGTCTGCTCTAAAGCATATGGACTGTTATCTATTTATTTTATGTTGGGGGAGATTTGTGAAGGACTCCGTTATGTGCCTTCCCTTTCAATAACTTTGACTGCACTGCTACAATACATCGAAACATCAGTGAACGCACTGTTAACTGCAGACGTGGTCGCAAGAGTGTGGGACGTGTCTGACTATCGTCTGGATGTGCGCTGTGCGCAATGAACACTTGTGAAAGCTAAAGGAAAACTCTGATCCCAAGCGCAATCGTATAAGGTATCCCAAGGTTGTACGTGCATGTAGAGAAACATATAGTTTTGTAAAATCGGGTGGTTATTTTGAAAATAAAAGCCTTGTAGTCGTATGCGTAAGACAAAATTTCACCACTCATATGCAAGATGTGGATTAACTTCTTGAAACAGCCTACATTTCACAAGTTAGCAAGTAATGCTAGCTCATAACAGTGTCAATTTTTATTAGAAATTACCCGTTTGCGCAATGGATGCACACTAATTCGATTATTGCTCAGCAAAGAAATCATGATTTAACTATTCGTAGTGTTGTCACTGTCTCAATGCACGTATATTCTGTAACACATTCTTCGTCCGCCGCTGGTAGCTGAATGCTCAGCGCGACGGAAAGCCGTACCTAACGGGCCGGGTTCGATTCTTGGCTGGGTCGGAGATTTTCTCCGCCCAAGGACTGGGTGTTGTGTTCTCCTTATCATCATCATTTCATCCCCACGACGCGCAAGTCGCCGAAATGGTGTCAACGCGAAAGGCTTGCACCCGACGGGAGGACCTAACCACACGGCATTTCCATTTCCAACACATCCTTCGGTATTTAACAGGTCTTATTTTATTTCCCTTCTGGACGGTAGTATATTCTATATAATCTTCCCGAAAATTTATATTTTTAGTAGTATGATAGTGCTGGATGTTTACTTTGTTGGGCTGACGTAGCTTCCTGACACCTCATTACCATAAATTACATTGCAAGATGACTTTAATCCGCTACTCTGATGGTGCGTAATGTTGTACCTCACGACTGTACGAATTAAGCTGGAATTTAGAAGATATATTATACGAAGATCAAGATTTCAGCCGGCCTGACAGGATTGTTTAGCAGGTTGTGGTTCAAATGGCTCTCAGCCCTATGGGACTTAACTGCTGATGTCATCAGTCCCCCAGAACTTAGAACTACTTAAACCTAACTAAGTACATCACACACATCCATGCCCGAGGCAGGATTCGAACCTGCGACCGCAGCGGTCGCGCGGTTCCAGACTGTAGCGCCTAGAACCGCTCGGCAACCCCGGCCCGCAGCAAGTTGTGGGCGACCATCTCTCTCACAAGAGACCCTATCTATTTTCTTGTCCGGAATATTTTCAGGTAAGTGCTTCTGAATATCCACGAGGAAACGTCTTGTAGAAATACTTCTTTATGCGCTACTCATCTCATTTCACTCTGGCAACTGTTATTCAAGTCACGAATGGGCCGAATGATTATAAAACTGAGACAGAGAACGCTGATCACGTTTCCAAGGCAAATAGCTACAACTGGCCCGTTGAGAATGTAAGCGAAGAGTCAGATTTTTTCCAGTCGTACACAGTTTTATTACTCCGTTTCAATCTTCAAGTACTATTTTGAGCGGATTCTCCTACTTGAACCGTCTACTTAACACGTTACTGCCATTCTGTGTTCGCTTGACGCTGGTCATTTTCTTACAGGTCGTTTAGAATCGCGCCATATTTCTTGGGAACTCTGGTAGAGCTTTCAAGCACAATGCTTATCATCATCTTTCGTGACGTAGGAGGACTGTGGAAGTTCCGTCACGTGTACTGGAACCGCGGATTTTCCCAAGCAGCTAAGTTCGTGATATTGATATGAAAGGCGACTACCTGTCCCCACGCGGTTCTCGTGCCCCAAAACAATAGGATATTGTCGCAGCTGACATATCCACACACAGAACAGGAGACGAGACGACGGTGCGATATATTCTGCTGCTCCGGCGGACTGTGGCAGCACCTAACTCGTTCAGAGTTTGATTGTCAGGATTGTCTTAACGTGTTTGGCTTCCCAGAGCTGCAGTCGAGTGCGCCCTTTTGTGTGATTTCCAGCGTAGGTTAAGATGCGTCTGCATTAGCCCTGTAACTCACGGGTAACCTTTCTGTAACATACACTGCGAGGTGTCGTCTCTGCGACCCCCATGCCCAAATTGAGTTTTGGGGGTTAAAGCATCCGAAAGTTTTCATTTAAGTTACATAACATTTATTTTCACAATTATTCAAGTGTTGCTCAAGTATTTCTCGATCATAAACAAGCCTGCAGTATTTTAAGTTTTATCATTCAAAATCACATACTTTACTGCGTTGTCTTTAAATAGTACATATAAACTGTTACAGAATTGAATTTTACATTCTGAAAAATTATAGTATCCCTATAGTAGGTTAATTTTCAAATAAAACTAAATTCCATGGTTTAAACCTGCACATAAAAATTGCACTCGATACGACATAAAAGAAATACTGCAAAACTGACATTCACTGCTGTGGGTCTACATTATCCTGTACCAAAACTTAGAACACATTTGGTGTTAACTAACACTTAAAGTATTTTATTGGAGAAGCAGGAAGGTGGACAGTACCACAGTCCTGAAGCTCTTCCTCTGAATGATACTCTTGTTCGTCAGGAGAACCGTGATCACTGGCTATTGAAAAATCGAATTTTTCGTCTATTTCTTGATCTATATCATTGAAATGTTCTTCTATTCATCGGTTAACAACTTCAGCAGACTTGGGATCGTTAAAATTGACACATTCCTGCCAACACATTTTGTGTTACACTAAGAAAACAGTTACGTAGTTCACACGAGGCGCGGTCTAGCAGACCCCACTACGTGTCAGCAACGAACAAAGAAGACGATCAATAAAACATTACAAAAGTTTGGAAGGTAGGAGACGAGATACTGGCAGAAGTGAAGCTGTGAGGACCGGGCGTGAGTCGTGCTTGGATAGCTCAGATGGTAGAGCACTTGCCCGCGAAAGGCAAAGGTCCCGAGTTAGAGTCTCGGTCGGGCACACAGTTTTAATCTGCCAGGAAGTTTCAAAACATTACAAAGTTAGCGATTTAAGGAGGGAAGGTAGAGTACAGAAGCATTCCACCAGAATTTACCTTGGAGAGTGAGTTCGAAATATCTCACGCTGCCTGAGGGACCACACGCCGTGAGTTAACGGTTAGTAGTGGGAACGACCCGTGCAGCTACGCTCTTGAAACTTTCTTCTCCCGAGTTAGGCGACTTGTTAAGGAGTTTTACCCGTGAGTGGAACCCAGTCGATTACGGAGCTGACGCAAAGCGGCGCCATTTCGTCGAGCACCTGACGAGGCGTGTAACAGCGATATTCCTTCACTTGGCATTTCGACGCCGAGCTACAGGATCACCTGGCGCTACGTGACGGCGACGTAAGCAACCAGCTAAGTGCTAACAGCGCGGTCGTGGCTGTCCGATTCATTTACCACTGCGGCTGCTGATGCCAGAGATTGTCTAGCCCTGGCATTGCTTGCGTCACTCTTACTGGGAACTCTAATTGAAACGCTTCACCGGACCAGGGAAACAAGACTGAAGTGTAATAAGGTATTCGCATATAAGACTGTACTCTGTGACGCCTGTGTAAAGGTTGGACGTAATGTGAAGTTGTCCTCAAATACCAGACAGCAACAGCGGGTACGGACACACTGGCTGACCTGCGTACCACCCCAATTTCAGGAAATACTGTAGTTTAATGTAGAGTAATGCTCAGTATTTTTCACACAGCCATAGATAAAGTATTATCAGAAGAAGAGAAAACTACCCAAAAATATCTACGACTAACTGCTGACTGATCTCAGACTCACAGCCAGATGGCTAGCGACATATGTGCTGTACAATGAAATTATTACGTAGGGACTTCAGGAAGTAAGTTACACGTGTCGTCTCACGGTAAGGCTATAGCAATTGTGGCTGCTCAAACTTGAAGGGGACGGGGAGTTATAATTCCAGGTGGGAGGATGAAGATATCAAGAAGCTGCTGATAAATTAATGGTGAGTGGGGAGGGTGGCGGGGCGTGATGTCATACTACAATAATGGCTTTTCTTTCCTCTCAGCTGAACTATACTAACCGCAAATCGTTAATTTATATAGAATAATATTCATGTAACTAACACACTTTGAAATATTACGTATTCTAAAATTTGTCGGTTACAAAAGTCAATAAAATTCAACTTCAATGACAGGTTAAATACACAGGATTCCCTGAGTTCTTTATAAAGTGCCTGAAATTCCTCGAGCTTTCTCTGTTTTTTTTCGAGATAAAATGTAATTCCTTGAAAAGAATCGCCACCCTATTTGCGCAACAAGAGTGGCTCACTGTCAGTACGGATAACAGGTACACCACAGCGTGGGAGTGAAACGGTGCGCCAACTGGAAACGTACCTGCAAAGGGAAGTACGCGGTACAGTACACTGACTCGCCGTGGAATCCTGCCGGTGGACGGCCCAAATGCAGTGTCGCGTCTGGCCGTAGTCAAGTGGTGCCAATGATTTGACCAAGACCGCAAAATAGTGGTGCTGACCTGCCATACAGTCCACCATACCATGCGATTTCCATTTTTTCGGCAAGCTGAAAGAATATCGAAAGCGAAAGAGATTTCCCAATTACGAGGACGTTCACTCGGCAGGTCTGAGAAGACTCCGTGACGGGTTTCTACTGTCGCGGAATCAAACAACAGGTAGGAGGTTATGACCATCGTTTACGGAGACACTATGACTATGCTGAAGATCAGTGTTACGCATTTGTGTCGCTTTGTAGCGTACTGCAACATTCAGTAATTACTTGGCCTGCTATGATAATGAGCAGTTTCCTTTCTGAAGCCGTCTTGTACATTTACCGCACGACCAGTGGATTGTCACACTCATTCAGCAAGTGTTGCTATCTGAGTGGCGGGCGTTTGGAATAGTTGCAATACACACGCAGTAATCTGTTGTGTATGTGTGTGCTGCACAGTGCAGTAATCTGTTAATGATTCGGTAATCTTCCTCTTGGTAACACATTAAAATCCATTCCTCCTCTTCAGCCCCGAGGCACCACATATGACACCTCCATGTCTTTCCCCCCTCCCCCTCCTCGGGCAAGTGTGATATAAATCATGCTTGCCACACAGTTCGTCCTTCTACCGAGCGCCACAAGGTAGCAGCATTGATCGCAAACTTTGGATTTGGCAACTGCACAGCGTGTCTCGGCGAAATGAAAAAGACATTCCTCCTCCTAATTACAAGTGTTTTCACATGCTTCAATAACTTATTACAGCTGTAAGAGACATTTTTGCTTGATTTCCAGGCCTGACTACCATGCTCTGAAGAACGGGTCAAAGTTCCGGGCAAAAGGCTACAGAGGCCTTAAAATTCTGTACGATGTAAGCAGTACAGTGTACCTTTTCTTTACTAATGACAGTAATTGCTTTGACACATGGCAGAAAAATGTAAAAGTAATTTAGGGCAGGTAGTGTTAACTTAATATTGATCCATGCGTTAATATCAAGAAAAGCAAAGCGACGATACTTTGAAAACTTTTCTATGGTAATACTGTTTAACTATTTTGAACTGTTTGCTTATAATTGTTGAATGTTTTGATACCAAGTGTGTATTTTGACCTCTCTTGAAAGAAATCTAAAGCAAATATGAGGAGATTATACGAGAGAGAGAGAGAGAGAGAGAGAGACAGAGAGAGAGAGGCATGAAGCTGCGAAGCTGTGTTTATATGCTTAAGTCTTGACGTATGGTATACGATACCATCTATAAAATTGAAGCCACTAAGATTTCAAAACTATCTTTAACGAACATTCATTGTTAACTAGCACCAAATCAAATTAACAGAACAGTAGCTCACATCTACTACTGATATGTGCTCGAGACTGAAGAGAATATCATGGACCAAGAGAAAGCATAAAATTAATCGCAATGTAGACGAAAGACACAGGATTTCGCAGCAGTAAAATTTTTCTGCAGTCGTTAATGTTCGAAGATTTCTCCATCTGGTCTTTAAAGAAATGAAAAGCGAAAAGATTAATAATAAATATGTTTGCACTATATTTTATAACGTGATTTTCATATTCAGACGCCACATCTTTTTAATTATATTTTTTATTTCAGCCTATGTAGTCATTGGGCGTTGAGCTACGGGTCGCGACTGCTAACAGAAATGACGCCTTTTATAACAAGTGCCGCCTCGGGTAATCGACCGCTGTTCGAAGTTTCAAGGGGCGAGAAGGCGGGGAGACGGAGGGTATTCGGAGCAGCGTGCATAAAGGCTGTAGAAGGGGGACTCCATGGACGATGATGGAAACAATACGAGTAAAGAAAAGAACGTAACGGTTCAGTTTGCAACTGGCCATATTAGGTCTCATTCATATAGACTGAAGCTATTGTCCCGCTAATATACATCGCGATATTCTGCGTAAATATAGCTCCGTCATAGGCATACTAATCTACACAATTATCAACTGAATAATCACTATCTGGAACGAGAATATTTTACTACTGATTTAATTCAGTTTTATATTTGTCCTGACAAGACTACATCTGCTCTGACATCCTCTGTCAGTTAATGTTAAAACACGCATATTAACTGAGCAGTACACAATAGCAACAGTCATAATAACAATAATAAGCCGAAGAAACAATAGACCATATCTGAGCTGAAGCAAAAAGATCGCAAAGACTGATTACAAGCAGAAGCACAATACCGTGGCACGAATAACCTACTGGAACCTATCGCAAAATTATCATCGGCCAATGGAAAGGAGTTGTTGGGACCAGCGTCGAGAAAAAGTGGTCAAAACGAAGGTGCAAAATTACTGCGAGACTTTCTTTTGCAGACAAATCGAATGTTGAAACACCATAAAACAAACATAGTAACAGTGGAGAAAACGAAACTGTAGATCACTGACACTGCCATCCCAGCTAACACCAGACTTTACGAGAAACTGCAGGAAAAACTTGCCACATACGAGGACCTGAAAATAGAATCACAGCCATTCTCGTATAAAGCAGGGGTTCTCGGCAGACAGGGAACAGTGCAGATCTCAATGGACACATGAAAAACCATTGCCTTTGACAAAATATCTACCTGACAACTACAAAAAGCCACGTTACTGGGATCTTTGGCGTACTGTCCACCGACACATCACGTTTGTGAAGTCTCAGACTGTTGACAACATACAAATGGTTCAAATGGCTCTGAGCGCTATGGGACTTAACATCTGAGGTCATCAGTCCCCTAGCCTTAGAACTACCTACTAACCTAAGGAGATCACACACATCGTTCCGGACTGAAGCGCTCAGAACCACTCGGCCACAGCGGCCGGCCACAACATATAAAATCCAGCATAGTTATCGGTTGTGTTTGTTCTAAGAATAATAACAATAATAATTAATAACAATAATAATAATAAACACTACTTCAGAAATGTCAGTTTTATGAACATGGAGTTATTTCCTCATTATGTTCTCATCGAATGTCATGTGATCGAACGAAACTGTACGGTAGCAATACAGAAGGAATTGAATCTGGAGATGAGCGACAAATAATACGGTATTGTTTCAGATTAGTTGGAAGAACGGAAGCGGAACTATACCTGATGGAATAAATTCTGACGTCGGCCGCCGTTGGGTACGGAAGTAAATTCACTGGCGACAAATGGAAATTTGTGGCGGACGGGGACTCTTTGTAAGTTGCGAGATGATGGTCGCGGATTAGAACAGTTATCCAGGAAGTGTAGAATGAATTTCTTTTGTTTCTTGTTATGATCGGAAAACATTTGGTCGTTAGAAGAAAAGTTTTGTGATCATCGGCGGAAACAAAATGAATTAAATATATATGAATACGTAATGCCCCGAAGGACAGAGACAGCATATGTATAACAGAAAGAAATATGCATGAGGTACCTGTTGATGGAGTCGACAATTTGACAGAAATACGAGTTCGCGGTTGGACGGACGGCAAACAGCTGGGATATACCGCGAGGGATGCTACGTCGATGATAAGAGGCAAGATTTTACTCTCCTCTTAAATGCAGAGTGGTTTATGGTGGGTATACAATGTGGAATGATGGCAAATATGGAGATGTCGTCCGAGTATAACCTGCATCTTTTTTGTGTGTGAAATGTGACAGCAAGAGATACGCATTGCGGCGAATGTGGGACGTATGAAATGAGACGTCAGAAGGTGCGAAATGAAGAGCGAATGTGAACCTCTATTGTGTCATAAGCGAACGTGACCAACAGCGTAAGCAAGCGAGAAAGGAAATTCTCGTAAACAGTTTTTGCAGTGACAATTTTTCTAGATTTTTGACCACGGCATTTGCGACGAACGTTGCAGGACACGTTCTCAGAGGCCGCAGGGACAACGAAGAGGGCGCCGCGGCAGTGTACGAGCAGTAAAGCATGCAGAATGGCGAGTGCCGTTAGGCGGGGCGACACGGAAGCGAGGTGATGCGGTGCGTACCCAGCCAGAGCCATACAGTCAGCGGCAGCAACCTCGCGTAAAGCAGTCACGGGGAAGGACGGTCGCCGCCCAAATGTCGCCGACCAAGTGCCGGCGCCGAAGCGCGAGGTCAGGACTCAAGTACTGCGAGCAGACCTTCCCGGCCCGACAGCATCTCCGTGAATCGGAAGCGGTCGAGGAAGGGTCCACTGATCCCCCAACTTGTTCCTCGCCAAACAGGTGGTTCTTGTCACGTCACCTCAAGCGGTCGTCATACGACACAAGACAGCTAACGTTGACGTGGCGCTGTACAAGTTTTGTGGCGTCGCTTCCTGATGTTTCACGTTGAGGATCCATTTCGTCACGTGAAACACAAAATAATAATACTATGAAAAGGATAGTCGCTACTCACCATATAGCGAAGATGCTGAGTCGCAGATAGGCACAACAAAAAGACTGTCACAAAATAAGTTTTCGGCCAACGAGGCCTTTCTCAAAAATAGACCCCCACCCCCGAACACACACAATATTGGTGTGTGTGTAAGTTGTGTTTGAGTGAGTGAGTGCGCGAGTTTAAGTGTGGTCTACTTTTGACAAAGGCCTCGTTGGTCGAAAGCTTATTTTGTTACAATCTTTTTGTAGTGCCTACCTGCGACTCAGCATCTCCTCTACATGGTGAGCAGCTACTATCCTTATAATATTGTTACATTGCATCCTGGATTTTCCAGTGTTCTGCGATACTTCAGAAACGTGCCAACTAAAGTACAACCGCAAGAAACAAGAACGCTCTCTCTGTCACAAGCAGAACTTGTGAGACGTTCTCAGGTGAAGCTCATGTTTGGTGGATTTTATATTGTAGCTTACGCCCTTTGAACATAATTACGCTGTCTCTAAGCACCAGCACGTAAGGATCTCTCGGGAACGCGTCCCTTTGGTTCGAGTTGTTCTTATAAAATGACGGGAAATCTCATGGTGGTGGTTACAGAATTATCGTTATTATTCATGATATGGAAGTACGCCGTTTTACGGCAAAGCTACTTCGAGATTTATAAAAAGCGTTTGTTTTTGATGGGACTGCAGAGGCAAACTGAATATTTTTGAGGGGGTTAAAACAAAATAGATACCAATATGGTTCTGGGATGAAGATACATTTTCCAAAAACTGACTTTTAGTATCACTGCTTCTTTTGACTAACATCTGGTAGTTACATAGCCAATAATTATTTCTTTTGAGAAATAGATACACTTAACCTTTCTCTGTAAAATTCGTTCTCCCTTTTAACATTCACATATTTTGTGCAGATGACTGGGAGTAGTCAGTCGTTTCTTCAGAAGTCCAAAGAGGGCGCCATGTCTTGGAAGAACGGTGAACCTGGCATGGCGCAATGTTGAGAAGTAAGATGACTGGCATACTTCGCACAAGACAAAAGGAATACGGAACGCTGACGATGGCGTACGGGTTTCCAAAAGACGCCAATTGCCAGAGAAGTAATGTCAGACCTGTTGTGCCAAAGTGGGCAGTGTAATGTTTACACAGTGGTTTCGAGCAGAGTAGGCCAGAAGACTTGGGAGGAGGAAACCTGTTTTCGGTCTGCAACTGCAGTAGATTTCGCCAATTAAACATTTTATCGACTGCACTTCGAAAGCTCCTGTTGCTCTGAGCTAAACAACAAATCATTTAGATGCCACATTTCCCGAGTTGTGTGTTTAAGTTTAATTAGTAGTTAGGCGCACTTTTTGTTGTCACACTGTAACTCACTTTTCCGCATGCGTTTCCAAGGCACCACGTCACTAAAAGAAGATTGGTTGGTTGACAGAACACATCCTGAGACATCAAGGGCTTGTCAGTTTGGTAACGGAAGGAAGTGACGCGCGCGCGCGTGTGTGTGTGTGTGTGTGTGGGGGGGGGGGGGGGGGGGGGGCGCGCGTCAGCAAATAAATTCAAATGGATGTAGGTTACATTAGTTAAGCAGAGACGAAGAGACTTTGCCACGATATTCTAGCGTGCATCGAAACAGTATTTGTCCTGAAGTCCGCAAAACCGAATACTCAGCACAAACACTTATAGGTTAACTGACACAGCGCAACATTCGCCATGTGGGCGACCAATGCGTTTATTTACATCGGGAGTAACATCTAAAGTAAAATTACATTGCTCTTACAAAAAAACTACTCTTGAACTAAGTTATGTTTATAGCCTGAATATTGCTAGCTTTAGAACTTGATATATGCGCCTTTATGATTGGGAAAACTGCTTCATTAAGAATGCATGTACTGCAATGAGTCGCTCTACGTTATTCTAAAGGGATTCTTTTAGGGATGTAAACTGATTAGTAGCAATTAACCATTCGTGACA
Source organism: Schistocerca americana (assembly GCF_021461395.2). NCBI lineage: Eukaryota > Metazoa > Arthropoda > Insecta > Orthoptera > Acrididae > Schistocerca > Schistocerca americana. Next base: position 156,138,187 of record NC_060121.1, read on the forward strand.
TAAATAAAGCTATAAGAAAAGTGTGGCTGGTAGCTGTATTTCTTCAGATAATTCAGTTAGCCGCCGCTAACACGGGTAAATTGGTCTTATATCATCGTACAGTAGTGGATATCAGCGTAACAGCAGGGTATCACGAAAGTAGTACTACAATTTCTGAAGCATAAATGTATTGAATTTACTTTGAAAATTGTAGATTCATACAAGGCGTAAACAATCATGACGGAATTACGTAGTTTCTTTCATAATACGAGTAAAAAAAAATAAGGCGTTTGCATTTCCCGGGTGGAAACTTGTATGAAGTTACTCATGGTCCTGTTGTGTTATTGCGTTTTTAGCACTTTGCCCAAAAAAACCTTTTTCCTAAATATCTCAGTTTCTCTCCGGAACTGGTTTTGTCAGGATTTGTAGTCCTTGCAGTAAAATTGTCGCCCACTCTTCTCGCATCGCACTTTTCAGCTCCCATACGGCCACAAATTGCCTTCCATTGTGGTAAACATGCCGTGCAATCTGCCACTACTACTAAAAATCCATACTATCTAAACTGAAATACTTCTCATCGCTCAAGATCAGTTTATTCCTTCCTGAAGTCCACGACATATATTTTTGAGTAAGCTCCAATCTAACCTGTCTATGTTTGGGTGTTAGAGCGGGTTGCTATAGTCGGCTTTTGAATGCAAGCTGTTAGTCATGTGATAAAATCTGTCGTACTCGTGTGGCAGTAATTGGAAACCGTGAATCACAAACAAGTTGAGAAGAATAAATGTTTGTGACCCTTGCATTCCGCAAAAGTAACCCTTTCTATGCCTCAGATAACCTTCTACTTAGCCCATATTTTTCGTTCTGTCCATATCGTGCGCCCAATCCATCGAATTATCAATCACTGTACTTTAACAGTTCAACTTCTTGGCAATTTCACTACTAGAGTGTCCCATTTCCTTGTACTTACCGACTTTTGCTTTTTCATCAAATGATAACTTTTCCGAGTGGTTTATGTACACAATACGCACTTTCATTAGTGGTTGTCTTTTCTATATGCAATACAGGCTCGTATGCACACGCTAACACTGCGCAGAGCCGACCGCCTTTATATCGAGTTCCACCCTCTACCACCTAAATCGTTCATGTATTTTAATATACTATACTAATGACATTAAAACGCTATGCCATTCGACTGCATCTCTCTGTATACAGGTCTTCATAGTACTGCATATACATTGTACACAACTAACATAAGCGACAATGTTAATCTTCTGCAAATACCCATGCCTTTATAGTGATACCGCTACTGTATACGCTGTGTCCTATTCTTGTCGACAGTAATAAGTAAGGTACGGTTAAGCACAGAGAGGAGAAGATTAGTTTTTAGCATTCCGACGACAACGGGGTAATGAGATACGGAGCACAAGCTCGGATTACGGAATGATCTAGAAGGAAAGCGCCGGGCCCCTTCGAAGGAAGCATCCCAGCACTTAAGCGATTTAGGGAAACCACGGGAAACCTAAACCAGGATGGTCGGACGCGGGTTTGAACAGTCGTCCTCCAGAACGGGAGTCCAGTGTGATAACCACTGCGGAACACCGCTCGGCGATTAAGAGCAGGGAGGCCCGCTTAGTGTTCATAAGCATCGAAACATTCTTGCACCATGCGGCCATCTGAACGTTTTTGTGAATTGAGGTACAGTTCTCTGGCGTTGTAACTTTCATTTACACAACACGCTCGTTCGCAAACAGCCACGCTGAAATTCCTGCTGTACCCGTCACGCCAATTATTATACAGTTAATAGTATTAGCCGAGAACATTCCCTCTGGGTACTTCCGAAATTACTTTTATATACTATGTGACCAGGAGTGTCCGGACACCTGGCTGAAAATGACCTACAAGTTCGTGACGCCCTCCATCGGTAATGCTGGAATTCAATATGGTGTTAGCCCACCCTTATCCTAGATGACAGCTTCCACTCTCGCAGGCATATGTTCAGTCATGTGCTGGAAGGTTTCTTGGGGAATGGCAGCCTATTCTTCACGGAGTGCCGCAATGAGGAGAGGCATCGCTGTCGGTCGGTGAGGCCTGGCACGAAGTCGGCGTTCCAAACTTATCAAAGGTGTTCTATAGAATTCAGCTCACGATTCTGTGCAGGCCAGTCCGTTACAGGGATGTTATGGTCGTCTAACCGCTCCGTCACAGGCCATGGATTACCAACAAGTGCTCGATCATGTTGAAAGATGCACTCGCCATCCCCGAATTACTCTTCAACAGTGGGAAGCAAGAAGGTGCTTAAGACATCAATGTAGTGATAGTACCACGCAAAGTAACAAGGGATACAAGCCCTCTCCACGATCACACCATAACACCACCGCCTCCGAATTTTACTGTTGGCACTATACACCCTGGCAGATGACGTTCGCCGTGCATTCGCTATACCCACACCCTGCTATCGGATTGCCACATTGCGAACCGCGGTTCGTCACTCCACACAACGTTTTTCCACTGTTCAATCGTATAATGTTTACGCTCCTTACACCAAGCGACGCGCCGTTTGGCATTTACCGGTGTGATGTGTGGCTTCTGAGCAGACGCTCGACCATGAAATCCAAGTTCCCTCACCTCCCGCCTAACTGTCTTAGTACTTTCGGTGGATCCTGAAGCAGTTTGGAATTCCTGTGAGATTGTCTGGATAGATGCCTGCCTATTACACATTAGGTCCCTCTTCAACTGTCGGCCGTCTGTCAGTCAACAGACGAGGTCGGCCTGTGCGCTTGTGTGCTGTACGTGTCCCTTCACATTTCCACTTCACTATCACATCCGAAACAGTGGACCTTGGGATGTTTAGGAGTGTGAAAATCTCGCGTACAGACGTATGACACAAGTGACACCCAATCACATGACCACGTCCGAAGTCCGTGAGTTCCGCGGAGCAATCCATTCTGCTCTCTCACGATGTCTAATGACTACTGAAGTCGCTGATATGGAGTACCTGGCATTAAGTGGCAGCACAATGCACCTAGTTAGGCGTGTCCGGATACTTTTGATCACAGAGTGTACCTGACGACGTTGCCCCGTAGCAACTGCTACATACATATTGGGCAAGTATGGTGGCATGGGACTTATTTTCACCAGCGTGGCTGCTACGATGGATCGACGACGGCCTTGGCTGATGTCGGGCCGGCGCATTCCTCGCGCTGGGAATTCTCATTGTGTGGCGCAAGTTTGGCAAGCGCCTCTTCTGTGCCCGCTGCTTCCTGCGTGTTGTCAGCCGGCATGCGGCGGACCTGACGCCGTGGGCGCAACCTGCTGCCCGCTGAAAGGTCACCTGCGCTATAAACAAAACAAGCGCCGGCACAGCGGACGTCCCCTGCTGGCCATCTCACAGCCTCGACACCAGTGGTAACGCGTTCGCTGTAAACAATACTGCGAGGCTGTTGCTCTACCCGTGACCGTGCAGGAAGATCCTAACAACAACCAGAACAGTATTTTCCACAATGAAATAAGTTTTTTAAGATTCAACAGACCTACTCACTGTTACATCTCCGAACCCTCTGCAAGAAGAAAGTTCTACAGTAACACAAAGACGTGTCAGCGTTGTGAAGTTGTGACGCCCCCTATGACCCAAATTCAGCAACTGACATGGTAGGATGGCCGATGTGTGTTTTCGTCAGAGAACTGTTAATGCCTTCTTGCTCTCCGAACCTTCAATACGGCGAGTCCTTCTACCCGAAACGACGCGGACGATGTTTAAAGCGCCCGTAACTAAACTTAAGGAGTGCCAATATTTTGAAAACTCTTCGTGGTACGATTCATTTAGTAGTACATGATGTTGGACGTCGTAGGCTGGGCAGAGTGGTAAAACAGGACAGGCGGCGAATTGTGACGAACGAACATCAGACTTTAATGCTGGGCAGAGTACATTAGAAAGCAGGTATATAGTGATGTCTTCAGGTAGCTCTACATTTTTTCCATTCGCAATCCCATTTATTTTTTAGTGCTACCTTCGAATGGACCTTATTGTAGTCTTGACTTCCATTAGCAATAGCTTCTTTCGCTACATTGTCGCCCATTTTATTCCTGTGAATGCCACAATCGCCTTTTCTCCATATATAAATAACTTCGCTGAAAATGATGCATTATATTATACACAAGGGTATGGGAGTCGTTATGGTGTTGTTTACAGTGGTATTTCAGTACTTTTGGTATAGCTTGGTAACAGTAGAGTAGTCTACATATGAGTGTTTTGGTTATCTTAATTGTCGCTGAAACTACTGGTGAATCTGTTGCCATGTTCACTGTTTCTGGGAGCAATGTATATTGTAATGTCTCTCACGAAGCGAAATGCATATATGCACAGCCAGTACAGCGTCTCTTGATCTGTCTGTATATATTATCACAGTGGCAGCAACCTCTGTCAGGTCAGTTAACATGGCCCCATGTGCTGCATGTCGTCGGGTAACTTCAGGTGTTGTTAATGATACGTCTTGCACAGTATCTTTGTTATGGTTATCTTATTAGGGAGTTTCTGAAGGTCCATCTTTAGCTTATTTGCAAGTTGCGACATGATATCAAGGTGTTGCAGTGGTTCATGAAATATTTATTTTATTATAAACAAATGTTTATCATCAGGTTACTGGTCTCTCACCGATGAGCATATTCAGACCTGAGTATGCTGCAGTATACTACACATATTGTGTCGTTATATACATAAATGGTACAGTCACAATAATCAGCAATAAGAGTTCCTCAAAACGTTACAAATTATAGTAGCATGAACACCATTGCAACATGTATATCGACAGTCTGAGGGAACAGGTTACAGTGTCCTTTCCTCAAGTGTCGACATGGATGTCGCAATGGCGTTTGTGCTAGTCAAAATTTCTAACTTTCTGATGAAGCTCGTATGGCTAATTATTGAGGCTGTACGATATATGTACGTAATGACACGATATGTTTAATATACTGTAGCTACTCAAGTCTGAAGATGGTCATCGTTGACAGATTAATAACCACATTAATGAACACTTGTGATCCACAACTGCATATGTAATAAAACAAAATTTTGGTTTTTCGTGTTTTCCCTAACCCAGTTAACGTATTCTTAAATGGCGTGCTTAGATATAAGTAGACATGAAGTGCCATTACTGTTCAGTTTATGCTACTGACGATTGATCACTGGAAATTCTACCAACCCCAATATGAGCGTGCAGAGTTTCCAGAAGTGAAACGACCACATACACCTTGTGGGATTCGTGGACGACAGACTAAGATATACTGGAAGAATGTTAAGAAAACGTCATTCACCCACGGCACAGGAGATGACTGCAAAACACTCGTTCGGCCGATTCGTGACTACTGATCGTTAGTCTGTAATTATTGCCAGACAGGTTCAATAGACTTGGAGAGGGGCTAGAAAGAGAATGAATTCAAAGGACAGCGGCGCATTTCGTACGAGATATTTTATAAGCACTAGAGCGTCACGGAGGTTCTCATCGTTCTAGGAGAAGAGGTTTACTGCCTAAATTTCGAGAGTGGGCATTCCAGAAATGGTCAAGCGTCAAGTCACTTTATTCCACAAATATGTAGCAAAATAACCACGGCTCCGCTCTTCTTTGTATCTGCTCTGTCTCCTCCATCAGTCCCACCTACGGATTAGAATAACAGTAAGGTATGTAAGAACGTCATTCAAATGTGGCAGAATGTTTATCGTGTCACGAATGTCTACAGGAACAATGGACTACTCTGGTCGTAAAACTCTTGGATGCTCGTAACAGTGGAGATCTTTTTCCAGCCCGTGACGCTCGGATGAGGAATCTCTCTGGCTGGTGCAATACGAATTTAATTGCCCCCGTGCCGTGGCCAGCACACCACACCACGTGACGCGACACGACACGGCAGATATAGCCGTCCTTGCGCGCTTATTCAGTTCCCGAGGAATGCGCCGTAGCAGTTCTCCTTGTGACGGACGACAAGGCCGCCAAGTGCAATCCTCCGACGGCCGGAACGGATACGAACGTGAAACCTGCCCAGGACGCACAGCTACTGCGCTGATCACCCCGCTAATGGCGACCGGGTGACCACTTACTCCTAAATGCTGCCGGGGCCGCAGTAAAATCCCGGAAAAAACTTTGAGTCATATATAACGTGAAACACGCTCCGCTAAAGAGAACATACTTGGAACCTCGCAAAAACCTAAAGCCTGACTTTGTCTGAATCTCGAGGAGAATTCTGATCAATTAGCGCACATTCCAATTATACTTACATCCTTACACTTTTTTTCCTTCATTTGTTCACTGTTTTCCCAAGGACTTTATCTGTATCCATTCACTGTTCGCAACGAACAGTTGAACACTTTTGGCCACGATACCAAGCGAGCGAGGTGGGTTAGTGGTTAGGAAACTGGCTCTGACTTCGTGCTCTTTACAAAAGACAAATACGTCATATCCTATGACAATACGAGTGAGTCATGACTGGAATCCGTCAACTCTCACAAATACCTAGTTACAAAAATTTGTGGAGTGAAGCAAGTAGTAGACTTCAAATCAATCGTGTAACCCATAACAGACTATGGCTCAAGTATGAGGAATCCATACGAAATAGGATTGGAGGGAGGGAGCTGCGGGGTAATAAACGCATACAAAGAAAAACAGCTCCAATCAGCGAATCTTTGCTTCACTAACGGCAGAAACTTTCGAAATGCTGAAAAACCTGGACTAGCAGACTACTGAAGAAATACCTCAATTACTCGGCGAAAGTCTTGGTAGAAAGTTTCAAGAACCAATATGAAAGGACGATTCCACGAAACACTACAGCCTCCTACATATTGCTTCCGTAGGGACCACGAAGAAAGATTACCGTGACTGTAGTGCACAATGATGGAGCTAAGCAATCACTGTCCAGTGCTTCATACGCGAATGGAACGGGAAGAAACTTTAATATGGAAGGCACCCTCTGCCATGTACTTCACAGTGGTCTGCAGCGTGCAGCTCTAGAAGTAGAACGCTGTTTAAATCCCCTCCCCGTCCATCGAGATATAAGCTACCGCTAATTTAACTAAATCACTTCGTGAGAACTCAGAGGTTTCCGCAGACGTGTAGAGGGCCTAACTGAGTGCTGGAACGTGTCTAAAACACGTCGTTGTGGACATACTTTCGAGTTCCAGGCTCCCTCCGCTCCGTTATTTCTTCTTTCCTTAGCCCCCGACGGTCGATTTCAACACCATAACGGTTCTACTGGAGCTGGTATGCCACTGCCTTCCTCAGATTTTTTGAACTGCATTACCCAGTCAGTTAAACAGAGGTGAAGGAAGTAGTACGTGACAGATAATAATCCTAGAATTGACTGTGAATCGAAGCGGACACGTTTGGAACTGTAGTCTGACACTTTCCCGCTGAGCCACCAGTTCCTATTGAGACTACTATCGATTGTTGGGTGTGACTAATTGAATCATGCCGAACGTGTCTGCACTGCGCTTTTGCCGGTTTTGTGTGCATGCTAGAGTATATAAACAACCTCCGGCGATTCTTGCGCTTAGCTAGACTTCACGATTCTCAGTCTTAGCTAGGCTCCGGCATCTAGGTGTCCAAACGCTTATCCAGTTACGTCAGAGGCGGTTCGGACATTACAGTAACTTCTGTCACCACGGAAACCATCAAAGGAGGCCAATAAAATGGGGCGTTTCTGGGATGCACGAGCTGGGCGATTAACGTAAATGGCCGAAAGTACAGGAATAGTCTTCAGTGTCATAAGATGTATAAAACATACCACGTCAAGTCTGACGGAGAGAACAGGGGGGAAAACCTAACCACGTTACATTTTTTTCCGTTCACAACTAGTAGCTGTTACGGAAGACTGATCGGAGTTCGGGTAGACGACGATGAAACTAAGAGTTGCTTAGGAATAATCTAGGAGCGTCAATTCTAGTTTATTAACGAGTGCACAGAGACGTCAAAACTCAGTTGTAAGTTCGTTCTCCAGCAGTCCAAATTCTTTGCAGGGTCTTCTCATGAAAAGTGGTAATCATGACTACAAACACTGCTGTTAATACTCTGAACGCAAACCCACTAACTTACAAAACAGAAAAATTATGTGTGAATTCGGATACTGAATGGGAATATTCCCAATGTTCTATGAGAAGAACTTTAGTACAGATCGTTGAAGGAAAGGGCGAAAACGTGTGAAATCAGCTTATGTAATTCTCAACGAAATAGCCTGAAAATAAGAGAAGGGTGTGATACTGGATTGAAGAGACAGCACTGAAGTTAATGCGTAACTAAATGCACTTCACGCTGCAGCTCTGAGGTTCTGAAAGCTCGCCTGAATTCGGGCGGAATATTGTTACGATGAAATTGGAAACATGCAATGAACTGTACCCACGGTCCTATCTGGGAGAGGGTGTCAGTGGTGCAAAAGGTACATGCCATTCTGGAAACGATGACATTCTATGATTGTACCATACTTACCAGGATTCAACCAAAATTATGTGGACATGTTAGAAAGTCACGCGGTAGTGACCTTGACACAGCACGCTGTGGTAGGTCATTTGTATTTAACATTTTCCTTCGAACAAATTTCAGTGCTACAGTTTTTATTTCGTTGACAGTGAACAGTAACACTAAACGATGACTGAGATGCTGTCTCTTTAAGAGATACTCTATGTCAAAATTCCACTTAATATTTTAAATTCCGTATTCTTAGAGGGTATATTATGGCTTTTAAGCAATGCTGTAGTATATGAAGAGACGACATTGGAGGTACAAATGACCGGTTTTTCTGCGTTTTAGTTTAGAAATTTGATGTTTGTTGTGGCATTTTTCGTTGAATTTTGTAACTGGACAATTTGTTCTTTGGTAGCGAAGATTAGAAGAGAATATTTTGCAAGAAGTTTTACACTTCTTAATTATCTCTTATATTTTATAATAATCCTTGTGTTTCAGTGTTAACTTTGCTTCGAATCTCTTTTCTTTTCACGCAATTCTTTTTCATCTTAATAATCATCATCGAAATGCCAGAATGAGATTTTCACTCTGCAGCGGAGTGTGCGCTGATATGAAACTTCCTGCCAGATTAAAACTGTGTGCCGGACCAAGACTCGAACTCGGGACCTCTGCCTTTCGCGGGCAAGTGCTCTACCATCTGAGCTACCCAAGCACGACTCACGCCCCATTCTCACAGGTTCGCAGGAGAGCTTCTGTAAAGTTTGGAAAGTAGGAGACGAGGTACTGACAGAAGTAAAGCTGTGAGAACGGGGCGCGAGTCGTGCTTGGGTAGCTCAGATGGTAGAGCACTTGCCCGCGAAAGGCAAAGGTCCCGAGTTCGAGTCTCGGTCCGGCACACAGTTTTAATTTGCCAGGAAGTTTCATCATCAAACTGGTTGAATCTCAGCCTCATTTCTGACGCGAGGCAAAGCAATCAAACACGTTTTTGTACAGAGGCTACAAACGAAGGAATAAAAACACTTCGGTAATAAAGCACGAACGACACTAGAGATATAAACAACAGCGGTACGCGCTCTACCAAACAACTAAATAGCAGGTTGCTAAGGCAAACGGCTTATACATAAATAATTTTTCAAAAGCGAGGTACTATGGGTACAGACCAAAAAATTCCGTTGGGGAAGCTAGTGCCAGCTTATTTGCAGGAAGTAGTGTTAAGATGCACACGGTGGACTTTGAAAACACTGTCACGGAATTCGACAGCGGGGCACGTAGTGAGAAATGCGCGCCGTGCGCCCGCGTGCTGCGCCTGCCAGGAATAGCCAACACGGTTAGAGGGACGGGTGGATGTCCTGCCCTGCTGCTATCGTCCACCTGACACGGCCATTAGCCGGGACGCGGTGATGGCCAATAAACCGGGACCCACACACACAACCCTGTGGCTCAAAGGCCACTGGCAGCCGCCGCCACACAACAAGGAAATTACGACCGTCATAACACAACCGGTCACTCACCTCGCACCTAATGGCTCACCCTGTACTCATTAAATTTGGATCCCAACAGCAGGGGCTACCAAGATATTTTATCAGTGACTGACGGAGAACTCTGACAGTTTTTACAATTACGCCAATGGAAAAAAAAGCAGTACAGTAGGCACTCTCATTCACGTCGTTTATATATACGAGGGCTATCCAGAAAGTAACAGACGTTATGAAATAAAAACTTAACAATGTGGAAAACCAAATTTTACTATACACATTTTAAAGGTAGACTTTTAAGCTACTTTTTTAGACCATTCAAACATGCACTTATCATACTGTGGCACAAGCTTTTCAGTACCGTCTCCGTAGAAATCTGCGCTCGCCATTGCAATCACTGCTTTTTCCGGCATACAGTTCGGAATCAGTATCAAAGCGTTGTGTAGCGAGCCATGCCTTCATTGCTTCGAAGAGGTGGTAGTCGCTCTGCGCCAAATCCGGACTGTAGATAGATCATCAAACACCTCCCATCCAAAACCTCGTAAGAGCTCTCGGGTACGATTAGCCGTGTGTGGACGTGCGTTGTCAAAGAAACTTTTGCGCTGAGTTCTCGATGCTTGTTTTTATCACCCGCTGTAACTTTGTCAGTCTGACAATACCTTTTTGAGTTAATTACTGTGCCATGCTCAAGGAAATCAACGACTGTCGCTCCCTTAGAGTCCCAAAACAAAGTAGCCATTATCTTTCTTGCTGACAGCGTTTGCTAACATTTCCTTGGTTTCTTGAGAGTATGTATGCGTCCCCATTATATCGACTGCACTTTTGTTTCACAATTGACATTCTTCACCAAAGTCTTGTCCCAAAGTACGATACGATCGACAACTTCGTTACAAAAATGGCTCTGAGCACTACGGGACTTAACTTCTGAGGTCATCAGTCCCCAAGAACTTAGAACTACTTAAACCTAACTAACCTAAGGACATCACACACATCCATGCCCGAGGCAGGATTCGAACCTGCGACCGTAGCGGTCGCGCGGTTCCAGACTGTAGCGCCTAGAACCGCCCGGCCACTCCGGCCGGCAAGTTCGTTACAGTTTCTCTCGTAATCTTCGAGGAAGGTCAGGGCTTTAGCCAGTTCTGTTTTCTGTAGTGTTCCGTTAGGATGTTGTAACCTAGCTTCTCCGTCACAATTTCATACACAAAACTCCGTCAAATTTGGCGAAAATGTTCCGAGAGTTCCATAATCATACCTATTTGCCTACGGCAGAGACCACACAGATGGTATCTGATCTGACCAATCATCTAGCTGCAGTGGGCTTTAACGTTCTTGGGCATCCTCGCTATTGACACAAAAATTCATCTTCTGTCATATTTTTGTGTTTAGTCTGTCATGTCATGGTCGCCATTTTTGTACACGTTAACCTTTGTGAAACCTCCGCCCGAACAAAGTCACGTACAAGTGTGGTCTGACACGTGTGAAAACGCTTTGTTTGAGTGGTCTCTAAGGGCGAAGAGGTGCAATTACATGAAACAACAGAACACTTCTCTACGTAATGGAGTTTGAAGAACCACTAGCGACTGGCCGCAGTGTCCGGTTGGTTATGAACAATTAGAAACTCGAGCGGTGTTCAAATTGCGATGCAGAACAACACGGCAGCAACGCCGCAGCTTGCTTAATGAGAAAAAATGTCTTCAGCTATTCTGGAAAGACAAGCTTGTCTTGTAAGTGGGCAATATGTTGCAGTAAGTCGGTACGTGCGGTGTGTGGAAACCACGCGCAATGCAGGAAGCGCGCGTGGCTTACACACCGCGCTGGCGGCCTTCCGCGCCGCCCAAGGCCGTGGCGCCGGCAAAAAACACGGCTCTCCCTGCTGCAGCTGCGTCCCCAGCTGTACCAGTGTGTGCACCGCGACACAGCGGTCACTGCTGGCTGCCGACTGTTTTTCCCTGCCATCACGGCACAGTGCTCACTGAGTAACAGCTCGCTGTTTATAGACTCGTCTCGCTGACGGTGCGTCTCTGTAAGACTGGTAGTTGTTGAACCCGATGTCTCGAGTTCGTAACCAGTGTACCATCTCACCATGATAACTTCCGGAAAAGACTTCACTGTCTCGTTGTGGCAAACAATAAGCTTTTTTAATAAACATTCACCAGTATTGACACGTAGCCAACAACGGCCTTGCCGCAGTGGTGACGTCGGTTCCCGCCAAATCACTTCAGCGCTGTCAGGCTTGGCTAGCACTTTGATAGGTGGCCGTCAGGGTCCGCCGAACGCTCTTGGCAAGCAGCGGGGTGCACTCAGTCCTCGTGAGGCCAACTGAGGGGGTACTAGACTGGGAAGGAGCGGCTCCGGTCACGAAAACTGACATCGGCCGGGAAAGCGGTATGCTGACAACATGCCCCTCCATATCCGCATCCAGTGACTCCTGTTGTTGAGAATGACATGGCGGTCGGTCGGTGTCGTTGGACCTTCCGGGGCCTATCCGGAAGGGAGGGGGGGAGGAAGGGGGGGAGAGAGGGAGGGAGGGAGGGAGGGAGGGAGGGAGAGAGAGAGAGAGAGAGAGAGAGAGAGAGAGAGAGAGAGAATTGACTAGTAAGCCGCCGCAGTCGCGTCGAGTCTAAAGACTTGGCCCACGTTTGTGTGTCACAATGCACTCCCACCTGGACGTACAAATGCGGCCTACACACCTTCAGTTTAACTATCCAAGAAAAAAATCTGTAGTTACCTGAAATGAAGTTGTTGGCCAAATTCAGTTTTCCTCTCAGTTCGCCGCGCGGTGTAGCCGCGCCGTGCCCCATCGAAGGTTGCGCGCACGCGCGGTGTGTGTGTGTGTGTGTGTGTGTGTGTGTGTGTGTGTGTGTGTGTGTGTGTATGTGTGTGTGTGTGTGTGTGTCCTTAGCGTAAGTTAGATTAAGTTGTGTATAAGCCAAGGGACAGATGACCTCAGCAGCAATTAGGTCCCACTGGAACTTACCACAAATTTCCAAAAATTTCTTCTCGTTTCCATTCCCAGCTCTCCCCATTTTAGCGTTCTCTGCCATGTTCGTGACAATGGGTGACTCAAAAAGGGATCTTAGTTTCTTGTGTAGTTGTAGCTGTTTATATTTCAATTTTTCTATTAAAACATCTTACGCAGCACTTTTTTACAGGACTGGAATAAGCATCATATTCTACACTCCAGAGTTCAAGAAGTCTCTAGATGACTTCAATAAAAGCCAAAAGCGCTTCTTTTCCGATAGAGGTTGCGTTGGCAACAAAATAAGATTCAGGTTAAGTGGTAACAAGACTGGGTGGACTGTACGATTATCTTCGCAAAGGACTCGTGTCTCGTGCAGGCGGATGAACTGCCTAAACTGTGCAGTTATCTCCTGTATTCATACAGTTGATCGCTCAGACAAGACGTCACATGTGTCAAACTGCACAGTTAAACTGAAGGTGTGTAGACCCTCGCAGTATTAATCTCACCCTTCACGGAGGAAAGATCGCATTGTGCCGCTTTTGATTTATCCGGCAAGAGCTACCGCTTTGGATCTCCTGGTTGAAAATATCGTACCACTTAAACGAGGAGCGCCTCTACCACAGAGCACTGGCTGTTACAGTGTGAACAATATAGATCAGATTCACAGATTGAAACTTTTACTAGAGCACACACTTGTGCAGCTGGAATAGACAATAGGTACCACCGTCCACTTGTGGATAAGTGTCCGCACTTAGAACGGCTTCTTCTCAGTACCGGCTCGACGACACTAAGCGGAATAAATCTGATATACAAAGAGCGCGATACGCCGAAAGTGATTTTTTTTTCTACCTATCTCAGTAATGTGATAACCGCAGATGGCCTACTAGGTATCTCACACTAGTTTTTAGTCGACTTGATGATTCGCCTTTCATGCTGAAATGTATACAATGTGTGAAATTGGTAATAATATCTGATTTGTACATTTAATTATATTTTATTATTAGTTATCAATATAACAGCACTGACTGCAAGAGCCCCTCTCAGTAAGCAATTGTACAGAGGTATATTGACAGTACCATTTTGTTTATGAGACTAAATGAGTCATTTCACTGGTAAATTTAAGTAATCAAACGAGGGATCCACCGTGTTTCAATACATTCACAGGCTACTTTGAGCTTGTTATGGAGATCTTAACAGGAAAGGGAATAAGCAACAAACAGTACCAACTTTCTGTGACTAAGGAAGGAAAAAATCCATAAACTGAAACGCAAAGCGGCGGACGTTTCACGTGGGCAGAAGCCCTTTTAACACTACCTAAGTCTGACATGGGCTGCATCAGGACTTCGGCAATCCTCCAGAAATGAAACTGTGCGCTAGTGATTTAAGTAAGGTCTTCAGCAGAAACTGGTAACATTGGACTTTTCGCCCCCTATCTCTCCCTGGTGCGGATGTGTTGGTATGGAAGCGGCGCGATTCATATTGTCTACAGTCTCTACCCGGTCCTTTGTATTTCTCCTGCAGAAGACATCGACCGTCTTTTTACGATTAGTCCTTTTCGCATGCTACTTAAAAACATCGTCCTCCAGAAGTGACAGAAGCAACGGTTGCCATTAGCTGGGACGCCGTTCTCTTACACGATGGAGGGTGTTCGAATAGACTCTAAACCACATCAAGCGATGTAAAGTCTTTCAACAAGGGCACATCCGGACCATCACCTGTTCTCAGAACGGAGCCCTCCCTCAGCAACAGAGTGCAAGATGTGTGGCTGACCGACATTACGCAGCAGAGACGTGCTGACCTGACAAACTGAAGCCTCGCATTTGACGTGCCTGGGTGTTTCGCTTCACTTCGTAGCGCGTTGCTCGCTCGAGTCAGAAGAGTGCCTGAGCGGCTCGTCTGAAACAGTATCTCGTTCTCCACCCACTCTCGTCTCGTGTAGCACTTCCCCTATAATAGGCTCCATTACGACAACACGTCAAACCGTACTCCTCAGACATGTCGAAATTTTCCGCGAATGCGACTGGAGCTGCTCTTCGGAAGTGGAGTAACTGTATGTTATCGGCGGCTCAAGATAAGAGCGCTCGAAACATATTTCAAGGAAGCAACGCCCTAACCGAGATAAGATTGTAGTGACACCAATTTTACACAGAACGAAGCGCAGACTGTCTCCAGGCAGACGAACATTTCGGTAAACAAAGTACAAACATATTTAAGCATATAAACTGATAGTGGAAAGGCGTTACGCTGGGGGGGGGGGGGGGGGAGTGGGGTAGGCAGGCGAGTTTTCAAATTATTATAATACCGTGGCAGCATCATTTGGTGTACAGAACTTATGAAAGTAACTTTCGCACAATTTGTCACTGCCGAGTAACATAGCTCGACGAAACGTGGCCCATCCATAGAAAGAACTGCTACAGTACAGAAGGAGCCCAAACCAGACGAACGGAACTTACTTTTACTCGAAGAAAAAACTACACACGCGCTTCATGATGGTCCCCTGCAAATTACAAAAGGTCGGACATGGCCCTTAATAAGAGAGTCAGATCACCACGGGCAGCAACGCATGCTCTGCAACGTTCTCCCAAGCTGCCATAAGGTCGGTAAGGAGTAGCTGTGGTAGGGTGCGACGGTGGACGTGCCGCATTACGGCTCCGCAATGCGTCCCTGGGGGGGGCGGGGGGGGGGGGGGGACGCGCGAGCCAGGTCATTCGCCGGGTCTCCCTCGCCCCCAAGAGCTGCTCCACCTCAACCGTTCGATGCGGTTGCGCACTGTCGCCCATAAAAATGAAGTCAGAGTCGAATGCACCCTCCCCACACCGTAGCATCGGCCCCACGAAAACGACCATGTTCGACAACGTCCCCGTATGCACTACTTGTTCCCACGTCTCGCTATATGAGACAACATCGGATTCACTACTCAGACTGAACCTGCTGTCATCCGAGAAGAGCTCGCGATCCCACTCCTCGTTGGTCCACTGCCTACGCTCTTGGCGCCATCGCAAACGGTGATCCGATGCGCTGGTGACAATGGAACACGCCTCTGTGCAATCGCCGTGCCACTTTGGAGAATGAGACTGCATGCTTTGCAGTCTTGCTAAACGCGCTTGCTTATAGCACCAGCTGTTTGATATGGGTCCCTTCTTGCCTGCTGCAGGATGTAGTGGTCACTAGCTGTTGCATATGAGTACGGCTGACTACCTCCTCTCCTTCGGCCAGCAGTGACTGTCGTTCGGAGCGCTCCCCGTGCACTTCAAATAACGCTTTGTGCAATACTTAACACTTGGCCTACACTCACACTGACGCCCATGCTCTTCCAGTTTACCGATGAACCTTTCGCGTGTGAAGTCATCCAAATGTTTGTAATTAAGAACACCACCACAGTGCCCAGTGACTGCTCGCTGACTAACACGCACTGTCTTTTCCGGTTCCTTCATATGCCAAGTGTTGGGGTGCCAGTCCCATCTGGCGCCATAGTCACTAGTTACGCTGACCTTATGTAATGTGACGTCCAGCTTTCTGTGCACGACTAGGAGGCTTCTGGCAACATACCCCCGAGCCGGCCAGAGGGGCCGAGCTGTTCCAGGCGCTTCAGTCTGGAACCGCGCGACCTCTACAGTCGCACGTTCGAATCCTGCCTCGGGCATGGATATGTGTGATGTCCTTAGGTTAGTTAGGTTTAAGTAGTTGTAAGTTCTAGGGGACTGATGACCTCAGATGATGAGTCCCATAGTGCACAGAGCCGTTTGAACCATACTCCCGAACTTATTTTCATTTTCACCGAATTGTTAATATGTTATTTTCTCCATCTCGTCTGTAAGTTTTGCAGAGCAGCGCAATTAGACAAAGACTGGCTGTGATTTTCATATACAAGAAACAAATACATACGAATATAGAATGTGCATATGGTCTGTAGGAAATTTTCGTCCACACTGAAGAAACTGCGTTCGTGAACCCAACATAGATGCCAGAAAGTATCGAATAAATTTTAATGAGATTCAATTTTATTGGACACCAAAATTTTACTTTTCTGTTAGTGTTTCCATTCATTATTTGTGTTTCTTTCTCTCGCTCTAACATGGACTAAGTTCAACGATTTAGTGGTCCTGATTTGCTTGTGTGTTGACAGCATTGATTTCGTTTTGTATTTTTTTTTCTTCAATTTCCTATGTACGATACATTGTCGTTTAGAATTAATTGGTAGTTAACACTTAAATATATATTCACTAAGATGGTATCTGTTCTTTCGGATATGTCCGAAAGAACAGATACCATCGGTGACCAAGCAGCTCGTTAGAATGAATTTACAATGAAATGAACACCCTTATCTGCTTACAGGTGTTGACATACGTCGCGCTATCCTCTGTGTCCTCGGTGGCTCAGATGGATAGAACGTCTGCCATGTAAGCAGGAGATCCCGGGTTCGAGTCCCGGTCGGGGCATACATTTTCATCTGTCCCCGTTGACGTATGCAACGCCTGTAAACAGCTAAGGGTGTTCATTTCATGTGGTTCGGCAGCATAAATACGCCAGGTTCATTACATAATCCATTTTCTGTCACTGTACGGCTTCATCATCAAACCTAGCACAAGTAGGGAGTGGGACCGATGGCCGTAGCAGTCTGGTGCCTTTAATCCGCCAAACCAACCAACCAACCAACCACTAGTAGGGAGAACCGTGATAAAATCGTATTAGGCAGTGCTATTTACTTTCTACCATTTCAACCTGTGACTGTGTGTGAATCGTCGTTTCTTTCCAACACCCCTTGGCACGATTCCACTGCAGGTAGTATGTCCGAATGCTTACGGCTCTACAGCGAATCCGAATCATGACTGATTCTGATTTCTAGCATTCGTCAAGTTTTACCAGATGTAAAGATCGCGCTACGATAAAGAATAAGGGGAGACGGGACAGGAAAGAAAAGGTGTGTTACTTACAAAATAACAGATTGAGCCACAAAACGCTGGATGCGCAGACTTATAACCGTCTGGCCTACTACAGTACTACTGATGTTGGATTCGCAACACAGTCTTTGTTACTAGGCCTCATTCTCATTGATCTGCACGTCAAGATCGCTTACCATCGATTACTAGTTGTAACGCCAATAAATTACCGAAAAAAAATAGTTGTATACCTGGAAAGACGATGTCGATTTAGATCATATGATGGCATATGCCATTTGTGGGATAGTAAAGATGTACTGATAATGGTTTCAACGTCGTTCGCCAACAGATACCGTAGTGACATACACCAGAGCGCTATCTGTGACTAACCTTTAATAGGGAATGCTCACAGCCAGAAGGTTAACTGTGGTGCGAACGTGTAAAGAAAGCAGGCAACCTTGCCACGGAGACGCACTCGTGTTTCTTACAGACAAATGAGCGAGTTTGAAAGGGGTGAAACTGTGATCTTCCGAGTGTCGGGATGGCCCTTTCGGAGAACTGCCACGTAAGTCGAATGTGCTCCGCCAGTTGTAGAACGATGCTGGTTCAGTGGTCACATGAACTGTCTCACATCCACGCTGCACAGACGCCCGCCAGGATCATCGTATTCTAAGGGCAGCGATGGCAGGTCGTAGAGCTGCCACAGCACAGACAAGAGGACCTGTCAGCCTAGACGTGTCAACACGAACAGTTGCCAACAGGTTGTTCGCAGCGGGACTCCAAGCACGCACACCTCTAGCCCAACTTTCACCCACGCTACAGTATCGACGTGCACGGCCCGAATGGTGCCGTCAGAGCATCATGGCGCCCACTAGTCTTGAGCGATGAAAGCAGAGTCTGCCTGCGCGCAAGTTACAGTTGTTTGCGCATACGACGTATACCTGGTGAGCCCTGTCTCGCAGCGTGCATTCTTTCAAGGCACACTGGCCTCACCTCAGGCTTTATGGTCTGGGATGCGATAAGCAAAAATACTTGTTCATCTTTGGTAATTCTTGAGGGGACGCTAGTTAGCGCTCACTACGTGGAGAACGTTGTTAGACCCGTTCTTTTGCCGTTCTAGCAACAGGAAGGTGATGTGTTGTTCGAACAAGATAATGCTCGCTCACACATTACCCGTGTAACTAAACGAGCTCTGCAAGATGTGCAGCAACTTCCTTCGCCAGCACGATATTCGGAGTTGTCATCAATGGAACACTTAATGGATATGATGGGACGAGAAGTGACTCGTGCGACTCGTCAACCAACAACTCTTACAGATCTACGTGAATACGTCGAGCAGGCGTGGCATAACGTATCCCAGGACAGCTTTCGCCATCTGTACGATAGACTGGATGTCAAGTCAGTACCTGCACTGGTACCATGTACCAATGTCGGTGTTTCAGCATGGGTCGATACCCGCTACGTCAGAACCTCTTGTGCTATTGATCTGTAATTGGTATCATTTCTTGTACTCCATATGAACTGTTGCAACAATAAATCTTGTATGAATTGGAAATCTGAAAAGGGTTTTTGCCGGCAGTATATTATCGATAAATGGCGAAAAATCTTAGTTTCTTTCCATTTAGTTATAATTTAAAGTCTATGCATAGACAACTCAAATTTCTGGCGCTATCGACACTACTGGGAATATTTGCGTTAAATATCAGTATTCAGAAGAACGTTTCGTGGTGTGGTGTGGCTTCTGCAAGTGCTATTGACGTAACACCACGATTTTTGGCCACGTATCAGGCACGTGGCTGGTGGAGACGAAGTCGCAAATCTGGGCCCGCGCGTGCCGCGCATGTGTGTGTGTGTGTGTGTGTGTGTGTGTGTGTGTGTGTGTGTGTGTGTGTGTATCCGCTAATCGAGCCGGCCTTGAGGCGCGTTAAGTGCCCGCCCGCCTTATCTGGAGCCGGCACGGCGTCTCCGGCGCCGCCATTACGCCTTTTATAGGTGTCAGCCGAGTTCCCGTCGCAATGGCTGTTGCCAGCTGACTGCTTTGCGACTTTCATTCGCCAACGGCGGTCGACTACTTAATAAACCGTTAAGATATCAAACGAATGGCTCCATTTCAAATCGCTCTAGGTACAATCGCAAGACACGTTTCAGCCTATCAGAGAGCCACGAGAGTACACTAATACCCAATCGTATTTTGTTTGATGGACATCAAACATCACTCTAATGGTCCTGATAGTGTGTGCGGTGACTTGTGTTGAGAAATGAGTGCATAGTGTATCAGTAGCTATTTACAATAAGAAATAACTTCTTTGCAAAAATGAAGTACAGACAAAACAACAATGTACACTACCGGCATACCGAAAGAAGTTGTGTTGTTAGCAGACTGTTCTAGTAATGTGAAGAATGGAGGTTCCGTAGCTCCCCATCTGGCTATGCTGATTGAGATTTCTTTACGTTCTCCTGAATTATTCCTACTATAAACGGAAGGCCGATTACCTGCCATGCCCCTGTCAAACTAGAACTATAAAATATGTAGAGCAGAAGTGTGTAAACAACTGTACATACGAATTATGTTTTTTGTTCTTAATCTGCTACGAGTATTACTAGATGTTAGCGTCTGGTTCTTACTGATGTTCAAACATTGTTTGTAAGGGACAGGATTTTATGAACATTACGGCAAGCCTTGAATGAAGAATACTGCCAGAGGCTTACTGCGAGTATGCCGCATGCAAGCTTCTCAACTTACAGAATATGAAAATTTAGTATTTATCGACCATATTTTTCATTTATGATGGATGCCTATTAAAATTAAACGAAGATAGTACAGCACAAAATTATGTTCCTGTCGAGTGACAACTGGTTTCAAGAATCGTGCTATCAAATCTGTGTTGAGCGCTTCCTCGATCGATACCGAAATGAGATTATTTTAAGGGGATTGGTTTGTACTTAGCCAGAATGATTAATGTGAGAGATATTCCTGCCATACATTACGTCAGTACTCCATCAAACGCGCCTCCAACACGTCAGTCTGTCAGAAGTGGGGGCCCACTCGTATATCGTACAAACACTGACATCTGACAAACATAAATAAATGTAATGAAATGCGTGTCAACAGACGAAGCCAGCCGACATCGCTTCACCATGCGACCAGAACCACCTCGGGAATCTGCCCGAACATTCCTGTATCTACGAGTTCGTCTCGAGAGCGGTTTAAGTGAATGACCGCACAAATCTGGCCTTGAGGAACGCAAGTGTAAGACACACTTAACTGGAAGAATACTGACGTAGTATGATCCACGCACGGAAGTGGTTGGTCAGAAAATCTTTAGCCCGCCGCAGTGGCCGAGCGGTTCTAGGCGCTTCAGTCTGGAACCGCGTGACTGCTACGGTCACAGGTTCGAATCCTGCCTCGGGCATGGATGTGTGTGATGTCCTGAGGTTAGTTAGGTTTAAGTACTTCTAAGTTCTGGGGGACTGATGACCTCAGATATTGAGTCCCATAGTGCTCAGAGCCATTTGAACCATTTGAATATTCTGTCGGACCTCCGTTTGTCCGGCGTAGCGCAGCATCTCGACGTGGCAGGACTCAACAAGTCGTTGGAGGTCCGCTGCAGAAACACTGAGCCATACTGCCTCTATAGCCGTCCATAACTTGGGAAGTGTTGACGGTGCACGACGTTGTGCACGAACTGACCTCTCGATTATGTATCATAAATGTTCAATGGGATTCATGTGAAGCGATCTGGGTGCACAAATCATTCGCTTGAATTTTACAGAGCGTTCTTCAAACAAATCGCGAACAACTGTGGCCCGGTGACGTGTCATCTACGTAAATTCCATTGTTTGGCAACATGAAGGCCACGAATGGCTGCAAATGGCCTGCAGGTAGCCGAACATAACCACTTCCACTCAAAGATCGGTTCAGTTGGTCCAGAGGACCCGATCCATTGCATGTAAACACAGCCACTTGCAGCTTGCACAGTGCCTTGTTCACAACTCGGCTCTATGACTTCGTGGGACCTGCGCCACACTCGAGCCCTACCATCAGCTTTCACCAACTGATGTGACCAACCCTCTGTTTTCCACTTGTCTAGGGACCAACCGATATGGTCACGAGCCCAGGAGAGGCGCTGCAGGCGATGTCGTGCCCTTAACAAAGCGACTCTTGTTCTTCGTCTGCTGCCATACCCGTTTAACGCGAAATGTCTCCGCACTGTCCTAACAGATACTTTCGTCGTGCGCCTCACATTGATTTCTGCCGTTATTTGACGCAGTGTTGCTTGTCTATTAGCACTGACAACTCTACGCAAACGCCGCTGCTCTCGATCGTTAAGTAAAGGCTGTCGACCACTGAGTTGTCCGTGCCGAGAGGTAATGCGTGAAATTTGGTACTCTCGCAATACTGACTTCCCTCACGTTTTCCCGTAAGCAATGTTCCATGCGTTCAGCTCCAGCCATCATACCGCGTTCAAAGTCTGTTAACTCCCGTCGTGCGGCCATAACCACGCCGAAAACCTTTTTATACAAATCACCTGAGTACAAACGACAGTTCTGGCAGTGCATTGCCCTTTTATACCTTGTGTACGCCATACTACAGCCATATGTATATGTGCACATCGCTATCCCCTAACTTGTCACCACAGTATAGTTGGCTGTCATGCACTACGTCGTACTAGTCTTTGCCACACGTCGTACGGCGGCTTGCGGAGCTCATACGAGGCGAGGTCAGCCAGGAAGGTTTGGGGAGTTCCAGGTTCGAGCCCTGGCTAGCCCCGTCAAGGCCGCTCTTCACTAGATGGGCCCTGCAGGCTACTTTTGGACCGCGCGGTCCCGTGGGCGGCCGGGAGGCCGCGTGGAGGCCTCGCCAAGTGACGCGCGGGTGGCGTTTTCGTCGCCTCGCTTCGCCTCGCCTCGCCTTGACCCAGCCGCGCGGCTGGCCGGCCCTTGCCCACGACGGCGCCTCGGCCCACGCAGCACGCCGCAGCTGCCGTACCGTGACGCTCCTCTCTTCTCGGAAGAGCCCGCTGCGTGGGTGCGGCTCTTTGCCTCGAGTGCCCACCGAGGTAACGGTGTGCAAGCACGCTTCGACTAGCAATGGCAAATCAGCCTCCGCATTTGTAGCCAGCTCCCCTGCTCCAAACTGTGTGATCTTTGACTACGCTATTCTCTTTAGAATCAACCAGGCGTTTTCAGTAGGTCCGTGACCGTTTTTTGTCACCCTCTCTTAGCAATGAAATACTCTGGTAACGAGTACCAGAAAATGTGCACTGAGGTTACTAAAGTCAGGGATAGTGATATCCACATATACAAACGGCGGTAGTATCACGTACAGAAGGTATAAAACGGCAGCGCATGGCGAAGCTCTCCCTAGTACTTAGATGATTCATGTGCGAAACTTTTCAGCGTGATTATGGCAACACAGTGGGAATTAACACACTTTAAACGCGGAACGGTAGTTGTGCCTAGACATATGGAACATTTCATCTCTGAAAGGAGTTCAGTATTCGGAGGCCCACAGTTTCAGGAGTCTGCAGAGAACGCAAAATTTCAGGCATTACCTCCCAGCACGGATAGCGCATTCACTTAACGACCGAGAGATGGCTCTGAGCATTATGGGACTTAACATCTTAGGTCATCAGTCCCCTAGAACTTCCAACTACTTAAACCTAACTAACCTAAGGACATCACACACAGCCATGCCCGAGGCAGGATTCGAACCTGCGACCGAAGCAGTCGCGCGGTTCCGGACTGAAGCGCCTAGAACCGCCCGGCCACAACGGCCCCCTAACGACCGAGAGAAGCGGCTTTTTCCTAGAGTTGTCAGTGCTAACAGACAAGCAACACTGCTTGAAATAAAGGCAGAAATCAAGGTGGGACGCGCGACGAACGAATCCTCTAGGACAGTGCAGCGAAATTTGACGTTAATGGGCTATGGCAACAGACGACCGACGCTAGTGCCTCTGCTAACAAACGACATCGCCTGCAGCGCCTCTCCTGGACTCGTGACCATATCGGTTGGACCCTAGACCACTGGAAAACTTTGGCTTGATCACATGATTCCCGAATTCAGTTGGTGGGAGCTGGTGGTAGGATTAGAGCGTGGCGCACACCCAACGAAGCCATGGACCCAATTGCCAACAACGCACTGTGCAAGCTAGTGGTGACTCCGTAATGGTGTGGGCTGTGTTTACATGGAATACAATAGGTCCTCTGATCAAACTGAATTGATCGTTGACTGGAAATAGTTATGTTCGGCTACTCGGAGACCATCTGCAGCCATTCATGGATTTTATGTTGCCACGCAACTACGGAATTTTTATGGGTGATAATGCGCCTTGTCGCGGGGACACAATTGTTCGAAAATGGAAGAACATTCTGGAAAATTCGAGCGAATGACTTCGCCACCCATCCAACATTTATGGGACATAATCGGGCGACCAGTTCGTGCACAAAACTCTGCACCGACAACACTTTCGCAATGACATATGGTTATAGAGGCAACAAGACTCAGTATTTCTGCAGAGCAATTCGAACGACTTCTGGAGTCCACGCCACTTCGACTTTCTGTGCTATGCCCGGTTAAAGGAAGTGTGCCGGGGTAAAGCAGGTCCGAGACGATACTGTCACGTAGAAGAAGGTGTAATTAGATGAATGACGAACACTAACTTCACTTAACGAAGGTTTATTCAGCACATACAAGAGCGCGGAGCGAACTGCCTCCGGCCAGAACACAAACGGTATATATACAGTTGCAAAACATTCCAGGACAATCATCTTGTGGATACTTCTACAATGTACTCCAACCGAATATAAAAATTAATTTTACTGTTCATATGAGTGGTTTATTTTATTTTTTTTTTTTTTTTTGTTCGTTGCATCTGCTCGGCGCGGACGTCGTTAGACGTCAGTTTAGGTTCGTCGTTGATCGATTATCTCAGTTTTTTTTTTATTACAGAGGGCAGCTAACCCTCTGACCGGACACGCTGAGCTACCGTGCCGGCTATGGTTTAGAACCCCAGACCCTCTACGCAACAGTCTAGCATCATAACCGCTACACCACAGTGACAGTGCTACTCAGCTTCTTCTGCGACAATACTAGAAGGTACCCCACGACTTTTGTTTATGATGATGATGATGATGATTAATGGTTTGTCGGGCCCTCAACTGCGCAGTTATCAGCGCCCGTACAAATTCCCAGTCTTTACACAGTCCAGTCTCGCCACTGTGACGAATGATGAAGGTTCAAATTTTGTGGGAATAATTTTTTTCCTGTGAAGATAAAGAGCGACGTTTGCGTAATTTAATGATGTAGCGTGCAGAGGTGGAGTAGCAAACAACGAACACCAACAGTGTAATTTTATTTTGCCTGCAGTTAGTTATCACTGAGCCGGCCGGAGTGACCGAGCGGTTCTAGGCGCGGCCACTGCGGTCGCAGGTTCGAATCCTGCCTCGGGCATGAATGTATATGATGTCCTTAGGTTAGTTAGGTTTGAGTCGTTCTGTTCTAGGGGACTGATGACCTCAGCAGTTAAGTCCCATTGTGCTCAGAGCCATTTGAACCATTTTGAGTTATCACTGATCAAACGTGCTTCCGGCTACGTCTGGTGGGCGTCTATGTCCCCCTTGAAAATCAATTCTCTTATAGCTTTAATTTCATAGAACCAGTGGCAATGAAGTCGATGTTAAAATATAGGTAGGCACACAGCTGTACATCAAGAATCAAGATAAGGGTGAGAGCTGCAATGACAAACACCGCAAAGAAATCAGCAAGAAGGTTGTCACAGAGGAACAGTGCACAACACCCTGAGAAAAGATCTCAACTCATCTCCTTGTGAACTTCAGGTATCCCAAAAGTTCAAACCAGGTGATTTTCAAAGTCGACTGGCGCTATGGACCACTATGATTGGATATAACTTACCCAATCATAATTATGACTGATGAAGCACACTTCCTTTTATTCGGTTGTGTAAATAAATGTTAAGCGAAATAATGTGCTGGAGACAACCCATGTGAGATTCATGAACGCTCTTTATATAGTACAAGAGTTCCTGTATGGTGTGCGATATCAGAATCACGCGTAAGAAGCCCTAATTTCTTTTGAAAACTGAAATTGTGTTACTGCAACTATTAACGGATATCGTTACAGACAAACGCTTGAACAATTTTTTATTTCTGATTTACAGCTTTGGAACCCCTGTTTTGCGGACACGTTCTTTCAGTAATGAGGTTCAACACACTGCAACAGACATTTCACACTCATGTCTCTTCGAGGACTGGTGTCATTGAATGGTTTCCCCGTTACCCACAATCAAATTCTCCCGATTTTTTAAAGGGTTAATTAAAATCTGAAGTCTACGACAAAAAAACAAACAATTAAGAGGATCTGAAAGTAGCCACACAAAATGAAATATAATTGTTAGTTCGTAGTCACGAATGCATACCATTCAATGGAAGAAACCTATGCTCTACAATTTTGAAAAAATAGGTTATGTTCGTTATTTTCCTGAATTGTCATTTATAGTACTATGTCATTTATAGAACTACTTACTATTCCAGTTTTGCAGCTGAAAGGTTAACAAGAATAAAATTTAAAGTAAGTATAAATGCGGTCATTAATTGTCACACCGTACACGACGTTTCAAGCAAGGCCCAAGCACTATTTTCGGCTTGCGCGATAACTTCTGCCCATAGACTGGTCCCGATCCGACAGTGTAGAAATGGTGTGTGTGTGTGTGTGTGTGTGTGTGTGTGTGTGTGTGAGAGAGAGAGAGAGAGAGAGAGAGAGAGAGAGAGAGAGAGAGAGAGAGAGAGAGAGAGAACCTTACGCCATGCGTAATTTAGCACTTGAGGCCAATGTTCGAATGGCCTCTGCACATAGAACTGTGCACACACTCAACCTGAAACCTTTCGAAGTAACAACAGGGCATCGGATGACCAACTCAGATACTGCTGCTCTAAGTCAGTACTGTTACTGGTTACTGCAGCCTGTGAATGACGGAGAACTCAGTCCTACATCGTTATTTCTTTCTGATGAAGCACGACTGTACTTGCCGGGGTACGTGAATCCTCGTCAGTTATGTGAAGAGCCTCAGCGAAACTGTGGTGCGCACTTACTCCAACATTAATGACTGGACCCATCTCTTTCCACAAAACAAGAAAGACGGGTATTTGAAAAAATTACTGCAACCATTATTCAGAGAACAACTAATGCAAAAAGCTACGATTATTTCATGGAGGACAATGCACGAACACCCATCTACAATTCCTCTGCCGCAGCATTAGGAGGTGTTTTAGAAGACTGGATCAACCCCTCTACCACGCAACGACTGTAGTCAAGCATCTGCGAGTTTCATTCCACGTCGATTTAAGGTGGAAATAACTAAATCCCTCTAGCCGTGGAGAAAGCAGGTACTATACTCTGATTTACTGGATGAATACCGCAGAAGAGCAACTCACGCGCTAAAGAGATAACTTTAACCTTCATCCGACGAACTCTAGATCGCTTGCCAAGTTGGATTAACAGGAGAGATAGCACAAATCCCCAGAACAGGTGCACGATTCGTCATGGGTTTGTTTAGTCAGACAAAGTGTCACGGAGGTGCTCAACTATCTACAACTGGAGACTTTACAAAAAGAAACTGCGCACCGCTAAGAGCTTACAACATTCCGACAGCTCTCTGTCAAAAATGACTCAAGAAACATGCTCCATCCAGCACACAGGGTATCTCAAACGTTTTGGATCAAACTGAAGCAACTGATAGTGGGTTCACAACCCCTTGTACTGAGATAGGGGACCAATGATCGGAACGCAGACTTACTGTATTATGGACATACACAGCGTACACCTCAACAAGGTGGCTCATAGTGATTGTTCAAATAGATGTCAGCCAGTTTCAGTGCAGGCACTACAACGACGCAAGCGGTTCAGCCGGGTGTCTGTTGTACAGTGGAACAGGCAGTGGGTGATGAACAGCGTAGATGTCTGACACCACACACCTTAGCTCATAGCAGATGTATAATGTGACTGCCGCATGCATGACACCGATGACATCTTGTTGTGTGACTATGGAGGGGTGAGTTAGTGTGTAACGGGTAGTCAGAGATGAGAGTTGGCAGAAATGCATTTAATGTATGGTGCAGCAGGATGTAGTGCTCGTAAAGCAGCACGACTGTAGAGGGAACGCTTTCGAACAGGTGTCATCCTAATAGGAAGAAGTTATGTGGGTGGACACCAACGTGGTCGGGGCCGTTCACGTGACAGAGAGCCGACCAAGGTTCCCGCCAAAGACATGTCCGAACACTAGACTTTGAGGAGGTTGTGTTGGATGGTGTGGCCGACCACCCAGAAATAAGCACCCGTCAACTCGCTCGTGAAACACACGCTTCGAACGGGTATTACAGCTTGATGATAAAAAAACGTGCGCAGCTACTAGTACCAACGGATTTTGAGGGCCACGTTCAGTGCTGTAGTGGCGATCTTCGTACGGTCTGTAGTGTTCAAGGATGAAGCCCCATTCACCCCTGATGATGTTTTGAGCAGCAGCTATATCTGGAGTGGGGACAATCCCCACGCCACCCACATCGGTCGCCGCCAGCAACGACTGTCAACGTATCGGCACGCATTGTCCAAGACCACCCAATAGGACCTTATTTGTGGTCTCCCTGTTTGGCTGTTCCACGTTACCTAGTGTACCTGCGACACTTTACCACTTTTTTTAATCGAAAGGATGTGGTTTCAACACGACGGTGTACAATTCCATATCGATGTTAATGTCCGCGGGCACCTGAACAACACGTATCCTCATCGGTGGGTTGAAAGAGGAGGTCCTGTCCCACGGCCAGCGCGATCGCCTGATCTCACGTCTCTGGATTTTTTCCTCTGGCGTTACGTCAAGACGTGGTTGTATGAAACCTCCGTAGAAACGAATGAAGACCTGCTTGCTAGTGTCCAAGCTGTGCCTATGTCTTGGTACAACAGACACTAACGATCTTTGAGTGAGTGCAGCGGAACTTCTTGCGCTGTTACCATGCACTCATTGAGACTAGCGGTCATTACTTTGAATAGTTACTATGAGCTACGTTGTTGTTATGCTGTGTTCGCTGTGTATGTCCATAACACAGTAACTATGCATTGGGGAAGGAAATCGGCTGGTCCCTTACAAACTGAATACTCGCGGCATTCACCGTAAGCGATTTAGGGAAATTACGTAATACCTAAATCTCGATGTCCGCACGGGGATTTGAACGGTTGTCCTCCAGAATAAGGGAATATTGTTCTACTACCTCGCTCGCTTTTGCCTCGCGTACCGTACAGTAACGGAAGTGAAACTGAGGGGGGAGGGGGGTCGGGGGTGAAAGTGGTACACACACTGTAAGACTGACTGCGGAGTGGAGATTGGTCGTAAATGACTTACGCTGCGGCAAGTACATCAATACATGACTCCTTTTTAAATATACATTTTTAATGGGTCGGTAGGCAAGGTTAAGCGACCAGCTACAAGAAGGTCCGAATCCAGGGATTGGTGGCGAGGACAGAGGTGAGCGTGGGACGGTCCGGTGTTTACATGACAATCGGCAGGAGCGGCGGCCGCCGATAGCATCTGTGGTGGCGCGGCGTGGCAGCCTGGCGCCCACAGCGTTTCGTTTCGCAACGGCGGCGATGCGGTGGCACGTTCCGCGCCGCAGAGGCGGCCACGGGCGCCCGCCGGACGTTTCCGACAGGGCTCACCGCCGGAGCGTTCACGGCCGGACCACAGTTCCACACCGATGAAACCGCCACGTACCACGCACATGCTGCCCGTACCACAGACAATCTCCACTTTATTAAAAGTAATGTGAAATTTTGCGAGAAGTTCAGCAAAGCATTCGAGGAAAAGTTGGAACTTCGGAAGAAAGATAACCGAGATGATGCTCTACGTCGAACAAAGACTTTCAACCAGTAATGACTGAAGCACGATGTACCGTCTGCCACGCACTGTTCAGTGATTGTGGAATATACAGGCTGTCCCAGGAGGAATGGCCAATGTTCAGGGACATGACACAAACAATCATTCGAAGCAAAAAAAACTCTAGCAAACATGGACTATAAAACGCATACCTTACGAACTACGAGGACTTGTTCAGCAGGAGAGATGTGTATCACAGAAGCAAAGATAAACAAGTGCTCATTGCTCCTAAGGTATGCATTTCAGAACATTTTTTACTTGACTTTTTCTTGTTTACATCCATATTACCGCATTTCAAAATATGGAAATCAAAGAGTTTGCACTGTAAGACGTTTGTTTCACAGCATCGAAGATGACGAAGGGCTCGCAGATTTTGACATTTTGCTTCGAATGATTGTTCCTGTCGTATCGCTGGATACTAATCACGTCTTCTGGTACATTGTGCATATGTGTATCTAGAGCTTACTGGTCGTGTTGTATGTTAATCACCTGACAGGCAACATTAATAGCGACTTGAAGCATTCTGCACATATGGAGTTAACTACACTGAAGAGCCAAAGAAACTGGTATACCTCCGAAATACGGTGTAGGGTCCCCGCGAGCACGCACAAGTGCCGCGACACGACGTGGCATAGACTCGACTAATGTCTGAAGTAGTGCTGGAGGGAACTGACGCCATGAATCCTGCATGACTGTCCATAAATCAATAAGAGTATGCGGGGGTGGAGATCTCTTCTGAACAGCACGTTGTAAGGCATCCCAGATAGGCTCAACAATGTTCATGTCTAGCGAGTTTGCGGCCAGCGGAAGTGTTTGACCTCAGAAGACTATTGCTGGAGCCACTCTGTAGCAATTCTGGACGTATGGGGTGTAGAATTGCCATAGTCCGTCGGAATACAAAATGGACATGAATGGATGCAGATGATCAGACAAGACGCTTACGTACGTGTCACCCGTCGTAGTCGTATCTAGACGTATCAGGGGTCTCACATCACTACAACTGCACACGTCCCGCACCATTACGGGGTCTCCACCAGACTGAACAGTACCCTGCTGGCACGCAGGGTCCATGGATTCATAAGATTGTCTCCATACCCGTACAAGTCCATCCGCTCGATACAATCTGAAACGAGACTCGTCCGACCAGGCAACGTGCCGAGCGGTTCTAGGCGCTCCAGTCTGGCACCGCGCGACCGCTACAGTCGCAGGTTCGAATCCTGCCTCGGGCATGGATGTGTGTGATGTCCTTAGGTTAGGTTAGGTTAGGTTTTAGCAGTTCTAAGTTATAGGGGACTGATGACCTCAGATGTTAAGTCCTATAGTGCTCAGAGCCATTTGAAGCATTTTAAGGCAACATGTTTCCACTCATCAACAGTCCAATGTCGGTGTTGACGGACCGAGGCGAGGCGTGACGTTTTGTGTCGTGCAGTCAACAAGGATACAGGAGTGGGCCTTCAGCTCCGGAAGCCGATATCGATGATGTTCCATTGAATGGTTCGCAGGCTGACACTCGCTGAATGCCCAACATTGAAATCGGCAGCAATTTGCTGAAGGTTTGCAGTTCTGTCATGATGAATGAGTCTCTTCTTACAGGATTTTTTTCCGGCCGCAGCAATGTCGGAGATTTGATGCTACCTCGGAGATGCTGGGTCCCATCGCTCGTGCGCCGACTATAACATCACGTTCAAACTCGCTTAAATCTTGACAACCTGTCGTTGTAACAGCAGTAACCGATCTAACAACTGCGCCACGCACTTGTTTTGTGTAGGCGTTGCTGACCGCAGCGCCATATTCTGCCTGTTTACATATATCTGTATTTGAATACGAATGCCTACAGGAGTTTCTGAAGAAGAAATAAGCCTACATAAATATACAGTAACATCTTGATAACATTGCAAAGTGGTACAAATATTGAAAATGTGCCTTAAATGCGCAGATATGTAAAACTGAGCACAAAATGAAAACCCGCAGTACCACGTGATTATAATTTCCACTACTTATTGACACGAAACACAAGGTTACGGAACCATTTTGATACTGTCTTGTACACAATAGTGATAGAACTGTTGTAACTGTTAAGACAATGAATCATCAACCACTGTTTTCGTGTCATGGTCGGTAGACGAACTTCAGATGGTTGGGAACGTTCGTGGATACCGGAAGGTAGTAGCAACCAAAACGCGCGATATCTCGGTCGTGTGACGGCCACTCCTCTCCGTGACAACCTAAAGAGTCTGCCTTCCAGCAACGCGTGCGACCTCGCCTCGCCTCGCATCGCATCGTCGTGAGGCAACGGAGCGTCGGCAGAGAGAAGGCCACGGCGGTTAGTCAACAGGCCCGACCTCGGAAACACTTCACTGACGCAATATCATTGTTGTCCACCACGGCATTAATCTGTTTATTTTGTTCTCGAAACCCGCCCAGTGCGTATTAACTAGGTCTCCTGATATTCCATTCGCCCCACGCACCAAGCCACTTACTCCTTCACTTGGTACAGGGCACTACAAGACAAAAATGGGAGACGAATGGGTACGATAAGAAAGCGACGCAAAACTGCGACGTGATGAGAAAATGCATAGAAATAACTGAAAAATTGAAGCACTTCAATAAAAATGCTATATCATGTTAAAAGAATTCCTGATAATTAATATGCAAAAATAATGTGTAGCTACAAAGTCACATAGAAACGTCTACTACGCAGTGGCTACAGAAGGCTATTGAATATACAGAGAGACCAAGTTTGAAACCCTTCTACATCTACATGATTACTCTGCAATTCACATTTAAGTGCTTGGCAGAGGGTTCATCGAAACAAAATCATAATATCTCTCCACCATTCCACTCCCGAACAGAGCGCGGGAGGAACGAACACCTAAACCTTTCTGTTCGAGCTCTGATTTATTTTATTTTGATGATCATTCCTACCTATGTAGGTTGGGCTCAACAAAATATTTTCGCATTCGGAAGAGAAAGTTGTTGATTGAAATTTCGTAAATAGATCTCGCCGCGGCGAAAAACGTTTTTTGCTGTAATGACTTCCATCCCAAGTCGCGTATCATATCTGCCACACTCTCTCCTCTACTACGTGATAATACAAAACGAGCTGCCCTTTTCTGCACCCTTTCGATGTCCTCCGTCAATCCCACCTGGTAAGGATCCCACACCGCGCAGCAATATTCCAACAGAGGACGAACGAGTGTAGTGTAAGCTGTCTCGTTAGTGGACTTGTTGCATCTTCTAAGTGTCCTGCCAATGAAACGCAACCTTTGGCTCGCCTTCCCCACAATATTATCTATATGGTCTATCCAACTGAAGTTGTTCGTAATTTTAACACCCAGGTACTTAGTTGAATTGACAGCCTTGAGAATTGCATTATTTATCGAGTAATCGAATTCCAACGCATTTCTTTTGGAGCTCATGTGGATCACCTCACACTTTTCGTTATTTAGCGTCAACTGCCACCTGCTACACCATACAGCAATCTTTTCTAAATCGCTTTGCAACTGGTACTGGTCTTCGGATGACCTTACTAGCCGGTAAATTACAGCATCATCTGCGAACAACCTAAGAGAACTGCTCCCTTGAAGGCGGAAGCCTCGGAAAGACGTTGTTGTTGTTGATGATGATGATGATGATGATGATGATGATGTACATGCTGTAACTACGCAACAACGTTTATTTTTTTCATTGTTTTGACTAATTTTATTTTCAACAGATGAAGGGAATACACCTACTGCAGTGCACTACTCTATATCTGGGGCGACGCAACAATTCTGCGACAATGGATATATGAGATGATACCTTCGTCCGAATGATTTGCGCTGCCGTCTTGCTTGGGCCGGCAGTCCCTCATCTGTTATCTTCCTCTCAGTTAGCCCATTGCACAACAACGCAAGTGTTCCGAATATTCTTGCGCACTGAATTTCTCTTACTCAGGCAGTTCGCGTATACCGGCAATAAAATTGCTTCCGATTGGGTCGCCCTACGGGAGGCCGTATAAAACCTGCTTAAAACCAGCGGCCGCTGCAGTCGGCCACGTACATCATTTCCGTAGTCGCCACTAGCTGGCAGCGTGAAGCAATTGAGAGTAATTGGAGTGGAGTAAGAATCTTGTCAACTCACGGCTGGAAGTGCCGTAACGCCGCGCCAGAGAAACGCGACGCGCCTGCAGCGGACGCATTTACAGGCAGCGACGAGTAAGTGGCTGTTAACGGCACGGCGCCGGCCCTCAGTCGTAACGTCCAATTGCTCGACGTCACTTTGCCCCACAGCACGACACTAAGAACCGAGGTTTTACTGTCCGTCCCTGAAATCTCGCCAGTACCATAGGCAGGCAGTCTGGTTACCGCATGTCCAACAACCACGAGAGAGAGAGAGAGAGAGAGAGAGAGAGAGAGAGAGAGAGAGAGAGAGAGAGAGAGAGAGTATTTCCACGTCTAGCGCTGGAGCGAAATCTTGCTACAGCATTAAATATAACGAATATTATCGCTTTTCGTGGAAACTGGAAACGTGCGATGAATGACAGCTACGCTCCATTCTCGACATTTGCTACGCTAATTAAAAACAGTTACAGCGGCAGCATTACACGATCCGATGCTACCGTTGCCGACAAAGTACGAACTATTTTGCACAGGCTACCGTTCAAAGAAATCAAGCGTCCTCTGTGCATTTTGTTCCAGTTGTTCAAAACTTGCTTTCTGGTTGGCCAAATTTGGTCGTCTATTTTGGGCACCGGATGTAGTCAAATTAATGGGACGGTCTTACAAAAGTATTTATGACAAATTCCTAGAACGGTTTACGATTATTATGTTAGAAAAGCTAATGACCAGATATGTAATGAGCCGAACTGAAGGCTACACACGCTCTGGTACAGGTATGCGGCGCTAAGGGCGAATTACGTGAAGTATTGCACCACTTATTAACAAGGAAGAAACTTTGTTCAGTGGACGCTGATCAGTTCTCAAGACTGCAACATTTGTAAGGTTTCTCCACCCATACTGTGCAAGGCATCTTACGCTGTGCGTGGCGGAGGGTATTTCGTGTACCGCTCCTCCCTCCCACCTCCCCCCCCCTCTCTCTCTCTCTCTCTCTCTCTCTCTCTCTCTCTCTCTCTCTCTCTCTCTCTCTGTCTCTCTGTGTCTCTGTCTCTGTCTCTCTGTCTCCTGTTCCAAAACACACTGTTGGTAAGCCTGCATGTGAGCCCGAATTCCTCCAATTTTACCTTTCCGCGAGACATACGCAGGAGGAAGCAGTAGACTGGTTGATCCTTCTACGAAAGTACGCTCCCAGAATTTTAACAGTGAGCCACACCGTGACGCAAAGTACAACTCCTGTAGCGTCGTGCCGGCCGAAGTGGCCGTGCGGTTAAAGGCGCTGCAGTCTGGAACCGCAAGACCACTACGGTCGCAGGTTCGAATCCTGCCTCGGGCATGGATGTTTGTGATGTCCTTAGGTTAGTTAGGTTTAATTAGTTCTAAGTTCTAGGGGACTAATGACCTCAGCAGTTGAGTCCCATAGTGCTCAGAGCCATTTTTTTGTAGCGTCGTATCTAGTACTCTCCTCAGACGGACGATCCGTATTCCAGCACTAGTCTCCCACTTGGCTTACCCGCAATCGGTTTTACGTGGCCTTCCACTTTAAATTGATGCCTAAGCTTACTCATAATTATTAAATGGGTGCGACTGCTTCCAGTCATTGTTCTGCAATAGCGTAATCATACAGTGATGTACGTTTCTGCCTCTTTATAAGGAATTCGTTACATTTGTTTATGTTGAGAGGAATACACAAGGAAGAGTATAGTTCCATAAAGAGCTTCAGAGTGCTACTACAAACCTGAACCTCATATGAAGCCAAATTGTCCCAGACATTATTAATCCGTCTGGTGTGGACTCTGCAGACAAGCCAAGTCAGACTGACAAAGCGAATGCTCTGTAAGTTTCATTGGTACTCTTAGTCGTTCACTTCGCTACTTATTAATGCCAGTTTTGCGCCGAGACAGACAGTATGGCCAATGAAACACACTGGTAGAGACACCTTCGTGTACAGAATGTTGGAGGCAGTTCAGACACGTCACGGTCGACGACACGCATGTGTCTATCGTCCAACTTATGGCCAGCGATTCTGCGAGTAAACTGGTCACAGACCCACTGCGCCGCTCCGGTAACGCTAGGAGGACGAGGATTCGGATTAGTTTCTCCCAGAACGACGCGCCTCCTAGGACACTGATACCTCGTCATGCCGGCTGTCTGCTGCCGGTAAGGGGAAGAAATTTACGAGACGACTGACAGCGAGGCGAAGCCGGGCCCGGGCGTGGTTTCGGCCGCCGCCATGAATAATAAACACGTCGCGCGTTTTATAAATACACTGTCCAAACGGGAGGCAAACGCCAGTCTGCGGGTCCCCCCTGTTATTAACGGCGCTGCACACAATGGGCGATTAGGGGCCCACCAACCCCCGGAGTGTGCGGCCCGCGCAACGTCGGCCACGTCGCCCCACTACTGCACTGCCGTCACAGGCTTCTGCAAGCGGATCTAATCACGACCCACCTGTCGCACCATTTCCGACTGTCCTCCGTTAAAACTGCGCACAACAGCGACAAAGCGCCTGATACGGATCGTACGATTACACTCTACACCCACGACAGCTTTCGTAATGATCTACCGCTAGCGAGATAGAAGCTTCTCGTTAACACGGATGTGGTAACGACGTATGTCACTCGTCGGGAAATACATTGTGATAGTCTGAATATCTTTTCATCGATGTTACTGGCTGGAAGCATGTCTTACACGCGCATTAACATCTAATATCCAATATTCCGTCAAGTGAAAATTTCTTTAAAATGACATCTTTCGAGTCTTAAAATTATTTTTTACAATATAATTTTTGAGGCATGTCCTGCTTCTTCGGATAAGGTGCCCAACTTTCCAATAAGATTTGTTCCATGAGGTTTCTACCAGTCAATATCAGAGGCGGCGCTCAACCAAGTTCGTTAAACAATGACGAAAAGAACAAAAACCTGTAAATGTTGCTCCAATAGATGCATTTGCTTAAGTAGTAATGTTCAAATTCGCCCCGTCCGTGTTCTACGGAGCCTGGTTGCGGTTGCTTTCAGCACTGTTAAGATCTGACTGACAACAGTTTTGCGACATGCATGCTATACAACGTCTATGTCTATTCACATTCAGATCTGTACGATGGTTTCAAATCTCGCTGTCATAATAGAAGATAAAAAAGTATCTGAACCTAATACTAACACCTCCGTTCGGCACAGCGTCCTATTTACATTCCCTTGTGGCACAGCCGGCCGTGGTGACCGAGCGGTTCTAGGCGCTACGGTCTGGAACCGCGCGACCGCTACGGTCGCAGGTTCGAATCCTGCCTCGGGCATGGATGTGTGTGATGTCCTTAGGTTAGTTAGGTTTAAGTAGTTGTAAGTCCTAGGGGACTGAAGTCCCATAGTGCTCAGAGCCAATTGAACCTTGTGGCACAGAGAATGTTACTTATTTTCTATGTAACATGGAGCATCCTGTAAAAGCTACTAGGTTCTATTAGTTAAAAATTCTTGGGGCGAATCACACATTTGTGAAGATACTCGGTATAATCTGATCCTGGTTATAGTGCTGTATCCGAGGGCTTAGGAAATACAGTAAGAGACTGAATTTGTGTGTTCACTCACCTCTACTATTGGCAAGAGATCGTGGATTCAAAACGCATACTGTGCTTCATATGAATGGCCTTTCCTGAACACGTAATCAGAGGGTGTATTACTGACTAAATAACAGAATGTGACTTCGCTGTCAGGCTTCGTTAGTTCTGCAACTAGTTTCAAATACTGTTTCTTAACCACTATGAATGCACATGAATGTGGAAATATTTTTCACTTTTATAGCGACTTACTTCAATGCTGAATACTAGCGTACACACGCCGACACCCTACCAGCACAGAGCAATGCCTGAAGCACAACACTCATTCGTTGAAAACCACTGAGAATGTTATTTCTGTTCAAATTGTGTGTAAATAGTCCCGAAGGGCGTGTCTCAGAAAGTGTAAGAGATTATTCTGGGGAAACTGCCTTACCAAATTTTCAAACTATCGCCGTTGTTTTCCGAAGACCACACAATTCAGAGCTTTTAAAATATGTGTAAAGCCCGTTAGTGAAAAATATGGCCAACTAACAAGCGCGTAATGTCCTCCGTAGCCCTTCATAGTAAACACTCAATTCAGTTTCTTGGGGTCTAAATATGAAACTATTTTGAGACTAGACATCGTTGAAGGAGGTTATTCCGATTAAACTCTAATTTTGCTACTCAAGGTCTTGAGACAGGTTGGGTGATACGCAGCGACGTTGGTTGACACAGGTTGGGTGATACGCAGCGACGTTGTCACGTATATCTCTTAACACCTACGCTGGTTATGTCCACAGTAATGTTCTCGTGAACTCAAACAAGCCGACGAACAATTCACGTTTTCAGCGTCCAGGTGACACGTTGAACGCTACCAAAGAGCTGTTCCGTTTTAATGACCAATCACAGTCAGAGACGCGAGGACGAACAGCGCGACACGGCCTGTTGCATCAGAAGACCCTGCGGTTCTGGCCGCGTCATAAAGCAGTCCACTCTAACTTGCCAAACACGCTCGCCGAATTGTCATAACAAGTCCTCACGACTTCAAGTGTATGGGCTGAGGCGCCAGCGACTGTTTCCTAACCACACAGTGGAAAACATTTAGCTGAGGATCATAGAATTCGTCGATACAAAAAGAGCTAGAGTTTGTCAACCGTTTGGCAGGGAACTAATTCTTTCCGCCAAGGGTTGCTCAGTTTTACTCCCTTAATTATGCCAACATTTGCCGCCTTAAGCAACGCTGAGATACAGTGTATCTTGAAAGGAAGGTTAGCGGCTGACTATCACGTCGAAAATGAGGACAACAGACACAGTGCGAATGGAAACACCCATGATCATTCTGTAACTTGCGCCGAGTTAAAAAAAAAAAGAAGTTCAAATGTGTGTGGATTCCTAAGGGACCAAACTGCTTAGGTCATCGGTCCCTCGACTTAAACACTACTTTAACTTATGCGAAGAACAACACACACCCATGCCCGAGGGAGGACTCGAACCTCCAGCTGGAGGGGCCACGCAGTCCGTGACATGACGCCTCAAACCGCGCGGCCACTCCGCGCGGCTGTGTTGAGTTATTTAGGGAAACTATAGATAACGTGAAAATATAGGGTAAACCAGGACTCCACTGACAAATTATCAGACGTTCTTCAGGGATACCTTTCTGAGTATTTTGGTATTCGGGGCTCACGGTCTCCGGTAGCTCGTTACAGAGAAATAATGTAATTATGATTTACACGCCTTGTTACAGCAGTCACTCTTGTTTCTGTGAAAACCCCGTCACAGCACTGAAGAAGTCTGTATTATGCAATAAGCAAAACATAAAACACACCATTCACAGTAATCCAACAACCGTCAGACGTAACACGTACACTTTTATGGCTATAGCACGGAGGCGCTGTTCAAAAATGGTTCAAATGGCTCTGAGCACTATGGGACTCAACTGCT
The DNA here is from genome assembly GCF_021461395.2 of Schistocerca americana. NCBI lineage: Eukaryota > Metazoa > Arthropoda > Insecta > Orthoptera > Acrididae > Schistocerca > Schistocerca americana. Next base: position 156,177,433 of record NC_060121.1, read on the forward strand.
GAGGTCATTACTCCGCTAGAACGTAGAACTAGTTAAACCTAACTAACCTAAGGACATCACAAACATCCATGCCCGAGGCAGGATTCGAACCTGCGACCGTAGCCGTCTTGCGGTTCCAGACTGCAGCGCCTTTAACCGCACGGCCACTTCGGCCGGCTGCGTAGGCGCTGTAACAAGTGTGTGCGTGTGTGCGTGTGTGTGTGCGTGTGTGTGTGTGTGTGTGTGTGTGTGTGTGTGTGTGTGTGTGTGTGTGTGTGCGCGTGTGCGTAGGCCACGTGCATAATCACGGTGTTCTGGTGGGAAAGGGGGTGGGGGCTTCACGGTTCCTACTTGAACAATGAATGTGGGGTAAAAAGTTTTTCGTTTAGCTCGGACCAGAGGTAATTTCTTTAGCTATTCGAACGTGTGTCGTACTGTACCTATGTTACAGTATACTAATCAAGGTTTGAACGAAAAAACCGCCCAGAAAGGTCGTGCGAATCGATTAATTTCTTCTGAAAAAGATTTTAATTGGTCTGAAATAATTGCTCAGCTAATGCAGCAAACTAATAAATAAATAAATAAATCTGGGGGGCTTCTGAAGAGTGCCACTTCCATATTTTAAACCTGTACGAATCACGAGGGGGATAAGAAATGGGGAAACTCAAAAATCATATTTTTTTTCCAATAACCTTTATCCGTTGTCGAGATTCGACGTTAAACCAGGTAAATGTAGCACATAACATCCATTTTAACGTGAATTCAATGCGCGGACCTGGTTCAAAGTGAATAAAAAAACGCATACTTACGATAAACTTCAATACGCGCTTTCAAAAATCTAGCTTCAATCAGATTTTATGTGCAAAAACACGATTTGTGAATTTTTTACGCTCGTCTCAAACTTGTGCGAATCAGTTCAAATTTTGTAAGAAGGTAGACAAACATGTTATTAATGGTCTCACTGCTGTTTCGTGGAAGTTTTATCCGTTGCCACGATATAAGAAACACGGTTCGGAAAAAAAACCTGGACCGGATCAATCGTCGCCCGATTCAATAAAAATCTGCATATGTTGCCAATCTACGGCGGCCTAAAATCAAAATTGTGGTAGACTGAAGTCTGGGAAACAGAATGAAGAATGCTCGTATCATAGCATTATTATTTTTTTCACTGTGTGGATGGACTCAGCGCAAACGAATACTGCTTGCCCATCGCGTGTTTCAGGCCGTACCAGCAGCGAACGAAACATTTTTAAATTGTAACTTTACATGTGCATTCTACAGCGCGTTCTCGAAGTGTTGTAGTGCAATATGCAGTACGCAGTGTTACGATATGTATTAGCAAGGGGAGTAAGAAAATAGGAGAATAATCAGTACTCCAGCAGCAACTGAGTAGCGCCCCTAACCGACCGCAGCATGTAGACAGGGCGCGCTGAACGTGATATTTCTAACGGGCTGTGTCACAACTGTGATTAAGTTAGTTGCTTGCTCTGGGTCAGTCAACAGCAATGACACTGAAGGATCGGTAAACATTTGTTGGCCACGAGTCGGCCCTTCTTGTCTCTTGTGTAGACCCGCGCCGCGCTGTCTGCCGTACGCCGCCATGCAACAGTATTACTAGTCACTGCCGGAGTACTGCTTATTCTTCGTGTATTTCCTGCCCTTACTAGAACTAGTACCGGGTGATCAAAAAGTCAGTATAAATTTGAAAACTTAATAAACCGCGGAATAATGTAGATAGAGAGGTAAAAATTGACACACATGCTAGGAATGACATGGGGTTTTATTAGGAAAAACAAACAAACAAATATTGCTAGACGCGTGAAAGATCTCATGCGCGCGTCGTCTGGTGGTGATTGTGCGCTCAGCCGCCACTTTCGTCATGCTTGGCCTCCCAGGTCCCCAGACCTCAGTCCGTGCGATTATTGGCTTTGGGGTTACCTGAAGTCGCAAGTGTATCGTGATCGACCGACATCTCTAGGGATGCTGAAAGATAACACCCGACGTCAATCCCTCACCATAAGTCCGGGTATGCTTTACAGTGCTGTTCACATTATTCCTCGACTACAGCTATTGTTGAGGAATGATGGACATATTGAGCATTTCCCGTAAAGAACATCATCTTTGCTTTGTCTTACTTTGTTATGCTAATTATTGCTATTCTGATCAGATGAAGCGCCATCTGTCGGACATTTTTTGAACGTTTGTATTATTATTTTTCTTGTTCTAATAAAAACCCCTGTCTATCCAAGCATGTGTGTCAATTTGTACGTCTCTATCTACATTATTCCGTGATTTATTCAGTTTTCAAATTTATACTGACTTTTTGATCACCCGGTATATATCGTCAAATCGCATATACGTACGACACCATCCGGGATCAGTCTACAGAAATGCACTTTAAAAAAAGAGTTCGTTCGCAGTGCCGTCTCATGATACACGCATTTCTTCGAGCTGACTTCAATCTAACACTGCAAAAAACTGGAATTACAAATAGCCGCCGAAATATCAGACAGTTAAAAATTTAATGAGAATATCTGGATGGGTCAATAAATCCAAACCATATTCCCAGCGCACAAATACTCCGAATGCTTTTATCCAGCAGACGAGACAAACAGCGTAACTGTAAACGATAGCGCACACAAAATATCGTACCAATGACGATCTTAAAATTATGTGAGCGGTCTAACACTACAAATGTTTTGAGCTCTACTTTATCCTCAATTGCGATAGAAACATGCAGAAACACCGTTATCCGTATGTCATTACCCGATCCTCTTTTTCACCGCTTGAAGACCGAGATGAATTGTGGTAATTCTCAAAACTGGCATCACAAATGCAGAGGTGCATTCCTAATGAGTACTTGCAATGGACAGCTCCAGTGAAGGGACATGCACTGACGTGACGACAGTCATAGGATACCTCACAATATCGTGTCGCACTTCCTTTTGCCCGCCATAGTGCAGCAACTCGACGCAGCATGGACTCAACAAGTCGTTCGAGATTCCCTGCAGACATATCGAGTAGGGCCGCGCGGGGTAGCCGCACGGTCTCGGGCGCCTTGCCACGGTTGCACGGCTCCCCCCGTCGGAGGTTTGAATCTTCCAACGCGCATCGGTGCATGTGCTGTCCTTAGCGTGGGTTAGTTACAGTTAGATTACGTAGTGTGACCGATGATCTCACCAGTTTGGTTCGACAGGAACTTACCACCACCACCACCACCACCACCACCACCACCACCACCACCACCACCAGTTATGCTGCCTCTACAGCCCTCCGCAATTGCGGAAGTGTTGCCGGTGCAGGATTTTGTGCACAAATTGACCTCTCGACTAGTCCCATAAATGTTCCATGTGATTCGTGTCTGGTAATCTGAGTGGCCAAAACTATTCGCTCGAATTGTCCAGAATGTTCTTCAAACCAATCGCAAACAATTGTGTCCTGGTAACATGGAGAACTGTCATCCATAAAGATTCCATCGTTGTTTGGGACCGAGACGTCCATGAATGGCTGGAAACAGTCTCCAAGTGGACGAACATAACCATTTGCAGTCAATGATGGGTTCAGTTGGACCACAAGACCCAGCCCAATCCATGTAAACACAGCCCACACCAATACTGAGACATCACCAGCTTGTACTGTACCTCCTTGACAACCTGGGTCCATAGCTTCGCGGCGTTTGCGCCACATTGGAGCCACGCCATTAGCTCTTACCAACTGAAATCCAGACTCATCTAACCAGGCGGCGGTTTTCCAGTCGCATAGGAGAGGCGATGTCGTGATGTTAACAAGGCACCCCCATCGGTCGTCTGCTGCCATAGTCAATTAACCCCCAATTACGCAGCACTATTCGAACGGACACGTTCGTCGTACATCCCACATTGATTGCTGCGGTTATTTCACGCAATGTTGCTTGCCTGTTAGCAGTGACAGCTCTACGCAAACGCCGCTGCTCTAGAGCGTTAAGTGAAGGCCGTCGATGACTGCATTGTCCGTGGTGAGAGGTAACGCGTGAAATTCGGCATTTTCGGCACGCTCTTGACACTGTGGATCTCGGAATACTGACTTCCCTAACAATTTCCCATAAGGAATGTTCCATGCGTCCAGCTCCAGCCATCATTCCGCTTTCGAAGTCTGTTAATTCCCGTAGTGTGGCCATAATCACGTCGGAGACCTTTTCACATGAACTGATTGCGTACAAATGACAGCTCGCCCAATGCACTGCCCTTTTGCACCTTGTATACGCCATACTACCGCCATCAGTATATGTACCTATCACTATCCCGTGAGAATAGTCACCTCGGTGTATGAATAGACGGGCTGGCGTTTGTATCTTGCATCGAATTAGGAAGACCGAGAACACAACGATATTTTACGAGGTTACCAAGTCCCTGCTTCTTTGAGATGCGCACTGCAAATAAGAACCAACATTATCGACACACTTCTACATTGCTACCGTCATTTCTCGCGATTTCACCAAACTCCTTTCCCTCTTTATTTAGCTGAAAACTACGAGTGGCCAGAGAAACATGTCCAATGCCTCTGCACTACATGTGTATCTGTGAGTGAGCCGAGAGAGCTCAACATCGATATGGCTTATGGTATTATTGACTGTCACGGAAATGTAATGTTTGGATGCGGTTTATTGTGTTTTACGAGAGCTACATATGCTGTGCAGCAATATTAATGCTTTGTTACTGACGCTGACAGATCGTACGGCGCCTGAAGAGAGACTCGCATCAATAAAAACGTCCAATATCGACGGCCTCGAGCGCCGAGGCGCAGCTGGAAGACTGGAGACGCCACGCCGGGCCGCTGGAGGTCGGATTTGTCATCGGCGCTGCGAGCGGCAATCTGTCTGGCGGCTGTCGGCGATGACGTACGTAGCCCACCACATGTCCGCCACCGCGACTATCGGCCGCTGACGTCTCAATAGGACGTTCATTACGCATGCGCTCTGCCCACGAACAAATACGAGCCAGCCGTGCCAGCTCATCTGATGCCTCTCTCCGCACTGTCAGGTACACCACGCACATGTGTGTCGGTGAACAATTCGAACTTTCAACCGATGCACCAAAGTTTTTAACTCTGCATGCGGTCGGCGCTTAAACTGCAATTCAGGCGCTTATAAACGAAACTTGGTGCAAATTAATTTTCTGTCTGTCGTGCCCTGGCGTACCATTCCAGGAAGACATCAGTTTTATGACGATAGGGGATAGGAATAAGTAGTTGTTTTGCGTACCATGGTTTAAGAGAAATAGTTTCAGGGAACCAAGAAAAATTTAGGTCACTGTTGTTAACCGGATTCTGAACTACGCTTCTTGATAGAAGTACAAAGTTTTAATGACAGTGCCATTGTATTCAGTGTTCCGGTGAAATCTTGGTGAGAATCCCATTAAAAAATGGTTTATCACTTGGACCATACAAAATTTATTAATTGAAAGTTTATTTGTCAACAAGGTGGTCGCTGCAAGGTCAAATTAGGTGATATTTTTGTACATTAATACTTGCGGCAAGACAATCAAAACTTCCAAACTGAAGAATGACTGAATATAGTGTGTTAAATATAGACTGAACCAGACTAAGCCTGCGATAACTTTCCTTTCTACTATTTTTTCCTGCCTTTCTCAACTACACGGTGCTTCAAGGTACCCATGATTTTTCTGCCTTCGCGTCAGCTTTCTAAAAAGTCTCTTTACAGGAAACGTCAAGCAGACATGAAATGCAACGTCTACAGTCTAGTTTCTCTAGCGCTATGACTCACTTATTGCTGTAATAGAACGGAGAAAAGCAGAAGCTATAAATAAAACATTAACAGTGAACTGTGAATAGCTTGCTGAATATTCAAGATAATTTTATTTTATAGTCAAAAGTATGGAGGCGAAACTGGGTTAGTGCTCTGGAAATTCAGCATGTTTAGTTACCATGAGGGATCCTCCAAAGACACGTATTGCGCTTACGATGGGCGCTAGACAATCGAATTAGTACAGTACAATTACAAAGCAAAGTCTGTGTAGGAGGCAACATTATCACAGAAATGTTGCTTACACCAATTGTTGTAGGGGAGTAAAAGACAGAAAACATTGATTTTTTTCGTAGGATACATTTTAACAACTATGTTCTCCCAAATGATAAGACTCCAATATACTTCCAGCACGTGTATGTACCTTCTCATTCTAACTGCTGTGTGAAGGAACTGCCTTGCTTCATTTCTGGTAACTTGAGATCGTTTTGCGAGAGAGGGTTCGCGCAGTAAAGGAGACAGAACAGGACAATAACATTGCGACCTATTATGTTTCACGCCGACAAGAGGAATTTACCGAATCTTTAGCCAGTTACTTGTTCCCATAATAACCGCATTCCGAGTACATAATGCCAGACGTTATATCTGCATCTCCTCGCTAAGCCACTTTTTGGTGTGTGGCTAAGGGTACACATAGCGCCACTGCCAACCGCTCCCACCCTTCCCCCTTCGACAAGAACACGATCAGACTTTTTTGTCAGATACGCTCCTATCCATCTACGAATTTGCCAAACAAGCTCGTACAAGTTCCAAGAAGTTGGTCACTTTAACTCACTTTTGAAGCAGGCGTTGTTCGTATGTGCTGTATTTTGACGGTAGTGGGAATGACCACAAATGCAGATAAACAATTCCGAACACTGGCTTTGGCATTGTGTCTCACGAGGAGGAGAAGAAGAAGAAGAAGAAGAAGAAGAAGCAGAAGCTTACGCAGGGAATAGTTTAAAATGAAATATATACAAAAACCTGTCAAAGGAAATATTACACTTGGAAACTGATATTTACGCCAACTTCCTAATAGACAGTGAAACTTATAACCACTTGTTTAGATTTACTTCGCTCTGACGACACATGTATGTGAAATTTGTTCTGGTCTACTTGGCCCTCTAATGACAGTTCATATGGCCATGGAAAAATCGGGAGTTTCTATTTTTTTTTAATTGCACTCCCGCTTGTATGTCATGAGTACCTTCCTGCGTAATACAGGGTGGAGCGCGGTAAATTACTTTTTTAGAATACACGTTGTGGCGGCACTGTTGGTCAAAATGATGGGAGAGTGGACGTGGTTTATAGCGACCGACCGGAGGTTTGTATTCAATTGTTGTTCACTTGCGATAATGCAGTGGACACGTGAGGTGCGCTCACTTTCTGTTGAAGTGTATTTCTCGAATTCCCACTCGACCATTGCAGTGCAGAGTGCTTCTCGGTTGCGATTTGAAGTACCTTCACGCGGATGTGTTGCCAGACGGCAATCAATTTTAAATTGAGTAATTGTATTTAGCACAATTGGGGATGCGTTACCAGTACGAAGAGGACCTGTGAGAAGCGTTACAACACCACAAAATGTCGAACGAGTTAGAGCAGCAGTACGGCAATCTCCGAAACGCTCATCTCGGAAACACGCACTTGCTCTTGACATTTCACGACGTTCTTTCCACCGCATTCTCCATAAGCTTGCAATCATACCCAGTGACGCAAATGTGTTATTTTCTGATGAGACACATTTTCAGCTCAGTGGGTGTGTAAACAAAAGTAGTATGCAGTACTGGAGCGAGACGAACCCCAGGCAGATTCACCAGAGACCCCTGCACTCAGACCGCTTCACTGTGGGGTGCGCCATATCACAAGTAGGCATTACTGGACCTCACTTTTTACAGGAAAATCGCCGTGCTGTAACTGCCAATTCGGATCGTTACGTAACTATGCTGCAAGAGTTTTTCCTACCGGCTTTGGAGGCAATGCAGTTACAGGATACCTGGTTTCAACAAGACGGTGCCACTGCACACACAGTGGGCGTTACCACGAATTTTTTGAGGCAAACGTTTCCTGGAAGGCTTCTATCTCGGATATGGGATTTCAACTAGCCCGTACAGATCACCGTACTTAGCGCCATGCGATTTTCTTCTTTAGAGTTACCTGAAGTCAAAAGTGTATTTGCAACCGTCGCAACACCCTGAAGACCTACAGAACGATACTGAGGCTGAAATTGCAAGAATACCAGAAGACATGGTTGAAAGGGTGGATGAGAATTTCGGAAAGAGACTGCGGCAGTATGTGGATTGTGAAGGTAAAACGAGAATAACAGAATGTAGTCGAATTAAATCGGGTGATTCTGAGGGAATTAGATTAGGAAATGAGACACAAAGTAGTAAAGGATTTTTGCTATTTGGGGAGCAAAATAACTGATGATGGTCGAAGTAGAGAGGATATAAAATGTAGACTGGCAACGGCAAGGAAAGCGTTTCTGAAGAAGAGAAATTTGTTAAAGAGTATGGATTTAAGTGTCAGGAAGTCGTTTCTGAAAGTATTTGTATGGAGTGTAGCCATGTATGGAAGTGAAACATGGACGATAAATAATTTGGACAAGAAGAGAATATAAGCTTTCGAAATGTGGTGCTACTGAAGAATGGTGAAGACTAGATACATCACATAACTAATGAGGAGGTACTGAATAGAATTGGGGAGAAGAGGAGTTTGTGGCACAACTTGACAAGAAGAAGGGATCGGTTGGTAGGACATGTTCTGAGGCATCAAGGGATCACCAATTTAGTATTGGAGGGCAGCGTGGAGAGTAAAAATTGTAGAGGGAGACCAAGAGATGAATACACTAAGCAGATTCAGAAGGATGTAGGCCGCAGTAGGTACTGGGAGATGAAGCAGCTTGCACAGGATAGAGTAGCATGGAGAACTTCATCGAACCAGTCTCGGACTGAATACCACAACAGCAAACAACAACCCAAATCAGCAATTTACCGCTATGCACCGTGTGTATGGTTGGGAAAGATGTGACACTTCTGCTATTCTGCTCATTGCCGGTGTTGTCTTATTTTTATCTTTGATCGTAATTTCCATAGCCGTGGACACTCACTATACAGTGAGAGACTTTACAAAAAATTCTTTTCCATGAAACATATGCGGCGAAACATCAATACAAACAACTTCTACACATGACAAATCTTCCGCCGTCGAAATTTCTCTCAAACACGGGGGTGGGAGGCGGCTTTACGGTATTAGCAAATGAAACTGTGCGTATATTTTACGTGTAAGTTATAATTTCTCGGAGTTCCCCGCCATGGTCATTTCGTGAAGTGAATGTAGGAAGTGGAATGTTGCAAGTCTAGTCTAAGGTTTTTACGTCTGAGACATGGTAAGCAGCTTAGCCGCCGCCGCAACACTTGCGGAAGAGGTGCATGCATATGCTGCGTCCCGACTGCTTGTCGCCGATAACACGTATCAGCGCGGCCGAGTTATGCACGGCCGCGGTGTCGGCGCGTGCGAGAATTTGCAGCGCGCCCCGTCGTTACTCTGCCTCCGCGCCAGCGCGTGCCGTTCCCAGAAACACAGCGCGACTTTACCTGTACAGTCTGCGGCTGAACGGCGAGAACTACGCCGCTAAACTGCACTAACGCATCAGCTCGATAAAACAACATTTTTTACACGGCCCTAGCTATCCAAAGCAAGCAGTTTGAAGACACTGAAAACATCCTCACAACTGACCTAAACAAAATGCATGGGTATTTCACCAAATGGAGGCTAATACCAAATCCCACCAAGGCTGAAGTCAGCTGCTTTCATTTGAGCAACAAAATGGCGGGATATGAGCTGAGGGTTCATATGAATAACAGTCAACTACGATATCAGCCATATCCAAAGTACCTGGGGGTCACTCTAGATTGGACATTATCCTTCAAAAGACACCTGGAAAAGGTATCCAATAAAATAAGCTCACGGAACAGCCTTATTCAGAGGCTCTGCAGCACTAACTGGGGAGCAGCAGCAGACAAACTACGAACCTCTGCACTAGCCTTAGTGTACTCTGCAGCCGAGTACTGTGCACCAGCGTGGTTAACCACCAAGCATGTAAACAAGGTGGACACCCAGCTCAACGCTGCTATGAAAACCATAACTGGATGCATAAAAACTACCCCACTATATTGGCTTCTAACACTTGGTCATATAGCTCCACCCTACCTGCGAAGACAGGAAGCTCTGATGAAGTAATACACAAAAAATAACCCCCTACTTCCTATCCACGAAGATGTCCCAACTTTGGAAACAACACGACTCCGCTCCAGAAATCCCCCTTGAAGACTGGCCCAACAACTGTCAGCTGCCAACTTCAGCATGGATACAAAATGGCACGAGAGCTGGAGTGATAGTGTCTCCCCTGACAACCGTGAACTTATCTGTCCATCAGAGAAACCTATGGGCTTTGAACTTCCACGACAGCTATGGAAAAGCCTAAACACACAAGTGGAGAAAGCTCCCCAGCCCTAGCTGTGACTGTGTGGCACCTAATCAAACAATACAGCACATCGCCCAGGACTGTGAATTAAGAGCCTACCAGGGTAGTCGGGCTGACTTCTCCAACGCCTCGCCGCCCTGCCTCGAATGGATCGCCAATTTGGACGTCAGAATTTGAAGACTTGTGTAACACAAAATATCAGCTGTGATGTTACTTTTTATTGTGTTTATGTATTATATTTTATCTGAATATGTATCCTTCACTTATGTGTTTATAGTGTATTTTACCATATAATTTCATAATGTAGTAAATGTAAACCATGTGTGTAGCGCCATACGCTAAATAAATAAATTCACGAAAAACTGTGACCCAGTTATGTGACATGTCACTTTATGCACATTCTAAACTATGCATATGATTCTAGCCACTTCTAGCTACTTCTTAACAGAGACACACACATGTGCACAACAGAGATCGGAACTGTTGCTGCTATTGACTGAAGCGTTAAAAATGAAGCTGTCATCTTGGTACGAATGCAACAGTTCTTTAGTTTGTCCTCTCTCCGGCATGATAGCAGATGGCAGCCAGTTAATTGTGAGAAGTTATTTTTCACGCGGCGGTAGTATTTGCAGCTACAGTCATTAACCCCAAGGTTAATTTGATACTACGTACAAAGGAAGGATAAAATGCCAATTTCCAGATGCGCATCATACAGCTGCACCGCAGCCGTTACAGCCATCCCAAGCACACCTGCAGGTAGCATCGAAGTTGAAGAACCAGTATCCTTGATTTCTGGCTACTGTGGCTGCCTTCCGGGAGGGTGAAGCTTCACTGCTTACCAACCCACACACAGGGCTGCTGCTTCTGCTATGTGATGTGTATTGGTGATCGCCTCGATTAATTCACCATTCATCCACTGCAGTCTTTCCTGCAACTCTTAACAAGCCCTTACACAATGTAATAGCAGCTGTGCCAGCTGGAACATGTTATTTCTTCGTCACTACCCTCTTACTCTTGCTTGTGACAGGCACAGCATGGCCTACCACGAGAGCCGTGAGACTGGTCCATTTCTAGGTAGTATTTACGAAGGCGAAAATCACGTAAGCTGCGGAAAAAGAACACAATCCGCGGGTTGCGAACATTAAGATTGCAGCTGCCAATGAGTTAAGGGGCCCCACAATCCATTACGGAGCAGACAAAGCAACTGGCGTTGCTCTGGCGTTAAGTTCACTGTATGCTGTGCGCTAATGTATTAATTTCGTTATCATTATTTCTATTATACATGCGTAATCTACACTGTCTGTTACTAGGAACTCATTTAAGGTGAGCTGTTCCTTTGTGTGGGGGCAGAAAAGGTACAGACCTTGTGTCCTCCTCTCAAGTGTGACCAGGGTGTCCGCTACGAAATTATGGAACAAACAGCAAATATTTTCAAGTAATTTATTTTTAATAACGATGAGGGTAATGAAGTCAAAGCCAACGACGAGACATGCAAAGTAAAACTGTTACTGTGAGATGGACTAAACGGCGAGAGTATCCTCGGCATTTATACAGTCCTTTCTTGTTCAATACACACACGCTGCTGCTGCTGGGAGGAACGTCTGCACGCTTACTTAAGTACGCCAATTTCAATCAATGCATGTATGTGGACTGGAAGAAACCAGAATTAGATTTGCATTAAGATGAAGACACCTTTCTTCAATAAAAGGGCTCTAGTGGTACTGGTAAGGAAATGAGAAACTACGTTGTGGAAATTCACGTCAAGAGCAAAGCACTTTATTGAAGTGAAAAGAGAACAACGCAAATACGAAAAAAACTGGATGCCTTTGAAATCTGAAGAAAGCTAAAAATTAAGTGGAAATTAAGTATGATCTAAAGAACTGCCAAAACCAAAAGGTGAAACTCTGTGGATTACGACTGAGAGGAGGAAGACAGGTAAGTCGGATATTTTCTACTCCTCCTAGTAGTTATTTCGTTGGTGCTCGAACGACATGCATAGGGGAAAATCTGTAGGAGCAGACAAACCAGAATATGTAACATAATTTACAGATGCTGGGTGTAATAGTTCCGCAGAGGCGGAAAGATTGACACACGGCATAGAAAGGTGGAGGAGGGGATCAGATCAGTCGAAATTAAAGAAGAAGAAGATGATGACGATTATTATTATTATTATTATTATTATTATTATTATTATTATTATTATTATTATTATTCTGTGTGCATATGTAATATTTCTTGACTGAGATAGTCCTATGTAAAGGTTATAAGAAATATAAGTTGAACTTAATTTGAATCGTTGTGTCTTTCTTTCGTAGCCCTCCAATAGAACTTGTTATTCATTTGCCTACCACCGTAGTGACGATCGAACTGATCTTAAGTTCTATATACGGCTTCAGCTAGCCTCAAATTTCTGAAATTATTAATTTAGACGACATAATTTTTTGTCTCAGTTACTTCCAAAGAAAAACTAGCTGACATTTCCGTTCCCCAGAGACATGATGTCTTTCTTGTGTGGCTCCAACGTTCAAGTGATTGTTCCATCTTGCATAATTTTTAATGTTCACGCCTGGATATTTCAAAAAATCTCAGTGAAACTGAATTTTTTTGTGATTGGCTTCCTTTCATCTAACATTTGGCCTCCCCTTTTCTGCGGCAACAGCAAACACTTACTTCGTGGAAATATTACAAAATCCTCAGGACAGACCCGCCAGTCTATTAAAATACCATCACTAAGCTCACCACCCCACGTTACTTTCATATCATCACTTTCTCATCGCCTTCCTTACGGTGCTAGATATGTCGCATCCCGGTGTTAGTATTTTCCAAAATATAAATCAATAAGTGTACTATGATTAAAATTTATGTAGGCTTCCGGAGTTATGCTACCATACCACCCACCACCCCCCCACCCCCCGGGTGAGCAGTCGCTAAGAGCGCTAGGCATGACCTCGTACCACATGGTTTTCTTCTCCTTCGTGATAGCAAGTCACATGTGAACCATGTTCGGTGGAAACTTTTCCAGGCGTTCACAGTTGGACTGCACAAGTAGTGCCCTGTTATCACTATTGATATCCGCAGAAATGAAATGTCATCATGATTCTTATCAAACAACCTAGCGACCTTGAAAACTTTGTAGTCCTTATTATTACAGTTCTTTTTCGATTATGTTTATATGTTAGGCCCTTCACAGCCGCACCCCTCTCCTAAGAACGCTGGAGGTGTCTTATACCAATACTACTTCGCGTGGTCAAAACGTTTCAAGTTCGGTCAAGTCTGGTTCAAATTGTCCCGTAAACTCCAGTGCTATGCTTGGGTAACACACACACACACACACACACACACTGGGTAGCACCGGCCACAGGCCTGTATAATAATTTCCTAAGATACAGCAAACTTAAAGTGCGTTTGGCCTGAACGCCTTTGTGTGACTGCGAATACAAGCTACTTGTGTGCCGAAGACCATTCATTTTATTACGGTTTTATGGAACAGATGTCCTCCGGGACGCCGCTAGCTGTTGCACAGCTCCGTCCTTTTCTTGCTTTTTAATGGAGCGCGGGAATTTTACGTTCGTTTGGCACGCACACGATCGTGCACGAGATTATGGGCGCACGCCGACGTTCTCCTGGTGTGCATTGTGTGACTAACAACGGCCATATTATCTGCGGCAGGATAAAGTCCGGCTGCCTAATCTCGGGAAGTTCATCGCATTAAGATAAAAGGCACAGCGGCCGCGGTTTACTGTCGTCCTGGAGCAGTTCTGAAAGATAGCGCGATACGGGGCAGACACGGCTGCGCCTCGGTTCGCGATACGGAGAAAGCGTAGGCCGGGGTCCGGCTTGTTAAGTCGTTTGTCGGAGGGAGCGGACCGCAATGTGCGCAGACACACGAGACGCGACACTAACTTCTGGAGGCAATCCTTTAACTTGGTTGAGACTCTTGCTGCCACAATAGAGTGCGGGAGGGTCATGTCACATACGCGGTGACCTGTTCCCTCGATGGTGTACGGAGTTATGGCGGCAGTACCCTTGGAGATCTTTTTCGCTTCTGGAGAGCCCTCCCTCTCCGAAGAAGAATAACTGTGTGTGGGCCACAGACATGAAACATTCTATTTACGGTAACCGCCGTTAGTGTTAGTACTCATGAATGGATATAGGTGGCAGACGGCCTTTTTTCGTAAAAGTAGAGTATATTTGTCCCCGGAACGCTCTCATCAGTCTAATCTTGTAATCAGACACTGTACCTCAGTCACGCACAGTACTACCGGCTCACGTTTTCCCACAGTACGCGACTATTTCGCTGGCGGAGTTCAAGATGAAACATTCTACCGCTTTTCTACCAAGTTGGACTACAGACAGGTGAAAGACATAATCTCACTTTGAAACAAACCATCGTTACCCTGTAATCATCTTTCTGGTTAATCTGTGCAGGTTTGGAAAAATACGCCAGCTGCACACAACACGGAAATAACAAGATGGATGTATACATGAATTTCGCCGTTGTCTACAAAAATCATTTCTACTCTGCAGCGGGATTTTATGAACTCTGAGGGAAAGTGGTTCAATCAAGTGCCACGCCAGTAACTTAACACCTTCACTGGTCGAACGACCTTGCGATCGTGGAAGCCTAAAAATGTGAAAATCATCTTCGTGAGCTTTAAATGCAAAAATTTTATGTTAGGTACCACGTGACCCTCAAGAATATCGACAGGCAATACAAATTACTGTATCCAGTTACATGTGTGTGCACCGGCGGAATATAGCGCCGCACTTCAATTTCGCAAGGATTAATCTGATACAGACGCACCTCGTACTGCTAACAAGTAGTGCCTTTAGACCAGCTAGAAAGAATCGTCTGCAATATAAATTGTTTTACCATACTGAATTTGTGTTATTGTATCTGAATTGAACCTACATTTTCAGCATAACCAATGGCACTGCCTTGCGGTAGTCACAAGTCGCTTTTCCAGTCTTACGTACCTAACACACACTCCCTATGAAATCTAGAATAGTTCACACATAGTGGATGTAAGGGAGACGTGTTTGTTAAGTCAGCTTGTGCCTACTTATAAGCTGGCCACAAAAAAATGGGCATACAAACTGTCTATGCCCTACGAACCGAAATAAACACCTTATGATGCACGTAAAATATCTCGAAAAGTGTAGTGAGAAGAACACCAAATGCGACTGGGCGCAGTAATTTATTTTTCGTAAGTACAGTTACGTGTCGTACATTGTTCGGGCTTCCATATTAAACTGTGCTATTCTCTCTACGAGATCTACATTGTAGGCAGCAGAATACTCTCTTCTTTGAATAGAAATTCCCTAAAAATAACCAACAGGATTTCGTGTGAACAGCACCGTCTTTCTTCCGAAGATTCCCACTTGAGCACTACTGTTACTCTTTGGTGTGGACTACACCGAACTGTTACGGCCCTAGCAGTACGTGTCTCGAGTCCTCCGATGTCTGCCGTGTGGCCAAGCAGACTGCAAGCACGCTGCAGCAGTACTTAGGAATTGGCCACACTGGGGTATTCTATGCGCTCTGGATCACACTGTGTTCGCACTTCCCAGTAAATATGTCTCCCTTTCGTCATGAAAGAGCAAGGTAAAGTGAAGTGAAGTCGTACGGCACGACCGGTAGGGACACCTCGAAGGCAGAATTGGAAAGGTGTTTTGTATCCTTCGCAACTGCACGCACTTTTCCTTTGCGAAGTATGAGCGTTGTGTATTGAATAAGCGTAACTTAAGTGTAGGGGAAAGGACTGTTTATGATTTTTTTTGAAAAATCTCGACTAGTCGGTATGTCTATATTTTACTGGCCCTCGATATATAGAAATAAATTATATGTATATCGATTTATCTGGCTACAAAAATATCGGCTGCTCATTGTAAATACACTGCCAGCTTTACAGCTGTATATTTAAGTAATGATCTATTAAATATTTTATACATCAACAAGTTAGCTGCCTGCGCGTCCCCCTCACAGTAAGAATTGAAAGGAAAACGATGCACATTCACGCTTGGCGATAACCATTTTGCCGACATTGCTAACTGCAAGTCAGTGGCACATTAAAAGGTGTCCGATGGGTACATCGTTCTGTTTCGTCACATATCAGATTTTTCCCGAACACTTCAACTTCTGTTTTTTTAATTTTATTTATGCCAATGCCAAGAACAAATTTTTAGCGAAATAATAGTGTAAAAATACCGGCACTCGATACTGTCATTTTGATACCGACATATCGTCGGGAAAAATATCGCCGGCGGTATATACAGATATTTTTCGAGAGAATATCGATATTTTATAGACCTAGTACGGGCGAGGGTGAAACCCTGTGCCGGCTCATAGCCTACTCCTCTGCAATAGCTGCAAGGAGGTCACAAAGCTTACCGTCCCCATCCGACGGACGGATCACCATCAACATTTTCGCACGCCCACGCTTCATGAGATAACGCGGAGAGATTTGGAATTGAATAACGGACACGGTGAAAAGACTGGTGATTAGCAAACACTCTGCCACCAACCCTCCTGTGCCAACATCAGGCGGCGCACGCGGATGGTTATCCATCTGAGTAGGGCAGATGTCCCACGGTGTTTAAACTCGGTCAACTGGCGAGAACCGGTGTTAGGTTAGGTTAGTGTTGTTTTAACGTCCCGCCGACAACGAGGTCATTAGAGACGGAGCGCAAGCTCGGGTTAGGGAGGGATGGGGAAGGAAATCGGCCGTGCCCTTTCAAAGGAACCATCCCGGCATTTGCCTGAAACGATTTAGGGAAATCACGGAAAACCCAAATCAGGATGGCTGGAGACGGGATTGAACCGTCGTCCTCCCGAATGCGAGTCCAGTGTGCTAACCACTGCGCCACCTCGCTCGGTGAGAACCGGTGTATCCACCGTTGTACGGCCGTTGGCAAAGGAGCGAGGTGCTGCAATGCGTATTTGGGAAGACGCCGGTTCTGATTCAGCTTTTACGTGACTTCCCTGAAACGCTTAATGCGAATGTCAAAATGGTTCCTTCTAAAGGACACGGCGTATTTCCTTCCCCTATCCGAGTTTGTCCTTCGTCTCTTTTCAGACATTGGTCTTGAAACTTTTTTTCTGGTTCTCCGTCAGTCCATGATTCACTGCCATACACTGCTGTGCTCCAAAAGCACATTCTCAGAAAATTCTTCCTCAATTCAAGGCCTATGTTTCATACTAGACTTCTCTTGGCCAGGAATGCCTTTGTCGCCAGTGCTAGTCTGCCTATGTGTCGTCCTTGCTCCGTCCGGCATTGGTTATTTTGCTGCCTACCTAGCGGAATTGCTTAGCTCATCTACTTCGTGACCATAAATCCTTATGTAACATTTCAAGCTGTTATTTCTGCTACTTCTCATTACCTTCGTCTTTCTTCGATTTACTCTCAATACATACTCTGAACTCATTAGCCTGTTCATTCCATTCAGCATATAATGTAATATACTTTCACTCAGGATAGCAATGTCATCAGCGAATCGCATCATTGATATCCTTTCACCTTGAATTTTAATTCCATTCCTGAACCTTTCCATCATTGCTTCTTCGATGTACAAATTGAATTGAAGGGGCGAAATGCTACATCCCTGTCTTACACCATTTTTAATACGAGCACCTTGTTCTTGGTCGTCCACTCTTTATTATTTCCTCTTGGCTCTTCTACATATTGCATATTACCCGTCTCTCCCTATAGCTTACCCCGACTTTTCTCATAATTTCGAACATCTTGCACCATTTTACATTGTCGAAGGCTTTTTCCAGGTCGACAAATCCTATGAAAGTGTCTTTATTTTTCTTTAGTCTTGTTGCCATTACCAACTGCAACGTGAGAATTGCGTCTCTGGTGCCTTTACCTTTTCTTAAGCCGAACTGATCGTCACCTAACACACCCTCAGTTTTCTTTTCCATTCGTATCATGTAAATCGCTAACGACGTTAAGCGGGGCAGCCTCCCCTCTCGCCGCCCGCGGCAGGTCCCAGACGCTAGCCGGAGCGCGCGCGCCCGCGACCGGCAGACACCGTTGGCGGCTGTTGTATATGGCGAGCCCCAGACCTTGTCCTTGCGCCGCCCACCGTAGCTCGCGGCTGCTCTCGCCACGGCCCGCCTTATACAGCGCCGCTCCCGGCTCCAGCCAAAAACCGAGAGCGCGACGCGCCGCCCTGTTCTCAAACACTACACGACAGGCGCACAAAGCGACTGCCGGCAAGTGAGCCGTGAACAACAACGGCGGCTCCGCGTTAAGGTTCACCACCATACTGGGCGAACCCCACCTGCACTAGCACGGCGTCGGGGTGATCATAAACAGGGTTGCCCCAAGTTACCCCAAAGTCAGATTTCCTGATTTCTGGATACGATTTCAGCATTTTTCCACGACAAAATTATGAGACTTGAAGGGTAACTAAACTGAAGTTGATAAAAAGTAACGACTTCTGCATTTATTAACGTGTTAACTGTAATTTTGAATGAACAGCAAGTTGTAGCTTTTACAGGACAAAACTAGTAAGTTGTGCAAGTAACTCATTTTTAGCTGAAGGATTTCTGTGTTTATTCATGAGCTAATTCGAACTTCGAATTAACAGAAGCTTTTTGTCCCTTCTCCCACATACACTACTGGCCATTAAAATTGCTACACCACGAAGATGACGTGCTACAGACGCGAAATTTAATCGACAGGAAGAAGATGGTGTTTTACCGGATTCCTGATATTCACTGTACAGTCATGCAATAGTCCTACGGGTAAATCCCCCCTTCACCGCTACCTCGAAGATGCTGTGTCCCATCGCTCGTGCGCCGACTACAACACCACGTTCAAACTCACGTAACTCTTGATAACCTGCCATTGTAGCAGCAATAACCGGTCTGACAATGGCGCCATTTACTTGTTGTCTTATACAGACATTGCCGACCGCAGCGCTTTATTCTGCCTGTTTACATATCTTTGTATTTGAGTGCGCATGCCTATACCAATTTCTTTGACGCTTCAATGTATATGAATGCTTGACGTCTGTTCTTCGGACATGTCGACATGGGAGCGCATACACACATGTCTGAGGAAGGCACGCACATCTGTAGCCATCAGAAATGTGTTCAGCAGACGTATGTCACGTCCAAAGTAACTATTCGTTTAGCCCATATTGCACGCTTATGTTGACAGAGGTTTCTAAACATCGAACACACATACAGTCTTTCACTTACTCTACTTTGTGAACCTCTAACGTAACATACAGAAGAGGGTGGCCACAATTCTCTACGCAGTGGACTCAAAACGCTTGGTGATGAGAAGTTTGCTGGACAAAACTCCAACTTACGGTGTTACACACAAACACTAGTTGTACTGCACCCAACACGCCTGGAAACACACCAGTGGAATCAGAACAATGATTACTTACATAACACGCAGCTGATTCTCGGTGCTTACCTGAAAATAAAGAAACAGAACTGTTAGACCACTACGTAACAAAAACATCGACATCTCTAAAACCATGTACACAGAGTAAAACATTGTGTGTTTTGAAGTTTGAATTATTTGTTATCGAATGTTAACAACACATCGTGAAAATATCTGCAATACTTCCGCTAACCTTAAAAAAAAAAAAAAAACACGGACACGAAGCTATAGGAAAATTTTTTCTTGAAATGGCTCACAGTCGATTCGCTGCCCCCCATCTGATGTGATGCTCCAATTCCAGTTACTATTCCAAGTTCTAAGGCATTGAACCCTGGACTTACCGGCCAACCTAGTACCTTTCCCGCTTCTGTTTTTTTTCCCTTCTTTTTTCCCCTCAGCTCTGTTTCCGCTGTTGACAAAGCCTTCCGGCTGCCGTGAGAAGAAGCTATTGTCCAAATGAGTGCAGGTTATACAGGTGCGGAAGTGCAGCTCGGAATGTATTCAACGAAAGCCAGCGAGCGGAGAAAGCTGAGGAGGAAGACGGAAGCTCATCCACCTTCATTAGCGACCAAATCTTGCGGAGAAAACGTGGACAACGGCCTGTAACTACTCCCACGTTGAGAAATACCTGTGTGTGTGTGTGTGTGTGTGTGTGTGTGTGTGTGTGTGTGTGTGTGTGTGTGTGTGTGTGTGTGCACGCGCACGCGTAGCTACATAATACGCCTGAGGTACTGAAGCGTAGGGCATCGAGATACACGCTTTTGCAAGACCCAAAACAGATATTTGCACAGTTGATAGCCTACCCTACACACGCTCAGACCGCCTGCTTACGCACAACAAACGCAATTCGTATGTGGCAATCCGTTGTTTAGAAGGAATTTGCCAGCGATTTCCAGAGGATGAAATCACAAATTGGCAGCTTTCTGCGGCTGCCTGGCGTGCCCACACCTGTAACTTGCTGCCGGCTCCGCAATTCCTCGCACCTGTCCACTTCGTTTTCTCCTCCTCGCGTTCTTTTCCCAACCCACGGCGTTTCATTCGTATTCTTTTACAAACGATCCCAAGCACAGACGCGCCTGCTGGACATTGGACATTGTCAGAACCTCCCCCCCCCCCCCCCCTAAGAAATCTATTCTTATGACTAATTTTACTTTTGTTTACACATCATACCATTTCCTAACGTCACACATAAAAGTTTAATCGACAGGACAAAGTTCCGAAACTGTGTTCTAATGCTCTAATTAACCACTGCGGGATGTTTTCTTCTATTCTCATTCACTTCCTCAGCAATTTCAAGACGGCACGGCATTCAGTGCTACCTGCATCACATATACAAGGTTTGTCTGAAAGTACCTGAATGGCACCATGAAAAAGAAAACGACTAAATGGTCTGCATTGGAGATAATACTTTTTTGGCAAATCTATACAGCCGGATAAGTTTTTAGGGAAGGCGTCTTTTGGAACCCAGCGAAGGACTGAGGTCACATGTCAAGTTCTCTCCGCCATAATAATCAGCAAACGTTCGATCACATTTGTCCCTGATACGGAAAATAACTCACCGTTTTAACCGCACTGGTTCCTTGAAGTATGGAAGTGAATATTTGGCGATGAGATAGCTGAAAATAAGAGGCTCGAACTGTTTGAGATGAAGTGTTACAGAAGGGCGCTGAAAAATAACTGTACTGCTGCGAAATTAAGATTTTCTTCGCCGAATCGCAAAAAAAAAAAAAAAAAAAAAAAAAAAAAAAAAAATGTAGAAAACACTAATGAGAAGAAGGAACATGATGAGAAGATATGTTTCAAGACACGAGGGAACAAGTTCCACAGTATCTAGAGGAGGAGGGAGATAGATATTGAGGTGCGTTTACACTCGGTCGCCGTGCGACTATGCTTGCCCCACTCAAGTAGAGTAAGCCTGTTGGCTGCACGCCTCTTAAACGTGTCCGCGGAGTGATTCCATTCACACTGGTGTTCACAAAGGGCGCGTCTACTTCCGCATGGGGGCAAGCTACAGCCGCACGGCAACTAGCCTCAACACACAAATACGTAAAAGTACCTTTAGAATGCAAAAAACGAAAATTTCAGGATGCTGAGCTTCAGTTATACTCTGAAATGCGTTTGGCACAGGAGAGGAAATGCTGATGGCCGCAGCAAACCAGTCAGAAGAATTCTGGTGGCTCGATGAAAGAAACAGAAGCTGGAAGTTTAATCTTCTGTATGCTCCTGCCAGCTATGTCGACCATTCCACTTAAAGGAATTGGAGAGGTTTCCTTAATGAGCTACAGTCGCCAACAGACAGAGTTGGTTTCGGGAGGAACAGTCAAACAGTGGTGGCGAAGCGTTTCCCAGATGTAGCTTATTAACAATGGCGGGTGGTAACGAGTGAGAAGCACTTGGAATGGCGACGTGAGAAGCAACGTTACTCTATAGTACAGCAGAGGCAGAGGGGAACCGCATACCATTCGGGGGAGAGGTTACACGAAGCGCGCGAAATTGGCTGTGATTGTATTGAGTTAGAATCTAAAACGCGTAGTAACCACCGTAAATGATGTTGAGGAAAGTTCCTTACTTTAATGTGCTAGTCCATAGATTTTGACGTTAATTTACCGTTCATATAACAAAAGTGTAACTTAACTAGAACGATTACCACCAACTACGTTTAGACACGAAGCAGAACGTCAGTTTTTTATTGTTATTTTATTTGGTTTCAGGCAGAAGGCATTTCAGCAGATACAATTGTTTCACTTAATGATAGAAAAGGGCAATGAACTGCGCCCACGTATACCCCGAGGTGACAAAAGTCATGGCACCTGTACATGGTTCATGTGAAATGCCGTCCGACGTGATTACGGCCGAACGACGGGACTTGACAATATGCCAACGCAGAATGGTAGTTGGAGCAAGATACATGGTACATTCCATTTCGCAAATCGTTATGGAATTCAATATTCCGAGATCAACACTGTCAATAATACGCCGAGAATAATGAATTTCAGACGTTACCTCTCGCAATGGACAACACAGTGGCTGACGGCATTCGCTTAGCGACCGAAAGCAGCGGCTTTTGCATACAGTTGTCAGTGCTAACAGACAAGCAACACTGCGTGCAGAAAAGTGCGGCGAAGTTTGGCGTTAATGGGCTATGGCAGCAGACGACCGAGTGAGTACTTTTGCTAACAGCACGACATCGCCTGCAGCGTCTCTCTTGGGCTCGTGATCAAATCGGTTGGACCCTGGACCACTAGAAAACCCTGGCCTGGTCAGATGAGTCCCGATTTCAACTGCTAAGAGCTCATGGTACGACTCGAGTGAGCCGCAGACTCAAGAAGGCCATGGACCGAAGTTGTTAAGAAGGCACTGCTACAAGCTCGTGATGGCTCCATAATGGAGTGTCTCTGTTAACCTGATAGACTGAGTCTTCTGGTACAAGTGAATCATCTGGTCCAACTGACTGGAAATTGTTATGTTTGGCTACTTTGAGACAATTTGCAGACATTCATGGACTATATGTTCCCAAACAACATTGGAATTTTTATGGGTGACAATGCGCCAATTCACCGGGCCACATTTGTTCGCGATTGGCTTGAAGAGCATTCTGGACGATTCGAGCGAATGGTTTGGCCACCCATATGGCTCGATATGAAACCCACTGAACATTTACGGGACATAATCGGGAGGTCAGTTCGTGCGCAAAATCCTGCACCGGCAACACTTTCGCAATTATGGACGGCTATAGAGGAAACATGGCCACATATTTCTGCAGGGGACTTCCAGCCACTATCTGAGTCCATGCCACATCGAGTTCCTGCAGCCGCGCGGTCTGGTGCGCTGCAGTCATGGACTGTGCGGCTGGTCCCGGCGGAGGTTCGAGTCCTCCCTCGGGCGTGTGTGTGTGTGTGTGTGTGTGTGTGTGTGTGTGTGTGTGTGTGTGTGTGTGTGTGTGTGTGTGTGTCCTTAGGATAATTTAGGTTAAGTAGTGTGTAACATTAAGGACTGATGACCTTAGTAGTTAAGTCTCATAAGATTTCACGCACACACGCACACGAGTTCCTGCATTACGCCGAGCAAAAGGAGGTCCGACACGATATTAGGAGGTATCCCATTGACTTTTGCTACCTCAGTGTAGAAAACGCAAGAGCAGTGCTGACGCTCGAACATGTGCTGACATTTGTTAGACCGTGGTTACGCGGATAGTTTGTGCGTAATCACAAGTGACGCCCACTCCACGTGACATAGTTAGATCCTGTTTGTAATTCAGCAGTTACCTTAGTACTTTCGTTGACTCTCAGACTGAAAGAAATGATACCCGGCAGCTCACTGCATCCTTGCAACCTGATAGTCACAAAACGGCCTACTTCTGGATCTAACTGATATGACAAACTATTGTGAGTAAGTTTGTCGCAGCACTTCGCCGCTCTAGGATGCAGCCGAGACGATAAACGCGGCCGACGGTGAGACGCCAAATGAACGGGGTGGGCGTGCCGACAGACGGCGACACCTGATAGCGTCGGCCGAAATGAAAGGCGTCCCACTGCGCGACCGCGCTGCGCCTATCTCTTCCTGCGCGCACATCCTGCCACCGCTCGCTATCTGCCGCGCCTTCCGCGAGATTACCGCATCCGCCGGCGGATATTCGCAACTGCGATGACTACAAGCACGGCCTCGACGTGCAGGCATCGAGAAACAATCTGTCCGTGTAGTCAAGAATGTGACGCAAAATTACAGTAGCTGCTGCCCTATGTAAGCCGAGATAGTGACTCGGGAGCAACTTCAGTAAGAGCCAGGTGCTCTCTTGGAAATATAACGCTCCCGCCGCCATAAACGCAGTAGTTCGGCACACTGCGTTGCGGGGGACGTCTTCAGCCTTTTTACTGGCACTCGACGCGCCAAGTCGAGTGTAGGATGGGTAACACGCTCGATGTCTGAAGATTTTGTAGCGGCCTCTTCTGAGTCGTGTTCTGTGAGTGTGAACGAGGAAAAGCCCAAGTTTCGATAACCCAATCGAAAACAGTTACATAATTATTTTTTGTTTGTTTGCTGGCGCAAGTCTATTATTTGGCACACATTGAAATCATAGTGGCCCAGTGCTGCATCGAGCCGCTGACGGGGTCAAAACAAAATGACAATATATTCAACCGACGACATAGCGGAACCACCAAAAGCTGTTCAATAAATAGTCTAGTCGTTTCCAGGCAAACAGTTACGGTCCAGAGACCATATTCGAGTCATGGATTAACAGTACTTCAAATTTACGAGTGGTTACTTGGCATGAAGCAAACACTATTTTTATGCAGACATGCTTCTACTAAAAATCCATATTTGGTGCCTCGGAACGATTCTTGAGACTTCAAGTACTGTTGATCGGCGGCTTAAAAATGGTCGCTTGACCAAGGCCAATTTCGGTTGTGGGACATCGTGGAATATTCCCGCTTCAGCCACTATAGTATACGAGGCGGCCCTACAGTAGCCTTCAATATGGCGCCACGGAGATGCGTTCCAAACAGAGAACTGTCATTGAGTTTCTTTTGGATGAAAACCGGAGCATCGCAGACATTCACAGCCGCTTGCAGAGTGTCTACGGAGACCTGACAGTGAACGAAAGCACCGAGTCGTTGGGCGAGGCGTCTGTCATCATCGCAACATGGTCGCGCAAACATGTCCCCTATCTCCCGCGTGCCGGCTGGCCACACACAGCTGTGACTCCTGCAGTGTAGGGACGTGCGGACACTCATTCGAGATGATCGACGGATCACATTGAAACGCCTCGCTGCTCAACTGGGCGTCTCTGTTGGCAGTGCTGACACACTCGTCCGCCAGTTGGGGTACCCAGAGATGTTTGCACGCTGGGTTCCTCGGCGCTTAACAGAAGACTTCTATCTGTTTCGCCCAATGACGCGAAGGAGCAGTACGTGGATGGTGGAGAAGTTATTGATGCAGCAGGATGATAGCTCTGAGCCGTCCGGAGTGGCCGAGCGGTTCTAGGCGCTTCAGTGTGGAGCTGCGCGACCGCTCCGGTCGCAGGTTCGAATCCTGCTTCAGGCATGGATGTGTGTGATGTCCTTAGGTTTAAGTAGTTCTAAGTCTAGGGGACTGATGACCTAAGATGTTAAGTCCCATAGTGCTCAGAGCCATTTTTTGATGGCTCTGAGACGTCGCGCAGTAGAGTGGTATCATGCGGGCATACTCTCCTCTCAGCAAGGTGGCGTTAAGATCATCGGATTGAACTGAGAGTATGCTGAAGAACAGGGTTTTGTAGCCGAAAGAGTAGGGAATAGTATGGTGTATTGGAATCCTGAATAAAAACCAAGCAATAGTGGACACCAAAAGATGCTGAAGAAGATCCCAGCTGAGGGGTCGAAACGTGGATTATTTTAGAAGAAATATGACGCGGCCTAACAACCCGGAAGATTTTAACTTTAGTAAAAACCAACCTGCTTTCAGAAACAAGTATGTTGCATCACTTACTGAACGCCCCTCGTATTCGTCTGGAATTAACTATTCAGTACAACATTTTTGACGGCCCCACAGTGTAGCCCGTTAAATGCACTGAAGCTGTGCAGCACTATTTACAGAAATTATTTTGATTTGGAAGTTAGTGCCAAACTTGTCACAAACGTGTCAACAGATATACAATGAAATGCGGAAGATGCTGCTTAGCTATCGTGTCGATGTATTATTGACCAAGAAAGCTGTTTATCGTAGTTATTTACGTACGTCACATTACTCCACTTATTTTGTGTCAGTCACTTTTACGCAACGCTCGCGTTATCTGCTATTAATAATATACTCATCAGTTGGTTCTACTACGAAAATCGTCAGTGGAATAAGAATTGGCCACCAGTGACATTAAATCCTCAAGAAGCTTCGTAAATTTTACATCCTTGGTATGAATTCGGACTGATTCGCAGCTGCACCTACGGATATTACCAATACAGTTTGATTTGTCGGCTACTATTATGACAACAGATCGCAGTCTCCGGAACTTCCTTCGTTTGCTTTTACATTTACATCCCTACTCCGCAAGCTGGACAGCGGAGGGTACCATGTACCACTTCCTCAATTCCTCTCCTGTTGAACTCTCAAATAGCCGACGGAAAAAACGACTGATTGTATGCCTTCGTAGAGCCCTAAAATGTGTCTTATCCTCGTGGTCCATACGCGAAATGTACGTTGGTGGCTGTAGAATCGTTCTGCAGTCAACTTCATATACACGTTCTCTAAATTTTCCCCAACAGTGTTCCGTGAAAAGAAAGTCGTCTTCCCTCCGGGCATTCCAACTCGAATTCACGGAGCACCTCCGTAACAATGGCGTGTTGATCGAACTTACCGTGAACAAACCTAGCCATATAGTGAAGAATGCAGGTTCCAAACAGCCACTGCAAGAAGGAATTTTTCAATGAATAATATAGCGTGTGTGTGTGTGTGTGTGTGTGTGTGTGTGTGTGGTGTAGCACCGCCGAGTGTCGCGCCCTCGGTGTGACATGGGTGGCGAGGCAGTGGCGTGGACCTTAAGCATTTTAGCTGCCCACTCCGCCCGGACAAATATTTGGCGTGATAAAGGTCAGGGGAAACCTCGGCACAGTCACAAATCGTGTATACTCTGGAGGCGCGCACAGAAGGAGGCAGTCTGGGAACGACTTTTCCAACCGACTCTGTCACGTGCTCGTTTCCGCAAAAGTTTCCAGCATCCGGTGTCATCGAGACCGTGACGACGATTCTGACAACAGTACACAGGTCCCGGAACCGACGGCAAACGACTTGCAGAATTATCATATTTCTATTAACTCAGCAACAAACCGAAGTCTGCACACTGAACGGTAATTCGCGTGGGAACATTGTCACAAGTCGTTCAAACGTAAACAAAAACGAGAATAAACCATACTGGATTACAAAGTAAAACGGCTCGCACAAAGTCCGTAGGAAACACCAACAAATATTTAAATGTTCTTAATAATGCACGTCTGTTACCATTACACTTTCTCGATACAAGAAAACTCCTTACTATGCCGCATAGCTGCTGTTTTCGGCGACCCGTACGTAACTGCGTACTGGAGTACACGATCGTTTCCCATTAATGCCGTCTCCGGCCTAGCTGGAGACTAAAACTTTTAGTTGGTTTCTCCACGTTCTGACCGTCACCACCTCCTTGTGGCCCAATGTAGAACCTGATGATGTTTGGAGTAAGTAATTTGGACGGCTGGTCACATTTTCACAGCACCTGCCACACTGAGATAGTGACACACTGCAGTGATGACAGGGGCAGTCTAATTTTAATAACCAGCTATGTTAATAATAAAAATACTCTTCTTTTTTGTTGCTCTTTGTTGTATGTTAATGGCACGTTGTTCTCTTCCTTTCTGCAGTTCATATTTCTATAATTGTCTACAGGATGTTCGGGTTTCTAATTCAATAAGAATGTGAAATCTGGTGGACTTCCTGCAGAATTACACATATATTTTCAGTCATGTGACTTCACAGTACAATTCAATGAAACACACATATCTCGTTCTTTATCTTCACACTTCCGACTCGTGCAACGAGCTCCGCTAAAGAACAGATTTTCATCTAAAAACATGTAGCAAAGAAATTGATATCAATTACCGATCTATTTATGTAAAATAATCTTTGGGACATATATTTCATACATAAAATACAAGTAATCGTCTATCTTTCTCGAGAAGTTCATAATCATCCTTGCAATTGTATTAAGTACTTATAAACATTGACATTTAAATATTTTCGCATAGCTTTGTAGCAGTGGAGTTTTGGTTTTTAACTCTTCACCGCGGTATCGTTCATTCCATACGATCCAAGGTCGGGTAGTACATTTACCTCACTATAAACAGTTTTATTACAACGTGGGCGTGAATTTATGTCCAGCGTATTCAAACTGATTTCAGACATGGGATTTTCACAAAATTTCCAGCGGCAATCATGTTTCGTCAGCGCTACTCCACTTTTAAACAGTAAAAGTCATTTTAGTGACATTTTACTTGAAAACGTCATCCTGGCTCATCAGCAACAGCAACCCTGTTGCTCTTTTAGTTTTCTAAAGCCGTCTATCCAGCTTACTTCACACCGCCTTCTGGGCCTTACGAATGCTTTGAATTTAGGAAATAACTTCTTTGGTCCAGCTGCCACCCCTCCGTCTGTCTACACGTCTCGCTTACTTCCATTTCATTTTTACTAAAAGCCATAATTACGTCTTCCGCTCTCGTTTCTTCTCTGATCCATTCGCCTGTTTTCCAGTTTCTCGCAATATACATCTCTCCACTGATCGCTGTTTTTTTAATGCTTCTCGCATTTAATGTCCACATCTCACTGGCGCAAGCCAACACCAGTAACAAAAATACTGTGTTTAGGACGAATAAGAAACTTTGTTTTGAAAAGCGTATTTAGTTCACCAAAAGCACTTCTGGTTCTGTTTGCTGTTCTGTTTCTTTCTTGTCCCGTACATCCAGTAGTTTTCTGCAACTGTCTCCAATACAAAAATTTTAGCCACTGGCTCTGTTGGTGTCACTGTTAATTTGTGCCCATTATTTTCGACTTGTTGATTCTTGTGTGAGTTTTGTACAGAATAAAATCGTGGAATGTCCTCAGCAAAATGGAGGTGGCTCAGGTGGTTTCCAACACTATTCATAAATAAGAACACAAACAGACAATACCAACGGAGAAAATTGCTTTTGGATAAGTCACAAGGGATACAGTTAAGATTTTGCTTTGGTTGCTTAAACACTATTGTCACTGCTAGTTCCGTAATGTTGCTACTTTCTCGACTCATAATCTGACATTCACCGTTCGGGTGCCTAATTGCGTAGCAGACAGCATTCAGAACACATGCCAAGTTCGGTGCCGGCCTGTGAAGCAAAACCGACCACTCGTGAAGGCGAGTCACAGCACAAGAGCACTGCAGTGTGTCATTCGCCACGACTGACCTGTGACACGAAAGTCACTCGTGTAAAAGGGACTTTGGCTGTAGAAGTTCTCCTTGGAGAAGGTGTGTCAGGGTGATGGCACTGTGCGTGCAAGCCTTCTGTAGCGCACACCTCAACCAGCAGGCGTGGGTGGGTACTGAGAAAGCAGCACAGGCCCCGGCGTCGAACCACGGCCCGCGCCCCCGCGCGCCTATCGCGTTTCATTTGCACGGCGGTGCCGGCCAGTGAGTCAGCCGCTTTAATTTGGCTCCCCTCTCCTGCAATATGCGGGATGGCACCGCATCGCTACAGGGGGGAGCCTCTCGTAATACTCGAATGTGTATTCCGGTCACAGGCAGGCAGGCCCTCACCAGCTCTGCTGTCTACTCAAGTACTGCCATCTTTGACAGCGGCGTCGTAACGTGACCATTCTCTCAGTATGTCAGTCCCCTGCTGACTAGGGGACCGTATGAGCTTCCCCTCTCACCGGTTTTATTCGTACTGCGCCGACCGGAGTGGCCGAGCGGTTCTAGGCGCTACAGTCTGGAACCGCGCGACCGCTACGGTCGCAGGTTCGAATCCTGCCTCGGGCATGGATGTGTGTGATGTCCTTAGGTTAGTTAGGTTTAAGTAGTTCTAAGTTCTAGGGGACCTATGACCTCAGAAGTTAAGTCCCATGGTGCTCAGAGCCATTGATTCGTACTGACACGCTGTGTAGGGCAGGACTAGGACTTTAAATATGGGTGATGAGGAAGACGTAACTACTTTCGAGAAACTAGAGGCTGAAAATCTTAGGCGTGCTTATATACTTTTCGTGGTCGCTAATATGCAACATGCCCGTAGCCGAGCGAGTAAGCGCTTAGTTTCGCAAGCGCCATGGATGGAATCTCGCTTCCGGTACTACTATATTGTGAGTTACCTGCACCAATATTCGGTGCTATGCTTCGATATGCGCGGTACGCCGCCGAACTGAATGTAGAGCAAGTTTGTTCCGCAACAGACACATTGAAAAAACCCATGGACATGCAAAAAAGTCTGCCGAACGTCGCGATTCTTACTGTTTACCATATTTCTAAAATCAGTATCATCGTGATACGTGCAATGCCCCATAGGTTACACATTATACTTGTCGCAAACGTACACACGATAAAATACATAAAATGACCACTATTTCTCTTTTTTCACGCTAAAAATTAGGAAAATAGTAAATGACTGATTGTATACCAATACCGTTCACTCTCGTAATAAATCTGTTGTTAGAATTGAGTGGGAATGAAGAATAAATTACTGGCAACGGGATTACATCCACAGCCAATCGACGAACGGAACTACATGCTTACTCGCTCGGCTGTGGATCCCGCGAACACTAGCGCCCCGAAAAACCTTGCAGCACAATCAGGCCTATAATTTTAAAACTATTTTCTCAAAAACTGTAGAAAGTTACGTCTTCCTGTGTACATATGTTAGATTTCTAGGCGTGTCCTACACACCCTGTCAATACGAATCAAAGAGGAAGTTAGTACTGTTCCCTTGTGAGGCATCTGACCAGACCAACGCAGCAAGTAATTGACATCACCAAGTAATTCAGATCACTGAAACACTAAGACGCTGGTAAATTTTGATCACGGAATCGTTACATGGCCCAATGTGACTGATAACATTGACTATATGGCATTTGCTCAAAAAAAATTCTCAAGAAACAACCACTGTGTACCAGCTAAGTCACAACAGGGGGAAAAGCTCCGGGTATTCGCTTTGTGCATCGTGAGGCCCCTTGCAATGCCCCACAAAACTGACAGGAACTGTCTTCATAGCGGTTAATCGTGATACTGATACGGAGAAATATTCATTAATTCACTCTTCCATTTCATTGCAAGTGCTTTAAAGAAACAAACTGATGTTCAATAAGGATATACTCACATGTCCAAAGTTCAGACCGTAAGTTGTCCTAAATTCCCAAAAGGCTGGGGTGCCAGACGAAGCCATGCTTGGGAACAAGCAACTGATCTAACTGTGGGGACAGAAAGCTTTTCTTTTACTAATTGTCGGTATGTGTTTTGCATTAACTCTGATTAAAAATGGCACGGCTGAACAAAAATGTCGTACAGAACTAAAACCGGAATCTGAAGACTTGAAAAATGGACGATCAATCGTAGGAGGAATAGCAACCGCACCAAATACCATCCCGACTATTTCTTAATCAGTAAGTGGATAGTTTGCGGCTGTTGTGCATATATTAAGAGACTTTAACAGAATACTCTAGCATTGGGAGCTCACCACCACCACCACCACCACCACCACCACCACCACCAACAACAACAACAACAAAACAACAACGAAAAGATTTTAATATACTAAGGTACTACTGCAACGGCGCCAGTAGCTATACCACACATAAACCAAACTAGTTTTCCCATAAAATCTCTACAACTACCTTTCCCTCTCATTACTCGGTAAGACATTATGAAACAGATCCATTAATTCAGCAAAGAGAACTAGTTTTTCTGCCTCTAAAGAATACAGTACTGTGTGAAATAAAAAGGTGCGGGTTCATGGCGCAATACGAAACTGTGCTTGACTTTAATCTCGAGCAACATGTTTCCAATGGCAGAAGCCAACTGTTTGTTTATTTTCACATTTTGGTCGCCCTAGGACCACCAGAATAGCTGCTTCAGATTTATCGAGTTTTACCCATATTGTTTCATTCCCTGAAAGTGTTGTGGGACAATACGAAGTTGTATACTGCAAGAGAGGAAAATAAACAGCTGGATCAGGCAGCACCATCGGAGGTGGATGATGTAATTATAAATGGAATGCAAATGAAATAGATGCTAGATGGGTCAAGGTATTTGCTGTATTACACAGATGAGAAGAAAACGCGCAGGAGGGGTGCTGGTGGGTGAAGATTACAATGTCTGGAAAAGTCGGAGAGATTCCTTCATCCGTTAAAGGATACCAGATGGATAATGACGAAAGGCAGCTATCGGGGTGATGTTTTTTCCTCAGTCCTTCAGTGTCTAAGCAGAAATGTTCAAACGTGTGTAAATTCCTAAGCGACCAAATTTCTGATCATCGGTCCCCAGACTTATACACTACGTAAACTAACTTATGCTAAGAAGAACAAAACACACACACACACACACACACACACACACACACACACAGGCGCGCGCGCGCTCGCGCACGCTCAAGGGAGGACTCGAACCCCCCGGTGGGGGTGGGGGTGAGGGGTGGGGGTGGAGACCGCGCAATCCGTGACATGGTGCCTTAAACCACGCGGCCACTACGCGTGGCGTCTAAGCACATTTAGAAGACTTTTGGTTTTGTTCAAAACAATGGATACAGACAATCCTACAACTTTGTCGACGAACAAAGAATGCGGAAAAGTGAGAGCCAACAGCCAGCGCACGACACGAATTCTCAATTACCATTACAATTGCGACAACAGCACAGCTACTGACGGATCATGGTTGAAGTTAATGCGTACAAACAGAACACAAACATGATCATCTGTCAAATATTGTCCGTGAACACAAGCGCAGCACGCTCTCAAGTATCATGCTGCGGATTTTTCGGCTTGTAGATTGTCCGTCCGTGCACAGTTCTCCAATTTTTGTAAAAAATCAAATCGTAGCCTTAAGTACACTGATGTCACGAGAACGATTATTTTCGTTTTCAATACGAACTTCTGGTTGTGAATACACAGATGACGAAACCATATGCGAGTAGTAAAATAGCGATGACTATAAATCGCGCTTTGAGAAGCTAAGCTATGCGGATCTCGTAAACAAACTGTGTACGGCAGAACAATAGCGAAGACGAGGTGATCGAGGCACTGAAATGCGTCGATCTGTTAGATCACGCAGGACAGAATTCATTTGACTTGTTCTCCGAAAAATTGGAACCATTGTCTGAAAAAGAGTAAATAAAAAACAGGAAACTTTGGACGATTATTTACCGAACATAGACAAGCTACGTGGTAGAAATACAGCGTGTTTTAAGCGTAAATTTGTAAATAAGTTGTTAGTTTACGGTAAATATCATGTAATTGACGCGGCGGGCTTTCAAATGGTACATACAGCATGTTTTGTACATACAGTACATTGTTTCCGGTAAAAAAGAACGCTATATTGTGCATTATCCGTGTTCTTCGCGTTACCCGTGGAGTCTCGGGTCTGCATTAACCCCAAGATAATCGGGTGCTTGCTATATTTTTAAGGCCAGAGATAACTAAATTCCCGAGCAATGGCAGTAGCCCATTTGGTTGGTGACTGCCTTGTTGAATGCGTGGAAGATGGTATTTTGTTTTATCCGTGTTAACGTCGAAATCAATTGCGCTACGTTCACTACGTATGAACATTTTCATCTCCCATACCCTTACCTATTTGACTTCTCTTCCGTCGGCTCTCTCTCCCTCTCTCTCTCTCTCTCTCTCTCTCTCTCTCTCTCTCACTCATTCATCACCTCGCGTGGTGATATTTGCCTTCCACGTCTCTGTCGAGGCACTCAAACGCACCTCTGTTATTGGAGTACGTCGGACAAAATTCGAAAAATTCGTTTGACTACACCGATCTTTTGGCCCCGGAATATGAGGTAGTCGCTCAGGTCCAGGACGGGTGAAACACGCGAGCTGCACCGCCCTCGTGCAGTGCGCCCCCTCGCAGCTCTGGTCTGGCCACACAGGGCGCTGGCGCCAGTGGCAATTGAGCGTGGCGAAGCGCGCCACCAGTCATCGAATCCCGCCATTAATGAGGGAACGAAGGGTTGGCGTGACTCAGCCAATTCCCCCCACCTGCCCTGACTCAGCCGCCCTCTCCGGCTCGCGCCTCGGTTACCAAAACACACGCTACCGCTGCAGAAAAAAAAGCACGCCGTACTTGCTGCCACTGCGCTTGCCTATCCGTTCGCGTATGTCCGTCTCTCCCATTCGCACATCACAGCCTTGCCTCGTTTGCAACATAGCAGGCCAGTGCCTGCCGTTTTTTTGCAGCGGACAAACTACGTAATAAAATCCGCGCTCTCTGCGACGGAGAGCAGTCGCACTGAGCTGCATCTTCTGGCAAGAACGAGTGAAAGATCTAAGCTCTACCGTCGTCACATCGCGCTCTCCACAAGGCTGTTGTCAGACAAAACAAAACAAAACGGTTCAAATGGCTCTGAGCACTATGGGACTTACCATCTGAGGTCATCAGTCCTCTAGAACTTAGAACTACTTAAACCTAACTAACCTAAGGACACCACACACATCCATGTCCGAGGCAGGATTCGAACCTGCGACCGTAGCGGTCGCGCGGTTCCAGACTGAAGCGCCTAGAAGCGCTCGGCCACACCGGCCGGCCAAAACATAACACAAACACTACGAACATTATCAGCCTTAACTCGATAAAGTTATCCCGAATCTTAAAGAAAACAATACGTTACATGTCGGACACAATAACAAGATGTATTTAGAAGTAGATTACAGCATATGGGCCGGCCGGGATGCCCGAGCGGTTCTAGGCGCTAGAGTCAGGAACCGCGGCGACCGCTACGCTTGCAGGTTCGAATCCTACCTCGGGCATGGATGTGTGTGATGTCCTGAAGTTAGTTAGGTTTAAGTAGTTCTAAGTTCTAGGGGACTGAAGACCTCAGAAGTAAGTCCCATAGTGCTCAGAACCATTTGAACAGCGTGTTGTCGGGAACAAAATCACTGAACGGCGCATGAGTATGAATTTCCACTTCATAGAATACACCATCTCCACTTCCCGCGTGTCGTATAGGACACACGGAAAAGGCAGCTTTTATCTGTATACTGTACTCACGTAACGCCAAAGATAAACACGCCGATACTTTGCTGACCTTCCGCAGGGTGTCATTACCTATTGCTAATAGTTCAAGCTGTCTGTGCCGTCAATGACATACGATACAAATACTATAAACATATTTTTCTAGTAGTAGAACTTAAGAGGTTAAGAAAACTTTTTTCTCGGTTTCCAAAAGACCACGTGTAGTAACAGCCCTTTAAAACTAGGCACTGATGCAACCTCCGTGTGGGGTTACTCTACCAGTAACAGTGAATCATCAATCTGCACGTTGCTCTGAACACAGCGATGCCTTGCTGCCTATACTGTTTTTGCAATTCAACAAACAAATCTCTCAACCATCAATGAAAAAATCTATGTGTAAGGTGATACATTTTCAGGCGTTGAACTAACCATTTACTCAACATTCTACCATAAAAAAAATTCACTGTTTAGTGTGGTGTAAGAAGAGTACATCCGGCTAGTCTCTGTCCTTGGGCTTGTTAGTTTCATTCATAACCAGCTTTGAGCCATTAAGTTTAATGAACCGTCACAAACGAAAAGCTGATTAACACGTCCAAATGAAATTGTCACCAGTCTTTGGTAATACATTCTCGTTCTTTTACACAGTACGAGATTTAGAACTACAATGCTGGATTGCAAATCGATCGCGCCAGGGGAACTGAAAGGTTTTTTCATCTATTCTGTTGCGGGTGACTTGGTATCTCGTCATAATTTTGATAAAATGAGAAAATGTGTGTTATAGTGCTTCCCTTGTACAGTACTCTCTTCGACATGAACACCTCGCAGCAAGAACCAAAATATTACATTTCCCGTATAAAGTAAGTACTGAAATCGTACTCTGTCACGGCGTACTTCGAGGCTGCGTATCGGAAGCCATTCAGTCCATGGTTTAATGCGTTCAACACACATCACGTAAGGCGTTTAACAGGAATGTCGGACCCGAGTCACGCGCTGCCATAAATATTTCTGGGTACTATTGAGAGCCGGTACGAACCAGCTTGAGCTTCTGTTCATTTGCTACGAGGGCTTAATACTAAATGGATCACAGTTTGTAATACGATTGGGGGGGGGGGGGGGGGGGAGATGCTTTTGCCTATAGTCGCAATTTATTCTGTCTAATGACCGCAACTAAATACAGTCATTAGGTTCTTCTACAACCAAAATATCACAGTAAATAGCTGAAGTATTGTTTAACAATTCCGCCTTTTATGATGAATTACAGTGGAGATTGTTTGATTCTTTATATATTATTATTTACCACGTTATATTCAGAATTTTACATTTTTGGTATCTTCTACAGTGTGACTTATCACTTGTGCCCGTAAGTTGTGTATATTGATAGTATAAGACTGAGCTTTACTTTGAGCGCGTGGAGAGAGGAAAAAAAAAAAAAAAAAAAAAAAAAAGTGTGTGAATTGCTAAGGGACCGAACTGCTGAGGTCACCGGTCCCTAGACTTACACACTAATTAAACTAACTTATGCTAAGAACAACACACACACCCATGCCGGAGGCAGGACTCGGACCTTCGGCGGGAGCGGCTGGGCGTGTGTGACACGTGCGCTGTTTTAAGAGAGCTTGACGGCCGCTCTTCGGGGCTGAAGGCTTCCTATCTTTATCTACCACATTAGGTATCACAGAGAGAAAAAAGTTTCCTGTAGAATATTTTAACTATGTACTGTGATCTTTTTTATAGTAGAACGGTCTGATGATGCTACTTGGTACCAAACTGTTAGTCAGTAGAGGAAAGAGAGACGGAAGAGTACAGCAAACAATTTTTAACTTTTTTCTGACAGTATTGGTCACTGTTCGAACCGACAGTAAAAAAACTACGGCACAGCACCACACCTGTCGAATCACTGGAGGCCCTTCGTTGCGTCTGTGTGAATGAAGTCACGCATACGCTTCTCCCGGTTTTTAATTGTTTATTCAAGCAACCTTTTGTCTTTTGTAGAAAGTGGTGTTGTAGGTTTACCATTATCGGTACAGCACACTGTTGTGTTTCGTTTTCTTTGACTGTTTTTGTTTGCGCACCTGAAAATGAGTGTTTGTAACAAAGAAAAGCTAATTTGTGCCTTTGAAGGCTAAGTCAGAAGCGCTAAAACTACCTGACGAAGAAGAAACAATAAAAAATTGCTCTCGAATACGGTGCCGACGTAGTTAGTGTTGGTGACTAGCGAAGCGAGTGACTTAAATTGGAACAGCTTTTTCTCTAGGAAACGCCCTGAAGAATCTGTCAATCGAAAGATCTGAGTGTGATAAAAACGACTGAGGTGTTGTTCGTATGATTTATTCTGTTCGCCGTTTTATTTCTTTTCCCACATAAATGTTGATAGTCTGATCACCACTTAACATTTCCGGGCTGAGATGCCGTGGTCCATATATCAGACTCTCCCCTGACGTTTCGTCTTCGACTGCGGAAGGCATCCTCCGAGGACAATCGGCGAACTGCAACGAGAGCGCGAGTGAGCGCCGTGTATATAAGACATCCAGAGGGCGTCGCGGTCAATCACGTGTCGTCGGCTGTGCTATGATCTCTGATATTGCCAACTTTCTCAATGAAACTAATCGACTGTCAGGCTGTTGCAATGTTGACATCCGTATCTTATCCAGCTTAATGCCTTTCTCTTTTCTATTAAAATTATTGCAGTGTTTGGCAATCGCAATGGCCTCTCTGTACATTCGCGCATAATAATGCGACGTCTTTTGCTATGACGGTCGTCTCACTAAACTTTATTTCATGGTCACCTTCCTGATTGACAGCGGCGCTCTCTGGATAGCTTATATATACGGCGCTCACTCGCGCTCTCGTTGCAGTTCGCCGATTGTCCTCGAAGGATGCTTTCCGCAGTCGAAGGCGAAACGTCAGGGGAGAGTCTTATGTTTGGACCACGGCATCTCAGCCCGGAAATGATAAGTGATGACAACACCTGCCGTGAAAGCCTTCATTCTATGTAATTAGTCTGAGTTTTCAACAGTTCGAGGTGGTCTCGGTCCCGTTCACCTCGAATTATCGAGACCCAACCGTACGTACCAAATGGTGGAGTAGCGATTAAGACATGGAATGATTTGGGTGTGCAGGGGTTCAAATCCCCACCAATCCATCGACATTTAAGTTTTCTAAGGCTAGGAAGGCTCCTTTGGAAAGGCCACGTCGATTTCCTTCCCTAACGCGGGCCTGTGCCCCATATCTAATTACGTAACTGTTGACGGGACGTTAAACCCCAATTTTCTTAAATTTTTTAAAATAACTTCGCCGAATCTGAAACAGGATGTAGTTAATGAAGACCGTCAAGCACCCTTCTCGAAATTTTACCTCGCTACCTTATCTATAAACCCTTTCCCCTCGTCCGATTTCCTACGAACACAAACACAGGTTTTGGGAGCTAATTGGGGCACATGGTTCTTCTTTCCTTCAAGATATGGCGAAACATGTAGCGAATTATCTCTGCCGCACATCAGTTTGTGTGAAACGTACGGCGGCTACCTGTCCGTATTAGCAACAAAGGCCCCAGCGGGCACCTCTGCACGGAGGAAAAGGAAAATTCCTAATAAGGCCAGCAGACCGTGCCTCAGGGCTGCTCTCTTTCTCTCTCAGCATCTAAGGCTGCAGGTGCAGATTAGATGCTGGCTCGGCGCCCGCCGGGGCACGAGGCGCCCGTGGTTTCCTCATAGCAATCGGCCGCGTGGCGTGCCAACGAGCGATGCCTTCGCCCGCCCCTCCCTGGCCGTAGAACCGGTTAACACGCAGCGCCGCTGGGACGCCGTCTACCGGGAATACGCTACCTCACCCAACTCGCGCCGTCTCAATAATACCCAGAAATAATTATGGCAGCGTGTGATTCAGGTCTTACGTTCATGCTAAAACACCTTACGTGACGCGTGTTTACCTCATTAAAGCGCGGACTATGCCTTACGGTATGCAGTCCAGTTCCGGGAGAACAGCGACGCGCAATTTTGCGCTGGCAGCGGACTTCACGAGGAATGACGATGTAGTAACCGACACCGCGACTGTCGCATCCAACGAATTCACTGTCGGCAAAAGCCTTCGCTTGCAGTTAGTTTATGGTAACGCAGACTCTCGCGAAATGATCGGTGTACAACTCACCGGCAACGGCATTACGCAATGTTGAGCTTGAAGGGTCGTTGGTGTGGCTGCGCTATTCAAGCAGTTTTACGCACATTTAGACAAACGTCGATTTTCCTCATTCCCCAGTCACACACACATGACTTCGGTCCGCTATGCAACTCTAATTCACATTACTGTGAGCTATCTGCAAGAAACGCTGGGCTCGCACTGCCTGCTGCTAAGAAAGTGATTGTTTTTGCTGATATGACTTGCAATAACGACTGAGCGAAACGCCGCTATCTCGTTCGGGATGCTACGGCAGACACCCTCTCGAGCACCCCGAAGACTTCTTGAGTCCTCGGTTGTGATGGGTTTCACGCTGTCAAAAGAACTATGGTGTGTGCATGCGCGGACGAGAGTAAGGCTGAGGCGTCTTTGAGAGCACAAGGATGGACTCATCGCGTCCGTCGTTTCCGTAGTGTAGCGGTTATCACGTCTGCTTCACACGCAGAAGGTCCCCGGTTCGATCCCGGGCGGGAACAGTATTTTCCTGCCTATGTCGCATTCTACTCCCGTGAGCCACGTCATGTATGGATCTGCTCTATGTACCTTCGTTATGCAAGTGCTGCAGTTACTGAATTTTTAAGTTACGATGGCAATCTTGTTACAAGTTCTCTGTGAAGTAAGGATTACAGCAGTAGTTTCCGTGGTGTAGCAGTTATCACGTCTGCCTAACACGCAGAAGGTCCCCGGTTCGATTCCGGGCGGAAACACTTTTTCACAATTTTATACAAGACATACCGACAAGCATTTGCTACGATCTGTACCGAAACCTTCGTAATCACCTTCATACGTCGGACCAGAGGGTTCAGTTGCTTACAGCAAATATTAAATTTATTTTATATTGACGGGCAGCTTTTTGCGCTGACTCAGCCACCGACGTACGACCAGTTTGCACAAAACGCTAGGGCTCGGCCGGGAATTGAACGCGGGACATCCTGCAATGCCAAAACAGGATAAATTTCTTTCATTTCGCGTCTGTGGTCACAAACGTGTAGGTCTTCAGGCCACCGGTTTCTGTCAGCAATGACCATCTTCAGATCTCGGCACTGATTTGTTGCTTCAGTTTACAGAAATTTATTCTACATTTTCGGGTTCCATTCGCGACCGCGTCGCAGCTTGTTAAATTAGTGCCATTTCTGGCTAACGAAGCCGGCAGGAGTGGCCGAGCGGTTCTAGGCGCTACTCTGGGACCGCGCGACTGCTACGGTCGCAGGTTTGAATCCTGCCTCGGGCATGGATGTGTGTGTGATGTCCTTAGGTTAGTTAGGTTTAAGTAGTTCTAAGTTCTAGGGGACTGATGACCTCAGATGTTAAGTCCCATAGTGCTCAGACATTTTAACCATTTTTTTTTTTTTTTTTGCTTACGAAAGAGTCAAAAGGCTTTGTAAACGGAAGCAACAAATCCGTAACGAGATCTGAAGATGGTCGCTGCTGGCCGAAACCGGTAGTCTGAGAACCTACAAGTTTGTGACCACAGACGTGAAGTGAAAGAAATTTACTCTACATTTTCACGTCACTATTCCTTTCGCCACCATGTCGCAGCTGCTGAAGTCAAAAGAGTAATTAGCAGGTGTGAAAATAAAATCTTGCCGAAGGTGTTTCAATCCCTTCCAGTGTAGCAAAGTAGAAACAAGATAGATAGCTACGAAAGTTAAGCAAGAGTAACGAAATTTTGTCCAATTAAATAACGCGATGCTGCGGAAATTAGACTGAGAAATCTGACATTAAAAGCAGTACGAGTTTCACTATTTCGGCTGCAAAATAACTGAAGATTGTCGAAGTTGATATGATATAAAAGGCAGCAATAGCAAAAAAAATCGTTTCTGATAATGAGAAATTTATACACGTTTAATACAAATTTATGTATTAGGAAGCCCTTTCTGACATAACTTGCTGGAGTGTCGCCTGATACGGAAGTGAAACGCAGACGATAGATAATAGGGACAAGTAAATCGTTCAAGCTTTTGGAATGTGGTGCTACACAAGAATGCTGAAATTAGATGGGTGAATCGTATAAGAGCTGAAGAGGACTGAATCCAATCGGCCAGAAAAGAAATTATTGGCAAAGCTTGACTAAAAGAAGGGACCGGTTGACCAAACGTATACCAAGCCATTAAAAAAGTGGCAGGTGAAGGCTTGACTACACACGTTCAAATGGATGTAGGTTGCCGTAGTTATTCAGAGCTGAAGAGGCTTGCACATGGAGTGCCACATCGGAGCAGTCTTACGACTGGAGACAAAAACAAAGGGAGCGTGGTATAGGAACCATCATCTCCAGTAACTGCTGAAAAGCTCTCTCTACCCACCCAAAACACTGCGACGCGAAAGTACGCTAGTAGTATGAGTCCGCACACTTAGTTCTAAATCACTAGCAGTCACCGCAAGAGTTGTACGGTGCGTCACGGAAGAGTTTGCTAAAATCCACAGAGCGCTCGTTCGCAGTAGAGTCCAGCAACACATACTGTGCCACGCACGTCTCGCGAAATGATTACGTCGAGAAAACGAGATAACTTACAGGTCGTTCTTCCCACGCATCTTTCGCAAATGGATCACGGCAACGGGAAAATGATTCTCAGAAGTACCCTCCGCCAGATATGCAGCAGTGACGTCCCCTTGTTCTTTTCTTGGTGCGCCCGTCCAACCCGAAGCAACTCCAGGCAGCGCCAGACAGGCTCAAAGA
Source organism: Schistocerca americana (assembly GCF_021461395.2). Classification (NCBI taxonomy): domain Eukaryota; kingdom Metazoa; phylum Arthropoda; class Insecta; order Orthoptera; family Acrididae; genus Schistocerca; species Schistocerca americana. Next base: position 156,219,607 of record NC_060121.1, read on the forward strand.
AATTTCCACGGTCCGCTGGCTGCCCACGCCTCGTCCTGCCTGGAACCCGCGGTCAGCTGGCGCGGTTTGGAACTCTGGCGTCACACCAAAGAACTCAGTCTAGGGCACAACCCAAGCCATTCTCTTTATACAGATCTTATTTCACGAAGACTCGGGACCTACTGCTTCATTTACGGGGAAGATGCAAATTTGCTATCGTTTCGTTAAACAGCAACTATATTTCAACAACTCTCATTACGACTCGACTAGTGAGGTAGAGGAAGTGTACAATTCAGAGCTGTAGATAGCCTTTGCGAAACTATGCATAGACCAACTGTTCTAGAAAAAGGAAGAGAAAAACGAATGTCGTTTTTCAGTCTTCGTCGTGTGATCTCACGCGCCAAACGCGTAATGAAGGCGTTACAGAATTTCAGTTGGATGTCATTAACACCTGCAACACCGTCAAACATCTCCCTTAAATGGGGTACAAGACACGCAGAGTGGTTTTATACTGAAACTCCGCAACAGTGTGCCGGAACGGGATTCGAACCTGGCACTTTGCCGTTCACGGGCAAGTGCTCTACCGACTGAGCTATGCAAGCATGACTCACGACCGGCCTTCACAGCCTTACTTCCGCCAGTACCTCATCTGCAGAGTGAAAATTCTTTCTGGAAACAATCCCCCCACGCTATGCCTGCAATATCCTCCCTTGCTGAATGGTAATCTCGCAAGATATGTGGGAGAACTTGTGCCAAGTATGAGAGGTAGGAAATGAATTATGACACATTGCATGTACAGCCACCCGCCAGACAGAAAAACTGTGGTTCAGAGTAGATCGAGAGAGGCTGCACTAATACCCCTATCCGAATTCCGAAACTTGCCCTTCAGTCTCAAGACCGCTCACATATATTTGTACAGACGATGCCTCTCCACTTTGGACAATGACATCGTTTAAACTCTGTTTGAATCGGCTAACCACTTAGCATTTACGCTTTTTCTTCTTTTGATTATCTTATCTCCTGTCTTCACAGGGTCTGTATGTTATTCTCGATTTGGCAATGCCAAGGGTAGTGTGTGACCGGATACCTTCACGCCGCCACCTTTTTCCTCCCCAGGACCGATTTTTTGTACGCCACATGTCTGTGTCTATTAGTCGACCACAGTATCATTGCACATGGGAGTGAGGGTCCTTCGGTCGGCTTATCGCAAGTTTTTGTTGTGATATTTCATGTGAAACACTTGATAGTATATGTACAACTCTCTTGAAATCTTTGGCAGTGCGATGCATTTTCCTTGATCATCACCGTACTTGCTTACTGTAATGTCATCGCGTGTTTCCGAGAACGGTCCGCGCTACGCGAAGTGCAATAATATCGTGGCCGGCTAATACTATTATCCGTGCGAAAATATGAGAACGTTTTCGAGATGTTTGCGAATCGTGTAAGTGACGGGGCATGCGCGTTACCAGCTACGTATTCGCCTCGTCGGATGTGGGAAACCAGCTAGAAAGTCTCACACAGGCCGCCCCGCACAGTGGCTCTCGCTGTTAATTCAACAAGCGGAGCCGGCCGCGGTGGCCGAGCGGTTCTACGCGCTTCAGTCCGGAACCGCGCGACTGCTACGGTCGCAAGTTCGAATCCTGCCTCGGGCATGGATGTGTGTGATGTCCTTACGTTAGTTAGTTTTAAGTAGTTCTAAGTTTTAGGGGACTGATGACCTCAGATGTCAAGTCCCATAGTGCTCAGAGCCATTTGAACCATTTAACACGCGGATCCGAGTCGGGGCCGTAGGACCTTCCCGCCGCTATCCGGACGGGTCCCACTGTAGCATTCACATATTTACGATTAACTTGAGAACAGTACCAACATACTCTTACATTCCGCTAAATTGTGTCGACTCTGGTTCAGCACCTAAAACTATCTAGAAACCCAAAGACAGACAAGTATTAACACAGAACAAAATGGGCAACGGCAGAAAAGGTTAAATGGACAGAGTGTACTTACTGAAGTGTATTATGTACAAAGAATCAATATTATCGTTAGCTTAAAAGTATCGTCTGAACAAAAATACCTGCAACTGAAGCTCATTATATACTGAAGAACGAAAGAAACTCTTACACCAGCCTAATTTCGTGTACGGCCGCTACAAGCACGCGGATGTGCCGCAACACATGGCATTGACTCGACTGTGTGTAAGTCCTGGCGGGAATTGGCACCAAGAAACCTGCAGGACTGTCCATAAATCCGTAAGAGTACGAGGAGGTTGCAAGGCATCCCAGATATGCTCAATAATTGTGTTCCTGGAGCAATTCTGGTCGTGTGGGATGTCGCATTCAAAATGTGTGTGAAATCTTATGGGACTTTACTGCTAAGGTCATCAGTCCCTAAGCTTACACACTACTTAAATTACCCTGAGGACAAACACACACACCCATGCCCGAGGGAGGACTCGAGCCTCCGCCGAAACCAGCCGCACAGTTCATTACTGCAGCGCCTTAGACCGCTCGGCTAATCACTCGCGACGGATATCGCATTGTCCTGCTGGAATTGCTCATGTCCGTCGGAAGGCACTATGGACATGGATGGATGCAAGCTGTCAGCCAGGATGCTTACGTTCGTGTCACCTATCAGAGTCATTTCTAGACGTATCATGGGTCCCATATGACTCCAACTGCACACATTCCACACCTTTACAGAGCCTCCACCAGCCTGAACAGTGCCCTGCTGACACGCAGGGTCCATGGATTCATGATGTTGTCTCCATACGTCCATCTACTTGATACAATTTTAAACGAGACTCGTCCCATTAGGCAACATGTTTTCAGTCATCAACAGTCCAATGTCGGTGTCGACGGGCCCAGGCTAGGCGTTGAAGCTTTGTGTCATGCACTCATCAAGGGTACACGAGTGGGCCTTAGGCTCCAAAAGCCCATACTGATGATGTTTCGTTGAACGGTTCGCACACGGAGACTTGGTGATAGCCCAGCACTGAAATCTGCAGCAATTTGCGGAGGGTTGGACTTCTGTCACGTTGAACGATTCTCTTCAGTCGTCGTTGGTCCCGTTCTTGTAGGATCCGGCCGCAGCGATGTCAGAGACTTGATTGTGTACCGGATTCGTGATATTGACGATACACTCGTGAGATGGTCGTACTGGAAAATCCCCATTTCATCGCTACTTCGGAGATTCTGTGTCCCATCGCTCGTGCGTCGACTATAGCTAGACGTTCAAACTCACTGATAGCCTGCCATTGTAGCTGCGCCAGACGTATTCTGCCTGTTGATGTACCTCTGTATTTGAATACGCATGCCTATACCAGTTTGTTTTGTTCTTCAGTGGATATGTCCTTTCTTTAGACATTTTTTCGTCAGTCTTCTGCCATTTAGAATATTTAAGGTAATAAATTATCTTATGTTTTAATTTCATAATCAAATGTAATAGTATTCTTATGCTTAAAATTGCTACAATCCCACAACACGGCTTACAGATGTATTGCGGGGAGTGAAGAAGAAAAAAATCACAGGTCTGCTGTTAATTACGAGGTCTAGTTACTGTTTGGGCAAGTTGCAAGGTTGGTGTGCTGAGCGGGTCGGTAGAAATCGTGCAGTTTGTGAGAGCCGGAGCCGGCTGTACACCGAGGGCTATGCGATGATGAGGGAAGATGAGGTGCTGACGGGTGTTGTGACCCGAAGGCAGAGTGGCGGACAGAAATAGGCGTGAGGGCAGTAACAGCAGGGGGACAGATACGGGGACGGAGAGAGCAGACGGGTGACATTTGCGGCTATGCCCGGCACTCCGGCGCCGCCAGACACGCGGACCCCCTGGCGCTGTGCCCGCCCGGCAGGCGCCTCGGCCTCTGTCCGGGCTGCCCTTCCTGCACTCCTCTGGGCTCTAGGCTGCTCACACAGCCCGGCCACTACTCTACACCATCTGGTCCAAAGTATCCGGAAGCCCCAAAGCAATTTATTTACCGATGTCACGAGAGGCGCAAGCGGCAGTATAGAAAGACACGGGCAGTAACGTGTTCTCAGCATAGAACCAGTAGCAGCAGAATCGGTCGGTTATTCCGCTGGATGTCAATTAACTACACTACTGGCCATTGAAATTGCTATACCAAGAAGAAACGCAGATGATAAACAGGTATTCATTGGACAAATATATTATACTAGAACTGACATGTCATAACATTTTCACGCAATTTGGGTGCGTAGATCCTGAGAAATCAGTACCCAGAACAACCACCTCTGGCCGTAATACCGGCCTTGATACGCCTGGGCATTGAGTCAAACAGAGCTTGGATGGCGTGTACAGGTACAGCTGCCCATGCAGCTTCAACACTATACAACAGTTCATCAAGAGTAGTGACTGGCGTATTGTGACGAGATAGTTGCTCGGCCACCGTTGACCAGCCGTTTTCAATTCGTGAGAGATCTGGAGAACGTGCCGGCCAGGGCAGCAGTCGAACATTTTCTGTATCCAGAAAGGCCCGTACAGGACCTGCAACATGCGGCCGTGCATTAGCCTGCTGAAATGTAGGGTTTCGCAGGGATCGAATGAAGGGTAGAGCCACGGGTCGTAACACATCTGTAATGTAACGTCCACTGTTCAAAGTGCCGTCAATGCGAACAAGAGGTGACCGAGACGTGTAACCAATAGCACCCCATACCATCTCGCTGGGTGATACGCCAGTATGGCGATGACGAATACACCCTTCCAATGTGCGTTCACCGCGATGTCGCCAAACACGGATGCGACCATCCTGATGCTGTGAACAGAACCTGGATTCATCCGAAAAAATGACGTTTTGCCATCCGTGCATCCAGGTTCGTCCTTCAGTACACCATCGCTGGCGCTCCTGTCTGTGGTGCAGCGTCAAGGGTAAACGCAGCCATGGTCTCCGAGTTGATAGTCCATGATGCTGCAAACGTCGTCTAACTGTTCGTGCAGATGGTTGCTGTCTTGCAAACGTCCCCATCTGTTGACTCAGGGATCGAGACGTGGCTGCATGATCCGTTACAGACATGCGGATAAGATGCCTGTCATCTCGACTGCTAGTGATACGATACCGTTGGGACCCAGCACGGCGTTCCGTATTACCCTTCTGAACCCACCGATTCCATATTTTGCTAACATTCATTGGATCTCGACCAACGCGAGCAGCAATGTCGCGATACGATAAACCGCAATCGCGATAGGCTACAATCCGACCTTTATCAAAGTCGGAAACGTGATGGTACGCATTTCTCCTCCTTACACGAGGCATCACAACAACGTTTCACCAAGCGACGCCGGTCAACTGCTGTTTGTGTATGAGAAATCTGTTGGAAACTTTCCTCATGTCGGCACGTTGTAGGTGTCACCACCGGCGCCAACCTTGTGTGAATGCTCTGGAAAGCTAATGATTTGCATAACACAGCATCTTCTTCCTGTCGGTTTAGTTTCGCGTCTGTAGCACGTCATCTTCGTGGTGTAGCAATTTTAATAGCCAGTAGTGTAATTCCACTAAGGGCCTTTGAACCCTTCTAAAGCTACACAAGCCGACTGTCGGTTATGGCAAGGTGAAGAGGAAGTGCGAAGGAGCAACCACAGCTGAACCAATACCAAGCAGATATCAAGTACTGGCGGACAGGAACTGCCGAGCACTGTGGAGGGTGGTTGCAGGAGAATAATTCGTGAGTTCCAATGCACTACCGGCAGGCCGGTTGGCAAACTGATTTTGCTTCGGGAGTTAAAAAGAATGGGGTACTACAGTGGAGCATAAACCACTGATTTCGGTAGCCAATGCTGCGCTAAGTGCGAAACAGTGTAAACAGAGACGCCACGAAATTGTGGATGACTGGAAACGAGTGATTAACCACGCTATACCTAGTGAACACCCGATGGAAAGGTACGAGTTTGACGAATGCCTGGAGAACTTTACCTGCCATTATGTTTAATGCCAACAGTAAGTACGGAGAAAGTGGTGTTACTGTATGGAAGTGTTACCCGTGGTTAGGGAATGGTTCCCTTAAAGCTCTTAATACGAGGGTAATCCCAAAACTAAAGACTCCTATTTTTTATAAGTACATAGAGCTGTTTATTTCTACAATGGTTAACATCAGTTTACAGCTTGAACATTTAGTATTTTTCGACATAATCATCATTTCTGTCGATGCATTTTTGTAGACGATGTAGCAGTTTTTGTATGCCCATGTCATGCCAGCTCGGCGCCATGCTCTTCAGAAAGTTATGAACCTCTTCTTTCACCTCGGCATCGGAGCTGAATCGCAATCCGGAAAATGTTGTTTTAACCTAGGGAACAGGTGATAGTCACTGGGCGCCAAGTCAGGACTATAGGGTGAGTGGGTGATTATGTTCCACTGAAACTGTTGCAGGAGAGCAACGATTTGCCGAGCGATGTGTGGGCGAGCGTTGTCATGGAGAATGTGTACACCCTTGCTCAACATTCCTCTTCTCCGGTTCCGAATTGCCCGTTTGAGTTTTTTCAGTGTCTCACAGTACCTGTCAGCGTTAATTGAGGTCTCAGCGATTCAGCTCCGACGACGAAGTGAAAGAAGAGGTTCGTAACTTGCGAACAGCATGGCGGCGAGGTGGCATGACATGGACATACAAAAACTGCCACAGCGTCTACAAAAATGCATCGACAGAAATGGTGATTATGTCGAAAAATAGCTAAATGTTCAAGCTGTACACTGATGTAAACCATTGCAGAAATAAACAGGTCTATGTACTTACAAAAAAATAGGACACCCTAGTTTTGGGATTACCCTCGTAAAACGCTATATGTGGAAGAATATGAAGAGACTATACAGCAGTGTGTACGGAGTACAGTAGAGGAACAGTTCGGGGGATGATGCTTCTTTGTATCAGCATGACAATGCATCCTATCATTGAGGCTATGGTTTGTGGACAGTAACACTCCTGAAATGGACTGGCCTGCCCAGAGTCGCGACCTGAAGGCAACGGAGCACCTCTGGGTTTACTCAGGGTGTCGACTTCGCTCCAGACCCCACTGTCCAACATCGCAACCTCGTCTGGTTTCGACTCTTGAGAAACAACGGGCTGCCACTCCTCCACAGACATTCGGACACCTCACTGAAACTATCCTCATAAAAGTTCAAGGCGAAAGGCAGACGAACCCCACAATGTCCACTGATAGGTGTCCGAATACTTTTTTGGGACAACACTCAGCATGCACTTGGTATCGTTCGTAATCTCGCCTCCTCATAGGACACTGGCGCATAGCACACAATCACCGATGTGACACTGTTTTATATTTATGTCATTATCGTTGATTAAACCATCCCTGGTTTCTTTCTGTCTCAAATATTTTGCACTCTCCATCCTTCCTTTGGCCAAACCAGCTGCCTCGTTTTGGCTTATCTATCAGCAACGATTTTGGTTTTCTGCTCTCTTGCAGTCACGTTACATGTTCTTTCCATTTGTTCCTGTACTTCCACCATTTTTTGACGGACATTAAACATGTCTCCACTTCTGTTCCTGTCGAATAATGTGCAGCCAGCTACTGCTATCCAGAAATCTCATCTCTGTACTTAACGTCATTTTGATCAACGTCAGTCAGAGCTCAATATTCACCTTACTTACAACAACGCTGGTACTGCCATTACTTTATACAGTTAAGCCCATGTATCTGTTCCACTACTTTTAAAAATGCCTTCTGATTGCGCCACATAGCAACTGGATTTTTCGTCACATCATTTGAGAAGCATGTAATTTCGCAGCTAAAATAAAGAAATTTGTTAACGTGCCCTACTGTTTCGTTAAAAATGACTATTTTAGTTCCAACTTGTCCCTAACCATAAATAACGTCACTACCCACTTGCTACTTTCACAAGAAGGTCCAGTGAACTATATGGATGGTATTCAGTTCCAGCTAAAATCACTTGGTCGCCTGCAAAAAGCAACGTATCTGTAGTCATGTTTTTCATCTTTTTTTTCCTTTGGGCTCACTGAAGTACGTTTCAAACTTTCGCGATACCCCTACATGTGATTTTTTTCCTACAAGCAAAAAATCAAACACAGGAACTACATCTTTTTTTTTTAATTATTATTATGCATATAATCACGATAATGATGAGCGATTTCTTAGTCGAAGACAAAGTTTGGCGGTAAATTTTTTTATGTTCTTGATACTGTATCTGCGGAAGATTAAAAGACCTAAAAAATCTCGCGCCACGTCTGACATGTATGCCTGGCTCACCACTGTGTAGTGACACGGCGGTTGAGAAATGCTGATCTAGACTAGCGTTATTTGCTTTTTAAGTGACGTAGTAATAAATTTCGCCATTCATTTACGAAATCGTCGACATATAAATTAAATAGATTATGTGATAAAACGGACCCTTCTCAAAAACCTCTGGTTATTTCAGCTAGCGCATTCCATTTAAAAATCTGATATAAATCTTATCACATACACGTTATATTATGCTTACTAAATTCTGCCGAACGTCCTTCTCTAAGAAGACTCGAAATAATTTTGTTCTGTTTACCATATAAAGTGCTTTGTCAGTCAATAAAAGCAACATAAGCACATAACTTCTCGATGCTTTGGCACACGTTTTTAAACAACTGTTGATTCCTGAAACTACTCAGTAACTGCAGGATATCTGGGAAGAGCTGTGGCAAGTCTGTTGCAGCGGCGGTGTATCTAATGAACCGCCATCCAGTATGACACTAGCGATGGCCGCACATCGTCGTGACTACCAGGCGGCGTCCTTGGTTCAGACTCCTGCGCCATCGTCAGCCGTCCGACGTCATCGCATCTCATCTCATGACCGGAGGAAACCTTCGTAGGCCAAGAGCTACCTGTAGACGGCCTTGTTCTAGTTGGCATCTGGTTCTACTAACATCTCTTGTTTATTCTGGCTGTCTGCTGCATTCCTGGTTTACGTTTTCGATTAAACGCCAACTTCTCTTGTCGTCAGGGTATACGTTAAATTTCCTTACGTGGAAGTGTGGATCGGTGGCTCACTGGTGAAATGTCAGGCTCCGGAGTTCGACCCCAGTTCTGTAACTTCTGTCGCCTCTGGCAACGTTTGTTAGTGTGGAAAACGCCGTGGTTAGGAGTTCAAGTTAAACTGAAGGTCCTCCACATCTGGTTAGGTGAGTCAATTCAAAGGTCATAGGAAGTCAATGGGATACCACCTCCACTAGGACCGTGCGTAATCAGGCTGAGCACTGCATCCCGTTACCACGTCGAACTCTCGGCATATTCTGAATACTGCTACTGGTGTCTGGTTCTTCCACTGAGGATTGTATCTTACAACGTGCTCAGGCTGTATCTAGCATTAACACCCGACACCTGTATAGCCGATTTTGTTACATAAACGGTGTTCCTTCAGCAGAACAATTAAAACGATCTAAGGACGTAGTGGCGTAATAAATATGAACGCACAGTAATTTATTTCAGCCTAACATTTCAAAACTTTTATAGTCTGCTAAAAATACTGAGAAAAGATATAACTGAGTTCTGTACATCTGCGCTACTATACGTGAGCTACAAGTCGCAGCAGCTCGTAGTCTCGCCAGCTGGTGACGCCGCCACGTCCTGAACTACCAACACTGGCCTATTTACCACACTGGCAAAAAGACGTCTGCTATCTGCAGTTAGGACTTCGCTAATCGCGTAGCGCATGCGCAGGGGGCACTTTCCTCTTATCGCGTCCCTCGCCATGCTGGCAGCGGCAGTCTTGCACGGCGACCACAGTACATCTAAAACACTGTTAAACAAGCAAAATCCAGGATGGAACGTAACAGTATTATGAAAAGGATAGTTGCTACTCATTATATAAAAGTGATGCTGAGTCGCAGATAGGCACAAAAAAACAACTGACAAAGTGAGCTTTCGGCCAACAAGGCCTTCATCAAAAATAAACATACTTTCACACATCCGCTCACGCAAAAGCAGCTCACGTAACACATGACCAGTCGCTGGCTGCTGAGGCACGTCCGGCCGACGAAGGCCCTGTCGGCCGAAAACCCGGAAACTCGCCTTCTGAAAGACTTTCAGTTGTGCCTATCTGCGGCTCACCATCTCCGCTATATGGTAACTACCCCTTATTGTTAAGCTGAGTTTACACTTGTGCGCCGTGTGGCTGTAGCCTGCCTCACACGCAGGTAGAGGCACGCTTACAGATGCATGCCTCTTCCTGAACATGTGCGTGCGAGTGATTACATTCATATCTGTGTTCACGCTGTGCGCCTCTGCTTCCGTGTAGGGCAAGCAAGAGCTGCACGGCGACGAGCCTCAGGCGCACAGGTGTAATCGCTGCTCCAGTATCACCTAACAGACGGATGCTTTCTCTATACATAGACGTGCCGAAAAAAGTAATTCCATCTCGTCTACGCTACTTTCGGATATCTTCAAAATGGCAACGTTGGAGGTGGACTGGGAGGTAGGGGACTTAGTAACAACAGAATATTCGAGGAGGAGGAGGAAGAAGAAGAAGGAAGGAAAGCATGAAAAAAAAAAAAAATGCGCTGTCAAGCACGATTAATTAATTACTTTTCTAAGCCACGTTAGCGAAACCTTGTTTTTAAATGTGGCATACCATTCGAGTGTCTCCACGATGTCAGAGTCTAGTTTAATGTAATTCTAGCACAAATGCCTTGTGTTTCCTTCTCGGAGAATTAGTTGCGCCTAGGTAGCACACCCTCCGTGTGACGGAGCGTTTGCTGCACGACCCACTTGTTGCATGTGGTAGCGCCTTAAGTTTAATCCTTCCCCTTATTGGGGATCTGAACAGCTGGGAGCCTGCCAGCCTGAGGGAATGATCCGTGTCGGAAAAGGCGAGATAAATGAGATTAATGAATGCCTTCTCCTTCGTTGTAAGCCTGTTTCGCCGTCACACAGTGGCTGTGTACTCAAGTCGGATCACGTGCGCAACATGGCACTGATTTCATTGAAGGTCATTCTCTCAGGCACACTGTACAACGCGTCGAAAGCAGCAAATCCGTCCAAAGTCAAGCCTGGAATCTGACTGTTTCGTAACCTTGAAAACGAAACGCGCGTTGCTTATTCGTCTCGGGTCAAGCACGGGCAAAGCACAATGCGAGCGCGCTCGAGACACAGGATGCAAAGGCAATGAAAATACGCCACAAATGGCAGACAAGTCTAAATGTCCGGCCGCCGCCTTAGTGTGATTACAGCTACACGCAAACCACGAAAATATATCATCTGAAATAATAAAAATAGCTCGCGTATAAAATCTGTCTTTATCTGTAGCTTTAGAATAAAAATATTCGAACAACAGTAACATTAATTCGGCTTCAACGTATACCATACGTGTTGTCTTACACGCTACCAACAACATTATTACTGTCTTTGTGTGTCCGGAATATTGAATTTAAGGTCTTCACTCAAAATAAAGACAGTAATTCTAGTCAGCAATTAATGTCTACTAGAGAAGCGTAACACTGAAACTCACAAAGAAAGCCTCAGGAACTGCACAACTGCATTGTTATCAAAAGTTACCGAATAAAAACGTACAACAAGCGAGCTCAATATCTGGAAAAGTCCGAAAACTACAAAAACGTCCATTTCAATTCTTGGATAAAAATTTGCATATTGAGTCAGTAACGACGATCTCTGAATCATGCACAAGATCTCTAGCAGATTGTTTCAAATCCTTGGAACTACAGAGCAGTGCATTACTTAATTTTAAGAAAGCAATACCGTCAACGACGAGGTTTTCAGCTACCGCACCGAAGTTCGGTTTGAGAATGGATGTCGGCCGCGTCCTCTTCGAGGATGCCATCCCGGTTATTTCCCGAAAGTGAATTAGGTAAATTACGAAAAACTGGATGACTGGACAAGGTTCTGAACACTGGAATGCTACTACTGCTTCCTAACCAGTGCGGAACGTAGCTCTGTTACTGGATTATGGAAGCCTGCCGCAACACAGATATGCACCGATGTGATTTGCAGTTACTACAGTTTGACGGCCAACTACACTAATCGCTCAGCCACCAAAGTCCTGGCAGTATCGCTGCCAATGCAGTTCACAGCCAAGTTCGCATGCGAACTACTCCCGAAAATACAGTAATTTTTTCCGATTTTAAAGATTTCTGCTTATTTTATACTGCGTTATCTATTTACATAAAAATGTTCGTTTGTGCAAAATTTGATCTCCGAAAGTTTTTCACCGATTGCTTTGAAACTTTGAAACTGCTGCATTCGAGTATGAGCGAGTTTTTATACACCTATTTCTCAAATGTATTTAACATATAAATATGTAATATATAAAGGGGAAACGTTATTATCAAACATTTCTAAAAGCTCTTGAGCGATTTACATTAATTTTTCACGGTACACTCTACTGAACATTAGGACAGACATATGCTACATATTTTTAATATATAAATATATATTCATTATACAATAGTGAAAAGTTGTTAGCAACAGGAAAGTTGTATTTATGGCTTATCGGCCCATGATTAGCATACTACTACAGAATCTGAATAAGCAATAACAATAAACAATGCTCAAGGTCAAAGAGAGAGGGAAACAAGAGATGGGCAGACGGGTTGAGGAAATGGAGATAGAAAGCGGTTGGTCGGTTGGTTGTTTTGGGGAAGGAGACCAGACAGCGTGGTCATCAGTCTCATCGGATTAGGGAAGGATGGGGAAGGAAGTCGGCCGTGCCCTTTCAGAGGAACCATCCCGGCATTTGCCTGGAGTGATTTAGGGAAATCACGGAAAACCTAAATCAGGATGGCCGGACGCGGGATTGAACCGTCGTCCTCCCGAATGCGAGTCCAGTGTCTAACCACTGCGCCACCTGGCTCGGTGTATAGAAAGCGGAAAGGAGGGGAGACAGATGGGGGGGGGGGGGGCGGGGAAGGCGAAGATGGACAGAGAAGTAGTGAAAAGAGGGGTCAGGAGGAGATGGAGAGAGATAGAGAGAGAGATAGAGAGAGAGAGAGAGAGAGAGAGAGAGAGAGAGAGAAGAGAAGATCGACAGAGAGGAGGAGGGGGATGAGGATGAGGATGACGAGGAGGAGGAGGGGAAGAGATGGACAAAGATAGGCGAAGGAGGAGGTGGACAGGCAGGGTGAGAAGGAGATTAGGCTGTATAGCCAATTCTCATACACGTTAGAAACATGTGCATACTCTTTTCTTTCTTTTCCATTTAACCAAATCCAGCCACAGCAGCGAATGGTCGGGAACAACCAGTTCATAATACAATGAACACTTTACCAAATAAATTGTCCTTCAGTTACAATCGGACACACACTGCCCTTAATTTTGCTTTCTTTAACCTTTCGGTTACTAAATTACGAGACGTTGTCTTAGAGTCTAAGATGAACTACGCCGAATTATGTCGGTTAATCGCTATTGCGATTGCTTCTCGAACCAGAATGCTAACGTTATGACACACTTAGGATTAGAAATGGACGTATTTATAGTAGCGACTAAGGCAACGCTGCGGTTAAGACAGTTGTCTGATATTCGAGACAATGGCGGTTGAAATACCCATCCCGCGTAACCGATGCAGGTTTTAAATGATTTCATTAAATCGCGTAAGGTACCATATATGACTTGTGGATGCTTTGACAGGGCAAGGCGAATTTTCTTTACTGTCCTTGCACGAATGCTAGCTTGTACTTGGTCTCTAAGGACCTCATAACTAAACTCTGGTCTTCCTATTTTTTGTTTTTAAATATAAAAAGGTCGTCGCTCGAGTACCAGTAGCTTCACGAAAGAAAGGGAGGGGGAGAAAGGACCGAGCAAGGCGTGTAAAAAAAAAAAGGAAACACGTGCCAAGTGTGGGGTGGAGCGACAGTTAGCGGTAATACATTTTGTATTACATTATTTGGGAGCACAGTTAAGCCGATACCCGCGCTCTTCGGTAGACATAAAGCCGTCCACCGAGTGACACTTCGGCACAAAAACTGTTCCCCGCCGTAAAGAGAACGTGACTAGAAATAAAACCTCGCTCTTCGCGCAGTAAACTGCTGCTGCTACAGAAACGTAAAAAAGTGCCACGAGAATAAACTCTGAGAGGTAAGGTTGGGGGTGATTTACGCTGAATGAGGTCTTCTGGGCCTACTGGAACGCTGTAAACACGCATAAAGACTGCGACCTTCCATTCAGACGCCGTGCACTTAATTATAGGAGAGATTTGTGAGACGTGCAGCCGCTACTCTCAACACGGGACTCACTGTCCGAGCAGTGTGTTAAATTGAACGCCGGCTGCTCACGGAATGCAGGTTACGTTGACGACACACACAACTCCGCCGAGACGTGTGTAAATATGGACCACAGCAGGCAGCTAGCCCAAATGAGGAACCTCTGAGTGCTCTACTTGGAGTAAGCTAATTATATCTTCCGTATTTTCAACTCTAGTGGGTCTTTGTATCATATATATTAACCTTAGATTCCTTGGCAAAATGCACTGTATTTCGTATGAACATCGATAGAATCTTATTCGGCACGAACTGGAGAATGAGCGCGACAGCTATTCGTCATCAGAACAAGCGATAGACCCCTGGAACAGCCAGTAGTAATCTGTCTGTGTAGTCCCCCATGGCTTCACGCAGGAAATGTTTATAAGGCTGATCAAATATTTCCTTTTTAAATAGCATTTAAATGTTGTTAACATTTTTCTGGTTCCAGTTCCGCCAAAGGTAATGAAAGTTAATTTGGTTTCTCCAACGTTTAAACCATGATTACTTACATTTATTATGTTCAATGCGTGGGATATCATTGCGAGTACGTTCCATAGAGCCGTGAGCAACTAGCAGCCGATACCGTTTTACTCGTATCATTCGTAGTTTCAACTATAATAGGAAACACCAATACAGAAACTAAGGAAGGAAAGCGAAGTTGATTGATCCACACCCTTACTGGCCACAATATACAAATTTTCACGTACCAAAAATGGATACATATACATACAAGATGTTAGGGAGAGGTCGAGATAATTTTTAAGTTAATATATATCCAAATCAGTGTGTTAGTTGTTTTATGTCTGCATCTAACGGTCTTTCCACAAACACACCACATAATTTACTATCTGATGTTTTGTGCGCGGTAGTAACTGTGCTGCGATATGGGCTACACCTGATAGTACAGACTATCCATTTTGTGTCGTTCCACGACAATTTTCGCAGGCGCAGAACTGGATGGTTGTACATATGGCAACTGTTTCTTCTTTTTGGTGTATCCGTTACTGTTGGTACTTCAACTTTATCGAAAACTATGGAGACTGAGGCCCAGCTCCGTCCTTTTCCAATGAGTAACATATTGCCAAAATTCTGTATGAAGCCCACGATTGGTGGCCTCCCTTAGTTAGCCAGTTACACATCAAATCTAACAATCAACAAGTTTAAAATTAGGAAATCTAGGGTTAATCTATCCGACCCTTATTCTGTGACATGTGTGATGCAGGACTGCAACATGAAAAATATGCTTCCGTTCCAACAAGGTGCGAGAACTGTCCTTCACCTGTAGCGAGGGATCCACTTTTCGAAACACCTGTAAGTTGGATTCAGGGAAGTACCAGTTGGCCCATACTGAAATAGTGTTGATTACAGTAACTCTGACCAATGAAACACTTTGCACATCTACGTGCCGTTATACTGAATTATTTAGTCCATGCGGATGCAACTGCCACAACCGAGATCACTGTCATCTCACCGTTTCCGCGCATAATTGTGACTATCCTGATGTAAAAGGGCACGAAACCTGAAGGAGTAGTCAACTTCCTTGACGACGTTAAACGACATCCTACGTCAAGTTACATAAAGCAAATAGTATGATTTAACAGATCAGGCTTGCCTATCATTGTTATAATGACATTGTTCCAATGTTACAATTTCACTACGTAAGTGAAGCGCGTCAATTAGAACATTCTGGGATGACAGTAAAGAGGAAACTATTACTATACGTAACTGCAATGTTCCGCTACATTTATCATCATGTCGAACCAAAATTAAAATGTGAAGAAAGAGAGACTCTTCATGCGGCAGGAAATGTCTTTCGCACTCCTATCGATATATATGGAGTAGCTCTAACCTGAACCAGTATGTGGAAATACCGAGTTTCGTTTCCAGTTTTTAAACGGTGCGGCGAGTTGCAGATTACGAGTGTGCCGTCATCTGTAGACGCTTACAGAGGAGCCAGCAGCCAGAAAAAGAGAGAATCACAAACTTTCACCTGACTCTTGCTCGTGCCACAGCTTTTCGCCATATCAGATGGAGCTGCCGTTTTCCCGACCAAATACGTTTCCGCACGTACGAGGTCACCAGATGAACAAGGAGATAGTTCGACTCATTCCTGTTCTTAGGCGTGAAGATTGATGAGACTGGGTTCTTAAATATTCGTTATGTGGGCAATAAAAAAGTTAATTCACGGAGCATTGTCTGCGCTGTCACAGTCACCTGCTGTTAGTTGGATCTTCTATCTCTCTTCTATAATTCCAAACTGGTAAGGTCCACACACAAACGAACAATACTTAAGGATCTTTGGTATTAGTGGACGATTTATATTCCCTTAAGAGTCTTCCACTGCATCTCTGCCATGATAGAACATGAATTAAGACTTCAGGGAATAGCTTTCCATAGTACTTCAAGAAGCTGTAGACGACAAGAATTGTAGGGGAAAACAGATTGGGACACGTCCAACAAATAATTGAGGATGTAGGTCGCAAGTGGTGCTCTGAGATGGATAGGCTGCCACAGGGGAGGAATTTGTGGCAGACAGCAAGTAAGCAGCTGGAAGAAGAAAGTTCACAGTGATTTGCCGTTAGTAGTCCAATCATTCGGGTATCTTGTCTAAATGATTCAGTAATTCGTTCTGATGCTCTTTTACTTCACTAGACGCTAAGTGACGGCACCATCTGCAGACAATCTACTCACAGCAGCTGACAAAGTATCCTACATCGTTTATATAGATCAAGAGCTGCAAAACGCCTGTTCACACGGAACCCCACATATACTTTAGTTTCGCTAGATAAGCTCTCGTCAATAACCTAGTCATGGGACCTTTCCGGCCTGAAAACATGAATACAGTCGCACAGCTGAGATGCCATTCCACGGACAGACAATCTACATTAGTAAACGGATAAAACTATCACCCAGTGACCGATCCCACTTGCAGGTTGCCGATCTAGCGACTTCGATGGGCAACAACAATTTGAATTTCTCTACTCTACATAATGGTTGACCGAATTTAAAAATCTGAAGTGCTGCCATAATCTACACATTAAAAGGTACAGGGTGACAATTCTCGAACTATTTGAAAAAATCTTAAATTAGTTAGAAACTATGGCGTATACACACTTCATTCAACATGTAAACGACATTACAGATATTCGGATTTAGGTTATGACACGTTCGTTATGCCTACCATCCTTGGCGATGATGTGGCACAGACGAATAGCGAAATTCTACATGACCCGGTGTTGGTAAATCGAGGCTGTCGACGACCTCCTCAATGGCTGTTTTCTGCTCAGAAATCTTTTTGGGATTATTACTTGTCTTTAATATAGCCTTACGAAAAGGAGTCGCATAAGTTCAGATCCGGAGAACAAGGCGGCGAATCGAGGCCCATGCCATTGGCTTTTGGGTACCCCAGAGCCAGAATGCGGTCCCCAAATTGCTCCTCCAGGATATCAAACACTGTCTTGCTTCGATGCGGTCCAGCTCCGTCTTGCATGAACCATATCTTGTCGGAATCAGGGTCACTTTGGATAATGGGGATGAAACCGTCTTCGAAAACCTTCACGTACGGTTAGGTAGTCACCGTGCCGTCAAGGAATACCGTACAGATTTTTCCGTGACGACATTGCACACCACACTGTCATCTGCTGAGGGTGAAGAGAATTCTCGTTCGCGAAATGTGGATTATCAGTCCCCCAAATGTGCCGATTTTGCTTATTAATGAAGCCATCCAAATGAAAGTCGCTAAACCAAACAAGCGTGTACGCATGCACATACTAATTCTAGTCATGTCTTCCGGCCAACCGTGTAGTTTGAACGTCGTAACGGAAATCGTTCAGGTGTTGTGACGATTTTATTTCATGTAGTTCAGTAATTGTCACCTTGTATAATATGACGTTGAAAGGGCAACACAGTAAGTGAAGTATTACAGCTGGAAACTGTGCGTAAGAGTTGAGGCAGCTAACTCACGGCGCGGAAATCGTAGAGACTATATTCAGCATCTGAGACTGAGAGCACTTAGCGACAAACGTTAAACTTAACTTCAAATCTTTTCTCAACTTTTTCGTTATTGCATGGTTGAATAATCCGAAAGTAATCAAACCAACATACTTAGGGTTTTTCCTTTTCAAGTATAAAGACTGCACATACTTAAAGGAGTTAGGACGTCAAAAGGGCCGACTTGGGGCAGGAGTGGCACGACAGAGCATCTTAATTTCCACCGTCTATACTTTTACAAACAAATTCATAAAACTTTGCCAGAATGACCAGGAAGATTCAGGATTCACACTCCCATCAGCGGAAATTCAAAAAGATAACCAAGTAACATTTTTTTTACATGTGAAATTTCATCATTTTTTTCACTTATTATTGGCTGTATTTGTTGCTATAGGTACACTTTTCTTCATAAGTAAGAGAGATTATTTGATTAATTTTTCACAGCGTAGAAACCATGCTTACAGGTGGATGAAACTCCAGAATTTTTCAAATCTATTAGACTGTGGTAAAAATTGATCTACTTAACAATAAAATTTGAGTTTTTTCGGATTTTCTAAACATGAAGTTTAAAATGTAACAGCTCATTCATTTTTTAATAAAATAAATAAATTATAGAGTTTCGTACACTTAAGTGTGGTTTGCATCCTGTGCAAAATTCGGCGAAGAATCTCTCTTACTTGTGAAGAAAAGTGTACCTACAGCAATGAATGCAGCCAGCAGTAAGTGGGAAAAAAGGACTAAGTTTCACATGTAAATAAAAATTTATTTTGTTATGTTTTGAACTTCCATTGCTATGAGTGTGAATCCTGAATGCTTCCTGGTCATGCTGACAAAGTTTTATTATGAATTTATTTGTAAAAGTATAGACAGTGGAAATTAAAATGTCCTATGGTGCCTCCCCTGTTCCAAGTCCGACGGTTTGACGTCCTACCCCCTTACTGTCAAGCATTTAATATTTTAACTCATTTGTAAATTAGTTCTACTTTCGAAGCTGTTGTATACACGGGAGTTTAATTGTTTAAATAACCGAGAGTGGGGCTTCTGGTTTGATTTTGGGACATTTTGAAACAAGGGAGGCAAAGGGTCAATGTTCCGTCAACTACGTCGTTAATGACGGGTGTCCTTTTCAAACGAAACATCTCGGAAATTGGCATAAGTGGTTTAACAAAGCACGGGAAACCTAAATCAGGGTGACCGCGACGTTGATTTCCATCGCGGCCCTCCCGCATGCAAGTACGGAGCGTCACCCCCGCACCACCACGCTCGGTGAGCGAACTCGAGACCCCTGCTGTTTTTGAGCTACGGAGACAACAGGGCACGCGCCCGCACCAGTCGCGTGCTGCTGGTACAGCACAGTACAGTATGGGCTGGGAGGGGAGAGGAGAGAGCTGATCGGTCACGGTGGGTGGCCATCGAGCGCACACGCCGCTGCCATTTGGCGCTGCACTTGCCGCGGCGGCGGCAGCGCAGGGCCGACGACCTTCTGGGCGAAAGTACTCCGCCGGCAATGGCCCGCCCGGCGAGGCGGCAAAAGACGAGAGGAGGGACGGAGCGGCATCGCGATGAGGCGAGAGCCCGCGCGCCGGCCGGTGGCGCAACCGCCGCACTGCACACGTTTCTCCGAGCCGCTGATTCAGGCCACCGCGGGAGATGAGCAACGGGGCAAACCTGACACTGGCGATGACGGAGCCGCTCCTGCCAGTACGCTTCACTGAACGTCGCCGGCCGAAGTGGCCGTGCGGTTAAAGGCGCTGCAGTCTGGAACCGCAAGACCGCTACGGTCGCAGGTTCGAATCCTGCCTCGGGCATGGCTGTTTGTGATGTCCTTAGGTTAGTTAGGTTTAACTAGTTCTAAGTTCTAGGGGACTAATGACCTCAGCAGTTGAGTCCCATAGTGCTCAGAGCCATTTGAACCTCACTGAACGTCAGGCGTCGAACAAGAGAAATGATGAAAAATATTAAATGGGATTTGAAGAACACTAGCATGTTGCCCAAGTGTATGGCAGGCACATCAAGTAAGGATAACAGGCTATACTGAATACAAACAAAGAAGGGCAGCGCCAAATGCCTGTTCGACCGGCGGGAGAGTCAGAAAGATATTGAAAGAACTGAACTACCGGACGCTTTACGACAGACGTAAGCTATCCCTCGAAAACGTTTCAGGAATTCGTGTTAAATAATGAATCTGCTCTCCCATACGGACAACAAAGACAAGATTAGACTACTTGTTAACTATGGTGCACAAAGAGGCTTTAAACCAGCCATACTTCCCTCTCTTCAAACGTGAATGAACCATAACATTTGGTACAATGGGAAGTAACCTGGGCCCTGCACCTCACAGTAGCTGCAGGCTATGGATGTAGACGTACAGGGTGGTTATAATTAAACCTCCGCTATTTGAGAGGGCCTGCATGATAAACGAGTGATCGTACAAGAATGAAACTTTGTGAACATGTAGAACGGAAGTAACCAATAAAACGCTGGAGAGAGAGAAAAAAAAATCTGCGTGAGGGGAACAGTCGCAAACTATCGATGTCTTGTGAAACGTGCTGCAGAAACCTCTTTGCCCACTCAGTACCACATTTCGGAAAAAAAAGCTTTGGGAGTTTGTCTTCTAGGTACTGTATCATTTGTTTACATTATTTTTAACCATTTACCTATACCGCTTTTTTAAAATGTTACGTGAACCTTCCAATTGTCCTGTATAGATTTTCTTTATTTCCCAAGTGAAGACCCGCTGCCTGTTACTAAAGACCCGCTGCCTGTTACTAAAGACCCGCTGCCTGTTACTAAAGACCCACTGCCTGTTACTAAAGACCCACTGCCTGTTGTTACATAGCAGGTCGTACATTGTGGGATTTCACATGTTATGTGATACAAATTCTGTTTTATTATTAGTGTGTTTTTTGAAAATTTTACAAAAGGATAAAATAAAAACAAGAAATAAAGAATATGTGAAAAGTACAATGTACACATACAATTTTGTGGATATATTTTAAAGTAAAAAGTTATTTAATGGAAGAACAAGAGATGGCAATCTGACTTAGATATATGACAGTTCTTCCCTTCATACCTTCTATGTGTATAGTTATGTCTGTTAAAAGTGTGTTGTCTCGACAGTGATAATACTTAATTTAATGTATTGATTTGTTATGTTACAATGTGTTTCCGAAGTTAAGGTAACAGTGGAGATTGGGAGTTGATTTAAAATATCACAGTCTACTGCACCAGGTGCGAGGGTTCGATAAGACTTCAAGCCAGTCACGCCTGATGCAGCGAAAGAAGAAGAAATGTCGCATCTTCAATAGTGTTAGATGCAATGAAATGGTATAACAAACAGCTACATAGGGAGTTACATTTTCAGATTGATTCGATTTAGTCTTGTAGAACCTTAGCTTACTTTTATTGACCCGCCAGGTTAGCCGAGAGCGCTAATGCGCTGCTTCCTGGACACGGGTCGGTGTGCCGGCCAGGCTGGATGTGGTTTTTAGGCGGTTTTCCACATCCCACTAGGTGAATACCGGGCTGGTCCCCACGTCCCGCCTCAGTTCCACGGCTCGCAGAAATCTGAACACATTCGTGCTACTCCATGGATTACTCTAGACACGGACAGTTGGGGTACACTAATTTCGTCCTGGGGGGTACAGGCTGGCGGCAGGAAGGGCATCCGGCCACCCCTTAAATTAACCTCGCTAAATCCGATTAACCATGCCGACCCTGCGTCATTGCGGGACTAAGGCGCAAGCAAAGAAAGAAAGAAAGAAACTTAGGTTACTTTTACTATGTATGCTTGTTAATGTCGTCATCGCGTCCTGTGTTTGATATAGCATGCGATTCTGTGTCTGTATACAGCACCAGTTCAATCCGAAAAGGATGGCGGAAACAATCGTCCGTGGGAATCTTCGAAAGGACTCAGCGTGTGTGTTTCGGCGAGGCGGCTGGCCAGCGCCGAAGGGAGGGCGTCGTCTAGCGAGCAGCAAGCAAGGTGTCTGGCGTGGGAGGCGGTCACGACGCGGAAGGCGAGGCGAGGCGAGGCGAGGCGGGCACAGAGCACCTGCCGTCCGCCGCCTCGGCCGACATTTCACTTTCTCCGGCCCGGGAAAAACTAACCGCGTGCTTCTAGCCTGCTAAGCTCGCGATTTCTCCAGCCCCAGCCCCCGATAACACTGCAAAGGTCGCCGCGCATCTACCGTTCACACATACAAATAGCGAGGTGGAGCGGTGGTTAACGCACAACGCTCGTGTTCGGAATATATCAAAAGTGCGCCCAGTGAAGTTTGCTCTGTGATATCTGCGTTTTGAACTCCTGGACACTACCTGCTCACTAATGGCCGAGTGCACCAATCTCGATTAACAGTTAACCGCGGTTAAATCGATATACAGGATGATACAAAAAGGTATGGCCAAACTTTCAGGAAACATTCCTCACACACAAAAAAAAGATGTTATGTGGGCATGTGTCCGGAAACGCTTAATTTCCATGTTAGAGCTTATTTTAGTTCCGTCGTCCACCTACGCTCAATGGAGCACGTTATCATGATTTCATACGGGATACTCTACCTGTGCTGCTAGAACATGTGCCTTTACAAGTACGACACAACATGTGGTTCATGCATGATGGAGCTCCTGCACATTTCAGTCGAAGTGTTCGTACGCTTCGCAACAACAGATTCGGTGACCGATGGATTGGTAGAGGCGGACCAATTCCATGGCCTCCACGCTCTCCTGACTCAACCCTCTTGACTTTCATTTATGGGGGCATTTGAAAGCTCTTGTCTACGCAACCCCGGTACCAAATGTAGAGACTCTTCGTGCTCGTATTGTGGACGGCTGTGATACAATACGCCATTCTCCAGGGCTGCATCAGCGCATCAGGTATTCCACGCGACGGAGCGTGGATGCGTGTATCATCGCTAACGGAGGACATTTTGAACATTTCCTGTAACCAAGTGTCTGAAGTACGCTCTGTTGCTGTTTGTTTCCATTCCATGATTAATGTGATTTGAAGAGAAGTAATAAAATGAGCTCTGACATGGAAAGTAAGCGTTTCCGGACACATGTCGACATAACATTCTTTGTGTGTGAGGAATGTTTCCTGAAAGTTTGGCCGTACCTTTTTGTAACACCCTGTATCATCCCGTTCAACGCGAAATTCTGGTGCACCAACATCGATCAACGTTAAACGAGGGAATCGACCGTGGTTATATTTAACCGGGGCTCTATCCCGATTTTCGCGACATAACCGCGGTTTCACAAGCATACACTATTAATATGGAGGCACGTTTTGATTGTTATGGATGGCATTGAGGAAGAATTGTTATACCTTGCCCATTTAAATCGTGGCCGGAATCGTGTTGGAGTGATTGTGGAAACGGGAAACCCTTTTGAAGATTATGGTGACAGAAAGTTTGAAGAGAGATTTCGTCTGTCAAAAGAAACAGTGTGGTGGTTATTAAACCAAATTAGAGATAGGTTATAATTTCCTACTGATCGGAATAACCCTATTTCGTCGATGAACAAACTTTTGATTACTTTAAGGGCATGTGCAACATGTGCATTCAACATTTTCATTGGGGACAACAGTAATGTACATCGTACAACAGCACAACCAATCATCAGTGATGTATCAGACATCATAGCATCAATGTCTCCTCGTTTTATAAAACTTCTTACAAGAGAAGAAGTGCGGTCTGTGATGTATGGTTTTAGTCAATTGGACCGATTTCCTGGTGTTCTTGGTATATTGGATTGTATCCATATAAGAATTCAGTCTCCCGGAGGACATAATGCGGAACTTTTCCGCAATAGAAAATCGTATTTTTCCTTTAACTGTCAAACCATTTAGTGATCACAATTTGTTAATAAGAGATATTGTCGCTCGATGGCCGAGCTCTGTGCACAACAGCAGTAATAGGTACGGAGGTACTTATATACACTTCTGCTTGTTGATGGAAAACACAGCAAAGAGAGAATGTGATAAGGAATTAACTCTCCAGCGATTATCTGTGCAAGTTCATGTTTACTAACATCTTTGCGTCGCCAGGGCACGTTCCATTGCAATTTACAGAGTTTAGCGCGGTCAAATGCACGGTTGGCTAATGACGGTTTGCTGACCAGCGATTAACGTTGCTGCACTGCAGAAACATTTTAAAGACGATTTACTTTTAACCATGATCGCGGGACCATGGTTATCATGCTTTTTGACCGGTGCTGGTGCGCTCGGCCATCAGTCACGCCTTGCTCCACCCCGTGAGACCTCATCCAGCGCAAAAGCTCCCTCTGATTGACCGTCTACCAGCACTCCGAAAAGTCCCGAGTGGATGACCCCTTAGACTCTAACGTCCGTAGTCCATTAGGGTGGCATTTTGGTAAGCAAAAATTGCATATAGACAACATTGAAGAGCAAATGGGGGACGATGGTTTAGAAGAAAAAGAGATCTACGTTGCAAAAAGAAACGTGCCAGTCAGCTTAGTGGGGAAACCGATTTTGCCACTAAGCGTCACTTTAGTATTTCCGATGATGTGTTGGTCTGAGACAGGTCTTGCTTATTTCTGCTGGAGTTGACCGGTGCCGGTACTGACGTGCTGCACGGCCCTGTCTGAGCCGTTCCCACGGAGCCACGCAAATGAGCAGCAGCATAATGCTACCGGAAAGAAAGCGCCACCAACTGTAGACGTAACGTTCTAGAATACGCCCTCTTAAACAAGCATACTGTACTGGTTCAAGTTGTTTTAAGTTTAAATCCTGTATTTCCCTGTTTTATGATGCATACCCTGTCCTAACATCAAAAATCGCGTTATGCACCGTCACCTCCAACATTTTTGTTTATTAAGTAAGTTATTTAATGACGCACACTCTATCCTTTGTCCTTACTTCATACAAAATTTTATAATGCTGATAGATCTTCCACTCGGCAACCGTTTTCGAGGTTTCAACTGTCATACAGAGGACGCGCGCATGAAGCGCTACGACTAGAACAAAATACGTGCATAGTCTTACGTGCATTGCATGTACCATATGGTGATCCACAGGTATGGGACCTATTTTATTTTATGCTTATTTTTAAGTATGCTCTGTCAAGTAGAAGAGATACGTTTAATCTCTGTGTTTGTAATTTGGTTTCCGTGTTTTCCACGGTAGTGATATGTTAACATTTTACCATTGCGCCACAAAGGAAAGAAATTTTGATTACTTCGGAGTGCAAAAAGTTTGGGATTACAGTTCTTCTACGATCATTTCCACTAGCTGGTATAAAGTAGAAGACCACGCAAGAGCCTTCGGCTTTTCTACGTGCCGGTAAGTAGCAGAGTTCGATCGGAAGGAGGCGGGGGAGAGGAGGGGGCGGGTGTAAATCAGTGGACCTTGTCTCGACTTTTCCTGGCCGCAGATTACAGAACGCCGCTCAAATATCAATCCGGTGATCCAGATTTAGGTTCCTATCATAACCCGATATCCCGCAAGATAACAGTTCCTTTGAAAGGAGCACGGTTCGCACGCTCCCTCATTCTTCCCCAATCCGAGCTTGTGCCCGGTCTCTAATGACCTCGCCGTCGACGGAACGTCTAACTCTCACCTTCCCTCCTTCCTTCCTTCCTTCCCATTCCCACGCTGCAAAACGAAATCCGCTACCGCGTGGTCTTAAAAATATAAAACTGACAAAAGAGAATCACGAACGCAACGACAAATAGGTACTTGCACCAGAAGCGTCAGCAGACAGCACCCTCCGTTCGTCCGAAAGAACCAGACGGCCGTAATGAAGGCGACCACGATGGCGTCCTCTTCCCATATTTCGAGAAGGCATTCGATAATTTACGCGTAGTCGCACAGTCAACAAAATGCGAGCGAGAACTTCCTAACAGACATAGCACAACACCTGGTTATTGATGGGAGCCAAACTATCAGAAGTAAAAGGAAGTTTGGGAATTCTCCAAAAGAGTATATATAAACGAAGTTGCGGATAAGGTTAGAAAATCCATGTAGCTCTTTCCGAATGATACTTTTATGTACAGAAAAGATGGTATGTCATAATACTTTACAGAAATACATAATCAGCAAAGGATCGATGCGGCACGGGGCACAAATAAACGTAACGTACTGGGTGTAAATAAGCGAAAAAAATCCACAGCATTTCCATCGCACAAGTAACGATACGTTACTGGATAAACCAACCGAAAAATATCTGGACAGTTCCTTCGGAGTGACCTAAGGTGTAACGACTCCACAAAAGCAGATGTAGGAAGAGTTAAGTTTCACTAGAAGAATCTCAAGGAAATATAATTTGCCCACGAAAGAAGTAGTTTACAAAACGCTCGTTACTAAGATGCTAGTCAAACTTAAGTGCCAGACGCAACAAACGAGGCATTATACGTTGAAGAAATGGATTCTTATGAAAATTCTGATAGTACTGAGCCCCGAGAAGAGCACGGCAACACACCTATCAAAAGACAAGCACCATGGGAAAATCTCAGAAATCAGATCTCATATGCACACTTATGGGTAGTTTCTTCTCCTACGTACTACACGCGAAATGAACGGGAAAGCGAGTAAATAACATTGATACCAGAACTATGCTCCGTTACACACCCTAATGTGGTTCAAAAATGGCTCTGAGCACTATGGGACTCAACTTCCGAGGTCATCAGTCCCCTATAACTTAGAACTAATTAAACCTAACTAACCTAAGGACATCACACACATCCATGTCCGAGGCAGGATTCGAACCTGCGACCGTAGCGGTCGTGCGGTTCCAGACTGTAGCGCCTTTAACCGCTCGGCCACCCCGGCCGGCCCCTATTGTGGCATAAGGAGTGTACATTTAGCTGTAGAACAGGACTCTTAATTCTGTTCTCAAACTTGTTTGGATTTACATGCACGCCAATCGTGGTTAGCCGGCCGCGGTGGTCTCGCGGTTCTAGGCGCGCAGTCCGGAACCGTGCGACTGCTGCTACGGTCGCAGGTTCGAATCCTGCCTCGGGCATGGATGTGTGTGATGTCCTTAGGTTAGTTAGGTTTAAGTAGTTCTAAGTTCTAGGGGACTGATGACCACAGCTGTTAAGTCCCATAGTGCTCAGAGCCATTTGAGCCAATCGTGGTTATCGTTGCTTCTGTATAGCACTTTAACATCATAACTAGGCATGTTCAGTGCTGATGGATTTCAATTGCCACTTTGTTACGTATATTTTCTTTATTTCATTGGAGTCGTCAGTTTAGAGTAAGAGCAGGAAAATAATCCCAATGCTTGCAACAAATTTTTGGACAAGTGACAAACATTTTCAGAGGCATTCTGAACGGTACTATGTCAACGCTTGTCGCAAAGCCGTAGGGCGGTCGACAAAATGTACCTTTTCTTCGTGGCAAGCACATATTATATGTAAGCCAGGCAGGATGTTTTCGCGACAGCGAATGAAATACGCACGGCTGCAGTGAGGTACTTTAAAACAGATTAAGAAAACCTGAGTCACGTACGTATGATCAGCAGCAGCGAACAATCGGTTCCAACTGGCCTGCGCTACTGGCGCAGCGCCCAGGGCCACTTCTCATTCCACAGCGAATAAAAAGGTTTTCATCGCGCACTTAAAATGATAATCCTTTGCTCCTACCTCATGCGCCTGACAACACGTAGAAGGACAGTGTTTCATTCTCAGCAGCAGAAATGGTAATTAAGTTTCAAATTTCATTTCTGCTCAAGCTAGAGAGGGTTCTTGATTCACTTTGTAGGAAGTACCAAAAATTAGTTATATGTAGTGACTTCAATATTAATTTTGCATATGATGATGCATGGAAAAGGATGTTGGTAGAGCTCCTAAATTCATATGATCTGATGCAGATTGCGTTTTTTCCAACTAGGGTGCAGGGGAACAGGAGGACAGTCATGGGCAATATTTTTATTCATTCTGCATTACTAGATGAACATTCTGCAAGTAAAAGGGTGAATGGCCTTTCAGACCATGATGCGCAAATTTTAACACTAAAAGGCTTTTGTACTGAAACAGATGTCACATATAATTACAAACTATGTAGGAAAGTTAATCCAACAGCAATACAGAATTCTTTAAACCTTGTCAAGGAACAAGAGTAGCAGGATGTGTATAGTACCGATAACATGGGTAAGTATAATGCTTTCCTTAACACATTTCTCATGCCCTTTGATAGGTGCTTTCCATTGGAACGTTCTAAACAGGGTACTAGCAGTAAAAGGCAGCTTGGCTGGCTGACTAGTGGGATAAGGATATCATGTAGAACAAAGGGGGAATTATGTCAAAATGTTAGTAGTAGTCACAATCAAGCTGCAGTAGCCCATTACAAACATTATTGTAACGTGCTTGAAAACGTTATTAGGAAGGCAAAGAGTATGTGGTACGCAAATAGAAGAGCTAATTCACAGGATAAAATTGAAACTATATGGTCAGTTGTGAAGGAAGTGCCTGTCAGCAGCACAAGGTCGACGATATTAAGTCAGTCCGTAGTAAAAATATTTCTGTTACTGGTAAGTCAAATATATGTACAGTATTTAAAAATCATTTTCCAAGCACTGCTTGTGAATTACATAAAAATTTAGTTTCTACACGGAATCATAACTTTCTTGGCAAATGCTTTTCCGAGATTGGTGTCTGAAATACTCCCCTGTGATACAGACAAGGGGGAGATTGAGTCAATAATTAAATCACTGAAGACTAAGGACTCTCGTGGATATGATGGAGTGCCTAGCAGAATATTAAAGTACTGTGCAGCACATTTTAGCCCTGTATTTAGCCACAATTGTAATCTTTCCTTTACGAATGGTCAGTTTCCTGAACGATTGAAGTACTCAGTAGTAAAGCCGCTTTATAAAAAGGGGGAAAAGGATAATGTAAACAATTTTAGAGCTATTTCTGTGCCATCAGTGTTTGCTAAAGTGATTGAAAAGCTGTGTATCTAAGGATAATTGATCATTTTATATCACATGTACAGTTTGGCTTTACAAGTCGTTAAACGACTTCTCTGTGAGGTAGTGGATGGGTTAAACAAACGGTTTCGAACACTAGGAATATTTTTTGATTTAACTAAGGCGTCTGATTGTATTGTTCACAAAATATTCCTCCAGCATTTAGACAACTACGGAATACGGGGAATAGCTCACAATTGGTTCACCTCTTACTTTAGCAACAGACAGCAAAAGTTCATTACTCTCAATGTTGAGAATGGCTGTGATGTGGGGTCTGAGTGGGGTATTGTCAAGTGGGGGGTGCCCTAGAGATCGGTGTTGGGGCCACTCCTGTTCCTTATGACGCAAGTTCATGGCTTGTAGAAAATAAACTAACGCTAAATCACAGTAAGACTCAGTTTTTACTGTTTCCAACACACAATTCAACAAAACTCGACGTTTTAATTTTACAGAATGGACATATGATTAGTGAAACTGAACATTTCAGATTTCTAGGTGTTCAGATAGATAGGAAACTGCCGTGGAAAGCTCACGTTCAGGATCTTGATCAAACACTCAATGCTCCCATTTTTACTATTCGAACGGTATCTGAAGTGAGTGATCGTTCGACAGGAAGATTAGTCTACTTTGCTTACTTTCATTCGCTTATGTCGTATGGTATCATATTTTGGGCAACTCTTGCGATTCACAAAGGATATTTTTATCTCAGAAACGGGCAGTTCGGGCAGTAAGTGGTGTACGTTCACGAACCTCTTGTCGACCCCAGTTCACTAGTATGGGTATTCTGACATTGGCCTATATATATATATATATATATATATATATATATATATATATATATATATATATATCCTTTACTGTCGTTTCTTGTTAACATTATCAGCTTATTCCCGAGAATTAGCAGCATCCACTAAGTTAATACGAGGCTGAGCTCCATTCTGCATTTGGATCGCACTTCCTTGACTCTCGTGCAGAAAGGTGTGCAGTGTATTGCTGTATCCATTTTGAATAAGAGAACTCAAGAATTCAAAAAACTTTGTAGTAATCCACGCACTTTCCAATCGAAACCTTTAGAGTTTCCTCATGGGCCACTTCTTCTACGCTGTCGAGGAGTTCCTTCACAAATTAAGCTGGTTCTTGTTGTATTGTTGATTGCGTTTACTTATACTTATGGACTTTTTTCGGGTTCATAAAAATTTTATTGTTATCTGTTATTACTTTTATTTGTAATTCATATACTGACATGTTCCATGACCTTCGAAATTTGCTCCTCAATTTGATCCTACGGAACTTGACGCGTAAATAAAAAATAAATAAAATCAGCTCCAAATGCACTTGCGACCTTCGTCTCCGCGACCCTGAATTTGGACAATGATTGGCAAAGTCATGAGCCATATACTTTTTGAAGCAAATACCCCTGAATTCGCCTAACGTGATCTGAGGAGGAGGACGGCAAAGCTAAGCCAGGGCTGGTGTCCAGAGAGATGATCCACGCACCTGGTGACGTCAGGTGGCGTCTCCATACCGGAGCCTCCTCGGCCGGCGCCAGGAAATTCGAGCCCGCGACCTTCCGTGGTGGCGGGTTGAGACAGCGGGAGCTGGCAGCACTCCGCGACCAGAGAGCACAAGTGATAAAACTGTGAAGTATTCGCGGTGGCGGTGGTGAGCTGTGCTGTGCTGTGCGCGCCCAGAGATCTGAAATAGCGCTCCGCTGGCTCCGGGTCAGCCTGACTCACCCACTGCCCTTGTCCTCTGGCGCAGCCTCGCCTGCGCCAATACTTATATGGCCCAGGTCTCTGCATGGAAACTTTCGCGTCTTTACAGGCATCAAAAAAATTTCTTGTCAGCCCCTTTTAGGATGCGGCGGCATAATGTGTCTTTGTTGACATTTTTAAACCATTTTCGTCGTTTTCATTACGTGCTGAACTACTATTTGAACACCATGACGAACCTTTTTGTGGATTTTTTTTACACACAAAAATAGTAATAATACTCTGAAACCTGTTATACAAATATTTGTAGTACGAGTAATTAGGTGATTTTGACATAATTATTATATGCACATTTATAAAGCCGTCTGCTTCCATTTGACAATATGCCAGTTCTTAAAAAACCATTACTGTTGACGACAGTGTGTTTGTCAAAACTTTTACTCTATAAATTTGATACAGTACTTATAGTATTTGCATACAAGAGTTCCACAGGCTTCCAGAGGCTTTCGGCGGTTGTAGAGGGGACTAGTAGATAATTTTCGGTAATGAACCAATGTCCGGAAATTTATAGTTTGGACGTAAAATAAATCTGAATATAAGGCCACTTTCAATCTCCGCCTCATGGCACGCATGGAGCTGAGACGATGAGCTCTGACCTGGGTTCACTAGAGCAGCCCATGGCACGGGCAATTTTTCGAGTAATCATTGTCAGATTCTCTTCTTCGTGACGACGGAGATCCTTTTCAAAGTTTAGAGTGCTGCGCGTCCGTGGAACAGCACAGTTAACCTTTATATTAGCGAACATACGAACCAGCTCCTTGCAGACGAACGTAGTCGGACGAAAATGTCTTAATACCTGTTGCACTAACCTATCCCGTTTTAGTCCGTGCATACCACATAGTCCTTTCTTCGTCGATTCTGTAGAATTCTTAACATTCCGCTTAATTTTCAGCATCTTTCGGTAACACCACACCCCAAACGCTTAGATTCTTTTCTTTTCTCGTTTTTCCACAGTCCACGATTCACTTCCACGCAATTCTGTGCACCGAACGCACATTCTCAAAAATTCCTCAAGCCTCGATTTCTTGTGGCCATGAATATCTTCTTTGCCGTGCTAGTCTGGTTTTCATGGCCTGCTTGCTTCTTACGTCATCAGTTACTTTGGTCCCAGGGTCCTAGAAGTCCTTGAATTCGGCTACTTCGTGGTCACCAAGTTTGATGCTGATCTATTTTCCGGTACTTTTGGTTTTCCCTCAGTCCATATTCTGTGCCCAAGAGGAGAACACGGCAAGTGCCATAACACGATTTCCCAGAAACTTCTAAGTGGAAGAGGAGTCAAAATAAGGAAACCCGTGTCTTTTCTGAGAGTCTACTGTCACCCTTTTGGACGTAAAGTACGTGTCATAACCGCGCAATAATCGCAGCTGAAATGGTGGCCCAAGCGCTTTTGAAACTCGTGTTCGAAACCTGCTTGTTGTTTTTATTTATTTTTTCATTTATCTGCCCAAGTCCGTAGAAGGTTGCTACAAGAATGCTTCTTAACAACATCTCGCAACCAGTGTCATACATGTATTATACATGTGTGTATGGTATTTTCAGAGGTTGTAGTCTTTAAATTCTCATATTCTTATATTTCAATCTTATGTACGTGCGTACGTTAATTTATTCTTATGATTATTCTTCAGGAAGATTAGGTGCATTCTCTCGGATGATACCGATCGTAGAAACATTCGAAACATGGAAATTCAGAACACCAGGAGCATCGTGCGACGGCTGGTTTGCTAGAGTGACATTTCTTCGTATGAATCTCACTCGGGAAAGAAACACCCGTTAACACTGCTGAGTTTCACGCGTGGGTAATAATTTCGCGGCAAACCACGCGCAACAGATCACTTCGGAAAAGTGGCGCTTGCAACTGATTGTCCACTAGAAGAATTTTACCGAAGAAAATTTCAAATATTTTTTCCGGTCATGTTTTTTTTTCGTTTCTTAATTCATTCACCAGACAGAAGAGTCGTAGACGAATAAAGACAACGTTATTTTAACGTACACTGGAAAACATTCATGGAGCAATCTTCACCTGATATGGGTAGATACTTGCAAGTGCGGAATAAAAATAAGAGAGATTTTGAAGGCGCAAAAATGTAAAGCCGCGTCGCTATCCACTGTGCCACTGCTTCGGCTGAACCCTTCACTCTCTAAAACGCGTATAAAGTACTTTGAAAACTTTGACCGCCGTTGGAGTATACAGGGTGGTCCACTGATAGTGTCCGGGTCAAATATCTCATGAAATAAGCGTCAGACGAAAAAACTACAAAGAACGAAACTCGTCTAGCTTGAGGGGGAAACCAGATGGCGCTATGGTTGGCCCGCTAGATGGCGCTGCCATAGGTCAAACGGATATCAACTGCGTTTTTTTATTGAATAGGAACCCCCATTTTTTATTACATATTCGTGTAGAACGTAAAGAAATATGAATGTTTTAGTTGGACCACTTTTTTCGCTTTGTGACAGATGGCGCTGTAATAGTCACAAGTGTGTAAGTACGTGGTATCACGTAACACTCCGCCAGTGCGGACGGTATTCGCTTCGTGATACATTACCCGCGTTAAAATGGACCGTTTACCAATTGCGGAAAATGTCGATATCATGTTGATGTACGGCTATTGAGATCAAAATGACCAACGGGCGTGTGCTATGTATGCTGCTCGGTATCCTGGACGACATCATCCAAGTGTTCGGACCGTTAGCCGGATAGCTACGTTATTTAAGGAGACAGGAAGTGTTCAGCCACATGTGAAACGTCAACCACGACCTACAACAAATGATGATCCCAAATAGGTGTTTTAGCTGCTGTAGCGGCTAATCCGCACATCAGTAGCAGACAAATTGGGCGAGAATCGGGAATCTCAAAAACGTCGGTGTTGAGAATGCTACATCAACATCGATTGCACCCGTACCATATTTCTATGCACCAGGAATTGCGTGGCGACGACTTTGAACGTCGTGTACAGTTCTGCCACTGGGCACATGAGAAATTACGGGACGATGACAGGTTTTTTGCACGCGTCCTATTTAGCGACGAAGCGTCATTCACCAAAGCGGTAACGTAAACCGGCATAATATGCACTATTGGGCAACGGAAAATCCACGATGGCTGCGACAAGTGGAACATCAGCGACCTTGGCGGGTTAATGTATGGTGCGGCATTATGGGAGGAAGGATAATTGGCCCCCGTTTTATCGATGGCAATCTAAATGGTGCAATGTATGCTGATTTCCTACGTAATGTTCTACCGATGTTATTACAAGATGTTTCACTGCATGACAGAATGGCGATGTACTTCCAACATGATGGATGTCCGGCACACAGCTCGAGTGCGGTTGAAGCGGTATTGAATAGCATATTTCATGACAGGTGGATTGGTCACTGAAGGACCATACGATGGCCCAAACGTTTACCGGATATGACGTCCCCGGATTTCTTTCCGCGGGGAAAGTTGAATGATATTTGCTATCGTGATCGACCGACAACGCCTGACAACCTGCGTCAGCGCATTGTCAATGCATGTGTGAACATTACGGAAGGCGAACTACTCGCTTTTGAGAGGAATGTCGTTACACGTATTGCCAAATGCATTGAGGTTGACTGACATCATTTTGAGCATTTAATGCATTAATGTGGTATTTAAGGATAATCACGCTGTAACAGCATGCGTTCTGAGAAATGATAAGTTCACAAAGGTACATGTATCACATTGGAACAATCGAAATAAAATGTTCAAACGTACGTACGTTCTCTATTTTAATTTAAAAAACCTACCTGTTACCAACTGTTCATCTAAAATTGTGAGCCATGTGTTTGTGACTATTACAGCGCCATCTGTCAGAAAGCGAAAAAAGTGGTCCAACTAAAACATTCATATTTCTTTACGTACTACACGAATATTTAATAAAAATGGGGGTTCCTATTTTTAAAAAAATGCAGTTGACATCCGTTTAACCTATGGCAGCGCCATCTAGCGGGTCAACCATAGCGCCATCTGGTTTCCCCCTTCAAGCTTGACAAGTTTCGTTCTTTATGGTTTTTTTCGTTTGACGCTTATTTCGTGAGATATTTGGCCCGGTCACGATCAATAATGGACCACCCTGTATATGGATAAGCCGAGAAACGTGCTCGGTGACTTTGACCCCTCTTCCACTGAGCGAAATTTCTGGTAAATTGGTTTATGGCACTTGTAGTGTCCTCACCGCCATCAGAATGGACATGCAATTTAACATAACCTTTAATTACCCCTGACCTTCAGTGAGGATAGCTGAAGGTCATCCCCACTGGTGAACCCACCACCTGAGCGGCCCTGGGGTCGACCCCGGCGCCTGACACTAACTGCTGCCCTTGTTTGGAGAGGTCCCAGCGGCGGCGTTCCCGGCACCGTGACTCAGCCGGTGCGCGCAGCCCGGCGCAGCCACGCTAATGAGTGCGCCGCAACCCTACACTAACGACGCTAGCCGGGCGCCCGGCGCCAGACGCTATTTGTGGAACACGGCCCACCACTCATTCTGCGGTGGCCGGCCCGCAAGGCCAAGGCTGAGGAATGAGCTAAAGTTGCGGACGGCTGACCACTGGCGACTAGCCGACAACTGTCGTGCGTCTCCGGTAATGGCGATCGCCATCCCAGACAATATACACTGATCAGCCAGAACGTTTGCCCACCCACCAAATAGCCTGTACGTCCATCTTTGGTGCGGATAACAGCGACGACGCGTCGTGGCATCTAAGCAATGAGGCCTTGGTAGGTCGCTGGAGGGAGTTTGCAGCATATCTGTGCACACAAGTCACCTAATTCCCGTTAATTCCGGGGAGGAGAGGGATGAGCTCTGACACAACTTTCAGTCATACCCCAGATGTGTTTCATCGGGTTGAGAGATAGCGAGTTGGGGGAGCCAGCACACCAACTGTAACTCGCCACTGTCTTCCTCGAACCACTCCGTCACACTCCTGGCCTTGTGTCTGGCGCATTATGTTGCTGAAAAATGACACTGCCGTCGGGAAACATGATCGTCATGAAGGGGTGTTCGTGGTCTTCAACCAGTGTACGATGTTCCTTGGCCGTCACGGTGCCTTGCACGAGCTCCACTGGACCCATGGATGCCCACGTGGATGTTCCCCAGTGCATAATCGAGCCTCCGCCAGCTACTCTCTCTACCGCAATACAGGTTTCAAGAAGCTGTTCCCCTGGAAGACGACGAATTCGCGCCCTCTCATCGGCATGATGAACAAGGAATCGTGATTAATCAGACCATGCAACGCTCTGCCAGTTCGCCAACGTCCAGCGTCGATGGTCGTGTGCCCATTTCAGTCCTCCTTCCGATGTCGTGTTCTTAACATTGGCATATGCATCGGTTGTCGGCTGCGGGGGCTTATCTTTAGGAGTGCTAGATGCACTGTGTCTTCAGGCACGATTATACTCTGCCCAGAATTGAAGTTTGATGTTAGTTCCGCCACAGTTTGCCATCTGCCCTGTGTTGCCAGGCTGCCCAGCCCACGACGTGCGACATCTGCTATGAAGGGTGGCCGCCGACTCCCACGCCGTCTGCATGTGGTTTCACCTTGGTTTCGCCACGTGCTGAAGACACTCACCACGCACTCCGCGAACACCCGACAAGTCGTGCAGTTTCGGAAATGTTCGTACCGAGTCTCCGGGCCATCACAATCTGCCCCTTGGTCAAACTCAGATACATCGAGCGCCTTCCCCATTCTACACACTGATACCGCATGCACTAAGCGCGTGTCTGACTAGCATTCATTCCTCGCCAGGTGTCGCTGCCATCTCCTGGACGGGTTTATGTGGACAGTCGCAATGGTTCTATTTGGTTGGTGCGTATTTCACAGCGATTTTTTTTTCATGCTGGTATTTCGGTTGCGATGAGGTGGTTTATCGATTGCCATTTTTTATTTGTAGTTCACTGTTGCTATTTGAATTTACATACTGTCATTTGGAGATTGTGAGTAGAACTGTCGACGCTCAAAAATGAAGTGCCAAGTGCAGAAGTCCGAACATTTCCGTCGTTTTCTTCTGTCTGGAGTTAAGTAAAGAGGTGAGAGCAGCGGAGGCTGCCACTAACATTTTGCACCGTGTATGGGGATAATGCCCACTGGACAGATATTAGCGACTACCCACGTTCAGGAAGATCTTCAGGGTTTTATGAGGATCGGTTAAACGCACTAGTCCACAATGATCCACGTGAGCGTACTCCAGAACTGGAAAATGTGATGAACTGTGATCATTCCACAATCACGCGATATTTGCATGCACTGGAGAAGGTTCAAAAATCGGATCTATGGGTTGGCCGTGCGGTCTAACGCACGCATTCCGGGCGGGAAGTAGCGCCTGGTCCCCGGCACGAATCCGCCCGGCGGATTTGTGTCGAGGTCCGGTGAACCGGCCAGTCTGTGGACGGTTTTTAGGCGGTTTTCCATCTGCCTCGGCGAATGCGGGCTGGTTCCCCTTATTCCGCCTCAGTTACGCTATGTCGGCGATTGCTGCGCAAACAAGTTCTCCACGTACGCGTACACCACCATTACTCTACCACGCAAACATAGGGGTTCATTCGTCTGGTGTGAGACGTTCCCTGGGGGGTCCACCGGGGGCCGAACCGCACAATAACCCCAGGTTCGGTGTGGGGCGGCGGAGGGGTGAAGTGGACTGCGATAGTCGTCGTGGGGTTGTGGACCACTGCGGCTGCGACGGGGACGGAGCCTCTCCGTCGTTTCTAGGTCCCCGGTTAACAAACAGTACAATACAATGGGTACAGCATGCTCTAAGCCAAAACCAAAAGAAATCAGCGTGTGGCCTAATGTGCATCTCTGCTTGTTTCTCATCAGTTGGCTCGTGAACAACGTCGACCATTCCTACCCTGTGTCTTAACTACTGTTGAGAAATTTTGTTAATACAAGCAAAATAAGGAATGGTTGAGCCCAAACAAAGCACCAGGTCTCCGTACAAAGACCTGCGCGCATTCACAAAGGATAATGATATGTATCTGGTAGATCAGCGACGGTGTGGTGTACTACGAATTGCTTCCCCGAGGTATAACCATCACTGCTGACATTTATTGTCAACAACTGAGACGTCTTGCAGGCGCAATGCAAGAACAATGACCAGGAAGACTTCGTGAAGAGAGATTACCCCACGATAACGCCCGTCCGCATTCTGCTCGACAGACAAAAAACACTATACAGCAGTTATGTTGGGAAGTTATTCCGCACGCACCTTATTCACCTGATATTGCGCCCACAGAGTTTCACCTTTCCCGCTCTCTATCAAACATACTTCAAAGAACTTCTTTTCAGATGAAAATGGGCTCAGATCATAGCTCGACTTCTTCGCTTCAAACCCACGTGCTGTCTACACTCGCAGAATCGGAAACTTACCAGCATTGGCAGAATGTTGTAAATAGTGAAGGAGAATAATTACTGATGGCTGAAGTCTGTTTAATGTGTATTATTGTGTTTACTGAACTTATGGAAAGACACTACCAACCTAATATTACTCATACCACACAGAGAATACTATTAACTATCTTTTTCGTGTGCTTCAATTTGTTTCTGAGACAATATCTATTGCTGCTCATTTAGCGTGAGGAGGACGCTCTGAAGGAAAATGGGGGTCCCGTCGACCACGATGTCCTTAGTGGCAGAGTGCACTCGGCTTGGAGAAGGACAGGGAAAGAAATCGGCCATGTCCTTTTGAAACAGCCGTTCTAGCGCTTGCCTTATGCGGTTGAGGTGAAATCACGGAAAACACAAATATGGATGGCGTGATGGGCATTTGTGCCGCCGTCATCCCGAATGCGAGTTCAACGTGCTAACCCCAAGTGCCACCTCGTTTCGGCGGGACGTCCGGGTAACGGAAAATAAATGCTCGGCTTTGTTAATTGAGTTATGCTCGTTCGGCCTACGAAGAAAAACATATGACACGGACAATGGTACACCTATGTATTCGTATAACATGTCTGCTTCTTCCTGCTTACACTTACATGTACTCGCCTCCTCAGCTTGGACGAGGTCTTAGTTGTGCGTTCTCTATTGTATCGCTGAGGCGAACCCAACTGAACCAGGTTTGTAACTGGCTTCAGGACTTTCTAGTTGTACGTCGTTCTTCACGGGACTGAATAGTCAGAGCAGCTTCGGGAATATTTCAATGGAGTATTACATGACAGTTATTACTGCTTGCGATACATCTGAACGATTTAGTGGACGACATCAGATGCTCCGTGCGGCTGTTGGCGGTCGATTGTCTGTAGGGAAGTTGCAACCCCGTAAGACTGCAGGAAGGCTCCAGAGGATCGACGTTTGGTGCAGGGACTGACGGATGACTTTGAACGCAAATAACAATGTACAGCGGGTGAATAGGATACGGGATCAGTTAGTGTTCGATTACACTACACGCGGTAATTCACGGCAAACAGTAACTACCGTACAATGTATAGTAATGTCTGTCCACATCATACAGGAAGAACAGATGCCTGTCCAATCACTGGAGGAATCATACAGAAATCTAATTTGTCCACAAAATAAGAGGCTCAAAAGAGACTCGTTTGGCCAATTTTTGAGTATTGTTCGCCAGTTTGGCATCTTTACTACACAACATAACTGAATCCGTAGTTTGATGAAGAGAACAAGCGCTATATATATATATATATATATATATATATATATATATATATATATATATATATATATTCCACGAAACGTGTGTTAGCAGAGAGATGCACATCGTAAGCTATAAAAAGGAATGAAGAGCATCCATATGCCGGCTAACTGGACTTGGAAATATTCGTTAGCCTGAAGGAGGAAATATACCCCAGTTCGAGTTCGTCACCCCTTAATACTAGTTCCTATAACGGTTGGTATTCGTATCTGTTGTTCAGTTGCTTAAAACGTCTTGTTTGCAGTGCGGTAGAGTACTGTTTTGTGTTTAATGTCAGGCGTCAGAGTTTATATACTCTTCATTAAAGGCAAATGAATAAAAGTTACACATACAGTAACTGTATTAGATGGTTTAAATAAAAGCATGTTAGTTTGGCAAAAACGACGAAGTACGTGGAAATGTCCTCATTTTCGATTTCCAAATACAAGCAGCTACAATACTTCTTACCTAAGGGTCATTTAACTGTATCTGAGGTCATTGATGGTGTGGTGAAGAACACTTTCTTGTTGCAAAAGAACAAGAGTGGCCCACATTCCAACAGAAATGAGACGCACAATGGAAAGTTTCAGTACGAGACAAGAAGATCAAAGATATACGCAAGTTAGTTATATGCCTTCCATACAAGTACATACCATTTTACGAGGTGCTGTTGGGGCCAACAACCGCTACAGCAGAGGACGATAAAAATGAAGGACAGTAATGATTCTATGTGTAAATTTCATAGGTAATGCTTTCAATACCTTTGAGTAACACAGACATTTCGCGTTGATGTGCTATTATGAAAGTTTTGTGAAAATATAACTGTATCTGATGTTGCAATAATAAGTTTTAATGCCTAATTCATAATCAGTTTGAAGAAGGGAACAAATCCTCGGTTTTTAATATCGTGATGCGTCCTTCAGGACAATACAATTCATCTTTCCAAGGTACTGAGACATGACGTTAATGTAAACGATCTCACAACTACCTGGTTATGATAAAAATAAGAACAGGAGAAAGTTTTTTGTATTTATCCACCAAAGCATGTTTTGAATTCGTTCCCTTCTTGAGACTACCGATTCAATTACAAAAAAAAAAAGGATGGTTCAAATGGCTCTGACCACTATGGGACTTAACATCTGAGATCATCAGTCCCCTAGAACTTAGTACTTCTTAAACCTAACTAACCTAAGGACATCACACACATCCATGCCCGAGGCAGGATTCGAACCTGTGACCGTAGCGGTCGCGCAGTTCCAGACTGAAGCGCCAAGAACTGCTCGGCCACAACGGCCGGCGATTCAATTACAGAAAATCTTAGTGGCGCCCAGTTACATCTCACAAAATAGCGATGACGGAGGCATATTGACAATCTGAAAAAGAGGGGGTGGGGGTGGTTGTACCCTCCGCCGGCCACACACTACAAAGTCGGCAGGAGTAGTGTGTACGGCGTGGGTTGGGGGGTTAGGTGTAGATGCACGTATACTTCATTTGCACCTTTACAAGCAGGCGTTCACACTGTGCTACCGTGCTCCAGTTCACAACAGGCTCTTTGACAGGCATCATACGGTGTGACTGGAGACGCGTGGCTCTGTCTCGCTTGGCAGGCCGCTGGATACAGAACTCTCTACCGGAGGCTGCGCGTCCTCGCCATTAACCCCGCGCAGCGCCAGAGCTCCAAGGCCGCGGCCGTGACGTCAGAGGCCATCTGTTATCGCCCCATTAATCCCCTCTCTAAGCCCTCACGCCGCGCGTCCGACGCCTGTGTGATTTCTCAGCGCGCGCCACTGCAATGAGAAACGAGCGGTTAAGTGCTCGAAGTGAAAAACGGCTCTTCTTCGCTCAACACCGGTGAGAGAGAGACCACAGCTCGTGGCCAGGGGGCGTCCGGAGGTCGATGCTCTTATCGATACGTGGGAAAACGCCTTGGTTCCCAGTAAACACTTTGTTTTCGTAAATGAACTGGACTGCGCGCCGTGCTAGGACTAATTTTATGATAGATCTTTAGACTTAAAAGAACAAATACTCTTCCGGAATGAGCTACTTCGGCGTTGACTCATGAGAACGCCGCACCTACCATTTGGTAGTAACCTAGCTTGTGTCATCCCTAGATACCTCATTTGATGAGAGGACAGCACACGTTCTTACGTTGATAGTTATCATTGAAGCGAGCCATCATCTTTCTTTATTAAATTATCCAAACAACGCACGCCATATGCTTTCACGCTGTAACCGGATTGGTGGAGTTGTCCCACAAAACTAATTTTCTGTTTCTGAGTCTAGCCACTCTGATGCGTCGTTCCAGCATTTGTAGGTTATGGGAGGAAGTCGAAATACACACACACACACACACACACACACACACACACACACACACACAGTTTTCTGCCACTACTAAGTAAAGGTCAGGGCATTAACGAAATTATCGGACTCATTTATTTTTTACTTCAGAACTAGTGTAGCCCTGAGGCAAAGTTGTTAACTGTCACATTACAAATTCAAAGCTCCGCCGTTCAGTCAATCAGTCTACGATTGTTGTTCTCAGACATATCGTGTCTCTCACCTCTGTCAAGTCAGTGAAAATGTGAAATTCCACAACTGCTCGAGTTCACATCCATCTGTTGAGTTTTACCTATAGCTTTTTTCAGACGTTTAAAAGTGCATCTGTTAAAAGATGAAACAAAGAACAAATCATACTTGTTAAAATACTTACGTACGTTTCGAAACACTGTTGATGACGTTATTGTATAATCGGCAGCGCTCGCCAACAGTTTCGTGGGCCTAGGAAAGTCGTTATTCTAACGTCAGAGAGATTTTATTTCTGCTTTCTCAGCGATATCTCAATCGTCTTGTGTCTGTTAAGTTACTTTAAATTTCATGACTTCACCAGCGACTACGGATGGCTTTCCACTTCTTTCATCCTGAAATTGACATTCCCCATATTTTAATTATTCTAATCATTTTGGTCACATATACCAGCGACTCTGATCGATATTTCTGCAGAGCTGTTACCCAGCAGTAACTTGACGCTCAGAGGGAACTACGCCGGCACGACTACTTTGATCTCACATTTCGAGCACGTCAGTACCACAACTGAAGTCTTGCGAATTATGCCGTGTGAACCCAACATCAGAGAACGTACCAATGATGCCAATTATATGACAAAAGACCTTGCCACCGGAGACGCAGGGCAATATACATTGGCCCCGAGGAACAGCGGTTATAACAGGAAAATTAATAATAATGGTGCTGAAATATACTACTCAAAGTTTGACCTCACGACTATGCAGTTACGAGTACGTCAAGATTCGGTATGCAGATATAGTAGAGAAGTACTTGCTGCGCTACATGAATCGCACCAATCACATTTTACGTAATTCTGGCAAGCCTAGAGCGAATCACAGACGTTGTAAATACCATCTGCACTGAATTGGGTGACCAGATTTTCTATATTGTGAGTGGGGAGAGCGAGAGGACACCGAGTACAGTGGTGCAATCACGTAAGGTAAATGTTAATTCTTCAGTTGCCGAACTTTGGATACTATTTGTGACAGTGAGCGGTTCAATCAGGTCATAATACACTGAAGAGCCAAAGATACTGGTACATCTGCCTAACATCATGTAGGGCCCCCGCGAGCACGCAGAAGTGCCGCAATACGATGTGGCATGGACTCGACTAAGATCTGAAGCAGTGGTACAGGGAATTGGCACCATGAATTCTGCTGGGCTGTCCATAAATCCGCAAGAGTACGAGGGCTGCAAGGTATCCCCGATATGCTCAATAATGTTCATGTCTGGGGAGTTTGGTGGCCAGCGGAAGTGTTTAAACTCAGGAGGAGGATTCCTCGAGCCGCTATGTAGCAATTCTGGGCGTTTGGGGTGTCTCATTGTCTTGCTGGAACTGCCCAAGTTCGTCGGAATGCGCAGTGGACATGAATGGATACATGTGATCAGACAGGATGTTTACGTAAGTGTCATCTGTCACAGTCGATATAGACTATCACTCCGACTGCACACGCCTCACACCATTACAGAGCCTCCAAAAAATGGTTCAAATGGCTCTGAGCACTACGGGACTTAACATCTGTGGTCATCAGTCCCCTAGAACTTAGAACTACTTAAACCTAACTAACTTAAGGACATTACACACATCAATGCCCGAGGCAGGATTCGAACCTGCGACCGTAGTGGTCACACGGTTCCAGACTGAAGCGCCTAGAAACGCACGGCCACACCGGGCGGCTACAGAGCCTCCACCAGCTTGAATAATCCCTTACCGACATGCAGAGTACATGGATTCACGAGGTTGCCTCCATACCCGTACACGTCCATTCGCTCAATACAATTTGAAACGAGACTCGTCCGACGAGGCGATATGTTTCCACTCATCAACAGTCCAGGCGAGGCATAAAGCTTTGTGTGGTGCTGTCAGCAAGGGCACACGAGTGGGCCTCGGCTCCGAAAGCCCATGTCGATGATGTTTCGTTGAATGGTTCGCACGCTGTCACTTGATGGCCCAGCATTGAAATCTGCAGCAATTTGCGGAAGGGTTGCATTTCTGCCACGTTGAACGATTCTCTTCAGTCGTCGTTGGTCCCGTTCTTGCAGGATCTTTTTCCGGCCGCAGCGATGTCGGAGATTT
Source organism: Schistocerca americana (assembly GCF_021461395.2). Taxonomy (NCBI): domain Eukaryota; kingdom Metazoa; phylum Arthropoda; class Insecta; order Orthoptera; family Acrididae; genus Schistocerca; species Schistocerca americana. The sequence continues at coordinate 156,263,737 of NC_060121.1, forward strand.
GATGTTTTACCGGCATCCCGATATTCACGGTACACTCGTGAAATGGTCGTCCGGGAAGTCCCCACTTCATCGCTACCTCGGAGATGCTGTGTCCCATCTCTCGTGCGCCGACTGTAACACCACGTTCAAAGTCACTTAATTCTTGATAACCTGCCACTGTAGCAGCGGTAACCGATCTAACAATTGCTCCAGACACTTGCCTTATACATGCGTTGCCGATCGCAGCGCCGTGTTGTGTCTGTTTATATGTATCTGTATTTCAGTACGTATGGCTATACCAGTTTCTTTGGCGCTTCAGTGTAGCAACCTCTTGCGATGACTCAGAAATACTGTCCTCCCAAATATTACGACACGCAGGAAAAGTTTCATGAAAACCAGCAACACATCGCAAACGATTCCATCCAAAGCAATAATGTGATAGTGAACTATGCCCATTGGCGTCAACCACCAGAAAAATGAACGGTTAACGAAGTAGGATATCAGTCACGTGTTTCTGAGGCTGCTGCTCTGGAAGAGACCGCTTCGTGTTATGCATTCGCACTTCCGTGACCACCCCAGCACCGTTCTGACGGATAGCCGAAGGATTCAGAGGCAGCGACGCGTGGCTTGTGATAAGTGGGGGACATTAGCCGGCAAGTACTGTGCAGCACGCAGACACGGCGTCGCTGTACGGGGAAAGCGACAGTCGCCCACTCGAGACACGGCGCGGGGGGCGGTGACGAATTCGCGCGATTAGCCGCTGCTGGCGGCGCGGAGGTGGCTCCCGAGGGCGTTAGCTCGCACATGCGCCGCGGAAGCAGGCTAGCAGTCCCGCCGGCGACGACAAAACAGCCGCAGACAATCGCTGCAAGTGCTCGGGACACACCCCTTATGTAACGACAGCTGTCTCATATGAAAGCATTCCTTCATCGCTCACTCTGCGCGACATTGTCAAGCCCACGAACTTGCAGCTCGAATATAAAACTACGTGATTGACAGACTGCATGGGTGGGCGGCAACGTTTCCAGCACGCAGCGAGACACGCCTGACGACATTTTTATTCGCCTCGTGTTTTCTCTCAACTGCGTGGGACTGATGCAGTTCCCAGCAGTCTTATCTCATCTGAACGTGCAGATAACTCACTGTGGGTGAAGTAGAAGACATCATTCAGTTGCCAGAAGGTAGTCCTCGAACAAGGACGGACAGCATTTTTATACGTATAGGTGTTCTACAGGGTGTTACAAAAAGGTACGGCCAAACTTTCAGGAAACATTCCTCACACACAAATAAAGAAAAGATGTTATGTGGGTGCCCGCATCTCGTGGTCATGCGGTAGCGTTCTCGCTTCCCACGCCCGGGTTCCCGGGTTCGATTCCCGGCGGGGTCAGGGATTTTCTCTGCCTCGTGATGGCTGGGTGTTGTGTGATGTCCTTAGGTTAGTTAGGTTTAAGTAGTTGTAAGTTCTAGGGGACTGATGACCATAGATGTTAAGTCCCATAGTGCTCAGAGCCATGTTATGTGGGCATGTGTCCGGAAACGCTTAATTTCCATGTTAGAGTTCATTTTAGTTTCGTCAGTATGTACTGTACTTCCTCGATTCACCGCCAGTTGGCCCAATTGAAGGAAGGTAATGTTGACTTCGGTGCTTGTGTTGACATGCGACTCATTACTCTACAGTACTAGCATCAAGCACATCAGTACTTAGCATCGACATGTTTTGCAGTCAGTGCAATGTTTACAAATGCTGAGTTGGCAGATGCCCATTTGATGTATGGATTAGCACGGGGCAATAGCCGTGGCGCGGTACGTTTGTATGGAGACAGATTTCCAGAACGAAGGTGTCCCGGCAGGAAGACGTTCGAAGCAATTGATCGGCGCCTTAGGGAGCACGGAACATTCCAGCCTATGACTCGCGACTGGGGAAGACCTAGAACAACGAGGACATCTGCAATGGACGAGGCAATTCTTCGTGCAGTTGACGATAACCCTAATGTCAGCGTCAGAGAAGTTGCTGCTGTACAAGGTAACGTTGACCACGTCACTGTATGGAGAGTGCTACGGGAGAACCAGTTGTTTCCGTACCATGTACAGCGTGTGCAGGCACTATCAGCAGCTGATTGGCCTCCACGGGTACACTTCTGCGAATGATTCATCCAACAATGCGTCAATTCTCATTTCAGTGCAAATGTTCTCTTTACGGATGAGGCTTCATTCCAACGTGATCAAATTGTAAATTTTCACAATCAACATGTGTGGGCTGATGAGAATCCGCACGCAATTGTGCAATCGCGACATCAACACAGATTTTCTGTGATAGTTTGGGCTGGCATTGTTGGTGATGTCTTGACTGGGCCCCATGTTCTTCCACCTACGCTCAGTGGAGCACATTTTCATGATTTCATACGGTATACTATACCTGTGCTGCTAGAACATGTGCCTTTACAAGTACGACACAACATGTGGTTCATGCACGATGGAGCTCCTGCACGTTTCAGTCGAAGTGTTCGTACGCTGCTCAACAACAGATTCGGTGACCGATGGATTGGTAGAGGCGGACCAATTCCATGGTCTCCACGCTCTCCTGACCTCAACCCTCTTGACTTTCATTTATGGGGGCATTTGAAAGCTACGCAACCCCGGTACCAAATGTAGAGACTCTTCGCGCTCGTATTGTGGACGGCTGTGATACAATACGCCATTCTCCAAGGCTGCATCAGCGCATCAGGGATTCCACGCGACGGAGGGTGGATGCATGTATCCGCGCTAACGGAGGACATTTTGAACATTTGCTGTAACGAAGTGTTTGAAGTCACGCTGGTACGTTCTGTTGCTGTGTGTTTCCATTCCATGATTAATGTGATTTGAAGAGAAGTAATAAAATGAGCTCTGAGATGGAAAGTATGCGTTTCCGGACACATGTCCACGTAACATATTTTCTTTCTTTGTGTGTGAGAAATGTTTCCTGAAAGTTTGGCCGTACCTTTTTGTAACACCCTGTACATATGCGCTGGCTCTGTCATTACAGCGGATTCAACACCTTCGAGAAGGATATGAAGGTAAACGATTAGAAATTTTTTCATTCGCTAACTGATGCTAATAAAATAATTGTATTAACACTGCTTTCTGATGAAGCCACTTCAACTCCCAAAGGTATCAAACATCCTAAACTCATCTTGGTGGTCAGACGAAAACCCACAAGTCTTTGTGAAGACATTTTCATGAAGATATGGCATGATATACAATCCATTGACTGGACTTACACGTCTTACACGGCCTGTTACTAGACTTTTTAGAAAACAGACTTCCAACTTCACTGGAAGAATTTCCTTTGGCTACAAGGATGGGTATAGTTTTCCAGCACAAAGAGATCGCACTGCACATGCTAAACGTCAGGTGATATTTTCTTTTATTCCCCAGAAAGTGGGTCGGCAGAGCTCGCCCCCGTTTCTCGGCTACCAAGGTCCCCGGAGCACATCGTTTCAGATTTATTTTTTGGTGATTGTTGAAAGGTGAAGTTTACAAAGTAAAAGTGAAGCAAGAGCCGAATTACATCTTCGGATTATGAATAGTACTGCCCTTATAAACGAACGTCAAGATCACCTCAGGGGAACCACACGTGGTGTTGCCAAAAGAATTAGTAATTGCTTTGAACACTGAGGCGGAATTTGTAAAAATCAACCATTTGAAAATGGAAATCAATCATTTGTGTTTGCTTAACACATTCTTTGAGTATTTGTTTAGGTTACGTTCTTAAAGATGTATCTCTATGGCCAACAAAGGAGGCATATGGGTATTGCGAGGAACGAAAAGACTGATACAGATGTCGTGGAGGCGTGTGACGATCATGAATTAGTTCGGTGTGCCATTCCCCTGCATTCTATTGCCTCGCTGTTGAGGTAGAGCCAAACGTTATGGGGAAAAAGTATAGGCGAGTAAGAAGTATAGCCGGAAGTGACAGACAGTAAGCCCACAACGCAGCCGCGGCGTTCCTCCTTCCAGCCACGCATGCAAGACGAGACCCTCCTTACTCGTCTTCGCACAGGCCACAGCCCTATGACGCATGGCTTCTGGCACCAGCGAGAGGACTCGCTAACTCGTCGTCGTTGTGTCGTACAGATTAATGTGCGCCCCATTTTACTAGACTTTTATTTTTAGATGGGAAGGCACAAGCAGACTTGCCGACAGATCTGCCGTCTGTTTTAAGCGACATTCAAACGAATATGACTACAGTTTTTAGGTTTTGTGACATGTCCAACTTGTATCCTAATATTTTCGGGAGTGATGTTAAGTATTAACAGGGTGATTGGCTCACCCGTATTATTATTATTATTATTATTGTTATTAGTAAGTGGTCAGCCAGTTACATTTCTCTGCGCTGTTATTGTAGCTCCTCTGACGTATTTTTTATGTTTTAATCCCCTTTCATCCTTTCACCGTTGTCTTACGACGTGTGAGATGGAGTGATTCAATGTGTCAACGCGACCAAGTGAATGTCATTTTGCATGTTTACTCTCCAAGGTATTTGAATATGCATGCCTATACCAGTGTCTTTGGCGCTTCCATGTAAAATTGTGGCGCCTATTACATGGACTAATTTATTCCAATTAGTCTGTACAACCACCTCCTATAATATTTACTACTACTCCTAAAACAACTTAATCGAATCTCTACGTCTTCCCCTACAATTTTTGCTCTCGATGGCTCCCTACACTACCGCGGAATTTGTTTCTTACTTTCTTAATACTCGTCCTGCCATGCTGTCCCTTCTTAGTATTTTCCATAGTTCACTTACTAGTTTTTTAGTCTCTACTGCAGAAAACCTGTTAATTTATCTTACTGCTCAATTTTCACTATCTTTTTGTAATACCTCATCTAAAACGCTTAGATTACTTCTTTTTCCGGTTTTCCCACAGCCCAGGACAATGTTTTTCTGCAGACCAGCAATCTCTTTCTCCAACCAAGGCTCACGTTCAGTAGACTGCTTCTGACGAACAATGCTTTTATCAGCAGTGCTAATCTGCTTCTTAGGTTATCGCCGTTTCGTCCGTCATGAGTTATTTTCAGACGGAATTTTTCCCTCTGTAACGCAGTGCGTGTTGTTATGAAACTGATTAAAACTGTGTGTCGGACCGGGACTCGAAAACAGGACCTTACCTTTCGCGCGTAATGCCAGCTGAGCTATCCATTCACACTGGCGAACCACCCACTCGCGACTGACAGAATTAAAGCTGTAACGTGGAACCTGGCGTTCTGTAGAGCAAACACTTTTACAGTGAGAGCACGTTTAAGACGTGTTGACAGGAGGACACTTGGAGGTGAACATTAACACAGAACGATAATCGGGCTTTCAGGGTGGAGACCGCCGACCACGAGCGGCGCAGCACTGTTTTCTGACGCCGGCGGCGCGTGAGTAATGTTGCGAAGCCCCGGTGGCGGTTGTGTGGGACGCCATAATAACGTGTGGGTGGCGCACACCTACAGACCGCTGAAGGTTTACATGCATAATAGGCAGCGCGCACGGGCGCGGGCTTTAATAAATCTCGTCAGCGTGCACCGACTGCCGGCAGTTATCCCCTCTAAGGCGGCAGACTACGCGCCGCGGTGGAAAACCTCGCTTCCGCAGCCCATAAACTAATTTCCTCTGCAAACACGACAATTTGCCTGAGACGCAGCGCTTCCCACGCCGCGGTGAGTGCAATGAAATGCGAGCGCTAATGCCGCGGCGTGAGCGCTCGTGTGTGTGCGTGTGTGTGTGTGTGTGTGTGTGTGTGTGTGTGAGCGCATGCAGGCGGAGGCGACGGAGGCACGATCGACTCGTAAATATCGCACCACCTGCCGGCAGTTTGCTCTTGCGTAACGCTGCGGGCGCCCACTTCGCAAAGTTCAACCTCTCGTCTAGCCCTTTCCGAAGGCAGAGAATTATCCACGGCTGTTTCTACTATCAGGCAAGACTAGGCGGCCGCCTAGGGCGGCAAAGTTCCAGAGGCGACAAAGGCGGAAAAAATGACTCAAATGAAGCAGCGAAAAAAAGTGACCAAATGGAGAAAAATGAAAAAGACGAAAAATTAAAACAGCGAAGTGTTTTCAAAAACATAAGAAACACTTACTTAGTTAATCTTCACTTTACTACGTGCCTCAAAACTAAAGCAGTCGCCACTTCTCAGTATGAAATGGAAAAAACATGACCTTGATTCATGTCTGTCGAGCGCTGGAGCGCAGCAAATTCACTCGCTTGCGATCACGTTGCGACTTAGTACCACACCTCCCTCTTTATGTTTTTTGTGTCTGCAAATCATTTGTCAACTGTTAGTCGTATTGAGACATTCTAATCATGTTTTAGTTATATTATTATTTCCTGTCGATAATTCACGTATCCACACTTTAGGTTTTGTATTTATCTTTCAACTTATCTAAAATAGTATAAAGTACAGCGTGACAATTTTTGAACTATGTGAAAAAAAACGCAAATTAGTTACGACCTACGGCGTGCACACACTTTTCGACTTGCAAACGTCACTACAGATATTCGGATTTCGGTTATGACATGTACGATATGCCTGCCGTCATTGGCGATGATATGGCGCAGACGAATAGCGAAATTCTTCATGACTCGCTGAGGTGTCGGAACATCGATGCTGTTGATGACCTCCTGAATGGCTGTTTCAGCTCAGAAATTCGGCAATGGTTTTGGGAGTATTGCTGTAAACCTTGTCTTTACGACAGCCCCACAAGAAGGAGTCGCAGGTGTTCAGATACGGAGTATATGGCGGCCAATCAAGGTCCTTGCCAATGGCCTCTGGGTACCCCAGAGCCATAATTCGGTCCCCAACGTACTCCTCCTGGACATCAAACACACTCCTGCTTCGATGAGGTCGAGCTCAGTCTTACATGAACGACATCTTGTCGAAATCAAGGTAACTTTGGATAACGGGGATGAAACTGTCTTCCAAAACCTTCACGTACCGTTCGGTAGTTACCGTGCCATCAAGGAATATCGCACAGATTATTCCGTGGCTGGACATTGCACACCACACGGTCACCTGTTCTCGATTGCGAAACACGGGTTTTCAGTCCCCCAAACGCGCCAATTTTGCTTACTGACGAACCCATCCACACGAAAGTGGGCTTCGTCGCTAAACCAAACCATACACCGCATACTAATTCTCATCATGCCCCGCTGCCAACCGTGTAGACTGAACGTCCTAATGCAAACCTTTCAGAAGTTATAACGATTTTATTTCATATAGTTCAATAACTGTCACACTGTAAGTGCATTTCATCATATCCATGCATAAAAATTAATTAGTCTCTGGGTGCCCAAGACCCGCAGCACAAGAAAAGAATTACACTGTGTTTTCTTAAAGATATTTGCCATCGTTTACTTAAAATTGAGGACAAAAAAATAAGAAATGTAGGGCATTTTTTGCCTTCATTCAGTTTCAAAGGAACTGAGGACAAAACCTGAAAACTGAGGACTGTCCCCAGAACCGAGGACGTCTGGTCACCTTAGCTTAATGATTAGAAGTATAACAGGAGATGTGCATTGTTGTGCCATTGGCTGTTAGCGGTGCTGATTGATTGGCGCGGTGGTGGGGGATATCGAGGAGATCGATGGTAACAAGAAAGAGGGGGCGACATTTTTCCAGTGACGGCCCTGGACGTACTTCACCGATAGCGTACCAACGTCACCGCAAAACAAACAACGACGCCAACTACACCGTAGGAGAGAACACAGCTATCGAGAGGAACCAAACGTAGAAAGAGAAGAGAAACCCACAAACTGTAATGTGGTAAAACAATTACAATACACTGAACTCGATACAAACAGTTTAGAATGAAACCTTGGTCCTTCGCAACACTCGCCCCTCTACCACCGTGCCAATTGCGCATGCGCATACATAACTGACTAGAGGTGATGTATGAACAAGAGTTAAAATTATAGTGTACTTTGTAATGGAACTTTGAATTTATCCATTATTGGACCTGAAGTCGCGGCTGCATTCAAAAGCTAAAATGTAGGCTCAACAACACACGACGCACGCATGTGTGTAAACTTGGTCGTTACCAACGTTCAGTAGCAGCGTGTGCCAGGGTTTCCTGAACCGCTTTCAGCTGGAAGTGAATGAGCACTCCGCGAGGAACTATTAACAACACTGCGTTTTTTCGACGTTTTGACAATACTAATCATTTTTTTATTTTATCATGATTCGTGCGTTATTAGTTGCGATGTAAAATTGAAGTACTCGCTGATTAAAACAAGTTTCTCTCAGTTTTAAAATTTCATCAACCTTCAAGGTGTGAAGGTGCGCCATCAAAGTACCACGCTGCTTGAAATGTTTCGTCAGAGGAAAAAAGTCTGGGAACGCCTGACGTGTCCTGGTTTAGTTAGGGTGATGGGTTCTTTTCCAGTAGACGACATGGTTATAGCGGGGGTGAGAACGAAATTTTTACTGATTAGTGTTTTTACCGTTTTTTATCTCTTGTACGTTAAAGACGTTCCTGTGAGCATTTCATGTCTACGTACGTCTGTACATGTAGTCCACGGAATGAAGATTCTTCTGTGTAGGTATTTCTGACGATGGGATCACGTACCTTCAAACCACGATGTATTAGTATTTTTGCATTGTGTGCGCCTGAGCACAAGTTAAAAGCTTTCAAGGAGTTTATCTGTCAGCAGTAAGGATACAGCTTCTTGTGTAGGCAGCTACATAGATTTGAAGACAGTCCTAACCATGTGAAACTATCAGCTACTATAGAAATTGTGCAACCTATCGGAGGAAAATAAAGGATAATTTTAAAATTAAACATCAGCGACTCTCTCCTCCGTAAATGATTCCGACTATAGTGTAAATTTGATGTCAGTTCCCATTTTGTTCGATGAATACGTTTCATATAAAGAAGCACTCTAAATTGTAAAACGTACACAGCGGTTTACGAGCTTGAACTATAATCATGAATGACGAACACTGATAGAGAGGTTGTATCAAGTGTTGCACTCATTGCTTAACATTGTAGGCCTATCAATGATTAAGAGATTGGGCACCATTCGCGAGATGTTATAAATCGAATCCACTCTGTCACGCTGGTTGCCTAGTGACCTTACTCCTCGTTTACCAATGACCCAATCTTTCTAGTAACTGTTCACTCTAAGTGGTGGCGCGGTGACTGACAGGAGTAGCCGTCAGCCAACCTTACTGATCAATACTAGAGGAGTAGTGAAAGAGGTGAGTATTTTCACTAAACACACCAATAAATTTGAACTATCTCAAATTCAAGTACATCAACATTTATGTCGACTCTTAACTACGTGTGTTACGCCTACGTTGTTTACGAGTACTTAGACCCACGGAACACACGATCGTCTGCAAACTATGGCTGGCTAGGCTGGCTCCGCTGAGAAAGCTGTCGGCACCTACTAACGGCATTCGACTCCTGTCGATACATCTTCTCGAGCAAGTAATACTCACAGTTCACGAACGCCGACATATTCGTCACGAGAGGTTCCGCACCCATGTTGCTACATAAAATTCATCGTTTGTTTTGCCGCCTCACTTGCACATTTATTTCATGACATTACTAGTTTAGAACAAAGTTCAGATCCTCGTAGCCCATCATATGAAGATGATCAACTTTGATCGAGGGTATTCCCTTTTCTATTGAAGAAAAAAAAAAAAAAAGAAAAAAAAACTGTAGACATCGCATCAATTTTAAGAGATTTATTTTGTGACTTACCACTAACAAGACACTGTCTCGGTTTGCTCTTCATTCCCATTCGTATGACAAATATTACAGGTGCCAATTTCGTATATTCATACGATCACAGTGAATTTTCCGATATTTCGTACACATCATTTTGACAACCCGAAGTGGAAAAAGTTTTCATATACTGAAATTTGAAAAACAAAGCTGGAGAACGTGTTAATGGAGCGCATATGGACCACCTAGGTTTACCTGATCACAGTGTACTGTTTGCGTCTAGTGCAGACTAATTTCAACAGGAAAACGTAAGACTGGGTATAAGGTTCGGGTTTCAACGGGCACCACCCAAAACGCGAGTTCATCGCGGCAATTTGCTCGGAAGTAGTGTGATGGCGGGGCTGGGCGACAATAAAAAATCTGTGGCATGTAGAAAAATATTGCACACAGAACCAATGTTTGTCAAAACTCGATGAAATGTATGACTATAGCAACGTGCTTTTGACAGCGTGGTCGTTCAATCTACGCTATATTCGTGCTGATTTCGGTAGAGGCAGTAACGAAAGGGGATGAGAGCACTGATATCAGAGTGAAAGAGGGGTTGTAATTACGACGCATGGCGTACCTTAAAAGAAACGCTTTGTGTCCAGTGCCATTACGGCGGCCAAGGTAAATGTCAGCGGTGTGCACCTCGTAAAGTGCTCCAGGCACGTGGCGCTACAGCCCTCGTTAACCTTTTCCGCTGGGGTGGTATAAGGAGGGGTTCAGCGAGGGAGAGTCAGAGTGGTGCAACTTTAGAACGGCCGAACACCAGCGCTTAGTTGATCCACTGTTTATCAGCATTATAGGGAGTGATTTTTTTCCAGTAATCCACTGGAAACTCGGTTTGGTTTGCTGTGTGTGTGTGTGTGTGTGTGTGTGTGTGTGTGTGTGTGTGTGAGCGCGTGCGCGCGCTTACATCTGGGTCAGTGTAGCCATGTGAGAAAACACGACGGTTATCTCCGGCGCGCTGATGAACAACAGTCCCTAAGTTTTGAGTAAGGGTTCCCAGGTCTGTGGCTCTTTCCGCAGCGCAACAGCAGCGGCAGATACGTCCTTGACCGGAAAATGAAATGATATCATCGGCGGAAGTAGCAGAGTTCATCAGCAGATACGACGGTCCAGTTTAGCGACTAATCCTTGGCCATTTAGGCGTGTACCAGTGCGAGAAACAGTTGTATATTTGAATTTTGAAGTACGTGTTCTGCGAACACTAAACAAATTATGAGCGAGATCATTTATGTTGAGTCGTTTTGTTCAACAAGGATCTCCGTGCAGACACCCTCCCCAAAACGATAGACGTGTGGTGTAACACGTTTGCCACTGTTTTCTAAATTGACTTATGCTGTTCGTGACACAGTCTGCGCGAAGAAGAAAAGTGGGGGATGAAATCTCTGAAGTCTCTTGAAATTGTGCATGATGCACACGAAGTATAGGTAAGTGCTAAAATGTATTCGTGTGATTACCAAACTAGGTCTTGATTTACATAATTTTGCAATAAATAGGTAGATATGTTGGGGCCGGCCGGAGTGCCCGTGCGGTTCTAGGCGCTACAGTCTGGAGTCGAGCGACCGCCACGGTCGCAGGTTCGAATCCTGCCTCGGGCATGGATGTGTGTGATGTCCTTAGGTTAGTTAGGTTTAAATAGTTCTAAGTGCCTGATGACCTCAGAAGTTAAGCCGCATAGTCCTCAGAGCCATTTGAACCATTTTTAGATATGTTGGGAGAAGATTTTTTTAACTAGTTGATAATAAGCATGTCGTTTAACTTGAATTTGTATTTGGGTCTGTTCCCCCTTTCCTCTGTGCATAATTTTACAACCACAACAACCTATTTGGGCTACTACATGCGTTTCTACGTCTGCATGCTTGCCTAACCATCCGCTGAACAATGAATGTAGCAATATAACTACAACTATTAGACAAGCAGTTCCGTCTCACATTCATTCATGCTAGGTGCGAACAAAAATGACTGACTGCATTCTTTCGAAGGCACCCTTAACTTTCATGTTGCGCTGAGATCCTTACCACGAATATGGATGAAAAATCAATTTTTTGCAGTCTGTATGAAATAAATTTCGGCCACAATCTACAGACAGCAGCAGCATCGTTTAAACGCCAGCATCGTTACGATGACGACTGCTTAATATACGCCAAAAACAAATCAAGATGATTCCAATTCTGTTCTGTGAAACTCCTCATAAGACTTTTCGAATGGTCTTATCCAACCGGTTATAACGTAAAAAAAATTAATAAAAATAAACGCACTTTCGACGTCTTCCATCGGGCCGAGGAAGGGTAGAAACAGTTGAGCCCCAATCACACTAGATTCGGAGATACAGTCTTTTTTTGCCAGCGTGTTATATTTTGATTTTACGTGAGTTCTGATCGCAGCATAGTATGTATCAGCTAGAAGTAAAGTCAGAAGACGTCCGAAGATTGCTATCCGGATCTTCTAATGGTCAAATGTGAGCAAGCAGAACATTCACCTCTCACGAACTTTTCCAAGCGAGAACGCCAGCACTGCAATGAGACAAATAAATACGCCGTGCGAAAACGTCCATTCCAACGAGATACGAAGAGCGGATGACGTTCACGACCTAGTTCTGGCCTAAAAAAATTAACTCCATGAAAATGGAGCACAGCTAATTCGTTTTGCTGCTACGCTCTCTCGGTTCTAGAGAGCAATCCGACGGATGGAGATAGTGGTACATTTACGCTAGGTTAGCTCCGCATGAAATGTTTCCGGCTATAGAAGCAGCTGGCTTACTTCCGCCGCGCCCCTCTGCGGAGTCATCAGATAAGGCTTGATGACAGTAGTGGGGTGGGACGGCAACTGCTGATGCTATCACGGAAGCCGCTCCGCACAGACCGGGCTGGGACTCTCAAAAATGTCATCGAAGATCCTCTCACCAGGGAGTTTGCAGCTTATTGCTAATTTTACGCACTACTAGTCAACAGAGCAGTTACGCAGTCAACCTGTCAGACATTTAGTAAGGGTAAACACGTCTCTCTTTCTTCTTAAGTTATGGGAATATTCCCATCGCTCAGTTCACAGAAACGACAAAAATTGTTATTATGATGAGAAAATGTCTCTGAGCACTATGGGACTTAACTTCCGAGGTCATCAGTCCCCTAGAATTTAGAACTACTTAAACCTAACTAACCTAAGGACATCACACACATCCATGCCCGAGGCAGGATTCGAACCTGCAACCGTGGCGGTCACGCGGTTCCAGACTGTAGCGCCTAGAACCGTTCGCCACCCTGGCCGGCATATTATGATGAGAGTCTGGAGTGTAATAATCTCCGAATAATCGTCTCACTGCTATCAGCTTTTTCCGTCCGTATTCTTTGATACGTTGTAGGTAGTTACGATCATTTTTTTCTTTAGGAACGTCATAGAGGACGTTTCCCGAATCTAAAATCGCTTACAAATGTTCTAACTGCGGGTAGGTTCTTCGAAAAGGGCAAGTTCAACTTTCCCTGGCGTTCTTGTCTAGATTTAAAGTTAAAAAATAATAAAATAAAAAAACTCTGTGCGACCTTTATAACATGTACACATAATGATGAAGCAATTGCTGTTTTCAAATTATTAAACCTAGATTAGAAGGATTCTGTCATTTAGATAGGTTTGATTATGATAGTACGCGGTTTCATTAAGACATTGTAGATGGGAGTTCGCATGTTTCCTTTCAGAAGATGCATAGATTCCTTTCCTCATATTGCGCAACTGGTTGTTGTTGTGGTCTTCAGCCCAGAGACTGGTTTGATGCAGCTCTCCATGCTACTTTATCCTGTGCAAGCTGCTTCATCTCCCAGTACCCACTGCAACCTACATCCTTCTGAATATGGTTAGTGTATTCATCTCTTGGTCTCCCTCTACGATTTTTATCCTCCACGCTTCCCTTCAGTGCTAAATTGGTAATCCCTTGATGCCTCAGAATATGCCCTACCAACCGATCCCTTCTTCTAGTCAAGTTGTGCCACAAATTTCTCTTCTCCTCAATTCTGTTCTATACCTCCTCATTAGTTATGTGATCTACCCGTCTAATCTTCAGCATTATTCTGTAGCACCACATTTCGAAAGCTTAAATACTCTTCTTGTCTAAACTATTTATTGTCCAAGTTTCACTTCCATACAAGGCTACACTCCATACAAATACTTTCAGAAGAGACTTTCTGACAAATCTATACTCGATGCTAACAAATTTCACTTCTTCAGAAATGCTTTCCTTGCCATTGCCAGTCTACATTTTATATTCTCTCTACTTCGACTATCATTAGTTATTTTGCTCCCCAAATAGCAAAAGTCATTTACTGTTTTAAGCGTCTCATTTCCAAATCTAATTCCCTCAGCATCATGATAGTGATTTCAATCTTCATGTATTTGGCTGTGTTTAGATCTAATGTTCCTCCCATTACGATGCATACATCTTGTAGGTCTGATCTGACCGCGCATAGAAGTAACACGTATTATGGGAGAAATCAAGGGCGCGGGCGCGCGCGCGCGCACTCACACACACACACACACACACACACACACACACACACACACAAGAAAGGGGGAGGGCGGAACAAGAAGAGGGGGTGGGGGGAAGGACAGCAGATGTGGGGTTAACAGCCAATCGATGATGAGATTACTACATGTGTAAGACAAGAATGGAAATTGGACGTGCCCTTTTCAAAGAAGCTGTCCACACAACTGGTTGGTCTATTTCGGTAAACCACGGAAAATCTATATCCGAATGGCCGGATGGGAATTTGAACCGCCGTTTCCCTGAACGCGAGTCCAGTGTTTAAACCTCTGCGCCTTCTCTATCGGTGGATGGCGTCTGTGAGTAGGACAGAAGGGTACGTGTTATCCAGTGACCATTTGTTCCATTGTCTAAAGTGAGATTTGACTTTACACTCATGTCGACTACGAGGGCTTTAGAACGGCCTCCTAGCTGAGGTGTAATAGGATCAACAACAAGGACTCAAAAAGTGTTCAAATCTGTGTGAAATCTTATGGGACTTGACTGGTAAGGTCATCAGTCCCTAAGCTTACACACTGGTGAACCTAAATTATCCTAAGGACAAACACACACGCCCATGCCCGAGGGAGGACTCGAACCTCCGCCGGGACCAGCCGCACAGAACAAGGACTCAAACAGCCTCCGTCGATTTAGAGAAGGCGCGCAGAACCTAAACAAGTATGGCCAATTTGAAATTAGAACACGCTCCGTCCCAATACAGTCCACTGGTGGCAGATAGGTACCTGTCATACACAAACGCTATGAACTGAATTGTTTCTCTGTGCTACGAGGTTATTCGAGTGTTTCCCCAGCAGCACATGCTACTGGGAATGTGCTCAGGCAGGCGTGTGGCGAGAGGAAACGCCCCCGCATTACTGGTTTACGCTGCTGTGACGGTGGCGGCTTCCGGGAAGAGTTCAGCGGGCAGAAACGTCCTTGCGGGTCCCGCATGCCTTCCAGGGCCGCCACCGGCACGGTGCGTGATGACGTCTTCCCGGAACGCAGGCGGGGCACGCTCCTCTCTGCGGTTGACAGCTCTGTCTCCCCTCACCTAATACGGCCAGCAGCTGCAACTCTACACGCGGCTCTTTATGCTCTGCAGGGGCATTGCCACTCTTCAGTACGATGTCTGTTTCACAGATGCTGCTGTATCACAAAGACACTGACGTCGGATCGTGAAATGTACAAATTCTAGGTTGCTGTGCACCTGCAATTTCGCGTCTGATTTGGGGAAGAAGTCCTCCTTTTGTGAAAACGGCGTTTTATTTTCTTTTGATAAAGATGCAACAGAAGTTGATGGTCCTACAAAACATCGCACATGGCCTAAATGTATGTTCTGCCTATGTGCTTGTCTCTTAAGAGTTACTTTTTCTGTGATCTATCTCACGTCAAAATGAATGATCCATAGTTCTTCACTTGCCGGAATTCCGAACGGCGACTTATGCCTACGAAGTTGAAAAATTTGCTACAATCACACGTAAACTGCAATTACGAATACAGCATTTCAACACAGCAACAATGTCAAATTACCAGACAGCTGAAGCTCGCTACGAAACATTTGAACCTTCAGCTTGGCGGATGTGGCTGATGGGAAACTTGGACTATGTCGATAGTAGCGTTCCGTACCGAAGACGATCTTCAACGGCGACCAGTCACTCAAGATTAAGCACGTGAGTAGCTGATTGTCTGTATTACACAACACATCATAGCTTCAAGTTCGGCTTCTAAAACAGTGCTAACGCAGATAGGTACGATCTCAGACTCTACATTGGGGGTATGACTTCCGAACAACAATGTACACCTTTGTTACTCTCAATGATTAAGCAACATTTCTTTGTAACGAAACCACGTATCTTGGCACTTTCTACTGCAATTCACCTACATTTAGAGCAGTTATCACAAACGCTATCATAATGAAAATCGCAGGACAAAGTTTCGGAAACTGCACACGCATACATTGCAATACAAGGGTGAATTAAAACTTTAATGTACAATTTAAGTATTTCACACTGAAATACTCATGACGCATTCCTCCTGGTCTGGTTCAGACTCCACACTACTCAGGCTGTTTGCACGTCAAACAGGCTACTCTTTTCCTCAAGCAGCTTCTCATTTCTGCTCAAGAGGCAAAGTTCTACGCTTTCCAGACTAAGTAATATCAAACAGGGGATGTCAAATTAATTCCATATTTTTAGATTTCCAGAAGGCTTTCGACACCGTTACTCACAAGCGTCTTCTAACCAAACTGCGTGCCTACGGAGTATCGCCTCAGTTGTGCGACTGGATTCGTGATTTCGTGTCAGAGAGGTCACAGTTCGTAGTAATAGACGAAAGTCCGAGTGAAACAGAAGTAATATCCGGCGTTCCCCAAGGAAGTGTTATGGGCCCTCTATTGTTCCTGATCTATATTAACGACATAGGAGACAATCTGAGTAGCCGTCTTAGATTGTTTGCTGATGATGCTGTCATTTACCGTCTTGTAAAGTCATCAGATGATCAAAACGACTTGCAAAATGTTTTAGATTAAGATATCTGTATGGTGCGATAAGTGGCAATTGAGCCTGAATAAAGAAAAAGTGTGATGTTATTCACACGAGTACTAAAAGAAATCAGCTAAATTTCGATTACGCGATAAGTCAAACAAATCTGAAGGCTGTAAATTCAGCTAAATACTTAGGGATTACAATTACAAATAACCTAAATTGTAACGATCACATAGATAATATTGTGGGTAGAGCAAACCAATGACTGCGAATCACTGGCAGAACACTTAGAAGGTGCAACAGGTCTACTAAAGAGAGTGCTTACACCACGCTTGTCCGCCCTATTCTGGAGTACTGCTGTGCGTTGTGGGATCCGCATCAGGTGGGACTGACGGATGACATCGAAAAAGTACAAAGAAGGGCAGTTCGTTTTGTATTATCGCGAAATAGGGGATATAGTGCCACAGACATGGTACGTGAATTGGAGTGGCAATCATTAAAACAAACGCTTTTTTCGTTGCGACGGGATCTTCTAGTGAAATTTCCATCACCAGTCTTCTCCTCCGATTGTGAAAACATTCTATTAGTACCCACCTAAATAGGAAGAAATGATCATCAAGATAAAATAAGAGAAATCAGGGCTCGGACAGAAAAATTTAAGTGCTCGTTTTTCCCGCCTGCCGTTCGAGAGTGGAACGGTAGAGAGACAGCTTGAAGGGGGTTCACTGAACCCTCTGCCAGGCACTTTATTGTGAATAGCAGAGTAATCACGTAGTAGAGATGTAGATGAGATGTGGGAACCTAGGTTAAGATTTAGTTCCTCCGTCAGAACTCCATGATTCTGACTACCTTTGACTACTTTGCGCCATCCCTTATGTACGTAAACAACTTCCGAAATACTGCCCCCCCCCACCCCGCTCTGTCCCTTTTTGAATGAACAGTCCTACAAATATTTATAACCAAACAGTTTCGAACGTACGCAGCCAAGAAATGTTCCTTGAAGGCACAAATTTCCAAACCGCTGTAACTCTTGGGATTCTTCAGTCTGCAATCTCAGTTCATAATATCTTGCTTGTAACGGACACACTGTCAAACCACCTCTTAGACACATGACTTCATAATCCTAACGCCTGTATAGCTGTTGAGCATTTCTCACTTCTTCCGTTCATCTCTCAGTTTTGCTCTGAGCCGTCTTAGGCTTATCAACAAGCTTTTCAACAAACTATCAACTTCACCAGCGTAGAGCGGAAAAACATATTTTATACTGTAGCGCATGTTATGTGAACTGGTAGCCATATAGCGACGCGCTGTCAATTCGACTCTGAAACATTTCCTCGGAGTTTATTTAAGGATTTACGCTAAGGTAAAATTGTTTCTTTCACTTAAAGGCAATAACTTGTATATGTGAAAAATGCCAAGTTGACCCTTGGATTGAAGTGGACGTTAAATTACAGATATCTGAATAACTGGCTGAGGCAATCAGTCTGGAGGTCTAAGGAAAGCACAGACATGGCACATCCAAGACGACGAAGCCTAGTGGAGTATACTGCAGCGTAGACAATGCACCGTGTTGTTGGCAGATTTGCCTTTGAACTAGTCGATGTTGTCGAGAAACGATACCTGCGGCCTTAACATTAGTAAACAGAATTAAGCAAATAACGCCACTAGCCAGTAGGCGTTGGCAATTAGGAGAGTGGAAATAATTCGCAATTAAGTCGTGGCAGCGCAAGATCTGACAGCCAGTCGATCGCAATCTGCAGCACCACTCGGAGCGCAGAACAAAACGAGGCCGCGACTGTGATTGGGGCTTCCCACGTGGGGCGGGCGCCGACAATTAACTTTTATGAGGCGTGTGCGCGCGGCCTTGGGGGTCGGCCGCAGGTGTCTGCAAACACGCCGCGACACAAAAGGCACGCAGCCATCTCCCTCCGGCTTTACGCAAGACGCGGAACTCACGTCCGCGTGCCTTGCCACACGCGTGGGCTGCCGGCTGACGGCGAAACGCGTTCTATTCCGAAACGCGTGCACACAGTGAATCACTCTAGTCTCGCACAATCTTGGAAATTATTACGAAAGTGGAACTGCAACTGTGCAGGAAAGGAGTAGGTACAGTAACGACCCCGTTTAGGGCAGTATCTCTGGACTACGCCGCCACTCCTCGACCAAATCAGATGTAGCCGGCTCCCATACTCGTGGCAAACACATTTCAAAATGGTTCAAATGGCTCTGAGCACTATGGGACTTAACATCTGAGGTCATCAGTCCCCTAGAACTTGGAACTACTTAAACCTAACTAACCTAAGGACATCACACATATCCATGCCCGAGGCAGGATTCAAACCATTGACCGTAGCGGTCGCGCGGTTCCAGACTGAAGCGCCTAGAACCGCTCGGCCACTCCGGCCGGCGGAAACACATTTCACCACCAGCATTTGGCCACGTGGAACGAATACGTGGTCCTGACCTCTTCACAGTGCCCCCATGCACTGAGGACATGCGACTTCGGTGATGGTGAACTGTTCGTCGGATCGGTAAATTATCTCGGCGCCCTTCGTGATATTCACGAGTAGGGAATGGGCAGTACTCGTAACACTCTCTTTCCTCCTCACCAGCCACCGTCGGCGGCACCACCCACCGTCGTCGTCGTCAACACGACTACTCTTGCACTGCACTCAAAATAACTCTTCATAGACAACAATCTACTCCGGTAGCAGATTTGACCTGTGCGGGAAAGGTTACCATTACGTCATTTAAACTGGTTGATATTTGTCAGCGAATGGGCTGAACTGCTCCCGACAACTCTACTGGCACTGTCCCCGTTCCCTGCCTGCTGCCACTTCCGCAAGTCAAAGCACTGTGCTTGTCGGTCCAAGTAGGGAACTATACTGCACGCGAAAATTCCGCCTATTTCATTGTGTGCCGGAAGGGGACCTTCGCCTTTCGCGGGCTACCAACTGATCTATCCAAACCCAACTCACGGCCCACCCTCACAGATTTACTTCCACCAGTACTTCTCGTACCTTCTAAACTGGACAGAAATTCTCCTGCATACCGTGCAGGGGAAGTTCTGCATACCTTGACAATTTTGAAACAATGTTGACAGATCAGGAAAATTTCATTATTTCAACAAATAAAGCAAAAAATAAGAACTACGGCCCTAATTAAACTCCATTTTTGACGTGCTTGGAACCACTATAAGAATCTGTCCCATTACAGACTTTTAGCGCGATCTTTGAGAGGGACTGAGGTTTTGAAGGGATTTGCCGTTGTCGCAAGGAGCGGTGCGCTTAGGTGGCTGGCTGCATTCATTCAGTAGTTGCGACAACGTCGCATATGTCGATCTGCAACGTCATATGCCGTCTAACGTAAATTGCAGTGTAACATATCCCTTCCTTACACTTTTCGCGAATGTCAGGGGCAAAACGACTTTCGGTATGGTGCCGTACACGCTCTAATTTCTTTTGCATCGCTCCAACGAGTTTTTTTCCCCACTTCTTTTGTGTGTTCCTGTGGATTCTTACAACTAACCTAGGCCTGGAACCGGCTTTTCTTGCAACTAATTTCACAGTTGAGACGAGTTCTCCAAGTGGCAGCTGCAAAGTCTTGCACCACGCTGTTTTGCAAATGACTAAGCCAGAATGCACCGCCGACGATTCTATCGTCTACAGTAAAATCTCAAATCCACAAAATCGCGGCAAAACTACGGAAGATCGGTGGAACGTCAAGACTTATTACAAAATAACGCGCTACATAAAATTAACACACCTAGTTTCCGAAACGATTGCATTTAACTACACTGCGCAGCGGACTTATGGGACCCCTCCTTCGGAACCCAGCATTTGTCTCCCATTGCGAGGCAGAAGTTTGAAATTTCGCTCAATGAGACTTGTAGCCTTCCTGTGTGTGGCGCCCTGTGACGTCACCCTCAGTCTCGACGACGCTTCAAGCGGCAACGCGTCAACGCAGGCAGAAGATGGCCAGTGGGTTAATGACGTCACACATTGGTACCAAATTTCACCACAATTCTGCCCGACGCCACT
Organism: Schistocerca americana; assembly: GCF_021461395.2. Lineage (NCBI taxonomy): Eukaryota > Metazoa > Arthropoda > Insecta > Orthoptera > Acrididae > Schistocerca > Schistocerca americana. The sequence continues at coordinate 156,284,490 of NC_060121.1, forward strand.
GTGAACGTGCCACACGATGGAGAGGTCGCCACAGCCGCTCTTAGGTAGATGTCACCCCTTCTTCTGACGCTTCTGCAATGGAGATCAAAACAGCCAGATCCAGCGTTGAATGACGCGGTTTTCGTATGGGTAGCCGAGGAAAATATTTCAGTCACAACTGCCTCTCAGGATCGGAACGAAAATGGTTGATGGGTTGGCATAAAGGACGACAATGGAACCACCCCTTTTCTTGGGACTTTCATTCCCACACATTTCGCGGTGTGCAGTGCGATGACCAAAATAACTAACTTCCTAAAAACCTTTGGCACTATTGACACCATCTGGGCAATTTAACCCTTCTCGATGCACATCACAGGGCTGCAACTCCACAGAACCTAATCTCACCTCTATGGAGTGCAGTGCGGCCACAATATTTGCTCTGGTGTCCGGGGTGAAACCAGTAGGCACCATTCAAAACCATTTAACAAAATCTGAACGTGATCCGAAGCAGCAAAGAGTCCTTTTTCAGTGCTCCTATTACACCCCCTCTTGTGCCGTGATCACGGACGAATGTGACACTGACACGAGTGAATTAAATGGCAAAGGATCGCTCTAAGGCAACCCAGTTCGGCAAAACACTCGATGCCACCCGACCGGATCTGAGTATTTTAAAAATGTGCCTTTACAGAGAAAACCTGCACAATACTCCAGCACGCCTGTGGGCAGGCAAGTGGACTCAGAGGTCTCAATGCAGACAAGCGTAATGTGCTGCGAATACATAGAAAGAAAGATCCTTTATCGTTTAGCTACAATATAGCAGGTCAGCAACTGGAAGGAGTTAATTCGATAAATTATCTGGGAGTAGGCATTAGGAGTGATTTAAAATGGAATGACCATATAAAATTAATCGTCGGTAAAGCAAATGCCGGACTGATATTTATTGGAAGAATCCTAAGGAAATGCAGTCTGAAAACAAAGGAAGTAGGTTACAGTACACTTGTTCGCCCACTGCTTTAACACTGCTGACCGGTGTGGGATCCGTACCAGATAGGGTTGATAGAAGAGAGAGAGAGGAGCCAATGGAGAGCAGCGCGCTTCGTTACAGGATCATTTAGTAATCGTGAAAGCGTTACGGAGATGATAAACTCCAGTGGAAGACTCTGCGGAAGAAACGTTCAGTAGCTCGGTACGGGCTTTAGTTAAACTTGCGAGAACATACCTTCACCGAGGAGTCAGCCAGCATATTGCTAATTCCTACGTATATCTCGCGAAGAGACCATGAGGATAAAATCAAAGAGATTAGAGCCCACACAGAGGCATACCGACAATCCTTCTTTCCACGAACAATACGAGACTGGATTTTTTTTTTTTTTTTTTTTTTTTTTTGGTGGGGTTTAAGGGCGCTCAACTACAGAGGTCATTAGCGCCCAGTCACCGTTGTTAGAGCACATGGAATCTAGTAAAACTCAAGGGGAGGGGGGGACACCAGAAAGACCTGACAAAGATGCAGATAAAATAAGTAAAAAGGTTAGATGTCTTTGGACAAGCCAACGAGACTGGATTAGAAGGGAGAACCGATAGAGGCACACTCAAGGTAGCCTCCGCCACACACCGTCAGGTGGCTTGCAGAGTATGGATGTAGATGTAGAGGTTTGTCACGTGGTTGCCTACCTGCGTGCGCCTCTGACTACTTCACAGATTGTCTCTATAAAGATATTTTAAAATTCCCAATAAAGATGGGTGGGTACCACCGAAAGGTTTGGCGCACTGGAGGTCTGAGAGGGACCCTTTGCTGTTTCATTCACGCACATGTCAATGTCGCGCTCCTCAGTGATCACGCCACGTGAGAATGTCAAACGGGAACACTGAAAGAGCGTAAGGATCCTATGCTTCTTTGGTTCACGTTCACATTCACATTTCGTCGAGAGGGTTCGAACGGTCCCTGGTGGTTCCACCCTGTACACGAAACCATAAGTTGCAGTCGCACTGGACTCCAAAGGTGTGCGATCAGTGTGGTGTCAACGCCAGACACCAAACTTGCTAGGTGGTAGCCTTTAAATCGGCGGCGGTCCGTTAGTATACGTCGGACCCGCGTGTCGCCACTATGAGTGATTGCAGACCGAGCGCCGCCACAAGGCAGATCTAGTCTAGAGAGACTCCCTAGCACTCGCCCCAGTTGTACAATCGACTTTGCTAGCGATGGTTCACTGTCTTCATACGCTCTCATTTGCAGAGACGACAGTTTAGCATAGCCTTCAGCTATGTCATTTGCTACGACCTAGCAAGGCGCCATATTCAGTTATTACGAATGTATTCTGAACAGATAGTATTGTGAATCACGTACCGTCAAGAGCGACGTTCATCATTAATGGATTAAAGTTAAGTATCAAACTAATTACGTCCGCTTTCTGAATTCTCATTCCTTGTCATGTTCCAGACCTCACGTCAGTATAGTCCTTCCCTCCTCACGGCAGCCTGCGTGAGCTAAAACGCGTGCATTTCGGTCTCCATTTGTAACACGGTGTTGGCTCTTCTGCCAACACAACAATCAGATTCAATGAGGATGCAACGGCTGAAAAGTCCGAGAGTGTCAACTGATAGAAGTTGTCAAGAACGTCTTCCCGTTGCTCGTCGCACTGTAAAATGCCGTTTTCGACCGCGAAATGTGTGGGAATCAACGTGCCCGGGAAAGGGGTGGTTTTATTGACGCCCCTTTCGCCACCACCCAAACCTTTTCATTTCGATCCCGAGCGGCAGTTGCGTCTGAAATGTTTCCCTCTGCCACGCATAAGAAAACAACTTGGTTTCAACGCTGGGCGCCTCGCTTCTCAGCTCCATCGCACAGACGTCAAAAGAAGGGGTGAAATGTGGGTAAGAGGGGCTGTTATGGGCTTCCCATCGAGTGATATGTCCACGGCGGCGCTGGGGAGAATTGTGGTGAAATCTGTTGCCAATACGGCATTGTTAACGCACTTTGCAAGTCACCTGAACTTCTGAGCTCAAGGCCTTCTTTTCGCCTGTGTCGACACTTTGCACTCAGAAGCGTCGTCGAGCCCGAGGATTGACGTCGCAAGCCGCCACGCTTTTGCACCATTACAGAGGAAGTTTGTATGCACCTTCACGCCAAATTTCATTTCTGCGTCTCAATGGCAAAGAATTACAATGGTTCGAAAAAGTGATTCTTTAATTCTATAGCGCAGTGTATTCCTGAGAAATCACTGAGTGATTTCCATGGAAATCTGAACCATGAACGGAGGAGTTCTCTCACAAAACCCTCGTTCGATAAATCCTTCCATACTGCTTCTCAATCCTTAATTCTTACGAAACTAGACTGAATAAATGAATGGGAAAGTTTCGTTATGGATAAATTCAGTTAACGCGAAAATGTGAGTACCGTGCATCACGGGGAGAAATGCTGTTAAAATTGGAAGAGCACATATAAAAAGAACGGTCGAATAAGTTATTACTTCCTCCCACATACACCTCACTCACTCACTTTGACGTTAAAATTGCCGAGATTCGTACTTCTTGAAACACTTACAGCTTACAGACAGTCTTTCACCCCACAAATAATTCGCGAATCGAACACGAGTGACAGTGGTGGTGGTTGTTGTTGTTGTTGTTGTTGTTGTTGTTGTGGCGGCGGCGAATGGGGGTGGAATAGTAGGGGGGTGGGGCGGCGATAGTGAAACCAGACCTATTCTACACCACGCATCTTCGTTTAGTTTGTGGATCTAGTGGAGCCAAGAACAGTTTGAAAATTCCTTCTCCACAAGACATCTGCATCAAATACTTACTCATGTCATACAAATAGATAGACAACATTTTGTGTCGGCAGTTCACGACGATCTTCCTAATCACAAAACACCAATGTCACAAACCTTAGCCAGCTGCACTGCGAGGCGATTTCATGGGATCATCATCGGCTTCGGGCTTTAGTTTCCTTACCTGAAACAAAGGAAACAATACAGTGTTAATTACTGTACCTCCGTTAATTAACCTCCCTCTCCCTGCCTCCTCCCCCCCCCCCCCCCCCATCACACATACATATACACTTAGTGTCCCTGTTTTCTGGCTCGTTTGCGTGTGGTTGCTAGAATTCTGTGTCGAGAGCCACACACGGGAAGGTGCATACGTTCAGTCAGGCAATGAGATGAACTGAAGGGGAGGGGACAAGACAACAACAGTTCATTACGATGACTTTCTACTTCACTATGTTAAACTCTATGGCTGCTGTTCGGTCGATGTCTCTAGTGCGGCTTCTCAAACCACAAAATATACCCATTAGCCAGCTATTTGTTACCACCGCGTTCCATGCAGCTGGGCTTTAAAGTTTCTAACCGCGTCTCAGTTGCCGCTCGAGAATCGTAACTGTTAGGAATTTCGTATGTAACGATAAACTGGAATAACCCAATGAGATCAGCGCAAGTATGTCCCAATAAAGACGTCCATCTGTGCAACTACACAAATTTATTTCAGAAACTTTCGTGGGGGGAATATACGACAACTGCAACCTTCCTGAGCGTTGGTTTGATCCCCAGTGAAGAGAACAAGAGTGAAGAGGATCCCTTGCGCACAATAGGCATTAAACACTTAGGAGCGAGGAAAATGAGGTAAAGGATAACGTGTTGCGTATTCTGGAATCAATCTTCCGAAACATGTTTTCTCCACTTTTATTAAACGCACTGTCTGTAAGTTACACACTCTCTCTCTCTCTCTCTCTCTCTCTTTCTCTCTCTCTCTCCTTCTCTCTCTCTCTTTGTCCCCTGCGCGTGTGTGTGTTTATGTCTGTTCTCACTGGATTTTAAATGACGACGCAATAAGATCCTGTCCTTTAACGTTGCAAGCCTCCGCGTTCATTGTATTACAAATGGGAGAATCCATTGCATATTCCTTGTTTGTGACACGTAAAGAAAAATGTAATATCAAATAGTGATTTCAGAAATATACACTATTTTGAAGTTTACCACCAAACTCTCAACTGGACCTATGTACAGTAGTTGCTGTGTTGTGTGATATATGCAGAACGAGCGTTGAGAATATACGGAGCTCACGCAGAAGAATATTTGAACTAAATACTTCTACGAAGCACTACAATTACTTCTTGTTTCTGTGTCTCATGTGAGATATTTTTTAAAATTATTTGGCTGTTACTGTTATTTAGCTTTAACGCTCTAATTCAAAAAATGCCTCTGAGCACTATGGGACTTAACATACTTAAAACTACTTAAACCTAACTAACCTAAGGACATCACACACATCCATGCCCGAGGCAGGATTCGAACCTGCGACCGCAGCAGTCGCGCGGTTCCGGACTGAAGGGCCTAGAACCGCTCGGCCACAGTGGCCGGCCCGCTCTAATTCAGTGGATATGCAGTAACTGCGCGGTAGAATATACTGAGATACCAGTGGTCTTAGAGAACGCTGCTTCGCTCGGTGTACACTGTATGGTCTCCACAGACTTTTATTTTTAGTTTTCTTTACTCAAATTTTTATGTTGTACACAAACTGCACCACCAGTTAACCTTTTCATACTAATTAAGGCAACAGAAGCACTGTCTTTTCCGAATGTATTTCTGATCATAAAGCTAGTATGGTAGCTTGAGTCTAAGGTTTTCGTTGAACATGCCTTTTGCGCTCTTGTGGTGACATTTCCATTGAAACCGGCATCCCCTTACACAGATTTCTTTGTAAGTAATCGAGAAGTGAAATACCTATTTTCATAGATGTAGCTTTAAAAATGCTTTAATCGTCCTTTAATAAAGATTTACTTTCAAATAAACTGTCACGCACTATTTTACCCCCCCCCCCCTTGGGGTTGAATTTCCAAAAATTCTGAAATAAATGTTTTTTATTTCTGAGAAACCAAGTACGAAATTTCTTAAAATGGTTCAAATGGCTCTAAGCACTATGGGACTTGACGTCTGAGGTCATCAGTCCCCTAGAACTTAGAACTACTTAAACCTAACTAACCTAAGAACATCACATACATCCAGACCCAAGGCAGGATTCGAACCTGCGACCGTAGCAGTCGCGCGGCTCCGGACTGAAGCGCCTAGAACCGCTCGGCCACAACGGCCGGCCGAAATTTCTTAGTTCTACATTTAAAATAGTCTTAGTAGCGACATATTTTTGAAATGCCTTTCATCTTCTATGTCGCCCCCTTACGAGTGGAATTTTAGACCATCCTTTCTTAAACGATGCTTACAGTATAAGACCCGCACACCCTCTTCAAATTTCAAGTTTTTATTCTTGGCGATTTCGGCTGGACGATGGCGAGTCTGTGCGTGTATCAGTCAGTCGGAGTATTACCTTTTATATAGAAATAAATCAGTGAATATCTAGTAGTTGCACGTGAAAATTCGGTGAGAGAGATATCACTGGTGTTTAATTACCATAAAACGGCAGCTTTAACACATTTTCATCTACAAAACAAATAACGATCCGAAAAAACTTGCAGTGTATAAAAGCGTACGAATTAGTACTGAAATCATATTTACGTACTGAAAAGAAACAAAGAATTTGTGGTTTACGATTAGGCGTAGCCTTGAGCATCGAACACTATACCGTGAAGAGTTGTAAAAGGAAGCTACTGCAGGCAATGGAGGTGGAAATACAAGTACTGGCTGGGATGATAATGGGTGGGAACACACAAAGGTATTTCTTTACATTGTGTAACTCACGGTCGCGGTGAAGTTCTAAGACTGTTCAGTTACTCGGAGATATTTGCAGAAGCGCTTTGGCCTTGAATGGTTCAGAGCGAATGAAGTAGGGTACTGCGCGTTCGCACTGTTGTTAAACAGCAGTTTATTGCTCGCAGCACACACGTTCCCACATTCTCAATCACGCCCACAGAAATCTTGTGCACATAACAGGAAGGTTATTTATAGTTTATAGGCGCGCCGTTTACTCCGCAGTGGGGCTATAAATCGCTATCTGGAGTCCTTGAGAAGGCCGCGTCCTTTTTAGGCGGTAGGCGTCAGAGAAGAGGGCTTGCGTCCTGCCCCCCGTCTCTTGCGGGGCTTCGGAGCGCAGCCCACACACGCCTTTGTTCCGACGGCACACCACACAACCCTACGACGTCGCCACATTCCCACCTGCTCCCACACACGTACCACAGCGACGCTGTTCTCACAGCTGGAATTTCTCGCAACTGTTTCCCAGTCGCAGGCAATACCTTGTGCAGCTGGACAGGCGTGGTCTGTCGCTGGAACACATACTGTGCGTCTAACGGGCTAGCCTCGACGCGCACGAAACTTAATGCTGCCATCTGTCAATCTTCATCTCCTTGAGAGACAAACGCCTCAAAGCACAAATGGCAGTCAGCTGATTCGCAAACCAGGTAGTTCATTCTTATTTCGTTTAAATTAAACAGCTCCCGGATTATCTGAGTTTCCAAGAAGATGAACAAAGTAATGAGCAATAATTATTTTCAAGAACAATACCAATCAAAACATTACGCTGTTCATCACTACCTAACCACAGTGTGTTCAACTTAAAATAGGCCCCATTGTTCAGTAGATTATCCAAAATGCATATTAATACTGAAACGTACATATTGGTGTGAAATGGGTGAAATAATATATATATATTCAACTTCCCAGCAAATTAAGACTGTTCGCTAGACCGTGACTACGCAGGAGAGCTTCTGTAAAGTTTGGTAGATAGGAAATGGGGTACTGGTGGAAGTTGTGAGGACGGGTCGATAGTCGTGCTGGGGTAGCTCTGTGAGTAGGGCACTAACTCACAAAAGGCAAAGGTACCGAGTTAAGAGTCTCGGTCCGGCGCACTGTTTTAATCTGCCAGGAAATTTCATATCAGCGCCCTCTCCGCTGCAGAGTGAAAATTTCATTCTGGAATGTTTATATTGTTGGCACGACTGGGGCTGAGGCAGGCAGCCTGATGTTGCCTGCACATTCAGGCTACGTCAGTCACTGTTGAGTACTGGCTTTTGAACAATGTTGCGTAATCTCATCTTCTAGTTTGTTAAAATGCGCTTAACTGTTTAAGAAGATTATTAGTGATTGAAACTTCTTTTATAATGAAATCTTCTGATGTGTGCCCGCAGAAGTTCACGGAGAAATTTGAAAAGAAAACACCGTTTAAAACGGTTATTCTCAAGTTAGTTACAAAATTTCGTTAACAGGTTCAGTGTTGACACAAGAAACGTGTTACACGAATGTCAGTTTTAATTACGCAGGTCGTTTTAACTACGCAGGTCATTCAGAATATTAAAGCAGCAATCACAACACCTCCTCATACATCTTTGCGCAGATTATGACAGGGAAAGGACATTTTACTTGTTTAAGCCCACACAAAAGTAAGAAGAATGTTGAAATGTTAGCCGGCCGCGGTGGCCGAGCGGTTCTAGGTCAGTCCGGAGCCGCGCGGCTGCTACGGTCGCAGGTTCGTATTCTGCCTCGGGCATGAATGTGTGTTATGTCCTGAGGTTAGTTAGGTTTAAGTAGTTCTAAGTTCTAGGGGACTGATGACCTCAGATGTTAAGTCCCATAGTGCTCAGAGCCATTTTAACTGAAATGTTATGAGTTCCGGACGCAAGTTTTCCTTGAGCTGAATAACGTTAATTATGTAAGAAGGGTTCACTACTGTCAACAGTTCAACACCCTCGTTAGAGGCAACTATGGCATCTTAGACCAAGTGTTTTTCACAGATGAGGCCTGGTTTCGTCTTGGTGGGTACTCACAACCCGCACGGTTTCACTGAGTCCTCCGTACACCTACAAAAAATTCGTGTACGGTATGCGGTTTCAAGGCGACGAATCATATGATTTACTTTTGTAACTGTGGCTGCTACCGACTATCAAGACATTATCCAGCAACATATAGCCTTACTGCAAGAGGATGGGCGTGACTGCGGGTTGCAACAGGACGGCGCCACTTGCCAACAGCTCACTCTACTATGAAAATGCTACAGAATTTTATTTGGCGAACGACAGGAGCAATCCACGTACCCTGCAGAAATTAAAGACAAACATGACGTATGCCATCAACGAAATAGACAGTGTAAAGCTAACAAGAGTAAACAGGACACTGTCAAATGTGTCTAGAAGTATACAGAAATAGTTCGAAAACATTTCCAACACATGAAGTAACTGATATTAACCTATGGGGCCTCTTGTACGCTGAATACCCTGTATTACGCACGGCCTCTAAATCCAGTCTTGGTCTGTTCCTATCATTTTTCTCGACGCTACTGCCCTTCCATGCCTGCAGGCGTTGCTTGTCGCGAGGACATACCGTTCCAACTTTGTAATGCCATATGCCTACTAATTTAGATCAGACTACTGCCGGTCAGCTGTTTCAGCATCAAGCTGCCGCCAGTCAGTTTTTAATTGGCTTCCGTAACGTGCCCACATATCCATCTCAACAGTGTAATGACAATGACGACGATACGAACGTAAGGACAACACACCACTCAGTACCTGGGTGGTGAAAATCTCCGGCCCGGCCGGTAATCGAACCCGCGCCTCTTGGGTTAGCAACACGTCGCCCTGACCGCGCAGCTACCGCCAGCCAGTTCTCTCTATCGTTTTCAGTTGAGCCGTACAACTAAATAAAAGATGAAACTAAGAAAAACTACTGTGCAACTGTAATAAAACTGATGACAACCTCGGTTATACGTTTTAACTAAGAAATTGGAAATCCAGAAGGTCCACACAGGTGAATCCTCGGGCGCTCCCCTTTATGTAGGCGGCGCGGTGCTGCAGGTCTCGGTAAAGGCAGTGACGGGGCGGGGCGGCGTCTGTGCTGTAACACGGCGAATGCCAACCACCCCGGCCTATATTTAGCTACTCGACTGGGGCGCGCGGGCGGCGAGCATTCCGGAGGCTGGGAAAGGACTAGCGAGCGCCGGGAAAGGAATGGCGGCAGCGGCCACTGCCAGCAATAGCAGCCACCCGCACTTTTCCTGCGACTGGATGCTCCCACGGCCGTCCACCACCTTGCTACTCCACACTATTGCATCCACGTCACATTCTTGTCAGGCGAGGCTGACGCATGACTCAACTAGTACGATATTACACGCAATCGTTTCTACCATCCTTAGATGACTACCTCATTATCTACAGAGGTCTGCGGCGGTGGGAAAAAATCCAACTTTATAAATACACAACTGGCCATTAAAATTGCTACACCACGAAGATGACGTGCTACAGACGCGAAATTTAACCGACAGGAAGAAGATGCTGTGATATGCAAATGATTAGCTTTTCAGAGCATTCACACAAGGCTGGCGCCGGTGGCGACACCTACAACGTGTTGACATGAGGAAAGTTTCCAACCGATTTCTCATACACAAACAGCAATTGACCGGCGTTGCCTGGTGAAACGTCGTTGTGATGCCTCGTGTAAGGAGGAGAAATACGTACCATCACGTTTCCGACTTTGATAAAGGTCGGATTGTAGCCTATCGCGATTGCGGTTTATCGTATCGCGACATTGCTGCTCGCGTTGGTCGAGATCCAATGACTGTTAGCAGAATATGGAATCGGTGGGTTCAGGAAGACAATTCGGAACGCCGTGCTGGATCCCAACGGCCTCGTATCACTAGCAGTCGAGATGACAGGCATCTTATCCGCATGGCTGTAACGGATCGTGCAGCCACGTCTCAATCCCTCATTCAGCAGATGGGGGCGTTTGCAAGACAACAATCATCTGCACGAACAGTTCGACGACGTATGCAGCAGCATGGACTATCAGCTCGGAGACAGTGCCTGCGGTTACCCTTGACGCTGCATCACAGACAGGAACGCCTCCGATGGTGTACTCAACGATGAACCTGGGTGTAGGAATGGCAAAACGTCATTTTTTCGGATGAATCCAGGTTCTGTTTACAGCATCATGATGGTCGCATCCGTGTTTGGCGACATCGCGGTGAACGCACATTGGAAGCGTGTATTCGTCATCGCCATACTGGCGTATTACCCGGCATGATGGTATGGGGTGCCATTGGTTACACGTCTCTGTCACCTCTTGTTCGCATTGATGGCACTCTGAACAGTGGACGTTACATTTCAGATGTGTTATGACCCGTGGCTCTAACCTTCATTCGAGCCCAGCGAAACCCTACATTTCAGCAGGATAATGCACGACCGCATGTTGCAGGTCCTGTACGGGCCTTTCTGGATACAGAAAATGTTCGACTGCTGCCCTGGTCAGCACATTCTCCAGATCTCTCACCAATTGAAAACGTCTGGTCAATGGTGGGCGAGCAACTGGCTCGTCACAATACGCCAGTCACTACTCTTGATGAACTGTCGTATCGTGTTGAAGCTGCATGGGCAGCTGTACCTGTACACGCCATCCAAGCTGTTTGACTCAATGCCCAGGCGTATCAAGGCCGTTATTACGGCCAGAGGTGGTTGTTCTGGGTACTTATATCTCAGGATCTATGCACCCAAATTGCGTGAAAATGTAATCACATGTTAGTTCTTGTATAATATGTTTGTCCAATGAATACCCGTTTATCATCTGCATTTCTTCTTGGTGTAGCAATTTTAATAGCCAGTAGTATATTCATAAATGGTGCTTCGTTTAATAAATATCAAATATTGGTTCTACAGTCGAAATGGCACTTACATTGAACAACAGCAAAATTACAACCACACATTTAAGATTTGTACCGTAATTCGAGCACAAGCCGCAAGTACGAGCCACAGGAGATGAGTGTTTTCCTCAAGTGCGTGAGGTGACCATACCGTTACACGTTCAAGCACTCACGTTGGTGGCGGCAATTCTCAGCAGTCCTCGTATTTTGGGAGGGAAGCATAGCGGAACACTGCTACTATCTACTTTAGATATGCCTATGAAATACGGAGGAATACACCAAAACTCTTACATTTTACCAACGGATACTTCGGTAGTGATTAAGACTATATCTTCAGTGATGATATATATTCCACCCTCTACGAGTTCACGGTGTTTAAGACAATTTTGAGTACCTGTGCCCGAGAATTATTAATACAGATATCTCAAAAGGATAAAGAAACAAGTGTAACAGTTTAAATGAATCGGCAAGCTATGCAGAAATAATTTCAAGTTAGGTAAGAAATAAAATTGCACAGAAGTTTAAGAAAAATTATACCTACAATTAATCAGAAAAATCACAAACACACGGGGTTTTGAGGAAGAGGAGAGAGAAACTAACCGACATACGTGGTTTACGTAAAGAAAGCTAGCCCATTCGTTGCTTATGAAGGAATACTGGGCGAAAAGGAAGGCCAACAAATGATTACGCGTGGTCGTAAGTGATCCATCCACGAAGAAGAAGAAGAAGAAGAAGAAGAAGAAGTGGTTTACTTTTTAAATTTAAATGTCTGTCTGTATATAAAATGAAGGAAAAGTACTCTATTCATTCACATCTGTTTATTTCTTCCTATCAAACAGCACACAATCAAATTATCAGCCGTACTTATTCAAGAATTTGCTTACTGACTTCACAAATCACATTTAAATGACAACGATAAATTACGGAACAATGCTAAAATTCACCGGGATTAAATATATAGGAGCAGAAGACAACTCACAATGAACTGTGTTTTGGATGTCACGATTATTCCAAGCGGCTTATTTATCATCTCGTCGAATCAAACAGCAAATTGGGATGAATACACAAGGACATTTAAAAAATCATTCACGCGAGGCGTCCTTCAGCAGATTTACTGAAGAAGACAGTCGTACCGTGGTAAAGTGTACTCTTAATTCGTTGGCACAAGATCTGTCTGATTGCGTGTAGGCCTACTGTGCACCAGTCACCTTCTCAATTACAATTCCGCTTAAAAGTGTCTTCGAAGGCTCGTCGGTACCCAAGGGAGTGATGTATCCTTTCGAAAACTGCGCGCCATTGGACAGCAGTCCACGTCACATTGGACTCCGAAGAAACCCAAATGACGTCACTGACCGAGGGCGAAATTGTGTGTTGCCGGACCATATTACCAAAGTCACACCACCTTCGGGTGTGTTAGATATAAGGAACAGGGTCGAGATATTAAGTTTTAACAGAAGATTTGGGCTCGACTAGAGTAGGCCCAAATAAATATCGCACGTGCCCCCCCCCCCCCCCTCCTTGTGGCGGTTAAATGGTAAATGCAGGTCCGTGGCAATATCAATGTCGAAACCACTACTTTCAAAGTCCGTGGACCTGCGTGTGATAAGTATGCACAAAAAGGCAGAACTCTACAAGGATCTTCGCCGCCATATTTGTATAGCTGTACGGTAAAAACGAGATGGTCTGGGGCAGAGTGTTGATTGACAGCTCTGCACGACGTACGCACCGCTAGCAGATTGCTCCGAGTAGACGAAGTATACGAGCAGCAAGGCCGTAGGAGAGACAAGTCTGCCACTGCAGCTCTGAGCGACGAGTCGTGACTGGTGAACGGATGTCGAAGCTTTAGCAGTGACGTCAGCACAGAAGGTGCGTTCTTGGCTCATTACACAGCTACGTGACTGCAGCTTACAGGCGCCTTTTACACAGAAATCAAAGTAGCACACGTGCAACCCTTGTTTAAGATCTGCTCACACACGCACTGGATCAGAGTAGAAAATCAATTCAGTTTTAAGACGGCTTTCCCAGGGGACGCAAAACCCTAAAGCAGTAGAGCTTTTCCATTTAATGTGGAATACCTAAACCAACCAAAACCAGGTAGTCCTCTGTTTTTTTTTTAATATATATTCCGATGGAGATACACAGGACATGAAATTAGGTCGAAGCATCGCAGGCGCTATGCCTTAACTTTGTACCAAGTTACGACACTGAGCCACAAACGCACTCTCGAGTAACTGAATTCGACATGTAACTACTAACACGTGCGCCCTGGTTAACAACCATACCCATTAAATACATGGGTGTACGGGTGCGGAATAATATTAAAAGGAATCGCAACGTAAAACTAATCGTAGGAAACGTACCTGCTAGACAGATGCATTGGCATAATTCTCAAGAAACGTGTCCACCTAAGAAGTAGGCAGCTTACAAAACTTCCGTTCGACTGATACTTGACTACTGCTAGTCACTCTCCAACTCTTAGGAGTTAAGACTGGTAGAGGAAAGAGAGACCACCCACAGAAGAGTGGCACGTTTCGTCAAGCGTTCGTTTGGTCGGCGAGAGATCGTCTTGCAAATGGTCACTCAACTCTGGTGGCAGATGCCACAACACTTATTGTGCATTTCAGTGTTTACAGTTCAAATTACGAGAGCGTATGTTTCTAGAAGAATCAACAACATATTAGTTCAAAAATGGCTCTGAGCACTAGGGGACTTAAAAGATGTGGTCATCAGTCCCCTAGAACTTAGAACTACTTAAACCTAACTAACCTAAGGACATCACACACACCCATGGCCGAGGCAGGATTCGAACCTGCGACCGTAGCAGTCGCGCGGTTCCGGACTGCGCGCCTAGAACCGCGAGACCACCGCGGCCGGCGCATATTAGTTCCTCCACCATGTATCTCGCAAAAGACCACGTAGGCAGAACTGGACAAATTCGAGTTGATACGGAGTTTTACCACTGTCGTTCTTTCCAGCCCACATTAGCGTCTGGAACACGAGAAAGGGGATACACGAAGTAGCTTCCACCACACACCGTAAGATGGCTTGCAGGGGATAGATGTAGTTACAGATGACGCGACGTGGCATGATAACTACAACACTGGTGAAGCACCTGATCCACTGGCGTCCTAACGCCAACCACAACACATGCAGTTTGGTAGGAGCCGAGTCCAACTTTAACACATTTCGCTCGATGGTATTCCAAACGTCATCAACTGGATTGAAATAATAGAACCAAAGACGTATCCTCGTGTGCGGCGATTGTTCGTCAAACCATTATAGAACAATTTGATGTCGTGGGAGGGGCTATTGTGCAGAAAGTGCATGTCGCAGGCGGGCTCCTGTGCGCGGACACATAATTTGCTACTAGATGTCGCTCGCCGGTGAGATGGTCCCCATGTAAACATCCACCCCACCTCCTACCTGAAGGATGCCCTTCTGGCAAGCTCTTTAAGTACCAGCCCCCCGCGATCTTCGTGTTTCCCCATACATCGAGGGTCTTACGGTGGTGACCCTCCGCCCACGCTAACCTCTCTCTCCTGCGACGTGCGGTACTCGTGTGCCGAGGTAGTTTCCGTGCCCTCTGCCGAGGTGCTGGTACGACTGCTGATACGTTTGTTGGTGTCCAACACTGGATTGGACAGTGTTGTTGCACTGTAGACCGACAATCCGCTGTTACATGCTGTGATAGTCGAGCAACCTATTTCACGAATATGATGGTGTCCAGGGTAGTTGGTAATATCCGCCGCGGATCTCCCCGCATCAAGCTAGTCGCCGTACACCCTTGGCGTAATGAAAGGCGCCCGATGCCTGTCTGATCTCAGAGACGAAGCGTCCCGTTCGTCGGGCAGCCACGATCAGACCTCTATCAAATAATGTGATACGCCGCGTCTTGTCGATCCTGGTTGCTGGTGGTGGAACAATATTTTATTCGCCGTGCCAACAAGAGCTCTCTCTTTGACAGTTTCCATTAGGAAAATTGTTTCGCGTCGACCACTGCCTGCAAAAATTTTCTGGTCAACTAAAGGTTTTTTTAAAAAAATGTTTACCTCTTCGCTAACTACAATATTAGGAAACGAGAATTTGTCATCGTTTTAATCCAAATGCGCACCAGAAAGTTTCCAGCGAAGAAACCTGGCGACGCCTGCAGCTTTTTACGGCCCTGAACAATGGCTGGCTTTGCGTTATCTTATCTGCGTGTGATTAACAACCGCGAGGAGCACGGCGAGCTGTTCCCAGTACGAAAAACACGCCGCCGCCTCCTCTGTGGCGACAACCGAAACCGAGCCTATTTCTGGTGCCACACACAAAAATCACTGTGAGCCGTTGTGTCGTCGCCAAATCTGGTCTTCTCTAGGGACGGGAAACAAGCACAGTGAGGATAGTTCCCGCTCTGCAAGGATTGAAGATAGAACTATCAACAGGCTGATCTAACGAAGCAGAGGACTAAGCTGCGACTAATATACACACTGCTGATGATAAATTTATCAGCAATTTCGAATAGCTTCAAGCACAGAGTTACACTGATTTATCCTAGAGACCTCAGTTATTTTAGCACACGGGACACCCACTGTTAATTACAAAATGACTTGACGAAAATAAAAAGCAAAGGAACGTCCGGGTTAAAGGAAAGTGAAGCAAAGGCAAAAGATCATAAGCTGATGCTTGTCTGTCTAAAGCGTAAATGATGGCCCTGCTGGCGAAACAGCCCATAGACTACTGCGGAAGAAATTCAGAGACATGGGGTCAGATGAGGTGGGTGGCCGGGCCACAGAGCCATCTCGGCCAATCCATCGATTACCGAAGGTGGCTCTCAGATTATTACAATAGTGCTGAAATGGGCTGACGTCCCATCGTCGTGGAAGAACATCCTTTGAATCGGTGTGTTTCCAAGCAGACCTCAGAGCCAACCATCCGTACACAGACCAGTTTTGAACATCAGTACACATCGCCAGTCAGCGACAAAGCTACGATAGCTTGCGTTAGCAACACTAAACAAATGTTCCCGAACATTCCAAGCTGACTTCAGAGACCATGTGTTCATCACCGAAATGTGTTTGTTTTGTTGTTCTCTACCTTCTGTATTTATATGAACAAATACTTTCGGAACACGCTGTGTGCAACTATAATTATGAAACTTAGGTAGGAGGCGAGGTTCTGCCAGAAGTAAAGCTGTGAGGACGGGGCGTGAGTTGTGCTTGGGTAGCTCAGTTGGTAGAGCACTTGCCCCCGAAAGGCAAATGTCCCGAGTTCGAGTCTCGGTCCGGCACACAGTTTTAATCTGCCAGGAAAGTTTCATATCAGCGCACATTCCGCTGCAGAGTGAAAATCTCATTCTGGGAACTGTAATTATGTTCACAAAGCGAAATTTCTGAAGTGTCTCGCTATTTTTAATTCCTTTCCCGTAGTCGTCTTGCCACTTCGATGGGATATAGCGTGGAGTTTAATATACTGGGCTAACAACACAGCAGTATCTGTCAATGAAATTCTTCTGGGCTGTTAACTGAATTTTATTGACAATGACAACGGCCGCGGAAGCCTACGCTTACATTTAACGCAGCAGTTTTGCAACTACTCAGAGTCGTGGAAATATAAATGTTCCTCGCAGTAGTTGCACTAAGTTACACGGAAATTGGCCCCCCCAGCCACTACCGTCTCACTAAGGAATGAAATTTTTCATTTAAAAAGCGTTCTTTTTCTCCCGTCTGCGGCATACAATGGGCTACGCTAACTTAATACGCAAGCTTCGTGATCTCTGAATAGATTCTGATGGAAGTTGAAGATAAATGCCTTCAGCCAACGGTACATCCTGCCTGAATGATACGATGAGAATTTTTATCTCGCGTGGAACACGGAGAGCGAGCGGTCGTTGCCGTTCCGAAACGTGCGAGATACAAAGGACACGAGAGCGCTGCGTGGCACGGATGGCAGCGGAAACAGCAATAGCTGGGGAACAGCATATTAATGAGGTTTGCTGTACATCTGCCAGCCACCGTTACGTAAGCAGTTCGCGCTGCACGACGGTCCCAGACAGAACGCACTCAGCAGTACACCACTGAGGTGACGAAAAGTCATGGGATAGTGATATGCACATATACAGATGGCGGTAGTATTGCGTACACAGTACATTGGTGGAGGTGTCACTTGTACTCAGGTGATTCATATGAGAAGATGTACGGCGTGATTACGGCCGCACAACGGGAATTAACAGTATTCCAACACTGACTGGTGCCTGAAGCTGGACGCATGGGGCATTCTACTTTCGAAATTACTGGGGAAAGAGAGTGCTGAGAATACAAGAATTTCAGGCATTACCTCTCACCGCGGACAACGCAGTGGTCGACAGCCTTCAGATAATGACCGAGAACAGCGGCGTTCGCGCAAAGTTGTCAGTGCTAACAGACAGGCAACACTAAGTGAAATAACAGCACAAATCAATGTGGGACATACGACGAACGTATCCGTTAGGACAGTGCGGTGAAATTTGACGTTAATGGGCTGTGCTGCGAGTGCTTTTGTTAACTGCACGTGACCTGCAGGGCCTACCTGGGCCCGAGAGCATGTCGGTTGGAACCCTAACGACTGGAAGAGCGTGACCTGGTCAGATGAGTCCCGATTTCAATTGGTAAGAGCTGATGGCAGGGTTTGAATGTGACGCAGACCCCATAAAGTCGTTCACCCAAGTCGTCAACAAGGCACTGTGGAAACTGGTGGTAGCTCCATTATGGTGTGCGCCGTGTTTTCATAGAATAGACTTGGTCTTCTGGTCCAATTGAACCGATCATTGACTTGAAATGGTTATGGCTACTTAGAAACCATTTGCTGCCATTCATTGATTTCATGTTACCAAAAACGATGGAACTTTCAAAGTTGACAATGGGCCATGTGACCGGGCCACAATTTTTCGAGATTGGTCTGAAGAACTTTCAGGACAATTCGAGCGAATGATATGGCCACTCAGGTCGCCCGATGTAAGTCCCATCGAACATTTACGGGACATAGAGAGGTCAGTTAGTGCACCGACAACACCTTCCCAATTATGGACGGCTATAGCGGCAGCATGGCTGAATATTTCCGCAGGCGACTTCCAATGACTTGCTGAGCCCATACCACGTCGAGTAGCTGCACTGTGCCGATTAAAACAAAGTCCGACACGATATTAGGAGGCATCCCATGACTCCCTGTCACCTCGTTGTACCTTTGGTGCACAAGCTACGGAAACCCTCTACCCTTTTACTGCATTCCAAGCGAAACATTGAAGTTGGTATATAAGAGGAAACTGAGATTTTTTGGATTCAGTCAGTTTATTTAAAGCCCATGCGCGTTTAGAAGGTTATGGCTTCACCATTAGATACATTTTGATCTTTTTAGAACGTGGGATGGACCTGTGACACGTAATCCACAGCTCATGTAATATGAATGCTTTGATGCGCAAAGCTGATTCATGCATAGTTCTTCAAGAGTTCGCAGGAGGAATGAATATCCGTACGATACACTTGTCATGGCGTGCCAGACAGAAAAACAAGCGAGCGAAGTTGTCAGAGGAAAGAACTAAGCAATCTCATACGCTCCGTCGATGTGAAGGTTGCAGCGCTATAAGGCCGTAGCGAAAGGCAGGAAGACATGCAGAGCATCGACGCTTCGTGTAGCGACTGACACTTGACCCTGGACGTAAATACGTGTTACGAACTGCGGTTAAATAGCAGGGAAGACGCATTTCTATTATATTCCACTATTGGCTATAAATAAATCGGAACAGTGGTCAGACAACAAAACGAGAGAGCGGGCTTCTCCGAGAAGCTACGCGACGGATGCTCAAGGGTGGTATTGTTTGAAGTACCCAACCGACGCCATGTACACCATGGTGATAAATTCGTGAGAAATGCCTCTGCGACCACTTAGTAGCTCCGCCAGCAAATCCTACTACCTAGTCCCCTGCAAAGTCACTTACTACCGGATAGGAGGTGGTGAAAGGCAGAGTCTCTAGCGTCCTAAAACCGGAACTTTTCGGCTGTGAGAGACTAACCTTATGGAAAGACGAAGGTTAGGTTGGTAGATCTGAAAGTGGGACCAGCGAAGTATCCCAGCTATGGAAAAGAAGGGACTTTAGCGACGGAGCACACGCTCCGATTGAATATAGAAATAGGCACTGTCCTTTTAAAGGAACCGTTCTGCTCACGGTGATCGTGGAGAGCCTAAATCCGGATGGCCGAAAGGGAATTGAACTGCCTTTCTCCTGAATAAGAATTCAGTATCTTACCATTGCTCCAAGTGGAGTGGTCCAAGCTGTGGAGTTGTTATAATGGGTCAAAACCTTTCATATACTCAGAATGGTAGCAGGGCAAAGGTGGAAACCTTAACAATAGAGGCAGCTCGTGGAAAATTATACAGCAGCTCATGCAAAATTATACCAATGAGCTACTATGTTGTGCACTAGAACCTTTTGAATTATGAGGGTAGTATGCACAACTAAACTGTATGTATTGATTTTACATATATTAACTGAACTGTTTCAATATATTTAAATTTTTTAATTAGCACTTCAACTCTGCGAGGAATAAAAATAAAATTGGATAAAATGTCGGAAATCGAACCCGGTTCCATAAACTGCCACTCTGTGAATTAGACCACTAGACGTTTCGACAATAGCTCCTCAAAAAACCCGCAAACATAGACTTTTACAGCGGTACATGCAACTTCAAAGAAAAATACTCAATCGGTGCTGTGACCAAGGTAGCACTCTTAATGCCGGAAGGGATGACGTCACATCAGAGCATGCACAGCTGAATACCGATAGCTGCGTTCCTTCTCTGAGCTGGCCACAGCGTGGCTGGCTATCACTTCAGCACTCTACGCTTCAAAACGCATGTTTATATCTTGCGGTAAACACCTTTAAACACCTTTTTCACTGATGGGTAGCAGCTGCGGAAAAAAAAGCTGCTACCCATTCAAATGAAAAATCCTCCTCCATTTGAATGAAATCACTAAACGAATCTCTACCTTTAAATCTATGTCGTGTAGTCATTTCAGAATGTTTGTAGTCATTGCAACATCGAGAATATGGATACTATGCACAAACTGGTAAGTGCACAGTTGACATATCATATCTTGGACCAAAATTTGGTCCCTTTCAGTTATTTTCTGTCGCTTGATAGGGGTTTTCTGCAATACAGGAGGCTGGACACAGTCGACACAGGCATGTGTTAGACTGTCTGAACTTCTGCACAAACAAACTTAATACTGTTTTCTTCACTGTAGCCACATCTTGTCAGGTTAAATCTTAATCTACCCACTCCTGATCTCAGCCTATTCGAAGATTTCCAGGTCGTCCATTCCTCGTCGTGTCCTGGAGGCAGAGTTTCAGAAACGCTTTTTCAACCAAAGGGAAGAGAAGTGTTATCTCTCCGAAGTTGCACCCTGACATTTTCAGCAGTGGTAGTATGTACCTTTCACGTTCTAAGAAAACTCTTACTTGACGTCAATCGCTGCGAATGCGCTTTATACCCGTACAGGGAATGGGTTTGTTGTTCTTGTTCCACTTTCTTTCGTTCCTTATTCTTCGAATGGGAGGTCGTGGCATTCCCGCTAGGTGGTAAATCCATTCGGCAAGTGTAGATTTCAAACAACCTGTTCTAAATTTGGAGGCGTCGTTGAGAGCTATATCTACCTGCTTGACATGTGATGAACTACACCAAACAGGAGAAGCGTGCTCTAATGGAGAATAGGCTAATGCAACCTACGACAACAGCTTCCGAATAAGGACAGGTACCACTTACTAAGGCATGACAACACCTTCAATGTCTTGAATAAGCTAACAGATGAAATCTCGAAGAAAGTCCTTAAGAACTTTCTAAGGGACAACCATTAACCCTAGGACGCCGAAGAGGGGGTTCGCTGAACCCACAATTTTTTTATGTCCCCTGCTTTTGCTCGAGTACCTTTCATACTACATACTCTCTGAGTTATTGATTGTTGGCTATTTTATGAAACGTTAGTGTCAATATATTTCATAGAAAATTCCTGTTTTGAAAGAAAAAATAAATGAACTTATTATGGGTCCAACAACCCCCACCCCCCTTAGGCTTCCATGCTATAGAAAATTTCCCTTAGTAGGATTTCGTATTTCTCATCTCTACAACAATGCAAGTTAGTTTCTTGTTTGGTATTCTTGATATTCATAACAACTGGTTTACTTTCAGAGGAAGTGATTGTTGATGTCAGTCAGCTGTTATTTACCTTGTAAACTTGCAGTGAGTTAGTGCAGTTCCCAACACGTAGGCCTCCAGTAACTTTGGTGTCCTACACAGCAAAAATGAAACCAAGTAAAAACTTACTGACGTTGTCAGCAATGCACCAAGATAAAGGCACTGTTGGAGTAGAAAAGAATAAAACCGAGATAAATGCATATTATAATCCCATTAAAGGTGGAATTGATACCATTGATCAAATGGCGCGTATGTACACCTGTAAGAGGGGAACAAAGAGATGGCCTCTATCTGTATTTTACTCTCTCATCGACATTTGTGCTATCAATGCAACCACCATATTCATCCAGCAACATCCAAGATGGAATGAAAAGAAACACAACAAACGTAAACTTTATCTTCTGCAGGCTGGGATGGAACGAGTGAAATTGCAAGTAGAAGAATGAAGTGCCAATGCAAGAGGGTTATCTAACCAAATTGTTCAATCAATGGAAAGAAAATCAAAGAAGTAACAGCAGCAGCACGTCAGCCTCCTGCAGGGAAAGGTCGGTACCATAATTGTGTAAGGAAAGCTAAAACAAAGAAGCAGAAGTAAAACAATCTAAGTAAACCAAAACAGTATTGTGGACAGTGTCATAAACATGTGTGTAACACACATTCAGAAAAAATTGTGAAGTGTGTCTATTGCCTTGAAGTTGATGACTCAGAGTAGTCTATTGTATATGGACACATCTGTATTTTGTATTGTAATATGTCAATTTTTATTCACTCAATCCAATATTTATAACAATTAACGTTTATAAACCGATGCCTTAGTTAAAATACATAAACCATTTTGAAAGTTGTAATTTTTCGTCAGTAAACTTATTTAATACCTGTGGGCTCGCAGAACCCCCCCCCCCCCTTAGGCATCGAAGTTAGAAAAAAAGGCTTGGGCGTCCTAGGGTTAATTAGCAAAAATTCACCAACTCAGACTCCGTGCACATTTCCTGAGCCGCCGGGCCGGGACTTGGCCAGCCGCTTCACGGCTGGAATCCGCCTTGCTCTGGACTAGGGAGGGGGGGGGGGGGGGAGGAGGGTGTACAAAAAACCGGACTGGAACACGCACCAATTATGACTTTATGTGAATTTAGGTTAGACGTAGAAGATAGGATAAGGCTTTAGGATAGACTGCAGCGAAACCAAGGTATGTGCCAGCCCAGTGCCAGGGGCATGCACACCGGGATCAGCTCAGTGGGCCAGGCCAACATCTATTAGGTTTATAGGAGCACTGGCACACCTGTAACGCTGCAGGTAGCATAAGTTTCTTCGTAGATTAAGTAGAATTAAGAACCACATAGCGGTAAGAACACAATTAAGATTACCTGTAGTGTAGAATGGAGAGCTGCATTTTTTTTGTATGATAATAGGAGCCACTAATGTAGTTAGGTAGTGGGTTAATATGTATAATGTAATGAATGAATTAGAATAAAGTTTTTTTTCTTTCTTTTAACAGACAAGTAGCTGCCAACAAATAAAAAAATTACTTACATAACTTTGCTTTTCGAGGTAATAATTAAAACTCTGGGCCTCATACGGAACAGGAGAAGGACGCACGTGCTAGTGAACGCCCCCACACAGTGACAGGTAGCAGTTTGACCCTTCCCCCCGCCCCCGGGCCCGGGCCCCGGTGGGCGGCCAGTGTTTGGCGCCAGGTGGACGTAGGCTACATGCAGGAGGCGCGCTCTGTCCGGCCCCCGTGTGGCGGCGCGCCGGCGGGATTTCCTCTTTCCGGTGGAAAGAACAAACAATGCCAGCGGCCGGCCGCTTCCTGTCTGCAAGGAGGAACAACACAGATAAGGGCGAGCCGCGACTGCGCAACGCGGCGGCCGTTTCGCAGCATTCACTCGCTCTGCACCGGCCGCCGGAAGCCGCGCGTACAGACACACGCGGCCCTTCTGCGCCGACGGCAGGCTGCTAGTGGCAAAACTCCGAGCCGCTACACCCCGCAGCTCACTGCTACGCCATCTACTACCACTGCAAACACGCACACACACATACGAGGGGATTCGCCAAGGTCGGCAGTTAAGCTCGTCAAAAGCGCCTGCAAGAGCGTTTAGTGGCAGAGTGGAGACTTCCTGATCGTTAGGGTCTCTTGTGGGGGGCCTGGAATCCCACAGGAGACAGTGCTGGGTCTCCTACTTGACAGCCCTCCAATCACTATCGCAGCATTAATGCACTCGAGCGCAAATTCACCGCTTCCTTAGCTCCCATACCTTTACAAAAATTCCCCAAACAAAAGCACGAGTTTGTAACAGGCGGGGCGCGGTTGGTTTCAATCCGGTACGCGGAAAAAATTCGTAGGAGAAAGAGCGAGACGCTCGTGTAGTACTCCGCCCGGGACACATTTTCGGATGTTTTAGCCAACACCTCGAGTTTGCTGCTCATGACGCAGACCAGTGAAAGCTCTCATTTTTACAGATTTGCTTACGGCTGGTGTACAACTTATGTCCACGTGACAAGTCATCGAAAGTATTTTTGGACAAATACTTAATAAATCCTTGCTAACAGTGTGGCCAAAAATCGCGAAGTTGCTCCTAATTCCTTGTAGACCATTGCCTATCTCATCGCCATATTTTGTTTTTCTATTCTTTCTCGTATTAACAACAGTAAATAATTCTTATAGCTGTGAGCATAACAGAGCTTCTGGCAATGAGATTAATTTATAACGAATTAGCGGCAACCAGTTGCTTTTATAGGCGTTTACTTTTGCATGCTGACATTTTAAGATGCCTGGCATCCGTTTTTCGTATACTGTATTTACATTTATGTATGTGTTGTGAACATTGTCTCTTTACCAATAGCGTTGCACAATTTAGAAACCGCAAGCTTTCCTTTAAGAAAGCTATTGTAAAAAATCATACTAAACGAAACAATGATCACGACACGTAAACGTAAACATCTGAAGATACACCGAAAATGAAATGTGCTCGCAAAAAATGCGGGCTTTAAGGATTAATTTATAGCTGTGGCGTGTCGGTAAAGGGTGCCATTCGTACCGGTGCCTTAACCCATAAACATTAATTTCACGGTTGCTATAGTTCTGGCTTCATGCGCTAGGAGCACTGTTGTCGCATCAGGCGAGGAGGTGGCCCACGACCTTTTTTGACTTAAAGAGGTACGTCAATCAGGCCCGCGAGTCATCAAAGACTGTCCTTGCCCGAACACTAGGGTTGTCACCACAGCTTAATATCAAGTGTGTGTGTGTGTGTGTGTGTGTGTGTGTGTGTGTGTGTGTGTGTGTGTGTGTGTGTGTGGGTGGGTGGGGGGTGGGACGACCTCAGGTTACTATACGGCCACATGACGCTCCGGACAATGCTGCCGCGACTAAATGTAGTGTGGGCTTATGGGTGCGCGTAGAACATTTCGTATTAATTTTCATGTTAGTTTAGGTACGGTAAAGGTATAACTTCGTGGCGTAGTAAAACTGTGTGCTGGACCGTGACACTTCACATGGGGCCTCTGCCGTTCGCCGACAGGTGCTCTGCCGAGTGAGCTATTCAATCACGGTTCACGATCCACCCTCGAAGCCCCACGCCAGTACCTCTTCTCCTAACTTCACCCAAGTCCGTTGCATATCCAGCGGAACTAGAGCTCCTCGAGGAAAGGATATCGTGAAGGTACGGCTTAGCCACACTTCTGTGAAGTTTGTAAGGTAGGAGAAGAGGCCCTGGCGGAAGCAGAGTTGTGAGGGAGAGTCGTGCGTTATGCTTGGATAGCACCGTCGGTAAAGCACTCGTCCGCGCAACGCAACGGTCTCGGGTTCGAGTTCCGGTGCGGCACACAGTTTTAATCCGACAGGAAGTTTCAGATCAGTGGACACTCCACTGCGGAGTGGAAATTCGTTATGGTGACGGTACTCAGCCGGTGGTGTAATTATTCTGAATGGCACAAAGCAAACATGGTAAGTATTACGATAATAAGCGCCAGCGATAGTTTTCCGGGGATGTAAATTTATCTGCGGAAAGTCAGCAGCAGAAACAGTGGTCGCATGTGATGTTCACAGCAGCTTTGTCTGCTTCCCGGGAGGTCAACGCCTGTAGCGTGTGATGCGGGGCAGAGACAACGTGACACTGGCGACGCCGCACAGTGTTTTCTGTCACCCTCCGCGCAGAACCCATCATGCACCCGGCCTTCTTACTTGCAAGCCACTTTGCTTAACACAAAAATCCACTTAGGATTATCGTAGTTGTAGCCACAGACTCGCCAAGAGTTATCAAACGATGAGGTATAACTGTCCACGCAAATGTACCTGCTACATAAGGGGACTCAGCCGCTGCTTGAGTAACTCTTGGCAAGGCGGTCGGGTAAACACGTAAACGAGGTTACCCGGCCGCACTCTCGTGACTTACCAAGCATTGTAAAGCGTAAACGTTCGCACTGCATTGCTGCTTTCACCCTCCTCACACTATATTTTTACCTATCGAGGAATTGCCACTTAGAAAAACCAATACTTGAGCAAATTAAAACGCTGCATACATTACTTCCGAAAATAAAAGTCAGTTACCGAAAATGCTTGGAAATCAGATGCACGGCGGTATAAAATTGAGAGGGGGAGCAGGGTGAGGTATGTGCGTAACAGCGAAGATAAGTTATTTTTGTACACATCAGTGCATCGATATTACGGAATCGTTTTACACACTGAGAAAGCGAAACGTATTTCGATTGGCTACTAAGTAGTTTTCAATCTTCATAAGCACGCATATTTATTTCCGTATAAAAAACTAAACTCCACCTGAAGAGCCCATGAGGGCCCAACGGTACCGGCCGCCGTGTCATCCTAAGCCCACAGGCGCCACTGGGTGCGGATACGGAGGTGCATGTGATCAGCAAACCGCTCTCCCGGCCGCATGTCAGTTTACCAGACCTGTGCCGCTACTTCTCAATTAAGTAGCTCCTCAGTTTGTCTCACAAGGGCTGAGTGCACCCCACTTGCCAAGAGCGTTCGGCACACCGGATGGTCACCCATCCCAGTGCCAGCTCAGCCCGAAAGTGCTTAACTTCGGTGATCTGACAGGAACCGGTGTTACGCCACTGCGGCCAGACCGCTGGCTTTAGAAACATGGAACCGACCGATGTTGATATGACTCGAGTGTAAAAACCTTTTCAATATAGTTTTTTTTGTTTCTCTCTTTCTTCAAAACTTCACCCTTCCCAAATCTTTAATCTGCTCTCCACACTTATTAAATAACATCAACTTTTAGGTGAAACTTGAAATGATCTATTCAACACGAATTTTTTGTCCAACTAACCGTCACACTGAGTAAAACTTATACAAAAGGGAGCGCACTTCCGGCTTGCACCCCCCCGCTACGACTGGTATCGCAAACAGAAGGGCGAGCACAACTTTTTTGCTTTCGTTCTGCCGTCGGTGACAAATGAAAATGAGATGACAGGACGGATATATTTGCTCAATCCGGCGTCTACTCGTTGTCGAAAGAAGCGTGAACCAAATATTAAGGAAGCAACCGCGAGATCGAACAGACTATCGTCATGTCGCAACCGGACGAGGTGTGAAATACCATCATTACACAGACTCGGGTTTTCAGTACAGCTTGGCGATGTATTTCATCACTGGTAAGCGAAAAAGCCTTTCATAACGGTTTCATTAGCTAGAAAACGTACGAGTGTTAAAGGGTATCATCAGCAGCAGTCATAGATGCTACTAACTCGATAATAGCTCCAAAAATTATTCCAACCGCACAGAGATTGCAACAGAAATTTGGGATACATAATTAACTACAGCAGAGCATGCAGAACAGACAACTCGAACGATGGAGAAAAAGCTACGATGGAAATCTAAATTTGACGCCTTACTACCTTACGGATGTTAAATTATTAGCGTGGCGGCGAAGATCTTCACGGTATAGTCGCTGACCCACTTGCAGCGTGACTTTGCAGACGGTCATTGTCCCAATCACTGAGTTTTGTTGCAACACGCCTGTGTTTCAGACGAGCTGAAAGAGACGCGACAAAATGCCAAGGATACTGCCCACGATGCTTACACGCAAAGCTGTCTCCAAAGTCTTGACATTTCCGACGCGAGGTAAGGCAAGGCGGCAGGTTTAACGTTTAACTGCTCCTGAAGCGCCACACGCAACTTAAGAAGGCGCTAAGCCGAATACCACTGGCTGGCGGAGAACTACCTGATACCTGTCACGTGAGAGCCCACCAAGGAACTTCAGCACGTCGAGGAACGTCTGCGACGCTGGTTGTGTCCAGTTGGCTGAGTGCGTCTCTACGGCGCACAAGATGGGCATTAGCAGTCATTTGCGTGCTCTCGTCAATGGCGCAGTTGTTAGAGAGCTTAACAGCTACACCAGCCAGCGATCATCTCGACAAAGGACAGGACGACAGATAGTCGTTCCCAAAAACATTCTACTTAGCACTCGCCCACGATGCAGATAAAACAAGTAACCGCGTCACGCTGGTGATTTGGACACAATGACATCTGTCCATCTTTGTATCTTGCTCACTGTTCTTTCTTTCCGTTTCTACACTGAAGAGCCAAAGAACCTGGAACGCCTGTCTAATATGTACGGCCCCCGCGAGCACAAAGAACTGCCGCAACACAACATGGCATGGACTCTACTAATGTCTGTACTGATGGAGAGAACTGACTCCACGAAACCTCCAGAGCTGTCCATAAATCCGTAAGAGTACGACGGAGTGGAGATCTTTTCTGAACAGCACGTTGCAAGGCATCCCAAATATGTTCAATAATGTTCATGTCTGGGGAGGTTGGTGGCCGGCGGAAGTGTTTAAATTCAGAAGAGTGTTCCTGGAGACACTCTGTAGCAATTCTAGAGGTGTGGGATGTCGCGGTGTCCTGCTGGAATTTCCCAAGTCAGTCGGAATGCACGATGGACATGAATGGCTGGAGGTGATCAGACAGGAGAGTTACGTACGTGTCACCTATCAGAGTCGCAACTATACATATCAGGGGTCCCATATCACTCCAATTGCACACGCTCCACACCATTACAGGGTGTCCACCAGCTTGAACAGGTCCCTGCTGACATGCAGGGTCCATGGATTCATGAGGTTCTCTCCATACAGGTCCGTCCGCTCGATATCATTTTAAACGAGACTCGTATGATCAGACATCTTTCCATCTTCAACAGTCCAGTATCGGTGTTGACGGGCGCAGGCGATGTCTGAAGCTTTGTGTCGTGCAGATCAAGGGTAGACGAGTGGGCCTTCGGGTCCAAAAGTTTCGTTGAGTGGTTCGCACGCTGACACTTGTTGATGGCCCAGCACTGAAATTCGCAGTAATTTGCGGAACGGTTGTACTTCTGTCACGCTGAACAGTTCTCTTCAGTAGTCGTTGATCCCGTTCTTGTAGGATCTTTTTCCGGCCGCAGTGATGTCCGAGATTTGATGTTTTACCGGATTCCTGATATTCACAGTACACTCGTGAAATGGTCGTACGGGAAAATCTCCACTTCATTGCTAACAAGAGCATGCTGTGTACCATCATTCATGCGCCGACTCCACGTTCGAACTCACTTTAATCTTTATAACCTGCCACTGTATCAGCAGTAACCGATCTAACAACTGCGCCAGGGACACCGTAGCCGTGTATTCTGCCTGTTTATATATCTCTGTATTTGAATACGCATGGCTATACCAGTTTCTTTGGTGCTTCAGTCCATAATGGACGTATCAGACAGCTCTACCTGTACATGCTCGTCGTTGGTTATTGTAACTGGTATGGTCCAATTTCTTTCGTACTTTCGGAGATACGCAGCTGTCTCCAATCCTAGCACCGTGGAGTCTTACTAGTCACTGGTCCTATTTGAGTTAATACGCCATTACTTTCCTCCGACCTCTGAACCGACTTAACGCCGAGTCGCACTTTCCGGGACAGAGAGGCGAAACCATTGCACATGTTGTTGTTGTGGTCTTCAGTCCTGAGACTGGTTTGATGCAGCTCTCCATGCTACTCTATCCTGTGCAAGCTTCTTCTTCTCCCAGTACCTACTGCAACCTACATCCTTCTGAATCTGCTTAGTGTATTCATCTCTTGGTCTCCCTCTACGATTTTTACCCACCACGGTGCCCTCCAATGCTAAATTTGTGATCCCTTGATGCCTCAAAACATGTCCTACCAACCGATCCCTTCTTCTAGTCAAGTTGTGCCACAAATCTCTCTTCTCTCCAATCCTATTCAATACCTCCTCATTAGTTACGTGATCTACCCCTCTAATCTTCAGCATTCTTCTGTAGCACCACATTTCGAAAGCTTTTATTCTCTTCTTGTCCAAACTAGTTATCGTCCATGTTTCACTTCCATACATGGCTACACTCCATACAAATACTTTCAGAAACGACTTCCTGACACTTAAATCTATACTCGATGTTAACAAATTTTTCTTCTTCAGAAACGCTTTCCTTGCCATTGCCAGTCTACATTTTATATCCTCTCTACTTCGACCATCATCAGTTATTTTGCTCCCCAAATAGCAAAACTCCTTTACTACTTTACGTGTCTTATTTCCTAATCTAATTCCCTCAGCATCACCCGACTTAATTCGACTACATTCCATTATCCTCGTTTTGCTTTTGTTGATGTTCATCTTATATCCTCCTTTCAAGACACTGTCCATTCCGTTCAACTGCTCTTCCAAGTCCTTTGCTGTCTCTCACAGAATTACAATGTCATCGGCGAACCTCAAAGTTTTTACTTCTTCTCCATGAATTTTAATACCTACTCCGAATTTTTCTTTTGTTTCCTTTACTGCTTGCTCAATATACAGATTGAATAACATCGGGGAGAGGCTACAACCCTGCCTCACTCCTTTACCAACCACTGCTTCCCTTTCATGCCCCTCGACTCTTATAACCGCCATCTGGTTTCTGTACAAGTTGTAAATAGCCTTTCGCTCCCTGTATTTTACCCCTGCCACCTTTAGAATTTGAAAGAGAGTATTCCAGTCAACATTGTCAAAAGCATTCTCTAAGTCTACAAATGCTAGAAACGTAGGTTTGCCTTTTCTTAATCTTTCTTCTAAGATAAGTCGTAAGGTCAGTATTGCCTCACGTGTTCCAACATTTCTACGGAATCCAAACTGATCTTCCCCGAGGTCGGCTTCTACCAGTTTTTCCATTCGTCTGTAAAGAATTCGCGTTAGTATTTTGCAGCTGTGACTTATTAAACTGATAGTTCGGTAATTTTCACATCTGTCAACAGCTGCTTTCTTTGGGATTGGAATTATTATATTATTCTTGAAGTCTGAGGGTATTTCGCCTGTCTCATACATCGTGCTCACCAGATGGTAGAGTTTTGTCATGACTGGCTCTCCCGAGGCCATCAGTAGTTCTAATGGAATGTTGTCTACTCCCGGAGCCTTGTTTCGACTCAGGTCTTTCAGTGCTCTGTCAAACTCTTCACGCAGTATCATATCTCCCATTTCATCTTCATCTACATCCTCTTCCATTTCCATAATATTGTCCTCAAGTACATCGCCCTTGTATGAACGCTCTATATACTCCTTCCACCTTTCTGCCTTCCCTTCTTTGCTTAGAACTGGGTTTCCATCTGAGCTCTTGATATTCATACAAGTCGTTCTCTTATCTCCAAAGGTCTCTTTAATTTTCCTGTAGGCAGTATCTATCTTACCCCTAGTGAGACAAGCCTCTACATCCTTACATTTGTCCTCTAGCCATCCCTGCTTAGCCGTTTTGCACTTCCTGTCGATATCATTTTTGAGACGTTTGTATTCCTTTTTGCCTGCTTCATTTACTGCATTTTTATATTTTCTCCTTTCATCAATTAAATTCAATATTTCTTCTGTTACCCAAGGATTTCTATTAGGCCTCGTCTTTTTACCTACTTGATCGTCTGCTGCCTTCACTACTTCATCCCTCAGAGCTACCCATTGTTGTTCTACTGTATTTCTTTCCCCCATTCCTGTCAATTGTTCTCTTATGCTCTCCCTGAAACTCTCTACAACCTCTGGTTCTTTCAGTTTATCCAGGTCCCATCTCCTTAAATTCCCACCTTTTTGCAGTTTCTTCAGTATCAATCTGCAGTTCATAACCAATAGATTGTGGTCAGAATCCACATCTGCCCCAGGAAATGTCTTACAATTTAAAACCTGGTTCCTAAATCCCTGTCTTACCATTATATAATCTAGCTGATACCTTTTAGTATCTCCAGGATTCTTCCAGGTATACAATCTTCTTTTATGATTCTTGAAGCAAGTGTTAGCTATGATTAAGTTATCCTCTGTGCAAAATTCTACAAGGCGGCTTCCTCTTTCATTCCTTCCCCCCAATCCATATTCACCTACTATGTTTCCTTCTTTCCCTTTTCCTACTGACGAATTCCAGTCACCCATGACTTAAATTTTCGTCTCCCTTCACTACCTGAATAATTTCTTTTATCTCTTCAATTTCTTCATCATCTGCAGAGCTAGTTGGCATATAAACTTGTACTACTGTAGTAGGCATGTGCTTCGTGTCTATCTTGGCCACAATAATGCGTTCACTATGCTGTTTGTAGTAGTTTACCCGCACTCCTATTTTTTTATTTATTATTAAACTTACTCCTGCATTACCCCTATTTGATTTTGTATTTATAACCCTGTAATCACCTGACCAAAAATCTTGTTCCTCCTGCCACCGAACTTCCCACTATATCTAACTTTAACCTATCCATTTCCCTTTTTAAATTTTCTAACCTACCTGCCCGATTAAGGGATCTGACATTCCACGCTCCGATCCGTAGAACTCCAGTTTTCTTTCTCCTGATAACGATGTCCTCCTGAGTAGTCCCCGCCCGGAGATACGAATGAGGGACTATTGTACCTCCGGAATATTTTACCCAAGAGGACGCCATCATCATTTATCCATACAGTAAAGCTGCATGCCCTCGGGAAAAATTACGGCTGTAGTTTCCCCTTGCTTTCAGCCGTTCGCAGTACCAGCACAGCAAGGCCATTTTGGTTAATGTTACAAGGCCAGATCAGTCAATCATCCAGACTGTTGCCCCTGCAACTACTGAAAAGGCTGCTGCCCCTCTTCAGGAACCACACGTTTGTCTGGCCTCTCAACAGATACCCCTCCGTTGTGGTTGCACCTACGGTACGGCCATCTGTATCGCTGAGGCACGCAAGCCTCCCCACCAACGGCAAGGTCCATGGTTCACGGGGGGACCATTGCACATAAAATGGTGATATTCACACAGGTTCTCAACAGAACGGAAAGGGCTGTCGACGTACGTATATTTCGGGTTGTAAGTTTCGAAGCTGACAGTGGGAGAAACATGGTGTCGTCTGCTAACAATGAGAGTTCACCTGTTCTCGCATCACCTGTTTAGGCTATACCTGCAGCAGTGGATTTCGCGGATTAGTGTATTCTTAGTCTTAGCTTTCGGGGGACACTAAGGTTTCCACGATGACTTGGATATTTTAATTCAACTCTGTTGAAGAAGAAAAATACGGCTGTTCATGACTATTTGGTTCTTAGGGGAAAAAACCATGTTGGCATAGTGAAAAGTCTACGTGGCTTCTAAACATTTCTGGATGTCTGTAACTGTTTCTTTATCGTGGAACGGTATTTCCCACTTATAGCATCGCGGATGGTACCTTAAACAATGTCACTCATCCTCTTTCGTACTGGATTAAGTGGTATTATGCTCCTCACTTTCAGTAGAAATAATGGTATCTCATAACCGACCTCACTCTCCTGCCTTGATACTGGATTAAGTGAACGGACGTAGTGCTGATCACAATTTGACGGTCGTGTTGTGTCCCGCACCGTTTACGTCCACTGTGACTAACATTACTCAGCCACTTCCCTACAGTTTAAAGTGAACTGCGACAGATGATGCAACTTGGCATCTCATATTCGTGAATTACTGCAAAGAGAGGAAATAGGCGATTGGTGACCAAAGTAGTTCCAAGTCAGTTAATTAATGTTACACAGATCTTTTGAACAATTTTTATTGAAATGATGTGGAATGAATCAGTTTACGAGATACATATATACGATTAGTTGAACATTAATGGATATATTTTTCAGTCCTACTCATGTAACAGCGCTTACAAGCAAAGATTTCGTCTATGGTATAGAAGGAATAGTTTTGGTTTAGATCTGAAAGTTGGTTTGCTGCCCAGCAGACATTTTAAGTAATTAAGCCAATTATCAAACATCTTTATCTATCCACATTGAACTCTCTTCTGAATCACTGGCAGCTTTGATAATGGGTAGTAAAGGTTATTTTTTCTTCTACTGTTACAGGTATAAACATCACTATTCTTTTCAAATTGTGATGGATTTTATATAATTGTGAATGTGCAGGTAAACTGCTCAATTCCTGGAAGAGATACCTACAAGATGAGGTGTGTGTAAAAGCCATTGTTACTGCACTTTTTTTTGCAATGAATACTTTCTTAGTGATGAGGCATTACTAATTACACGACGAGCAAAGTAGTTGAACTTAATTCTTTGAGCAACTCAGGAATTTGCTTCTTACAGTGCAAGCTTTCATCAATATGAACTTCCAAAAATTTGGACTGTTGTACCTTGTTTACTGAGCCTTGTTCATGTGCTACGTCAATACTGTTGGTATGACAGAATGGAATACATCGGCCTTCACGGTACCGCTTATTAATTCTTTGCAAAACATCAGGAACTTCTACTGCTGTTTTCTCTCTCATGCGATTTATTATAACACTAGTACCGTCAACAAAATTAGGTAATCCCGCTTGATGTAAAGTGGTAGACCATCACATATATAAGGAATAGGAGTAGACACAAAATTGAAACCTGAGGGACTCCCTTTGTGATGTCTTCCCAGTGTCTGAAATTTCCCACCTTTCCAACAATGTCTGCATTATTCATCCCAACTTGTCGTTCTGTTTTGGTTAAGTATGATTCAACTACTTGTTTGTAATGCCATCAATTCCATAAAAGAAATGTTTTTTGTAACGGAACGGCATCATGTACACAAACACCTTTAAAAGTTTACTAAGAATATCAACTGAAGATATTTTATTATTTAACGTTTGTGATATTTGGTGAGTGCATTCTCAGTCGAGCACCCGATCTAGAGTCCAAACTGCGGTGTGGTAAGTAAATAGTTTCTTCTTAGATGCGAGACTACTCTCAAATGCACCACTTTCTCAAACATTTTGGAAAAAGACGCCACTAAAGAAATTGCAAGATAATCATTTAAGTCTTTCTTGTCATCTTTCTCAAAGACTTAACAATGACATATTTTAATCTTTTTGCAGAATAGCTGCATTGAGCAAACTGCCTAGGAAGTCAGGATTTTTTAAGATTTTTAGTTGGAGTGGCTCCAGGCTTTTTTTTTAAGCTTGTGGCAGTGAGAAATTTACTCTCGTGTAAAATGTGATAAATTGATAAGTGATCAGATAATCTCACATAAGCTAAACGGCAACAAAGTCGGCATGACAGATGACAGTTGTATCAGTGGCTTCCAAAACGCAACGTTTATGATATGCAGTTCACAGTTTCCGTCTTATTTACGGATGAGCCGAGGTTCAGACAGGATAGCGCAGTGAATTACGACGAGAAGGACCGAAAGATGTCTAGCAGCGATTACTAACCACGTTGAAAACTTTCTCCTGCTTCATGAGAGATAACTATCACAGGACAGAATGGTTCACATTTCACCAAGTATTTTGTTTCTAGATACATGTTTATAGACTTGCTTTCTTGCCTGACTGGTACAGTCTCCTGTAAGAGCTTATTTTCAACCACCTTGTGTATGGTAAAGTCCGCGGTTCTCAACCCTTGAACCGGGTTCTGGCTTGACTCTAACCTTCCGTTCGCGGCGTTGCTGCCTCTGGATCACGGGGTCCCGGGTCCCATTCCCGGCCGGGTTGGGGATTTTTCTCTGCCCGGGGACTGGGTGTTTGCGTTGTCCTCATCATATCATCCCAATCATCATTCGTGACAGTGGATAGACTGGACTGTGTGGAAGTTGGGATTTTGTACGGGCGCTGATGACCACGCAATTGAGCGCCCCACAATTGTCGTCGTCGTCGTCGTCGTCGTCGTCTGCGGCACTAGGAGGGATAGGGCGAAGAGCCGACCGTCCTGGCCGCCTTTCACCCCAAGAAAAGACTCTCGGTATTCAGTTTGACAGCAGGCGGAGTGGCGCGGTGCTGATTTGGAGGGTCTGTAAAGAGGAAAAGTCCCCACTTCTACCCGGGATTGAACCCAGGACCGCCCGAGACCGGCGTCTTGCGCTCTACCTACGGGACCACCATGTACACAGTCACTTTGTTTACGATTAAACTAAATAACCACCGGACTGCAACAGTTTTTGCATGCGACGAGTACTGTGACGACACTAAAATCTCGCCACTCCAGCATATATCACAGTATCTTTCCGCAATTCTTTTCCCAATTACTTTTGTTTGACTGGTAGCGCCAAGGGCTGTTCCCAAGTCGTATCCCCGAATGAGCCCACAATATCGACGGCAGTCGTGCTTTGCGCCGTCTGAGTGGAAGTGAGCTGCAAGAGGATAAAGTGGGAAGGCGATGGGCGGCGCACAGACTAATGGGACACGTTTCTGCTGAGAGGGAGCGCGGCCGTGTAGGAAGTTGCAACGCAACCTGTTCGCCGGGCAAGGTTAATCGCACGCGACCAATCCGGGAACAGCTCTGCTCTGTACTACAAGCATGTTTCCTTCCAGCAACTGTACTGACTGTCCTGTTACGCATCAAACGGTCGCACTGCGCGACACTTCCCTGGGTAACTCGCTTGCTTCAGTCACTTTCCACGTCGGTTCCGTCTCTACAGTTCTACTGAACAGTACTGGACACTTAGGATGGCTAACTACTACGTAACGTATTCAAATCATCTGATAAAGCTTTGCTACTAAGTCGAAACCGGAAATTTTAACACTTGTGTGACCCGAGGCTGAAACATGCAAAGAATTTTACAATATGGTTGCTGTTACCTAAAGGCTGCAAAATTCCACGTTCCTCTCGCCCGTATTTAGATTAATATTCTACTTACAGCACCTCGAGCTGATCAGCACATAAATCGTGCTCACCCTAGCCACAAGTTTACGGTTCAGAGATCAAACAAAATTTCAGACGATGAAATGGAAAATCCTCTTCACATCCGCTACGTTGCGGAGGCGTTGTTTACCCCCAGGGAAGACCCTCGGTATTCAATTCTACAGCAGGTAAAGTGGACGTGGAGCCGACGTCAACTTAAGAACTTACACATGGTCCAAGCGGTCTTTGCAGCGTTTAAGGATTGTTCCCTCGAGCCACTTACTCATAAAATTTCTTTCCCAGTAACTAACAATTTTATTGTTAAAGTACAATGAGTAACAACTGTCAACCAAGGGATAATCACAAGCCAACACGTGTTATTTAATCCAAATTGTGTAGTAGCAACAGTGTAGCAGTTTTTTCCGGATTACACAAAGTATCCCACTCAAACCTTGCCCCATATAGAGTGTATGTACTCTGCAGACAAATGCTGAAGTATATGTAACGGCTGAATATCTATGAACTCCACGACAGATTGGGTTAAAACAATTTCCTCTCTTTTATAAATATACGTATTCTCGGAGTCTACGGAAATACGTTGGCACTATCGCCATTAACCGCCTTGATGTTTATACGTCTCTTATCAAGTCGTGGCACTCTTGCTTGCTGCAATAACAGCAGTGATAGCTTAGCACGAGGAATTACTTCAGAGACGAGATACTGCTACAAACTGTACAAAGCCTACACTTCGATCACAATAAGGTTGCTCAAGGAGCAGCTGTCGCTTTATAATTTCTAGCAGCCCAAAGAGACGAGAGAACGGAATGGAGAAATGAGGCCACTATCGGCAACTGTAGGAAGGTAACACAGTCGTGTAGATTACAAGAGATTATGACGGAAATATCTTGCCAAAATTCACGTGGACGATAAGGCTGGTACACGTGCCGCAATGGTACAGCTCAGGACGTACCCGACAAGTTTATCTATGAGGCGGATGCAACGATAAACCGACTATGACGCAGATTTCTGTCAGAAATCTGTAACCCACACCGGGCTTTTTATTACGGCTTGTAATTCCATGCCGTAACACGGAAATAACGTGGCTTTGTGTGGAGATAAGAATTCATTATTAATAACACAAGTTTCCTTATTGAAAAATTAACTGAACGGCGATAGCCGCAGATATAGTTTACACGACGCATGAAGGGCCAAAGGCCGTGCAAGGAACTGTCAAAATTTATAATAAAAATTACAATATTCTTCAGGAAGAGACACATATTGAAAAAATGGGAATTGGTTCAATAAAACATCAAAAGTACTCGGTAGTACGCAGATCAAAAATGGAACTAAGTGACAGACCTGCAAAGCGTGTAGTCAAGCGGCTAGTTCACAAAGTGCAAGCACATAGTGAATTTTCCCAGTCTAAATAACGTCGCTAGTTATTTTCCGATTTATGATGGACTTCATCTTTCGATTTCTTAGCTACGCAGTTGCTGGATCCAGAATAAAATTATTCATTCGTTATCATATGCTCAAACATACTCGCTGCGATTCCAATTGGCGGAAAAGCTATGACGAATTCTGAGCAAATCCTAAAATCATTGACACGTGGGCCTTTGTAACATAAGGCACCGATATTATTTTTTCGAAGATAGTTAAGCTTTTGGCACGAAGATGCCATTATTTGAGTTGCAGAAGTAGATGTTTCAGTTAAGAGCGCTGATACCTTAAGGAGAAAGATAAATGTAATAAATATTTTCTGTCAGCAAAAATTTGCGAAAACAGACTAAAAAGGTGTGAAGAAAATGCAAGACGTTAGTTCAATCACAGATTCCGCTGAAGATGAAATCAAAACCATCAAAAAGTACAAAAGCGCCATTGTCAATCATCACAGTTTCAATTAAACAGTGATCAAAGGAACAAGTATTATGTGCTGTAATACAGGTATTTATGTACACTTATTTTCTGTAATGCTTACAAAATAACAATATTTCCGTTATAGAAGGCCTTGAAACGCCCAACGGCACCGACCGACCGACGTGTCATCCTTAGTCGACCAGTGCCCCTGGATGAGGGTATAGAGGGGTCTGTGGCAGCAGACCACTCTCCCTGCCGTTGTCAGTTTTCGCGACCGAAACCGCTACTTCTCAATTAAGTAGCTCTTCAATTGGCCTCATAAGTGCTGAATACACCCCACTTGCCAACAGCGCTCAGCAGAGCCGGTCGGTCACCCATCCTCGTGCTAGCCAAGCCCGACAGCGCTTAACTCTAGCTAACTGACGGGAACCCATGTTACCACTGCCGTAAGGCCCTTGCCTTACAGATTAACTACTGACAGTATTTTTCAATAAAAGAGCTTCTCAATTTGTGGTACGCTTGTTGTTGTTGTTGTTGTCTTCAGTCCTGATACTGGTTTGATGCAGCTCTCCACGCTACTCTATCCTGTGCAAGCTTCTACATCTCACAGTACCTTCTGCAACCTACATCCTTTTGAATCTGCTTAGTGTATTCATCCCTTGGTCTCCCTCTACGATTTTTACCCTCCACGCTGCCCTCCAACACTAAATTTGTGATCCCTTGATGCCTCAGAACATGTCCTACCAACCTATCCCTTCTTCTAGTCAAGTTGTGCCACAAACTCCTCTTCTCCCCAATCCTATTTAGGACCTCTTCATTAGTTATATGATTTACCCATCTAATATTCAGCATTCTTCTGTAGCACCACATTTCGAAAGCTTCTATTCTCTTCTTATCCAAACTAGTTATCGTCCATGTTTCACTTCCATACATAGCTACACTCCATACATACACTTTCAGAAATGACCTCCTGACACTTAAATCTATACCCGATGTTAGCAAATTTATCTTCTTCAGAAACGCTTTCCTTGCCATTGCCAGTCTACATTTTATATCCTCTCTACTTCGGCCATCATCAGTTATTTTGCTCCCCAAATAGCAAAACTCCTTTACTGCTTTAAGTGTCTCCTTTCCTAATCTAATTCCCTCAGCATCACCCGACTTAATTCGACTACATTCCATTATCCGCGTTTTGCTTTTGTTGATGTTCATCTTATATTCTTTTAAGACACTGTCCATTCCGTTCAACTGCTCTTCCAAGTCCTTTGCTGTCTCTGATAGAATTACAACGTCATCGGCGAACCTCAAAGTTTTTATTTCTTCTCCATTGATTTTAATACCTACTCCGAATTTTTCTTTTGTTTCCTTTACTGCTTGCTTAATATACAGATTGTATAACATCGGGAGAGGCTACAACCCTGTCTCACTCCCTTCCCAACCACTGCTTCCCTTTCATGTCCCTCGACTCTTCCAACTGCCATCTGGTTTCTGTACAAATTGTAAATAGCCTTTCGCTCCCTGTATTTTACTCCCGCCACCTTCAGAATTTGAAAGAGAGTATTCCAGTCAACATTGTCAAAAGCTTTCTCTAAGTCTACAAATGCTAGAAACGTAGGTTTGCCTTTTCTTAATCTAGCTTCTAAAATAAGTCGTAGGGTCAGTATTGCCTCACGTGTCCCCGTATTTCTACGGAATCCAAACTGATCTTCCCCAAGGCCGGCTTCTACCAGTTTTTCTATTCGTCTGTAAAGAATTCGCGTTAGTATTTTGCAGCCATGACTGATCTTCCCCAAGGCCGGCTTCTACCAGTTTTTCTATTCGTCTGTAAAGAATTCGCGTTAGTATTTTGCAGCCATGACGTATTAAACTGATAGTCCGGTAATTTTCACATCTGTCAACGCCTGCTTTCTTTGGGATTGGAATTATTATATTCTTCTTGAAGTCTGAGGGTATTTCGCCTGTCTCATACATTTTGTTCACCAGATGGTAGAGTTTTGTCAGGACTGGCTCTCCCAAGGCTGTCAGTAGTTCTAATGGAATGTTGTCTACTCCTGGGGCCTTGTTTCGACTCAGGTCTTTCAGCGCTCTGTCAAACTCGTCACGCAGTATCATATCTCCCATTTCATCTTCATCTACATCCTCTATAATTTCCATAATATTTTCCTCAAGATCATCGCCCCTGTATAGACCCTCTATATATTCCTTCCACCTTTCCGCTTTCC
This sequence comes from Schistocerca americana, assembly GCF_021461395.2. NCBI lineage: Eukaryota > Metazoa > Arthropoda > Insecta > Orthoptera > Acrididae > Schistocerca > Schistocerca americana. The sequence continues at coordinate 156,325,339 of NC_060121.1, forward strand.
CATCTTTGTTTAGAACTGGGTTTCCATCTGGGCTCTTGATATTCATACAAGTCGTTCTCTTATCTCCAAAGGTCTCTTTAATTTTCCTGTAGGCAGTATCTATCTTACCCCTAGTGAGATAAGCCTCTATATCCTTACATTTGTCCTCTAGCCGTGCCTGCTTAGCCATTTTGCACTTCCTGTCGATCTCATTTTTGAGACGTTTGTATTCCTTTTTGCCTGCTTCATTTACTGCATTTTTATATTTTCTCCTTTTATCAATTAAATTCAATATTTCCTCTGTCACCCAAGGATTTCTACTAGCCCTCGTCTTTTTACCTACTTGATCCTCTGCTGCCTTCACTACTTCATCCCTCAAAGTTACCCATTCTTCTTCTACTGTATTTCTTTCCCCCATTCCTGTCAATTGTTCCCTTATGCTCTCCTTGAAACTCTGTGCAACCTCTGTTTTAGTCAGTTTATCCAGTTCCCATCTCCTTAAATTCCCACCTTTTTGCAGTTTCTTCAGTTTCAATCTACAGTTCATAACCAATAGATTGTGGTCAGAGTCCACGTCTGCCCCTGGAAATGTCTTGCAATTTAAAACCTGGTTCCTAAATCTCTGTCTTACCATTATATAATCTATCTGATACCTTTTAGTAACTCCAGGGTTCTTCCATGTATACAACCTTCTTTCATGATTCTTAAACCAAGTATTAAGTTATGCTCTGCGCAAAATTCTACCAGGCGGCTTCCTCGTCTCACGTTACAAGCAGCATGCTGTTATTGGATTCTTGTGTGCAGAAAACGAAATAGAGTTCAGTAGGGCGATGGGTAAAGGCAGTTATGTACAGCCTCAGGAAATGTAGAAACAGAGCTCCACTGCCGGGGCGTCCTGCCACAGCCACTACTCCAGACATGCTGAATCGTGCGGATGCCATTATTCGTGCCGACTAGCTTAAAGATTCTCTACGGGGAACACACTTTGAAGATGACTAGAGCGTCAGTCATGCAGTGAAAACATGGCTACGCCTACAGGACAAGAGCTTTTACCAGCAGGGAATACATGCTCTTCCACAACGTTGACGTATGGCCATAGAACGTCTTGGAGACGACGTAGAAAAGTAGGACATGGACAAGATATGTTGGTACGTATTGTCGCCAAACTCTGATTCTTAACAATATGTTCAATGAGAAAATGTTTGGGGCATTACTTATTAAACGACCCTGTCTTAGATCAACTATTACGCCAAGACAAGACATTCTCACCAAGACCCTAAATTCATCATGACTATACATAACATATGAAATTTTTAGTAGGACCACCTGATAGGCGGTAATTTTAAGCAGGCTCTAACACTAGTTATGTGTAAATATCAACTGGTCCTGTAACCATGACTTATCAGTTTCTTGTAGCCCCGTAACATCCCGCTAACAGTAAGCAATAGTTAATCACCTAGCGGATGTTAAGAGCCATACAAGCATTCGGTAAAGCCACTAACGGGAACTGCACAAAATTTCAATAAGAGTGGCTGCTCTTAGCAGAATAAAGTGACACGCACAGCTCACCTCATCCTATCAGACCACAGATGGCGAAGAGCCGAGTCTGTTTCACGGAGTTTGCTACTTAGCTCAAAATGGACTCACGAAGTTGCGGAAAGCAATTTTTAATTCGTATTTCCGGTATTAGAAGTAAACTCGTCCACCATCAAGAAAATCCAGTAGGGTTCAAAATGGTTCAAATGGCTCTGAGCACTATGGGACTCAACTGCTGTGGTCATAAGTCCCCTAGAACTCAGAACTACTTAAACCTAACTAACCTAAGGACAGCACACAACACCCAGCCATCACGAGGCAGAGAAAATCCCTGACCCCGCCGGGAATCGAACCTGGGAACCCGGCCAGTAGGGTCTACGGCAGATTTTGAGGAGACAGGATTCCACCGAGAACTGCTGCTGATACAGAACCCAGTTACGTATCGACAGATTCTATTAACAGCTGCCCTAGATTTCGTGTGTTTAGGGAGTCCATTGGTCCCTGCGTGCGTTGCAGGGTTTACGGCGTGTGAAGGGTGCCGCCTGCCTTCTATGCAGCAGGGCCGCGCATTAAACCCCCTCGGGGCTGGCAGATAGAGGCGGTCCGCACAAAAACACCCGCTGACGTCACGCAGCGTCGCCCGTATTAAAACACTGCCCACTTTTTGTGCTGTCGCAGTTCCGGCATAATCTCCCGGCGCCGACGCAGCTGATGCAGCGCGCTGACTTTTTACTAGCAGCCCCGAGCGCAGAGCCCTTTTCTTCACCCACACTAGGAAAGAAACTTCACACCCTGAATATCCGGCTCCCATAGTGCTACATTTCCAACTGTTCCAATATTTCAATAGTCCCTCCTCTCTCATTTGTTTCAACTGGCCGTGGTGTTTGACAACGTTGAGCGGAATACACGCTGAACATCAATAAAAAGTGGGTATGCAGTCCAATTAGATCAGGCGATACTGAGGGAATCATATTACAATAAGAGAGGCATAATAGATGTGGTTTGCTATTTGGGCAGCGAAGTATCACTATGGCCTAGAATTGCCATCCTTCCCCATACACCGTAAATTCGAACTATCCTGACACTTTTTCTTCTGCCAGTTTTGTTAACTAATAATGCAAAAAATGTTTTTGAAACTACCCTGAAATACGATTCTTGATCTCTAGTTTCATAGTAAGTGGACAGATGACAATTTAGTTATGTATTTATAAACAAAAAACAAGAAATCACATTTGGCAAAGTTACCTGGAAAACTGGACTACTTTGCCAATTGTGCTAAAAATCAGTGGAAATCGTCACAAAAATTACAGAAAAAGCTTAACCCATTGAAAACAATTTACATGTTAGTATTAAACAATTTATTGCAAAGACAGTTAAAAGAAAGTTGTACAGTGAGATGCACAAAATTCAGATCTTCGAAGTTAGAAGTTTGACACTATAATCAGAAAAGAAAAATTTCCCACAGTTTCTGTAGTAAGGAGAATTAATTGTGTGCACAATTTATTTTTACAGTCAGGGAAGCTTCATCTGAGACATCTGGAAAGTAAAATCTTTTCCCTCTGTCTGTTGTGTGAAGAAACGACACCTCAAATTCCCCCTCTCCGTAGAATTGAATAACTTAACCAAGAAAATGCGTAACACTATTTATTTTGTCAAGAATTTTACCACAACAAACATTCCAAGCTTTAGTTGTCTAAGACCCTGGTCCATTCTGGCATTCTTTTCATTGTGTTCACGAATTGTTGATAATTTTGATACTTGTGTGCTCCCAGTTTGGTTCTAATGAGCCTTGGCATTTTAATGGCCTGTGCAGAGACCCAAAAAGTGCCTCTGAACACTATGGAACTTAACATGTGAGGTCATCAGTCCCCTAGACTTAGAACTACTCAAACCTAACTAACCTAAGGACATCGCACACATCCATGCCCAAGTCAGGATTCGAACCAGCGACCGTAGCAGCAGCGCGGTTCCGGACTGGAGCGTCTAGAACCACTCGGCCACAACAACCGGCACAGATACCCAAAAACGCTTGTTTTAAAAGAAGTCCGAACGAGGTAAAAGAAAGGTAAAATTCTAGATTGGCAAAGTTGCCTCATTTTTTTACCAATCTTCCTGGTGCAACATTGCCAACTTATATTATTATATTCCATACACCACACAATTTTATATCTAAAAGTGAGTCTGAAAATTATATACTGCATTGAAGAAAATAAACAATTTTCACTTAACGTTAGAATGAGTGGGCAAGACGACACACTTTTAGGCTACCAGAAAACTCGTGTTTCACAAGCGGAATGAAAAAACACTGACGAAGACCAATAAACAATGAATGAACATAAAATGCGTCCCAAATATGTCGTTCATCCTTTGCCCTGTGCAATGGAAGCATTGGCGTTTCTATTGGATAATTAAGGAACTTTGTAGTGTGCCAAATACAATATTATTCAAAACTGGCAAAAAGCCCTATTTGGAAAATTAGTTCCAAATTACGGTATCGGACCGTCGCCGTTATGGAGCTTTTTGTACAGACATGATCCAATTTTGCAAAATACTGTTACGAGCTTAGCTCAAGTACCTGTTAGCGCAGGGGACTTTGGACTCAATCTTACAGTGCCAGATTAACTAATAGATGACTTGAGCGGCGTTTCATAAATACGTAAAAAAAAAGGCTTGCTGAAAAAGGTGGAAACTTTCCAAAAATATGGTGTACCAACTACTTCTACCACAACAAGTTCCATGTCATTGTATTCTAAATAAGAAGTAATTATATTTAATAATTTTTTTTTTTCATTTCCACACGCCTATTCAGTGTGTACCGACATGGCAACCCTACTATGGCTGAAAGATTAAATTAAATGCAGACTGGCAATAGGCAGAAGATCATTTCTGAAAGAGAGGGATTTGTTAAAAAGAAAATCTATGGCAGAACCTGACTGAAACAAGAGTGATACAACACGTCCTGAGTCATCGCCAATGTGGTACTGGATGGCAGCGCGCGCGCGCGTGTGCGTGTTTTTTGGCGGGAGGTTTAAAAAATTGTGTAGGCACACCAAGGCTTGACTACAGTAAGTATGAAAAGGTTTCCACGTACCGCTACCAGTCACAAAACTTGCTGACAAACAAACTATTTCTTTAGCGATATGTTCCGCTGTGATACCTCATCATCAGGTTAAATTGGCATTACAAAAACATTTAACGCATGTATATACAGACAGTGAAGCTTCTTTACATGACTGTTTTGGTCATCCTGCAGAGAGAGAGAAGGATAACCTAGCAAGAGGCGATGACACTGAGTATTGGTCTTCTGTTCACACGAACATTTTATAAACACTCACGCACTTTGTTTTTGTGGCGTGGCAGTTTTCTTGGGATGTGCTGACGTATCGCTATTTCCGTGGCTCTTTTGGACTTCTTCACCATTGTTCACAGGCTTGACAACTTTGTCTTTAAAGCACGATTCACAATTTGAGATGATTCGTAATGCTCGAACTCAATATATGTTCCAAAATCAAGTCCTGTTGCATGTCGACGTTAATTATATGAGCCTGTAATTTAGTGAATTACTCCTATTGCCTTTCTTGAACAATGGTGTGAGCTGTGCAACTTTCCAGTCTTTGGGTGGGGATGTTCCGTCGAGCGTGAGGTAGAGTTTTGGATGGCCCAACTCTCGATTTGATTAGAACCTCCGGTTGCATCCTGTCAAATTAAAAGTACCCATAAATGAAGGCAAAAAGTTTCCAAACAATCTGTTAAATATTCCCGCCAATGGCCGATATCGATCGCCGTCCAGAGGCGCTACAGCTTGCGGTTGCCGATCGCCGCATGAGGCGCGCGCAACACGTCACGTGGGCCGATCATCTAGCAGCAGCAGGGCCACAGACAGCCGTCATTCCTTCTAGGCCGTATTTTTCGGGTGGGCAATACTTACACTTGCACCACGGCGAAGTGAGCATATGGCAGGACTGCCTTCCCGCTCCCCGCCTCACCCCTCCCACAGTACTCGCAAAACGCGCGGCACGACAAACTGTGCCACAATCACAACGCCGCGCGACCTGGCGCAGGCGCGTTTCGCGTCCCAGTCGCGTCGCGTCCCAATTTGCTGGGCCCCATTTGAACCTGTGAAGTTACAAAACTGCACGCTGCGCCGCGCCACACGCGCTATACGCGTCTCAGTTTGCGCTTAGCGTAATGCAGTCTGTTGTATGAGCACTACATGTGTATTTCGATGATTATTTGTGTTGAGGGGGGGGCGCTCGACTTCATGGTCATCAGCGCCCTCACGAAAAGTCAGCATGCAAGTCTCATGGTTGGGCAAGAAGGTTGTCCCCCACATGCGGAGCAGTTTATAATCTATTAGAGTCTGCCGCCCTTCCGCGCCAATTTAGGGATGAGGCCTGGCAGTGCACAAAATTCCACCACCCATGTAACACTGGAATCGGCATCTGCGCGGTGGTGGGCAGATCTCCAGCGAGACTGACGACTGCCTTTATATCAGTATACAGGACACACGTAGCCACAATATGCCGAACTGAAAACGGCACGCCATAAACTTCAGAGTGGTGGATCCTCCCGCCGGAGGAGGAAGCCATGTGTTAAAGGGCTATACCCGATTCGCAGTCTGGTAAGCAGAAGCTCCTCCCAGGGGCGAAGCTGGCCTTTGTGGTCGATTTGAGCGTTTGTTGTCTGTAACCTGCAACCGTTCAGTCTCTCACTGGCGCAAGATGCGTCCATCAGAAAATGAGATGATGGCGTCCAATGGGATGGAACATTGATGGATACAACTATCCCAACATGCTTCCCTGGCCAATGTAGCCAGATATCCAGCAAAAGATCACCTCCTTGCCACGGTATTGGAGCCGCTGTACGGCATCCTGGAAGAGCAAAATCAGCTAGTCTACTGGATACATTTGGTAAACTGCTTGCAGAGCACTAGGAGTCGGGACAAGAAACCTTGTACGGTGAAGTCTGTGAAGACTCTTTAGGGCCATCAGAAGGCCATATAATTCCGCATCATAATTTCAAAATTGTTCTGGAAGAAGCACTTTAAAAACCCTTTCAGCGAAAATAGCAGAACAACCGAGAACATTCTGGGATCCATCTGTATAAACAACGATAAAACTGTGATACGTACTTAAAATGGACGAAAACAAAGTTGAAAACAACAAAATGTGTATTTCAACCCTGCACTGTAGCTGAACTTTCTTATTCTCGTTACTGGCTTTCATTCAGTGTTCTGCCCTCTAAGAACCTCCCGTTGTTCACTAATTACGGATTTTTATCTTGAGCGAACAGAAAAGTCTATGTCTGTAAGATCAGGTCAGGTTTTAGATCACGTAGACGTAAACACGCTTAAGTGTCTTTATGGGAAGTTAGGAAAGCAATTTGTAATGGTTCAGTTTCTAGAATGAACCTCTGAACTGCGGTGCACTGTGCGCTGCTTCGAAATTTGCTGGCGAATTAAAACTGTGTGTCTAACGGAGACTAACACACGTGACTTACCTCTTGTCAGCAATCTACTGAACTGCTCAGACACGAACCGTTCACACGGCCTCAAACATGTCAGAAGCTCTCCTGGATACCTGGCTACACTAGCACTCCTGGAAGCAAGCCCTGGGCTATCGCTAACCCATTTCACCGCGACATGTTTTCTTCGTATCAGCAAGGTGGAGCAGAAATGTTTCAGAGACGTATGGGCAGTTGCAGAGAGATACTGGGAGAGCTGAAAGCTGTGAGGGCGGCTGCTGGGTTATGCCTTGACAGCTCATTTGGTACGACCACTGCTCTCAGAGTAAGGTTCCGGGATCGGATCGAGTCCTGGTGCAGCTCATAGTTTTGGTCTCACAGAAAGGTTCAGTTGTTAATTTTAGTATAGCCTTGTACTTGCAGTGCGGAAAACGACAAGAACTAAGCTATCATATCGAAAACGCCCTTCCTCTCCACAACTACTTTCGGTGATTCGTCAGGATACTAAAGATTTATTGACTAATTGATGAGTATCCAAAGGTTATCAGTCTATCATGTGCTGTTATCTCTCTCCGTTCGTGATACGGAGTATTAAGTGCTCAGAAGCTGATACCCTTCTTCGAATCTGACAGAAGTGGTCATTCCGTTCACTGGCAAATATTGCAAAAGGATAACTGTTACAGTGTTCTCTCTGCATGAACTGTAATGTAATCTTCATGTTATTTAGATCAGATGTATGTGCGGGACTCGTGACCTCACTCAAACTGCCTCCTTAGATTTATCAAGACAAGAGCGCACATCGTAGTTCCAAAGTCCTTTCAGTTTAACAGTCCAGTGATCACTGACATTGCTCGGATCAGCAGAAGTTAGATATTCACTGTTATTCTCAACTGAATTCCTCCGACATGCTTTTACCCGAAAGTGACCAATGTAGGTCAATACGCACTGAAAATCGGAAAAAATATGTAGAAAAATAAACAGTCAGATAACTGCAATCACATGCTGCGTCATCGTCGTTGACAAATTCAACCTGGCTGAACTGTACTGCTTAATTCGGAAGACTGCGCTAATCAAAGGGGAACAAATAGCTCATTTACACGAAGCTGTTGGTTAGTTTGAAGTTTCGTCAGCTTTTAGCGCGCAGAAGACAAGGAAAACACAACTGCGTCTCGTTAACTATGCGGTTCGGAATGCCTTACAGCAGGAAAGGAAGAAAATCTTACGAATATTCGCAGAAAATCAAATTCTGAAAAAATGGCGTTTTGTCTGGAGACAATAACTGGCCTTTTTTAAAATGTACATTTGATATTTTTCTTTGCTGCAGTCAAACAAAAGTTTTATATTGATAACCGGTATCGGCCACCTTCAGCTATCATCGGAACGACTGAAGCAGTATCAGGTAATTCTTTGTCAGACTTGGAGGCCATCCTGATGTAAATTAATGAAACTGATTCATGATTCATCTCTTTTGAATCAATAGTAACCGGACACACAAAAAAACATAGGTTATTCATATTACGTGCATTGTGCTGCCAGCTACTCTCTATCAGCCATCTCAGTGGTCATTATACATCGTGAGAGAGCAGAATGGGGCGCACCGCGGAACTCACGGACTTCGAACGTGGTCAGGTGACTGGGTGTCACTTGTCATACTTCTGTACGCGAGATTTCCACACTCCTAAACATCCCAACATCCCTAGATCCACTGTTTCCGATGTGATAGTGAAGTGGAAACGTGGAGGGACACGTACAGCACAAAAGCGTACAGGCCGACCTCGCCTGTTGACTGACAGAGACCGCAGACAGTTGAAGAGGGACCTAATCTGTAATAGGCATACATCTATCCAGACCATCAGAGGAATTCCAAACTGCGTCAGGATCCACTGCAAGTACTACGACAGTTAGGCGAGAGGTGAGGAAACTTTGATTTCATGGTCGAGCGGCTCCTCATAAGCCCCACATCACGGCGGTAAATGCCAAACGACGCCTCGTTTGGTGTAAGGAGCGTAAACATTGGACGATTGAACAGTGGAAAAACGTGTGGAGCGACGAATCACGGCACACAATGTGGCGATCCGATGGCAGAGTGTGGGTATGGGCGAATGCCCGGTGAACGTCATCTGCCAGGGTGTGTGCTGCCAACAATAAAATACAGAGGTGGTGATGTTATGGTGTGGCCGTGATCTTCATGCACGGGGTTGCACTCATTGTTTTGCGTGGAACTTTCACAGCACAGGTATACATTGATGTTTTAAGCACCTTCTTCCTTCCCACTGTTTAAGAGCTATTCGGGGATGGCTACTGCATCTTTCAACACGATCGAGCACCTGTTCGTAATGCACGGCCTGTGGCGGAGTTGTTACACGACAATAACATATCTGTAATGGACTGGCCTGCACAGAGTCCTGACCTGAATCCTATAGAACACCTTTGGGATGTTTTGGAACGCCGACTTCGTGGCAGGCCTCACCGACCGACATCGATACCTCTCCTCAGTGCAGCACGCCGTGAAGAATAGGCTGCCATTCCCCAAGAAATCCTTCAGCACCTGATTGAACGTATGCCTGCGAGAGTGGAAGCTGTCATCAAGGCTAAGGGTGGGCCAACGCCATATTGAATTCCAGCATTACCGATGGAGGGCGCCACGAACTTTTAACTCATTTTTAGCTAGGTGTCCGGACACTTTTGATCACGTAGTGTAGATAGCCAACGAGTTCAATATGGCACCTGTACTGCTGGATAAATGATGAAGTACCAGTCTTCAACTCCGAAAGTCAAGGATAGAATCTTCAGTCGGTGCCAGGGTATTTTTCGGCCAGGTACGTTTTTTCCACCTCTGCTGATTATCTGTTAATCACTGTCAAATTGTACTTACGTTGAACTGTTGGTCTCCTTGACACGATAAGCAGGTTCAAAGAATGGGGAAGATATTTCCAATACGACCACGCTTAGAAAACCACAGCAGATCTCCAACCAACCTTCGGGTTGAGTACCATTCAGCTTTTTACTATTAAATTTTGTCCAACCGGCTGACAATTTTCAAATAAGGTTTGCTTAGAATCTCACGAATCTATCGATCAGCAGTCAGGTTTCTTCATTAAAAAAGTATGTCATAATCTACTCTTCACAACGTCAAATACGTAATTGCCAATCTCACTGAAATTCACCAACAGCCGTGAAACTTAAGATGTTATTTAATTTTGAAGGCTACTAGTTTCAGTGAAACCTGGTAGCCTTCAAAATAAAATAACATCTTAAAGTATACGACTCTTGGTGAATTTCACTGACATTGATGATTACTTAACCAGCCGATGTCCCCGGGCCATGACGGACCAACAGAGATTGAACGTCAAGTACGCTACAGCTAAGGCACCATTTACCGAGAAGCTGCGTAAACCATTATTGTACATCTTACGCAAACATTTCGTTACGAAATACTTTTATTTTCCGATAAAAGGCAATTTGGTTTTTGTTATGCAGGAAATAAGAAAATACGCTAATACCTCCAGCCCATACTCCCAATATAGTCCCGTACAGACTGTGTGCCTGTTTGAACAGCTTTATATGAAACAAATTCTCTTGTTATGTTACTCGCCGGCAACAAACAACCACATGTTTACATCTCCAATAGCAGAACACTGCAGTAAACAGTCAATGGGAACAAGGAGACTTTTCAGGGACGTGGTACGCACTGTTACAAAGTCAATCCGTATCTAGTCTGATGACCTACATAAATGCGATGGCTACTGAGTCATCTAGCACGATACCGCGGCGGTCTGCACGTGTTTTCAAAGTTACCTATCGTCAGCACACGGGCATTATTTGATACTGAAGTGCTTGATGGTTCTTCCACGAAGACTGTGTCTGTGATCTTGCTATCGCACTACAACAACAACACAAAAGTATCTGCCTGCTAAATATTCTTTGACGTATTTGTAAGTATGCATTTTCTCGAGCAGATAAAGTGGACTTTTTCAATATATGAACGGCATGTGTCCTATTCTGCTTTCAGGAGCGTGCAGAATTTACCATACGGCGTTTGTCAAGAACATCGACTATTAATTTTGTTCTGGTCAAAAATAAATCTATATAAATAAAAATCAGTTCCCGCATTTATGAAAGATCACCACTTGAGATTTTGTTTTTGTTGTTGTTGTGTTCGTAATTGTCGGGACAAGGTCTGAATGAAAGAAAATTTTTGGAAAATCCATCTATAAAGTCGGAAACTTAGATGGTATTTTTGCAGGAAAAATACCAATGAAACAAATGCGACGGTCTGTTTGACAATTAGGCTATTACGTTCTTCTAAAAAAAAAAAAAGTTACATTACATTTGACAGTTCTGCTGTCGCATGTTTTCGTAACAAATACCGCACTGAATCTTATCATTTGCAAAAGAGAATACAATTGAAAGCGATATTTCATTGTGTTATCGGTGGTGTCATGTGTTTGACTTCAGTTCCTGGTTTATTTCTTTGAAAGATACGTCACGACTGAGGCGTCGAGATATTGGTCATCGTGCGCGCAACGCACACCAACTAGACGATCATTGAGTTAATGGGACTGAGGAAGAACGTAGACATCGTTTGGAGGCAAATCGAATAAGAATTTCTCAAGCGCGATCCATTATGACTCGGGAACACTGGATTACAATTTATTTCATTTCAATAAACTCATGATCGCACTGAAACTGTTTTGTTTCAATTCAGACAAATTCGAGGGAAGATTCGGTTGGATAAATACCTTCTCGACCGACTGACAGACAACGCACAGCCTAAACCACTGGAGATACGGACGTGTTACTGAATAAACGCTTTTTGTTAAACTGGCAGCGAGAAACAACGTAAGTTGTGCAGTGAAAATGTGTGATTGTGTGTTGTGTTCCTTTTTGCAATAATTTTTCACAAAACAGGACAATAGTGTTTATGGCTCACTTTATAATCCTACCTGTTCGTCGATTAAAACTATGCAAAACACTGTCATTAAAGCTGCTATCCTCACACATGCAGCAGTTGCAGAGGTCTCTCTCACATACTAATGATTCCAACCGATTTAGCAGTTCACTTTGACTCCTATTCCAAATTACGGTTCAGTTTGCAATAACGATAAATGAGGCCAGAGTGGGGGGGGGGTGAGGGTGGGGGATGAGGAGATGGACGGAGAAGGGGGGGAGGAAGTGCATATAAAGTAGGAGGAGGAGGAAATGGGCAGAAAGATGGAGGGAGGAGGAGGAGGAGGAGGAGGAGGAGGAGGAGAAGAGAGAGAGAGAGAGAGAGAGAGAGAGAGAGAGAGAGAGAATGTGTGGTGTAAGAGATGTACAGAGAGCAGGAGTATGGTGATAGAGATAGAGGGAAGGAGCAGGAGACGGAAAAAAGAAGGGGAGGGAGGAGGAGCGGGTTGGAGAGCGCGGGGGGAGGGGGGGGGGGGAGGAAAGATTAGAACGTACATCCAATTCCCAAACATATTTAGCAATTGCGAAGCTTTGTCGGGTTCGCTAGTTCTATTATAATTGCTTGTCCGTACATTCATATAACAATTTCTTTGTAAAAAGGACAGTCCCTTATAACCTTACATTCGGTGTTCATTTCTCACAACGCATTCAATTATGGCGCTGACGCGCCGAGTCATACCGACGTGACCCGCAGAACTTCCTACGCTTCGCCCAGTCCAGTTCCCACCCCCCTCCCCCCCTCACACATACACACATGGAACAATTTCTACTACGCAAATTTTATAATTATTTTTTTTTACAAGGTAAGATATAGAGCCTACATTTAGGTCATTTCCGGACAGGGAATTAAAATCAAATGAAACGGTATGAAACATGAGATCTGTTTTCTGTTTCACTTATTCAACCAAATTGAAGCGCTTTGGCTCAGTGTCGCGTGAAGCCATCAGTCGGCAAAAATCGAAATCGTTTGGTCTGATAGCATATTTGTTACGACTACCGCTCGACAACTATTGAGGCCTTGTGGTACAGCATCAACGTAGCAGCGAGAACTACAATTTCACGCCTCGCCAAACCTCCACCAAAAATGATTGTTTTTTAAATAAACGCTTGCCCATCTGGAGCTCCCACTTACGTCACGTTCATTTCTGGCCAAGTTCTGCACTTACCATAAATCTGGTCGAAAGCGTTGATGAGTAGTAGGTGCGATTCCGTTTTAAGTACAGGAATGTAACGTCACGGGCGCTGCAGTACAGTCACGTGTCACAAGTAGTCAACAGAGACACGAAAGTAAATCGCGTAAGAGAGAGTAACGACTGCGTCACCAAGAAGTGTGACGCACAAAGAAAGCAGCTGGTTACTGATAGAAACGCCAGTCATCGTAAGGACGACCGACGTCAGCAAAGAAGTGTTAGCAGAGGCTACACCGGAAACGTGGAGAGGAATGTGAATGAGGCATGTGTTGGGCAGATGCAAGAGCCGGTTGGCTACCAGCCACTAGTTAGCGTATGCAGCTGGGAGGCTCGTATGCCCACTCAGGCGAAGCCTTGGGAGGGGGGGGGGGGGGGCGCGCGAATGGTGGCCAGTCGTGACGACCTGGGGTCAGCAGACACAATGGGCGCCCGCCAGAGCTTGCTCCCTGTTACCAGTTCACAACATTAGCCTCAATGCTGAACACCTAAAACGCTGCTGTGCACACACATAATGGCAAAGGTACGTCTGCTTCACAAATCAAACACCGATCATCCACAACATCCCATACGTAAACTGACTGGTTTCAGATTTAGGGAAATCCATGTTCTCGCAGCTATTACAAGCTTATCTGTTGTGGACTTATACTGCTAACAAGCCTGCAAAATAGAAACATGAAGCCAGGCATATGAAGTCAGAAATCGGTCATACTGCTGTTCCAGTCATCAATCGGCATTTCTCCATTCCTGTCATCTAGGTATGCAGAGGTTAGCAGACAGGACTCGCATTGGTGAAGACGACGGCACAAACCTGCATCTGGCCATCCTGATTTAGAGTTCCCTAAATCGCTTCGGGCAAATGTCGGGATGGTTCCTCTGAAAGGGCACGGCCGACTTCCTTCCCCATCCCTCCTTAATCCTATGAGACCGATGACCTCGCTGTTTGGTCCCCTCTGCCAAATCAACCAACCATTCCTGTCGCTTCCCAGCTAGGCCCTCCATTTCAACCAACTGCTGTAGCCCACTCCATCGACGATTTGGCTTGTACACTCATATCTAGGCGTGGGTCCGTGACTCTAGTCTTCCAATACCCTTCAGCTATAGTTTTTACCAAAGATACAGGTCGCAGTGTGTGTCCAACCATACTCTAACTTCGATTCTTAATCCTCTTTACTAGAAAATTTTTCTCGTAAAATCGTTGCAGACTGCCTTCATTCCATCTTATCCTCCTCAGAATGCCCTTTTGCCTTGTACATTTTCTGCTACTAAGCCTGTCTTACACCCTCCTGTTTTCTTCCGTCTGCTTCTGAGATGGCAAAAATAGTCCATCTCTTCAAGAATCTCTTATTTAACATTTAGCATTTTCACCTCCTGCACATACCTTTACCTTATTTTCGTGTTAGTGCATATTATAGTCATCAAATAGGACACGTTGCATTTCATTAACCATCCCCATTCAGGTGCTGACCACTTCCGTTGATAACTGTTGTGCCTTTATCATATCGTATCTAAAGTGGCTTCTTTAATAAGATTTAGGGCAAAAAAGTAGTATTTCAGACCCGCGATTCTCAAAATCACTGTTTATTAAATAGAGTAAAGGAGGGCTCTATTGACACAAATTTAGCTCTGGTCTCATTTTAAACAAAACAAAATAGCTGCTTCCTACAACGAAACGCGCCGGCCGCTGTGGCCGAGCGGTTCCAGGCGCTTCAGTCCGGAACCGCGTTGCTGATACAGGTTCGAATCCTGCCTTGGGCATGGATGTGTGTGCTGTCCTTAGGTTAGTTAGGTTTAAGTAGTTCTAAGTCTAGGGGACTGATGACCTCAGATGTTAAGTCCCATAGTGCTCAGAGCCATTTGAACAACGAAACGAGGACGACCACATCGTTCGAGGAATTCCACAAGGAGCGTTTGATGACAGTTTCCAACAGCTTTACTACCGATGTCAGAAATGTGATGTAACTAACGGAGATTGCTTTGAAGGCCAGGAAAGGTATTTTTTAGAACTCTTGCTACCTTCATTTTCTGTTTGTATATCTTGTTTCCTTTATTTTCTGAGGTCATTCACTGAACTTTTCTGTCGCACCTTGCACTTTCGGTCAATACGATTAGTACAGACGCATGCTCCAGTTCGTAGAACGACAGTATAAATAAATTCTAATGAACGCTCTGGAATTTTTGCACGCTTTCATGTGTTTAAAACGCAGAGCCACTGCAGAGTGCTAGGGTAAAAAATGAGACCAGTGGAGGTTTGCACATGATACTTTTATAGCGCATGGCTATTTAGGAGATGTCAATGGAAACAGAAAGCAAAACAAAGTATTCCTTTCCAGTAGCACAGTGTGAGAAAATGTCTTCAATGACAAACAGAAAATTAAATACTGCTATGGAGGAAGAATAAAAACGGCAACTTACATGTTTGAATGACAAAGTAATGGTTGATGACACACACCAAACAATATAACGCAGTGTAAAAAAAAGAGGATATAGAATACGTCAAACAAGACACACACACATATGCACATGTAATTTCAGTTTCGCCAGTCAGTTTCCTTTCGTAAATGAACTGCCCCAACAATTGTCCTCTCAATCACATGGCGATGGCGGGTTAGACTCACGACGTGGGATACTAATTTAGGCACGAGGGTGGTAATTAGGAACTCGGCGTCGTCCGTTTAAACTCTGATCCCGGAAATGGCAGCTCGTTCGTTAACTGTTGGCAGGCAGTAGCGGATGTGGCTTTACAGAACAAGCGACGGTTTCAACACTATCGGCGACGCCCAGTGGAACACGCTGGTCAGAGAAAGACAGTAACGAACAGCCTCTTAATATGGCCGTTTATAGTGACAGACCAACGTGAGGGTTTTCCTAGCACTTTGAGGGAGGAGAATGGTCGTGAGGAAGTGATCGCGGTAGTGACATCGGTTTCAGGGCGCTCGGCATGGATATCGGCGCCCTTTCACAACACGAAACAACTAAGTGACAAGAAGGAATTCTTCCCCAGTAAACAATCATCTTGGGTCAATGACACATGGACAAATATCAAACTTCTAAGGGCTGTCTGGCAATGACAAAATCACATCGGTATATTAAAATGAATGACAGAAATTACGGATAGTGGCGTGTGTGTCTACACGCACGTTCACGACCTTTCCTCATGCTTAAGCAAAACTATGATACAGTTATGAGATAAAATACTAAAACTACAATAAGCCGTACACAGCACTTAAAGTTATTACCCCGTACACGTGGCTAGCTGACCACTAATAAAAACAAGGGATATAAAATGACTTATCTTAATAGTATGAATATTTATATATGTGTTGAGAGAGAGATTTTTGATTGAGTCGTAACTGGTACCTCAAATTTGGTTGCTGCCTCCTTGAATGATCAGTTTCTGCACCAGTTGGTGATTATTACAATTTAGAGGAAGTTATTCTTCTTTAAGGTTTAAAATACGACTTTCTTAGTTACTTGGCCGTATTGCGGATAGCTTTGAGCCCAAGTTTTCGTAGCTTTTCATATCTAAGGGACCACTGTTGTAAGTAAATAAGATCAAACAGCAATCTGCTTTTCGTGAGAAAAGGAGATTGCTTGGCACACAAACACCCTTCAAACTACACGTCCCGCTGCATCAAAATTGGTCAGAGGAGTTCAGCACCATACTATTGTACAAAAACATAATCTAATTACTGTAATTAAGAAATTATGAGAGGTTGTTACTTATTGAATGAAAACTATAGAGAATGCATTTCTTTTCCTGTATTTTAGCGAACTTTGTACACTTACAATTCTGTCGATTGATGGACGGCGAAGACAATGAAATTCACCTCCTTTTCCAAAAACAAGATATTTCTATTCTTCACTTCTAGAAAATTTGTATACATAAATGTTTGGCAACTCTTACACATACAGTACTCGGTTTTATCACTAAAAAATCAATTTTCATTAAATGTAACAATACGTTCAGAGCTACGGCCTCGCAATCCGTCCTCTTTCCACAAGATACAGATTAACAGTCCTCTTTTTTTTTAATAAATCGATTGTCTTTTTTTTAGAGTCCATGCTCAAAGATTCACAACTACTATCGTTGCGGGGATAGTGCGCTAAAGAGTTTCTTGCTGCCCAGCTGCGCTTCACTTCAAGTACTTTTTGAATCACATTTACATTTACGGTATTTACATACATTACTGAGCTTCTCAGAATAAAATCAGGCACAAATTAGTTTTTTAAAAAAAGCAATAAGGCCACACACAACATTACAGGGAGGACCAGATATTGTCAGGACACTTTTGTAGATGGCTGCGTCTCAGTTTAATAAAAAGTATTAAAAGACTAATGAAGACGCAATCAAAAAATCGCAACTGATAATTGTTGTCAAGCTCAATTACTGAATGAAAGAAGGATGAACCAGACATTGAGTTACATTAAAACAACCCACCCAAAAATTTTAGCAAGCGTCCTGATACACAGAAAACCTTAAAACCTTTATACACGCTCGTTATCAAGAAAAATTTCTGCCGTCTTGTCAGATAACAAAAGGCCCTGCGGAGGTCTGCGTGGCAAAGCATTTACGTAACATGGGACCAGTAGCAAAGTTGCCGACTATCCAGCGTCTTCCAAGAAGCGCGGATGCTTAACGTGCGCATCTAAGCACAGGAGATGCAGCCCGCATACTGACCGCGGCGATGCAACAGGCGCGAGAAAACTCCGCTTTGGAATTGCATTACGGTTTAGACTTTTAAGGTAAGTAAACGCAGCAGAGAGGCAGTTACGACATTACTCTTGATAATGGAAGCAAGACTCGAGAAAAATCATGATACTTGCGTAAGATTCGTCGCATTCGGGAATGTGTGATGCAAAGTCTTTGAAACCCCCAGAAAAAAATACGCATATCCTATGGGAGAAGACGCCTGACAGACAATGGTTCAAGAAACAATATGGAGCAATTGCAATTTGCCTTTCTAACGGCTTCCAGGACAACAAAAATATTTGATTTTCAGTATTGCATATACAGGGTGTTACAAAAAGGTACGGCCAAACTTTCAGGAAACATTCCTCGCACACAAAGAAAGAAAATATGTTATGTGACATGTATCCGGAAACGCTTACTTCCCGTGTTTGAGCTCATTTTATTACTTCTCTTCAAATCACATTAATCATGGAATGGAAACACAGCAACAGAACGTACCAGCGTGGCTTCAAACACTTTGTTACAGGAAATGTTCAAAATGTCCTCCGTTAGCGAGGATACATGCATCCACCCTCCGTCGCATGGAATCCCTGATGCGCTGATGCAGCCCTGGAGAATGGTGTATTGTATCACAGCCGTTCACAATACGAGCACGAAGAGTCTCTGCATTTGCTACCGGGGTTGCGTAGACAAGAGCTTTCAAATGCCCCCATAAATGAAAGTCAAGAGGATTGAGGTCAGGAGAGCGTGGAGGCCATGGATTTGGTCCGCCTCTACCAATCCATCGGTCACCGAATCTGTTGTTGAGAAGCGTACGAACACTTGGACTGAAATGTGCAGGAGCTCCATCGTGCATGAACCCCATGTGTCGTACTTGTAAAGGCACATGTTCTAGCAGCACAGGTAGAATATCCCGTATGAAATCATGATAACGTGCTCCACTGCGCGTAGGTGGAACAAGATGGGACCCAGTCATCACCAACAATGCCTGCCCAAACGTTCACAGAAAATCTGTGTTGATGACGTGATTGCACAATTGCGTGCGGATTCTCGTCAGCCTACACATGTTGATTGTGAAAATTTACAATTTGATCACGTTGGAATGAAGCCTCATCCTTAAGAGAACATTTGCACTGAAATGAGGATTGACACATTGTTGGATTAACCATTCGCAGAAGTGTACCCGTGGAGGCCAATCAGCTGCTGATAGTGCCTGCACACGCTGTACATGGTACGGAAACAACTGGTTCTCCCGTAGCACTCTCCATACAGTGACGTGGTCAACGTTACCTTGTACAGCAGCAACTTCTCTGACGCTGACATTATGGTTATCGTCAACTGCACGAAGAATTGCCTCGTCCATTGCAGGTGTCCTCGTCGTTCTAGGTCTTCCCCAGTCGCGAGTCATAGGTTGGAATGTTCCGTGCTCCCTAATACGCCGATCAATTGCTTCGAACGTCTTCCTGTCGGGACACCTTCGTTCTGGAAATCTGTCTCGATTACAAACGTACCGCGCCACGGCTATTGCCCCGTGCTAATCCATACATCAAATGGGCATCTGCCAACTCTGCATTTGTAAACATTGCACTGACTGCAAAACCACGTTCGTGATGAACACTAACCTGTTGATGCTACGTGCTGATGTGCTAGTACTGTAGAGCAATGAGTCGCATGTCAACACAAGCACCGAAGTCAACATTACCTTCCTTCAATTGGGCCAACTGGCGGTGAATCGAGGAAGTACAGTACATACTGACGAAACTAAAATGAGCTCTAACATGGAAATTACGCGCCTGGACACATGTCCACATAACACCTTTCCTTTATTTGTGCGTGAGGAATGTTTCCTGAAAGTTTGGCCGTACCTTTTTGTAACACCCTGTAATTACTGACCGAATTTCAGAACTTAAAACCCCGTCAAAATCTACTCATTATGAGGTGCAATCTTACAGGTTTAAGTGAATAAGGCAAGCATTACAGTTAGAAACTGCGTATACGCCCTCAAAGCGTGCAAATTACCCACACTGTACGCACGCACAACTTGAGAATGAGAACACTTTTCTTAATCAGTCTTCTGACTGGTTAGACGCTGCCCACCACGAGTTCCTCTCCTGTGGCAACCTCTTGCATTCAGAACAGCTCTTGCAATCACGTCTTATTTGCTGGATGTATCCCGCTTCATCCTCTACAGCCCCCCCTAGTACCACGGAAATTATTCCGTAATGTCTTGACATGTGCCGTACCATCCCGTCCCTTCTTCCTTTCTGTATTTTCCACGCATTCCTTTCTTTCTCGATTCTGCGGAGAAACACCTCATTCCAAGCTTACCACTTCACCCAGTCTTCAACATTTTCCGTAGCACCACATCTCAAGTGCTTCGATTCTCGGCTGTTCCTGGATACCTCAGGCGGTAGGGCACTTGCACGCGACGTGCAAAGGTACCAAGTTCGAGTACCACCCGTCACACAGCTTTAATCTTGCCAGAAATTTTCCTATCTGTTACAGCAGATCAGCAAGAGCACGTGATCTTTTGGCAACCGACTACTGAATGAAGAGACAACTTCTACGTCTTTGTAAACAGTCACTAGTTTGCGTTGTGTTCTTGCAACAGTTCTGTGCTGCCTAATTTTAAATATTAGCAAGCGGCCCATACGTATCGATAAGCCTCGTACGCTGCCGGAAATGGATGCCGTTACACTATGAACACCTTGACAGAACGGTACGAAACACACCAGGATTTAGATGCCTGTCGGCTTCGTTCATTAAAATTTTATACTTATAAACATACTAATTATCGGAAAAAATTAACCCTACAAATGAAGAACACTGTGCATGACAGGTATCGTTTCTTCTTCACGTGGAGATGGTACTACAGCAAGTCAAACAGCACGTGCACATTCAACTTATCGCCATCTTTCCAACCTTCAGCAAGGTCAACTCACTGACACGAGGGAAACGGGCCCATTACATCGGCAAACTGTACAGGTAGTTTGTCATAGTGCTCTAGTGTGGAGAGAAAAATATGCCCAGGTCTTTCCACAGAGGCTACTCCCACGAGAACATTGTACGATTGTTCGAGAGTCCCTGAGAAATAGATGGATGAAATACAGAGTGTTACCACGAACAGCCTGGTCGGTATTAGCGGTTTTATATTTTTTCCACAATTGTCCTTAAATACTTGAACTCGACCTTTTGAAATTGTAGTAGAGCATAATTTTACTTTCACTGTGTGAAGGAGTCTCACTGCTTTTTGAGCTTACATCGTGCCCAGTCTCTCTCTTTGACTGTATAAAGCAAGTATAGATGGTACAAAAGAAGTCTGGTTACACTACGTGGTGACGGTGTGAATGGAATAACGAGATTTCCGATGTGAAGAAAACAACGCACCAGTTGCTTTAAAAAGTATTTATAACGCAACTATTGTGGTATTTGTTCACATCGGCATTCTTCAAAAACAGTTGCTGAAAAAGATGACCATAATACAAATGACAAGATGGGTTTTTGCGGTGGGCAGAGACATGTGAGGCGATGTTCTGACGCAATTGACCAACAGAAACTGCAACGTTTAACTTCACCATGCAATTTTGACACTGCAACTGCTAGGTCGCTGGCGTTTGCTGAATAAAAAAATAAGGACAGGGAAGTCGACATGAAAGGTTCCACACGAATTCGGTATGTGATGAAACCGAACGACGGACCCATCGGACACTTTCTGTTGTGCCACCTACATGCAGTCACCATCGTTGGCAAAGAGGTTATCGCTAGGCGTAAACGTGCCTAGTTTTCTTTTCAGTTCTTGCACCAAGGGGGAAAAGCAAGCAGCTAGCTTGATGTACAGAATATCCAATAATAAATTAATACGTAAACATACATATATAAAACCGGCAATATATTTACAACGTGGAGCCCATATTTTTATAGGCCGGCACGTCGATATTTTTTCATCGATATATCGATACCTCTTTCAATAGACTGAGTGCTGATACCGATATTTCTTAAATATATCAGATTACCGATATTTTCAAAAATATCAACAGTTCCAACCTCGAGTTGCCGCGCTTTGTTTTCTGTTCCCGCCGTACCACTGACGACAGACAATATAACACGGTGTGTGGAGCCACAGCCCTCCCGGATACAGAGTGGCGTTCCGTGCTGTTGAGTACTGAGTCTCGCTAACGCTTGAGGCGGTCTGACGACCAGGCCACACGTCACAGGAAGCTGCCATTCTCGAGACGCATACCTCTGCCGCTTCTCCTGTCATGATGTGGGAAGCTACTGGGTATCACAAAAGGATTCTTCTGGTACCTGCTGAATAGAGGGCAGGTGCTCGCCAGCACGTTGACAGAATGGTAAACCTTGTTAGCACGACATTCATACTGGGGTCGCGGATGGCGTATTCAAGCAATATAAGTCAACTACACTGCAGTTCACATCACAATCGACTTGACCTCCATGCCTGGTCTCTGATTTTTCACCCGTAGTGCATGTCTAGGATGTCTCCAGTCTTCATAAACTGACACAGCACGTGCCTCAGGAATGGTAATAAATTCCTCAAGATTGCATTCGAACTCTCTCTGCTTCCACGCCTCAACGAATACAATAGTCCATTCGTGCACATGATGGTCACTCCCAATACTGATGTTTACTTCCGTTCGGAATGGAACAACGTTTAGTTACTGAATACCCGTTACGTGATTAACATCTCCACAGAGTCTGATAAACTTCGGAATCTTGCTTTATGATGTTAAAGGACCCCACACACGCATCACGTGGCCGACTGAACAATTTCGTGGCACCCTACACACGTCCCGACTAACTGTTCTCAGCGATTTGTTTATCCAGAGTTCGTTGATTTTATGTTTTACGAGATCGCCTTTGGTTTACAAAGGATCGAAAACTGGGGTTTGCCTTGGCTGCTTTAGAGGTAACAAGGCCGGAAAAGAGAGAGAGAGAGAGAGAGAGAGAGAGAGAGAGAGAGAGAGAGAGAGAGAGAGAGAGAGAGAGAGAGAGAGAGAGAGAATGCTATGGGCAAAGAAGTGGCCAATTCGAGGAAAGAAATTCAAGCACGTTCTGTTGCTTAAGCAGATGGGAGCCGATGATTTTCGTAATTATCGAAGACTGGATGAATCATGCATTTCAGAACTTCTGAACACAAAAAAAGGTCATGAGAGACGCTATAAGCTGCGAGGAGAGGCTGTTAGCTACATTACAGTTTCCAGTGAGTGGCAAATTCAGTGCTGTTGTATCCCAACAGGCATTATCTAAAATGATATAAAGAGATGTTAATGTAAATTTTATTAATTTATTTATGCTAACAGTAAATTTAAGATTCTGATTTCAAATGTGAAGAAGAAAGACTAGGAATGGTGGTGATGCACATCGCCCAATAAATGCAACAGATATAAAAGAAATGAAGCATTTAGCAACTGGGAAAAAATTTGCTCTTCCCAGCAGAAGGTTTGGATACATGCTGATTTATAAAACGTATGTCCATTGACTATATTTCGGTTTTTAGGTTTTACTTGCGATAACCCGCCCAGCGAATTTACGACGGGGGCCGGTGTGCTGGCCAGCCTGGATGTGGTTTTTAGGCGGTTTTCCACATCCCACTAGGTGAATACCGGGCTGGTCCCCATGTCCCGCCTCTGTTACACGACTCGCAGGCATCTGAACACGTTCACACTATCCCATGGATTACACTAGACGCAGACAACTGGGGTACACTAATTCCGTCCCAAGGGGGTACGGGGTGGCGGCAGGAAGGGCATCTGGCCATCCCTTCATAATAACCTCGCTAAATACGATTCTAACCATGCCGACCCTGCAAAACTGCGGGATAAAGGCGCAAGCGAAAGAAAAAACGTATCGGAAATTAAATGTAAGGCCTAATCTGTCTGTATTTCTATTTTTAGCTTTCATTTCCGGTAAGTATTGGAAATAAAATCTAAAAACCAAAATACAGAAGGTCGACGGACTTTTATTCATAAAATATGTATCTTTTACTCCATCTCTGTGCCATATAAACCATTATGGATTCGTTAAAAATGAAACACGTGCTTCATACCTTCTATCTCTGTTCCTATATCCTCGCACGACGTGTCCCACAAAAATCTACAGAACTTAAGTTTCTCCAGAAACGCTGTCATTAATGTTTCGTCCGCCTTTCACTCTGCCATGCATATTAGAACCATTTAAACTCGCGCGCATTGGCAAAATACCAACTTTTGTCGGGCTGTTGGTACGACAGCGCTGCACACGGCACGCTAATCGGATGAGCGCTACGTGTCCAATTTGTCGGTCGGTTGGTTCGTGTGTAGGGTTCTTCGACGCTTCACCATTTCCGCCGCTACATTTACTCATAGCGCAACACGCGAGTTAATTCCGCAGGTGCAGTTGACGACGGTGGTGGGCGCGGGCAAGGAGTGAGTGAGTGAGTGTACGGCAGAGGGAGACGGTGACGTATGACTTGGCAGCGACGCTCTCGGCCAGCAGGCGCCGCGGCGCATCAGCTGAATGGGGGCGCCGCTCGCTCGCAGGAAGGGCCAATTGCGCCCACTCAGCGACGCCGGGGCGCTGCTGATGCTGCAGCAGGTGAGTCCCCCGTCTCCAGGCGGGACACCTCACCTCACAGCGCGGTCTGCGTCTACATCCATTCACTCCGCGAGCCACCTTTCAGTATGTGGCGGAGAGTACTTTGCGCACCACTGCCACTTCCCCTTATGCTCTTCCAGTAGCATACGGCACAGGGTGAGCCTCCTAATTTTCCTCTTCAATTTTCGCGAGATAGACGCAGGAGGAAGCAATGTATTGGGTGACTTCTAGGAAAGTACAGTCTCTAAATTTCGATGTTAGACCACACCACAAGGCAGAACACTTCTCTTGCATCGCCTGAGTACAGTGCGCGCAAAATACTGTGGCCGCTAATTGCGCCGTCGGCTGGGGAAGCGTGGGGAGAGCAGCAGTGGTGGGGGGTCGCTCAGAGAGCAGCAAGGGAAGTGCATTTCTAAACTGACGCCTGCACTCACTCACTGTTTTGGTAACTATCAAGCAGGGCCGCTCCACACCGACACTTGCATAGTGACCAATCAAAGAAATCTGTAACCTCTCTGGTCAGTATCTAAAAAGAATTCCGCCGAAAATTCAGCGATTTATTTTCTCCTGGTTTGTTAACCGTTTGTAACTTTCAGAGATTTTTACAAAATGCATTACACTGTGCTGTCTGTGATAATGATATTCATTCTGCTATAGGTTTCAGTCTTTAACCATCTCCATCTGATACAGCATATGTTGTCCTTTTGTGAGTGAGCCGCCCGCTGTGGCCGAGCGGTTCTAGGCGCTTCAGTCTGGCACCACGCTGCTGCTACGGTCGCAGGTTCGAATCCTACCTCGGGCACGGATGTGTGTGATGTCCTTAGCTTGGTTAGGTTTAAGTAGAAGTCTAGGAGACTGATGACCTCAGATGTTAAGTCCCATATGGCTCAGAGCCATTCGAACCATTATTTTTCTGAGTGACCCATCGTATTGTAATCTTGCTAGGATTCTCCATTTATATTGGTAATTATGGTTTTCAGAAGTAATTTATGACAAAGCATGTACGACATGTGTTAAATCTGCTATAAGTTTTCTGCCGCTGAAGATGGTTTAAGACCGAAACCGGTAGCAGAAGAAATATCATTACCACAGACAGCGCAGTGTAATGCATTTTGTAGAACTCTTACATGCTGTTGACCAGCGCCTAAACAACAGGTTCAGCGAAGAGTCAGGAGTGGGGAATTTTGAGTAAACCCTACGCAATTCTCTTGTTGTCACGTCAAAATCTGCTTCTTTCGCCAAAACTAGGCGGAATTTACAGTCTCACCTCATAAATATGCGCAGACGCAATTGCGAGACAATTCTGAAGCAACGGTTTATTAAGTGAGAAACTGAGGAAAAGTAAGGTCAGCATCTCATGAAAAAGCACATCCTCGGTACAAAATAAACGTATAAACACTTATGTTGTTCCAAAACTCATACCATTTCTCGTTTTAACAGTTCTCGATGGTCCTTAAAAATTACTTTCTTTCGTCGGCAGAGTTTGTAGCTAGTGGAATAACGCGATAGATAATGAAGCTTTGCACAATACCCATACGGCACAGTACTCTTCGTGTGATATCTTTTTACCAAAATATCATTTCGATACCTCACAAACAGTTTATGAAATATGAAGAATGTTGTGGATATTTGAAGACATGGGCGGAAAAACGGACTAATCATCAAATGCAAAACTTAAGAGATAGATGTTGCTCTCTGTTGCTGGGTATGGAAAGTATCAAAACTGACACTGGTCTCACCCCTACACATCCTAATGTGAGACCAATGTCAACTTTGATTATTCCCGTACCCAGCAACAGATGGCAACACTTATCTCCAAGCTTCTACATTTGAGGCTCCGGATTGATGACAAATATTCGAGTTCCGTGGTACGAGTATGTTCTAAGCTACTTCCTTTGTTAGTAAACATTTCCTTCTTGAAAACTAGAATGACCTGTGCTTTTTTCCGATCATTAGGAAAGCTTCGCTCCTCTTGAGGTCTCTGGAACCCTGCTGCTGCTGCTGGAAAATGGTAAGTTCTTTTGCACACTCAGTGTAAAATTGAACTGGTATCCCGTCATGTCCAGTAATCTTTCCTCTGTTGAACAATTTTAATTGTTTTTCTACGCCTTAGTCACTTATTTCCATGTCATTTTGTCGTTCGTGCGGTTTTCATACCACGTTTACGTGGTACAACATATGGAATAATACTAATAACAAATGCAGCTGCTTTCCTGTTTACACGCAACGCCAGAACAGATTTTACTAGTCCAATTTAGCGTCAGTTGTTTTACTCCTATGATCTCTGTAAATGAGCTGTTCCCATATCGCGGATGGTTTTCTTAAACACAACAAGCGAGCAATACAAAAACTGATTCCGTTCCGTCGATTTAATATTGCTCATGACTCTGGGACCCTTACTGGATTCCATTAACAGGAGAGACAGAGAGGGCAGACGTCATCAGCACCCGAACAAGTACCCAATCTTTTGAGTTCCAGTCTCGCCACTTCCCGAATGATGATGAAATGACGAGGACAACACAAGCACCCAGTCCCAGGGCGCAGAAAATCCCTGACCCGGCCGGGAATCGAACCTGGGACCTCGTGATACACAGGTAGAGAGAGGGAGCGAGGGAGGGAGGGAGGGTGGGGGAGAGGGAGAGCAAAACCAACGAAGATCAGTGGGTTTCATCTCAGTTTTTTTAGTCAGCGCGAGTGCGTTATGAAAATGGTCAACGAACTTCAGTGGCAGACGGTACAAGAAAGATAAGCGTTTCCGTGTGTATGTGGTGTCTGTTCTTTCGGACATGTCCGAAGGAATAGACGCGACATATATCATTGAGACGATGACGCCCACTGCCCCCTTCAGTGCACATGCATAACAAGCTCGTACTCTCAACGGAAATCGGCGAGATGCCTCGAGAAATGAGGCCGAGGAAGAGGGCACTACATCAGTAGTGTGTGGTCAAGTTTAGTAAGCAGGGGAATCGCAGTCTGTCACAAATTTTCAATTTGCCCCATTTTTCTAAATTAATGCAGCTATTGTCTAATTTCTTCATGTTTCGTTTCTGTGTGGTTTACTAAGTCTGCGAGTACACGTTCCAAGAGCCATCAGTCAGTAGATTGCTTCCGCTTATATATGCCCCCGAAAAGATTATTAAGGTAGAAACTGGAGAACTCGGATGGAGGTTTATCAGCAATCTTTCTTCCTGCTCACCATAAGGTAGTCTTAGGGAGTATAGATGTACACTACTCAAGAAAATGTGTTTTAACATCACATCTACGCCAATTACTGCGTGCGAAACTAGTCACGCTTATTGTGAAAAAAGTGCGAAGAGGTAACTGATCGAAGAGAATACTCTAAAGTTTTAGGGACTTGTAATATCTAAAAATCTATTGATCACTGAAGACATTCTTTATCTTTTGCATACAATTTGCGAATATGCTGTCACCACCCATCGATTGTTTCAGACAGCCCATAAAATGCAGAGTGGGTATACTAATTTACAAATTAGCCAGCCACAGACGATATAGTGTTGTTGCCTAGTAGTTCATATCTTGTTGTGTTTGGCGGAGGATAATTTTTGTATCACTTCCACTTCCCACCTTTCCTCTCCCAGCCACGAATAGATCGCGGGGAGAAGGATTGTTGGTAAACCTTCGTATGAGCTCTAATCTCACTAATTTTACCTCTACAGCCTTTTTTCGAGTTTTACGCAGCCGAAAGCAATACATTTGCTGACTAGTCTAGGTGCGTTGTTGTTGTGGTCTTCAGTCCAAATACTGGTTTGATGCATCTCTCCATGCTACTCTATCCTGTGCAAGCCTCTTCATCTCCGAGTAAATACTGCAGCCTACATCGTTCTGAATCTGCTTAGTGTACTGATGTCTTGGCCTCCCTCTACGATTTTTATGCGCCACGCTTCCCTTCATCACTAAATTGGTGATCCCTTGATGCCTCAGAATGTGTCCTGCCAACCGACCCCTTCTTATAGCCAAGTTGTGTCACAAATTCCTCTTCTCCCCAATCCTATTCAGTACCTCCTCATTAGTTACGTAATCCACTCATCTAATCTTCAGCACGTACGGTATCAGAATTTTAACAGTAAACCACACCAACACGCTACGCCTCTTATAGCGTTTGCCACGGAGAGTTGGAGCAGCAGTTTCTTGACGCTTTCGCTCTCACTAAATGATACTGTGACGATACGTGCTGCTAGTCTTTGGATCTTCTCTATTTCCTCGATCAATTCCATCTGGTAACGGTTCCAGCCTGAAGAGCTATACCCGAGCCTCAGTCGACTGAAAACATTGTAAGAGGGTGGAACACGCGGATGATTCATCCGTTTACATTGCTATGATTAGTTTTACGTGTTCATTCCACATTAAACACGGAAAAAAACGTCTCAACAATGTTAATTTATCAAACGCACCACATCAAACGCGCATAGTGGGCCCACATTTAGAGGAGCAGAGTTCAAAAAGCCGCCGACCATCAAGTTAAAGTTTACATTGGTTTCCCTCAACCGAATGCTGAGATGGTTCCTGCAAAATTCTTACCCTGTCCAAGATTGTGGGGCATATTTAATGACGTCGTCATCGACAGGACAACAAATTAACAATACACATGAAATATTCCATCAAGTCATACACATACGAACGCATACATGCTGATGCGAATATTGTATCCATCATGAAAACCACAAAAACGGTATGGAAGCACAGGCTTTTGGCTGCACAAAACTTCCGATAGTACGAATATCTTTGGAACCCATCGATGACGACACTTTATTGAAGAGGAAGCGTCAACAGATTTCTAATTATTAGTAAGAAATGAATATATTCCTGGGGCTGCGAATTTGTCAGTCTGAATTGAAAAAGATGGCAATTGAACACACCCACACTGAGGATGGCGGAAACGCAATAAAACATGTTTGGTGTATAAAACAAAAGTACACGCAATTCCTTACAATGGTTGACGTTACGTGGGCAGTGCAATATAATTCAGAAAGAATGTATTAGGTATTATTGGCTACATAATATTTGGAAGGATTAGTTTAAGCAGATTAATGGCGGTGGAGATCTGTTCACAAATATTTACCAGTAAATTACTTTTTTTTTCTCTTTCCAATGTGTTTCCTTCTATAAGCTACTGGTAAGCTTTTGCGCAAACATCAGCATACACGACTGACGCACTGAAATGATATCGGTCCATTATTGACCCGGAACTCGCCTCTGAAATATTTGCTGCAGATTAAAGTTCTTGAGCAGTTTCTAATTTTAGTCAGTTTATGAGAAAGCTCATGCTGTTCGGCGCGGGTAGTTCACTGACGTTAAACCGACAGAAAAATGTCAGAGTGTAGTATTAACTAAGAAGGCATCAATAACTCTCATGCAACCTACCACACAGAATAAACAAGCAGACTGGCGTTAAGTCAGCAACTCCGAGATTAAGAACTTAGCTTCCAATTTAAAGTCCCCCGTTGTGTATTGTTTACGTTTCCGTATGAGCAACATAGTTACGAACTTAAAATTTTGACTATGGTGCGGTAAACATTGGGTCTGTAAAGTTCCATGATGCCAAAAATAGCTATAAATACGCATAACTCTTCGTACATAATAGGTAAAACAATACGCATAGAACCAAAATGAGTAACACATTCTCACTGTCTGAACAGAAAGGTCAGGTAACTCTTTGAATGGTCAAACTACGAAATGATGCACTGCGGTCCTTCCTTGTACTAATTTGCTATGTAAACAAAACATCAATGCTTATAAACAGTCGTTTATTGGAAATTACATAGCAATCACTACGTAATCTTCAACGAGAGCGAGATTTGGAATTTGCCTACAAATACTAACAAGTGCTAACCCGAACAGTGATCACATTTCTTCTGTTTCATTCGTTTAGCTCTGCCTTCAGCTGACTCTTATTTAACAACAATGAGACAGGAATTTCTTTTGTGCGGTTCCTGTCAAAAGCGACTGGTGTTGGCATTCCTGAACCGTCAATAAACACGTGACGTTTGCCTTTGCATACACACAGTAGCGTTGACGCAAGAACCTGCATACATCCAGTAGAAGGACAAACAGCTTATCACGCAAGTACTGTGTTACGAGGCTCGTGGAAACTATCATCCTCAGAACTCCGTTGTGTCTAAAGAATGAAATTACTCGAGCAATCCGTACTCTTGCTGGTATGTACAAAACAATGTAAGGCGTCAAGTTTTCCAAAGTTCAATAATAATACTTGCTCCTAAACAACTCTACAAGTACGCCGCGCTACTTTCACGAACTGCCCAATATAAACAGCGAAAACAAATCCATCGACGAAAATTGTGAGTTTCATTCACAATATCCCATGTGAAAACGATGAGCTCGCAGATGCTTTAAAGACAAATCGCACTTTTGCTGACGTTCTCTCAATTTCTCAAATTCACAAAAGACATTTTTATATACGAGATCTGCTTTATAATACGATACATCCGTGATACCCGACAAAATGTGAAAGAAACTATGGTAC
Organism: Schistocerca americana; assembly: GCF_021461395.2. Lineage (NCBI taxonomy): Eukaryota > Metazoa > Arthropoda > Insecta > Orthoptera > Acrididae > Schistocerca > Schistocerca americana. The sequence goes on from NC_060121.1 coordinate 156,356,240, forward strand.
GTACCAATAAAGGAAAGAATCCGAAATCTGTAAATATTCTGACGCTTAAAATGCTTTGTAAATAATTTTGTATACAACGCGAAATGAGCGTTGGTGTATTTACTTCTTGATTTGTGATCTTAACAATATCGCACCGTGATGAAATGCTACTCAGCTCCCCACAACTGGGATGTATTCCGTTGCACATAGTACTATACATTAGTTAGCACAAATATGTTGCTTTCAATGCTTGGCGTGATTAAGGCTGCATAAAATAGTATCAAGTCTAATTACATACCTTGCAAACGGAGTGTGCTCAACGTTGTAAACATTGGTGATGGGTTCTTTCTTGATTAATTTGTCCAGTCTATCTTCCACAACACTCAGGAGTCCAATGTGGTCAGAGTTCAAACAAATGCCATCAACAAAATTTGGTTTAGACATTTTTCTAGCGTAATAATTTTCCGCATGCAGAAGTTCTCTTCTAGAATTCAAAAAGAAGGAACGGTGTCGCGAAGAATCACTTTCTTTAGTTGATATTTACTCTCTGGGGCCTCGCCCCCTTCTGAACATGCAGATACATCAGATTACGTTCAAGACGAGATTTAAAGTTCAAAACACAGCGCGGAATTTCCGTTACACACACGTGTACTACAGCAAGCAAGCAAATACAGGCAAACGTCAACTAAATCCACGGTAATATCGTTATACTGTTTTCACTTCGAGTATGTGTGATGGCAAAACCAAATACAAGACTATACTATCATCGAAAGACAGCAGCACCACATATCACTCGAAACGACGGTTCATTACAGCCGCCTTCCTCGCTGCTTGTGATGTCACTGACAAAGAGTCTACACAACACGTTGCAGCAGCTAGCGCCGTCGGCTGAGCTGCTCTCTCGCGGTGGAGCGCGGAACTATTTCCACAACGTCCTTGGAGGGAGACTGATTTCCTAGGACTCTGTCGTAGTCAGAACTGATCTAGTTCATGACTCCACATGATTAAATTCTGATACACCACACAACGGTAACTGAAATGAGCATGATTAAATCAAAACTAAGAAACTAGGTGAGAAGGCAACATGTAGAATATTGGATTGCGATCCAAAATCAAAAACATGGCAAGCTAATGATGCCAAAGCTATGTATTAGGAGAAGTACTATAATCCAGGCCTTGAACAGGAGACACATAAACTCATTGTATGACTAATGGTAGGCCATGGGAACTTTAAGAAACACCTATACGCGATGTGTATAGAGAAAGAGGACTCTAGGTGTAGTCTGTGTGGTGAGTGAGGAAGATGAAACGGCACCACACCGTATTCCAATGCAAAGCGTTGGAGATCAGAAGACACAGGAAATTCGGGACACCAACTCCTGAAGAACCTGTGTCTAATAAAGAACTGGTAAAGGGTCTCCTACTACTCTTTAAGAATCACAGTGAGTAAAATCTCGCAGTAAACCCTGGTTTAATGCGTGCGATAGTGGGATTGAGGCCACTGTTGTTTTCATCTCACTGTTCAAATCAAAACAAATCAAACTGACACGAGTCAGTAGCAAAAACATAATATAGAAAGTGATCCTAAGTGTGATTGCTGGTGCGCTCACTGACGAACAATGTACGTGGTTTCCGGAGAAAAACTTAATGTTATTATTTCCATTTTCGTTAAAATAAGGTGTGATTTAAGACCTATATCAAGTTTGATGAATCATAAATACTAGGAAATAACGTTACTTCTCTCACCACTTTAATGTTTTCCGATTTCAGTGCGAGTAAATGATCATTAATGAAATTGCAAAATTCAGTCTTGGTAATATTTTATTTTGTGTAGATATTCATGTACGACGGCGACGATCTACCATTCCCTGTCTTTATCTTTTTACAGATTCTGAGGCAGAGCAATTCCAAGTTATCATTTATGTTCGAATTTCGCAACTCAATCCGTGCATACAATTGACCGGTCACGACTTCTGAGCTTTTCAAAACATGTGTTCTAGATGCTGCTGTGAGCATGACTCGTTAAGATACCCCACTTAGCATTTTACTGACAACAGCTGCGTCAAACGTTGGAAATATGTCTCTGCGCTATCGACACAATCTTATCTTTAAAAAATTGCGAATCTTCTCATCCTTATTTCTTTCTTAGTACCAGCATTCGCCTCTGATTTGACACAGTAAGAAAACTGCTTAGTACTCGTATATTGTTTACTTATGTTAACACTCGTCCCAGGGCTCAGATGTCCAAGGGTTGTAACACTGGTGATACTTTCACAGAAGTGCTAGATATCTTATCACCCCAACACAACATACATTGTCGTCGTTATTACGGTTTCACATAGTGCGAACTGTTACATGCATTTTTGTTGCCTTTTTCACTGAGATCGTAGCAAAATTGTCGTAGTGCCGGACAAGAAGGCGAATCCGTCACCTTTGCTTTCCAAGAACATTTACCCCACATATTGTTTTTATATTTTATTCTTATTTATTTCTGATGGGCTTCCCCTCTCGTCTTATAGCTCTCCTTCGCTGTCTAGGTTCGTTGCTTTATTGTTTCTTTGTCTTTGTAACACACAATTGGAAAGTAAAAGTCCTCTTCTGTGAAACTAAAAGTTCTTCCTTTCTTAAAACAAAGATACAATTTCTACCCGCAAAAAGAATATTCTTCATGAAATTAAAATTAGTTTTGTACTAACGAATAAATCCTGGCTCCCCCACAATCGTGGATCTACTCTCCAGCAAGGAAAAACCGACGGGTGAATTTCTTCTTTCTCTAGAACAGCAAAAGCTAGTAAGAACTTCTTTCTAAAAGTGTTCAGTAGCATCGGTCAGTATGGTAACACAGCGTCAAAAATCGGGCAAGTTTCCTTCATACAACGAGCAGTTTGTTGCGCTCCACTGTCAGGTGATACCACTAATCTGTCGTCTCACAGATTGAGCAGCAGCTACAACTGGCCAGTAGTCAGAGGAATACGTTGTGTTTCACTCTAGGATAAAAGAACTTGTCCGGGAATTGAGTATCTCCTGAACTGTACGCATTTGGCAAAGTACGCGCTTTGATTACAAGTTTTTGTTTCGACCATTGACAAATTTCAGGCTTCTCCCAGCATATTGGACGGTGACGGCCGATATTACACTATCAAATTTCTTTCTCAAAGATGTGATCAAATATTCGTCAAATATATTTGACAAAGATCTTTGACGTGCCGCTAAAAAGGGGCGTTACACTGTCATCATATTTTTCGTCAAAGTTCAAGATGGCTGACAACAGCAACTTCTTATTAACTGCAGCAGTTGCATGTACCACAATTGTACTGTGTGCGCATGCGGAAGAGAAGCGGGAGAAAAAAAGGAAACGTACCTGGGTGAAGCCGTGGGTTTCACGACGACACGATAAAAGCATTCAACAAAACTTAATAAGTGAGCTTATAGTGGAGGGCGGCAAGCCGTACAACAATTACTTAAGAATGGATGAGCATACATTTCTGTATTTGCTCAGTGAAGTGTATCCTCATATCACAAAGCACAATACTCACTTAAGAACTGCTACATCTGCAGAAGACAGGCTCACTGTTAACACTCTGATTCCTTGCTACATGAGAGAGTGAGGTTAGGTTAGGATAGGTCAAGTCTCTGATCTTCTTAATCTATTTTTGTATTCAGGATGCCTCACGTTGTAAAGCGCCTCATCAGCTTCATACATCTCTATTAATTTTGTAGTTGCCGGTACACACCAATTGTATTTACCAGCAATGTTTATGAAAACACTACAGATGACAGAACGCTGCAGCGATGCCAGCGCTCCACATGGTAACATGTCACACTGCAGTGAACAGAAGACAAGCAACTTCTGATCAAATCTACAGCGAGTCCCTAGATTTGATCAAATATATGACGACATTTGACAAAGTTCCCTATTACACCATCAAATTTCTTTGACAAAGATATTTGACAGAGATATTGGACAAAGAAATTTGACAGTATAATACCGCCCTAAGCCCTATTTTACGTAGTTTGCTGTTTCGTGGGTAGCCCTGGGTCACACAGATCTTGCATTTGAATTGATCAGTGGGCTGTGAATATTTGCCCATATATGTCTCCAATCACTGCAGTTGTTCTCAGTTTCAACTGTGGTCGTATATGGATGGCATATTGCTTTCTACACTGGTGTCCAAAATTAAAGCAACAAACAGAAATTTTGCAAGGTTGGGTTTATTTCGCCACGAAACAGTATAAACAATATAGAAACAATGTAAAGAATCCAGAACGCAAACAACTGCAACATGCAGAACTGTAGACAAAAATATTTTTCATTTTTTCCAACTCAATGGAATTGTACACACACTCGGCCAACTGATTAATGTGCTCAGCATGGGGTGTGACCACCTCCGGCAGCAACACAGGCCCGACAATGACGGGACATGCGTTGAATGATGTCATCAATCTCATGTTGAGCCCATAACACCCATTCTTCCTGCAGAGTTGCTCGTAAGTCTTGGGGGGTGGTTGCTGGATGTTGACGTGATGCAACTCGTCTCGACAGTGCATCCCAGACATGCTCTACGGAATTCAAATCAGAAGAGCGAGCAGGCCACACCACGCATGCAATATCTTCCGTTTCGAAGAAAGCATCAACCACCCGTGCTGTATGAGGTCGAGCATTATTGTCCTCAACACAAAGTCTGGGCCCACGGCACCTTGCAACAACAACACAAGAGGTCCCAAGATTTCGTGATGATACGTGACAGCAGTTAAACATTTCTGATCCACCGGTACAATTTCATGAAGAGCTGTTCGAGTGGTCAGCATAATTCCTGCGCACACCATTAGGGATCGTCCTCGATACCAGTCTCTTTTCACAATGTTTGGGTCCCGAAATCGTGTTCCACGTTCCCTCCAGAGGCGAATAGGTCGAGAATCATTCTCCAGACCACATCGGGACTCATCTGTGAGAAGAACATTTGCCCACTGTTCTACCGTCCAGGTGGCATGCTGCCGACTCCATTCTAGACGTTCCCTTCTGTGAAGACGTGTCAGAGGTACACATTCAGCAAGTCTCCGGCAACAACGGCCACTCTGACGAAGCCTTCTATGCACCACTTGCCTCGATACAACACGTCCAGTGGGAGCTGCGAGTTCAGATGCCATTTGCCGTGTAGTTACGAAGTCTCAGATGGTGTTCAGGAAAGATAGATTAGGCAGAATTGGTGGTGGAGTGTTTGTGTCTGTCAGTAGTGGTTTATCTTGTAGTGAAGTCGAAGTAGATACTCCGTGCGAATTGCTATGGGTGGAGGTTATACTTAGCAGCCGAACTAAGTTAATAATTGGCTCCTTCTACCGACCCCCAGACTCCGATGATATAGTTGCTAAACAGTTCAGAGAAAGAATGAGATTTTCACTCTGCAGCGGAGTGTGCGCTGATATGAAACTTCCTGGCAGATTAAAACTGTGTGCTCGACCGAGACTCGAACTCGGGACCTTTGCCTTTCGCGGGCAAGTGCTCTACCATCTGAGCTACCGAAGCACGACTCACGCCCGGTACTCACAGCTTTACTTCTGCCAGTATCTCGTCTCCTACCTTCCAAACTTTACGGAAGCACACTGGTTCGCAGGAGAGCTTCTGTAAAGTTTGGAAGATAGGAGACGAGATACTGGCAGAAGTAAAGCTGTGAGTACCGGGCGTGAGTCGTGCTTCGGTAGCTCAGATGGTAGAGCACTTGCCCGCGAAAGGCAAAGGTCCCGAGTTCGAGTCTCGGTCGAGCACACAGTTTTAATCTGCCAGGAAGTTTCAGTTCAGAGAAAATTTGAGTCTCGTAACAAATAAATACCCCACTCATACGGTTATAGTTGGTGGGGACTTCAACCTTCCCTCGATATGTTCGCAAAAATATTTGTTCAAAACCGGTGGTAGGCAGAAAACATCTTCCGAGATTGTCCTAAATGCTTTCTCCGAAAATAATTTCGACCAGTTAGTCCACGAACCCACGCGAATTGTAAATGGTTGCGAAAACACTCTTGATCTCTTAGCCACAAACAATCCAGAGCTCATAGAGAGCATCATGACTGATACAGGGATTAGTGATGACAAGGTCATTGTAGCTAGGCTCAATACCGTTTCTTCCAAATCCACCAGAAACAAACGCAAAATAATTTTATTTAAAAAAGCGGATAAAGGGTCACTAGAAGCCTTCCTAAGAGGCAATCTCCATTCCTTCCGAACTGACTATGCAAATGTAGACGAGATGTGGCTCAAATTCAAAGATATAGTAGCATCAGCAATTGAGAGATTCATACCTCATAAATTGGTAAGAGATGGAACTGATCCCCCATGGTACACAAAACAGGTCCGAACGCTGTTGCAGAGGCAACGGAAAAAGCATGCGAAGTTCAGAAGAACGCGAAATCCCGAAGACTGGCTAAAATTTACAGACGCGCGAAATTTGGCACGGACTTCAATGCGAGATGCCTTTAATAGGTTCCACAACGAAACATTGTCTCGAAATTTGGTAGAAAATCCGAAGAAATTCTGGTCGTATGTAAAGTACACAAGCGGCAAGACCTTCGCTGCGCAGTGCCGATGGTACTGTTACCGACGACTGTGCCGCTAAAGCGGAGTTATTGAACGCAGTTTTCCGGAATTCCTCCACCAGGGAAGACGAATGGAATATTCCAGAATTTGAAACACGAACAGCTGCTAGCATGAGTTTCTTAGAAGTAGATACCTTAGGGGTTGCGAAGCAACTCAAATCGCTTTATACGGGCAAGTCTTCAGGTCCAGATTGTATACCGATTAGGTTCCTTTCAGATTACGCTGATACAATAGGTCCCTACTTAGCAATCATATACAACCACTCGCTCACCGTTAGATCTGTACCTACAGATTGGAATATTGCGCACGTCGCACCAGTGTTTAAGAAGGGTAGTAGGAGTAATCCATCGAACTACAGACCTATATCATTGACGTCGGTTTGCAGTAGGGTTTTGGAGCATATACTGTATTCAGACATTATGAATCACCTCGAAGGGAACGATCTATTGATACGCAATCAGCATAGTTTCAGAAAACATCGTTCTTGTGCAACGCAGCTAGCTCTTTATTCGCACGAAGTAATGGCCGCTATCGACAGGGAATCTCAAGTTGATTCCGTATTTCTAGATTTCCGGAAAGCTTTTGACACCGTTCCTCACAAGCGACATTTAATCAAGCTGCGGGCCTGTGGGGTATCGTCTCAGTTGTGCGACTGGATTCGTGATTTCCTGTCAGGAACGTCGCAGTTCGTAGTAATAGACGGCAAATCATCGAGTAAAACTGAAGTGATATCCGGTGTTCCTCAGGGAAGCGTCCTGGGACCTCTGCTGTTCCTGATCTATATAAATAACCTGGGTGACAATCTGAGCAGTTCTCTTAGGTTTTTAGCAGATGATGCTGTAATTTACCGTCTAGTAAGGTTATCCGAAGACCAGTATCAGTTGCAAAGCGATTTAGAAAAGATTGCTGTATGGTGTGGCAGGTGGTAGTTGACGCTAAATAACGAAAAGTGTGAGGTGATCCACGTGAGTTCCAAAAGAAATCCGTTGGAATTCGATTACTCGATAATTAGTACAATTCTCAAGGCTGTCAATTCAACTAAGTACCTGTGTGTTAAAATTACGAACAACTTCAGTTGGAAAGACCACATAGATAATATTGTGGGGAAGGCGAGCCAAAGGTTGAGTTTCATTGGCAGGACACTTAGAAGATGCAACAAGTCCACTAAAGAGACAGCTTACACTACACTCGTTCGTCCTCTGTTGGAATATTGCTGCGCGGTGTGGGATCCTTACCAGGTGGGATTGACGGAGGACATCGAAAGGGTGCAAAAAAGGGCAGCTCGTTTTGTATTACCACGTAATAGGGGAGAGAGTGTGGCAGATACACTCCTGGAAATGGAAAAAAGAACACATTGACACCGGTGTGTCAGACCCACCATACTTGCTCCGGACACTGCGAGAGGGCTGTACAAGCAATGATCACACGCACGGCACAGCGGACACACCAGGAACCGCGGTGTTGGCCGTCGAATGGCGCTAGCTGCGCAGCATTTGTGCACCGCCGCCGTCAGTGTCAGCCAGTTTGCCGTGGCATACGGAGCTCCATCGCAGTCTTTAACACTGGTAGCATGCCGCGACAGCGTGGACGTGAACCGTATGTGCAGTTGACGGACTTTGAGCGAGGGCGTATAGTGGGCATGCGGGAGGCCGGGTGGACGTACCGCCGAATTGCTCAACACGTGGGGCGTGAGGTCTCCACAGTACATCGATGTTGTCGCCAGTGGTCGGCGGAAGGTGCACGTGCCCATCGACCTGGGACCGGACCGCAGCGACGCACGGATGCACGCCAAGACCGTAGGATCCTACGCAGTGCCGTAGGGGACCGCACCGCCACTTCCCAGCAAATTAGGGACACTGTTGCTCCTGGGGTATCGGCGAGGACCATTCGCAACCGTCTCCATGAAGCTGGGCTACGGTCCCGCACACCGTTAGGCCGTCTTCCGCTCACGCCCCAACATCGTGCAGCCCGCCTCCAGTGGTGTCGCGACAGGCGTCAATGGAGGGACGAATGGAGACGTGTCGTCTTCAGCGATGAGAGTCGCTTCTGCCTTGGTGCCAATGATGGTCGTATACGTGTTTGGCGCCGTGCAGGTGAGCGCCACAATCAGGACTGCATACGACCGAGGCACACAGGGCCAACACCCGGCATCATGGTGTGGGGAGCGATCTCCTACACTGGCCGTACACCACTGGTGATCGTCGAGGGGACACTGAATAGTGCACGGTACATCCAAACCGTCATCGAATCCATCGTTCTACCATTCCTAGACCGGCAAGGGAACTTGCTGTTCCAACAGGACAATGCACGTCCGCATGTATCCCGTGCCACCCAACGTGCTCTAGAAGGTGTAAGTCAACTACCCTGGCCAGCAAGATCTCCGGATCTGTCCCCCATTGAGCATGTTTGGGACTGGATGAAGCGTCGTCTCACGCGGTCTGCACGTCCAGCACGAACGCTGGTCCAACTGAGGCGCCAGGTGGAAATGGCATGGCAAGCCGTTCCACAGGACTACATCCAGCATCTCTACGATCGTCTCCATGGGAGAATAGCAGCTTGCATTGCTGCGAAAGGTGGATATACACTGTACTAGTGCCGACATTGTGCATGCTCTGTTGCCTGTGTCTATGCGCCTGTGGTTCTGTCAGTGTGATCATGTGATGTATCTGACCCCAGGTATGTGTCAATAAAGTTTCCCCTTCCTGGGACAATGAATTTACGGTGTTCTTATTTCAATTTCCAGGAGTGTATGATACGCGAGTTGGGATGGAAGTCATTAAAGCAAAGACGTTTTTCATCGCGGCGAGATCTATTTACGAAATTTCAGTCACCTACTTTCTCTTCCGAATGCGAAAATATTTTGTTGAGCCCAACCTACATAGGTAGGAATGATCATCAAAATAAAATAAGAGAAATCAGAGCTCGCACAAAAAGGCTTAGGTGTTCGTTTTTCCCGCGCGCTGTTCGGGAGTGGAATGGTAGAGAGATAGTATGATTGTGGTTCGATGAACCCTCTGCCAAGCACTTAAATATGAATTGCAGAGTAATCATGTAGATGTAGATTAAATTAAAAAGATAAATACTTGAGTATGAAGGCTCAAATGACATGTAAGTCGTTCCCCATTGGCTGAGGGCTATGCCTTAAACTCTGGAGCGCCCTCTTGCTACCCTTAGCCATCAGCATCAGTTACAATGACTGAGGCATCCACAGAGGATCAGGCGCCATCGCCGTCATACAGGCGGGTAATGATACATCGGTTTAGAGTATACTTTTATAACATTGGTTTGTCTATGTAATACAGCACTGTTACTTTTGTTATTACAGCCCAAACTGTGCTGATGGCCCGTAATTAAAAGGCCGAAACGGGTCGGAAGTTAACATCGGCTGCGATCAAGACTGCTTTTAAATAATTTTGACACAATAAGCTCGCTGTTCTCCAAAAATACACTCCTGGAAATTGAAATAAGAACACCGTGAATTCATTGTCCCAGGAAGGGGAAACTTTATTGACACATTCCTGGGGTCAGATACATCACATGATCACACTGACAGAACCACAGGCACATAGACACAGGCAACAGAGCATGCACAATGTCGGCACTAGTACAGTGTATATCCACCTTTCGCAGCAATGCAGGCTGCTATTCTCCCATGGAGACGATCGTAGAGATGCTGGATGTAGTCCTGTGGAACGGCTTGCCATGCCATTTCCACCTGGGGCCTCAGTTGGACCAGCGTTCGTGCTGGACGTGCAGACCGCGTGAGACGACGCTTCATCCAGTCCCAAACATGCTCAATGGGGGACAGATCCGGAGATCTTGCTGGCCAGGGTAGTTGACTTACACCTTCTAGAGCACGTTGGGAGGCACGGGATACATGCGGACGTGCATTGTCCTGTTGGAACAGCAAGTTCCCTGGCCGGTCTAGGAATGGTAGAACGATGGGTTCGATGACGGTTTGGATGTACCGTGCACTATTCAGTGTCCCCTCGACGGTCACCAGTGGTGTACGGCCAGTGTAGGAGATCGCTCCCCACACCATGATGCCGGGTGTTGGCCCTGTGTGCCTCGGTCGTATGCAGTCCTGATTGTGGCGCTCACCTGCACGGCGCCAAACACGCATACGACCATCATTGGCACCAAGGCAGAAGCGACTCTCATCGCTGAAGACGACACGTCTCCATTCGACCCTCCATTCACGCCTGTCGCGGCACCACTGGAGGCGGGCTGCACGATGTTGGGGCGTGAGCGGAAGACGGCCTAACGGTGTGCGGGACCATAGCCCAGCTTCATGGAGACGGTTGCGAATGGTCCTCGCCGATACCCCAGGAGCAACAGTGTTCCTAATTTGCTGGTAAGTGGCGGTGCGGTCCCCTACGGCACTGCGTAGGATCCTACGGTCTTGGCGTGCATCCGTGCGTCGCTGCGGTCCGGTCCCAGGTCGACGGGCACGTGCACCTTCCGCCGACCACTGGCGACAACATCGATGTACTGTGGAGACCTCACGCCCCACGTGTTGAGCAATTCGGCGGTACGTCCACCCGGCCTCCCGCATGCCCACTATACGCCCTCGCTCAAAGTCCGTCAACTGCACATACGGTTCACGTCCACGCTGTCGCGGCATGCTACCAGTGTTAAAGACTGCGATGGAGCTCCGTATGCCACGGCAAACTGGCTGACACTGACGGCGGCGGTGCACAAATGCTGCGCAGCTAGCGCCATTCGACGGCCAACACCGCGGTTCCTGGTGTGTCCGCTGTGCCGTGCGTGTGATCATTGCTTGTACAGCCCTCTCGCAGTGTCCGGAGCAAGTATGGTGGGTCTGACACACCGGTGTCAATGTGTTCTTTTTTCCATTTCCAGGAGTGTATTATATAAAATTATGAAAACAGAATCGAGGCAGAAGGTGTCCAGTTCGAAAGAATCACTTAAGCAGTAAATAGCAGAGTGATGGCTTGATGCTACATTGGCTGATGAAAGTAATTTCAACGCTTTTTCAACAGAGGGATGTAATGGTTCAAATGGCTCTGAGCACTATGGGACTTAATTGCTGTGGTCATCAGTCCCCTAGAACTTAGAACTACTTAAACCTAACTAACCTAAGGACATCACACACATCCATGCCCGAGGCAGGATTCGAACCTGCGACCGTAGCGATCGCGCGGTTCCAGACTGTAGCGCCTAGAGCCGCTCGGCCACCAGGGATGTAATGCCACTTCCTCGGACGAAAACTGAAAAAAGAAAAAATAGCAACCAATAGCCCAAAAATTTCCCCAATACAAGTTACAAATTCCATGAAAAGTGAACAAGTAACCATTTAACATTATTATTTGGATAATAACCAGTAATTGCAAGCAACTGTGTATTAGCGTTCTGGTTATATTCAATGTGATACTTGTTTTGGAATAACGTGTTAAATGTTGTGCTTGCAAACCGTAACGCCGTAGCATACAAAATAAGATTAGAATGAGAGTGAAAAACAACCAACGAAGGAAACTAATTTCTTTCAAAAACTTTTTCATGTTTGTGGCCCATGTTGCAGCTAAAATGTTATTGGTATCGAGTGATTCAAAACAAAGAGCAGATTTCATTTGTTTATTACGGATAAACTATGAAATACAGAAACATATTGCGCATGTCACTGGAAAGAGGAAGGTTCAAAGTTTTGACACATGGGCGCTGCTGTTTGTTTGCAGTAACATGGCGACTGCACTTCAAGAGAAATCATTTTGTGTGTAGGAATTTCGATGAATTCGATCCATTGTTCAAGTGCAACGTGCATTCCGCCGTCGATTCAGCAAGAAGCTGCCTCCGCACAAGCAGATTTATGACTGCCATACAAAATTCTTGGAAGCTGGTTGCATATGCAGTGGGAAGAGTACTGGTCGGCCACGCATATCTGACGAAAATGTGGAGCGTATCCGAGATTTGTTTACACGGAGCTCTCGAAAGTCCACAAGACGGGCAACTTCCTCAATCAACGGTGTGGCGCTTTCTTAAACGACGGCTGCATATGAAGCCTTGCAAGTTGCAGTTAGTGCAGCAGATGTGTCCTGGTGATCATGACAGAAGGTACGAATTTTGCATTTCACTTCTCCAGGATATGACGAATCGACGTTTCATCTATTGGGTAAAGTAAACCGCCATAATGTAAAAATTTGGAAGTCACAAAATCCTCGGCGTCGGACACATCAAAGAGACTCATTGAAACTGAATGTGTTTTGTGCCGTTTCTGTTTACAAAGTTTATGGACCCTTCTTTTTTGCGGAGAAAACTGTCACAGAAGTGTCATACCAGGACATGCTGCAAAGTTAGTGGGTTCCTCGACTTCACGAAGACTCCAATAATTTCATTTTTATGCATAACGTTGCATCACTTTCATATTCAGGTGAGGCGTTATCTTAACAGCACCGTCCCACAATTTTGGATCGGAAGAGGTGGACAACAAGAGCCGACCGGGGTGCCGAGCGGTTCTAGGCGCTACAGTTTGGAATCGCGTGACCACTACGGTCGCAGCTTCGAATCCTGCCTTGGGCATGGGTGTGTGTGATGTCCTTAGGTTAGTTAGGTTTAAGTAGTTCTGAGTTCTAGGGGACTGATGACCTCAGAAGTTAAGTCCCATAGTGCTCTGAGCCATTTGAACCTTTTTTTTTTGTGGATAACAAGATCTTGTTCACTGCGTTTGGCCTCCCAGGGCGCCAGATCGCACATCTTGCGATTTTTTTCTGTGGGGGTACGTAAAAGAAAAAGTCTTTGTCTCACCTACGGCAGCTACTCTTCAACATCTGAGAAATCGAACTGTTGAAGCTGTCTATTCAGTAAACAGAGACCTGTTGATTCGTTTGTGGAACGAAATGGACTACCGTTTCGATGTTTCTCGAACAACTCATGGTGCTCATTTTGAGTGTGTGGTACAGTGCCTGTGCGAACATAAAACTTCGAACCTTCCTCCGTCCAGTGACAAGCGCAATGTGTTACTATCTTTCGCAGTCTGTAATAAACAATTGAAATATATTCTTTCTTCTTTAGTTACCCTGTACATTATCCCTTACTGAAATGCATATGCATCTAACCTGGTGTGTGTATATATGTGTGTACCTACGATCCTGATTCAAAAGGGCACAGTTCGGCATGGGTCAGTGAGTCTTACGCTGATATCCGCGCCACTGAGCGCCCATACACTCCCCCTCTCCCCCCCCCCCCCCCCAACCCGAAACAACCCCAAGCCGAAACAACCTTAACACCGAAAAATGTACGATTTCAAAAATCTACGGTGAATGCAATGTTGGTCGTATTTTGCGATAGCATTATCATTGCTCACAAAGAATTTTCACGTATTCTGAAGAAACATCAAATTTGAAACTTGACATAAATTAACTAGCTGCATACTTATGTTTACTGAAATGCAGTCCGCCTGCTTAGATGAGTGGTAACGTGTTTGCCTACGATGCAGCGGGCCCCGGTTCGATTCCCGGCGGAGATATTCTCCGCTCGTGGACTTGGTGTTGTGTTGTCCTCATCATCATTTGCCGGCCGAAGTGGCCGTGCGGTTAAAGGCGCTGCAGTCTGGAACCGCAAGACCGCTACGGTCGCAGGTTCGAATCCTGCCTCGGGCATGGATGTTTGTGATGTCCTTAGGTTAGTTAGGTTTAACTAGTTCTAAGTTCTAGGGGACTAATGACCTCAGCAGTTGAGTCCCATAGTGCTCAGAGCCATTTGAACCATTTTTTTCATCATCATCTCATCATCGGCATGCAAGTCACCGAATGTGGCGTCGACTGCAATAATACTTGCACTCGGCCGCCGAACTTCCCCGGATGGGGCCTCCCGTTATTTCAAATATTAAGTGGAATGGTCAAGTTTAATATACAGGTAGTTACTGCTGTACATCATAGGCCTACACGTTAGGACATTTCATCGACAATTGGTGGCAGTTATTACTCTGCCCTACAATTAAATATTGCTTTGTTGTTTTAGAGAACATATTCTTTCAAGAATCAGGTTCGTTGCTATCCACGAGTTTTCGTCACAAGTGAAGTATTTTCATAATAATTCCTGTCCAGGTACTTCATTGTCTCACCAGTAAGAAAAAGTGTTGAAAATTTGACAGAACATTGGTAATTGAAAAGAATCTTAAGTAATGTTTACTTGCATTGCCTTCGGTGGGGTCTTATGGATTGACCCGCTTCCCGTACCTCGAACGCCACAGTTGTCAGTTTTGTCTCTCGCATATCCTCCCCCACCCCCTGCGTCAATGTTTTTCGTAGGCGAACTCCTCTTCTGCGTCTTTCTAAACTGTAGTTCATTATCTTCTTGGGGAAACTTTATTCCTCCATTCTCGTAACAGACGAAAACAGTTTCCGATAACCAATTCTGTCAGCTGTGGTTTCTTTGGCATCAAATGGCTCTGAGCACTATGGGACTTAACATCTATGGTCATCAGTCCCCTAGAACTTAGAACTACTTAAACCTAACTAACCTAAGAACATCACACAACACCCAGCCATCACGAGGCAGAGAAAATCCCTGACCCCGCCGGGAATCGAACCCGGGAACCCGGGCGTGGGAAGCGAGAACGCTACCGCACGACCACGAGATGCGGGCTTCTTTGGCATCGAACGTTCTGTTGACACCTTCGTTTCTGTCCTGGTGTCCTCGTTAAACTACAGCTGCACATAGCAGTTAGTGAAGTAAAGAGTGTTTGAAAAAAAAAAAAAAACCTCTATGCCTCTGCGAGAGAGGTAGAGGGTTGGACAGTAAGATATAACATGAATTTCAGACACTTTTACAAGAAAAAAATTAGATTTTAAAAGCCTATGTCTTGCTCACGTTATGTGTTATTAAAACTGATAGCCGTTGCTGACTTTGCAGCCAGAATCAGATCTAAAAATTATAGTAGTGACCAAACAGAGACATACATCATGTACTGGTTGCGCATCTATGTGTCATTGCCATAAATTTTAGATGATAGCTGCAAAGTCGAAACCGGTTATCAATTTTAATACAATAGCATGTGACCAAGACATGGGCCTTTATAATTCAATCCGGCATGATCATCAGTCCCCCCAACAGGTCAAAATGGCATCATTTCACGATCCAGGGGTAAGATATGTTAAATTTATCAAATCCACGGACAATGTAAGTGGGACATATGGGGAAGAAGGCAGATGACAGGGTTCCCAAAAGTATATATTCCACTGGAAGTAAGGGCCGAACAAGGGCGAGATGGATGGGCAAGCCGTTAGATGACCAAACGAAAACGGAAGTCCGAGGATGGAGGAGAAAAGCAGAAAACAGATATGTATGTTGGTTGCCTGTTACGGAGGCATCAAGGGCCGCAGTACAGAAGACGAAGAAGCAACGAAATACAGTTAAAACTGCAATGAAAAGTGTATCCCACCAATAAGACTAAAAAAGTGTCATACTACGAAGGCCAAAGGCCACATTTTAAGTTTTTACAAACACAAAAGAGGAAAAACATTTTTTATACAAATAGTTGTATCTCTTCTCTAAATATTCGCCTTTAAAATGTAAACGCCTTGCACGCGTCCGAGCCAAAAAAGTTTCCGCCCTGGCGTTCGTCCATCGCTGTCCACACGTCTTTGTTTGAAATAAGGGAACAAAGAGAGTCATTGGACAGTAAATCAAGTGAATAAAGGGAATGATACTTTAATTCCATGATTTTCCCGTCAAAGAATTAATTGTTTGGCGTATCGTCATGATGAAAATTCATAAAACGTTTTAAATTGTTCCTGCTGACTTCATAGATGACTCGTGGCAACAACATTGTTGTATTCCATTCAGAGGCCGCGAAAAGACTAACATATCCAATAAAACAAGCGATAATTTTATTGGAAGTGCTTCTCGAACGAACCACTTACACCCTATGCTCGTCTCGGTTCATCCTGGAACATCCAAATTGTTGAATGCCGCTTAGTTTCAGGTTCGTGTGAATATATCGAAGTTTCGGCCCGCGTAACAAAGCAAGTTATCGATTTTATACACCGATGTAGCACTTCCCGCCACTTACGCATAACGAATCATACTATAAATGATGCGTTTTGGTCTTTACTGCAGTGAATCACTGGAAATGCATATTTTGGCAATAAGCAAATATAAATTCGATAATCTTAAAGTTCAACATGTTAGCTTTGCAGTTACTGAAATCAACATGGGAGCTCGTCGGTTTGCTTCTGTCAGCCAATCACAGCGAAGGAAACCTAACCTCATTAGCCAATCACAGACCACGACCCGTGACCGAGGTTGCGGTTAGGTTAGGACCTAATAGGCACAGCTTAAATTAAATTAATTATCTCGTTTGTTCAAAATATTTTGACTTTTTCTTCTTGTAACAATTTAAGCTAACTATTTAAGTTAAGCAGTTTTACAAGTTTAAGAAATCCCTTTAAGATTAAGAAACTCATTTCAAATTAGAAGTTGAGAAACTGCAGTTCGTTGTGACACCTACAAAGTGCTGACATGAGGAAAGTTTCCAACCGATTTCTCATACACGAAGAGCAGTTGACTGGCGTTGCCTGGTGAAACGTTGTTGTGATGCCTCGTGTAAGGAGGAGAAATGCGCACCATCACGTTTCCGACTTTGATAAAGGTCGGATTGTAGCCTATCGCGATTGCGGTTTATCGTATCGCGACATTGCTGCTCGCGTTGGTCGAGATCCAATGACTGTTAGGAGAATATGGAATCGGTGGGTTCAGGAGGGTAATACGAAATGCCGTGATGGATCCCAACGGCCTCGTATCATTAGCAGTCGAGATGACAGGCATCTTATCCGCATGGCTGTAACGGATCGTGCAGCCACGTCTCGATCCCTGAGTCAACAGATGGGGACGTTCGCAAGACAACAACCATCTGCACGAACAGTTCCACGACGTTTGCAGCAGCATGGACTATCAGCTCGGAGACCGTGGCTGCGGTTACCCTCGACGCTGCATCGCAGACAGGAGCGCGTGCGATGGTGTACTCAACGACGGACCTGGGTGCACGAATGGCAAAACGTCATTTTTTCGGATGCATCCAGGTTCTGTTTACAGCATCATGATGGTCGCATCCGTGTTTGGCGACATCGCGGTGAACGCACATTCGTCATCGCCCGGCGTGATGGTATGGGGTGCCATTGGTTACACTTCTCGGTCACCTCTTGTTCACACTGACGGCACTTTTACAGTGGACGTTAAATTTCAGATGTGTTACGACCCGTGGCTCTACCCCTCATTCGATCCCTGCGAAACCCTATATTTCAGCAGGATAATGCACGACCGCATGTTGCAGTTCCTGTACGGGCCTTTCTGGATACAGAAAATGTTCGACTGCTGCCCTGGCCAGCACATTCTCCAGATCTCTCACCAATTGAAAACGTCTGGTCAATGGTGGCCGAGCAACTGGCTCGTCACAATACGCCAGTCGCTACTCTTGATGAACTGTGGTATCGAGTTGAAGCTACATGGGCAGCTGTACCTGTACACGCCATCCAAGCTCTGTTTAACTCAATGCTCAGGCGTATCAAGGCCGTTATTACGGCCAGAGGTGGTTGTTCTGGGTACTGATTTCTCAGGATCTATACACCCAAATTGCGTGAAAATGTAATCACATGTCAGTTCTAGTATAATATATTTGTCCAATGAATAGCCGTTTATCATCTGCATTTCTTCTTGGTGTAGCAATTTCAATGGCCAGTAGTGTATGAAATCGTTGGCATTTAAAACAGTTTCCAGTCGTCTCGGAGTGGATAGATAACAGGTCCAGCATGGTTTTCAGGGAATCGTATACTTTTATTCCTGCAAAATAGTGGCAAGATCAGGTAACAAAGATGGAGATGGATAGCGATCGCGCACCCTTCTCTCCAAAGCATACTCCAGACGCGCAATAATAATGAGATCTGATGAATGTGGTGGCCAAGGGAAGTGCGACAATTCATCTTCGTGCTCACAAAACCAGTATTGGACTGTGTGAGCAGGGGCCCAGTCGTTCTGGAACGCAGCATCACAGCATGGACCTGATCGGCCGGAATTGTCACATTTTCCTTGGCTGCAGTGCACCAAGCACTTCGGCTACCTTGTTTACGGAAGCAGCCAATATAAGAGCACCAACAATTTGCCCACGTTAGAATTCACTTACAAGGCAACCTCCCCATCGCACCCCCCTCAGATTTAGTTATAAGTTGGCACAGTGGATAGGCCTTGAAAAAGCGGAACACAGATCAATCGAGAAAACAGGAAGAAGTTTTGTGGAACTATGAAAAAAATAAGCAAAAGATACAAACTGAGTAGTCCATTCTGCAAGATAGGCAACATCAAGGACAGTGCGAGCTCAGGAGCGCCGTGGTCCCGTGGTTAGCGTGAGCAGCTGCGGAAAGAGAGGTCCTTGGTTCAAGTGTTCCCTCGAGTGAAAAGTTTAATCTTTTATTTTCAGACAATTCCGTCCGTTATGTTTTCGTCACCTTTTTGGGAGTGATTATCACATCCACAAGAAAACCTAAAGCAGGCAAGGTAGAAGAATCTTTTTACCCTTTCGCCAAGTGTAGAAGTTAGGTGGGTCGACAACATATGACGCACATGTGACGCACATGCCGTCACCAGTGTCGTATAGAATATATCAGACGTGTTTTCCTGTGGAGGAATCAGTTGACCTACGACCTTGCGATCAAATGTTTTCGGTTCGCATTGGAGAGGAACGTCCTTTCGTCTACTAATCGCACGGTTTTGCGGTGCGGCCGCAAAATACGGACACTAAATTTATTACAGTGAACAGAGACGTCAATGAACGAACGGACAGATCATAACTTTGCGAAAATTAAGAAAATAAACTTTTCACTCGAGGGAACACTTGAACCAAGGACCTCTCGTTCCGCAACTGCTCACGCTAACCACGGGACCACTATCCTTGATGTTGCCTATCTTGCACATGGACCACTCAGTTTGTATATTTTGCTTATTTTTTTCATATTTCCACACAACTTCTTCCTGTTTTCTCGATTGATCTGTGTTCCGTTTTTGAAGACCTATCCACTGTGCCAACTTATAACTAAATCTGAGGGGGTTGCGATGGGGAGGTTCGCTTGTTAGCTGCGCCATAATGCACTCGCAAATACACAGAACACTCTCCTGTCCACGACCGAAATCTGCAATGTCTTGAGGGCACTGCACAGGTGCCGTTAGTGGTAAAATAGAACAGCGTCACCAGCAGACACAGCTAGCGTCTCCATTTATGTTAAAGCATCAAATTTTCGCCATGCTTCCACGTTTTTGTCCAAACCCTGTATTTCTTTATTGTGAACAATGAGAAGCCGGCGACAATCGGCGATCGCCTGCACCGCGCCGCCGTCCCGCCTGCGACACAGTTGTGCACAGAGAAGTCTGCAGTGCAAATGCGAAGTTTCACTCCAAACGTCCGTGCGGGAAACACATTTCGATACTGCAGGACATCGACTTGCGTAAGTGTGTATCACTTATATTAGTTAAGATTTTTTTATTCGTCGTGGCTTTATTTGTACCGGTCAGGGTATCGCTGACAGTTTGTATGTGTCCGAGAATATAATCCGACTTCCCTCAAGTATCCGGGGATTTGTCAGAGATCGGCAATTTATGTTGTGGTAGGCCTATGCACCCGACACAATCTGTTGGGCGAAATGGTGCGGAGATTAGCTGTCGGATGGTCGTACCCAACCGACTGCCCGACGAAAAAAATCGGTCTAGCAGTCGGCCAGCAAGCCTACACAATTAGGATCTGATGATGATCGGTTGGCTGATAAACGTAAGAATTAGAAAATGGCAAATTTTAAACAATGTTAATGTCACATAATGGCGACATGTAATGGTCGTCTGAAAAATTGCGAAGTGGTCTTGCATAAATGCTTTCAGTAATTACTATTTATAGGAACAGGAGTGTTATCTGAAGCATATTCACAAAAGAGTATGCTACAACCAGTTTGAAATAAAAAATATTAGATTTTATCTTATTAGAAAATAATAGTGCAAATATTTCAGAATGAATTTACTACTGTTTACTGTAAGATAACGTTCCTGCGGCTCCATCAACTACAGAAATTTTAAACACCTGCAAATATTAATGCACCTAAAGTGATCAAATGGGAAATGACGCCACAGAATGAAGGTACGGCAACAAACAATACGTTGTAGAAACCGACAGCGTCCGGAGCGACAAAGCAACAATACGGCTGCGTGGCAGCTTGCTTTGAAAATCGCTGCAAGTATGCCTTTTTATTGTGTTTGACACTCATAAACTGTTATCCCTAGCAATATCGAGGGGGTGGGGGTACTTTATGCCCATATTTTGAAAATATTGTAATCTAGTCAGTTACATTACATTTTAAAATTTTGAAAAATTATTTATTTTTTAATAAATTATTCCACCGGATTACACAAATGTTTTAAAATTTTCAGTTAAACCTAACTCGCCGCGTGGTTTGAGGCGCCATGTCACGGATTGCGCGGGCCCTCCCGCCGGAGGTTCGAGTCCTCCCTCGGGCATGGGTGTGTGTTGTTCTTAGCATAAGTTAAAGTAGTGTTTAAGTCGAGGGACCGATGACCTAAGCAGTTTGGTCCCTTAGCAACTTACATTTGAACATTCATTTGAAACGTAACTAAAAAATTTAAGTCTTAATAGTGGGTTTCACTTTACCCAGTGAATGTCATATTCAACAATTTCAGGTTCAGGACCTCACTTACACATCAGAACTCTTTAAAAAGTATGTTGTAAGTAAACTTAGTTACAAGTAGCAAAGTTTGTGTTTTTAATTTTTTTGGGGCGAGCGTTGAGTAGCCCCCCCCCCCCCTTCCCCATGGTAGCTCACGTTATTGAAAGTCCGCTGGTACTACAAGAGCGTGCTAAAAGGTATTTTCATATTCTGGAGCCTATTAACACGTTAGCATGCCTTTAAAAAATATGTTATTAATATAAGTCAACAGAAATTTATGAATTTTGTTTTTTTATTTTTTCGGGGATGGGAGTAAAGTAAACCCATTCCTCGCATATTTTGAGGATTGGCATGAAGTACCTCCTTTTCTGGTAGTGCGCTTTATGGAAAATGACTTGGTATTGTTAAAGTTAATGGCCCTTTGCTCATCTGTACAAACAGTTTATATACAGAAAATAGTTGCGTGTGAGTGAATCGCGGACTGAAAAATTTGTCCGTGTTCGTCCTGTGCGCTTGAATTCACGCAGACCAGATAAAGTTCTTGAGTACTTCGTACATGGCGCGACTAGCGATGGGCCAACTTGCGTTTATGCCAAACCGAGTTGAAAGTTTACGTAAGCCGAGTTAAACAGAACTGGGACAAAAAATCTGAGATAACATTCAACATCGTTCTCGTTTTCGCATCTGCCCAGATTACGATTCAGTTCAGTTAACAAACCCGAGCTTTTGCCAATAGCATTACTAATAGGCACGAGCGTGATGGATACTACATAGGGCATTATTTTTGGTATTTCGGATAGAAATTTTGAAATAGGCTTGTCAAAAACCTGAAACATACTGTACAGACTTTGACGGCTATCGGTCGATCGTAAGGTAGCCAAGTTGCTGTTCACAATGATGATTGCACACCGAGCATCAAGACGCAGTTTTGGGTCTGTTGTTTCGTAATGTTTAAAATAGACTTGTGAACCATCCGACACTTGCTGTATAGATTTTAACAGCCATCAGACGAGCTTCAGATATGTAAAAGGAGCGTCGCCAGCTATAGGCTGCAATGTTTTTTTTTATGAAGAGAGACTAGTGAGACACTAAGAATTTACTGTATTCTCGTCACGAGGAGGAGGAGATAACGGTCTTGGATTCGTCATTGCTTTTCACAGTTACTTTTGGACTCAAAATATTAAAGCATACGTATATGAGGTGCATGATCAGTATTTGACAATTCGTATATTTCAAACTAAAAGAGCTAAAATTCCGGCCTGTAGCACTGTGTAAATGAAATTTTGGTTTCTGAATTAGTTGCACCATTGCCTCTTCCACATCTGTTGATTTCCGTACTATTACGAAAATAAACAGTACCAGATGCTGCGAGCTTAAAACTCCTTATTTATTTGCCATATAGCCACAGATACATGCGAAAATAAGAGAAATCTCATTTAACTCTGTGTATATGAATACGGAAGCTTTTGTAAGATGTGAATGACATGACCCATGCTGAATTTTAATTGTAACTAGTGTTAACTGGAGATGTACTTTTACGGCTCGAAGACGGTTTCAAACTCTCAAAGAAAAGCCTCTGATGCTGTTTACTTTTTTAAAAATATTAATGGACTACAGAGAGACAGATGAACAGTTGTAATCCGAGTCGTGCCTTCAGTAGCGGCGGTTTGCCGTGCAACGTGTGAACACAGCCCAAGAGAAAAACTACCTACCTCAGCCCGAGTTGACCAGATTTGGTTACCTTGACATGACACATCTCTAGATGCGTCGTGTTTCTGGAATGATGTGATTCATCGGTGACGATGATATCAAAGTAGAAAAAATAAGATAGTTGCCGTGTACTTCAATGTTACTGTAAGTTACTTACTTGTTAAAGTGTCATTTTTCCTTATATACGGTGTAATATAACTGCAACAACACGAAGAAAGACTCTTCGTCCTAGGCACTTAAAAGAGTCAATTTTTCCTTCAATTTTGAGCTCCTTCGTAAGACTTACCATGCGAAAATGTTAACACATTTTAGAAGCCGCTTTTTGGCCCTCTTCTTCGTACCGTATCATCAAGGAATATCGCAACGATTATTCCGTGACTGGGCGTTGCACACTACTCAGTCACCCATTGAGGATGAAGAGACTTCTCGATCGCGAAATTCGGATTCTCAGTAGCCCAACTGCGCCAGTTTTGCTTATTGACGAACCCTTCAAAATGAAAGTTGGCTTCGTCGCTAAACGCGTGCGCATGCGCATACTAATTCCCGTCATGTCCCGCTGGCAACCGTGAACTTGGAATGTCCTAACGCAGACCGTTGAGAAGTTATGATGATTTTATTTCATACAATTCAATAACTGTCACCCTGTGGCAGCTCGACATCTGCTTCTTTGCGATACGTGCCACAGTTCAGATGCACTCGATTTTTGGTAGTTTTCGGTATGATACGGCACCTTATAGTATTACAGAGCCTGACGTACATTTTTGCAGTGATAGTCTTGCAAAACGACTTAACAGTACGCTAGTACTTTTGCAGGTGTCCGAAAAATACCGAATTTGCAACACATTAGCGATTATATCCATGCTAATTTGTCCTTTTTTCTGCTATTTCTGTGTATTTATTTTCTCGTTTTTGCGACCTAAAGCACAATTTTTCTTAGTGGTAACACTTTGAAGTATTTATTTAACGCATTTTGCGTACTTACTCCCAGTTTATTAAATAAATAGTAGACTGAGTAATCTATATACATAACCGACAAGTCACTGATAAATGCATGGAGGATAGTATTTGCTGAAACAACTAACCATTCCCTTTCCTGTTCCACTAGCAAATTTACGAGAGGAAGTGATTGTTTGTAAGCTTTTGTACGAACCGTAATATCTATTATCTAGTCATAAAATCGTAGAAAAATAGGTCTACAGAATCAAGCCTTAATTATAATGCGTCTCGAAATTTTTAAACATATACAGTGTCTCTTACTAATATGATAACTATAATTAGAGCTACATGGTATGTACCCATGAAAAGGTACAATCCCTCCTTTCACATATTTTTCTTTGCATCCGTAGAAACAAC
The DNA here is from genome assembly GCF_021461395.2 of Schistocerca americana. Lineage (NCBI taxonomy): Eukaryota > Metazoa > Arthropoda > Insecta > Orthoptera > Acrididae > Schistocerca > Schistocerca americana. The sequence continues at coordinate 156,380,546 of NC_060121.1, forward strand.
AGTAATTCACTATCGCTATTACACTACCAACAAACGGTGAAACACAACAAAAACTCTTGATATTATAAGCTTCAAACTCTGAGGAAAGCACACATGCACAGCGAAGTCCCGAAAACACGTGACAATCCTGGTTTAATGTTGACAACATGTGCAGAACGCAATGCTCACTCCAGAGATATTTACTCTATGTGTTACGACTTATTATAGATTTGAAATTACAACCAAACTATGGGGAAGTTGGTGTCGGTGGAACTGAATTGAATTTATCATTAATATTTTAATAGCAACTGTTAAACCATGGGATATAAATGAGTTAATTACGACGAGTAGAGTAATACTGGTCACAATTGGTGAAGTAAATATCACGCAAACGTCGAGAGTTCAGTTCAGCACCGCTTTTTGTAACGTCGTCTTTACCTAATAACAGTATCATCGCTCTACCGACTATCGCCGAGTTTTAGCCAGGGCGGATCAATACTAATCTAATCAACTGTTGTTGTTGTTGTGGTCTTCAGTCCTGAGACTGGTTTGATGCAGCTCTCCATGCTACTCTATCCTGCGCAAGCTTCTTCATCTCCCAGTACCTACTGCAACCTACATCCTTCTGAATCTGCTTAGTGTATTGATCTCTTGGTCTCCCTCTACGATTTTTTCCCTCCACGCTGCCCTCCAATGCTAAATTTGTGATCCCTTGATGCCTCAAAACATGTTCTACCAACCGATCCCTTCTTCTAGTCCAGTTGTGCCACAAATTTCTCTTCTCCCCAATCCTATTCAATACCTCCTCATTAGTTACGTGATCTACCCACCTTATCTTCAGCATTCTTTTGTAGCACCACATTTCGAAAGCTTCTATTCTCTTCTTGTCCAAACTATTTATCGTCCATGTTTCACTCGCATACATGGCTACACTCCATACAAATACTTTCAGAAACGACTTCCTGACACTTAAATCTATACTCGATGTTAACAAATTTCTCTTCTTCAGAAACGATTTCCTCGCCATTGCCAGTCTACATTTGATATCCTCTCTACTTCGACCATCATCCGTTATTTTACTCCCTAAATAGCAAAACTCCTTTACTACTTTAAGTGTCTCATTTCCTAATCTAATCCCCTCAGCATCACCCGATTTAATTTGACTACATTCCATTATCCTCGTTTTGCTTTTGTTGATGTTCATCTTATATCCTCCTTTCAAGACACTGTCCATTCCGTTCAACTGCTCTTCCAAGTCCTTTGGTGTCTCTGACAGAATTACAATGTCATCGGCGAACCTCAAAGTTTTTACTTCTTCTCCATGAATTTTAATACCTACTCCGAATTTTTCTTTTGTTTCCTTTACTGCTTGCTCAATATACAGATTGAATAACATCGGGGAGAGGCTACATACAACCCTGTCTCACTCCTTTCCCAACCACTGCTTCCCTTTCATGCCCCTCGACTCTTATAACTGCCATCTGGTTTCTGTACGAATTGTAAATAGCCTTTCGCTCCTTGTATTTTACCCCTGCCACCTTCAGAATTTGAAAGAGATTATTCCAGTTAACGTTGTCAAAAGCTTTCTCTAAGTCTACAAATGCAAGAAGCGTAGATTTGCCTTTTCTTAATCTTTCTTCTAAGATAAGTCGTAAGGTTAGTATTGCCTCACGTGTTCCAACATTTCTACGGAATCCAAACTGATCTTCCCCGAGGTCCGCTTCTACCAGTTTTTCCATTCGTCTGTAAAGAATTCGTGTTAGTATTTTGCAGCTGTGACTTATTAAACTGATAGTTCGGTAATTTTCACATCTGTCAACACCTGCTTTCTTTGGGATTGGAATTATTATATTCTTCTTGAAGTCTGTGGGTGTTTCGCCTGTCTCATACATCTTGCTCACCAGATGGTAGAGTTTTGTCATGACTGGCTCTCCCAAGGCCATCAGTAGTTCTAATGGAATGTTGTCTACTCCCGGGGCCTTGTTTCGACTCAGGTCTTTCAGTGCTCTGTCAAACTCTTCACGCGGTATCTTATCTCCCATTTCATCTTCATCTACATCCTCTTCCATTTCCATAATATTATCCTCAAGTACATCGCCCTTGTATAAACCCTCTGTATACTCCTTCCACCTTTCTGCCTTCCCTTCTTTGCTTAGAACTGGGTTGCCATCTGAGCTCTTGATATTCATACAAGTGGTTCTCTTTTCTCCAAAGGTCTCTTTAATTTTCCTGTAGGCAGTATCTACCTTACCCCTAGTGAGACAAGCCTCTACATCCTTACATTTGTCCTCTAGCCATCCCTGCTTAGCCATTTTGCACTTCCTGTCGATCTTATTTCTGAGTCGTTTGTATTCCTTTTTGCCTGCTTCGTTTACTGCATTTTTATATTTTCTCCTTTCGTCAATTAAATTCAATAATTCCTCTGTCACACAAGGATTTCTATTAGCCCTCCTCTTTTTACCTACTTGATCCTCTGCTGCCTTCACTACTTCATCCCTCAGAGCTACCCATTCTTCTTCTACTGTATTTCTTTCCCCCATTCCCGTCAATTGTTCCCTTATGCTCTCCCTGAAACTCTCTACAACCTCTGGTGCTTTCAGTTTATCCAGGTCCCATCTCCTTAAATTCCCACCTTTTTGCAGTTTCTTCAGTTTCAATCTGCAGTTCATAACCAATAGATTGTGGTCAGAATCCACATCTGCCCCTGGAAATGTCTTACAATTTAAATCCTGGTTCCTAAATCTCTGTCTTACCATTATATAATCTATCTGATACCTTTTAGTATGTCCAGGGTTCTTCCAGGTATAAAACCTTCTTTTATGAGTCTTGAACCAAGTGTTAGCTATGATTAAGTTATGCTCTGTGCAAAATTCTACAAGGCGGCTTCCTCTTTCATTTCTTAGCCCCAATCCATATTCACCTACTATGTTTCCTTCTCTCCCTTTTCCTACTGACGAATTCCAGTCACCCATGACTATTAAATTTTCGTCTCCCTTCACTACCTGAATAATTTCTTTTATCTCGTCATACATTTCATCAATTTCTTCATCATCTGCAGAGCTAGTTGGCATATAAACTTGTACTACTGTAGTAGGCATGGGCTTTGTGTCTATCTTGGCCACAATAATGCGTTCACTATGCTGTTTGTAGTAGCTAACCCGTGCTCCTATTTTTTTATTCATTATTAAACCTACTCCTGCATTACCCCTATTTGATTTTGTATTTATAACCCTGTAATCACCTGACCAAAAGTCTTGTTCCTCCTGCCACCGAACTTCACTAATTCCCACTATATCTAAATTTAACCTATCCATTTCCCTTTTTAAATTTTCTAACCTACCTGCCCGATTAATGGATTTGACATTCCACGCTCCGATCCGTAGAATGCCAGTTTTCTTTCTCCTGATAACGACGTCCTCTTGAGTAGTCCCCGCCCGGAGATCCGAATGGGGGACTATTTTACCTCCGGAATATTTTACCCAAGAGGACGCCATCATCATTTAATCATACAGTAAAGCTGCATGTCCTCGGGAAAAATTACGACTGTAGTTTCCCCTTGCTTTCAGCCGTTCGCAGTACCAGCACAGCAAGGCCGTTTTGGTTAGTGTTACAAGGCCAGATCAGTCAAGCATCCAGACTGTTGCCCCTGCAACTACTGAAAAGGCTGCTGCCCCTCTTCAGGAACCACACGTTTGTCTGGCCTCTGAACAGATACCCCTCCGTTGTGGTTGCACCTACGGCACGGCCATCTGTATCGCTGAGGCACGCAAGCCTCCCCACCAACGGCAAGGTCCATGGTTCATGGGGGAAGCTAATCAACTACCAACTAGAAAAACCGGTGGCGTTACAGGGAATAATTATAGTGTGGCGAAAGCCAGATGTCGAGCTGCCACAGGTGACAGTTATTGAATTGTATGAAATAAAATCATCATAACTTCTCAACGGTCTGCGTTAGGACATTCCAAGTGCACGGTTGCCAGCGGGACATGACGGGAATTAGTATGCGCATGCGCACGCGTTTAGCGACGAAGCCAACTTTCATTTTGAAGGGTTCGTCAGTAAGCAAAACTGGCGCAGTTGGGCTACTGAGAATCCGAATTTCGCGATCGAGTAGTCTCTTCATCCTCAACGGGTGACTGAGTAGTGTGCAACGTCCAGTCACGGAATAATCGTTGCGATATTCCTTAATGATACGGTGACTACCGAGCGGTACGTGAAGGTTTTGGAAGATAATTTCATCCCCTTTATGCAAAGTGACCTTGATTTCAACAACATGCGGTTCATACAAGATGGAGCTCGATCCTATCGAAGCAGGAGAGTGTCTGTCCTGGAGGAGCACTTTGGGGACCGCATTCGGGCTCTGTGGTACCCACCGGCCACTGACACAGGCCTCGATTGGCCGCCATATTCTCTGGATCTGAACACACGCGACTTCTCATTGTGTGGCTATATTAAAGGCTTGCCGAGATGAAAACAGCCATTCAGGTGGTCATCAACAGGATCGATTTTCCGACACTTTAGCGGGTCGTGCAGAATTCGTCCGCACAACATCATCGCCAAGGATGGCAGGATTATCGAATATGTAATATCACTTCCCCTTAAAAGTTACGTGGCTAGTTTATTCCCGGTATCAAATGGATACTGTTAAACGTCTGTTCAACATATATAAATAATCCACGACACGTACGAAAAGAATCCGTCTGTACTAGGAATGTAGTGACATTCTAAATATACAGGGCGCTATACGGACAAACATACGTCCCGAGAACACGTGACCAGGCCGGCAATGTATGTTGACAACACAAAATCTGTTCTGCGCATGTGAATGCTCACTCCAGAGATATTTACCCTATGTCGTAACATTGCGATTGATTCCTAACGTCAAAATGTTTCTATGTATGCGCCGAGCGCTTCAGTCAAATATTATCGCAGCACGCAAAAGATCACATTATGTCTCTAAACAATTTTGTAATTTGGGATTACAAATGCGTAAATTGGCACGAAAGGGTGGTTTATTTCACAAAAACAATCACTTCCTAACAAGGCCGTGAGGAAGAACCTTTCCCAGGTGGTGGTGGGGGAATTTATAAATTGTCTACTTTAAAGCTATTGCCAAGTTCCAGAGTCCATTTGCAATTACGAATGAAGTTAATTGTCTATCACTGTTCACTGCCTAACTAGAGTTGAGTTCGAATTATCTAATTAAAAAGTTCACTTCGGTCTAATATAAGGTAGTCCTCTATCTGAATTCTAAACGATGTTATAGTTGAAGTCAATGTTTCGTTTCACTGCGTCATAGTAGATCGCAATTATTAATCCTCGAAAAACAATCTAACCGCGCCTACATATACGAGTATTCAAACAAGTCTGACCAGCTTCTGCTCCTAACGTAGTGACAATCGATCAAATTTTCCTTAGCCATTACTCACGATTCTCAAAGAGTACTCACACGAAATATTCTTTGAGATCGTTGGTTCTACTTTGCTAATTTTAATTATAATTATTTTGAGATTTACTATGATTTTGAGTTTCAGTTTCCTGAGATTCTATCTTTCTTTTGTAAGTTGATAAATTACTAAGTATAAGGTTCTTGTTTCAATTACTGGTTATTATTCAAATAATAGTGTTAAATGGAACTTTGGTTACTTGTTCACTTTTCATGGAATTTGGAACTTGTATTGGGGAAATTTTCGGGGTATTGGTTGCTATATTTTCTTTTTTCATTACATCCCTCTGTTGAGAAGGCGTTGAAATTACTTTCATCGGCCAATGTAGCATCTGCTATATACTGGTAAAGTGATTCTTTCGAACTGGACACCTTCTGCCTCGATTCACTTTTCATAATTTTATATAACATTTTTGGAGAACAGCGAGCTTATTGTGATAAAATTATTTAAAAGCAGTCTTGATCGCACCCGATGTTAACTTCCGACCGGTTTCGGCCTTTTAATTACGGGCCATCAGCACAGTTTGGACTGTAATAACAAACGTAACAGTGCTGTATTACATAGACAAACCAATGTTATAAAAGTATACTCTAAACCGATGTATCATTACCCACCTGGATGACGACGATGGCGCCTGACCCGCTGTGGATGCCTCAGTCACTGTAACTGATGCTGATGGCTAAGGGTAGCAAGAGGGCGCTCCAGAGTTTAAGGCATAGCCGTCAGCCAATGGGGAACGACTTACATGTCATTTGAGCCTTCATACTTAAGTATTTATCTTTTAAATTTAATGAATCCAGAAACGAGTTTATATTCATTTCTCTTTGTTGACCTTTGGAGGCATTTTACTTGGCTGTAATTTTTGAGAGACAGATACTACATCTAATTTACACGTATATCCAAGCAGTGCGATCCGTTGTGAAGTGCAAGGCAGAGGATGGTACTAAATACTAGAGCTTCTTCCCGTTCTATTCACGTATAGAGAGCGGGAAAAATGCCTGTTTAAATGCCTGTGTGCACGATGTAATTAATCTAATCTTGATCTCACTGTTCCTACGGAAGCGGTACGTAGGCTGTTGTAGTTTATTCCTAGATTCATCATTTAAAACTGCTTCTTGAAACTTTGCAAGTAGGCTTTCTCGGGATAGTTTGCGTCTATCTTCAAGCGTTTGGCAGTTCAGTATCTTCAGCATCTCTGCGACAGTCGCCCACGGCTCAAGCAAACCTGTAAGCTTTTGTGCTGCCCTTGTCTACATACATTCAGTATCTTCTGTTAGACTTTTTAGTACAGGTGACACACTTGAGCAATATTCTAGGATGGTTTGCGCGAGCGATTTGTAAGCAATCTTCTTAATTTCATTTCGCTAGTATTCAACCAAGGACAAAAGTTTGCCACCTGTTTCACCTTAAACTGAGGCTATATGATCGTTCCTGGATTACTCCCTGGTATTTGTATGAGTTGACAGGTACTAACTGTAACTCGCTGAGAGGATTTTTTCGTTCTGTGAAGCACACAGTTTTACATTTTTCATTATTTGAAGCAAGTTTCCAATCTTTGCACTAGTTTGAAATCTTATCAAGATCTGGCTGAATATTTGTGCAGTTTTTTTCAGATAATACTTAATTATCGATAACTGCGTGTTCCTGATTTCTTTGTTTCACGGGTCTCAGAATGTGAAGTGAGAAAAACACAATTTGGGTTTCATGTGGTCATCTTTTGGGGGCTCCGTGTTGGTTGGCATGGAGGAGGTCGTTCTGTTCGAGGTACCTCATTATATTTGAGGTCAGAATATGTTCTAGAATTGTCCGCAGCTCGTGGTCGTGCGGTAGCGTTCTCGCTTCCCACGCCCGGGTTCCCGGGTTCGATTCCCGGCGATTCCCAGGGATTTTCTCTGCCTCGTGATGACTGGGTGTTGTGTGATGTCCTTAGGTCAGTTAGGTTTAAGTAGTTCTAAGTTCTACGGCGATTCCCAGGGATTTTCTCTGCCTCGTGATGACTGGGTGTTGTGTGATGTCCTTAGGTTAGTTAGGTTTAAGTAGTTCTAAGTTCTAGGGGACTGATGACCATAGATGTTAAGTCCCATAGTGCTCAGAGCCATTTGAACCATTTGTTCCAGAATTTTATAATAGGCGGCAGTCAATGAGATCGGGCGGTAATTTCGTCGATTACATCTGTTACTCTTCTTGTGGATGGCTGTGCCCTGTGTTTTTCTCCGGTCACTGGACACAGTTGTTTGTTCATTGGATCTACAGTGTATGATGATTATAATGGGAACTAACTCAGGTGGAGATTCTATATAGAATCGGAGAGGAATCCCATCGGTACCTATGTAGCTTGTTGAAATAAATGGTGGCAGACGATCACCAGATAAATGTTTGAATGTTTCTTGATGATTCCTCAGCTAGAGTAGCAACTGACATCAATTGAAACACTACGAAGGCAAGTCAAAAAGTGAAGACAAATATTTAAAGAGAAACATTTTTATTGGGAAAACTGCATCCCAAGTAGCATCATTTTTCGACATTTCCTCGACCCCTTCAACCTCTAAGCGCTTTCCCCATGTTGTGAAAAGCTTCTTGATTCCGTTCCCGAGGAAGCTACATGACATCATTCACGTCCATCCCTGCACCACCTCCACATCCTCGTCATCCAATAAAAAGTTGGATTCACAAAGGTACTGCCTCATCGGACCAAACATTTGAAAATCACATGGAGATAGCAGTCAAAAATCATAACTTAGAAAGCACTCCCTTTTTCCAGGCGGTAAGAGACTAGGCGTTGCCCTGGAGCAACATCATATCTCGTAGTTCGACAAAGCATTACTTGGAAACAGTGTGATGAAGCTTTCAATAGTTCTGATGATGGTCGGTACTGGTCAACCGATATTCAACGTTTTCTGTGACTGTGTAAATTAAGGTGATAAGTATACAATTAAAGATTCAGTCATTGACTCGGCTATAAAATACGTGTTTCTCCCAGAACTCATCTGTGCTACTTATGTCTAAAATTCAGAGCGGTTTTAGTAAGAATTTTGTCCACTGTATACATATTGCTAAAATCGATTCCAAGACCTAAGTCGAAACAAGGCCCCGGGAGTAGACAACATTCCATTAGAACTACTGACAGCGTTGGGAGAGCCAGTCGTGACAAAACTCTACCATCTGGTGAGCAAGATGTATGAGACAGGCGAAATACCCTCAGACTTCAAGAAGAATATAATAATTCCAATCCCAAAGAAAGCAGGTCTTGACAGATGGGAAAATTACCTAACTATCAGTTTAATAAGCCACTGCTGCAAAATACTAACACGAATTCTTTACAGACGAATGGAAAAACTGGTAGAAGCCGACCTCGGGGAAGATCAGTTTGGATTCCGTAGAAATGTTGCAACACTTGAGGCAATACTGACCCTACGATATATCTTAGAAAATAGATTAAGGAAAGGCAAACCTACGTCTCTAGCATTTGTAGACTTAGAGAAAGCTTTTGACAATGTTGACTGGAATACTCTCTGTCAAATTCTAAAGGTGGCAGGGGTAAATTACAGGGAGCGAAAGGCTATTTACAATTTGTGCAGAAATCAGATGGCTGTTATAAGAGTCGAGGGACATGTAAGGGAAGCAGTGGTTGGGAAGGGAGTGAGACAGGGTTGTAGCCTCTTCCCCGATGTTATTAAATTTGTATATTGAGCAAGCAGTAAAGGAAACAAAAGAAAACTTCGGAGTAGGTATTAAAATCCATGGAGAAGAAATAAAAACTTCGAGGTCCGCCGATGACATGGTAATTCTGTCAGAGACAGCAAAGGACCTGGAAGAGCAGCTGAACGGAATGAACAGTGTCTTGAAAGGAGGATATAAGATGAACATCAACAAAAGCAAAACGAGGATAATGGAATGTAGTCGAATTAAATCGGGTGATGCTGGGGAATTAGATTAGGAAATGAGACGCTTAAAGTAGTAAAGGAGTTTTGGTATTTGGGGAGCAAAATAACTGATGATGGTCGAAGTAGATAGGATATAAAATGTAGACTGGCAATGGCAAGGAAAGCGTTTCTGAGGAAGAGAAATTTGTTAACATCGAGTATAGATTTAAGCGTCAGAGGTCGTTTCTGAAAGTATTTGTATGGAGTGTAGCATGTATGGAAGTGAAACATGGACGTTAAATAGTTTAGACCAGAAGAGAATAGAAGCTTTCGAAATGTGGTGCTACAGAAGAATGCTGAAGATTAGATGGGTAAATCACATAACTAATGAGGAGGTATTGAATAGAATTGGAGAGAAGAGAAATTTGTGGTACAACTTGACTAGAAGAAGGGATCGGTTGGTAGGGCATATTCTGAGGCATATCGGGATCACCAATTTAGTATTGGAGGGCAGCCTGGAGGGTAAGAATCGTAGAGGGAGACCAAGAGATCAATACAATAAAGAGATTCAGAAGGATATAGGTTGCAGTAGATACTGGGAGATGAAGAACCTTGCACAAGATAGAGTAGCATGGAGAGCTGCATCAAACCAGTCTCTGGACTGAAGACCACAACAACAGCAACAAATTATTTATTGGTAACTAATATTTATCCAACGTGATATACCGCAACCACAATTCCTGTAACTATATTGTTGTCCAAACTGGTTAGATCCACTCCTGCAAGCTAGTTTACCCTGTACAAACTTTTTCATTTCAGAATAATTATTGAAACCTACATCCATTTGAACATGTGTGCTATATTCTTTATTCTTCGGTCTCCTTCGACCCCCCCCCCTCCCCATCCCCAATGCCTCAGAATGTGTCCTATCAACCAATCACTTCTTTTAGTCAAGGTGTGCCATAGATTTCGTTTTCCCCAATTATCTCCAGCACCTGTGCATTAGTTACCTGAACTACCCATCTAGTCTTCAGCATTATTTTCTAGCACCAAATTTCAAAAACTTATGTTCTTACTGTCCGAACTGTTTATCGACTACTTTTCGCCTCTGAACAAAGCTACATTATATACAAGTACTTTCAGAAAAGATTTCGTAACATTTAAATTTATTTTCGATGCTAAAAAACATTCTCTTTTTTAGAACGCTTTTCTTACTGTTACCAATCTGTGTTCCATGCCTTCACAGTTTCGACCATCATCAGGTACTTTTCTGATCAAATACCAAAACTTCTTTATTGCTTTCATTGTCTCACTTCCTAATCTGATTCCCTTAGCATTGCCTGATTTAATTTGACTACATTCCATTGCCCTTGTTTTACTTTTGTTGATGTTCATCGTACAACCTATTATCGAGACACTATCCATCCTGTTCAACTCCTCTTCCAAAGTCATTTGCAGCCTCTGACAGAAATAGAGTGTCATCGGTAAATCTCAACCTTCACAGTTTTAAAGATTGTGTTCCAGTCAACATTAACGTGACATTTGTTTAAATATAGAAGTGCTTCAAACGTAGGATTGCACGTCTTGGCCGGCCGCGATGGCCGAGCGGTTCTAGGCGCTCAGTCCGGAACCGCGCGACTGCTACGGTCGCAGGTTCGAATCCTGCCTCGGGCATGGATGTGTGTGATGTCCTTAGGTTAGTCAGGTTTAAGTAGTTCTAGTTCTAGGGGACTGATGACCACAGATGTTAAGTCCCATAGTGCTCAGAGCCATTTGAACCATTTTTTTGCACGTCTTGTCCAATAACTGAACCTACCCCCTTAAGAGATTCCTGATGATGGGAAACCTGTTACACAAAAAAATTAATCATGACAATGGAAGGTCTAGTATCATCTGGAAGAAAAATCTCTGTGAAGATAAGAAATTCATATCTTCTTCTTCGTCTTCTTCTGGTTCCTATCCGTTCCGGATGTTGGCAACCATCTTGGCAGTGCTTTTACTGTCACTTGCAGCTCTAAATTGCTCTGTAGTTGTTTTAGAGGTCCACGTTCTGATGTTGTTAAGCCATGATATTCTTCTCTGGACAACGCTTCTCTTCCCCGGTATTTTTTCCTGCAAGATGGTCTGGAGGAGATGGTATATGTTGTTGTTCCGCATGATGTATCCCAGGCACTGGATCTTTCTTGCTTTCACAGTGACCAATACTTCTTTCTCTTTCTTCATTCTTCGTAGAACCTCGACATTTGTGACACGCGCTGTCCACGGTATTCTTAAATTCTCCTGTACAGCCACATCTCAAAAGCCTCCAGTCGCTTACCCAACCATTCTGCCAGAGTCCATGTTTCAACACCGTAGAAGAGGGTGGAAAATACGTAGCGGCGTAGAAGTCTGATCTTCGTCGTCATTGCTAGGCCATGATTCTTCAAAAGGTTACTCATCTTATTGAAGACAGCCCTGGCTTTTCCAATTCGAGTTCTCACTTGATCAGAAAGATCCCACTGGTTATTTATTGTAGTGCCAAGTTACGTGTATTTATGTTCCATGTGATTTTAGCCTTTCTTAATGTGACATGCAGGGACTCTGTTTTTACTGATTATCATTGGTTTCGTTTTTTGAGGGTTGACATCTAGACCATATTCAGAGCTTTTATGCGCCTCCCCAGGTGGCGGATAGGGGAAAGCCTCTCAGATATGGGTGGCACCGGGGAAATGAAATAGCCGGGGTGGACCAAAACTATCAGCGTGGTGGCGTCTGTACTCTAGTGGAGCGGCCTACCAAAGGTGTCTGTACCCCATGTCAGGGGCGGCCTGAAAATTATATCGCCAATCCGTTCTGAAGCAAGCGTGGCGATTATGCTTCTCACCTTCGAGTTATGTTGTGTGACATTAATGTTAAATTTTCCGGAGTAATAGCCCCACAGTCGGATCTCCGGGTGGGAGCAACTTTGATGTCCCAAACACCAAGAGGTGCTGAGAAGAAGATACAGACTCTTCACGTCTGTACATATAACTGTCGCTCTCTAATAGGCAACGACAGACTAGAAGAGATCGAGAAAGAGCTTACAAAAATCAACTGGAGTATTGTCGGTTTAAGCGAAGTACGCCGAAAAGGGGAAGACTGTCTCCGTTTGCAGTCTGGCAACGTGTTTTACTTTTGTGGCGACCCAGAAGGAAAACTCAATGGAGTTGGGTTCTTAATCAACAAGAATACTGCTGATAGAAGGAACTTCCAGCAGGACAGCTCGAATGGTCCTGAAGGTGTCGAATAGGTACAAAATACAGATTGTTCAGGTGTACGCTCCCACCTCAAGTCACCCTGACGAAGAAATTGAATACTTTTATGAAAGTCTGGATAGCACCTGTAAAAATGGTAGCGATTGTCGCTTCCAGATGGTCATTGGCGATTTCAATGCAAAAGTTGGCACCAAGAAACAAGGCGACACAGTGGTGGGCAACTATGGGATTGACGACCGAAACGATAGAGGTGAGAGATTAGTCCAGTTCGCTGAGTTCACCAGTATGTCCATCATGAGCACGTTCTTTAAGAAGCACCCTGACCGAAAATGGGCTTGGAGGAGCCCAAATTTCAGTGTCAAAAATGAGATAGACTTTATTCTGTCAGACATTCCGCAGATTATAAAAGACGTATCAGTGCTAAATCAGTTGAACACTGGCAGTGATCACCGTCTTGTGAGAGCAAGGGTCGAACTCAATGTAAGAAATGAAAGGAATAAACTTATGAAAGGGAAGAGAAGGGTAATCGACCTCAAAAATCTGGAAGAACGTTCCGCGAAATTCCAAGAAGTCCTCCAAAGCAAGTTCCACGTAACTAAAGATGGTGATTTGGCAGAAATGATTGTTTCAAGTGCACAAGAAGTCGGTGGCCTACGCCAAAAAAATAAACAACCAAATAAATTCAGTGCCAAAACTGAAACCCTTTTGCAACAGAGGAGAGAAATGAAAATCCAAACCGATCGTGACATGGTAGCGTATTCTGAACTATGTAATGCAGTGCGATGAGAAATGAAAACTGACATACAGAAATTCACTGAAGACACCTTACGGGCAAGCTTGGAGAACAAGACAAGTTTAAAGTCAGCCAAACGCAAACTCACAATCGGTAAAAAGCAGATTATCGCACTCGATGGAAATGACAGTCGAATCACTGAAAAGGAGGAGGTTTCGAAGTTCATCAGAGACTTTTATAGCAATTTGTATAGCAATCCAAGGGAAAATTTGAGTGTATCTAAATTAAATGATGTACCTAGTGTTCCAGATATACTCCCATCGGAAGTCAAGTGTGCTCTAGATAGCATGAAGAAGGAAACAGTGCCGGGTGATGATGAGCTCAGCGTTGACATCCTCAAACTGGCAGGAGAGGTAACAATAAACCACTTGGCAAAAGTATTTTACTTCCTGCCTGCACTATGCTTCAATCCCATTATCGTGGAACAAGGCTAAGATTATATTGATACACAAGAAAGGAAGTAGTCACAATATTAAAAACTACCGTCCTATCAGCTTGCTCTCAATTTTGTACAAAATTTTCACAAAGATCTTGTTAAACCGAATTAGTTCCACCCTAGACTCAGCCCAACCTATAGAACAAGCAGTATTCCGAAGCAATTTCAGCACTATTGACCACAATCTGACCGTTAGTGAAGCGATAAGCAGAGCGAATGAATACCAACTGCCTCTCTGCATTGCCTTTGTTGACTCTGAAAAGGCATTTGACTCCGTTAGCCATGTAGCTGTCCTCCAAGCTTTGAGTGAGCAAGGAGTGGGAGCAGCATGCATTGAAGTGCTCAGGAAAATCTACGAGAATTCTTGAGCTTATGTTAACATCGGCGAATCAACTAAAGAATTCCGCATCATGAGGGGTGTCAAGCAAGGCGATCCCATCTCCCCAAAACTATTCTCTGCTGTATTGGAAATGGCTATGTCAAAGCTGAGCTGGGAAGGTAAGGGAATTAGAGTTAATGGAAGAAGGCTTACCAACTTGAGATTTGCTGATGATATTGCCTTACTGGCCAAAGACTTCGCAGAGCTCCAAAACTTAGTTACAGATCTTGCATCGGAATGTCAGCTGGTTGGCTTGAACATGAACCTTTCCAAAACAAAAGTAATGTCCAACAAATGGGTCCCAGCTGGAGATGTGAAAGTCAAGGACAGTCTACTAGAAGAGGACAGTGAAGATGTCTACCTTGGCCAGATTATAAATATGAAGGGAGACATAAGGCCAGAAATCTATCGACGCATCAAGCTTGGCTGGCAAGCATTTGGGAAGAATTCAAAAGTATTCAGATCAAAAATGCCAGTAAATTTGAAGAAAGCAGTATTTGATCAATGCATTCTTCCTGTGATGACGTATGGCTGCGAGACATGGACACTGAACTCATTTACAAAAGGGAAACTTAGGACAGCACAGAGAGCCATGGAGAGATCAATGCTGGGCTATACAATATAGGATAGGAAAAGGGCAGATGACATCCGGTCTGTGACGAAGGGTAATTACATCTTAGAGAGAGTAGGTTCCTTGAAATGGCTGTGGGCTGGCCACGTTGCAAGAAGAAAAGACAACAGATGGACGGAGCTAGTACTGGAGTGGAGTCCGAGAGAGCACCTGAGGCCTAGAGGAAGACCACCGGACAGATGGGACAAAGACATCAAGAAGATCGCTGGTAACACCTGGCAGAGAACTGCCCAAGACAGTCCCATTTGGAGAAGGCTGCTGAAAGCCTACCTGAATCCACGACTCGAAGTGGCCACATCATTTAATGATAGAATTGGCTGATGATGATGATGATGATTATGTGCAAGAATATCAACAGACTACTGCAAACTATCCTCACTATCAGAAAATATTACTGTGTCGTCAGCATATCGGATGTTGTTGATATATTTTCTTTTTAAGAGCACTCCCATCTCTACTTCATCAAGAGCTTCCTTAAAGATGTGTTCTGAACAGATGTTGAAAATCAATGGGGATAATATACAACCCTGCCCTACACGCCGTAAATTATCTATGTCTTCTGTACTTCCTCTGTCCAGCCTCACAGAAGCCGACTGGTTCCAATATAGCTTCATTATTATACGTAGGTCTTTACCATCCAAACCAATGCTTCTTAAAATGTCATAAACCTTCTGGTGTTTTACTCTGTCGAAACACTCATATGATAAATATGTAATAAGAACACATCCAAGGAGATATTCTTTATGCAAATAAGTTCTAAATATTCACAATGTCGGCTTTCACGGGATGATTGTAACAACAGAAAATTGACACTTAAATGATTATCGCATTTCTGCAAGTTTTCTCCATATTAACATGCCAGATGTTACAGAAGATTTTGGAGAAAAGTTACCCTGTTCGTATATGTGCAGTGCATTACCTTTCGACATCGATGAGCGCGATTGGTTGACAGGAACAGTTGTCTAAATACAATATAAAAAAAATAACCAAACTAATTATACTTCACAGGCTACTTCTATTATAGGTCGTATCAACTTGGGCTCTTTTGGTCGGAAAACTAAAAGGAAACGATGCGGAATACGGCGCTATTTCATACAGAAGGGACAGGTACTGTCTATTAGTTTTACACAGCCATAACGGACGCCTCATTTATTCTCTAAGAATGTACCACAATGTGTCTGGCAACTTAACTGTGCTCACAATGCGTGCTAAGAGCAGCTGATATCTCATGCTTGCGCACACAACTAGGGCCTGTGTGAGCATGAGATTCGTCAAATGGCGGCTTTAAGAGCTTTCATGCCACCACTCATAATGGGTGGCAGTTTAGTCGGAAATTAAAATCATTTTACTAGTGTTTCCGGATCGATGTATTGTGTTCAATGATATGCATTCGTTTGTTGTATGCGCTCTGTATGACATTAAGGAATTTCTTAGGGTCAAAGCATACTTACCTGGCACAGGGGATACCGTGATCATGAAGGCGGTTCCTCTAGGACGAAGCTCCTCCATTGCTCATCGGTTGTGCTGACCCCTGCGTCGGGTGCATAGCTCTTGATAGATCGGATTGCGTTCGCGCAGACCCGGTCTAATAATAAGTAAATTAGTTAATTCCACAGTATGGACAATCAAGGATAGATTGTAACAATGTAACGAAGTGCAATGGAAGAGCTTCGTCCTTGAGGAACCGTCTTCGTGATGACGGTATCCCCTGTGTCAGGTAAGTATGCTTTGACTCCGAGAAACTCGCTCCTTTATGTCAAACAGAACGCATCACAACAAAGGAGTGCATGTCATTTTACACATTGCGTGTGGCCAGTTGTGCAATACATCGAGCCGGAAACGCTAGTAAAATGCTTTTACTTTCCGACTAAACTGTCACATATTCTAGTCGTGGGATGAAAGCAATTAAAGACGCCATTTGACGAAACGGCGCTTACACAGGCCCTAGCTGTTTGGTCAAATTGGGCCGCGTAGTTCCCTTTAACGATAGCAGATGGCTCCCATATCGAGGGATGCGCACGCATGAGATATCAGCTGATCCCAGCATGCATTGTGGGCACAGTTAGGTTAGAGCTCTGTCTTCGCCAAGCCAGACACATTGTGGTACTTTCTTAGAAAATAAATGAGGCGTTCTTAATGGCTGTGCATAACAAATAGATTGTACGTGTCCCTTCTGTGTGACACAGCGCCGTATTCCGCATTGTTTCCTTTTACTTTTGCGACTAAAAGGGCACAAGTTGATATGAACTGTATTAGAAATAGCTTGTGAAGAATAAGTCTTTCGGTTTTTTTAAAATTCTATTTAGACAACTGTTCATGTTAACCAATCACGCTGATCGATGTCGAAAGGCAATGTACTGCACAGATAAGAACAGGGAAAATTTTCTCCAAAAACGTCTGTAACATCTGGTGTGTTAATATGTAGAAAACTTTCACTAACGTTTGCCGCTAATGTCATGTTCTATGGAGATGTATTGTTTCGTGGTGGCTCGTTAACACGTATCGCGGCAACTTTATTTTCTAAGACTGGTTTAATAATGAGAAACGGAAGTGCAATGAAACATTTCTTAATATTTTGATGAAGTGGAGAAAATATGGAGCAGCTAAGGGCGAAACATGTTACTTCTTACGGTCCATGCAGCATTATGATGATTGTCACTTTAGGACGACACTTCTCAAGATAATGGAACCATGTAACAACCATAAAGCCCAACACTGTAAAAAAAAAAAAAGGATTATGTAATTGATACGTGTTACAGCATTTTGACACATTTTTACTCAGAAATTGGTTTGGTTCACGTCCTACACAACTTGAGACCAAATAAGTAAAAGACATGTCATGTATGATGATACATAATTAGTTAAATTACCACACTGTGTGTTCAGCCAGCACAGTATAGCTGCCCAGGTGTGTGTGTGTGTGTGAGAGATTACGCCAGCTCATTTAAGAATTTGTCCAAAAGCTAGCAACGTTTCGTTTCTTTCTTTGTGCCCCAGTCGACGACTCAGTCATCCTACTGTATGATGGGTTATCTTCTTTACTCGTAAATTATTTAAACTAACATGTACAAACAAATAAAAAGAATGTTTGTGGTACCATAATAATTCAAGAGGAACAAGTCATTTGCAGGTTTTTGTTCTGCATCCAAGATTCAATAATGTATACAGAGTAAATGTGGCTTGATTTACAATGGAGTGAAAGAATACACATTACAGAATAATCAGTAGTAAAAGTGGCTGGATTTACAGAGGAGTGGAAGGATATATACTACGTAATAATTAGTAAGAGTCACTCTGTGTGTGTGTGTGTGTGTGTGTGTGTGTGTGTGTGTGTGACATAAGCCTTTGATGAACTGACAGATGGCTATGATTCGGTTGTTTCTTCTCTTGACAGTATGTCGAGTCTTCATAGAATTGTTTTATTTGGTCGATGTAACGACGAGTTAGAAAAGGTTATCCACCACTGTAAGTAAGTGGACAAGTAAACTCTTTGCATGCTGCTTACATTAAAACGCCAAGGTCGTTTCTTCAAGCCTGATGTTTGCCCTTGTAATGCTTCGTTATTGTACAGAATAGGACGCAAGAATAGTCACACCGACGATTCGGAATTCTCACTGTAGAGCACATATCAGTAAATCGTTACGTGGATGCGTATGTCAGGTGCTGTGAAATGGTCAGGACCACCACAACAAGAAGGTGACATGATATGGATGATTTAGTAACTGTTTAACATTACTTCTGCGAGCTGTATAAATGCACTGACATGACAGCAATATTGTTTAGTGGAACTATAAAAAAACTTTGTATGGAATTTCTCTCACTGTTATATGAACACTATTATATGCATACTGTCTTAAAGTATCTTGAAATTGTTCAGTGATATAGTTATTTTATAACAATATTAAGGTAAGGGAAGAGGAAGCAGATGAGATGGCACAGTTTGGTTTATTTATTTACCTTAATTATCGAGTGATCATCTAACAGTGATATAGGAATTGTCAAGGTAGTGCAGTGCACATCAATAGCTCTAAATACACATAGAATATATAACATGATTTAGAAGGACAGGAACAGCTGGTCTTCAGGACCGGACAGTAGCCAGCTGTGGCCCCGGTATTCGCCTGAGTTATTTAGTACTACCTCAGAATACCAACATCAGGAAGGTCCAACAGAGTAACACCATCCTCCCAAATATGGGGTCAGTGTACAGTAGAATTGATACGTAAGGACATGTAGGATGCAAGGGGCTTATGATGGAAGGAAATAAAAGTAAAATGAGAAAAAATATTTGTGCACCTGGGAAGTTTAATGATATGTAATGGAAGCTGAACAGAAAATTTAAAATGAAGGAAATATATGGGAAAGAGAGCTTCGCAAAAGGTGAAGTTGTTACTAACATTAAACGGAATTCCAATGGAGCTGAGGCAAAGATTAGCTAAATCTTATGTCTGAAGTGTAGTACTGTACCCAAGCGAATCATATACAGGTAAAAAGAAATATAATATGTGTTGTCTGAAGAAGGAAGATATTTAGAAAGTTTCGAAATGCAACTACAGAGAAGAAAGTTTTCAAGTAAAGTGGGGTGACAGATTTAAACCTGGAGAAGTAAGGAAGACAATAGAGGAAGAAAGATGATAGTTGGAAGCTATCAAAACAAGGAAAAAATCTTGATGGGGCATTTACGGCATAGGAATTGTCTGCATCAAGGAGTTATAGAGGGAATAATGGAAGAAATCAGAGGAAGAACATTGGAATGATGAAGACATTTCAAGTGACTGACAGATAAGGGAGATCTTCAGATCTGGACAAGAAGGAGAGAATTTGGTAGACTGTTCCTTATAATACAACTATGTTCATAAAACTATCTTTACGTCTGATAATCTGTTTGTTGTGTCTATCAACGACTCGGCTTCCCCGCTATATGGCGAGCACGAGCAGCAACTTTCTTACTCAAAATGTTGTTACATTCCACCCTGGATTTTCCATGATTTGAATGTAACTATGTTAATTTAATATCACACCATATGTTTATTTAATATTAGACCGGGTCTGCGCGAACGCAGTCCCGACTACCAAAAATTATGCACCCGAGTTACCCACATTAGGGGTAATCGCAGGGGTCAGCCCAACCGAAGTGCAATGGAAGAGCCTCGTCCTGGAGGAACCGCCTTCATGATCACGGTATCCCCTGTGCCAGGTAAGTATGCTTTGACGCACAGAAACTCGCTCCTTTATGTCGTACAGAGCACATTACAACAATCGAGTGCATATCACTGTACACGTTATGTGTGGGCAGTTGTGCAACACATAGAGCCCAAAACGCTAGTAAAATGGTTATATTTTGCGACTAAACTCTCCCATATTGTCAGTGGTGGCATCAAAGCTCTTAAAGACGGCATTTGACGAAATGGCGCTTACACAGGGCGTAGCTGTTTGGTCTAATTGGGCCGCGTAGTTCCCTTCAGAGATAGCAGATGGCTCCCATATCGAGGGATGCGCACGCATGAGATATCAGCTGCTCCCAGCGTGCATTGTGGGTACAGTTAGGTTAGGTCTTCGGCAAGCCAGACGCGTTGTGGTACTTCCTTAGAAAATAAATGAGGCGATCTTTATCGCTGTGTAAAGCAAATAGATTGTACCTTTCATTTCTGTATAACATAGCGCTTTATTCTGGATCGTTCCCTTTTAGTTTTGCGACTACAAGAGTACAAGGTGGTACAAACTATATTAGAAATAGCCTGTGAAGAATAATTCTTTCGGATATTTTATTTCATTCTATTTAGACAACTGTTCCTGTCAACCAATCAAGCTGATCGATGTCGAAAGACAATATACTGCACGGAAAGAACAGGGTAAAACTTTCTACAAATACTTCTGTAACATCTCGTATGTTTATATGTAGAAAAATTCCACTAACTACTGCAGCAATACGATAAACAATTAAGTGTCAGTTTACTGTTCTTTACAATCATCCTGTTAAAGCCGAACTTGTCAATATTTAGAATTTATTTGCGAAAAGAATATCTCTTTGGACGTGTTCTTATTACATATTTATTATATGTATGTTTGTAGCATACTGCGAGTGTTTGCAGCTGTCGATGTGTTGATAATTAAGGTTTACCTTACCATATTCTATTGCAATAAAATACGTGTATATATGCAACAAAACATAGGTGTTAGGAGTTTCCGTGTTCTGATGTTCCATATGTAAAAAGTATGGTACTTCAAAACAAACATCTTTAAGAAATAAACCGGCCTATTACCCCTTGTTAAGCGATTATTTCTTTATTCCAAGTCTGTGAAGGAAAATAAAAACAGTTGTTTTTATATAAAACTTAACAGTATACAAATTACTTGGTATATTCATTTTCATGTTCACAACTATATTAATGTAAAACTAAAGTTGATTATAAAAGATACAATCTAGTTTCCTTTCCTAGATCAAACAATAAATAAGCAATAGGGGCATTTCTGTTTAGAGCAAGCAAGGTTGACTGTAGGATAAATATGATGACCATGTGTTCACTGTGCACTAATTAAGAAGAATTATACTGTGATTCGTTGATTCTAGTCGAAAAAGTCCAACACTGACCAAGTTACTTCCAATATTTTAAAATGTCACCTCCTTCCCACGTCCTCTTCAGGGAGTGAAACATCCTGGATATGTTACTGATTAAATTAGCTACCCCAGAAACTAATATTTTTTATCTGTTTATATGGATTTCTTATCCTTACAGAGATTTAGATGAACCTAGACCTTCCAAGCTGATGATTAATTTGTTTTTTGTAACCAGGTTCCCGTCACCAGGAGTCTTTTAAGAGGGTAGGTGCTCATCACACAATATAGTTAGGGTACACTCCAGCTTTATTCCTCAGAAAATGTGAGAGGTAATTCCATGAGGTAATATGCATACAGGCAGCCAGGAACACATCCACTTGTTTAAATAACTAGTTTGCAAATATCTTAAATAACAATCTGTTATCAACATGCTAAAATGTTGATTTTCATGGTTTTCTGGATAACTCAATAACGAAAAAAGCGTAGTGTGTATATTCTAATTGGATTTTATTGCTATAAAACATAGATAGAATATTCACTAGGTCGTCACCACACTCCATTTAGAAACTGATCTATAATGAGTCGAGTTATTTAAACCCTTACTGTACCATTTTTACTTGATGAAAAATTTATAACTTATAATTTTTCAGTCTTCAACAGAAATTGTGATGTATGTTGTAGACCATCGTAAGTAGAATATCCTCTGAAAATTATTAGAAGATTCATGCATTAGACATAAATTTATCACTGAGTCCAATTTGTAAAAAGGCGAAATGATAAAAAGAGCGTTAAAGTATGTAAAATGCTTTAGTATACCCTATGATGTCTTCTATGAACTAAAATTCCCTGGTGAATGCTATATTCCATGATCTTATTCATTCCTTGCTTCATTCTGTGTTTTCAGTTTCTTTCCCATTTTCCTTGCCTCCTTGGTGAATCATTCTGCCCATCTTTTTCTCTTTTTTGATGAGTTTAATCTTCACATGTATTCCTTCTTCAAAAAATGTATCGTGTTTTGGTCTTCGGGTATTTTAAGTCTGTTAGTTATTTTTAAGTTGCCATTGATTGCTTAAAGTAATCACAGATTCATAAGTTTGTATTTGCACTATTCTTCTCCCAGAAAACCAGTCACCAGACATGTCTTCCCATGTTTGGAATCTAATGACTCAATCATATTGTGTGAATCCATCCACACACATTTTAATTTTCCTAAATATTAAATCTGTATTATAAATTGCATATAAACGACATACCTTAGATTCTATAGGACTAAAACATGTTTTTATTTTTTTCATCGAAGAAATCGGTGTATGGTATTGATTATTAGCACTCCGCTGTAAATTACTATGTCTGTTTTCATAGAAGAATCCCTTGTTATTTTATAAAATGTTTTGAGCCCTCCGCCATTCCTAAAAAAAAATAATCACCTCAGAGCCATGTGAAAACTCCAATTGAAACTTGTCTGCACTGTCAATAACACAACACAATTCAAGCAACAAACAGTTCTAAGGCAAACAATCGAAGCACTGAACTGGGCCTATCTAGTGTGAGAAATTAACAAAGACCTTCTGTGACACAGAAGTATGTGAAACAGATGCCAAAGTGAAACTGACAGTTAAGTTAGGAACTAATTGATGAAGTGTGTGTGTGTGTGGAGTGTTCAGCACACACACACCAACATACATATTTCTCTGTAAGAGGTAGAAGGATTTTATCTTGCCATCTTCACTTGTGTAAGGCTAAAGAAATGAGGAATTATTTGGGACAAGTTTTGTAAATTGCTTTTTTGGAGCCCAGCTAATCGTGTCCACCCTCTTAATTCAACAGTATTTTTCAAAGATATTTAAGTCTATACTAGCTGGAATTGCTCAAAGAGAACCCATCAGCAATCAGAGAAGAATTACTCATCTTAATTCGCCATTGACCCTATGTATAACAAAACAGGCCTGATGCCTTGTACCTAATATAGATATACTTAATGGCATGGACAATTAAAGACATCCCACTACAGAAATTTTTACAGAAAGTTAATCGTATGTTGGACGAAGTGTCTTCAGAATTCTTAGTCTCAAATGACTGCAACTTGGAGTAATCTTTTAAGACTTGAAGACATTAATGAAGGAACATGAGAATACATGAGTATATCTTCTTTTTGCTTCACAAGTTCAGAAAGTCTGATGATGAATAAGCAGTATACGGTTTCTCAGCAGGAAAGACGCAGTGGTGTACAAGATCTGGACATTGGTCCAAAAAGGATTAGAGACTGAAAAGTGTGTTAGGTCTGTAGAAGTCACCTAAGCATTAAAACTGTAAAAGTATTTATGGTAAAAACAAGGTTGCTCAGTCCAAATGTACTATGAGTCGATTAACTCGTGTATTCTAGATCTGCCCTTGTGAGATGGTTCACTCTCCACTGAGCAGTGAGCATCCAGCTGGCTCATGGTGATATTATGATGCGGAAAGGTGGGATGAGTGAGTGGGAGACAGGGGCGGGAAGGGTCAAAAGAAGACAACTTTGCTACGAGTCTTAGCTCTACTGTCGTTAATGTCATGTTCTATGGAGATGTATGTTTTGTAGTGGCTCATTAATTCGTATTGCGGCAAATTTCTTTTCTAAGACTGGTGTAATAATGCGAAATGAAACATATCTTAATATTTTGATGAAGCAGCGATACGATGGAGCAGCTAAGGCCGAAAAATGTTGTTTCTTACGATCCATGCAGCATTGTGACAAATGCCATTTAAGGACGACACTTCTCAATATGATGGAACCATGCTGCAAACATCAAGGCCAATATTATGAAAAGGGATTATGTAATTGATACGTGTTACAGCATTTTGACACTTTTTCACTCAGATAATTGGTTTGGTTTAAGTCCTACACAACTTGAGACCAAATATGTAAAAGACATGTTATGTGTGATGATACATAATTAGTTAAATTACCACATTGTGTGTTCTGCCAGCACAATATAGCAGCCCAGGTGTGTGTGTGTGTGTGTGTGTGTGTGTGTGTGTGTGTGTATCAGATTACTCCCGCTGATTAACGAATTTGTGCAACAGCTAGCAAAGTTTCCGACAGGAGAACTGTCGACGATTCAATCCTCCTACTGCATGATAGTTTATATTCTTTACTCTTAAATTATTTGAACTAATATGTACAAATAAATAAAAAAGCCATTTTGTGGTACCATAATAATTCAAGAGGAACAAGTCATTTGCAGCTTCTTCTTCTGGATCCAAGATTCAATAATGTATACAGAGTAAATGTGGCTTAATTTACCAAAGAGTGCAAGAATACACATTGCAGAATAAGGCAAAGATTAGTTAAATATTACGTCTGAGTGTAGTATTGTACAGGGGCGAATCATGGGCAGGTAAAAAGAAATCTTATAGGTCTTGTCTGAAGAAGGAAGATATTTAGAAAGTTTCGAAACGTAACTATGGAGAAGAAAGTTTTCAGGTAAAGTGGGGTGACAGATTTAATCCTGGAGAAGTAAGGAAGACAATAAGGGAAGAAAGATGATAATTGGAAGCTATCAGAACAAGGAAAAAATCTTGATGGGGCATTTGCAGCATAGGAATTGTGTGCATCAAGGAGTTATAGAGGCGATAGTGGCAGAAATGAGAGGAAGAGCATTGGAATGATGAAGACATTACAAGTGAGCGACAGATAAGAGAGATTCTGAGATCTGAACAAGGAGAGCATTTGGTAGACTATTCCTTATAATACATTTACGCGTGAAAATCTGTACGTTGTGTCTATCTGGGACTCAGCTTCTCCACTACATGGCGAGTAGCAACATTCCTTCTCAAAATGTTGCTAAATTCCATCCTGCATCTTCCATAATGTGGATTTAACTATGTTTATTTATAATTAGACCGGGTCTGCGCGAACGCAGTCCCGACTACCAAAAATTATGCACCCGAGTTACCCACATTAGGGGTAATCGCAGGGGTCAGCCCAACCGAAGTGCAATGGAAGAGCCTCATCCTGGAGGAACCGCCTTCATGATCACGGTATCCCCTGTGCCAGGTAAGTATGCTTTGACGCACAGAAACTCGCTCCTTTATGTCGTACAGAGCACATTACAACAATCGAGTGCATATCACTGTACACGTTATGTGTGGGCAGTTGTGCAACACATAGAGCCCAAAACGCTAGTAAAATGCTTATATTTTGCGACTAAACTCTCCCATATTGTCAGTGGTGGCATCAAAGCTCTTAAAGACGGCAATTGACGAAATGGCGCTAACACAGGCCGTAGCTGTTTGGTCTAATTGGGCCGCGTAGTTCCATTCAGCGACAGCAGATGGCTCCCATACCGAGGGATGCGCGCGCATGAGATATCAGCTGCTCCCAGCATGCATTGTGGCCACAGTTAGGTTAGAGTTCTGTCTTCGCCAAGCCAGACACTTTGCGGTACTTTCTTAGAAAATAAATGAGGCGTTCTTTATGACTGTGTATAACAAATAAATTGTACATGTCCCTTCTGTATGACATAGCGCCGTATTCCACATTGCTACCTTTTAGTTTTACAACTACAAGAGCACAAGATGGTACGAACTATACTAGAAATAGCCTGTGAAGAAAAATTCTTTCGGATATTTTGTTACATTGTATTTAGACAACTGTTCCTGTCAACTAATCACGCTGATCGATGTCGAAAGGCAATGTACTTTCACTAACTACTGCAGCAATGCGATAATCAATTAAGTGTCAAATTACTGTTCTTCACAATCATCCTGTGAAAGCCGAACTTGTCAATATTTAGTATTTATTTGCGAAAAGAATATCTCTTTGGATATGTTCTTATTACACATTTATAATATGTATGTTTGTAGGCTACTGCGAATGTTTGCAGCTGTCGATGTGTTGATGAAAAGAAAAATTATCTTGGACATAATTAAGATTTACCTTACCATATGCTATTGCAATAAAATACGTGTATATATGCAACAAAACAGAGATGTTAAGAGTTTCTGTGTTCTGAAGTATGGTTCCATATGTAAAAAGTATGGTACTTCAAAACATAAACATCATTAAGAAATAAACCTAACAATTACCCCTTATGAAACGATTATTTCTTTATTCCAAGTCTGTGAGGAAAAATAATAACAATTGCATTTACACAAAACTTAACAGTACACAAATTACATAGTATATTTACTTTCATGTTCACAACTATATTAATGTAAAACTAAAATTGATTATAAAAGATCCAATCTAGTTTCCTCTCCTAGAGAAAACAATAAATAAACGATAGGAGCATTTCAGTTGAGAGCAAGCAAGGTTGACTGGAGGATAAATATGATGACCATGTGTTCACTGTGCACTAATTAATAAGAATTATCCTGTGATTCGTTGATTCTAGTCGAAAAAGTCCTACACTGACAAAGTCACTTCCAATATTTTAACATGTCACCTGCTTCCCACTGCCTCTTCAGGGAGTGAAACATCCTGGGTACGTTACTGATTAAATTAGCTAACCCAGAAACTAATAATTTTATCTGTGTATATGGATTTCTTCTCTTCACAGAGATTTTGGTGATCCTAGACTTTCGAAGGTGATGATTAATTTGTTTTATGTGACAGGGTCCCATCACCAGGAATCTTTTAAGAGGGTAGGTGCAATTATGACACAGTAAAGTTATGGTTCATTCTAGCTTTATTCCTCAGAAAATGTGAGAGGTAATTGCATGAAGAAAAATGCATACAGGCAGCGAGGAAGACATCCACTTCTGTAAATAACTAGTTTGCAAATATCTTAAATAACAAGTAATTATCACCTTGCTGAAATGTTGATTTTCATGGTTTTCTTGATAACCCCAGAAAAAATTAGTTTTTGTGTTTATTAAAATTGGATATTATTGTTATAAAACATAGATAGAATATTCACTAGGTCGTCACTACACTCCATGTAGAAACCGATCTATAATGAGTCGAGTTACTTAAACCCTTACTGTATCATTTTTACATGACGAAAAATTTATGACTTAAAATTTTTCAGTCTTCAACAGAAATTGTGATGTGTGTTGTAGACCATCATACGTAGAATAACCTCTGAAAATTATTAGAAGGTTCATGTGTTAGACAGAAATTTATCACTGAGACCAATTTGTAAAAATGGGGTATAATAAAAACAACGTTTAAGTTTGTAAAATGCTTTGGTGTACACCTATGATTCTTCTATGAACTAAAATTTCCTGGTGAATACTATGTTCCATGTTCTTATTGTTTCTTTGCTTCATTCTGTGCATTCAGTTTCTTTCCCATTTTCGTTGCCTCCTTGGTGAATCATTCTGCCCATTTTTTTCTCTTTTTTGATGAGTTTAATCCTCAAATGTATTCCTTGTTCAAAAAATGTATTGTGTTTTGGTCTACAGGTATTTTAAGTCTGTTAGTTACTTTTAATTTACCATTGATTGCTGAAAGTAATCACAGTATCATAAGTTTATGTTTACTCTATTCTTGTCCCAGAAAACCAGTCACCAGATGTATCTTCCAAAGTTTGGAATTTATTTATTTCATACGTGTTCTGTAGACTCATTAGCGATAAATCACTTGCGTGTAGATCGTGTCATTTACATAGATTTGAGACATTTGTTTATAGTAATAGGTTGAACAATGAATAATGTATTTAAAAAAATGTTTACAAGAATTGTTTTTTGTAAAAAGTTACAAATTGAATTGAGCAGACTTACAATAGATCAAAATCAATTCGCATATTCTCATACATAAATTCATCCAGCGAGTAAATGGTTTTACTTATAAGATACTGTTTCAGTTGATCTTTAAAAGTAGGTGGATGAGTAACTGACATTTTTATTGCCTGAGGAAGAGCATTAATTATTTTTATGCAAGAGTAATGTACTCCTTTTTGCACCATATTTAGATTCTTTTGCTCAAGATGTAGAGCATTATTTACCCTAGTGTCATAGTTATGATACATGCTGTTCATTTCAAAAAGGGAATGGTTTTTACACAAGAAACACATGAGAGAGAAAATATACTGAGATACTGTTCTGAGTATTATCAGTTCTTGGAAGACTTTCCTGCAGGAATATCTGTAATGGACACCACACAGAATCCTAATGACTCTTTTCTGGGCTATGAGGATTTTATATTCCTTTGGCTGGTTTCCCCAGAATATAATTCCATAGGCGATCAGGGCATGAAAATAACGAAAATAGGCAGCTTTCAAAGTATTTAAGTCACTGAAGGAAGCAATCGCACAAATAGCGAAAATTGCTGAGCTTAGTTTTTTATATAGGTAAGGAATGTGTAAAGACGAGTTTAGATTGCTATTAACAAGTAGACCCAGGAACTTTATTTGACTCCACTCTTGCTAAATTCCCATCATTCTATTTAACATTAATCTCTCCTTCGATACTTTGGCTTGTATGGAGTTGAATCAATTGAGTTGTTTCAAAATTTAGTGATAATCCATTAGAGGTAAACCAGTTAAAGGTCTCCTGAAAAATTTCATTTAGATTGATTTCAAGATTAGTATTTGTTGAATTGTCTACCAGAGTCGTCGTGTCATCGGCAAACAAAGTAAATTTTATCTTAGCTGTTGTACATGTTGGAAGGTCATTTATGAAAATAAGGAAAAGTAGAGGAGCCAGAATAGAGCCCTGTGGGACTCCACAGTTTATTGTGCACCAAGAAGACACCACTGGTTCCCTATTAGTGTCGTTTATCATGACTTTCTGTTTCCCGTCCTTTAAATAGGAGGCAAGCCATATCCCTGCTTCTCCAGTTAACACTTAAAATTCTGCCTTTCTCAGAAAAATCTCATGGTAATCGCAATCGAACGCCTTAGAAAGGTCATCAAAAATTCCAGTTGGAGACATTTTATTATTGGTTGATTCAAGAATTGAATTGGTGCAAGAATATATTTCATCTTCTGTTGAGATGTTTTTCTCGAAATCGTGTTGTGTGAATCCATCCACACACGTTTTAATTCTCTTAAATATTAAATCTGTATTATAAATTGCATTTACACGACATACTTTACATTCTGTAGGACTAAAATAGGTTTTTACTTTTTTCATCGAAGAAATTGGTGTATTGTAATGATTATTAGCCCTCCCCTGTAAATCCCTATGTGTGTTTTCATGAAAGAACCCCTTTTTCATTTTATAAGATTCTTTGAGCCCTCCCCCATTTCTAAATAAAAAATAATCAACTCAGAGCCATGTGAAAACACCAATTGAAAGTTGTCTGCACTGTCAATAACTGAACACAATTCAAGCAACAAACAGTTCTAAGTCAAACAATCGAAGCTCTAAACTGGGCCTAACAAGTATGAGAAATTAACAATGCCCTTCTGTGACACAGAAGTATGTGAAACAGATGCCAAAGTGAAACTGACAGTTACGTTAGTAGCTAAATGATGAAGTGTGTGTGTTTGTGGAGTGTTCAACACACACACACACCAACATACATATTTCTCTGTAAGAGACAGAAAGATTTTGTGTTGCAATATTCATTTAAGTAAGGCTAAAGAAACGAAGAATGTTTTGGGACAAATTTTGAAAATTGCTTTTTTGTAGCCCAGCTAACCATGTACACCCTCTTCACTCAACAGTATTTTTCAAAGATATTTAAGTCTATACTAGCTGGAATTGCTCAAAGAGAACCCATTAGCAATCAGAGAAGATTACTCATCTTAATTCACCATTGACCCTATGTATAACAAATCAGGCCTGATGCCTTGTACCTAATATAGATATACTTAATGGCATGGACAGTTACAGACATTTATACCATCACAGAAATTTTTACAGGATGTTAATCGTATGTTGGACAAAGTTTCTTCAGAATTCTTGGTCTCAAATTGACTGCAACTTGGAGTAATCTTTTAAGACTTGAAGACATTAATGGAGAAACATGAGAATACATGAGCATATCTTCTTTTTGCTTCGCAAGTTCAGAAGGTTTGATGATGAATAAGCAGTGTATGGGTTCTCAGCAGGAAAGACACAGTGGTGTACAAGATCTGGACATTGGTCCAGAAAGGATTAGAGACTGGAAAGTTTTTTAGGTCTGTGAATGTCACCTAACCATCAAAACTGTAAAAGTATGTATTGTAAAAACAAGGTTGCTCAGTGCAAATGTACAGTGAGTCGATTAAATCGTGTATTCTATATCTGCCCTTGTGAGCCGGCTCGCTCTCATGCTGAGCAGTGAGCAGCCGGCTGGCTCATGGTGATATTATGATGGGGAAAGGTGGAATGATTGGAAGGCAGGGGTGGGAGGGGTCAGACAAACACAACTTTGCAACGATTTACAAAAGAGTGGAAGAATACACATTATAGAATAATGAGTAGGAGAGGTCGCTGAATTTACAGAGGACTGGAAGGCTACACACTATGTAATAATTAGTAAGAGTCTCTCTGTGAGTGTGTGTGTCATAAGCCTTTGATGAACTATCAGATGGATAGGATTCAGTTGTCAGGGCTTTCTTCTCTTGAGAGTATGTTAAGTCTTCATAGAATTGTTTTATTTATTCGATGTAACGACAAGTTAGAAAAGGTTATCCACAACCGTAAGTAAGTGGACAAGTAAACTCTTTGCATGCTGCTTACATTAAAACTCCAAGGTTGTTTCTTCAAGACTGTTGCCCTTGTAATGCTTCATTATTGTACATAATAGGACGCTAGAATAGTCACACCGACGATTCGGAATTCTCACTGTAGAGCACATATCAGTAAATCATTACGTGGATGCATATGTCATATGCTGTGAAATGGTCAGGACCACCACAACAAGAAGGTGACATGATATGGATGATTTAGTAACTGTTTAACATTACTTCTGCGAGCTGTATAAATGCACTGACATGAAAGCAATATTGTTTAGTGGAACTATAAAAAAGGTTTATATGAAATTTCTCTCACTGTTATATGAACACTATTATATGTATACTGTCGTGAAGTATCTTCAGATCGTTCATTGATATAGTTATTTTATAACAATATTACGGGAAGGGAAGAGGAAGCAAATGAAATGGCACAGTTTGGTTTATTTATTTACTTTGATTATCCAGTACTCATCTAACAATGATATAGGAATTGTCAAGGTAGTGTAGTGCACATCAATAGCTATAAATACGCAGAGAATATACAACATGTTTTAGAAGGACAGGAACATGTGGTCATCAGGATCGGAGAGTAACCAGCTGTGGCCTTGATTAGAAAACCATCTTGGTATTCGCCTGAGTTATTTAGTACTAGCACAGAATACCAACATCAGGATGGTCCAACAGAGTAACACCATCCTCCCAAATATGAGATCAGTGTGCAGTAGAACTGATAGGTAAGGACATATAGGATGCAAGGGGCATTAGATAAAAAGAGATGAAATAAAATGAGAAGAATCGTCTCCATATCTGAGAAGTTTAATGACATGTAATGGAAGCCGAACAGAAAAATTAAAATGATAGAGATGTTTTGCAAAGAGAGCTTTGTAAAAGATGAGGTTGTTACTAACATTAAACCGAATTCCAGTGGAGATGAGGCAAAGATTAGCTAAATCTTATGTCTGAAGTGTAGTATTGTACAGGAGCGAATCATGGACAGGTAAAACGAATTATGTGTTGTCTGAAGAAGGAAGATATTTAGAAAGTTTCAAAATGTAACTATGGAGAAGAAAGTTTTCAGGTAAAGTGGGGTGACAGATCAAAGACTGGAGAAGTAAGGAAGACAATAGGGGAAGGAAGATGGTAATTGGAAGCAAGCAGAAGAAGAAAAAAATCTTGCTGGGGCATTTACAGCATAGGAATCGTGTGCATCAAGGAGTTATAGAGGCAATAGTGGAATAAATGAGAGGGAGAGCATTGGAATGATAAAGACATTACAAGTGTGCGACAGATAAGAGGGATTCTGAGATCTGGACAAGAAGGACAGCATTTTGTAGACTTTTCCTTATAATACTACTATGTTCATAAATCTATCTTTACCTGTGAAAATCTGTTTGTTGTGTCTATCTGCGATTCAGCTTCCCTGCTATATGGCGAGTAGCAACTTTCCTTCTCAAAATCCTGGACCTTCCATAATTTGTATTTTACTATGTTTATATATTATTAGACCGGGTCTGCGCGAACGCAGTCCCGACTACCAAAAATTATGCACCCGAGTTACCCACATTAGGGGTAATCGCAGGGGTCAGCCCAACCGAAGTGCAATGGAAGAGCCTCGTCCTGGAGGAACCGCCTTCATGATCACGGTATCCCCTGTGCCAGGTAAGTATGCTTTGACGCACAGAAACTCGCTCCTTTATGTCGTACAGAGCACATTACAACAATCGAGTGCATATCACTGTACACGTTATGTGTGGGCAGTTGTGCAACACATAGAGCCCAAAACGCTAGTAAAATGGTTATATTTTGCGGTTAAACTCTCCCATATTGTCAGTGGTGGCATCAAAGCTCTTAAAGACGGCATTTGACGAAATGGCGCTTACACAGGGCGTAGCTGTTTGGTCTAATTGGGCCGCGTAGTTCCCTTCAGAGATAGCAGATGGCTCCCATATCGAGGGATGCGCACGCATGAGATATCAGCTGCTCCCAGCGTGCATTGTGGGTACAGTTAGGTTAGGTCTTCGGCAAGCCAGACGCGTTGTGGTACTTCCTTAGAAAATAAATGAGGCGATCTTTATCGCTGTGTAAAGCAAATAGATTGTACCTTTCATTTCTGTATAACATAGCGCTTTATTCTGGATCGTTCCCTTTTAGTTTTGCGACTACAAGAGTACAAGGTGGTACAAACTATATTAGAAATAGCCTGTGAAGAATAATTCTTTCGGATATTTTATTTCATTCTATTTAGACAACTGTTCCTGTCAACCAATCAAGCTGATCGATGTCGAAAGACAATATACTGCACGGAAAGAACAGGGTAAAACTTTCTACAAATACTTCTGTAACATCTCGTATGTTTATATGTAGAAAAATTCCACTAACTACTGCAGCAATACGATAAACAATTAAGTGTCAGTTTACTGTTCTTTACAATCATCCTGTTAAAGCCGAACTTGTCAATATTTAGAATTTATTTGCGAAAAGAATATCTCTTTGGACGTGTTCTTATTACATATTTATTATATGTATGTTTGTAGCATACTGCGAGTGTTTGCAGCTGTCGATGTGTTGATAATTAAGGTTTACCTTACCATATTCTATTGCAATAAAATATGTGTATATATGCAACAAAACATAGGTGTTAGGAGTTTCCGTGTTCTGATGTTCCATATGTAAAAAGTATGGTACTTCAAAACAAACATCTTTAAGAAATAAACCGGCCTATTACCCCTTGTTAAGCGATTATTTCTTTATTCCAAGTCTGTGAAGGAAAATAAAAACAGTTGTTTTTATATAAAACTTAACAGTATACAAATTACTTGGTATATTCATTTTCATGTTCACAACTATATTAATGTAAAACTAAAGTTGATTATAAAAGATACAATCTAGTTTCCTTTCCTAGATCAAACAATAAATAAGCAATAGGGGCATTTCTGTTTAGAGCAAGCAAGGTTGACTGTAGGATAAATATGATGACCATGTGTTCACTGTGCACTAATTAAGAAGAATTATACTGTGATTCGTTGATTCTAGTCGAAAAAGTCCAACACTGACCAAGTTACTTCCAATATTTTAAAATGTCACCTCCTTCCCACGTCCTCTTCAGGGAGTGAAACATCCTGGATATGTTACTGATTAAATTAGCTACCCCAGAAACTAATATTTTTTATCTGTTTATATGGATTTCTTATCCTTACAGAGATTTAGATGAACCTAGACCTTCCAAGCTGATGATTAATTTGTTTTTTGTAACCAGGTTCCCGTCACCAGGAGTCTTTTAAGAGGGTAGGTGCTCATCACACAATATAGTTAGGGTACACTCCAGCTTTATTCCTCAGAAAATGTGAGAGGTAATTCCATGAGGTAATATGCATACAGGCAGCCAGGAACACATCCACTTGTTTAAATAACTAGTTTGCAAATATCTTAAATAACAATCTGTTATCAACATGCTAAAATGTTGATTTTCATGGTTTTCTGGATAACTCAATAACGAAAAAAGCGTAGTGTGTATATTCTAATTGGATTTTATTGCTATAAAACATAGATAGAATATTCACTAGGTCGTCACCACACTCCATTTAGAAACTGATCTATAATGAGTCGAGTTATTTAAACCCTTACTGTACCATTTTTACTTGATGAAAAATTTATAACTTATAATTTTTCAGTCTTCAACAGAAATTGTGATGTATGTTGTAGACCATCGTAAGTAGAATATCCTCTGAAAATTATTAGAAGATTCATGCATTAGACATAAATTTATCACTGAGTCCAATTTGTAAAAAGGCGAAATGATAAAAAGAGCGTTAAAGTATGTAAAATGCTTTAGTATACCCTATGATGTCTTCTATGAACTAAAATTCCCTGGTGAATACTATATTCCATGATCTTATTCATTCCTTGCTTCATTCTGTGCTTTCAGTTTCTTTCCCATTTTCCTTGCCTCCTTGGTGAATCATTCTGCCCATCTTTTTCTCTTTTTTGATGAGTTTAATCTTCACATGTATTCCTTCTTCAAAAAATGTATTGTGTTTTGGTCTTCGGGTATTTTAAGTCTGTTAGTTACTTTTAATTTGCCATTGATTGCATAAACTAATCACAGATTCATAAGTTTGTATTTGCACTATTCTTCTCCCAGAAAACCAGTCACCAGACATGTCTTCCCATGTTTGGAATCTAATGACTCAATCATATTGTGTGAATCCATCCACACACATTTTAATTTTCCTAAATATTAAATCTGTATTATAAATTGCATATAAACGACATACCTTAGATTCTATAGGACTAAAACATGTTTTTATTTTTTTAATCGAAGAAATCGGTGTATGGTATTGTTATTAGCACTCCACTGTAAATTACTATGTCTGTTTTCATAGAAGAATCCCTTGTTATTTTATAAAATGTTTTGAGCCCTCCTCCATTCCTAAAAAAAAAATAATCACCTCAGAGCCATGTGAAAACTCCAATTGAAACTTGTCTGCACTGTCAATAACACAACACAATTCAAGCAACAAACAGTTCTAAGGCAAACAATCGAAGCACTGAACTGGGCCTAACTAGTGTGAGAAATTAACAATGACCTTCTGTGACACAGAAGTATGTGAAACAGATGCCAAAGTGAAACTGACAGTTAAGTTAGGAACTAATTGATGAAGTGTGTGTGTGTGTGTGGAGTGTTCAGCCCACACACACCAACATACATATTTCTCTGTAAGAGGTAGAAGGATTTTATCTTGCCATCTTCACTTGTGTAAGGCTAAAGAAATGAGGAATTATTTGGGACAAGTTTTGTAAATTGCTTCTTTGGAGCCCAGCTAATCGTGTCCACCCTCTTAATTCAACAGTATTTTTCAAAGATATTTAAGTCTATACTAGCTGGAATTGCTCAAAGAGAACCCATCAGCAATCAGAGAAGAATTACTCATCTTAATTCGCCATTGACCCTATGTATAACAAAACAGGCCTGATGCCTTGTACCTAATATAGATATACTTAATGGCATGGACAATTAAAGACATCCCACTACAGAAATTTTTACAGAAACTTAATCGTATGTTGGATGAAGTTTCTTCAGAATTCTTAGTCTCAAATGACTGCAACTTGGAGTAATCTTTTAAGACTTGAAGACATTAATGAAGGAACATGAGAATACATGAGTATATCTTCTTTTTGCTTCACAAGTTCAGAAAGTCTGATGATGAATAAGCAGTATACGGTTTCTCAGCAGGAAAGACGCAGTGGTGTACAAGATCTGGACATTGGTCCAAAAAGGATTAGAGACTGAAAAGTGTGTTAGGTCTGTAGAAGTCACCTAAGCATTAAAACTGTAAAAGTATTTATGGTAAAAACAAGGTTGCTCAGTCCAAATGTACTATGAGTCGATT
The DNA here is from genome assembly GCF_021461395.2 of Schistocerca americana. Lineage (NCBI taxonomy): Eukaryota > Metazoa > Arthropoda > Insecta > Orthoptera > Acrididae > Schistocerca > Schistocerca americana. The sequence continues at coordinate 156,416,846 of NC_060121.1, forward strand.
AACTCGTGTATTCTAGATCTGCCCTTGTGAGATGGTTCACTCTCCACTGAGCAGTGAGCATCCAGCTGGCTCATGGTGATATTATGATGCGGAAAGGTGGGATGAGTGAGTGGGAGACAGGGGCGGGAAGGGTCAAAAGAAGACAACTTTGCTACGAGTCTTAGCTCTACTGTCGTTAATGTCATGTTCTATGGAGATGTATGTTTTGTAGTGGCTCATTAATTCGTATTGCGGCAAATTTCTTTTCTAAGACTGGTGTAATAATGCGAAATGAAACATATCTTAATATTTTGATGAAGCAGCGATACGATGGAGCAGCTAAGGCCGAAAAATGTTGTTTCTTACGATCCATGCAGCATTGTGACAAATGCCATTTAAGGACGACACTTCTCAATATGATGGAACCATGCTGCAAACATCAAGGCCAATATTATGAAAAGGGATTATGTAATTGATACGTGTTACAGCATTTTGACACTTTTTCACTCAGATAATTGGTTTGGTTTAAGTCCTACACAACTTGAGACCAAATATGTAAAAGACATGTTATGTGTGATGATACATAATTAGTTAAATTACCACATTGTGTGTTCTGCCAGCACAATATAGCAGCCCAGGTGTGTGTGTGTGTGTGTGTGTGTGTGTGTGTGTGTGTGTATCAGATTACTCCCGCTGATTAACGAATTTGTGCAACAGCTAGCAAAGTTTCCGACAGGAGAACTGTCGACGATTCAATCCTCCTACTGCATGATAGTTTATATTCTTTACTCTTAAATTATTTGAACTAATATGTACAAATAAATAAAAAAGCCATTTTGTGGTACCATAATAATTCAAGAGGAACAAGTCATTTGCAGCTTCTTCTTCTGGATCCAAGATTCAATAATGTATACAGAGTAAATGTGGCTTAATTTACCAAAGAGTGCAAGAATACACATTGCAGAATAAGGCAAAGATTAGTTAAATATTACGTCTGAGTGTAGTATTGTACAGGGGCGAATCATGGGCAGGTAAAAAGAAATCTTATAGGTCTTGTCTGAAGAAGGAAGATATTTAGAAAGTTTCGAAACGTAACTATGGAGAAGAAAGTTTTCAGGTAAAGTGGGGTGACAGATTTAATCCTGGAGAAGTAAGGAAGACAATAAGGGAAGAAAGATGATAATTGGAAGCTATCAGAACAAGGAAAAAATCTTGATGGGGCATTTGCAGCATAGGAATTGTGTGCATCAAGGAGTTATAGAGGCGATAGTGGCAGAAATGAGAGGAAGAGCATTGGAATGATGAAGACATTACAAGTGAGCGACAGATAAGAGAGATTCTGAGATCTGAACAAGGAGAGCATTTGGTAGACTATTCCTTATAATACATTTACGCGTGAAAATCTGTACGTTGTGTCTATCTGGGACTCAGCTTCTCCACTACATGGCGAGTAGCAACATTCCTTCTCAAAATGTTGCTAAATTCCATCCTGCATCTTCCATAATGTGGATTTAACTATGTTTATTTATAATTAGACCGGGTCTGCGCGAACGCAGTCCCGACTACCAAAAATTATGCACCCGAGTTACCCACATTAGGGGTAATCGCAGGGGTCAGCCCAACCGAAGTGCAATGGAAGAGCCTCGTCCTGGAGGAACCGCCTTCATGATCACGGTATCCCCTGTGCCAGGTAAGTATGCTTTGACGCCCATTTTTTTTTTCGTTTCTTTATTGTATTTCAATTCCCCATCGGGGCGGGCTGGCAGCAGCATATGCGCTGCTCTTCAGCCGAAAGACATAGAACAAAACAATAGAAGACATTTAAAAACAGCAAAGGAGAGAAGAAGGCGAACATAGATATAAAAAAGGGAGAACATCATGGAAGGCAATATACAAAAAACGGGGTGACTGTAAAATGGAGATAAAAAACTGTTTAAAAGTAGCACACACAAAAAGCCACACACTGCGACGATTAAAAGAACACAAGGCACAGTATGACTGGAGCATAAAGGTGTTGACGGATGGCATAGCACACAGCGTAACTCTGACGGCGAACCTCAAGGCAGTACACAATTAAAATCACACCTCTTGACGCACACGAGAAACAGCACGAAACAGATCACTGACGTGGCACACTGATGATGATCAATACAGAGGATCTGCCAGGTTCAAGGAGATGAGGGAGACCTGAAGAAGTGAGGGAGGGGAAGAGATGGGGGAGGGGAATGGGGGGCGCTCGGAAGAGGGCCAGGTAGGGAGGGATGTGGGAAGGAGAGAGGCAAGTATGGGGTGCAGGGTCTAAGGGGGGGGGGGATGGAGGAAAATCCGCTCTGGGAGAAGGAGGAAAGAGGAGAAGGGGCCCCTGGGAGGGGGGGGGAACAAGGCCGGGTTATAGTTGGAAGGAAGGGTATATGTCACGGCGAAGTTCGTCATCCGGGGGGGGGAGGCGTTGGAAATTGCCCTGATGAAGGAGATGGAGGGTGTGGAGGTGGAGAGAGGGAGGGATACAGCGATAGAGGCGCGGCAACGGGCGGGGGGTGGAGAGGAAGGAGGAAACCACAGGGTGGGGGGGATCAACCCTGCGAACAATGTAAAGGATGCGGAGATGTTGGAGGAACAAGGGGAGGTGGGGGAAGGGGATCAGTTCAGACAGGAGCCGTGTGGGGGAAGGAAGGCGGATACGAAAGGCAAGGCGGAGCGCATGGCGTTCAAGGATTTGGAGAGCCTTGTAAAAGCGGATGGGGGCAGAGATCCAGGCGACGCTGGCATAACAGAAGATAGGACGGATGAGGGATTTGTAGGTGTGAAGGATGGTAGAAGGATGCAATCCCCATGTCCGGCCGGACAGGAGTTTCAGCAGGCGGAGGCGGGAATGGGCTTTCTGCTGGATGGTCAGGAGATGAGGGGTCCAGGTGAGGTGTCGGTCAATGGTGAGGCCAAGGTATTTCAGGGTGGGGGTGAGTTGGATAGGACGACCATAAAGGGTGAGGTAGAAATCTTGGAGGCGAAAGGAGCGAGTGGTACGGCCTATGATGATTGCCTGGGTTTTGGAGGGGTTGAGACGGAGGAGCCACTGGTTACACCAAGTGGTGAACTGGTTAAGGTGGGTTTGGAGGGTACGTTGAGACCGTTGAAGGGTAGGATAGAGAGCCAGGAAGGCGGTGTCATCAGCATATTGGAGAAGGTGAACTGGTGGGGGTTGCTCGGGCATATAGCTGTATACAAGAGATAAAGGAGAGGGGAGAGGACAGAACCCTGGGGGACGCGTGCCGTGGGATAAAAGATACGGGAGTTGGTGTTGTGGAGGGTGACATAGGAAGGACGGTGCGAGAGGAAGGAAGCGACCAGACGGACAAAATTGGTAGGCAGGGCGTAGGTTTGGAGTTTAAGGAGGAGACCGGGATGCCATACACGGTCATAGGCATTTTGGAGGTCAAGGGAAACAAAAATGGCGGAGCGACGGGAGTTGAGCTGAAGGGACAGAAGGTGAACAAGGTTGAGGAGTTGGTCGTCAGCAGAGAAGGAGGGTCGGAAGCCACACTGGGTAAGGGGGAGGAGGTGGTGTTGAGCAAGGTGCCGATGGATACAGTAGGAGATGATGGATTCAAGGACCTTACGCTTTGACGCCCAGAAGCTCGCCCCTTTACGTCATACAGAGCGCATTACAGCAATCGAGTGCACATCACTGTACACGTTATGTGTGGGCAGTTGTGCAATACATCGAGCCCGAAACGCTAATAAAATACTTCTATTTTGCGACTAAACTCTCCCATATTGTCAGTGGTGTCATCAAAGCTCTTAAAGACGGCATTTGACGAAACGGCGCTAACACAGGCCGTAGCTGTTTGGTCTAATTGGGCCGCGTAGTTCCATTCAGCGACAGCAGATGGCTCCCATACCGAGGGATGCGCGCGCATGAGATATCAGCTGCTCCCAGCATGCATTGTGGCCACAGTTAGGTTAGAGTTCTGTCTTCGCCAAGCCAGACACTTTGCGGTACTTTCTTAGAAAATAAATGAGGCGTTCTTTATGACTGTGTATAACAAATAAATTGTACATGTCCCTTCTGTATGACATAGCGCCGTATTCCACATCGCTACCTTTTAGTTTTACAACTACAAGAGCACAAGATGGTACGAACTATACTAGAAATAGCCTGTGAAGAAAAATTCTTTCGGATATTTTGTTACATTGTATTTAGACAACTGTTCCTGTCAACTAATCACGCTGATCGATGTCGAAAGGCAATGTACTTTCACTAACTACTGCAGCAATGCGATAATCAATTAAGTGTCAAATTACTGTTCTTCACAATCATCCTGTGAAAGCCGAACTTGTCAATATTTAGTATTTATTTGCGAAAAGAATATCTCTTTGGATATGTTCTTATTACACATTTATAATATGTATGTTTGTAGGCTACTGCGAATGTTTGCAGCTGTCGATGTGTTGATGAACAGAAAAATTATCTTGGACATAATTAAGATTTACCTTACCATATGCTATTGCAATAAAATACGTGTATATATGCAACAAAACAGAGATGTTAAGAGTTTCTGTGTTCTGAAGTATGGTTCCATATGTAAAAAGTATGGTACTTCAAAACATAAACATCATTAAGAAATAAACCTGCCAATTACCCCTTATGAAACGATTATTTCTTTATTCCAAGTCTGTGAGGAAAAATAATAACAATTGCATTTATACAAAACTTAACAGTAAACAAATTACATAGTATATTCACTTTCATGTTCACAACTATATTAATGTAAAACTGAAATTGATTATAAAAGATACAATCTAGTTTCCTCTCCTAGAGAAAACAATAAATAAACGATAGGAGGATTTCAGTTGAGAGCAAGCAAGGTTGACTGGAGGATAAATATGATGACCATGTGTTCACTGTGCACTAATTAATAAGAATTATCCTGTGATTCGTTGATTCTAGTCGAAAAAGTCCTACACTGACAAAGTCACTTCCAATATTTTAACATGTCACCTGCTTCCCACTGCCTCTTCAGGGAGTGAAACATCCTGGGTACGTTACTGATTAAATTAGCTAACCCAGAAACTAATAATTTTATCTGTGTATATGGATTTCTTCTCTTCACAGAGATTTTGGTGATCCTAGACTTTCGAAGGTGATGATTAATTTGTTTTATGTGACAGGGTCCCATCACCAGGAATCTTTTAAGAGGGTAGGTGCAATTATGACACAGTAAAGTTATGGTTCATTCTAGCTTTATTCCTCAGAAAATGTGAGAGGTAATTGCATGAAGAAAAATGCATACAGGCAGCGAGGAAGACATCCACTTCTGTAAATAACTAGTTTGCAAATATCTTAAATAACAAGTAATTATCACCTTGCTGAAATGTTGATTTTCATGGTTTTCTTGATAACCCCAGAAAAAATTAGTTTTTGTGTTTATTAAAATTGGATATTATTGTTATAAAACATAGATAGAATATTCACTAGGTCGTCACTACACTCCATGTAGAAACCGATCTATAATGAGTCGAGTTACTTAAACCCTTACTGTATCATTTTTACATGACGAAAAATTTATGACTTAAAATTTTTCAGTCTTCAACAGAAATTGTGATGTGTGTTGTAGACCATCATACATAGAGTATCCTCTGAAAATTATTAGAAGGTTCATGTGTTAGACAGAAATTTATCACTTAGTCCAATTTGTAAAAACGGGATATAATAAAAACAACGTTTAAGTTTGTAAAATGCTTTGGTGTACACCTATGATTCTTCTATGAACTAAAATTTCCTGGTGAATACTATATTCCATTATCTTATTGTTTCTTTGTTTCATTCTGTGCATTCAGTTTCTTTCCCATTTTCCTTGCCTCCTTGGTGAATCATTCTGCCCATTTTTTTCTCTTTTTTTGATGAGTTTAATCCTCAAATGTATTCCTTGTTCAAAAAATGTATTGTGTTTTGGTCTATAGGTATTTTAAGTCTGTTAGTTACTTTTAATTTACCATTGATTGCTGAAAGTAATCACAGTATCATAAGTTTATGTTTACTCTTATCTTGTCCCAGAAAATCAGTCACCAGATGTGTCTTCCAAAGTTTGGAATTTATTTATTTCATACGTGTTATGTAGACTCATTAGCGATAAATCACTTGCGTGTAGATCGTGTCATTTACATAGATTTGAGACATTTGTTTATAGTAATAGGTTGAACAATGAATAATGTATTTAAAAAAAATGTTTACAAGAATTGTTTTTTGTAAAAAGTTACAAATTGAATTGAGCAGACTTACAATAGATCAAAATCAATTCGCATATTCTCATACATAAATTCATCCAGCGAGTAAATGGTTTTACTTATAAGATACTGTTTCAGTTGATCTTTAAAAGTAGGTGGATGAGTAACTGACATTTTTATTGCCTGAGGAAGAGCATTAATTATTTTTATGCAAGAGTAATGTACTCCTTTTTGCACCATATTTAGATTCTTTTGCTCAAGATGTAGAGCATTATTTACCCTAGTGTCATAGTTATGATACATGCTGTTCATTTCAAAAAGGGAATGGTTTTTACACAAGAAACACATGAGAGAGAAAATATACTGAGATACTGTTCTGAGTATTATCAGTTCTTGGAAGACTTTCCTGCAGGAATGTCTGTAATGGACACCACACAGAATCCTAATGACTCTTTTCTGGGCTATGAGGATTTTATATTCCTTTGGCTGGTTTCCCCAGAATATAATTCCATAGGCGATCAGGGCATGAAAGAACGAAAATAGGCAGCTTTCAAAGTATTTAAGTCACTGAAGGAAGCAATCGCACAAATAGCGAAAATTGCTGAGCTTAGTTTTTTATATAGGTAAGGAATGTGTAAGGACCAGTTTAGATTGCTATTAACAAGTAGACCCAGGAACATTATTTGACTCCACTCTTGCTAAATTCCCATCATTCTATTTAACATTAATCTCTCCTTCGATACTTTGGCTTGTATGGAGTTGAATCAATTGAGTTGTTTCAAAATTTAGTGATAATCCATTAGAGGTAAACCAGTTAAAGGTCTCCTGAAAAATTTCATTTAGATTGATTTCAAGATTAGTATTTGTTGAATTGTCTACCAGAGTCGTCGTGTCATCGGCAAACAAAGTAAATTTTATCTTAGCTGTTGTACATGTTGGAAGGTCATTTATGAAAATAAGGAAAAGTAGAGGAGCCAGAATAGAGCCCTGTGGGACTCCACAGTTTATTGTGCACCAAGAAGACGCCACTGGTTCCCCATTAGTGTCGTTTATCATGACTTTCTGTTTCCGGTCCTTTAAATAGGAGGCAAGCCACATCCCTGCTTCTCCAGTTAACACTTAAAATTCTGCCTTTCTCAGAAAAATCTCATGGTAATCGCAATCTAACGCCTTAGAAAGGTCATCAAAAATTCCAGTTGGAGACATTTTATTATTGATTGATTCAAGAATTGAATTGGTGCAAGAATATATTTCATCTTCTGTTGAGATGTTTTTCTCGAAATCGTGTTGTGTGAATCCATCCACACTCGTTTTAATTCTCTTAAATATTAAATCTGTATTATAAATTGCATTTACACGACATACTTTACATTCTGTAGGACTAAAATAGGTTTTTACTTTTTTCATCGAAGAAATTGGTGTATTGTAATGATTATTAGCCCTCCCCTGTAAATCCCTATGTGTGTTTTCATGAAAGAACCCCTTTTTCATTTTATAAGATTCTTTGAGCCCTCCCCCATTTCTAAATAAAAAATAATCAACTCAGAGCCATGTGAAAACACCAATTGAAAGTTGTCTGCACTGTCAATAACTGAACACAATTCAAGCAACAAACAGTTCTAAGTCAAACAATCGAAGCTCTGAACTGGGCCTAACAAGTATGAGAAATTAACAATGCCCTTCTGTGACACAGAAGTATGTGAAACAGATGCCAAAGTGAAACTGACAGTTACATTAGTAGCGAAATGATGAAGTGTGTGTGTTTGTGGAGTGTTCAGCACACACACACACCAACATACATATTTCTCTGTAAGAGACAGAAAGATTTTGTGTTGCAATATTCATTTAAGTAAGGCTAAAGAAACGAAGAATGTTTTGGGACAAATTTTGAAAATTGCTTTTTTGTAGCCCAGCTAACCATGTACACCCTCTTCACTCAACAGTATTTTCAAAGATATTTAAGTCTATACTAGCTGGAATTGCTCAAAGAGAACCCATTAGCAATCAGAGAAGATTACTCATCTTAATTCACCATTGACCCTATGTATAACAAATCAGGCCTGATGCCTTGTACCTAATATAGATATACTTAATGGCATGGACAATTACAGACATTTATCCCATCACAGAAATTTTTACAGGATGTTAATCGTATGTTGGACAAAGTTTCTTCAGAATTCTTGGTCTCAAATTGACTGCAACTTGGAGTAATCTTTTAAGACTTGAAGACATTAATGGAGGAACATGAGAATACATGAGTATATCTTCTTTTTGCTTCGCAAGTTCAGAAGGTTTGATGATGAATAAGCAGTGTATGGGTTCTCAGCAGGAAAGACACAGTGGTGTACAAGATCTGGACATTGGTCCAGAAAGGATTAGAGACTGGAAAGTTTTTTAGGTCTGTGAATGTCACCTAACCATCAAAACTGTAAAAGTATGTATCGTAAAAACAAGGTTGCTCAGTGCAAATGTACAGTGAGTCGATTAAATCGTGTATTCTATATCTGCCCTTGTGAGCTGGCTCGCTCTCATGCTGAGCAGTGAGCAGCCGGCTGGCTCATGGTGATATTATGATGGGGAAAGGTGGAATGATTGGAAGGCAGGGGTGGGAAGGGTCAGACAAACACAACTTTGCAACGATTTACAAAAGAGTGGAAGAATACACATTATAGAATAATGAGTAGGAGAGGTCGCTGAATTTACAGAGGACTGGAAGGCTACACACTATGTAATAATTAGTAAGAGTCACTCTGTGAGTGTGTGTGTCATAAGCCTTTGATGAACTATCAGATGGATAGGATTCAGTTGTCAGGGCTTTCTTCTCTTGAGAGTATGTTAAGTCTTCATAGAATTGTTTTATTTATTCGATGTAACGACAAGTTAGAAAAGGTTATCCACAACCGTAAGTAAGTGGACAAGTAAACTCTTTGCATGCTGCTTACATTAAAACTCCAAGGTTGTTTCTTCAAGACTGTTGCCCTTGTAATGCTTCATTATTGTACATAATAGGACGCTAGAATAGTCACACCGACGATTCGGAATTCTCACTGTAGAGCACATATCAGTAAATCATTACGTGGATGCATATGTCATATGCTGTGAAATGGTCAGGACCACCACAACAAGAAGGTGACATGATGTGGATGATTTAGTAACTGTTTAACATTACTTCTGCGAGCTGTATAAATGCACTGACATGACAGCAATATTGTTTAGTGCACTATAAAAAAGCTTTATATGAAATTTCTCTCACTGTTATATGAACACTATTATATGTATACTGTCGTGAAGTATCTTCAGATCGTTCATTGATATAGTTATTTCATAACAATATTACGGGAAGGGAAGAGGAAGCAAATGAAATGGCACAGTTTGGTTTATTTATTTACTTTGATTATCCAGTACTCATCTAACAATGATATAGGAATTGTCAAGGTAGTGTAGTGCACATCAATAGCTATAAATACGCAGAGAATATACAACATGTTTTAGAAGGACAGGAACAGGTGGTCATCAGGATCGGAGACTAACCAGCTGTGGCCTTGATTAGAAAACCATCTTGGTATTCGCCTGAGTTATTTAGTACTAGCACAGAATACCAACATCAGGATGGTCCAACAGAGTAACACCATCCTCCCAAATATGAGATCAGTGTGCAGTAGAACTGATAGGTAAGGACATATAGGATGCAAGGGGCATTAGATGGAAAGAGATAAAATAAAATGAGAAGAATCGTCTCCGTACCTGAGAAGTTTAATGACATGTAATGGAAGCCGAACAGAAAAATTAAAATGATAGAGATGTTTTGCAAAGAGAGCTTTGTAAAAGATGAGGTTGTTACTAACAGTAAACCGAATTCCAGTGGAGATGAGGCAAAGATTAGCTAAATCTTATGTCTGAAGTGTAGTGTTGTACAGGAGCGAATCATGGACAGGTAAAACGAATTATGTGTTGTCTGAAGAAGGAAGATATTTAGAAAATGGAGAAGAAAGTTTTCAGGTAAAGTGGGGTGACAGATCAAAGACTGGAGAAGTAAGGAAGACAATAGGGGAAGGAAGATGGTAATTGGAAGCAAGCAGAAGAAGAAAAAAATCTTGCTGGGGCATTTACAGCATAGGAATCGTGTGCATCAAGGAGTTATAGAGGCAATAGTGGAATAAATGAGAGGAAGAGCATTGGAATGATAAAGACATTACAAGTGAGCGACAGATAAGAGGGATTCTGAGATCTGGACAAGAAGGACAGCATTTTGTAGACTTTTCCTTATAATACTACTATGTTCATAAATCTATCTTTACCTGTGAAAATCTGTTTGTTGTGTCTATCTGCGATTCAGCTTTCCTGCTATATGGCGAGTAGCAACTTTCCTTCTCAAAATCCTGGACCTTCCATAATTTGTATTTTACTATGTTTATATATTATTAGACCGGGTCTGCGCGAACGCAGTCCCGACTACCAGAAATTATGCACCCGAGTTACCCACATTAGGGGTAATCGCAGGGGTCAGCCCAACCGAAGTGCAATGGAAGAGCCTCGTCCTGGAGGAACCGCCTTCATGATCACGGTATCCCCTGTGCCAGGTAAGTATGCTTTGACGCACAGAAACTCGCTCCTTTATGTCGTACAGAGCACATTACAACAATCGAGTGCATATCACTGTACACGTTATGTGTGGGCAGTTGTGCAACACATAGAGCCCAAAACGCTAGTAAAATGCTTATATTTTGCGACTAAACTCTCCCATATTGTCAGTGGTGGCATCAAAGCTCTTAAAGACGGCATTTGACGAAACGGCGCTTACACAGGGCGTAGCTGTTTGGTCTAATTGGGCCGCGTAGTTCCCTTCAGAGATAGCAGATGGCTCCCATATCGAGGGATGCGCACGCATGAGATATCAGCTGCTCCCAGCGTGCATTGTGGGTACAGTTAGGTTAGGTCTTCGGCAAGCCAGACGCGTTGTGGTACTTCCTTAGAAAATAAATGAGGCGATCTTTATCGCTGTGTAAAGCAAATAGATTGTACCTTTCATTTCTGTATAACATAGCGCTTTATTCTGGATCGTTCCCTTTTAGTTTTGCGACTACAAGAGTACAAGGTGGTACAAACTATATTAGAAATAGCCTGTGAAGAATAATTCTTTCGGATATTTTATTTCATTCTATTTAGACAACTGTTCCTGTCAACCAATCAAGCTGATCGATGTCGAAAGACAATATACTGCACGGAAAGAACAGGGTAAAACTTTCTACAAATACTTCTGTAACATCTCGTATGTTTATATGTAGAAAAATTCCACTAACTACTGCAGCAATACGATAAACAATTAAGTGTCAGTTTACTGTTCTTTACAATCATCCTGTTAAAGCCGAACTTGTCAATATTTAGAATTTATTTGCGAAAAGAATATCTCTTTGGACGTGTTCTTATTACATATTTATTATATGTATGTTTGTAGCATACTGCGAGTGTTTGCAGCTGTCGATGTGTTGATAATTAAGGTTTACCTTACCATATTCTATTGCAATAAAATACGTGTATATATGCAACAAAACATAGGTGTTAGGAGTTTCCGTGTTCTGATGTTCCATATGTAAAAAGTATGGTACTTCAAAACAAACATCTTTAAGAAATAAACCGGCCTATTACCCCTTGTTAAGCGATTATTTCTTTATTCCAAGTCTGTGAAGGAAAATAAAAACAGTTGTTTTTATATAAAACTTAACAGTATACAAATTACTTGGTATATTCATTTTCATGTTCACAACTATATTAATGTAAAACTAAAGTTGATTATAAAAGATACAATCTAGTTTCCTTTCCTAGATCAAACAATAAATAAGCAATAGGGGCATTTCTGTTTAGAGCAAGCAAGGTTGACTGTAGGATAAATATGATGACCATGTGTTCACTGTGCACTAATTAAGAAGAATTATACTGTGATTCGTTGATTCTAGTCGAAAAAGTCCAACACTGACCAAGTTACTTCCAATATTTTAAAATGTCACCTCCTTCCCACGTCCTCTTCAGGGAGTGAAACATCCTGGATATGTTACTGATTAAATTAGCTACCCCAGAAACTAATAATTTTTATCTGTTTATATGGATTTCTTATCCTTACAGAGATTTAGATGAACCTAGACCTTCCAAGCTGATGATTAATTTGTTTTTTGTAACCAGGTTCCCGTCACCAGGAGTCTTTTAAGAGGGTAGGTGCTCATCACACAATATAGTTAGGGTACACTCCAGCTTTATTCCTCAGAAAATGTGAGAGGTAATTCCATGAGGTAATATGCATACAGGCAGCCAGGAACACATCCACTTGTTTAAATAACTAGTTTGCAAATATCTTAAATAACAATCTGTTATCAACATGCTAAAATGTTGATTTTCATGGTTTTCTGGATAACTCAATAACGAAAAAAGCGTAGTGTGTATATTCTAATTGGATTTTATTGCTATAAAACATAGATAGAATATTCACTAGGTCGTCACCACACTCCATTTAGAAACTGATCTATAATGAGTCGAGTTATTTAAACCCTTACTGTACCATTTTTACTTGATGAAAAATTTATAACTTATAATTTTTCAGTCTTCAACAGAAATTGTGATGTATGTTGTAGACCATCGTAAGTAGAATATCCTCTGAAAATTATTAGAAGATTCATGCATTAGACATAAATTTATCACTGAGTCCAATTTGTAAAAAGGCGAAATGATAAAAAGAGCGTTGAAGTATGTAAAATGCTTTAGTATACCCTATGATGTCTTCTATGAACTAAAATTCCCTGGTGAATACTATATTCCATGATCTTATTCATTCCTTGCTTCATTCTGTGCTTTCAGTTTCTTTCCCATTTTCCTTGCCTCCTTGGTGAATCATTCTGCCCATCTTTTTCTCTTTTTTGATGAGTTTAATCTTCACATGTATTCCTTCTTCAAAAAATGTATTGTGTTTTGGTCTTCGGGTATTTTAAGTCTGTTAGTTACTTTTAATTTGCCATTGATTGCTGAAAGTAATCACAGATTCATAAGTTTGTATTTGCACTATTCTTCTCTCAGAAAACCAGTCACCAGACATGTCTTCCCATGTTTGGAATCTAATGACTCAATCATATTGTGTGAATCCATCCACACACATTTTAATTTTCCTAAATATTAAATCTGTATTATAAATTGCATATAAACGACATACCTTAGATTCTATAGGACTAAAACATGTTTTTATTTTTTTCATCGAAGAAATCGGTGTATGGTATTGTTATTAGCACTCCGCTGTAAATTACTATGTCTGTTTTCATAGAAGAATCCCTTGTTATTTTATTAAATGTTTTGAGCCCTCCCCCATTCCTAAAAAAAAAATAATCACCTCAGAGCCATGTGAAAACTCCAATTGAAACGTGTCTGCACTGTCAATAACACAACACAATTCAAGCAACAAACAGTTCTAAGGCAAACAATCGAAGCACTGAACTGGGCCTAACTAGTGTGAGAAATTAACAATGCCCTTCTGTGACACAGAAGTATGTGAAACAGATGCCAAAGTGAAACTGACAGTTAAGTTAGGAACTAATTGATGAAGTGTGTGTGTGTGTGGAGTGTTCAGCCCACACACACCAACATACATATTTCTCTGTAAGAGGTAGAAGGATTTTATCTTGCCATCTTCACTTGTGTAAGGCTAAAGAAATGAGGAATTATTTGGGACAAGTTTTGTAAATTGCTTTTTTGGAGCCCAGCTAATCGTGTCCACCCTCTTAATTCAACAGTATTTTTCAAAGATATTTAAGTCTATACTAGCTGGAATTGCTCAAAGAGAACCCATCAGCAATCAGAGAAGAATTACTCATCTTAATTCGCCATTGACCCTATGTATAACAAAACAGGCCTGATGCCTTGTACCTAATATAGATATACTTAATGGCATGGACAATTAAAGACATCCCACTACAGAAATTTTTACAGAAAGTTAATCGTATGTTGGACGAAGTTTCTTCAGAATTCTTAGTCTCAAATGACTGCAACTTGGAGTAATCTTTTAAGACTTGAAGACATTAATGAAGGAACATGAGAATACATGAGTATATCTTCTTTTTGCTTCACAAGTTCAGAAAGTCTGATGATGAATAAGCAGTATACGGTTTCTCAGCAGGAAAGACGCAGTGGTGTACAAGATCTGGACATTGGTCCAAAAAGGATTAGAGACTGAAAAGTGTGTTAGGTCTGTAGAAGTCACCTAAGCATTAAAACTGTAAAAGTATTTATGGTAAAAACAAGGTTGCTCAGTCCAAATGTACTATGAGTCGATTAACTCGTGTATTCTAGATCTGCCCTTGTGAGATGGTTCACTCTCCACTGAGCAGTGAGCATCCAGCTGGCTCATGGTGATATTATGATGCGGAAAGGTGGGATGAGTGAGTGGGAGACAGGGGCGGGAAGGGTCAAAAGAAGACAACTTTGCTACGAGTCTTAGCTCTACTGTCGTTAATGTCATGTTCTATGGAGATGTATGTTTTGTAGTGGCTCATTAATTCGTATTGCGGCAAATTTCTTTTCTAAGACTGGTGTAATAATGCGAAATGAAACATATCTTAATATTTTGATGAAGCAGCGATACGATGGAGCAGCTAAGGCCGAAAAATGTTGTTTCTTACGATCCATGCAGCATTGTGACAAATGCCATTTAAGGACGACACTTCTCAATATGATGGAACCATGCTGCAAACATCAAGGCCAATATTATGAAAAGGGATTATGTAATTGATACGTGTTACAGCATTTTGACACTTTTTCACTCAGATAATTGGTTTGGTTTAAGTCCTACACAACTTGAGACCAAATATGTAAAAGACATGTTATGTGTGATGATACATAATTAGTTAAATTACCACATTGTGTGTTCTGCCAGCACAATATAGCAGCCCAGGTGTGTGTGTGTGTGTGTGTGTGTGTGTGTGTATCAGATTACTCCCGCTGATTAACGAATTTGTGCAACAGCTAGCAAAGTTTCCGACAGGAGAACTGTCGACGATTCAATCCTCCTACTGCATGATAGTTTATATTCTTTACTCTTAAATTATTTGAACTAATATGTACAAATAAATAAAAAAGCCATTTTGTGGTACCATAATAATTCAAGAGGAACAAGTCATTTGCAGCTTCTTCTTCTGGATCCAAGATTCAATAATGTATACAGAGTAAATGTGGCTTAATTTACCAAAGAGTGCAAGAATACACATTGCAGAATAAGGCAAAGATTAGTTAAATATTACGTCTGAGTGTAGTATTGTACAGGGGCGAATCATGGGCAGGTAAAAAGAAATATTATAGGTCTTGTCTGAAGAAGGAAGATATTTCGAAAGTTTCGAAACGTAACTATGGAGAAGAAAGTTTTCAGGTAAAGTGGGGTGACAGATTTAATCCTGGAGAAGTAAGGAAGACAATAAGGGAAGAAAGATGATAATTGGAAAATATCAGAACAAGGAAAAAATCTTGATGGGGCATTTGCAGCATAGGAATTGTGTGCATCAAGGAGTTATAGAGGCGATAGTGGCAGAAATGAGAGGAAGAGCATTGGAATGATGAAGACATTACAAGTGAGCGACAGTTAAGAGAGATTCTGAGATCTGAACAAGGAGAGCATTTG
Organism: Schistocerca americana; assembly: GCF_021461395.2. Taxonomy (NCBI): domain Eukaryota; kingdom Metazoa; phylum Arthropoda; class Insecta; order Orthoptera; family Acrididae; genus Schistocerca; species Schistocerca americana. Next base: position 156,432,696 of record NC_060121.1, read on the forward strand.
GTAGACTATTCCTTATAATACATTTACACGTGAAAATCTGTACGTTGTGTCTATCTGGGACTCAGCTTCTCCACTATATGGCGAGTAGCAACATTCCTTCTCAAAATGTTGTTAAATTCCATCCTGCATCTTCCATAATGTGGATTTAACTATGTTTATTTATAATTAGACCGGGTCTGCGCGAACGCAGTCCCGACTACCAAAAATTATGCACCCGAGTTACCCACATTAGGGGTAATCGCAGGGGTCAGCCCAACCGAAGTGCAATGGAAGAGCCTCGTCCTGGAGGAACCGCCTTCATGATCACGGTATCCCCTGTGCCAGGTAAGTATGCTTTGACGCCCAGAAGCTCGCCCCTTTACGTCATACAGAGCGCATTACAGCAATCGAGTGCACATCACTGTACACGTTATGTGTGGGCAGTTGTGCAATACATCGAGCCCGAAACGCTAATAAAATACTTCTATTTTGCGACTAAACTCTCCCATATTGTCAGTGGTGTCATCAAAGCTCTTAAAGACGGCATTTGACGAAACGGCGCTTACACAGGCCGTAGCTGTTTGGTCTAATTGGGCCGCGTAGTTCCATTCAGCGACAGCAGATGGCTCCCATACCGAGGGATGCGCGCGCATGAGATATCAGCTGCTCCCAGCATGCATTGTGGCCACAGTTAGGTTAGAGTTCTGTCTTCGCCAAGCCAGACACTTTGCGGTACTTTCTTAGAAAGTAAATGAGGCGTTCTTTATGGCTGTGTATAACAAATAGATTGTAGCCGTCCTTTCTGTATGACGCAGCGTCGTATTCCGCATCGTTTCCATTTAGTTTTGCGACTAAAAGGGCACAAGTTGGTACGAACTATAATGGTAGTAGCCTGCGAAGAGTAATTCTTTAGGATATTTTTTAAAATTCTGTTGAGACAACTGTTCCTGTCAACCAATCACGCTGATCGATGTCGAAAGGCAATTCACTGCTCGTATAAAAACGGAAAATTTTCTCGAAAAACTTCTGTCACATTTGGTATGTTAATATGTAGAAAACTTTGACTAACATTTGCAGCAATGCGATAAAGAATTATGTGTCAATTTTCTGTTGTTCACAATCATCCCGTGAAAGCCGACCTTGTCAATATTTAGAATTTATTTGCGAAAAGAATCTCTCTTTGGACGTGTTCTTATTACATATTTACTGTATGTATGTTTGTAGCCTACTGCGAGTGTTTGCAGCTGTCGATGTGTTGATGAACAGAAAAATTATCTTGCATATAATTAAGGTTTACCTTACCATATGCTATTGCAATAAAATAAGTGTATATATGCAACAAAACAGAGATGTTAGGAGTTTCAGTGTCCTGCAGTATGGTTCCATATGTAAAAAGTAAGATACTTTGAAACATAAACATCGTTAAGAGATAAACCAGCCAATTACCCCTTATGAAACGATTATTTCTATATTCCAAGTCTGTGAAGTAAAATAAAAATAATTTCATTTATATAAAAATTAACAATATACAAATTATATAGTTTATTCATTTTCATGTTCACAACTATATTAATGTAATACTAAAATTGATTATAAAAGATACAATCTAGTTTCCTTTCCTAGAGCAAAGAATAAATAAACAATAGGGGGATTTCAGTTTTGAGAAAGCAAGATTGCCTGTAGGGTAAATATGATGACCATGTGCTCACTGTGTACTAATTAATAAGAATTATACTGTGATTTGTTGATTTTAGTCGAGACAGTCCAACACGAACAATGTCACTTTCAATATTTTAACATGTCACCTGCTTCCCACTGTCTCATCAGAGAGTGAAACATCCTGGGTATGTTACTGATTAAATTAGCTACCCCAGAAACTAACCATTTTATCTGTGTATATGAATTCATTATCTTCACCGAGATTTAGATGATCCTAGACCTTCCATTGTCATGATTAATTTTTTTATCTAACGAGGTTTCCATCACCAGGAATCTTCTAAGAGGGTAGGTGAAGTTATTATACAATAAAGTTAGAGTGCATTCTAACTTTGTTCCTCAGAAAAGATGAGAGGTAATTTCATGAAGAAATATGCATACAGTCAACGAGAATGACATCCACTTGTAGAAATAACTACGTTGCAAATATCTTAATTAACTATTAATTTTCATCTTACTAAAATGTTAATTTTCATGATTCCTTGAAAACTCAGGAAGAAATAACCATTTATGTTTATTCAAATTTGATTTTATACTTATAAAACATACTTAGAATATTTACTAGGTCGTCACTGCACTGCATGTAGAAACAGATATATAATGTGTCGAGTTACTTAAACCCTTTCTATACTATTTGTACACGATAAAAAATTTATAACTTACAATTTTTCAGTGTTCAACTGAAATTGCGATGTGTGTTGCAGGCCATCATAAGTAGAATATCCTCTGAAAATTACTGTAAGATTCATGCATTAGACACAAACTTATGACTGAGTCCAATTCGTAGAAATGCGAAGTGATGAAAACAGCGTTAAAGTTTGTAAGATGCTTTAGTGTACCCTATGATGTCTTCTATGAACTAAAATTCCCTGGTTGATATTATATTCCATGATCTTATTGGTTCTTTGCTTCATTCTGTGCATTCAGTTTCTTTCCCATTTTCCTTGCCTCCTTGGTGAATCATTCTGAACATCTTTTTCTCTTTTTTGGTGAATTTAATCTTCACATGTATTCCTCCTTCAAAAATTGTATCGTGTTTTGGTCCACAGGTATTTTAAGTCTGTTAGTTACTTTTAATTTGCCATTGATTCCATTGCTGAAAGTAGTCACAGAATCATAGGTTTATATTTGTACTATTCTTCTCCCAGAAAACGAGTCTCCAGACATCTCTACCAAATTTTGAAATTTAATGACTCAATCATTTTGTGTGAAACCATCCACACAAGTGAAACTGACAGTTAAGTTAGTAACTACTTGATGAAGTGTGTTGGAGTGATCAGCACAGACACACCTATATACATTTTTCTCTGTAAGAGATAGAAAGATTTTGTGTTGCAATCTTCACTTGTGTAAGGCTAAATGAACGAAGAATTTTTTGGGACAGATTTTGAAAACTGGTTTTTGGAGCCCAGCTAACCGTGTCCACCCTCTTAACAGTATTTTTCAAAGATATTTCTATCTATACTAGCTAGAATTGTTCAATGAGATCCCATCAGCAATCAGAGAAGCTCATCTTAATTCGCCATTGGCCTTATGTATAGCAAAACAGGCCTGATGCCTTGTACCTAATATCAATACTTAATAGCATGGACAATTACAGACAATAACTCCCACCACAGTAATTTTTACAGAAAGTTAATAGTATGTTGGACGAAAATCCCACCACAGTAATTTTCACAGAAAGTTAATAGCATGTTGGACAAAGTTTCTTCAGAATTCTAGGTCTCATATGGACTGCAACTTGGAGTAATTTTTAATACTTGAAGACATTAATGGAAGAACATGAGAATAGATGAGTATATCTTCTTTTTGCTTCGCAAGTTCAGAAGGTTTGATGATGAATGAGCAGTATACAGTTTCTCAGCAGGAAAGACACAGTGGTGTACAAGATCTGGACATTGGTTGAGAAAGGATTAGAGACTGAAAACTGTTTTAGGTGTGTAGGAGTTACTTAACCATCCAAACTGTAAAAGTGTTTATGGTAGAAACAAGGTTGCTCAGTGCAAATTTACAACGAGTCGATTAAATCGTGTATTCTAGATCTGCCCTAGTGAGCTGGTTCACTCTCACGCTGAGCAGTGGGCAACCGGCTGCCTCATGCTGATAATATGATGTGGAAAGGTGGGATGAGTGAGTGGAAGGCAGGGGCGGGAGGGGTCAAAACAAGACATGGAGATGTATTGTTTCGTGGTGCCTCATTAATGCGTATTACGACAGATTTATATTCTAAGAGTGGTGTAGTAATGAGAAATTGAAGTGAAATGATACATATTTTAATATTTTGGTGAAGTGGCGTTAAGATGGAGCAGCTAAGGGCGAAAAATGTTGTTTCTTACGATCCATCCAGCATTATGATGAATACCATTTTAGGGCGACACTTCTCAATATGATGGAACCATGCTGCAAACATCAAGGCCAATATTATAAAAAAAGGATTATGTAATTGATATGTGTTGCAGCATTATGACACTTTTTTACTCAGATAATTGGTTTGGTTCAAGTCCTACACAACTTGAGACCAAATAACTAAGAGGCATGTTAAGTGTGATGATACATAATTAGCTAAATTATCACATTGTGTGTTCAGCCAGCACAATATAGCTGCCCAAGTGTGTGTGTGTGAGAGATTACTCCAGTTCGTTAAAGAATTTGTCCAAAAGCTAGCGAAGTTTCTTTTCTTTATTTGTGCTCCTGTCGTTGATTCAATCCTCCTATTGTATGAGGGTTTATCTTCTTTACACCTAAGTTGTTTAATCTGAAATGTACAAACAAATATAATGATTGTTTGTGGTACCACAATAATTCAAACAGAACATGTCATTTGCAGGTTCCTTTTCTGGTTTCAAGATTCTATAATATATTGAATCTTTACAAAAGAGTGGAAGAATACACTTTACAGAATAATCAGTAGTAAAAGTGGCTGGATTTACAGAGGAGTGGAAGGATACACACTATGTAATAATTAGTAAGAGTCACTCTGTGTGTGTGTGTGTGTGTGTGTGTGTCATAAGCCTTTGATGAACTGACAGATGGCATTGATTCAGTTGTCAGGGCTTTCTTCTCTTGACAGTATGTCACGTCTTCATAGAAATGTTCTATTTGGTCGATGCACGATGAGTTAGAAAAGGTTATCCACAACCGTAAGTAAGTGGACAAGTAAACTCTTTGCATGCTGCTTACATTAAAACTCCAAGGTTGTTTCTTCAAGACTGATGTTTGCCCTTGTAATGCTTCATTATTGTACAGAACAGGACGCTAGAATAGTCACACCGACGATTCGGAATTCTCACTGTAGAGCACATATCAGTAAATCATTACGTGGATGCATATGTCACATGCTGTGAAATGGTCAGGACCACCAGAACAAGAAGGTGACATGATATGGATGATTTAGTAACTGTTTAACATTACTTCTGCGAGCTGTATAAATGCACTGAAATACAGCGATATTGTTTAGTGGAACTATAAAAAAGCTTTATATGAAATTTCTCTCACTGTTATATGAACACTATTATATGCATACTGTAGTGAAGTATCTTCAAACCGTTATTTTATATCAATATTATGGGAAGGGAAGGGGCAGCAGATGAGATGGCACCGTTTGGGATATTTATTTACCTTAATTATCAAATGATCATCTAGCAAATGATCTAGGAATTGTCAAGGTAGTGCAGTGCACATCAATAGCTCGAAATAGGCACAGAATATATAACATGTTTTAGAAGGGCAGGAACAGGTGGTCATGAGGATAGGAGAGTAGTCAGCCATAGCCTTGATTAAAAAACAATCTCAGCATTCGCCTGAGTTATTTAGTACAACCACAGAATACAAACATCAGAGTGGCCCGACAGAGTAATACCGTCCTCCCAAATATGAGGTCAGTGTGCAGTAGAACTGATGGGTGCAAGGGGCATTAGATGGAAAGAGATAAAATAAAATGAGAAAATTGTCTCTGTAGCTGAGTTGTTTAAAGACGTGTATTGGAAGCTGAACAGAAAAATTAAAATGAAGGATATGTATGGGAAAGAGAGTCTTGCAAAAGGTGAAGCTTTTACTAACATTAAACGGAATTCCAGTGGAGCTGAGGTAAAGATTAGCTAAATCTTATGTCTGAAGTGTAGTGTTGTACAGGATCGAATCATGGACAGGTAAAAAGAAATATAATATGAGTTGTCTGAAACAGGAGGATGTTTAGAAAGTTTCGAAATGTAACTATGGAGAAGATAGTTTTCAGGTAAGGTGGGGTGACATATTTAAGCCTGGAGAAGTAAGGAAGACAATAGGGGAAGAAAGATGATAATTGGAAGCTATCAGAACAAGGAAAAAATCTTGATGGGGCATTTACTGCATAGAAATTGTCTGCATCAAGGAGTTATAGGGGGAATAATGGAAGAAATGAGAGGAAGAGCATTGGAATGATGAAGACATTGCAAGTGAGCGACAGATAAGGGAGATTCTTACATCTGGACAAGAAGGAGAGCATTTTGTAGACTGTTCCCTATAATACAGCTATGTTCATAAAACTATCTTTACGGGTGAAAATCTTTTTGTTGTGTGTATCTTCGACTCAGCTTCTGCACCATATGGCAAGGTAGCAACTTTGGTTCTAAAAATGTTGTTACATTCCATTGTGGATCTCCCATAATATGCATGTATCTATGTTTATTTGATATTAGACCGGGTCTGCGCGAACGCAGTCCCGACTACCAAAAATTATGCACCCGAGTTACCCACATTAGGGGTAATCGCAGGGGTCAGCCCAACCGAAGTGCAATCGAAGAGCCTCGTCCTGGAGGAACCGCCTTTATGATCACGGTATCCCCTGTGCCAGGTAAGTATGCTTTGACGCCCAGAAGCTCGCCCCTTTACGTCATACAGAGCGCATTACAGCAATCGAGTGCACATCACTGTACACGTTATGTGTGGGCAGTTGTGCAATACATCGAGCCCGAAACGCTAATAAAATGCTTATATTTTGCGACTAAACTCTCCCATATTGTCAGTGGTGTCATCAAAGCTCTTAAAGACGGCATTTGACGAAACGGCGCTTACACAGGCCGTAGCTGTTTGGTCTAATTGGGCCGCGTAGTTCCATTCAGCGACAGCAGATGGCTCCCATACCGAGGGATGCGCGCGCATGAGATATCAGCTGCTCCCAGCATGCATTGTGGCCACAGTTAGGTTAGAGTAGTGTCTTCGCCAAGCCAGACACTTTGCGGTACTTTCTTAGAAAGTAAATGAGGCGTTCTTTATGGCTGTGTATAACAAATAGATTGTAGCCGTCCTTTCTGTATGACGCAGCGTCGTATTCCGCATCGTTTCCATTTAGTTTTGCGACTAAAAGGGCACAAGTTGGTACGAACTATAATGGTAGTAGCCTGCGAAGAGTAATTCTTTAGGATATTTTTTAAAATTCTGTTGAGACAACTGTTCCTGTCAACCAATCACGCTGATCGATGTCGAAAGGCAATTCACTGCTCGTATAAAAACGGAAAATTTTCTCGAAAAACTTCTGTCACATTTGGTATGTTAATATGTAGAAAACTTTGACTAACATTTGCAGCAATGCGATAAAGAATTATGTGTCAATTTTCTGTTGTTCACAATCATCCCGTGAAAGCCGACCTTGTCAATATTTAGAATTTATTTGCGAAAAGAATCTCTCTTTGGACGTGTTCTTATTACATATTTACTGTATGTATGTTTGTAGCCTACTGCGAGTGTTTGCAGCTGTCGATGTGTTGATGAACAGAAAAATTATCTTGCATATAATTAAGGTTTACCTTACCATATGCTATTGCAATAAAATAAGTGTATATATGCAACAAAACAGAGATGTTAGGAGTTTCAGTGTCCTGCAGTATGGTTCCACATGTAAAAAGTAAGATACTTTGAAACATAAACATCGTTAAGAGATAAACCAGCCAATTACCCCTTATGAAACGATTATTTCTATATTCCAAGTCTGTGAAGTAAAATAAAAATAATTTCATTTATATAAAAATTAACAATATACAAATTAATAGTTTATTCATTTTCATGTTCACAACTATATTAATGTAATACTAAAATTGATTATAAAAGATACAATCTAGTTTCCTTTCCTAGAGCAAAGAATAAATAAACAATAGGGGGATTTCAGTTTTGAGAAAGCAAGATTGCCTGTAGGGTAAATATGATGACCATGTGCTCACTGTGTACTAATTAATAAGAATTATACTGTGATTTGTTGATTTTAGTCGAGACAGTCCAACACGAACAATGTCACTTTCAATATTTTAACATGTCACCTGCTTCCCACTGTCTCATCAGAGAGTGAAACATCCTGGGTATGTTACTGATTAAATTAGCTACCCCAGAAACTAACCATTTTATCTGTGTATATGAATTCATTATCTTCACCGAGATTTAGATGATCCTAGACCTTCCATTGTCATGATTAATTTTTTTATCTAACGAGGTTTCCATCACCAGGAATCTTCTAAGAGGGTAGGTGAAGTTATTATACAATAAAGTTAGAGTGCATTCTAACTTTGTTCCTCAGAAAAGATGAGAGGTAATTTCATGAAGAAATATGCATACAGTCAACGAGTATGACATCCACTTGTAGAAATAACTACGTTGCAAATATCTTAATTAACTATTAATTTTCATCTTACTAAAATGTTAATTTTCATGATTCCTTGAAAACTCAGGAAGAAATAACCATTTATGTTTATTCAAATTTGATTTTATACTTATAAAACATACTTAGAATATTTACTAGGTCGTCACTACACACCATGTAGAAACTGATCTTTAGTGAGTCGAGTCACTTAAAGCCTTTCTGTACCATTTTTACATTATTAAAAATGTACAACTTAAATATGTTTCAATCTTCAGCAGAAATTGCGATGTGTGTTGCAGGCCATCATAAGTAGAATATCCTATGAAAATCATTAGATGATTCATGTAATAGTCAGAAATTTATCAGAGAAACCATTTTGTAAGAATGTGAAAGTGTACACTTTTATGTATTCTATAAACTTAAATTCCCAGGTAAATACTATATTGTGTGATCTTATCCATTATATCCTTCATTCTGTGCTTTCAGTCAGTTTCACATTCTCCTTGCCTCCTTGGTGAATCATTCTGCCCATCTTTTTGTCTTTTTTGGTGATTTTATTCTTCACATGTATTCCTTCTTCAAAAACTGTAACGTGTTTTGGTCCACAGGTATTTTAAGTTTGTTAGTTACTTTTAATTTGTCATTTATTCCATTACTGAAAGTAATCACAGCATCATAATTTTATATTTGCACTACTCTTCTTCTAAAAAAACCAGTCTCCATACATGTCTTCCATATTTTCGAATGTATTGACTGAATCATTTTGTGTGAATCCAACGACAGACATTTTAATTTTCTTAAATATGAAATCTGTATTATAGTTTGCATTTGCAGTACGTACTCTACATTCTGTAGGACTAAAATAGATTTTTACTTTTTTCATAGAAGAAATTAGTGTATGGTTATGATTATTAGCACTTCCCTGCAAATTACTATGACTGTTTTTATAAAAACAGCCCTATTTCGTTATATAAGATGTTTTTAGCCCTCCTCAATTCTAAATAAAAAATAATCACCTCAGGAGCCATATGAAAAACACCAATAGAAAGTTGTCCGCACTGTCAATAGCACAACACAATTCAAGCAACAAACGCAACAAACAGTTCTAAGGCTAGGTTAGGTTAGGTGAGGCAAACAATCGAAGCACTGAACTATGCCTAACAAATATAAAAAATTTACAATGCCTTTCTGTGACACAGAATATTAGAAACAGATGCCAAAGTTAAACTGCTAATTAAGTTAGGAACTAATTGATGAAGTGTGTGGAGTGTTTGGCAAGCACACACACACCAGCATACATATTTCTCTGTAATAGATAGAAAAATTGTGTAAGTCAAAAGAAACGAAGAATTTTTTGGGACAAATTTTCAAAATTGCTTTTTGGAGCCCAGCTAACCGTGTCCACCCTCTTAACTCAACAGTATTTTTCAAAGATATTTAAGTTTATATGAGCTGGAATTGCTCAAAGAGAACCCATCAGCAATCAGAGAAGAATTACTCATCTTAATCTGCCATTGACCCTATGTATAATAAGGCAGGCCTTATGTCTTATACCTAATATAGACATACTTAATTACATACGTAATTACTGACATTTATCCCACCACAGTAATTTTTACAGAAAGTGAATAGTATGTTGGATCAAGTTTCTTCAGAATTCTAGGTCTCAAATTGACTGCATCTTGGAGTAATTTCTTAAGACTTGAAGACATTAATGGAAGAACATGAGAATACATGAGTATATCTTCTATTTACTTCGCAAGTTCAGAAGGTTTGATCGTGAATAAGCAGTATTCGGTTTTTCAGCAGGAAAGACATAGTGGTGTACAAGATCTGGACATTGTTCCAGTAACGATTAGAGACTGAAAAGTGTTTTAGGTGTGTAGGAGTCACCTAAGCATCAAAACAGTAAAAGTATGTATGGTAGAAACAAGGTCGCTCAGTACGAATGTTTAATGAGTCGATTAAATCGTGTATTCTAGACCTGCCATTGTGAGCTGTCCAGCACTCATGCTGAGCAGTGAGCAGCGGGCTGGCTTATAGTGATATTATGATGGGGAAAGGTGGGATGAGTGGAAGGCAGGGGCGGGAGGGCTCGGAACAAGGCAACTTTGCAACGAGTCTTAGCTCTACGACCGTTAATGTCATGTTCTTTGGAGAAGTACTGTTTCGTGGTGGCTCATTAATGCGTATCGCGGCAAATTTATTTTCTAAGACTGGTGTAATAATGAGCAATGGAAGTGAAATGAAAGACTTCTTTATATTTTGATGAAACAGAGATAAGATGGAGCCGCTGCTGGCGAAGCATATTATTTCTTACGATTCATGCAGCATTATGATGAATGCCATTTTAGGATAACATTTAAATTAACAAACATGTTTCGTTAACATTATATTTTAATGTCAAACACAGAAACACGGGAAGTCATTTAATATTACTTGTTTTGGTATTCAGTGAAGTATGAATGTTTGGTACCACTCTCTGTGCACGTGTAATTCGATGACATGATTTTGACCTGAAGTCTCTCCGTGAATTTCTGCCTTTAGATTTCGTTTTCTTTGTTATGGGAATACGTTGTTCTGTCAAGTATGTACACAGATAGTAACATTCGATGTAATCGTAGCTTCAGACTTGTAAAATCGTGGAAATTTGTGTTGAGGAAATAAATGTTGGCGGGACTAATTTATTATAAAACTTACCACGGAACAGTCACACTATATTTTTATTAAGTTCAAATTGTAGCTCAATTTCCACACCATCAACATCAACTGAAAATCAATGAAACTGCGAAAAGCATCATGGTAACAGCTCGAACTGCAGATTCATTTGTCGCGTCTTCCTCTAGATAGTAAAAATATATTTTCGTTGTGAAAATGTTGGGGAAAGTTACCCAGATGTTTATTCATCTGCTACCGGATGATGAATACTTATTTCCGTCACATCGCTTAACAGTGCTCTATAATTTATGCACCACTTCTTCTCGCTTTTCGTTTTTCAGTCGTCCATAATCGTTTGCACGGAAGATATTGACTGTCGTTGTAAAATGAATTTTTTCATTGTGTTCAGAGTTTTGCAGCACACATAAACATTTCAAAACACCACTGCGTACTACCATACAGGCATCGTGTACTGATGTGTTGTAAATTGATGTTGGTTTGTCTGACCTTCACATGGAAGTTCCTAATCCAGCTATAATGCTACTTTTCATCGATATTACCCTTAGCCATCCAGGTACAATGTCACTCAAAACCACCCAGGTGTTGTCTAGAAGATATCAAGAAGTATATGTTACATAGAATGTAAATAATTTGCCTTGGAATATTTAACTGTTTTTTTAATAGCTTCAAAAAGAATAATAACATAGAAACTTCGAAAACAAATTAACGAAATAACTGAAAGTATTAACAATCATAAGTGACAAAAATTAAGAATTTGTTTCATACATTTATAAAGACAGTGACTTACTATGCGATCCTCGTCGTCAAGGTGTCTTATAATATCTCCAAGCGTATTTCTGGATATTTTCAGGAATTAGCACTATTTCTGCGACCCTTCACACGCTGAGTGATATGTCGCTGTCGGAAGTCGAATTAGTTCTGTAGCATCCTGCTTGCTGTCTCATAGTCCATGAGACAACACGAAGCCATATTAAGCCAAGCAAATTAGAATTTTTCTTCCTAAAATTGGTGGAATTTTGGAAACTGTTTTAACCACCCCAGTTGACCTCAGATAAGAAAAATTTGAGTTTGCCCCGATTTCTGAGTGGAGCTTCAGCCGAAATGAAACAAAAAACACAAAAACTTCGTATTTTTCAGTTTTTTTGTTTTTTTTCCCCCCAAAGTCCCCCAAAACTAAGCATTTAATCGAAAAAGCTGAGATTACCAAAAATGTAGAGCATTAAACTGTGGATCGATGGAGTTCCAAAACTTCGCTATTTGCTCAAATTTTGCGACAGAAAAGGCACGCCATAAACCGGGAATTTCTCACACTTTTCGAAAAAGACTCGTTTCATCGCAATAAAACGAGCAGCATTTGAGAATTGGCCAATTTGAAGCAAAATGTTATGGGAGAAAAGTTGTAGAGCATCAGACGTGAAATTTCTAAGAAGAAATCGAGTCCTACCTTTAAAGTGCATAACATCTAAAATCACAGTGCGCTGCAAAGTCATCCCGACTTTCTCAGAATCGCGTTCGCTTCAGCTCTTCGAGCTTGTCCCATGCCCTGTATCTATGTTTAACTACGTAGGTATGCAGAAAATACAAAACGCTGTTTTTGCAATGTGTTTGATGCCTTTAAAGATCCAGTTTACTTATAAAAGGCAGAGTTCTATTGCACAGAGAGGCGTGGGAGGCAGAAGAATTATTTTCTTCCATAGGTACGAAGTATTTCGATTATATCATAGAAAGATCGCCATTGTGTTTGATGGATACCCTGATGAAACAAATCATAGCAGCACGGAATCAGCTGAGCGGCTGCGTAGAACCATCAAAAGAACTGCGCCAATTGTCACATTTAATGAAAAACGTCATTAACCATGGAAAAAGATTTTTTATCTGTCAAATGAATAAAATAAAGAGAGCCTCATTTGTTTAATGATCGAACAGATTAAAGGTGAGTACTTTAGTATTAATCAACCGCTGAGAAAGCAAATACTGCAGTCGTAGCTTCTGCTGTTGACGTTGCTCGGCACACTGTGTTGCTAGTGAGGTCAGAGATGTTCTTGTGATTCTAACCACTTGAGCCCCATTGGCCCCCAACATTTTTGTATCGAAGCCAGGCAAACACAGACAAGGCGACGTAGTCTACAGAACCCTAAAAGTTCGAATTGTCTCTAGTATTGAAAGACGACATTCTATTCTTACATGCCTTCAGTGGCTGCGACACGATCGTTTAGCGGCAGAGGAAAACTGAAATTCCTCACGACACTGGAGACGAAAAACGACCTATAGATAACAACAGAGACATTCCGCAACTCCAGTGCTACTGCTGATGTGAGTGTTGAGACTGGACAAAAAGTCATAGCAGGTCTAAAAATATTCCAGCTGGTAAATGCTGATTATAGCTTAGATGAGTAATAAAGTTAGTAATTAAACTTTATATGATTTAAATATTATGTAATGATATATAATATTAAAATTATTTAGAAGTCTTGTCGCTAATGCTGTTATTTACATTCCACTCCCTATCCTTTTTTCTGTATAGTTTTAAAGTGTCTATGAAAACATAAATTTAGTATCTACACTGATTATGTTGAATTCGCTGTAAATGTTGTATGTGAAAGTAACTGTACTGAAAAATTGACTAGTTTCACACAATGCAGTACCGCCTATGTATGGAACATGAAACAAAATTAGAATTTTTGGAAACAATTTTGAATGTTACCGCTACGAAGAGTGCATCAGAGTTAAGTCGGGCGGAGACATCTATCGTTTCGTTCGGTAGTCCAGGGTCCTGACTATTACGCTGCCTGTCTTATGTACGCCTTAAATGTTAGCCAAACAGGAGAACTTAAACATGAGCCAGTCTCTGATGAGTGGCGACTGGGGTAGGGCATTTTGTGTGTTGATGTAATTCGTCATAAGCAGCAAAGGGAAGTCAAAATATTATGATTGGACTGTGCGTGTCTTGCTGTGCGATACATCAAGATAAGAACTTGAATTCGTGAAAAAAATGGTTACTTGGGCAGCCTATGGATTCACAAAAAGAAGCCCAAAGTCAGCTATTACTGTCCACAGATAAAGGCTTTTGCGGCGGCATGTCGTGGCCGAGCGGTTCTAGACGCTACAGTCTGGAGTCGGGCGACCGCTACGGTAGCAGGTTCGTATCCTGCCTCGGGCGTGGATGTGTGTGAAGTCCTTGGTTAGTTAGGTTTAAGTAGTTCTAAGTTCTAGGGGACTGATGACCTTAGAAGTTTGTCCCATAGTGCTCAGAGCCTTTTTAAATCCTTTTGCCAAACTAATACTTTTCGTATGGAGTGTTTATTGCAATAGTTACGCTTGCCGTTTTCAAACTGTCACCTTTATAATATATATGTTTTCGAAGGACAGCACAAGGAAAAGATTTTGGGCCGAATCATTACACAATTAATACAGAACCAACAAAATGTGGCAGAATATGTTCAGAGCATCGACCTTTGATGCCGTGTGTTCTCATCAGACGGCGCTGTGCCTCGCATTTTCTCTTCGACTCCGTCATGCATGCAAAATGTGAGCTGCGTTGGATCTTTTATAAATCGTTGTTATGTCCCCGTGTGTGAGACCTCTTTATTTGACAGAATTTGGTGTTACAGGTTTTTTTCATGTGCCGTTGGCACCCGGTGTCGCCCGAACTGTCCATACCGTGTATAGTTTTACTTCAGCGTTTGCGATAACCTAAAGAATGAATTTTATGACTAGAAAAAAAAAACATTAATTTATTGTTCTCAACGCATTACTTTTTTTTGGGGTGCCTGTGTGAGTTGTGCTTGTTGAGCGTAATAGTCTGCAGATGAACTGTTCAGCCAAGGAATTTCATTCTGAAAATTGTTCAATAAACAGTCCAACACGATACATTGAGATGCTTTTCTTTTAGCAGTAAACGCTACCAACCTTGCACCATGCTTATTTAATATAAACATGTATAACTGTAACACTTGCCCTTATTTAATTAAGAGTGAAAGGGAGAAAAAACACACATCAATATATGATATCCATTTTATGACATAAATCTTAGTCTTGGTTTTACCAGGAGCTTCAGCAATATATCTGCTAGCTACTCTACATTCGAAATACGCCAGATAGCTAACTGCCCTGTAATCTGTGCGTCTCGCTGTTGCCTTATTATTAACTTTAAGGACTGGAATTTCCATGTGCTTTCTCATTCCTCTAACAAGTCTGCATGCATAAATTATTTCTGTAACAGCTTATGTTGCAGCTACAAACTTTGCTTCAGTTGTAGATTTGGCTGTCATTGCCACTCTACCTGCATGTGTAGTAAGGACACCAAATGCCGACTGACCAGTTTTGTTGCACCCTCCAACATGTGCAGCACCATAGAAATGTTATATACCACTGCACAAACTTGGATAATAGATGATAGTAAGGTCACATATACCTGCTACATACCAGAATACTGATTTTAGTATCACATCTGTTGATGTTGAGTCCAGTGTCCAGACAGTAAGCCAGCACTGTAATCCAAAGCAGATCTCACTCCAAGAATCAGAGTCACCAGTTCTCCAACTGCTTGTTGATTAAAAAAAAGTTACACTTGTGTGCATTATTTGTTTCTGCTTGTGATGTATCTGGTTCCTTTACTATAGGTGTTGAAATAGGTTTACACTCATGAAAATTGAAACAGACCAGAATCTTCCTTGCATATACTCACTTACCTAACTTCATTGCACCAACAACAAAGTGTTTAAACCTCAGACCCAAGGAAATACTACAGGCTGGTTCCACAGTGATCTTGAATTCAGTTTTCACATCCTCAGTGAACTTTCTGGAATCTTGATGATCACTCACCACAGCTAATATCTCATCTACCTAAAGCTTCTTCATGATGTATAGGGATGGATATGCATCGTTTTGCCTTGAAACCAGCTGACGAGAGAAATGCTCAAAAATGTTTGTTCCAAGATTTCTGTGTTTGCTTTAAATTCATACAAACTTCACCTTAATTTGCAAATACTTGCTGACCCATCACTGTGCACATTTGGCTATTGCAGATAGATTCCTTTTTCTAATTCTCCGTACAAGAAAACAGAGACACATCGAACTACATCAGATGCATCTCCTCAGCTGCAACAATTCTTAGCATCGAATTGTGCACAACTTAGCTATTAGCCTGAGAGTTTCACTGAAGTGTTCACTTATCCCCTTGATGACAAGCCTTGCTTTATATTTTTCTATACTCCAGTCTGAATTAGTCCTTACAGACAAATCCTCTTGCTTGGTATGGCTGTTGCTTATTTTGGTAGAACAGTTACTTCTCATGTCTTATTCTGTTATAGTAACTACAATTCATTTTTCATACATTGCTTCCAGTGAACACTTGTATAATATTGACATTTTCTTCATATTACTATGGATTTGCTTTTGTTCCTCTCTCATCAGTGACGTTACAAGTTTAGTTATCTGTGAAGACTTCATTAATGTTGAATGATTTTGCAATTGTTGATGGGTTGGAATAAACATTTGCCCTTGTCTGTTACCAGCACTGTCCTCTTTAGTCTTTGGTTCATAAGACTCTTCTTCACCCGAGTTTGTCTCATGAGTCATTCCATGTCAAGTGTCCCAGTTTAGAAGATGATCCCAGCTCAGCCATCTTCAATTTTGATGAAATTTGTACAGGATGTACCTTAGGGCCCTACATGAACTTATGCAAAGTTTCAGGCTCACCTGTAACTTGGTTGAGGTGCTAGAGCCATTTTCGTGAAGACCACTTTTACAGAGACTGAAAAGTAGTGAAGAAATCATCAAGTTCGGCATTCCACTGTTCCTAATGTAAAAGAGCTAGACTCTTGCTTCTGGGTATAGAGGTACAACTTTGTGTGCTCTACACACAAATGTTGCAAGTAGAGTTCAGAAAGCAATGCATTTGGCATAATTGCAGTTCAAAGTGGGCAACAAATCATGTCGCAAAAAATTTGCCTCGTAGTTTAACAAGGCAAAAGTAATGGAGAAAGTGCGCTATGGACCTGGTCTTTTGCCACACTACTGTCTGTCTGGGTGTTTAGCATATAATAAATTTTGGCCTGACTTGTATGTTTAATTACTGTGCTACCATACTGTAAATTTGCTAAAACACATGAATGTATCAAAATATACCCATGTTCAGAGTCACGTATCTCAAAGTGGACACCTACCACATTACAGTCATTAACGCCATTCAACAGAGCTCATTTCATTCTATTAGAGAAATGTATTTTCATTTTGGTGTATCTTCGGATAAGGTGCAAAAATGTCGCCTAAAATTTGGAATTTTGTTGATTATGTCTTCATTGTTTAAATATTCATTTTGCTGTTTATTCAGTGATTTTAAACTTGTTTGTGACAGGTTCATTGCTAAATTTAACCATTTAACTGTACTAGAGACTGCTACATAATTTTTGGGAAGTTGAATGCTTATTAATTTTATTTCTTTTCTTTATTTTGGACTCGACAATTTTATTTTAGTGTCCAAAGCATATCAAGTTGTTGCTAAAATGGAAGAACAAGATCAAGTTAATGTATGCAGTTTTGGAAGTACTGATTCCCCATGCCATTTAACGACGTACGGTGAGTTACATTGATTTACTTCTTGTAGCTGATGGATTCATGTGTGATCTTGGACTTAATAATGCTGTATATTTTTTATGGTTGAAGGTTTAATATAATTTTTCTTTTCTTGTCAGTTTGGATATGACAGAAATTTGTGAGTGCTGCTTATTGCAGGGGTGAAAAGATAGGTCGTCTGCAGTCATGTTGTTACAGTTATTTGGACTGATTACGGATGATTTTTTTGTGTGTGTGTGTGTGTGTGTGTGTGTGTGTGTGTGTGTGGGTGTGTGTGGGCGCGGACACGCGCGCAGGTTTTCATGAATTTTGCAGTTTTTTTCCCTAAGTATTTGGTAGTACTGTTGGATCGTGGTTGTTAGGTATCATGCATATTGGTTTACCATTGTTAGTTAGGTATGTTTTTGATATTAGATATGTGTGTGTTATTTATACTATTGGGTTCGTTTTAAGTAGATAGGGTAAGTGAAGGTGGGGATTACAAATTTGGCAATTTGGCCAAGTGAAATTTGCGGTATTGCGTTTTGGGGTTGGGGTGAGTTTATGGTATTGAAAGCTTCATGTGAAGGTCAATCCATATGAAGTGATACAATGAGGGTTGCTTGAGCATTTTTAAATAGTTTGATTTTTTTTTACATGTGATTACCATATAATGGTAATGACAGTTTTCAGAAAAACTTTACCTTGCATTGTTACTAAAGGGTGGCCATTTTTATTTGTAAGTGCACAACAGTTTTTCAATTTGGAGACATTGGCATTAATTTGAATATCTCTCTACAGGGTGAAGTTACAACATTGCTATTGACTTGATTGTTTTAAGAGACGTCTCCTCTACAACACCAACTGAGGTGGTGCAGTGGTTAGCACACTGGACTCACATTCAGGACGACAATTGTTCAAAATAGCATCTGGTCATCCTGATTTAGGTTTTCCATAATTTCCCTAAATCATTTCAGGCAAATGCTGGGCGGTTCCTTTGAAAGGACACGACCAATTTCATTCCTTATCCGATGACCTCACTGTTTGATCCCCTCCCCCCAAATCAGTCAATCAATCAGTTAGTCCTCTACAGCATTGTTTATAACCAAAATACCCTAAATTCCAAAATAACCAATTGAAATTACCTCCAAATTTGGTATTGAAAAGTTAGAAAATCTACTTTTTAGACCCAAGAATAACAACCAGGAAGTGACTTACTGGAGTGTATTTTTTCCTCTAGTTGGATATCATAAACTATTAGCCTTACATAGAGCAAGAACACTGACAAATGTCTCCCTAATTTTTTATAATTTTTTTAAAATTTGAAAACCTTTATTTTTTGTAAAGTTTGGGGGTAGTTATCTCTGGAGGGACTGAATGTAAAAATTTTGAGTTTTGCACATTTTGTACACCTGTATGATAATACTGTAGTACTGTAAAAAATTCAACACTGATATTTGATTATGAACAAAGATATGAATTTTTGAAAATGATGAAATAATGGACATTATGCTACAATTGATCATATGGTTGTTGTCTATTTAAATGGTTTATTGTTTCACTGTAATAACATTTAGTTATAACTTATTTTAGTTAACACAATCATCCTACATTTAATTAGTATTATTTATTTCAGTAACAAAATTTCAAACAACAGGAGATTTGCTTTATTTCTATGTTAAAAGATTTGCCCATTTACATCAGGGTTTATCCTCAATTAAGCAGCACATTATTGTCTCTTCAAAATGATAAAAGTAAAATAATAAACATGTGAAATTTTTGTGTTATTGGGAAGGCTACAGTTTTGTGCATGAGTTTAGTCCTCAAGACAAGTGTTTACAGCAGCTCAATGGACAGTGCGGAGCTTATGATTTGGTTGTGTTTGTAGAAGTTGTCTTGTTACGTTTGATGGTGTGTGTGTGTGTGTGTGTGTGTGTGTGTGTGTGTGTGTGTGTGTGTGTGTACTTTGTTGTACTGGGATCATTTTAGCCTTGGTGTTGGATGTGTGATGTCTTTGGCAGTGTTCGTAGTTCCAAACGTAAAGTTTGTAATATTTTTCAATGAGTTATCAATTTTTTTTTTTTTTTTGGTTGGTTTATGGGTTTGGCTTTTTCGTTACGTGGGGGGGGGGGGGGGGAGTTGGGATGACTAGCCTAGTTTGCAGTGCTGGAATTTGTTGGTGGTAACTTGAGTTGTGAGGTTTTGTGTATTGAATGTTTTTAGTTTGCATAGGGATGATTGGTTTTTGGATTTTTGAGGTGTTGTGGTTTTTCGTAGTTGTAGATGTTTTTCTGGTATCAATAGCTGAACTTGATCTATATAGGTCAAGGGAAATGACCGATTCCAATTTTTGTAGTTTTAGTTGTAGGTGTTTTTTTTTATCATTTCGTGTTTTTTGGGCTCGTGGTGTGCTTTCTTTACCATTATATTTAGCTTGTTCCTACCATAAAACCCCTAATTTCCCACTGTTGTCCCGTTTGTTTGATTGTATTTTTGGAGGGAGATGTTATTGTCTTATTTATATGTATTTTCGTGTTTTTTTGCCATGTATATGTAGTGCTGTCATAGGTGCCATATTGAAGACACTTAGAATAGCAATTTCCGCCACATTGATGACGTCATGGGTCAAAGCAGATGGGTGGAATCAGACACTTCTGTAATCCCCAAGTCTGCACAGGAGCCCAGTAGTCAGTGACAAGTCTCTATATGAACTGTGTACTCCCACTACATTTGATGGGTGTGTCATTCTTGTAGTCTGTACAGAAGCCTCTGTTAGAGTGTAATTTTTAATTAACTGAAATAATTTTAAAACTTAATAACAAATAAATTTGAAAGACTGATTGGTATGCACTAAAATGGATGAACAGTGCTGTATTGGACATATAGTAAGTGAAGTGTGTTACAAAAGAGTGTTTTGTTCATTTTCAAAAAACTTAAAAAATGTTAATGACTTTGATGAAGATCGACAGACTTTGTTTAAATTATGAGTAGGTTCTTCTGTATTATAAGTATCATTAGAAAAAATGTATTCTGAAATACAGTCACATTTTTGGAAAAAGAAAATATCATAAAAATCCAGTTATTAAAGGTTTATGGGACATACCTACATCTGCGTAGATACTCTGCTAGCCACCGTAAGGTGCGATGCGGAGGGTACCCTGTACCTCTGCTTCTCATTTCTCCTCCTGTTCCACTCACAAATAAAGCAACAGAAAAACGTCTGTCTGTATGCCTCTGTATGATCCCTGATTTGCGGCATAGTGTATCCCAAAAAGAAAGCTGCCTTCCCTCCAGCATTTCCCAAAGCATCTCCATAACACTTATGTTTTTTTTGAAGCTAGCAGTAACAAATCTAACAGCCCTCCTCCAATTGCTTCGATGTCTTTCTTCAATCTGACCTGGTATGGATCCCAAACACCCGAAAAGTACTCTTTCCTAAAATTCTCCCAGTAAATCAAAGTCGACCATTTGCCTTCTCTACCAAAGTTTTCACATGCTTGTTCAACCTTGTGTTGAGCGTTACTCCCAGATATTGAAACAACTCGACTATGTTGAGCTGAACACCACTAATACTGTGTCTGAACATTACAAGTTTGTTCTTCGTACTCATGTGCATTAACTTAACATTTTTCCACATTTAGTCCTAGTGCATTCATCACACCAACTGGAAATTTTGTCTAAGTCTTCTTCTATCTTCCTACAGTCACTCAACTTCGACATGTTACTGTACACCACGGCATCATCAGCAAATGATCACAGACTGCCACCAAATCATTTATGTATATAGAGAACAACAGCAGTCCTATCACACTTCCCTGGGGGACTGATGTTACCCTTGTCTCTGATGAATACTCACCTTCGCAGACAACATAATGGGTTCTATTACTTAAGAAGTCTCCTAGCCACTTACATATGTATGAACTTATTCTATATGCTTGTACCTTCATTAACAGCTTGCAATGGAGTACGGTGTCAAATGCTTTCTGGAAATCTAGAAATATCGGATCTGCCTGATGCCCTTCATCCATAGCTCTCAATATATCATGTGAGAAGAGGGCAAGCCAAGTTTCCCACCAGTGATGCTTTCTAAGACCATGGTGATTCGTGGACATAAGCTACTCAGTCTCAAGAACATTTATTATATTTGAACTGTAAATGTGTTCAAGGATTGTGCAGCAAACAGAAGTTAGGGATATTGGTCTATAATTTTGCAGGTCCTTTCTTTTACCTTCCTTACGTGCTGGAGTCACCTGTGCTTTTTTCCAGTTGCTTGGGACTTTGTGCTGGGTGAGAGATTCACAATAAATACAAGCTAAGTAAGGGGTCAATGCCATAGAGTACTCTTTGTAAAATCGAACTGGGATTCCATCTGGACCTGGTGATTTATTTGTTTTCAAACCTTTAAGTTGCTTCTCTGTCTGACGATCAATTGATGGTATGTTTGTACGGTTCTCCTGTGTGAACAATTTCTTGAATGTGAAATTTAAAATTTCAGCTTTGGTTTTGCTATCTTCAACTGCCACACCAGACTGGTCAACAAGGGACTGAATGGAAGCCTTAGACCCGCTTAGCAAATTTACGAATGGCCAGAATTTTCTCAGGTTCTCTGCCAGATCTTTTGCTAAAGTGCGACGCTCATAGTTGTTGTGTACTTTGCGCATAGATCTTTTCACAGATGCACGAATCTCTACTGACATTTGCTTGTCATCATTTGTGCATCCCCTTCTGAACCTAGAGTGCAACAGCCTCTGCTTCCTCTGCATCTTATGAATTTTGTTATTAAACCATGGTTGGTCTTTTCTATCCTTTATTCACTTACTAGGCGCTTAACTCTCCAGACCATGATTAACAATCTGCTTAAACTTTGCCCATAATTCCTCTGCATCCATCTTACTGGCATTAAGTGATGCCAATTCACTGTTGAAGTAAGATGTTAATTACTGTGTATCTGCTCTATCTAGCAGAAACACTCTCCTAGCCTTATTGACTGATTTATTAATTTTTGTAATCGTAGTTACCAAGATGACATCATGATTGCTAATCTCCGTTTCTATACTCACATTGTCGATAAGGTACAGCCCATTTGCAGCGACAAGGTCTAAGATATTTCCATTGCGTGTGGGCTGCTGAGCTAGCTACTCAAGACAGTTTTCAGAAAATGTGTTCAAAAGTATTTCGTATGACTGTCTGTATGTACTCCCAGCAATGAATCCATAGACATCCCTGTCTACACTCAGCAACTTAGTCGCCTCCTACTAGTATTGAATGATCTGAGTATTTATACACTATTGATCATAGACTTTGTTTGAATGCTGGTAAAAACATCCAACAATTAACTTAGTTTCACATACACCTGTTATGTCTACGATTAGCACCTCTGATGATGAAAAATTAAAAATATTTGGAATATTGTTAAAGGGGAAACAGGCCAACCGGGAGCACAGGAAGACTGCATTTCTATCAAATTTGATGAAAAGTTTGTTGATAAAAAATCAGAAGTAGAAAATATTTTTAATAATTGTTTATATGTTGTAGAGAAAATAGGATACACCTGTTCATTAGAAAATGCAAGACTGTATATGGAAGAGGCAATACCTATTTAATTTGACAGAAGTGAAATTCAACCAATCTCTCCTACTGAAATTAGGAAAATAATAAATCCACTCAAAAGAAAAACCTTGCATGGAATTGATGGGATTTACAACAGAGTACTAAAAGCTTGTTCCCAACAGATAAGTAGGAATCTCAGGCTCATGTGTAGTAGTTCACTGAAACGGGGCGTTTTTACAGGTAGAATGAAATGTGCTGCTGTTAAACGATTGCATAAAAAAGGGGATCGGTCTGATGCTAACAGCTACCACCCAATGTCATTTCTGACAGCATTATTCAAAATTCTTGAAAAAGTAATGGCATAGTCCATATCAATTCAGGCAGGCTAGGAAAAAAATCTTACATTCATAGTCTCGGATGTTATTGAATTTAGCATATTTAAAAATGAATGACTAAGTAAGAAACACGTATTTTTTTGTTTTCTCCAAAAAAATTTCTGCTCAGAGATACAGCCCTCCAAAGATGACATTGTGCATACTTTTTTGATGATGCAAATTTTGGAAAAAATTTTAAAATGCTGTATCTCTGGGGCAGTTCCAGATATTTTGTTGGTTTTTTTTTAAAGATAACTGCTTTATGATTACAAAGAAATCCTCCATTCGGACTTATCTGTCAAAGTTATTTTCTATAGTGTTATGAACTTTTCTATAATTTATGGAATTTTTTTTTTCAAAAATGCCAATCCATAAAATGTTTTTTCTGTTTATTAGTACCATATAGTTCTAAATTTCCTGAAAAGGAGAGCTTCCATTTTTAGGCTGAACAGGTTTTATAAGAACTAAAATTTTTGCCATACATAAAAACTGTTGTGTTACCACATTATCACACAACAGGCTCATAAAAATCAAAACCTAGCCTTATTTAACATAATTTTGGTTTTGAAAGATGAGTAAGAAACTCATTTTTCAAGCATTTTAAATGGTTCCAAAATGTATGTTAAAGATCCAAAGACTTAGAGGTTTCAGTATATACAAATTCTGTGCACTCTGTTTTGTACTGAAATGAGCCAGTCAACAAACTAAAAATGTGTTCCACTGCTTCAGTATCTACCTTTGATGTAGAGGGTGCCCTCCTGTTGAACCAGTAGGAACTGGAGCACTTACAATCTTCAAAACATTGTGAACAGGAAGTCAGCACTGATGGTGTTGTTGCTGTACTTCAGATGGAAACATATAACCAGCAGCTGGTCCATGTGGTAGCATAAAGTTCACTGCAGTTTAATTTAACCCATAACTGGTGTCTATAATCTATGCAATCCACCATTCACAGTCATACACACATGCCACAGACAACCTCCTTCTCGGGTTGTGAAGCTGAATATTATCCTGCTGTTTCTGAGGTGTTGGCCAAACAAACAAATTTCCTTCTTCCTTGCTCTTTAAAGTGTGTGCTATATGAGTTCATCCATCACTTTGAGTCCAAAAATGTGCCTTCTGAATGTCTTTCACAGGAGTAGTTTGTTTGGACCATTCTTCTTTTTTTGCTCACGAAATTCTTCGATTTCCTCTTTGGACAAAAGAATGAGAGCTGTGGATGTGTACGATTTCACGACTCTCATAAAATCCCCAGCATTCTGAATCACAGCTGTATTTGGTCTGGAAAGATTATATTTCGTAGCATGGTGCTTCAGCAGACCTCCTACAAAATCACAAGGTTCCTTCCCGTGACCAGCAGCACTGTGTACCCAGTCGGTTGGCACAAGTGACTTACTCAATTCAAACTGGTGGTAATGATTTTTAAAATGACTAGGAGCACCGTAAGAAATAATGATGATCTTCTCTGCCCCTGTTTGCAGGTGAAGAATTTTCCACATTGCTACCAAAGTATGTGCTGGGTCATGTCCTGTATCATAAATTATGACTGCAACACTTGTGGTCTTGTTTTGACAATATGTTACTCCTGTAAAAATTGAAACCTGGTAATTACTCCAACGACACCCTTGTATGTCTTGTGGGAGAATTACAGACCAGTTCTCAGCAAAATCACAGTGAAGCACTAAACATATTCCTTCAGACTGTACACACCCTTTCACTTCTGCAATGTGTTGTTTCAATTTCTTCAGATGCTGATGTGTTACTACTTTCACTGACCATTTACCAAGTTCATCAATGAAACTTTCAAAGGCAACAGGTTCCTTAATTAGTATATTTTCCTCCCATCTTGCATATGTTATTTCTGCATAGTTATCCGCTGCATCTTCCAGGCCAACTGTCAAAGACAGTCTTCCCTTTCCAGGGCAGTCACCACATTCTTGAAACAAACAAGTCTCTTGCTTTACATCACAGACTAGTGACTTCACATGCCCAACCAAGGTGTCATATGTCATGTGCTCCAGTAAGTTCCTCAAACTTACCACGTGAAGTTCAAGATTTGCGCAGTACACACATAAATGGACATCTCAAGGTGGGTTTGGAACTACCCACTTAGGTCATAGTGCATAAAATTTTGATCTTCCAATATGTGAAGTAGTATAGTTTCTCGTATAAGTGGCAAAAGTTTCTTTAATACTTTTTGACTTTCAACTGTTACAGTTATAGTGTCTTTTGTTGGCACTCTGGCGAGAACAGTCCTATTTATCTTCCATATTAAATGATTGCACTATTTGAACCTGAGCTGCTTCTACAGGATGACCATAATAGGGATCTGGTCTTCCAAAGACTCCTTTTACAGACCTCACATTTCTTGATTTGCCTACCAAGTACTTTGATATTGATGGAATGTGATTCAAAATTGCTTTCTTTGAAAATGTCTCTGGAATAATAGTTAAAGCTTGCACCTTTTCACTGGAGAATGCACAATTTTCAACAGCTTAATTGATATTTGTGAAAAATTCCTGGTGAGAGGTACAAGAATGTTTTGTTTCAATTTCGTCTGAAGGTGGAATTTCTACTTTGAAGAGTGGTCAGTTTTACTGTAGTGTATTCATCCATAGCTTAAGTAATTTCTCTGCACTTTCTTGATTCATTGAGCTTACTTCACTGACAGCGGTTTTTTCACAGGACTAACATCTCCCTGTGTAGTTGACTGATTCAGGGTATTTAATTCTTGCTCTATTGATAAAAAATCTGCATCATCTGCACCACTGGAGGCTTCACCTTGTTCAAATACTGTCAGTTTTGTGTCAAAACATTTAGAACACACAAAGTCGTCACTGGAAACATCTTCATTTTGAAACAGAGTCTTCAAATGAGAACACTTATTCCCAACCAGGACAAAGTCTGTTTTTTTTTGTTTCTCTTATATATCACTCTTTTATGGATATGCAAATAGTCAGCACATTTCTCTCTTGTAGCCCCAGGCAGAGGACATTTCAAACAGTCCTTTTCACAAAACTCATTGTAACTGTGTCAACTGGCAAATTCCCATGAGAACACAGAACTCACTGGATGGTGTCAGGTTTCTTAGAAGTCTCTTCAGTAAACAAATTAGCACTGGACAACTACAGTACAGAAACCTGCATTGAACAACCACGACAAAGAAACTGACAAAAAACTACAACAAAGTGTAAGAAATATCTGCAACAGTGAGAGTAAAAAGAAATAACTGCAACGAAGAAAGTGATAAGAAATAATTGCAACAAAGACAATAGAAATAAACATTGTAACAAAGAAATCGGTAAGAAACAACTTCAGTGAAGACTTACCCCTTACCCTTCAAAGTAAAAATTTTCTGTAAATTATAAAAAATTCAAAAGGCGACAGTAAAAGAACTTTCACAGATATGTCCAACAGAGGATACCATTGTAATCATTAAGCAATTATCTTTCTAATAAAAAGAACTCTAACAAAATATCCAGAACGGTTACAGAGATACAGGTGTAGTGGATGGGTGCCAGGAGGTGCCGTATTAAAACTCGTCCGAGCTTTTCAAATTATTTATTTTATCCACTACAGAGCTTCGTTGACCTAGGTCCGCGTCACAGGCCATGCGTTGCTGTGGTAGTACCCCCAGCGGCCCGTGCAACGCACTATGTCGAGCTGGCCTTGTACCTCAGCTGTAGAGTTCCAATTACGTCAGGATGGCTGTGCTAACAGCTGACTCAATGGCCACCGTCCCCGTTGACTCTGCACTGCTCTACCGGGAGCCATAGTTGGCCGCGCTGCTGCTTCTTTCTCGGCTGGCGTAGCTGGGAATGCGGCGGCAATGACCGCTCCCGTTCCGGCGTCCAAACCTGCGGCCCTCGCCTTGTAAGTCTCCTGCATGCATCAGGAGCCGAGACGACTGTCCGCGGTGGCGACCCAAGTGGCCTGCCGTGGCTGGCTGCAGACCCCACGTCGGCCTCAAAGGGTCGAAACAATGACCTGCCGTGGACTGGGACGCTGTCGCCCCATCTGTTGCCTTGTGTTGCCGGTAGTGTGACACGCCCCGCTGTCCAGGAGAGCTGCCACACTTGAATGAATCTCGTTAGAAAACCACACCTATTTATACTCGGCTTCATGGCTCTGTTTCGCTAACGCATCACTCCGAGTCACGTACGCCCCACACCACGGTTGCGCCAGTGGGCCCCTTCTTCCTATAGCTTGTGACATGCGAACCGCTGCATTTATTCTTTTCGGCAGTTCGATGGCCCCTGTGGCCTCCATTCCACTTCGCAACCGCTGGTCAGCGTAACTTACTGCAATCCTGCCCGCACCTTGCTGTAACTTGTGTGCTCCGAAATATTGCACCAAATCTAACTTCCCTATCTTAAACTGTGGTGCCGCTACATTATTCCCCTCTTTGGAAAGACCCGGTCCCCGGGTTGTCCTTTAACTAACTCTTAAACTGTTTGGCTTGACACTTATGACATGCTTACTTATTACTAGAAAACTTAAATGTGGTCTAGTGCCCCCTTAAAATCAAAAACGATGACATAAAACAAAACGTAAAAATTCCTTACTGGACGACCACTGCTTGATCAACCCGTTACCTACTCGTCTCACGCCCTCGGTATCCAATCCTCCGGGACTTGGAGTACCCTTGGTTCCCTTTTGGAATTAGCTCTCTGCCTGATCAGAAAGAAAACAACACATAACAAAGTTAAGGCTGTGATGACACTTGGCACAGAGGTGCTCAAAATGATTATTATTTGCCGTTGCCTTTCCCTATACTGCGTGAAATGTTGAACAAGCTGTTCGGCTGATATGCAATCCTCTTGCTCTATAATGAACTGGTTTACAGATCTCAACAGACTTGGCTCCAGAGTTTGATTTAACAAGGGCAGATTCTGCCTTGGCAAAAATCCAAAGTGGTTTCTGGCCAGTACAGCTGTGGTTGGGTAACATTCAATTGTGTGACTCCTGAAATTGACGCTGGCAGATGGAAAGTTGGTCCTATTAGTTCCATTGATTAAAATTCTGCTCCCCTCAAGCTCTACACATTTCGCTTCCGTAAACACTCCTTGCTCAAAACAACTTGCTAGTACTTCGAAATTATCATAGGTGAAGAAGATCCAATGCGTCCCGACTTGCTGCAAGTTCAATTTTGGCTCCATGATGTCCCTTGGACAGTCTATTCCTTTCCCCCTAGCTAAAAATAACTGCACGGTGCATGTGTCCCATATTTGTAGCTTCACAGATCTTCCTCCAACATTCACTATTTTTGATGTAAACTCAACACTGATTGTGTGACTACTTTTATCCTTAAATTTACATTATATGAACTTGTGCAATAAACACGACTTTCCTGACCTAGCACTGTCAATAACTAAAAATTTAAACAAGAAATCGTACGACTCTGATATCGTTCAACACATATTTATTACGGTTTTGCTGCAAAATTTACTCCCAACATATTTATTTCTCCAACAACACTCCACATACGTCATATGCTACACTTCCCTTTTCAGTGACCTGAGGACAGGGATCACCATCACCCTTCTTCCCTCTTCAAAAAGACTGCCGCCTCTAGCAGGCTTACAATACTCGAAAACACACATAGAGAGAGAGAGAGAGAGAGAGAGAGAGGGGGGGGGGGGGGGGGGGGAACACTACAAATACTCTACTACTTTCTAGAACACAAAGCATACAGTACTTCATGTTGTACTCTATCTTCCTGGTTTCCTCTGTGTGTAGCACCTCTCTTC
Organism: Schistocerca americana; assembly: GCF_021461395.2. Taxonomy (NCBI): domain Eukaryota; kingdom Metazoa; phylum Arthropoda; class Insecta; order Orthoptera; family Acrididae; genus Schistocerca; species Schistocerca americana. The sequence goes on from NC_060121.1 coordinate 156,461,906, forward strand.
ACTCTCTCTTTCCTTCCTGTGACATGCCTGGAATCACATCCGGGCAACCCTTAAATGGCTGTAATCGCCCAACATGTGCTATCGTCGTTCTAGTTGGCATCTAAAGCTTAACATTAATGATAGATATGGTTTCAACAACTTGGTATGGCCCTTGACACCTCGTGAGGAACTTCTTCGTTTTCCCTTTTTGCGTATAGGGACTGGACAGCATTACCCATTGCCCCACCCTATACTCCGGTAAACTTCCTTTCCACTTTCCTGCATCTTCCTGCCTTTCCAAAGCCTTTGTATTCACCTTTTGTACTCGTTTCCAAACATCCCGAATTGTCCTTGCGAATTGATGTACAGATTCACCAGTCCTTCCTTTCTGTGGCTTCACTAAATCAAACGGTGACGGCATTTTTCGCCCTTACACTACCTCATATGGAGACAAACCGTTATTTGTATGGACTTTTGCATTGTATGCACATACAATATGCTTCAAATACACATCCCACTGATGGTGATGAGTTTTCTCTGCCTCGTGATGACTGGGTGTTGTGTGCTGTCCTTAGGTTAGTTAGGTTTACGTAGTTCTAAGTTCTAGGGGACTGATGACCATAGATGTTAAGTCCCATAGTGCTCAGAGTCATTTGATGGTGATGAGAATCCACATAAAAACTCAGCATCTCACCAATTGTTCTGTGTACCCGTTGTGTCCTTCCGTTGGCCTGTGGATGCAACACGCTCATCCTCAACTTCTTTACATTCAACAATTTACACAGTTCCTTCATTAAATCTGACATGAAGTAGGTCCCTTGGTCAGTAATTGTTGTCTCTGGTACACCAAACTTCAAAATCCAGTTATTTACTAATGCTTGCGCGACCATTGCTGCCTGTTGATTCGGCATAGCCACCATCTCCACATACCTTGAAAAATGGTCTATTATTGTCAGAATGAATCTGTTACCTGATGGTGTTCACCTAAAGGGTCCTACGACATCAATCCCCAGGAAAGAGAATGGACATGTTGCTTCCGGTAATTGTTGTAGCTATATCTGTTTCTGACTCAAATTTGCCCTCTGTGCACATGGTATGCAGTTCTTGACATACTGATCCACATCTCCTTTCCTACCTCTCTGGTTGCTCAGTTGTTTTTCCGGATTGTGTCCTCAAGGTCCGACTGCCTCAGACTTTTACTGTCTTTGATGCAGAATTGCCTGCGATCTTGCGGGCACTGGAGCAGATGAGACATTGTTCCTCTCCTAAATTTCTTGTCTGTTCTGATTCACTCCGTGCCCTTCACTCATTGCACCGTTTGTATCCGGCAGATAAAATAGTCCAGACCATCCAGGATGCCCTCCTCCGACTACAGCGACTGGGGAAGGTTGTAGCTTTCTGCTGGGTTCCGGGGCATGTCAGCATTGCTGGGAATGAAAGGGCAGATCTCGCAGCCAAGGAGGCGTGTCTCGCCTCACAAGTATCTCAGTGTGCTATCCCCCTGCACACACTCACCTCGCTGTTGAGCTCACGAGTCATGTGTCGGTGGGAGGATGAGTGGCTGGAAGTGACTGACAATAAGCTCCGTTAGTCAAGCCCACAACGTGTGTGTGGTGTACTTCCTTTCAGCCCCATCGACGGGATGAGGTTCTCCTCACTTGGCTTCAAATAGGCCACAGTCCTATGACGCATGGCTTCCTGCTCCGGCGGGAGGACCCTCCAATTTGTGGTGCTTGTGGCCTTCAGGTCACTGTGCGCCACGTTTTATTGAATTGTGTTTTATTTTCTAACCATCGGACCGCGGGTGACTTGCCAGCGGACCTGCCATCTCTTTTAGGCAACACTCGGACGAATGTGGTTAAAGTTTTAAAGTTCTGTGCCATGTCAAATGTTTTTACAAAGATTTTAGGGAGAGGATTTTAATTTGCTCACTCTGTGACAAGCTCGCCCATATTTTATGTAAATGGCCAGCCAATGATAATTTCCTGTGGCATTCTTGTTGTTATGTTTTCCCTTTCCTTTGGTTTTACTTTCTTATGTAGTATTTTCCTTTTTTTCCTGCTTTCTTTGAGTGTATGCTTCAGTTTTATTAGGTCTGTCCACATTTGTTCCTTTTAATGTGTGTCAGGGCACTGATGACCTCGATGTTGAGTGCCCATAAGCCCCAACACACACACCTCCTACCTCTCCGCCACTCTCCTGTTCGTCGCTCTACACCCTCCATGACCGGATAACATATCATCTTGTGCTTCCTTTAAAATCTCATCCTTCAACTTCGCTGGCACTACTACCCGTGGCCCTAACTTTGTTTCCCTGCTGAGAAGACCTTCATACACATTAAACTGTGGCTGTGTCTGATGTCATAACCTATGAATTCTACTTTTGCCACCTTTCTACTTAGTGCATCCGCATTACCGTGCTTCTTCCCAGGCTTGTGCACAACCTCGTAGTCGAATTCACTATGCCTCACAGCCCATTGAGCGAGTCTAGTAGACGGATCCTTCAACCCCAACAACCACTTCAACGCAGCATGATCTGTCACTACCCGAAATCTTCTCCCATATAAATAACATTTAAAATATGTGATTCCATAGGTTACACTAAGCATCTCCCTCTTTGTTGTTGAGTAATTCTACTCTGCTGCATTCAACTACCTAGACACATAGGCTACAGGATGTTCTTTCCCATCAATTTCCTGACTAAGAACACACCCTAATGCTTGATTCGATGCGTCGCATGCTAGTGTAAACTTCTTTTCAAAATCTGGAAACACAAGAATCGGACTTGATGTTAACACTTCTTTCAGTTTGTCAAACGCTTTCTGACACTCTTCTGTCCACTCAAATTTCACACCCTTCCATAACAATCGTGTCAATGGCTGTGCTAAATCTGCAAAACCCTTCAGGAACTTTCGATAGAAATGGCATATTCTGATGAATGACTGCACTTCCTTAACTGTTTTCGGTTCCTGAAAATCCCTTACAGCCTGTACCAACTTTGGATCTGTTCACACTTCGTCCTTACTGATAATATGACCCAAATATTTTACTTCTTCTAACACGAAATGACACTTTTCCAGGCTTAACGTCAAACTAATTCCTTTTAACCTCATAAAGACTTCCCTTGAACGCTGTCTTTGTTGCTCCATACTACTTGAAAACACTATAATGTCATCCAAATAGACAAGACACTGCCGTGGTTTCAAACCCCTCAATGCACTGTCTAGCAACCTCTGAAACATTGCCGGAGCATTTTTCAAACCGAATGGCATTCTAATGTACTGGTTATGGCCTCCAGGTGTAGAGAAAGCAGTTTTTGGACAATCCTCTGGAGTCCTCTAACTGATGATAACCACTTGTCAAATCCATTGTAGAAAATGCGTCCGTTACTGTCTTATTATTGAGGTATTGGTAGTCACTAGAGAACCTGTATTTCTTAGTTCCATCCGCAGATTTTTTAGGCACAATGACAATGCCTGCTCCCCAGCGAGTATTACTATGCTCTATAATACCGTCCGCAAGCTGCTGATCAATTAAATCCTCCATAATCAGCTGCAAATACCTCAGTATTCTGTATGGTTTACGGTCAACAGGTGCTTCATTCCCTGTTGGTATCCTATGTTGAACTAATGGAGTTGCTGGTAACGGCCCTTGAGGAAAAAATAAATCCTTAAATTCCCATAAAAACTCTTCCATCTGCTCTCTTTCTTCTCCTTTCAAATGCTTAATTTTGTCACGCAATGCAGTTTTATCGGCAGTTAGTGGTTGATCGCTTCGCCTACCTCTCGAACACCAGTCTTCATCATCTGGCACATCCAAATTTGCTACTAAAACTCCTTTCCTCAAATTTGCATCTACCGCGCTAAAATTATCCACGTTCATGGGAACTACTTGCCCATCGTTCCCCTCCTGTACACATACAACACTACGTTTCACAAAACAACCCAATGAACCCAAATCTTCATTATCCTTCAATGGTTCAATAACACACACTGTACCCACAGATAGATTCGACTCCACACTTACCCAAAGTGACTTCCTGGAGCTACTAGACACGCACTCATGCGAATTAAGCCTTAATTCTAATGTATGTGGTTCAGTTGGTTTGTTCATTATGCTGTACGCTACTTGCGACAGCTCTGCATTGACAATAGTTTCCCCTAGCGGAAATAACATTCCATCAAGTTCCACAGTTCGTTGTCCAAGGTCAATTTTGGCATGATGTTGATGCAAGAAATCTACTCCTAGGATCATATTGTAGCACTCACTCACCCATGGTACTACCTTCGTGCATGCATTAAATCGGGCTTTCTCCATGTGAAAGTTGACTTTCACTGACCCCAAAGGCGTGACCTCCTTATCCCCCATTTCACACAACCGATAACGTGGTGGGTCTAACTTCCTTCGTCCCATTATATTCTTAGTAGCCACTGACACTTGCGCCCCTGTGTCCAACAAAGTCTTAAACTTTTTATTTCCTATGGATCCTACCACAGAACATTCCACCTCTGCATACGTATTCATAGCATTGAAGTTAAACGGGAGCTCCTTTAGGTGGGTCTTGGCCCCCTCTGTCGTTTAACACTTGTCCACCTCTTGTCTCTCCATTTCTCCATCTTCCACACTGCTGATTTCCACCCCTCCCTCTGTTCCTTGGTGACTGGGTACATTGCCTCCGCACATGTACCATACGGCCACACTTATAACATTTTATACCCACTGCAAATACTGTTTGCCTCTCGCGTACTCCTTTTGCCACGTCTATTTCCTCACACTGAATTGCGAGCTGAATGGCTGAATACAAATCTTTCGGAGACTGTTCATGCACTTTCCGTGACATATGCGCTGGTAACGCTCTCAATAATACATCAAGTGTCCTTTGCTCAGCCTCCTGCAACAGAACACTATTCGCTTCATCCCTCTGACCCAACTCGTGAGCATACTCATTAATTTCCCTTATTCTGGCTGCAAATTTCTCCACCGTCTTCCCCTGTCTCTTTGTCATTGCACTTAACCTTCCCCTAAAGTACCGAGCACTATTGTTTCTTGTACCTTGTAAAAGCCCTTCCTTTAACGGCTTCAACTGTCCTGCCTTCCTTAAGGCCTCAGAACACCTTACATATGTTTTCGCTTCACCCGTTAGTCTAATCTTGGCTATATGCAACAACTGCTCATCTGACCAACCATTCATCACAGCTGAAATTTCCAAGTCCTCCACAAATGAACGCACATCTTCAGATGCCTTGCCAGAAAACGGAATAATCAAACTCATGGCGGCTGTATCAATCTACTGCTCCCTAGGCCACAACTACTGATCAGATGCAGTTTCCCGCTCACTTCTAGATGTTAATTCATTTCTCAACTGCATATTGTCCGCTGTCAATTGTGCTATCTTTTCCATTAAAATCCGTACCACTTCTGGTTTCGACACACCTTGCATCCTTGACTCTGCCATTGTGTTGCTTTCGTTCTCAGTTAGTTCGGACAAAATCACTTAAGTACAAGAACAATCTGACTTCCTAAGACTCTTTATCATCATGCTCAGTAGCATCATACTCAAATTAACACAAAAGTGATTAAACGCCACAAAACAATATTACTTCCTGAACATACTAAGACTTATTCCGACAACAAAAAATACTATGCACACGCAAACATCTAAAATGTGACTTGGTAAGCCATACTCAAAACACCAATAAGAAAGAAAACTTCCAACACTCAAAAGAACAAATTTGACATCATTCACCATCTTGTGACTGTACTGCAGGCGGTGGACTCGAACGTCATATTGGACAGATGACGTCTGCTATTCTGACACCAAATGTAGTGGACGGGTGCCCGGAGGTGTCATATTAAAACTCGTCTGAGCTTTTTAAATTATTTATTTTTTTCACTACAGAGCTTCGTTGACCTTGGTCCACGTCACAGGCCCCGCATTGCTGAGGCAGTACCCCCAGTGGCCTGTGCAACGCACTGTGTCAAGCCGGCCTTGTACGCCAGCTGTAGAGTTCCAATTACGTCAGGATGGCTGCGCTAGCAGCCGACTCAGCGGCCACCGTCCCTGTTGACTCCGCACTGCTCCACTGGGAGCCATAGCCAGCCGCGCTGCTGCTTCTTCCTCAGCTGGCGTAGCTGGGAATGCGGTGGCAATGACCGCTCCCGTTCCGGCGTCCAAACCTACGGCCCTCGCCTTGTAAGCCTCCGGCGTGTGTCAGGAGCTGAGACGACTGTCCGCAGTAGCGACCCAAAGAGTGGCCCACCCTGACTGGCTGTGGACTCCGTGTTGGCCTCAGAGGGTCGAACCAACGAGCTGCCGTGGACTGGGACGCTGTCCCCCATCTGTTGCCTTGTGTTGCCGGTAGTGTGACACGCCCCGCCATCCAGGAGAGCTGCCACACTTGAATGAATCTCGTTAGAAAACCACACCTTTTATACTCTGCTTCGCGGCTCTGTTTCGCTAATGCATCGCTTCGAGTCACGTACGCCCCACACCACAGTTGCGCCAGTGGGCCCCTTCTTCCTACAGCTTGTGACATGCAAACTGCTGCGTTTACATTTTTCGGCAGTTCGATGGCCCCTGTGGCCTCCATTCCACTTCGCAACCGCTGGTCAGCATAACTTACTGCAATCCTGCCCGCACCTGGCTGTAACTTGTGTGCTCCGAAATATTGCACCAAATCTAACTTCCCTATCTTAAACTGTGGTGCCACTACACAGGATTTAAAAAAAAATTCCAAAATTTTCATCTACAATATGTCGTTTGCAGTGTCATCTTTGGAGGCCTGTATCTCAGGGTAGGAATTTTTTTTGGAGAGAACAAAAAATATGTATTTGTTACTTACTCCTGAATTTTAATGTATGCTAAATTAAACAACATCCGAGAGTATGAAGGTAACTGCCCCTGCCTGAAGTGTTACAGATTATGCCTCATGTATTGGAGAGTAGCTTCACATATTTTTGTAAAAATGAATTAGTAACAAAATGTCAATTTACTTTTCAGAAAGTCTTTTCAACAGAGAATGCTATATATGCTTTCATGGATCAAATATTAAATGCTGTGGATAACAGGACATCACCTTTTGGGATTTTTTGTGTTCTCGCAAAGGCTTTTGATATGAATCATGAAATTCTTCTAGATAAACTCAAGTATTGTGGTATGAGTGGAAAAGGGCACAAATGGTTTAACTCATATTTAACTGGAGGTTGAAATTAATATTACAGATAGTCTGCAAAAATCAGCAGAGTCCCCTAACTAGGAAGGTATCAAGAATGGTGTTCCACATGGTACAGTCTTGTGTCCAGAAGAGTCTGAAAGTGAAGGATTGCTTTCCGCACAACGGAATGAAGCGTGTTTGTAGGTATGCTGGCTACATCCCTTGATGTTCTGCGCTTCAGATCAGCACATGTCAATGTTCCCCTGGTAAACTCTGCCCTTCAGGTAACCCCACAACAAGAAATTACACGTTGTGAGATCAGTTGATAGTGTGGACCAAGCATTTGGAAACGACTGGCTGACTCCAAATGTTTCGGAGAAGCAGGTGAACTTCGTGAGTGATGTGCAGTGGACTGCCATCTTGCATGAAAACTGTTGAGTTCAATGCGTCTGTGTCCTGTAGAGTGGGTATAACATGCTGGTGAAGCATATCGCAGTAACAGTGGCGAGTCATACTTCGCGTCTTTGGTCCTTCAGTGCCAACCTGTTCAAAAAAGAATCTGGCAATGATGAATATAGCTGTGAAGCCACACCATACGGTGACATTTTTACTATACAGAGGAACTTCATGCACAGTGACTGGAGGGGAAGAGCCCACACTTTATAATTCTGTGTGTTCACCGCACCCGTTGAAGAAAAATTAGCTTCTTATGTCCATAGGATGGTCCAGGGCCAGTCCTCATCAACTTCAATCCTTGCAAGAAAGTGGAGAATGCAGTCAACACGTTGTTGTGCACACTCTGGTGAAAGCTGCTGTATGATATGGATCTTGTATGGATACCACTTGATAACGGTACAAAGCACCTTCCGTACAGTGGACCATGGTATGTTCAACTGTTGTGACACAGCATGCACTCTGCCTGACTATCAGGAATTGTGTGCAATGTTGCCTGCCATAAGAACCACGATTTCATCAACATCTGTGGTGCAGCCAGTGGTCGGCCTCTTCCTGGAGCGACGCCCAGTTTTCCAGTTGATTCGAACTTCATTGTGCTCTGCACGGCAGGTGTAGAGAGAGGATCCGTCAGTAATCCTTTCAGCCAGCGATGTTCTCAAAGTGCAGCTGCAGCATTATTGTTGTTTTGATAATAGAGCTTCACCAATAATGCCTTGCTCCTTTTGTCTAAGCTTATGTCGACACATCAAGAAGTGCACTGTGACTGGTCAGGTGTATGAGACTATGAATCACAATGACTGATCACGGCATCTGGTGGCCATAATTGGAACAGGACAGGGGCACTGTGATGCATGGAAATTGTGCACCCCATACTCTATAGACATTAATGCTACTAAGTGTGATACTCATATGGTAATTACTTTCTGTATTATAACATGTTAAATCATAACTATACGGTATTTCAGTAATTACGTACATATTTAAATCATTTCTTTCTGTGATATTCACAAAGCAGTTACTGTCTTTCACAATTAAAAAATCTTGTCCTCTTATTGCAATTTGTGTGTTGGCAGCAATGAGCAGACTGCAAATCACTGACCATAGGCCAGTGCTGATATTCGTTTAGCCATTTATCATAACATGGTGTATTATGTGGTCTGTAAATGTTGTTTGATGGCTCTTTATCATATCCTTATAGGTTTCATAGACCTTAAGGTGAAGAAATAAGTGCTTCTCCAATAACTTTTCAGAAAGCCAGAAGATGCATTCATGAATGCAGTTTGTCAAAAGACAAACACAGATAAATATTGCGTTTCAGACATCTTACTCTTGTCCTCTTCTCACAATTCATTTGTTTGCAGCAATGGGCAGACTGCACTTCATTGACATTAGGCCAGTCCCAATATCTGTAAAGCCTCTTATCAGAACAAGGTGTACTAGGTGGTCTGAAACAGGTGTTTGGTGGATCTTTATCATATCTACTTACATTTTTTGACCTGAAGCTGAAGAAGTAAGTGCTTCTCCAATGACTTGTCAGAAAGCCAGAAGATCTGAATCATTTTTCTTTTATACTTTCACAATTTCACATTCACCGCTGTATTACATCCACACAAGGCACATAAAATAAATTAAGCAAAATTTTTGAAGTCCACTTTTTTGTCTTCCAGGAAGTCCTATGTGTCTCCATCATTTGATCACAGAGATAAACTCCCCTCATATTCTGCTTGTGCCTCATTACAGCTGCAGGACATGACACTGAGATGTACTACTTTTCTGATTTACTCTATCTCTGAACATTGTTTACATGTTGACATCCTGTACAAGTGAAGGCATGGGTAACAGCTTTTGAATCTTTCCACTGGACAATAACCATTTTATCCTTGCCCCTGCAGAATTCTTCACTGTGTCCTCTCTTCAGTCTTTTTTTTCTGTCAGGTGAAAGGGCTTCCTGTTCCTTCCATCACAATGGTCAAGAAGCTGTTGCAACAATGGTAGAGTTGTGAAATACTTGCCACAATACAGTCCTACACATTGAGGTAAAGTTTGTGTAGGGTGAAGTATTTTAAATCGTCCAAGAATGTTGATAAAATTCAAATTCAAGTATTAAACATTTTGCTGTCGCCAAAACAAAGTTCTTAGTTACCAAAGGACGTGGTTTGTTGGAAACAGACTGGGGCAGTGAGCAGCATTGGGTAAATGGTTTCATTTGCCCATCAATGAAATAATCCTTTTCCGAAGGTCATGGTAGTCCCACAGAAGCAGTGAATACTAAGTTAACTGCAGCTTGTACTTTCCACAATCTGTCAGTTTATGATTCATTTGGAATGTTTTTTAGCAGCATGGAACACTGTAGGGTGAAAAACCTTTCTCTAGGTGTGCAGTCTACAATGGATGTCATATGCAGTGACTTCTGCCAGTACACGTGTGTTCAAGGATATCTAATCTGTCTCACAGTTACATGAATGCCATATAATTTCGTAGTTCTTGAGGATTTGTAAGCAACATCCTAGCTTTCTTGGTAAAGTAATATAAAGAAATGTCAGAGAGTCGTGTCCAAAGTGTTGGTTTTGCTTGAGATTGAGCGACACTTCATAACCGTGGCTTGGCTGGTTGGCCGTAAGGAGAGGCAGACTTCTGACCTAGCTAAGAAGGTGCAATTTCTCATGTGAAAGTAGAAAGGCTGAGGGGTGATTGAAGTAACTCTCCAGAATGTTTAACAATCTGACGTTTATTCAGAAATACACTGAATGAAATCTTAAGTGCTCTGGCTGAGACGTTTCCAGTGAGCAGCCAAGTGCGATACAGAGATGGCGAATGACAACTGTCGTTCTGTCTGCTCTGAGAATGCAACCCACATGACTAACTCAGTCCCACAGCTGTTGCCTATCTGACCATCAGCGCCAGAATGAACCCTGGCTCTCCCTGCAGCACCTCACGTCGGACCTCTCTCTAGTGCTCTCCTGCCAATCTGTGCCCCAGAGCGTCTTGCTGCTTAGTTTTGTGAACTTTTCCTCTTCGACTCTGACAGCTATTGCCATGTTGAGGGCTACTTGCCTCCTTATTAACCGTATATGTGCGCTATTCTTCAGTGGTTCTTCAGAGGCTGGGTGGAGGGGTAGAGACAGCTCTCTCAATATGGTCATACACTGTGTCCTAAGCCCTGTATTGGCTTCTCGTGACATAGTGCTGTCCTCACCAGAAGGCCATCTATCTTTCTCCCTCTCATCCCACCCTCTCTGTCTAAGGAGAAGTGCTATTCACCTATTAACTTTAGCTCCAATTCTTATCAAGGACCCTGTTGTCAGAAGTACACAGAGGCCTCTTTGTGCCTTTATAGCTTTTAGCTCGTTATCAAACGCAGCTGCCCATCAACCTGGCAGCAGCCAGCAAACCCACTTCTAGGTCTGTGGCTCCTCTCACAATGCCTAAATACTTTACTGTTGCCTCTTTTGTTATTAACGGTTACACCCATTTTGTTCTCACAACAATGCAGTTCAGATTTGGCTTTACTCATGGTTATAACAACTGCCCCTCCAGCAGAATTGACGTTATTCTTCAGAGTAGTGTCAGTTGTGAGTGTTTTTATTCACCTTTGATAAAATACATTACAGATCTTACATTTCTTTTGCTTTTTTTTTTACATATGTTGGTTAAATTATTTTATGTTAACACTGTGACATTAATAGATTTACATTAAAACATTGATAATTGACATTAACACCTTGATATCAATCATTAACATTGAAATTGACATTTCATTTTATAATTTACACTTGTTTTGTATGGTTGCATTTATTTCACTTGGTTTCTTCAATGTTTACTTTTACCTCTCTTTTAACAATTACATTTTACATATATATTTTACAATTTCTGTCTTAATGTCTCTTTCTAAATGATGTTGACTCACTTGGTCCTTCGCACACCTTTCGTAAATCACCACTTCTTCTGTCTCTCTATTGAGCTGTCTTTTAGCCAAGCTGGTTTCGGGATACTGGTTCACAATAGTGTTTCTTATGCATATTTTCCCACAACAATCAGTGTCCTCAAAATATTTCCATTTACTTTTAAAACACTCCTTACAACATTTACACTGTTTGCAACAACTTGTTACTATAATTATGTGGCAAAGATGCTGAGTTGCAGATAAGCACAAAAAAAAAAGACTGTCACAGTTACAGCGCGCGCGCGCGCGCGCACACACACACACACACACACACACACACACACACACACACACACACACGACTGCAGTCTCAGGCAAGGCAACTGGAACCACACTGCGAGCAGCAGCACCAGTAGCATGATGGGACTGGTAACTGGATGGGGGTAAGGAGGAGGCTGGAGTGGGGAGGGGGAGGGATAGTATGGTGAGGGTGGCAGACAGCGAAGTGCTGCAGGTTAGACTGTTGGCAGGGGAGAGGTGGGGACGGGGTGGGGGGAAATAAAAAGATTGGGTTTGGTGGTGGAATGACAGCTGTGTAGTGCTGGAATGGGAATGGGGAAGGGGCTGGATGGGTGAGGACAGTGACTAATGAAGGTTGAGACCCTCCTTCAGAAAAGCTGGTGTTGGTGGGAAGGATCCATATGGTACAGGGTGTGAAGCCGTCATTGAAATGAAGGGTATCATGTATGACAGCATGTTCAGCAACAGGGTGGTCCACTTGTTTCTTGGCCACAGTTTGTCAGTGGTCATTCATGCAAACAAACACCTTGTTGGTTGTCATGCCCACATAGAATGCAGCACAGTTGTTGCAGCTTAGCTTGTAGACCACACAACTGATTTCACAGGTAGCCCTGCCTTTGATGGGATAGCTGATATTAGTGACCAGACTGGAGTAGGTGGTGATGGGGGGGACATATGGGACAAGTCTTACATATTGGTCGATTACAGGGGTACGAGCCATGAGGTACGGGATTGGGAGCATGGGTTGTGTAAGGCTGGATGGGTATATTGTGTAGGTTTGGTGGACGGCGGAATACCACTGTGGGAGGGGTGGGAAGGATAGTGGGCAGGACATTTCTCATTTCAGGGCACAACGAGAGGTAATTGAAACCCTGGTGGAGAATGTAATTCAGTTGCTCCAGTCCTGGATGCTACTGAATTATGAAGACCAATGCTGCTCTGTGGCTGGATGGTGGAACTTTGGGAGGTGGTGAGAGACTGGAAACATAAGGCATTGGAGATTTGTTTTTGTACAAGGTTGGGAGGGTGATTGCGGTCAGTGAAGGCTTCAATGAGACCCTCAGTTACATCCCATCCTGGATTTCCCATTGCTTGTCACTATAATTAGAATGATTAGTGTTACTGTTACATATGTGGTTATTGAATAATGTGTAAGATACCGGGAGTATTTCAGACCTTCCTCCTGTGTATCTGCCATTTTCTGGACATCATCCATTCATTTGCCTGTGATTTTTAAATCATCCATTTGTGTTACTACATGTTCTAAAGGTAAATTTAAATTGAACACTGAAATGTTTTTCTTTTCCTCATTCACAACACAACATTCAAATTCTAAATTTATGTTACATTACTGTGGATTATTCAGTCTGTTTGTATAAATACTCTTGTGCTGTACCCTTTGCACTTACTATAAAAACTTATTTTGCGTATGCCTTTCATTACTAGATCTTTAGGAGCCTCTTTCCTGCATAAAACAGTTAGTCCTTCTTCGTTTGGAGCTACATACAAGCAATTATTAATGTTGTAGATGCGTCAAAATCCTTTGATTCCGTGCAACTATCCTTCGGACACGATCTTTTGGAATTTCTTCCAGCATTTGCAACAATTTTGCTTATACTCTTTGTGGTCAAATGTTGATAACAATGCAAAGGACTGTCTGCACAGTGACCTATTCTTACTTAACTCTTTGCAGCATAACTGCTTGTAGTATTGCCTTTTGGACTCTATCAGCAAGAATTCTTTTTCTGGCTGTATGTACACATGCTTCCATTACATTTCTGGGATTTCTTTCGGTAGTGAAAGTGCTCTACACAAGTTACAATTGTTGTTATCTATAGGTGGGATGTTAATTACATATCCTAATACCCGTACTAGGAATGAAAACATCCAAGTCAATTATTCTTAATAGTAAATAACCCAAGGATTCAGCTAGAGGAACGGGAAACTTTACATCTTTTAGCTCATCATGTATTAAACTTAAATACTTTACAAGTTGGACAGGGTTAATAATGTTAGGCTGTAGTGTGCCTTTTTGTGCATTTGCAATGACATTTATCATTTTTTCATATTCTTCCTCAATCTGGTCACATACTGCCGACATCTGTAATACCTGCTCTGTTACAGTTACAAAGGATGCTACCCTTGTAAATCCCATGTCTGTTTCTTTCACATGTTCTTTCATGACATGTTCTAGTTGTTCCGTACCCATCTTTAAATCCTGCTCATTTGTCTCTGAACATATAAACAGTCATGTTCAGTCCTGCCAATGTGACTCTTACTACTGCCACTTGTTCTTTTGTCAACCTTAATAGCCCCTCTGAGTTTCTTTCCATAGCATCTATTCTTTCTTTATAATATGTTATGCTGCTTTGTCTCATGTGCCAAAAAGTATTTTACTTACCTGGTCTCCTTGTTTTCGTCTGGTCTTGTGTTTTGTCAGCTGTTGTACTAGTCACTGCAGACCTGTGGTTTTCTCTATGTGATGTGTCTCCTGTTGCTCTAATGAATGACACTCTGTTAAATCTATATTTAGTTGTTGTAGTGTGTCTTAGCAACTTTGTACTGCTGCTTTACTGTATCTTTCTTTCTTTTGAAATCTTTCTGTTGTTGTTGTTGTTGTTGTCTTCAGTCCTGAGACTGGTTTGATGCAGCTCTCCATGCTACTCTATCCTGTGCAAGCTTCATCATCTCCCAGTACCTACTGCAATCTACATCCTTCTGAATCTGCTTAGTGTATTCATCTCTTGGTCTCCCTCTACGATTTTTACCCTCCATGCTGCCCTCCAATACTAAATTGGTGATCCCTTGATGCCTCAGAACATGTCCTACCAACCGATCCCGTCTTCTGGTCAAGTTGTGCCACAAACTTCTCTTCTCCCCAATCCTATTCAATACTTCCTCATTAGTTATGTGATCTACCCATCTAATCTTCAGCATTCTTCTGTAGCACCACATTTCGAATGCTTCTGTTCTCTTCTTGTCTAAACTATTTATCATCCATGTTTCACTTCCATACATGGCTACACTCCATACAAATACTTTCAGAAATGACTTCCTGACACTTAAATCTATACTCGATGTTAACAAATTTCTCTTCTTCAGAAACGCTTTCCTTGCCATTGCCAGTCTACATTTTATATCCTCTCTACTTCGACCATCATCAGTGATTTTGCTCCCCAAATAGCAAAACTCCTTTACTACTTCAAGTGTCTCATTTCCTAATCTAATTCCCTCAGCATCACCCGACTTAATTCGACTACATTCCATTATCCTCGATTTGCTTTTGTTGATGTTAATCTTATATGCTCCTTTCAAGACACTGTCCATTCCATTCAACTGCTCTTCCAAGTCCTTTGCTGTCTCTGACAGAATTACAATGTCATCGGCGAACCTCAAAGTTTTTATTTCTTCTCCATGGATTTTAATACCTACTCCGAATTTTTCTTTTGTTTCCTTTACTGCTTACTCAATATACAGATTGAACAACATCGGGGAGAGGCTACAACCCTGTCTTACTCCCTTCCCAACCACTGCTTCCCTTTCATGTCCCTCGACTCCTATAACTGCCATCTGGTTTCTGTACAAATTGTAAATAGCCTTTCGCTCCCTGTATTTTACCCCTGCCACCTTTAGAATTTGAAAGAGAGTATTCCAGTCAACATTGTCAAAAGCTTTCTCAAAGTCTACAAATGCTAGAAACATAGGTTTGCCTTTCCTTAATCTTTCTTCTAAGATAAGTCGTAAGGTCGGTATTGCCTCACGTGTTCCAGAGTTTTTCTACGGAATCCAAACTGATGTTCCCCGAGGTTGGCTTCTACTAGTTTTTCCACTCGTCTGTAAAGAATTTGTGTTAGTATTTTGCAGCTGTGACTTATTAAACTGATAGTTCGGTAATTTTCACATCTGTCAACACCTGCTTTCTTTGGGATTGGAATTATTATATTCTTCTTGAAGTCTGAGGGTATTTCGCCTGTTTCATACATTTTGCTCACCAGATGGTAGAGTTTTGTCAGGACTGGCTCTCCCAAGGCCGACAGAAGTTCCAATGGAATGTTGTCTACTCCGGGGGCCTTGTTTCGACTCAGGTCTTTCAGTGTTCTGTTAAACTCTTCACGCAGTATCGTATCTCCCATTTCATCTTCATCTACATCCTCTTCCATTTCCATAATATTGTCCTCAAGCACATCGCCCTTGTATGTTGTTGTTGTGGTCTTCAGTCCTGAGACTGGTTTGATGCAGCTCTCCGTGCTACTCTATCCTGTGCAAGCTTTTTCATCTCCCAGTACCTACTGCAACCTACATCCTTCTGAATCTGCTTAGTGTATTCATCTCTTGGCCTCCCTCTACGATTTTTACCCTCCACGCTGCCCTCCAATACTAAATTGGTGATCCCTTGATGCCTCAGAACATGTCCTACCAACCGATCCCTTCTTCTGGTCAAGTTGTGCCACAAACTTCTCTTCTCCCCAATCCTATTCAGTACTTCCTCATTAGTTATGTGATCTACCCATCTAATCTTCAGCATTCTTCTGTAGCACCACATTTCGAAAGCTTCTATTCTCTTCTTGTCCAAACTATTTATCGTCCATGTTTCACTTCCATACATGGCTACACTCCATACGAATACTTTCAGAAATGACTTCCTGACACTTAAATCTATACTGGATGTTAACAAATTTCTCTTCTTCAGAAACGCTTTCCTTGCCATTGCCAGCCTACATTTTATATCCTCTCTACTTCGACCATCATCAGTTATTTTGCTCCCCAAATAGCAAAACTCCTTTACTACTTTAAGCGCCTCATTTCCTAATCTAATTCCCTCAGCATCACCCAACTTAATTCGACTACATTCCATTATCCTTGTTTTGCTTTTGTTGATGTTCATCTTATATCCTCCATTCATGACACTGTCCATTCCATTCAACTGCTCTTCCAAGTCCTTTGCTGTCTCTGACAGAATTACAATGTCATCAGCGAACCTCAAAGTTTTTATTTCTTCTCCATGAATTTTAATACCTACTCCGAATTTTTCTTTTGTTTCCTTTACTGCTTGCTCAATATACAGATTGAACAACATCGGGGAGAGGCTACAACCCTGTCTTACTCCCTTCCCAACCACTGCTTCCCTTTCATGTCCCTCGACTCTTATAACTGCCATCTGGTTTCTGTACAAATTGTAAATAGCCCTTCGCTCCCTGTATTTTACCCCTGCCACCTTTAGAATTTGAAAGAGAGTATTCCAGTCAACATTGTCAAAAGCTTTCTCTAAGTCTACAAATGCTAGAAACGTAGGTTTGCCTTTCCTTAATCTTTCTTCTAAGATAAGTCGTAAGGTCAGTATTGCCTCACGTGTTCCAGTGTTTCTACGGAATCCAAACTGATCTTCCCCGAGGTTGGCTTCTACTAGTTTTTCCATTCGTCTGTAAAGAATTCGTGTTAGTATTTTGCAGCTGTGACTTATTAAACTGATAGTTCGGTAATTTTCACATCTGTCAACACCTGCTTTCTTTGGGATTGGAATTATTATATTCTTCTTGAAGTCTGAGGGTATTTCGCCTGTATCATACATCTTGCTCACCAGATGGTAGAGTTTTGTCAGGACTGGCTCTCCCACGGCCGTCAGTAGTTCCAATGGAATATTATCTACTCCGGGGGCCTTGTTTCGACTCAGGTCTTTCAGTTCTCTGTCAAACTCTTCCCGCAGTATCATATCTCCCATTTCATCTTCATCTACATCCTCTTCCATTTCCATAATATTGTCCTCAAGTACATCGCCCTTGTATAGACCCTCTATATACTCCTTCCACCTTTCTGCTTTCCCTTCTTTGCTTAGAACTGGGTTTCCATCTGAGCTCTTGATATTCATACAAGTCGTTCTCTTATCTCCAAAGGTCTCTTTAATTTTCCTGTAGGCGGTATCTATCTTACCCCTAGTGAGATAGGCCTCTACATCCTTACATTTGTCCTCTAGCCATCCCTGCTTAGCCATTTTGCACTTCCTGTCGATCTCATTTTTGAGACGTTTGTATTCCTTTTTGCCTGCTTCATTTACTGCATTTTTATATTTTCTCCTTTCATCAATTAAATTCAATATTTCTTCTGTTACCCAAGGATTTCTACTAGCCCTCGTCTTTTTACCTACTTGATCCTCTGCTGCCTTCACTACTTCATCCCTCAAAGCTACCCATTCTTCTTCTACTGTATTTATTTCCCCCATTCCTGTCAATTGCTCCCTTATGCTCTCCCTGAATCTCTGTACAACCTCTGGTTCTTTTAGTTTATCCAGGTCCCATCTCCTTAAATTCCCACCTTTTTGCAGTTTCTTCAATTTTAATCTACAGGTCATAACCAATAGATTGTGGTCAGAGTCCACATCTGCCCCTGGAAATGTCTTACAATTTAAAACCTGGTTCCTAAATCTCTGTCTTACCATTATATAATCTATCTGATACCTTTTAGTATCTCCAGGGTTCTTCCATGTATACAACCTTCTTTCATGATTCTTAAACCAAGTGTTAGTTATGATTATGTTGTGCTCTGTGCAAAATTCGACCAGGCGGCTTCCTCTTTCATTTCTGTCCCCCAATCCATATTCACCTACTATGTTTCCTTCTCTCCCTTTTCCTACTCTTGAATTCCAGTCACCCATGACTATTAAATTTTCGTCTCCCTTCACAATCTGAATAATTTCTTTTATTTCATCATACATTTCTTCAATTTCTTCATCATCTGCAGAGCTAGTTGGCATATAAACTTGTACTACTGTAGTAGGCGTGGGCTTCGTATCTATCTTGGCCACAATAATGCGTTCACTATGCTGTTTGTAGTAGCTTACCCGCATTCCTATTTTCCTATTCATTATTAAACCTACTCCTGCATTACCCCTATTTGATTTTGTGTTTATAACCCTGTAGTCACCTGACCAGAAGTCTTGTTCCTGCTGCCACCGAACTTCACTAATTCCCACTATATCTAACTTCAACCTATCCATTTCCCTTTTTAAATTTTCTAACCTACCTGCCCGATTAAGGGATCTGACATTCCACGCTCCGATCCGTAGAACGCCAGTTTTCTTTCTCCTGATAACGACATCCTCTTGAGTAGTCCCCGCCCGGAGATCCGAATGGGGGACTATTTTACCTCCGGAATATTTTACCCAAGAGGACGCCATCATCATGTAATCATACAGTAAAGCTGCATGCCCTCGGGAAAAATTACGGCTGTAGTTTCCCCTTGCTTTCAGCCGTTCGCAGTACCAGCACAGCAAGGCCGTTTTGGTTATTGTTACAAGGCCAGATCAGTCAATCATCCAGACTGTTGCCCTTGCAACTACTGAAAAGGCTGCTGCCCCTCTTCAGGAACCACACGTTTGTCTGGCCTCTCAACAGATACCCCTCCGTTGTGGTTGCACCTACGGTACGGCTATCTGTATCGCTGAGGCACGCAAGCCTCCCCACCAACGGCAAGGTCCATGGTTCATGGGGGGGTGCCCTTGTATAGACCCTCTATATACTCCTTCCACCTTTCTGCCTTCCCTTCTTTGCTTAGAACTGGGTTTCCATCTGAGCTCTTGATATTCATACAAGTCGTTCTCTTATCTCCAAAGGTCTCTTTGATTTTCCTGTAGGCAGTATCTATCTTACCCCTAGTGAGATAAGCCTCTACATCCTTACATTTGTCCTCTATCCATGCCTGCTTAGCCATTTTGCACTTCCTGTCGATCTCATTTTTGAGAAGTTTGTATTTCTTTTTGCCTGCTTCATTTACTGAATCTTTATATTTTCTCCTTTCATCAATTAAATTCAATATTTCTTCTGTTACCCAAGGATTTCTACTAGCCCTCGTCTTTTTACCTACTTGATCCTCTGCTGCCTTCACTACTTCATCCCTCAGAGCTACCCATTCTTTTTCTACTGTACTTCTTTCCCCCATTCCTGTCAATTGTTCCCTTATGCTCTCCCTGAAACTCTGTACACCCTCTGGTTCTTTCAGTTTATCCAGGTCCCATCTCCTTAAAGTCCCACCTTTTTGCAGTTTCTTCAGTTTTAATCTACAGGTCATAACCAATAGATTGTGGTCAGAGTCCACATCTGCCCCTGGAAATGTCTTACAATTTAAAACCTGGTTCCTAAATCTCTGTCTTACCATTATATAATCTATCTGATACCTTTTAGTATCTCCAGGGTTCTTCCATGTATACAACCTTCTTTCATGATTCTTAAACCAAGTGCTAGCTATGATTATGTTGTGCTCTGTGCAAAATTCTACCAGGCGGCTTCCTCTTTCATTTCCATATTCACCTACTATGTTTCCTTCTCTCCCTTTTCCTACTGCTGAATTCCAGTCACACATGACCATTAAATTTTCGTCTCCCTTCACAATCTGAATAATTTCTTTTATTTCATCATACATTTCTTCAATTTCTTCGTCATATGCAGAGCTAGTTGGCATATAAACTTGTACTACTGTAGTAGGTGTGGGTTTCGTATCTATCTTGGCCACAATAATGCGTTCACTATGCTGTTTGTAGTAACTTACCCGCATTCCTATTTTCCTATTCATTATTAAACCTACTCCTGCATTACCCCTATTTGTTTTTGTATTTATAACCCTGTAGTCACCTGACCAGAAGTCTTGTTCCTCCTGCCACCGAACTTCACTAATTCCCACTATATCTGACTTCAACCTATCCATTTCCCTTTTTAAATTTTCTAACCTACCTGCCCAATTAAGGGATCTGACATTCCATGCTCCGATCCGTAGAACGCCAGTTTTCTTTCTCCTGATAACGACATCCTCTTGAGTAGTCCCCGCCCGGAGATCCGAATGGGGGACTATTTTACCTCCAGAATATTTTACCCAAGAGGACGCCATCATCATTTCTGTTATAGAATCCAAATTTACATAAGTAACAATTCTCCAAGTAGTGGTGTGTATTTCTACTTGCCTACATTGTCATAATGTAACCTGGAAGAAGTTGGAAACTGTCACTTGAAAGTAATTCGGTGCATATTCTGATGTAGATTTGTTGTATGTTGCTATCACTATGAGGAGTTGGACATTTCTCCTCTTGAGTGCTGTACCTGAAATTTAAAAGAATTGTTTCAATCTGTTTGCATGTAACTTTTTTCCTGTTAATCTTTATGACTACATTTGGAGTATCCATCTTTACTACTACATACGGCTCTCACCATTGTGAACCTAGTTTTCTAGATTTACCCTGTCTTAATAATTCATTATGCAGTAACACTTTATCCCCTACCTTGAATTTTTTTACATTTTGTTTTGTACCAGACTGTTCCTTGCTAGCTTTCATATGTGTCACTATTGATTCTCTTGCTATTCAGTGGGCTTCTTGCATTCTTGCTTTTAGCACATTGACATATGATCCATAATCATAACTTATCTGCGTTGATTTGTTTTGCAGTACTCCTGGTATTTTTACTTTCCTCCCGTGCAGTAGTTCAAATGGTGTGTACCCTGTACTGCTGTGTGATGCACTGTTAAATATGAAAATTGCATACAGTTCCCAGTTGTCCCATGAGCTCTGATCTGCTATGACAAAGTGTCTTAGATATTCAACAAGTATTCTTTGACTTCTTTCCAAATGACCATTAGATTCTGGGTGATAAGCTGTATAGTCTATATATGTTTAATCTTAACATTTTACATACTCTTTTAAATTCATCACTTAAGAGATTTGATCCTTGGTCTGTCGTAAGGACTGATGGAATTCCATATCTTAATATTATGTGTTCCACAAATGCTTTGGCTACTGTTTCAGCGTCTTGCCTTTCAATTGGAACTGCTAGAGTAAATTTACTTAAATCATCCTGAATGTTAACATGTACCTCTTACCTGTACTTCATACATCTACAGGACCTACAATTTCCATAGAACATTTCTCAAACACTGTCTCCGCTGTGTCTGTAAAGGAATTCTTGTTTTTATTTGCATGTGTTTATTTTTCTGTCAGGATAAACACTTCCAAATGTAATCTTCAGTATCACGCTTCGTCTCACACCACTGATCATAGGCCTTTATTCTTTCTAATGTCCTATGCATTCCTTGGTGTCCTTGCAAGGGGTTATCAGTATGTTCTCCTTCTCCTCAGGACTAATTTCATCTTCGCTACCTATTTCCTTTTATATTTCTGGTGACACTTGTGCTTGTTGCACATTTATGGGATTACATTCTACACTTGCTTCTGCTACAGAAATTTTCCTTGTCTCCACATCCTGTTTCATGCCTATATCTTCTGTCTCTTCAGGCCTTATTCTGCTCAGAGCATCTACTTTCCTGTTTAACATCCCTGGTTTGTATACCACCTCATAATCATATTCTTGAGTTTGTCTCCACTTTAAGAGTCTTGAACTCTATTCCTTGACACTGAATATCCAGGTTAATGGTTTACGGTCTGTTACCACTGTAAATCTTCGTCTATATATGTACGGTCGAACCTATTCTCCACACATACTATAGCCAACAATTCCATTTCAGTAGTGCTATAGCTTACTTCTGCCTTATTCAGTGCTCTGAATGCATACGCAATGGGCAAGTCTTCACCAGTTTTCTTTCCTAGCAAAACAACACTGCCCCTAAGGCTGCATTGCTAGCATGTGTTGTGACATTAAACGGCTTTGTAAAATCTGTGTACTGACGTAGCAGAAGATTTATCAATTTCTCCTTCAGCTCTTTGAATACACTGTTCTGTGGTTTGCCCATTTGGTACTCCACTCCTTTCTTTAACAGCTAGTGGAGCGATTTCGCAATTTTGCTAAAGTTTGCAATGAATCTTTAGTAGTACCCTATCAACCCTAGAAGCCCTTTCAACTCTTTCATTGTTTTTGGATGTGGTAAGAAGTTTAGCTTCTCCACCTTTGCCGTTTCCAGGGAGGCCCCCTAGTCAGTAATACAATGACCTAGGAAAATTACTTCCTTCCCCAGAAACTTTCACTTATCCAGTTGCAGTTTAAAGTTATGCTCTCGCAACCTGTCAAAGATCTCGTGGAGCTTCTCATTATGCTCCTGCAGGTTTCTTCAATAGCACACTATATCATCTAGGTAGACAAACCATTTCACACCTTGCACATGTGCCAAGACTGTGTTCATCAGTTGCTGGAAACATCGTGCGGCTCCCTTCAGTCCTATCTGCATTCTCTTGTATTCATAATGCTGATAATTCAAACTGAACACTGTTTTTCTCTGTACTTCTCATCTATCAATATCCGGTGGCATCCACTTGCAAGATCAAGTGTCGAGAAGTACTCTGCTTGCCCTAATTGGTCCACATTCGGTAGTGGAAATGCATCTGCTGCTGTAATATCATTCAGCTGCCTGTAGTCCACTACGATACTGTAGTTTTGTTTCACACTGGCATTTATCTTTTTTGGAATTAAGAGCAATAGTGCATTCCACCCACTCTTACTTTCGGCAGTTATACTCTCCTGGAGAATGAAAAATGTACACCATCAATTTGTCACCCCAGCAGGGGGAAATTTTATTGACATGTTGTTGAGGAACGAATGAATGAATGAAATGGGCTTCATCAGGGGTTCTCACAACCCCTGGGTAGGCGGAGTCGTAGTAGGCAGTACCTACTTTGCCTCCATGGCTTCTGTGGTTTGTGTAGATGATATTTTTTCTCCTGTCCTTCATGTCGTTTCTTCACTTTCTTCTCAGGTTTTCTTTCTTCTTCGTTGTCTGCTGTGCTGACAACTGTGGCGGCCCACAGACCGTACTCGCTGCTTGTGGTGTGGACGGGGTTGGGAGCGATTTACTCTACTGGGCAGCTGCCGGCATGGTGGTCAGCACTGCCCTGGCATCTCTCTGCAGTGTATTGGTCAGGTGCGAGACCATTTTGATTACTGCAGGGAGTATGGAGATGACTTCAGAGAGCTCTCCTCCTTGCACAGCAGTTGCTGTGCTATGGCTGAGTGCAGCTGGATTGCAGGTGACGGCTTGACTGTTGCCCTCCTGCCGCCTCCCAATGAGCTGGCATCTTCTTTGCGCATTTTCTCCCTGGGGGGGATTTAAGCACAAATCTTCCGGTGTGTCCCCTCGAGCACATTTGCAATTGCGAGCACTTCATCTTCTTTTGACCCCTTTAGTGGGGGGCGGTGGTGGCAGCTTAAAAAAAATGGCTTTGAGCACTATGGGACTTAACTGCTGAGGTCATCAGTCCGCTAGAACTTAGAACTACTTAAACCTAACTAACGTAAGGACATGACACGCATCCATGCCCGAGGCAGGATTCGAACCTGTGACCTTAGCAGTCGCGCAGTTCCAGACTGAAGTGCCTAGAACCGCTCGGCCACACCGGCCGGCCGGTGGCAGCTTCAGTTGCCGGTGTCATCCTCGTGTTTGCTGGTCTCCTTGCCACCTGTGCGCCTAGGCACGGACGGCAAAGGGAGCGGTCGGCAGTCATATTCATCTGCTGCCCAGGTTGGCAAGCAACTGTGGCCTTAATAACTTCACAGCTGCAATAACTTGCCATGTGTGGAATGCCACAGTTGGCACACTTGGGTGGGTGTGTCCTTGGGAGTGGACAGTTGCTGCTGGCAGCTGGCATGGGCACCTGCACACTTCATGCACGCCTCAGGGAAGGAGCAGTGGTGAGCCAAATGGCCTATCCCCTGGCAGCAGAAGCACTGGACTATGCCCCCTCTTCTGCTCTCCTCGGGGACTTTGATGTTGGCCACCCATCTCAGCTGGTAGATCTGCCTATTCTCTGGGGTATCGGTGGCGACAACCAACATGGAAAGCGACTCCTTGTGGGTGACATGTGACTTGACGCACATTATGTTGTGCACACTAAAGTCAAACTGTGTGTGCTCATCTTTCAAAAGTTCTGGTTTCACCACCTTGGGGAAGCCCTTGACGACAGTCTTCAGAAACTTCTCGGTGACAAAGGCGTGCATGTACCCGGTTCAACACCTCGCTCATCCCCTTTATGTAATCTTCTGTATTGGCGACTTGCAGTCATATGAGGTTTCCTCCTGCAGCTCGCACTGTGGAGTCTGCAGTTGTCCACTGCTGCACGAGCTGCATGAAATGTTTTTATGATCTTTGGCCACCTTAAAGATTAGGGAAGGCGGCAGTTGCTGCGACCAAGCGGTGGTAGTGTCCGATTGGGAGGGTGCGGCATCTTCTTCTTCCGAATGGCCAGCATGAGCAGCACCCGTGTTGTCCATCTGCTTGGTTGTTGTTGGCTGCTCTGACTTCTCCTTGTCTGGTAGCCCACCGTAGCGGTTTGCAATAGCTGTGGGGAGTGGGGTAGGCCTCGTCCCGGGCCTTGCTGCATGCTGAGACAGGACAATAGGCAAAGTTTCACCTTCCAAGCTGTCATCGGTAATGGCACGTCTGCTAGAGTCTGAGGTTTACCAATTGCAAGATTCTGGCAGTGGTTACCAACTCTAAGATGGTGGTTGTTTTCATTAACAGTTGCAAGCTCTTGCTTTGCTGTGTAAAAGAAAAGGACCTGACAGACAGGGTGCCATTCAAAGTGAATGAAAATAATATTCTTGCATAGTAATCAAAAAATCAGAAAAATGTTAATGAGTATATTCAATTTCATTATGATTGAACCTTGATTTTTTGACAAATCCATGACTTTAATAATGGGAAAGGTCATGTAAATCAGTTCACTGGGAAGAGTTGTGGTCTAAATAACAACTGATTTATTCTTTCTTAATATCAAATGACAAATGATGGCTAAAGAAATGCCAGACAAACATTTTATCTGACAATCGCTCTCAATAACATGCGGTCTATGGTTAACAAAGTGATCAGCTGGGGATCAACACTCCCACACTAACCAGAGCTAATCGCATTATCTGACTTCATAAGTGTGAATCTGTGATATGCCCCACAACTACGCTACTATCAAGCATCTATACTCAACTATTGCACAAAAAAAATATAGTTCCAAAGAACAGGGTGCTGAGAAGCGGATATTGGAGCCCTACACCATAGCAGCTATTACTTTACCCCTCTGCAGGTGAGGGAGGCACAGCACGACGCACTCGCTGAGTACAGTTGCGGACAGCGGCCTGGAAATATGCAAGTACCCGATCTCGTGTTCGGCTGATTCAGAACACAGATACTTCCCTAAGAGCCTCTGAAACCCCGGTGGATTCCAGTGTGCAGGTGGACCCGTTTGCTGGTCTACCAAACCAGTTTGACTCCGTGACACCACTATGCGTGACAGAATACGTCAAATGTTTAGACAGCCGACTCAAAAAAAAATAAGTACAGCCATGCACAACTCACTGTGTGCGTGATGCAAGAAGCACTACCTCCGATGGTTCAGATGGTGACTGGCACAGGTTCTGAGTGGCACACTTGCAAAGGACACAAGTCTCATTGCCTAGGTAAAGACCTGCCGTTCGTTACTAGTGAAGCGCCAGTACGAGAGAGTTCTGCCCTGTTCTCTACAGCTTTCCTCCTTGGCTCGGTAGCATAGCACATTTGCATGTATAGATCATGCCCACTTTAGCACAAGCCAGTTACGAGGTAGAGCTCAGCATTCTAAGCTGGGAGACCGCCTCCCTGCTCTGCATACACAGATTTGACCAATCAGCGACTTTAAAAATTAATTGGAAGAAAAAGGAAAAAAGATTCAGCTTTGCACCCTCTTTCCCATGCGTCTGTCATATCTCTGCTGAAAGTTTGATTTGAATGGAAGCACAGTCCTCCATAAAAAGATCACTATCTCCTCTGTTGCATCCATTTCAAACTTTCTAAAGAATGGCCATAAACTCCTTGAAAGCCTCATGCCTTCAAAAATATGTTTGGCAGCAGAGTGTGGATGCCTGGGCGCCACTGCCCTGTCCTCTCCCTCATGCATCTCATCTGCTTTCTATCTAACAAGGGCCCATACTCTGCTTTATTGCCAGCCATCGGATCATACAGTGTGCAGGTCAAAGCTGCAGCGACTCCTCGAACCTAGTCAGCCTACCTGGACTTGGGTGCCGACCGACCAGTGCCACCCCGTGTCTGAACAATGAGACTGCAGGACTTGGTTGTCGGCAAATGTTTTCACCCAGGTACGCCTGCCTGTTCCGCAGAAAAAAGCTCCCCATAGCTCTCAGCCGCCGTACGCTTTTACAGCTGTCAATTAACTTGGCACCCTCTCCCTTAGAACACAGGTAAAGCCTAACACTATGCCTTGTCTAGAGCACACAAGCAAGAGCGTTAACTACTGCCAACCATTTCATCATATGAATGAAGTCATATTGTATCAAATGTAGAAACCAAGTAATAAAGATCACCTTCCTTATGAACATTAAGTAGCATGACACTGTATCCAAAGTGAGAGTGACCTGCAATCTCTTACATCTTCTGCCACCAGTGGTAGAGACAGCAAGCTGTCTCTTCTTCTTGGGCACTTTTCTGGCGCCAGTTGGTGCATTGGTGATTGGCTGTTTGTGCCACTCACCAACTAGGTGAGGCAGCCCACTGGCCGTACTTTGCATCCTCTCATCAGCCAGGAGCGACACAGTTGGTGCACATGCACTATTATGTCATCTACACCCGAATCGTCATCCATGTCGAAGCCCATGGACAGTGGCCGGGTCGTTGTAGGCAGCGGGTTAGACAGACAGGGCAGTTGGGTGAGCAAGCTCCCCCCGAGCAGCTGCCACACCAACATCTCCAGTCGTCATAAGTGGGGGGGGGGGGGGGGGGGGGGGGGTGGCATTGAATGAGCACGCTTCCGCTGAAAGGTGATCCGCCCACACCCTTCACTCTGTTCAGTGCTCCTCTGTTCTCCAGGTGCACCCATGACGTCTCTGCTACTGGAGTGCCATACAATTTCCACTGGTGCCTCAGTTGGGCCAGAGTTTGTACGGGACATGCAGACTGCGCAAGATGACGTTTCATCCAGTCCCAAACATGCTCAATGAGGGACAGATCCGGGGTTCATGCTGGCCATGGTAATTGACATACACTTTAAAGAGCACGTTGGGTGGCACAGAATACATGTGGATGTGTATTGCCCTGTTGAAAAAGCACGTCACCTTACTGGTCCATGAATGATAGCATGATTGGCTGGATGATGGTTTGAATCTACTGTGCATTGTTCAATGTTCTCTCGATGATTACCAGAGGAGTATGGCCAGTATATGATATTGCTCCTCACACCATGATGCTGGGTGTTGGACCTTTGTGCCTCTGTCGTATGTTGTTGTTGTTGTTGTGGTCTTCAGTCCTGAGACTTGTTTGATGCAGCTCTCCATGCTACTCTATCCTGTGCAAGCTTCTTCATCTCCCAGTACCTACTGCAGCCTATATCCTTCTGAATCTGCTTAGTGTATTCATCTCTTGGTCTCCCTCTACTATTTTTACCCTCCACACTGCCCTCCAATACTCCTCCAATATACTCCAGTATACACTCCTGATTTTGGAGTTCACCTGGATGATGCCACACATGTGTACGGCCATCATTGACACCAAGACAGAAGCAACTCTCATCACTGAAGACGGCACGTGTTGATTCATCCTTCCATAAATGCCTATTGCGACGCTACTGGAGGTGGGCTGAATGATGGTGGGGCATGAACAGAATATACCCTAATGGTATGCAGGACCGTAGCCTTGCTTCGTGGAGACAGTTGTGAATGGTTCTTGCTGATACCGCTGGAGGAAAAGTATCCATAACTTGTTGTGAACTGATAGTGCAATCCAATATGGCACTTCATAGGATGCAATGGACTTAGTGTGCATCTGTGCATTACCACTGTCCAGATCCAGGTCGATGGGTATGTGCACCTTCTGCTGACCACTGGCAACAACATCGATGCTCTGTGGAGACATCATGCCCCATGTGTTGTGCAAGTCTGCGGTATTTCCACCCAGCCTCCTGCAGGCTCTCCCCTCTGCAGGTTCGGGGGTTAGAATAGGCCCGCAGTATTCCTGCCTGTCGTAAGAGGCGACTAAAAGGAGTCTCAGATGTTTCGGTCTTGTGTGATGGTCCCCTCTCGGGTTTGACCTCCATCTTTCTAAATTATTCCGAAGAGTGAGCCAATTGGGGAAGGGCGCCTTACATGGTGCACTGTATCCGTCGTGCATTGAGACCTTTAGCCGGCTTTTTCGTCGTTGCAATGGTGTCCCGCTCGTTTTCCATCTCTTGGTCGAGGATACGTCTGTGGGTGCGATTACCACGCTGCACTCTGTAGTGTTGCCTTTAACTGCGACGACGACCTTGGACATTTTTGCACCTAAGATCCAGCACGGTAGCCAGTCCGTTGTGGTGGGGCTGCCATGTACCCTGTTGGTTGTAGCCCCCTGACAACACAGGGATCGCTCTACTGATGCCTGCGCTGTTAACTCCCCATGTATGCCAAGGAGTAGATGCCCATCTCCCGGGGGCATCAGGACTCCCGGCAATGGCCATCCTGCCAGGTGGCTATTGCTGCGGCTGGGTGGCGCCCGTGGGGAGCGCCCTTGGTCGGAGTAGGTGGCATCAGGGCGGATGACCCGCAATGAAGCGTGGTACATCATCTCTCACTGGCGGCCAGCCACCAGCAGTCTCTAAGCGTTCGAGGGCTCATTTTAAAGCTAACATTTATGACCCCAAATTGTTCCCATCCCTGGCCACACCATGGGAGGAACGAAAGGCAATGTATGACAGTGACGTGTATTCACCCAGGTATCTCGTCTGTACCAGAGCTGATGGTGACTCGTTTCTATCCGTGAAGCCTCAGTTCTTTGTAGAGCATTTAGAGGACAAGTTTGGGAAGGTGGAGGGCTTGTCCAAAATGTGCTCTGGGTCAGTTTTGATAAAAACGACATCCTCTGCCCAGTCACGCAGGTTACTTGCTTGTGACAAGTTGGGGGATGTTAACGTTACCATCACCCCACATAAGAGTTTAAATATGGTCCAGGGTATTATTTTCCATCGGGACCTACTTTTGCAGTCTGATGACGAACTGCGCGCCAATTTAGAGCGCCGAGGTGTACATTTCGTCCGGCGCATTCATCGGGGTTCGAGGGACAATCAGGTAGCTACCGGTGCCCTCATCTTGGCCTTCGAAGGTGATACATTACCAGAGAAGGTCAAGGTGATGGTCTACCGATGTGACGTCAAACCCTATATCCCTCCCCCGATGTGGTGCTTTAAGTGCTGGAAGTTTGGTCACATGTCCTCTCGCTGTACTTCTAGCCTCACATGTCGAAATTGTGGACGCCCATCTCATCCCGATACTCCATGTGCTCCTTGCTCGCCTGACTGCAGTATCTTACAGAAAGAACGCAAAATCATGGAATATAAGACCCTGGATTGACTGACCTACACTGAGGCTAAGCGGAAATTTGAACGGCTACATCCCGTGCGCATGATGTCATCTTATGCCTCCACTGTCACTCCTGTTCCAGCTCCTTCAGCAGCAAGACATACAGTCAGCTCTCAGAGTCAGAGGACCTCACCTGCCCCCTTGACGATGGGGGCCCCTCCTCTCGCTGTTGCTCCCACATCATCTACCTCGGAGCAGCACCAACTAAATCAATGGGGACACCAGTCCCCACTTCTAAGCCGGAGAAGCGTAAGTCTTCTTCGGCTTCTCTCGCTCGGAAGGGATCCCTTGGGTCACTCCCTTCCCAGGTTCCTACCAGCGGCACAGCAGACACCAACCAGTGGCTGAAGAAGCCACAGGTCGCTGGTCGACGGGCTTCGCGATCCTCTTCGGTCCCGGAGACTGACTCCAATAAGCCCTCTCGACAACGGCAACCAAAGGAACAGCGAGAGAAAACTACTTTGAAGACCCGTAAGACCAAGACACTTGCGGTGGCACCTACTCCACCGCTACCTAAAAGCTCTGCGTCTGAGGATGAGGTGGAGATCCTTGCGTCCGCTGAAGACCTCGATCTCGCCGGTCCCTCAGCTGCAATGGATAGCACTTGCACGGGTGCTCCATCGGAGGCAGCAGGTGACCCAGCGGTGTAATCTGCCTTCCCACTACCGTCACGCCTTTCTCCACCATGGACAATACAATCCTCCAGTGGAACTGCAGCGGTTTCTTCCACCATCTAGCTGAGCTCCGCCAACGTATCAGCCTTCACCCTTTCTTCTGCATTGATCTTCAGGAAACTTGGTTTCCAGCAATGCAAACCCCAGCCCTCCATTGCTATCGGGGTTATTATAAGAACCGGGCAGCATATGAAAGGGTGTCTGGTGGCGTCTGCATATATGTCCTTCACACTCTGCACAGCGAGTCTGTCTCCCTCCAAACACCTTTAGAGGCTGTCGCTGTTCGGGTGTGGACGCCACAGGCTGTTACCGTCTGCAGTCTTTACCTTCCACCAGATGGTGATGTCTCGCAGCATGTCCTGGCTGCGCTGATAGTCCAATTGCCGCCAGCTTTCTTGCTATTGGGCGACTTCAACGCCCATAACCCTCTGTGGGGTGGGTCAGTGGCAACAGGTCGAGGCGCCACCGTTGAGCATTTATTGTCGCAGCTTGATCTCTCGATTTTAAATGATGGTGCCTTCACACACTTCAGTGTGGCACATGGCACATACTCCGCCATTGACCTTTCAATCTGTAGCCCTAGCCTCTTACCGTCTGTCCAATGGAGTGTGCATGACGACCTGTGTCGTAGTGACCACTTTCTGATCTTTCTGTCACTACCACAGCGTCACTCTTCTGGGCGCCCTAGCAGATGGGCTATGAATAAGGCTGACTGGGACTTGTTCTCCTCCACTGCCGCTATTGAGCCTCTCTCTAATGATGACATTGATGCGGTGGTTCAATCGGTCACCACTGGCATCGTTACTGCCGCCGAATCTGCCATTCCCCGTTCCTCTGGATCCCCTCGGCGGCGGACTGTGCCTTGGTCGCCTGAGATCGCTGCAGCGATTAAAGATCGCCGGCGGGGGCTACAGCGTCACAAGTGACATCCCTGCATTGAACGCCTCATCACCTTCAAACGGCTGCGTGCGCGGGCCCGCCGCCTTATCCGCCAAAGCAAGCAGGAGTGCTGGGAGCGGTATGTGTCCACCATTGGCCTCCATGTCTCTCCACCGCAGGTCTGGGCCAAGATCCGACGCCTCTATGGCTATCGGACCCCTGTCAGCGTCCCTGCGCTCTCACTGAATGGAGCAGTTTGTACAGACTCCGACGAAATTGCCAACAGCTTGGCAGAGCATTTTGCTCTTAGTTCCGCTTCTTCCAATTACCCACTGGCCTTCCGCTCCATTAAAGAGCGGATGGAACGTCGGAGCCTTTCGTTTCGCACTCACCACCCAGAATCTTACAATGCTCCATTCAGTGAGTGGGAATTTCGCAGTGCCCTAGCCGCTTGCCCTGATACCGCTCCTGGGCCAGATGGCATCCACTGTCAGATGCTGAAACACCTTTCAGTGGACTGCCAGCGGTGCCTCCTCGATCTTTACAACCGTCTTTGGGTCGAGGGGGAGTTTCCGTCACAATGGCGGGAAAGCATTGTCATCCCCGTTTTGAAACCTGGAAAGAGCCCTCTGGAGGTGGACAGCTACCGTCCCATTAACCTCACCAACGTTCTTTGCAAGTTGCTTGAACGGATGGTGAGCCGGCGCTTGACTTGGGTACTGGAGTCTCGGGGCCTTCTGGCTCCGTCTCAGGGTGGGTTCCGTGAAGGCCGCTCCGTCACCGACAATCTGGTGAGCCTGGAGTCGGCCATCCGTACTGCCTTTGCCTGCCGTCAGCACCTGGTCGCTGTCTTTTTCGACATGCGGAAGGCATACGATACGACATGGCATCATCACATCCTTTCTACGCTTCATGGATGGGGTCTTCAGGGTCCTCTGCCGCTTTTTATCCGCTATTTTCTGTCGTGTCGTACCTTCCCCGTGCAAGTCGCGGCCTCATATAGTTCCTCCCACGTCCAGGAGAACGGTGTGCCACAGGGTTCTGTTTTAAGTGTCTGCCTGTTTTTAATAGCCATTAACGGGCTCGCTGCGGCCGTGGGAAATTCTGTCTCCACTTCCCTGTATGCTGACGACTTCTGCCTTTACTATAGCTCTATTAGCATTGCAGCTGCTGAACGTCAGCTACAGGGCGCAATCCGCAAGGCGCAGTCTTGGGCTGTAGCGCGTGGTTTTCAGTTTTCGGCTGCCAAGACCCGCGTTATGCATTTCTGCCGGTGCCGAATGGTCCATCCTGTGCCGCGGCTTTATCTTGACTGCGAACTTCTTGCTGTGGTGGAGACCCACAGGTTTTTGGGTGTACTTTTTGATGCCCGGTTGACTTGGCTGCCTCATATTCGGCAGCTTAAACAGGCGTGTTGGCGGCATCTCAATGCTCTGAGATGCTTGAGCCACACCAGCTGGGGCGCTGACCGATCTACCCTGTTACGGCTCTACCAGGCGTTAATCCAGTCCCGTCTGGATTATGGGAGCCTGGCTTATGGCTCCGCTTCCCCATCTGTGTTGCGGGTACTGGACCCAATACTACACAGCGGGATACGACTTGCCACTGGTGCCTTCTGCACCAGCCCTGTGGACAGCGTACTAGTGGAGGCAGGTGTCCCTCCCCTGCGGTTACGGCGCCAACGTTAGCTGGCCGCTTATGCTGCCCATGTTTTTAGCTTGCCCGGGCATCCAAAGTATCGCCTCCTGTTCCCGCAATCGGTCGTCCATCTGCCAGAACGTCGGCTCCAGTCTGGTTGTACGATCCCAGTCCGCGTCAAAGAGCTTCTCTCCGGGCTTAGGGTTTTCACTGTTCCACCTCCTTTCTGGGCCACTTTGCGTACTCCCCCATGGTGTGTTCCTCGCTCTTGCCTTCGGCTCGACTTGGCACTGGGCCCGAAGGACTCCGTCCCTGCAGAGGCCTTCCGCCGCCACTTTTATTCCATCCTGGCCATGTATCAGGGCTCTGGCATTGTTTACACTGACAGTTCGATGGTTGCTGGTCATGTCGGGTATGCGCTAACTCTAGGGGACCATTCCGAACAACGTTCCTTGCAGGATGGCTGCAGCGTTTACACTGCTGAGCTGGTTGCCATCTTTCGTGTCCTAGAGTATATCTGCTCCTGCTCAGGTGAGTCCTTCGTTATCTGTAGCGATTCCCTGAGCGGTTTACGAGCTCTCGACCAGTATTTCCCTCGTTCTCGTCTGGTGATGGCTATCCATGAGTCCCTGCATACTCTTGCCCGTTGCGGCCGCTCTGTGGTCTTTGTGTGGACCCCCGGTCATGTCGGTATCCCGGGCAATGAATGTGTTGACCGCCTGACGAAAGAGGCCATGAGTAAACCATCTCTGGATGTTGGCCTCCCAGAGACTGATTTGTGGGCAGTCTTACGCCGCAAAGTTTTTGCGCTATGGGACGATGAATGGCGCGCACTGACAACGCGTAATAAACTCCGTGCTGTCAAGGAGACGACAGCTGTGTGGCAGTCATCCCTGCGAGCCACTCCCAGGGACTCAGTAGTCCTTTGCCGGCTCCGCATTGGCCACTCCCGGCTGACACACTGTTATTTACTGCGCCGGGCGGACCCTCCTCTATGTCGCTGTGGGGCGGCTTTGACAGTGGCCCACATTTTGTTGGCCTGCCCCCTTTTAGCTGTGGTCAGGCTGACATTTGCACTGCCTGATACGCTCCCTGCCCTTTTATCTGATGACCCTTCTATGGCTGGCTTAGTTTTATGTTTTATTCGGACAGGGGGTTTTTATCGTTTACTCTGAGTGTTTGTTATGTTCTTTTGTGTTCATTCTGGCCGTTGGCCTAAGATTTTAATCTGAGTTTTTAATGCGTTTCTCGGTGGTTGGCTTTTCCTTTTATGTTTCTATGGTCGGCCAACCACCGTCACACTCTGTGTGATTTTAGTTCGTCTTGTCTGGTCTTTGTCTAAGTTTCTCTTGTTCTGTGTCGTCTATGATCTATTCTGTTCCTCATTTTTATTCTCTGTGGGTGTTTTTAGTATTCGGAAAAAGGGACCGATGACCATAGCAGTCTGGTCCCTTTAATCCCACAAACCAACCAACAGAAGTATGTGCCATCGTGTTGAAGTCAGGTGTGTAAGATTATTTTGCTTATTTTCACTCAGTGCAGCTAAAGTAAAGAAACTATCTATTCATAAAAAATGAGCATTAAGAATATTGTGGAAAGTACCAGTACATAACTGTGTATCTTGCAGAGGCATCTTTAAAGACTGGGAATTCTTACTCAATCCCAGTATATTTTACTCCTTAATTGTATTGGTTCCTAACAGAAAGCTTCAGTTTGAGATCAACTGCAATTCATACTATTGTAATAGAAGACACTGTTGTAATTTTTATGTAGACTTTGGCTCCTTGTCCAGGGTGGAGTTAAGTATTCTGATGCAAATCTATTCAGCAACTCTCTATCAGCCTTAAGGCAAGAATTTGTGAATACAAATAATTTATAAAGAATATAAACATACTTTCTTAGCCATTCCTGCCACAAATTATTGGATTATTTAGATTACAGTATTTTCAATTTCTGTAAGCTGCATGGCAGATGGCATTGTTCATTGTAAAAGATGCATGGTAAGTAATTTTGTTTGTTGTAAACAGCCCTACGCTGTTGTTCACATTTAAATGTGTTTGCATTGATAAATATCAATGTGGATATGGATATATTAAGTTAGTGAGGAAGCAGCAGCTTTTAAAAGTAGTGGCTTTCCTTCTAATTTCATTGCGGTAACGGTAGCTTAAATAAGCATCATTCATTAGAGTGATATTGGTAGATTAATGTTAATGCAGTTTACAGGTTTAGTTTATAACAATTTGCTGTTCTTTTGTAATGTGTACATTCACTTGTTCTACATTATGAAACATGAAGAATGAGTAAATCAGTATATGTGGAGGATATGGAATGTTAGAACACCATTACCTGTCATGCAGTGTGTGGGTATACTTCAGCTAGTAGTGAAGAATTGTGGAAGTAGGACTCTAAATATTAATTGTATAGCACTCACAGACATAGCAAAGGGAGACCAATCAAGGAAGTAGGATGTTGATTATACCTCTTGTAAACAACTATTGGTGCCTGTTTAAGTGTCATTAAAGAATCAAGGCTGCTGTAGTGAAGTGGGCACATCTGAATACAAATCTGATTGATATATAAATTTCATAACAGAAATGCTGGAAAACAAATACTTGTGGTACTTTGTGGTGAATATGATTGCTTTTCGCATGGTTTTACACAATCTGCAAGAAAATACATTAGGGGAAACGACCAAACTTTAGGTTATAAGTACACTCTCCCAGAAAGTGATGTGTTCACTGTTTCATGAACAGAGAAAGGAAGAGCACATAGATATGTTTACAGATGAAACAAGATTCAAAGAAGTTACCTCTCTAAAATTGTTGGGAATAACAATTGACAGTAACCTCCAGTAGAGACACATACAGACAATGCCCTTTGTAAATTAAGGACAGTAATATTTATTACAAAACAGTTCGCACATTATACTAACGAAATACTTCTACGTGCAGTATACCATGCTCTATTTGAACTGTACTTACAGTATGGAATTACTGTTTGGAAAAACTCCAGCAGCAATAAGTTCATTAGAACCATTTTCAATTAAAAAACACTCATGCCGCACTACCATCTGTAATCTAAAAATATTGACTTTTCCATCCATGTACGTATGCAGAAAAATTGTTTCATTAATCAAAGGTATTACATTACTACAAAAAATGCAGATGTTCATCCATATGAAACAAGAAATAAAGGTCAGCTAAGTACACCATACTGAGAGCTGCTGAAAAAGTCCTCAGTACTCAGATGTACAATTGGTAAAGCATCTCCCTAAAAGTCTACAGGACTGTATGAGCAGAAGGAAATTCTAGGCACTTGTAAAGGATTACTTAATGGAAAAATAAATGTATACTGTAGAGAAGGATATATGTAAAGAATGAGGAATGGCCTTATTATTTATATCGATGTACTGAAATCATGTGAATATATTGTGATACGTAAATAATGTGTAGTATGTTTTCTGTTGTAATATGTAGGCAAAATATTTTAAGATATAAGATTAAGTTGACCTGTCTTATACTGCAAGTACACATTCTGTACGTAATGTAATCAAATGGGGCCAAATAAAAATCAATAAACTCTGTTGAATTACTTTTCTTCCCTTTCCATTTCTAGTATGTAGTGTAACCATGGTGCAAATATATTTGCTTTACATTTTTATGTGGTGATTCTCACAAGACTTGTGGTGGAAGTTCCATTGATACAACCTTACTAGTTACTCTCCCTTGATGTCCTAGGAATTGAAGAATGTTTCAGTAAACCACTTCTTTACACATGCATACTTCTACCTGCATGCATCTGGCCATAACAAAGATGTAAAGACCACAAATGAATATTAAAGGAACTGCATAATTACTTTATTGTGACAGAGGAGAACACATGTTTTTTAAAATGCAGTGATCAGTGCTCCTCTGGCACTCTTTGGTCATTCAGTTTCTACAAAATGCCAAATAACGATAAAATATAAATTATTATTCATATAAACCTCTTGCAGTTATGCCAATAGCTTGATAAATTTATCATACCACCTACTCAGTACCTGAGTTCTCTTATAATTCACACAACAGCAACAAGGTGCATTCTGCTGCAGCAGAGCTCTCTGAATGAGGGAAAAAAGATCTGGTGTCTGCAAATGCCCAATTCTGTGTATACTCTGGATGCCACACTGACTCACTCACAGGTGATGTACATGTATCCATATCATGTTCACCTATCATGAGGAGTCTACATCTACATCTATGCACCACAAGCCATCTTATTGCGAGAGACGGTATCACTTGAAAATGGAAGTGATCTGCACTTCTTTCCAATCACTTGGCACCCTTCATTGCTTCAATGCCTTCTAATAAACTGCTGCTGGGAGAGGAATTAGCTATTGTGCATAATCTATGTAGACTCTTACAGGTATCTCACCAGATCTGGATATCTTAAGCCATAAACAAGAATACTGCTCATGTAAAACTGGTTTAGAACTGATTAATTTTAACCAACAGTAAAGAAGCTATTTGAGGTGCAGTCGTCATAAAACACAATTTCAGGCGGTCATATATTCCCAACATGAGTAAAAAGAGATGTGAAACTGTTAAGAAACTTTATCAGCCAGTTAGTCAGAAATGTAGATTATGAGGATTTATTTAAGAGTACAAAGGTATGTCAAACTAAATTCAACAAGTTCAGCATCGTTGAAATTTCTGAACATCTAGACAAATTGGGTAATTATTCATCAGATCTACTTCTTAAACAGCAAAAGATTCTGTGAAGGGAGCAAAAGGAGAGGTAATCTTGAATGTCATATGTATCAAAAATATACTGTCACTAAAAAAATAATAGAAATGTTGCAAAACATGATGAATTTAACAAAAGAATTTCAAAATGCATTTGAGTGTATGTGAGAAGATGCTATGAAAATATGAATAAACTGACAGCATTGAGAATAAGGGAAAGTTAAAAGAAAAACTTCTGTTGGGCAGACATCATTTTACCTGTTAAGATGACACATGATGTGTCATAATTGTTCAGGCAAGTACAACAGATGAACGAGAAACACAGTGACAGTTATGACTGAAAGTAGTAATAGTCCCAAAGTAATGTCTAATGAAATGTATAAAATCATTCAAAATACAAAGAAAGACAAGGGGCCTGCAGATTATGGTGATAGCCTATGTCAATGCATCAAGTCACATAATACGTTGCTGAAAGATTTCTTAAGGCAGTGACACCAACAAATGTAACTTCTGAGTTTAGAAGATGTGGAATTTATCCATTTACTGTCAACATCTTTTACGAGTTGGATTTCCTGATGCCTGCAGTTTCAGTCCACACTAAATTCTGATGGTGTGCCTAATCCAGTCGAACACCTTCAAATGCTTGGGGATATAGTACGCAAAATGATGAGGCAGCCTGTTGCAGCTTATACACCGATAACAGTTGCATAGTGAATCATGTATCTCACCAAAGGAGTTTCATTTTTCCCAAAAGCTACTCTGAGAAAAATAAGTCAACACTCAAAAAGGAGAAGCGCTATATTCACTTCAACACCTGAAAAAGTGGCCATTCAATAAATGAACTTCACAGAAAAGGATAAAGCTAGAATAAAGTAGATAAAGAAGTGTGAAGAGAGCCAACAACAAGAAAACTAAACAACTTGAAAGTAAAAGAGCTTCATACGAAGTGATGAACAAAGCAATAAGGATGAGGTCTCATCTGGTGAATCAGAGGAGCACTCATCACCAGATCTTGTTAATTTTATTTGGGATCTTATGATTGGTGGCTATAATTAGATAAAATTTTCAAATGATATATTTTTGTAGCTAACGCATTTACGTCAGTAAATGGTGGTGATGAATGTGAGGAGGTCTCATTCCTTTGGAAAAAGAAATAGGTTTTGTATTCTCAGAAGCAGAGGACATAGCCTGTTTATCACGTAAGGAGACTGATGATTCTGTCTCCAGTGTTGCCTATGGCTATGAGGAGATTCTCAAATAATATTCTGTGTCCAATCAGTTTTGGTAGGCTTGATGTTTAATGAGCAAAGCTTGTTGTATCTGTATGTTTGTAATTGTATTTAACATTAATAATGTTCAATGTACGATTCAAGTATTAATAATGGAAAAAAGTCATATCTTTTTCACTGTGCACTATACACGATACACAGTGAAACATTTGCAGCATTTGTTTAAATTGTAAGTTCATTTGTTAATAAGCTGCCAAATTTATTTTGTTTTATTCCATAACGTGGACAGTAAATTATCCTTTTATATAAATACAAACATTTTCTTCTGTAAGAAATAATTTCTTCAAAATCATCAAAAGTATAATTTTTTGTTTCACTGTGTACTACTCTCCCTAAATGGTCATTATTTTGGCAGACATAATATTTATTACATAAAATGAGAAAACTGTGATACAGAACAATTTTACGTTGGTTAGGCCACTACATTTTTGGTGAAAGTGTCAATTGGTGTAAACCATCACATTAGGCTATTAGTGCACTACAGCTTGTATTCAGAATGTTTGATCAAATGGCAGTTATATTTTTAATGATTGTCACTGGTGTCATTAAGCAGGATAGCAACTGATTTGGAGATGTTTGCATGTTTTGGCAATAGTTGGTGGGGATTGAGGTGAGGTACGAATTCCAAATAGGAAATCAAATCTTTTTTCTTTAGTTCAGTCATAATGTGCCCATTAGGAGACAATAAATCCAAGGCCATAACAACTTTGGACTCACGTTCTGCAAAATTAACTTCATAAAATGCAACTTCTTGTTTGTTGGAATAGGTAGTGTACTTCGAATACAAAAGCCATTTTATCTTCATCCATACAACTTGGGAACAACATTAGGATAGTTTTCTGTTAGTTTACATTCCTCTCTAAACATGACATTGAAAAGAAATCATTCTCTGTTGTGATTATGGTAGTAAATTGGTTCTTTCCCATTGCAATTGGTCTTATTAACAGAGTGAATCGGAGAAGCAGCATCGTCAAAAGCAGCAGAATCGTCAGTGGCAGGACCAAGAACTGAAACATCAACACATGCAGCAGAAACTGCTGCCCGCCCTACACGCAACAGAAAGCAAAGCCAATGTTTTATGTTCAGCCAGTCATCCACTTAACAAGACAAGAACTTCACCACCATGCCATCTGAAGGAGCAGTCAACATTGGAAAATCCATCAAACGGTTGTATACTGAGGAAGAGGAAAGCAGCAGTTCCATCCTATCTCAATGATTTTTTGCTGAAGGGCTACAGCAAAATCACAGTAAGATAAGTACAAGTGTAATGTTCTTACATATTAATGTTCAAGTGTAATGTTCTTACGTATTAATGTTCAGTCTCTTAAAAACAAACTTAATGAACTTTATTATTGGCTGGAAAACTTAAACTGCACTGTTATTTCAATAAATGAACACTGGTTTAGCAATGAGGAACTAAAGTTAAGTGTACCATTTGGATATGAATTGGCAACCAGCTACTGCAGAACAAGTATTAAACATGGTGGTGTATCTGTAGATGTTAAAGATAGTGTGAACCTAATCTATGAAGTAATAGATGTAAGTGGACTGTGCCTAGAAGCAAAATTTGAAGCTGCAGCCATAATGTTGCCAAACCAGGAAATTATAATATCTTCAGTATACTGCCCCCCAAAACACAATGAAGACCTGTTTGTGGAGCTTTTGGAGAAACTGATACTCTTGCTACTCAAATACAAAAACTGCAGAGTACCAATATTTGGTGATAGCAATATAGATATTAGGTTTAAGAATAGAAAGGTTGATCACTTGTTAAATACATGAAGATCTCTTAACTTCAGTTGTGTTGATGACAAACCCACAAGGCAGGAATCATGTCTAGATAACATAATTTGTAATTTTCATCTAAACAAATCAGAATTCAACACAATCATGCTAGGCATTTCAGATCATGAGGGACTATGGCTCAGACAAACTCTTAACAGTAAAGCAACTGGAACTGCCACAGACTGTAAAAAAATTATAAGACGAATTAACGAATCAAAGCCAAACAAGTTGATAAGTAAACTGAATTTAATAAAATGGGATGAAATAATAACCACTGCAGGTGCAAATGAATCTAACAAATTTCTAGAACTGTTAACTGAAAATTTTGAAGCATGTTGTCCTAAACACTGCAAGAAAATATCAAAGCAAAATCGTTACACCAAACTGCAAAATCTAAAAGGCTGGTACACCCCACACCTAAGTAGAATAAGAATCATAATGCTACTCTATCATGATAGGCCCAAGCACTTTAATACAGCCGGCATGGTAGCTCAGCGTGTTCGGTCAGAGAGCCGGTTGGCCTCTGTAATAAAAAACTGAGTGGAAGGATCAACCATCGAACTTGAACAGGATGTCTTGCAACGTCCGCAATGACCAAACACAATCATCAATAACTAAAAAAAAAAAAAAAAAAAAAAAAAAAAAAAAAAAAATGCTGACAAGGAAATGTACATGAAAGTGAAAAAGATTTACAGGTCTGAAATCAAGGCAGCTAAGTGCAAAGTAAATGATACATATATACTGGACTCAGTAAATAAAAGCAAAGCTGCATGGGAAATTATTAAAACAGAAACTAACTGTGATGATAAAGTACACCAGAAACCATTTCCAACTGATATTCTAAATGCGGATTTTGTCAGTCCTCAATCAGATAACAGCATAATGGAGGACATGAGTAAGGCAGATGCACTGCTGCCAGAAATGAACAGTTAGTTGACAGAAAGCTTTCACTGGACTTGTGTAACTGAGAAGATGGTCAATGAATCAATAGCTAAGCTCAGTAATTCTAGAGCAGAGGATTACTATGGTCTCTCAAATTATGTTATTAAACATATCAGAAATCAAATCGTAATGCCACTGACTAAAATAATCATCAAAATTTTAAATGAAGGTAATTATACAGAATGTTTAAAAATATCTGTAGTTAAACTAGCACATAAGAAAGGAGATATAGCATCACCACATAACTATTGACCAATATCATTTATACCCATAATATAAAAAATAATAGAATACTGCATGTATAAACAGATGAGTCAATATTTTGAACATAATAATATACTCACCTCCTCACAGTATGGTTTCAGATCTAGCCTTCCTACATTCAAAGCAGTTGAGAGTATGGTAGCAAAAATATGCAATTGTTTTGAAAATAAAGATATTATCTGTGCAACATTGTTGGATGTCAGGAAATCTTTTGATATGGTCTCCCACAATATCCTCATAAAAAAACTCTACCACTACGGAGTGGGAGAGAATGCTCTATGCCTAATGCAGTCATACTTTGACAGTAGAAAACAGTTAGTTAAGGTAAATAATTAAATATCATAATGTCTCCCAGCTGTAAAGGGAGTACCTCAATGATCTGTTCTTGGACCTTTCCTTTTCATTATTTACATAAATGATTTACCTGCAGCTGTATCATGTGATTCAGTGCTATATGCTGATGATACAACACTCATCACATGTGATACCAATCTTGAAATGTGCAACACAGCATGGCAGTGGCAATGGAGAGGCGCACTACTTAGTTTGAGATAAATGTACAGAAGAATGATAGTAAAACTGAAGCAATAGTATTCAGTCTGAATGCCCCCAGTCATGATAACAAAACAGTAAAATTATTAGGATTTCATATAGATCAAAAGCTCAGCTGGGATACCCACACAAGGAAGATATGTGGCAAATTGGCACATGCCATATATTTGCTGTCCAAGCTGAGGAGTAGTGTCAGTAAAGAACTTCCGCTGTATGCGTGTTTTGCATCTTTCCATTCACACCAGAGTTATGGAATACTATTATGAAGCAATTCCGTAGGCTCAAAATTAGTGTTTAAATGGCAAAAGAAAGCCGTAAGGTGCATAGCAGAACTTAGCCCACATGAATCATGTCGGGATTATTGTAAGAAACTAAATGTAATGATAGTGCCTGGCTTGCATATTTACAACTGCCTTGTCTTCGTTAAAGAGAATCTGAGTAAATCTGACTTAGGAGAACAGTTCATGACCATAACATAAGAAATGGACATTCAATTAATATGCCATATGCTAGGCTTGCAAAGACGCATAACAGCTACAAATATCTTGGTCCTGTCTACTTCAACAAATTACCTGAAAATGCCTACACAATTCCAGTAAATAAATTTAAAACTAGTCTTTTGAGGTGGATCAAAAGTAAGTAATTTACTCTGCTCAAGAGTTCCTTGAGCATGTGACAAATGGCCCACTTTCCTTATGAGAAGGAACTATAAATTAACTGCAAACTATGCATATGCCACACTGTGCAACTATTTTATTACTGTTACATATACTTATTGTTCCCCCCATGAACCATGGACCTTGTCGTTGGTGGGGAGGCTTGCGTGCCTCAGCGATACAGATAGCCATACTGTAGGTGCAACCACAACGGAGGGGTATCTGTTGAGAGGCCAGACAAACGTGTGGTTCCTGAAGAGGGGCAGCAGCCTTTTCAGTAGTTGCAAGGGCAACAGTCTGGATGATTGACTGATCTGGCCTTGTAACACTAACCAAAACGGCCTTGCTGTGCTGGTACTGCGAACAGCTGAAAGCAAGGGGAAACTACGGCCGTAATTTTTCCCGAGGGCAACCAGCTTTATTGTATGGTTAAATGATGATGGCGTCCTCTTGGGCGTAAAATAGTCCCCCATTCGGATCTCCGGGCGAGGACTACTCAAGAGGATGTCGTTATCAGGAGAAAGAAAACTGGCATTCTACGGATCGGAGCCTGGAATGTCAGATCCCTTAATCGGGCAGGTAGGTTAGAAAATTTAAAAAGGGAAATGGATAGGTTAAAGTTAGATATAGTGGGAATTAGTGAAGTTCGGTGGAAGGAGGAACAAGACTTCTGGTCAGGTGACAACAGGGTTGTAAACACAAAATCAAATAGGGGTAATGCAGGAGTAGGTTTAATAATGAATAGGAAAATAGGAATGTGGGTAAGCTACTACAAACAGCATAGTGAACGCATTATTGTGACCAAGATAGATACGAAGCCCACACCTACTACAGTAGTACAAGTTTATATGCCAACTAGCTCTGCAGATGACGAAGAAATTGAAGACATGTATGAATGAAATAAAAGAAATTATTCAGATTGTGAAGGGAGACGAAAATTTAATAGTCATGGGTGACTGGAATTCAGCAGTAGGAAAAGGGAGAGAAGGAAATGTAGTGAGTGAATATGGATTGGGGCTAAGAAATGAAAGAGGAAGCCACCTGGTATAATTTTGCACAGAGC
Organism: Schistocerca americana; assembly: GCF_021461395.2. NCBI lineage: Eukaryota > Metazoa > Arthropoda > Insecta > Orthoptera > Acrididae > Schistocerca > Schistocerca americana. The sequence continues at coordinate 156,506,436 of NC_060121.1, forward strand.
ACAACTTAATCATAGCTAACACTTGGTTCAAGAATCATGAAAGAAGGTTGTATACATGGAAGAAGCCTGGAGATACTGACAGGTTTCAGATAGATTATATAATGGTAAGACAGAGATTTAGGAACCGGGTTTTAAATTGTAAGACATTTCCAGGGGCAGATGTGGATTCTGACCACAATCTATTGGTTGTGACCTGTAGATTAAAACTGAAGAAACTGCAAAAAGGTGGGAATTTAAGGAGATGGGACCTGGATAAACTGAAAGAACCAGAGGTTGTACAGAGTTTCAGGGAGAGCATAAGGGAACAATTGACACAAATGGGGGAAAGAAATACAGTAGAAGAAGAATGGGTAGCTTTGAGGGATGAAGTAGTGAAGGCAGCAGAGGATCAAGTAGGTAAAAAGACGAGGGCTGGTAGAAATCCTTGGGTGACAGGAGAAATACTGAATTTAATTGATGAAAGGAGAAAATACAAAAATGCAGTAAATGAAGCAGGCAAAAAGGAATACAAACGTCTCAAAAATGAGATCGACAGGAAGTGAAAAATGGCTAGGCAGGCATGGCTAGAGGACAAATGTAAGGATGTAGAGGCTTTCGTGAAATCTTCTCGGGTGATCAGCCGAGTAAAGGCGTCGTCTTCTCGCAACGTTTCGAAGGGTTTCGTACCCATCATCTTCAAGATGATGGGTACGAAACCCTTCGAAACGTTGCGAGAAGACGACGCCTTTACTCGGCTGATCACCCGAGAAGATTTCACGAATGGAATACGCCGAGAAAGTCTCAAATCACATGTAGAGGCTTATCTCACTAGGGGTAAGATAGATACAGCCTACAGGAAAATGAAAGAGACCTTCAGAGAAAAGAGAACCATTTGTATGAATATCAAAAGCTCAATTGGAAACCCAGTTCTAAGCAAAGAAGGGAAAGCAGAAAGGTGGAAGGAGTATATAGTGGGTCTATACAAGGGCGATGTACTTGAGGACAATATTATGGAAACGGAAGAGGATGTAGATGAAGATGAAATGGGAGATATAATACTGTGTGAAGAGTTTGACAGAGCACTGAAAGACCTGAGTCGAAACAAGGGCCCAGGAGTGGACAACGTTCCATTGGAACTACTGACAGCCTTGGGAGACACAGTCCTGACGAAACTCTACCATCTGGTGAGCAAGATGTATGAAACAGGCGAAATACCCCCAGACTTCAAGAAGAATATAATAATTCCAATCCCAAAGAAAGCAGGTGTTGACAGATGTGAAAATTACCGAACTATCAGTTTAATAAATCACAGCTGCAAAATACTAACGCAGATTGTTTACAGACGAATGGAAAAACTAGTAGAAGCCAACCTCGGGGAAGATCAGTTTGGATTCTGTAGAAATATTGGAACACGTTAGGCAATCTGACCCTATGACTTATCTTAGAAGCTAGATTAAGGAAAGGCAAACCTACGTTTCTAGCATTTGTAGACTTAGAGAAAGCTTTTGACAATGTTGACTGGAATACTCTCTTTCAAATTCTGAAGGTGGCAGAGGTAAAATACAGGGAGCGAAAGGCTATTTACAATTTGTGCAGAAACCAGATGGCAGTTATAAGAGTCGAGGAACATGAAAGGTAGGCAATGGTTGGGAAGGGAGTGAGACAGGGTTGTAGTCTCTCCCCGATGTTATTCAATCTGTATATTGCACAAGCAGTGAAGGAAACAAAGAAAAATTTGGAGTAGGTATTAAAATCCATGGAGCAGAAATAAAAACTTTGAGGTTCGCCGATGGCATTTTAATTCTGTCAGAGACAGCAAAGGACTTGGAAGAGCAGTTGAATGGAATGGATAGTGTCTTGAAAGGAGGGTATAAGATGAACATCAACAAAAGCAAAACGAGGATAATGGAATGTAGTCGAATTAAGTCGGGTGATGCTGAGGGAATTAGATTAGGAAATGAGACACTTAAAGTAGTACAGGAGTTTTGCTATTTGGGGAGCAAAATAACTGGTGATGGTCGAAGTAGAGAGGATATAAAATGTAGACTGGCAATGGCAAGGAAAGCGTTTCTGAAGAAGAGAAATTTGTTAACATTAAGTATAGATTTAAGTGTCTGGAAGTCATTTCTAAAAGTATTTGTATGGAATGTAGCCATGTATGGAAGTGAAACATGGACAATATATAGTTTGGACAAGAAGAGAATAGGAGCTTTTGAAATGTGGTGCTACAGAAGAATCCTGGGGATTAGATGGGTAGGTCACATAAGTAATGAGGAAGTATTGAATAGGATTGGGGAGAAGAGAAGTTTGTGGCACAACTTGACCAGAAGAAGGGATCGGTTGGTAGGACATGTGTTGAGGCATCAAGGGATCACCAATTTAGTATTAGAGGGCAGCGTGGAGGGTAAAAATCGTAGAGGGAGACCAAGAGATGAATACACCAAGCAGATTCAGAAGGATGTAGGTTGCAGTAGGTACTCAGAGATGAAGAAGCTTGGAAAGGTAGAGTAGCATGGAGAGCTGCATCAACCAGTCTCAGGACTGAAGACCACAACAACAACAACATACTTATTGTTAATCATCTGTTAGATTATTTATTTGTCATTCACTGAACTATGTAGTTCATTTGTCTTGTAATTAATCTATTAGGAAACTTCTTGTTGTTATTTAGATTTGCACAAATATGTATTGCATCCATCATGGATTATTATATTGTAGTTAATAACATTTGTCTTGCCAAAATTTATATTATTATTATTGTTATTATTATCATGTAACACCAATTGCATGTAAATATGCTCAACAGTGGAATAAAACATTTGTATTTGTATCTCTTAGGCTAAAAATACGTCCGACTGGAGGATTATAACATTTGAATTGCTGCAGTGGTCAGTACTAGGTCCATTCTTGTATCTAAACTGTTCTAAATGATCTTCCAATGATGTAAGTTCGCAGATTTCCATGGCCAGTGTCATTTCGAAAAAAGTAAATTTGGGTGTTAGGCCACATCATTATGAAACATTAAAGCAACTAAATTGCCGAATTTTCGATCAACTTCCAGCGATCCACTTCAGGGCAGTTAACTCCAGGTAGCCGCTCTGAAGAGGACTGCTGCAAGTCGGTCATAATATCGACAGTTTAGCTGCTTCACTGTTTAATACTGAGTAGCCTAATATCCAAGATTATTTTATTTGTGTTTCTAGTGATCCTAGCGAGTTATTTAGCGAATTGTTATTCAGTTTGCTGTGATTTGTCATTGCTGGTGGTGGTGGTAAGGGACAAATTCTACATGAACAAGCTATGGACATAATTTGCAGGATGCACGTTCACTCCAAGAACAAAATTCGTGTAAGCGCGTACCACAACTGTTGACACACGCGTCTAATGAAAGTTCTAAACTCAACCCTAGCAGACACAGCTCAGATGGTAGCTGAACAGGGCTAAAAGTAGTTCACAGCTATTCAAAAAAGCAACATCGACCTTTTAGCACCAGAAGCAGACATTATGCATGTGGAATTGATGGAATACCAGGAGCGATTATTAAAAAATGCTGACTCGCCTTAGCTGAACCCTTGACACACTCGTGCAACAGCTCACTCGCATCAGGAACCCTCCCTTCATGCTTAAAAACGGCAAAACTGAAACTACTGCACAAAAAAGGAAATCTAGAAGACGTTTCCAATTATAGGTTAATATCCCTACTGCCTGTATTTTCAAAAAATTTAGAATTTTTTTTTATAAGAGATTTTCTAAATAAACACAAAATTCTTTCTTCCTCACAGCATGGTTTCAGGATAGGCTATTAAATGGAGAGTGCAATATTTGAATTTCTTAATTAAATCTGTGCTAAACTGGATGTGAGTGAGTTTTTAACTGGCATATATCTTGATTTATCCAAAGCTGTCGACATCATTGACCATAATGTTCTACTGCAGGAGCTTCACCAATTAGAGGTATATCCAATGAGTGGCTCATGACATACCTATGTGGCCGCAAACAGGTTGTTGAAGTGCAATACACCGACCATAACGGGATATGAAAATGTGAGATACAGCATTCCTCAAGAATCAGTATTAGGACCCGTTCTATTTCTCCTCTATGTCAATAGTCTTATATATGACAAGTATTGCAAAACTACCCTCCAATTTGTAGATGCTACAAGCTTCCTTATTAGTGGGAAAATAGAAGAAAAACTAAAAGACTCCAGTATCCAAACAATGAACAGTGTATAACAGTGGCTCAGCTATAACAATCTAATTATAAACACAGAAAAGACCGTAGAACTGAACTTCTTCAATCTAAAAGGAAGGCACCATCCAAATATACAAATAGAAGTAAGGGACCGAGTTCCTAAAAGTGCTGATAGAACAAACTTTCTGGGACTCTGGCTCCAGAACAACACAAAATGGGAGGTATACACCAAATATCTGCAAAGAAAACTAAGCAAAACCTGCTACATGATCAGGATCCTAAAAAGTTGTTGCAGCAAAGCAAGCATGTTAAATGTAAATTACTCCTATGTGCATTCTGTAATTAAATATGGCATAATCTTCTGGGGCAATGTAACAACAAATATTAAACTCCTATTCAAAAAATGTCAATTCTTCCTCTTCCTTGCATTTTTATCTATGAAACGTCAGTTTTCATAAAATAATATATTGATAGACACCCAGATATCTTATTAAAAATGAAGATAAGATATACATGCATACAATACAAGACAAAAATCTGATCTCCATACGAAACAGGTGAGATCATCGTGCTAAAAAGGCACTCTGCGTATTGGGATAAAAATTTACAATAATCTGCCTAACCATATTAAACCAGTATGTAAACTGAGTGGTTTTAAGGTTAAACTGAAGGCATATTTAATTGTCATTGCTTTTACAGTCTGACAGAGTACCTAGAAACCAAACAAGAAAAATAAATAAGCATTATGAATACCGGTATTCTATTTTGTATGTGGTCTCTAATGTTTGTTATATATCTGATTCTTTGCTAAATTACTTAAATATCTAGTCCTTAGGAATGCAATAAAAACTGTATTTTATATTGTAAAGAGTTAACCATGTCCAAAATCCTTGTATATATTCTATACGCGTAGGATTAGAAGGACTAAACAAATAAATTAAAGATGAATGAAACAGAATGAGTAAAAATCCTTGTTCAGCTCGATAACAAGTTGTTATTGAGTCCATAGATGGATAAACTATATAGGACGATTAGTTCAGTGTGTTGTGTCCTTAGACAAACGTCACTTGTGTTGTCAAAAGGACAAGAATGGTGGCTTTTCAGCATATTTTCATTTACTGTTTTATGGAATTGTCATCTGGTGCAGCACACAGAAACGAACAGTATGAATATTGTGTAAAGTGAATAACTGTACGTTTTGAGATGCCTTTTTAAGGATCATGGAATTATTACAACCATTTCCAAATACGTTTACTGTGTAATGGTTTTTGTTGCTGATAATAAAAATCATTTTGAGTTGGACTGTGCTATAAACAGTCACAATAACAAGAAACAGTAATAATTTTCATGTACACTTTGCCTCCTTGTCTAGGGTTCAGAACCGAATTATGACTGAAATAAGCAATGAACTGAGAATCCCTACCAGTTCAAAAGAAAAGTGAAAGCAATCTCATTAGCAACTGTTTCCACAAATTATCTGAGTATCTAGATTCAGAGGCTGAAACGTTCTGTCAGCCATATGGCAAGCAACAAAGTTCGTTATATAGCTGTATGACGATTGATAATGTACCATAAATAGGACTCAGAGTTTATATATATAAGTAATATTTTCTTTTAAAAATACCTATCATTGTAGTTAAGTATATATTAAGCTACTAATAGAGCGATAAACATCAGTTACACGGGCGCTGCGCCACCTCTGAGTCACCTGGCGCACTTTCTCCGTTGTTTCGGCAGATATTTGCAATTTCGTTTTTGCAGTGACCTACTGGAGTCAACGTGAACAAATACAGCTCGTCACGTCTTTCACGCCCAGCATCAATGGAAAGCGTCGGTTTGTTAGCTGTTAAAAAAAAAAATTTAATGTAGATTTTTACATGCCCATTTAGCACTCCGTCTTCAGGCCACGAGTGGCCTACCGGGAACATCCGACCGCCGTGTCATCCTCAGGGAGGATGCGGATAGGAGGGGCGTGGGGTCAGCACACCGCTCTCCCGGTCGTTATGATGGTATTCCTACTATTCGGTCGAGCAGCTCCTCAATTGGCATCACGAGGCTGAGTGCACCCCGAAAAATGGCAACAGCGCATGGTGGCTGGATGGTCACCCATCCAAGTGCCGGCGACGCCCAACAGCGCTTAACCTCGGTGATCGCACGGGAACCGGTGTATCCACTGCGGCAAGGCCGTTGCCCGCCCATTCAATAGAGTGGTCCAAAATTAGTCGACTGCAGTGTTCGTGTTAGCTCTGTGTATTAACAGGAACAGTAACACAGGAAGAAAACGGGTACGCCAGTAGTGATTGATCAACGGTACCGCATGGCAGTAGCAGTCAGTGCGGACCAGGGCGGCACACGAGTTACAGTTATTCCCAGAACCTTACGGCTATTACCCCTATCTATATACCAATGATAAAACGAATAGCACACCAGACCAATCTGGAACAACTCTATCAAATGGGCATAAAAATTCCGCTTTAAAAATCATTTTGTTTGTAGCGCCGGGTGTCACATGAAGACGTTATGAACAGTATTTGTTTGGGCTCGCTCCAGACACACACTGCGAAAACGAAATGCAAGTATCTGTTGAAACGCGGGAGAAAACTTACCCAATGGTTCTTAAGAGGAATATTTGTATATAGGGTGATTCACGAAGATATGCAAATATTTTAATGTGTTATTCTGCAAGTAAAGCTAAAGAAAAAAGTTCGTATATACATAGGTCCGCAAATGTTTAGTTACAGAGTTAAGGCTAATAAAAGATTTCGCCTGAAATTTAGCAACTTCACCAATCTGAAGCCATCACAAAACTGTACGGGGTTAAAGTAAAGCACGATTTCCATTTATTTTGTTATTACTGATCTGGCGAATCTAATAAAACGTGTCCCAGACGTGTATCTGCAGTAGTTTTCCAGAATATCCTGAGAAACAAAGACGTAATTTCGTAAGATTTTTAATTTAGTAACTACTTGGCCCAATTTGTTTTTTAAATTCCAGACAGTTGCACAAAGTTTTCAACAGATGTTGTAGAGAATTTAATTTTGGAAAAATGGTGCTAATAACGTTAACTGAAACTGTATAAATGTATCAGATAATCGGCTTTTATTAATACCATAGTACACGTGAATTCATGTTGAACTGGAAGAAACAATGCCCAGTGTTAAGTACGTTGTGCAGTGTACATAGAATTTCACAATACATTAACAATAAATGTTCAAAAATGTCTTCGCCGAGTTAATATGAACGCTAGGTAAAGAACCTGTCTCCCATAACATTCGAAATACTCCGCTAATGGTTTGTACGTTGGGGATCCTCTGAGTTGGATAACGTACGTGATATTCGTTAACCGCAGCCGTAGCAGTACCATCACATTTGCCATAAATAAACACCATATCGTCGTATTCCTCTGTCGTAAATTTGAAAGGCATCCCTATTTCATAAATAATCTACAAAATACAACAGTTACTGTGTGGTTTCACTTAAAGACACTGTTGTTATTATGTTCATACACTGAACAATACAGAAAACTAACTCGTTTCAAGGTTAGGAAACGACTGAAACAACTCACTAAGGTTGCCAACAATGAAATAAACGTTTGTACATTCTTAATGGAAAGTAAACAAATTTACTTGTGTAATAATCTTTGCTTCTCTGGATATTATGGAAAATTACTGCAGACACACGTCTGGGACATGTTTTATTATATTCAGCAGACCAATAACAACAAAATAAATGGAAATCGTGTTTTAGTTTAACCTCGCACAGTTTTGCGATGGCTTCATGTTAGAGAAGTTGCTAAATTCCAGGAAAAATCTTTTATTAGCCATAACTCCTTAACTAAGCATTTGTGGACTTATGTTTATATGAACTTTTTACTTAAGTTTCACTTGTAGAATATAAAATATTTACTTATCTTCATGAATCGCCCTCTATAGTTGCTGTTTATCAGTCTATTAATAGCGTAATATTTATTTGATTGCAAAGGTGTTTTCCAATGAAAATACTTTTTTTTATACTATGGTATATCTATATCGCTGAGTCCTATATATAGTACATTATTACGCGTCATACAGCTTTATTGCAAACTGTGCTAATTGCCATGTGGCTAACAGAACCTTTAAGTTTATGGACCCATGAGGGCGTCCTGGAAAGTAATACCTTCGAATTTTGTATTCTATCCTCAATATCGGTTGAGGTGTTACATGCCATGCATGTTACTCGGTCGACTTCCCTGGTTCGCTGACGCAAGTTGTAAACTCTCAGCGGCTAGAGGGCTCCGAATTGTAGCGTTTAACGTGGCGATGTGTGATGTAGCTATGTTGGTGCGTGAGAAAGTGTGCTGTAATCGAGTTTCTAGCCGCAGAAACTTTCATCTACACATGGAGCAACATCCTCCATACAATACCGACTTGACACCATCCGATACTCATCTGCCTCCGGAACTTAAAGAACGCATTTGAGGACTTCACTTTGATAGTGATGAAGCAGTGCAATCAGAGGTGAGGTTGTGGCTCCGCCATAAAGTCAAATATTCAACAGTGACGGTATCCACATCTACATCTACATTCATACTCCGCAAGCCACCTGACGGTGTGTGGCGGAGGGTACTTTGAGTACCTCTATGGGTTCTCCCTTCCATTCCAGTCTCGTAGCAGTGGGCGAACAAGTGTACTGTAAACTACTTCCTTTGTTTTCGGAATGCATTTCCTTAGGATTCTTCCAATGAATCTCAGTCTGGCATCTGCTTTACCGACGATCAACTTTATATGATCATTCCATTTTAAATCACTCCTAACTCCTACTCCCAGATAATTTATAGAATTAACTGCTTCCAGTTGCTGACCTGCTGTATTGTAGCTAAATGATAAAGGATCTTTCTTTCTATGTATTCGCAGCACATTACACTTGTCTACATAGAGATTCAATTGCCATTCCCTGCACCATGCGTCAATTCGTTGCAGATCCTCCTGCATTTCAGTACGATTTTCCATTGTTACAACCTCTCGATATACCACACCAACATCCGCAAAAAGCCTCAGTGAACTTCAGATGTTATCCACAAGGTCATTTATGTACATTGTGAATAGCAACGGTCGTACGACACTCCCCTGCGGCACACCCGAAATCACTCTCACTCCGGAAGACTCCTCTCCATTGAGAATAACATGCTGCGTTCTGTTATCTAGGAACCCTTCAATCCAATCACACAATTGGTCTGATAGTCCATATGCTCTTACTTTGTTCACTAAACGACTGTGGGGAACTGTATCGAACGCCTTGCGGAAGTCAAGAAACACGGCATCTACTTGGGAACCCGTGTCTATGGCCCTCTGAGTCTCGTGGACGAATAACGCGAGCTGGGTTTCACACGATCGTCTTTTCGAAGCCCATGCTGATTCCTACAGAGTAGATTTCTAGTCTCCAGAAAAGTCATACTCGAACATAATACGTGTTCCAAAATTCTACAACTGATCGACGTTGAAGGTATAGGTCTATGGTTCTGCACATCTGTTCGACGTCCCTTCTTGAAAACGGGGATGACCTGTGCCCTTTGCCAATCCTTTTGAACGCTACGCTCTACTAGAGACCTACGGTACACCGCTGCAAGAAGGGGGCAAGTTCCTTCGCGTACTCTGTGTAAAATCGAACTGGTATCCCATCAGGTCCAGCGGCCTTTCCTCTTTTGACCCATTTTAATTCTTTTTCTATCCCTCTGTCATCTATTTCGATATCTACCATTTTGTCATCTGTGCGACAATCTACAGAAAGAACTACAGTGCAGTCTTCCTCTGTGAGATAGCTTTGGAAAAAGACATTTAGTATTTCGGCCTTTAGTCTGTTATCCTCTGTTTCAGTACCATTTTGGTCACATAGTGTCTGGACACTTTGTTTTGATCCACCTACTGCTTTGATATGAGACCAAAATTTCTTATGATTTTCTGCCAAGTCAGTACATAGAACTTTACTTTCGAATTCATTGAACGCCTCTCGCATAGCTCTCCTCACACTACATTTCGACAAAATGGTCTCTCATTGGAGGAAATGTGTTTGTTGCCAGTATGATTATGTCGAGAAATAAATATGTAGACACGAGGAACAGAAACGTGGGATGTTAATAAAGTTTGTTCTATGTGAAAAGATTTAAGTGCACAAAAACTTGGGAGGCATTAGTTTTCAGCATACTCTAATAGGTATTCAGATAATATGTAGACAGAGTAGCTACTGAGATATGATTTTAATTTTCTCTGAAACTGGACATGCCAAACCGGTAGTCATGTACTTCCATAACTTATATAGCAAAATCCTGTCAATCGTCATCCCAACAGCACTGACGGACTCTCTGAGCTGTTCTAGTGTTCTTGGTAGTGGGTGTACGTTAATACAGTTCATAATGTGTCGTCCAAGGAAAAAGCCACAAGGCGTTAGGTCAGGTGACATTGGGGCTAAGGGAACACAGCCACATCATCTTCACCACTACACCCATCCAGCAGTGCTGAAGCGACGAACATCGGTGCTCCAATAAGGGAATGCCCTGTCTTGTTGGAAGTCGAAGTTCTCGGACTCGGCAGTCGGTTGTGAAAACAACTACAACTGCAACATATCAAGGTAAGAGATACCCGTTACAGTCTTGTCCCAACAGAAAAACGCCACACACAGCTTCGTTTTGACACTGCAAGAGAACATTTGCATTTGACGAATCTCGGCCATGTGCCACAATTTCGTGAGGATTCTCAGTGCCTCACTCTGACACTGTGGCGATTAAACTTTTCTGGTAAATGGAAAGTTGATGAACATATTGCATACTGGAGCACACAAAAACTCTTTTCTTGTTTTGTTGTCATTTTGTCAAGGTACTGCATTCGTAACGGCATGTGGTGATTACAATGAAAAATCGGCGAGTCTTCATTCCTCAATCATATTTCAACATGTGATATTTAGGAAAATATAGGAATGCAAAAACGAATGAAACATTTACAGTAGACCTCTAAAAGTGTGCACGCAGGCTCGTATCTCCTGAGATCCTCCGGAAGCACCACATTTTTCCCTCTAATACATAGTGGCTTGGCTGGTGCACAAATTGTGGGTTCCTAGGCAGTACGTGCGCAGCTGCCTCTTGTAATAACAAGCACCTGACGTCAGTAACGGCATCTTCAAAATTTTCATCAAATCAAATGCGATAACTGTTGTGTTGTATCTGCATGCTTCCTTTCTTGTGATACTGTTGGGATTTCCGGCGGCACAGTATCGGTCTTTCATTCTTGTAACTATCGTTCAAGCTTCAAAGTCCGTTCGTCAAGTGCCGTCAATGCGAACAAGAGGTGACCGACACGTGTAACCAATGGCACCCCATACCATCACGCCGGGTGATACGCCAGTATGGTGATGACGAATACACGCTTCCAATGTGCGTTCACCGCGGTGTCACCAAACACGGGTGCGACCACCATGACGCTGTAAACAGAACCTGGATTCATCCGAAAAAATGACGTTTTGCCATTCGTGCACCCAGGTTCGTCTTTGAGTACACCATCGCAGGCGCTCCTGTCTGTGATGCAGCGTCAAGGGTAACCGCAGACATGGTCTCCGACCTGATAATCGATCCTTCTGCAAACGTCGTCGAAATGTTCGTGCAGATGGTTGTTGTCTTGCAAACGCTCCCATCTGTTGACTCAGGGATCGAGACGTGGCTGCACGATCCGTTACAGCCAAGCGGATAAGCTGGCTGTCATCTCGACTGCTAGTGATACGAGGCCGTTGGGATCCAGCATGGCGTTCCGTATTACCCTCCTGAACCCACCGATTCCATATTCTGCTAACAGTCATTGGATCTCGACCAACGCGAGCAGCAATGTCGCGATACGATAAACCGCAATCGCGATAGGCTGCAATCCGACCTTTATCAAAGTCGGAAACGTGATGGTACGCATTTCTCCTCCTCACACGAGGCATCACAACAACGTTTCACCAGGCAACGCCGGTCAACTGATGTTTGTATATGAGAAATCGGTTGGAAATTTTCCTTATGTCAGCACGTTGTAGGTGTCGCCACCGGCGCCAGCCTTGTGTGAATGCTCTGAAAAGCTAATCATTTGCATATCACAGCATCTTCTTCCTGTCGGTTAAATTTCGCGTCTGTAGCACGTCATCTTCGTGGTGTAGTAATTTTAATGGCCAGTAGTGTAACTGTCCGTAGTGTAACTGTCTTAGACTCAGATATAGAGACAAATATTTACGTTTATCAGGTTTATTACTTTTATAATGCGATTGGTGTGTTGGGAAACGTATAAATTCGTGTACCTCATGCGTCTTTGCCACTGGTGTTTTATATTTAACAGGACATTTGCCTCTCTCATCAATAAATGTTGATTGGTGAGTAATTTTACGTGCAAAATCTCTTGAAATCCGTCCATCCGATATCTGTAATGTTTTTAAATGAGTACTTTACACACCTTAACTTTCTATCCGCCTCCATTGTGAAAATACATTGAAGAGCCAAAAAAGCTGGTGCATCTGCCTAAATATTACACCTGCCTAAATATCGTGTAGAACCTCCGCGACCACGCGCGGAAGTGCCGCAGCTCGACATGTCATGGACTCGACGAATGTCTGAAGTACGAGGGTCACTCCAAAAGAAATGCACACTATTTTTTTAAAATCCATATTATATTCTACATGTTCGAAAGTTTTGCAGTGTGTAGATACATCCTTTAGGAACAATATTTTCATTTTTTCACATAATTTCCATCCCTCTCAACTACCTTACGTCATCTTGGAACCAGCGCCTGTATACCCACCCGGTAAAATTCTGCACCAACCTGTTAGAGCCAGTTTGGCAGCGTGCACAAGGGAGTCATCATCTTCAAACCTTGTTCCATGAAGAGAGTATTTCAGTTTCCCATAGAGATGATAGTCACATGGAGCCAGGTCAGGACTGTAAGGTGGGTGTTTCAGTGTTGTCCATCCGAGTTTTGTGATCGATTCCATGGTTTTATGGCTGACATGTGGCCGTGCATTGTCGTGCAACAGCAAAACATCCTGCTTTTGACGATGTGGTCGAACACGACTCAGTCGAGCTTCAAGTTTCTTCGGTGTCGTCACATATGGATCAGAATTTATGGTGGTTCCACTTGGCATGATGTCCACAAGCAAGAGTCCTTCGGCATCGAGAAACATCGTAGCCATAACTTTTCCAGCAGGAGGTGTGGTTTTGAATTTTTTTTTTCTTGGGTGAATTTGAATGATGCCACTCCATTGATCGCCTCTTCGTCTCCGGTGAAAAATGTTGGAGCCATGTTTCATCACCTGTCACAATTCTTCCAGGAAATTCATCTGCACCATTCTCGTATTGTTCCATAAGTTCTCTGGATAACGTTTTTCTTGTTTCTTCGTGAGCCACCATCAACATCCTGGGAATCCACCTGGCACAAACCTTTTTTAACGCCAAGACTTTCAGTATTCTGCAAACACTTCCTTCCCCTACCCCAACGTAGAGAGACAATTCGTTCACTGTGATGCGTCTGTCAGCAGTCACCAATTCGTTAACTCTCTGTATATTGTCTGGAGTGTGTGCAGTACGAGGCCTGCCGCTACGAGGACGATCCTCAATACTGTCGTGCCCGCTTTCATCACGTAACCTGCTTGCCCACCGACTAAGTGTACTGCGATCGACAGCGGCATCTCCATACACCTTTTTCAACCTCTTGTGGCTGTTTCCCACTGTCTCGTTTTCACAGCACAGGAATTCTATGACAGCACTTTGCATCTGACGAACGTCAAGTGTAGCAGCCATCTTGAAGACATGCTGTGACGGCGCCACTCACAGGAACAGGTTGAACTAAGTTTGAAAATAAGCGGGAAGGATGTATCTACACACTGTAAAACTTTCACACATGCAGAATGAAAGCTGTATTTTTACCAAAATAGTGTGCATTTCTTTTGGAGTGACCCTCATAGTACTGGAGGGAACTAACACCATGAATTCTGCAGGAGTGTCCATAAATCCGTAAGAGTACGAGGGGTGGAGATCTCTTCTGAACAGAACGTTGCAAGGCATCTCAGATATGGTCATTAATGTTCGTATTAGGGGGGGTGTTTGGTGAGCAGTGGAAGTGTCTAAACTTAGGAGAGTGTTCCTGGAGCCACTGGGTGGCTACGCTGACACTTTTTGATGGCCCAGCATTGAAATTTTCAGCAATTTGCGGAAGGGTTACACTTCTGTCACGTTGAACGATTCTCATGAGTTGTTGTTGGTCCCGTTGTTGCAGGATCTTTTTTCAAGCTGTAGCGATTTCGGAGATTTGACGTTTTTCCGGATTCCTGATATTCACGGTACACTCGTGAAATGGTCGTACGGGAAAATCCCCACTTCATCGCTATCTCGAAAATACTCTGTCCTATCACTCGTGCGCCGACTATCCATTGTAGAAGCAGTAACCTATCTGTGGAGAGACGAACAGTTATACCTAAAACATACACACTGAAGATTTCTATGAGAACATGAAATCAGTAATGGATAAGTTTGATACTAGAGACTCTCTAACAGATGATTTATACAATATTCCACAAGTAACCAAAAAAGTTTTAGGAAAAATTAAAGATGAGTGTAACTGCAGATTTTTGTGGTTCGAGAGCAAAAATATGTGCTTATAAAGTTGGTGACAAGTAGGAGGAAAAATCAGAAGAAGTCAAGAAATGTGTGGTTAAAAATGAAATATGCTTAGAAGATTATAAAAAAAATGGTTCAAATGGCTCTTAGCACTATGGGACTTAGCATCTGAGGTCATCAGTCCCCTATAACTTAGAACTACCTAAACCTATCTAACCTAAGGACATCATACACATCCATGCCCGAGGCAGGATTCGAATCTGCGACCGTAGCGGTCGCGCGGTTCCAGACTGAAGCGCTTAGAACCGCTCGGCCACAACGGCCGGCGAATATTATAGAGATTATTGTTTCACAATATTGAACAATACAGAACTATGAATGTAATATGAAGCTTTCAATACAAAATTTATTCAGTTGAGGTAAATAAAAAATCATGATGGTAAATTATATGTATTGAAAGATAAAATAGATACATTGCCATAGGGACATTACGCAGTCAAAAAACTGCTTCAGCTGCCGCTGTCATCTTCTTCTTTTTCATCTTAAAAAAGTGAATAATGTAATGCAGGTTTATAACATATCATTTCTGCAACGTCTTGAACAGTATAAACCCTTACAAGTTTTTTGTTGGTGTTTTCTGCGTTGTCCATTTATAAAATTTAAATTTTATTAATAAAAATTTTTTCTATATAAATGGAGTCCTTACAAAAGAAGTCAATAACACAAGCAATACTAATTTGTTTAAAAAATAGTGTGCTAGAGGTAAATGTTTTCTATTACATCACTGGATGCGCATATTTCAGTACTAGATACGGAGAAAAAATTTTTACGTAGCTTAATAACCAGTTGTAGAGGTATTTAGAACTAAGAACTAATTGGGATCTTAAATTTTATGAAGATGGACGGGTTAAATTGAGACGCAATGGACTGAAGGAAATGAAAAATATTAATAATGAATTTCATGATTTGGAATTTTTAGTTCAATTGAAACTTTTTATTATTATAACTCGTACACATTGGCGCGCTGGCGCAATATTTTCTCCCCCATGTGCGCTGAATGTGCCCACTGACTACTGATTAAATATAAAGTAAAAGAAAATTATATATATATATATATATATATATATAATATTTAAAACTGGTCATTCCCTCCTCATTTACTTATTTATTTTTCTTAGACTGAAGAGAATGAGCCGAAAGAAAGTATGGTAGTAGGACATTTTTGTAGGTTCAGTGTTATTTTTACTATAGTAAAAGATCATATACATAACGAAATTATGAGAGATTTTGAGATTTATGTAATATTTTTAGCATAAAATGAGCTACTCAGGGGCAAATATGAGTAATATTATTTCGGTCTTCGCACAAAATATAAACAGCGTTATACGAACGTCACGTAACAATCCCAGTTCGAAGATGAAGACATGCGCTGTGCTCTATGATCACTCCATAGATATTCCTACTCAGTGTTTCAAGCGATGGTGTTATGCTTTATTGTGTGTTCTGTATTGGTGTCACTGGGAGACGGTCGCTTCAATGTATCCAGTACGAATAATTTCTCGTATCCGGGAAGCAATAATACTGGTTTCGCCTCAACCGCTTCTGGTGTGTCTGAATTACATTTTCACGAGACATCCCACAGAGAAGAACCTCATTATATGACACATTCTGCTCCAGACCCCTCCTCTGTGAACAAAAAAGAAATGCGCTGCCCCCGTTTACCACCGTTCCTGCAACAGGATAGCGCTACATTAAAATGTGCACGAGTTGGTACTATACGTCACGCAAAAGAGATTACGGTCGAAGGACCGCCGAACGCTCTGACGTCAGGACGGCGTCGCCGAGAGAAGCGAAAACGTCAAACGGCAACGACGGTAGAAACGAACCCAAAAGTGCCTGCTTTCAATGAAAGATCATCCGCAACTATTGAGGAGCGCATTAAACAAAACGAAAAGGTATTGTGCTAGCCACTTTTGAACACCTCGCTTTTCATTTATTTCTTTAAGCCTTTCTTTACGTTGTGGAAGACCAGAAATATTTTTGTAATATTGACTGCGTGCTGTGCCTTAATTCGTTCTGCAAAATGTTTTCGCTGTAGTTTCTCAATAGCTATAAGAAATTTGGTACTACTGACGTTCTAGATAGAGAATTAATTGGCAATTCACTGATACTTTTTTTTTCGTTTATAGATGCTTTAGAACGATGGGCAATACTTACGAATACTTATAATGGGAAATACAGAAGCGTCCGATCTTACCCGTCGGCTTTGACCCATGACGTCACAAATACCGCGGAAACGACTATAAACAATTCCAATATGGCGGATATAAAAACATCGCATACGTATTGTAAACACTGAAATACACAAGTTTCACAAAAAGCCTAATGACTGTAACGGGACAAGCGTGGGAAATTAGGGGTTTTTGGGTGCGGAGAAACTAAATATACAGAAATGTAGCCACCGACCGCCATTCAAAACCACGCAAAACAACGAAATAAATCAACATCACAAAACTGACCAAATACCAAAAAACACATTCCTATCCATAATCGGACACTTCCCTTAACCTATATAGCTCAACAGAACCTACCGATCACATCCCCCAATAGAAAACTAAGAAACGAAAGCTTCCCTTACACCTACATACATCGGCACTTATGCAGTTTAGCAGGTACGGAAAAAATTTTTCATTTTTTTTCAAAATTTGATCATCATGTGTCGTTATGCGGTGGGGGGAGTCTGCAGTGCCCCCCCATCCCCCCACAGGCTTCATTAGTGTCAAATCAATATTTTCGAATCATAGGCGGCCGCTGCCGCGGCCGCATTCCAAAAAAAAACTCCCAACCTAACCTCAAGTGGGCTACGCTACAGATCAATATGTTCATCAAATTGCTTCATATTACGTATACATGTTCATTAGTGTCAAATCAATATTTTCGAATCATAGGCGGCCGCTGCCGCGGCCGCATTCCAAAAAAAAAACTCCCAACCTAACCTCAAGTGGGCTACGCTACAGATCAATATGTTCATCAAATTGCTTCATATTACGTATACATGTTCATTAGTGTCAAATCAATATTTTCGAATCATAGGCGGCCGCTGCCGCATTCCAAAAAAAACTCCCAACCTAACCTCGTATTCAGGGCTACGCTACAGATCAATGTGTAGGTCCCTTACGTCACGGGTCAAAGCCGACGCGTGAGATCGGATGTTTCCAACCTATACCCAATACACAAAACATACATAAATAACCAAAAAAAAAAACGGAACTTACCTCAAAAAAGTTCCAGCTCCACAAACTAGATTGGCCACCACAATCACACACAAATGCACACACGCACGCACGCACACACACACACACACACACACACATGCAAAAACACACACACACACACACCAACGAAAAAATACTGAACTAAAATAAAAACCCAACCCACCCAAACGTCAACCCCCTCCCCCACAACTCCAAAATACAACACACAAACACTATACAACAAAATAAACCACCCACCCACCTACCCAGCCCACCCTAACTAACCACTTTCGGTCTATACATTTTACCCACAGCCCTTAAAAAAACCCGAAGAATGCAATAGCCCTCTGGGACACTCTTCCGCCAACAGTACTCATCTAAATGAGACTGAAGGTTGGAAGAGCGCCTCTTCCCCCTCCCAAGAACTGACTTAACCGCTCCCCACATCCCCTCAATTGTGTTAGTGCAAGCCCCAGTATCATAATTCTTAAACTCTAGACTGTGGTTCACTACTAAATGATTAAATCCCCTCTCACCCAACCCCCTATATGAAGAAAACGCATCTGAAACTACTGTGGACCCCGGCTCTACATACTCCTCAATTAACCCCACTAATTCAGGCTTCGACCTCCCCTCCACAACCCTAAAAACACATTCAGTACCCCCACCCCCCTGAACAACAGCCCCCCACACCCAAAGACCAGCCACAGACTTCCCCCTCCCATACTTCCTTTTACCAAACTGCGACTCATCCACCTCCACAAGCACCCCATGCCCACCCAACTTACCCCTGTACTTAATAAATTCGGAACACACCTCACGACAAAAGGAATACCAGTCTAAAACAGTCCTCTCACTCACACCAGTCTCAAACGCGCAAAAACTCTGCCCGCAACTATAACAAAAATAATACGTAATAAGCACAATCTCACGCATGGCCAATCTAGACTTCTCGAACCAGGTACCACGCCTTACAGAACGCCATACGCCATCTTTCCGGCAACACCACATGTATCCGTCCCTGGTCCGAGAGTCCGGAACTTTAACCAATTTCATAGGTTCACGGCACACACCGCACTTCACGACCTCGGCAATTAAGCCAAATAGCTGAAGAAATTTAATCAGCTCTAAAGCTGTCTCCCCCATCATCGCCCTCAACCGAACACTGTTAAGGCGGTCTTTCATATCCATTCCTGAACAAAAAACCACAACCAAATACACTCAATAACAAACTCACCCGACGTACAGCAATGAGCATTAAATTAACCATTAACTCACTAATAGAAATTCCGCTTCAAATCCAACACCTGAGCAACAGAAAACTGACCCCACCACACGAAACAAACGAAAACCATGAACACACCACCAGAGAGCACGACAAACAAAAACAAGACATCTACAAACACGCCACAATCGCAAATCAAACTCCGTGCCGTAATGACGTCACACACCACAACACGCTTACGTCACGGGTCAAAGCCGACGGGTAAGATCGGACGCTTCTGTTGACCCTTATAATGCCATAGTGGACTAGAAACAAGACAGATTGCTATGTTACGGAATAAATCATTGTCATAATCAGCATCATAAGCAGTGTGACATCCACTTCTGTATTACGGTTTCTTTCACTCTATTTCTAGCTTCTTTCCATTCCGTCAGATCTTGGTCTTTGCTTATTCCTTAATCTATGGTTCATCTATTCGTTTTGGCTACGTCTTCCACCCATCTTCATTCTATTTCTTGATAGCCGTAATTACGTATTTCACTCCTGTTTATTCCCTGATTCATTTGTTCGTAATCCTGTATCTTCCACTAATGCACATCATGCAACTTCCCATTACCTGCTGACCAACACTCAGTTCCCGATTTTTTTTTTTGCTTTAAAAATCAATGTCTCACTAGCAGAAGTCAAAACTAATAATAGGCCTATCTCTCTCTGGTTTTAGTGTATGAAAATAATTGAGGAAAGCATCTGTGATACTGAAACCTTGAGTCGATCATACAGGTATGCAGGGACGGCCTAATTGACTATTGTTCGCGATAAACAAGATACCAGGGTTCGAATTTGATCTAGCACAATTTTTAACTTTAACATTTTTTGATAACAAGTCCTGCCCTCTCACAAATCGTGTGAACTAAAGAATTAGGAAATCTGTCGTAATTAGTGCAGTTGGTTCCAAGTTTTCGTACGTATTCATTGTATTGCATTTTTCTCGGAATAGGCAAGATTTTTTGAGACATTGTTTTGTATTCCAGTGTTATAGTTTGGTTGTGATTTGGCGAAGCCAAC
This sequence comes from Schistocerca americana, assembly GCF_021461395.2. NCBI lineage: Eukaryota > Metazoa > Arthropoda > Insecta > Orthoptera > Acrididae > Schistocerca > Schistocerca americana. The sequence continues at coordinate 156,526,753 of NC_060121.1, forward strand.
GAATGTAACTGGAAGAAAGCTAGCTGCGGTAACTGGCTGATCTGTCGCGTAGCCCTAGGTCTGTGTTAGGTTGAAATGTGTATAGTTGTGGGTTGGCGCAGCAACTAAATGGGATGGGAGAAAAACTGGCAGTGGTATGGACTGATCTGTAACGCAGATTTTCGAATTGTACCGACTTCCAAGGTTGTGGTCACGCAGGAACCTGAGAAGACAATTTAAGTTTTACGGAATATTCTGTTTTATACGACAGCATTCTGCACAACATATTCTATTATGCCGCCACATAATCTGAAACACTCCACATCATGACGACCTTTTTCGAACTTTGGTTCCGCTACCTTGTCTAATCAACCGTCTCATCATTCGTGTGTTCATTTCCCATCACTGCGCAAAAAATGAAATGAAATGATCGTATGGTATTGTTGGTCGGGAGGCCCCATCCGCGGAAGTTCGGCAGCCGAGTCGTATTTCAGTTGACGCCACAATGGGCGCCGGCCGGTGTGGCCGTGCGGTTAAAGGCGCTTAAGTCTGGAACCGCGTGACCGCTACGGTCGCAGGTTCGAATCCTGCCTCGGGCATGGATGTATGTGATGTCGTTAGGTTTAAGTAGTTCTAAGTTCTAGGGGACTTATGACCACAGATGTTGAGTCCCATAGTGCTCAGAGCCATTTGAACCATTTGAACTACAATGGGCGACTTGCGTGCCGGTGATGAGGATGAAGTGATGATGAGGACAACACATCATCCAGTCTCCAACAAGCCGTGAATCGAACCCGGTACATGGGACGCAAGCACGTTACCACTCGGCTAAGGAGGCGGCGACTGCAACACGTGACGCAAAAATAGCCGACACCGTAAGTGCACTTGTACCCAGGCACGGATAACTGATTTAAACGTAAGAAATGAACTCCACACTCAGAAACTCGTTACAGTGGCTGATGGTAGCGACTGGAAAGGCATCCCCAATTTACGATCACTTCTATCAGGCGCAGCAACAGGGATGTTATTGTCTTAGCAATGCTGTACCAATTCTTTTGCCATACGTTTGTTGCTCATTTCTGTCGGCATGGTTATTAAAACAACAGTGATCTCTTTTTCCATTTTCTATAATAACGGAATATTTTAAACCAATGCAGATTTTACGAATAAAAATTACTCCTTTTTTAAAAGAAATGTTTATTTAAAATGAAAAATTTTACCATTGCTGCCAGGGCTAATTGATATTTCGGTTCTTTTACTCAGTTCCTCGTAAAAAATTAAAAAAAAATACCTCTTGCAACCGATACCAAACAAATACAGAGAATTACTGGCTATTCGGAATTAAAATAGTCAAATCGGTTTTAACCAGTCGGTTTTTTGCAATCCTACAGTAGAGTACCTCACGTTCAGGCGTAACAGCTGTTTATTATAAAGGCGATAATTGTGTGCTATCAGAATTACGTAACAAATTTTCACGCAGAACCGATTTCTGTGGCTGATAACTAAATTTGCTATTTTCTTTTTAAAATGTGATGTCAAATTGGTGATTTTCCTTGTAAGTCTGACACTTGTACTTCTGCACCAAACTACAAATTTCAACAGCGCGGTATTCCAGCCGCGTGGAACCTGTCTCGGTAGCTTCCGTTAAACTTTGCGACTCCAACAACAAGCGAAGTCCACTCAAGTCAGCCGTGGTCAATACACTGTCCCTCACTCTGTATGCCCAGTCTCCACTCTGCCTCCAAATACCAATACTGTTACAGCCCAAAGAGACAAAAATGAAGATGGAAACTACATCTTATAACCAACAATACTAGTCGCGCCAACCAAGTTGACACTCGTTACAGTGGCTGATGGTGGCGACTGTAAAGGCATTCACAATTTACGATCACTTCCATCAGCCACAGTACCAAGTGTCAAAACATGGTTTGGAAGAATAGTAAAGCTCCTGGCATCACAAAGTGCCACTTTCAAAGCCACATCGATCGACACCCACTCCGACAGACTTTGCATTTATCACTTGGCTTCTGCAATGATTTATTAAATTTGTCTTATCATAAGTTACTATACTATCATTAATTTAAAAGATGCCATTAAAACAAAGCATAGATCATTCATTTCCAAAGGACTTTTGGTGCTGTTTCCACTGAGGATGACCATTTGTCCCTAAACTAAACAGTTCTCAATGAACATTCAGATTAATTATATCAAAGACATAACATCTGAATAATATTATAAACCAGACACCATCCAGTTCTTGATAGATACGCAGTGGTTAATATTACTATTTTCTACGGTATTCTAAATGGTTCAAATGGCTCTGAGCACTATGGGACTTAACTTCTGAGGTCATCAGTCCCCTAGAACTTAGAACTACTCAAACCTAACTAACCTAAACACATCACACACATCCATGCCTGAGACAGAATTCGAACCTGCGGCTGTAGCGGTCGCGCGGTTCCAGACTATAGCGCCAAGAACCCCTCGGCCACTCCAGCCGGCGGTATTCTAAAATCTTCTGTTACGATTTCTTGTTAACTTACTCTAAAACCAATCACTTAACTGCAATAAACAAATAAATGCTTGAATTTTGTGAACTGATTGCACTTTTCGTATACGTCATCCGCTGCCACGTGAAGTGCACCATTGAATGACATCTTTACTACAGTTATGACATTTTTTCTATGAAATTTATTAATTTCTAAACTAAATGATGAAGTGTGGTCTTTACGTTTGTCGTGGCTCGCTCATTTATTATGCAATGAAAAGCTCTCGTGTTTTAAACAATTAGTACTCTACTGGCCATTGAAATTGCTACACCAACAAGAAACGCAGATGATAAACGGGTATTCATTGGACAAATATATTATACTAGAAGTGACATGTGATTACATTTTCACGCAGTTTGGGTGCATAGATTCTGAGAAATCAGTACCCAGAACAACCACATCTGGCCGTAATAACGGCCTTGATACGCCTGGGCATTGAGTCAAACATTGCTTGGATGGCGTGTACAGGTACACGTGCCCATGCAGCTTCAACATGATAACCACAGTTCATCAAGAGTAGTGACTGGCGTACTGTGACGAGCCAGTTGCTCGGCCACCATTGACCAGACGTTATCAGTTCCTGAGAGATGTGGAGAATGTGCTGGCCAGGGCAGCAGTCGAACATTTTCTGTATCCAGAAAGGCCCGTACAGGACCTGCAACATGCGGTCGTGCATTATCCTGCTGAAATGTAAGGTTTCGCAGGGAACGAATGAAGGGTAGAGCCACGGGCCGTAACAAATCTGAAATGTAATGTCCACTGTTCAAAGTGCCGTCAATGCGAGCAAGAGGTGACCGAGACGTGTAACCAATGGCACCTTATACCATCACGCCGAGTGATACGCCAGTATGGTCATGACGAATAAACGCTTCCAATGTGCGTTCACCGCGATGTCGCCAAACACGGATGCGACCATCATGATGCTGTAAACAGAACCTGGTTTCATCCCAAAAAATGACGTTGTGCCATTCGTGCACCCAGGTTCGTCGTTGAGTACACCATCGCAGACGCTCCTGTCTGTGATGCAGCGTCAAGGGTAACCGCAGACATGGTCTCCGAGCTGATAGTCCATGCTGCTGCAAACGTCGTCGAACTGTTCGTGCGGATGTTTGTTGTCTTGCAAACGTCCCCATCTATTGACTCAGGGATCGAGACGTGGCTGCACGATCCGTTACAGCCAAGCGGATAAGCTGGCTGTCATCTCGACTGCTAGTGATACGAGGCCGTTGGGATCCAGCACGGCGTTCCGTATTACCCTCCTGAAGCCACCGATTCCATATTCTGCTAACAGTCATTGGATCTCGACCAACGCGAGCATCAATGTTGCGATACGATAAACCGCAATCGCGATAGGCCACAATCCGACCTTTATCAAAGTCGGAAACGTGATGGTACGCATTTCTCCTCCTTACATGAGGCATCACAACAACGTTTCACCAGGCAACGCTGGTCAACAGACTTTTGTGTATGAGAAATCGGTTGGAAACTTTCCTCCTGTCAGCACGTTGTAGGTGTCGCCAGCGGCGGCAACCTTGTGTGAATGCTCTGAAAAGCTAATAATTTGCATATCACAGCATCTTCTTCCTGTCGGTTAAATTTCGCGTCTGTAGCACGTCATTTTCGTCGTGTAGCAATTTCAATGGCCAGTAGTGCATATTTTTTCTGTGTTGAGCGGTGTTATCGGCTATTGAACGCTACCTATAGTCGTGAAGTCATCGTTACTTTATATTGGTAGGGTGTTGATGTGGCGACATTCTTTGGCATCACCCAGCGGCAGCGACCAGGCACGGCGTGGGAATACCACCCGACGTGCTGGCCCGGGGCGCGCTTTGTCAGTACGTGCCCGCAAGGTCAGGTCCATGGCCCGCGACATTGGTGTATGCTGTCACCTCACTGGACTAGTCAGACACTTCTGCCTTTGCTCAGGTTTGCCTGTCACTAATTGGGACAGACACCAGTATGTTACGTCCCACCATTAATACTGTCACATCGTGTAAGTTAACGTATTTAAAACAATTATGTAGAAATCAGTTTAAATCAAATTCATAACACTTCGGACGAATTATAAAGTTGAGTCTGTAATGAAGGGATAAGCTGTCTTGGTGCACTGTCTGAAGTTCTGGAAGGATGGCGTGGTCCTCAGGAGTAGCCTGCTCGACCGCCCGATTTCATAAAACCAGTAGATTCCACAACCACAGATGCTTTCAAACAGCGCGTCAAGGTTTCGAAGGTGCATTGAGTTGGTCGTTCACGAAAATGGGGACCAGTTGGAATATGACACTTGAATGAAGATTCCTTCAGGGCAACGTTCTGAACACAGCTATTATGAAAAGTGTGTTGCATCCACCTCGCTAAAGCTTCGAACACTTCTAAAGCCCCAAGTACGAGGGTGAGTCAAATGAAAACCTTAAATTTGTAATAACAAATCGAAATTTCGCGCCGTTATCCTGTAAGTTGGTAAGCGTGCTACAAACAGCCTGCAGAATGGACTTTAGGTGGCAGCATAGTGCAGATGCACATATAACGTCGCACTAACGGTATAAAGATGGCCGCCCCACTTGCGACTTGCACCAGGGAAGAGCAGCGTTCTATTATTCGGTTTTTGCGTATTGAAGGTGTGAAACCTATTGCAATTCATCGACGAATGAAGGCTCAGTACGGTGATGCATATTTGTCACAGCAGAAAGTCTACTAATGGAGTAAGAAGTTCGCAAATGATGTGACTTCAGTGTAAGATGCTCCTCGTCCAGGTCAGGCACAACGAGTTGTGATTCCACAGAACATTGCAGCAGTTGAAGCCATAGTGAAGGAAAACCGCCGAGTGGCACTGAATGATATTGCAGCATGTTTACAGATTAGACATGGGTCAGCACACCACATTGTGCTCCAGTTTCACAAAGTGTCTGGAAGATGGGTGCCATGACAGCTGACTTCTGAAATGAGAGAACGACGTGTTGATGCTTGTGAAGAACTTCTTCGGCGCTTTGCACGAGAAGGTGATGGCTTCCTTACAAGAATCGTTACTGGGACGAAACCTGGGTTCACTTCCACCAACTGGAAACGAAGAGAACGAGCAAGGAATGGCGCCTTTCCTCGTCACCAAAACCAAAGAAGTTTCGAACAGAACCATCAGCAGGGGAGGTTATGCTGACTCTCTTTTGGGCGAAAAAGCCGTCATTTTGGAGCATTACATGCCTGGAGGGACCACTGTCACCAGTGCATCATACACAGATCTCCTAAAAAATCATCTGCGGCCTGCAATCAAATCAAAGCGTGGTATCCTTTTGCAACATGAAAATGCAAGGCCCCACACTGCCCGTACAACAGTTGCAACAATCACAGACCTGCATTTTGAGTGTCTTCCTCATCCACCATACTCACCAGACTTTGCCCCAAGTGATTTCCATATGTTTGGAGCACTCAAAGACGCAATGGGAGGAAAGAAGTTCCGTCCTGATGAAGAGGTACGCCACGCGGTGCATGGGTGGTTGCGCGGACTACCAAAAGAATTTTTTTCTAAAGGAATTTATGCACTTAGTAAGCGCTGGAGGATTTGCATTGAGTGTGGGGGAGAGTATGTTGAAAGGTGATACAGCTTTGTACCACTTCTGCACAATAAATAATATTTAAAAAATATTTAAGATTTTCATTTGACTCACTTCGTAAAATTGATAGAAATGTAATTTAAACTGATTCGTACACTGTTGCTTTAGATATCTGTGCATGTTCTAGCTAGTTGTTGTAACTCTCTGGAAAGTAACTAACTGACCTAAACTACCCAGATACATTTTAGTGCACATTACTGTGGCGTTTGTCCAGCTTTCGCCTTTATGATGGCTGAAACTCTGCTGGGGACACCTTCAGTGAGGTATCTGACTGTTATGTGTAGGGTCACTGAGCTCTGCAGCGAAGTCGATGGCGTAATTCATCCCAGTATCGTTCCATTGCGTTCAGTTCGGGGCTCTGGCCAGGCCAGTCCATTTCAGGAATGTTACTGTCCACAAACCATTACCTTCCAGATGTTACTTTATGACAGGGGGCATTGTAATGAGTGTCATGCTAGTATAACAAACGTCTCCGAACTCTTCCTCTACTGTATGCAATACACAACGCTGCAAATGTGTTGGTATGCTACCGCCTTTGGTGTTTTCTGAAGTGCAATAAAACTCCTTTACTACTTTAAGTGTCTCATTTCCTAATCTAATTCCCTCAGCATCACCCGACTTAATTCGACTACATTCCATTATCCCACTATCGATGTAACAATACTGTATCGAAGAGATATTAATTTATACCGGAGATATTCTTTACTCCGATATATCGATGTCGAAATGGCAATATCGACTGCTGATATTTTTATTTTATATTTTTTCGCAATCTCCGTTAAATATTTCAAGCAGTTCTTTTGAAATTATACTAGAACATAAACTTACTTTCACTGTGTGAAGCAGTCTTACTAGTTTTTAAGCTTTCATCACGTTCAATCCTTCTCTTTGATTGTGTGAAACAAATACAGGTTGCACAAAGAAGAAGCACGATTGCAGTGGAAGGGGGGGAGGGTGGGGGGGAGGGAGGGTGGCCGTGTCAATGGAATGACAAGATTTCCGATATGAAGAAATAGCCCATCAGTGTGCTATTTCTTCACGTCGGCATTCTTCAAAAACAATTGCTGAAAATGATGAACAAAAATCTAAATGACAACATTGGTCTTTGCGGTGGGCACAGTCGCTGATGTAATCAGCGCTCGTCGCTACCAACAGAAACTGCAACGTTTAGCTTCACCGAGCAATTTTGATAGTACAGTTACTAGGTCGCTGGCGTTGGCAGAAATATGCAAAACAGGGAAGTCAACCTGTTCAGGACAAATCCGGTATATATACAGAATATTCCGTCGGTTCTTGGTAGAACAACATTATAATAAATGAAAAGCACCAATTTGCTTTTGTTCTACAATATTACTTTTATTGCTAACCGGTTTTCGGCTTACAAGGCCATCTTCAGACATTTACTGAGTATTGTCACCAAAGAAGTAGCGAAGGCAGCTGAGGACCTAGTAGGTAAAAAGACGAGGGCTAGTAGAAATCCTTGGGTAACAGAAGAAATATTGAATTTAATTGATGAAAGGAGAAAATACAAAAGTGTAGTAAATGAAGCAGGCAAAAAGGAATACAAACGTCTCAAAAATGAAATCGACAGGAAGTGCAAATTGGCTAAGCAGGGATGGCTAGAGGACAAATGTAAGGATGTAGAGGCTTGTCTCACTAGGGGTAAGATAGATACTGCCTACAGGAAAATTAAAGAGACCTTTGGAGAGAAGAGAACCACTTTTATGAATATCAAGAGCTCAGATGGCAACCCAGTTCTAAGCAAAGAAGGGAAGGCAGAAAGGTGGAAGGAGTATATAGAGGGTTTATACAAGGGCGATGTACTTGAGGACAATATTATGGAAATGGAAGAGGATGTAGATGAAGACGAAATGGGAGATAAGATACTGCGTGAAGAGTTTGACAGAGCACTGAAAGACCTGAGTCGAAACAAGGCCCCGGAAGTAACAACATTCCATTAGAACTACTGACAGCCTCGGGAAAGCCAGTCCTGACAAAACTCTACCATCTGGTGAGCAAGATGTATGAGACAAGCGAAATACCCTCAGACTTCAAGAAGAATATAATAATTCCAATCCCAAAGAAAGCAGGTGCTGATAGATGTGAAAATTACCGAACTATCAGTTTAATAAGTCACGGATGCAAAATACTAACGCGAATTGTTTACAGACGAATGGGAAAACTGGTAGAAGCCGACCTCGGGGAAGATCAGTTTGGATTCCGTAGAAATATTGGAACACGTCAGGCAATACTGACCCTACGACTTATCTTAGAAGTAGATTAAGGAAAGGCAAGCCTACGTTTCTAGCATTTGTAGACTTAGAGAAAGCTTTTGACAATGTTGACTGGAATACTCTCTTTCAAATTCTGAAGGTGGCGGGGGTAAAATACAGGGAGCGAAAGGCTATTTACAATTTGTACAGAAACCAGATGGCAGTTATAAGAGTCGAGGGGCATGAAAGGGAAACAGTGGTTGCGAAGGGAGTAAGACAGGGTTGTAACCTATCCCCGATGTATTCAATCTGTATATTGAGCAAGCAGTGAAGGAAACAAAAGAAAAATTCGGAATAGGTATTAAAATCCATGGAGAAGAAATAAAAACTATGAGGTTCGCCGATGAAATTGTAATTGTGTCAGAGACAGCAAAGGACTTGGAAGAGCAGTTGGACAGTGTCATGAAAGGAGGGTATAAGACCAAACCGAGGATAATGGAATGTAGTCGAATTAAGTCGGGTGACGCTGAGGGAATTAGATTAGGAATGAGACACTTAAAGCAGTAAAGGAGTTTTGCTATTTGGGGAGCAAAATAACTGATGGTCGTCGAAGTAGAGAGGATATCAAATGTAGACTGGCAATGGCAAGGAAAGCGTTTCTGAAGGAGAGAAATTTGTTAACATCGAGTATAGATTTAAGTATTTAAGTGTCAGGAAGTCGTTTCTGAAAGTATTTGTATGGGGTATAGCTATGTATGGAAGTGAAACATGGACGATAACTAGTTTGGACAAGAAGAGAACAGAAGCTTTTGAAATGTGGTGCTACAGAAGAATGCTGAATATTAGATGGGTAGATCATATAACTAATGAGGAGGTATTGAATAGGATTGGGGAGAAGAGAAGTTTGTGGCGCAACTTGACTAGAAGAAGGGATCGGTTGGTAGGACATGTTCTGAGGCAGCAAGGGATCACCAATTTAGTATTGGAGGGCAGCGTGGAGGGTAAAAATCGTAGAGGGAGACCAAGATATGAATACACTAAACAGATTCAGAAGGATGTAGGTTGCAGTAGGTGCTGGAAGATGAAGAAGCTTGCACAGGATAGAGTAGCATGGAGAGCTGCACAACAACGACAATCACCAAAGAAGTTGGCAAATGTCTGAAGATGGCCTTGTAAGCCGAAAACCGGTTGGCAATAAAAGTAATATAGTAGAACAAAATCAAACTGGTGCTTTTCATTTATTACAAATTACGAAACCGAACGATGGACATGTTTTATTGTCCCGCTTCCATGTTAATTTTTTCGATAAATCGAGTGCTGACAACGTTATTTCTTATATATCGATATAGCGAATCCCCCGATATTTTAAAAAATATCAACAGTCCTAGACGACACCCTAACCACGAACAACACCACCTCGTCTGTAATCCGTTGCTGGCATTACACATCATGGAAGGCAAAGTTGTCCAGGCATTCGTCATACTCAAAGTCTTCCGTCGGATTGCGACAGGGTACAAAGTGATTCGTCACTCGTTTCGGGTCATTCATTGTACAGCAGCGTCGCTCATTACGTCACCTTGTAATTTTTCCTCCTATCTACGTGATTATGTAGCTCTCAATTCGTTCGAGCAATCAGTCATTCATAATATGAAACACAGTCATAGTCATTCACTCAAATGATTCAGAAATTTTACTTGTTAGAATGAAATCAGGCGATGATTCTTCTTCTCTGCAGGCTCGTGCTTTGCAGCAGTCTGCCAATCTGTACAAATAAAATGCCTCGTAATTTTGGGAGCGCTGTATAATCAGTCGGGAAACCTCAGATCAAGCGGATATTTGGCTTTGATGAAGTTTAACCTTCCGAAGAAGTAATGGAGCTCTTGGATTATTAAATGCAGGTTCGTATCCAGTCTTTTGGAAGTTCCCTTCTTATTAACAACTACGCAATATATCGATGAATATCATTAATTCTCAAATGTCAAATACACACCTTTTGTATGAAGGAGCAATATATATATATTGCCCTTTTAATCGTACAGTTCGTATCAGTTATCTTCTGTCATAAATCTCAATAATCAGATTACAGTTCTTCAAAACAAAGCTCAGGCTAATCGGCACGAAGGCAATCTCGGAAGCTTTTTTCTTCTAACAACCACCAGAGAGAGTACTACAAAGAATAATTATGCGCTCATGGCATAGCTATTGTATGAAACTACTTTGCGCATGGATTCTGCGAGTATGAAGATAGAAAATTAATAAACGTCATTCAAGGGTAGAATTGTATCAGAATAATTCATCGAATATAAAGAGATATTACAACCTCGAGCGTTTCTCAGCACTGACTTGAGAAATGTGTGGCTTGTGAAGAGCTGCTCGGTCACTGTATCTCATTCTTTTTACCTCCCTACGCACGCTGGTTGTGGTAGGCGGACTGCTGGTAGCATTTTGGAACTCGCAAGTCAGTCCTTACCCTAATTCCATGCAATTTTTGTTACAACCACACTGTGGTCGATGATCTCTATCCTTCAATACACGAGCTCTGCCAGGTCTTGGTTCAGCTGCTGTTGTTTCGTCGCTTTTCCACTTAACCGTCACATCACCAACGATCGACCAGCTTCAGAAGTGTTGAAATGTCCATGATGAAATTGTTACTCAGGTGGCATCCAATTACTAATATACGTTCGAAGTTACTGACAAAGGAACCTCCCCATCGCACTCCCCCTCAGATTTAGTTATAAGTTGGCACGGTGGATAGGTCTTGAAACTGAACACAGATCAATCGAGAAAACAGGAAGACGTTGTGTGGAACTATGAAAAAAATGAGCAAAATATACAAACTGAGTATTCCATGCGCAAGATAGGCAACATCAAGGGGAGTATAGGCGGAGGAGTGCCAAGGTCTCGTGGTTAGCGTGAGCAGCTGCGGAATGAGAGGTCCGTGGTTCAAGTCTTCCCTCGAGTGAAAAGTTTACGCTCTTTGTTTTCGCGAAGTTATGATCTGTCCGTTCGTTCATTGGCGTTTCTGTTCACTGTAATAAGTTTAGTGTCTGTGTTTTGCGATCGCACCGCAAAACCGTGCGATTAGTAGACGAAAGGACGTGGCTCTCCAATGGGACCGAAAACATTTGATCGCAAGGTCATAGGTCAACCGATTCCTCCACAGGAAAACACGTCTGATATATTCTATACGACACTGGTGACGGCATGTGCGTCACATGACAGGAATATGTTGTCGACCCACCTAACTTCTACCCTTGGCGAATGGGTAAAAAGATTCTTCTACCTTGCCCGATTTAGGTTTTCTTGTGGATGTGATAATCACTCCCAGAAAAGTGATGAAAACATAAGAGTTTGTCACATAAACTGCAACAAATGAATGCAACAGTTTCACAGTCGCACAGTTTTCCCTGTGCTCTGTCAAAACATATATTTTTAACGTTTTCAAATTTTTCCTTGTGTAGACCGTCAAATCCTGCATATGTCCAAGCAAATCTAAACATGTCCTGGAATTTTGGAGAGCGAAGTTGATTATGTCTGAGTGCCTGAACTTTGATAATTGTCTGAAAATAAAAAATTAAACTTATCACTCGAGGGATGACTTGAACCAAGGACCTCCCGTTCCACAGGTGCTCACGCTAACCACGAGACCACGGCGCTCCTGAGCTTACGTTATCCTTGATGTTGCATATGTTACACATGGGCTACTCAGTTTGTATATTCTGCTTATTTTTTTCATAGTTCCACACAATTTCTTCCTGTTTTCTCGGTTGATCTGTGTACCGTTTTTCAAGGCCTATCCACTGTGCCAACTTATAACTAAATCTGAGGGGGGTGCGATGGGGAGGTTCCCTTGTGAGCACTATTGACATCCCATTCTGCTGTTACTGCTTCTCCTCACCTCTGTTTACACTGTCGGGTCCACCTCTCGTGATATCTAGTGTTCAATTCCACGTTACATAGCGGTGTCTGTATATTTTTGATGACAAACTGAATTTGTATCTCCTCAGAAAGAGTAACATTTCTTATGTTTATGTATCTACATAAATCTTCTTTCACTTTATTGCACTGAAGAGCCAAAGGAACTGGAAGACCAGCCTTAATATCAAGTAGGGCACCCGCGACCACGGAGAAGTGCTGCAACACGACGTGGCATGGACTCGACTAATGTCTGAAGCAGTGCTGCAGGGAATTGAAACCACGAATCCTGCAGGGCTGTCCATAAATCCGTAAGAGGGGGTGGAGATCTCTTCTGAACAGCACGTTGCAAGGCATCCCAGAGATGCTCAATCTTCTCCACGTCTGTGGAGTTTGGTGGCCAGCGGAAGTGTTTAAACTCAGAAAAGCGTTCCTGGAGCCACTCTAGCAATTCTGGGCGTGTGGGGTGTCGCATTTTCCTCCTGGAATTGCCCAAGTCCGTCGGAATGCACAATGGACATCAATGGATGCAGGTGATCAGACAGGATGCTTACGTACGTGTCACAGCCGTATCTAGACGTATCGGGGATCCCATATCACTCCAACTGCACACGCCCCACACCATTTCAGAGCCTCCACCAGCTTGAACAGTCCCCTGCTGACATACAGGGTCCATAGATTCATGAGGTCGTTTCCATACCCCTAAACGTCCATCCGCTCGATACAATTTCGAACGAGTCTCGTACGACCAGGCAACCTGTTTCCAGTCATCAACAGTGCACTATTAGTGTTCACGGACCCAGGAGAGGCATAAAGCTACCTGTCGCGCAGTCAGCGAGTGTACACGAGTGGGCCTTCAGGTCCGAAAGCCCATATCGATGATGTTTCATTGAATGGTCATACGCTGACACTTGTTGATAGCCCAGCTTTGAAATCTGCAGCAGGGTTGCAGTTTTGTCACTTTGAACGATTCTCTTCAGTCATTGCTGGTCCTGTTCTTGCTGGATCTTTCTCCGGCCGCAGCGATGTAGGAAGTATCATGTTTAACCGGATTCCTGATACTCACAGTACGCTCGTGAAACGGTCGTGCGGGAAACTCTACTTCAGAGATGCTGTGTCCCATCCCCAGTGCGCCGACCATAACAACACCCTTAAACTCACAACAACATTAATCGTTCCACCAAAAGTTCCATTATGTGGGAGACCATCAAGTGAATTTGTGGGAGGGGAGGAAAGTATCCCATGGCTGTTGTAATGAATAACGGCACTGTCCACACGGATCTGCGATAACATTTCCCAGCCTATGGCGGCGTATTTTGCCACAGTTACTGCAACAGCCAGTCAGGATCTGGGTTTCCAGCGCCATAGAGTGGTTGCTGAGAGTCCAGTTCACCTATAATGAATTTTACAACAGCCCATTCTCCATGTGGGAGCTGGATTCTGCATTGCCTGCGGCTCGTGACACATCCCCTGGTCACAGCGGGAACCATTACAGTATGCTACGGCATCTCACAGGGCGCAACAAAGATATCCTCCTCGCACTTTGGGCGTCAGGTCGCTTTCCTGACTCGTGGCGTGAGGCAATTTTGATTCCTCTTTTAAAACCTGGGAAAGACCGCACATGCCTAAGTAGTTACTATAGTGTTGCCCTCACTAGTTGCATGGGAAAGAGCTTGGAGCGGACGGTCAACCGCCGCCTTGTCAGGATCTTAGAATCACAGCAACTTCTTAGCCGCTTTCAGTGTGGGTTCAGGAGGTTTCGTTCCACCTTTGATAACCTAGCCCTCCTGGAGGCCGCTATACAACAAGCTTTCCTACGCCGTCATCACCTTCTAGGTGTATTTTTTGTCATCGAGAAGGCCTACGAAACTACTTGGAGGCGTCTCATCCTGGAGCAGCTTCACGAATGGGGTTTTCGTGGTCGTCTTCTCATTTTTATTCAGTCTTTCCTCTCGTCACAATATTTTCGATACCGAGTTGGTGACGTCCTGTCTGATCGCTTGGAGCAGGAGAACGGTGTCCCTCAAGGTAGCTTTTTAAGTGTGACTGTCTTTGCCATAGCTATTAATAGTATTACGTCAGCAGTGCGAAGTCCTGTCCAGTGTTCTTTGTTTGTGGATGACTTCTCTGTGTTTTTGTCCTCTTCCAGCCTTTCAGCTACAACACGTCAGTTGCAACTCTTCGACGTTTGGATGAATGGGCACAGAAGAGTGGTTTTAAGTTTTACACCGAGAAGTCCGTGTATGTTCTTTTTCACCGTTCTCATTCGATTTTAACCTTTCCTGAGTTGAGGATGAGGGACACTGTCCTTACTTTTAAAGACAAACTGAGATTTCTGGGGCTCATTTTTGACTCAAAGCTTACGTGGTTATCACATCTTAGAGACCTGAAACAGCGGTCACTTACGGCTTTAAGTATTTTAAAATGTCCTTGCCACAGTACATGGGGAGCAGACAGGACTTGTCTGCTCCAGTTTTACAGGGCATTTTGTGCGGTCTCGGCTCGATTATAGGTGCACGGAGCATGGATCTGCAAGACCTTGCCGGCCAGGGTGGCCGAGCGGTTCTAGGCGCAACAGTCTGGAACCGCGCGACCGCTACGGTCGCAGGTTCGAATCCTGCCTCGGACATGGATGTGTCTGATGTCCTTAGGTTAGTTAGGTTTAAGTAGTTCGAAGTTCTAGGAACTGATGACCTCAGAAGTTAAGTCCCATAGTGCTCAGAGCCATTTGAACAATTTTGCAAGACCTTTTTATTTTAAGATGTTGGACGTTTTGCACTATGAAGGGATTAGGTTGGCCACTGGGGCATTCAGAACTAGCCCCTTACCAAGCATCCGTGCAGAGGCTGTTGAACCGCTGCTTCATATTCGGCGACGGTTACTTACGGTGCGCCAGGCGTATAAAACTATGTCCACACCATACACACCTGCATACCATACCGTTGCTTAGCTTCCTCTGGCATGGCTATTTCATAACAGGCAACGGACGACGCGGCCCTATGGGATTCGCCCACTGGATTGCCTTTTCGAGATGGATATGGCTGGTTTTAATGTTTTACATCGAGGTTGGAGCAGATTTCCACCTTAGCTCCTCCAGAGGCCGAAACTTATTTTAGATTTGACTAATTTTAAGAGAGAAATTACGCCAGATTTTACATACCAATCTCTGTTTTTTAACATGTTAGATGTGCATCACTGTTTTACCATCGTTTACACTTATGGATCCGAACAAGGGGATTTCCTTGACTGTTCTGTAGTGTTCTCTGATCATGTCACCAGGATTCGCTTGCCTGTCGAATATACCGTTTTCGCAGCGGAGCTCCACGCGATCCTGAAGGCACTGGAGCAGATGAATCGTATTCGGCACAATCGGTTTCTCGTCTACTTCGATTCCCTTAGTGCCTTACAGTCGTTGCAGAATCTGTACCCAGCTGAGGAGGTGGTCCAGCTGATATATGACCAACTGTACTTGCTCCAACGGTGTCCGGACATTTGCCACGCCGGACATTTGCCACGATTTTACCTGCTCCGAAGGGTCGGCTCCCTTGTCTACCCATCCTCCTCCTCCTCCTCCTCCTCACCCGCCCGCCCAGTTTGCTTTCGAAGATCCTAACGTGACCATCAGTATGGAAGTTATTATAACGAACAAGGGCAGACCTCCTGCTCATTACATAGGTTACGCGTATCTTAAACAGAGGGAATCTAAAGAAGGTGTTGTACGTGGATGTGCTTACCCCAAAAAGCGGATCGTTGCAAGGGAAAGCTGCTTTCGAGGAACGGAGAAGTGTTGAACGTATTAGAACATCTCTGTGGACCACCTGACGATGCGGCTCTGAAAGTGAGAAAGCAAGTGGAAAGGGCGAAGAGAAGGTCTCGAGAAGAAACTACACAGTTATTGGAGATATACGCGGATGAAATGGGAAATCTACACAACAAAGTTTATGACTTTGTTACAGTGATGCCTAATTCAGAATCTATGAAGAGAACCATTCGTCGTCGATGGAGTCAAGAGCAGGGGAACCAACAAGAGCCTAAGAACTCTTATGAAACTGATCTTCATGAAGATCTATTAAAAATGGGAAATGGCAGTAGTTTTCTTCTGGAAGACGATAGATTAGAGGTGAGAATAATGATTTTTAGTGGAAGCAAAGGAGAAGAAAGTTTAAAAACATGTTCCCATTTTTTTATGGATGGAACATTTAAGAGATGCAGCAAGCAGTTTGCACAGATCTACACCATACACGTAGACTTAGGAGGTCCGATTAAATAAACAAACATTCTTCCTACTGTATTTGCACTGCTCCCTAATAAGAAGAAAGACACATATGTTCGTCTGTTTCGTCTGATAAAACAGGCAGTCTCTGAGTGGTGTCCTAAACAAGTAAAGGTGGACTTTGAGGCAGCTGCGATATTGGCCATTCGTCAAGTTTTTCCCACAACTGAAATAAATGAATTTTATTTCCATATGAAGAAGACTTTATGCAGAAGAATTCGAGTTCTCGGTCCAACTGAGGAGTACCGCTAGAACGAGGATTTAAGACTTCACGTCAGCGTGTGTGCAGAGCTGGCAGTTGAAACCAGAGGACGTAAGCAATGGATGGATTGATATTCATTCAGAAGCTCCTGATAACGGAAGATTCTCTCAAGTTTTTGACTACTTTGTGGATAACTGGCTAGAGAATGAGGATATCGCAATAGAAATGTGGGACTGTTACGGAAAAAGGCACCGAACGACGAATGCTGTTGAAGGTTGGCACAACAAAATAAATAGTATTATTGGAAACCCTCACCCTAGAATCAACTATTTGGTGGAGTGCTTGAAAAAGGAAGCAGAGCTTACAAACTGCATGTACATGAAATTGTAAATGAATCTTGAAGGTAAGAAGAGGAAGAAGAAGTACTTGAAGATGGACGACAGGATAGAGAGAATCGTAAAGAATTATGAAGAGACTGGCAACATTAGGCCTTGCTTGAACGCCATTGCTCATATTCAGAAACTGGACTAAAATATGTTAAAAATAATGTATTAAAAAACTATGAGGACCACAGAGTCCTCGCAGATTACTGAGGTAAAATTATCAAAACATTGAAGCAGCATTATAGGAGCTAATATTAAGTTGTAATTGTAAATAGAGTGTACATTAGCTCAGCGTGTTTAGGCTGATTTTACACACGCCAGAATGGTAGATGGTCATTTATCATTTTCACGGTCCAAAGCCTGTTCAAAGTGTGTTGCGAATCAGTCTTTAATGTAAAAATTAAAAAGTGTTTCAAGCCTCACAAAAGTATACCTATTGTTGTCTCGTTAAGATAACTTTTTTCTACCTTTCAATATTATACCCATACTATTAAATAATTGTGATTTCTAAAATAATTTTCTGAAGCTTCAGTATCGCAACTATCACCTAAAATATCATGGTTTGTTAAACTGATAGTATACATTTTTGTAAAAGAAAATGGGAACTGAACCTTTGAATTGCACCTAAAATTGACGTCCCAAAACTGATCTGATCCTAAGGTTGACAATTTTGGCACCTCAAATATTTTTTATTTAAGTTTAGCTGCAAACATTTATAGTAGATGTAAATCTACTTAAGTACATGTAGATATAGTCCTTTAAAAATTAAAATTTCTTACTAAATTGTTGATTATCTTTAAACAGGTCAGTAAAAGCAAGGAACTTACTACTGAAAATTAATTGTTACTAAAGAACACCAGAAAGAAATGTATTGGACCTACTTTTCTTATACATTAGAGACTTTTTGAAAAGATATTTGATCATTTCCTCTGTCACTGACAGTGTAATTTCAGTTGCTTTGCAACACCAGGGATGTCTACTTCCAAATTATGTTTGCAGCTGTTCTCATTTCGAATTCTGGAATATTTACTTCGTCTTCTTTGGTGGAGGAATTTCGGAAAATGCATTTACTAACTCCACTTTAATGGCACTGTCATCAGTAACACTACCGTCGCTGTCGCGCAGTAAAGGTACTTACTGGGCCTTTCCGCTGGTTTACTTATCATGGGACCAGTATCTCTTTGGATTTTCCGCCACATTTCTAGAGCGAGTTTCGTTGTGGAAACTATTAAATGCATCTTGCATTGAAATCCGCACCAAATTTCGAGCCTCAGTAAAACTTCATCAATCTTGGAGGTTTTGCGTTCGTCTAAACTATACGTGCCTTTTGCGGTGCTCCTGCAATAGCTTTCTGTCGTGTTTTGTGTACCATGGGGGATCAGTTCCGTCTCTTATTAATTTAATGGTATGAATATCTCGGGTGCTGTTGATACTATTTCTTTGAACTTAAGCCACATATGGTCTTCATTTACATCATTTGGAAGGATTGGAGACTATCTCTTAGAAAGACGTCACCCGAATTTTTATCTGCTTTTATAAGTAGATATATTTCGCGTTTAGTTTTGGTGAATTTCTTTGTTATGGAAGTGAGCCTCGCTACGAATGCGTGTTTACTAATCCCTGTATCCGTCGTGATGCTCAGTATTATTTGTGGCTAAGAGGTCAAGTGTGTTTTCGTAACCATTTACAATTTGAATGGCCTCGTCAACTAACCGTTAAAAATAATTTTAAAAAAAGCATTTATAACAATTATGGAAGTTGTTTTCTATTTTCAGTAGGGTATGAAAATGTATTTTTGTCAACATGCGGAAGGTAGATTGAAGTAACTGCCAACTATAATTGTATGAGTAGGGTGATGAGACTCAAGTTCAGCAACTGTTTCATCTGAGACAGGAGGTCGGTAAAAGGAGCCAGTTATTAATTTATTCCGGTTGTCGAATATAACTTCTGCCCTTACTAAGTCACAGGAACTATCTGCTTCAAAGTCGATTGTGAGCTTACATTATTTTTCCTGAAGTTGTCCTCCTTGTTTCTGTTGTAGTGCAGATAATTACAATTACGGCTTTTTCCTCCAAAACCTAAGATGATTTCTCTGTGACCCTGTAAATACCAGAGCTAAACAATGTAGGACAACAACATACGTTACAAGCATAGCACTTATTACTTCATTTCCTTATTTCTAACATTTTAAAATTGTAAGTCGACTTTAGATGCCATATCAGTCATAGATGTTCTTATCTCTATTTAGTGAACGTGTTTTCAGTTATGTTTTGAACAATGTCCCGCTACACTTTATTAACTAATGTTTTTAGAGAGTAAATTAATATGGAGTATGTCGTTCTTCTTTTCAAACATTCACATACCGATTTATTCTTCCCCTATTGTCTTTTGGGTATGCAGATGTAGTAATTAAAGTAGGCACAAATGCAGTGATCAAAAAGAAATTATTAACGTACATTCGCGTTCTCGTTGCATCGTTCCTTTCTTGTGCTCCCATGCCGATGGACTTTTTCTATCGCAATCAGTAAGCGTGAAAGGAAGCTACCGTACAGACAGAGGAATCTATATTTATACTTGGCAGAACTAATTACACACTGACGTAATCGTCGGTATTGCTTTCGTTCCCCAAAAGTTATAAATATTACGATTTCGGAAAAGAAGCTCTGTATTTTGCCAAGATGTGGAAGAAGAAGGTCCCTTACGTACTGGTTGTATCGAGTAAGATGTGGAGACGGCGGTTTGAAAGCGGACAGAGGTAGTGCGGGGAAGGGCGTCCCTTACCTGAGGGATCGCTTCTCAAGCTACCTGGCGAAGGGGCAAGTGTGGCAAAGTCCGGCGTGGCAAATGTCCGGTGTGGCAAATGTCCGGCATTCGCTCCAACGGCGGGGTAAGCAGGTGTCATTCAGCTGGATGCCAGGTCACGCCGGAAAATGGGGCCATAAAAAGGTCGACCGGTCTGCCAAGGAGCCCTGCAGAGAACAGGATGTGGCACATAGTCCTATTCCCCTGCAGTCTCTCAATTCTGCACTCCACAGGAAGTGCATGCAGTTGTGGGAGGAAGAATGACTAGCGGTGACGGCCAATAAGCTGCGATTGGTGAAGTCAACCACTCGGCCGTGGCGTTCCTCCTGCAGGTTGCTCAGGCGGGAAGAGGTGGCCCTCACACGTCTTCGGATCGGGCACTGTCCTCTCACACATAACTTTCTATTACGGCGGGAGGATCCCCCGTTTTGTGACGCTTGTGGTTTGCACATCTCTGTTCGCCACATTTTAACAGAATGCGTTTTATACCGTGATGCAAGGGTAGAAGCAAAAATTGGTTGGGATCTGCCCTCTATTTTAGCTGATGATGAGACGTGTGTGTCTAGGGTTTTAAAGTTTTTTGATGTGTCTGGACTCTGGCCTAAACTTTTAGGCTGGAGGTTTTAGTGTACTGGAGAGTGGCAGGCTCCTCCCTTTTTTTCCTTGCGGTCAGCCAGCCACTACAATCTGCTATATTGTTTTAGCTCCTTCTACCACTTTCTTCCTTTTTTGTCCATGTTGTCTGCTGACGCCATGCTTCGTCCGATGCTTCGGTGTGGGTACGCACATAGCTTTCCAAGCTTTGTTACCTGCGTTTTACATTCTGTTCTGGGTATTTTCTTAACACCCGTCTCAATCTGTTTTTGAGCGGGCGCTGAAAAGCTTGCCGTCGTGCACCCATACAAACCTCTCCATCCATCCTAAATCTTGATGATCTGCCATTGTAGCAGCAGTAACCCATCTAACAACTGCGCCAGACATTTGTTGTCTTGTATAGGCGTTGCCGACCGCACCGCCGTATTCTGCCTGTTTACATATCTCTGTATTTGAATAAGCATGCCTGTACCATTTTATTTAACGCTTCAGTGTATTTTGTAAGTTGCGTTTTGTGGCCGCAGTATGTTCTGTCGCCAGTGAATCGGCAGCTGGAGGAATACATGCGGTCTACGGTGGTGTCCAAGATGCGGAGTGCAGTGTTGCTGGTAACCAGTATTTTGAAGTCTTACGACAGAGAACGTGCAGTGCTGTACATACGACGGACTTGTGAGGAAACTATGAAATGGTTACGTGAATCTCAAGTAACTGAGTACACGTTAATGTTGATACTGACGATATTCACCCATTTATCAGTAGTGCTAGTTTCGCTTCGGTTTATATGAAAAACATCGCACAGACACCATCAAAAATTTTATTCCTCTTGTTCAGTTTTCTGTTTCTGAGAAATATTCCGTTGCTTCTTGGAGGCGAGCACTCGTTAGTCGAAACCTCGCGCTACCTAAATGAGCCAGGTTTCTTAAAGTTATTAAAACGATTTATATCTGTTAATTAAAATGCGGTTCATTTTTCACTTGTGCATTTGCCTTACAGAAAAATCACATAAAGATATGTTTCGTTTAAGGTGGGTTATAGTGACTGCACGATCGTTGTATGTTATTTATGGAATTCCGAAATTAATATTGTCATTATATGCATTACTTATCATAATTTAAAAAATAATTCTATAAAAGAAGCACCCATAATGTAGTACTGCGTAACAAACAGCGCCTATCACACATATCTTAATGAATCCTGTTAAACACACACGCACTCACCTACCCACACACACACCCACCCCCACCCACCCCCCCCCCACACACACACACACACATATATATATATATATATATATATATATATATATATATATGCAACTTTGCTTCCGCCGTTTGCCGATAGGTGGCGACAACGGTAAATAGCGATCGAAAGAAACAGACCGCAGACGTCAGGCAGTTAGCTTGGACCTCGGTCAACATAACCTCATTCAAACATTAGTCGATTTGTGTCTGCATCATAAAGTTGTTCTTGACTGAAAATGTCTATTTACGAGCCTAATTCTCGTCATTTGCAGGAGGTGATACTGTTTTGTTCCAATATGAAGAAAAGAGAGAATGTTTTCGAAGATGCAGAATTGGAGACATTGCTCAGTGAAGACTCGCGTCAAACTCAAAAAGTATTGGCGCGATTAGTGGGACTGACGCAGCAAGCCATTTCAAAACGTCTCAAGGCTATGGGCATGATTCAGAAAGAAGGAACTTGGAGTCTCGTGTGAACTGAAACCAGGAGACGTTGAACGGCGTTTGTGTGTTTGTGAACAGTTGCTTCAGAGGCAAAAACGGAAGGGATTTCTGCATCGCATTGTGACCGGAGACGAAAAATGGGTTAATTACGATAACCCTAAACGCAAAAAATCATTGGGATATCCCGGCCATGGTCCGACGTCGACGGCCAAACCGAATATTCGCGGCTCCAAGATCATGCTCGGCATTTGGTGGGAACAGCTCAGCGTCGTGTAGTATGAGTTGTTAAAACGGAGTGAAACAATCACAGGTGCTCGTTATCGAACGCAATCAATGCGTTTGAGCAGAGCATTAAAAGACAAACGACCGCAATACAGCGAGAGACACGATTACGTGATTTTGCAGCACGACAACGCTCGACCGTACGTTGTATTCTCCAGACATTGCTCCCTCTATCACCTGTTTAGATCAATGGCGCATGGCCTGTCTGACCAACACTTCCGATCTCATGAAGAAGTCACTAATTACATCGATTCGTGGATCGCTTCAAAAGATGATTCGTACACTGCCAGAAAGATTGTGGAAAGTATTGGCCAACGATGGAAAA
Source organism: Schistocerca americana (assembly GCF_021461395.2). Taxonomy (NCBI): domain Eukaryota; kingdom Metazoa; phylum Arthropoda; class Insecta; order Orthoptera; family Acrididae; genus Schistocerca; species Schistocerca americana. The sequence continues at coordinate 156,549,557 of NC_060121.1, forward strand.
TACTTTGAATGATACATGTGTAACCAATTTGTTTCATTAAAGCCTCAAATGTTGGGGAAAAAACGGCGGAAGGAAAGTTGTACACCTTGTATATATACTAGCGAAATTCGCGTACTTGGGCTTCGCAGCCCGACTCCCCACTTGCCTGCGATAAAAAAATGTCCCTCACAAAATTTGGTCGAGCGTGTACATCCGGCAGAAAAGAGTGGTATCTGGCAACACTGTAACCACATGTATGGTAACTATCTCTGATAGCACATCTATTTGTAGCGTCGTACCCAGGGTTGATCACGGTCCTCTGGTTTGGAGCAGGGTAGAAGGTCTAAACCAGAGGCTCAGACGGCTCTGCGACGGTATCGGGTGCATAGTTCTAGGGTTCCCCTTAATATCTTCAATTTTTTGGTCCTGTCCTCCTCAGTTGCGCGTAATACTACGGTGTGTTGATGCTTTTCACTTATGGACCGTCTGACAGCAACTGAATAAAACACAATTTTTAGTGCCATACGCGTTTCGCCTTTATTTTCTGCAAGGCATCATCAGTGGCAGGTTGCGTAGACAGTTTCTTACATATTACGCTCCTGTTACATTTTTGGTCTTATTCTTCTTCCTATGAGCGCCAATTTGCTGTTTTTTCTGCATTCCACAGCACTATGCACTGAACGCTTTTTTTTAATCAATCATTTAAAAAAAGCGTTCAGTGCATAGTGCTGTGGAATGCAGAAAAAACAGCAAATTGGCGCTCATAGGAAGAAGAATAAGACCAAAAATGTAACAGGAGCGTAATATGTAAGAAACTGTCTACGCAACCTGCCACTGATGATGCCTTGCAGAAAATAAAGGCGAAACGCGTATGGCACTAAAAATTGTGTTTTATTCAGTTGCTGTCAGACGGTCTATAAGTGAAAAGCATCAACACACCGTAGTATTCCCCTTAATAGGTCAGGCGTGCACTACACGCAGGAAGCGACTACTAGGGTAGCGGAGTACGTGTGGCGTGCACATGGGGCTTTTTTAGCTTAGAGAACCCTCCCTTGAGATCAAAGACGATTTGCCTGTTAAATCAGTCACAGTGACCTCAGAGAATCTTGCTCCTCGCAAATCAGAGATATAAAAGATTAATATGCTTTTAGTAAACTGCAGGAGCATCCAAGGAAAGGTCCCAGAATTAGTATCGCTTACTGAAGGTTATAATGCACAGACACATTTGGGAACAGAAAGCTGGTTGAAACCAGGCGTCAATAACAACGAAATCCTAGGTTCAGACTGGAATATTTATCATAAGGATAGGTTAGTCGCCGGTCGTGGCAGCGTGTTTATTGCAGTAAAAAATTCGATATAATCTAGCGACGTTATCACGAATTCCAAATGTGAATTAATCTGGGTGAAATTGAGTATCAAAGAACTGTCCAAAATGGTGATCGGATGCTTTTATAGACCACATGGGTCAGGATATGTAGTTTTAGAGCGCTTCAGACAGAGCTTGCTGAATATCATTAGTAATTTTTCTGGTCATGCCGTTGTAATAGGGAGTGACTTCAACTTGCCAGATACGGATTGGCAGTGTTATGCCATCAAAACTGGTGCCAGAGACAGGGAATCGTGTGGCATTGTTCTGGATGTCATGTCCGAAAATTACCTTGAGCAGACAGTTAGAGAACCAACACGTAAGGGTAACGTCTTAAGCCTCCTTGCAACAAAATGACCTGAACTTTTCGAATCAGTTAACGTAGAGGAAGATATCAGTGATCATAAGGCTGTGACAGCATCTATGACGACGGGTGCTACAGGGAATGTTAAGAAAGGTAGCAAGATACATTTGCTCAGCAAGGATGACAGGATACAAATTTAAGAATATTCAGCTGTCAGCATCAAATATTCTGTGATGAGGACGAAGATGTGGAGAACAAATGGAAAAACTTCAAAGGCATCGTTCAATGTTCTCTAGACAAGTATGTTCCGAGTAAGGTTTTAAGGTATGGGAAAGAGCCACCATAGTTTAATAAGCGTGTTAGAAAAGCACTACGTAAACAAAGAGCACTTCATCTCAGAAGTGAAAACCTAGCCGACAAACAAAAGCTGAACGAAGCGAAAATGAGCGTAAGAAGAGCAATGAGAGAAGCGTTCAATTATTTCGAAAGTAAGACGTTTTCAACCGACCCGAGTAAAAACCTAAAAGATTTTGGTCGTATGTAAAATCAGTAAGGGGTCACAATCATCTATTCATTCTCTCAGCGACCACACCGGCACCGAAACAGAAGATAACAGAGGGAAGGCAGAAATACTGAACTCAGTGTTCCGAAGTTGTTTCACCGCGGAAGATTGTAACACTGTCCCTCCTCTCAATCGTCGTGTGAACGTCGAAATGGCAGATATTGAGATGACCGATCGCGGAATTGAAAAGCATTTACATTCGCTTATTAGTGGAAAGGCTTCACGACGAGATTCTATAAAGATTATGCGAAAGAACTTGCTCCCCCTCTAACAGTAATTTATCGCAGATCACTTGAGCAACGAAAGGTACCTAACGACTGGAAAATAGCGCAGGCCATTCCCGTTTTTAAGAAAGCCCATAAGACAGATACACACAATTACAGACCTATATCGTTGACGCCAGTCTGTTGCAGAATTATGAAACAAGTTTTATCTCAAGAATTACGACGTTCTTGGAAAATGAACAGCTCCTCTATAAAAATCAACATGGATTCCGCAAACAGAGATCATGCGAAACTCAGCTCGCTCTGTTCCTCCATGAGATCCACAGTGCAGTGGACAACGGCGCTCAGGCTGATGCCGTGTTCCTTGACTTCAGTAAGGCATTTGACACCGTCCCGCATTGCCGCTTAATAATAATAATAATAATAAAACGAGCTTACGGAGCAGACCTGCGATTGGATTCAAGACTTTCTTGCAAATAGAACTTAACACATCGCTCTTAACGGAACTAAATCGACAGATGTAAAGGTAATACCCGGAGTACCACAGAGTCGTGTGAAGTTAGCACCCCTTTTTCGAGAAATATACATTTGTTTCAGAGTTCTTGATAGATATGGCATAGTTCTAGAGTTCTTTGTACAAAATTTCAATAGTTCTGCAGAATTTAGCGACAAAAACAACAATACTCGAAAAAATTTTCGTATCGAAAACGTTCTTTGGCAATTTCCGCAAAATGTAAATAAGTACAAGAGTTCAGAACACAGTTCTGAACAGAGCTCCAAGAGTTCTTTCGAAAATCCAAGTAACATTTTTTTGTGCAGCTAATAGTTTACGAGATAATTGCATTTTAATGAGAAAATCTTTTCACTTACTGTGAAGTTGGCACCCTTTTTTTCACAAATGTATACTTTTTTCAGATTTCTTGATAGATATGCCATAGTTCTAGAGTTCATTGTACAAAATTTCAATAGTTCTGCAAAATTTAGCGACGTAAACAATATCCGAAAAAATTTTCGTATCGAAAACATTCTTCGTCAATTTTCGCAAATTGTAAATAAGTACAACAGTTCTGAGCACAGTTCTGAACAGAACTCCAAGAGTTCTATCGAAAACCCAATTAACAATTTTTTGTGCAGCTAATAGTTTACGAAATAATTGCAATTTAAGGAGAAAATCTTTTCATTTACTGTGAAGTTGGCACCCTTTTCTTCAGAAATGTATATTTCTTTCACAGTTCTTGACAGGTATGCCATAGTTCTAGAGTTCTTTGTACAAAATTTCAATAGTTCAGCAGAATTTAGGGAAGAAAACAACAATACTCGAAAAAAATTTTCTATCGAAATAATTTTTTGTCAATTTTCGCAAAAATTAAACTGGTACAACAGTTCTGAGGACAGTTCTGAACAGAACCCCAAGAGCTCTATCGAAAATCCTAATAACATTTTTCTATGGCGATAATAGTTTGTGATAAATTGATTTAATGTGGGACACACTTTCTCTAAAGAAAATATAAATATATTCGTACAACAGTTCTGATGACAGTTCTGGACACCACGTGAAGAGTTCTATCGAAATTCCTAGTAGAATTTTTTAGTGCAGGTAATAGTTTAAGAGGTAATCGCAACTTAATTAAGAACCCCATAAGAGCTCCTACTGTGAAGCTGGCACCCTTTTTTTCAGAAATATATATTTTTTTCAGAGTTCTTGATAGATAAGTCATAGTTATAGAGTTCTCGGTACAAAATTTCAATAGTTATGCAGAATTTAGCGAAGAAAACAACATTGTATAACAAAGCTGATTCAGGAACCCTTTCCTTTTGATACAATTCTTCCTGTTGCCACAATAAATCACTTGTGCGTAGATTCCAACTGTACTGATCATTACAAAAATACAACCATTGACCAGCGGCGCACATTTCTTGCAGCGTTGTACAAAGCATTCGGCTTATCCGCTGTGAAAATACCACACTTAACGCTATTTTAAAATTTACGGTGGATGGCTTCCGTTTATCTACAATGTCAGCATCTATCGAATTATCTTCATGCAAACGTGATGCCTGGATCACTCACTTCCCCTTTTAGGTACGGAGGAAACTAGAGTTCAGTCTTGTGGAAGTCAAAAAAGGAAATGTGGGCAGCCCTTCTTTTACTGATAGCAAACTCTAGAGAAATCTCCACACTTGTTTTTCTTCATCATGCCAACAAAAGAAAAACTCTCCCTTCATAGCTCTATTATCATTCCAGTACTAGTAAACCAGTTGTCCGCTTTCACATTTCGACCTGACTGATATATAGGTTTACACAGTCACAGAACAACATCAAATTGTTTATTGCTCAGTTGGTAAATCCTTCTGGTTGCAACACAGCGTATATTTCCAAATTGTACAGGTAAAATACTTAAGAATCCACGCTTAAGAATCCATACTCGTTTGTTTTGATTGATACATATTGGCGAAAACTGTACCTTCCACAGAATCCTTCCAGCTTCTTGCCTACTGTACCATTTTCTCCAAGGGTGTAAGATTTGTGGTAGTTGCGTACAAACACAGTAAATATTTCCCGAATAGCTGTTAGCTTGTCTAATTGTCTCCTTTCATCACGAATAGCGCGACTGTAAAATCTAAGTCTCTCCAGAATAAATTTGAAACGTTTTATGTTCGTTTGCGAGGTGAAATTTTTCAATGCCATCACCATCAGTTCCACACAGATCTTCCAGGCTTTATCTGTTACTTTTGTTAACAACAATTAAAAACAAGAGACTGATGAAGGCTTTCAATTCAATATCATCTATTGATTTTGCCCCTCTCTCACGCTGAAATGAGGCTTTGATGCTCTCAAAATTCTGATTGGAATACAAAACTACAATAGACAAATATCGTTATCTATGAGGTAATTACAGCATCACAAATGCTGCTTTGGCTGCACCTATTGGTACAGGTAAATTTAGAATAATATTATGCTCTTCGAACAATATGCTTCGAATTTCTTCAACATTATCTAGTACTTCCCACTTAAAATAATAAAATTCCTATAAAATAACGCAACCAGGCGCAGTGTATTAATCTGATATTTGACGTTCAGACAGCGGACACTGACTATTAAACAGTTCAAACAGAATTTAAGTGCAGTTCACATTCTGGATTAGCTTTGTACTACTTACTACGTTGATAAACAAATAAACTAATCGCTGAAATGAAATACGAAAGGGCACAGTGGATAAAAACGAGCAATCGGCTCATATCTCATCAAGAGAGCATTAGTGTCGATACTGAATCATACATACAACAATGAAAGGCACACATGAAGTGTATATTTTTAGAATCAGGAAGAACCAGATGAATTTTATCACGTAAAACAGTAATTGTTTTGAACTCTCATGACATCCAGGACCCACTAACAGCTAAAAATATGCCCAGGACCCTCATGGATGAAAGTTATATTGCAACATCACCAGCCGCTAGGATACATAAAAACATGTGCTGTGTGTAACGAATAAATTTGAAATTGATGTCGTTAATATTGTTGCAAACATTTGTTCTAGTTAGAAAGGAAGTGTGGAAGTTTGATGAGTTACACTACAGCGAGAGTTAAAAGTCTTTACAATGTATAGAAATGTAAGTATATTTACTGAATATATCGTACAAACGAACTAAGTAGTAGGTTTAAATCCTAATTCAATACATGACTGATAGAGGTGTTATAATGTTGAGGGGATACAGTATTAAAGTTAATAAGAAGTTCGAAATTTGTAAATAAGAACCTCGTTTATTTGGTCCTCAATAATCCGGATTTCCGGTTTATCCGGATTCATATTTTGTGTCCCTTGGTATTTTTCTCTTTTTTTTCTTATAACACGAAGATGTGTAGTCGGTGAGGTACATAGGCTGCTTATCACCAGGCCGGTAATTTAGTCTAGTACTGAGTGATAAGGAACTCGGAGTGTGTGAATGACATTGTTTCTCAAGTATTGTACATTAATATAACGGTGTATTGATGCCCATCAAGTAAGTTGCATAGTAACCACGCCAACAGCACTCCACCACAGCTCATTGTACCTCTGGTGCGATTCTCGACAGGTGTGACACCATCTGGTTAGTGGCGCGTGTGAATGTATCTGCTCTCTCAGCCATCTGTTTGTTTTGCACTGCCGAGCCTTCTCTCCTTGAATCATCTAAGCGTGCACATCCCACGCTTCCACCTACAGTTACTACAGTCAGTCTTAAGAAGGTGTACTGGCATTTGTATAGTGCTGAACATTTAGACTTTTTGTATTTAGTAGAATATACATCCGGTTTTCGATTTTCGGTTTTCCAAAATAAAAGTGTGAATTTACGATCGTACTCATAGCTGTACTTCCAGCAGTACTTCATCTCCTGCGTTCCCAATTTCGTAGAAGTTGTCCTACGAAAATTGCAGAAGAAGCACTCCTGGACGAAAGGATATTGTGACGATATTCTTTGGTCACAGCCTGGGGTTAGAGACCCGGTCCGACACACAGTTTTTATCTGCCAGTAAGTTTCACATCGGCGCACACCCACTGCAGAGTGAACACACAATCTATTTCATAATCTACTGGCACCATAAAAATGTTATGAGGGTTTTTAAAAGAACTCTTTCGGTGCTATCCAGAACTGGCAGCAAAAGGGTTGTGCAAATTTATTACAATGTAGACCAAGTGGGTCTCTCGAAAATGCTATTATCTCATTAACTGCTATCCCCACAAAAAATGTTATTACAGTTGTCGGTAGAACTCTTAGGGTCGTATTAAGAAATGCCGTCAGATCTTTTGTACGAATTTATTACTTTTACATGACAAAAGTGAGTCCCACATTAATTATCTCATATAATGTCATCGTCACAAATAATGTTATTATAGTTTTTGGTAGAACTCTGTGGGTGATATTCAGAACTGTCATCAGAACTATTCTACGAATTTTGCTATATTAGATAAAGTGAGTATCAGATTAAAACAATTATTGTATAAACTATTATCGCCACAAAAATGTTCTCATCATTTTCAATGCCACTCTTCCGGTGCTATCCAGAACTGCCAACAGAACTGTTATACAAATTTATTTTTTCCAAACTGACAAATAATTTTTTACCATACCAAAATTTTGCCGTGTTATTGTTTTCTTCCCGAAATTCTGTAGAACTATTCGTGTTTTGAGCAGGGAAATCTAGAACTATTGCATATATATCAAGAACTGTGAAAAAAATTTATATTTATCGTAAAAGGGGTTCAAACTTCACGGGAAATGCTCATAAGCATTCCTTAATAATGGCAGTTACTACGTAAACAATTACCTGCACAGAATATGTTACTAGTTTTTACGATAGAACTCTTACAATGCTATCCAGAGCTGGCATCAGAGCATACGAACAGACATAATTTTTTTTTTGAGTAAGAGTGCCCCACAATTAATCAATTACCATACAAACTATTACAACCACAAAAAATGTTATTATGATTATAGATAGAAGTCTTGACGTGTTAACCAGAACTGTTCATCAAAACTGTTGAACGAATTTACTTTTTCTGTGGAAAAAGTGGGTCTAACATCAAAGCAGTTACCGTATAAACTATCATCGCCACAAAAAGATGTTATTAGGATTTTCGATAGAGCTCTTGGTGTTCTGTTCAGAACTGTTGTACGAATTTACTTTTTGCGAAAATTGACAAAGAATGTATTCGATACGAAAAATTTTTCGAGTATTGTTGTTTTTTTCGCTAAATTATGCAGGACTATTCAAATTTTGTACAAATAACTCTAGAACTATGACATTTCTATCAAGAACTCTGAAAATATATATATATTTCTGAAGAAAAGGATTCCAACTTCACAGTAAGTGAAGAGGTTCCCTAATTAAATTGCAATTATATCGTAACGTGTTAGCTGCACAAAAAATTGTAATTATGATATTCTATAGAACTATTGAGGTTCTGTTCAGAACTGCCCTCAGAACTGTTGTCCGAATTTACTTTTTGCAGAAATTAATAACGAATGTTTGCTATACGAAATTTTTTTCGAGTATTGTTGTTTTCTTCGTTAAATTCTGCAGAACTATTGAAATTTTGTACAAAGAACTCTAGAACTATGCCATATCTATCAAGAACTCTGAAAATAATATACATTTCTGAAAAAAAGGGTGCCAACTTCACAGTAAGTGAAAAGATTTTCTCCTTAAATTGCAATTATCTCGTAAACTATTAGCTGCACAAAAAAATGTTACTTGGGTTTTCGATAGAACTCTTGGAGTTCTGTTCAGAACTGTGCTCAGAACTGTTGTACTTATTTACAATTTGCGAAAATTGACGAAGAATGTTTTCGATACGAAAATTTTTTCGAATATTGTTTTCGTCGCTAAATTCTCTAGAACTATTGAAATTTTGTACAAAGAACTCTAGAACTATGGCATATCTATCAAGAAATCTGAAAAAAGTATACATTTGTGAAAAAAAGGGTGCCAACTTCACAGTAAGTGAAAAGATTTTCTCATTAAAATGCAATTATCTCGTAAACTATTAGCTGCACAAAAAAATGTTACTTGGCTTTTCGATAGAACTCTTGGAGTTCTGTTCAGAACTGTGCTCAGAACTGTTGTACGTATTTACAGTTTGCGAAAATTGACGAAGTATATTTTAGATACGAAAATTTTTTCGAATATTGTTTTCGTCGCCAAATTCTGCAGAACTATTGAAATTTTGTACAAAGAACTCTAGAACTATGGCATATCTATCAAGAAATCTGAAAAAAGTATACATTTGTGAAAAAAGGGTGCCAGCTTCACAGTAGGAGCTCTTATGGAATTCTTAATTAAGTTTCAATTACCTCTTAAACTATTACCTGCACAAAAAAATTTCACTAGGATTTTCGATAGAACTCTTCACGTGGTGTCCAGAACTGTCATCAGAACTGTTGTACGAATATATTTATATTTTCCGTAAAGAAAGTGTGTCCCATATTAAATCAATTTATCTCAAACCATTATCGCCATAGAAAAATGTTGTTGGGATTTTCGATAGAGCTCTTGGGGTTCTGTTCAGAACTGTCCTCAGAACTGTTGTACAAGTTTAATTTTTACGAAAATTGACAAAAAATGTTTTCGATACGAAAATTTTTTCGAATTTTGTTGTTTTCTTCGCTAAATTCTGCAGAACTATTGAAATTTTGTACAAAGAACTCTAGAACTATGCCATATCTATCAAGAACTCTGAAAAAAATATATATTTCTAAAAAAAAGGGTGCCAACTTCACAGTAAGTGAAAAGATTTTCTCATTAAAATGCAATTATCTCGTAAACTATTAGCTGCACAAAAAAATGTTACTTGGATTTTCGAAAGAACTCTTGGAGCTCTGTTCAGAACTGTGCTCAGAACTCTTGTACTTATTTACATTTTGCGGAAATTGCCAAAGAACGTTTTCGATACGAAAATTTTTTCGAATTTTGTTGTTTTCTTCGCTAAATTCTGCAGAACTACTGAAATTTTGTACAAAGAACTCTAGAACTATGCCATATCTATCAAGAACTCTGAAAAAATATATATTTCTGAAAAAAAGGGTGCCAACTTCACAGTAAGTGAAAAGATTTTCTCCTTAAATTGCAATTATCTCGTAAACTATTAGCTGCACAAAAAAATGTTACTTGGATTTTCGAAAGAACTCTTGGAGCTCTATTCAGAACTGCGCTCAGAACTCTTGTACTTATTTACATTTTGCGGAAATTGCCAAAGAACGTTTTCGATACGAAAATTTTTTCGAATATTGTTGTTTTCTTCGCTAAATTCTGCAGAACTATTGAAATTTTGTACAAAGAACTCTAGAACTATGCCATATCTATCAAGAACTCTGAAAAAAATGTATATTTCTCGAAAAAGGGGTGCTAACTTCACACGACTGTACCACAGGGGAGTGTGGTAGGACCGTTGCTGGAAAATACTCTGAAATATTTTAGGAGCACAAAAGAACAAAGATAGAAACTGGACGAAAAAGAAAAATAAAGATTAATATAGAAACAATCACAGACACAATAAGAGAGAGAAGAATAAAATTTTACGGTCAGGCATTTAGCATGAATGACAATAGGCTAACGAAGAACATTTTTAACTTCATTTCCAAATTTAAAAACACCACGGGATGGCTGGAAGAGACAAGAAAGGAACGTCGCAGAAAATGTCATACACAACAGAGAAAGTTTCAAACTAGTGATCAATACTTCAAAATATTCTGTCCAAAAACGAAATTCGCAGCCTTGGAGGGTGATGTAAACAAACAGAGGCAGACCATCAGCCAGTGCATGAAGAAGTTGTGGGAAGATAAAAAGATAAAGATAATGGAAAATCCAGGATGGAATATAACAATATTATGAAAAGGAAAGTTTCCACTCACCTTATAGCGGAGATGCTGACTTGTAAATAGGCACAACAAAAAGACTGTCACAAATAAAGCTTTCGGCCCTCGAGGCCTTCGTCAAAAATAGATGGCACACACACACTCACGCAAATGCAACTCACACACATGACTGCAATATCAGGCAACTGAAGCCACATTGCGAGCAGCAATGTTATAAATATATTCTAATCGTGTGCATTGGAGGTTACATTGACGTCTAACTCTCTCTTCTGGGTACTTCACCTTTTTGTCAGGCGATGTATAATCTTAACAATCTTTCCCTGATCTATCTGTACATAGAGCAGCTACTTCTCCCAGCTTCATTACACACAAAAAATACTGCACACTACCCAAGTTACTTTTTAATTAAATAAAAAATGAAACTTGGTTATAAGGATCTATATTTAACTAGTAAGAAGATCCTTTTTACTTTCAGAATAAAGAATATAAAAAATTAATTAATAACACTGAATAACATTCAGAATAAAAAATATTTAAAATTAATTAATAACACTGAATACCGTTACAAAAAACGCAATAATATCTTACACTGTACTGCAGGTCGAAACATGAGAGAATAGATAATTTCAAGGAAGTATACAAGCGTGAATAGCCACGTAAAATGTATACTGCTAATGTAATATGAATGTACTTAATGTTCCAAATTCTTGTCTTAATGGTCAGTCAGTAAAGGCTTTCACGGCGTTCTTGGTGATTTTTGTTTTACAGGCATTAGGTCATAGTCCAGAGCAACCTAACGTTTCGTTTCCTAAGGCTAGAGACGTCATCAGAGGCTATGAAGGCTTGGTTAGTAGTTTCAAACACTTTTTTTGCGTTTTATTTGGTGTTTGGCGAATAAGTTCCAAACAGACAAATATATCAGAAATAAAATACATTGCAAAAAGTTGTTGCAAATATGTTATTAAATATTCATTTCCAGAACGACTAGGTATTAGCTACATAAGCTATACTGTAATTTGAGATGTCACAAATGTAAGTATTGTCTCATATACGAGGTGCATTCAAGTTCTAAGGCCTCCGATTTTTTTCTCCGGACTGGAAAGAGATAGAAACATGCGCATTGTTTTAAAATGAGCCCGCATTCATTGTCAATACGTCCCAGAGATGGCAGCACCGTATGGCAGATGGAATTTTACCGCCAGCGGCGAGAATGAGAACTGTTTTAAATACTTAAAATGGCGACGTTTTCCTTACTTGAACAGCATGCAATCATTCGTTTTCTCAATTTGCGTGGTGTGAAACCAATTGAAATTCATCGACAGTTGAAGGAGACATGTGGTGATGGAGTTATGGATGTGCCGAAAGTGCGTACGTGGGTGCGACAGTTTAATGAAGGCAGAACATCGTGTGACAACAAACCGAAACAACCTCGGGCTCGCACAAGCCGGTCCGACGACATGATCGAGAAAGTGGAGAGAATTGTTTTGGGGGATCACCGAATGACTGTTGAACAGATCGCCTCCAGAGTTGGCATTTCTGTGGGTTCTGTGCACACAATCCTACATGACGACCTGAAAATGCGAAAAGTGTCATCCAGGTGGGTGCCACGAATGCTGATGGATGACCACATGGCTGCCCGTGTGGCATGTTGCCAAGCAATATTGACGCGCAACGACAGCATGAATGGGACTTTCTTTTCGTCAGTTGTGACAATGGATGAGACGTGGATGCCATTTTTCAATCCAGAAACAAAGCGCCAGTCAGCTCAATGGAAGCACACAGATTCACCGCCACCAAAAAAATTTCGGGTAACCGCCAGTGCTGAAAAAATGATGGTGTCCATGTTCTGGGACAGCGAGGGCGTAATCCTTACCCATTGCGTTCCAAAGGGCACTACGGTAACAGGTGCATCCTACGAAAATGTTTTGAAGAACAAATTCCTTCCTGCACCGCAACAAAAACGTCCAGGAAGGGCTGCGCATGTGCTATTTCACCAAGACAACGCACCCGCACATCGAGCTTACGTTACGCAACAGTTTCTTCGTGATAACAACTTTGAAGTGATTCTTCATGCTCCCTACTCACCTGACCTGGCTCCTAGTGGCTTTTGGCTTTTTCCAACAATGAAAGACACTCTCCGTGGCCGCACATTCACAAGCCGTGCTGCTATTGCCTCAGCGATTTTCCAGTGGTCAAAACAGACTCCTAAAGAAGCCTTCGCCGCTGCCATGGAATCATGGCGTCAGCGTTGTGAAAAATGTGTACGTCTGCAGGGCGATTACGTCGAGAAGTAACGCCAATTTCATCGATTACGGGTGAGTAGTTAATTAGAAAAAAAATCGGAGGCCTTAGAACTTGAATGCACCTCGTATATAAGTAGAGCTGCCATAAAGGATACTAGGAAAACTGCAGGGTAAATGGACCTTCCATAAAGACCTGTCTCTGTACACTGTATGTGAAAGAAGGGAAAAAATATGACAGACCAGTGTAGGTGATATTATCACAATCACAATAAAGAGAAATCAAACCTCCTATCTGCTGAAGACGTACCGGAACATATCTGCGATTAAAAAGCATTCAAATTACATTTCTTATTAATTTGAGAACTTTTTGTATAGAACCAATAATTAGATGGAATAGATCTTTGTATTGACGCATACCATTCGCCTTACTGGATACAGATAATTTCCAATATTCTTTCCAACAAGTATTAATTCTCTCCTTGATCTATGGTTTAAAGTCTGATTTAGGAACTGGTGAGTGATATAAAGTTCCTGATGCAACTGTTGACTTCGCTAACTGATCAATCTATTCATTGTGAGTGATTTTCAAGTGAGTAGGGATCCAAATGAAAGAAGAGATGATTCTTTTATCATTGCTTTGTGCCACCATGTGAACAATTTTGGCTATATACAGAGTGTCCCAGGAGGAATGGTTAGTATTCTGGGATTTGACAGGCACCATCATTCGAAGAAAAACAGTCTAATAAACGTGGGCTCTACAATGCATACCTTAAGAGCTATGAGCACTTTCATCTTCGATACTTTGGAACAAATCTCTTCTACTCCACAAGCTCTTTGCTTCCTATATTTTGAGAGCAGGTAGTGTGGACCGTAACAAGAAAAATCTGCCGAGTAAACGTGGGCTCCAAAACGTGTACAGTCTGTTAAGTAAGAGAGTGGCCGGCATTACACACAGATGGTAACAGATTTCGCCTTAGTTCTTTCACAATTCAACAGAGGGAACCTTTGTCCTTAACGCAATGTCCCTAAAGCATTAGTTCACTTTTGTGTTCTAGACCGAGATACACAAGAAGAGACATGAATGTAACTTAAGCGTTCATCATAAATCAGGCCTAAGCTTCATCGAACAAGACGTCTGCTTGTTGGACTGCCTGTACAACATTCTCTCCTTTTGAGAACAAGGTTGTATCATGCGCAAACTGCAAGGTTTGCCCATTGGAGCCTATGTCATTTACGAAGATAAGGAACATCAGGGGTCCTATAATAGATCCCTGTGGCGCAACATGCTGTAGCTTCTTCTCACCTGAATCAGCTCCTTGCACGGAGACAATCTGTCGTCTGTTTCTCAGGTAGTATTCAAGAGTTTGCAGGACAGATCCCCCAATACCATACGTTTTTAGCTTTCTGAGTAGGACTTTATGTGGGATGCAGTCAAGTGCCTTACTAAGGTCACAGAGTACTAGTGCTATAGACTCTTTGTTTTCAAAGCCCTGACTTACGTTTGTAACTAAGAACAGCTGTTGTTGTTGACCTGCCCTTCTGAAAGCCATGTTGCGCATCATAAAAGAGACTATTCCCTTCAAAGTAACGTAATAGTTGTTCTTTCATTATCGACTCCATCACCTTCACTAGTACTGGTATTATAGATATGGGCCTGTAGCTTGACACTTTTTTGTAAACAGGCACTGTGCGTGCTACTTTCAGGAAGTCTAGAAATTCCCCTGCACGGAGGCTTTTATTTATTACTACTGTTAATGGCTGTACAATTTCACTGATTATAGTTTTTAACATAGTACACGGCATGCAGTAAATATCAGGACTCCCTGAAGATTTGTAACTTTTTACAATTTTTATTATTTGTTTTGGATACACTCTCTTCCACATTACCATGCTGCATTTATTCTCAAATTTCACAGCAGCTGCAGGATCTGTTCCAAAGTCAGGAGTTTCATTTACTGTGTTTTCCACTATTTTTATAAAATAGTCATTAAACTCATTTGGACTGCTAGAATTAGAGCAAGAGGTGGGCTTTTTCCTGTACTCATTAACCAGATCCCATGCTGCTTTACAAGGATTGTGAGCTTCTCCAATAAATCTGGCACTGCTTTCCTTCTCTGCTTTTTTTACTTCCTTTCTGTAGATCGTTTTGGTCTGTAAATAACTAGAGTACATGATAGGTTCCCGGGAATTACGCCGGATAATATTGTAGAAACCGCACAATATTTCAGCGAGACAACTGCCCACCATCTTCAGGTGCTACTGTCGCGTCGCTGAGAAGCTCGCCACTTTATTTGTTGGCGTTCTAGAACAGCGCAGGCACCAGCGGGGGCATAACGTCATCGAAGACCAATCGTAGACGGCGTCGAATACCAGAGCCCTCAGCTGGAGAAACGGGTCGCGGTCTGCGGAATCGCGCCGCGGCGCGGGAAAATACGGCCGGGAGCGACAGACCCCGTTCGCGCGCGAGGTGTTGGCGCGCGATTTAAGCATCTGCGCTAAGGTTTCCCACTTGCGTTGACTCGGTGCAGTTGCTAATCTGCGGCTGACGATTCCTTAGTGCCGCCAAGGCTGGCTCCCAGGCCTTGCTCAGGTGAAGCCCCGTGTCTCTTCGCCCTACCGTCAGTAATATAGGTGCCCCAACATACCACTAGCTAAACATCTGGCTTGTCTTCTGATTCCCATGGTGGGGAAATGTGAACACCGTATTCGAAACTCAGAAGATTTTATACGGCGACTGAAGAACCTGCGCCATGAATCTCCCGACTTACTAGTGAGTTTCTATGTGGTTTCTTTGTTCACACGAGTGCCTCTGATGGACTCATTACAACTCATAGGAGCTAAGCTGGAAGAGGCCATCTTACACCTTTTCAAACACGTGCTTACCTCGACTGACTTTTTATTCAACGACCAGTATTTTGTGCAGACTGATGGTGTTGCTATGAGTAGCCCTCTGTCTCCCATAGTAGCTAATCTTTTTTTGGAAGACTTCGAGGACAAAGTACTTCAGATGGCGGTTCTGAAACCCAAATGTTTTTGGAGATATGTAGATGATACGTTTGTGGTATGGCCACCTGGGACAGCAACGCGTCCTTCTTTTCTGGAACATCTGAACTCCCTCCATCCAAGCATCTGTTTCACCATGGAGGTAGAGAAAGATGGTGAGCTCTCATTTCTGGTTTTTGTTTTGGTTCGTAGAAGAGGAGACGCCTCCTTGGGTCACAGTGTGTTCCGGAAGCCTAGGCACACAGACTTGTATTTACAAGCTACGAGCTGTCATCATCCCTCACAGTGCAGCGGTGTATTACGGACGCTAGTGCATAGGGCTAGAGCCATCTCAGATCAGGACAGCTTATCGGCACAGCTTAACCATCCCCGCTCTGTGTTTGCCCAGAACAAGTACTCCGAGAAGCAGATCCGGAATGCATTTTGACTAGCATGCTCCAAACCTTAAGAACAGTCTGAAGAAGCAGAGAACACCACGTGATTGGTTTTTCTACTGTATGTCGGTGGCGGGTCTTTTAAGATGGGCAGAATTTTCAAGAAATACTGAATTAAATGTGTTTTCTGGCCTCCAGCATGAGTGCAATAATGCTGGGCTCTGTTAAAGACAACCTCGGCCTGAGGAGACCAGGAATATATAAAATCCCGTGCCACTGTGGGAAGTCTTATATTGGCCAGACGTGTCGTACGGTTAAAGACAGATGCGACGAACATAAACGTCACATGATGTTGGGTTAGCCAGAGAAATCTGCAGTTGCTGACCACTGCCTTGACACGGGACACGGCATGAACTATGAAGAAACCAAGATCTTCTTGTATGCTTCCACATACTGGCTGGGACTCCATCATCAAAGAGGCGGTCGAAATACGTTTAAGCAGTGACCTAATAAACAGAGACACAGACTTTCACCTGAGCAAGGCCTGGGAGCCAGCGTAGGCGGCACTTAGGAATCGTCAGCCACAGATTAGCAACTGCACCGAGTCAACGCTGATGGGAAAACTTAGCCTATATTCTTAAATCGCGCGCCAACACCTCGCGCACGCGAACAGGGTCCGTTGCTCCCGGTCGCATTTTCCCGCGCCGCGACGCGCTTCCGCAGACCGCGACCTGTTCCTCCAGCAGAGGGTTCTGGTATTCGACGCCGTCTACGATTGGTCTTCGATGACGTTATGCCCCTGCTGGCGCCTGTGCTGTTCTAGAAAGCCAACATATAAATTGGCGATCTTCTCAGCGACGCGACAGTAGCACCTGAAGATGGCGGGCAGTTGTCTCGCTGAAATATTGTGCGGTTTTTACAATATTATCTGACGTAATTTCCGGGAAGCAGATGCAGCGCCGGGAAAGCCTCAAACAGCACAACTAGAGTACAGTCTATCCTTAATATCTCTATCTTTACCAGCTTTGACCTTGTCATTTAGTATTTGGACAATACATTTTATTTTGGCTAGTCTCGGAGTATACCACCTCTTTACTTTGTCAGTTTTTGTCTACATTTTGATTTAGCATTTGAATATCTCTTGGTTTTTAATGGAAAATGTTGATCAAATTTCACTTTAAGGGTCTGGAACATGTGATTGAATGCAGAATTTGGTGGCACTTCATCAATTATTTGGTGCCAATTTATAGAAGACACTGTAGTTTTGAAATCATTTAAGATTTTCTTTGTAATAACTGTATTTCTGAATATATAATTTGAATGCCAGCTGGGAATTTGTTGTCTACCTACTGAGTTTGTCCATAACGTCATGATTCTGTCATACATACAAAAAGATCTATAGGAAGGTGCTGATTGCTGCAAAAAGTCATTTATTAACAAAATAATATATAATGCAGAGAATAAAAGCAAAGAAGTCTGGGATGTTATAAAAAAGGAAATGGGGAGAGGCAAACAAATGCAAATGCAGAATAACATACTGCTAAGGGAGGGGGATAACTTAATAAATGATCCACAACACTTAGCAAACTATATAAACGAGCATTTTTCAAGTATTGCAGAGAAGTTACAGCAAAAATCCCCCAAAACAAATATAACACCTGTAAATAATGTTGCACTAAATACAATGATGTTACTTCCAACCACAGAGAATGAAGTCAATTAAACTGTTGAAAAACCAAAAAAAAGAAGTCAGTAGGCTTAGATGAAGTACCAATGTGTGTACTGAAATAATGCATAGGAATTATACAAGGCCCCTTGACAAATATAATAAGTGAATCCTTCACATCAGGGACATTTCCAGAACAGTTAAAATAGGCATGAGTTGTACCTTTGCTTAAGAAAGGTAATGCAGAAGACATAAAAAATTACCAGCTCATTTCCCTGGTGTCAGCATTCTCAAAAATAATAGAAGCAATTATGAAAGACATATTAATGAATTACCTGAATAAATACAATCTTTTAAGCGAATCACAATTTGGTTTCTGAAGTGGCAAAAACACAGAGTCAGCCATAGTAGAATTCACAAAAGTTGTACTTGATGCTCTTGATAAAGATTAGTGTGTCACAGGCATATTTTTGAATCTTTCTAAGGCGTTTGATACAGTCGACCACAAGATTCTATTACATAAATTAGAGGCATTAGGAATAAGAGGGGTAGCTAATGACTGGTTTTGATCATACCTCACAGATAGGGTACAAAGAGTAGAGATAACACATACTTCAAATAGATCTAAACTTTTAGTAAAACGCTTATCAGAATCAAAATACATTAATATAGAGGTTCCGCAAGGTAGCATATTAGGACCAATACTGTTCCTGATATAAATCAATGACTTTCCCAGTAGTTTTACTCATAGTGAAAAAAATTCTCTTCGCTGATGTCAGCAATTTTATAGTCACTAAGAAAACAAGAGAACTCCTTGCTGAGAAAACAAATGAAACTCTCAAGGAGGTTTATGATTGGTCAAAAAACAATAAAGTGACATTGAACATAAAGAAAACTAATGCCATGAATTTCAGTTTGAAGAGGAAAAATGGCCATGTTAAATTAAATGTAGATGGCACCTCTATAGACTGTGTAACAAATGCAAAATTTCTAGGAATGAATATTGACTCTCAGTGGAAGTGGTGTGAACACACTAAGGTACTTGCAAACAGAATGTCATCAGCGTGTTATAACCTTAGAATTCTATCATCAGTGTGTAACATGCAGTGTGTTTTAGTAACATATTATTAATATGTACACTCAATTCTTAGCTATTTTGGGGTACAAACCCACAAAATAAGAACACAATTTTCAAACTCCAGCAAAGAGCCATAAGGATAATAACCAAAAATACTAGTCGAGTTCATTGTAAAGATCTGTTCAAAACACTAGGGATTTTAACTGCTCTATGTGAATACATCTACCAGTCAGTTGTACACATCAAAAATAACATTGGTAATTACTGCACAAACAGCTCTGTCCATGACCATGCAACAAGAGATAGATTCAACTTACATTTACCAAGAAAAAATAAACATAAAACTCAAAACAGCATTTTCTACCAAAGAATAAAACTGTACAATAAATTACTAAAAGATATAAAAGAAATTGCAAAAATACACTTATTTAAAAAGGCAGCTAAATGTACCTGTTATGCAATACATTTTATACATTGAAAGATTACTTAGATAAATATTGATAGTAGGGGCTTGATAAAAAAAATTTATACAAATAAATAATAATAATAATAATAATAATGATTATAAAACATCCAACATTCCACATAACACCTTCACTTCATGTTTTTTCCCTTCTTCTTTTCTTTCCAGAAATACTTACTCCCAAGCTATGCATAGCACAGTATTAACACCTCTTCCTCTTTCTGAGCTCAACATCTCACTCATTATGGAGGGATGCTGACTCAGTTTTTCAGGATAGCAAATGGGAAGTTGCGTTACAGAAAATCGTCCAGAGATCACCAATGTGTGTGTGTGTCTGTGTGTGTGTGTGTGTGTGTGTGTGTGTAGTGAATGAAATGTTATGAAACAATGTGTGTATAGTGTGTGCAGTGACTGATAGTGAGATATGAGTGAACAGTGTGGCATTACATTATTTAATAAGTTATTTGTAAGAAAATTATTGTATACCAGGTGTAAATCTAATGATTGTCTCTAACTAGAATTCTGTAAATACTACTATTACTATTACGAGCGTACTGTGAATGTCAGGAATCTGGTTAAACGCCATACTTCCAAGATCGCTACGGCCGGAAGAAGATCCTGCAAGAATGGGACAAGCGATGACTGAAGAGAATCGTTCAACATGAAAGAAGTGCAACCCTTCCGTAAATGGCTGCACATTTCAGTGATGGGCCATCAACAACTGTCAGCGTGCAAACCATTCAACGAAACATAATTGATACAGGATTCCAGAGCCGAAGGCCCACTCGTGTACCCTTGGTGACTGCACGACACAAAGCTTTACGCCTCGGCTGGGTCCGTCAGCGCCGACATTGGAGTGTTGATGACTGAAAACATGTTGCCTGGTCAGACGAGTCTCGTTTCAAATTGTATGTAGCGGATGGACTGTATGGGTATGGAGAGAACCTCATGGATCCATGGATGCTGCATATCAGCAGGGGAATGTGGAGGCTGGTGGAGGCTATGTAATAGTGTGGGGCGTGTGCAGTTAGAGTGATACGGGACCCCTGATACTTCTAGATACGACTCTGACAGGTGATACGTACATAAGCATTCTGTCTGATCACCTGCATCCATATTCATGTCCATTGTGCATTCCGACGAAGGAGGAAATTTCAGCAGGACAATGCGACACCCCACACATCCAAAATTGCTACAGAGTGACTCCAAGAACGCTCTTCTGAATTTAAACACTTCCACTGGCAACCAAACTCCAAAGACGTGAAGAATACTGAGCATATCTGGGATGCCTTGCAGCGTGCTTTTCGGAAGAGATCTCCACCCCCCCCCCCCCCCATACTCTTACGGATTTAGGGACAGCCCTTCAGGATTCGAGGTGTCAATTCTCTCCAGCACTACTTCAAACTTTAGTCGAGTCCATGCCACGACATGTTGCGGCACTTCTACGTGCTCGCGGGGGCTCTACATGATACTGGGCGGGTGTACCAGTTTCTTTGCTCTTCAGTGCATCAGTGCTTGTTTTGTGGCAGTTGCTTCTGCCGTGAAGGTGGAGGAGGAGGAGGAGAGTAGTGTTTAACGTCCCGTCGACCACGAGGTCATTAGAGACGGAGCACGAGCTCGGGTGAGGGAAGGATGGGTAAGGAAATCGGCCGTGCCCTTTCAAAGGAACCATCCCGGCATTTGCCTGAAGCAATTTAGGGAAATCACGGAAAACCTACATCAGGATGGCCGGAGACGGGATTGAACCGTCGTCCTCCCGAATGCAAGTCCAGAAGGTGGAGGAGCGTGTTTGGAGGGTACATTGTGTGATCTGTGATAGGTGACAGCTGAACTGTGCCAACCGATGCACTGTGTCCTATCTTTGAACCATCTATAAATATTGGTAATGCCTCAGATGAAACCTAAACAAGCTCACAAGTCAGCAAGCCCATCTGTTTTGCGTATCCGTATAACGGTCTGGTGTTGACGTCATCAAACCGCTACCTAACATCGAGTGGTCGCGCCAACGTGTACTATGTAGCTTGTTATGAGGAAGAGTTGGCGCTATTTGCTTTATTTGGCACTAAGATCGACAATGTGTCTCATATAAAACCTTTTCCTGTTTAGAAAAAGTAGTTGTACTTTTGAAGTATTCTTTTGTCTTACTTTGTTTTCGTACTTTCGAAGGATTAAAATTAGACGAATTGTGGGCCTTAGTACAAAAAAAGCAAACTATTCCCGACTACAGACTCAGAAGCATTTGGGCTTGGTGAGCCTGTTTAAGTTTGAAACTCCTTTTGGGGTCTTTATGGCCTCTGGTGCTGTCTCCAATATTACGACATAAAACGTTGGACACAAGGACATGCCTTGGACCACTGAGTTTTCCCTCTTTGTCGTATTTGCAAAATGGCTCATTGTTTTAAAAAAATCATTTCGTGCTCTTTCATTTTTTCCGTAAATTGATATACCTGCTCTTCATCCTTGCTGTGCGAATCGCTATAAAGTGGTTGGTATAGGACATATTGAAGTCTGCTCCTGTTCCATTTGCGGATGGAGTGCGTGAAGAATAAATGCTTCTACGTCTCTTTGCAAACGTAATTTCGTCCGTCCGATCTCTACAGGACAGTTACGTAGGGGGCTGAACACATGGCGTTTCTGCGCTGAAATAACAAGCACTTTCTTGAGAGATGTACGGCATCTTGCTTCGAGTTCTGTCAGTTTCAGATTTTCCAACCTTTCTGTTACACTCTCTCTCTAGTCAATGCCTGTGATCATTCGCGCCATCCTTCTGCTTCTGATAGTGCTCCAAACCAGGTGACAATACCCGAATCACAGTAGAACGTAAGGTTTCTTTAAACATATTTTTGGCTTGGAAAAAGAACGCTTAGCTATTGCAACAGCAGTAGCATTTCTTAGATACATCGGGCCGGCTCTGAATACGTTAGGATAAGTCGACATCAGCCTTGCTAAGTCTTATACACCGGACCTCTTTTTACATTATTCTGTACTTTAAATGAAGTTCTTAGCAATACTAGCTGTGCTGGAAACAAGAGAAATGTCATATGAAAATGTCACTGAAAAGCTTAATTGTTTCATTTTTAAGATCTTATTAACAACGTTAGCTGTTATGCAAACAATGCTGGCACAATGATTGGCAATTCTTAGTGTTTATAGATTGCTTCTAGACAGTGCAAAATCCAATGTTACAGCGCGTGCTGTTTATGATTTTGAGCTGCTACATCACCTGGTGTAGCTGGACAGTTGCTGTGGAGATACAATAATAAAATCTTATGGTAAGCCCAGGAGCCATATTTAAAAATATCACGATAAGTCTCACAAACATTAAGCCTGATTTAGTGCATAGTTCTAAGAGAGTTCATGTTGTAAAAGTTACTTGAATCCAACAAACCTTGGAGCAATTTCAGATCTGCCGGAACTTGAATGGAGAACTTCACATGGCATTACGAGCTACATGGCCAGTGGAAAAGTTCATTGCATTTTAGACAGAGAGCATCATGCATCTCCTGCAACTTCAGAGACAGTCAAAGACTGACAATGACGGCATCATTTAAAGGCTGCGCGACAAACGGAGAGACACGGCTTACCTTTACATGTGGGAGGCTTTTGGTGAGGCTGCATTTCAATGTAATTTTTTATTAACTGACTCTATTAATCATAAATTAGTCATCTTAGGAGGCTGGATCAAAAATGTAAGAAACATAATGTATTGAAATGGAAGGAAGAAATGGTTGGTATGGGTTGCTCTGGTGGTAAAATCTCATGTCCATTGCTAAGTGAGCCAGAGAAACCCCTAAAAACGCTAATTCTGTACGAATGTAATGAATCAATTTTTTTTAAAAATAATTAGAAAATATAATGCATGTTTCCAGATTCAATATACAACAAAATAATAGAAACACATTCATAATGTACCAACGAGGGGCGTTTGAAAAGTCCGTGCGAAGTCCAAGAGATGGCACCAGCAGGGCTTACCGAGGTCATATTTAGTTAGTAGCATCTTTGGAAAGAATGCACACCAAGTTTCAGCCATATTGGTCTATTTCTTTGTTTTTGGCATTCGTGTGAATCAAGGAAGTCGAGTGATTGTCAAAAAATGGGCAAAAAAGAATTTCGTGTGGTGATGTTACATTACCTTATGAAAGGCAAAACACCTCAAGAGACTAAAGAGAAGCTTGATAAACATTATGGTGACTCTGCACCTTCGATTAGAACAGTTTCTAAATGGTTTCAAAATTTTCGGAGTGGCCATATGGGCACAAGTGATGCTGAACGTTCTGGACACCCTCTGGAGATTACAACCCCAGAAATCATTGATAAAATCCATGATATTGTGATGGATGACATAAGAGTTAAAGTGCATGAGACTGCTAGTGCTGTGGGCATCTCGAATGAATGGGTACATAATATTTTGAATAAACATTTGGACATGAGAAAGCTATCCGCAAGATGGGTTCCGCGATTGCTCAAGCTTGACCAAAAACAGAATCATGTGAAGTGTTGCAAGGATGGTTTGCAGCTGTTCAGGAAGAATCTGCTGGATTTTAAGCGTAGTTTCGTCACTGTGGATGAAACATGGTTATTACTACACTCCTGAGACCAAAGATCAACCTAAACAATGGGTGACCAAGGGAGAATCTGCACCAAAAACGGCGAAGACCGTTCCTTCAGCCAGAAAGGTTATAGTGACTGTCTTTTGATATTCGCAAGGGAAAATCCTCATCGACTATCCGGAAAACGGTAAAACTAGAAAAGGGTAAAACTATTACAGGTGCATATTATTCATCATTACTGGACATTTTGAAAACCAAGCTGCAAGAAAAACGCCGGTGATTGGACTGCAAAAAAGGCCTTTTCCGTCACGACAGTGCACCAGCACACACCTCAGCAGTTGTGGTCGCAAAATTAATGGAAACAGGATTCCAACTCGTTTCACATCCCCCCTATTCTCCAGACTTGGCTCCCTCAGACTACTATTTGTTCCCCAATTTGAAGAAATGGCTGGCGGGACAAAGATTTTATTTAATCGAGGAGGTGATTGCAGCGACTAATAGCTATTTTGCAGATTTGGACAATTCCTATTATTCGGAAGGAATCAACAAATTAGAACAGCGTTGGATGAAGTGTATAAGTCTAAAAGTAAACTATTTCGAAAAATAAAAGAGGTTTACCTCAAACACATAAGTAGTTTTTACTTTTGCACGGACTTTTCAAACGCCCCTCGTACATTCCAGCATAGCATACATTTTTTACACATACGCCTCTGCACCAGTCGACACACTGACATTTATAAATTACTAGCTTAATTACTCACCATCACTCAACATAACAGAACTACTGATATGCGAGTGCAGCCGAGAGTAACAGCTAGTACACTACAGGTTTTGGAAGAAAGCACAAGTCACACTCACATACAAGGTATAGCAGAAATCATAAAACTACCAGCCAGTATCTGTGACATCCATCTGTTGTAGAATCATACAATATATTCTGAGCTCAAATCTAATGTACCTAGGACAGAATTCCAATTAGCAAAATTCTGAAAACATCGGTCATGGGAGATCCAACTCTCACTTTTCTCAAATGACATCCTGAAAGTTGTGGATGCAGTATTTCTTGAAGCCCGAGATGTATTTAACTTGGTTCCACGCCAACATTTATTAACAAAAGTGTGATTATATGTGGTCTCAAACAAAATTTGTTACAGGATTGAGAATGTATTGGAATGGAGGATGCAGCATGTTATCTAGGATGGAAAGCCATTGGCAGTTGTAGAAGTAACTTTCAGGCATGCCTGACAAAGTGTGATGGGTCCTTTGTTGTTCATGTTGTATATTAATGACATGATAGACTATATTAACAGTAAACCTCAGCCTTTTTGCAAGTGGTGCTGTTATGTATAAGCTGCAAAAATTTGTGTATTCAGACCTAGAAAAGATTTTCAAGTGGTGGAAATGTTGGCAGCTTCCTTTAAATGAACAGAAATTTAAAAATGTGCTTCACAAGATGAAAACAGTGTGGTATCTTATAACTGCAATGTCAGTGACTCACAATTAGAATCAGTCAGTGTTCACAGGTTTCAAGCATGGGACAGCATCACAGAAATGTTGAAAAATATGAATTGGCAGGCTCTTGAAGATACACGCAAATTATCCCATGAAAGCCTATTTACAAAATTTCAGGAACCAGTATTAAGTGAAGTACTTACATGTGTTCTTCATCACCCTACATATTGCTCCCTCAGGAATCACAAAGACAAGATTAGACTAATTGCAGTACCCACAGAGGCCTGTAAGTGGCCATTCTTACTGCATTTTACAGGTGATTGGAACAGGAAGCACCCCTCCACTGTGACACCATGCTAAGTACCCTCTGCCATGCACTTCAGTGCTCTGCAGAGTGATTATGTAGATGACCTGGTAGAGTGTGAGTAAACGATCTTAGAAAACATGTAGGCTTAGTATGGATGAGTGCAGCTCAGCTCCCTAATACAAGGAAAATTCTTGAGGAACCATTTATTCAGCAGTGGGTAATGATCGATATTTAGAACATACCATTTACCTGTTACAGTCAAACAGTTGGACTACATATCAACTTAAAATCAAGAATATTGTCTATTAATGTTTCTGCTAGAAATTTTGCACTTAGTATCAGCTCCTCAAATATTTACTTCCACTCCTGAACATGAGTGCCTGCAGAAATTTTTCCATGGGAGTGTAAGACTTTCATACAACTGCTATTTTTTGCGTAAATGAGTTTATCAGTTGTGATGCAAGAAGAACTAAATGTTATAGGTGACACAAAAACCTATTTATACCCCATAGAATTAATGGTTATGCACTGGATATTGGTTATAGGTAGACAAAAACTCTGTACTGAAGATTCTGGGGGAGGGGATGGGAGGAATTTCCTTATTTTCCTAAATCATCCTAAATGAAGAGGGAATTTCTTGCCATTGTAATAATTAATATTAAAACTCAAGTTGTGGCAAGAAATTCAAATTAGTTTACGGAAGAGATGTTTTATGGAAAATATTACGAACCATTCTCTGAATGCATAAAAACTTTGTCTCTCATACACAACAGCGTCTTGTTAAAATTATTTGTTCCTGGGTGTATTACTGACTTTAGCACTTACGATGAGAGTACGTAGTTCCTGTACGTGCTACATCTGTGTTTTGTGTCACACTGACATATGTCAGATTTTACGAGGGAAAGATGTCCCTTAGTTGCCATACGTAAGAGTAGTGAGAAAGCATAAAGGTACAAACCTGTTAATATTCCTCGTATGTTAAACAAATCCAGTTACTTATGCAACTCTGCCGACATTAGTGACAGAAGCTTCAGAAGCATTTACATTTTCTCATATTATTATCCTTTGGGATGGCATCAGAACAATTTTGACCAAGTGCCAACTAGAATCTGGATTTTTACATAGTCACATATTTCTTTCCTTCACACCAAAGAGCATGAAATGTACAAATGTTCACTAATTATGTTGACAGCATTCATATATATTTCATTTTATCTTTACGCATTTCACTATAATTACATGTTTTAACTTTATGCTACATAAAATTACATATATCTTTTTTATCCTTCTTACCTCAGTACGTTGTTCCCTAGAAACACACATGAATCAAACCTATCACGAAAACTGAAAATAGGAAGTAAATTATGGGTTTTGTGAGCCAAGAAAAGTTTGTTAAATAGTGCTTCTTAAGAAATCATGACTGACTATTCATGATGCCTCTTGTTACATCAAAACTGTCTTCTAAATTAAGATCCTAGCTTACAATGAATTATGCTTTCTCTATTGAAGGAGAGACTGTTCTATGCTGAGGTTGCAATAAATAGATCAGGTGCTCTAAGAAGGCCCAATTTCAGCAACGTACACACAGTGATGCACACACAAAGAACAAAGTCATCCAAGAAGCAAATGTTATTGACACAGATGCAAGACTCACAACTCCACAAATGAATTTTTCTACGATATGTGATCTGCTATAGTTGCTCCCAACTCTCCAACGTACAAGCTTTGAGTGCTTGAACATTGCACGTATCTACAAAAGTACTGGAGGCAACAGATTCCTGAAGAACCAACACTAAGGAAAGACGAAAAACGATTTACATTTTTGTTACCAGGGGCCCCTGAAAAGGGTGTGACACTATATAAGTAACCACTACAAATCGACAGCTGTCAATGAAACATTGGATGTATATGGTCACTTCATAGGCAATCTCATTGTTGGCAAACTCGATAGAGGAGAACCCTCAAACCCAGTACTGATATCCTGCATAAGTGTTGGAATGCGCAAATCATTCAACAGCAGTTTGTCCTGTGATTGGCAGTCTTGATGTGCTGTGGCCTAAGGGAAACCTAAGAGAGAAAGTTCTTTTTTTGTATTAGGATGCTGTGGCTTACGAGGGGGGACCCAAAAGAAACCTGACTCCAAGGGCGCTGCCACTCGTACACGTAATGCAGGGTTCTGCACTAGACGGTGTTAGTAGAGACCTTCATGAAACAGCTGTGCAGACCGTGTCAGTGTAGAGCTGAACGTGCAAATGTGGTATCGTGTTTCTCTGACTGTTTGCGGGTTACCTCTGCAAAGTCGTCATGGCAACTTTAAAAGAACAAAGAGTGTGTGTGAAATTTTGTTTTCTGCTTAAAAAAACTGCAACGGAGACATACCAAATGCTTCAGGAAGCTTTCCAGGAGGACGCTATTAGCCGCACACAGGTTTTCGAGTGGTTTGGGCGCTTTAAACATGGTGAGATGTGTGTTGAAGACCAAGCTAGTTCTGAACGCCCTTCAACATTGTGAAATGAGGAGAACATTGAAAAGGCCCGCCAAAAGATCAACGAGGATCATCGCCAAACGATCGACCAAATTTCGGCAGAGACAGGAATCAGTTAGAGCTCGTGCCAGCGGATTTTGAGTGAGGATTTGCAAATGAGATGTGTTGCTGCTAAATTTGTTCCGCGCCTTCACACACACAAAACAAAAAACCATCTGCATGAATGTGTGTCAGGACTTGGAAACAGAGACTGCACGTGATCCAAACTTCTTGAACAAAGTCATTACAGGGGATGAGAGTTGGTGTTGCAGGTATGACCCAGAAACCAAGCAAGTGTCAAGCCAGTGGAGGACTCCCAACTCTCCCAGACCAAAAAAAGCAAGGCAAGTGAGGTCAAATGTGAAGACGATGATCATTGTCTTTTTTTATGTTCGTGGAATTGTGCATAGGGAATTCATACCCCCTGGCCAGACCGTTAACCAGCACTTTTACTTGGATGTTTTAAGGCGTCTGCGAGAGGATGTGAGGAGGAAACGCCCGGAACTTTGGCAATCAGGTGACTGGTTTCTGCATCACGACAACGCCCCAGCACACACGGCCTTACGAGTGACCCACTATTTGGCACCTCAGAGGTGGTCTGTTGTTCCCCACGCTCCGTATTCGCCAGACCTAGCCCTGTGCGACTTTTTCCTATTTCCACGAATGAAAAAAAATGCTAAAAGGGAAGCATTATAACTATGTGGAGATGGTAAAAACAGCTTTGCAAAGGGCACTGGACAATATCAAACTTGAAAGAGTTCCAAACATGCTTCCAACAATGGGAAAAGAGACTTGACAAGTGCATCGCATGTAATGGAGAGTATTTTGAAGGTGACTGAAGTAATTTTGTAAAAAGGTTCATCAATAAATTTTTTATGACAACAATCCGGTTTCTTTTGGGTCCCTCCTCGTACATGCTGAAGGTGGCAACCGGTTTTCGTGAATTCTGTTTGCATTTAATACAGTTGACAATGTCTGGTCCATGCACTACAACGTATCACTGAAGAAATGTGCGGCAGCTACCCAGAAGTAAACAAAATAATCTCACACACCACATCAGTGTTTCTCAAAGTGCCACACTGTGTGTTACTTTACGGAGAACTGCTTCCGTATCTGGCACTGCCACCTGAGCCTGCCCTAATGCAGTGGGGTACGTAGCTTGAAGCTATCTGTTTTTTATAATGAACATTTTCAAGCTGTGACATCTGCTACTGATTCTTATCCAAGAGAATCTTCATTTTCAGCCTCCCCTTACAAGAACATTATTTCTGATCAGTGACATTATACGGCTGCAAAAATTTGGAAAAGTATCTGGTTGTTCATTTCATTTAGAAAATAAAGGTAGGGTAGGGTACCTTGGAAACTGCAGTGAAGATGCATATTTCAGTAAACAGATGTGACCAAAAATAGTTGTATATTATTAGTCCAGTACAGATCAAAATATAAAACTGTACCTTCTCAATGTACTTTTCATGTACACTTAAGTGCATGGTAAGATTATACAGTGATATATTGTGTAATTCAGAAGTTGATTTCAGTTTAAATTATCGCTTTATGTTAAAAATGTAATAAAATATTTTTGTAATATTACATAAAAATTCATACTCTAGAGACATCTGTCTCTTGAGTAAAGTATATTTGAGTAACTTTCAAACATGCTCACTGTGTTTCCTGTTAAGACATCTGATGTGACTGCTGAACTATGAGCATTGTTGTTTGGGCTAAGAGGATATGAAAATGCTATCTTCAGTTTCTTAGCTACATTATTATATTGCCAACTAGGAATACAAGGAATAAGATGTAAATTAGTGAAAATACGAAAAACAGAAGCTCACAAAATTTGAATAAATGGTTCACGAAATTCTTACTATGTCAATTTGTCAGTCTTCGAGCTTTTGACAACTTTCTCCTTGTTGTCATCAGGAGATATTTCAGTAGGCCATTAGATAAAGGAGTCCACAAATGTTGTTCAGTAACATTTACAATACTGAATTTTATATTCAAATAAATCACTGTCACTGTAATCCTCATCTTACATATTCAAGGTTCTTTTGGCTGTTTGATTCCACAGTATTAGTGATGATTTAATCTATGGGACATTGGATAACACTGTCGTGCTTACTATAATCCTCTTCAGTTGTCAGACCTTCCTGTGAAACCCTTCTCAGTCAACAGACACAATAGATTTACTTGCAAGCTTAAGATGGCTGATATTTGACAAGACTCCTGGAATGCTGCACTCCCTAAAGAAGTTTTTAACTTTCATCCATGCCAGCTTCATTTGACTCAAATTACAGTTATAGGATGGAAAAGAGAAAACTGTGTAGCTACTTCATCAAGCACATATGACTTTTCAGCAAGCCTATGCTGTTGAGTGAAGAGTACATAGCCTACTTACTCATCCTGTCACTGCAGGGAACATGCCTCTTTTGCAGCCACTGCAAAATCCTAATCTCATCTTGCTGTCATAGCGTGTGGGTGATTTGTCCTCCAGTCTGTTGCAGTATGGAGCATCATCCATAACTGTGGCTGCCTGAAATGAAAGATTTGGAGGCATAATATGCTCAAAGCACGTTTCAAAGTTTTGGAAATTCATTTGCTGGTGGTAGTTGCCTTTTCTGGGTTTCTTCCAGATTTTTTGCAGGGTCTCGCTCACAGATCATTTCCATGGTC
The DNA here is from genome assembly GCF_021461395.2 of Schistocerca americana. Taxonomy (NCBI): domain Eukaryota; kingdom Metazoa; phylum Arthropoda; class Insecta; order Orthoptera; family Acrididae; genus Schistocerca; species Schistocerca americana. The sequence goes on from NC_060121.1 coordinate 156,580,677, forward strand.
TCACATTTCCAATAATAAATCTTTCAGATAAGGTCTCTATCCTGAAATATCAACACTATAATCTTTCTGCCAGCAATTTACCGACAGTCAAATTATTATATACCACAGATTCATTAGCATAAAGTATTTCTGTAGCTGCTTACCTATTCTGTTTGATTTGTAGAATGAAATATCACTGCTCATCAACAACATCTCCATGATCTAGTAATTAAGTTCTCTGATTTTGCACTTTTTCCCATGTAAATCCCATTAACAACATTTCCTCCAGGGAGAAATCATCAAATAGGAGTAGTCCAGTAGATTCTGGCCTAATTAAAATAAAATAAAAAATATACTACAAAATAAGACTAGATCCTACACATAATGTATCTTTGGAACTAAAAGAAAGTATATCAGCAGTTCCTGCAATAAACATCAGTGCTTTAATGCATATATACTCAAACGACTAAAGCTTTAGTGGGTAGGAATAGATAATGCTTCCTGGACAGAAGTGCAGCACAAGACAGAATAATGGAAAATCCAGGATGTCAAGAAAGTTGCCACCTACCATATAGCGGAGATGCTGAGTCACAGATAGGCGCAAAAAGACTGTCATAAATAAATAAAGCTTTCTGAAAGTAAGGCATTCATCAAAAATAGATCACACACACACACACACACACACACACACACACACACACACACACACACACACACACACACACACACACGGACTGCAGTCTCAGGCAACTGAAACCACACTCAGCATCTCTACTATATGGTGAGTGTTACAAGGCAAAATAAGGTGGTTGATGATACAGTAAGGTCAGTGCTTGATCTGTGCTAGTTGGAAACTGAGCTCTTTGCTGCATACTTAAAAAAAAAAGTGAAATGAAAGTTACCTCCTCTTGCTGATAGTTATTGGTGATTTTGCAGAGTTATCCTTGCTAAATTATCAAATTCTTTTCGCGGCTCTTCTGCCTGCTCCATGTATACCACTTTCATCAACTGAAACAGCGTATGGAACAACTCTTTCGTTCTGTTCTCCTGCTTGCTGTATTTCATGACATTTTTATTTATTTAATTATTTTTCTAACTCTAATCCACAAAGTAAATCTCCCACTTCTCCAAGATGTGAAAAGATTTTGCTTTGTGCAACGGGCCAGGAACTGCTTACTAATTATGAGAGATATTAATTTTTTTATGACATCACAACACAACAATCACTTTGTAATAGGTACTGCATGGACAGATAATGTATTTTAGAACACTTATGTTGGCAGAGCTGTGACACAAAACTATAACAGCCCACAGTCGAACAACTTCTGCAGACTTCTGCTGATCCAGAACTAGGGAACCTGGGCTAAGGATGGCATGAATAGACAGTACATGTTACTGTTATGAACATTCTTTATTTACAAAATAAGAGCACTTCATTATACAGAAGGAAAGCATATGTAAACATTGTTCTTCTACACGCATTATAAAAGTATGTGTAATCTAATTAACAAACTTAAAAATATTTTTGACTGTTTATGTAATGGCTGATGGCACTAATCATAAATCAGTTACAATGCTGCCTCTTCTGGAGTATAAAATCATTCAGTTTTCCATGATCATGTATTGCGTGTATGCCATTATCCCTGAAACAAACAGACTGATTACACAAAATAAATTTATATTTGATTAATAAAACTGACTTTCACTTAAAAATGTACTTTTTTGTATGGTGGCCTTATTGGTGGGAATGATCAAGAGCTGATGGTTCACTGAAACGTTTCCACTGCTGCTGTGACTGGAAGAATCATAAATCTTTGAACAGTCCAGCATGATTAAATTTGGGCATTAGTTGGAGGGCGAAGCCTTTAGAGAAGACTGAAACTTCAGTGGGATTGAGGTTTATCATAGATCAGGTCCTGGGTTTGTTTGTGTCCATGGTTTTATGGGATCTCATTAGGGATTTTTAAGGGACGTGACAAAAAACTTTTTATTAATCAGCCAGTCATAGTAATGGTACCACTTTATAATATGTACCCACTACGTACAATGAACATAAGTAAGAGAGTATAGTTTGTATGAGATTTGTTCATATTATTTTGCTGAAAGGCAGCTAATGTTTAGATGCATGCGAAGACACACGACATTCACATTTTTAGCAGTTTTAGAAAATAGATGGTGACCCGAGAAAAGTCCTTGGTAACTGAAGGTACAACACTACTGGATGCTTTTAGAATCCGGAGCTGTCACATTTTCGGCTGCAGAGAGAATAGCAGCACAAAACCAAACACTTCCGAGATTTTGCTCTTCTTCTGGAAGCTGTTGTTCATCATTGTAGAACATAATGAAAGAGAACTTCTGCAGCCTCTTACTGCAAGCTGAATTCCCAGAGTCCACCCACAGATGATAATGACACTGACCCACATATATGCCATCATCAGATTCTCAAAGAAGAAGGTAGCTCAAAAGTAGAGATCACAAATGGAGTGTGTATGAGCCCAATGTTAACTGTTTCTGTTGCATCAATGCTATAGTGACTTCCTTTCTTCCTGCTGTAGCTCCACAAGTATAAGAGTGGTGGTGCTGCTGCAGTTGCTTCCTATGTCATCTTGTTTACTCTTACTCTTACTAATGTGTGCAGGAGCGTAAAGCTGTGACATAGCATGGAAGTTGACTGCGCAATCTTACTGCTATAGTGTAGCACTGACAGCAGTAAAATGATGAATTCTTGGGACCATACAGCATCTAATGAAGCTGTGTTTAGCGAGACTGTGGAGGGTATAAGATGAAAATTATGTAATGCAGAATATGCAACTGCAACTTTGCTCCTTTTGATGTCTGGGAAAAGTTTGATGTTACAGTCAATATTTAAGAAGGAAAGCATACAAAATTCATCTAACACACACACACACACACACACACACACACACACACACACACACAGAGAGAGAGAGAGAGAGAGAGAGAGAGAGAGAGAGAGAGAGAGAGAGAATAATTCACAGCTGACCAATCAGTCAGAGTATTAGTAAATAATAAATGTCATGCCCAACAGTTACATATGTTGTGGTGATGTTGTGAGTAGTCAGTTACACTCATGAACTCATATACCTGTTCTTCTTTCTATGCTCATATAATCAACCTTTTTTCTGACAACAGACTTGAGCAACAAGTTTTCAGTTAAATGGGCAAAGGTGGAGATTTGCAGATCAAATCTTCAAGTTTATGGGGACGACAAATATGGAGATGGCGTCATAAGACATGGTGGCAAGTTTAAAGCAAGTATGCAGACTTCATTTGTGATTTCTAGCCAAATTCCACTGATGATACATCCCACAATAAGAAAATGCTTCTCAGTACAATATATCCACCATACAACAGAAAATTGCTCCAGGAATGATAGAAAATTTTATAATTATGGTACTTGTGTAATTTATATTTTAGTTCATATAAAATCAGTCCCCACCCATGAACCATGGACCTCCATTGGTGGGGAGGCTTGCGCGCCTCAGCGATACAGATAGCCGCACCGTAGGTGCAACCACAACGGAGGGGTATCTGTTGAGAGGCCAGACAAACGTGTGCTTCCTGAAGAGGGGAAGCAGCCTTTTCAGTAGTTGCAAATAACAATGATGGCTTCCTCTTGGGAAAAATATTCTGAAGGTAAAATAGTCCCCCATTTGGATATCCAGGTGGGGACTACTCAACAGGACGCCGTTATTAGGAGAAAGAAAACTGGCGTTCTACGGATCGAAGCGTGGAATGTTGGATCCCTTAATTGGACAGGTAGGTTAGAAAATTTAAAAAGGGAAATGGATAGGCTAAAGTTAGATATAGTGGTAATTAGTGAAGTTTGGTAGCAGGAGGAACAAGACTTGTGGTCAGGTTAATGCAGGGTTATAAATACAAAATCAAATAGGAGTAATAAAGGAGTAGGTTTAATAATGAATTAAAAAAAACAGAAGTGTGGGTAAGCTACTACAAACAGCGTAGCGAACACATTATTGTGGCCAAGACAGACACGAAGCCCACACCTACTACAGTAGTGCAAATGTATATGTCAACTAGCTCTGCAGATGACAAAGAAATTGATGAAATGTATGATGAGATAAAAGAAATTATTCAGATAGTGAAGGGAGATGAAAATGTAATTGTCATTGGTGACTGGAATTCGATAGTAGGGAAAGGAAGAGAAGGGAACGTAGTAGGTGAATATGGATTGGGGCTAAGAAATGAAAGAGGAAGCCGCCTGGTAGAATTTTGCACAGAGCATAACTTAATCATAGCTAACACTTGATTCAAGAATCATGAAAGGAGGTTGTATACATGGAAGAAGCCTGGAGATACTAGAAGGTATCAGATGGATTATATAATGGTAAGACAGAGATTTAGAAACCAGGTTTTAAATCGTAAGACATTTTCAGGGGCAGATGTGGACTCTGACCACAATCTATTGGTTAGGAACTGTAGATTAAAACTGAAGCAACTGCAAAGAGGTGGGAATTTAAGGAGATGGGACTGGATAAACTGACTAAACCAGAGGTTGTACAGTGTTTCAGGGAGAGCATAAGGGAACAATTGACAGAAATGAGGGAAAGAAATAAAGTAGAAGAAGAATGGGTAGCTTTCAGGGATGTAGTAGTGAAGGCCGCAGAGGATCAAGTAGGTAAAAAGACAAGGGCTAGTAGAAATCCTTGGGTAACAGAAGAAATAGTGAATTTAATTGATGAAAGGAGAAAATATAAAAATGCAGTAAATGAAGCAGGCAAAAAGGAATACAAATGTCTCAAAAATGAGATTGACAGGAAGTGCAAAATGGCTAAGCAGGGGTGGCTAGAGGACAAATGTAAGGATGTAGAGGCTTACCTCACTAGGGGTAAGATAAATACTGCCTCCAGGTAAATTAAAGAGACCTTTGGAGAAAAGAGAACCACTTGTATGAATATCAAGAGCTCAGATGGAAACCCAAACTAAGTAAAGAAGGAAATGCGGAAAGGTCGAAGGAGTATATACACAGTCTATACAAGGGCAATGTACTTGAGAACAGTATTATGGAAATGGAGAGGATGTAAGTGAAGATGAAATGGGAGATATGATACTGTGTGAAGAGTTTGACAGAGCACTGAAAGACCTAAGTCAAAAAAAAGGCTCCGTGGAGTAGACAACATTCCATTAGAACTACTGACAGCCTTGGGAGAGCCAGTCCTGACAAAACTCTACCATCTGGTGAGCAAGATGTATGAGACAGGCGAAATACCCTCAGGTTTCAAGCAGAATATAATAATTCCAACCCCAAAGAAATCAGAGGTTGACAGATGTGAAAATTACTGAACTATCAGCTTAATAGGTTACGGCTGCAAAATAATAATGTGAAATCTTTACAGACGAATGGAAAAACTGGTAGAAGCCGACCTCGGGGAAGATCAGTTTGGATTCAGTAGAAATGTTGGAACACGTGAGGCAATACTGACCCTACGACTTATCTTAGAAGAAAGATTAAGAAAAGGCAAACCTACGTTTCTAGCATTTGTAGACTTAGAGAAAGCTTTTGACAATGTTGACTGGAATACTCTCTTTCAAATTCTGAAGGTGGCTGGAGTGAAATACAGGGGGCGAAAGGCTATTTACAATTTCTACAGAAACCAGATGGCAGTTATAGGAGTCAGGGGACATGAAAGGGAAGCAGTGGTTGGGAAGGGAGTGAGACAGGATTGTAGCCTCTCCCTGATGTTATTCAATCTTTATATTGAGCAAGCAGTAAAGGAAACAAGAGAAAATTTGGAGTAGGTACTAAAATCCATGGAGAAAAAATAATGCCGATGACACTGTAATTCTGTCAGAGACAGCAAAGGACTTGGAGAGCAGTTGAACGGAATGGACAGTGTCTTGAAAGTAGGATATAAGATGAACATCAACAAATGAAGTCTTTCACGACCGGGTGACATGGCTGTTGATATACTTTCCGGGATGTGAGGTCGTGGTCCAAGAACTTTTCTGCTCCTTACGTTTCGTCCAGGACTGCGCTGGACTTCCTCAGAGGTGCTGCTCCACTGAGTCTTGCCGACTGGCTGGTCGGGTGTCTGAGAGCGACTTATATATTGTGAGAAAGGGGGGGCGTGGTTCAGGTGACACGTGATGAGCAGTGATAATCCATAGCAAAGATAAGGTTGACTATCGATTACCACCTTGTCAAAGATAAAAATTGTTAGCAATTTTGTAGAGCCACTGTCCATATATCGCTAAGTTTCATAGCCTCCTCTTTCCTATTAAAATTATCGTGCTGTTTATAAATTTCAATAGCTTCTCTATATAGCCGTGGATAGTAATTTAACGTTGTAGATAAAACTTTGGTATCCGAAAACTTCACTTGGTGGTTGCCTGGTTGAAGAGCATGTTCCGCTACAGCTGATTTTTCCATTTTTCCAAGGTGACAAAGACTTTTATGCTCTTTCAGTCGCGTGTTTACGCTTCTTTTTGTAGTACCAATATAAAATTTACCACAGGTACATGGAATTTTATACACACCACATGCTCTTTGAAGAGGGTGTTGCTCTTATATTGTAGTCATTGATTAAGAAGAAATTGCACCCCTAAGAACATGAAAAAGGGGATGAAATGCTTTTTTAATTTTGCTATTAACCCCTGTGGTGGTAAAACAGTGAGTGAAATTCTTTTTCTGTTGTTTATTATTAAAGCAGTAATAAAGTACACTGAAGTGCCAAAGAAACTGGCGTAGGAATGAATATTCAAATACAGAGATGGATAAACAGCCAGAATACGGCATTGTGGTCAGCAATGCCTATATAAGACGACAAGTGTCTGGTGCAGTTGTTAGATCGGTTAAAGCTGCTACAATGGTAGGTTATCAAGATTTAAGTGAGTTTGAACATGGTGTTATGGTCACTGCACGAGCACCGGGACACAGCACCTCCGAGGTAGCAATGAAGTGGGGATTTTCCTGTATTACCATTTCATGAGCGTACTGTGAATATCAGGAATCCGGCAAAACATCAAATCTCCATAATCACTGTGGCTGGTAAAAGATCCTGCAAGAATGGGACCAACGATGACTGAAGAGAATCACTCAGCATGACAGAAGTGCAACCCTTCCGCAAATTGCTGGAGATTTCAATGCTGGGCCATCAATAAGGTCAGCATGCAAACCATTCAATGAAGCATTATCGATATGGACTTTTGGAGCCTTCAGCCCACTCGTGTAACCTTGATGACTGCACAATACAAAGTTTTACTCCTTGACTAGGACCTCTGATATGTCTACATATGACTCTGACATGTGACATGTATGTAAGCATCTTATCCGATCTCCTGCATCCATTCATGTCCATTATGCATTCAGACATACTTTGGCAATTCCAGCAAGACAATGCGACACCCCACATGTCCAGAATTGCTATAGAGTGGCTCCAGGAACACTCTTCTGTGTTTAAACATTTATGCTGGCCATCAAGCTTCCCAGACATGAACATCATTCAGCATATCTGAGATGCCTTGCAACATGCTGTTCGGCAGAGATCTCCAGCCCCTCGTACTCTTACGGATTTATGGACAGCCCTGTAGAGTTCATGGTGTCAATTCCCTCCAGCACTATGTCAGACATTAGTTGAGTCCCTGTTGCAGCTCTTCTGCATGCTCCAGGGGGCCCTACACAATATTAAGCAGTTGTACCAGTTTCTTTGACTCTTCAGTGTATTTTTAAAGCTATATGTATGAAAATTGGTACCTGTCTTCTTGGTTGGGGGGGAAAAAATCCTTCGGTGTTTTTGGAAATTCAACCCCTAAGGTTGTAAAATGGGTGATGAATGCTTCTATGGAAATATTTCATTATTAAAACATTTTGCAACTTAACCTCTGAAAATTTGTATTTGGCTTCACGGTTAGAAATAAAAAATTAGGTATTTCAAAGTTATATAGAAATTCAACCCTTAATGGAGCATAATACGGGGTAAAAATTGTTATGAAAATATTTCATCACATTGAAACATTTTTAAAGCTAAAACCATGAAAATTTATTTTGGACTTCTAATGAAATAAAGATGAAAATCTGTATGGAAATATACCACAAGAACTCAAAAGGCAGGACTTTAGCAGCAAAAATTGCTTTTTGGACAGAAGCACATCCAAAGAAGACTTTCTTCAATGGCCTTAAGTAGCACGCAAAGTGTGGTGTCACCGCCAGACACCACACTTGCTAGGTGGTAGCCTTTTAAATCGGCTGCGGTCTGCTAGTATACGACGGACCCGCGTGTCGCCACTGTCAGTAATTGCAGACCGAGCGCCGCCACACGGCACGTCTAGAAAGACTTACTAGCACTCGCCCAGTTGTACAGCCGACTTTGCTAGGAAAGGTTCATTGAGAATTACGCTCTCAATTGCCGAGACGATAGGTAGCATAGCCTTCAGCTACGTCAATTGCTACGACCTAGCAAGGCGCCAATTATCCTTTGCTATGTATCTAATGACGCATATACTGTATCAACAAGACCAATGTTCACCAATTGTGGATTAAAGTTAAGTATTCCAGCAGCTACGTACTTTTCTTTATAGCATTCATTACGTATCCTGTTTCAGACCTCACGCCAGCCTGCGTGAGTTTAAGCGCGTGCCTTTCGGTTACCCGTCACTGTGGATTGGCTGTCTTGCCAGTCCACAACACAAAGTTTTGAAGATTTTACAATTTGTGAACAACATAAAAATTTGATTAAAGAAAAACAAAAACTCTGTGCAAGCCATATAGCATATGCGAGCTAAGCAGCGGACGCTAAGCTAGTTATTCTATAGAGTGTTGGAAGAAATGTGACTTATCCAACATGCACTTAACACCCACATCACACAAGGCGTGAAAAAAAAATGAAGGTTCCAAAGATGGCCCTCTGAGATGGGACTGGGGACAACAATGTCGTCAAGGTAACTGATACAATAATGAACTCGTTGAGACAGCTGCTTCAAACTATGTTGACAAATGGCTGACATGCTTGCAATGCTGAAAACCAATCAGTTGTACCTGTAGAGGTCTTACAACATACTGATAGCAAGAAGTTGATGTGACTCTTCATCAAGTAGCAGCTGTAAATATACTTGTAGGAAATCTGGTGCTGAAAAATATTGTCTGCCCCAAGTTTTCTCACAAGTTCACCCATGTGAGCAATGGGGTACATATCATTACCTAACTCTCAATAAATTGTCACTTTAAAGTTACCACAAGACTAATGATGCACCCCATCGACTGGGCAAAATGGGTTCCATGATACCTAAAGCTGTCAATCTGTCTAGCTCTTCCTTCACTTGAGTGCGAAAGGGCGTGTGGAACAGACCTGGCAAGGAAAGAACAAGGTCGCAAGCAGTTTTGAGAGTGATGTGGGCTATGTGATCACTAGCCTTGCCAAGTTCTGGAGAAAAAAGGGAAGACTATTCCTTGCACAAATCCTCCAACTCTTGACAGGGCACAAGATCTGACACTAAATGAATGGAATCATAGACCATAAAACTAAAAACCTTTAATGAATCCAAACCACACAAATTTTCTGTAAATGCAGTGCCCCTACCAGAAATGTTACCGGTTGAACCATCACCTTGTATATTGTTTCTGTAGTAAACTGGCTGAGATAAGAATCTGCTGTCTTTTGCCACTGTCAACCTTGTGTGAAGTAGCCAACAGTGGAGGGAAAACAAGTATTAGAATTCAGAACCAAGACCACTGTGTCTGTATCCACTTGGAGGCATACACTAATGAACTTAACGTCCACAGATCATTATGTGGGAGGCAAAGTGGAAGCTGACCAAGCATTGCACACAGTTGCAATGTGACCTTTCTTATAACATAGATGGCACAAAGCTCAGTGTTGGGACAAGCTGGCCAGTCATATTGAACAAAACAAGTAGGGCAGTAGGGCAGGAACTTGCAGAAATTTTTCCACAATAGACATGTTTGTATGGAAAACAGTGGCCTGACATGCTGCACTGCCACCACATCAACATCAAAAGTGTACTGGAACATGTACGCCTGTTGCTGTCTGAACTGACAGTGGCAATGTCAGCCCAAGAATGTTACTGATGGGCAGAGGCATCAAAAACTTCAAATGCTCGCGCTATCTTGAGTAATTCCTCTAATGAACAATCCTGAAATTTGCCAACCCCCTTGGGGGAACTTCCCTACTGGGGGCTGCTGTGATAGTCTCTAACCATAGTGTCTGCATAAGACTCCTGAGATTTAGCAGTAACAAAATGACACTTGCAACTTAACCCACGCAGTTCTACACCCCACATGCGACAGAATTGGTGGGCTTGCTTTCTGCACTGATAAAAACTGCATTCTAGTGAAAATCACGGAAGTATGCTTGTCACAGCAGGAATTCAGCAAAGACGACATTTCATCAAGCAACAGAGACACAGATTCCTGAAGGAAGACTAACTTCCCTAACTAGTGATGCATTTGTGGGGAGATTCATGACAAAAAGAGCTTTAGTGGAGTCAGTGTCTGTTACCTCTAAGGCTGTGACACCTTGCTGTAGGCGTTTTCACTTTAATGCTAAACCATAAACACATTCAATATATCACCCTTGTACACAGCTTGGTAGGTACCAGTTTGAAATACAATGATCTGCACACGGAGTGAAGTTAACAAGAGCATAAACCATTATAGAACGTCACAGAAGCCACTCCACTCCACAGTTAAATAGAATGACATGTGATGTTTCCACATTGTGACACTGGATGGCAGCTGTACACCATTCTTAGTGCACCACAGTCAGCACTGTTTGAAAGTGATGCCTCCTGGTGATCGAGCTTAGCCGACTTGGGCCAGTGCGGAATGATTGGATAACATGTGATGGGTTGGCACCTCACGTCCTACTGAACTTGGATGGATGGTGAGGTGCCAGTGTGACTGAGGTGATAACAGTGTGTTACCACAGTTAGTACCATAAATTAAGCTATGACACCATTACAGAAAAGATCATTAGCAGCTATGCAGGTATTTATAACTCACTCTCTATGTGTTCCTTTAGATTTGGGTCCTCCTTAGCAGCTTCTTTGAGCAATGACATGTAGTTTGGATCTTCATAGCTCAGCTGATTCAAAGGACTTGATAACTGCAAATATCTGATACCTAAAGTAAAGGAACGTAACTGCTACCGATCTGAATATTAAAAATTATGATGTCAGGAATTTAGTTAGGTCTTGTCTTCAGTAAGTAGCTTATAAAAGTTATATTAAAATCTGAAAATTACGAGGAGACAGAATACCAAACCAGTACTTATCTTCAAGAAACATAATTCCTAGCACTGCCCTCTCCTTTCCCAAGTTTCTCTGAGCATTCCCTTTTTCCTGCCTCAAAAAGAAACTTATAGCACTTAAAGCTGCAAGTACTATTTCCTACATTGAGTGTTTCAGTCTTAACAGTACTAGGAACAGCAACTTCTGATGCTTAGAACTGGGCAACCAAGAACTTGCCAACCTTCCTCACTAAGTCGTTTTAACAATCACTCAGCTGAATTTTCTCTTTGATTCAAATGAAAGTGTGTCAACTAATGTTCTGCACACAAAAACCAAGCACATGTTATAAATAGACAGAATCATATACATAAAGGAGTAGATGTATGAGCTCATCACACAATATGATTTTTATCTCATTGCTGATCAGGGCTGCAAAAGCTAGACTTAAAACATCCTTTTTGTGTCTATGTACAATGTGTGTGGAAGTCTTGTGGTTATTCTCATCCAAAGCAAATTGATGATTGCTGAAATTGCTACTGCATATTTCAAAAATGAAAAAATGATGATGAAAATTATTGGTGTGGTGGAGATGCTGCAGTAGGGTCTTCATCAATGTTTTGCCATTGGGGGCAACACATGGTTTCTTTGAACCTGCATATCCTTGATGTCCTCAATGGAAAAAGCCAATGTAATGTCAGTTCACTTTAAATGAACAAAATGTGGCATTTTAATTAACAAATGGAGACAAATCATATATATCCGGTTATCCACAAATACCTCCGGGGTTTTGGAAAACAAATGCATGAAAACTAAAGGACATACAGAAAAATGACACATATCAGTATAAAGGACGTCTCTCCCAGTTCTGATTCATATTGTGTTCCATGCCACAATTGCAGAATTAAGCACTAGGACAAGGCGTATCAGAACATGTAGCCAAATCATCCACAACAACTTCCGTGATTACCCTTTTTAGAAGTGTCCTTCCTCTTCAACTGAACTGCTTATTGTGATATTCACTGTGACAATAGACAAAACCTTAGAGAACTTAAAATATGGCTCATCCTTCTTCACTACTTCAGTACTCCACTTCTTCCCACATCAATTCTTCCAGACGATTCTCTTAAATTTCTGTTAGACTCTTCAGCATTACTAAATTGTAGTTCCAGTCTATATCTCCTCCTGGGTATGCTTTACAATCCAATATTTGATTTCAGAATCTCTGTCTGACCATGTTGGAATCTAGCTGCCATCTGCGGAAACATTACAGTCACTGAAAAAACATAAGGCCTCTGTGCAGAGAAAGCAAATGGCACCCCTGGGGAACTTTACAATTGGTAAGTATACAAGAAAATTAGACTGAACACCAAAGAAAAACCAGGCAAGTGCGAGTAGTATGGATCTTGCTCTGAGAGTTCTATACAAACTTAATTATGTATACAGATAGTAATAACAATTTCTTGTGGTTCAAGGATCTGGTGTAAGTCTTTCTATTGGACACCACTTCAGTGACTTGTGTGTCCTTAACCTATCCCAGTTATCCAAGCAAGGAAATGGGATGCACAGTTTAACGTGGAATCTGACTTGCATGTTGTTCCTGGCAGCTTCTCAAATCTTTGAGAGGTCAGACTAGGTTAAAACAATGGCTCAAAAATCCATATTCCGACAAAGATTTGATCAAGCGACAAAAAATATTTTTTTATGTGATATAATTACAAATTAACAACTTTCAGATTTTTTCCTTTAATTGTACAGTGAAACCTTGCTTCTTGCCAAATTTTATGGTTTAAGTCAAGGGAAATACTCTATAGGTTCTGATGAGTGAGTTTGCAAGTATCAAAATTTGTGGCATAAACAGCCGTATCTTGAATGTATTGACTCAGAAGCTTAAATATTTTGCACTGCCAAGGGCCCATACTCCCGAGTACCTGACGTAAATTTCAACTTTATCTCCATGCACTCCTGAGAAACTGGGGTCTTAGCAGTCAGACAGACAACAAAGTGATCCAGTAACATTTCCAACTGAGGTAGGAGTCCTCAAAAAAATGCCATAAACTTCAGTTTGAAGAGGGGAAAATGACACTTTGTGCTGCTTAGTGACACATTTTCTTTGTCACTTACTGCTTTGTTATCATTGGTTATGAGCCAGGTGGTACCCTTTGTGGCAAAACTGAGGAGAGTGCCACTGTACTGGGAAGGAAGAGGGGGAATATAGTGTAGTGACACTAGAACATGCTGCTTGAGTTGGGACAGCACTACAAGCCATCATAGAACCCATGTGAAGCATGGTGCACTCCAGATGTACTAGAACAATTTGTTCTTAACAAAAACTTGGTACATCTTTTTGATAGTAAATGAATTTACAGGAAGAAACATGTTTGAGTAGAGATGCACTTCATTTAACAGCTTACTGAATGCGGACAAGAAAAAAATTCCTGGATTTTTACTGGTTTTCCCAGTTAAAAATACACTTTTTCTTGGACGAAAATACATTTTTTCCTGGGCCAAGATATGTTATACCCCATGTGGAAGCACATTTTCTCTATGTTAAATGACAATATACTTTCCCTTGGAGCAGTAAAACTTATCAATCCTTTGAATCGTGAAGGTTTTATACACCAGACATTACAGAAATAAAACCCAGCAAAAAACAATGCATTTGGGATAGATCTTAGATGTGTGGCACCATTTACAATGCATACTTTTGTATTACAAAAGTATAAACATGAATGCCACAACATACAGCGCAGTAGCTTCCAAAGCACTGTAACAGAAATTGTGATGCCCTTTTGTCAGCCAATTGTAGGTCATACCACTCGCCAGCCAATGACATTGTTTGAAATAATACACATACAGTGCAGCTACAAAAAAAGCTAAGCATTTACCAACAATATTGGTCATCCAAAACTTTTTGCTGTTTTTTGGAGCGTGTGGTTAGGCAGGATCCTAAGCAGCAGCTGAATATTTCTGACAAGCACAATTATAAATTTTAGTGCTGTGCAGTGAACATTTTTATGGTTATCTGGATGAATACATGTTCCATCCAGCCCTTTACTTTTCCATAGAAAAACCAATTTCATGTGCAATTGCTCAAAAATGCATTTCACAATTTTTTTAAGGATAATTTTACTTTTTGCCATCGTTACTGCATAATTTGTAATCTATGAAAGAACTAAATTAAATTATAAAAAACTAACCTTGAAACGTGGTCTTTTTTTGTGTGTGTTACCTTTTAAGATATAGCAAACACAACTGTGTTTTAAATAAGGGGTAAGTGGCTGGTCTTCTACACGTGAAGTTTTCTATATGGCTGGTCCTCAGTGTAAGTTTTGAATGAGGCTCTAATGCTCTGTGCTTTAAGAAATTCATTGCACATTCTCACAAGTGACATAATTCATCTGACGTAATAGGAAATTTACTTTGAAAGTAATGCTTCTCAAACCACCATTTGCAATATTTTCCTGTTTTAGAAGCATAAAGAGTTGTGATGTCACGCCCATCAAAATGAGTCCCACATAAAGATGCACTGAAGGCAGTTTGTTGTTATGAAGTATTGCACAGTCTTTGACAAATTTTGCTGTCTGCAGATGCTTGTGTGCGCAATGTATTTTCTTTGCAACTAAAGCTTTTATCTTCATGTTATTCTCTTGTTTATGTTTTACTACTGCAGTATTATTCTGCAGCAGTGGGCTACAGTAAAATTCTTTGTTAGAGTATCAGTTCTTACGAGTCAAAATTATAAAAATTTAACTGAAAACTAAAACAATGAAAAATTCCTGGAAGTCTAAAAATTCTCTTTTTTTCCCCTGGATGAAATAAATTTCCAGACTTTTCCCGGTTGTCCTGGACCATATACAACCTGTACATTCTATTTTGTTCACTACCCATATGGTCACTATCATATGACTATGAATCTGGTTGTCCCCTCTTCCCAGCACTTGAATTTGCAACTGTGCCATAGGTATGAATAAAAAAAAAAAAAGACATTACGCTATCTTGTAAGTGGGCTCTGGTTAGTTATGTTTTGTGGCATGTAATTTGGTTTAAGAGTTATTAGTTGTGTTTAAGAACCACTCTACCTACATTTTCGGGTACTATCATTTGTTTTGACCTGTTGGGGGTTGTCTGGAGTTTGGTCACAGACTCACTGCATTTCCTTGTGAAAGTATTGGCTTAGAGCAAAGCTCATAGGTGGCCATGCTGGATTAATTACAGTTCCCATGAATGATTACATTTTGGTTTATATGTACTGGTCATCAGCTATATAGCACAATTGGTTGTCAGTGTGCATCACGTGCGAGTGTACATTGGCCATATGTAAGTAGTTGTGTTATACTATGCATAGGTTCTGCCTGCTACTAACTGTGTTAGTTTTAGTAAAGGTATTCTAAATGATAGACACAGGTATGACATGTTAACAGACTCCTCTGCAAGCTCTCATGTTAAAGAAGAATTTTGTTGTTGTTACTCTGACTGCACATAAGACGTTGCTGCCTCAGAGTTTTTGAAATTTTAAATTGTGTTGGGCACTCTATGTTTTAAGAGTTATCATTTTGAACTTGATAACAAACATGTATGTATTACCTTTGAAACTGGAGTATTACTTTATTAATGTGTCTTAAATGTGCCATTGAAGTGGCAAGAATTTAACTGCCTCCCTTCACAGGATGTTATGTATAGGTATTGCAACCCTCCTATCTTGGCTTATTTCTAACATGATTTCAGATGAGAAAAACTGTCCACCTATGTATTGCATTTAAACTGGTGGTGAAGATGCACCATACATAACCGATGTCCTGTAAGCTGGGGATGAGCATTTATTAGTTGGGAGTGAAATCAGCTGCTAACTGTATTAACGAAAGCTGTTGACCCAGGCTGTGTAATTTATCTATGAGTATCTTGCTGTAGCATTCTCAGAATTTGCAATATTCAGACGATAAATGCTAACAACTCATCCTCCACATTAATCAGTCAGTTCATCATTTCCACTACCAACAATTGTAACAACTGTTAAATGAAATGGAGGTGGTGCTCTGTAAACTTCACACCATACACAAAATTTCTACGAATGAGTATTGAGTCCTAGTTGATGTGTGAACACACGAAGAGAGTTGCAAACAGAGTGTCATCAGTATGTTATGCTCCTGAAGTCCTGTGAATATGTAACAGCCAGTGCCTTTTAGTTACATACTATTCATATAGGCACTCATTTCTTAGCTATGGCATTCTTTTCTGGGAAACAAATCCACAAAATAGGAACAAATTTTAAAAACTACAGATGAAGGCCTTGAAATAACCAAAAATAGTAATCAGGCTCATTCTTAAGATTTGTTGCATGTATTGGAGATTTTAACTACACCAATCAAGTGTATTTATGCTGTCACTAGACATTACCTGTCTGCAGCAATTTGAAAGCCCGCACAAGTAGAGTTGCAGTAGCATATTCACAGGAAGCAGGTGGTAGTACCATGAGGTACACACGTGCAATCACTCTGCATGAACTCCATTACATTAATTTGCACTGTTGTCAAATGATTATGTGACTGATTGACACACCTGATTTTGAGCACAAGTTGAATTGCCGATTTATGTAATGGTACTCAGTGCATCAATTTGTGTTTGTTTTTCTGATATGTATGCATCTGGGTAATATACTCAGTGACATATGTCAGGCATTGTGGTAATTCTAATTGATTGACAGTGTGTAATTCAGCAGGACCATGGGATCCCTCAACTAAAGCTAAACTTCTTGTTTATAGCATACTTTGTCTAGTATAATTTTATTTGGGTCTCTGCTTTTATTTACAATGAATGTAACAGTATAAATTTATTCTCTGCCTGTAGCAATATTTATTATCATTGTGTGGATTGGACATTTTGCATAGTGTAATCTTATTTGGCTCTCATCTTTGACTCACATTGAGTTTAAGACTGTAAGTCCATTCTATTTTTAATATTTTTGATTGTTATTGGTTTTATTCTTTGCGGTTTGCACATTCACTGTGGGCTTAACCTATCTGCTAGTGTCTCTTGCATTTGGTTTCTCTTGAGGAAGTGTTGCCTTGGTAATAATTATTTCCCATAGGTAACTGATTTTGAAGCAAAGATGTTTTCAGTAAGTGTATGTAAACTGCTATTTTATTAGGTTGTGAAATAAAATGTATGATTACTCACAAAGCAATCCACTCCTACCACTTCCATAATAATATTTACAAAGCAGTTACGCACACAGAAAAACTTTGATAATTACTGTTCAACCAGCTCTGCCCATGACCATGGAAGAAAATATAGAATGAATTTACATTCAACATGAAATACTAAACATAAAACTTGAAACAGCATTTTCTACCAGGGAATAAAATTATAGAATGAACTGTCCAAGAAAATGAAAGAGGATTCTAAACTTATTACCTTATATAAGGTGAAGGATTACTTAGATACCACAGAGTTGTGGCTTGGTAAAAACTGTACCACAAGCAGTTAATAATAAAAGACCTCTGTCATTTCAGGCCGCACATTTGCATTACAATGTTCTTTTTCTCTGCAAAACCTTACTCCAAGGCTGCTGCTATCAGTAACACTAACAAATTATTAGCTTTCTGAGTTCAATGTCTCACTCATTGTGGAGAGACAGTGACTCAATTTTCAAGGCAAACTAGTCAGAAGTGTGGTATACAAAATGGAAACCAAAGTTAATTGTCATGGTCTTGATGTCAGCTGATGATGTGTGTAATGTGTGCAGTGAGTGGTGTTGAGAAATGATTAAACAGTGTAGCACTGTTTCTTTACATTATGAAATATCTTCTTCACAAGACTGTACAAGTATAAACAAAACAATATTGTACATTCATTTTATTTCATGTATTGAGGCAGTCAATTTACATACCTTGTTTCCTGGTTACCTGCAACAGGTCTTATAAACACAGGTCATAACGACGTTATGTAAGTATATATCGTATTATGAATTTGTGAGATTTATGTTATTTTATGATATTTTCAGCTTCTTATACTGCTGCTGCTGCTGCTGCTGCTACTGCTACTACTACTACTACTACTACTACTACTACTACTACTAATAATAATAATAATAATAAGTTTATGACTGAAAAAGGATCCTGCAATTATACCTCAAATATAGTTCTGAAAATTAATTTTAACACGAACTCTACGTTATACACAGGATCTGTGCTGGTCTCAGTAGAATTTAAGTCACAGCAGCCACTGTGCCTGATAATAATTTCTGTTATATAGATAAAGCTCTATGTTTTTGTGGGACTTGGTACAACTCAAGTCTCCACACCTCATGTGGGCTGCTAGGTGTTCAGTTACATGGTCCGAAGCACAGTATACATTAATTATTGGATACCCCACAAGACTTGAAGGACAGTGCTCAATACATGTGTTTGACATATCAGGCAACAATAATTGTTCTTACTGTTACATGAAAATATGACAACAGTAACCTCTGATGTGTTTGACACTTCAACTGTTTACTTAGAAGTTTGCTGTGGGACATTTGATTAGCAATGTCATTTATAGCTGCTCAGGAATCAGAGTTTCTTAGTGCAGGCCGAAGATTCACTTTACAATGATGATCCCCCTATACCTCTGTTTGGATAACATTATAACACAACATGATTAGGTGTACCAATCTCTCCAGTTCCATTCTTCTGACTTATTTTTGCTGATTCTATGCACAAATGTACAGGGCATGGTCCTTGTCTCATTATAAAACAGATCATGCCTCTACTTGGGTTCGTATACTGCAGCTTCTTCCTTTCTTGTACGCCAGGGAACAACTGCTAAACCTGATGGTCCCAGTCCCTCTGTTCTGTACTGGTTCTCCTGAACTTAAGTGAACTTTATTCATGATTTGTTTCCCCAGTGATCTGCCACATCATCTTAATGTACCCTTTCTTCAAGCAATAGCATGCAGCCCCGTACCTGAGGATTATCTCATCTGGATGTTTTCAGAATTATTAACAAAATTTCTGCTGATGTTGTACCAAATGCTCCAGTAAATCTTAAAAGAACATACTGCTGGATGCATCTTACGTGTGCTCTCACACATTGGCAGTGCAGCTACTGGGCCCACATCCTTGCTGCAAATCCAACAATGGTAATCAAGATGGCACTATGATACAGTCTCATTGCTGACAATGATAATAATAAGTCACAGTTCCAACTAGGTCATGTGCATGATCTTGCAAGCTCTCGCAGGGACTTGACTGAGATGAAGTGATAAGTTTCTTTTTTATTTGTCTTTGTACAATATCAAATTATATACAATATTGTACACTATGGATAAATCAAATGAGGTTGCACTATTGCTGCTAAAAGACTGGCCTTGTATTTGGAAGGATGGGGACACTATTATCCATCCACTTATCGTCACTTAGATTCTTCATGATTTTACTAAATTACCTTAAAGCAAATGCCAGGGTGGTTCTTGAAACAAGACCACTGCTATTACCTGTCCCATCCTTGTCAAAACAGACATATAATAATGTAAATGCCTGTACATATAAATTATGTTTTTTGTTCTTAAGCTGTAATACCATGACACATTCAACACCTTTGTAAAAAAGATTCACAGATGAATACTACTACTACTACTAGTACTACTACTGCTACTACTACTACAGTGGAAACAAATACAATAGCAAAGGATACAGGGTATGATAGTATCGAGACACATCTTCTATCCACTCTATGAGCAAGGCAGCAGATGGCACTGTTGGAGAGCCCTGTAAGGGCACGGTTTCAACTTCATCACATGCACGACGCACTGTATCACACTTGTCTTGAAGCTCTTGGTTTAGAGAACTACAGTCTTTCCTATAAGAAGGATAATTTTCACATAGATCCGTATAAAGTGGTTCAATAATAAATGTATTTACCATTAACTACAAAACAACAAAAGAATTCTCTTCAGTAAATAGGTATATGGTTACAAGTTTTTACGCACCAGATAGAAGAGTCACTGAACAGCAATCGGAAACAAAGCAAATGATGGAGATTGGCAGTTTCCAACAGTCAATTAGTCTCTCTCTCTCTCTCTCTCTCTCTCCCCCCCCCCCCTCTCTCTCTCTCTCTATCTATCTTTAATACACACACACACACACACACCAGTTAGCAATACAGTGAGCAGCGATAAATACATTATGTCCCTGAATTACCACTTTGCCTGGCACTGACAAGCATACTGGAAGACATACTTTTGAGGATTCTGACTACTTTTTAACAAAATATGTGCTAATGGCACATGATAATGGATTCATTACATCCATGTTACCACACTGATGGAGAATCCATTTTACCAAAACTATTCTCAGCAGCTGCAGCGATAGTTTTCAGATCTCTAAATTAAGAAAAAGAATAATATCTTGCCAAAGTCTTTCACCAGTGACCAAATCAATATTTGTCCGGTTATGATCCTATAAACTTGAAAATGGGTTCACAAGATAAATACATTTTGGAGAATATTCACACTGTTAAATATGAAATTGCTCTACCAAGCACTGAAAGAAGACCCATCAACATAAGAAGAAATATTTGTTATTGGGATGTACCTCAATCACTTTTGCTTTTCTAAGGATCTCATATTCTTTGCTCTAGAGCAGATGAATACAAACAACTAGTTGGAGAACCTAATAAAGCAAGTTTCAAAATGGACCTGAAAATTATTGTTAACTACTACAATTACATATAGCTGCTGCAGACTATGGCCACCGCTACGAACTTGTTAGTAGAGTAAGTTTCAAAGTACTCCTGAAAATCAGTTACAATAAAAATCATCTCCACCACCATCAGCAGCAGCAGCCATTTGACACCCACTGTATAGTCATGAGTTGAGTTATATGAATCCATGGAGCTCCTGCACGTTTTCTAATGACATCTACCCACCTTCCGTTAGTTAATTGTAGATGTCTTTTCTTAACTCCTGAAACTTCCTTTTTTCCAGCTGTCACCCATTTGCCTGGCTATATATCCTGCCCACGTCTGTTTCGCTTGAGTTGCAGTTGGAAACAAGTCTCTGAACCCAGCATGTTCTCTGATATACTTGCTTGTTTTCACAATTACTTCACCTTTGAAAGCATCAACTACAAAAAAAATTGTGGTACAGCAATGGGCACCTGCATGGCGCCAACCTATTCACTGGCCACCCAGAGGCATTCTTCCTGTAACTCTCCAAATGTACCAAGGATCTCACTGAGGCCTTCACAGACCGGAATTACTCACCCGACCTTGTACAGAAACAGATCTCTAGTGCCTTATCTTTCCAGTCACCTACCATCTCCCACTCATGCCCTGAAATGAGGAACGTCCCAACCACTATACTTCCCACCCCTCTCTTAGTGATAGTCCACTGCCCATAATATCCTCTTCCATCTCTGCTCCACCCCTGCTCCTAGTCCCTTGTCTTATGGCTCATATCTCTGCAATACACCTGGTTGGAAGACACGCCCCTTACATCCTTCCATCACCACCTACTCCAGTCCATCCACAGGCATCACCTATCCCATTAAAGTCAGAGCTACCTGTGAAAACATTCATGTGATCTACAAACTAAGCTGTAACCACTGTGCTGCCTTCTACATGGGCCTGACAACCAACAAGCCATCTATCCACAGGAGTCGCCACTAACAAACTGTGGCCAAGAGACAGCTGGACTACCCAATTGCTGAAGCCTCTGGCCTTTGGCTCAGTTGCTGCCCAACACACCATCCATTGTAGCCTGGGCCATTTGGATCCTTCCTACCAACACCAGCTTTTCTGAATTGTGTAGGTGGGAACTCTCCCTTCATTACTTTCCTGTAAGCCCCCACCCCCTTTCGTCAACCTTCTTTCTAGTCCCTGCCCTTCACTTATCTATCCCCTTCCATGCTTCCATTCAAGTACCACACAGTCTTCTAGCCCACCAATGCACTCACTAGTCTTTTTCCCCTCCACTACTTCTCTCCTTTTCTGCTCCCCTTCCACCCCATCCCCAACTGAAACCTCCTGACAGTACCTACTGTGGCAGCCCTAACCTGTCCCAACCATGTCCTTGCATGCTCCCACAAGTCTCACTACACCTTCCCCCACTCCCCACTCCTACCCTGCTATCCCTCCCCCTCCCCATCCCAGCCTTCTCCTCACCCTCACCACCACCACCACCACCACCACCCACAGTTTGTTTTTCCCATGAGGCGCAGTTGCTGGACATAGTCTGACCTCAGCAGTCAGAGACAGTGGTCGTGTGTGTGTGTGTGTGTGTGTGTGTGTGTGTGTGTGTGTGTGTGTGTGTGTGTGTGTGTTCTAGTTGAGAAGAAGGCCTTTTGGCCGAAAGCTCAAATGCATAACAATCATTTAATTGCAGCAAACTATCCTTTTCACAATATTGTTGTTGTTTGTTTCCTCAGATCTCTCTGTTGCAATCAGTAGTTTTGAAACAGGTTCCACATTAGAAGTCTTTGCATCATCACCATAACTGAAACTGATAATATTCATTTATTGTAAACTTTTCATTCTAGAAACATAGGAGGTCCATTTTTAAAATCCCTGTTTAGTTTATCAAAGCCACTCCAGGTCAATTTTACTCTTGTATTTGTTGTAGGAATGTTCTAGTACATTTTGTACATTTTTGTGTGTCCCTTTCGATGACTCAACACTTCTGCTTTTTGGTGAGTGATTCACTCTTCTATTTATTTGTTTTGCTGCCCTATCCGGTCATTATCTTAAACTGCCCAAACAACAAAAACTCTTCAACTAGTTTAATGCCTTCATTATTAATTTATACTATTTCTCTTTTATGTGTTTATGGCGTATTACTGTAGCCTTATTATAGGTGATCTGCAGGCCTATTTTTAAAATTGATTCTATTAAAATCTTTCAGTTCTTGTTAAAGTTTATATGGAATAGAGGCAAACAGTGCAATCAGAAAAACAAAAGATGTTTCACTTTTTTTTCCTTTAAAGATCTGAAGATTTTCACTAGTGCAGCTGAGACTAATTTAAGTGCAGTAAAATCTCTTGCTTGCCTCCTCTCTCTGTCTTGGGTTTCTCACTATTCTGAAGAAGTCTAATGGAAGCTAGAGCACTGATACATACATTATCATACTAACACAGGTTGGACCAGTGCCTCTTTTCTCAATGGATAGTACAGGTTTTGTGAAAAACTAATCATAAAATTTCCCAAAAATCTGTGAATTCCAGACAAAGTGGTACTCCACAATCATTACACCATTGTCATTGTCCCTGACTTGCAAATGGTTCATTGTAATATAGAGGAGACAAGATATGGGAAGAAGTAAAGCTGTGAGAATGGGTTGTAAGTTGTGCTTGAGTAGCTCAGTTGACAGAGCAATTGACACCAAAAGGTAAAGGTTCTGGATTCAAGTCCCAGCTCGACACAGTTTTAATTTACCAGAAAGTTTCATTGTAATATACTCACTTTTATGTACAGGCTGATGTTAGATATAGTGGGGATCAGTGAAGTTAGATAGTAGGATGAACAGGACTTCTGGTCAGTGAGGGGTCTTTTTTTTTTGAGTCATCAGTCTTCTGACTAGTTTGATGCAGTCCACAATGAATTTCTGTCCTGTGCCAACCTCTTCATCCCAGAGTAGCATTTGCGACCTACATTCTCAATTATCTGCTGGATGTATTTCAATCTCTGTCTTCCTCTACACCTTTTACCCTCTACAGCTCCCTCTAGTACTAGAGAAGTTATTCCATGATGTCTTAAAAGATGTATCATCTTGTCCCTTGTTTTTGTCACTGTTTTCCATATATTCCTACTCCTCTGATTTTGTGTAAAACTTCCTCATTC
Organism: Schistocerca americana; assembly: GCF_021461395.2. NCBI lineage: Eukaryota > Metazoa > Arthropoda > Insecta > Orthoptera > Acrididae > Schistocerca > Schistocerca americana. The sequence goes on from NC_060121.1 coordinate 156,604,695, forward strand.
CTTAACTTATTACTCTGCCTAATTTTCAACACTCATCTGTACTGCCACATATCAAATGCTTCAAATCTCTTCTGTTCTGGTTTCCCCACAATCCATGTTTCACTACCAAGCACACATTCTTAGAAATTTCTTCCTCAAATTAAAACCTATGTTTCATACTGATAGACTTCTCTTAGCCAGGAATGCCCTTTTTGTCAGTGCTAGTCTGCTTCTAATGTCCTCTTTGCTCCATCCATCATGGGTTATTTTGCTGCCTAGCTGCCTAGGTAGCAGAATTCATTAACTTCATCTACTTTGTGATCACCAGTCCTGATGTTAAGGTTTCTCACTGTTCTCATTTCTGTTACTTCTCACTACTTCCACCTTTCTTCGATTTATTCTCAATCCTTATTCTGCACTCATTAGACTATTTATTCCATTCAGCAGATCCTGTAATTCTTCTTCACTTTCACTGAGGATAGCAATGTATTCAGCAAATCTTATCATTTATATTATTTCGTCTTGACTTTTAAGTCCACTCTTGAACCTTTCTGTTATTTCCTCATTGCTTCTTCAATGTATAGATTTAACAGTAGGGATGACAGACCTTCTTAATTCTTGGTCTTCCACTATTATTATTCCCTCTTGGTTCTTGTACATGTTGTATATTAGCCGCCTCTCCCTATAGCTTATGCCTATTTTCCTCAGAATTTCAAACATCTTGCACCATTTGACATTGTCAAATGCTTTTTCCAGGTCAATAAATCATATGAACATGTCTTAATTTTACTTTAGTCTTGCTTCCATTATCAACCGATATGTCAGAACTGCCTCTGTGGTGCCATTTACTTTCCTAAAGCCAACCACATCATCATCTAACACATCTTCTATTTTCTTATCCATTCTTCTGTATATTATTCTTGTCAGCAATTTGGATGCATGACCTGTTAAGCCATTTGTACAACAATTCTTGCCCTTGTCAGCTCTTGTAACCTTCTAAATTGTGTGGATGATATTTCTATGAAAGTCAGATGATATATCTCTAGGCTCGTGCATTCCACACACCAACATGAATAGTCATTTTGATGCCACTTCCCTAATGATTTTAGAAATTATGATGGAATGTTATCAGTCCCTTCTGCCTTATTTGATCTTAAGCTTTCCAAAGCTCTTTTAAACTCTGATTCTAATGCTGGATCCCCTATCTCTTCTATATTGATTTATGTATCTTTTTCCATCACATCAGACAAGTCTTCTCCCTCATAGAAGGTTTGAATGTACTCTTTCCATATATCTGTTTTTCCTTTGTATTTAACAGTGGAATTCCCATTGCACTCTTAATGTTACCACCCTCGCTTTTAATTTCACCAAAGGTTGTTTCGACTTTTCTATATGCTGAATCAGTCCTTCCGAAAATCATTTCTTTTTATTTCTTCACATTTTTCATGCAGCCATTTTGCCTTAGCTTCCTCGCACTTCCTATTTGTTTCATTCCCAAGTCACTTATATTTCTGTATTCCTGAGTATTCTGGGACATTTTTGTACTTCCTTCTATCATCAATCAGCTGAAGTATTTCTTCTGTTACACATTGTTTCTTTGCAGTTACCTTCTTTGTATCTATGCCTTCATTTCCAATTTCTGTGATTGCCCTTTTTAAAGATATCCATTCCTCTTCAACTGAGCTGCCTACTGAGCTATTGCTTATTGCAGTATCTAGAGCCTTAGAGAACTTCAATGTATCTCTTCATTCCTTTAGTACTTACATATCCGGCTTATTTGTGTGTAGATTCTTCCTGATTATCCCTTAAACATCAGCCAACTCTTCATCACTGCTAAATTGTGATCTGAGTCTGTATCTGCTCCTTGGTTTGCCTTACAACCCAGTATCTGATTTGGGAATCTCTACCTGACCATGATGTAATCTAAATGAAATCTTCCCACATCTCCCGGCCCTTTGCAAGTATACCTCCTCCTCCTGTGATTCTTGAACAGCGTATTCACTATTACTGACTGAAATTTACTGCAAAACTCAATCAGTCTTTCTCCTCTCTTATTCCTAGGAACCAAGCCCATATTCTTCCGTAACTCTTTCTTCTACTCCTTCCCCTACAAATGCATTCCAATCCCCCATAACTATAAGATTTTCATCTCATTCAATAACCTCATATACTTTCTCTATGTCTTCATCTTCAGCTTGTGATGTCAGCATGTATACCTGCACTATCACTGTTAGTGTTGATTTTCTCTCAATTCTGATGAGAATAACCCTATTACTGAACTGTTCACAGTAACACACTCTCTGCCCTACCGTCCTATTCAAATCAAATTCTATTCCTGTTATACCATTTTCTGCTGCTGTTGACATTACGCTATACTAATCTGATGAAGGATCCTTGTCGTCTTTCTAATTCACTTTACTGACCCCATTAAATCTAGATTGAGCCTTTGCATTTCCATTCTCAGGTTTTCTCGCTTCCCTATCAGGTTCAAACTACCGACATTGCACATGTCGATTCGTAGAATGTTAAGGTCGGTTATTCAATCTTTTTCTTATGGTCACCTCCCCCTTGCTATTACCCTCCCAGAGATCCAAATTGGGGACTATACCAGAATCTTTTGCCAACGGAAACGGCACCATGACAGTTTCTCAATTACGGGCCACATATCCCGTGGATACACACTGTATATCTTTAATGCAGTAGTTTCCACTGTCTTCTGCATCCTCATGTCATTAATCATTGCTGATTCTTCCACTTTTAGGGGCAGTTTTTCCACCTCATGGGCAATAGAGTGCCCTGAACCTCTATCCACTCCTTTGGCCTCTTTGACAAGGCCGTTGGCAGAATGAGGGTGACTTCTTACACTGGAAGACTTCAGCAATTTTATTCAAAATTTAAATGGTGGTGGAGTTCAAAACTAGGACCAAGGAAGTTTTGATTAGTAATCAAAGACACTACCCCTAGACTACATGTGCTGGTTGAGTACAGAGTTATAAACACAACATCAAATAGAAGTAATCCACAAGTAGGTCTAATAATGAATAAGAAAATAGGAAAGCAGGTAAGCTACTATGAGCAGCATGGTACAGAATGTATTATCATAGCCAAAATAGACAAAAAGTCAGCACCCACCACAAAATACCAAGTAGCTCTGCAGATGATGAAGAGACTGAGAAAATGTATGACGAGATGAAAGAAATTATTCACATAGTTAAAGAAGATGAAAAGTTAACTGTGATGGGTGACTGGAATTCAACAGTAGCAAGAGGAAGAGAAGGAAAAACAGTAGATTAATATGGACTGGAGGAAAGAAATGAAATATGAAGCCGCCTGGTAACATTTTGATAGAGCTTAATTTAATCATCTGTAACAATTAGTTTAAGAACTGTGAAAGAAAGTTCTATACATGGAGAGACTTGGAGACACCGGAAGCTTTCTGACTGATTATATAACAGTAACTCACAGATTTTGGAACTAGATTTTAAACTGTAAGACATTTTCAGGGGCAGATGTGGACTATGACCATAACACAAGGTGATTCACAAAGAGACGCAAATATTTTAATATGTTATTCTACAAGCAAAACTAAAGAAAAAAGTTCATACAAATGTAGGTCCGCAAATGTTTAGTTACGGAGTTACAGCTGATAAGATTTTGCCTGAAATTTAGCAACTTTGCTAATATGAATCCATCACAAAACTTTATGAGGTTAAAGTAAAGTACGATTTCCATTTATTTTGTTGTTATTGGTCTGGTGAATCTAATAAAACATGTCCCAGACATGTATCTGCAGTAGTTTTCCAGAACATTCAGCGAAGCAAAGATTATTATACAGGAAAATTTGTTTATTTTCCATTAAGAATGCAGAAACATTTATGTCATTGTTGGCAACTGTTGGTGAGTTGTTTCAGTCGTTTCCTAGCCTTGAAACAAGTTAGTTTTCTGTATTGTTCAGTGACAGCATAATAACAGTAGTGTATTTAAGTGAAACCATGTTGTAATGTTGTAGTTTGTTGATTATTTATGAAATAGGGATGCCTTTCAAATTTATGACAGAGGAATATGCCAATATGGTGTTTATTTATGGAAAAGATGATGGTAATGCTATGGTTGCAGTTAACGAATACTGCGAAGGTTATCTAACTCGTATGATTCCGAATGCACGAACCATTAGTGGAGTATTTCGAATGTTACGGGAGACAGGTTCTCTACCTAGCATTCATAATCAGCACGAGCACTCAATGCATGGAGGTGATGACGAGGATATTGTGGATGCTGTTCATCATTGCCAGAGTACCAGTACATGACATATCTCTCAACAACTAGGCATTTCACAATCTAAGGTATGGTGTAGATCGAAGTACAATAATCTGTATCCTTACCATAAACAGAAAGGGCATCATTTACATCCAGGAGATCCTGTCCTTCACTTGGAGTTGTGCAACTGACAAAATACTAATCAGCAGTTACACAAATACATTTTATTTACTGATGAGGCACGGTTTACCCGAGATGGTACGAACAATTTACATAATGAGCACGTGTGGCCTGAAGCAAAACCACATGCAATACAAGCAGCGATTTAGCATAAATGCATGGCATGGTATAATCAACTCACACTTTACTGGACCATTCATTTTCCCAGGATGTCTAACTGGCGAGAAATACTCACAATATCTTCAAGAAGAAATGCCCATCTTACTCAAAGACGTTTCACTTGCAACGTGATTGCAAATGTATTTTCAACATGACAGCGCACCTCCACATTTCACCAATGTCGTTACTACAGATTTAAATGAACATTTTGCCCAGAAATGGACTGGTCGCGGTGCTACACATCTGTGGCCACCAAGATTGCCCAATTTAATACCAATGAATTTTTGTGTATGGGGATGGAGGAAAAACATAGTTTATGAGGACAAAGTCAATAGACATGAAGCATTACTTGCTCGCATTATGACTGCAATAGACGAAATTAAGAACAACCCTGTGAAACTGAAATAAGCAACAAAATCTGTTCATACATGTGCAGCTAAATGCATTGAACTAGGTGGAGACATTTTTGAACAGTTACTGTGAATGTATTGTGAAATTGTATGTACACTGTACAATTTCCTTAACACTGAGCTTTGTTTTTTTCGGTTTAACATAAATTCATGTGTGCTATGATATCAATAAAAGCAGATTATCTGACACATTCATACAGTTTCAGTTAACATTATTACCAACATTTTTCCAAAAGTAAATTGTCTACAACTTCTGTTGAAAACTTTGTGAAATTGTCTGGATTTTAAAAAACAATTTGGGCCAAGTAGTTAATAAATTAAAATTTTCTTGAAATTACGTCTTTGCTTCTCTGGATGTTCCGGAAAACGACTGCAGATACATGTCTGGAACATGCTTTACGAGATTCACCAAATCAATAACAACAAAATAAATGGAAATTGTGTTTTACTTTGACCTCGTACAGTTTTGCGATGCTTTCATATTAGCGAAATTGCTAAATTTCAGGCAAAATCTTTTATTAGCCTTAACTCCTTAACTAAACATTTGTGGACCAATGTTTATACAAACTTTTTTCTTTAGTTTTAGTTGTCGAATAACATATCAAAACATTTGCATATCTTCATGAATCACCCTGTATATTGGTTATAAACTGTAGGCCTTTCAGACACAGCATGCACAGTTGTGTGGGTGCAGTTTATTTGCGTTGCAGCATCATGTTATTGTGCTACATAGTTGTGTGCTGCGTGAAGTGACTGTACAGGAAACGCTGTCTTGTATACAACCCGAAGCGTATCTATATCTCGCTGCAGTTGTGGGATATTGTGTTTCAAGATTTGTAAATTTTCAGGATGGCTGATTGGGAGCACCTGCAGTGACATAGGTCTTAATTGTGCATTATTTGACATTAAAAAAAATGTGTTTCATAATCTGGAAGGTCTCCAGAGCAATTAGAAATTGGTCCATCAAAAAATTGTGCATGTTGGGTATATATTACTGGCACATGCTCACTTTAGTCAATATCTGATGTTAGGAATTGAAGTAGATTATGTAATAGATATGTCATATTACCATCAGTTTTTTATATATAACTGTCACAGTAAATCACTTTTATTTATTTACTTTTTTAGTGCTTTTGCTGATGATGAAGTTCTAGCTTTATTACATGACCTGAAGGCGGAAAATTTCAGTGGATTTCTGATAGATGAATGGAGAAGCACTAATTTCTTCCACCTTCAGGTGAAGAACACGTAAGTGCATCTGAGAAAGAGCCACCAAACAAAATGCATAAACCAGCAAATACACTATGTGATGAGAAGAAGCTAAATGGATGCCAGCACTGGCCTTCTGTTGGTGATTTGCATTCTGCTCCTTGCTTCAACCAAAATTATTATGAGAAGGGGAAAAGAACAATTGGTGTGAAATGTAATATTCATCTTGATTGTAAAAATCAGTAACTGCTTTCATGAATAACACTGTAAGAAATGACTTAAATAAGTAAGATACTCCTGGCCCATACAACTGTGTAGGTCCTAAATTTTTGTGAAAATGAAAAAACACAAAATTTCATACCTATTAGTAAACCATTCTATGAATATTTTTGTTACAAAAACCCACAAATTTCTAAATTTCCATACGCAGTTTAAGGGGAAGCGTGGGAGGCGATCTGAAAGGGGTAGATTACAACCAATGTAATTGTAAAAAAAAAAAAAAAAAAGTTGTAAATTAAGGAGATGAGACTGCAATAAGTTGAAAGAACCACAAGTTGTTGAGAGTTTCAAAGGGGCCATTAGGCAGCGACTGACTGAACAGAGGAAAGGATTTCAGTATAAGATGAATGGGTAGCTTTGAGAGATGAAATACTGAAGGCAGCAGAGAATCAAATACGTAAAAAGACAAGACCTTGTCCTTGAATATCACAGGAGACTTTGAATTTAAGGAGCAAATATAAAAATATTACAAATGAAGCAAGAGAAGGAGAATAAAAACCATCTAAAAATGAGAGTGACACGACATTCAAAATGGCTAAGTGGGAGTGGCTAAGAGGACATTCCGTGTAAACACAGTCCACACCCATTATAGAGCCACAACCAAATAGCACAATGGCTTCCAGAATGAGATTTTCACTCTGCAGCGGAGTGTGCGCTGATATGAAACTTCTTGGCAGATAAAACTGTTTGTCGGACCGAGACTCGAACTCGGGATCTTTGCCTTTCGCGGGCAAGTGCTTTACCATTTTAGCTACTCAAGCACGATTCACAGCCCATCCTCACAGCTTTACTTCTGTCAGTACCTCATCTCCTACCTTCCAAACTTTACAGAAGCTCTCCTGCGAAACTTGCAGAACTAACACTCCTGAAAGAAAGAATATTGTGGAGACATGGCTTAGCCACAGCCTGGGGGATGTTTCCAGAATGAGATTATCACTCTGCAGCGGAGTGTGCGCTGATATGAAACTTCCTGGCAGGTTAAAACTGTGTGCCGGACCGAGACCCGAGTTCGAGTCATGGTCCGGCACACAGTTTTTATCTGCCAGGAAGTTTCAGAGCAATGGCTTGTTGACAAGTTGGGTCCACGGTTTCATGGTATCTGCGCCCCACTCAAACCCTACCATCAGATCTTACCACCTGAAATCAGGGCCCATCTGAACAGGCCACAGTTTTCCAGTCATCAAGAGTCCAATCGATATGGTCACGAGCCCAGGAGAGGCACTGCAGGTGATGTCATACTGTTACCAAAGGCACTCTTGTCAGTCAGTGCTGCCACAGTCCATTAACACCAAATTTTGATGCACTGTCTCAATGAGTATGTTCATCACATGTCCCACACTGATTGCTGCAGTTACTTCACGCAGTGCTCTGTGTCTGTTAGCACTGACAACTCTATGCAAACACCACTGCTCTCGGTCATTAAGTAAAGGCCACTGGTGACTGTGTTGTCTGTGGTGAGAGGTAATGCCTGAAATTTGGTATCCTCAGCAAATTGTTGACACTGTGGATCTCGGAATAATGTATTCCCTAACAATATCTGAAATTGAATGTTACATGTGTCTAGCTCCAACTACCATTCTGCATTCAAAGTCTGTTGAATCCTGTTGTGTGGCCATTATCATGTCGGAAACCCCTCCACATGAATCATCTGAGTAAAAATGACAGTTTCACCAATGTACTGCCCTTTTACATCTTGTGAACATGGTACTACTGCCATCTGTATATGTGCATATTTCTAGCCCATGACTTTTGTCACCTTAGTGTACAGTATTTGCAGATTTGGAGAAAGCTTTTGACAATGTTGAGTGGAATACACTCATTAAATTTCTGAATGTACCATGGGTAAAACACAGGGAGTGAAAGCTTGTTTACAGCTTGTACAGAAACCAGATGGCTGTTAGAAGAACGGAAGGGTTGAGAAGTGATTGGAGAAGAGAGTGAGAGAGGGTTATAACCTATCTCTAATGTTATTCAATACGTAAATTAAGCAAGCTGTGCAGAAAACAAAGAGACATTTGGAAAGGAAATTAAAGTTCAGGGAGAAGAAATAACAAGCTATGCAGTTTGCCGATGGCCCTTTAATTCTGCCAGAGATAGCACTGGACGTGGAAGCGCAGTTTACAGTTCTTGAAAGGGGGATATAAGATGAAAATTAACAAAAACTAAATAAGGGTAGTGGGATACAGTGAAATTAAATCAGGTGCTGCTGAGGGATTAAATTAGGAAATGAGACACTAAAAGTAGAAGATGAGTTTTGTTATTTGGGTAGCAAAATAACCGATTATAGGCAAAGGAGACAATATAAAATGCCAAGGAAAGCACTTCTGCAGAACAGAAATTTGTTAACACTGAATATAGATTTTAGTGTAAGTAATCTTTTCTGAAAGTAACTGTATGGAGTGTAGCCACGTATGGAATGGAAACATGGACGAAAACAGATTAGACAAGAAGAGAATAGAGGCTTTTGAAATGTAACACTACAGAAGAGTGCTGAAGATTAGATTGTTTAACTAATGAGGAGGTACTGAACAGAATTGGGGAGAAAAAAGGAATTTGTGTCTTAACTTGACTAAAAGAAGAGATCGCTTAACAAGACACACTCTGTGTGTGTGTGTGTGTGTGTGTGTGTGTGTGTGTGTGTGTGTGTGCGCGCGCGCATGGGATGGGGGTTAAAATCACAGGACTGGGTAGTGTGGAGAGCTGCGTAAAATCAGTCTTCAAACTGAAGACCATGACAACAATGGGAAGGAGTCAGATTGGTCTCTAGCTTTTTATGTCTTTCCTGTCTCCTTGCTTTCTAGTATAACAATTGTGACTTTATTCAGTTTAGAGACATCATCTTGCTCCATAGAAATCCTGCAAATAATTTTGCAATTTCTTTTGTGTTACTTGCCTCCAGGTTTAATCATCTTTTTGTAACGGCTTTATACACATTGTCAAGGTAGGCCCGCCCGGTTGAGCACAAAGCAATATCACTTATGTAAGTGCAATCGCAAGTCTGAGAGAGAATGGGCATTGTCACCTGGCAACCACTGAGCAGTGTCCAGATACCAGACATCAGAAGTGAGCAAACAGATCACTGCTCACTCTCCAGATAACAGTACTCATAACTTGACTGTCCAGAGTGGTTTGCCAACAAATCTGTCTGCAAAGGGACAAGGATAGGGGGTAGCAGAGTTTAACCAGAAATGGCAGTTCACTGTGAAAGCGTGTGGCAACCTAATAAACATTTCAAAGCCACAGTCACAACAGAAAGTGCGTGAAGCATCATAGTGATGTAAGAGTTCAGTGTAATAATATTATGGATAGTTGCTACACAGCATATAGCGGAATTGCTGAGTCACAGATAGGCACAACAAGCCTTCTTTGGAGATAAAACACACACACACACACACACACACACACACACAAAAAAGCACAGTCTCTGGCTGCTGAGGCCTCAGCATGTGTGAGAGTAGCTTTTGCGTGTGTGTGCATGGGCGTGTGCGTGTTCTCTATCTCTGAGGAAGGCCTTGTTGACCGAAAGCTCATTTTCTGACAACTTTTTGTTGTGTCTATCTGTGACTCAGTACCTCTGCTATATGGTGAGAAGCAACTATCTTTTTCATAATATTGCTACATTGCCTAAGAGTTAAGTGTATTAGATAAAAGGGCTTATCAAGATGAAATAGTTGCTGGACCTCGTAGCACAATTAGTTTAGAAGCTATACAGAGCCATTAAGATGCACATATTATTGTAAATTAAGAAAATTAATAAATTTCGTTGTTTACCTATACAGAGCTGTGCCTCAAAAGAAGCATAATGCAAGTTGAATGCGGACTTGGTTCCAAAAGTTGGGAATGAATATTCGTTTTAGTGTTATTAGTACTTTTCCATATTTTGCAGGCAATTTTGGTAAAGAAAGTGAGAGCAAGCATCACTGCAGAGGGGAACACTGACCATACAAAATAAGACTGTGAAACAGCCAGAAGTCGCATACTGCTTTCCTTTACTTTAAATTAATCACTCGTCAGACGCTAGTCTCTTCACAAATTTGTGCTCATTAGCGAACAAAATAGGATCAGCTAGACCAGGAATTATGAACACACTAAGTTAAAAGCAGTAATCAAGAAGATGAACACTAAAAAAACAATGAAAAAATAAATTTGGCAAAGGAAAAGAAGTTGAAGGGGAACACATGCCAATACAAGATTTGCAGGTGTCACAGTCCTCTTGGTCAGATGGAAGGAAGACAGGAAAGTTATTGAAATGAATTTACAAGATATTAACACAGAATACGCCTTAAGGATACACAGAGCAAAGACAAGGTGATGTAAAATGATAGAAAAAAGGATAATGACTTGTTTACATTTAACATAAAACACAGAAAGTTGCAGCAAACATGTAAGAATTCTCATATACAGAAAGCAAGATTATGCAGGATGTCCAAAATGGGGATGATATCAGTACTTAATAAAAAAAGAACTCACCTGACATGGAACTGAAGAAGACGTTCGTGAAAGTGCACATCTTGAATACTGAATTGTATGGATGTGAAACCTGGACCATTGAAAATGATAAGGATCTGGAAGCATTGGAAGAGTGATGCTATTAAAGAAGGTTAAAAATTTAGTGGACAGATAAATGTATGAAATAAAGAAGAACTAAAAGGAAAGGGAGAGGTTAGAAGTTTATGAAGACACTTGCCAGAATAAGGAACAGGTAAGTGGAGCATCTGACTTGCCATCTGAGAATAGTTAACATGGTACTGCAAGGAGCAGGAGGAAGGAAAAATAGTAAGAGTAGTCAAACAGTACAGTATGAAACACAGATTATGAAGTATATATAATGTAACGGTTATATAAGAGAGCAAACTATTAGTGCAATATAGGAAGAGACAAACCAGTCTAAAGAATGGCGAAATTAAAAACAAAAAATGTATAAACTTTTCTGTTTCTTTTATTACATTATGTACAACTAACTGAAATAGAAATGTTACAAATAACATTATCTACATGAGATTCAGAAAAAGTAAGGGCGACATACAGGACAGACATACTGAAATTTCATCACTACAATAGATCACCTCCCACAGACCGTGAACCTCAACACTACAGCTCATACAAAATGAGGTGGTAACTGTGGAGAAACACATTCTTGTCCTGAGTGGACTCACCCAAGTCCACTTTGGTATTCTTAATGGTTGGCCATCTCCACTGCCTCTCGCCTGCTGACCTGTGCACTTCGAGTATTATTCACAAAGTAGCGTGGTCACAGAATACACAGTAGAAGGCATTCCAGTTTGAGCTGTTGAAGATGGCAGTCGTGTGCGTGATGTGTGCTTGCTTGTGTAAATATATGTGTGTTTGTTTTCTTTTCTAAAGAAGGCTCTGGCCAAAAGCTAAATGTGTAAAACAGTCCTTTCATTGTGCCCGTCTATAAACTCAACGGATCATCTTTATGGTGAGTAGCAATCTATCCTTTTCCTAATATTGCTGCTATTATCCTGACACAACTATTCAAGTAATATGAATAATATAGGAAACAGTTGAAATGTCCTCAGACGAATGTAATAATTTATCAGTTTGGGTTCTGAGAAATATGGGAACATGTACGGCAATACTGACCTGACGATTTTTTTGACTGAGGAAAGGCCTTCATGAAATTACATAAAGTTTTTTACAAATTTGACTATATTACATTCTTTCAAACTCTGGAGAAGGTAGCATGGATAAAATACAGGGAGTGAAAGGTTATCTACAACTTGTACAAAAACCAGAGTCCAGTTATAGGAACCAGCTAAAGCTTGCACAAAAATTAGACTGTAGTTATAAGAATCAAAGGATATGAAAGGATAGAGGTGAGAAGGGAATGAGAAAGGACTGTAGCTTATCTTAGACGTTATTCAAACTGTACAGTGAGCAAGCGCTAAAGGAAATCAAGCAGAAATTTTGAAATGGATTAAAGTACAGGGACAAGAAAAAAATGCTTTGCAATTAGGTGATTCCATTGTAATTTTGTCAGAGATGGCAAAGTACATGGAACATCAGTTGAATAAGGGGATTGTTGTATCGGAAAAGACGTTATAAGAATAATATGACCAATATAAAAACAAAGGTAATGAAGCACACATAAATTAAATCAGGTGATGCTGAAGTAATTGAGGTAATACGAGTAGTTGGTGAGTTTTGCTATTTGGGCAGCAAAATAACTGACAATGGCTGAAGAAGAGGGGATATAATACCCTGATTGGCAATAGCAAGAATACACTTCCTAAAAAACAGAAATTTGTTAACATTTAACATAAATTTCAGTATTAGGAAGTCTTTTCTAAAGATATTGGTCTGAGGCAGAATGTTATATGGAAATGAAACATGGACTAACGAACAATTCAGACAGGAAGAGAAAAGAAAGTTTTGAAATTTGGTGCTACAGAAGAATTCTGAGAATTAGATGGGTAGATATGGCAAGTAATGAAGAGGTACTGTAAGCAGATTCAAAAGGATGTAGATTGCTGTAGTTATGCAGAAATGAAAAGAATTGGAAAGGACACACTAGCATGAAAAGTAGCATCAAAGCAGAATTTGGATTGAAAATCACAATAACATCATGTTTTATTGTTAAGGCAAATATCTTGTGAACTTCTGGGATTATGATCAACATTCTTTTTTTCTCTAAATAATTGTGTTCTGTGCCTGGTATATGAAAATAGTAAATGGTTCATACATTCTTCTTCACTGCATCTACATGACTATTCTACAATTCACACTGAGCTTCCTGGCAGAGGGTTCATCAGACCACTTTCACACTATTTCTGTATCATCCCACTCTCGAATAGTGTGTGCAAAAAGAAATGAACACTTAAATTTTTCTGCACGAGCTCTGATTTCTCTTATTTTATTACTATGATAATTTCACCCTATGTAGACAGGCATAAAAAAATATTTTTGCATTCACAAGAGAAAGTTAGAGATTGAAATTTCATGAAAAGATCTTGCCGCAACAAAAACCATCTCTGTTTTAATAACTGCCAACACAACTCCCATTTCATATCTGTGAAACTCTCTCTCCTATTTCATGATATTTTGAAATGAGCTGCCCTTCTTTGAACTTTTTCAATGTTCTCCAGCAATCCTATCTGGAAAGAATCTTCATACTGCACAGTAGTACACTGGTAGAGGATGGACCAGCTTAATGTAGGCAGTGGATTTATTGCATCTTCTACGTATTCTGCTAATAAAACAGTCTTTAGTTTGCCTTCCCCACAAAATTATCTATGTGATAATTCCAATTTAAGTTGTTCATAACTGTTGAATTGACAGCCCTAAGATTTGCATGATTTTTTTGTGTAACCAAAATGACGCATGTTCCTTTTAGTACTCATGTGGATGTCCTCACACTTTCCATTATGTAGAGTCAATTGCCACTTTTCACACCATACAAATATCTTGCATACATCATGTTGCAATAGGTTCTGATCTCCTGATGATTTCAGTAGATGGTAAATGACAGCATCACCTGCGAACAATCTAAATGGCTATTCAGATTGTCTTTTATAACATAGATTAGGAACAGCAGAAGGCCTATAACACTTTCTTGTGGAACACCAGGTACCACTTCTGTTTTACTCAATAAGTTTACATCAATTACTATGAACTGTGAGCTTTCTGACAGGAAATCACAAATCCAGTCACACAGCCAAGATGCTACTAAGTATGCACGCAATTTGATTGGAAGCCACTTGCAATTTGATTGAAAGCCACTTGTGAGGAACGGTATCAAAAACCTTCTGAAAATCTAGAAATATGAAATCAATGTGATAGCACTCATTACTTCATGAGAATAAAGAGCTAGTTGTGTTGCACAAGAATGATAGTTTCTGAATCCATGATGACTGTGTGTCAACAGATTGTTTTCTTCAAAGTAATTCATAGTGTTCAAACACAGGAAATGTTCCAAAATCCTGCTGTAAATAGGTATCAATGCTATGAGTCTGTAATTCATCAAATTACTACTTTTTCCTTTCTTGAGCACTGGTATGGCTTGTGGAACTTTCCAATATTAAGTTACAGATCTTTCACTGAGCAAGCAGTTGTACGTTATTGCTAAGTATGGAACTATTAAAAAGAATATTCTGAAAGGAATGTAACTGGTACACCATCTGGACCAGAAGTCTTGTCTTTATTAAGTGATCTGAGCTGCTTTGCTACACCCAGGTATATCTACTTCTCAGTTACTCATGTTGGCATCGGTCCTTAATTTGAGTCTGGAATATTAACTTCATCTTATTTGGTGAAGGAATATCAGAAAGCCACATTTAGTAACTCAACTTTAGTGGTACTGTCACTGGTAACATTATCATCACTATCACAGAGTGCAGGTATTGACTGTGTCTTGCCGCTGGTGTACATTACATACAACCAAAATCTCTTTGCATTTTATCAATAATCCTACTTTGAACTTAAGTCACACTTGGCCGACACTTACAGTTCAGTGGCATAGAGAACAACTGAAAGATTTGAAAACAGGTAAATCACCATGTCCGGATGAAATTCCAGTTTGATTTTACAAAGAGTACACTACGGCATTGACCCCTTACCTAGCTTGCAATTGTGGTGAATCTCTCGTCCAGCACAAAGTCCCGTGAGACTGGTAAAAAGAGCAGGTGACTCCAGTACATGTGAAAGGTAAAAGAAAAGACCCGCTAAAGTACAGACCAATATTCCTAACTTCTGTTTGCTATAGAATCCTTGAACATATTCTAAGTTCGAATATAATAAACTTTCTCGAGACTAAGATGCTGATGGCCACAAATCAGCATGATTTTAGAACGCATCACTCATGCGAAACTCGGCTTGCCCTTTTCTAAAGATATACTGAGAATGAGGGATGAAAGGCAACAGGCAGAGCCCATATTTCAAGATTTCTGGAAAGCATTTGACACAGTGCCCCATTCCAGGTTGTTAACGAACGTATGAGCATATGCAATATGCACAGATATGTGAGTGGCTCAATGACTTCTTAAATAATAGGACCCAGTATGTTGTCCTCGATGGGAAGTGTTCATCAGAGACAAGGGTATCATCAGGCATGCCCCAGAAAAGTGTGATAGGACTGCTGCTGTTCTCTACATACATAAACGATTTTGTGGAGAGGGTAGGCAGCAATCTGTGGTTGTCTGCTGATGATGCTGTCGTGTACAGTAAGGTGTTGAAGTTGAGCGACCGTAGGAAGGTACAAGACGACTTAGACAAAATTTCCAGTTGGTGTGATCAATGGCAGTTAGCTCTAAATGTGGGAAAATGTAAGTTAATGTGGATGAGTAGGAAAACTCACATGTAATGTTCAGATATAGTATTACTAGTGTCCTGTTTGAAATAGTCAAGTCATTTAAATACCTGGGTGTAATGTCACAAAGCGATATGAGGTGAACGAGCACGTGAAAACTGTGGTAGGGAAGGCAAATGGTTGACTTCAGTTTGCTGGGAGAATTTTATGAAAGAGTGATTCACTTGTAAAGGAGGTCGCCTACAGGATGCTGGTGTGACCTATTCTTGAGTACTGCTAAAGTGTTTGTGATCTGCACCAGATAACACTGAAGGAAGACATCGAAGCAATACAGAGGCGAGCAGCTAGATTTGTTACTGCTAGGTTCAAACAACATTTAAGTGTTGCAGAGATGCTTCGGGAGCTCAAATGGGAATCCATGAAGGGAAAGCAATGTTCTTTTCGAGAAACACTATTGAGAAAATTTAGAGAACCAGCGTTTGAAGCTAACTGCCAAACAGTTCTACTGCAGCCAACATATATCACACATAAGGACACGAACATTAGATACGAGAGATTAGAGTTCATACGGAGGCGTACAGACAGTCATTTTTCCCTTGTTCTATTCGAGTCAAGCAGGAGGGGATATGACAAGTAGTGGTACAGGGTACCCTCTGCAATGCACAGTACGGTGGCTTGCGGAGTATCTATGTAGATGTAGTTGTAGATATGGTTTGAAAGGAATGGAGACTGTCTCTTAGAACGGTATCAAGCAAATTTTTGTCTGCTTTTTTAACCCTCAAACGGGCATGCCTGTGTATAAAATGTGTGTCAACAACAAATAAAATTGTTTTGCACTGTTCCATTGTTGTTTCACAATAGTGAGCCCATACCTATTCCTTCATTATTGCTTCAGCTAACACAGTGCGTTGTCATACGTCCAAGTGAGCAGCAGTAATTCAAAATAAACAGTGAGCCTTGGTGAGAAAAAAATTACATTCTGTTCAAGAAAATTATCCAAAGTACAAGCTAGAGGAACAATCCCATGACAAGGCACTTGGCTACAAGATAATTAGTAATCGAATAAGCAGTTGGCTGGGTTCTAATGCAATTGCACTGTTCAATGCTTCAAGTGGGCAGTCACTGTGGAGTAACATCTGTCCATGGCAACAGAGTGATACATTGATAGTTTGTTTCATTACTGTTTAACTAAACAGTGCTTTAGCTATTAAGTTATGTACCCAACAGCAAACCACTGAGATGAAGCTATTTTAGGTTGTAGCTGGCAGAAGTGTGCTGATTTTGACGTCTTGGTCCAACCCCATGGCTTCTTCTAGTGGTTTCTCACTTTTTCATTAATTAAGTTCAGCAATTGATGGTAAGAAAGTCTTATCATTCAGGATTTCCCCTAAGTTCACTGCTTGTTTGTCTAAGCTGTTCAGTGTGCCATTATGAAAGGTGTCACCGTGCCCTGGTATTCACAAAAATGCATCAGTATCCCTATTTTCGTATTGGTAGTGACTTCTTTAGTAATATCTATAATTATAGGTGACATATTTTTGTTCAACTTTAGTTTTTTGAGGCTGTTCAGTACACTTCAGTTAATACCACCGTCCTGCTACTCAAGATGATGGGCAAGCTGGGCAGTGCAGAAGGATAGGTACAAATGCGAATAGGTGAGCATGGAGTCTGAAAGGAACATGGGTGCTCCTGTGTTGAAGCAGAGGAGGTTAAGTTGATTTGGTATGTCAACCAAGAGAGCTGCTCTTGGACAGGTTCTGAGAGAACCCCAAAGGGGATGGTGCACATTAAAGTCACCAAGCAGCAGAAAGGGGTGAAGTAGCTGCCCAATAACCTGAAGGAAGTCTGCTCTGGTGACATCAAATGACAGAGCGATGTAAACAGTACAAATGGAAAAGGTCATGTTAGGAAGCAAAAGGTGAACTGCAACAGCTTGAAGACGGGGAGATGCGTTGACTATGAATGTCATCCTGTATGAGCAGCTTGACTCCCCCATGAGATGGAATGCCATCCTCGGGGGGGAAGGTCAAAACAGGCCAGGAAGAACTGTGAGAGCTCAAAGCAGTCGTGAGGATGCAATTTTGTTTCCTGAAGGCACCACGCAGAACATGCAGATGATGCGATTTTAAGAGTAGCCATAAATCCTCTTTGTTTGATCAAAGGCCACGAAAGTTCCACTGAAAGAGAGTCATAATGAGGAAAGGAGAGCAGGGCAAAAATGAAGGTGTCACCTAGGAGGCTGCCGAATGGCAGCCTTCAAGACTCACAGCTACATGGTGCGGAGGCTGGAGGATCCTGCTCCATGAGATCTACAGAGACATTGGCATTCTCCCTCTGTTGATCTGTGCAGTCCAGAGCAGAAAAACGGTTGGTGGTGCGCACCAGCGACATGGAGGTCAACAGGGTGAGGGTATCATGTGGCGACACTGTTGAAGAGCATCTCCGAGTCGGTGAAGGACAAGACCGTTTCCGTTTGTTTTACTATGTGGAGTCTTTCCGGTTGGCAGAGGAAGACTCAGATGTTTGCTGGTTGGAGAGACATAGGAAGTCTTTGCAAGAGTATGCTTTCTGTCCTTTCCGGCTTGCTGGTTGTGTAGCAGGTGACTTCATCCCGGGAGGTGAATGTCTGGTGGCTTGTTACAGAGATGGACAATGAGACAGCGATCCTACCATGACACTGGGCAATTTAACAACTGCAATGCTGAATTTGAGGTCGCACGTCTGTCTTCGTGGAGCGAGATGTAGCAAGAACAGTACTGTAAGTGCCAGATGGTAGAACACAGGATTTGCGACTAGCCAATAACTTGCGAGCGACTGGGTAAGGCACTTTTTCTTTATCTGGATCTGCCTGATAGCCCACTCATCGAGATACATGGTACAATCTTGACCGAAGCCAGAATGGTCACCATTGCAACTGATTAAGCAGGGAGGAGGAGGTGGAAAATCGCCCTCGGGAGCATCCCTACCACAGGTTACACATTTGTGTGTCGACAAGACATTTGAGTGTGGTTGAAACAATGACACTGGTAGCAGCGCATCAGGTTCAGAATGTATGGTCGGACTTCTTGTGTTCTGCCCACTCATCCAATATAGGGTGTCTAGGAAACTGCTTTCTTGGATCGCTAGTCAACAATTCAAGCAAATCGTATTAATCAAGTTTATTATAGTAAAATAAATGATAATACTTAACTTTGCATATTCACAAAAGTGTGTCACAAGCAAATGATGACATGCAAATAATCAATTTCCTTAAATATATACAAATCCAATACAAGCAAAACAATACATTTCATAAGCAGCTGCTGTAGCATTCGTACGACAGCTTGTCTTCCTCTTGGGCCGTGGCTAGATGGCGTGGCACTTATATTCTCTTTGTGTAGAGGCTGCTCCTGTCTCAGTGTCATCCTAGAGAGGGTTTCATCAGCATACTATTGGCTAATGTCGTCTCACAGCCCTCTCTGCTCTTCAGTTCTCGCCCAACATGCCGGCGCTTGACGTGACCCCGGAACAGGACTGTGGTAACTTCATAGCCTGCTTTGATCTTGGACGAAAACACCACCCTATCAAAGGTGAAAAAAAGACTGTGTGTGGGCACTAAGGATGCATCTATCTTTTTCATCACCCGACGGACGGCAATGACATCCTGATCAGAGAGGTACGTATGGATATCTGTCTCTGTCAAACCATCAAGCAGCCTAGCATAAATAATGCCATGGGATGAATTCAGTTTCTTTGGGCCTTGACACGAACAGGACAGACTTGGAGAAAGCGAAACAGCAAGCAGTTATTGTGCTTGAGAATCACAAGTAACCTCCGAAAGCAAAATGCCATTGTGTAAACGAGAGCAGGACTTCAGAGGACTGGCAATGCATCAACGCTTTTCTGAATAAGATACGGATTTACCGTTGCAAAGAACCGACCGTCTTCAGTATTTGAAACCATGAGGGAATGTGGTGCAGCTCAGAGGGTCTTTGGATCGGGAGCTTCATTCCATTTACATTTGGTAGACATGGACTGCGAAGATGATTGTTGGCTCACTGCGAGAAAATCCGCCA
Source organism: Schistocerca americana (assembly GCF_021461395.2). Lineage (NCBI taxonomy): Eukaryota > Metazoa > Arthropoda > Insecta > Orthoptera > Acrididae > Schistocerca > Schistocerca americana. The sequence goes on from NC_060121.1 coordinate 156,624,491, forward strand.
TGACTGCCAGTGTCTCCAATGGCATGCTCGTCCCAACTGCCCCCGTTCATAGGGGGGCTCACCCACCTTAAGCGATTGCTCACATGTCAGGTCACACCTCTTGAACACCTAACAGAGGGACCAATCAGCAATTTGGGAAGGTATCAGCTCAGGCAATCTCCCTCCCTGGGCCTGGCCTGTACCAGGGCGTACGTGCGAATCCTACCCCTCGACCTAGGGCTGGGAATTACGTATCACCTAGTTACCTGTTGCACGTCAGATGTGTGAGCCGGCCTTCAGGAGCGCACAGGGAGAAAGAAGAAAAAGAGGAGCCTCGAACACCAGAGCGGAGGAAAGATAGGAGAGGGTAAACGGAGAAAGGAAAAAAGGAACGAAAAACAGTGGTGAGACTGTTCTGATGTCAGCTACTGACACTGTGGAACACATTCCCAAAATCACACCAGACATGGTCCCCGAGGGAAGGGAAAAAACATAGCAACAGGATGGACATGCAGCACAGAAGGGAAAAGGTGCTGCAAAGGCTTGGGCCCCGTGGTAGCCACACACGAACCTGCCAAAGAGCAGAGTGCCCCCCGGGGGGATCCCTTGATGTGTCAGAATCACCAATCCCTTCTTCTAGTCAGATTGCACCAAAAATTTCTTTTCTCCTCAGTTCTATTCAGTACTACCTCACTAGTTCACCAGCCACCCATCTAATCTTCAGTCATTCTTCTGTAGCACCACATTTCAAAAGTTTCTAGTCTCTTCTTGTGTAAACTGTTTATTGTCCATGTTTCACTTTCATATATGGTTACACTCCATACAAATACTTTCGGAAAAAGACTTCCTTACACTTAAATCTATATTTGTTGTTAACAAATTTCTCTTCTTTAGAAATGCTTTTCCGGACTCTGCCAGTCTACATTCCCTCAGCAACTAAAAAACAGTAAGTTCCTGACTGTATTTAATAGAAAATTAAAAATCATTCCAACTTGATGATTGTTTCTACAGTGCAAGTGAATTTCTGCTCCATATGGGTGGAAAGAAACATGAAAATAATGCAGCAAAGAATTTTGTAAAGAGTAAAACATTAATGCAAGTACGTGCAAAAATCTTGCATCTATATCATCTGCTACTAAGCAAATTAAGTGCAGAAATAATATCCAACCAGGTACTGTTGTGTAAATTTGTGAGAAGAATACAGCACTAAAATACAAATGTGTAACTGAGTATGTAATTTAAATAAGTATATCTAAAAACATGTATGTAATGTGTGTGTTCATAAATTTGTGTGTTCATAACTTCTCAGAAAGGATGTATGTAAATTCATGTTTGTGTAAACTTTCGGCATATTACTTCATGCCAGAAAATTATCATAATGTCCAACATCAAATGTTTGTTTGTGCATCACCATGTGCATGACATGTACAGTATTGATTCAGAGGACAATAAATAAACAGAACATTTGATATCCTCTCTACTTCAGCCATCGTCAGTATAGTAACACAGTTCATGCATTCCGTCGCACTTCACATAGCATAGACCGGGAACTGTCTCCTAGGCATGCCCGATGTGAACTGACTGGGCACGACCTGTACTGCCCGAGTTGTTGTTGTTGTTGTTCCACCGGCAGAGGTCGCGGCCGAATTCTCGCATGCGCTCTAGTGGACGGGTCAAAATAAGCTCATCACTGTTTTCCTCCAAACAGTTGTGAGACTAAGTTGTAAGTCTATTCTTGTGGAAATAAAAATGGTCTGGCTCTATATCCATCAGCAAGTTTTATATGCTATACTATGAAAGCAGGAAAGATACATACACTAATTTATTAAGAAGTTGTACCTCCGTCTCAATAGCTGCATATATCTTTCCCAGCAAATTTTGCTTCAACAGAGGGATTTCCAGTATCTTCAATTTTTTGTCCCCAACACTGAAATAATGAACCATTGATTAATGCTCTGAGTAATAATTAATCACATCAATTTCAATGTCTTGTTCTGTGGGAACACTGTAACCCAAAATATATAGTTATATAATTAAACAACACAGAAAAGCTAATTTAAATAATGAAATAAATTTCAAAATGTAATGGATTACATGACAATAAATTTGAATATATTTCCGCAATTGCTAACTTATAGAATTCTCTGTCTCAGTATAACCTACATTGACAGAATTATTTGTTTAAAAATAGTGCATTTCATGAAAGATATACATACAGATTATACATATATGATTATTGAGAACATTTGCGGATTCAAAACTATCTACTATATATTTTTTTTTATCATCAGCATCACCATGGTAATCATAATGGAAAACTGGTTTGTTAGAGCCACATACACTTGCTCTGTTCCAGTAGCTTTCCTTTTTAACTTGGGCACTACTGGCAGGATATGATTGAATAACAATTGGCAATCCTCTGACATAGCGATGCCACTTTCATTTTAGCCCTACACTGTTTCAGATTTCTTATAATCTTGCAATTGACTGTATACTTGCAAATCTTGGAGACAGACAAATCAGTAAGTTGACATACTTTGACATTATTGAATGAAAATATGCATATTGAATAATCTACATCTACATACATACATACATACTCCACAAGCCATTGTATGGTGTGTTGGGAAGGATACAGTGTACCACTACTAGTCTTTTCCTCTCCTGTTCCACTCACTACTAGACCAAAGGAAAAACAGCTGTCTCTATGCCTCTATAAGAGCCATGATTTCTCTTATCTTATCTTCTTGGTCATTAGGCAACATGTACATTGGCAGCAGTAAAATCATTCTGCAGTCAGCTTCAAATGCTGGTTCTCCACATTTTCTCAATACTGTTTCTTGAAAAGAATGTCAGTTTCCCTCTAGGGATTGCCAGTCGAGTTCCTGAAGCATCTCCGTAATACTTGTGTGTTATTCGAACCTATCAGTAACCAATCCAGTTGTCTGCCTCTGAATATCCTCGATGTCTTCCTTTAATCCAATCTGGTGCAGATCTCCAAAACTCAAGCAGCACTCAAGAATGGATCATCCTAGTGTCCTATATGCAGTCTCCTTTCCAGGTGAACCACAATTTGTTAAAAGTCTCACAATAAACGAGAGTCGACATTTGCCTTCCCTACTACACTACTTACATGCTCATTCCATTTCATATAACTTTGCAGCAATAGTGTCCTGGGGTTACTCATTTTGGAGAAAGAAAAATCTTCATTGCTCAAGAATGTGATGTATGAATAATATGTGGTGTTCATCCATGATCACAGAAATCTGTTTGCGAAGCTGGGCATTCTGGCTACTGTTTCATAGTATATTTATCTCATCGTGGAATTTGTTGTAAATAATTCACTGCACTTCAAGAGAAACAAAGATGAACATAAGTGGCCACGAAAGCCTTAACAATTTTGTAAAGATGTACATAACTACAATACCAAAAGAAAAAATGAAATTCATTACTCCACGTTAAGATCATCTTTAGCACAAAAAGTTGCCACCAAAATTTCTGACCAATTACCCAATTATATAAAAACCGAAAAGTTTTTCCCAGAAAACTACTTCTATTCTATAGAAGAATTTATATTTTTGTTATGTGTAGATGCTGGAGGGGCGGGGGGGGGGGGGGGGGGGGGGTAGAAAATATTAACAAAGATCTGTATAAAAAAATGAAGAAAACAAAACATGCAAATGGTCAGCATCTAGCCATATTTATGTATGAATGTGTAATGTGAATATAAAACGACTTGTTCCACAAAAGTACGATTAATTGTACAAGTGATCCACGGAAGATGATACTGACTAACTAATACCTTTTGCATTGCTGTCCTCTACAAGCTTACAGTGTTAATTTCTGAAGATGACTTTTAGCCGTACTCCATACACATATATATCTCCTAATTTGTAAAATGTGCAACTATCCTTCTAGCGACTTGGAGCACAATGGTATTATATTACACTACGTTAATACATGTTCTGTAGATTATTAGATCATGAATACGACATTTTGTAATGATGTGGAACGTGTCACTTCAACATAAGGTTTCTTCACACAATATCACTTTGCCACTATTTTTTAATTGGGAGAGATTATTAATAACAAATTTCATTAGTGAATATACATGTTGTGTAGCTATTGTGAATATCCCTAATTCCTTAAATTAACATCTGCAAGGTGATTCAGGTGGGCTCCAGCTGCAATGAATACTCTTTCTCTTAATGATGAATTACCCCAAAATATGATGCCATATGAAAGCAAGGAATGATAACAGGCATAGTAGGCTAATTTACTGACATGTTTTTCACCGAAATTTGCAATAACTGTAATAGCATAGGTAGCCAAACTCAAAAATTTCAGCAGATCATCCCAGAAATTTTGAATTTACTGCCTTAGCAACAGTTTTTGTTCAGAGTCATTATTTATCAAAGGTTTTAGAAATAATAGTTTTAAAAGAAACTTAAAAGTGTACACAAGCACTGTGAATGCAAATGCAGCATTCTCCAAAGTGAAAATAATATAAAGCACATGTACCCAGAGACATGTAAGCTATATGAGAATCTTACTTTTCAATGCACTGACAGTTTACATCTAAACCTTGGAAGATAAATATAGATGAAGAGATAAGTAAATATACTTCTTCTTCACACTTTTCTTTACATTTGCAGTGACTTTGTTGGCTCATAAGTAAAACTGTGACCAACCTATAGATTGGTTTGAAGACCGAAGTGCATTACCAGATATGATGTTATTGGAAGTGATGCCTATCATTGCCTAATCTTATACTACTCTGTAAATGTTTTAAGTATGTACATACTATTCATATTACTTCTGTAATGTATCTGATATGTCCTTTACTACTGTATGGTCTATGGCTGAATAAATAAATAATAATTCTAATTTTGCAGAATATATTTAAATACAGATACTGCGTATTTTGACACATCAATGTTTCTACTGCTGGTTTTACATGTGTGTTCAAAGTGAAATACATCAATGTTGCTGTAAATAAGATGTATTAACTTACATGTAAATGTCTTTAATGTCGATGATGTTCTCAGCACCATCAAAAATTGGTCAAACAGTAATTACATAAATCGGAATAGTGAAGCCATTTCTATGTACTTAGGCAACTCAATAAATCAAATCAATTACGTTAGCAACATAATACACACAGGTCTACATCTTAAGTCTGTTGAGACTTCTGATTTAACGATTACAGTAGCAATGGAAGTATAAAGTATCCCATAATTATTCAATGAGGCGTTTCAAAAGGCAAATACATTTAAATTACGGGTACCATGAGTATGAATAACTAACTCCATCTTCTGCAAACTGGCACTCGAGGGAACAGTGATTTGATTTGTTTTCTTTTAAGACATGCGTAACCAACTATTTGACGTGCAGGTCATGGTCTAGGAGTTAAATAACATGAGTTAAAATACCAGTTGCCAACCACTTCTCATATTTTAAAGGCAAATTCCAAACTTATGCAACGTCTTCTTACTGTCAAACTTAGTATTACTAAGGAGATAGCAACCAATTCAAGTCGCCAGCGAATCAAAGAATCATAGTATTTCCATATATATAAGTCTAAAACGTCAATAAATACAAACCAAGAAATAGAATCTATATATGAATATACCCAATGCTTTACACAATAAACTTTACGACAAAAATCATGAGGCAGTTCTCGTAAACTTCATATGTGATGTAAAAAAGTGTTCCTATTACCTCTTTATTAACTGAAGCTGTTCAATTTCGTTACACAGTGCCGTAGAGCATTCGCTATAATCTTGTAATACGTCTCTCCATTTAGCCGGATACGAGCTGAAGTATTTGTAGAAAGAACGTAATACGGTTTCCAGTCTATCCATTGCAATATTTTTCGGTGGATCTCTGTGGATTCTTCATTAGGTTTCCGTTCGTTAAGAAACTAATGAATGAAAATTCGCGGTAACACATTTACATAACCTCAACCTCCTTTGTTATTAGGCATGATTATATTTGTAAACAACAGGTACTGCAACGTAATATCATTGAAAGACTGGGTCACAAAAGAAAGTATCTAGCTGGTAGGATAAATGAAAATGAGCGAGAAGTTTCTTATTTTATGATTAAATGGAATATCCGGTTCAAAATTGTCTCTATAGCTGGCTTTGTAGATACTGTGTTTCATGTGAGCTAAATCTTAAGGCGAGGGAAAACTTTCCGTAATTGTATTGGCACAACAATGAACAACAGCATCTATCGAGCAGCATCCGGAACATGAGCAACACGCTTTTCTCTCATTCGAGTCAAAATAGATGGTCATTTTATTCTAAAATTTTATTACAGTCAAATCTATGAAATCATGTCAATGTTGTCAACACTGCTGTCACTGTTGTGCAGCGGTGATTATTTGCGTACTGGAGCGACTCTAGTGGGCGACAGACAAACTACGAGGGGTCTACTTTCCCCAGCTCATTCGCTGCCCGCAGACAGTTCCGGAGCGCAAGTAGCCGGTCGATTTGATCTAGTGAGTGAACGTGTGATTGTGGTGTCCGCGCGTTAAGTGAAGTAATGGACTGACCGTGATTATTTCTTTTTGTTATTGTTGGCGTATTCATCTCACCATGATGAATGGAAAGCTACATGCGGCAGAACATCTGCCGAATGCAGAAGATCTGTTAAATCCATTTGTACACCGCCTCGAACTGTCAACAACGTACGACAAAATTAAGGTAAATATTTAAGAACCACCTTCCTTCCTGAAAGCATTATATTTTGTTACTGTTAGTGCAACAATCGTTTTCAAGGAAAAATTTTTTTTGTTTTTTTTTTTTTGTTTATCAACCAGTAACATTTAAGTATTGTGCTGCGACAAATCGGAAGAGGCTTCCGGCTATTCGTCGAATGAAGTAATACGATCCTCTTATGTCTTATTAGCGCCCTTCTCAAGTTTGCGTTTATACGTTACAGAGAAAGCAGTAAATGTCCATATCACTAACACAGATCCCGTATTTTCGAACATCTGCGCGTCGCAACTTTGATCACGTGCATCACCCGTCTCGACTGAAATTGTTTTCCCACCAAGTTTGTGTGTAATACTTCTAGGAGGGCTGCATTTTAGAATAAAGTGAACCTGCATTAAGTTGCAGCAGCAACAACGTGCATTAATAGCAGTTGCGTATTGCTGCTACATACCGTACCTTTGTTAAATCACGGTACGAATGACAGAATTAATCGCATTAGAAGTGCCATCCTTCTGGGAATGAATGTAACAGCGGACTTGATTCGTCTTTTACGCAAAGCGATTTTGTCGTCAAAGCTACCTGTGTCGGTTTGTAGGGCGATCACTTTGATGGCGCGCTTCTCTGGATCTCAAGACCGCAAGCTGTTAGCAAAATCAGTCCAGCAGTTTTCTCTGAGGGCCCTATTAATAAAGGTATGGAGTATTACTAACACTGCTTGTGTCACAATATCCCACTTGACTGTTACTTCCGCTGGAATTGAAATACGGGATAATCTGTTTACAAAGACTTAAAAAGGCAAACTTTTGATTGTGTACAAATTATTAGTTCGTAGGTTAGTTTTGGGAGCCGCTGGTTGTATCTTAATCTAAAGCAATTTCTACGACCTGAACGGTTTGGTAGCGTTAATGTGTGAATTACTAACATTTTATCATTCGACGTGAAAGAAAGTTCGTAAGAAATGTTTCTTGGGAAAACTGTAAACTTTTATTGTGACAGCTGTCGTAAATTTCATATAGATCGAAGATTCATTACGATTGTATCTGTGTCTAACGTTCTCCATTGTCTAACTCCTGAACGAAGCGTGGTAGTTAATAAAGTATCGTACCAGTCGTGTTGAAATCCGGTGGTGCATGACGCTTTAAAATACAATACAAACACTCGCTATTAAGCGAGACGCTTGCGAGAAATACTTTGAATATGTAATCTGCAAATCTTGAAAGTGTACAACGTAAGTAACTGGTTAATAGATGGACATCACGCAAAACTAAATAAATACCTTGCATTGATCTCATGTTGCTTCGTAATGGGTCATCTGTCTCCAAAAGAAAACTCGTACGCTGCCGTTGTTTGCCCCAAAATGTACCTTTATGGCATTACATCTGTCCATCTGACCGTGTCTCAAACTTCTTGACTCTCGTGGCCACAGATGGTTGGCTGCTGCCAAAGAGCCCTACAGCACACAGTTTTGTCAATGTTTATCTCTGTATGTGCGTTTTTGAGATCGGCCTGTAACGTCTATTTCTTTTATGATTAAAGCAACAGATAAAGCTCACAAATATTGAATACTTCCAGCCATGATGATGTACAGAAAACATCAGTAATATGTCGCCGAACTGTCAGCTGTTTTGGACATGTCAAAACAAATAACTGGGCACTGCCTCAGAAACACTTTCAGGAACAAGGCTGAGTAGCTGGTGAGGTATTACGATGAACTTGAAATTAAAGTTTTGTTAAAGTTTCACACTAGATGTTTGTCCTCAATCTGATAAATTTGCAAACATCATAAACTGTTCTTCGTTTCAGAAATAAACGCAAAATTCGATTGTATTCGTCGAGAGCTGTGTTGTAATCCTGTTCGAAAAAAGCGTCGCGAATTTTGTCGTTTCGAAAAAGAAAAAAACTTTTCACCCCTCTAAAATTGGGGTAGGTAATCCCTGCAATATTTTGGTGGTAAGTCATTTTGCAATATACGTGACTTCACACAAAGAATATTATGTGAAAGTGTGGCAGGTTTTTACCGTTCTGGATTTTGATCGGTAGAAAAGTTTTCCCTGTGATTGATGCTTCTATTTTTAATGTACAGTTCGGAAATGGGTATCAAATCCCCCTTCAGATGATAAGTCAAATAAATGATATAGATACAGGAATTTGACGAGGAGGGAAGAATTGAAAAAAACTCCCATTATCCTGTGTTTGTGATCCGTATAATGTGACGAATAGATTACGTACGTATTTGTTTAGTTGCTGTATGTTGGAAAACAGAGAAGCGCTTTGACCTGGAAAAACTGATAACGGCATGAGCTTTTGGGGACATAAGTAACGGATACCGGCGAGAACCATCAATTTCATCCACGCTTTCGTATTCGACGGGGATGCACGAACCCATCTCTGGGCTGAGTGTCAGAATTATTTTAATATGTTATCGATAATATTTGTGTCGGGAGTTGAAGTACTGGTTTTTGTGACTAATGAAGTCACAAATTTACCCAAGTGTTTCTTATGAGTTTAAAAAATAATTTATATCATGGCTTACAACTACAGGAAAGTTGCGCTTTGCTATAGCTTGTAGGGAAGTGACGCTTTTGTAGTTCTCGGGCAACAATATGTGCTGGCACTGCGGGAAGTCTCAGAATAACGAAACATCGAAGGTAAAATTTAGCGGATAAGCCCTTAAAAAAGGATATATATGTGTGTGTGTGTGTGTATAACACACACTGGAGATAGTTTGGGTAGGAAAAATTGCCTCGTATGGGTGTATTGCACTGTCTTAGAATCGCTATGTACGCAATGCCGTTGAAGATATGTTTGCAGAAGGGTCGCACTTCGTTTACCACCAGTAACCGTACAGTGATGTGGAGTGTGACGGTACGGAAGTTTTTTGTCCCAGCATTGCCATCTCCCTACGAGACTTAACGTTGTCGTGCCCCAAGCTGCTGTAGATAACAAAAACTACGTGTTATTAACGGAGTCGCTGCCGACTGATTTACTGCTTCTTGTTGGGAATTTGAGCAATTATTTTTCTATTATTTGGAATATAAGAGAAAGGCACTCAGGACTGAAGCTGTGAAGGCGTTTCCCACAAGACGGCAAAGAATGTGAGATATTGTTTCTGACAAGATACGATCGTTTGCAGGTGTGGGGTTAGAATTCAGTTGTGCCATTTTGCGGTCAAAGCGCAACCAGTTATTCTATCAGAGCCACACTTGACGGGCCCACTCAGAATCAACTTGCAACAATCTTTCCTCATTCTTTCAAAACACATTTCAACTTGCCAGTTATGACGAGCTCTGTGAATACCGCGCTTAATGCTTGAAATGTATCGTAGATGACAGTCATAAGTCTACAGACTTTAAATATTCGAAGACACCATTATTAGCGAGAAAGGTTCTCGATATTTATGCGAGGTCTTGTTGAAAAGTAATGTCTTCGAATTTTTTATGTGAAAACTCTTGAAGCTTCGAGAAAGGTTCTCGATATTTATATGAGGTGGTGTTGAAAAGTAATGCCTTAGAATTTTTTTATGCGAAAACTCTTGAAGCTTTTTAAATAAATCACTCGTGTCGACACAGTTGTAGCCCTCTGCCGCTAGAATGCTCCAAATTATAGCGTGCAACATTGCGGTGTGCAACGTAACTATGTTGGCGAGTGAGAAACGGCGTGCTGTAATAGAGTTTCGAATTCGGATGGTTCGTTGCACACACGGGCCGCCCTCTTCTTCAGCATGACTGTGCTAGACCACACACTGGCACTGCGACATCTGTAACAATCCGACGCCTTGGGGTCAGTGTCATCGATCATCCGCTGTACAGTCCCGACTTAGTCACATCCGATTTTCATCTGTTTCCAAGACGTACAGAACACCTTCGAGGACTGCACTTTGATAGTGAAGCTGTGCAAGCAGAGGTGACGCTGCAGCTCCGTCAACAAAGTTAAACATTCTACAGAGACAGTGTGAACAAACTGATCTCTCATTGGGAAAAAGATGTTCGCCGCAGTGGAGACTATGTCGACAGATCAGTATGTAGACAAGAAGAATAAAGCGTACTAATGTTAGCCGATATTCCACTCAGAGGGAAACACCGATACGACTGGTTTGCGATATGATTTGCTTCTATTCTTGTCGGGGCGAGAGTGAGCAGTGGTTACTTCGCTGGAGGAACTGCGTTCAGATCAGAGCACTGCATGACTAATGGATTTCTAGCAAACAAAAGGGGGAGAAGTCGTCAGGCATAAAAGTAAATCCAGGGTGCCCTCGGGGAGTTACAGGTTCATTACGTTTCACAAAATACATGTATTTATATAGGGTGGTCCATTGATCGTGACCGGCCCAAATATCTCACGGAATAAGCGTCAAACGAAAAAACTACAAAGAACGAAACTTGTCTAGCTTGAAGGGGGAAACCGGATGGCGCTATGGTTGGCCCAATAGATGGCGCTGCCATAGGTCAGGCGGATATCAACTGCGATTTTTTAAAATAGGAACCCCCATTTTTTATTACATATTCGTGTAATACGTAAAGAAATATGAATGTTTTAGTTGCACCACTTTTTTCGCTTTGTGACAGATGGCGCTGTAATAGTCACAAACGTATGGCTCACAATTGTAGACGAACAATTGGTAACAGGTAGGTTTTTTAAATTAAAATACAGAACGTGGATACGTTTGAACATTTTATTTCGGTTGTTCCAGTATGATTGATACATGTACCTTTGTGAACTTATCATTTTCTGAGAACGCATGCTGTTACAGCGTCATAACCTTTAAATACCACATTAATGCTATAAATGCTCAAAATGATGCCCGTCAACCTCAATGCATTTGGCAATACGTGTAACGACATTCCTCTCAACAGCGAATATTCGCCTTGCACATGCATTGACAGTGCGCTGATGCATGTTGTCAGGCGTTGTCGGTGGATCACAATAGCAAATATCCTTCAACTTTCACAGAAAGAAATCCGGGGACGTCAAATACGGTTATCGTGCGGGCCATGATATGGCGCTTCGACGACCAATCCACCTGTCATGAAATATGCTATTCAGTACCGCTTCAACCGCACGCGAGCTATGTGCCGGACATCCATCATGTTGGAAGTACATCGCCATTCTGTCATGCAGTGAAACATCTTGTAGTAACATCGGTAGAACATTGCGTAAGAAATCAGCAAACATTGCACCATTTAGATTGCCATCGATAAAATGGGGGCCAATTATCCCATAATGCCGCACCATACATTAACCCGCCATAATCGCTGATGTTCCACTTGTGGCAGCCATCGTGAATTTTCCGTTGCCCAATAGTGCATTATTATGCCGGTTTACGTTACCGCTGTTGGTGAATGACGCTTAGTCGGTAAATAGAGCGCGTGCAAAAAATGTCATCGTCTCGTAATTTCTCTTGTGCACAGTGGCAGAACTGTACACGACGCTGAAAGTCGTCGGCATGCAATTCCGGGTGCATAGAAATACGGTACGGGTGCAATCGATGTTGACGTAGCATTCTCAACCCAGACGTTTTTGAGATACCCAATTATTGCGCAGTTTGTCTGCTACTGATGTGCGGATTAGACGCGACAGCAGCTAAAACACCTACTTGGGCATCATCATTTGTTGCAGGTCGTGGTTGACGTGTCACATGTGACTGAACACTTCATGTTTCCTTAACAACGTAACTATCCGGCGAACGGTCCGGACACTTGGATGATGTCGTCCAGGATACCGAGCAGCATACATAGCACACGTCCGTTGGTCATTTTGATCACAATAGCCATACATCAACACGATATCGAACTTTTCCGCAATTAGTAAACGGTCCATTTTAACACGGGTAACGTATCACGAAGCAAATAGTGTCCGCATTGGCGGAATGTTACGTGATATTACATACTTATGCGTTTGTGGCTATTATGGGGTCATCTATCACAAAGCGAAAAAAGTGGTCCAACTAAAACATTCATATTTACGCCCTACACGAATATGTAATAAAAAATGTGGGTTCCTATTGTAAAAAAACGCAGTATATATCCGTTTTACCTATGGCAGCGCCATCTAGCGGGCCAACCATAGCGCCATCTGGTTTCCCCCCTTCAAGCTAGATGAGTTTCGTTCTTTGTAGTTTTTTCGTTTGATGCTTATTTCGTGAGATATTTGGCCCGGTCACTATCAATGGACCACCCTGTATATATGACCTACTAGGTAAGGCCGATGTCGGTCGTCGGCCGAATCCACCGATGTCGGAGCCAGTGCTACCGCAGCCTTACAGCCCCTACATCTTGCTCAAGTACGAGGGCGCGCTGCGGAGAAATGCCTCCGAATTGTCCGTGAAAACTCTTAAAGCTTTATGAATAAGACAAATTTTATGAACATTCTACATCTTTATTGTTCTTGTCTGCATACTCATTTCTCAGCATAGTCACCAAGGCGACGAACACAATTGTCCTGACGAGAGACCAGTTTGTTGATACCGTCACTGTATAATGTTTCACTTTGTTGACGGCGCCCCAACCTCGCCCGTGCTTACACAGCTTAATTACTATCAAAGTGGAGTCCTCGAATGTGTTCACGGAGTTCCGGAAATAGATGAAAATTGAACGGGGCCAAGTCGGGAGTGGATGGAGGATAATCGATGACGGCGAACCTCCGGCGTCGGATTGTTGCAAATGTCGCAGCTCTCGTGGGTGCTCTCTTCAGCAGCTGGCGGACGACGGTTCTCCGGTTACCTTTATGTGGGTTCCTGGCCATGTCGGTATCCCTGGGAACGAAGCTTCAGATGCCGCGGCCAAGGCTGCGGTCCTCCAGCATCGGACAGCTCCTTGTTGTGTGCCTTCATCTGATTTTAGCAGGGTCATTTGTCAGAGCATTTTATCGCTGTGGCATGCCGATTGGTCTACACTTACTGAAAACAAACTTCTGGCCTTGAAACCTCTCCCCACGGCTTGGACGACCTCTTCACGCCCTTCTCGGCGGGAGGAGGTCGTTTTGGCCCGGTTACGGATTGGGCACTGCCGGTTCAGCCACCGCCATCTGCTGACGGCTGCGCCGGCGCCGTTCTGCCCGTTTGGGCAATTGCTGACGGTACGCTACATTTTAACGTCCTGTCCGAATTTTAATCCACTGCGCGTTGATCTCGGCCTGCCACGTACTCTGGATAAAATTTTAGGGGATGACCCAGGAACAGCTGCTCGCGTTCTTCATTTTATCCGCTTGACGAACCTGTCTAAGGACATTTGATTATGCTGTTTTCTTTTAATCCCTTGCCTGTTAATGTGCCTTTTATAGTGTTGTCCTTTTTAGTTGCTGTTTTAACATTCTGCCTCGCAGTGCATTCATAATTTAGTCTGGGCGCTAATGACTACTATGGTTGTGCGCCCTAAAACCACAAAACAAAAACAACAAAAAGCGCTCGAGGGTGGTCTGGGATTGTCATGTTGCAGGAGAGGGTGTGCTGTGTGTGGACCAAATTTTTGGGCGGTTACAAACGCGATTACAGCCCGCTATTTCTCACTGACGTACGTAGTTACAGTACACGCCGCCATGTCAGACGTTACAATTCGGAGTCCTGTAGAGGCAGAGGGTTGCAACTTTCGCCAGCGAAGATGGGAAAATCGAGTGTCTCTACGCCTGATGTGTAGTACCTCAACCGATATAAAGAACAGAACAAAACATTCGAAGGCATTACGTTTCATCGAGCCCTAGTAGCTTCTCAGATAGTCTTAGGAGGCTGAGTCCATCTCGTATGACTCCTCTCACCCCAGAACAAGCTCTCGTACCACAGGGGATTGAACTAGGGTCCTGTTGACAGATGTGAAAATTACCGAACTATCAGTTTAATAAGTAACAGCTGCAAAATATTAACGCGCATTCTTTACAGACAAGTGGAAAAAAACTGGTAGAAGCCGACCTCGGGGAAGATCAGTTTGGATTCCGTAGAAATGTTGGAACACGTGAGGCAATACTGACCCTACGACTCATCTTAGAAAATAGATTAAGGCAAGGCAACCCACGTTTCTAGCATTTGTAGACTTAGAGAAAGCTTACGACTATGTTGACTGGAATACTCTTTCAAATTCTGAAGGTGGCGGGGGTAAAATACAGGGAGCGAAAGGCTATTTACAGTTCGTACAGAAACCAGATGACAGTTACAAGAGTCGAGGGGCAATAAAGGGAAGCAGCGGTTGGGAAGGGAGTGAGACAGGGTTGCAGCCTATCCCCGATGTTATTCAATCTGTATATTGAACAAGCAGTAAAGGAAACAAAAGAAAAATTCGGAGTAGCTATTAAAATCCATGGAGAAGAAATAAAAACTTCGAGGTTTGCCGATGACATTGTAATTCTGGCAGGGACAGCAAAGGACTTGGAAGAGCAGTTGAACGGAATGTACAGTGTCTTGGAAGGAGATATAAGAGGAACATCAACAAAAGCAAAACGAGGATAATGGAATGTAGTCCAAGAAAGTCGGTTGATGCTGAGGGAATTAGATTAGGAAATGAGACACTTAAAGTAGTAAAGGAGTTTTGCTATTTGGGGAGTAAAATAACTGATGATGGTCGAAGTAGAGAAGATATAAAATGTAGACTGGCAATGGAAAGGAAAGCGTTTCTGAAGAAGACAAATTTGTTAACATCGAGTTTCAGGAAGTCGTTTCTGAAAGTATTTGTGTGGAGTGTAGCCATGTATGGAAGTGAAACATGGACGATAAATAGTTTGGACAAGAAGAGAATAAAAGCTTTCGAAATGTGGTGCTACAGAGGAATGCTGAAGATTAGGTGGGTAGATCATATAACCAATCAGGAGGTATTGAATAGAATTGGAGAGAAGAGAAATTTGTGGCACAACTTGACTAGAAGAAGGGATTGGTTGGTAGGGCATATTCTGAGGCATCAAGGGATCACTAATTCAGTATTGGAGGGCAGCGTGGAGGGTAAAAATCGTAGAGGGAGACAAAGAGATGAATACACTAAACAGGTTCAGAACGATGTAGGTTGCAGTAAGTACTGGGAGATGAAGAAGCTTGCACAGGATAGAGTAGCATGGAGAGATGCATCAAACCAGTCTCAGGACTGAAAACAACAACAACAACATCATCCCCTACTGTTAGGTAACAATCGCTTGGGTGTAAAGGTGACACTGAAAACAAACTCCAACAAACTCGGTTGACAACTGTTTTCAACTCGAAGTTTGACTTCGTTTCCAGCTTGTGTCAACAGTTGTTTGAAGTCGCGATTCTGGACAACTAGTTGAGGGAAGTTTTGTGTCGAGTTTTTAGTTTATGGTCGGCGAACAAAAACAGGGCGGAGTTGTGTGATTTCCGCAAGCGCATTTGCTGTGTCGTCTGCTGTTTTTCTTTCGACAATATCAACTCACGAGTCGCCGATAGATCCAACAGTTCGGTTTTTGTTAAAAAAATGGAACAGGAAACCTCTGTAGGATCTTTCTGATTCTGCATATGAATACAGATATCAAAGGAAAGATTTGTTGAAAGAATTTTCGGATAAAACTGGTCTATCGCTCGTGGAGTGTGAAAGGAATTGGACAAATATGAAAACATAGTACAATCGTGAGCATTGTAAAACGGTCAAAACTAAAAGTGGGTCTGGGACAACTGAGATCTAGACCTACGTTCCGAAATGGATATTTTACGAGTATTAAGTAGTTGGAAGGCGTGAACAAGCCAAGGAGAAAAATGTTTAGAATCGCAAGTAAAACGTCATTTACTAGCGTAACAGAAGCTCTGAGACTTTTGGTCGGAAATTTTCTAGTTATAACTGTATTTTCACCAGCAATTCATTTATTTTTCTTGTCATATCATTTTGTCAACATCTGATACAAACACAAAATTGACACGGTCTGCCGACTACCGTCCAAGACACGCGCCTTACTGGGGACGGTGAAAGACGGATTTGGCCTAAGGAAAGCGGCATATGCAATATTCCATGTGGTTGCGGCAAATCCTACAACGGTCAAACGATCCGAACAGTCGAAGATCGCTGCAAAGAACACCAACGCCACACGCGCCTAGGCCAGCCCAACAATTCGGCACTCGCAGAACACTGCTTGGAAACTGGACACAACGCGAAATACGAAGAGACCAAGATTCTGGTCCCTACCAGCTTCTACTGGGACAGCATCTTCAAGGAGGCCATTGAAATTCTCGTAACGGTCAATGTCATAAACCGAGACACAGCTTGTCATCTGAGCCAGGCGTCGAAACCCTTACTTATCTCCATCAAGGAGTCACGCCTGAAGCGAAGATCCTTCCACGACGGCTGCCGGGGACACTCCACGGGATTCTGCATCTTCCACCATCCGGCGCGACGCCGGGGACTGCGCGGACCTGGGTCTGCACTCGCAATGGGAATGTCGGCGGCCGCAATCGGACCGTCGGTGCAGG
Organism: Schistocerca americana; assembly: GCF_021461395.2. Taxonomy (NCBI): domain Eukaryota; kingdom Metazoa; phylum Arthropoda; class Insecta; order Orthoptera; family Acrididae; genus Schistocerca; species Schistocerca americana. The sequence goes on from NC_060121.1 coordinate 156,641,582, forward strand.
GACCGAAGCCCGACTGATGGACATAATTAAGGCCGACAATGAGCAGACAGACCATTCCATCAGAACCACCTGATGATGGCGGAAAAGTTATTCGCCGAAATATCGGATGACTTCAACGATCGCATCGGGCTGGACACCCGAGAGCCGTGGAAACAACACATACGTCGGGAAAGCCTCCGATCACATATGATAAAAACTAGTTTGCAAATTGTTAATAACTAAAGCTATAAGGGTTTGGTTCGGAAGTCTCTAATTACATTTGTCTTTACACTCGATATTTATTTATTCATACTTCTCTTGCCATTTCACTTCAACATTCGATACAAAGTAGACTGCAAATTCATCCCTTATATTCTTTGCGGTTCTTCCTGCCTTGCCTCCCTTTCTCTGAAGACATTTATTTTGCGGAAAAATCCTCCAACTGCCATCCGAAACCCTGCCTGTTTCTGGATCTTTCAAATTAAAAGTGCCAGGTGGTGAGTAAACTGTCGAGCTTCCTTTATTTCTTCTAAGAAATCTGTGCAAAGAGCAGTTGCAGGAGTCACCAATGTTGCTTTTCAGGACTTAAGTGTGTAGTAGTTGTAAGACACCGAAAAACTGCTTACAATATTCCAAAAAAATTCTCCACAGTTTTTCTAGCGCGAGATATTCGGTAATTAAACATTCTTTCCTGCCTGCCTTTCTCTTGCCATCCTGCTTATGGTTTCATCATGTACTCTGAAAGAACAAAAGCATCATTTCCCACCATAAGAAATGGCAAATCTTTAGACTCAGAATCCATTTCCAGTGCTTTTGTGTAACAAAAAATAAAAACTCCGAACAGGTGTTGACAAGACTTTGAAACTGTTGTCAGTATTTTTCAACAGTTGTAAGTTTGCCAGACTCATAACAGTTGCAAGTTTTTGTTTGTTGGAGTTGGTTTTTGGTGTGAAGATACCTTAAGAACAACCTGCTATCGTAGGTTCAGGAAATATGTTGTAATACGCAATGAGATGCATCAATAACTGATTCATTATGCATGACATTTAAATGTATTATTTCTTTGCTACTAACAAGGGGTGGCCACTACGTTTGGATCACAAATCTACTTCGAACTTTGTACACGTTTAGTAGACCACTGAGACATCATAATATGCAAGTAGTAAGCTGCACTACTCTGGCAATTCCGAGAAAATCGCATGACAAGTTTTACGCGTCTGTTCTGCACCTGTTGTTTCTGTGCGTAGATGTTGGGCATTAGAGTTGATAGTGGTGAAGTGGTTGGCGTTCGACCTGCCTGCCGGCACGGTAGCTGAACGTGTTGTCAGTGAGCTAGCTGCGCTCTGTAATAATAATAATAATAATAATAATAATAATAATAATAATAATAATAAACTGAGTTAATGGATCAACAGAGAAACTGAACAAGCGTTATGGGACGTCCGCTCTGAACAACTAGAACGAACAATAACGGACAAAATGAGATCAGCAGAAAAAGCGTGTTCGGTCTCCGTAATTAAAAAAAGAAAAAGAAAAACTGAGTGAAGTGAGCAACGACGAACTTCAACGGTTGTCATGTGACGTCCTCTACGGCCAAATATAACGAACGAAATGAAAAAAAAAAGCTACGTTAGAAGAACGTGTTTGAGCCGACGGTTCGACTCCCTCTGAAACTGATTTTAATCTATATTTTTTTCATCACTAGTCATATTAACTTACGACATTTGAGAGGTAATACAACTTAAAAACCACGTTTATTCACATGAGGTTTTAGTGAATTTCATGTTATTTGACTGTTTACTATTTTCAATTAAATTTAATTATTAGAACAAACATATTTGTAAGTACCGACTAGTAAACGAAGAAACGCATAGTTTTACTGAAAATGTATGTCTGTCGTGTGTGGTGATTTGCGAAATCTCTTATCCATGCAGTCTGGCAAAGTACTGGAACTACGTTGCACTTTTTTTTTTGTTTCGATATAGTTCGTTGCGTTTGGTCTGGGCGGACGTCACAAGACATCCGTTCAAGTTGATCGTCGATTCCATGACTCAGTTTTTCTTTCTTTCTTTCTTTTTTAATTTTTTTTATATAACAGAGAGCACGCAGCTCTGACCGAACACGCTGAGCTACCGTGCCGGCGATGAAGTGATGATGATTAGGACAACACAACACCCAGTCCCTGAGCGGAGAAAATCACCGACCCAGCCGCGAATCGAACCCTGGCCCTTAGGATTGACATTCTGTCGCGCTGACCACTCAGCTACCGGGGGCGGTCTATGCACCTCGGCGCTCCGAGCTGCAGGCACAGAGGCAAGCCCCATTTGGCAGTTAACCTGCCTAGCGGAGAGACGTTGCTAGTATAGCAAATTTTTTGGCCCTTGTACTACAAAAATTAAGGTTGGAGCGAAAGTCAAACCACCGTCTCATACACGTTCGTCTTAAAGCTCGAACGCTAAGCACTTCACCACCATTAACGCTAACGTTCGGCACCTACGCACACATACATCGGTTACACAATAGACGCGTAAAACTTCTCTTGGGAGTTTCTCGGAACTGCCAGAGTAGCGCACCCTAGTACTTTGCTGCCAACGTCATGGTCTCCCCTTGTAAGTCTACTTGCAGACAGTCCACACATACCGCTGAATGTACTTACGCAAATACATCATTTTACGACACATATGTAAAGCGACATGTCATAGAGACTGAGATGCCTGAAAAAATGGCGCATCTTGCAGGTTGTTGTAATACAGTTATCCTTTACTGCGTAAGGCTCTTCTGCACTCGAGTCAACTTAAGAAAATCCCTGACACGTGGCAGCGATTCTGACAGCTTCCAACTACGAAGCGCGAACGGCTGTAGGTGAAAATCATAGCTGTCTATAGAGGTATGAAGAGGGGCTGCCATAGAGACGTTCACAAAATCGCGTTACAGACACGCGAAGCGCCCGGAGTATAGAAACGGTGCGGCTATTACACTACAAACACAGTTAACTTTTTGTTTTCGTTTCTAATTGAAAATTGGCAAAATCGACACCCGGGCACCGGGTTTGTCAGCTATATTATTAAACAGGCAGACGGGCGCACAATCCCAGTTGCAGATTTCCCATCTAACGACTTGGATTTTCCAGTGCTTCACGTAATTGTTGAGCGAACTTAAAAAATTGAAATTCTACCGTAATCTACTCATTAAATGAGACAATCTCACGTTAAAAGTTTAACACAATAGGACAATTATTAAAATTAGAAACCGTGTGTATGCCTCAGGCGCGAAAATTAGCCAGACAATATTCATCCAGTATTAGAGTGTGAGAGCAGTAAGCGATTAAGCGAAAAGTTTACACGTGATTGAAATCCACTGCGAAAACTGTTTTCGCTGACCCGGCTCCAAAAAATAAAGAAAGGAAATGAGTTTATCGCTTATTAAATTTTCACCGTTGAGGCCCGACGTTTTAATTTATTACCTCTGTAGTACTACCTCTATTCGCAACAGACTTTGCACACAGTATCTACATATACCACTGAAAATAACTGTAAAATTATATCATTAAGCGGCACATAGTTCTGGAGATATAACATCATAAACATTAAGATTCTTCAAAAATTAGCTTTTCTTAAGACGGTGCGCAAACGTTCGATTCTGTAACGAATAGGCTGTGGGGAGATACTGGTAAATAATCAGCTAGTAAGCATCAGAATATTTATTATTAGCACTTTCTATCTGTAATCTCCGGCTAACTCCTGCAAAACGTCAATAGCCCGAGTGGTGAAAGCCTATTTTACATGATTGACTTTCTTGTCTCAGCTCACTGCTCGAGACATTTGTCTACTGCAGCGCCCGTGCCGTTCGATTCTCGTACTGAGTCTTGTCTGTTTTGAGTGGTGATCTTCGTTTACGCATCAGCGCCAAAATTGCCGGTGTTGGGGGAGCTATCGGCTGTGCAGCTCGGCGTCTGGATGGTGAAAGTGCGGTTGTGAGGGACTACCCTTTATACGGAAAAATCGAAATACGGTTTAAAAAAATTAGGGACAATAGTGTTACTAATGACAAAGCAGAATTTATAATGAAAGTTGTTGTCAGCGGTCGTGTGGTAAATTATCTACACTCCCTGAGAACTGACACAATGGGGAAAGTGTGATCCAAACATTTCAGAAAATATGCATGTATTTACTCGGGAAGTTATGTACTAGCAAACACATCAGGCAATATGCAGAACTCAGTAAATAGTTCGTTTTGCTTTATCCTTTGTATGTCGTTTTCTTGCTAAGTGCTAGACAACAACGAAAATTGTTTTTATCGTCCAGTAAATCTGATTTTTTCACTGCTGAAATAATTTTCATTAAAACACGTTTATCTTTATTACATTCTTATTTTAGCACAGTATAGGTATTTCTCTCAGTAAAATGTCAAGGGGTAAATCTTGCTTTCATAGACACTGAGAAGCTAAACAGACTGATACAAGGAGTGCCGCAACACGACGTGGCACGGACTCGACTAATGTCTGAAGTAGTGCTGGTGGGAACTGATAACCACGAATCCTGCAGCGCTGCCCATAAATGCGTAAGAGAACGAGGGATGGAGACTCTTCTGAACAGCACGTTGCAAGGCAGCCCAGATATGCTCAATAATATTCATTTCTGGAGAGTCTGTTGGTCAGCGGAAGTGTTTAAACTTTGAAGTGTTCCTGCAGCCACTCTGTTGCAATTCTTTACGTGTGGCGCGTCGCATTGTTCTGCTGGAATTACCCAAGTCCGTCGGAATGCACAACAGACATTAATGGATGCTTACGTACGTCTCATCTGTCTGAGTCGTGTCTAGACATATCAGGTGTCCAATATCACCCCAACTACATATGTCCCACACCATCACAGTACCTCCACCAGCTTGAACAGTCCCCTGCTGACATGTAGGTGCCATGGATTCGTGAGGTTGTCTCCATACCCGTTGGTTAGCTCACTGGCCTCGCATTCGGGAGGAGGAGGAGGGTTCAAACCCGTCTCCGGCCATCCAGATTTAGGTTTTCCGTGATTTCCCTAAATCGTTTCAGGCAAATGCCGGGATGGTTCCTTTGAAATGGTACGGCCGATTTCCTTCCCCATCCTACGCCAATCCGAGCTTGTGCTCCGCCCCAATGACCTCGTTGTCGACGGGACGTTAAACACTAACCACCTCTTCCGTACCCGTACACGTCCATCCTCTCGATACAATTTGACCCGAGTCTCGTACGACCAGGCAACATGTTTCCAGTCATCAACAGTCCAATGTCGGTCGGTGTTAACGGGCCCAGGCGGGGCGTAAAGCTTTGTGTCGTGCAGTCACCAATGGTACACGAATGGCCCTTTGGCTACGAAAGCTCATTACGATAAACATGTAACACGTCAGCCTCAGTTGCAAATAGAAACCAATCTTTACCCAGGTTTCAGCCAAAACAATTTGGCCTTCTTCACAAGCAAATGACACTAAACTATTGCATGCCAAAGTTTGGCCATGTCAAGTATAAATCTGTAGCACCGTAGTAACCAGCCATTAATCTACATTACTTAGCTAAAGAGAAACAGCTGGCTGTCATTACGATGACGTTTCGCCGAACGGTTTCACGCTGACACTAGTTGATGGCCCAGCGTTGAAATCTGCAGCAATTTGCGGTAGAGTTGCACTTGTCACGTTCAACGATCCTCTACAGTCGTCGTTGGTCGGGTTCTTGCAGGGTCTCTTTCCGGCCGCAGTGCTTTCGGAGATTTGATGTTTTACCGGATTGCTGATATTCACGATACATTCGCGAAATGGTCGTACTAGAAAATCGCCACTTCATTGCTACCTCGGAGATGCTGTGTGCCATCGCTCGAGCGCCGACAATAACACCACGCCCAAACTCACTCAAATCTCGATAGCCTGCCATGGTAGCAGCACTAACCGATTGCTACAGACACTTGTCTTACACAGGCGTTGCCGACCGCAGCGCCATATTCTGCCTGTTTTCATCTCTCTGTATTTAAATACGCATGCTTGTACCAGTTTCTTTGGCTCTTCAGTGCATTTCGTCTCTCTTGTGGGAGAACACAAATGGGAAAGAAAACCATGATGTTACGTAACTTTTTAACGTGCTGTGAAAACAAAGAAAAACATTATAAAGATTAGGAAGATAGGGAAGCACAAAATCAATTTCTATAATAGAAGTGATGCGCGTGTGCAGCGTTTGGCATACTCTGTAATTTAGAATTCCACACTCGGCACAATCCATAGATCGTTGACGTCATACACACTCTCGTATCGTGTTTGGTTGCTGATTTACACGCAGGCACGAAAGGCGCACGCACTTCAGAGTACTCGATTTTGACCAGAAAGACGCTCGTGTGAAACGAGCTTCAGGCAGTTCACTCTCACTCAGCAGGTATATTATAACACGCAACTCTTTGCCATCCTTGCTTAGATTTCTTCCTGGAAAGTTGGAAGTCTCGCCGCGGCCGATCTGCATAACTGGACAGGAAGGAAGGAGGCAGCAGCGACAAAATGGGCAGAACGCTGGTGAAAGCCGGCCGACACGAACAGTGATGCAACTGTGGCGATGTCCGGTTTGGGTGGCACGCACGGCCATGCGGGAACGGCGGTGCGAACCGGTCGCTCCAAGGGTGGGATGTGGGGGTATCCACTTCCGGTACCCTTAAGTAAATACGAGGGCTATCCACAAACTACATTACGTTTTGGAATTAAAAATAAAGTAAGTATTGGAAATTTTTTTTATTACATACAGATGAAAGCCACACTTAAATACTACTTTTCTACATAGTTGCCATTTAAATTAACGCACTTATCGTAGCGATGGACGAGCTTGGAAATTCCTTCGTCGTAAAATTCGGCCGCCTGCGTTTTCAACCACGTGGTTACCTCTTCTTTTGGGACAGAAAAGGTGTGATTTTTGTGGATTTCCTGGAAACAGGCACTACAATAAACTCTCAAAGGTATTGCCAAACTCTGCACAACCTCAGAAGAGCAATACAAAACAAGCGCAGGGGAAAGTTGGGCTCAAAGATCTTGCTGATTCACGACAACGCCCGGGCCTACACGGCAAATGCCACTCGTGAAGTTCTCGAATCTTTTAAGTGGGAGTTGTTTCCTCATCCGCTGTACAGTGCCGACCTGGCGCCGAGCGACTTCCACTTATTCCCAGCAATGAAGAAGTGGTTGGCTATGCAGCGTTTTGATGACGACGCACAGCTTCAAGAAGAGGTAACCAAGTGGTTGAAGGAGCAGGCGGCCGAATTTTACGACGAAGGAATTTCCAAGCTAGTCCATCGATACGATAAATGCCTTAATTTAAATGGCAACTATGTAGAAAAGTAGTATTTAAGTGTGGCTTTCATCTGTATATAATAAAAAAAATTCCAATACTTTACGTTTTGGAATTAAAAATCACGCGGAAGTGCCGTGAGGTTCCTAAACTTTGCTTGCTTCTGTCAACGCACGCGTCGACGAGAAATGACCAGAGTTGCGTTCAACCGAAACTACGGTTAGGTAATATAATCGCGTATACTTTCGCGGCCATAGTCAGTTGACATAAAACTTTTCTGAGTATCGTACCGCGTCATACTGCAAAAACCTCGCTGGAGAAACTAACTCTCGTTTCCAGTAAATGGAAGGATTACCGGTAGTGTTGGTTGCATTGGTAGGGAAAGGAACGTAAATGAATGTGTGATTGAGGAACTGTTTGTTTGTATTACACATAATTAGAACCGCACATCATTCAGTTTTAGTCCATTGTGCATTTTATATAGTTACAAAATATAAATTGCGTTTTATAAGTAAAAAGAAATGTTGTCTGCGCTTTTGTGTAACTAAAACAATTACTTCTGATGCATGTACAGTTTAAATGCAGAAACACACAAAATCTATATATTTATTGTTATTTTGCACTCACCAGAACGTTCATCATGTTCAAAGACAAGAAGAGTTTCCTGTTATAAGTGAAAAGTGCAGAAGTTGTTTAGCAATAACAGAAACATGTTTTGTATAAGCTCGACGAAGTATTGAAGCGATGTTTGATATATTTTTGTTTTGCATTTTTTAAATTTTACCATTTGTTTAGGAGGAGGAGAATATTAGTGTTTAACGTCCCGTCGACAACGAGGTCATTAGAGACGGAGCGCAAGCTCGGGTGAGGGAAGGATGGGGAAGGAAATCGGCCGTGCCCTTTCAAAGGAACCATCCCGGCATTTGCCTGAAGCGATTTAGGGAAATCACGGAAAACCGAAATCAGGATGGCCGGAGACGGGATTGAACCGTCGTCCTCCCGAATGCGAGTCCAGTGTGCTAACCACTGCGCCACCTCGCTCGGTATTGTTTAGGACATTGCTTTTTATACCGCTATATGATGATTGGACATCTGTTAAGACACAAGGGAATGACTTCCATGGTAATAGAGGGAGCTGTAGAGGGCAAAAACTGTAGAGGAAAACAGAGATTGGAATACATACAGCAAATAATTGAGGACGTAGGTTGCAAGTGCTACTATGAGGTGAAGAGGTTTACACGGGAGAGGAATTCGTGGCTGGATGCATCAAAAATGGTTCAAATGGCTCTGAGCACTATGGGACTCAACTGCCGAGGTCATTAGTCCCCTAGAACTTAGAACTAGTTAAACCTAACTAACCTAAGGACATCACAAACATCCATGCCCGAGGCAGGATTCGAACCTGCGACCGTAGCGGTCTTGCGGTTCCAGACTGCAGCGCCTTTAACCGCACGGCCACTTCGGCCGGCTGGATGCATCAAACCAGTCAGAAGACTGACGACCAATAAAAATGATGAATGTATATTGTTCTTATTTCTACTATAAAATCCGTGTGAACCACGTTAGGAATAAAAAATTTTCGAGTAAAACCTGAATTAGACAATGACAGTTTCAATTTTGATATAAATGCTGTTTATTAGTAGGTAACAGACAGGAGCATAACTATTTAGAACAACAATGTTCTGTAGGTTATGCGGCTCTTTGGATATCCAGATTCAGTGTTAGACGGTTCATTGGTTCTGGTTCCTAGGTGAGCCTACAGCAGTAAGACAATGATCACATACGCAAACGAAAAGCTCGCAATGAGATAATGCCCGGTGGATATGCAACACACCTAATATACAGATAACGCGGTTACGAGCTTAACAGACCAAAACTACTAGCAAAACTACCGTACTCTACGCTTAATTACTGTAGTATACGGTAGTTTTCTAACTTTTCTGTCACGACTATTATTAAATTACTAGCTGAAAAGAGCCTGCGCCACGTGAGCTTTTATTCCATTGTTTTCTGAATGGGAAAAACTGTGCAGTTAGTCGTCTTAACTTCCGTTGGCCTCTAGCCTACTGAAAGTATAGTCTGGGTTGTGAAGACCACACTTGTTTTGCGTTCCGGTGCAAAGACGAATAAGTTTTGTGGTTATCCAACGTGCTACTTATGGTCGTCCGTGTCAGAACGCTATTCTGTACACGCAGCGGCCATGGAAGGCTTCCCATTGTGCTTAGTTGTTACCCACACTGTACACTAATCTTATCGAAAATTTGAGCCTTTTAAAGCTGAACGGTAAATTAATTGAAATGGCTCGAATTATTATAGCGTGTCTACACACACAAATATTCCCAGGTAGCACAACAACAAACACTTTGTTTTTAACACACAAAATGAAAGTAACCTAAAGACAAATGTCCCTGGGACGTTATTCCATATGAATCTGAAAGACACACAAAATTCAAACTTCGTGAGTCACAAGAAGGAAAAAAAAAAAAAACTCACCGAGGTTACTAGATCGTACATAATGATCAACAATCAACAACACTGGAATTATTCTAAGTCCGGTTGGACGTCTGTTGTTCAACGTAACAAGGATAAAGCCGATTTTAAACCTGCGTATACCATCCAAGGAGCACAGTGCCCATTCAGGCCTTGGTCGATGGAGGCGATGCCTCATGTGGGTGGGTGGACGTGGTGACCGCGTATGTTCGTTTTACGCTTGTGCAGCCGCAAGACTGATACGTGTTAGCAATACCTGTCAGATGAAATACCGTAGGTGAAAAGTTTTGTAAACCCTCGTCGCCAATTTTGTATAGGGGCTCGTCGCTACTGCTGTGGAGGCCGAGTTGCCACTGTTGTTACGATAGGCCGAGTTTGTGAGTTCGTGAGACGACTTATGGTGCAGTACACTGCTAAGAAAATTTCTCCTTACCACCATTACACAGCTGTAACAGCATAGGAGAAGGAAGATTCTACAACACTCCAACAAACTAATAATGTCAGACAAATTAGTTAAAAAGGTCTGCAACACTGCATGTGATATAACACAAAAAAGGCTCTCAATGCAGTTCCTAGGCTGTTCGCAGATGATGCTGTAATTTACCGTCTAGTAAGGTCATCCGAAGACCAGTATCAGTTGCAAAGCGATTTAGAAAAGATTGCTGTATGGTGTGGCAGGTGGCAGTTGACGCTAAATAACGAAAAAAAGTGTGAGGTGATCCACATGAGTTCCAAAAGAAATCCGTTGGAATTCGATTACTCGATAAATAGTACAATTCTCAAGGCTGTCAATTCAACTAAGTACCTGGGTGTTAAAATTACGAACAACTTCAGTTAGAAAGACCACATAGATAATACTGTGGGGAAGGCGAGCCAAAGGTTGCGTTTCATTGGCAGGACACTTAGAAGATGCAACAAGTCCACTAAAGAGACAGCTTACACTACACTACACTCGTTCGTCCTCTGTTGGAATATTGCGCCGGCCGAAGTGGCCGCGCGGTTCTGGCGCTGCAGTCTGGAACCGCGAGACCGCTACGGTCGCAGGTTCGAATCCTGCCTCGGGCAAGGATGTGTGTGATGTCCTTAGGTTAGTTAGGTTTAAGTAGTTCTAAGTTCTAGGGGACTAATGACCTCAGCAGTTGAGTCCCATAGTGCTCAGAGCCATTTGAACCCATTTTGGAATATTGCTGCGCGGTGTGGGATCCTTACCAGGTGGGATTGACGGAGGACATCGAAAGGGTGCAAAAAAGGGCAGCTCGTTTTGTATTATCACGTAATAGGGGAGGGTGTGTGGCAGATATGATACGCGAATTGGAATGGAAGTCATTAAAGCAAAGGCGTTTTTCGTCGCGGCGAGATCTATTTACGAAATTTCAGTCACCAACTTTCTCTTCCGAATGCGAAAATATTTTGTTGAGCCCAACCTACAGAGGTAGGAATGATCATCAAAATAATATAAGAGAAATCAGAGCTCGAACAGAAAGGCTTAGGTGTTCGTTTTTCCCGCGCGCTGTTCGGGAGTGGAATGGTAGAGAGATAGTATGATTGTGGTTCGATGAACCCTCTGCCAAGCACTTAAATGTGAATTGCAGAGTAGTCATGTAGATGTAGACTAAGTGCAAACAATCGTAGGTAAACTTCACAGCACATAGCAAATGCAATGTACAAATACTGTCTGTTCACTTCTAAGAGTTCACTAAACGACATTCCCTGTCTAAGTCAGCCCTGGACGATGATCTATAATAAAATGGGTTGGAGCTGCTCTTCTACCTTCGGACTGTACTCGGCCGGCAATTGGCCGAGGCAAGTCCCTATGTTCATCCTCAGCGCCGCCCGTTGCGCTGGTCGAACCCGCGCAAGTGGCGACCTCTACGGCATCGGCGCTGGATCCCATCTTTGCGCCTGCGGTGCTTTTGCTCTGGCTGTGCCTTTTTGGGCGACACAGCAAGAATAATGCAGAGAGCATGACTACCAGCTATGTACACAACGCCAAAAATGTCTACTAGTATTCTTCGGAATTTACCCCACAGATCTGCACTTTCCAAAGAGAGGAGCTATTAACTGGCTGTGGAAGGAAATACAGAGTACGGGCTGCAAAAAAAGTCGTATTGCATGAAGGGCTTGGGGAGACCCCGTGTACTGGTCCGTGACTGGCAGTACCCAAGATCGATTGACAACGACAAGGGATCGTACTGTACCAACGTCTCTATGCCGTTACTGCAGAGTATCCTGTTGGCCACCAGTCGACCACCACACCTTTAATTAGGTACAGTTTCTTATTTTTAAATGGATGTTACGACTGCTGAACGCACTTAGTCTATATCTACATGACTACTCTGCAATTCTCATTTAAGTGCTTGGCAGAGGGTTCATCGAACCACAATCATAGTATCTCTCTACCATTCCACTCCCGAACAGCGCGCGGGAAAAACGAACACCTAAGCCTTTCTGTTCGAGCTCTGATTTCTCTTATATTATTTTGATGATTCCAGTTGGAAAGGAGCCTCTGATGACAAGAATCTAGACCGCGCCGCAATGACACTGGCAATGAACTAACCGAACACGAAAGCAGCCTTAGTACAATTAATATTGCAGCTACCTCAACCGCTGACCATGCAAAAAGCCAGTCTGCCAAATAATGGGAACAACACCCTGCCTAGACACGACGCCGAAATCGTACCAAGCCACGATAGAGCTACGAATAATCACTTAACAATATTCACGCACCAATGATTACTGAAGTTAAGCAGTAGTGAATAAATGGGCATATTTAATGAACCACTCTCGTTGTCTACGATACTATTCTCGTCAGAGCAACAAATCACTTTAATTCCAGTACCTGATTATCTTGCGTGATGATAAATGCGACATCCAACTAGCAATTGTTATCTTTCGCAACGAGCTTTTCACAACACAGTACGTACTCTCTGACATAAACTCGGAACTGTTTTATTACTTGTACTAAAATACCAATCTTTCTACCGTCTTGAAATGATTATTCTGTTTATGGACACTTCCATCACTACTGTTAGGAATTAAAATATTTTTAATTCTCCCTTAAATATTTTTCCAACTCGACGCAGCGATAACATGTAAATGATGAGACTTCGCATGCGTCACAGAATAACGAATCTTTGTTAGTAGCAACGCATGTGTCACAGAATAACGAATCTTTGTTAGTAGCAAAATCTTTGGCCTTTCCGTAAATAATTCAATTACTTCAATTAAACTTATTCATCATTTAGGAAGCTTTTTTCCTTAATTGAAATCTTTTCTTTAATATTGAGAAGATCTACTTCCAGTGTATTATTTATAATTTCATTCTTTCAAGAACTTTTACCAAGCACATTTAAAAACACCACATTATACGTGATATCGACTCCACTGTATCAATATCTCTGAATTACACTCGTTTGTACTTCCGAAAATTCTATAGATATATTCACACTAGATACCAATTAAATAGACTGGAAGGTTTCCTTTAACCCCAATAAAATTGGATTTATTTTCCTTCTAGGTGTCTCAATACACGTTGGTTATCACCAGTGGACGAGTGCCAGCATATATATTATCACTCCCCACAATACGGAAACAAGTAATAAAAAAATCAAACAAAAATCCTAACTGTCACCGCAACTTTTCAACTAACCTTAAGTTACAATTTAAAAGCAAATCTTGACCTCTTCAGGCGTTGACCACACGCGACCCGCTAAGTTCCCTAACATTTAAATCGTCCACTCGTAACCTTGATGAATCCAGTTTTGGTTTAGCTACGTGCGTTAAATGGTTCCTTCAATTTACTATCGCTTGTCTACTCAGTGATACGTGCACACCATCACCGTATAGTGAAACAGTTCGTCGTTCTGTGAGCCAATTCGCTGTCTGTTGCAAGCTAGTGGTCTTGAAAATACAACTACCAACACGTGTTCGAGGCTTTCCCTTCTCGATACACACACGCACAATACCCAAACCACCTCAATAAAAAACGACAAGCAACCCAATTACCTCTGGGCGCGTCGCGACCGCTCAACATACAATGCAGACGGGATATCGGTCACACCGATTCCACAAAACCCAGCACCTAACAAATCGATCTCTCAATTAAATCAGGCTCACGCCTGACTCGCCCCAGCAAATTTTACGAACGAAACTGTTCCCACAACTATAATCAACAAAATTCCGTGCACTCTCCCAAGACTTAGGTGTCAACTGACAAGGGAACCTCCCCATTGCACCCCCCTCAGATTTAGTTATAAGTTGGCACAGTGGATAGGCCTTGAAAAACTGAACACAGATCAATCGAGAAAACAGGAAGAAGTTGTGTGGAACTATGAAAAAATTAGTAAAATATACAAATTGAGTTGTCCATGCGCAATATAGGCAACATCAAGGAGAATGTGACTTCAGGAGCGTCGTGGTCCCGTGGTTAGCATGAGTAGCTGCGGAACAAGAAGTCCTTGGTTCAAGTCTTCTCTTGACTGAAAATTTTACTTTCTTTATTTTCGCAAAGTTTTGATCTGTCCGTTCGTTCATTGATTGACGTCTCTGTTCACTGCAATAAGTTTAGTGTCTGTGTTTTGCGACCGCACCGCAAAACCATGCGATTAGTAGACGAAAGGACGTGCCTCTCCAACGGGAACCGAAAACATTTGATTGCAAGGTCATAGGTCAACCGATTCCTCCACAGGAAAACACGTCTCATACATTCTATACGACACTGGTGACGGCATGTGCGTGACATGATAGGAATATGTTGTCGACCCACCTAACTTGTACACTTAGCGAATGGGTAAAAAGATTCTTCTACCTTGCCCGATTTAGGTTTTCTTGTGGTTGTGATAACACTCCCAAAAAAGTGACGAAAACATAAGAGTTTTCGCATAAACTGAAAATAAAAAATTAAAATTTTCACTGGAGGGAAGACTTGAACCTAGGACCTCTCGTTCCGTAGCTGCTCTTGCTAACCACGGGACCACGGCGCTATTTGACTTCTGCTGTCATTGATGTTGCCTATCTTCGCATGGACTACTCAGTTTGTATATTTTACTAATTTTTTTCATAGTTCCACACAACTTCATCTTTTCTCGATTGATCTGTGTTCAGTTTTTCAAGGCCTATCCACTGTGCCAACTTATAACTAAATCTGAGGGGGGTGCGATGGGGAGGTTCCCTTGTGAGTGGCCTCACTACACCACGCAGTGAAACGCTATAAGATCAGACCTGATATACACCACTACCACCACTTGGTCGGTGGGAGGTCTGTCCGGGAACTAACCCTGTTCGTTGTACAATAGGAACGATTTAAAACGAACAAACACGCAACGCCACGCCAACTTTTAACAATTAATGTAATAATCATCGATGCTGTCGATTCTTCGCAATAGCTGCCGGCGGCATCTCTGGACGCAGCGAGGGCGATATGGTATATCGCTGGAGTCGCACATGCTCGTCACCTGCTATTCCGTAGACGCTCTCATATCATCTGGAACACAATTTGATTTTGGTTTTACCACATCATACACGTATATTATTGTGGCCACCAGGTGTTATCACTGATTTATCACGCAGGACGCTCAGCACCAGCAAGGGCGAACGTACCCCGTGCGTTTTGACACAGCACACCCGAAGGGCAGTTTCTTGATCTCTCAGTTGATTCCAAGGATTCTGTCCCTCCGATGGCTCTTCGCCACCAGTTCTCCTGTCTCCTCAGTTCCTTTCAGGGTTCAGAAGTGATCTATACTGATGGCTCCATGGTTCCTGGCCGCACTGGCTTTGCTTACACCTATGCGCGACGCACGGAACTCCGTTCCTTGCCATTTGGCTGCAGTGTTTTTACTCTAGAATTGGTAGCCATCTTCAGCGCACTGGACCATATCCGCTCCTGCTCAGGACTACCCTTCACTTTCTGTAGTGATTCATTGAGCGGTTTACACGCTATCGGCCAGTGCTTCCCTCGCCACCCCTTGGTCATCGCTATCCAGGACTCCCTTTCTCTCCTCGCTCAACGTGGTTTTCATTTGGACCCCAGGCCATGTTGGGATTCCTGGCAATGAATTAGCTACTACCAGACCATCTCTCGCTCCCCCCAGGGGTCCACATCTCTTTTGTGGACACGCGCGTAGCGAGCACGGGACCCCGAGCTAATGTGGCCCTCCTTCCTTTCCGGGCTGCATACCTTCCCTTCCCTTTCCGCATCCCTCCCCGTCCCCCATCTTCGCCCCCCCCCTCACCTCTGTCTCTTTCCTTCCCTTTCTCCCCCTATGGGAGTATGGTTTGTGCCTACGTCCGGAGACGGACACTCGAAACTGTTCCAAATTCCTTGCTTTTACACTTGCAAGTCCTCGTCCTTCCTCTGTCCTTCTCTTTTCCTTCCCTCTTCTCCTTGCCCTTTTCTCCGCTGCGGCGTTTGAGACCCCCTTTTCTTTCCTTTCCCTTTCTCTTTTTTCCTCCCTGTGCGTGTCTGAAGGCCGACCCACGCACTTCCATGCGTAGCCGGTGACGGGGTAACACGTAATTCCCCGCCCCGGGTAGACAGGTAGGACACGTACGTACCCCCTGGTAACGGCCAGGCCCAGGGAGGGGTGATTACCCGAGCTGATACCTTCCGAAAGTGCCGATTGGTCCCTCCGTCCGTTTGTCGGGAGGTGTGACCTGAGGTGTGAACAATCACCTAAGGCGGGTGTGCCCTCGGTGAGGGCCCCACAAGGGAGGAGCGCGCCATCGGAGACGCCGGTAATCATGGGGGATTCTTCCGCAATGGTTTCCTCACCTTCCACTATGTCTGCTCACAAACGTAAGTTCACTGAGTCTCAGCCACAGACGGTTCTTCCATCGTTGCCACAGTTCCTTGTTGTTTCTCGGTCTGACGAAGGTCACGACTTTTCCACGGTCAACCCTTTCATTATTCAGAAAGGTGTCGACGCAATTGAGGGTCCTGTAAAGTCTTGTTCCAGATTACGGAATGGTACCCTGTTGTTAGGTACACAGTGCCCTCCAGGCTCAAAAATTGCTGCGTACTTCTCTGCTCCACACCTTCCCTGTCCGGGTGGAACCGCACCGTACCTTAAATTCCTCGCGTGGAGTCGTTTATACACGCTCCCTCGATGGATTGTCTGACGAAGAAATTCAGCACTACCTGTCTGACCAGGGCGTCACCGCTGTTCATCGGGTTATGAAAAGGGTTGACTCGAACATCATTCCAACCCGCACTGTCTTCTTGACATTTGACAAAGTTCAACTCCCATCAAAAATCAAAGCAGGCTATGAGATAATTTCCGTTCGCCCTTATGTCCCAAACCCTACGCGTTGCTATCGATGTCAGCGGTTCAATCACACCAGCCAGTCCTGTTCCAATCCGGCCAAATGCGTTACGTGTGGCAAGGATGCCCATGAGGGTGCTTGTCCACCTCCATCCCCTCACTGCATCAACTGTATGGGTGACCACGCTGCTTCCTCTCGAGATTGCCCCGTTTTTAAGGATGAAAAGCTCATCCAGGAAATAAGAGTGAAGGAAAAGGTGTCGACCTTTGCTGCTCGAAAGTTACTCGCCAGTCGACAGCCCACCGTGCCTCAGAAAGGAAAATACAGCACTGTCCTTGCTTCTCCTCGGCCAACAAAGGAGGCGGCCACGCAGACTTGCGACCTCACATTTAGTACCACGGTCGTCATATCGGCCAGCGCAAAGATCGCTCGTTCAACCTCACCACTTTCGCCTGCCCACTCTATGGCTCACCCCTCGTCGGGTTCTGCTAAATCTCGAGCCCAAAAGTCAGACGCCAAGTCTTCGAAAAAAGAGCATTCTCGTGAAGAGTTTTTACGTACCGCAACTTCACAACCATCGGTTCCTCCTTCATCTAAACATCATACCTCCAAGAAGGCTACGAAGAAACACAGTTCCTCTCCTTCTCCGCCAAGGCGTGTCCCAACTACAGCACCACCTGGCGGAAATCGCCCTCGGCCATCTTCTGTGTCGCCGAGGCGCACTGCTGGTGGCCGGTCAACTGGACGATCGTTGGTGGCAGGAGCTGCTCCTGACCAACCTATGGATCAGGATCTTCTGCCTTCGACTGAATGCCATTCCATGCTGTCGGTCGCAAGCTCTGAGCAGTCGTTGAGTTGACAGCACCCTTGGTCACGTTTCTCCATTCTCTGTTCACCCTATGTCCATTATCCACTGGAATATCCGCGGCATTCGCGCCAATCGGGATGAATTGTCGATCCTCTTACGATCCTACTCGCCGGTCATCTTCTGTCTTCAGGAAACAAAGCTGCGTCCCCATGACCGCTTTGTTCTCCCTCATTTTCAGTCCATCCGATATGACCTCCCCTCTGTTGAAGGCACTCCAGCCCATGGAGGACTCATGATTCTGCTCCATGATACTCTCCATTATCACCCAATCCCCTTAAACAGTTCCTTCCAAGCTGTCGCCGTCCGTCTTTCCCTTTCTGGATACACGTTCTCTCTATGTATGGTATACATTCCATCGTCTACACAAATGGCACGAGCTGATCTCCTTCATCTTCTTGATCAGCTTCCACCCCCCTATTTGCTGGTTGGGGACTTCAATGCCCACCACCCGCTTTGGGGATCTCCACATCCTTGTCCACGTGGCTCACTATTGCTAGACGTCTTCCACCAAGCAAATCTAGTCTGCCTCAACACTGGGGTCCCCACATTTTTGTCTGCCTCCACGGCAAATTTATCTCATTTGGACCTTGCGGTCGGTACTGTTCCGCTAGCTCGGCGCTTTGAATGGTTCGCCCTTGATGATACACACTCGAGTGACCACTTTCCATGTGTTCTTCGACTGCAGCCTCAACTGCCATATATGCGCTCGCGACGCTGAAAGTTTGCCCAAGCCGATTGGACACTTTTTTCGTCTCTAGCGACATTCGATAACCGTCGCTTTCCCAGCGTCGACGATGAGGTCACACATTTTACCGACGTTATTCTCACAGCTGCGGAACGTTCAATACCACGCACCTCCGAATTGCCCCGGCGCCCCCCAGTTCCTTGGTGGAACGAGGCATGCCGGGACGCAATACGTGAGCGGCGACGTGCTCTTCGCATTTTCCGTCACCATCCAACTTTGGCCAACTGTATCCGATATAAGCAGCTCCGTGCGCGATGCCGTCGCGTCATCCGCGATAGCAAGAAGGCAAGCTGGCAATTCTTTATTAGCTCATTTAACACCTTCACTCCCTCCTCGGAAGTTTGGAGTCGGCTTCGACGGTTCTCAGGCGCGCCTAGTTTCTCCCCGGTCTCTGGGCTCACTGTCGCGCATGATACCTTAGTGGATCCCGTCGCAATATCTAACTCATTGGGTCAGCACTTTGCTGAGATTTCGAACTCTTCAAATTACCCGCCAGCGTTTCTCCCGAAGAAACGGGCAGCGGAAGTGCGACATCTTGCTTTCTCCTCTCAAAATCGCGAAAGCTACAATACTGTTTTCTCCATGCGCGAACTCCAACATGCACTCTCTTCTTCTCGCTCCTCCGCCCCAGGACCGGATGGTATCCATGTCCAAATGTTGCTGCATTTATCAACCCATAGCCTGCGCTACCTCCTTCGCCTTTATAATCGAATTTGGACCGACAGTACCTTTCCCAGGCGATGGCGGGAAGCTATTGTCGTTCCCGTTCCGAAACCTGGAAAGGACAAACATCTCCCCTCTAGCTATCGCCCCATTTCTCTCACGAGTAGTGTCTGTAAGGTTTTGGAGCGTATGGTGAATTACCGTTTAGCTTGGTGGCTGGAATCCCGCAGTCTTTTAACACCAGCCCAATGCGGATTCCGACAACATCGTTCTGCCGTTGACCATCTTGTTGCTCTCTCCACTTATATCATGAACAATTTCCTCCGGAAACGCCAAACGGTAGCAATATTTTTTGATCTGGAGAGAGCATACGATACCTGTTGGAGGACAGGCATCCTCCGCACACTGTTCTCTTGGGGCTTTCGAGGCCGGCTACCCCTTTTTCTTCGCGAATTTATGGCAGAGCGCACATTTAGGGTGCGGGTGAACACTACTCTCTTCCGTACTTTCTCCCAAGAAAACGGGGTACCCCAGGGCTCCGTGCTGAGTGTTGTACTGTTTGCCATCGCCATTAATCCAATTATGGATTGTCTCCTTCCTGATGTCTCGGGCTCCCTCTTTGTGGACGATTTTGCGATCTACTACAGCTCTCAACGGACCAGCCTTCTTGAAAGACGTCTTCAAGGATGTCTCGATCGCCTCCACTCGTGGAGCATCGAAACCGGCTTCCGTTTCTCACCCAGTAAGACCGTTTGTGTTAATTTTTGGCGACGTAAGGAGTTTCTTCCGCCCTCCTTACATCTAGGTCCTGTCAACCTTCCGTTTTCCGACGTCGCTAAATTCTTGGGTCTTATGTTTGACAGAAAACTGTGCTGGTCCTCCCACGTTTCCTATCTTTCGGCTCGCTGTCTGCGTTCCCTTAACACCCTCCGTGTCCTGAATGGCACCTCTTGGGGAGCGGACCGAGTGGTCCTTCTCCGCCTCTATCGCGCCTTAGTGCGCTCGAAATTGGATTATGGAAGCATAGTCTACTCCTCTGCTCGGCCGTCTATTCTTCGGCGTCTCGACTCTATCCACCACCGTGGATTACGTTTAGTGTCTGGAGCTTTTTACACCAGCCCTGTGGAAAGCCTTTATGCTGAGACTGCTGAACCTCCGCTATCCAATCGGCGGGCAGTCCTTCTGAGTCGTTATGCTAGCCATCTGTCTTCCATGCCTGCTAATCCAGCCCATGACCTTTTTTTCGACGCCTCCCTTGATGTCGGGTATGCAGGCCGCTCCTCCTCCCTACTACCCCCGGGAGTCCGCTTCCGTCAACTGCTCCATTCTCTTTCCTTCCGCTTTCCTAAAACCTTCTTGACAACTTGGGGTACAGCACCGCCTTGGCTCCGTCCCCGGATCGACTTGCTCAGAGACCTATGTCAATTTCCCAAGGATGGTACCCCTACACTTGTTTACCGTCGGGCATTTGCTGCTCTATGTGCACAAATGACGGAAGCCACATTTATTTACACCGATGGCTCGAAAACATCGTTAGGTGTAGGGAGTGCCTATATTGTTGGCGACACCCCAAATCACTTTCGGCTTCCCGACCAGTGTTCGGTTTATACTGCGGAGCTTTACGCTATTCTCCAGGCTGTCCACTACATCCGCCGCCATCAGCGGATACAGTACGTAATCTGCTCAGATTCTCTCAGCTCTCTCCTAAGTCTCCAAGCTCTTTACCCTGTGCACCCTCTGGTCCACCGGATTCAGGACTGTCTGCGCTTGCTCCACCTGGGGGGCGTCTCGGTGGCGTTCCTCTGGCTCCCAGGACACGCTGGTATCTGTGGAAATGAGGCGGCCGATATAGCGGCCAAGGCTGCAGTCTCTCTTCCTCGGCCAGCTATTCAGTCTCTTCCGTTTACCGATCTACGGAGCGGTTTATGTCGCCAAGTTGCTCATTTATGGCATGCGCATTGGTCAACACTTCCCCATAATAAATTGCGGGAAGTGAAAGCCCTTCCTTGCGCATGGACCTCTTCCTCCCGAACGTGTCGTCGGGAGGAGGTAATTTTAGCTAGACTCCGGTTAGGGCACTGTCTCTTTAGTCATCGACATCTTTTAAGCGGTGATCCTCCCCCACTCTGTCCCCACTGCTCTCAGCCGTGGACGGTCAGACACCTTTTAATTGAATGCCCCTATTTTAATCCGTTACGCTCCCGTCTACAGCTATCGCCTGATCTATCGTCGATTTTAGCAGATGACACGCGCTCAGCTGACCGCGTTCTACAGTTTATTAGTGACAGTGAAATGACGTCAGTCATTTGAAGCCTTTTTTTTGGGGGACAACCAACCCCTTTCTATAGTGGATTTTTAAGCATTCCTTCTGCCTTTAGTTTCTCAAATTTTATGACTTTGTTCCCATTGCTGCTGATTTTAAATTTCGTTTTTTTTCCTGTTTTCTACGTCACGGGCTGGGCGCTAATGACCATAGAAGTTTTGCGCCCTAAAACCACAAACAAAAAAAAAAACAAAAAAAACAAAAAAAAAATCTCTCGCTATTGGCATTCAGGAAATAGACCTTCGCTCGGCATTACGTCGTCAGGTTTTGGGCCTTTGAGATGCAGAATAGAGCACCTTTTCTTCGCCGAACAAGCTCAGGGCATTTAAGGATTCTACAACTCCATGGCGGTCCTCCTTACGGGCCTCTCGCAAGGCCTCTGCCGACTCCGCATCGGCCATACTTTTTTTGACTCTCGCTTATCTCTTCCGTCGTGAGGACCCCCCTCTTTATCGTTGTGGATCGATGTTGACTGTGGCTCACATCTTATTGGACTGCCCCAACTTAGCTACCCTATGACGGACTTTTAGCTTTCCAGAATCGCTACCCCTGGTGTTGGCTGACGATGCCTCAGCGCCGGATCTCGTTTTACGTTTTATTCGTGATGGGGTTTTTTATTCCTTTATTTAAGGGATGGGCCTTCTACCTTATCGGTGAGTGGAGGAGATGGCAGGCTTTCATGCTCCCCACCTTCGCCCCGACTGGATTGGCTTCAATTGGGCTTGGTGGTTCACCCCGGCCATCTGCCTTCCCACTCCTTTCCCCATGGTGTCTGTTATGTCCTGAGCATCTCTTGTCTCCTGTGCTTCTTCCTTCATGCCCCTGTCATTAGTCACTTTCTTTCCCTCACCTCGTCTTCTGTCCCTTTCCTTCCTTCCCTGTCAATAGTGCATCATTTTATGGTTGTTGTAGTTCCTTCTTTTAATGTGGGATTTTATCGGTTTCAGTTCATCTCAGGTCGGAGGGACTGATGACCACGTAGTTTGGTCCCTTCTCCAACCAACCAAGCGAATGGCAGTTTCAGTCACCGAATTGGAATGGTTTCCCATATCCTTCGCGTCCGCAGGCATCTTTCCCTCGCGAAGTATGAAAACTATCTGCGTGTATGCGTCGGTATAGGTGACTGTAATAGGTGTGTGTAGTGTAGTGTCATGTTCGTGTTGCAGACGATGAGAGAAGGGAGAGGCTGAAACCCGGCTTCGGCACATCTCCTACTCTTCTCGAAGAGCACCATCAACAGTGTCCCATGGTCTCACTTCACGAAACACTGGGGAGAGGTGTGGTATTTAAACCATGACGTTGGCACAAAGTCTGGTGATCAGAAACTATACACCATCTCTCCTCCCCCTGTCGGCCATAATAGTGGCAGTGAAAATGTTTTCCACCACCAGGATTCGAACCGGTTTACCTCCGGGTCGAGCACTACCGCGACTTCGGTCACAGACGCGCGAGATAGTATGGGCTGTAGTTGAAGTGGCACTGGATACTAGAGATGCGATGCAGATATCGGTGCACAAGCAATGGCAACATATATGGGCGAAAACGTGCGCAGGCCCCAGAGTGCTTCCACTTCTGCTGAATGTTGATTAAAGTGGAATGAAGCAGTTAGCGCCCACACGTCTGAATCATCTCTGGGAATGGACACCCACCCTTACATTTACACAGGTTTAAGCGAAAAGTAGGTTACAGCTGCGTGTCTAGGGTGACATTGGAACCTCATTCATTCTTGACTGAAGGAACACAGATCCCTATTCTGAATGCTGCAGATTTGTTGTCAGAGCAATACCTTGTGCGAAATACGAATGCCGTTCAGAGAGAAGTGTGAAGCTTTGCGCTACCTCGCACATATTCTCTCGCAGAAGTTACAGCATGAACACTTCGGTGCAAGGCGTGCAATGTTGTGCTCTGAGGATAACAATGTGCTACTGGGGCAAGAAATTCGAACGCTTGCCACTGCAAGGACGCTACACAACCATGGCTCCAAACTACAGCCAGCCACAAGACATGAAGTTCTTGGCCCTCTCGAGCACCGGCTCTTGATGGTCGTGGAATTCTAAAGAGCGATAATTCCGCCGATTCTCTCCTCGACGCCTAAAGGGACGCCGCCGCACAAGGGGAAGCAGCCTGGGGCGAACTGGCAGTGAAATGAGGCGAGGAGAGAAGGTGTGCACGGAGATTCGTGGCTCTGCGCCTGGTGTGCTCATCCTCACGTGATCTTCCCACACTCCAACGCAACAACACAACGTGCTCTGGCTCCAAGGATCAGAGACCGCGTCCATGTTACCAGTGTCTGGTCTCAATCAGATTTGCAGTCTCGCAAACGTTTGCACATCTTTCCACGGCTCTCACGTGCAGGATGCATGGTCGCATAGAGTAATGTGACACTGTAATATTAGGCACTAAATGTTATTGAATTGTCAAACCTGTATAACAGAACAAAGACCATTTAATCAACAGTACATTAACATTCTTTTTTTCTGGTCATCAGTCTCCTGACTGGTTTGATCAGGCCCACCACGAATTCCTGTTGTCCCAACGTACTCATGCCAAACTAGCACTTGAAACTAACGTCCTAAATTATTCGTTGGATGTATTCCAATCTCTGTCTTCCTCCTACGGTTTTTATCCTCCACACGTCCCTCAAGTTCGATATCAGCTGTCTCCAGATATCTCAACATGTCTCCTATCATCCTGTCTCCTTGTCAATGTCTGCCATTCGTTCCTTTTCCTTCTTCGGAGAAACTCATTTCTTGTCAGTTCGCCAAGTTTTCTACATCCTTTTATAGCACCTCATACTAGAGGTTCGACTGCGTTCGGTTTTTCTACAGTCCATGTTTCACTACCAGACAATGCTGTGGCCCAAGTCCACGTTATCACAAATTACCTCCTCAAATTAAGGCCTATGTTTATTACTGGCGGACTCCTTTTCTTGGCTGACTCCTTTTCATGGCCAGGAATGCTCTCTTTGCCTGTGCTAATCTGGTGTTCATGTCCTTGCTTCGCCCTCGGTGTGTTATCTTGCTTCCAAGGTAGTAGAATCCATCCAGTTCGTCTACTTCGGGGCAACCAGTTCTGATAAGTTTATCTCTAGTCTCATTTCTGCTGCTCTACATTACTCGTCGACTTTCCACAGTTTCTCTTCAACCCATATTCTTTACTCATTAGGCTATCCATTCCATTCGTCACGTCCTGTAATTATTCTCTTCCGCAGGCGTCAGCAATCTTATCATTGATATCCTTTCACTCTGAATTTTAATCTCATTCTTAAAAGTTTCTTTTATTTCCTTTATTGCTTTTTGATGTGTAGATTGAACAATGGTGACGAAAGACTGCATTGTAGATTGAACAATAGTGACGAAAGACTGCATCCCTGTCTTGCACTCTTTTTAATCCGAGCACTTCGTTGTCTTCCAAACTTATTTTTCCCCTCTTGCTTATTGGACATATTGTACATTATCCGTCTTTCCTTACTTGTATTTTTCCCTCACTTTCTAACATCCTGCACCATTTTACACGTTTCCTTGATGGACAGAGTCTGTGAGCGTGTCATGATTTTTCTCAAGTCTTGCTTTCATTATCGGTCGCAATGTTAACTACCTCTCTGGTACCTGTACCTCTCCTAAAACCAAACTGGTCATTTCCTATCAAACTCTGTTCTCTTTACCATTATTCTGTATGTTATTCTTCTTGTCAGTAACATGGATGCATGAGCCGTTAAGCTGATTGTGGGATGGTGCTCGTACATCCTGTTCTTCCTATCTTCGGGATTCTGTGGATGATATTTTTCCGAAAGTTCTGATGGAGTGTCTCCAGTCTCACAGATTCTACGCGCCATCTTCAGTTGTCGTATTGTTGTCACTTCCCGTAATGACTTTAGGAACACTGATTTAGGTTATATCATATTGCTTAGTTATAATGTACTAACCCACTAACATGTTACCTTAAGGCACATACGTGTTTGCTATGACATTAGCACAACGTAGCTGGATAGTACCCTCACTTTGTTGAGCAGAACACATGCACAATCGATTAAAACCTGTGCTAGTAGCCACGGTCTCACCATGTCAGTTTTAGACAAAATAGCAAGAGGTAAAGCTCCTTGCTATAGTGCCTAGATAGGCAGCAGGTGAAACGTCAGTCAGCAAATAAATAAAAGAAATAATTAGTAAGTGGCGCAGACCATGGAGATCCAGTATTAACCCTTCAGGTTTCATCCATTGTCTTGTCAGTCTTCGGCGTGGGCGGATGATAGCAGAAAAGGGTAGCTGTATTCTGCCACGGAGTAGCAAATGTAATTCCGTCCGTAGTTTCTGTCCGAGATCCCGGTACACTATCACTTATCTTCCCAAGGAAATTATTTCTGACTTCTACTTTCACTGTTGTATTATGGCAGTGTGGCAGGTTTGTAAAGATGCGATTAAGTGCGACACCTGAATATTGTGAATGTATTGTAGTATACGATTGTATTATTTGCCATGAAACGTTGAGGTTACGACTTGCCTGTCAGTGTTGAAATGTAAAGCACCCATGCCGGCCGCGGTGGTCTAGCGGTTCTAGACGCGCAGTCCGGAACCGCGCGACTGCTACGGTCGCAGGTTCGAATCCTGCCTCGGGCATGGATGTGTGTGATGTCCTTAGGTTAGTTAGGTTTAAGTAGTTCTAAGTTCTAGGGGACTGATGACCACAGTAGTTAAGTCCCATAGTGCTCAGAGCCATTTGAACCATTTTAAAGCACCCATTTGGGTTTCAGCTATATTTGTAGGACGTTAATCGTTATTGCAGCCAATACCCCTAAGCTCCTTCCACTTCTTGAGCTGTAAAACTCTAGACCCTAATCCTTTCCCCGTCCCTGTCGCTGTCGTGGTATGGTTCGAGAGAACAGCGCCTGTTGCTACCGCTCTGTATGAACAGAATATTTCTAAGTTATCTAAGTACTCCAGAGCAGTACTGGTGTCGGATCATCGGCTCTGACGATAAATTGAGAATGATGCTTAGCGGCTTTGTTGTAGTGTCTCACATTGGTTTGTTAGTGATGCCGTCTCATTGCCTAAGGCCGGTATTACACTATCAAATTTCTTTGTCAAAGATTTGACCAAAGATGTGATCAAATATTCACAAATATTTTTGACGAAGATCTTTGACGTGGCGCTAAAAATGGGTACTACAATGTGACATTTTTCGTCGAAGTTCAAGGTGACTGGCAACAACTTGTTATTAACCGCAGCAGTTGCATGTACCACAATTGCACTGTGTGCATATGCCGAAGAGAAACGGGGAAAAAAAGCATTCAACAAAACTTGTTACGTGAGCTTATAGTGGAGGACGTCAAGTCGTACATCAATTACTTGCGAATCGATGAGCATACATTTCTGAATGTGCTCAGTGAAGTGTCCCCTCACATCACAAAGCACAATACTCGCTTAAGAACTGCTATATCTGCAGAAGACAGGCTCACTGTAACTCATATTCCTTGCTACAGGAGAAAGTTAGGTTGGGTCAGGTCTCCAATTTTCTTAATCTATTTTTGTATTCAGGGTGCCTCACGTTGTAAAGCGCCTCATCAGCTTCATACATCTCTATTATTTTTGTAGTTTTCGGTACATACCAATTGTATTTACCGGCAATGTTTATAAAAACGCTACAGATGACAGGACGCTGCAGCGATGCTAGCGCTCTACGTGGTAACATGGCACATTGCAGTGAACAGAAGACAAGCGACATCTTTGATCAAATCTACAGCGAGGCCCTAGATTTGATCAAATATTTGACATTTGACAAAGTTCCCTATTACTCCATCAAATTTCTTTGACGAAGATATTCGACAAAGAAATTTGGTAGTGTAATACCGGCCTAACGGAGTCTGGTCTTCAATAATACATTATTCTTCTCTATTTACAAGTCAGCCAACGCAGGGGTAACTTCAATACATGTACAGTCCAACTGATCGAGCCGTGTCCGGAGTGCATTTCCATTCGGAAAAGAAGTTCCTTGAAGGTTGTTTAATACAGAGCGGAAAAGGTGAAAATCTAAAGGCGCAAGATCAGGTGAACAAGACAGGTGCGGAATGGCACCTGTATAGTGTTTTTTGTCATTCTAGCAGAATGCCGGCGGGAGTTATCGTGAAGTAGCATCGCTTTAAGCAGTCTTCCTGGTCGTCGTTCTCGATTTGCGTCTGCAGGACGTCTAAATTGTTGACAACTGTCAGCACTGACTGTTATACCTCGGGGAAACAATTCCTAGTTCAGCACACCTTCGCCGCCCCACCAGATGCATAAGAGTTTTTAGCAAACAGAACACAGCATGTTGTTATCAACGGAGAGACGTCTACAGACGTTAAAGTAACCTCTGGCGTGCCACTGGGGAGTGTTATGGGACCATTTCTTTAGACAATATATATAAATGACCTAGTAGATACTGTCGGAAGTTCCATGCGGCTTTTCGCGGATAATGGTGTAGTATACAGAGAAGTTGCAGCATTAGAAAATTGTAGCGAAATGCAGGAAGATCTGCAGCGGATAGGCACTTGGTGCATGGAGTGGCAACTGACCCTTAACATAGACAAATGTAATGTATTGCGAATACATACAAAGAAGCATTCTTTATTGTATGATTATATGATAGCGGAACAAACACTGGTAGCAGTTACTTCTGTAAAATATCTGGGAGTATGCGTACGGAACGATTTGAAGTGGAATGATCATATAAAATTAATTGTTGGTTAGGCGGGTACCAGGTTGAGATTCATTGGGAGAGTCCTTAGAAAATGTAGTCCAACAAAGGAGGTGGCTTACAAAACACTCGTTCGACCTATACTTGAGTATTGCTCATCTGTGTGGGATCCGCACCAGGTCGGGTTGACAGAGGAGATAGAGAATATCCAAAGAAGAGCGGCGCGTTTCGTCACAGGGTTATTTGGTAAGCGTAATAGCGTTACGGAGATGTTTAGCAAACTCAAGTGGCAGACTCTGCAAGAGAGGCGCTCTGCATCGCGGTGTAGCTTGCTGTCCATGTTTCGAGAGGGTGCATTTCGGGATGAGATATAGAATATATCGCTTCCCCCTACTTATACCTCCCGACGAGATCACGAATGTAAAATTAGAGAGATTCGAGAGCGCTCGGAGGCTTTCCAGCAGTCGTTCTTCCCGCGAACCATACGCGAATGGAACAGGAAAGGGAGGTAATGACAGTGGCACGTAAAGTGCCCTCCGCCACACACCGTTGGGTGGCTTGCGGAGTATAAATGTAGATGTAGATGTAGAACATCTATTGTGGATGAGCGCAGGGCTTTGTACGGGGAAGCTACTGTTTTGTTTGAGCTCAACCATTCCTTCCTTTTCCCTATGTTAGCATAAAGCCACCTTTCCTGTTCACAAGCAGCGATACAGGATATGAATGGTGAGATTGTTCACGAGGCAGCTGACGACAATGCAGAGATTTTTGTGATCTTGGCTTCGCCCATGCTGTACCCGTAACCCGAATTTTGAATCTTCCCCGTTGTATGCAAATGTAGCACGATGGTGGAATGATCAGTTCATCGCATTTTCAAGTTATTGTGTACACTGACGTGGATCATAGTGAATTAATGTGTTTTAACGATCTTCACCAAACTCCGGAGGTCCTCTTGAACGTGGAGAGCCACAAACGTCAAGACGATAAATCATTTTCTCGCCGTGTGCTTGTTCAATCGCATTATCCCCATCCATGGCGCAAATTTTTCTGGCTGCTTCCGCTGCTTCCAACCCTCCACTGAACTCAGACACAAGAATACGTCGGAAATGTTCAATTTCTCCACTTGCCACTTCATTTTCTAGCGTCCAAAGCCCCACTCACTAACGCCAGATGACAAAATGACACTACGTAAATTCAAATAGCAACAGCGAACCACAAATAAAAATGACAAGCGATAAGTAAGCCCATAGCAACCAGAATACCATGCAAAACAAAAACTCTACGAACTTTTGTAGCTACCTAAGATACACTACTAGCCATTAAAATTGCTGCACAACGAAGATGACGTGCTACAGACTCGAAATTTAACCGACAGGAACAAGATGCTGTGATATGCAAATGATCAGCTTTTCAGAGCATTCACACAAGGTTGGCGTCGGTGGCGACACCTACAACGTGCTGACATGAGAGAAGTTTCCAACCGATTTCTCATACACAAACAGCAGTTGATCGGCATTGCCTGGTGAAACGTTGTTGTGATGCCTCGTGTGAGGAGGAGAAATGCGTACCATCATGTTTCCTACTTTGATAAAAGTCGGATTGTAGCCTATCGAGATTGCGGTTTATCGTATCGCGACATTGCTGCTCGCGTTGGTCGAGATGACATGCATCTTATCCGCATGGCTGCACGATCCGTTACAGCCACGTCTCGTTCCCTGAGTCAACAGATGGGGACGTTTGCAAGACAACCACCATCTGCACGAATAGTTCGGCGTTTGCAGCAGCACGGACTAGCAGCTCGGAGACCATGGCTGCGGTTACCCTTGACGCTGCATCACAGACAGGGGCCCTGCGATCGTGTATTCAACGACGAACCTGAGTGCACGAATGGCAAAACGTCATTTTTTCGGATGAATCCAGGTTCTGTCTACAGCATTATGATGGTCGCATCCGTGTTTGGCGACATCGCGGTGAACGCACATTGGAAGCGTGTATTCGTCATCGCCATTCTGGCGTATCACCCGGTGTGATGGTATGGGGTGCCATTGGTTACACGTCTCGCTCACCTCTTGTTCGCATTGACGGCACTTTCAACAGTGGACGTTACATTTCAGATGTGTTACGACCCGTAGCTCTACCCTTCATTCGATCCCTGCGAAACCCTACATTTCAGCAGGATAATGCACAACCGCATGTTGCAGGTCCTGTACGGGCGTTTCTGGATACAGAAAATGTTCGACTGCTGTCCTGGCCAGCACATTCTCCAGATCTCTCACCAACTGAAAACGTCTGGTCAATTGTGGCCGAGCAACTGGCTTGTCACAATACGCCAGTCACTACTCTTGATGAACTGTGGTATCGTGTTGAAGCTGCATGGACAGCTGTACCTGTACACGCCATCCAAGCTCTGTTTGACTCAATGCCCAGGAGTATCAAGGCCGTTATTACGGCCAGAGGTGGTTGTTATGGGTACTGATTTCTCAGGATCTATGCACCCAAATTGCGCGAAAATATAATCACATGTCAGTTCTAGTATAATATATTTGTCCAATGAAACCCGTTTATCATCTGCATTTCTTTTTTGGTGTAGCAGTTTTAATGGGCAGTAGTGTATAAAATTTAAAGACGCGGTTTACGAGAGATATAAAGACTACGCCTTATTCTCTTCTTTGCTAGTCGCTCCATTCGGTATTTTGATGATCAGAATGTGAAAACTCTCGCAGAGCCATTCAATCTTCGTAATCTCCTGTCTCGTGCGTTTGGGAGGGAAAGGAAATTTAACACGAGGTAAATATAAAAGTTCTCCGCGTGGTCATTAAATTGATCTGCAGAATGTAGCTTTTAGTGCTGCCGGTTTTCAGATCCTTATCGTACTGCGAACTGATGAGAACGGGAGCCACAGGCGGTTGCGTAAGTCTGTCCCCCCTTTACTTAAACGCTGCAGGTCAAAGCCATTTTCAGGTAGGTCACCCAAAAAGGTCACGTTATCGATGAACTGCTAAAACAGGAGGGCGGTAACGTCCGAAGTCGGAAGCAGTGACACGTGTCACCCGATGT
This sequence comes from Schistocerca americana, assembly GCF_021461395.2. Taxonomy (NCBI): domain Eukaryota; kingdom Metazoa; phylum Arthropoda; class Insecta; order Orthoptera; family Acrididae; genus Schistocerca; species Schistocerca americana. The sequence goes on from NC_060121.1 coordinate 156,672,924, forward strand.
ATCGCTGTATCAACGCGTGTCTGCAAGGAATCGTGTACGAATGTAGCAGTGTAACGTGGCGTAAGAACAGTGGCCGTAAAAAGATCCTGAGGCTCGATGCCCCCGAGTAGCAGACGCGAGTGCACCCAGCGACATCGCACGTCAGAAACCGTTTCATTGCCTAGGCTAGGACTGTTGATATGTTTAAAAATGTCTGGATATTTTAAAAAATGTCGTTATCGGACCTCGATATATCGAGAAACGTATCGGCCTATTAAAATGTAACTGCACATTGTTATTATGGTGCCGCTTTCAAAGCTGTACATTAAGTATTGATTTATTATCGGGTATTATCTACAACAACAAGCTAGCAGTCTACTTATCCTTCTTAGAGCAAGTACTGGAAGGAGAACAATGCACATTCACACTTGGCGATAACTTTGCTAACTGCGTCCGTCCCCAGTAGCTGAGTGGTCTCCAGCATGGTAACTCAGCGTGTTCGGTCGGGGGGTTAGCTGCCCTCTGTAATAAAAAAACTGAATTAATTGATCAAAGACGAACTGCAACGGGTGTCTTGCGACGTCCGCCCCGAGCAGATACAACGATCGAAAACGAACAAAATGAGGTTAAAAAAAAGTGGTTAGCGCGACAGAATGTCAATCCTAAGGGCTCGGGTTCGATTTCCCTCTGGGTCGGAGATTTTCTTCGCTCAGGGACTGGGTGTTGTGCTGCCCTAATCATCATCATTTCATCCCCATCGACGTGCAAGTCGCCGAAGTGGCGTCAAATCGAAAGACTTGCATCCGGCGAACGGTCTACCCGACGGGAGGCCCTAGTCACATGACATTTATTTATTTCAATGGTAACTGCTTGTAAGTGGCACAATAAAAGGTGGCCGATGGGTCCATCGTTCGGTGTAGTCACATACCGAACTTGTCCGGAACACTTGATGCCGACTTTCCGATTTTTAATTTCTGCAGACGCCAGGGACTTAGCTGTACTCTAAAAGACCGCGTGCTGAAGCTAAACGTTGCGGTTTCTGTTGGTAGTGCCGAGTGCCGATTAAGTCAGCATTTCAGCGTTTCTCCTCATACGTCTCCGCCCACCGCATTTAGATTTTTGCTCATCATTTTTGGCAACTATTCTTGAAGAATACCAGTGTGAAGAAATTGCACAGCAGTTGCGGTAAAAAAGTTTTTCAACGCAAGTGGTGTGCTATTTCTTCACATGGGAAATCTTTTTTATTCCATTCACAGCGCCAGCCCCCAGTGCAGTCGGACTACTTTTTTGTACCACTACACTCTCCTCACACAGTCGTAGAGAGTGGACGTGATGAAAGCTTAAAAAGCAGTAAGACTCCGTCACACAGCGAAAGTACAATTATCTTCTACTAAAATTTCAAAAGAAAAATTTCAATTATTTACCGAAAATTGCGAAAAACATTATATAAAACAAAAATATAGGCGCACGATATTGTCATCTCGATATCGATATATCGTGGGGAAATACATCGTCGATATATGCATCTGTATCATTTGGAAAAAATGTCGATATATGCATATTTTAACAACTGCCTTAATCTAGACATACTGCGGCATCGCGGCGATGATCGTTTCCAACCGTACCTCACAAGCGGCTTGTAATCAGATTGCTTGCTTACGGTATGTCGTCTCACTTATGTGACGGAATTCGTCATTACCTGATGACGGAAAGTCATAGAGTAAAACAGAAGTGATTTCTGGCTTTCCCGAAGGTAGTCTTATAGACCCTCTGCTGTTCCTTATCTGTATGAACAACTCAGGAGACAATCTGAGTTGCTGTCTTAGGTTGTTTGCAGATGATGCCGTTGTTTAGTCTAGCAAACTAATCAAATTGCAAAACTAGGTAAGATATCTCTGTGGTGTGAAAATTGGCAGTTGTCCATAAATAATGAAAACTGTGAAGTCGTGCACACGAGTGCTAAAAGGAATTCGTTAAACTTTTTTACACGATAAACCAGTCAAATCTAAAGGCCGTAAAGTTCAACTAAATACCTAGGAATTAGAAACCTAGTAAAATGTTGCAACACAGCAACGCTGGAAGCTGGACTTCTTCATGATTTTGGTCGGCCACACCTTTCCTAATTCGCATCGTGAACAGTACCGTCGCCTTCAAATTTATCTCGAATACGATAAATTGTTGTGCGTGTTGGTAGCAGAGTACCGTACAAATTACGCCATTGCCGTTGTACCTCCATCATTTTTTCGTAGTTCCAGTACTAATTCAATAAGCCGTTGCGTTGCTCAAACGACAGTCTTACTTAATTCATTGCTGCACTGTCATTGCCGGCCGAAGTGGCCGTGCGGTTAAAGGCGCTGCAGTCTGGAACCGCAAGACCGCTACGGTCGTAGGTTCGAATCCTGCCTCGGGCATGGCTGTTTGTGATGTCCTTAGGTTAGTTAGGTTTAAGTAGTTCTAAGTTCTAGGGGACTAATGACCTCAGCAGTTGAGTCCCATAGTGATCAGAGCCATTTGAACCATTTGCACTGTCATTAGTTGAAGAAAGCGTGCTAAGATCTGTTCTGGAAAAATGGACTACGCTGTTGCACAAAAAATTGCAGCAGTCTTTCGTCAAAGATATTAACTATTAAAGAGTGTAAACTTTTGTAGACCCTCCGTATGCCCTACTTATATATTGATAACTTATTACCATGTTGTTATGAATGTAGTTTTAATATACTCTAATGTATTGACAGCCATCATACTTCAGCTACGTAGTTATGTACAGCTACGTAGTTATGTACAGTCGCAGTCTTTGCAAATGCTCTGATTGTCGCGTTGTTAATACGCAGTGTAAAAATGGCTGACGCTGCATCCTGCTTTGCAGTGAAACACGCGCAAGGAACACCCTTAAAAGTACTGAAAAACAGGTTGCTCTCAATGTTTTCTTAAGTTTATAGAGACATTGTTGATAATGAGTGTTAAAATTAAAGCAGTGCAAAATATATTTTTGCGACAAAAATGAAGAATCAGATACTCATTATTTCGACTATGTCCATTGTTTTATGCCACAGATACGGTATTACACGAGCCAGAGTAATAACCATCATAAAAACAAGGTAAACAATTCTCACTGTGTAGACTGGTCCAACGAGTTGCGATTTTGCCTCTTGCCAAATGATGGTAGACGTCTAGTGCAGCGTAGTTCAGACCAGTGGTGGTTCTCGATGTCATTCGTACCGTGACTTTAGCCTGCTGAAAAGCTCAATTACGCTGACGGTCTAGCGATAGGAACCCATGACGTTTGAAGAAGGCGAACAAACACTTAACAATGACCTGAAGAACTAGGAAGAGTATTACAGAAAGTGGATATCTGCCTGAACCCCTGTAACACCGAGGTCAGCACTTTCCATCTCAGCACCCCAAGCAAACAGGGAGTAGAATGTTGAGCTTTGCGGCAGGAGACTGCAGCACTTACGCTTCCCCAGATATCTGGGAACAACACTAGATAGATACCTGACACACAAGAAACATCTGGAGATCACGGGAAAGTAATTGAAAAGCAGTAATAAGGTAACTTTTTGACAGATGTGAAAATTACCGAACTGTCAGTTTAATAAGTCACAGCTGCAAAATACTAACGCGAATTGTTTACAGACGAATCGAAAAACTGGTAGAAGCCGACCTCGGGGATGATCAGTTTGGATTCCGAAGAAATATTGGAACACGCGAGGCAATACTGGCCCCACGACTTATCTTAGAAGCTAGATTAACGAAATGCAAACCTACGTTTCTACCATTTGTAGACTTAGAGAAAGCTTTTGACAATGTTGACTGGAATACTCCCTTTCAAACTCTGAAGGTGGCAGGGGTAAAATACAGGCAGCGAAAGGCAATTTACAGTTTGTACAGAAACCAGATGGCAGTCATACGAGTCGAGGGGTATGAAAGGGAAGCAATGGTTGGGGAGCGAGTTAGACAGGGTTGTAGCCTATCGCCAATGTTATTCAATCTGTATATTGAGCAAGCAGTAAAGGAAACAAAAGAAAAATTCGGAGTAGGTATTAAAATCTATGGAGCAGAAATAAAAACTTTGAGGTCTACCGACGACATTCCAGTTCTGTCAGATGCAAAAAAATGGTTCAAATGGCTCTCAGCACTATGGGACTCAACTGCTGTGGTCATTAGTCCCCTAGAACTTAGAACTACTTAAACCTAACTAACCTAAGGACATCACACACATCCATGCCCGAGGCAGGATTCGAACCTGCGACCGTAGCAGTCTCACGGTTCCAGACTGCGCGCCTAGAACCGCGAGACCACCGCGGCCGGGTGTCAGATGCAGCAAAGGACTTGGAAGAGCAGTTGAACGGAATGGACAGTTTCTTGAAAGGAGGATATAAGATGAACATCGACAAAAGCAAAACGAGGATAATGGAATTTAGTCGACTGAAGTCGGGTGATGCTCAGGGAATTAAATTAGGAAATGACACTTCAAGCAGTAAAGGAGTTTTGCTATTTGGGGAGCAAAATAACTGATGATGGTCGAAGTAGAGAGGATATAAAATGTAGACTGGCAATGGCAAGGAAAGCATTTCTGAAGAAGAGAAATTTGTTAACATCGAGTGTAGATTTAAGTGTCTGGAAGTCGTTTCTGAAAGTATTTGTATGGAGTGTAGCCATGTATGGAAGTGAAACATGGGCGATAAATAGTTTGGACAAGAAGAGAATAGAAGCTTTCGAAATGTGGTGCTACAGAAGAATGCTGAAGACTAGATGGGTAGGTCACAAACTAATGAGGAGGTATTGAATAGAATTGGAGAGAAGAGGAGTTTGTGACACAACTTGACTAGAAGAAGGGATCGGTTGGTAGGACATGTTCTGAGGCATCAAGGGGTCACCAATTTGGTATTGGAGAGCAGCGTGGAGGGTAAAAGTCGTAGAGGGAGACCAAGAGATGAATACACTAAACAGATTCAGAAGATTTAGGTTGCATTAGCTACTGGGAGATGAAGACGCTTGCACAGGATAGAGTAGCGTGGAGAGCTGCATCAAACCAGTCTCAGAACTGAAGACAACAACAACAACAACAACAACAACAACAGGTAGTTAGCCGGCACATGTTGGGGGGGGTGGGGGTGGGGATGGGGGGGGCAGTGCTGACGCTCTAAGAACTATCACACAGTCACTCAAGTACCCTGTTGCCGAGCGCTGCTGTCCTGTTTGGAGTAGAAACAGCCACATTAACAGGATGGATTGTCACTTGGACGACAGAATGTGACTGATATCACGAACTACAAAATCAAGGCCCTTGCCCTTGTTCTCACCAGTATAGCATCTCCAGCTCTTCGACGCCAACAGGCTACATTTCACGAACTGGAGAAATTAAACAATCCAACTGTACACAAGAACTTGTCAGTTCAGGAAATACCCAATAACTTACCAAGAACTCGATTTAAGTTTTGGAAGCCATTGCTTGAGGGCAGAACCGACAGCATTCAACACACAAGATCAATGGAACCGCTGTCACGCGCACGGGCGAACGACGCAAATGGATCCCACTCTGCCCCTCCCAGGAAAGAACCTCCAAGGAAAAGTATGGAGTGCCGTCAATCGCATCAGAACCGGTCACGCTCGAAGGAAAGAAACTTTATTATATAGGTGGAAAACGCCGACGACCCCAGTGCGACTGTGGAGCCAAAGAACAAGCACAAACGCGCACCATGCACAAATGCCCAACGAGAAAGTTCCGAGGAACCATAAAGGATATAATAGATGCTTCCTCCGCGGCAATCACCTGCTTAAGCTCAGTAGATACGCAATATGGTTAAGTTACTTTCATGTTTGCAAATATCCGATATGCTCTGCCCGATGATTTCAATGTTCTGTGATTTTTGCATCTTTGTGACGTTTACAAAGTTGTAATTATCTGTATCAATATCTATTAGCAATAAAATTAACTGATCGTTATATACAATATCTCTATATTTTAAATAGTTAGTTTACATGTGTCTTATGATTCTGTAGACATGCCATACACTGGATAAAAAAATCAGGTTACCGTAAACGTTAATAAGAATGTTTATTTCAACAGTCTCGCTAACGAAGTGTTGCCCTTTCTTCTACATCTTCACGGGGCGTGTGCTGTGAAAACACCCGTCTTCCAAGGTGACCTGAGCCGCTTTCACAGGACTGCGTTCATGCGTTCACGGTTTGACGAACGCTCGAGCATCATATCGAAACTCGACTTTCCCGCTAAATCTTCTGACGCGCCTTTCACAGACGTCTGGGACTTTTGGAACAGCGGGCGAAATGTAGCATTCAGCACCGCTGTTTGGTAGCTCTGCAGATTATAGGGTGGCTTCAGTTGGGTAGGGGATACCTGAAGACAGTTATGGACTCTTCCTCGCAGAGGACATTAAGAAAACTAGAGGGAGTGTCACATGGTATTTTGGAGAGTAATGTTATTGTCGGGTTTGCTTACTAGTTGTGTTGATGCATCGTCTCAGACAAGTATTACTTATTACTCATTCTAGGAGGCGCATTTCACTACTTTCGTATAATCATTCTCAGGACTCCTCTTGAATTATGTCGTCGTATAGGTCTTTTCGTATCTCTTGGAATCAAAGAGGCAACTTCCGTCACGATAATAATTGTCTTCCACTTCAGTCAGTTCTCCCCAGTTGTTTATTTCTCGTCTCGCCAAGTACCTCCGTAACATCTCTGTCTATATTTCTTGCTTACTAACCCTCAGTTTTTGAACGATTTTCTCGTTCAAAGTCCCCAGTCGCACTTCCCCAAGTCAAAACTAGCAACACTTGCTGATTGTAAACATCTGTTTTCGAACATATCGAGAGCTTAGTTTTGACAACCGTCTTCAGTTCACTGAAAGCGGTGTTACGCCATTTTTTACTGAATCGGTTTCCGTTACACCGGAATGGGCATACTATCTTAACGGAACACAGAAACAGTCCTCTTACTGTTTTTTTTATGTTTCTCAAAGCTCAGACTGTACCGTAACCGGTTTAGATTTCTTAATAAGTCATCAGATGATTAGAATACATTACATAGTAACTCGTGAAAGTAAAACTGAACGGGTCAGGAGAGGTAGAAAAATAAAATGAATTTCCATTTTTTTTTATAAAATGCCTACAACTTGACAGTTTCATGCCGTATTCTAACCTCCTGAATCGCCTAACTACGAAGTCCTTCAGCTGACTTCGGTTCTATTAAGAGACCGAATTACTCTACTGAGTTCACACGAAGTTTATACAGCGAGTGGGGAAAATATTCAAGGTTAAAATACCTAAAATCTAGAATTGTGCTTCTTTACTAAGATTTCATCACGTCGCCCATCACGGCTAGATTGTGCTGGCGGCGGTGCAATAGCCCACTATTCACCCAGAGGGTCTTAAAAACATTGTTGATATAAATTTGTCATCCTTTAAAAAGGTTTTATAAGTTTTGAAATTGTTGAATCCATTTTGTTTGTTAGATATATTAAAAGTACACATAGGTAAAAATTCCTTAGCTTCTTTGTTGAGGCGGTGCACTGCACTTGATAGGAGGAATCTGCAGTGTGAGAGGATGAATTTGGGAGGGGGTTGGGGAAGTTCATAGTATGCAGGGAGCTGACAGGTCATGTAGGTTCGAGCGTAGTGATGAGGATAATGTAGAAGGGTGAGTATAGGAACATCTGTTATCTACGACAGGATTGACTAGGATAGAGGCCAGGTCCTGCTTGTGAAGAAGGAAGAGTGAAGGGATGGAAGGAAGAAGGGGCGCCCTGATTTGTGGAGTGGATGGAAGACTGAACTCATGGGAGCGATAAATGTCAGGCCGTATTCCATTACCTGCGAGAGGAGAGGGGGTTTGCTAAAGTTGCAATGGAAGATACGGAGTGTGATGTAAATGCAGAGCCGCGCGGGATAAGGCGAGCGGTCTGAGGCGCTGCAGTCATTGACCGTGCGACTGGTCCCGGCGGAGGTTCGAGTTCTCCCTCGAGCATGGGTGTGTACGTTTGTCCGTAGGATAATTTAGGTTAAGTAGTGTGTAAGCTCATGGACTGATGACCTTAGCAGTTAAGTCCCATAGGAATTCACACACATTTGAACATTTTTTTGTAAATCCAGAGTCAGTGGGCTGTGCTGGTTTAATGGTAGCATATGAGGATTGAAAATGTGATGGGAGTTTTGCAAATCAAAATTCGTGGATACGTAGAACATAGAGGGGTTTGATTGTGGGCGAGGAATTACAGTATTCGTGTTAGAATCTACATAGCCACTTAATGGTCTCGTGTTATGGTGCACAAATCGGTAACGATTAAGAAAAATCGTCTCAGACTTGCTTTTCTGCAGAGTAAAGGTACTCTTTAGTTTGAGGCTAAGTGACCCATGATACGAATCTCAGCAGTCTGACCATTTCCCTAGATAATAATGCTAATCGCGACCGACATTTTGCTTGTATGTGTTCGATTTCAGACAACAGGGAGGTCTCCTCTGTGTGCCAACATGAGAAATTAGACTACAGCGACACATATAACACAGCTGATGAATAGTGCAAAATACCTAATTTCATAGAAAAGTATAATTTTAGTTTTGTCCAGCTGCAAAACAATTACATCTTATACGGCCCTGTGTTTAGAGGCTGTTTACTAGTGTACCTGAAGGTACACGTACCTGAAGGTGGGCGTAAATCGCGGCGGGAACTGGTCGTTGTAGAAGTGAACAGTTATCGCTATCTAATTGTGCTATCTCTCTCACCAAAGAAACGCAAGGATTTATCACCCCGATAGGATCAAGCGTACTAGTGCACTACAATGAGGTGTTGCAACTGACCTTCGCTTTGATGGCACCGCCATTTATCTAAAATGTCATTAAACAGTGTGGCTTAAATGCAGTTAACTCCCTCTACAGTCTTACGATATTTTAATAACCATGATTTTTATATTGCATACACCTGTTCTGTAGTAATAATTCCACACAGTTTTTAGCAGCGCCGACTGTTACACACAGTTTCTCATCGGTGCCTCCCTTGTGTCTCTGCCTGTAAAGAGAAATGTCACCGCTTGTGGAAAGCGGCGGCCTAAATCGCGCTGTGAGAAATTGCAGGTGGCGCAGCACCGCGATACGCAACAAAGCAGCCGCTCTTCCTTATTGCCGCAACTGTCGCAGGAGTGTCGCGGGTGCAAACCCGCCTCTTCACTTTACCAACCGGGTGCGCTGAGAGTCTTCCGCCGGCAACAGCCGGCGCGCCGCTTTTATTATCGCAAAGTGCGTGTGTTTGCGCGCGTCGTCACTGTTAACCTGAAGCGAATCTACGCAGCCGGTCTTTTTCCACTCTACTGCTACGTCATGTTCCACACTTAACGAATCTCGTTTCTCCCAAAGAATAAAGCCTAATTACTATTTAAAAGGAAAACATTTTCTAATGTTCTGCAAAATCATGTTTATTTCGGCTTCTCAGGCTATGTTCGGGTGACAACTGAATGTCGCAAACACAGATATTATTTGTGCAGAAGATACGAAGTTGACAGTGCTTGCATAGGAAAACATTACATTTTTTGTCACATACAAATAATTGTATTAACAGAAAATAGGGGTAAAAAATTACTGTGTGGAGAAAACTTAATTTAACAAAGGAGAAAATCAAAACTGAGTCTGATCCTTCAATACTATGCAGGCATTCTATACCACGTATTCCACGATTTTCAGTCTTTCCAGTAGGATCATCTGTTTCGTTTTTCTCGACAAGATGTAGAACTTCAAATTCTACATCATTTGAATGGTTTTCTGGTAAAAGATGATCAACAAAGCTTGAATCTTTATTTCATAATATCCAGCAGCCTAATTGCCTGACTGACCAGTCTACGCTGATCATCTTTCGCCAGAAAACTATTCGTATTATGCAGAATGTGTTGTTTCACATTCCATCAAGGACAGCAGAAAAATAACCCTACTGGAAATCAACAAACATATGACACACAGTAGTAGCACAGTATTGAATGATCAGACCCATTTTCCCCTTTGTTAAAATAATTTTTAATTGCAAATAGTAGATTCAGACCCTCAATTCATGTTATTTCTCATCAGTTGTTAAATGTATCTCCACACGAAAACTTTGTTTACCGCCTTTTGTAGTCAATGTCATTATTTCTATGTGACAGAAATGTAATGTTTTCCTATGTAAACACTGTTACACTTCTATCTTACGTACAAATAAAATCTGTGTAAGCTGCACATCATGTTTATCTGTGTCTGCGACATTCAGTTGTCACCTGGAGACTGCCGGGGACAAAGACCTTGTAGAAAATAACTAGACTCACTGATGGCGCTGCAGTCGCGGGACAATTTGAACCTTCGGCTGGTCGCCATTATAGTGGTTGTAGTCTGATGTGTTGTGTAGTATTGTTGTTTATGAAGATCCTGATTCAACGTTGTATATTGGTTGGGGCGTACATACAGTACTTGTTACTCGTAATTCTCCTGTCTGTACATTCCAATCAATTGAAGTACAATGGTGAAGAGTTACGCGGCGATTAATTGTACAAATAAATTCGAGAAAGGAACGAATAATACATTTCACAGGTATGTGAATATTTTAAGTTGTTTCGTATGTCAGTGCACTTGCTTAATAAATGTTTTTGTAACACGGTATTAGCATAATGTCTGTGCATCTATTTGCAGGTTTCCTTTCTCAAAACCACAGCTGTTACAAAAATGGTTACACGCTGTCAGGAGGCAAGATTTCCGACCGACAGAATACCATTTTATATGTTCTGATCATTTTGAAGAAAGTTGGCTGATCGGTAGAGTTTTCATGGTCTAGGTTAGGCTGAAACTTGATAATTTGGTCGTGTGTTGCCAAAGCACTATGCCATATGTAACGCACTTCTCGTCATAAAATCTAAAGCAAGGTAGCGCAGGAAATATCTATTAATATAGTGGGCAAATCTTTGAGTATTTCTATGCATTTTGCGTACATCTATCGTAAATGAACTACGAAAAATGCTAGGGGTCCAGTACATAACTTTTAGCTACGGCTGATTCCATGTAGTACGTAAGATAAATTCATAAACAGTGACTAGTTGCTGTTTGTTCATAAATTAAAAAGTATATTGTAGTAAAGCATTTAAATGAGGCATTATGTTTGCGACCTAACTCAAGGGAAGGCATTTTATAACCAAAAGCGATGTATAAACATTCGAACTCCGCGCGTCAGTTTACCACTCTAATGGCCGCCGCCCAGCTATTCAATTTGTCCGCTCTTCACAGTCGACCACTCGTGCGGTTGTGGGGGCCTGGCCGGGGAAGAGAAACGGAAAGCCGGTTCGTGACGTACTAAATATAATTTTACAGAACAGTGGGAAATTTATAATACCGTGAATTGTGTGTGTACCTCTCTCTCTCTCTCTCTCTCTCTCTCTCTCTCGTAAAAACTGTAATGCAGTCCTTTCTCTTTACCCACAACCTCTAAACTCTCAGTGTAATAATTCACTGTCAGATTCACGCCAGTTAAGTAGCGTCGAGTACGTTTCACTTTCGGGACTGTGCAAACGAAATATTTTTCCTTGTGTCCCAGTTAGCAGAACAGCTGATGGCGATCATGGGCCTACTGCCATAAAACATATAAACCAATACGATGTCACAAGTTTGTTTTCGTGGACATCATCCATAAAACCGCCTATTTCTACTCGCTCCCCTGCGTTTGCCTGAAGCGGCGTGGGTGCAAACCCCTCTCCCCGAAGACTATCCCGACCGCCACACTTTCGTGAACCCATAATTATTTGGTGGCACTTGGAGATGAAGTTGTAAGCCTTGAAACTAGTTGTGAAATAAATTAGCAAAATCACTGGCAACTGAGGCGGATTTTTATGCTATAAACATATTCCTCAGTTGCGTATGTTTGTCTGATCAAATATTTTGTGCATAACCCTATAGATCTTGTGTATAGTATCTGTGTGGACTTTTTCTCCCAACGTTCTGCGTATAGATACGCAGAAATAAACAGGCAACTTATTTTGTATTTCATTATTTGCTACGTCTGTAATACTGCACGCTAAATATTTAAATATATTAACTTGGTCTACGATTACCTTTCAATTTTGATATTCACTCGCATGGACCGGTCGGTGTCCTAAAGATGCTAATGATTTTGCCTTCGTACTGGAGATGTCCGTATTGGACTAAATCAAAATATTAGCTTAAAACTGCTGACTGGCCTCTGGAAACGCTCCGCTGAGGCCTGCGTGCTGTGTCGCTAGGGTCTGGGGCGACGTTAATGCCCGTACAATGAGCTCGGTGCAGCCGGCATTGTGAGTGCGTGGAGCGAGCAGCACACAGGGTGTGTCGCTTTGATCAGCCAGGCTCCAGTGTGGCGTACGGACACGAAGTTCCACGCACGGGATACAGGTTTCGGCCTCTGAGACAGCAGTCATCAAAATCTGATGAAGTTGTGCTGAGGTCGAGAATTTTCGCGAACAGTTTGAGAAATGTGTATTCATTTATGTCAATTTATTGCATTATCTACATCTACATTTGTACTCCGCAAGCCACCCAACGGTGTGCGGCTGAGGGCACTTTACGTGCCACTGTCACTACCTCCCTTTTCTGTTCCAGTCGTGTATGGTTCGCGGGAAGAACGACTGCCGGAAAGCCTCCGTGCGCGCTCGAATCTCCCTTATTTTTACATTCGTGATCTCCTCGGGAGATGTACGGGGGTTGTTGACAAAATATCAACATGTCGATATTTTTTCCAAGAAAAATAGGTACCTGTTGGCGACACTCTCCACCGATATATCGTTATCAAAATGGCTATACCGAGTGCCGACATTTTTACTTTATATTATATGTTTTCACAATTTTCGGTAAACATCGGGAAGTTGTTCTCTTGAAACAGCAGTAGAACATGCTTTTACTTTCAATGTGTGAAGGCGTTTACTACGTTGTGAGCTTTCATCGCATCAAATCTTTCTCTTTGACTGTGTGAAACAAGTACAGTGTGTATCAAAACGAATCATCCGATTTGGCACGTCTATATTTCTGAAACTAACAAACATATGAAGTGAATTGTTTTTTGATGAATGGAACACAGTTGTTTTTCGTCCATTTTCATAGGCGTTCAATATGCCCCCCTTGAGATGCACGGCATGCCAATGCGGTACTCAAATTGTTCCCACACTGCAACGTATATGTCTTGAGCTATAGCTTCAACATTTGCTGTTATCTGATGTCTAACTTCATTCACTGTTGTTGGTAACGGGGCACATAGTCTTTTCTAAACTGCCACAAGAATTAATCACATAGTCATGTCATATCCGGTGACCTTGGAGACTAGTAATGTAATGCCGAATCATCCCGCATTTCCAGATGCCAGTATGGCGGTGCCCCATCCTGTTGATAAATGAAGTCGTTCGAGTCAATCACCAATTGTGGGAAAAGAAAGTTCCTAAGCATATCGAGATATGTGCTTCCTGTAACAGTATTCTTAGCAGAGAAAAATGGGCTATAAACCGTTTCCTGTGAAACTGCAGAAAACCCTTTAAATTGTAGTGTCTGTCTCATGTTGTACAACTTCATGTGGTTATTCAGTAGCCCATGTTCTCACGGTTCACCTTTCCATGTAAATGGAATGTCGCCTCGTCACTAAACACTGAGCGTGGAAGAAAACTGTCATTCTCCATCTTGCGAAGAACGAAATTACATAACTCCACACGTTGCTGTTTGTCACCTTTACGAAGAATTTGCAGTAGCTGAATTTTATATGGTTTCATGTGTAAACATCGACGCAACACAAGCCAGACATCAGGGGCATGTTGAGCTGTCGAGCTGCACGGCGAACGGATTTCTGCGTACTGCTTGTGCGGATGCGTTCGACGTCTGTGAGACACTCTGGGACGACCCGGCTATTTGCCTTTATACAAACATGTTTCTCGGAATTGTTTACGTCATGGTCTAATACTCCGTGCTGTCTGAGGCTCCACACCAGATCTAGTACGGAAGTCACGCTGAATAGTTATTACTGACCCGCACTGCGCAGTACGTAGATCACAAAACGCTTTCTGTTGTCCCGACACCATTTTTTCTAGAACTGTAGTGGGCGCACAGTGCTTCTGCGTAGCGGGAATCATGTAAAGCTCGAGAGATTGCTCTTTCCAAGAGTACGTTATTCACGCACATATCTCAAATAACATAATAGTTTTGATTTTTTAAAAATCTGATTATTCTTTTTGATACACCCTGTATATGTGGCACAAAACTAGTCCGATGGCACGAGGGGGTGGCGTTATGAATGAAATATAACAAGAGTCCCGGTGTAAAGAAATAGCGCACTGGTTGCCTTGAAACGATTAACGCAACTAGGATGTTATGCTACACGTCGGCATTCTCCAGAGACAATTGCTGAAGATGATGAACAATGACAAGAATGCTCTTTTCTGTGTGGAGACATATGTGGGGAAATGCTGACGTAATCGGTACACGGTGTAACCGACAGAAACTGCAACGTTTAGCTTCATCACACAATTTTGACACAACAACTAGGTCGCCGGCGCTGGCAGAAAGGAAAAAAAAAAACAGGGAAGTGGACATGAAATGTGCCAGACATATACGACGAATCGAACGAGGGACGCATCACACACGTTTTATTGTGCCACTTACATGTACTTCCTATCGTTAACAAAGTATTTATCGCCAAATGTGAACGTCCATGGTTTTCCTTTCAATTCTTGTTCTAAGGGGATAGCCAGGCTGCTAGCTTTTTGATGTACAGAATATCTAATAATAAGTAACTCAATACTTAAATATTCATCTCTAAAACCGGCAGTATATTTACAATGTTCAGCCGATATTTTTATAGGCAGGTACGTCGACATTTTTCCGTCGATATATAAATACTTTTTCCGACATATCGAGAGCCGATAATGATATTTCTTTAAATATCGCTGTATCGGATTCCCAATATTTTTAAAAATATAAACAGCCCTATTACGTATAGAGGGAGGTTCCATCAGTTCCCTACATTATAAACTGTTGCGATTCGCACTGTCATTACTAAATCGACAATCTCTTGGTGCTTCAGGGTGTGTTCGTGTTCTATAGGCCCATCCCACCTTTCAGTCGAGTTGTGCCATAAATTCCCTTTTTCATCAGTTCTATTCAGTACCTATTCACTGATTACCTTATCCACCAATTTGATCTAAAACATTCTTCTGTACTACCACACTTCGAAAGCCATTATCTTCCTGTCTGGATGTTTACCTTTCGCATTTCATTTTTTTGCAATGCTACACTAACGAACTACAGAAAAAAACTTTCTAACACTTAAATTTGTGCTTTTCAGAAAATGTTGTTTTTCATACAGCCAGCCTCATTTTGTATCCCTTCGGCTTCGGCCATTGCCAGTTATTTTTCTGCCCGAATAACAATACCCCCCCCCCCTTTCAACGTATCAGTTACTTGTCTAGTCCCCTCAGTAACGTCTGATTTAATCCAAATGCTTTCCATTATTCTTGATTCTTTTTCGTTGATGTTCATCTTCTAAACTCCTTTCATGGTACTATCCATCTCGTCCAATAGTTCTTCAAAGTCCCTTTGCATTTCCTACAGAATGTCATCGGCAAACATCATAGTTTTTAACTTCTCATAGACGGGATTCACGGTCATGTAAAATTCTTTGAAGGATATCATGTTCGCTGTTGACTGTTGGAATTGTTTCACACAATTCCAATTTCGGCCTTTGGGCTATATTCAAGTGACACCGCAAAAGTTAAAAGAATAAAAAATTGAAACACAGTGTGTAAACAGAACTGCATATATGTGTCTTGTAGACAAGACTGTAGTATATTACAAAAATGGTGAAAATAATTCAGTACTTAGATTTTGCTTTAGCCCATATCAGACTCCGAAGTTCTCCGCCGTATGTATGTCACAGAAAAAAAGCCTTATCACAATGGAAATAGAATAACATCAAACGAGTGCGTAGGTCTGTACATAGTGAAATCTACCTACAGTTGTTATCGTTAGAATGTACAATCTCTGATATGTGCACAGAGTGTCAGACTTCGGAGGATATTTTCGCGTCAACGGCCTTAGTTCCAGGTAAACAGTGTGCTAGAACATTGACCTCTGTAGGTTTTATGTGAAGGATGTTAATATTGGTAACTGTGCACGTAATTTATGTTCTTGTGTCCTGCCTAGTCGTCAAACATGTGGTGTCTAGGAAACCTGCTTTCTCGGATCGCTAAACAATAATTCAAGCAAATCGTATTAATGAGTTTTATTACGATATGAACAATGACAGAACATGGACAATAACTCAGAAGTGTCGCAAGCAAGGGACGACATGCAAATAAGAAATCTCTTCGGTATGTTCAGTTCCTAATACAAGTAATGAGCCTTGTTGATTCTATTCAGGTGGCTAGTCTTGAAGCTTCTCTTCGACTGGGCCGCGGTGCTTACGTCCTCTTTGCATAGAGGCCGCTGCTGTAGCGTTGTCATCCTGAAGAGGGGTCGGTGAGTGTGAAATTGGCTGACGTCTTCACAGCCGTCTCTGCTCTCTCCATCGTTCCCGACTGGCGTGCCGGCGCTTATCTTTACTCCGTAACTTAACAAAATTTCAGAGTGTACAGAGACTCGTCCTGGTTTGATGTTACTCTTTATTCGGTATAAAGGCTTGTTTTTGACGTTGACGTGTACATGTCGAAATATTTTAGTCTGACATGAGCTGAAGCAAAAATATAAGTGATGTGTTATTTTCACCATTTTCGTAATGTACGACTGTCTACAGGACATGCTTGTGCAGTTCTGTAAACACACGCTGTGCTTCCTTTTTGTATTCTTTTAGCTTTTGCAGTACCTCTTGAAAATGGCCCAAAAGCTGAAATTGTAATTGTGTAATGGATAATTTCTACAATCAACGGCAAAAATGCTCTCCTTAAAAAAAATGTACACTACTGGCCATTAAAATTGCTACACCACAAAGATAACGTGCTACAGACGCGAAATTTAGCCGACAGGAAGAAGAGGCTGTGATACGCAAATGATTAGCTTTTGAGAGCATTCACGCAAGGTTGGCGCCGGTGGCGACACCTACAACGTGCTGACATGAGGAAAGTTCCCAACCTATTTCTCATACACAAACAGCAGCTGACAGGCGTTGCCTGCTGAAACGTTGTTGTGATGCCTCGTGTAAGGAGGAGAAATGCGTACCATCAAGTATCCGACTTTGATAAAGGTCGGATTGTAGCCTATTGCGATTGCGGTTTATCGTATCGCGAAATTGCTGCTCGCGTTGGTCGAGATCCAATGGCTGTTAGCAGAATGTGGAATCGGTGGGTTCAGGAGGGTAATGCGGAACGCCGTGCTGGATCCCAACGGCGACGTACCACTAGCAGTCGAGATGACAGACATCTTATCCGCATGGTTGTAGCGGATCGTGCAGCCACGTCTCTATCCCTGAGTCAACAGATGGGGACGTTTGCAAGAGAACCACCATCTGCACGAACAGTTTGGGGATGTATGCAGCAACATGGACTCTCAGCTCGGAGACCATGGCTGCGGTTACCCTTGACGCTGCATCACAGACAGGAACGCCTGCGATGGTGTACTCAACGACGAACCTGGGTGCACGAATGACAAAACGTCATTTTTTGGGATGAATTCAGATTCAGTTTACAGCATCATGATGGTCGCATCCGTGTTTGGCGACATCGCGGTGAACGCACATTGGAAGCGTGTATTTGTCATCGCCATACTGGCCTATCACCCGGCGTGATGGTATGACGTGCTATTGGTTACACGTCTCGGTCACGTCTTGTCCGCACTGACGGCACTTTGAACAGTGGACGTTACATTTCAGATGTGTTACGACCCGTGGCTCTACCCTACATTTCAGCTGGATAATGCACGACCGCAAGTTGCAGGTCCTGTATGGGCCTTTCTGAATACAGAAAATGTTCGACTGCTGCCCTGGCCAGCACATTCTCCAGATCTCTCACCAACTGAAAACGTCTGGTCAATGGTGGCCGAGCAACTTGCTCGTCACAATACGCCAGTCACTACTCTTGATGAACTGTGGTATCGTGTTGAAGCTGCATGGGGAGCTGTACCTGTACACGCCATAAAAGGTCTGTTTGACTCTGTGCCCAGGCGTATCAAGGCCGTTTACGACCAGAGGTGGTTGTTCTGGGTACTGATTTCTCAGGATCTATGCACCCAAATTGCGTGAAAATGTAATCACGTTCTAGTATAATATATTTGTCCAATGAATACCCGGTTATCTTCTAGTATTTATTCTAGTATAATATATTTGTCCAATGAATACCCGTTTATCGTCTGCATTTCTTCTTGGTGTAGCAATTTTAATGGCCAGTAGTGCAGTTCTTCTCTCTGGAGTAATTCCATCTCCAAATTTTTCCTTGGTTTCCTTTACTTATTCTGAGTGTACAGATTGAATAACGTTTGGGATAGTCTCACCCCCCTTCCCAACTAGTGCTTACCTTTCATGTCCTTCGACACTACAGTGCTCATATCTTTTAAAATGTTGCGTGTAACAAAGATTGTCCGACTCTAAAGCGTGTTTGCGCTTTCCTGCTGTGTGATGCATTTCCGCACGACGACGATGTGCTTCATTCTGCGGCACGCAAATGTTTCCGCAGGCACTGGCCCCGCAGAGCCGCTAAACGTCCTGCCTCCAGCTAGGCTATGGGCGCGTGGACAGGCTGTTAGCAGAGCCAAGCCAATAGCGGCGGCAAAGGCTGAGCAGCTAATGCCCGCCGTTTCGCAGGTTTACAGCGCCGGCGTATTCCCCATCAGCCGGCCCCCGTACTGGCACACACGTTAACATTATCCGCCGCCATTACCTCGCAGCACCTGCATAGTCTGTTTACATAGAGAGAATGTATAGGGAGAGAGTGGCCAACCGGACTATACGGCGGCCATTTTTCTGCCAAACTGCGGGCGGGACTTTTGAATGGCCAGTAGTGGAGTACACGCTAACCGAATCAAAAGCACAAGACAATATGGCGAAATCATTCGTTAAATGTCCGCGGCTCGTTCTCGCTTCCCGCGCACGGGGTCCTGGGTCCGATTCCAGGCGGGGTCAGGGGTTTTCTCTGCCTCGAGATGACTACAATCCCATTTTAATTCTACGTTTATAAGAATGTTATAATAATTTCCACACAGCCAATTTACAAGTCTGTTTTCAAATTTAACTATGTATATTGCAAGTTGTTTTATATGTAGTAGAAAGCAAAAACGTCTTACTTTGCATAGATAAGAGTACTTGGTTGGTTTCCACAAGGCTCCTGTTTGATTTATGTCAGTCCTATTGACTGCGACTGCCCACTGCTTTCGTCTTTCTTCATTGCGTGGAAATGCTAACATGCGAAATCCATCTTCGCCTCTATTGGAACAAGCAAATGCAGCACAACCTGGCATCGTTTACGAACGTCTGCAGAGCGAATTACAGGTATCAAAAACAATACTGTACAGTTACTAACGTGTTTACTTCAAACATGTAGGCCTACCGACTTCATCACAAAACGCTTCATTATTTCAACCCGTATTTAAGATCGCAAACGCTAATTACGTACTAAAAACGATATACAACTAAATTGAACATGCATGCACAACGCATAACAAGTCTCTCAATAGTTCAAATACCTTTTAATCGTTTCTAAAAGTCCTCTGAAGTTCAATTCAAGTCAAAAGCACGGCGAACATAGGAAGCGCGAGAGACGTTTGGCAGAAAAATGGCGCCAAAGCTAATCAACCAATCACGGGCAACTTCACCTATGGCGACTCTATCTGTATACAGGCTCTCTAGTATTACACAGACCCTCGCGCTACCTGGCTTTCATTTTCTGGACGACGTCGCAGACTAGGGCAGCCTATGCACCATAATATGCGAATAAAACGGAAGCTGGGACTAATAACTCTGTAGCGATGTGTATACTGTTACGAAATTTTCTGGCAAATGAGTGCCATACCGGGACTCGAACCCGGACTCTTGGAATCACCTACTGGAAAGTAGGTGAGTGCATTTCCCACAAAACGAAAGTGCCCGGGTTCAATTATACGGTCCGACGCACCATTATAGTATCTCCGGCAGGCTCAAAACAAGCTACTGAGTGGGATACTGGCGCACGCAGCAAATTGAGTGATATCGGTATTTTTGACTGGAGATCCCCCGAGGGCCTGTTCGGTCGTCTAAATGGAAACGCTTGCTCTCCGTCCTCGGCGCAGTGGTGCTATTCCTTTGCAAAGTGATACTATACATCTGCCTGTACATCTATACTCTGTGTAGCACTGTGAATCGCATAGTAAATGGTACATCCCATTGTAGCAGTTACTAAGACTTTTCCCGTTCCACTCACGTATAGAGCGCCGGAAGCATGATTGTTTAAATGTCTCTGTGCTTGCTGTAATTAATCTAATCTTGATCTCGCTATCCCTAAGGGAGCAATATGTACGGCTTTGTAGTACATGGGCGTATCAAAAAGAATCATCCGATTAAAAAAAAAAAAAAAACATACCTGTTATGTTATTTGAGATATGTGAGTGAACAATGTACTGTTCGAAAGAGCAAACTCCAGAGTATTACATTGTTCCCTGCAGTTCAACTAAAAATGGTGTCGTGACAACAGAAAGCGTTAGATGTTTCACGTTTTGCGCAGTGCTGGTCAGTAATAACTTTTCAGCGTAACATTCGTACGAGGTATGGTGTGGATCCCCCTGCTGCGCAGTTTTACACGATGGCATTAGTTCCGAGAAATGGGTTGTCTGTGTAAAGGAAAAACGCCGGGCCGCCCCCACACAGATGTCGAACGCATCTGCCATAAGGAGTCCGCAGAGATCCGTTCGCTGTGCAGCTCGACAGCTCAACATGCCCCCAATGGTCGTCTGGCGTCGACGTTTACACCTGAAATCATACAAAATGCAGCTACTGCAAGCTTTTCGTGAAGGTGACAAGCAACGCGTGGACTGCTGTAATTTCGTTCTTGGCAGCATGGAGGATGACAGTTGTCTTCCACGCTTAGTGTATAGTGACGAGGCAACATTCCATTTACATGGAAAGTTGAACCGTCATTACGTGAGTATATGCGCTACGGAACAACCACTTGAAGTTGTACAACATGAGGGGGGGGGGGACTCTCCAAAATTTCAAAATTTAAAGGGTTTTGTGCAGTTTCACGGGAAAAGGTGTCGTCCATTTTTCTTTGCCAAGTACACTGTTACAGAAAGCTCATATCTCGACAGGCTTGAGAACTTTCTTTTCCCACCGTTGGAAACTGATTCTAACTTCATTTACCAGCGGGCTATGGGGGCACGGACATACTGGCATCTGTAAGTTCTTGAATTTTTAAATCGAGGATTACTGAACAGTACATCCGTCGCACTGCACCAAATGATTCAGCCTTACGTTACTGGCCTCCAAGGTCACCGGACCTGACTGTATGTGATTACTGTATTTCTTGCGGGGGAGGGGGAGGGGTTATAAAAGACTCCGTTTATTTGCTTCTGTCACCAACAACAATGAATTAACTGACACATCGCATAACAGCAGCTGTGGAAGCTGTGGAAGCTGTGGGTAAAGACATGCTCGCTGCAGTGTGGGAACAATTTGAATACTACATTGACATACGCCGTGCATCTCAAGGAGGGCGTATTGAACACCTATGAAAAGGTATGAAAAAAAAACTTTTGATTTTCCCGTTCATCAAAATACAAAATTAATTGTATACGTTTATTACGAGGCGTGTTTTTTAAGTAAGTACCGTTTTGAAATTAAAAAAGACGTGCTAAGATATCTCAATTCTATTTTTGCTTGAATACTTGTACCTTAATCTGCGTACTGACGCCATTACAGTGTGATTTTTCCTTGTTTACGTTGTGTACTGAGTGTTTAAGATGTCTCCGATAATCGTGAGTACCGCCGACTGTGAAGTACGGGCTGTTATAAGATTTCTTCGTTCTAAAGGCCTAAAAGCGATCGATATTCATCGTGAGATCTGTGCAGTTTACGGAGAAAACATTATGGGTGATGGAATGTTAAGAAAGTGGGTGACAGCATTTAAAAATGGTCGCACAAATGTGCACGATGAACAACGGAGTGGGCGTCCTTCGGTCGTTAATGAAAGTTTGGTGCAGGAACTGGACAATAAGGTGAGAGAAAACAGACGCTTTAAGATTTCCTCCTTGCGGGTTGACTATCCTAATGTTTCTCGTAGTGTTCTGTATGGCATTGTAACCGAGTACTTGAATTACCGAAAATTGTGCGCACGTTGGGTACCGAAAATGTTGACGGATGTGCACACAGCGCATTGACTTTCCTTGAGCGGTACCACAACGACGGTGATGATTTCCTAAGCCAAATTGTTACGGGCGATGAAACATGTGTGGCCTACGTCACACCAGAATCAAAGCAACAGTCAATGGAAGTTGAGCAAGGGCATCGTTTTGCTGCAAGACAATGCCCGTCCGCATGTGGCGAATCAGACCAAAGACCTCATCACATCCTTTCGATGGGAAACTCTAGATCATCCTCCGTACAATCCCGATCTTACGCCCAGCGACTACCATCTGTTCCTGCACTTGAAGAAACATCTGGGCGGTCAGCATCTTCAAGACGATGACGAAGTGAAAACAAGTGGTGTGCAGTGGTTAACAAGTCAGGCGGCAGACTTCTATGAGGAGGGTATTCAAAAACTGGTACAACGCTATGACAAGTGCCTCAATATTGACGCAAATTATGTAGACAAGTAGATTAAAGTACAGGCTTTCATGTAAAAATAAAATTATTGAGATATCTTAGCACGTCTTTTTTTTATTACAAAACGGTACTTACTTAAAAAGCACGCCTCGTATTTTTAGAATTATAGACGTGCGAAATCAGATGATTCATTTTTATACCCCCTGTATTTTCCTATTTGTATTTTTAAATTTATTCGGGCTTTTAAAATTACTCTTAATATAGGTGCAATTTTACTCAGTGGTTTTGATTTCAGCTGTCATTTCCTATGGTAACAATGTTTGTGAATTTAAATCACGTACTCGTTTGTACGTTACCAACAGAAAGAACAACCAACGAAGCAAATATAAGAATTATCGCCAGTCAAGTGTCCAATTTTCGTTCCAACCCCCCACCCCCACCCCTCGCCCCCAGTTGAGAACAACTGACTTGACAGCCACAAAATATATCGACACGCCATACACAGCACGCCAAACTAGTCCATTCTCCGTACAAACGGGAGAGCGCTGTCAACATGGCAGCTATCACTAATTGCCTCTGTCACGACAACGACCAATTATATCGCAACACCAGTGCGAAGCTCACGAGAACGTGGTATGTAAGTTTCACTTTGCTTTCTTTTGAACTAAGAATGCAGTAGATATCAGCCCTGTGCCCGAACCTCGTAGTTGTTCCCCTTGTTTTGAAAACTAATTGTCCGCGCGAAACGAATTCGTGGCTCTGTGGAGATCACCGCGCAGACACGTTCTCCGGGGTTTAACTGTAAGCTCTGTGCATTTGCGCATTTTGGGCGCGGCACCGTAACAACTGTACTGCGGTACGTGACTCTACCCAGACGGCACTATCTCGACATGCAACGGCTGTGGCCTGTCCAGGCGGTACCCAAGTCTGGCGCTGGCCGCACTAGACTTGTTATCCTAAGCAGCACAACAGGCCTCGTAAAACAAGCAGCTTATTCGGCTGCGCCACGTGTGAACTTTTGCTACTTCATTCAACTCTGGCTTTTCCGATGCTGCATTCGAATAGCGGTGATTTAGTGCGATCACTTAGTTGTGGCATCGTTCCCAGATGACTGAATCTCGATTATCACAGTAAATAGATGACAGAGACGGGGACAACTTGACCCTAGGTAGAATAGCTTCCGCTGTCCACTCTCTAGTACCCATTTTTTCTAAAAACTGCCACTAAATGAAGTGTTTGGACGGAGGCTGGATGATCAGCGAATGAAGCCAGTCTAATGAAAATCGATAGCTATCATTTATGCAACAGCTATCGTTGAAAACCATTTATTACCTTACGCTAGGTCTCAACGTACCAGGTCTCAAACAAACGGCACATATGAGGGTTGCCCAGAAAGTAAGGCACCGCAATTTTTTTCTCAGCCGAAAACAATGCTACGAATGCGAAACGTTACGTATGTAGTATTTGAAGTCAGCTGAGTGAGCGCGCCAAGTTTGTCACTTCCGACAGATAGCGTAGCTGCAGGGCAGTTTCAAAATGGCGTCTGTAGGTGATGTTCGTTATAAGCAACATGCCGTCGTTGAATTTCTGACTGCAGAGAAAGAAACTGTGGGGGATATTCACAAATGCTTGTGCAAAGTCTATGGAGCATCTGCTCTCGACAGAAGTATAGTTAGTCGGTCGGCACGGAGGGAGAGGTCATCAGAAGGCGGTTCGGCGGAACTCGACGATTTGCTGCAGTAGGGGAGACCATCCACGGCTGTCACACCAGACATGTTGCAGCGAGCTGATGTTGCAGCGAGCTGATGTTGACACTGCATCTGTCAATCAGCAAAGCAAGCGTGGATGCCATTACCCGCACTCTTGAATATACGAAAGTGTGTGCAAGATGGGTCCCGCATTCTCTAACAGTGGGTCACGAATCGCACTGACAAAACATTTGTTGCAACGTTTTGAAGCTGAAGGGGAGGCCTTCTTGTCCCGGATTGCGACAGGTGATGAAACCTGGGTTCACAATTTTGAGCCCGTAACACAACTATAGTCGATGGAATGGCACCATTACCTTTCCCCACAGAAGAAAAAATTCAAAGCATCTGCTTCCGTCAGTAAGGTCATGAACTCATGATCACCGTGTTCTGAGACTGAGGTGTAATTCTCATTGATGTGATACCAAGAGGCGGTATCATTAATACGTCAACACATTAACAAAACTCAAGCGCGCTTCCGGCGACTTCGGCGCCGCAACAACCCAGGAGATGTTTTGCTCAACACGATAACGCTCGGCCCCAAACAAGTGCTGAACACATCGCGCAACAGGTTTGGACAACGTTACCCCATCCACCCTACAGCCCTGGCCTAACCCTCTCCGACTTCCACTCCTTTGTGCCATTTAAAGGATGTCATTCGTGGAAGACATTTTGAGGAAGATTAGGTGGTGATTCACACAGTGAAGCACTGGTTCAGACATCAGGGCAAGGATTGGTACCGACAGGGCATACACGCCCTTGTTTCGCGCTGGAGGAAGACCATAGAACGGGATGGAGATTAGATGGAAGAATAGGGTGTATAGACAAAACACCTTTCTTTCGTGTATGTAATTCTCATTACGTTCTATAAAGAATTGTTGGAAAAAAATGCAGTGCATTACTTTCTGGGTAACCTTCGTGGGTCACTTACTGCGAAACTGTATTTCGTGTTAGCTTGAGACGTTATAAGTACATTATTTTTTCATCAGTCTTCTGACTTACTTGATGCGGTCGTCACAGCCTCCTCTCCTGTGTCAACCTCTTAACTTTAGAGTAACACATTTGTATCACCAAGTCCAAGATTATTTGCTGAATATGTTCCAGTCTGTGTGTGCCCTCTACAGCTCTCTCACTTTCCGTGAAACTCGCTCTCCGTTGTCTAAACACGCGGTGTCCCTTATTCTAGTCACTGTTTTCCGCGTATTCCTTTTCTCGCAGACTCTGAGGAGACCTCATCCTCATTTACCTCATCCATCCTTTTCAGCATCTTTCTGTAAGTCTAGATCACAAACGTTTAGTTTCCCTTTTTTTCCTGTTTTCGCAGTCTACGATTCATTTCTACACAATGCTGATTCCATAAGCGCATTCTCTGCTTCCTATATCTTTCTTGCTTCGTCCGTCACGCGTATATTTGCTTCCAAAGTATCACAATTCCTTAGTTACTTCTCATACCTGTTCTCCAATTCTGATAGGTTTATCGCTTATCACATTTCTGCTACAATAGACGCAGTACTCCTTCACTTTCACTGAGGATAGCAGTGTCTTCAGCGACTCTTATTCATATTCTTTCACCCTGAATTTTAATTTCACTCCTGAACCTTTATTTCTGTCATTGCTCCTTCCACGTGGAGGTTGAATAGTAGGGGAGGGCCATTAAAAGTCATATATGCTTATTATTTACTTATTTTTATTGCCGCTTATGTAAAGATTACAATTATGTAGAGATTGCTTAAGCAATTTCAAGATATGAATACAAACAAAAATAGGCAGTTTAAACTGTAATAAAATTATAAATACGTACATTTAGAATTTGTGGTCATAAATTCCTCAAGAACATAAAAACAATTCTGAATTAACAAATTCTTGGCAGTGTCCTTAAATTTTTTTTAGCTCCAGTACCTTACTTGAGTGTGGTAGTTTGTTGAACAGCTGCGATGATATCTTAAAACTGTTTTGAGTTTCACAATGAAAACTGTATTTTGTTTTTATATCATTGAATTGCATTGTTATAGCCATGTACATCGGAAAATGCAGTAAATTTCGATAACTTTTTCTTGGCACATAAGACGCTGATAAATATACGTACATGGTAACATCGTAAGACTAAGCCTGATGAATAAACTTATAAAATGCCTTTTAGGTGAGATTTTGCAGATTTGTTTGACTCCTTTTTTTGCGCTCTAAAGAGGCATTTGTAGTAACGGTTCTTACCCTACAAGCTAGTCCCATAGGTCAGATAGGAATGAATATAGGCATAAAATACAGAAAGCAGGGTTTTCTCGTCTACTGTCTTCATCAACCTTTTAATCATAAAAAGACCCTTAGAAATTCTGGTTATGAAATAGTTAATATGTGCCTGCCAGCTGAGGTTATTCTGTAACACAATGTTAAGGAACTCTGCATTACCTAAGGTTCTATTTTTGTGGGAAATATTTAATTCTTGCGTTCTTTCTGTATTGACAGACAATTTATTGTCATTGCGCCACTCAGACAGTATATCTGTTTTGAGTAAGGCAGTGTCGTCAGTGTTGTTGTTGAGAGAACTGGATGTCATACTTTAACAGACATCATCTGCATATAAATAGTATTTTGAAAAATGATCTGTTATAATGCGTGATAGGTCATTCTTGTACGGGGTCACTCCAAAAGAAATGCACACTATTTTTTTAAATCCATCTTTTATTCTACATATTTGAAAGTTTTACAGTGTGTAGATACATCCTTTAGGAACAATATTTTCATCTTTCCACATAATTTCCATCCCTCTCAACTGCCTTACGCCATCTTAGAACCAGCGCCTGTATACACGCACGGTAAAATTCTGGACCAACCTGTTGGAGCCACTGTCTGGCAGCGTTCACAAGGAGTCATCATCTTCAAACCTTGTTTCACGAAGAGACTCGTTCAGTTTCCCAAAGAGAAGATAATCACATGGAGCCAGGTCAGGACTGTAAGGCGGGTAATCACATGGAGCCAGGTCAGGACTGTAAGGCGGGTGTTTCAGTGTTGTCCATCCGAGTTTTGTGATCGCTTCCCTGGTTTTTTGACTGACATGTGGCCGTGCATTGTCGTGCAACAGCAAAGCATCCTGCTTTTGCCGATGTCGTTGAACACGACTCAGTCGAGCTTGAAGTTTCTTCAGTGTCGTTAAGTCTCTGCACATTGTCTGGAGTGTGTGCAGCACGAGGCCTGCCGCTGCGAGGACAATCCTCAATATTGCCGTGCCCGCTTTCATCACGTAACCTGCTTGCCCACCGCCTAACTGTGCTGCGATCGACAGCAGCATCTCCATACACCTTTTTCAACCTCTTGTGGATGTTTCCCACTGTCTCGTTTTCACAGCACAGGGATTCTATGACAGCACGTTGCTTCTGACGAACGTCAAGTGTAGCAGCCATCTTGAAGACATGCTGTGACGGCGCCACTCACGGGAATAGATTGAACTAACAAGGGGAGGCCGCCAATTGTGAAATTCAGATTCGATTCATACTGCGCATAATAAAAGCTCATGGCCAGAGGTGTAATGTGGCAAAGCACCAAGATGCACTTCTCAGCCGTTGTCGAGAAAATCGACAGTTAAAAGAAACCGTTGCGCTGAAATACTCTTTACGATTAATAGTTTTCTACAGCATCGTGGCGCAGCGGTAAGCGCTCGGGTTCGTAATCCGAAGGTCGCCGGATCGAATTTCGCGCCATGCAATTTTTTTATTGTTAGTTTTTTGTAATTCAAATTATATATATATATATATATATATATATATATATATATATATATATATATATATATATATATATATATATATATAAGTATTAATGAATTGTTTATGCATGTTGGTGAAGGCGGATCGTTCTCCAATTGTACCGCCTCCATTTTTCCGTTTTTTTTTTTTTGTTTTTTTTTAACAGGTTGTACCAAAGCTCTCCCGTCCGCACTGATTTTCGACAATGTTATAAGTTGCGCTAGGGACCGCATCTACCTTCTTTCGAAGTTAGCAGGCAACTACGCTGTTATGCGGCGGCTCGTTTCGGCCCATTCAACATCTGTCCTTAAAGTGTAACGAGCGAGTAACGGAGTTTATATTTCATACCTGCCACAGCGAATTTGTGTTCGTGGGGTCTCATTTCTAATTCGAACGTTTGACTTACGTTATACGTATTCGTTTCGGAATATCGTTTCTACGTCTTCCGTTAACTATACGTGGTTAACATTATGAAGACAATTAATAACATTTGTGAAATAAAACTTTGTTTGCGGAAAACATAATGATGTTCGAAGTCGCCAGTTTTTCCACGACAAACGACTTTAAACAACTTCTTATATGCATAATTGTTGCAACTGATTGCCAGGAATATATATAAATAAATAAATAAATAAATAAATATATATATATATACACCTGAATTACAAAAACCAAATACTAAAAAAAAAAAACTGCATGGTGCGAGATTCGATCCGGCGACCTTCGGATGACGAACCCGAGCGCTTACCGCTGCGCCACGACACTGTGGAAAATTATTATTAATCGTTGAGAGTGTTTCACCGCAACGGTTTATTTTAACTGTCGATTTTCTCGACAACGGCTGAGAAGTGCATCTTGGTGCTTTGCCGCATTACACATCTGGCCATGAACTTTTATTATGCGCAGTATGAATCGAATCTGAATTTCACAATTGGCGGCCTCCCCTTGTAAGTAAGAAAACAAGCAGGAAGGATGTATCTACACACTGTAAAACTTTCACACATGCAGAATGAAAACTGTATTTTTACAAAAATAGTGTGCATTTCTTTTGGAGTGACCCTCGTACAATATGAAGAGGATGGGACACAAGACTGACCTTGGGGAACGTCATGATTGGCAGATGAAAATGGGAATAAGTATGGCATTAGATAATGGGACCTGATGCTTCAAAAGTGGCAGTGTTTTAATAGTTATTAAGAACTTCATTGACATGGAAGGTTGGTATCATTTTGAAAAATAGATAATCCGCGAGACCCACTATATTTACACGTAACGAAGATACGTACAGTTGCGAAAGGTTCAGCATTCCCGGGGCTCCTGTTCACTTCGCGATGCCACGCTTTTGCACTGTGTCTGTTCTGGCTGATGCCAGTTCCCGCGGAGATTTAGTGTTTTTGTAACGTATTCTTACCAATATTCATTCAGCATTTTTCAGTACTGTATGAAGCCTGCGTTCAAAGGAGCACGGCGAAGTGATGTGTGGCCTATAGTATAAACTGGAGTCCGCCGCCAGTTCCTTTCAGTTGCCCGATTTGTTTTTAGCGTAACAGTTGTGCGAGTTCCCTCTCTCTACTGAAGGAGATGTCCCTCCTCCAACATCAGAATTCCCAATCGATATCGCGGCTCGCGTTCTCTCGTGGATTGAGGGGGAGTTCCACCGGCAGGTAATTGGTCGGACGGTCGCTCCTCAGACTTCCTGCGTAGAGGGTCGCTTGTTAGGGCTGTCTCCCAGTCAAGAAGCGTAATTTGCTTGTCAGTATGTCGGACAGGCTCCATAGGCGTGCACAACCACGATCTCCTCTGTCAAACTACACTGCGAAAGTTGGACAGGTCACAGAGTTTGCTCTATTCCATCACATAAACGTACTAGATGCCCATATTTTTACGTGGGATATACTCTTCCAAAAATAAACTCCAATTCCAGTTCTGACCAAGTATTTCGGGATATTTTCCTTTGGAAACAGGTTTCCGAAATCTGGCCCACTCTTCACAAACAATCCCAATTGGCTGCGCTCTGCCTCGCCCCCTCCCTCCTCCATCTGACCACCTTCCTTGACACTCCATCCGACACTCACTCCCCTCCCCCCCTACCCCGGAAAGGAGGTGCTCCCTTCAGTGGATTGGATCTCAGACGTCCGTCTTTACCTTTTGCGTCCCCTGAGCACCTGCTCGAACAAACATTTCTCACTAGCGCGAGTAGGGATGATGAGATGAATTTCTTCACTAGCGAACACGGTGGTAACATTGTCGACGATTATTTCCACAGTTATTCGTATGCCAGTAAATCCTACAATATTTAAAGAGTCGACCTCCCATGTAGGAAACAGCTGCAGACTTCTGATTGCTTTACAAAACTTTGATCACGTAAGCGACAAAAAATTAAACGTTTGAAATTCCGTCTAAAGTTTGTTTTTAACATAAGATTATACCTCTCAATTTTAAATTTTTAAATTCACGATACTGCGTGAAGAGTTTGACAGAGCACTGAAAGACCTGAGTCGAAACAAGGCCCCGGGAGTAGAAAACATTCCATTAGACCTACTGACAGCCTTGGGAGAGCCAGTCCTGACAAAACTCTACCATCTGGTGAGCAAGATATATGAGACAGGCGAAATACCCCAGACTTCAAGAATAATATAATAATTCCAATCCCAAAGAAAGTAGGTGTTGACAGATGTGAAAATTACCGAACTATCAGTTTAATAAGTCACGGATGCAAAATACTAACGCGAATTCTTTACAGACGAATGGAAAAACTAGTACAAGCCGACCTCGGGGAAGATCAGTTTGGATTCCGTAGAAATATTGGAACACGTGAGGCAATACTGACCCTACGACTTATCTTAGAAGCTAGATCAAGGAAAGGCAAACCAACGTTTCTAGCATTTGTAGACTTAGAGAAAGCTTTTGACAATGTTGACTGGAATACTCTTTCAAATTCTGAAGGTGGCAGGGGTAAAATACAGGGAGCGAAAGACTATTTACAATTTGTACAGAAACCAGATGGCAGTTATAAGAGTGGAGGGGCATGAAAGGGAAGCAGTGGTTGGGAAGGGAGTGAGACAGGGTTGTAGCCTCTCCCCGATGTTACTCAATCTGTATATTGAGCAAGCAGTGAAGGAAACAAAAGAAAAATTCGGAGTAAGTATTAAAATCCATGGAGAAGAAATAAAAACTTTGAGGTTCGCCGATGACATTGTAATTGTGTCAGAGACAGCAAAGGACTTGGAAGAGCAGTTGAGCGGAATGGATAGTGTCTTGAAAGGAGGATATAAGATGAACATCAACAAAAGCAAAACGAGGATAATGGAATGTAGTCGAATTAAGTCGGGTGATGCTGAGGGAATTAGATTAGGAAATGAGACACTTAAAGTAGTAAAGGAGTTTTGCTATTTGGGGAGCAAAATAACTGATGATGGTCGGAGTAGAGAGGATATAAAATGTAGACTGGCAATGGCAAGGAAAGCATTTCTGAAGAAGAGAAATTTGTTAACATCGCGTATAGATTTAAGTGTCAGGAAGTCATTTCTGAAAGTATTTGTATGGAGTGTAGCCATGTATGGAAGTGAAACATGGACGATAAATAGTTTAGACAAGAAGAGAATAGAAGCTTTCGAAATGTGGTGCTACAGAAGAATGCTGAAGATTAGATGGGTAGATCACATAACTAATGAGGTAGTACTGAATAGGATTGGGGAGAAGAGGAGTTTGTGGCACAACTTGACTAGAAGAAGGGATCGGTTGGTAGGACATGTTCTGAGGCATCAAGGGATCACCAATTTAGTATTGGAGGGCAGCGTGGAGGGTAAAAATCGTAGAGGGAGACCAAGAGAGGAATGCGCTAAGCAGATTCAGAAGGATGTAGGTTGCAATAGTTACTGGGAGATGAAGAAGCTTGCACAGGATGAAGTAGCATGGAGAGCTGCATCAAACCAGTCTCAGGACTGAAGACCACAACAAATTCACGATCAGTAATTCTGTGAAATACTGAGGAATATCTTTTTTTTAAATACTGGAAGCGTTAAATAAGCACCTTGCAACTGGGATCATGTGTTAACTGTATAGTAAAACAATTAGTAAACCGAGTGAAGAAACTGTCAGCGACGAAAATAGAGACCCGTAATTTTTAATCACTGGGCGGAAATAAGTTAGATCTAAAGTAAACGAATAGACAACAGACCTGACGTCTTCGACGTTCGGAATATTAAGATTGGTGTCAGTGACTTTGAGGTACCTGGAGCATCTAAAACACAAATGGCAACTGAAATTAGTTGTAATCTTTCGATGTTTATTAAACTTATTAAAATGACCACCGTCTGAACGAGGAAGTCTGCCTCTGGGCAGGAGCATATAAATTAACTTTACTTAGAGTTTAAAATAATAGTTGACCTAACACTTGGTACGTATGTCCTTATTAGAACAGTTAGTGATGGGAGAAACGCATCATTGTCGGTAAACGACCTTCTAAAGAAATAGCGACTACCACACAATAGCTGTGAAACAAAGAATATGGTTACAAGTTGGAAGATGATAAATGACGCTAGTTTGGCTGTCAAAAGGCAACAAACAAGGCCTTCACTGACTACGGAAGACGAACGTTACCAAAACGTCTTTGACAAAACCCAGCTAATTCAGGTCATATGTAGTAACCGCCGTGGCACCAAAGTTAGTGGCCAGACTCTCATTGATGGTAGCAAAGCAAACGCAATAGTGCTGAAATCGGGTTTGATATGGTTCTGTGCTAATGATTTCTGTATTTAATGCCTATATTCATTGCCATCTGACCTACGGGACTAGCTTGCAGGGTAAGAACTGTTACTCCAAATGCCTCTTTAGAGCACAAAAATGAGTCAGACCAATCTGCAAAGTCTCACGTAAAAGGCATTTCGCAGTACTGCAAAGGCGAATGACAGATACTACTTGGTACCAGTGGCACTGAGAAACAGCTGAAATCGTTAAAACTGAACAAATCTGCAGGACCCGATGGAATTCCTGTGAATATGGAGAAGTATTTGAAATGTGGCGCCATTGAAGAATGATAAAAATTAAATGCGCGGTTAAAATACGAAATGAAACACGTGACTATAGCCCGTAGCGGTGCTGTTGGCCGCGAGCACTGCAGAACGTCGGCCGCGTCAATTCGTTACATAGGTGTGAGGGAGTCAGATCCAAAGAAACTGCAACAGCTGATACGATGTCAGTGCAAAGAATTCGTACAAAATGGTCTTATCTTCTACAAAGGAGAAGAAAGAAACACCTTAGTATCCTTCAATGCAAAGCGTATAAGATGAATAGTGCAAATTGCAATTTTTTTTGTCGATTCTGTTCCATGCTTTGATAAACTTTAGAAATGACGTTAAGCAACACGGTTAGCTGCTGTTTAATTCATTCTTTAACGTGCGACAGATTGAGGTCTGACGATTCCTTATCCCATAACAGGTCTTGGGTAATGATATTCGGTCGAACGCGGTTGCACATTAAAGAATAATTTAAATAGCAGCCTGCAGTGATAAGTGTTATTTATTGACACTTCTAAACTTACGGAACGTGTTAAGTTCTTGCAGCAACGATACATCCCAAATCTCCCAAGTAAATGCATTGTAATTCTATAATGGTCCAAGTAACATACGTCCGAAAAAAAGAACTACCATTGTTCCATCCTGCAAGGAAAGTATGTTGTAATGGATCTGAAATGCAGTATTCAGTTATGGAATCAATGGTCAAGCGAAAACTTTTATAAAATTACGGTTAAGAATCCTAAACTTGTGTAACTATGAGAAGAATTTTAAAAGGAATGAATTTTTCTTCTGCGGTTACCCTACCAGTGCAGCCTAAA
Source organism: Schistocerca americana (assembly GCF_021461395.2). Classification (NCBI taxonomy): domain Eukaryota; kingdom Metazoa; phylum Arthropoda; class Insecta; order Orthoptera; family Acrididae; genus Schistocerca; species Schistocerca americana. Next base: position 156,706,913 of record NC_060121.1, read on the forward strand.
TCCATTTGAACTCATTTAAAACGCAATAGAACAATAATTATAAGAAAGATGTATAAAACATTTTTTCTTGAAAACTTTGAAGGGACTTAGAAATAGATGTACGAAACAAGTAAATGTAGAGAACTTGGCGGAAGCGTGCCCATACTTTGAAAATATTCAAAAGGAACACTGGGTTTGTGATGCTTCGATGTAGCAGCAGGGGCACGAAAAGGCTTTCGTGCTGTTGTCGTGGAATCCTGCATACTCGGTTTGCTGGACAAACAGTGAAACACCTTGTATTAATGAGGTTTATTGCAATACGACAAGTACAAATACTTAACTTTGATCTGAGAATTCTTGTATACCCTTACACATCATTATCCACAAGTGCAATTACACAGGTGTGTCGCAGGCAAAGGACGACATACAAAATAATCAGTCTTCTTCAGAATAGGCAAACACAAGTAACTCTTTTGGTCCTAGCAACCGCTACTAGCAAAGTCGGTCAACTGAACTGCAGTGACTGCTAAACTCTTAACTGAGCTACGCAGAGATTATTAAGGATGGAGGCTACGATGCGTCGGCTAACGACGTGGCTACTGTTGAAGCTGCTATCGACGTGGACTGCCACCAGTCCTTCGCGGCGCTTATGTCCTCTCCACTTAGGGGCCACTGCCGTTCTGGAGGGAGGCCGGTCAGCGTGCGATTGGCTGAACTCATCTTACAGCATTCTCTTCTTTGTCGCTCCCGACTGGCGCTGACTACGCCGTAACACGTGTTGGTTTGCGGTGGAAGTAATTAGGAAGAGTGACATTGTCTTATTTAGCTCATCGGAAGTAAGTTTCAGTAATAAAGCTGATAAATAGACAGTTTGAAGACGTAACGTTTACTAAAGAATTTACAGTTGCGTGCAGTAGTCAATAAGAAGCAACATTGATAAGTAATAACATTGTTCTTACGACTCGGAAGCGTTCGACATTTACGCATAATTGGTTCCAGGATCATTACTGTTTTGAAGCGAGTGTACATTTCTTGACATTGCCTCCCCCCGCGCCCCACACACACACTAAAAGGTGGCACAGTTCCCACGTCAACAAACAGCGCTCTCTCTCTACAGCTGCAAAATTATGACAGACAACGAATCAACGAATACTGAAGACCTCTGCCCATCTAGACTTTAACGTGCACACTAAGCAGTCCCGCAGTGGCGTGTCTCGCGTTTCCGTGTTCTATCCGCGTCTCCATGATTGAGTGGTTTGCCGTCTATCCCTTAATATGGACACATGAGACCATAACAGCGTAAAATACGAGGTGAAATATACTTATGGTTGTATAAATGTGTCCGCCCCGATAGCTGAGTTGTCAGCGCTGCGGTCTGTCGAGCCAAGGGGCCCGGGTTCGATTCCCGGCTGGGTCGGAGATTTTCTCCGCTCAGGGACTGGGTGTTGTGTTGGCCTCATTGTCATTTCATCATCATCAGTGGAAGGCAAAGGGAAACCACCACTGGAATCACTTCGCTAGACGCTCATGAGGTGGACTTCTCTGACGAGGCTTCCTCTATTTCAAGACCTGCCGTAAGGCAGAACACAGTGTATAAATGTTGATAGTTCGCTATTGGCTCGAATACTTTGACACTCATCGGGCAGTGCGTGGTGAAATAGAAGACAGCAAAGGAAGATTAAAGTCTCGCATTTAAGAAATCGTTCATACAGGAAAGTGGTATGGAGGTACCTTTATTTGACCGCCAGACGAACTGTCAGGTGGACGACAGAAATAAGCGTCTCTGGTGTTGAGAAGAAAATTTAACCGCTTCAAAACGAACAAAGTGCGAGGCCCGTTGGAATTCCAATTTGGTGATACGAGGAGGAGCACACCGCAGTGTTGGGAACGGTTCCAAGATACTTAATCCTCTATAAAAGAAAGCCAATAGATTGGATGCGCAGAATTTATAGACCAGTATCCTTGATGTGGATCTGATGCACGGGTCTTGAGTATAGCATTTACTCCAATGTAGCGAGTTCCCTAGCGAGAGAAAAGCTTCTGCCCATAAATCGTTGTGGATCTAGAAGGTATCCACTCGTACGGAACACAATTCGGCTATTGCACACGACGGTTCCCCGCGGACTATAAATGCGGGGCAGCACGCAGGTTTGTTATTTCTCTATTTCCAGAAAGCAGTCAACACTGGACCGCACTGTTGACTGTTTACAGTCATACGGGCGCACGGAATAGGTTATCAGGTATGTAACTTTTTTTAGTAATACGAAGGGACTTCGTAAAGTAAGCTACACGTTATTTATGGCAGGCCAAGTAACTTTTATTGAACGCTGCACTACACTTCGGTGACACAGATGCATGCCACTCTTTTTCAGCATAGTAACATAATCACAAAGTCATTGTAAAGGTGAATTATATTGAATATCCGTCTTGAGATAACTGCAGTTCAATTAGAGAATTACACCAGACGCGTTTCGCTTTTATTTATAAAGCATCTTTTGTAAGTCTGCAAATTGGATACATACGTTTGTACATTTTTGTTGTTTTTGCTTAAAAACAGCGTTTTGATTATAAAGTTGGTGTGCAAGTTACTTACGGTGTTTCTTTACATGTTCTGCTTCTTCCATCTTTGCTAGCAAGGGCTGACGTAGATTTCGGTTCACATCTGCACTTGGCAGTTCTTGCCATTTTGCAATGTTACTAGCGTTGCATTATTTAAACTTCATTTTTGTAAACTGAACTGCAGTTATGTGTGTTTCTCACACTGCAAAATGAACAGACATAAACAATGCCACTGTGCAGAGTGAAGAAAACACACAGCTGCAGTTCAGTTTACAAAAATGAAGTTTAAATAATGCAACGCTAGTAACATTGCAAAATGGCAAGAACTGCCAAGTGCAGATGTGAATCGAAATTTACGTCAGCCGCTGCTAGCGAAGATGGAAGAAGCAGAATATGTAAAGAAACACCGCAAGTGACTTGCCTACCAAATTTATAAACAAAACGCTGTTTTTAAGCTAAAACAACCAAAAAGGTACAAACGTATGTATTCAATCTGCAGAGTAACATCAGAAGATGATTCATAAATAAAAGCGAATCGCATCTGGTGAAATTCTCTTTAATTAAATTGCAGTAAGCTCAAGACGGATAACCAATAGTAGCTGATTTTAAAAGCTAGGCCATGCAAACAAACGTTTCATTGTAAATGACTTCAGTGGACTCAGGTGCCTGTAGTTGTGCGCTCTTCGGTGGAGTAGTCACTGGTATTCACCGTTGTACATGTAATCTGCAACAGACAACAGTATGAGGTCAACACATTGGAAGTTTGGTAAATTTTTTTGTGTCTTATATATGACAATCATTCACGAGGATGAGCACTGCAAACAGGTAATAATTTTTTTCTCTCGTCCCATTTGCGAGTGGGACAGGAAAGTCGGTGACATCGTTAGTATAAAGTATCTTCTGCATTGCATTGCGCAATAGGTTTTGAATTATTTTGTAAACGCATGTATGCAGGGTGTACGTGAATTTCACCGAAATAATTTCGGAGGTTATTCCACGATATTTTCGGATTATTTTGGTATGAGGGACCTGTGGTTTCATGTGTTTGCACGTCGTTTTATTTCGTATCCCCAAGTCATCTTTTCATCTGTATTGCACAGAAAATATCTGCACAACGGTGCAAATCTCGACGCTACTTTGTTGTCCACCTTGTTTGGAAAGAAACTTGTTCCAGAATGAAATTTTCGCTCTGCGGCGGAATGTGCAGTGTTACGAAACTTCGTGGCAGATCAAAACTGTGAGCCGGACCGACGGTCGAACTGTTGACCTTTGTCTTTCGCGGGGAAATTCTCTACTGGTGTTCATCTCTCGGTCTAGCCCACAGTTTGAATCTCCCAGGAAGTTTCATATCAGAGAACACTCCGCTGCAGAATGAAAACTTCACCCTGGAAACATTCCCCAGGCCGTAGTTAAGCCATGTCTACGCAGTATCCATTCCTCCAGCAGTGCTAGTCTTCAAAGTTTCGCAGAAGAGCTTCTGTGAAGTTTGGAGGGTAAGAGACCAGGTACTGCCAGAAGTGAAGCTGTGAGGACGGGTCGCGAGTCGTGCTTTGGTAGCTCAGTCGGGTAGAGCAGTTGCCCGCGAAAGGCGGAGGCCCCGAGTTCGAGTCTCGGTCCGACACACAGTTTTAATCTGCCAGAAGATTTCAGACCCTCCAACTCGCTCACAGTACAGCCGTGTGAAGAGTGTAATGTCAGTTATGACGACAGTAATGTAAGGGCAACACAACACCCAGTCCCCGAGCGGAGAAAATCTCCGACCTGGCTAGGAATCGAACGCGGGCCCCTTTGTTCTGCAATCCGCCGCGCTAAGCGTGCAGCTACCGAAGCGCACAGTCACGGTACTGAATGCTGACAAGAGTAATATCCACTTTATTCTTCCACCCTCAGGCTTTCGTTCGTACTACCCGGTCCTGACAAGCTGGCGCCGGCTCCATCATGCTCAGAGGAACATCCATGTGGGGATCCATGGGTGCAGTGGAAGTCGTACAAGGCACTACGACGGGCAAAGAGTATCGTACACTGGTTGCAGGCCACGCGCTTCCCTTCATTACGATCATGTTTGCCGACGCCAGTGGCATTTTTCAACAAGCTAATGGGCGACGTCACAAAGCCAAGACTGTGATGGAGTGGTTCGAGGAACACAGTGACTAGTTCAAACTGATGTGCTAACCCTCCAACGCGCCATATCTGAACACCCTACTGAACACAGCTGGGATGTAATTGAACGTGGCGCCAGAGCTCACCGACCCCTTCCCAGAGTTCAGTTGTGTGAGCCGATGTGGTGCCAACTCCCTCCAAGGACCTACCAAGGCCTCACTGCTTCCATGCTACGAAGCGTCACAGCTGTTATCCGTGTCAAAGGTGGACATACGGGCTGTTAGGTAGCTGGTCATAATGTTCTGGCTGATCAGTATATGTGACACTTTAACTAATGAACTATATACAAATTAAAACCGTTGTTCGTAGAAGAAAATTGAACGACCAATAAATTGTGGTGACATGTTTCAAAGGTGTGGCTGAACAAAATAACGTCTTTAATAGGCCCTAAAATTACAAACAGATAAAATACACTAGTGAGATTAAGCAGGTAAGTGAAGCAGCTATGACTATAAAAAGAAAATATTTTTAACACAAGAAGAAAAATTACGCTAACTGAAATAAAGGAAAATGAGCTGTTTGAATCAGAGTGGTAATTTACAGCATGAGTAGTATCTGCTGTTAGAAGTGGTGAGGGAACTATGTCTGGAAATTCAGTACTAAGCTTGGGCTGATGGATATCTTACATCGCATTGGCTCTTAAACAATTCACCTTGTTTTATTCCTAAAGCTGACATTAACGTTTTTCATCTCTGGAAATAGAGATCGTCTGTAGGTGCAGTCATAGAGTAAATATCTCTGGAGTGAGCATTGCGTTCTGCGCATGTTGTCAACATTAAACCAGTATTGCCACGTGTTTTCGGGACTTCGTTGTGCGTGTGTGCTTTCCGCAGAGCGCTGTGCGTGTGTGCTTTCCGCAGAGTTTGAAGTTTATAATATCAAGCGTTTTTGTTGTGTTTTCACCGTTTGTTGATAGTGTAATAGCGATGGTGAATTACTGTTGTTGCTACGGATGCAAAGAAAAATATGTGAAAGGAGCGATAGTAACTTTTCATGGGTACTATGTTTAAAAATTTCGAGACGCATTACAATTAAGAATTGATTCTGTAGACCTATTTTTCTATGATTTTATGACTGTATAATAGATATTACGACTTCCAAATCTTACAAACAATCGGTTCCTCTCGTAAATTTGCTAGTGGAACAGGAAAGGGAATGGTTAGTTGTTTCAGCAAATACTATCCTCCATGCATTTATCACTGACTTGTCGATTATGTATATAGGTTTGAAAGACGGGAGACAGATAAATTCAATAGAGTGGGAGTCTGTAATTGTCTTCGTATAATATGTGTCCAAACTTTCGGTTTACTATAAAGTTACGGTAGGAGACCATGTCAAGTGTGTCTAGAACATGGAGAATGATTATGTGTGATTTATATTTTAGTTTCCCGAAGGATGAACAACGAGTAAAGATGTGGCTCCAGAAAATGAGGAGGAGTAATTTTGTTCCCACAAAATATTCCAAAGTATGTTCAAAACGCTTTGAAGAGGAGTGTTTAGACAGAGAGAAATTTGGACGCGTGTGGCTGCAGGTAGATGCTATACCAACTATTTTTAATTTTCCACAGCACCTACTACCAATTTCTGCATTCAGCTTAAATGCATTTTCTGCACAAATCAAATAAAAAAACACAATAATGTAGCTAATCAAAGTGCACATTCATCTTATTTGGTGTATTTTGCCTTCAATTTATTTTCTTCGCCCTTTGATTAAGAAGCGTAAAAAATATTAGTAAACATGTCCCCAAACTCTGTCATTTGTGTCACTTTCCACTTCCCTTAAAGGTGTTACACGGGTTGACTGTTACATGACCAACTTTATTTGCTTCACAGTACACTTATACTCCGATCGCCATTTTCCCCCTTCTTACTCAGTCTATTATTTATTTAATAAACTGGGAGCAGGTACGTCACCAGTAAGAAAAATTGTGCTTTAGGTCGCAAAAACGAGAAAATAAATACACAGAAATAGCAGAAAAAGGACGAATTAGCGGGGATATAATCCTAATGTGTGGCAAATTCAGTGTCTTTCGGACACTTTCAAAAGTACTAGCGTGCTGTCAAGTCGTTTTGCGAGACTATCACTGCAAAAATGTACGTCAGGCTCTGTAAGACTATAAAGTGCCGTGTCATACCGAAAACTACCAAAAATCGAGTGCGTCTGAACTGTGACACCTATCGCAAAGAAGCAGAATGCAATATCACTTGCTCTTAAAAGTTACGTAGCTGGTTTATTCCCGGTATCAAATGGATACTGTTAAAATGTCTGCGCAACATATATAAATAATCCACGACACGTACGAAAAGAATCCGTCTGTACTAGGGATGCAGTGACATTCGAAATATACAGGGCTATACGGACACACACGTGACCAGGTCGGCAATGTATGTTGACAACACAAAATCTGTTCTGAGCATGTGAATGCTCACGTCAGAGATATTTACTCTGTGGGTGCAGTAGTTTAAAGTTTTTGATCCAAGAAAATTTCACTGAGCCACACACTTACCTTTGTACCTGGTGATGGCAAACAATGAAAAACAGGTTTGTGAAATACATAATTATTATTGTAGAATATTACACGAGTGTTGTGTGTGTTTTCATAATGTTACAGTTATTATTAGAGGCTTATTCACTGTCGTGAAGGTATTTTCATTGGACAGTGTGATTGGGGGAACCAAACGAATAAATCATAATTACATTATTATTCAGTAATGAGTCGCTGGAAACAAACGGTCCCTTATGCCTGATTACTCAGAAAATATCCCTGAACAACCTCTGAAATTTGATCGGCTTAGTTCGGATTCAGCCTGTAGCTGAAGCAGCATGCGGTGTTTCCGCATTGTCGCACCTCAGTTACGATTTTTTTTCGTATATCCGATATCAAAATGTGTCAACAGTGGCGTTGCATACCCTTCATTGTAATATGAAACACTCCTTTCGGTGTGTATAGTTCGATTCGTTAATGTTGGGTATGTGGATTTTGCAGCGCCGGGAATGCAAGCTTTTCAGCTGACTGCCCTGTAGAGTTATTTGAAACGCTGTTGGTGGCGGGGCTGAGTTTACGAGCGCGAGTTTTCGCGTAGCGGACGGGCCCTGCAGTAGAGCGGCGGCAGCGGCGCCCACAAGTTGTTGGCGGCTGACTAATGAAGCCGCCCGCAACAGCAGCAGAACCACCACCACAGCCACAAGTGGCGGCCGGGGAATCCCCGCGGCAGCGAATGCGACACCACACTCTGTCTGTATGTGTGTGTGTGTGTGTGTGTGTGTGTGGGGGGGGGGGGGGGGGCGTACGTCGCGTTATAAAGGCGCCAGGAAACAACACAGGGAGTCAATACAAAGTATCCTGCATTAAGCTATCGGTCATCATCCAGCTGGGTACTACATACTCGTGGTGTTCCACAAGGTTCCATATTAAAGCCATAATTTTTCATTACGTTGCAAAAGGTACTTGGAAACTTCTGCAATAAAGCTTTGTTTAATTTTTTCGAAATAATTTCCGCCGCATTGAATACACCTCTCCATCCTCATAACCAACCCTAAACCAGTTCTCCCAAGTTTCTGTAGGGAGTAAGGAACATTCGTTGTCCCAAGCCCTCAGGAGCTCCTCATCACTTCAAAACTGCACTACTTTCAGCTTCATTTTCACATGCGGGAACAGTGCAATGTCACAAAGAGCGAGGTACCAACTGTAAAGAGGGTGCTAAAGAAATTTCAGTTCTCTACCCCGTAAATATTCGCTTTGTGAGCTGGAGCGTTGTGATGGAGGAACCAAGTGTTCATTCTTCCTTCGCTCGCAGGTTCTTCAAAGATGGAATGACTTTGGGCAGGCACTGCTCAGTGTACCACTTAGCTGTCACTGTTTTCCGTGAGTCCAAAACTCCACAGTTCCAATCGATTTAAAAAACCATCTTTACAATCGTAATTTTCTGACAGGTACAGATGTGTCATCTCCAAAGACCCAAACTTTGTTTTGAGTCTTAGTCGACACGTCATACAAGCACAGCCACGTCTCGTCACCTGTCACGATGTTATTCACAAACGGGGATTGCCCCCTTAGAAAACTTCTACATCATCTACATCTACATTTATACTCCGCAAGCCACCCAGCGGTGTGTGGAGGAGTACACTTTACGTGCCGCTGTCATTACCTCCCTTTCCTGTTCCAGTCGTGTATGGTTCGCGGGAAGAACGACTACCGGAAAGCCTCCGTGCGCGCTCGAATCTCTCTACTTTTACATTCGTGATCTCCTCGGGAGGTATAACTAGGGGGAAGTAATATATTCGATACCTCATCCAGACACGCACCCTCTCGAAACCTGGACAGCAAGCTACACCGCGATGCAGAGCGCCTCTCTTGCAGAGTCTGCCACTTGAGTTTGCTAAACATCTCCGTAACGCTACCACGCTTACCAAATAAACCTGTGACGAAACGCGCCGCTCTTCTTTCGATCTTCTCTATCTCCTCTGTCAACACGACCTGGTACGGATCCCACACTGATGAGCAATACTCAAGTATAAGTCGAACGAGTGTTTTTTAAGCCACCAGCTTTGTTGATGGACTACATTTTCTAAGGACTCTCCCAATGAATGTCAACCTGGCACTCGCCTTACCAACAGTTAATTTGATATGATCATTCCACTTCAAATCGTTCCGTAAGCATACTCCCAGATTTTTTTACAGAAATAACTGCTACCAGTGCTTGTTCCGCTATCATATAATCATACAATTAAGGCTCCTTCTTTCTATGTACTCGCAATACATTACATTTGTCGATGTTAAGGTTCAGTTGCCACTCCCTGCACCAAGTGCCTATCCGCTGCAGATCTTCGTGCATTTCGCTGCAGTTTTCTAATGCTGCAACTTCTCTGTATACTACAGCATCATCCGCGAAAAGCCGCATGGAACTTCCGACATTATCTACTACACTATCATTTACAGGTGTGTCATCTTCAAAGACCCAGACTTTGTTCTGAGTCTTAGTCGACACTTCATAATAGCACACCCATGTCTCATCACCTGCCACGATGTTATTCACATACTGAGATTGTCCCTTAGATAACTTCCGTAATACCTCATGGCACCAAGTCACATGACGTGTCATGTGCCCTTCCTTAAGTCTATGCGACACCCAGAGACGACAAAGGTCCTCTACATGCAAATGATCATGCAGAATCGAACAAATTACCGGTGAATTTAGCCATAAGATATCCTCTATTTGCTTATAGGTCATTCGCGGGTCTTCGTCTAGCATTTTTTGCTCCATAATTGATGATCGTATCCTTCACGTTCTCTCAGCGTCCTCCAGAGTGAAATTTCCTCTCGGATTGTCTATACCTCCTGAATATAGTTGTACAATGTGGACACACAACCGAGTGCAGGAGTCATTTCTTCAAGGCACTGATCTACGTTTAAACCATGCGCGAAGCTGCACCGCAAAGCTCCCCGTATCTCACTTAGTCACCGCTATGCCATTCCCGCTAGTGAAAGACTGCGCCCACTAACTTGGCACAGCCACTACAATGCAAGTGTAAAGTATTCTCAGAACACAGCAACAATGAGCCTCCTGCGAGTTATTGTTGCGTTGTTGTTGTTGTTGTTGTTGTTGTTGTGGTCTTCAGTCGTGAGACTGGTTTGATGCAGCTCTCCATGCTACTCTATCCTGTGCAAGCTTCTTCATCTCCCAGTACCTACTGCAACCTACATCCTTCTGAATCTGCTTAGTGTATTCATCTCTTGGTCTCCCCCTATGATTTTTACCCTCCACGCTGCCCTCCAATACTAAAGTGGTGATCCCTTGATACCTCAGAACATGTCCTACCAACCGATCCCTTCTTCTGGTCAAGTTGTGCCACAAACTTCTCTTCTCCCCAATCCTATTCAATACTTCCTCATTAGTTATGTGATCTACCCATCTAATCTTCAGCATTCTTCTGTAGCACCACATTTCAAAAGCTTCTATTCTCTTCTTGTCCAAACTATTTACCGTCCATGTTTCACTTCCATACATGGCTACACTCCATACAAATACTTTCAGAAATAACTTCCTGACACTTAGATCTATACTCGATGTTAACAAATTTTTCTTCTTCAGAAACGCTTTCCTTACCATTGCCAGTCTACATTTTATATCCTCTCTACTTCGTCCATCATCAGTTATTTTGCTCCCCAAATAGCAAAACTCCTTTACTACTTTAAGTGTCTCGTTTCCTAATCTAATACTCTCAGCATCACCCGACTTAACTCGACTACATTCCATTATCCTCGTTTTGCTTTTGTTGATGTTCATCTTATATCCTCCCTTCAAGACACCATCCATTCCGTTGCGTAGTATTGCAAAACTTTCGTAGTACCCTTTGTATTAACAGCTCATGAGTAGCAAGACCATACGCCAAATTTGTTTTGTTTGCAAGTGAGACAAACATTGTAGTAAATAGCAGATTAATTGTAATTTCATAAATATCGGTTAATGAAATTCGCATAGGCCTTAATGAATGGTTATTAAACATTTCTTCGTCAAACGTTGGAAAGCTATGCTATTTGCAGTTCAGAACTTGTAAAAGGCTTCCTGCCAGAATGTCTAAAATATGGCAGAGAAAAGAGGTCGGCAACGGTAAGTTCCTGTGATTACAACTTGATAATGAGTAAAATTTGGAAGGGCAATCACATAACTGCTAAAGTGCCTCAATAAATGACTCATTTCAGTGACTTCATTGTCAGACATAGGTGATAGGGAAATAAAAGTAGATAGCATACATCACCTCCTTTCGTTCTATATTGTCACAAGAGGTAGTTTTCTTGGCCCAACTCGTCAAGTAAATCTAAAGTTTTCAAAGTCCAAAAGCGTTAAATATGAATTGTCTGTTCAGCGAAGTCGAAACAGTCCGTCAGAGGCTTGTTTAAGGAACTGAGGATACTAACTACTGGTTCCCAACATATTAATTCCAGAATCAAATTTGTCGTAAATATTCTTTTTTCAAACTAGCAGCTTAGCCCGTGGAATCAATAAGAACAATTTACATCGGAATTTAAAGTTACTTACTTTGGTCCAGAAAGGTGTCCAGTATTCAGCAGCATACATTACCAACAATTTTTTAAAAATATTTATTGCTTGTTCCTGCGTCAACGTATTCTACATCGGTGATGATCTCCTCAATATGTATCTATGGATGAAAAAGGCATTGCTAATGTAAAAGTCTCTACTGGATGTCCTATGAACTCCCAGGTTTCAATTATTGCTGAAGAAAGAGAATTTGGAGAACAGTTGATTGTCGGAACAATAAATTAATCTTTCGCTTGCTCTCACGTACTACGGAACATTATTATACGAGCTCTGCCCGAAAAGTAACTACTATTTTCATGTAACACGGGAAATAGAGTACGAGGCCTATATTTACTACATTTACATGGCGGCTCTTAAATCAGGTTTTTGTAAACCGAATTCGTAATACCGCTCCCCATTGGTCATTTAAACACTCCAGTACTGATTTTGAAATGGCGCTCCTAGCTGCCGTATATCCTCTTCCATAATCTATATTCGCTCCCATTTAAACTCACAATCGATTCTGAAAAATTTCATGGATCGTCGGGTGCCGTCTTTTTAAATGCCGGGTAATCCGTTGGGAGTAGCTTTATGCGCAGCTGAACAGAAAATATACCTGATGTGTTTAACGGAAGAGAAACACCCATCCTGCTGACTAAATTGCAAACTGGAACAGCTGAGCTTCAGATGGCATTCGTGTGAAACAACTGCTGACCGGAAAATCGATATTTGACCGAGGTAGCAAAACCGAATTAGGCGTTAACATGTAAAACATTAGCATGTAAACACGACAGAGGAAATAGGTTGACGAATTCGGTTTTGTCTTCCGGAAGTTGTCAGATGTTAACGTAGCCATAAGTAGCCGAGTAGGTCAGTGTGTTTAGAGCTGCTGTAACGAGAGTCCATTGCTTCTCGTTCTCCTCCTTTAACCGTTCAACATGAGTGTTGCAACATAAAATCTCGTCAAATGTGAAATCCTTTCTGTAATACCGTTTTTAGTGTCAAAAATTCTCCAAGATACTGGCATTTATCTCGAAACTTGGGCTGTGTCTGGACCGGATGGATGAATGATGATGTAGTTTACTTGACAAACGACATCACGAATCCATCAAAAGCTTCTGCAATGTGCCTTTATTTGTCGACAAGCAGTTTCGGCCAAGAGATAATCTCCAAGTCATGGCTTAACAATTTAACTCTACATCAAGTTAGAGGAAGGTTCGTTTGCTTGTAGTACGTAATTATCAGTTGCAGCATGTGTTACTTACACACTTGCCCATTGTCTTCTGAATTTTAACAGTTCGTTGCACTGTTCCGCGTGGTGTGACATAAAGATCTATCATCGTCGATTTTATGATACAACTTAGTGAAGGAACGGTCCGTCAGAAAGCGAACTGGTACAGGAAACTGTCAAAAAACGTGTAAATTGACGTTTCCCCATATATCAATTATCTGGCAGATATCTAGGAATGTTCTGCGTTACATAGTTTTTAAAAAATAAGGGCAGCACGAGTCCTGTAATCGCTGGGTCAAAAAGTCTCAGACGGTAGAATTTTATGCTCAGGGATATACGCACGTTAAAAGATGTTACGAATGAGGGAACGTGAAAGGTGATGGTGTAGAGAAGTAACACAAAGGTCTAGTTTTAAGAATCCTTTCATTAATTCGTTTTAACTTTTCAATATTTTATTTTTAGCCTAACGGAAATTGCGTTTCGGATATCAGTTGTAATAAATGTCTCCCTTTTCTCACTTACCTCGGAAATGCGACATACTCAACATCCAGCATGAGAGAATGGTTTACGTATCTATCTTATGTAAGGAGGGCCCGCATCTCGTGGTCGTGCGGTAGCGTTCTCGCTTCCCACGCCCGGGTTCCCGGGTTCGATTCCCGGCGGGGTCAGGGATTTTCTCTGCCTCGTGATGGCTGGGTGTTGTGTGATGTCCTTAGGTTAGTTAGGTTTAAGTAGTTCTAAGTTCTAGGGGACTGATGACCATAGATGTCGAGTCCCATAGTGCTCAGAGCCATTTGAACCTTTATGTAAGGACACAGGAAAAGGAAGGGAATCTAACCGTCTAATTTGTGGTGCCACGCATGTTGACTAATATGAAATTAGATGGTTCTGTGGAAAAACACCAAGGAAAGAAATACGTGGAAAAAACCTCTGTAGAATAAGCGACAAAACTGTAGGACACGTGTTAAGGAGAATAAAGAGACTGGAATATATAGAACAAATAATTGAGAACTACAGACACAAAGAGGTTGTGAAATGTGCTACAGAACTCCGAAACGTATATGCGTAGACGGGATAATTATTACAGAGTCACTGAATAGAATCGGGGAGGAAAGAAATTAGTGCGGGCTGCATTAAACCAGTCTTCGAGCTGAAGACCTCAATACTGCCAACGCATTTTCAGCGGATGCAAGAGACGACGATAATTATGTATACTTCACTGGGACGTCCCCAAAGTCGCTTGAATTCTTTAGTTTCGTCAAGGAATGAGACATCCATTATTAACTATGTTATGAAATGTGCCCTTAAAACATTTGGTTGAAAGGCGCGCAAGTCTTCCAAAAGCTAAACAGTCTCTCGGGCGTCCTGTAGTCCATCATCAAAACATCCAAACATCCCCAGATTGTGTGTTAACATGGCGACGAGAACTGTCGTTACCTGCGGAATGACACTCCTGCATGGCACATCGTTACAAAACGCGTAAATTGCTTTTACCAACTCATGCTATCGCAAAAATCGTTTCTTTTTTTTTCTCGAAAGCTGTTTGATCAGTCCAGAGAATGAATTTTTTTTTTACTTCTATGACCAGTTGGTCGCTCAGAATGGGTTGCAGTTGGCCACTTATAATGGAATGCCAAATACCGACGGAATGTCGCAGCGGCATGCAAACTGCTATGCAAGCCTTCGAAAAGTGCGAAACACGAGCGGCAGTAGCGACAGCGTATTAGCACGGCCTTCTCTTTGCAAGGGCTTAGCAGAAACCACGTCCTCTCTCTGTAGAGCAGACTTTTGTTCCAAGGTAATTCATTGAAAGGAGATCGAACGCAGTGAAAATGTGGAAGTAATTTCTGCATCGCATCAACAACATCAACGAACACAATACCAATATGTGAATGTATTCGAACGATTCGGAGTGAAGAGTCCAAATTAAATCGCTTGTCTTACCGTGAAATTTTACTTCTTGCAAATAATGTTGCTTATTACCGTAATATATATTATACTAGTGGTTAAAAAAATGGGTGATACGCAGCTACGAGGGAGTAGTAGATCGTGAAATATGTGCACAACATACGCCGGAGGCCGTCTCGACGGCATGGCAGTAACTGATCATACTAGTGACTCGTACATCTATGCCGTGTTGCAGTGACGTACACACGGCTTCCTGTTGAAAGTTACTGAAGCACAGTTTATACATAGAAACGCTAATGATAGCAGAAAGTCTCCTTTAGTGACCAGATACCCACTTCCGGATAAAGTCAGGAAGCTGGATAGGACGATATGCATTAGCTACCATCTCCTTCCTTGCAGAAAGATAGCTTTGCGCACATGTTATGTATTGCTACCACAGCCTATTCACTGGAATACGATGTGCGAGCATCTGCACTTCAGGCTAATCTCCAGCTGAACAGTGCGTGTCCGCCACAAGACAAGACTCCAGCCCATACAGAACACCAGTGGAATGTCACTAAAGTGCCACGCCTTCCACGAAATGTATACTGACTCAGCAGAGTTATCGGACAGAATAATGTAAGTTGTCATTGTCCGCTGAAGCATCGAATACAACCATTATCTTTCTTCTTCCCAAAGAAACGCGTGTCTCATCTACGAAAACCATACAGCATTCGAGAATCACCGATATATGAAAGACCAGTCTCACCTAAGAAGCTTCTAATTTCTTATCTGATAGAAAGAACATACCTCAGTCATTGCAGTCGTCCAATACCATGTAGAAAACTGTACAAATAAAGTGGGCAACGGCCACATAGAAATAATACACATTGAGCATGTAGACAGAGTAGCAAAAGAAACAATGAAAAACCACACGCGCGGTTTTAAACTGTTAAGAACTGAAATTAATAGTATCGTTAGAAAACAAGCCTTTCAAAAGTAGTAAATTTGAATCAATCTAAAACTGTAAGAACCAAAATTACGCAAATGTTCAAGCAGACAATCCCCCGACAACCTTGGTTTGGTTCGTTTCAAGGAAGCAGATGCCAAATAATTTCGCCAGTAAGGATGAGATTCAACCACGGTTCATGTTCCAAGCTTTTGCATCGAATGAAGGTTGTTGAGTCCCCATCTTGTATGATGGAATATCAGTTGAGAAATTAAACCGTGTCATTATTTTCCTACAGTCACCAAAAATATCTACTGATATTTTTAATACAATAACACCATCATCAAAAAATGCTGTCGCGTAGTTGCTGTCCACTAACTATACGATATGTACAAAATATTAGCTAAATTTTTATGCGAATGTAGATTTATTTGAATAAAATTTTAGTAGCAGCATGAAAAGAAAATGAAATGTACTCATATTAAGAAATCTCGTTACGTTTTTATTTACTAAGGATCTTCTTTGGCCATTATGGAAATGCGGATTACAATAGTGCCGTACAGTTTGGTCCTTACATATTAAGAGTAAACACTGTTTTAGATTATAAAGACCAAAATGTACAGCACTGTTGTCTGTCCATATTTCCAGAATGCCCACTGAAGATGCTTTGTAAATAAAAGCGAAACGCGTCTTGTGTAAAACACATTTTCATTGCAGTAAGCGTAATAACACACAAAACCAATAATAATTGGTTATAATAGTTCTTGAAGAAGATATCAAAACACGAGGGAATTAGACATTGGCTACGAGTGGGCACTGATTTAAAACATTGGGGAAAGTTGAAGTTTGTACCGGACTGGGACTCAAACCCGGGTATCCTGCTTTTACCAGGCAGATGCGCCGACCACTGCACCATCCGGGCACAGTGATCACCGCAACTGCTTCAACACGCTAGCACGCCGCCTGTCAGACCCAAATTCTCAAGTCACCCACGCACTAGTAATGTAGTGCCCCCTGCTCATTATCCTCTTTACTCGCGGCGTCTGGACGATTCTCGTAAGAGTTAGAGGCTGGTGTGCACCTGCGCTGAAGAGGTAATGGGCTGTCTCGTCTTACATATCAAGTTAGGATTATTTATGAAAGTCACTTTCAAACTGTACGAAGTCGGGATCTTTCCGAAACAGTCTCCACGGCTAGAATTAAAATATACAAGACTAAAAGTCAAATACATATGCTGGAATTACTGGTTTCTTACAGGGCTATTACAAATGATTGAAGCGATTTCATAAATTCACTGTAGCTCCAGTCATTGACATATGGTCACGACACACTACAGATACGTAGAAAACTCATAAAGTTTTGTTCGGCTGAGGCCGCACTTCAGGTTTCTGCCGCCAGAGCGCTAGAGAGCGCAGTGAGAAAATGGCGACAGGAGCCGATAAAGCGTATGTCGTGCTTGAAACGCACTCACATCAGTCAGTCATAACAGTGCAACGACACTTCAGGACAAAGTTCAACAAAGATCCACCAACTGCTAACTCCATTCGGCGATGGTTGTGCGCAGTTTAAAGCTTCTGGATGCCTCTGTAAGGGGAAATCAACGGGTCGGCCTGCAGGGAGCGAAGAAAAGGTTGAACGCGTGCGGGCAAGTTTCTCGCGTAGCCCGCGGAAGTCGACGAATAAAGCATGCAGGGAGCTAAACGTACCACAGCCGACGGTTTGGAAAATCTTACGGAAAAGGCTAAAGCAGAAGCCTTACCGTTTACAATTGCTACAAGCCCTGACACCCGATGACAGTCAAACGCTTTGAATTTTCGGCGCGGTTGCAACAGCTCATGGAAAGAGGATGCTTTCAGTGCGAAACTTGTTTTCAGTGATGAAGCAACATTTTTTCTTAATGGTGAAGTGAACAGACACAATGTGAGAATCTGGGCGGTAGAGAATCCTCACGCATTCGTGCAGCAAATTCGCAATTCACCAAAAGTTAACGTGTTTTGTGCAATCTCACGGTTTAAAGTTTACGGTCCCTTTTTCTTCTGCGAAAAAAACGTTACAGGACACGTGTATCTGGACATGCTGGAAAATTAGCTCATGCCACAACTGGAGACCGACAGCGCCGACTTCATCTTTCAACAGGATGGTGCTCCACCGCACTTCCATCATGATGTTCGGCATTTGTTAAACAGGAGATTGGAAAACCGATGGATCGGTCGTGGTGGAGATCATAATCAGCAATTCATGTCATGGCCTCCACGCTCTCCCGACTTAACCCCATGCGATTTCTTTCTGTGGGGTTATGTGAAAGATTCAGTGTTTAAACCTCCTCTACCAATAAACGTGCCAGAACTGCGAGCTCGCATCAACGATGCTTTCGAACTCATTGATGGGGACATGCTGCGCCGAGTGTGGGAGGAACTTGATTATCGGCTTGATGTCTGCCGAATCACTAAAGGGGCACATATCGAACATTTGTGAATGCCTAAAAAAACTCTGAGTTTTTGTATGTGTGTGCAAAGCATTGTGAAAATATCTCAAATAATAAAGTTATTGTAGAGCTGTGAAATCGCTTCAATCATTTGTAATAACCCTGTACTTTCAGTCCTTAGTTTACAACGACACAGGTAACGCAATACAAACCAGTTTGAATTAAATCAAACCACTGGGTTTTACCTTATCAGTAGTTCTTCTCGCTTCCGACTTCGGTTCTTCCCCAGCAAGAAAGTGATGAAACTGCTGGCATGTAAATGAGTAGTTCATCTTCCACACTAATGTGCCCATTTGAACATCATTTTTGCCTTTCTAACGTGCTGTGGCATGACAGGGAGGTGGCGTGGGGAGAAAGATAGTACAGTGAGCAATTAATCGCCTTTATCTTGCTAACCTATGAGAGAATTTTATACGCATTACTAGATGACAGTCCGTCGCCGCGTTTCTGTGCCTGTATGTGAAGGTTAATCTCTGGGACTACTGTATGGGCGTTGATATGGTCTTCACCAATAGACAGACTGAATCACGAGGGAGATTTGTGCACGTAATTGGTTAACGCTACGACAGGCTGGGCCATAGAGACTTAGTTCTCTCCATCTGAAGCCTGGCCAGGTGACCAGTCACTATGAAACCTGCGTTTACTATTTCAACTTGAGCTGTTATTGCTACAGTTTCGCAGTTTGATGACGAATTCGTTTCTAACAATGCTGTAAGAAATGCGAAACATGCAGTAGAAAGTAAGTCATGCTCATAGCCTTCCGACGTGTTGCGGAATGAGAGTTTAGTCAAATCTAACGGCAGTCGGTGCAGGTTTGCGATCTTAGGATCTTAGGTCTCCTGAATTTTCAATTTGTTGGATAAGGCTCAAGCCTAATTTAAACGCTCGCGCAGTGAAGGAAAAAAGAGAGAGAGAGAGAGAGAGAGAGAGAGAGAGAGAGAGAGAGAGAGAGAGAGAGACGAAGGAATTACAGAACGGGACGGAAATCGGTAGATCTCATGTACAGACACACAAACGATTACAATCTCAGGGAATAATGGTTGATTTATTCAAGAGAAAGAACTTCACAAATTGAGCAAGTCAGTAACGCGTGGTCCACCTCTCGTCCTTAAGCAAGCAGTTATTCGGCTTGGCATTGCTCTAGACTTCTTGAATGTCCTCCTGAGAGATATCGCGTCAAATTCTATCCAATTGGCGCGTTAGATCGTCAAAATCCCGAGTTGGCTGGATGGCCCTGCCCAAAATGCTCCAAACTTTCTCAGTTGGAGAGAGATCCGGTGATCTTGCTGGCCGAGGTAGGATTTGGCAAGCGCGAATAGAAGCAGTAGAAACTCTCGCCGTTTGTGAGCGGGCGATTAACTTGCAGAAATGTAAGCCCAGGATAGCTCGCCATGAAGGGTAACGAAACGGGGCATAGAAAGTTGTTGACATACCCCTGTGATGTAACGTGCCGTGGATAACAGCTAATTTACATCCCATACCATTACTCCTGGTTGTCGGGCCGTATAGCAGGCGGCAGTTGACGTTGGTATCCCACCGCTGACCAGTGCATTTCGAGATACGGGTTCGGCCTGGAATCCCATAAAGGGGAGTATGTCTTCAGCAATGAGACCTGCTTCGAATTGAGCCCAGGTGACCAGCGTAGACGTATCTGGAGACACTCTGACAGTGGTGGGATACCGAGCTGACTGTCGCCCTTCACACGGCCTAGCAACCAGGGGTGATGGTTTGTGGTGCCATTTCTCTTCATAGCGGGACCTCTTTGGCTGTCACCCACGGCACCCGTACCGCACAACGGTACGTCTACAGTGTTCTACCCCACCTTTTGTTGCCATAAGATGGTGAGCCATCCTGGGCTTACCTTTCAACAAGATAACGCCCACCCACAGACAAAAGTTTCTAACTCTTCTCTTCGTGCTTGCCAAACCCTAACCTGATCAGTAAGGTCGCCATATCTATCTGCCGTTGAGACCGTTTTGGATACTGTGGGCAGTATCCTCCAAACAGCTCAAAATTTTGACGATCTATCGCGCCAATTGGATAGAATTTGGCACGCTATCCCTTAGGACTTCTCACATCAATTCTTAAGCGAATAAGTGCATGCATAAGGGCTAGAGGTGGAGCAAAAAATATTGACTCGCTCAATTCGTGAAGCTCTTCGTCTTGAATAAACCATCCAATTTTTCTGAAATTATCATTTGTTTGTCTGTACATGTACATCACATCTAGCGAATTCCAAACTATTGGACAATTCCTCTGTGGTGCGTGTAATCAGAATTTCCACGTATCTCGACGAGATTTATTCGGGGGTCGAGTTTTCAACCGGAAAACCTTGAACAATGCTGCCTTAGGCGGGGATGGCTGGTACCCCTGCTTGCACCCTTTGCAATTTTTTTGTTTTTTTAGGTTAGCGCGAACGCCAACCCGACTTCCAAAACTTAGGCGCCCGAAGGACGCGCTTTTTTATTTTTTTGTGATTTATTCATTTATTACCATTACAACACAACATATTTACAACAGAAAGGTAATCGTGAGTAGCAGGTCAATATTAAACAAAATCGAAATCCTTTAAAGAAAACAGAATTAAAAACAAAAAAATTGGAAAGTGTGACAAATTATTCACAGAGTGCTTTGGTAATAATCCTTAAAGAAATGTGAATAAGTTGTGAAATTAAAACAAATTGAAATAAGTGTATCATGTAATAAAGTAAAGGAAAATGGAAAACTCTTATGAAAAATGGGAAACAAAATGGATACTTCAAGCGAAGGTATTCACTGTAACTGAAACATCCTCTGATAACCATACAATAACGCAACTGATAAACTGTTGGGAAAATGTTCACTGTACTTCGGTGGACGTTGCAGTCGTTGATGACTTTCCCACAGGTAGGCCATGTACTGCACGGCGTCACTCAGTTGTAACTCAAAGATAGCGTAGGCAGTGTGTCCCAGTAGCCAGGCCACGGCGTTGCTCTTCGTTCTTGGATGCAGTTTAAAGTCAGGAAAGGGAATCCACGTTGGTGTCACACTGGAAGGTGCAGTTTGGTTTGATCTGTTCGTTGCTCCAAGCTACACGCACTAATACGTCGCAGCAAGTTGCTTTTGTAACAATACGGACGGTCTTGTTGGTCTGTGTCGGCGTAGTACATGGCAGCAGCTGGGACCGTCGTGTGTTCCTGTTCACTACCGATTGGGAAGGTGGAGGCGTAGAGGGCGCGCGGTTGTGCATAGCATGGCAGGAGGCGGCGTGGAGCAGCCGTGTCAAAGACCTCTCCACCAGCTGCTGAGTCGGCGTACCCGCGCTTCTCACGCGCGCCTGGAGGGTGCTGGAGGCTCCAGCGCTCTGCCACTTCGCCTCTGTACGCACACCCCGCTCCCGGAACCCCGTCCTTCACAGAGTGTCGTTAAAGAGGCACCGTTTAAGGCGTGTGGAAACAGTTGCACCTGGCGGATCTACTGCGGTAGACTGCGATCCGGCACCCTGGATGAGTGGCGGTATCGATACGTATTACTAAATGGCGAAAACGGTCGCTCGGTTCCAGTTAAAGTTTGCCTATCTCCACGTTTGTCAACCTTTTTAGAGTTCCGCACGTCAATCGGTGAAAATGAAACCCCCACAGGATCACTTTATCCGTCTGTCTGCCCCTCCGTCTGTTACGACCCTGTTTCTCAGGAACGAGTTGACGTATAAGTTAGAGTTGATGTCACATGCTAAGGCTTACGGTCTCTGGCTGTGTGTTCTAAGCCAATGCAATCAAGAGGTACGGCAATTTGTCGCGTATTTCGATATTAGCAAACTCAGGCATCAGAACCTATATGGTACCTCTAGTTCACCCAGAATTACGAAATTTGGGAAGAAGCAAGGTTTCCCAGTACAACTAAAGGAAAAATCCGGAAATTGTTAATTTGTTTATATAATTTTGGTCATTTTTATCCTATTGCCCGTCCGTCTGTGAAGACCCATACGCGTAGACGTATCGAAGTTGAAATTTGTCACATGCTAAGGTCTAAGTCTAAACAAGGCCCCGGGGGTAGACAACATTCCTTTACAACTACTGTTAGCGCTCGGAGAGCCATCCATGACAAAACTCTTCCATACGGTGAGCAAGATCTATAAGGCCGAAATACCTTCAGACTTCAAAAAGAATATGATAATGTGAATTCCAAAGAAAGCAAGTGTTGACAGGTGTGAAAATTACCAAACTGTCAGTTCAATAAGTCACGGTTGACACACGCACACGCAAAGTACGTGCAATTCATTCTTTTACAATCGAGAGTGAATATGAGATACAGATTTTTCAAATATATTACGTAAGATTGTCGAATCAGAATATATGAACCGTAAAAGAAAGTTATTTCCGTTAAGAAAAAACATAAAATCTCGCGACGCCAGCAGACATGTATTCGCGGCACAGCAATATGTTGCGACACAGCCGTTGAGAAACGCATGTCTGTCTAACGGATTCCAAAAACTCGATTTTCAGTGTTTGATATAATTATCGACCGAATTTAAAAATTTAAGCTGCTGTCTGAATCTAGGCGTACTACACTCCTGGAAATGGAAAAAAGAACACATTGACACCG
Organism: Schistocerca americana; assembly: GCF_021461395.2. NCBI lineage: Eukaryota > Metazoa > Arthropoda > Insecta > Orthoptera > Acrididae > Schistocerca > Schistocerca americana. The sequence continues at coordinate 156,729,788 of NC_060121.1, forward strand.
GTGTGTCAGACCCACCATACTTGCTCCGGATACTGCGAGAGGGCTGTACAAGCAATGATCACACGCACGGCACAGCGGACACACCAGGAACCGCGGTGTTGACCGTCGAATGGCGCTAGCTGCGCAGCATTTGTGCACCGCCGCCGTCAGTGTCAGCCAGTTTGCCGTGGCATACGGAGCTCCATCGCAGTCTTTAACACTGGTAGCGTGCCGCGACACCGTGGACGTGAACCGTATGTGCAGTTGACGGACTTTGAGCGAGGGCGTATAGTGGGCATGCGGGAGGCCGGGTGGACGTACCGCCGAATTGCTCAACACGTGGGGCGTGAGGTCTCCACAGTACATCGATGTTGTCGCCAGTGGTCGGCGGAAGGTGCACGTGCCCGTCGACCTGGGACCGGACCGCAGCGACGCACGGATGCACGCCAAGACCGTAGGATCCTACGCAGTGCCGTAGGGGACCGCACCGCCACTTCCCAGCAAATTAGGGACACTGTTGCTCCTGGGGTATCGGCGAGGACCATTCGCAACCGTCTCCATGAAGCTGGGCTACGGTCCCGCACACCGTTAGGCCGTCTTCCGCTCACGCCCCAACATCGTGCAGCCCGCCTCCAGTGGTGTCGCGACAGGCGTGAATGGAGGGACGAATGGAGACGTGTCGTCTTCAGCGATGAGAGTCGCTTCTGCCTTGGTGCCAATGATGGTCGTATGCGTGTTTGGCGCCGTGCAGGTGAGCGCCACAATCAGGACTGCATACGACCGAGGCACACAGGGCCAACACCCGGCATCATGGTGTGGGGAGCGATCTCCTACACTGGCCGTACACCACTGGTGATCGTCGAGGGGACACTGAATAGTGCACGGTACATCCAAACCGTCATCGAACCCATCGTTCTACCATTCCTAGACCGGCAAGGGAACTTGCTGTTCCAACAGGACAATGCACGTCCGCATGTATTCCGTGCCACCCAACGTGCTCTAGAAGGTGTAAGTCAACTACGCTGGCCAGCTAGATCTCCGGATCTGTCCCCCATTGAGCATGTTTGGGACTGGATGAAGCGTCGTCTCACGCGGTCTGCACGTCCAGCACGAACGCTGGTCCAACTGAGGCGCCAGGTGGAAATAGCATGGCAAGCCGTTCCACAGGACTACATCCAGCATCTCTACGATCGTCTCCATGGGAGAATAGCAGCCTGCATTGCTGCGAAAGGTGGATATACACTGTACTAGTGCCGACATTGTGCATGCTCTGTTGCCTGTGTCTATGTGCCTGTGGTTCTGTCAGTGTGATCATGTGATGTATCTGACCCCAGGAATGTGTCAATAAAGTTTCCCCTTCCTGGGACAATGAATTCACGGTGTTCTTATTTCAATTTCCAGGAGTGTATTTAAGAAAAATGGTTCAAATGGTTCAAATGGCTCTGAGCACTATGGGACTCAACTGCTGAGGTCATTAGTCCCCTAGAACTTAGAACTAGTTAAACCTAACTAACCTAAGGACAGCACAAACATCCATGCCCGAGGCAGGTTTCGAACCTGCGCCGTAGCGGTCTTGCGGTTCCAGACTGCAGCGCCTTTAACCGCACGGCCACTTCGGCCGGCACTATTTAAGAGGTATAATCTGATATTAAAGGTTTGACACAGTGGATCAGGTACTACAGTTAGAAACGGTGTATAACTCTTGAGTCTGTGTAATTTACGGAGCGCAAATAACCCAGAATATATTCATCTATTATTGGAGAATGAAAGCACTTACCGACTGCCGACAAACTTCACACGTAATTTATAACCATTTCGAAACCTTTTCTCGCTGACGCTCACAACAAAACAACGAAAGGAATAAAGTTCGTCGTTTTCGCTGGTCATACAGGAACACTTTAGCATCAGGCATCGCGTTTGAATTTATTACTTCTTTACCACTAACGATATTCGCGGCACACTGTGCAGAAAGTATTCAGATATAGTTTCGCAGTTAGAATCAAAAATATATCATAGAAGACACACAGTTCATGAGTACGACGTCATAAACACTGAGATGCGTAGAACATCAGCTTTTCTTTTTGAGTATCTACAAGCTTTCTTCTAGGGAGTGTTACTAAAATTATTACAGAATAGAAGAAAGTGTGAAGAAATGACAGTCCAGATTATTAAACTTTGAATTTTTAATTAGTCTGTGACTGAATAGTCCGAAAGCAACAAAACAAACACAATTAGGGTTTTGCGTCTTCACCAAGATTTTACGTGCTTAGCGTCAGATATTTAACGTAATAACTCATTTGTAAAGTTGTCAGGCGTTTGAAGCTGTTTTATACGTGGTTTAAAAAAATCAAAGGTGGGGGTGAGTTAATGTTCTTAGTCACATTCCACAATGATGTAGAATTCAGTAAGTGAAGTCACTGGAGCCAAAATTAACGGGAAACTTTTATTCGTTAATAAGTGAGAACATTTCAATATTAATTTACTATGTTTTGAGTTCGATTGTGACACGATGTACACAATGACAGAGATGAGAAGATGTGATGTGATACGGTAATGTGATACTGTGCGTTGGTGATGGGTAACAATATCTAGTAGGATATGGTAATGGTGACAGTATCGTGATGTTCCACAGTTATTTTTCCTGGTTCTTGCAAGTCTTTTATCAGATGGTCACCACACAGTGACCAGTCAGTCATAAACGCAACTGCGCTACGCAGCGACGCTGCCGGGAATTAAATTATTTCCCATTAGTCTGGGAGGCCTTTCTGTATAAATCTTGCACAGGTAGCAAGTTTAGTGGTTTAAAGTGGAATGGCCGAATACATGTATTGTGTTCGGCAAAGCGTATTCATATACGATACACACGTCCATACAGAATCAGCACGTGCTGTAAGGCGATTATTTTAAGAATAATTTCCTGATGTAAAAGTTCCTAACTGGAGATCCATTAATTCGTTCGTAAATAAATTTCCCGAGGCGGGAAGTGTTCTTCACAGGGAACATAGACAACCACGTACAGTATTCACAGAAAAACTCTGGATAACATTGGGCATGCACTGGAATGGTCTCCTAGAAAATCAGTTCGATGTGTTTCTCAACAAATGGGAATATATGGCTCTGTTGAAACGACTACAAAGTTACTGAAGTTTAAAGCCCTATAAAATAACTGTAGTGCGAGAACTTAAACTGATTGACGCTGCAAAAAGATTATAGTTTTGTGAATGGATTTTGAGATGGATGCCTGACAGAGAAATTGATTCACACCTAACTTTCTTGACGAAAGAATCATGGTTCTACCTAAGTGTATATGTTAATGCACAAAATACGCGTTGTTGCAGTTCTGGAAAGCCTAACCTAATACACAAGGCACCCCTGATTGATCAAAAAATAGGAGTGTCGTATTCGATAAGCGCTGTTAGCCTTGAGAGAATAATACGCTGTTCAGGAAACGTTAACAGTGACACACATGTGGAAAACATTTCGCGGCCTGAGAGAGGACGTGTTTTCGTGGCCCTTCAGCAGAACTCTGCGACGACACATACAGCCAGTTCTCATTACCGGAAATCCGTGGCGTGTTTCAAGATAGTTACCACTAACCCTCTGCTAATTTTATTCCTGGGGGGCGTTAAAGGAGACAGTGTGCAAATCAAATCCATACACTTTAGATGAAGCTAACATTCGTAAAAAATTGCTGCCATTTCTCTGAGGGAACTGCAGGCTTTAATTATCAATTTCCTAAGCATGTGTTAGAAATGCTTCAACAACGAAGGGAGGGATTTCCAGCATCTCCTTGCATAATATACGTAATTACTTTACTTTTTTGATGTTTGTGTTAGGTGTGTTGGAAATAGCTTACTCTCCGAACCATACCATCTTATTTTTTGCAAGACCCCATGCTACTCGCACCTTACGAAAACCAGCCTCATTAATACTAACAGCCTTTCGTAATTATATTCACTATCGAGTGAATATAATTAAGAAAGGCTGTTAGTATTAACTCTGGCCCTCTGTTTTTTGAGAAGAGCAGCATTCCACGCAGAATTTAAGCAAACACCCCCCATCCCTATTTAGGTCAGTTGCTAATTTAATTAGAACTGCTTCCTTAACAACATTATCCAAATGGCTGGAAGCTCGCGCCAGAATCTTCAGACTGTTACACTAAAGTGCCAAAGAAACTGGTATAGAAATGCGTATTCAGATACGTAGAAACGTAAACAGGCAGAACTTGGCGAAGCGGTCGGCAACGGCTATATAAGAAAATAAGTGTGTGGTGCAGTTGTTAGATCGGTTACTGCTGTTACAATGACAGGTTATCAAGATTTCAGTGAGTTTGAATGTGGTGTTACAGTCGGCGCACGAGCAATGGGACACATGATCTCCGAGGTAGCGATGAAGTGGGGATTTTCCCGTGCTACCATCCACAAGTGTATCTTGAATATTAGGAATACGGTAAAACATCAAACTTCCGACATCGCTGCGGCCGGAAAAAATTCTGCAAGAACGGGACCAACGACGGTTGATGAGAATCGATCAACGTGACAGAAGTGCACCGTTCCGCAAATTGCTGCAGGTTTCAATGCTGGGCCATCAACAAGTGTGCGAACCATTCAACGAAACATCGTGTATCCTTGATGAGTGCACGACACAAAGCTTTACGCCTCGCCTGGGCCTGTCAACATCGACGTTGGACTGTTAATGACTTGCAACATGTTGCCTGGTCGTACGAGGCTCGTTTCAATTTGTATCTCGAGCGGATGGACCTGTACGGGTATGGAGACAACCTCATGAATCCATGGATCCTGCATGTGAGCAGGGGAGTGTTCACGCTGGTGGAGGCTCTGTAATGGTGTGGGGCGGCTGTCGTTGGAGTGGTATGCGACCCCTGATACGTCTAGATACGACTCTGACAGGTGAAACGTACTTAAGTATCCTGTTTGATCACCTGTCTCTCTTCATGTCCATTGTGCATTCCGACGGACTTGGCAACTCCGGCAGGACAATGCGACACCCCACACGTCCAGAATTGCTACAGAGTGGCTCCAGGAACAGCCTTCTGAGTTCAAACACTTGCGATGGCCACAAAACTCCACGGACATGAACATTATTGAGCATATCTTGGATACCTTGCAACCTACTGTTCAGAAGAGATCTCCACCCCCTCATACTCTTACGGATTCGTGGACAGCCGTGCAAGGTTCACGGTGTCAGTTCCCTCGAGCATTACTTCAGACAGTATTAGAGTCCAAGCCACGTCGTGTTGCGTGCTCGCGGGGGCCCTACACAATATTAGGCAGGTGTACCAGTTTCTTTGGCTCTTTGGTGTATGTAGACAGTTCACCCATTCCGGGGATCGAGAATTTCGATGGTTTTGGCCAATTATTGGCATTGATACAGATAAGATATCGGTCCCAGGGATTCCAAGCTTTCGAGAATGTTTTAATTTCAAGTTTGACGTCGAATTACAAGTGAAAAAAGAAATATTGTTTTTGTGTGATAAAATTACAAATGAACAATTTTCGGATTTTTTTTCCCCTTACTTTTACTGTGAATCCTTACTACTTGCCAAATTTCACGATTCTAGGTCAACAGGAAGCACACTACCTGTTTTGATGAGCAAATTTGCGAGTGTAAAAAAATGTGACATAAATAGCCGTATCTTTTGATTGCATTGGCGTAAAAGTTTGTTACTTACACAGCCAAGGGAGCGTAGACTTTAGAGTGTGATATACGTTTCAACGTGATACCTCTACCCGTTCCTGAGAAAAAGGGTTTTTAACAGTCGATTAGGTAGGTAGACAGATAGACGAGCGGACAGCAGAGTAATCGTATAAAGTATCCGTTTTTACTAATTGAGGAACGGAACCCTGGCACCCACATAAAATTTTAAAAATTCGTATTGTTAGAAGAAAAGGGCATCCTCCTAGCTATCTTATCTTGATAATTAAACTGAATTGGGAACTGTCAGGAATCCGTTGCGTCGGAGGATGTTCTGTAGAGCTACCGTGTCACAATAATATGTAATTTCAGGTAACGTGGGTCTTTGCCAGACATCGTGATTTTGTTATGCACAGGTATCCTCTGAAAATAAGTTCCGTTCGAAACTACTTGTGGAAATGTAAAGTTAATTGCAGTTACTTAGAAAAAGATTTCGTGAAAAGTATAGAAAGGACAGCGCACAGAAATTATTAATAATGGAAAGGTAGTTCGTTGCGCTTGCGGGGTGACCAGGCTTGTTTATGAAATTCTCCGGTGGCTGGAGAACTGTTTCAGGAGCAGCAGTGACAGAGGTCTGTTAAGTAGGTGTCCAGTTGCTCTGTAGCGCACCGGTGTTGGTTCCAGCGGCGTCGTGAAATATGCATGCGGCGGTCCGTGTCACGTTCTCGCAACACTACAAAGTGCCCGCTACTCGCCGCTACAAGTCGTTGCCCAGAAATGACCTTACCCGGCACCTGTCGATCGCCGATGAAATATCGATGAAGCCCGTTCGATTTATGACGCTACACACAACAACAATCCCTTGCGTCATTCGGCCGCCTGGACTAACGTCAGTGCGACATCGTATCGCGTCTCTGCGTGGACAGTGGTCGAATTTGACAGGCGTGCATTTCAACTGACGTACAGCCTAGGTGAGGCAACCAATCGGACTGGTGGATCTAGTAGGTTTTCGTAGTTATTCTCGACTCTGTAGCAATTCTGGACATTGGGGTGTCGTATTGTCCTGCTGGAATTTCCCAAGTCCGTCGGAATGCGCAATGGACGTGAAGAGACGCAGGTGATCAAACTGGATGCTTACGTACTTGTCACCTGTCAAAGTCGTATCTAGACGTATCAGGGGTCCCATACTACTCCCAACTCCACACGCCCCACACACCAGCTTGAACAGTCCCCTGCTGACATGCAGGGTCCATGGATTGATGAGGTTGTCCCCCACACCCGTGCACGTCCATCCGCTCGATACAATTTGAAACGAGACTCGTCCGACCAGGCAACATGTTTCAACTCATCAACAATCCAATGCCGGTGTTGACGGGCCCATGCTAGGCGTAAAGCTTTGTGTTGTGTGGTCATAAAGGGTACACGAGTGGGCCTTCGGCTCCAAAAGCCCTTATCGATGATGCTTTGTTGAATGGTTCGCACGCTGAGACTTCGGCGAAGGCCCAGCATTGAAATCTGCAGCAATTTGGGGGAAGGGTTCGACAACTATTAAAACAGTGACTGGTTTCAGTTTTATTTATTTACATTCGTTCACGTTGAACGATTCTCTTCAGTTGTTGTTGGTCCCGTTCTTACCCGATCTTTTTCCGGATGCAGCGATGTCGGACATTTGATGTTTTACCACTTTTCTGATATTGACAGTACACTCGTGAAATGGTCGTTCGTGAAAATCCCCAGTTCATCCCTATCTCTGAGGTGCTGTGTCCCATCGCTAGTGCGCCTCCTATAACGCCATGCCCAAACTGACTTCAATTTTGATAACCTGCTGCTGTAGCCGCAGTAACCGATCTAAGAACTGCGCTAGAGACTTGTGGTCTTGTATAGGCTAGTCAACCGCAGCGCCGTATTCTGTCTGTTTACATATATCTGTATTTGAATGCACGTGCTTGCGCCAGCTTCTTTGGCGCTTCAGTGTAAATGATCCAGTGGAAAATGTCAGAAGTTCCGTAAAACTATTTGCAGAAGATGTGGTGTCTACAAGAAGGTAGCAACGCCAAGAGACAGTGTCGATTTGCAAAATGACCTGCAGAGGTTTCATGGATAATTTAGGGACTGACAGTTGACCCTGAATATATGCAGCATATAGTGTATAGGTAGAAGAATTCATAACTGAACTATCTGTGACAAACTGCTGGAAACCGTATCTATCATAAAATATGTAGGACGAACTTAAGTGAAATGACTAAAACTGTATGTACATCAACTACTGGCACAAATGTATATCTGCATATTTTATAGCATTAAACAGTGTATTACCCCAACCTTTAGGCAGCTAATATATGCAACATGTAATCTTAAGACTCCTTGCCATGTAAATGTTTGCTCTCATATAATTACTCTTTCCTCTCTCTCTCTCTCTCTCTCTCTTTCTTTCTTTCTTCAAAGAGTGTCATCTGTGTGTGATTTTACTGCTGTAGCCAATATGATGATTGTAATTCACGTCTGTAGCATTTCACCTAATTGCTATTATCAAGTATGAAGTTTAAGCCATTTTAACATTTCACCTGATTGTATAAACGAGTACGAATGTTTAGCTGTTTTAACTTTTCAAAATTGGATTTATAGACCTCCTGAAGTACACACACACATGTTCGACACCTAAAAACAAACACCTCCAAATGCTTTAAACGATTATTCTGTAATAATGTTGTTACGATGTATATTCTTTGCACTTTGCGATTATGTCTTCTCTTCTGCTATACGAACCTTGCACCCAGCTGATTCGAGACGCCATATTTGTTTACAAATGTGGCAGTATACATGTGATGTGTTACGAGAGAAAAAGGAACCTGTGACCACTGGAGGTACTCTAGTTTACTTATTAAAGTTTACCATTAGATATCAGTTTAATTTTTTGTCAAAAGTAATCCAAAACCATATTCTGAAATAGTGTCTTGTTTCTCCACTAGCCAGTGCCACAAGTTCCTCCAAAATCGTAAAACACAACACACACACACACACACACACACACACACACACACACACACACACACAGAGAGACAGAGACAGAGACAGAGACAGAGACAGAGAGAGAGAGAGAGAGAGAGAGAGAAGATCCAACGAAGAGCGAAGCGTTTCGTAACGCAATCGTTCCGTCGGCGCGAGAGCGTTACAGAGCAGCGTAACAGACTCGTCGCAGGCGCTTAAAGAGACGCGTTGTGCGTCATTGAGAGGTTCGCTATTGATATTTCGATGTTTCGAGGGAATACGTTCCGGGAAGAGAGGAACAAGTTTGTTCCTTCCACATACGCCTCGCGAAGTGACTACACGAGAAAATTCGCGGAATTAGAACTAGTGCAGAGGTTTACCGACAATTATTCTCCACGCGCCATTCGTTAATCGAACAGAGATTGGAGCATCAGACAGGATTACCAGACATGGACTCCGCCACATACCAATAAGTTGCTTGCGGAGTATTGATTGATTGTACTAGATATAACCACGACGGGAAATGGAAAGCAACGAACGCAGTTTTTGGTAAAAATGATATAAATAGAACATTAGGACATGTTTTTATAAAACATATGTGAAGATGGTCATTATAGACCGAAACCTGTAGTTTGATGACAAAAAAATTTGTGACCATGGACATAAAGTAAGGGAAATCAGAAAATCGTTCTTGTTGTATTGCCAGAAGTAAAAACAATATTTAAATAGCTTAATCTCCTTCAGTCCTAGGAAGCTTCTTTTGATCTCTAGAATCGTAGTAACCTTTTGTGTGTTTATCCATGTAGAAATTAGCCAATCTTACTGAGAATGATACCCTAACGTAAGAGCGTGGTTAGGTCGTCTACACGGAGAGGCCGGATCCCGCGACCAACCGAAAGAGACAGGCTTAAGCAAATGCATTGCTTAAGCCTGTCGATTTGGGTTGGTCGCAGGGGCTACAATAAAGTAACTTACTTCGAAAGATGTAGTACACTATGCCCCTTCAGTTTTCAAAACTCGGGGCAAAGATAATCATGTAGAATGAATTTCTGTCCCTGTGGAGCAGTTAGAACACCCAAAAAAGGAATTTTATTTTTTTATAGACTGACAAACATGGCATTGTCCTGGGTATTCATTCTGCGAATTTTCTATTACAAATGGAAACAAACAATGATGTGTGGTTTTTAGTGTAGTAGTGAAAAAATTCATTTCCATATGTAAATACATAAAACTGCAACAATTCACTTTTTTAATAGTTATTTATTATTCCATGAACCGGTTTTCGAACCTTTTCATGTTCATCTTCAGATGATTTTCCGGAAGTTAGATATATATTTCTAGCATAATACTGGGTGCTGGCTCTGTGACAAGAAGACGGAACTTCTTTTTATTTATCGCCATGAGTGTTGTTTATCTGTCGATATGGATGCAAAATTTAGTTTTGTACTTACTGCGACCGGTTCGTGTAATAATAAACAAGTATTAAAACAGTGACTGGTTTCAGTTTTATTTATTTACGTTCGATTACCAGTCGCGGGGTCTAAAATATCCGTAATGGATAAACTTAATCACTTCCATATATTCGTGAAAACATCTTTGAAATTATGAAGCAGTCGTACGAAGAAATATGCGTAACTTACAGCTGTCGAAGTACAGCTACTTCGCGTGTCTACAACGAGACGTTGTAAAAAGTCTCTGTGGCAACGCCTCTTCATAGCTCTGTACACGGATATTGTTTTCGGCTACAGCCATTTGCGCTTCGCAGTTGATAGCTGTCAAAAGGCTTCCTTAAATTGAGTCGAACAGAGTTAGCAACGAAGAAGTAATAAATTTAAACTCTATGCATGATGCGGCAGTTTTTCACACATCTCATTGTTTATAATGTCACATCTCCTGAATTATGACAGGTGGTTGGTTCTTAATCCATAGCGATTGTTGCTTGACAGTAAGGGTTGTGTGTACCAAGTTTGGTTGAAATCGGTCCAGTGGTTGTGGAGATGGCCTGGAACTGCACACATGCGTACATCTATTTCTATAACATGTATCGAGATCAGGCCCGCAAGTTCCTAGTTTAGGGCAAACGCAAGAAGAGAGGATTTAGAGTTGGTGCAGATACATCTGAACAGGAAACCAGTTACTAACTGAGGCTGTGTAGAAATGGCAACAGGCTTGCTTTCAAATCAGTCAACTTGCGTGTGGGTTCGAATTACACTTCTTTTAATAAAGAAACCTAATGTTATTGCGCTATGGATAGTGTCATAGCTATTTAGCTATTGGTATCAATTACGAATATCTTACATAAACTAGTATTGGAACGGCCACGGCCGTATGGATGACAAGACACCAAGCGACGTTAGAGAGCAGACCTGTGCACTGTTCGCAATGTGAGGCTCGTACAGATACTATTTGCTGCAAATGCCCGACTCCAGTACTGCGGAACGGGGGTGGAAAGTAGGCGAAGGAGGTATCTGATTTGGCAGCGGGGACGCAGCCAGCGAGGCAGAAAGTATTGGATGCCGTTACGGCGGGCCTCTTCCTACTTATCGCCTTTCGCTTGCTGCACCTCTTATTCAGAGCGGTTCGGTCGTTAGCAGGTCGTCGCTCCGACACAGTGCATCCGCCACTGGTGCAGTCCTCGAATCTCTCGACGAAATCAGATAAAGTAAAGAAGGCCGTGCCGTCATAGTTCTTGTATTTGGTGAAAGATGCACACTGGTCATTAAAATTGCTATACCAAGAAGAAATGCAGATGATAAACGGGTATTCATTGGACAAATATACTAGAACTGACATGTGATTACATTTTCACGCAATTTGGGTGCATAGATCCTGAGAAATCAATGCCCAGAACAACCACCTCTGTCCTTGATACGCCTGGGCATTAAGTCAAACAGAGCTTGGATAGCGTGTACAGATACAGCTGCCAATGCAGCTTCAACACGATACCACAGTTCATCAAGAGTAGTGACTGGCGTATTGTGACGAGCCAGTTGCTCGGTCACCATTGACCAGACGTTTTCAGTTGGTGAGAGATCTGAAGAATGTGCTGGCCAGGACAGCAGTCGAACATTTTCTGTATCCAGAAAGGACCGTACAGGACCTACAACATGCGGTCGTGCATTATCCTTCTGAAATGTAGGGTTTAGCAGGGGTCGAATGAAGGGTAGAGCCACAGGTCGTAACACACCTGAAATGTAACGTCCACTGTTCAAAGTGCCGTCAATGCGAACAAGAGGTGACCGAGGCGTGTAACCAATGGCACCCCATACCATCACGCCGGGTGATACGCCAGTATGGCGATGACGAATACACGCTTCCAATGTGCGTTCACCGCGATGTCGCCAAACACGGATGCGACCATCATGATGCTGTAAACAGAGCCTGGATTCATCGGAAAAAATGACGCTGTGCCATTCGTGCACCCAGGATCATCGTTGAGTACACCATCGCATACGCTCTTGTCTGTGATGCAGCGTCAAGGATAACCGCAGCCACGGTCTCCGAGCTCGTAGTCCATGCTGCTGCAAACGCAGTTGACTTGTTCGTGCAGATGGTTGTTGTCTTGCAAACGTCCCCATATGTTGACTCAGGGATCAAGACGTGGCTTCACGATCCGTTACAGCCATGCGGATAAGATGCCTATTATCTCGACTGATAGTGATACGAGGCCGTTGGGATCCAGCACGGCGTTCCGTATTACCCTCCTGAACACACAGATTCCATATTCTGCTAACAGTCATTGGTTCTAGTCCAACGCGAGCAGCAATGTCGCGATACGATAAACCGCAATCGCGATAGGATACAATCCGACCTTTATCAAAGTCGGAAACGTGATGGTACGCATTTCTCCTCCTTACACGAGGCATCACAACGACGTTTCACCACGCAACGCCGCTCAACTGCTGTTTGTGTATGAGAAATCGGTGGGAAACTTTTCTCATGTCAGCACGTTGTAGGTGTCTCCACCGGCGCCAACCTTGTGTGAATGCGCTGAAAAGCTAATCATTTGTATATCATAGCATCTTCTTCCTGTCGGTTAAATTTCGCGTCTGTAGCACGTCATCTTCGTGGTGTAGCAATGTTAATGGCCAGTAGTGTATTATTCCCTATCGTGATAGCATTGAAAAAGACTGGTATTTGAGACAGAACCAGAAGCGGCTCTGTAGAGCTTAATAATCCCATTTCTGACTGGTTCCGAGACATTTTCTGGTACTCTGTCTCTTTCAAGTCTGGCAATACCTATGCCACACACATTGATGTTAAACTTCACTCGATAATGAAATGAATTACCGAAATGAATGAATCGATGGTGATAAAATATCAGTACAAACAGTTATGATAGGCTACATCTACATGGATACTCCGCAAATGACACTTAACTACCTGGCAGAGGGTTCATCGAACTACCTTCATAATAATTCTCTATTATTCCACTTTCGAACGGCGAGCGGAAGAAACGAACACTTATGTCTTTCCGTGCGAGCTCTCATTTCCCTTATTTTATTATGACGATCGTTTCTTCCTACCTAGGTCGACGTCAAAAAAATATTTTTGCATTCGCTGGAGAAATTGGTGATTGAGAAGACTCCGTCGCAACGAGAAACGCTTTAGGTTTAGTGGTGTCCATCCTAAGTCCTGTATCATGGCCGTGACACGCTCTCCCACGCGATAGTACAAAACGTGCTTGTCTTCGTTGAGTTTTCTGGATGTACTCCGTTAATCCGATCTGGTGAGGATCGGAGACAGCGCAGCAGTACTCCAAAAAGAGGAAGGACAAATGTACTGTAGGCAGTCCCATTAGTGGATTTGTTAAATCTTCTAAGTGTTCTGCCAATAAAACGTAGTCCTTGGCTTGCTTTTCGCACAACATTTTCTGTGTGTTCTTTCCAATTTAAATTGTTCGTAATTGTAATTCCTAGGTATTTAGTTCAGTTTACGGGCTTTACGTTTGACTGATTTATCGTGAAACCAAAGCTTAACGGATTACTTTTAGCATTCATGTGGGTGACCTCACATTTTTCGTGTTTGAAATTATGAAACAGTCATACGAAGAAATATGCATAACTTACAGATGTATAAGTACGGCTACTTAGCGTGTCTACAACGCGATTTTGTAAAAGTCTCTGTGGCAACGCCTCTTCAAAGGTCCGTACACGGATATTGTTTTCGGCTACAGCCATTTGCGCTTCGTAGTTGAAAGCTGTCAACCATACAGATATCTTTTCTAAATCGTTTTACAATTTGTTTTTATCTCTCGTGACTTAACTAGGCGGTAAACGGCAGCATCATCTGCAGACTACCCGAGACGGCTCTGCTAAGATTGTCTCCTAAATCGTTTATGAGGGTAAGGAACAGCAGAGAGCCTATAACACTACCTCAGGGAACGTCAGAAATAACATCTGTTTTATTGCATGACTTTCCGTCTGTTACTACAAACTGTGACCTCTGAGAGGATATGACGATTCAGGTCACTTAATTGAGACGGTATTCCATAAGCACGCAGTTTCGCAACAAGCCGCTTATGTGGTTCAGTGTCCAAAACCCTTTTGGGTATCTAGAAATAAGGAATCAATTTGAACTCCCATGTCAATAGCAGTCAATGTGTGGGAATTCCTTACTCGTAAATGGACAAATTTTAGAATTCTCTGTGGTATAATTAACTTCAACAGAATATGATGGAATTATCTGATATGAAAATTGAGAAAGAGCGACCTATATTCTGTTTGAGAAAAAAAACTTTCAATAACAAACATCGCTTAAATAAGTTTTCACTGTTGATCACCATTTTCGACAGTTTGTAACTGTCATTTTCTTTTAGTCTTCAAAATTGTTTTTGTTATAAAACAATTTCCATTATGAGTTAATACCTTATGCCATGTTGTCGTTATGGTGGGTAAAATATAGCATATCATACACATATTTGTCGACGGTAAAACCATTTACTGTTAAAAAGTACCTTGTGCACGTGGACACGTTCGCGTACGTAGTACTCAGCGAGATTTGTTAGTTCTTAAAAGACACAGTATACAGTAAAATGCACATTGATGCGTCAGTTTGAGTGAAATATTAGACATATCGTGGATTCACCTCAGACGAAGTTGCACCGTATACTTCATCTACGGTGCGTCCACGATACAAACATAAGCAGATGTACAAATGTGTACTTAATGTATATCGTGCGTTTTGAGAATTAATAATCTTCTGCGAATGGTACGTATGCGAACATGCCCATATGCACAAGTTGTTTTTTAACTGTAAATGGTTTTATTGTCTACAAACCTGTGTATAATGTGCTGTGTTCTATCCACCGTAACACCAGCATGGCCGGAGGTACTAACTCACAATGGGACACGTTTTATAACAAACATTTTTGAAGACTAGAAGATGGCAGTTAGAAACAGTCGAAACAGGCTGTCAGCAATAAAGTTTAATTTATGCAATCTTGCATATTTAAGTTTCTTTTTCCAATGCATCGTAATACCAACATGCAGCATATTTTAGAATCTTGACAGATAAACGGTAGCGTGCCGCAAGAAAAACTGGCCAAATATGCAAAAATTTCTCAATTTCGTTGTCGGCACCCGAGGCTCAGCTGAGAACAAAGTTCACATAACAGATCGAACTGGCAAAAGCGGTGACGAGACCCTGGATTCGTATTCGACAAGACGATGGTTCGAATCCCTCGTCAGCCATCCAGATTTAAGTTATAGGTGGCTTCCGCAACGGACCTAGCGCGGAGTGCGACATCGGTCCTATGCAGGCGACACGCCGGCGTTCTTCCCCACCTTAACCAATCTCGGTTTCTGTTCCATCTCTGGTGACCACGTTCACGAAATGGGCTTAAACCGTAGATGACAAATGGTAGTATTCTAGAGACCAGCACACACTGCGTTGGCGACGCCAAAGTCAACGGGAGTGTATATTACTGTTCGTCTGTTCGAGTTACTTTGTATTTCGTGTGCATGTTTGCCATAAAACCTCCTCTGCCTCTTCAATGGCATATCAGAAAATATGCAGATTTCTTCCTTCTTCTGTTACGGTTAGAACCGTTTCGACCAATGCGTTCGAGTGCGACTTTTTCCCAGTTGCCGTGGTCTCTGACTGCCCATTAGCTGTTAGAGCTGCGGTCAACACGTGTCTGCACAGTAGAAACAGTTTGATAACGGTTACGACAATTTGTCGTACCCTCTTGTCAAACAATTTCCCACCATAACTAAAACTAATTATAAAATATATCGAAACAGGTGAAATGAATGTCTAATTCGGGACAAATTGGGTCATGATTGTTAATTTCGGGACGAATTTGAAAAAATTCGGGACAGACACACAAAAATCGGGACTGTCCCGAATAAAATGGCACGGATGGTCACCTTAGATAACAGGGAGCGGGTGAACGGTAAGTACTGGTAACTGTGCGCACACGCCGTTGTGTGGCGGTCTGCTTTCCAGCTGTTGGGCGGGCGAGTGTTGTCAATACTGCGGCCCGCGGGGAAGCCCCCAGGGAGATGGGAAGCCACTCGTCCGGATTACGCGGCGCACCGCACGTGGCTGGCTCACCCGGCGGCCGGCGGCCGTGTCTTCTGACAGGGCGGCAGGCGGCTTCTTAAAATGTGTACCGGCTATGTTCACTCAGTAATCGCTAACGTTCTTCCTCCGCAGTTTTCCCTTTCACCTTATCCCTCCTTACACCGGTTAACTATTTCGGTGTACCTCGGCACACGGCAATCTGTCACTTCTTAAAGGGAGACTTTCATGAAACTGACCGAAAATGTCAGTTTTCGATTTAGTTTATTTATTAACAGAATTCAAGTCCCCGAAGTGTCAGCGTTGAAATCGCATCCGAAGTCCCAGAAAAATACACTACTGGCCATTAAAATTGCTACACCACGAAGATGACGTGCTACAGACGCGAACTTTAACCGACAGGAAGAAGATGCTGTGATACGCAAATGATTAGCTTTAAACAGAGCATTCACACAAGGTTGGCGCCGGTGGGGACACCTACAACGAGCTGACATGAGGAAAGTTTCCAACCGATTCCTCGTACACAAGCCGTCCGGAGTGGCCGTGCGGTTCTAGTCGCTAGTCTGGAGCCGCGTGACTGCTACGGTCGCAGGTTCGAATCCTGCCTCGGGCATGGATGTGTGTTGTCCTTAGGTTAGTTAGGTTTAAGTAGTTCTAAGTTCTAGGGGACTGATGACCTCAGCATTTAAGTCCCATAGTGCTCAGAGCCATCTGAACAATCTCATACACAAACAGCAGTTGACCGGCGTTGCCTGGTGAAACGTTGTTGTGATGCCTCGTGTAAAGAAGTGAAATGCGTACCATCACGTTTCCGAGTTTGATAAAGGTCGGATTGTAGCCTATCGCGATTGCAGTTTATCGTATCGCGACATTGCTGCTCTTACCCGCATGGCTGTAACGGATCGTGCAGCCACGTCTCGATCCATGAGTCAACAGATGGGGACGTTTCCAAGACAACAACCATCTGCACGAACAGTTCGACGACGTCATTTTTTCTGATGAATCCAGGTTCTGTTTACAGCATCATGATCGTCACATCAGTGTTTGGCGACATCGCGGTGAACACACATTGGAAGCGTGTATTCGTCATCGCCATACTGGCGTATCAGCCGGCGGGATGGTATGGGGTGTTCGCATTGCCGGCACTTTGAACAGTGGACGTTACATTTCAGATGTGTTACGACCAGTGGCTCTACCCTTCATTAGATCTCTGCAAAACCCTACATTTCAGCAGGATAATGCACGACCGCAAGTTGCAGGTCCTGTATGGGCGTTTCTGGATACAGAAAATGTTCGACTGCTGCCCTGGCCAGCACATTCTCCAGATCTCTCACCAATTGAAAACGTCTGGTCAATGGTGACCGAGCAACTGGCTCGTCACAATATGCCAGTCAGTACTCTTGGTGAACTGTGGTATCCTGTTTAAGCTGCATGGGCAGCTGTACCCGTACACGCCATCCAAGCTCTGACTCAATGCCCAGACGTATCAAGGCCGTCATTACGGCCAGAGGTGGTTGTTCTGGGCATTGATTTCTCAGGATCTATGCACCCAAATAGCGTGAAAATATAATCACATGTCAGTTCTAGTATAATATATCTGTCCAATGAATACCCGTTTATCATCTGCATTTGTTCTTGGTGTAGCAAGTTTAATGGCCAGTAGTGTAATTGTGTTGCGCGATCTTACTGCCACGCCAATACCAGCTCGGTCAAGGATTCCGTGGATTACTTACAAGCAAGGTAGCGCGAGAGACATCTAGAAGGCCATGATATACACGGTGTTCGGAAGTTCTCGCTGCAAACTTCTAGTACTTGCAGACAGGACGGAGTAGATAAAATAAATCCCAGACAAATACATAATTGAAGCCAAACATATAAAAAAATTAATCAATCGAATTTCCACACATCACTTATTTATAGTGGTAACTATGTAAACATGTAATATCGCTGATTCACTGTCATCCAAGCCGTCAAGAGAAAAGTAACATACATAAAAACCAACTAAAGTCAAATACACATCGCCAGCAGCCATCTAAGTAGAAACTAATAATTCTAAAAGTAGATGGGACATCATCATTGTTGTGGCAGCAACGGTAATACATGTAAGGTAAAAACCTCGTAACGATGTATTGTAACTTTTCAGACCATTATGTTAATACCATAGCTTATTATGTATTTACAGAACACCTGATGATGGCAATATGCCGAAATGGACTCATCGTGAATGATCTGTAAAATAAAAACCACTTACAGAGCAGCGTAGCTGGCTGATATTCGTAATAATAGTATCGTTAGAAGACATATTTACCACTGCGGGTCCCAAAGAACAACAGTTACGAGTAGATAATGTTTTGAATTGGAATCCAGGTCCAGAAACGTATCGTTCACGTGCTACAACCATTTGAAAAACACGTTGGTAAGGCGACCACTTTTACAAGCAATTTATTAAGAGTGACCCAGTATACCACTTGTTATAATTCCACTCATTGATAACCAAAGAAATAGAAGCCGTTATGCAGTAAGGCCCCGTCCAGTGTCTCCTTGAAGCACGACAGTCACGCCTGCTGACTCCGAAAGTACTCCAGGTACCTCTTTCCTCGAAGCCGATGGCGAGGAGGGTGTGTGATCGAGTCGGACGTTGTGGACAACGATCTTGATAAAGGCGACGAGCAGCTCTTCCAGTGGCATAGGCTTCGCCATACAGAAGGATCATGTCGGTATATTCTGATGGAAATGTAGGCAAAATGAAGGTATTCCAGAGAATCTGCTTTAAGATAGAAAATTTCACTCAAGACGCCTTGAGAAAAACATTTACAGCGCCTATCTGCAGCTTAAAAGTCAGTTGAAGACTTCGTTAGGGAAAGAAGGCAGAAAACAAGAAACCAGAAGAGAAGCCTTGAAGGGGAAGAGGCCCATGAGTACAAATCTGGGAACTTCCGAAGACGTGACATAAGAAAAACGTTACGTTGAACTTTAAACTGGATTTCCAGAAAATTGTGTGTTTTAATTCATGTACCTTTATTTAAGAATCTATGAAGGGTAGAGTTACGAAACTGAAACGGTCTTCTACTACGGAATAGGGAAATAATAGGAAGGTCAGGACCACTTTTGTTATCACTTGTTTTATTTAACAATCATATCAACAAATTCCTTTAAAAGAACAATATCTTTATCCTGATCACGTTAGGTAATAAGAATAGTAAGTCACAAGAATTTAGTGAATCTGCTACCAATGTCTTTTTATGAAACAGTCTACCTCATATATAAGAAAATTTTAAAACCACTGACAGTTATGCGCCCGTTGGCTTAAATTAAGGCACACGATACTTCTGACTAGTCTTCGGACACTGAGAACTGATGTTCTCAAAAACATTTACCTAAATAACATCCTGCCAGAGATGCACCCAATAAATAGCAGGATGAAGTTCATACAAAGGCACTTCTTTCACACTCAAGAGTCAATCAATATCAGTAAGGCTTACTAAGGTTTCAAACTTCGGCTCCAAGGCCCAGTAACACAATTAGTCAGCGCAAAGTCTTACTGCCACAGAGCAGAGTAGCACAGCAACAACCTTTCACAAGTGTATGTTGCACTTGAAACAAGGTTTAATAAAAATAATAAATATAATAAATACCCAAGTAAATTAGCGCCAGAATTAATTAGCAAGGAGTGACGCCAGGTCCCTCGAAGGCAGAACGAAAATTTAACTTGGAGAAGCCAAGGCGGAAGGCGGCAGTCGGCAGTTGGACAAGACTCACTTCTCGAGCTTCGACCCGGAGCCACCTCCCGCTACCCAGGATTTCACAGCCCCGGTACCCATAGGTGGAAAGGTAGCGCTTACTCCAAAACACCAGCCAGCCAGCTGTAACATTTAACAAGCGCACAGAACAGGTTCGCAGGGGCAATGTAAACAATCACCAAAAGCTATTAAATAACATATTAAATAATTCACTAATAGCCGGCCAGTGTGGCCGAGCGGTTCTAGGCGTTTCAGCCTGGAACCGCGCTGCTGCTACGGTAGCAGGTTCGAATCCTGCCTCGGGCATGGGTGTGTGTGATGTCCTTAGGTTAGTTAGGTTTAAGTATTTCCAAGTTCTAGGGGACTGATGACCTCAGAAGTCAAGTCCCATAGTGCTCAGAGCAATTTGAACCATTTATAACAACGGCATACTGCCTTTGCCCCACTACGAATGAACTACACAGGCAAGGTGCAACCAACAGCGCAACTCTTATCAATAACCTTAAGCAGAATTGACTGCTATTAAGATATTTAAAAAAACTTACAATTACTAGCAAGGCCAGCGGGCACTCCAGTCTTAGTCACAATTAAATTACGTGAACTCTTACGCCCCATTGTCCAGTGAATACCGTAACGAGCACAATTCTGGAAGTTTCATTATAAGCTTTACTGGAGCTCACTACGCTAAGGCTACCAAACACTCGAAAGCAGTATATTTGATAAACAGATTACGGCCTTGTAGCTGATACGTATTGCATCAAACAACAATTTCCCACGAGCTAGAAGAGACACACTCGTCGATTATATTAATATTTAACACCTGTCGTAAACACCATTAAATTAAGTAGTGTGTGAGCCTAGGGACCGATGACCTTAGCAGTTTGGTCCCATAGAACTTACCTCAAATTTCCAATGTCGAAACTCACGGACACAGTGGACACCATCAATTAAACAATGCGACGTTACAGTGCTACCATCTGTCGGAGAGCACCCATACCTCTTGCAGGATGGATCAGTCGTCTGTCCCACAATTACTCCTGTCCCTCACAGCGTCTACACAGCATTTCGGTACGTAATATTCACGCTTGTTTTCTTATCCATTCTTGGATGTGTGTCGTCTTCAGCCCACTTTTGCAACGATCGAAAATCGGACACATGTTCATTAGTTTCTCAGTTTATTTTCACATGTACAGTCACCTCACGAATTATGTGACATTCCTCCTGATTACATATAAGAATAGATGAGAATTATACGTATTTTGTAACTGAATTTTTATTATTTCTACTAACGTTTTACCTTATCATATTGGGCATCTTCAGTGGTCCAGAAGAAATAATACAATTAACTACAAATATTTTGATTTTACGTATGTAGTGTTTTCTGACAGTACACTACATATCTCAGACACCTGGTGGCGGTTATTGTCTTGATCGTAATAAATGAAATGACGAAGCTGGTCTGTTTAGACTGTCAAGTTTTGAGTGTGAGAACTCCATTCGGAAAGTTACGAGGTAAGGTGTCACAGCCTTGGTATGTACATCTCGGTCACATAGTGCGGACTCGAGTAGTGGTCCTACGTAACTGGTAGAAATATCAATGACAGTCGTAGGTTGTTAGATCTGGGCGCTTGAAACCGTAGAGTTCCGGTCTGGCCCAAATTTTCAATTGTTACTACATATTCATTGTGTCAAGTTTTTCTTATTGTTAAAATGATCAGTCTATAGATTTGTTGTCGTAGTAGAATCTGATGCCAGTTGAAGTTGATAAACTTCCATGGAGGGATGGGTGCGTACACATTTTTGGTAGGTGTGAACTGCTCCTTGTCAACCGAGGCACGGCCTGACAAAACGCGCGTGCGCCCTGCGGGTAACGCCGGCCGTAAACCTCCGCCCGCTCCCCCCTGTGCTCTGCTGTTGTGGCGTCTTTTTTATTGCGCAGCGTGACCCCTCCCTCTGGACCACTTGCAGCCACGGGCGCTACACACCCTGAGGGTTTCGCCAGTTTGTCACTGACTCGCTGCAGCCGTTATGCCAGCATCGTACATCAAAGACGCGCGAGCGCACACGCGCTCACACGGACAGTATCTCTTTCATGCATTTAGCGATGGGGTTTGACCATCTATCCTGCCGTCAACCCGGAAAAAAAAGACGCACCACGAAAAAATTACCCGAATGGGACGTAAATGGTAGATGTAATCATTCGGTTGTCTGTAAATGCGTATCGCAATTTTGATGAATTTTGTCCGTAGTGAATGCTGTCGAACTCCGTGACTGTTCCTTTGTAGGGTGTAGAAAAATATCCGCTACCAGTCACAATAAAAGGTTATTTATTTGTCACACGACCGGTTTCGAGCTTGCGCCCATCCTCAGGTGTTTATACATCCATGTATATGTTTATACTGTTGGAGATCACTGTATAAATACAAAAAAATTACTTGCTGGTGACTACACAGATACAAGTGGGACAGTTGTAAGTGGTAAGGCAGCAGTTGACGAAAATATATCTGTACTTACATAAAGATGAAGCACCATTATTACAGTTACGCTGTGGTGACAGTTTTGCCATTTAGTGACACACTTATTGTGATTTTCACGTCCATATTTCAGTTTTGCCAAGTATACCTTCATATGTCACTATTGTGAGGTGCACTCGTGCCATACACTTTGTATGTAGGCGTAGTGTTTGTATGTAGACGTAGTGTTTGTATGTAGACGCAGTGTTTGTATGTAGACGCAGTGTTTGTATGTAGACGCAGTGTTTGTATGTAGACGCAGTGTTTGTATGTAGACGCAGTGTTTGTATGTAGACGCAGTGTTTGTATGTAGACGCAGTGTTTGTATGTAGACGCAGTGTTTGTATGTAGACGTAGTGTTTGTAAGTAGACGTAGTGTATTTCACGAGTGCACCTCGTAATAGTGAAATATGGACCTATATTTGACAAAACTGAAATATGGACGAGAACATCATAAATGTGCAACTAAGTAGCAAAACGCCGGCCGGTGTGGCCGTGCGGTTCTAGGCGTTTCAGTCTGGAACTGCCTGACTGCTACGGTCGCAGGTTCGAATCCTGCCTCGGGCATGGATGTGTGTGATGTCCTTAGGTTAGTTAGGTTTAAGTAGTTCTAAGTTCTAGGGGCTGATGACCACAGATGTTCAGAGCCATTTGAACCATTTTTAAGTGGCAAAACTGTCGCCACAGCGTAACTGTAATAATGGTGCTTCATCTTTTTGTAAGTACAGATATATTTTCCTCAAATGCTGCCTTACCATTTACAATTGTCCCACTTGTATCTGCGTAGTCACGAGCAAATAATTTTTTTGTATTCATACAGTGATCTCCAACAGTATAAACATGTACATGTATGTATAAACACCTGAGGATGGGCGCAAGCCCGAAACCGGTAGTGTGACAAATAAATAACCTCCTATTGTGACTGGCAGCGGATATTTTCCTACACTTCACAATTTTGGACGATTTGCTAAAGAAAAAAAGAGCTTAACAAATTGAGCAAGTCAATAACGCATTGGTCCACCTCTGCCCTTTATGAAAGCATTTATTCGACTTCGAATTGATTGATAGAGTTGTTTGATGTTCTCCTGCGGGGTGTTGTGCCAAGTTCTGCCCAGCTGGAAAGTTAGATCGACAAAATCCCTGGCTGCTTCAAGGCCCATGCCCATAATGCTACAAACGTTCTCAATTGTGGAGAAATCCGGCGACCGTATTGGCCAAGGTAGTGTCTGGCAAGCACGAAGCCAAGCAGTAGGAGCACTCACTGTTTGGAGGTGGACATTATCCTGGAACGTACGTCCGGGATGGCTTCCCATGAAGGACAACAAAATGGGGATCGAATATCGTCGACGTACCGCTGTGCTGTTAGGGCGCCGCAGACGACGACCAAAGGGATCCTGCTGTGAAGAGTAGTGGCACCCATGCGATCACTCGCGGTTGTCGGGCGACAGCGAGGTTAGTGTCCCACAGGCGCCCAAGATTTCTCCAGACACGTCTCGGCTTGTCATTGGTGTTCAGAAGCAGGACTTACCACTGAAGACAATTCAGCTCCACTCAATAAGATTCCAGGCCGAAGAGGTGTCTGGAGATGCCCTGGACAGCGGTAGGGTACTAATCTCACTGTCGCCTGCCATACAGCCCAACAAACAGGAGTGATAGTCTGAGGTGCTTTTTGGAGAATGAGATTTCCACTGTGCAGCGGAGTGTGCGCTTTCTTTCAGGAGTGCTAGTTCTGCAAGGTTCGCAAGAGAGCTTCTGTTAAAGTTTGGAAGGTAGGAGACGAGATAATGGCAGAAGTAAAGCTGTGAGTACTGGGCGTGAGTCGTGCTTCGGTAGCTCAGATGGTGGAGCACTTGCCCGCGAAAGGCAAAGGTCCCGAGTTCGAGTCACGGTTGGGCACACAGTTTTAATCTGCCAGGAAGTTTCATATGAGGTGCTTTTTCTTTTCATAGCAGGGCCTCTATGGTTGTGATCCACGGCGTCTCCACAGCACAGTGGTACGTCGACGGTGTTTCAACGCTCCGTCTTGTTACTCTTAGGATCTGATAGCAAAACATCCTGGGCTTACATTTCAGCTAACTAATGTCCGGCCGCAGACTACGAGAGTTCCTGGTGTTGTCTTCGTGATTGCCGAACCCTACCGTGGCCAGCAAGGTCGCCAAATCTCACCTCAGTTCAGAAAGTTTGGAGCATTGTGGGCAGGGCCATCCAACCAGCTCGGAATTTGGACGATCTGGACAAAGTTTCCTAAGATATCCCTTAGGAGGACATCCAAAAAATCTATCAATCGGTGCCAAGCCAAATAATTGTTTGCATAAGGGCCAGAGATGAACCAACGCGTTGTTGACTCTCTCAATGCGTGAAGCTCTTTATCTTCAACAAATAATCCAATTTTTTTTAAAAACTGCAAACATTTGTTTCTCTGTAAATGTACATTATATCCACCGATTTCCGTCTCCAATTCGGATGATTCCTTCATGGATTAGTTTGTTGCTGTAGAGTCCTCCTGTCTTGTGTTACTATTTTCATCTCTATGTAGCTCCTGCACCCAACGCATTCTACAGCACTCCGTCTTCAGGCTAAAAGTGGCCCATCGGGACCATCGACCGCCGCTTCATCCTCAGTTGAGGACGCGGGTAGGAGGGGCACGTGGCCAGCACACCGCTCTCCCGGTCGTTATGATGGTTTTCTTTGACCAAAGCCGCTACTATTCGGTCGAGTAGCTCCTCAGTTGGCATCACGAGGCTGAGTACATCCCGAAAAATGGCAACAGCGCATGACGGCTGGATGGTCAGTCATCAAAGTGCCGGCCACGCCAGACAGCGCTTAACTTCGGTGATCTCACGGGAACCATTGTGTCCACTGCGGCGAGGCCGTTACCAAACATTCTACAGGCTGTTTCAAAAATATTCATCGTTTTTCGCAAGATTGGCTACAGTACTAAAAGGGTAAAATGGTAAGTGGAAGTTGCAAGTTGGCTGCCTAATGGATTAAAGGGGCAACAATAACCTGATTCACGTTATTTCATTTCATTATTGACCAAATTTAAACTGCTGTAACATTCAGCTCCTAAAGAAGGATAATCTTCTGTTAAAGGCTTAACGCGATAAGTCGAGTATTTAACTGTGTATAAGTCTTGAAGTGACGTAACTCATGGCGCGCAAATTACCTAGACTATAGTCATCCAGTATTTGAGAATGAGAGCACGTACCGTCTTCAAACAAACTTTACATAGAATTTGAAACTTTAAAAACGTTTATCGCTTACAACATATTCGCTGTTCATACAGTGAAACTTCAGTATCAGGCATGACGTCTTAATTTATTACTCCCCCTGTTACTACAACTCAACTTGCAAGAGATTTTGCAGACAGTATCCACATATGCCTACATCGGTTCCCGTCAGATCACCGACGTTAAGCCCTGTTGGGCGTGGCCGGCACTGGGATGGGTGACCGTCCGGGCCGCCATGCGGTGTTGCCATTTTTCGGGGTGCACTCAGCCTCGTGATGCCAACTGAGGAGCTCCTCGACCGAATAGTAGCGGCTCCGGTCAAAGAAAACCATCATAACGACCAGGAGAGCGGTGTGCTGGCCACACGCCCCTCCTATCCGCATCCTCCTCTGAGGATGATACGGCGGTCGGATGGTCCCGATGGGCCACTTGTGGCCTGAAGACGGTGTGCTATCCACATATGCCACTGCATGTAACTGCAAAATTATGTCATCGTACGAGACATATCTCAACGTATATCACAACATAAACAGTTAGATGCGTGGAAAAGTAGCTGATCTCAAAATGTAATGCAAATTATCCTGACTATGTATCCAGGTTTGATTTTTGAGGTTTTCATTAGTCTGTGGTCGAATACTGTCAATAAGAAACACAATAATAATTTTGCATCTTCAATCATAAGTATTTTACGTGCTTAACATCAGATATTTAATACATTAACTTGTTTGAAGAAGCAACAGTGACTATCTAAGAAGGGGAAATAAGCTGAAGATGTGAATTGAGGCTTGTCTTTGGGAGGGTACTGGCCAAGGTAGTCTTTGGAGCTATGTTAGTTACGATGCTGTGGTGGTGTAACGGCTAGCACACCTGCCTAGTAGACCTGGGTTCAGGTCCCAGCCGTGGCACAACTTTTAATTCATTTCTTCAGTTTCCATCATTGTCGTAGTTTGAAGAAGTTTTATCCATGGCAGCTTGATTCTTTAAAGAATCGATATTGGGCAGGTTATGTGGTGTCACCGCCAGACACCACACTTGCTAGGTGGTAGCCTTTAAGTCGGCCGCGGTCCGTTAGTATACGTCGGACCCGCGTGTCGCCACTATCAGTGATTGCAGACCGAGCGACGCCACACGGCAGGTCTAGAGAGACTTCCTAGCACTCGCCCCAATTGTACAACCGACTTTGCTAGCGATGGTTCACTGACAAATTACGCTCTCATTTGCCGAGACGATAGTTAGCATAGCCTTCAGCTACGTCATTTGCTACGACCTAGCAAGGCGCCATTATCATTTGTCTATTTATCTTGTGATGCATGTACCGTCAGACCGATGTTCACCAATTATGGATTAAAGTATTCCAGAAGCTATTCCTTTATCTGTTCCAGACCTCACGCCAGCCTGCGTGAGCTTAAACGCGTGCCCTTCGGCCTCCCGTCCTCGTGGATTGGCTGTCTTGCCAGTCCACAAAAGGTTACTCTTACCTTCTATATGATTGAAGACAGAAACATGGGGTAGGTTTTAACTTGCACATAAGACGATATTTTTTTTATTTTCGTTCGATTTTACGAGAGTGTATTTTACGAGTACTTGCGAAGACACAACCTAACCTAGGGCTATGTTTTAAATTTTCGATCGAAATTTTCACTTACCTTTCACAAATCTTCGGTGTACCCTCCACCGGGAGGACGACGGTTCACTCTCGTGTCCGGCCATCGTGGTTAAGGTTTTCCGTGATTTCCCTAAATCGCTCCAGATAACTGCCGGGATAGTTCCTTTGAAAAGGCACGGCCGGCTTCCTTCCCCGTCCTTCGCTAATCCACTGAGACAGATGACCTCGCTGTCTGGTCTCCTTGCTCAAAACAACCCAACCCCCTCCACCGGGCGCACTAATACTACTCAGACGATAGTCAGCCCTTCCAGACACTTGCGACGATGTCTGGAGTTATTACATTGTCCGCTGCTGCTGCTGCTGCGAGGCCTCGTAGTTCGCCCAAATTGTTGGAAGGAAAAGCACATGTACATGGGGATGAAAACGCGGTCTGTTACGTAAACCCACAGATAAGTTACAAGGTGTGAGGTCTGGAGACGTGGTAGATCACCAGGGGTGAAATTCTCAAAGAGCATCCTACGTTACTTGAGACACCATCTTCGAATTGGAAGAGAGGGAGCAGAAGATCCTTTCTGGTGGTCTCCCAGGTCTCCAGACCTCACAATTTGTCCCTTTTATCTGTGGTATTACGTAAAAGACAGCGTTTTTGTCCCCCCCCCCCCCCCCCCCCCCCTATGCCTGACACTCTCGAAAATCTGCGACATGGCGTTGTTGAAGCTGTCATTTCTATAACGAGAGACCAGCTGCCTCGTGTGTGGCAGGAAATGAGCCAGCGTTTTGATATTTGTCGTGTATCACACAGTGCTCACATTGAATGAATGCATAAAATATTGAACTTTCCTCTTTCCAGGAACGTTAGAATTGTTTTTCTATCTTTTGTAGTTTGGAAGCAATAAATCTTCGGAATCTGTTCCTTCTTTTTGGATGGCCCTGGATGTCTGTTTATCTAAGCACTTACAGGATGTTTCATAAATATTACATACTTACCATTAAACGGTATGCGAGATGCACTTGCTACGAGACTGCATTTGCTTTCCCAGTGCTCAGAAGATATTCTGCAGAGAAGTAAACAATCCATTTCAGTATTTACAACAGAAACTTGTAATTTAATGTACGTATCAACAATATTACAAACTGTGATGTATTAAAAACTGGTCTTGCGTCTATGGAAAGTAAATTAAAAGTGTTAGACTTCAGCAGACGAAAATTCAAGCCAGACGCAAGCCTACCGACAGAAGTCCAGCATGCATAACGTGTTCAACTGGTTTACCATATTTTAATACCAACGGATGCGCACAAGAAACTTCCGGACGCAATGCCCCGCGGATAGAATATTTCTTACCCACGTAGTCTTCCACATACAGATGAGAAACAAGCCAGTGTTTCTGGAGCTGCAACCTAAATGTGTCAAACAGTTCCAAGAAGTGCTAATAAATCGGGAAACTGGGGAGTCTGTTCGTGAAGTGTCGTAGAGGATCATGCAAGTCTCGCTGGACCTGCAGCGTATAGTATGCCTTGATTATATATGGTTTGCACACTGTGTATCTTGTGGTGGAATCGTGACTGATGGCAGAAAGTTACTTATAAACAAACCCATTGTTTTCTGAGTGGAAGTCAGATCATCTGTCTGCTAAGCCGCTATGTAAAACCAACCAGAACATATTTCACGATATTCGAGGATTTGTATTGGATCAACACACAGTTATCAAACGTCTACGAAAGCCCTTCATTTTCTTTTGATTGCTCTCTCTTGTTGGCAATCATGGGTGTCGTAGGTGGACTAAACATTTCGTTGACAAAGCCTTTATTTTCATGATAGCTTTCCTGATGTTTAAATCATGGGATAGATTTGTGGCACATAGTTATAGCGTATATCTGGCGCACACAAGAGGCTCCTTTGTTGTCCCGAACGCGCGACTGAAAACACTCGCCACGTACTGTCATAGTGCACCACATGGGTCTGTCGCTACACCTTTGCAAAACCGAACAAAGTAATGGCGGCAAGCCCATCTGAACCGTAGTGGACTTCAAATATAGTGACCGTGGCGGAACAAAGTCACTTGTCTGATCTGTAATTAGTCATAGCCCATTACGGACGAAACATCTTAAAGATATCCATCTCATCGGCATTCTAGAAACGCGGCAAATATATTTTTCGTTTTTTTTGTGAATTTGACACGATAGTCCTTATTCGTAGAATGCAGTTATGATTTAATTAGTATATACTGGATTTAAACTTTGCGTCTGTCTTCCATCGAAACTTCCTTTCCGTGTAGTGACTGTGGTATTACACATTGAAGTATCATCGCCGATTTAAGCATACATGTATACTCTTTCTTACGTCTCCCCGTGAAATATACTCTGGTCAGAGGTTTGCTCTAACACCAACATCTCTGCGTCTTGGGAAAGAGGCATTCTGTCGTACACGTACATTTAATGAGGAGGAAATAGCCTCTCAGCTTAGCGTTCAGGAATTCACAGAGAATGCCTCATCCTGTGTCCCGGTGAATATTTCACGCCGCCGGGGGGAGCTATTGTAAAATTTACGCCAGGGCATCAATTGAGTCACGTCATACCACTCTTCCCCATCTCGTGTGTGTGTGTGTGTGTGTGTGTGTGTGTGTGTGTGTGTGTGTGTGTGTGTGTGTGTGTGTGTGTGAGAGAGAGAGAGAGAGAGAGAGAGAGAGAGAGAGAGAGAGAGAGAGAGAGAGAGAATGAAGGGCTTTCGTAGACGTTTGATAACCGTGTGTTGATCCAATACAAATCCTCGAATATCGTGGAATATGTTCTGGTTGGTTTTACATAGCGGATTAGCAGACAGATGGTCTGACTTCCACTTAGAAAACGATGGGTTTGTTAATAAGTAACTTTCTGCCACCAGTCAAGATTCCACCACAAGATACAAAGTGTGCAAACCACACATAATCAAGGCATACTATACGCACTGAAAGTGGGCATGTTTGTACCACGAGGAAAATGTAAAAATTACTTTCCCGAACGCAGCGAGCGTGTTATTACGAAATTACTTTTTATCATGTTGCTATCGTAGCACATCAATTCCAAAATTCCAAGCTTGAACCGGCGGGAGTAGTTACCTGAGTCTACGATGACTCCTCTGGAAGATGGCACACTTCCTGAAACTACGACCACAGGCCAAAACATTGAGAAAATGCACGACGTATTATGGACAAACAGCTTAGATATTTACGGAGGCAATGGAAAACGGAAGGATTTAAAGTAGTAGCCTCTGATAGACGCTCATTAGTCGTCAGGTTTGATATCCACTTCCTTCCACTCATTCCTGTACACATGTAAAATGGGTTGCTGAACTTTACTTCCCCACCCAACAGATGTGCCACTGCCAGCAGTGTCTTAATGTCCTCCATCCATAAGACATTGTGGAGAACATCAGATCATGTATCAAGATTTCTTTTGAACAGTCACTGAGGCGAGTGATTGAGTAACACGTTCAGGTTGGGGGTCTCACGGACTCGAATCGAAAATTCCTCAAGAATAGCGCTGAGATGGACACTATCTGATCAAAAGTATCCCGACACCCCCACGTAATGCGGAGTTGACCAACAGATGTCACGAGAGACGCAGCCGTCAGTGTGAGAGGAAGTGGGGGAGGGGGGGGGGGCGCATTGTGTTGTCAGTGAAAAGGCAGTAACAGCAGAGTGGACCCGTCGGGAGTGCTAAGAGTCTTCGACTAGTCTTGGGCTAGTCATTGGATCTCACCTGAGTAACAAATCCACCAGGGACACCTCAGCACGTACAGATACCCACGTCGATTGTCGGCGATGTGATTATGGATTGCGTAAAGCGTACAGTAGAGGAACAGTTCGGAGACTATAATCAATTGTATGAGCATTACAATGGATCCTGTCATAGAGTAGCACTTGAGAGGCAATGCTTTGTTTACTTTGACACACCTGAAACGGCCTGTCCTGTCAGGAGTCCAGTGGAACACCTTTGGGTGAGTTAGGACGTCGCCTTCGCCCCAGCGTTCAACATACCTCCCTCTCAGGTTTCAGCTCTTGATGAAGAACGGGGTGCCATTCCTCCACAGACATATTCAAATACCTCACCGAAAGTGCCCACAATAGAGCTCAAGGGTGGGTATACTCCAGTTTTATGTTCACTAATCGGTGTTTGTATACTTTGGAGCCGATAGTGTAAAGCTTCTACGCCCATTTAAGCTGACATTGTTTTTTTTTCTTCATTATTTATTTCATTTCTGAGTGACTGATAGTGTGTTTGAAGTGTTCTGCCAATGAAGGCAGTCTTTGGGAGTCCAAGAAATTTGTCGTTCTCCGTGCCATAATGATGTAAAAAGAAATAGATGGCGCTATGTCGGGATGCAGGGCGTGATCACCTCCTACCCGGGTGTGGTCCTAGCAGAGAAACTTCGCTTTCCTTTCCTGTCCAGTTGTATTCCTCTGCCTGGGATGTCCAGAGAAAGGCTCCAGGACTCCTTCAACTCGCCACTGTGGCCCTTCGTTTCCATGGCCTGCCATACTTTATTATGAAAACTGGTCACAACAAAAATGGCTCTGAGCACTATGGGACTCAACTGCTGAGGTCATTAGTCCCCTAGAACTTAGAACTAGTTAAACCTAACTAACCTAAGGACATCACAAACATCCATGCCCGAGGCAGGATTCGAACCTGCGACCGTACCGGTCTTGCGGTTCCAGACTGCAGCGCCTTTAACCGCACGGCCACTTCGGCCGGCCTGGTCACAACATAAATACTTGAAAGTCGCCACTTGGGCCCCCCAAAATGGTTTTCTGTAACAGTTGAGAAATTTAAAATTCCAATTCGCCTCATATATTTGAACCTACTTATGAACTAAACGTACGAGTTCTTAAAAATCTGTTAGTGTCATGTCCTAACACGGTACAGAGGAAAGACAGGGGCTTACTGATCAGTCTCCATTTCCTGGCGGCTAGCAGCAAATGTAGAAAGACAAACTTCCAGTGAAGACAGACTCTGCGTGGATCAGCGGCGAACGCTGTCACAAAGTACCTACGACAGGCGCAGGTTTTGATACTTGACAGGATGCTGTCAGCAGGAGTCTCAAGCGTTCACAGGGGTCTTTTGAACACTGTTTATTATCAGTCAGACTAACTACTACACTAAAGGCTAATTCTGAACATTAGGAAAAGCAGTGGGTGTAAGTGGTCGCACAGCAGAAATCGGTGCGTGAACAGGTGGGGTGAGGGCTAACAGAAGCAGAGAACACTAGCAGCATGTTGAGTACAAGCTTTGAGAGCAGCACTCCAAGTGAGGGAAAGAGGCTTGTCGAAGCTTACTCGAGGCCCGTGATGAGCGGAGTGACACGGATTTGGTGGCCCGATTTGTCTGAGAACCTCCCTGTGACTACAAAAGCGAAGTTTTGTAAAGGACTGTGGCGGCGCACTATTTCTTCCTTCCTATGGCCGGTCCATAAGTCCACCGGCATTTTACAGGCTTCAGCCACTGTGGCGAGTGGCTCTGCACCTCCAAGGCGGCTCTGATCAACCACACTGATTCCTCCCCTACTCCTACTGGATGGATCTCCGCCGCGGTCCGAAAGATTCCAACCCCCCGGTGGTGTTCCGTTCCTTTTTCCGCCAAATTTTATGGGAGTTTCGGGATGCTGTTGTTTTTTACACTGATGGCTCTAAATCTGCTGATCATGTTGGGTATGCCTTCACGTCCTTTGTTGGAACGGAAAATCATCTGCTGCCACCTACATGTGGGGTGTTTACTGCGGAATTGATGGCAATTTCCCGGGCCCTTACCTTTATTAAACAATCCCAACACAACCGCGTTTTGTTATGTACGGACTCGATGAGTGGCCTTCTTGCTATTGACCGGTGTGTTTCGCGCCATCCCTTGGTCTCTGCCATCCATGACCATCTCGCTGATCTTCACCGTGCTGCTTGTTCTATTGACTTCCTATGGGTCCCGGGCCATGTGGGTATCCCGGGTAATGAGCTCGCTGATCGTTTGGCTGGGGGAGCAGTTACTTACCCCCCGTTTTCTGTAACCCCTCCTGCAGCGGATTTACGGCTTCACATCAAATCCCACTTCGCACAGTCATGGGCCAATTCTTGGGAGGCTACTCCACTGTCTAATAAACTTCGTGCAATTAAGGTGACACCAGGCCCATGGCGTTCTTCCTTTCGCCTCTCCCGCAAGGACTCGACCACACTGTGTCGTCTCCGCATTGGCCATACCAGGCTGACCCATGGGTTTCTTTTGCGTGATGAGCCACCCCCGCTATGTGGTTGTGGAGCCTTCCAGTCAGTGGCCCACATTTTGGTTGAGTGCCCCCTTCTTTTGGCTCTGCGTGCTAAGTACAGACTCCCCCACACTTTACCTTTGATGATGGCTGACGATTCCCTGATGGTCTCTCTGGTTCTCGGTTTCCTCCGGGAGAGTGGTTTTTATTCTCAGTTTTAAAGTTTTTAATCTCTCTCTGGTGTTGGGGCAGGGCGGTGAGTGTTTGGGTGTCTCCCACCGTAGGCAGTGTTCCGAGATTCCCGATTCACCTCCCTGACCGGAATCCTCTTTTCTTCCCCTTTTACTCTGTTTTTACCCCTTCTTTTTAAGGCTTGGTTAGTCTTTCTATTCCCATACGTACTTTCTGCATTATAGCAGTTGTACCTTTTAAGTCACAGGTGGTCTTGCCTATGCTGCTTCAGCATAGTGTTGGGTTCGTTCTCTTGCCGACTTCCCTCATTTGTTTTTACGTGCTGCCCTTTTACGTTTTTCCGTTTTATTGTTCTGACTTTTCTGAGATGTCCCGTTAGCAGAATAGTCTATTTGAAACAAGGGACTGATGACCTTGCTGTTTGGTCCCTTTAACCTCAAACAACCAACCAACCAACCAACCTACTCCTACTCGGTAGGTTGGGATGCTTCTGGACTTTAAGTTGACAAACTCCAAGCTTAGCAGCAACAGCGTTCACCTGAAACCTAAACGTCACTGCCTTTCTTCTTACGGCTGCCAGCAACAGTGTTTTACGTCACCTGGTACCGTCCAGAAGCCTCTCGTGTGTGGGAACTGTGATATCGATAGCTACGATGCCACGGCGTAGGTACAAGTTCGTAGGTTGGAACGACGACACCGGCACCAACGACAGCGCCCTCTAGCCGGCGCTGTGCAGCTCTACGAGCGCCGCTCCAGATTCAGGCCATTTGATTCCGAGTAGACGACCTAGCAACATTGTATTTCATAGTGGGCGAGCCACTACAGATTTTGCCTGTGTAACTTCTGTGAGCTTTGATACATCTGGCATGGTACCTATGCGCTCCCCAGTGCAAAGCTATGTATTCATATTCTTCCAATAGTAAAGGTGATTTAAATGCAGTACTGAAGCATTTCACCTTCTCCTGCTCGCACTCACTTCCTACATTCGGCCTACCCTTCAGTTTACAGTTTACAGGAGCAGACCCAAGCGCCGCCTTCCAGGCGGGATACAAAAGAAACCTGTTGGGGCACACCAACTTGTGTAAACCTGCTGACAGTGCAGTTGCCAGGAGCAAGTGTCAAGCTTGCTACCTCTGCTAAGACGTACCTTATTGTGACCTTTTACTACTGTGGCGCATTAAAACAGCGTTTGGTCGGTGGACGGAATTACCAGTTAATTCGCTGAAATGAAATTTCTCCTCTAGAACAACTGTCCAGAGCGTCTGCAATTCACAGGCCCCTATGGTTACTGTTTACCCTGGTAACCTAACCGCTACCACTTTTGCGTGCTCTGTGTTGCGTCTCTCATTTTCTATCTTGGAGTGTCCTAGGTGCCTTCCAACAGCATTAAGCGTAACATTGTACAAGCCAGTACTCGTCAATATATGACATTAGTTCACAATGTAAAGCCAGTTTGGCACTCGCAGACCAAGTGCTCATTGTGCATGCTACGAGCTTGCTCCAACCATTGCTCGGTAATTATGAATTGTGTTGCCAAGGAAGGATGAAAAACATTAGATTTTAACGCTCCGTCAAGAACGAGGCCATTACAGACAGAGCAAAAGCGCCAATTGACGGAGGATGTGGGTCATGTCCTCTCAAACTAACTGTGAAATTTTCGTTAAGCTATTGAGGTCATCCACACGAAACTGAAATCTTGATCACCGAAACGGGATTTGAACCGATATCCCGGCAATGGAAGTTCAGGTTCTTTCCACCTTCCTTGGCCTTGGTGTTGCGTTTGTATCTAGGACGACCCCTGCTGTGGAGCGACTAAACTGATACAGTCCAGCCAATCAGCCAGCTCGTTCGAACATTAAGTTTAGGAACGTAAAATCTGCCTCAGCGATGTTGTTGTTACGGTCTTCAGTCCAAAGACTGGTTTGATGCAACTGTCCATGCTACTCTATCCTGTGAAAGCCTCATCATCTCCGTGTAACTACCGCAGCCTTCTGCATCTGCTTATTATATTCATCTCTTGGTTTTCCTCTACAATTTTTACAAAGCTCAAAGTTTTTATTTCTTCTCCCTGGATTCTAATTCCTACTACAGATTTTTCTTTTCTTTCCCTTACTGCTTGCTCAATGAACTGATTCAATAACATCGGTGATAGGTTACAACCCTGTCTCACTTCCTCCTCAACTACTACTTCACCCCTCGACCATCTGGCTTCTGTTCAAATTGCAAATGGGCTTTCGTTCCCTGTATTTTACTGTTGCCATCTTCGTAATTTCAGAGGATTCTAGCCAACATTGTCAAACGATTTCTCTAAGTCTACAAATGCTATAAACGTAGGTTTATCTTTCCTTAAGCTATCTTCTATGATAGTCGTTCCTACATTTCTCCGAAATCCAAACTGATCTTCCCCGAGGTGGCCTTCTACCAGTTTTTCTATTCTTCTGTAAAGGATTCTTGTTAGTATTTTGCAACCGTTACTTTTTGAACTAACAGTTGGGTAATTTTCACATCTGTCGGCGATGTAATTTTCAGACCTGTCAGCGATAGCGATGTTGTTGTTGTTGTTGTTGTTGTGGTCTTCAGTCCTGAGACTGGTTTGATGCAGCTCTCCATGCTACTCTATCCTGTGCAAGCTTCATCATCTCCCAGTACCTACTGCAACGATAGCGATAGTAGATGTAATTGGCGATCCTCAGTGGACGTGAGCCGGCTGCGTGTTGGTAGGCTACTGGAAGCAACTGGTGCTTGCTTGCGTGCCTGTCACGCTTAATGGCCCCTGCCGTATTCTGCTCTGCCGGCGTGATTTATCGCAGTCACCAGATACCTAAATCACCAGGGGCGGCCGCGGAAATTGAATTCGGAATCTGCGCAGAATCAGGGCGCTGCCGCGTCTGGTCCCCTATCTACCCGATACGCCATCAAGACGTCCACCGTCTGCGGAAGCAGGCCTTCTCCCCTGCTTTCCTTGGGGGCTTTGCATGTGATGAATGGGAAGAACAGTACGAAATAACGCTTTTAAGAACAACATATTCCGCGACCATTGCCACAACACATATATTACACTATTGGCCATTAAAATTGCTACACCAAGAAGAAATGGAGATGATAAACGGGTATTCATTAAACAGATATATTATACTACAACTGACAATTTGGGTGCATAGATCTTGAGAAATCAGTACCCAGAACCACCACGTGGATCTGGCCGTAATAACGGATTTGATATGCCTGGGCATTGAGTCAAACAGAGCTTGGATGGCGTGTACATGTACCGCTGCCCATGCAGCTTTAACACGATACCGCAGTTCATCAAGAGTAGTGACTGGCATATTATGACAAGCCAGTTGCTCGGCCACCATTGACCAGACGTTTTCAATTGGTGAGAGATCTGGAGAAACTCCTGGCCAGGGCAGCAGTCGAACATTTCTTGTATCTAGAAAGGCCCGTACAGGATCTGCAACATGTGGTCCTGCATTATCCTGCTGAAATGTAGGGTTTCTCAGGGATCGAATGAAGGGTAGAGCCACGGGAAGTAACACATCTGAAACGTAACGTCCACTGTTCAAAGTGCCGTCAATGCGGACAAGAAGTGACAGAGACATGTATCCAATGGCACCCCGTACCATCACACCGGGTGATACGCCAGTATGGCGATGACGAATACACGCTTCCAATGTGCGTTCACCGCGATGTCGTCAAACACGGATGCGACCATCATGATGCTGCAAACAGAACCTGGATTCATCCGAAAAAACGACTTTTGCCATTCGTGGACCCAGGTTCGTCGTTGAGTACACCATCGCTGGCGCTCCTGTCTGTGATGCAGCGTCAAGGGTAACCGCAGCCGCGGTCTCAGACCTGACAGTCCATGCTGCTGCAAACGTCGTCGATCTGTTCGTGCAGATGGTTGTGGTCTTGCAAACGTCCCCATATGTTGACTCAGGGATCGAGACGTGGCCGCACGATCCGTTACAGCCATGCGGATAACATGCCTGTCATCTCGACTGCTAGTGATACGAGGCCGTTGGGATCCAGCACGGCGTTCCGTATTACGTCCCTGAACCCACCGATTCCATATTGTGCTAACAGTCATTGGATCTCGACCAACGCGAGCAGCAAGGTCGCGATACGATAAACCGCAATCGCGATAGGCTACAATCCGACCTTTATCAAAGTCGGAAACGTGATGGTACGCATTTCTTCTCCTTACACGAGGCATCACAACAACGTCAACTGCTGTTTATGTATGAGAAATCGGTTGGAAACTTTCCTCATGTCAGCACGTTGTAGGTGTCGCCATCGGCGCCAACGTTGTTTGAATGCTCTGAAAAGCTAATCATTTGCATATCACAGCATCTTCTTCCTGTCGGCTAAATTTTGCGTCTGTAGCACGTCATCTTCGTGGTGTAGCAATTTTAATGGCCAGTAGTGTACTATACCACATTCACACTTTAAACAGCCCTCTCTCAAACGTAATAGCGAATGACAGCTGTCAACACATGATGTGGCTATGCGCTAATCAGAGTATACAAAGTAGGCATGGTTGTTTTTCAAGTACACAGTTAAGTTCACATCCAACAGCCTCAATGATGAATTAATATCAGCAGTCGAGGTAAAGAGTCGATCATGCACGTTAATCAGCGAAACATTTATACTAGTTTATCAGAAAGAATTTTACTGTGGTGTTAGTCAACTGCTGGAGCGTCAATGATAAGGTCCCAGAATTAGTTTCAGGTATTGAGGGTAACAATTTCCTCATAATAACAGGGAGGGAGAGACTGCGCCGCTGTGGCCCGCGATGCAGCACAGCAGTGCTGACCAGTAGCTGGTGGAGTACTGGTTATTCTCCCTGCTTTGCTGTCCCTTTTAATTCACATCGATAAAACGAATATCGTACTAGACTAATTTCGGACTGCTGTATTAAATTGGCGCGTAAAATTTTTTCCTTAAAAACAATTTGGTTTGTAACGGGAAACTGACGCTTTCTGATCTCAGTCGGCTTCTCTTAGAGACGTGATAAGCTTTATTTGTTTCGGCTGACTCGAGCTACCTTATGCAAAAAATAATTTTCAAGTAACTGCCGAAATGCTGTAGACGCATTTATTGCCGTTAACCATTGAGTGATCCTCGAAATCCTGTACAGCAAACGAGGTGCGTCAAATGTGCCTCTAATCTATTTTATTTCTTACTTTTAGCGAAATCATTTCATTAAAAAGTTCGACCGAGTTTTACATTTTTTATAAAAATTATCTTGAAAGATGTAAGAAATTAATTAACGTATTCATTTCTTTGATGTGGAAGTTTCGTTACTATCGATTTAAATTAAAAATGTTGTTAACTGTCGAACCGAAAAACATATGATAAACTCGCTTTTGGTGATTGGACGTTGCTTTAGTCTTAAAATGTGAAGTAATTTCTCCTTCTTTGGAAACCATTCTCTGTTCTAAAATGAAATTTGTGCTTCCTTATAACTGCAAAGAATTCGAATATTTCGCCGAAATCCAATCGGTGCTCACTAGCCCACCAAGCCCGAAAGGAAACAGATTGATGTTGGTTGCTCACGTAACCTGCAGACATGTCAGGCCTAAGAGGTATCAATTGATAAACAATAAGCTTTCAACGTTGGTATGGCGAGCAAGGATGTGAGGGATGGAAAGGAAGCCATCGTGATTTAATAACAGTGTTAGAAAGTTGTTGCGAAAGCAGAGGCTCGGTTTCAAATAATGCAGTTCATGACCTAAGTTCATTGCTTGTAGAAAATACTGTAATGCTAAATCACAGTAAGAATCAGTTTTTACAGTTTCTAACACACAATTCAACAAAACCTGTTTTAATTTCACGGAATGGGCATCTGATTAGTGAAACTGAACAGGTCAAAATTCTGGGTGTTCAGATAGAAAGTAAACTGTCGTGGAGAGCCCACGTTCAGGATCTTGTTCAAAGACTTAATACTGCAATTTTTACTATTCGAACTGTTTCTAAAATGAATGATTGTTCGACACGAAAATTATCTACTTTTCTTATTTTCATTCGCTTATGTCGTATGGTATTATACAGGGTGATTCAAAAAGAATACCACAACTTTAAAAATGTATATTTAATGAAAGAAACATAATATAACCTTCTGTTATACATCATTACAAAGAGTATTTAAAAAGGTTTTTTTTTCACTCAAAAACAAGTTCAGAGATGTTAAATATGGCCCCCTCCAGACACTCGAGCAATATCAACCCGATACTCCAACTCGTTCCACACTCTCTGTAGCATATCAGGCGTAACAGTTTGGATAGCTGCTGTTATTTCTCGTTTCAAATCATCAATGGTGGCTGGGAGAGGTGGCCGAAACACCATATCCTTAACATACCCCCATAAGAAAAAATCGCAGGGGGTAAGATCAGGGCTTCTTGGAGGCCAGTGATGAAGTGCTCTGTCACGGGCTGCCTGGCGGCCGATCCATCGCCTCGGGTAGTTGACGTTCAGGTAGTTACGGACAGATAAGTGCCAATGTGGTGGCGCTCCATCCTGCTGAAATATGAATTGTTGTGCTTCTTGTTCGAGCTGAGGGAACAGTCAATTCTCTAACATCTCCAGATACTATAGTCCAGTTACAGTAGCAGCTTCGAAGAAAAAGGGACCAAAAACTTTATTGGCTGAAATGGCACAGAAAACGTTCACCTTAGGCGAGTCACGTTCACACTGAGTTGTTTCCCGCGGATTCTCAGTGTCCCACGCTGAAAAACTGTCGTCGATTCACTTCTGCCGTACTCAATAACACAAAAAGCTTTCTGTTGAGCGGTCGCCATCTTAGCATCAACTGACGCTGACGCCTAGTCAACAGCGCCTCAAGCGAACAAATGTACAACTAAATGAAACTTTATAGCTCCCTTAATTCGCCGACAGATAGTGCTTAGCTCTGCCTTTTGTCGTTGCAGAGTTTTAAATTCCTAAAGTTGTGGTATTCTTTTTGAATCACCCTGTATTTTGGGGTGAGTCTTCCCATTCTAAAAGAATATTTTTGGCTCAGAAACGGATGGTTCTGGCGATAAGTGCTGTAAGTTCACGAACGTCTTGTCGGCTCCTGTTCATGAGTCTGGGTATTTTGACATTGGCCTCTCAATATATATATATTCCTTACTGTCATTTCTTGTTAACAATATTAGCTTATTCACAAGAAGAAGCAGCTTTCACTCAGTTAATAATTCGCAGAAATCAAACCTGCAGTTGGTCCGGACTTCATTAACTCTTGTGCAGAAAGGTGTGTAGCTTACTGAAAATGGATGCAGCAGTAGTCTACTGCTGCATCCATTTTCAGTAAGCTACCACTCGAATTCAAAAATCTTAGCAGTAATCCACGCGCTTTCAAATCGAAACTGAAGAGTTTCCTCGTGGGTCATTCCTTCCATTCTGTCGATAAGTTCCTTGTAAAATTAAGCTGATTCTTGTTGTATTGTTGATTGCGTTTACTTGAACTTTTTCTGGTTCATAAACATTTTAGTTTTATCTGTTATTACTTTTATGTTGTAATTTCATGTACTGACACGTTGGAGATTGCTCCTCAATTTGGTCCTAAGGAACTTGGCGTGTAAATAAATAAATAAATAAATAAATAATTGAAAAGAATAGAACCTTTCATCGTGAGTCCGTTTAAATTCAATGGCACCATTGCAAACACAAGAGGAAATAAAGGTACTAAAATTATGCTTTGTTCGCCAATTTCTGGGCTATGCCACTCGTCAAAAACTGCCTCTTATATTTGTTGACTAGAATTACAAACCACGCACTTCAGTGTATATGAGTTTTGCATCTGAACATATTTTCTCTAAAATGCGACAACAGAGAGAATTTAAGGAACTAGCGTAATGTGAGATTGCTCTTCTAATACTCTTAATTACTTGCCCAATGTATCTTGTGTGCAACAGATAGAATAGTACAGATGTCGGATTAATGCTACTCGCTGCGGAATTTCTGCTCTAACGAACTGTCAGCGGCTTTGTTGTTGAAACTGACTCAAAATTCGGGAGCAGCATGCAGGAATTTCCCAGACGACTCCATCCCTATCAGCACGCAGCAGGTGGCGTTTGCAGGCCCGACCTTAGTTGCGTGCCGCGTTCAATGAGCAACTTCTTGCTATAAGAGTTCGTTACTGAATTACGATATTTGTCTCATTCATAGCAAACCCTCGAGTTCACATGGTCGGGTGTCCTACTGTTGCTCCGCTGCGCACACACACATCAGATGTACGAACAGATTACTCGCTTCCTGGCCATTAAACTCACATATTTTTTCAGAATTCTACCGGAAGTTTAATCTCTGTCCTCTCTAAATAGCTTCCGGTGGCAAATAGCTCTCTTCCAGGAAGGCTGATGAAAATGACGAGATCTGCCGGTAGATTTCAGGCGACGAATTTTGTGTTGCTTTCACTTCTTGTTCGCGTAAAAAGTCGCGCACTTTAGCTGTAGTAAGGAGACAACCAACAAACAAAATGACAGAAATTCGGCAGAAGCGTGTTTCCTGTTGAAAGATTTAAAGAAAGCACCTCAGAGAAACAACAGAACAAAGAATTGGTCTTGCAGTATTGCGTAGTGAAACACACACACACACACACACACACACACACACACACACACACACACACACTCTCTCTCTCTCTCTCTCTCTCTCTCTCTCTCTCTCTCTCTCTCTCTACGTAAAATAAAATGTTACATTATTTCCTGTTTTCCATAAACGTTTTTGCTTTCAGAGTTGATCATTTCACCTTACTATCATCATGTCACTTCTCCTTTCACCGATTTTTGACAGCTCACTGTTCTTCCGAATTCGTCTTTTATGAGAAGTTCTGTTGTCATTTTATTCCCCGAACCACATTAATTTTGTACTCGTGATTTTTGTTATAAATCCGCTTTCTGTGTCTTCTTGTTCAAATACCAAACTTATTTTCTCTTCCCAACTCACACCTACTATTTGGTACTGGCATTAATTTCTAAAGCTTTCATTATGTCTGATCTAAATTAGACTGAAAATCCTTAAAGAAGAATACAACCATTATCACAGTGATTATAAAGTAGACTTCAAAAACAGTATAAGGTTCCTCACAAGCATTCACTGTTCCTTTATTGCTTCATGTCATGACGCGTTTTGGGAATACCCCATCATCTGATGTCTTGGTGAATAAACAAAGTTTCTTTATACATACGGTACCGGTTACAAGAGTAATATGATCGTCATTACAATAAAACAACAGTCAAGATTAGTAAAATGTGAACGTTTACGTATGTACTACAGGACTTTGACATACTAGTCACAAGTATACAAAAAGCTGAAATTACGCAATGGTCCACAATCCGGATGATTGGCGATTTTTACAAGGGGTTTTACTGAATAACATCGCAGAATAAAATTCTCTATTAAGTACAAATAATCGTAGAAGTTGTGGCAATTCTTTATAAAAACGCCTACTCATCAGGCGGTAACTTGTTTGTCTAATTCGCGAATATTTCATATAAGATAAGACCAAAGCGCATACTACGTTGTTCACGTCGGGTGATACCGTCGACAACCGCCGATAGCTTGACTGGAGCAGACCCTGCCATTCTCAAGACAAAAGCAGTTTTGCCTTGAAAATGGCAGCGTGTGCTCCTGGTGAAATATCAGGTCGTCGAAGACGTCACCCCACTACATTTCCGTAAGTTATCCGAACATTGTATACGCCGGGAGAAACTAAGGCCTCACAAATTAATACATAAAATCATAAAATGTCATGGATTGGTTTCTTTACAAAGTGGATACATTGTGCGTCGAGTCGTTGTTATTTGTTTATTATTTCATTTAGATATAACAGGTGTAAGAACAAGGGGCTATGAAAAGACATTTGATGGATTGTTTCTCGATCGAAATGAATTGAGACAATTACCTTTCCTAGTCACTTCGGGACCATATGACATAATTCAATGTCTTTCCGTAGCTCCTTTTTGTTACACCTGAAACACATACGTACTCTATGATATGTATCGGAGGTTCACTTTTCATTAGTCTTGACTACTGTTTTTTTGTAAATGACCTAGTAGATAGTATCGCAAGTTCATGCGGCTTTTCGCGGATGATGCTGTAGTATACAGAGAAGTTGCGGCATTAGAAAATTACAGCGAAATGCACGAAGATCTGCAGCGGATAGGCACTTGGTGCAGGGAGTGGCAACTGAACCTTAACATCGACAAATGTAATGTGTTGCGAGTACATAGAAAGAAGGAGCCTTAATTGTATGATTATATGATAGCGGAACAAGCACTGGTAGCAGCATATCAAATTAACTGTTGGTAAGGCGAGTGCCAGGTTGACATTCATTGGGAGAGTCCTTAGAAAATGTAGTCCATCAACGAAGAAGGTGGCTTAAAAAACACTCGTTCGACCTATACTTGAGTATTGCTCATCAGTGTGGGATCCGTACCAGGTCGGGTTGACGGAGGAGATAGAGAAGATCGAAAGAAGAGCGGCGCGTTTCGTCACAGGTTTATTTGGTAAGCGTGGTAGCGTTACGGAGATGTTTAGCAAACTCAAGTGGCAGACTCTGCAAGAGAGGCGCTCTGCATCGCGGTGTAGCTTGCTGTCCAGGTTTCGAGAGGGTGCGTGTCCGGATGAGGTATCGAATATATTACTTCCCCCTAGTTATACCTCCCGAGGAGATCACGAATGTAAAAGTAGAGAGATTCGAGCGCGCACGGAGGCTTTCCGGCAGTCGTTCTTGCCGCGAACCACACACGACTGGATCAGGAATGGGAGGTAATGACAGTGGCACGTAAAGTGCCTTCCGCCACATACCGTTGGGTGGCTTGCGGAGTCTAAGTGTAGATGTAGATGTAGTAGATTGTAATGACCACTATGACTGTTGTAACATATACGAAATGTAGAAAGAAATTTTGTTTATTTATCAGGTCATCAGATGGGATAATCCCAGAACGCGTAATGACAAGAAGCATTAAAAAATCCACAAAAATCAGTAAGTCGGTTTAATAATTACTGCTTTATGTCACTTAACACGGTATCCGAATAAAAGTAAAAACTGAAATGTACAGCAAGACCAGTATTCAAGAAACAACGTTACTGGTTATAAAATTTGCAGTTGCATTGAAATGGCATTTATTTATGTGCATTTATTCTTGCTGTTACAAATTACATTCCAAGCTTCAGTCCTTACCTGATGGCTTGTATTCATATTGCGAAAAAGCGACGTATACAGTCAGTTCCACAAGAAGTGTATGCCATAATTTTAAATGTAACCTCCGCAGTGACATCTCTGGTAGTGGTCTCGAATCTGTACTCAATGCGCTTTTGCACA
This sequence comes from Schistocerca americana, assembly GCF_021461395.2. NCBI lineage: Eukaryota > Metazoa > Arthropoda > Insecta > Orthoptera > Acrididae > Schistocerca > Schistocerca americana. The sequence continues at coordinate 156,774,773 of NC_060121.1, forward strand.
GTGTGTAGATAAACAATGTGAGAGTTGAACGTTTTGTTTTGTCGGTTGCAGTTTCAAATGAGTGCAAAACATCTAAAGCCTCGCGAGGCAGTGTTCCTTGTAAATCATCCAAAGGGACCTCAGCTTTCATATCGAGCTTCTGCGGAAATTCTTAGAAAGTCAAAGACATTACTTGTGAAGTGGGTCAGACGACATTCAGAGGTTGGAAACGAGGATTTACGGGAGAGGAGGCTAAGGTGCCAAGATATAATCGATAATGGCGGTGATTTGATTAACTGTTAGGTAATGGTGCAATTAGTAATAACGTGTATTTTCATGTAAACATACATTTATAATAGTGTCTTTTATTTCATACAGATAACGGCGTAAACTTTCTTGTGGAACTGACTGTACAGCGGTGACGAATGTGAACCTCAATTGTTGAAGAATAAAAGCACGTTTCAAGTGTTGCAGACCGAATGTGAGCAACTAATGAATATTCGGCAACATTTGAAATTCCCGCCAGATGGGCAATGGCGACTCGAGAACATCATCGTAGAAGCTACTCGGCTGTTTCGTAATATACCTGGGGCCAGTCTTACCCGCTTACGATACAGACTTATAGAGGGTGAACCAGAACGCCACGACCAAATTTCATAGGTTGTTTAGTGATGTTTTGTCTTGCCATCCTCAGACATTAAACAAAATATCTTTTTTTTTCCTCGGATCCATACTGATTCTGCCGTAAGTGCCTTACAATTTTTCTTTTTGAACTTACTAGGAGAAGCCTTCTGTCCTCGTATAACAGACATGAAAAGTTGCAAAATGTTGACTCTAATAAGTCATATCGAGTAGCCGAAGTCTTCAGTAACAAAAACGAAACAAGACAACGCAGACACGTCCTTCGGTGGTCGTAAATGCCATCGAGGGTACAATTCAGCGCTGGTTTACAACCCCGCTCGACACGTCCTCGCGGGTTCATTGAAATTCGACTACAGAATGTAGCAATTTTCTCGTCGAGTACCGCAGTGGACAGCGGTGCCACTTTTTATGCGCTCGCCGCACCACAAGGCAATCTGCAGTCATTGTGTTTTCGCACAAAACAGTGGGAGAGCGCCGCATTCAGCGGTTTGCGAGAATGGCTGCAAACAGAACGAGCGGAGCAAAGACCTTGTAAAAAATAACTAGACTCACTGATGGCGCTGCAGTCGCGGGATAATTTGAATCTTCGGCTGGAGGCCATTATAGTGGTTGTAATCTGATGTGTTGTGTAGTACTGTTGTTTATGAAGACCCTGATTCAACGTTGTATATTTGTTGGGACGTACCTACAGTATTAGTTACTCGTAATTCTGCTGTCTATACGTTCCAATCAAAAGAAGTACAATGGTGAAGAGTCGTGCAGCGATTAATTGTACAAATAAATTCGAGAAAGCAACGAATATTACATTTCACAGGTAAGTGAATATTTTAAGTTGTTTTGTATGTCAGTGTACTTGCTTAATAAATGTTTTTGTAACACGGTATTAGTATAATGTCTTTGCATCTATTTGCAGGTTTCCTTTCTGAAAACCATAGCTGTTACAAAAATACACTCCTGGAAATGGAAAAAAGAACACATTGACACCGGTGTGTCAGACCCACCATACTTGCTCCGGACACTGCGAGAGGGCTGTACAAGCAATGATCACACGCACGGCACAGCGGACACACCAGGAACCGCGGTGTTGGCCGTCGAATGGCGCTAGCTGCGCAGCATTTGTGCACCGCCGCCGTCAGTGTCAGCCAGTTTGCCGTGGCATAGGGAGCTCCATCGCAGTCTTTCACACTGGTAGCATGCCGCGACAGCGTGGACGTGAACCGTATGTGCAGTTGACGGACTTTGAGCGAGGGCGTATAGTGGGCATGCGGGAGGCCGGGTGGACGTACCGCCGAATTGCTCAACACGTGGGGCGTGAGGTCTCCACAGTACATCGATGTTGTCGCCAGTGGTCGGCGGAAGGTGCACGTGCCCGTCGACGTGGGACCGGACCGCAGCGACGCACGGATGCACGCCAAGACCGTAGGATCCTACGCAGTGCCGCAGGGGACCGCACCGCCACTTCCCAGCAAATTAGGGACACTTGCTCCTGGGGTATCGGCGAGGACCATTCGCAACCGTCTCCATGAAGCTGGGCCACGGTCCCGCACACCGTTAGGCCGTCTTCCGCTCACGCCCCAACATCGTGCAGCCCGCCTCCAGTGGTGTCGCGACAGGCGTGAATGGAGGGACGAATGGAGACGTGTCGTCTTCAGCGATGAGAGTCGCTTCTGCCTTGGTGCCAATGATGGTCGTATGCGTGTTTGGCGCCGTGCAGGTGAGCGCCACAATCAGGACTGCATACGACCGAGGCACACAGGGCCAACAGCCGGCATCATGGTGTGGGGAGCGATCTCCTACACTGGCCGTACACCACTGGTGATCGTCGAGGGGACACTGAATAGTGCACGGCACATCCAAACCGTCATCGAACCCATCGTTCTACCATTCCTAGACCGGCAAGGGAACTTGCTGTTCCAACAGGACAATGCACGTCCGCATGTATCCCGTGCCACCCAACGTGCTCTAGAAGGTGTAAGTCAACTACCCTGGCCAGCAAGATCTCCGGATCTGTCCCCCATTGAGCATGTTTGGGACTGGATGAAGCGTCGTCTCACGCGGTCTGCACGTCCAGCACGAACGCTGGTCCAACTGAGGCGCCAGGTGGAAATGGCATGGCAAGCCGTTCCACAGGACTACATCCAGCATCTCTACGATCGTCTCCATGGGAGAATAGCAGCCTGCATTGCTACGAAAGGTGGATATACACTGTACTAGTCCCGACATTGTGCATGCTGTGTTGCCTGTGTCTATGTGCCTGTGGTTCTGTCAGTGTGATCATGTGATGTATCTGACCCCAGGAATGTGTCAATAAAGTTTCCCCTTCCTGGGACAATGAATTCACGGTGTTCTTATTTCAATTTCCAGGAGTGTAGTTCCACGCTGTCAGGAGGCAACATTTCCGACCGACAGAATACCATTTTATATGTTCTGATCATTTTGAAGAAAGCTGGCTGATCTGTAGTGTTTTCATGGTCTAGGTTTGGTTGAAACTTGATAATTTGGTCGTGAGTTGCCAACGCACTATGCCATCTATAACGCACTTCTCGTCATAAAATCTAAATCAAGGTAGTCAGAAAATATCTATTAATATAGTGGGCAAATCTTTGAGTATTTCTATGCATTTTGCGTACATCTATCGTAAATGAACTACGAAAAATGCTAGGGGTCCAGTACGTAACTTTTAGCTACGGCAGATTCCATGTAGTACGTAAGATAAATTCATAAACAGTGACTAGTTGCTGTTTGTTCATAAATTAAAAAGTATATTGTAGTAACGTATTTAAATGAGGCATTATGTTTGACCTAACTCAAGGGAAGGCATTTTATAACCAAAAGCGATGTATAAACATTCGAACTCCGCGCGTCAGTTTACCACTCTAATGGGCGGCTGCCCGCGAATAACGTGTCAGCGGCTTGGACAGCCGTCTCTCAGAGAGAGAGAGAGAGAGAGAGAGAGAGAGAGAGAGAGAGAGAGGCCATCTTGTCATTAAAAAAGATAACGCGGTATTTGCCGAAACGTTATTACAGATGCAGCCGGATCGACGTTAAAGTACGGTATAGAGCAGCGTGTTGCTGGTTAAGTTGAGGCAGACTCCACAGAGTGAAGCCGGGTACAGGGCGAATACCAGTGACAAGATCCAACTCCGGACCTTGGGAACAAATGAATGGCTCCGTGACTCAGGAGACAGCGTCACAAATAGGTGTGTGTTTTTAACTATCTCCCAAGTGTCGCAATAAGTCTCCGATAGCGCGTGGAAGACGGAACAAAGAAGGGGAGGCCATGACGTTGGGATCACAGATTTACTTCAAACTTCTTACGTCTTCAGTAGGCCATTCAAACAACATAATGTGCAACTACTAAGGTGCACTATTCTGGCAATTCCGAGAAAATCGCAAGAGAAGTTTTACGCGTCTGTTACGTAACTCATGTATCTGTTCGACAGAAGTTAGGCGGTTGTAACCAGGCGGTTAGCGTCCGCGCGTTGCAAGCGTGTCGTGAAAGCGTCAGCGGTTTGAAACCACGTACTCCTTCATGTATATTTTTTCATCACTGGTCACATTATTTAATTTATATGACATTTGAGAGGTAATATTATAAAAAAAACACTTGCATTATCATAAAGTTGTATTGAAATTCATATTTTATTTGACTATTTACTATTTTATTTAAATTTTCAGGGACGAGGGACAGGCTTGGAAATCCCAAGTCAAACCTCGGTAAACAATGATGCGAATAACGTTATTCACAACAAGTAATGCAATAAGTCACAATGTGCCAGACCATAAAAGTAACGTACAATTACTCGTCGGATGTGCTCTCGACATCACGTGTTTCAGGATGGTATTTGTCATGCAGACATGGAAAACGTACATTGAAACTTCATGCGAATACACGAGTTTTTTCATTATATAATCTGTCAAATATCATATAAATTAACTAGTAAGACCAGTGATGAAAAAAAGATTACATTAACAATTAAACTTGTGCGAGAATTGAACCATCGCCTCCTACACGTGCGTACTACGAGGCTCGAACGCTGCCCACTTGACCACCATAAACTCTTACGTATGGTGCCAACGCTCAGGTACATAAGCCGTATAATAGACGCCTAAAACTTCTCTTGCGATTTTCTCGGAATTGCCACAGCAATGCACATCGTTGTTGTTGTCTTCAGTCCAGAGACTGGTTTGATGCAGCTCTCCATGCTACTCCATCCTGTGCAAGTTTCTTCACCTCCCAGTACCTCCTCAACCTACATCCTTCTGAATGTGCTTAGTATATTCATCTCTTGGTCTCTCTCTACGATTTTTACCCTCCACGCTGCCCTCCAGTACTAAATTGGTGATCCCTTGATGCCGTAGAACATGTCCTATCAACCGATCCTTTCTTCTAGTCAAGTTGTGCCACAAATTCCTCTTCTCACCTATTCTATTCAATACCTCCTCATTAGTTATGTGGTCGACCCATCTAATCTTCAGCATTCTTTTGTAGCATCACATTTTGAAAGCTTCTATTCTCTTCTTGTCTAAACTATGTATCGTCCATGTTTCACTGCCATACATGGCTACATTCCACACAAATACTTTCAGAAACCACTTCCTGACATTTAAATCTATACTTCATGTTAACAAATTTCTCTTCCTCAGAAATGCTTTCGTTGCCATTGCAAGTCTACATTTTATATTCTCTCTACCTCGACCATCATCAGTTATTTTGATCCCCAAATAGCAAAACTCACCTACTCCTTTAAGTGTCTCATTTCCTAATCTAATTCCTTCAGCGTCACCTGATTTAATTCGGCTACATTCCGTTATCCTCGTTTTGCTTTTGTTGATGTTCATCTCATATCCTCCTTTCAAGACGCTGTCGATTCCGTTCAACTGCTCTTCCAGGTCCTTTGCCGTCTCTGACACAATTACAGTGTTATCGGCGAACCTCAGTTTTTATTTCTTCTCCATGGATTTTTCTTTTGTTTCCTTTACTGCTTGCTCAGTATACAGATTGAATAACATCGAGGATAGGCTACAACCCTGTCTCACTCCCTACCCAACCACTGCTTCCCTTTCATGTCCCTCGACTCTTACAACTGCCATCTGGTTTCTGTACAAATTGTAAATAACCTTTCGCTCCCTGTATTTTACCCCTTTCCCCTTCGGAATTTGAAAGAGAGTATTCCAGTTAACATCGTCAAAAGCTTTCTCTAAGCCTACAAATGCTAGAAACGTAGGTTTTCCTTCCCTTAATTTATATTCTAAGATAAGTCGTAAGGTCAGTATTGCCTCAAGTGTTCCAACATTTCTAAGGAATCCGAACAGATTCCCCGAGGTCGGCTTCTATGCAATGCACATTATGTTGTTTTAATGGCCTACTAACGGTGTACAAAGTTGGAAGTAAATCTTCGATCCCAACGTTTTGGCTTCCCCTTGCAAGAGAATAGTGCCTTTCATTACTGGAGATGGTCTTTATCCTGCCCACCTCCATAGAATAAGGGAAAGGGGGGGGGGGCGGCGGCGGCGGAAACAGCAGCACTGCGATTTCGTAGGAACAGGGACGCCTGAATACAGAGCTTGCAAAAATTTAGCAGGACATAGAGGATGTTCCACTTAACAGTTTCAGGTAGGGAACCAGCGGTCAGAGAAGCCAGCGTAAGCGGATAATAGTAATAAAATCACATTACTTTGTACTTTCTTATTTGTATTAGTGAACTGCAAATACTATCATTGACAAAATGAACGTACTATTTGTGACCGCGCACGTCACTGAATAGGACCCCCGCTTCCAGTCAAGCGACCAGTACTGTTCCGTCGTATTGTACTGTACGTCTCCGCCGGCCGGAGTGGCCGTGCGGTTCTGGGCGCTACAGTCTGGAACCGAGCGACCGCTACGGTCGCAGGTTCGAATCCTGCCTCGGGCATGGATGTGTGTGATGTCCTTAGGTTAGTTAGGTCTAATTAGTTCTAAGTCCTAGGCGACTGATGACCTCAGAAGTTAAGTCGCATAGTGCTCAGAGCCATTTGAACCATTTTGTACGTCTCCGAAAAGCACTGAGTAATGAATAGGGCTGTCATTGCTGTATGGCACATTCTGTCATGGGACAATGTAAACACCAGACAACAGAGCCACCTTATGGGCAAGTAAAGTAAACAAAACTTGCGTCATAACTTCCTTGTAATCAGGTTCGCCATCCTTGTTGGAAACAGAGCATTTACATGTAAATGAACCGCACAGGACGTGTAAAGTTGTAGGCATGTTAGTTGTAATTGTGCTGGAAAACAGTAATGCTAGGGAAAACGGTAGACAAGTTTCCTTCCATATTTCTTTAAGTTGGCTTCTCTGATCCCAGCTTCCCTACATCAAATTTTTCAGTGGAGCATTGTTCCTTTATTTCTTAAACGTGTCCTATCATCCCACCCCTTTCTTATAAGATTCTGCGGAGAACATCTTCATTTCTTATCTTACCACTGCACCTAACTTTCGTCTAAAGAACCGCACCTCATGTCTTCTTTTCCGGCTTTCGCACAGTCCACGATTTACTTCCATGCAAGCCTCACTCCAAATGTAAATTTTCACAAATTGTTCCTAAAATTAAGGCCGAGGTTTGATGCTGGAAGATTTTTGGCCAGGAATGCCATCTTCGCCTGTCTTAGATTGCTGTTTTATTCCCTCCTTCCACCGTCCAACTATTATTTTACTTCCAAGTTAGCGAATTCCGTAGCTTCGTCCGCTTAGTGGTTCCCGAACATGATGTTAAGGTTATCACTGATTTCAGTTCTGCTGCTCCTTAGTAATTTAGTTTCCTTCAGTTTGCTCTCAATCCGCACACTGTACTTACTAGACTTATTCCATTCAACGTGTGTTTTAATTCGTCTTGACTTTCACTAACGCTAGCAATGTCATCAGCGAATCTTACCATTGATATTCTTCCACCGAAAGACTGAACACGTGTGATATACCCTTTTCATTTTCAGTTGGAGTAACGCACAAAGGGGGTCAGCACGAATGCGCACAGGTTAGTTTGTATCGCGGAGATATCAGAAAGGGAGAACTCACTAAAGGCTGTTCACGAAATTTAAGGGGCCAGTATTAAATAACGAATCTAGGAATACACTGTAACCGTTTTCATGCGAGGTCCATTCAAAAGATTCCGGAACATTTCTAATTCCGGGCCAGTGGTGTGTGGGAGTGAAATGCAGTTGGCATCCCTGCACACGCCTGTGTTTAGTGTGTAACTGCCGGAAGTTTCATTGTTGTATGTCTGTGTTATTCAGAGCTGTATTGAGTAGAACGTTGTGTCGCTTCGTTTGCGAATTTAGAGATGGCAGAGTTCGAGGAGCAACGCTTCTGCCTTGAATTTTGCATGGAATTTTGCATGAAATTCAAGAAAACTTTCTGAGACACACCAAATGATGCAGAAAGCCTGCGGTGATGAGTGCTTGGTGTTACAAATGGTTCACACGGTTTATAAACGGCCAGACAGAAGTTAGATATGACTCTAGTTCAGGACGCCCTTCGACGCCTACCGACGACCATTATGACAGGGACGTCAACGAAATTTTCCGCGCCAATCAAAGACTGACTGTCCAAGAAATTTCCAGAAGAATATAACATTTCAGTCGGATCATGCCATGAAATGCTGACGCAACATCTTGAAATGCATCTGGGAGTACGCATTAGGAGTGATTTAAAATGGAATGATCATATAAAGTTGATCGTCGGTAAAGCAGATGCCAGACTGAGATTCGTTTGAAGAATCCTAAGGAAATGCAGTCCGAAAACAAAGGAAGTAGGTTACAGTATGCTTGTTCGCCCACTGCTTGAATACTGCTCAGCAGTGTGGGATCCTTACCAGATAGGGTTGATAGAAGAGATAGAGAAGATCCAACGGAGAGCAGCGCACTTCGTTACAGGATCATTTAGTAATCGCGAAAGCGTTACGGAGATGATAAACTCCAGTGGAAGACTCTGCAGGAAAGACGCTCAGTAGCTCGGTACGGGGTTTTGTTAAAGTTTCGAGAACATACCTTCACCGAAGAGTCAAGCAGTATATTGCTCCCTCCTACGTATATCTCGTAAAGAGACCATGAGGATAAAATCAGAGAGATTAGAGGCCTCACAGAGGCATACTGACAATCTTTCTTTCCACGAACAATACGAGACTGGAATAGAAGGGAGAACCGAATGAGGTACCCTCCGCCACACACCGTCAGGTGGCTTGCGGAGTATGGATGTAGATGTAGAATGCATCGTGTTGCCACCAACTCTGTCCCACGGCTCATGAGTCAAGACCAGATAGACCTTCAACGTGCAATCCGTGAAGAGCTTTTGGATCGCCGTCGACAGACAATTGATCAACTGTCGGAGATCAGTGGGTTATCTACGATCTCGCTTCAGCGAATTTTAACGGAAGATGAGTGAATGAACAGGGTTTCTGCCAAGTTTGTCTCTAGGGTTCTGTCAGACAATCAAAAGGAACATAGAGTTGGAACATGTAATGCTTTGGAACATGTAATGCTTTGGAACATGTAATGCTTTGGAACATGTAATGCTTTGGAACATGTAATGCTTTGGAACATGTAATGCTTTGGAACATGTAATGCTTTGGAACATGTAATGCTTTGGAACATGTAATGCTTTGGAACATGTAATGCTTTGGAACATGTCATGCTTTGGAACATGTCATGCTTTGGAACATGTCATGCTTTGGAACATGTCATGCTTTGGAACATGTCATGCTTTGGAACATGTCATGCTTTGGAACATGTCATGCTTTGGAACATGTCATGCTTTGGAACATGTCATGCTTTGGAACATGTCATGCTTTGGAACATGTCATGCTTTGGAACATGTCATGCTTTGGAACATGTCATGCTTTGGAACATGTCATGCTTTGGAACATGTCATGCTTTGGAACGTGTCATGCTTTGGAACATGTCATGCTTTGGAACATGTCATGCTTTGGAACATGTCATGCTTTGGAACATGTCATGCTTTGGAACATGTCATGCTTTGGAACATGTCATGCTTTGGAACATGTCATGCTTTGGAACATGTCATGCTTTGGAACATGTCATGCTTTGGAACATGTCATGCTTTGGAACATGTCATGCTTTGGAACATGTCATGCTTTGGAACATGTCATGCTTTGGAACATGTCATGCTTTGGAACATGTCATGCTTTGGAACATGTCATGCTTTGGAACAACAGCTTGAAACTGATCCAGATTTTACGTCAAAGTTTGATACTGGCTATGAGTAATGGTGCTATGTTTACTACCCAGAATCAAAGTAACAGTCAAGCCAATGGAAGACGGCGTTGTCATTCCGTCCAAAAAAATGTCAAGTCAAACCAAACAGCAAAACAATGCTGATTTGCTTTTTGATGCCAGGTCAGACCGTCAATCAGACCTTTTATTTGGAACTTTTGAGAAGACTGCGCAACAGTGTCTACAAAAAAGACCGGATTTGTGGCAGACAGGAGACTGATTCTTTCACCACAGAAACGTACCTGTACACACAGCCATCTCTGTTAGACAGTTTATAACCAAACATGGTATGGTTCCACTGTTCCACGCGCGTGATTTGCCAGACATGGCTTCGTGCGACTTATTTCCACGTATGAAAAGGGCCATGAAAGGACGCCGATTTGACAACATTAATGAAGTCAAGAAAGAAACGAGGGAGGAGGTGTCAGCCACTTGTAAAGATGACTGCAAAAAAAAGAAAAAGTCGAACAGTGGAAGAACAAGTGGGAGAAATGTATCTATAGTTATTGAGAGTATTTTGAAGGGGATAAGATTGTTTTGTAAATAATTTGAAAATATATAGCTTTTTTTTTGCGTACTCCCTCGTATTGTCTTAAGAGGGGACGTTGATGAAATTGACCAAAAATGTCAATTTTCGATTTATTTTTTATTTGTCAGTACAACTCATGGACAATAATTTCAAAGTTTCAATGCTGAAATCGCATCCGAAGTGCCTGAAAATTAATTAAAAGTGTGATGCGGCCTCCCCGCCACGCCAAGCTCAGAGGGATAACAACCCCTACATTCACAAGGAGGGGCTTCCAAATTGTATCCAGGATCTTGTCAAGCCCACTTACAAGTTTCTGGCCGATCCTGCACTTCTCAAAAAGTGTGTTCATGGCAAAACCCAAAATCCAAATGAGTCTCTAAATTCACTCATATGGAAACGATGCCCTAAAAACACATTTTCATCTGCTACAGTTGTCAGAATTGCAACTTACGATGCAGTTACTGTATCTAATGATCGGGACGTGGGGAGGATGAAGGTATTAGAAAGAATGGGCTTCAAGATAGAAAATTTTACTCAAGACATCATCAGACAGATTTACAGCGCGTCTCTGCAGCTGAAAAGTTGAAGACCTGCTAAAGAAAGAAACAAAGAAACCAGAAGAGAAGCCTTGAAGGGAAAGACGACCCAGAGTACAAATGTGGTGCCTTCTGAAGAAGTGACATAAGGAAAAAATTAGGTTGAAATTTAAATTGCGTTTCCTGAAAACTTTGTTTTTTATGGTTCATGTACCTTTTCCTCATATTCTATGAATGTTAAAATTATGAAATTTTATACACACACATCTGTAAACCTAATAAACGTTGTCTCAAGAGCAAATTTTGAAATTCTGATTGCAAGCTGAGATATAGGGCAAAGTGCTTGGAATTTTGCATTAATTTAAAATTGTACTTGTGGAATTGTAATTTAAAAATTATGAAATTTCTCCTATTTGGCCTATTCGAAAAACCTCATGAGAGAAGCTTACAACATATAGAGAGATGAAACAGAGAAATTTTTGTAGAAATCTCTTTAATACTTTCTGAGAAAAAGGAACATACATTATTTTTTGAAAATAAAACTTCAAATTTCATTAAACTTAAATACATGCAGGGTGGCCCATTGATAGTGACTGGGCCAAATACCTCAAGAAATAAGCATCAAACGAAAAAACTACAAAGAACGAAACTCGTCCAGCTTGAAGGGGGAAACCAGATGGCGCTATGGTTCGCCCGCTTGATGGCGCCACCATAGGTCAAATGGCTATCAACTGCGTTTTTTTTAATAGGAACCCCCATTTTCTATTACATATTAGTGTAGTACGTAAAGAAATATGAATGTTTTAGTTGGACCACTTTTTTCGCTTTGTGACAGATTGCGATGTAATAGTCACAAACGTATGTGATATCACGTAACTTTATGCCAGTGCGGACGGTATTTTCTTCGTGATACATTACCCGTGTTAAAGCGGACCTTACACCAATTGCGGAAAATGTCAATATCGTGTTGATGTATGGCTATTGTGATCAAAATGCCCAACGGGCGTGTGCTATGTATGCTGCTCGGTATCCTGGGCAACATCATCCGAGTGTCCGGACCGTTCGCCGGATAGTTACGTTATTTAAGGAAACAGGAAGTGTTCAGCCACATGTGAAACGTCAACCACGACCTGCAACAAATGATGATGCCCAAGTAGGTGTTCTAGCTGCTGTCGCGGCTAATCCGCACATCAGTAGCAGACAAATTGCGTGAGAATCTGGAATCTCAAAAACGTCGGTGTTGAGAATACTACGTCAACATCGATTGCACCCGTACCATATTTCTAAGCGCCTGGAATTGCACGGCGACGACTTTGAACGTCGTGTACAGTTCTGCCACTGGGCACAAGAGAAATTACGGGACGATGATAGATTTTTTGCACGCGTTCTATTTAGCGACGAAGCGTCATTCACCAACAGCGGTAAAGTAAACCGGCATAATATGCACTGTTGGGCAACGGAAAATCCACGATGGTAGCAACAAGTGGAAAATCAGCGACCTTGGCGGGTTAGTGTATGGTACGGCATTATGGGAGGAAGGATAATTGGCCACCATTTTATCGATGGCAATATAAATGGTGCAGTGTATGCTGACTTCCTACGTAATGTTCTACCGATGTTTACAAGATTTTTCTGGATGACAGAATGGCGATGTACTTCCAACATGATGGATGTCCGGCACATAGCTCGCGTGCGGTTGAAGCGGTATTTAATAGCATATTTCATGACCGGTGGATTGGTCGTCGAAGCACCATACCATGGCCCTCAAGTTCACCGGATCTGACGTCCCCGGATTTCTTTCTGTGAGGAAAGTTGAAGGATATTTGCTATCGTGATCCACCGACAACATGCATCAGCACATTGTCAATGCATGTGCGAACATTACGGAAGGCGAACTACTCGCTGTTGAGAGAAATGTCGTTACACGTATTGCCAAATGCATTGAGGTTGACGGACATAATTTTGAGCATTTATTGCATTAATGTGGTATTAGCAGGTAATCACGCTGTAACAACATGCGTTATCAGAAATGATAAGTTCACAAAGGTACATGTATCACTTTGGAACAACCGAAATAAAATATTCAGACGTACCTACGTTCTGTATTTTAATTTAAAAAACCTACATGTGATCAACTGTACGTCTAAAATTGTGAGCTATGTGTTTGTGACTATTACAGCGCCACCTGTCTCACCGCGAAAAAAGTGGTCCAACTAAAACATTCATATTTCTTTACGTACTACACGAATGTGATAAAAAATGGTTATTTGCATTTTAAAAAATGCAGTTGATATCCGTTTGACCTATGGCAGCGCCACCTAGCGGGGCAAACATAGCGCCACCTGGTTTCCCCCTTCAAGGTAGACAAGTTTCGTTCTTTGTAGTTTTTCGGTTTGACGCTTATATTGTGAGCTATTTGGCCCGGTCACGATCAATGGACCACTCTGTATATAATCAAAGGATTTTATATGTAAATGTGGTACTTTCATGTAAAGCGTGGTAGAAAATTTCATTGCCATATCACCAGAACTATGAATTTTGTGCATTTTTGAAATAGTGTGTGTTTCTTTCTGTTGCTCTCACAGCGTATTGGTTTCAGTTACCATGTTTACTATGTTGTAGTAGTTCTTCCCATCTGTGGTCCAACTTTCATCGCGCTTTGTTTCTTGATACTAATGCATAACTTGAAAGTTACTTTCGTCTTGAAGTTTTTGACTCCACTGTGTTGGTATCGCATGCATTCCGAGCACCGCGCGCAGTGCGTGCATTTGCGTATGCGTGGAGCAGGCCGCACGCAGACGGGCAGAGCTGCAGTAGCCCATTCACGGAAGGGAAATGCGCGGCAGCCAGCCAGCCATCCAGCCAGCAGGTTCTGGTGGTCATGTAAACAGTGCCGCGCGGCTGGAGGCCAAGGTGAAGGCAGGCCTCCGCGGCCTACATAGCCAGCCGGCCTACTTTCCCCTGGCCGCCGGCCGAGGTTGTCCACTTCCCGTGGCGGCGGTTTCCCCGTCTCTCTGCGCACGCCGCACCACGCCGCGATATGATTTACCTGTACTCCCGTTGCGTCTGACCTCACCCCCGAAACTACAGCCGGCTGCGAATGCCGGCCTCACACGCTGATCACAATCCTGGAGTCCTTGCAGCAAACGTCAGCAGCACTGTATGCTTCCATTTTACGCAACTGGGGCGACTGTACTGGGGGTTCGTGCTAAAAGAATTGTGCATACGAAAAAAAGAAACTATTTTATTACAGCACGAGGATTCGATATTCAGCTAGAATTTACTCTTCTGGGGCCAAACTGTTCAGCGAAAGACTTTAGAGTAGTTTTGTTGTTCATGACGAAAATACTGTTAAGGTTTAAATTAAAAGGAAGGTCAGCGTTGGTCGTAGTATTGATGTTTGATAGCAGAATCGATTTTCGATCACATAGTGATCATCTTCAGTGCTGGAAGTTAAAAATTTTACATAGCGATCAATGAGTAAAAACAAAAAAACACAAATAGACCTGTGTATAAACCAACTGTTGGAACGAACATACCTGTGGTGTACAAATTAAACTCAGACACTGGTATCAAGTTATCAATAACCAAAACTGAGAAGCGATTACAATAACTGAAGCCGCTGTTCACATTCACCTACACAGCAGACCTCGGTGTTACAGGGTCTTGGAACGCCCTCTATGTGGCGTGTGTCACGTGAAGACTTGACAATTCTTTATTTGCCAAGAGATTACCACAAAATACCAACGTGCACTTGCAAATCATTAATTGAATATTTCGATTTTAAAACTGTACATTAAAAAACGCATAGGAAACAAAAAGACAGGGGAAATGCACATCTTGCCATTTTCAAACGACGTAAAAAAAAATTTCAGAATAAAAATCAACAGGTGAAGCTATATGGTGTCAGATTACAGGACTAGAAAAGAAGACATCAAATATAACAGAATTTGTTATAACACAGTGACTGCCATCTGGCGTAGGGAGTCAGAGATACAAGTTTCTTAATTTACGTAAAATATTACATTGAAACCAAGAAGTCAAATACATAAATGTAATTATACAGTGTATGTCACAATATAGCAGGGCAAAATGCCATGAAATGCCATGAAACTCATGCAGATTAACAATTTTTATCGTATTTAACGACGTGATGAAACACTCATCTCATTTATCCCGTTGGGACATGTGAACACTTCATATAAATTAAAAAGTCATCGTAATTATGGAAGCAGAATGTTTTAAAAGCACATTGTGGGTGCAGAGATCGTTTAAGGTTTTCCGTAATGCCTTATTCAGCCTGAAATATTCGACACATATTGCGATATAGCAGATCGTTTTATTCTTTTCGGCATTCGATTGCGCTTGTAAATATCTGCGCATACTTTTCATGATAATGATCCGTATGTCTAGCGTAGTGCAGAAAGGGCAGAACGAGGTGGCGCAGTGGTTAGTACTGTGGACTCGCATTCACGATGAAGACTGTTCAAACCCGCCTCCGGCAACACTGATTTAGGTTTTCTGTGATTTCCCTAACTAGATTTCGGGAAATGTTAGCGTGGTTCCTTTGAAAGAGCACGCCCTACTTCCTTCCCCATCCTACCCTAATCCCATAGGACTGATGACCTTGCTGTTTGACTCACTCCCCTAGATCAACCAACCAACCAACAGGAATTGTAATGTTGATTTTTATTGTCTCCTTCTACAGTCATGGAAAAAAATATTCATACACCATTGTTCATGTAGAATAACTTCATTTATTAGAACTAAAAATCACTAACAGTATTATCTTTCCTCCCTGATCTGTACATATAAAAGGATTAACTGAATTTGCCTTCTGCAAAAAGCGCATAAAAATTATGTTCCAGCTGGCTTCACAGAGCGAGGAAAGAAGTATTCGTAGTCTACAAAAAACGTAAATATAGAAACGACTAACGAACCGCTTGGAGCAAGGAACGCCTTCAGTGGCAAGCTGCACGCCATGCATGTCGTTTCTCATAAGTAGTGAAAGCTGTGCAACATTAAAGTGGGCAGCAAAGGGAAGGAAACAACTATAGACGAAATCGAAACCGTTATCTCCAAATATGCAAAGGCAAAATCATTTTCAGCAATACCTAATATTATCGGAAGAAGCCGGGCAACTGTGCAGTCCATAATATCGCGATTTGGTGAAAAAAATACTCTCATTACTTCCGAAAGAAGAGGACGACCGCAGAAGCTAATGCAAAGAGAAAGAAATATATTACATTGTCTGCGAATGTTAGTGATCAGTTCGGGAAGGAAACCACACTACGGGCTGTTAAAAGTATTTTGGGTAGTACAGGTTACCTAGGAGAATACGAGCAACAGGAGCAAGAAATTGAGACCTGATACTGGTCGAGAGCATAGAAGCAAGAGCACATGATTTTGCAGTAAGGTACTGTTCACAAAATGGTTCAAAGGGCTCTGAGCACTATGCGACTTAACTTCTGAGGTCATCAGTCGCCTAGAACTTAGAACTAATTAAACCTAACTAACCTAAGGACATCACACACATCCATGCCCGAGGCAGGATTCGAACCTGCGACCTTAGAGGTCACGCGGCTCCAGACTGTAGCGACTAGAACCGCACGGCCACACCGGCCGGCTACTGTTCACAGATGGAAGTAAATTTAACATTGTAAATGATAGCAGAATTTAGGTGTGGAGATTACGACACACATTCAACGTAAGTAAAGCACAGTGGTGGAGGAATTATGGTATAGTGACATATGGTTACATCTGCTATTGGGAAACTTCGTTCTGTTGAAGGAAACATCGATAGATACCAGTATTTAAATATCTCAAAAGACCTTCTGGCATAAAGTGTTGATAGCTTACGTTTAGACACGTATTATTACTTTCAACAAGACAGTGACCGTAAGTATAAAGCGAAAATGGTTAGTCTGTGATAATTGTTGCACACACCCCGTGTTCTTGAGTTTCCAGCAGACCTTAAAACCATTTGAACATCGTTTGAGTACGCTTGAATGAATGATCAGAAAACATTAAATACGAAGCAAGACTGCTCTAAAACAATATCTACGAGTACAACAAAAATGGTAAAATATTAGCTCAGAGGCTACCAGAAAACGGGTTCATCCCATGCCAGAAAGGTTAACAAATGTGATACATAGAAGAGAAATGCCTACATAGTATCAACATTGTCATTATATTTTTATACATTATAATTTTCTTTGTATGTATGAATACCTTTTTCATCACAGTGTGAAGTTAGCATGTACAGAATTTTTATTTACTTTTGCGGGAGGCTAATGTAGTTAATCCTTCTATTCCCCATGCACAGATTAGGAAAAAAGCCCCATATTGTTAGCTTACCAAATAACATCTCTGGTTGTGATCTTTAGTTCTAATTCTACATGAACAATGGTGTAAGAATAAGAATCGAACTTTTGAGGTCTGCACTATCTCCAAAATGTCTTCCCCGTCATAATCGACGAACCGTACAGACGTAATCATGAACTGCACAAATTCATCCAGTGACACTGCACCTTAGTTTAATTATTACATGTTAATCTTCTTTCACAGTATTTT
Organism: Schistocerca americana; assembly: GCF_021461395.2. Lineage (NCBI taxonomy): Eukaryota > Metazoa > Arthropoda > Insecta > Orthoptera > Acrididae > Schistocerca > Schistocerca americana. Next base: position 156,792,296 of record NC_060121.1, read on the forward strand.
ACAGTAATTTTTGCATTCCGACGAACATCTGGCAGCCTCCATTCACCGATGTCAATCGTCGTACACAGACATTTCCCTTGTGTAAAACTGTTGTATGTCCTTTCCACTCTCCGGCTTTCCCATCTCTGCTTAGTAAAGCCTTGCCATCCGAACTCTTGATTTTCGTACTGTTTGCTTCGCTTCTCTCCAAAGGTCTCTCTAATCTTCCTGTAGGCGACATCTGTCTTCCACCTACACTGGTGTCCCAAGTTAAAGCAGCAAACGAAAATTCTGCAAGTTTTCGTTTATTGAGCCACAAAACAGACAGTAAAGTACAAACAATGTAAAGAATACGGGACGAAAACAACTGCAACACGCATAAAAGTGGACAAAAAGTTCGTTTGCTCCGACGTAACGGATTTGCTATCACATTTCGACAACTGGATAATGACCTCACTATGGGGTGTGAATACCTTTGGCAAGAATAAAGGCCCGACAACGACGGCGCGTGATGTCATAAATCTCGTGCTGAGGCAAGAACGCCCATACCATCCACTGAGCTGCTTGTAAGTCTCAGAGAGTGGTTGGTGGATGTGACGAGATGCAACCCGTCTCCGTAGTGCGTCCCAGACATGCTGTAAGGGATTCAAATCGAGGGAGCGAGCAGACCACCCCACGCCATGCGTACAGTATCTTAAGTTTCCAAGAAAAACACCGGTTGGGTCGAGCATTATCGTCCATCAGTACAAAGTCTGGGCCGACAAGCACCTCACAACAGCCTCAAGTGATATTTTTTTTTTTTTTAGGCAACATAGTTGTACGAAGATACACAGCGATTAATTTACTTATAGGCCTAATCAATTATTCAAAAAGACAGACACAATCGCATTATTTATTTTGCCGCCAACCGGTTTCAACCCGCGATGGGGTCATCTTCAGGGCAATTTACACTGTAAAGTTATAATATTAGTAAGTAATCATGTACATAATATACAACAATTAGTCAAAGTTACATAAACAAACAGATTTTTATACCCATTTGGTCGCTCGCTGGAATCGTCACCCTGCCTGTGCGCGGGTGGTAGCTATGCATGGTTGGCTCTCTGCATGAGCTTAAATAATTAAATAAAACTAGGTTCAAAGAACATACCACGGGAATAGCACGCAAAAATCGCTATTTGGACAACACCTAGATGCCGAGGAACACACACAAATTAATACAGAAGAAAATCTAAGGGTATTGCATATGGCCCAGAAGGGACCCACGATGGAAATCTTGGAAAATTTAGAGATCTTCCTGCACTATAAACAGGATCCAACGGCAATTCTTAATGAGCAAATAGTAAACTGTGATAATAATTATTTTGAAATCTTCGCAAGTATTATTAGTTCAAGAATATACTGCTTCTCCTTCTCAGCTGTATTAAAACTGTTTGACGATGTGTTTTAATTTTATAATGAAGACCTACAAAGTTTAATGATTTCCTTAAATAAGTCCTAAAATATTAATATATAATTCAGAAACAATTTTGTGGATGAGTATCCATAATACGACTAATGCGGATCGACGACAGCATGATGAAGGGAGGAGTGTGGTACACCGATGCTACGATATCGAATGCCGTGCTACAGTAGACGACACGTACGACGTGGCTACTATCACGACGGAATCCTAGCCAAATAGGCTAAGGGGCACTTGATATACTTTTTCTAATATGTTAATTTATAACGGAGAATACATTGATTTTGAAGTTTTTTACTAATTACAAGGAACAACTTTTATGGATAGCAGCCAGAACACACCACGACAACGCATGCTGTGCAAAGATAACGCCGCAGCAGCAGACCACATGGATTGACAACAACATGGCGGAAGAATGGTTATGGTTCGCCGTTACCATAACAACGAACGCCGCGCAAAGATGGTATTACAGCAGACGACTTACATGAAGCGGCTACCATGCCGAAAGCGTCCCAACCACACAGGCTAGGGGGCGCTTGATATACTGTCGCCCATGGCAATAGCGTCCCTATCACAAAAGATAGAGAGCTCTGCTATATTCACAAATGATGTGAAAAATGAATGGGACAACAGTTACCTGAATTTTAAATAATTGTAAATTTTTCGAGGTTTAATTAGTTATATTTATTTATTACGTTTTATATTACAACTGGAACAAACTTTAAAATTTACGATTTCTTGCTTAAGCATGTAACTACCGTTGGTCACCGTGGAGGGCGCTACCGTCTGCCCACGTGTTGTTGGCCGTTATTTAAGCTCATGCAGGGAGCCAACCATGCGTAGCTACCAACCGTACACAGGCAGGGCGACGACTGCAGCGAGCGACCAAACGGGTGTAAAAATCTGTTTATTTACGTAATTTTGACTAATTGCTTGTAGATTACGTACAGGATTGCTTACTAATATTATAACTTTACAGTGTAAATTGCCCTGAAGATGACCCCATCGCGGGTTGAAATCGGTTGGTGCCAAAATAAATAATGCGATTGTGACTGTCGTTTTGAATAATTGAGCCTCAAGTGAGGTCCCGAGATGTCACAATACGTGACAGTAGTTAAACATCGACAGTTCACCCGTATAATTACTGAAGAGGTTTTCGAATGGTCAACATAATCCGTGCCTACACCGTTACGGGTCCTCCTCGATATCGGTCCCTTCCCACAGTGTCTGGGTCCCTAAATCGTGTTCCAACTTCCTTCCAGATGCAAATCCGTCGAGAATCACTCTTCAGACCAAACCGGGACTCACATGTGAGAAGAATATTGGCCCACTGTTCGACCGTCCAGGTGCAATGTTGCAGACTTCACTCTAGACGTTCCCTTCTGTGAAGACGCGTAAGGGGTACACATACAGCAAGTCTCGGACAATATTAAAGGCCACACTGCCGAACCCTTCTGTAGACCGTTTGCCTCGATGCAACACGTCCAGTGGATGCTGCGAGGTCAGATAACAGTTGACCTGCGGCACTAAGGCGCTACCGTCGTGCCCTTAACAGCCAAATAAGGGTCCTCTATTTATGATGATGTCACTCGTGATCGGTCCTGCCCTGGTCTTCGAGATGCAGTTTCGGTCTCTCTAAACTGTCGCCACATCCGAGAAACACCAGAACGATGTACTTTAAGCGATCGGGCCACATCAGTTGGGGACTGTCCTGCTTCCATTCTTCCTACGGCCCCTCCACGGCAGATAGTCTGGTAGGCGTCTTCTCTGTGCCGTATTGCACCGTCTGTGACTGTGTACACAGCGATTGTCAATGTGCAACTAGCCGGCAAACACTACCCCGTTCGATAGGTACCCTGACGCTATCGTTGACGTGTTGTCCGTTGATCGTAACGCCCTCTTCCGTGCAGAACCCGATCGTACGGACATCTGTTGACAGTCTGTATGATTATATCGTGAATTAGACACAGGACGAGGAAATAGCGGTTTGCTGCTCTAATTTTCGACACCAGTGCAGTTATCCAAGCTTCTACAGACTTGCATTTATTTTTACTAGCCATTTTGCTTTTTCTGTGAATAGCACTTTTTACAAGCCTGTATTCGTTTTCGCCTTTTTCTTTTCGTCAGTTAAACTAAATATCTCATGTGTTATCCAAGGATTACTACTAGGCCTTGTATTTTTACCTATTTAATTCTCTACTGTCTTACTCTTAAAGCTACCCACTGGTCTACTATACTCTCTTCGCTTGTTTCAGTCAAACGTCGCGTAATGCAAACAGTCAGTGATCTTTCGTTCTTTCAAACTATCCAGGTCCCATCTCTTTAATTTCCTATCTTTTTACAATTTCTTGACTTTTGATCTCTAGTTCATAACCACTGAGTTGTGGCCAGAGCTCATACCTGGCCCTGGAAACATCATACTGTTCAAAATCTGGCTTCCAAATCTCTGTCTTACAATTGTATAATCAATTTGAAACCTTCCAGTGTCTCCAGATATGTCCAGTCCTTACTCTTTCTGGATTTGTGTTACTGTGATGTAATTGAACACGGCACAAATTGTGAAATCTCTCTACAACCTTCTTTCATGAATCTTAAACTGAATCATCAACCTTTGGTAACATTCTGGATCCTCCCTATCAAGAAATTCTCAGTTCAGTCGCAAATTTCATTAGATATTTTATAATGACCGCACTTTCTTTAATAAAGCAAAGGACGACACAAGAGATACTACATCGCAGCAAACTTGACCAGCGGACATTTTCGTGAAACAGATGCTCCAACACTGTTTTTGGTATCCAGTTACATTATAAAGCCCACCCGGTTGGCCGTGCGGCCTAACACACGGCTTTCCGGGCGGGAAGGAGCGCCTGGTCCCCGGCACGAATCCGCCCGGCGGACTTGTGTCGAGGTCCGGTGAACCGGCTAGTCTGTGGATGGTTTTCAGGCGGTTTTCCACCTGCCACAGCGAATGCGAGATAGTTCCCCTCAGCTACACTATGTCGCCGATTACTGCGCAAACAAGTTCTCCACGTACGCGTACACCACCATTACTCTACCATGCAAACATGGGGGTTACACTCGTCTGGTCTGAGACGTTCCTTCGGGGGGATCCACCGGGGGCCGAACCGCACAATAACCCTGGGTTCAGTGTGGGCGGTAGTTGTCGTGGGGTTGTGGACCACTGCGGCTGCGGCGGGGACGGAGCCTCTCCGTCGTTTATAGGCCCCCAGTTAACATACAATACATACAAATACATTATAAAAAAAGTAAAACATCACTGCTGTAGCATGGACGATCATCTAGACTGGTAAGAACAAACTGTCATAGCATGTACGAAAAATGCCTAATGCCTACATATAATTAAGTACTTTAAACATAGCTGCGCTACAGCAATGGTTCCACGTAAATCAAACTAAGAACAGCCGACCAGTTGCAAAGGATAAAGCAATCTTTACCTAGGTTTCAATAGATATAAATCTATCTTCTTCAGAAGATGCAGTATTATAACAACATGAAGTGATATGTCCTTATCGTTTAGGCAAACATCTGCATAGTTACATTAATATATTTTATATGATTAATGTAACTATGCAGATGTTTGCCTAAACGATAAGGACATATCACTTCATGTTGTTATAATACTGCATCTTCTGAAGAAGATAGATTTATATCTATTGAAACCTAGGTAAAGATTGCTTTATCCTTTGCAACTGGTCGGCTGTTCTTAGTTTGATATAATTAAGTAATTTAAAAAATTGTATCCACGTGAAATAAAACAAATTGTCCATGCTTTATTCTTCTTGGATTTGTGTTACTGTGCTATAGTTGAAAACACAAATTGTGAAATCTCTATACGACCTGAGCTGGCCGTAAGTCCTTGGTTAGATGAGAAGGGCATATTTCAATAGTGGTATTTGTGAATCTTTCTGGTATCTCAACTGCAAATTTTTCAGCACTGTTTTAACTTATGGACTCTGTATCTCAGAATGAACAAAAATGGACTTGTAGCACTATTGAAATAAGCCCTTCATGTGTGAATATGGTTCAAATGGCTATGAGCACTATGGGACTTAACTTCTAAGGTCATCAGTCCCCTAGAACTTAGAACTACTTAAACCTAACTAACCTAAGGACATAACACACATCCATGCCCGAGGCAGGATTCGAATCTGCGACCGTAGCGGTCGCGCGGTTCCAGACTGTAGCGTCTAGAACCTCCCGGCCACTTCGGCCGGCGGTGTGTGTATAACAGAGGCATTCTTTGCTGAATGTAGGTTCTCATTCACCCCTCGGTTTCGGCGTAACACAATCCATCTGCTGTCCAGTACTAATTTTTTTGCTGTGCTGGTTTCCCAGCCTGATATTGATTACATTGCTTCATTAAATATTTATCTTAGCCGGCACCTCCCTTCAGAGACAATAAATCCGGTTGAAAAAGAAAGAAACGAAAAGAAAAAACGTTTGGTCTAACAGCTTACATTGATTGAGACTGTGAATAAAAGCGAACGTATTGTATCTTACGAAACATTAATATAAAATAAGTGTGTTATTTCTGTGGTCTGCTTTTAATTTTCAATTCGGCAAAATAGAACTCCTAGTGTTCTGGCAGATGGAGCTGATCCAAGAGTACGAAAATTCCACGTTCCATTGTCACGAAAATAGGTTGGGTTTACATAAACTGAGGACGAAAGGAGGAAATTGGCGAAGGATGTAAAATCACGTTAATACTGTGTTGAATTACATCACTGTAATATAATTTCGGGAAGAGTAAAGACTGCACTAATTCTGTTTTTTTTTGTTTTTTTTTTAGGTGGGTATAATTTTCTAAAATGTTTTAATTGCTTGTAGCCACCAGGGATTTCTAGTACATGCTATGACAGTTCTCAGTTGGGTGGTTTTGGCCAGATGGATGAGAATATTTCTTTTAATTCTGTGTTTTCTTCTTAGTTTTCTTAGTCGCTCTCGTCCTATCTGAAATAAGACAAATAAAACACAAGAAATAACACGCTCACTATCTTGGCTGTGTGTATACACTACGTTAACTCTCTCATCTCCTTTTCAGCCTTACGACTATTGAGAAAAACCGTGGCGTCTTTAAACGAAACGATTCAGCATTCAGCAACAGATTGAAAGCCCGAACTGTTAACATATGCGTAACATCACTGTCAGTATATCTTAGCTGTGTTCCTTCTGTCCAGCTGCGAACCAATATTTATGTCACAAATCGCATGTCCCAAGTTTACTGTATTGTTTGTCGCACCATCCAGGACCAATCAGCTTCTACTCCAGATTTGGTTCCATTTGCACGGCTTCCATACATATCGTTACTATCGCTAGGCATAAAATCTGAACTAGGAAAAAATTCCTTAATATGGTGATCATCAGAGACCCTCTTCCGCTCATGAGGTCAATATGGGAAACATGCACTCTACAGCGTCCGTTTGGCACCAAGTGCTCGTTTGTCCTGTCGGCAAGTGCCAAACGTCACTACAGCTGTTTGAGACGAGCGTAGATTTTTGCGCATCTTCCGGTTGCGCATCCATTTCCTCTAGATCTACTTTGTCACTTACGACAGTATTCTTGTTTTCGGTTTCGAGTAAAAGATGTCGAAAATGCGTTGCGTCTATTTGAAATCATTCATTCCTCCTACAAAAAATGGTTCAAAAGGCTCTGAGCACTATGGGACTTAACATCTTTGGTCATCAGTCCTCTAGAACTTAGAACTAGTTAAACCTAACTAACCTAAGGACATCACACACATCCATGCCCGAGGCAGGATTCGAACCTGCGACCGTAGCGATTCCTCTTACATTGCCATAAAACTGAACTACGTGTTTTTGTAATCTGGACCCAGTACATCGTGTAAGATCGCTCTCTTCTTTGTTTCTAATTCCGCTAGTAAACATATTTGAGAGAAAAGGACTCTCATAAGGATACACTGGTTTTATTGAAGTTGTAAGGACGAATGTTGGTCTCTATTGAAACACTTTTTGTTGTTAATGTTTCGTGTGGTTTGGAAAGCCATTTAAATTCTTGTGGCTGTTTCTTTTAATGCTTCTTTGTCTAGCCGGTTGGCTCAAATCGGTTCCAAAAATGTTCAAATGTGTGTGAAATCTTATGGGACCTAACTGCTAAGGTCATCAGTCCCTAAGTTTACACACTACTTAACCTAAATTATCCTAAGGACAAACACACGTACCCATGCCCGTGGGAGGACTCGAACCTCCGCCGGGACCAGCCGCACAGTCCATGACTGCAGCGCTTTCAGACCGCTCGGCTAATCCCCTACGGCAAATCTATTCCCTTCAGTTGCTTAAAGCTATTCACACATTAAATTACTCCGTATCTCATGTTTAACTGGGTTTTAGTGCCCTTAATATTTGGCGTTACTTTCGGTTTCTTCGAAAAGTGTTCGCCAGAAATTTCGTTTTCCTTCTTGTTTCGGGATATTAATTTGTTGTGTTTCCAAAATAGTCTGTCATTAAGGCTAAGCAGTCTGCAAAACCTAAACGCTGTGTTTCCACACAATTTTTCGTAGTCCCAATCGTTAAAGGTTTAAACAGGTTCCGATGTGGTAATTGCATGCGCAGCACCAATAATTATGTTTTTTAATGGCAGCATTGTTACATAACTGGGTGGAAAAAACATGTTCCATCACACGATACCATCGGTATAATGGCAGTGCAAGTAGATACGCAGCATGATCTGCTAGTACCTAGGCCTGTTTCTGCTGCAATTATATTTCTGGGTAATGTTCATGAACCTTCGTTATGTTTAGAAGTGGTTCTCCCTTATGGCAGTACGTACGATGGTACAATATAGTGGAGCTTGTGGGGTCCACATCGTAATATCTGACAAGGTCTCCATCAGTGAAACTGTGCCGTGACGAATGAAGGGAAGTTACATATTTGACCTGTTACGAAAGAATTCAGTTCTTAAAACATAATATATCCTTACTGGTGCTGCAAACTGTATAATAATATTACAAATATCGGACAGTATATACAACGTACTGTCGAATGTAGCTTGATACTTGAGAACACTTGAGAAATGAAAGCCGGCCGCGGTGGTCTAGCGGTTCTAGGCGCTCAGTCCGGGACCGCGCGACTGCTACGGTCGCAGGTTCGAATCCTGCCTCGGGCATGGATGTGTGTGATGTCCTTAGGTTAGTTAGGTTTAAGTAGTGCTCAGAGCCATTTGAACCATTTGAGAAATGAAATGTTGTGCGTAGAAACTCTGGCCCTTTACCTTTCGATATATACCTAATTTTTGTTTTCCGTTGTTTCAGGTAAGCTGCTCTGTTCGTTCAGTGTGACAGCGTGCTACGCACATCAGTGCGCAGTGAAGAAAAAAAAAAAAAAAACACCTCTGCAAACCGTTGCTAATTCAACACCATCGAATCACAGTAAGTTGTTGCCAGTTTAAAGGGACAATTGAACGCATGGACGCAATGTGTGAAGGTGATTTCAGAGGTTCAAATGCCTCTAAGCACTGTGGGACTTAACATCTGAGGTCATCAGTCCCTGAGACTTAGAACTACTTAAACCTAACTAACCTAACTAACCTAAGGACATCACACACATCCATACCCGAAGCAGGATTCGAACCTACGACAGCAGCAGCAGCAGCGCGGTTCCGGACTGAAGCCCCCTAGAATCGCTCATCCACAGCTGCCGGCTCAGAGGGTCACTATAGTTTCTGTAGCAGGCACAATTTGCCACGTTCAAGTGCATAGTGAAGCGGTGCAACAGAGTTAAGAGCATCAGTCGTTAATGAAGTTATCCGCAATGACAGATCTATCACCAGCGTTCCACGTTTCGTTACCGGAAGCTGTTGACGTTCCAATCCTTTGCATCCCTCCCCCCCCCCCCCCCTGCGGGTTCGGGGGTTAGAATACGCCCGCGGTATTCCTGCCTGTCGTAAGAGGCGACTAAAAGGAGTCTCAAATGTTTCGGCCTTATGTGATGGTCCCCTCCCGGGTTTGACCTCCATCTTTCTAAATTATTCCGAAGAGCGAGCCAATTGGGGAAGGGCGCCTTACATGGTGCACTGTATCCGTCGTGCATTGAGACCCTTAGCCGGCTTTTTCGTCGTTGCAATGGTGTCCCGCTCGTTTTCCATCTCTTGGGCGAGGATACGTCCCTGGGTGCGATTACCATGCTGCACTCTGCGGTGTTGCTTTTAACTGCGACGACGACCTTGGACTTTTTTTGCACCTAAGATCCAGCACGGATCCCGGCAATGGCCATCCTGCCAGGTGGCTATTGCTGTGGCTGGGTGGCGCCCGTGGGGAGGGCCCTTGGTCGGAGTAGGTGGCATCAGGGCGGATGACCCGCAATGAAGCGTGGTACATCATCTCTCGCTGGTGGAACTCCACCAGCAGTCTCTAAGCGATCGAGGTCTAACCTCAACGGGAAGAAATTTGATCAGAGATCGTTTCCCTACCTGGCTACTCCATGGGAGGGACGTCTTGCTAAAGAAGGCAGTGGGGAATATTCACCCCGGTACCTCGTGTGTACGCGGGTTGATGGAGAATCGTTTGTCGACCAAGCCCCAGTTTTTTTGTGGAGCATTTAGAGGACAAGTTCACGCCGGTTAGCTTTATGTGGGTTCCTGGCCATGTCGGTATCCCTGGGAACGAAGCTGCAGATGCCGCGGCCAAGGCTGCGGTCCTCCAGCCTCGGACAGCTTCTTGTTGTGTCCCTTCGTCCGATTTTAGCAGGGTCATTTGTCGGCGCGTTGTGTCGCTGTGGCATGCCGATTGGGCTGCACTTACCGACAACAAGCTTCGGGCCTTAAAACCTCTTCCCGTGGCTTGGACGTCCTCCTCACGCCCTTCTCGGCGGGAGGAGGTCGTTTTAGCAAGGTTAAGAATTGGACACTGCCGGTTCAGCCATCGCCATCTGCTGACGGCTGCGCCGGCGCCGTTCTGCCCATGTGGGCACTTGCTGACGGTTAGACACATTTTAATGTCCTGTCCTGATCTTAACACACTGCGCCTCGATCTTAACCTGCCTAATACTTTCGATGCCATTTTAGCGGATGACCCACGAGCAGCTGCTCGTGTTCTTTGTTTTATCAATTTGACACACCTCGCTAAGGACATTTGATGATGTTTTTTAATCCTATGCCTGTCAGTCTGTCTTTTATTGTGTTTTCCCTTTTAGTTGTTGTTGTCAACTTGTGCCTCGCGGTGCATTCTTAGAGTAGTCAGGGCGCTAATGACCATTGAAGTTGTGCGCCCGAAAACCACAAAAAAAAAAAAAAAAAAAAAAAAAAAGAGGACAAGTTCGGGGAGGTGGAGGGCTTGTCCAAAATGCGCTCTGGGTCAGTTCTCATCAAAACAGCATCCTCTGCCCAGTCACGGAGGTTGCTCACTTGCGATAGGTTGGGGGATGTTTCCGTCACCATCACTCCCCATAAGAGTTAAAACATGGTCCAGGGTATTATATTCCACAGGGATCTTCTTCTGCAGTCCGACGATGAACTACGCGCCAATCTAGAACGACGAGGTGTTCACTTCGTCCAGCGCGTCCATCGGGGTCCGAGGGATAATCAGGTAGCCACCGGTGCCTTCATCTTGGCCTTCCCCCCCCCTGCGGGTCCGGGGATTAGAATAGGCCCGCGGTATTCCTGCCTGTCGTAAGAGGCGACTAAAAGGAGTCCATCCCCCTCACGGGGGTAGTTAGCGCCTGCGTCCGGAGACGGACGGTTCCACGACCTATCATCTCATCGTGGTCTTTTTGGTTTTTCACTTCTTGTTTCTTCCTTCCTTTTGTTGGTTCCTTTCTTTGCTCTTCTCCACCTCACTGTCTTCCTTTCTCATTGCCTTTTTCTCCTTGCCATCTCATTGCCTTTTTCTCCTTGCCATCTCATTGCCTTTTTCTCCTTGCCATCTCATTGCCTTTTTCTCCTTGCCATCTCATTGCCTTTTTCTCCTTGCCATCTCATTGCCTTTTTCTCCTTGCCATCTCATTGCCTTTTTCTCCTTGCCATCTCATTGCCTTTTTCTCCTTGCCATCTCATTGCCTTTTTCTCCTTGCCATCTCATTGCCTTTTTCTCCTTGCCTTCTCATTGCCTTTTTCTCCTTGCCTTCTCATTGCCTTTTTCTCCTTGCCTTCTCATTGCCTTTTTCTCCTTGCCTTCTCATTGCCTTTTTCTCCTTGCCTTCTCATTGCCTTTTTCTCCTTGCTTTCTCATTGCCTTTTTCTCCTTGCTTTCTCATTGCCTTCTTCTCCTTGCCTTCTCTGGTCTCCGCCTCGGCGTTTGAGACAGTCTGTCCTCTTTCTCCCTCTCTTTCTTCTTTTTCCTCTTCTTCCTTCCTCCCTGTGCGTGCCTGAAGGCCGACCCACGCGTTCGCACGCGTAGCCGGTGACGGGGTAACGCGTAAGTCCCCGCCCTGGGTAGACTTGTAAGGCACGCGCGTACCCCCTGGTAAAGGCCAGGCCCGGGGAGGGGTGATTGCCTGAGCTGATACCTTCTGACCATGCCGATTGGTCCCTCCGTCTGTTTCTCGGGAGGTGTGACCTGAGGTGTAAACATTCACCTAAGGCGGGAGTGCCCTCTGAGAGGGTCCCCACAAGGAAGGAGCGCGCCATCGGAGACGCTGGCAATCATGGGGGATTCCTCCGCAATGGATTCTACTCCATCTCTTTCGACTTCGACCCAAAAACGGAAACGTGACCAGCCAACAGTGACAAAAGTACTACCGCCTGCCCCACAGTTCCTCGTAGTTTCTCGATCTGAGGACGGAAAGGATTTTTCCTCTGTCAATCCTTTCGTTATTCAGAAGGGCGTAGATGCCATAGCCGGATCTGTCAAATCTTGTACCAGGTTGCGTAACGGCACCTTATTACTAGAAACTGAGAGTGCCTTTCAGGCACAAAAACTGCTTCGGGCCACCCTCCTGTACACGTTCCCTGTCCGGGTGGAGGCCCACCGAACTTTGAATTCGTCTCGTGGTGTAGTCTATACTAGCTCCCTCGACGGATTGACTGACGAGGAGCTTCAATCATTCCTCGCTGAGCAGGGCGTGACGGCTGTCCATAGGGTCATGAAAAAGGTCAACAATGACCTTGTACCGACCCGGACAATTTTCTTGACCTTCGATAGTGTTAAGCTGCCATCGCGCATCAAGGCGGGCTACGAGGTTATTTCTGTTCGCCCCTATGTCCCGACACCTACGCGCTGCTACCAATGTCAGCGTTTCAATCACACTCGACAGTCTTGTTCCAATGCGGCTAAATGTGTCACTTGTGGCAGGGATGCCCATGAGGGTGACTGTCCACCTCCGTCTCCTCGTTGTGTGAACTGTCAGGGTGACCATGCCGCATCCTCCCGCGACTGTCCTGTCTATAAGGAAGAACGCTGTATCCAAGAAATTCGGGTCAAAGAGAAAGTGTCCACCTCGGCTGCTCGCAAGCTATTGGCTAGTAGGAAGCCCACGCTGCTCCCAGCAGGGAAATATAGTACTGTCCTCGCCTCTCCTCGGACTACCCGGGAGGTAGCAACCCAGACATGCGATCTGACCTTCAGCACCACGGTCGTCCGTTCGGCCAGTGCTAAGATCGCGCGGTCGACGTCTCCTCTTCCGCCCATCACCCCACAGACACGAGCACCTTCCTCAGCTTCTGCTAAGACGAAGACATCGAAGTCAGATGCATGGGCCTTCAAGAAGGAACCATCCCGTGCAGACTTCCTCCGTACCTCGACCTCCCAGCCTTCGACCGGTACTTCCACTACACGTCCTTCCAAAAAGGCGCATAGGAAGCACAGTTCTCCTTCTCCGCCACGGCGCATTTCTTCTCCTGCGCCACCCAGCGGTTGCCGCCCCAGGCCGTCATCCGTTTCGCCTGGCCGCACCGCTGGTAGCCGTACATCTGGCCGTTCACTGGCGGAGGAAGCTCCCCCTCCCGGCCATCCTCCCGAGATGGCCGATGACCCTATAGACCCAATGGACGATGACTGTCCGCCTACTGATAGCGGCGGCAGTGCTCGCTCGAAGCCAGGCCCTAAGCGGCCTTCGAGGTGACCACTTCTCTCATCTTCCTTTTCTTACGATGGCACTTATTCACTGGAATATTCGCAGCATTCGCTCCAACCGAGAGGACTTGAAGTTGCTGCTCCGCTTGTACCGGCCGCTCGTCGTAGCCCTCCAGGAAACGAAGCTACGCCCATGCGATCAAATTGCCTTGGCACACTACACCTCTGTGCGTTTTGACCTACCCCCTGTGGTAGGTATCCCAGCTCATGGAGGGGTTATGTTGCTGGTCCGGGATGATATTTACTACGATCCCATCACGTTGCACACCGGCCTGCAGGCAGTTGCCATCCGCATTACTCTCCCCACTTTTACGTTTTCCTTTTGTACCGTTTACACTCCATCGTCATCTGCCGTTACCAGGGCAGACGTGATGCAACTTATTGCTCAGCTACCTGCACCATTTTTGTTAACTGGAGACTTCAATGCCCACCATCCCCTTTGGGGCTCTCCAGCATCCTGCCCGAGGGGCTCCTTGTTAGCAGACCTTTTCAACCAGCTCGATCTTGTCTGCCTCAATACTGGCGCCCCTACTTTTCTTTCGGACACATCTCACACCTATTCCCATTTAGACCTCTCTATATGTACTCCCCAACTTGCACGCCGGTTTGAGTGGTATGCACTTTCTGATACATATTCGAGCGACCACTTCCCGTGTGTTATCCATCTCCTGCAGCATACCCCCTCTCCGTGCTTCTCTAATTGGACCATCTCCAAGGCAGACTGGGGGCTCTTCTCTTCCAGGGCGACCTTTCAGGATCAAACCTTTACAAGCTGCGATCGTCAGGTCGCACACCTCACGGAAGTCATTCTCGCTGCTGCTGAATATTCCATCCCTCACCCTCCTCCTTCTCCACGTCGCGTACCGGTCCCCTGGTGGACCGCAGCATGTAGAGACGCTTTACGTGCTCGTCGACGTGCTTTACGCACATTTAAACGCCACCCTACAGTGGCGAATTGTATCAATTATAAACGATTACGTGCTCAGTGTCGTCGTATTATCAAAGAAAGCAAGAAAGCCAGCTGGGCTGCTTTCACAAGCACCTTCAACAGTTTTACTCCTTCTTCTGTTGTCTGGGGTAGCCTGCGCCGGCTATCTGGCACTAAGGTCCACTCACCAGTTTCTGGCTTGAAGGTCGCGAATGACGTCCTTGTGGCCCCTGAGGCTGTCTCCAATGCCTTCGGCCGCTTTTTCGCAGAGGTTTCGAGCTCCGCTCATTACCACCCTGCCTTCCTCCCCCGCAAACAGGCAGAGGAGGCTAGGCCACCTAACTTCCGCTCCTCGAATTGTGAAAGTTATAATGCCCCATTCACCATGCGGGAACTCGAAAACGCACTTGGCCGATCACGGTCCTCTGCTCCAGGGCCAGATTCTATTCATATTCAGATGCTGAAGAACCTTTCTCCTGCGGGTAAAGGTTTTCTTCTTCGTACATACAATCGCATCTGGATTGAGGTACATGTTCCCGCATGCTGGCGCGAGTCTATTGTTGTCCCGATTCCTAAGCCGGGGAAGGACAAGCACTTGCCTTCCAGTTATCGACCTATCTCGCTTACCAGCTGTGTCTGTAAAGTGATGGAGCGAATGGTTAACTCTCGATTGGTTTGGCTGCTCGAGTCTCGACGCCTACTTACCAATGTACAATGTGGATTTCATAGGCGCCGCTCTGCTGTTGACCATCTGGTTACCTTGTCGACCTTCATTATGAATAACTTCTTGCGGAAGCGCCCGACCGTGGCTGTGTTCTTTGATTTGGAGAAGGCTTACGACACCTGTTGGAAGGCGGGCATTCTCCGCACCATGCATACATGGGGCCTTCGCGGTCGCCTCCCTCTTTTTATTCGTTCCTTTTTAATGGATCGACAGTTCAGGGTACGTGTGGGTTCTGTCCTGTCCGACACCTTTCGCCGGGAGAATGGGGTGCCACAGGGCATAGTTTTGAGCGTCGCTCTCTTCGCCATCGCGATCAATCCAATAATGGATTGCCTCCCAGCTGATGTATCAGGCTCCCTTTTCGTGGACGATTTTACCATCTATTGCAGCGCGCAGTGTACACGTGTCCTGGAGCGCTGTCTTCAGCGTTCTCTTGACCGTCTTTACTCCTGGAGTGTCGCCAATGGCTTCCGTTTTTCTGCCGAGAAGACGGTCTGTATTAACTTCTGGCGCTACAAAGAGTTTCTCCCACCGTCCTTACGACTCGGTCCCGTTGCTCTCCCAATCGTGGAGACAACCAAATTTTTAGGCCTTACATTTGACAGGAAACTTAGCTGGTCTCCACATGTGTCATATTTGGCCGCCCGTTGTACCCGTTCTTTAAATGTCCTCCGTGTTCTCAGTGGTCTGTCGTGGGGAGCGGATCGAACCGTCCTACTTCGTCTATATCGGTCGATCGTCCGCTCCAAGCTGGATTATGGGAGCTTCGTATACTCCTCTGCACGGCCATCCATCTTACGCCGCCTCAACTCCATACAACATCGGGGTTTACGACTTGCGATCGGAGCATTTTATACCAGTCCCGTAGAGAGTCTTCATGCTGACGCTGGCGAATTGCCACTCACCTACCGGCGCGATATACTGCTTTGTCGGTATGCCTGTCGGCTACTGTCAATGCCCGACCATCCGTCTTATCGTTCCTTTTTTGACGACTCTCTTGACCGTCAATACGGGTTGTATGTCTCTGCCCTGCTACCCCCTGGAGTTCGCTTTCGTCGCCTCCTTCAACACCTTAATTTTTCACTCCCTGCAACCTTTCGAATGGGCGAGAGCCGCACGCCACCTTGGCTCCAGGCTCAGGTCCGCGTTCACCTTGACCTCAGCTCGCTCCCAAAAGAGGTCACCCCCGGTTCGGTCTACCACTCCCGTTTTTTGGAACTTCGTTCGAAGTTCATCGACATGACTTTCATTTATACAGATGGCTCTAAGACCAATGACGGGGTCGGGTGTTCCTTTATTGTCGAGGCACAAAGTTTCAAATACCGGCTCCATGGCCATTGTTCGGTCTTCACAGCTGAGCTCTTTGCCCTCTACCAGGCTGTTCTTTACATCTGCCGCCACCGACATTCTGCTTATGTCATCTGCTCAGATTCTCTGAGCGCCATCCAGAGCCTCAGTGATCCGTACCCGGTTCACCCTTTCGTACACTGGATCCAACGCTCTCTTCAGCAGCTGGTGGACGTCGGTTCTCCAGTTAGCTTTATGTGGGTTCCTGGCCATGTCGGTATCCCTGGGAACGAAGCTGCAGATGCCGCGGCCAAGGCTGCGGTCCTCCAGCCTCGGACAGCTTCTTGTTGTGTCCCTTCGTCCGATTTTAGCAGGGTGATTTGTCGGCGCATCTTATCTCTGTGGCATGCCGATTGGGCTGCACTTACCGACAACAAGCTTCGGGACTTAAAACCTCTTCCCGTGGCTTGGACGTCCTCCTCACGCCCTTCTCGGCGGGAGGAGGTCGTTTTAGCCCGGTTAAGAATTGGACACTGCCGGTTCAGCCATCGCCATCTGCTGACGGCTGCGCCGGCGCCGTTCTGCCCATGTGGGCACTTGCTGACGGTTAGACACATTTTAATGTCCTGTCCAGATCTTAACACACTGCGCCTCGATCTTAACCTGCCAAATAGTTTCGATGCCATTTTAGCGGATGACCCACGAGCAGCTGCTCGTGTTCTTCGTTTTATCAATTTGACCAACCTCGCTAAGGACATTTGATGATGCTGTTTTTTAATCCTATGCCTGTCAGTCTGTCTTTTATCGTGTTTTCCCTTTTAGTTGTTGTGGTCAACTTGTGCCTCGCGGTGCATTCTTAGAGTAGTCAGGGCGCTAATGACCATTGAAGTTGTGCGCCCTAAAACCACAAAAAAAAAAAAAAAAAATCTTGGCCTTCGAAGGTGATGTTTTACCGAAAAGGTCAAGGTGATGGTTTACCGTTGTGATGTGAAGCCATATATCCCTCCTCCGATGCGGTGTTTTAAATGCTGGAAGTTTGGGCACGTGTCATCTCGCTGTACTTCCGGCATCACATGTCGAAATTGTGGACGTCCTCCGCATCCCAATACTCCATGTGCTCCTCCTCCCATCTGTGTTAACTGCGGAGAACACCATTCACCCTGCTCACCGGACTGTCGGATCTTCCAGAAGGAAAGGAAGATACTGGAATATAAGACACTGGACCGCCTGACCTACACCGAGGCAAGGCGGAAGAATGAGCGGCTACATCCTGTGCCCATGACGTCTACCTATGCCGCTGCTGCAACACCGGTTCGAACCTCTACAGTGTCGTCACCTACAGTTCGATCTCAGCTCTGTCAGAATTCACCGGCCCCCTTGGTTGTGGGGGGAACTTCACTCCCTGTTGCTCCTGCTCCATCTACTTCAGGAGCAACACCGCCCCAACCACCGGGGACATCTGTTCCCCCTTCCCAGCCGGAGAAGCATGAGCCTTCTTTGGCTCCTCTCGCCCGGAAGGGGTCCCTTGGGGCCCTCCAATCCCAGGCTTTGCCCAGTGCCAAAGCAGACACCCGCAAGTATCTCAAACAACCACCGGTCGCTGGGCGTCACGGTCGTCTTCAGTCCCTGAGACTGACCCAGTGAGGCCCTCCCAGTCAGAACCACCTAAGGCACAGTGCGCAAAGCAGTCCAAGAAAAAGGCTCCCAAGCATCCTGACATTGTGGTGGCACCTGTCCCACCACAACCTTCTCACTCTGTGTCTGAAGATGAGGTGGAGATTCTGGCGTCCGCTGAGGACCTGGATCTCGCCAGTCCCTCGGACGCAATGGATGGCTGTTGTACAGGTGGTGACTCAGTAGCGGCGGGGGCCCAGGAGGTGTAATCTGCCTCCCCAGCCCGCATCTCGTGGTCGTGTGGTAGCGTTCTCGCTTCCCACGCCCGGGTTCCCGGGTTCGATTCCCGGCGGGGTCAGGGATTTTCTCTGCCTCGTGATGGCTGGGTGTTGTGTGCTGTCCTTAGGTTAGGTTTAAGTAGTTCTAAGTTCTAGGGGACTTACGACCACAGCAGTTGAGTCCCATAGTGCTCAGAGCCATTTGAACCATTTGCCTCCCCAGTCCCTTCACGCCTTTCCCATCCATGGACACTACCATCCTCCGGTGGAACTGCAGCGGTTTCTTTCACCATCTAGGGGGGCTCCGCCAACTTATCAGCCTTCACCCTTTCTTCTGCATTGCACTTCAGGAAACTTGGTTTCCAGCAATGCGAACCCCCACCCTCCGTGGCTATCGGCGTTATTATAAGAACCGGGCAGCTTATGAAAGGGTGTCTGGTGGCGTCTGCATATATGTCCTTAACTCTCTTCACAGCGAGTCGGTCCCTCTACACACAGCTTGAGACTGTCGCTGTTCGGGTGTGGATGCCACAGGCTGTTACCGTCTGCAGTCTTTACCTTCCACCGGATGGTAATGTCGCGCAGCATGTCCTGGCTGCGCTGATAGCCCAATTGCCACCACCTTTCTTGCTATTGGGCGACTTCAACTCCCATAACCCTCTGTGGGGTGGGTCAGTGGCAACAGATCGCGGCGCCACCGTTGAGCATTTATTGTCGCAGCTCGGTCTCTCGATTTTAAATGATGGTGCCTTCACACACTTCAGTGTGGCGCATGGCACATACTCCGCCATTGACCTTTCAATCTGTAGCCCTAGCCTCTTACCGTCTGTCCACTGGAGTGTGCATGACGACCTGTGTGGTAGTGACCATTTTCCGATCTTTCTGTCACTACCACAGCGTCACTCTTCTGGGCGCCCTAGCAGATGGGCAATGAATAAGGCTGACTGGGACTTGTTCTCCTCCGCTGCCGCTATTGAGCCTCTCTCTAAT
Organism: Schistocerca americana; assembly: GCF_021461395.2. Lineage (NCBI taxonomy): Eukaryota > Metazoa > Arthropoda > Insecta > Orthoptera > Acrididae > Schistocerca > Schistocerca americana. Next base: position 156,811,601 of record NC_060121.1, read on the forward strand.
GATGACATTGATGCGGTGGTTCAATCGGTCACCACCGGCTTCGTGACTGCCGCCGAATCTGCCATCTGCCATTCCCCGTTCTTCTGGGTTCGCTCGGCGGAGGGCTGTGCCTTGGTGGTCGCCTGAGATCGCTGAAGCGACTAAAGATCGCCGGCGGGCGCTCCAGCGTCACAAGCGACATCCCTCCATAGACCACATTATCGCCTTCAAACGGCTGCGTGCGCGGGCCCGCCTCCTTATCCGCCAAGGCAAGGAGGAGTGCTGGGAGCGGTATGTGTCCACCATTGGCCTCCATGTCACTCCATCGCAGGTCTGGGGCAAGATTCGACGCGTCTACGGCTATCGGACCCCTGTCAGCGTCCCTGCGCTCTCACTGAATGGAGCAGTTTGTACTGATACCGACGTCATTGCAAACCGATTAGCAGAACATTTTGCTATGAGTTCCGCTTCTGCGAATTACCCCCAGGCCTTTCGCTCCATTAAAGAGCGGATGGAACGTCGGAGCCTTTCGTTTCGCACCCACCACCCAGAATCTTACAATGCTCCATTCAGTGAGTGGGAATTTCGCAGTGCCCTAGCCGCTTGCCCTGATACCGCTCCTGGGCCAGATGGCATCCACTGTCAGATGCTGAAACACCTTTCAGTGGACTGCCAGCGGTGCCTCCTCGATCTTTACAATCGTCTTTGGGTCGAGGGGGAGTTTCCGTCACAATGGCGGGAAAGCATTGTCATCCCCGTTTTGAAACCTGGAAAGAGCCCTCTGGAGGTGGACAGCTACCGTCCCATTAACCTCACCAACGTTCTTTGCAAGTTGCTTGAACGGATGGTGAGCCGGCGCTTGAATTGGGTACTGGAGTCTCGGGGCCTTCTGGCTCCGTCTCAGGGTGGGTTCCGTAAAGGCCGCTCCGCCACCGACAATCTGGTGAGCCTGGAGTCGGCCATCCGTACTGTCTTTGCCCGCCGTCAGCACCTGGTCGCTGTCTTTTTCGACATGAGGAAGGCGTACGATACGACATGGCGTCATCACATCCTTTCCACACTTTATGGATGGGGTCTTCGGGGCCCTCTGCCGATCTTTATCAGAAATTTTCTGTCGTATCGTACCTCCCGCGTGCAATTTGCGGCCTCATATAGTTCCTCCCACGTCCAGGAGAACGGTGTGCCACAGGGTTCTGTTTTAAGTGTCTGCCTGTTTTTAATAGCCATTAACGGGCTCGCTGTGGCGGTGGGAAATTCTGTCTCCGCTTCCCTATGTGCTGACGACTTCTGCCTTTACTACAGCTCTATTGGCATTGCAGCTGTTGAACGTCAGCTACAGGGCGCTATTCGTAAGGCGCAATCTTGGGCTGTAGCGCATGGGTTTCAGTTTTCGGCAGCCAAGACCCGCGTTATGCATTTCTGCCGGCGACGTATTGTCCACCCGGAGCCGCGGCTTTATCTTGCCGGCGAACTTCTTTCAGTGGTGGAATCACACAGGTTTTTAGGGGTGGTTTTCGATGCTCGGTTGACTTGGCTGCCTCATATCCGGCAGCTTAAACAGGCGTGTTGGCGGCATATAAACGCTCTGAGATGCTTGAGCCACACCCGCTGGGGCGCCGACCGATCTACCTTGTTGTGGCTCTACCAGGCGTTAATCCAGTCCCGTCTGGATTTTGGGAGCCTGGCTTATGGCTCAACATCCCCATCTGCGTTGCGGGTGCTGGACCCCATTCTCCACAGGGGGATACGCCTTGCCAGCTACAGGGCGCTTTCCGCACCAGCCCTGTGGACAGCATACTAGTGGCGGCAGGTGTCCCTCCACTGCGGTTACGACGCCAACAATTACTGGCTGCTTATGCTGCCCATGTTTTTAGCTTGCCCGGGCATCCAAATTACCGTGTCCGGTTCCCGCAGTCAGTCGTCCATCTGCCAGAACGTCGGCCCCAGTCGGGTTGTCCGATCGCTGTACGCGTCAAAGAGCTCCTCTCTGGGCTTGGGTTTTTCCCAGTTCCACCTCCTTTCCGGGCACCTCTGCGCACGCCCCAATGGTGTGTGCCTCGCCCTTGCCTTCGGCTCGATTTGGCACAGGGCCCGAAGGACTCAGTCCCTCCGGAGGCCTTCAGATGCCACTTTTATTCCATCCTGGCCACGTATCAGGGCTCTGGAGTTGTTTACACCGACGGCTCGATGGTCGCTGCTCGAGTCGGTTATGCGCTAACTCTAGGGGACCATTCCGAACAACGTTCCTTGCCGGCTTGCTGCAGCGTTTACACTGCTGAGCTGGTCGCCATCTTTCGTGCCCTAGAGTATATCCGCTCCTGCTAAGGTGAGTCCTTCGTTATTTGTAGCGATTCCCTGAGCGATTTACGAGCTCTCGACCAGTGTTTCCCTCGTTGTCGTCTGGTGATAGCTATCCATGAGTCCCTGCATACTCTTGCGCGTTGCGGCCGCTCTGTGGTCTTCGTGTGGACCCCAGGCCATGTTGGGATACCTGGCAATGAGAACGTTGACCGCCTGGCGAAAGAGGCTGGAGATTGGCCTCCCGGAGACTGAATTGCTTGCAGTCTTACGCCGCGAAGTTCTTTCGGTTTGGGACGCTGAATGGCGCAATCTGCCCACGCCCAACAAACTCCGTGCAATCAAGGCGACGACGACTGTGTGGCGGTCGTCCATTCGGGTCTCCCGCCAGGAGTCTGTTGTCCTCTGCCGGCTGCGCATTGGGCACACTCGGCTTACGCACGGCCACTTATTGCGCCGTGAGGACGCGCCTCTATGTCGCTGCGGCTCCGTTTTATCTGTGGTCCATATTTTATTGGAGTGCCCGCTTTTAGCTGTGCTCAGGCAGTCGTTCACACTGCCTGACGCGCTCCCTGCCCTTTTAACAGATGACTCTGCTACGGCTGACTTTGTTTTACGTTTTATTCGGGCAGGGGGTTTTTATCATTTAATCGTAAGTGTTTGTTTTATCTTATTGTTTTGTGTGGATTCTGGCCTTTGGCCTCCGGTTTTAAGCTGATTTTTTAATGTGTTTTAAGTGGTTGGCTTTTCCTTTTTTATTTCTATGGTCGGCCAACCACCGTCACTCTGTGTGATTTTAGTTCGTTTTGTCTGGTCTTTGTCTCAGTTTCTCTTGTTCTGTGTCGTCTGTGCTCTATTTTGTTAATCGTTTTTATTCTCTGTGGGTGTTTTTAGTACTTGGAAAAAGGGACCGATGACCGTCGCAGTCTGGTCCCTTTACTCCCACAAACCAACCAACCTTTTCATCCCTCAAAGTGTGTTCTGGATCCCTGTAAAGTCGGTAGAAAAGAGGGCGAAATACTTAAGGGACACAATAGTGGGAGGTAATGTGACAGCTAAGGGGTCTCGTACCACCATGTCCTGGCGGTGCTAAATTGGCTATATAAATGGCCAGTTTCCTCAGGAACTGTTTAGTATATAAATATGAGATTTTTACCACGTGTTCTCTCATGTTTCTGAATGTACTGCTGTACAATAGCTTTAAAATGACATTTGCGAAAAGGTTAAGATTTTTCCCCCCCTGAACATATAATTTTTTCGTGTAAATTTTCACAATTTTAATTTCTTGAATTTTGAGTATTAGCGTAAATGCTACTGAAATAGACCTACAATATCATGGTACTATCTATGGTACGTGGTAAGTAATTCATAGGTGCAAATTTAGAAGTTTCTAAGAAACAGGGCATCTTGTACCGAAAAATGTTTTGAGAAAATTGAGTTTTAAAGAAAAAAAATAAATTCACAACCAACTGATACAAAACGTGGTGGAATCTTCCTGTCTGTCAGTCCTCATCTCCTTCATCTTCCTCACCCAGCGCTGCCCTTCTTTCCTTTGATGTGGCTTCTTTTGACATATTATTTGCTGCCTTCATGATTCACAGTTGGTCCAAATCCATCACATTTATAGTGGTGTTCTAAATTTTATGAATTCAAAGGTTCTCCAAAATCTGTAGTGTCCCGGAATAGCCATCATTAAAAGTAAGACTAGCGTCTGAAACACAAAGTTCGAAGAATGACCTTCCAACAAAAACGTTTTTTTTATTTTTTTGCTGGTATCATTGACCATACAACATTGTTAAGATTCGTTGTGGCCTTTCATGTTTTGCCTTTGACTTTTTTTTCAACGTTTCTGGATGGGCAAGACCTTGTGAACACAGATTTCATGGCAAGCACAACAGCGATTAGTACAGTATTTTTGTGTGAGAAAGTGTCTACATTATCTTCCACTTAGGCCCTCAGGTATTTACACCACTCAATGGAACACATGTTGTGGATTGGTTTAGCATCTGTAGACAGCTGGTGGGAATAAATTTCCCAAACAGCTCCCTTCGTACCATCTAAATTATCCCCAAATGGCTCTGAGCACTAACATCTGAGGTCATCAGTCCCCTAGAACTTAGAACTACTTAAACCTAACTAACCTAAGGACATAACACACATCCATGCTCGAGGCAGGATTCGAACCTGCGACCATAGCGCTGGCGCGGTTCCAGACTGAAGCGCCTAGAACCGCTCGTCCACAGCGGCCGGAAACTATCCCCGTTACTCGTAATAGCCATACCATAATATTTTGTAATCTGATCAGTTTGTCAGTCGACGCCTTAGACCATCTGATAACTTAGTGCTTCCCAATCGCTCTTTCAATCTATGCAGTCTGAGTCACCATAGGGTTTACTCTCCACCAATGATGCAAAACAAAAATGTCAGAAATGCCAGTGCATGATTAATTTCAAATGTTTATTTAAAATAGTAAATACTCGAATATTTCAAAAAACAAACACCAAATTAAGCAGAAATATCGATACTTTCATAATATGCGTAGAAGTGGAAAGTCAAATTTTGTCATTTTGGACGGTACGACTGACCTTAAAGTTCGGTACGAAATTTCTACGTGTACCGTTGCAACAAAAACTCTAATTGTTCACAAGACAAATTATCGGGTAAGTTCAGAGAATCAGTAAATCGGAAACGCACCTCACCATTATATTTTAGATTTACCCATTTTAATCTTCAGCAATCTTCTGTAGCACCACATTTCAAAAGCTTCTTGTCTCAATTGTTCATCATACACGTTTCACTTACGTACAACGCTATACTAAGATATGCCTTTAGTGAACATTTTGCAACATTTACATTTGTATTCGAAATTAGCAAGTGTGTGTGTTTCGGCAAAGTCGTTTCTGTTGCTACTACAAGTCTACATCTTACATCCTCTCTACTTGGGGCACCGTCAGTTATTTTACTGCCCAAGTAGCAAAACTCATATACCGATTTCAGCGTCTAACTTGGCGGAACGGCCACTTCGGAGCCGAAGTCGCCGCGCGTCTCGGAAGTAGAGCAATAACTTCATACATAGGCCCCGCGCGCCCGTGTCCAAGTTGCAGAACTAGGCGAAACCGCAGCGGCCTGCACGCGATGTTACTTGTCATGCGGAAAACTGCAGAAACTGGGAGAACTCAACGAGAGAGAGAGAGGCGCCGCGATAGAAGAGCATCTGCAGACTGACAGCTATACAACTGTATAAAATAAAATCGTCATAATTTCTGAGCGGTTTGCGTTAGGACGTTCAAACTACACGGTTGGTAGTATGGTTTGGTTTAGTGAAGAAGCCCACTTTCACTCGGATGAGTTCGTCAATGAGCAAAATTGGCGCATTCGGGGGACTGAGAATCTTCATTTCGCGATCGAGAAGTCTTTTTCACCTCAACGAGTAACTGTGTGGTGTGCAGTGTCCAGTTACGGAATAACAGGTGCGATATTCCGTGATGGCGCGGTGTCTACCGAACGGTACGCGAAGATTTTGGAAGATGATTTCATCCCTGAGCCGTGTGTGGCTCGTGTTAGTGCCATATCTCATTTGACATTTTGTTTTTACTGTCCTACCACGTCGTTACGTTAATTTCAATTACTGGTGTCACTGAGTTGCCGCCATGCCGGCCCGTAAGAGGCAGCAGCGGCGTTTATCGAAATAAGCCCTGGCGTATTATTTTTGCTGACTGCTATTACTTCCCGGTTGTCGTCTGTTTGGAGTTAGTTCGGATCTGCCAGTGAGTTGGGAGGCGCTAGCAGTGCAGGTCGGACCTGGCAGTGTTTCACTTAGGACGCGGCAGAAGTTCAGTCGGGGCAGTGAGGTCTGGACAGCCATGACTCGCCCGGCGGTTGCCGATACATACCACTTGAGTGCGGACCGCCTTGGTTGGTCGTCGGTCGGTCGTCTTGTCGGACGACGTGTGTGTTGATTCGCGATCGCTTATGGGTTGCCTGCGTGTGCCGACTCGTGATTCGTCCTTGGTGTTTCACAGTCGCTGCCCCCCCCTGCGGGTCCGGGGATTAGAATAGGCCCGCGGTATTCCTGCCTGTCGTAAGAGGCGACTAAAAGGAGTCCATCCCCCTCACGGGGGTAGTTAGCGGCTGCGTCCGGAGACGGACGGTTCCACGACCTATAATCGTGGTCTTTTTGGTTTTTCACTTCTCGTTTCTTCCTTCATTTTGTTGGTTCCTTTCTTTGCTCTTCTCCACCTCACTGTCTTCCTTACTCTTTCCCTTGCCTTCTCCTTGCCTTCTCATTGCCTTTTTCTCCTTGCCTTCTCATTGCCTTTTTCTCCTTGCCTTCTCATTGCCTTTTTCTCCTTGCCTTCTCATTGCCTTTTTCTCCTTGCCTTCTCATTGCCTTTTTCTCCTTGCCTTCTCATTGCCTTTTTCTCCTTGCCTTCTCATTGCCTTTTTCTCCTTGCCTTCTCATTGCCTTTTTCTCCTTGCCTTCTCATTGCCTTCTTCTCCTTGCCTTCTTCTCCTTGCCTTCTCTGGTCTCCGCCTCGGCGTTTGAGACAGTCTGTCCTCTTTCTCCCTCTCTCTCTCTTCTTTTTCCTCTTCTTCCTTCCTCCCTGTGCGTGCCTGAAGGCCGACCCACGCGTTCGCACGCGTAGCCGGTGACGGGGTAACGCGTAAGTCCCCGCCCTGGGTAGACATGTAAGGCACGCGCGTACCCCCTGGTAAAGGCCAGGCCCGGGGAGGGGTGATTGCCTGAGCTGATACCTTCTGACCATGCCGATTGGTCCCTCCGTCTGTTTCTCGGGAGGTGTGACCTGAGGTGTAAACATTCACCTAAGGCGGGAGTGCCCTCTGAGAGGGTCCCCACAAGGAAGGAGCGCGCCATCGGAGACGCTGGCAATCGTGGGGGATTCCTCCGCAATGGATTCTACTCCATCTCTCTCGACTTCGACCCAAAAACGGAAACGTGACCAGCCAACAGTGACAAAAGTACTACCGCCTGCCCCACAGTTCCTCGTAGTTTCTCGATCTGAGGACGGAAAGGATTTTTCCTCTGTCAACCCTTTCGTTATTCAGAAGGGCGTAGATGTCATAGCCGGATCTGTCAAATCTTGTACCAGGTTGCGTAACGGCACCTTGTTACTAGAAACTGAGAGTGCCTTTCAGGCACAAAACCTGCTTCGGGGCACCCTCCTGTACACGTTCCCTGTCCGGGTGGAGGCCCACCGAACTTTGAATTCGTCTCGTGGTGTAGTCTATACTAGCTCCCTCGACGGATTGACTGACGAGGAGCTTCAATCTTTCTCGCTGAGCAGGGCGTGACGGCTGTCCATAGGGTCATGAAAAAGGTCAACAATGACCTTGTACCGACCCGGACACTTTTCTTGACCTTCGATAGTGTTAAGCTGCCATCGCGCATCAAGGCGGGCTACGAGGTTATTTCTGTTCGCCCCTATGTCCCGACACCTACGCGCTGCTACCAGTGTCAGCGTTTCAGTCACACTCGACAGTCTTGTTCCAATGCGGCTAAATGTGTCACTTGTGGCAGGGATGCCCATGAGGGTGACTGTCCACCTCCGTCTCCTCGTTGTGTGAACTGTCAGGGTGACCATGCCGCATCCTCCCGCGACTGTCCTGTCTATAAGGAAGAACGCTGTATCCAAGAAATTCGGGTCAAAGAGAAAGTGTCCACCTCGGCTGCTCGCAAGCTATTGGCTAGTAGGAAGCCCACGCTGCTCCCAGCGGGGAAATACAGTACTGTCCTCGCCTCTCCTCGGACTACCCGGGAGGTAGCAACCCAGACATGCGATCTGACCTTCAGCACCACGGTCGTCCGTTCGGCCAGTGCTAAGATCGCGCGGTCGACGTCTCCTCTTCCTCCCATCACCCCCCAGACACCAGCCTCTTCCTCAGCTTCTGCTAAGACGAAGACATCGAAGTCAGATGCACGGGCCTTCAAGAAGGAACCATCCCGTGCAGACTTCCTCCGTACCTCGACCTCCCAGCCTTCGACCGGTACTTCCACTCAACGTCCTTCCAAAAAGGCGCATAGGAAGCACAGTTCTCCTTCTCCGCCACGGGGCATTTCTTCTCCTGCGCCACCCAGCGGTTGCCGCCCCAGGCCGTCATCCGTTTCGCCTGGCCGCACCGCTGGTAGCCGTACATCTGGCCGTTCACCGGCGGAGGAAGCTCCCCCTCCCGGCCATCCTCCCGAGATGGCCGATGACCCTATAGACCCAATGGACGATGACTGTCCGCCTACTGATAGCGGCGGCAGTGCTCGCTCGAAGCCAGGCCCTAAGCGGCCTTCGAGGTGACCACTTCTCTCATCTTCCTTTTCTTACGATGGCACTTATTCACTGGAATATTCGCAGCATTCGCTCCAACCGAGAGGACTTGAAGTTGCTGCTCCGCTTGCACCGTCCGCTCGTCGTAGCCCTCCAGGAAACGAAGCTACGCCCATGCGATCAAATTGCCTTGGCACACTACACCTCTGTGCGTTTCGACCTACCCCCTGTGGTAGGTATCCCAGCTCATGGAGGGGTTATGTTGCTGGTCCGGGATGATATTTACTACGATCCCATCACGTTGCACACCGGCCTGCAGGCAGTTGCCATCCGCATTACTCTCCCCACTTTTACGTTTTCCTTTTGTACCGTTTACACTCCATCGTCATCTGCCGTTACCAGGGCAGACGTGATGCAACTTATTGCTCAGCTACCTGCACCATTTTTGTTAACTGGAGACTTCAATGCCCACCATCCCCTTTGGGGCTCTCCAGCATCCTGCCCGAGGGGCTCCTTGTTAGCAGACCTTTTCAACCAGCTCGATCTTGTCTGCCTCAATACAGGCGCCCCTACTTTTCTTTCGGACACATCTCACACCTATTCCCATTTAGACCTCTCTATATGTACTCCCCAACTTGCACGCTGGTTTGAGTGGTATGCACTTTCTGATACATATTCGAGCGACCACTTCCCGTGTGTTATCCATCTCCTGCAGCATACCCCCTCTCCGTGCTTCTCTAATTGGACCATCTCCAAGGCAGACTGGGGGCTCTTCTCTTCCAGGGCGACCTTTCAGGATCAAACCTTTACAAGCTGCGATCGTCAGGTCGCACACCTCACGGAAGTCATTCTCGCTGCTGCTGAATATTCCATCCCTCATCCTCCTTCTTCTCCACGTCGCATACCGGTCCCCTGGTGGACCGCAGCATGTAGAGACGCTTTACGTGCTCGTCGACGTGCTTTACGCACATTTAAACGCCACCCTACAGTGGCGAATTGTATCAATTATAAACGATTACGTGCTCAGTGTCGTCGTATTATCAAATAAAGCAAGAAAGCCAGCTGGGCTGCTTTCACAAGCACCTTCAACAGTTTTACTCCTCCTTCTGTTGTCTGGGGTAGCCTGCGCCGGCTATCTGGCACTAAGGTCCACTCACCAGTTTCTGGCTTGAAGGTCGCGAATGACGTCCTTGTGGCCCCTGAGGCTGTCTCCAATGCCTTCGGCCGCTTTTTCGCAGAGGTTTCGAGCTCCGCTCATTACCACCCTGACTTCCTCCCCCGCAAACAGGCAGAGGAGGCTAGGCCACCTAACTTCAGCTCCTCGAATTGTGAAAGTTATAATGCCCCATTCACCATGCGGGAACTCGAAAACGCACTTGGCCGATCACGGTCCTCCGCTCCAGGGCCAGATTCTATTCATATTGAGATGCTGAAGAACCTTTCTCCTGCGGGTAAAGGTTTTCTTCTTCGTACATACAATCGCATCTGGATTGAGGGACATGTTCCCGCATGCTGGCGCGAGTCTATTGTTGTCCCGATTCCTAAGCCGGGGAAGGACAAGCACTTGCCTTCCAGTTATCGACGCATCTCGCTTACCAGCTGTGTCTGTAAAGTGATGGAGCGAATGGTTAACTCTCGATTGGTTTGGCTGCTCGAGTCTCGACGCCTACTTACCAATGTACAATGTGGATTTCGTAGGCGCCGCTCTGCTGTTGACCATCTGGTTACCTTGTCGACCTTCATTATGAATAACTTCTTGCGGAAGCGCCCGACCGCGGCTGTGTTCTTTGATTTGGAGAAGGCTTACGACACCTGTTGGAGGGCGGGCATTCTCCGCACCATGCATACATGGGGCCTTCGCGGTCGCCTCCCTCTTTTTATTCGTTCCTTTTTAATGGATCGACAGTTCAGGGTACGTGTGGGTTCTGTCCTGTCCGACACCTTTCGCCAGGAGAATGGGGTGCCACAGGGCTCAGTTTTGAGCGTCGCTCTCTTCGCTATCGCGATCAATCCAATAATGGATTGCCTCCCAGCTGATGTATCAGGCTCCCTTTTCGTGGACGATTTTACCATCTATTGCAGCGCGCAGTGTACACGTGTCCTGGAGCGCTGTCTTCAGCGTTCTCTTGACCGTCTTTACTCCTGGAGTGTCGCCAATGGCTTCCGTTTTTCTGCCGAGAAGACGGTCTGTATTAACTTCTGGCGCTACAAAGAGTTTCTCCCACCGTCCTTACGACTCGGTCCCGTTGCTCTCCCAATCGTGGAGACAACCAAATTTTTAGGCCTTACATTTGACAGGAAACTTAGCTGGTCTCCACATGTGTCATATTTGGCCGCCCGTTGTACCCGTTCTTTAAATGTCCTCCGTGTTCTCAGTGGTATGTCGTGGGGAGCGGATCGAACCGTCCTACTTCGTCTATATCGGTCGATCGTCCGCTCCAAGCTGGATTATGGGAGCTTCGTATACTCCTCTGCACGGCCATCCATCTTACGCCGCCTCAACTCCATACAACATCGGGGTTTACGACTTGCGATCGGAGCATTTTATACCAGTCCCGTAGAGAGTTTTCATGCTGACGCTGGCGAATTGCCACTCACCTACCGGCGCGATATACTGCTTTGTCGGTATGCCTGTCGGCTACTGTCAATGCCCGACCATCCGTCTTATCGTTCCTTTTTTGACGACTCTCTTGACCGTCAATACGGGTTGTATGTCTCTGCCCTGCTACCCCCTGGAGTTCGCTTTCGTCGCCTCCTTCAACGCCTTAATTTTTCACTCCCTGCAACCTTTCGAGTGGGCGAGAGCCGCACGCCACCTTGGCTCCAGGCTCAGGTTCGCGTTCACCTTGACCTCAGCTCGCTCCCAAAAGAGGTCACCCCCGGTTCGGTCTACCACTCCCGTTTTTTGGAACTTCGTTCGAAGTTCATCAACATGACTTTCATTTATACAGATGGCTCTAAGACCAATGACGGGGTCGGGTGTTCCTTTATTGTCGAGGCACAAAGTTTCAAATACCGGCTTCATGGCCATTGTTCGGTCTTCACAGCTGAGCTCTTTGCCCTCTACCAGGCTGTTCTTTACATCTGCCGCCACCGACATTCTGCTTATGTCATCTGCTCCGATTCCCTGAGCGCCATCCAGAGCCTCAGTGATCCGTACCCGGTTCACCCTTTCGTACACCGGATCCAACGCTCTCTTCAGCAGCTTGTGGACGTCGGTTCTCCAGTTAGCTTTATGTGGGTTCCTGGCCATGTCGGTATCCCTGGGAACGAAGCTGCAGATGCCGCGGCCAAGGCTGCGGTCCTCCAGCCTCGGACAGCTTCTTGTTGTGTCCCTTCGTCCGATTTTAGCAGGGTCATTTGTCGGCGCATCTTATCGCTGTGGCATGCCGATTGGGCTGCACTTACCGACAACAAGCTTCGGGCCTTAAAACCTCTTCCCGTGGCTTGGACGTCCTCCTCACGCCCTTCTCGGCGGGAGGAGGTCGTTTTAGCCCGGTTAAGAATTGGACACTGCCGGTTCAGCCATCGCCATCTGCTGACGGCTGCGCCGGCGCCGTTCTGCCCATGTGGGCACTTGCTGACGGTTAGACACATTTTAATGTCCTGTCCAGATCTTAACACACTGCGCCTCGATCTTAACCTGCCAAATACTTTCGATGCCATTTTAGCGGATGACCCACGAGCAGCTGCTCGTGTTCTTCGTTTTATCAATTTGACAAACCTCGCTAAGGACATTTGATGATGCTGTTTTTTAATCCTATGCCTGTCAGTCTGTCTTTTATCGTGTTTTCCCTTTTAGTTGTTGTGGTCAACTTGTGCCTCGCGGTGCATTCTTAGAGTAGTCAGGGCGCTAATGACCATTGAAGTTGTGCGCCCTAAAACCACAAAAAAAAAAAAAAAAAAAAAAAAAAAAAAAAAAAAAAAAAAAAAAACAGTCGCTGCCGTTAGTATTGTCTAGTCTTCGTGCAAGTGTTCGTGAAATTGTGTTGCTTGCGATGTTGACTGCTCAGTTACTTTAGTGCTGTCTCCGTGCTGATTTGTGGCAGTCGGTCGGTTGGCGTGGAGCAGCGAGAAAATCTCCGCGGGGCGTAGTTTGGCCAGGCCCGCTGGCGGTCACTATACGGTGTCGGAGTGTGTGGGGCTGTTCCCATTGCTACGAGGTCCCTGCCTCACCGACCCTGGACAGGAAAGTTGAGTTGGGATTTAATTTATCAGCAAGTCGAAACTGTTCACTTTATGCCGGCTGGTTCTCGTTGTTGGCTGTTGGGACATTCCCTTGAGCAACAACGTGTGTGTTCGAGTTCGCAAAGGTTTAGCCACCGTCCGGTGGAGTCTAACTGTATTTGGTTATCTGCAATTGAAGTGCACCAGCGGAATTTTCTGTCTTGTGGCCGTTAACGTTCCGGTTACCTGCCCTGGCCGTTGACGCAAATTCAGGCAGTGTCATTTCCTCACCGTGTTGTCGCTGTCCAGCACAGTGTGTAGTTTGACAGCTTAATGTATGCTTGGTTGTGGGGGGGTCCATGCCTTTTACGTTTTGCATTGAACTCCCGGCTGTGTGCTGGTAGAGTGGAGCGCAAGTTACCTTGTCGGTGGGTCCGTTGACTGTCTGCTGGTTAGGTTGTCGTCGGATAGAGAATGGTTGGGCCCACTGCCTGTCTCACCTAAGTGAACGTTAGTATTTCCGCGTTCGGGAGGACGACGGTTCAATCCCGCGTCCGGCCATCCTGATTTAGGTTTTCCGTGATTCCCCTAAATCGCTCTAGCCAAATACCGGGATGGTTTCTTTGAAAGGGCACGGCCGACTTCCTTCCCCATCTTTCCCTAATCCGATGAGTCCGATGACCTCGCTGTCTGGACTCCTCCCCCAAAACAACCCAACGTTACTATAAGTGACGGCCGACCCCCGAAACTTCAGAGCGCCGTTAGCTGCTCTGCTTTTTCTTATTTTCTGTTGTGTGTGTTTGTATGGCTCGTAGCCGATGGTTTTGAATTAAAGTTAAGTTGTTTTTAGTGGTGTTTTAAGTCATGGGCCTTCAGACGTTTTAAAATTAAACTTCCTTTCTTGTCAAGTGTTAGATTGTTTGGGGGCCTTCACCCTAATTTAAAATAAAGCTTTGTTGTTTAAATTTATTTTACGTTCAGTTTCAAGTCATGGGACTTTCAGCCGTTTTTAAATTAAGGATCTTTGTCTTTCGAGCATCAAGAAGATAAGGCCTTCTGCCTTGTGTTGTTTTATTTAATTTTACCTTGAGACTTAAATCATCGGCCTTCAGCTGTCTTTAAATTAAAGTTGTTGCTTTCTAAGTGTTAGATTTTTGGGCCTTCAGCCAAATTATAGAGCTTACTTAACGTGAGGCCTTCTGCCTTCTAAATATTCTTTTTGGCGTCTGAATTTTGAATTAATGGCTTTTACCCTTTTTTTAAATTAAAGTGGATGTGCCCTTAAGGCATAAGATAGCGTGGCGTATTCAGCCGATAACTAAGTTCAAGAATTTGTACTGTAATGTTAGGTCAAATAAATATAGTTATATGTGTCGAGTGTAACTGACAACTGCTCATTTTGGTCCCTTTCCACAATTCCAACTACCTGTCCTGTCCTGCGGGTTAAGCAGGGCGTTTCAATCCACATTATACGAAGTGACCATAATTTCAACAAGATCTTGTTGATGCAAGACGGAGCTCGACCCCATCAAAGCTGGAGAGTGTTTGATGTGTTGGGGTACCCAGAGGCGACTGGCAAGGGCCACGATTGGCTGCAATATTCTCCGTATCTGAACACATGCGACTTCTTTTTGTGGGGCTATATTAAAGACAAGCAATAACCCAAAAACCATTGCTTAGCTGAAAAGAACCATTCAGAAGGTCATCGACAGCACTTTAGCGGGTCGCGCAGAATTTCGCCATTCGCCTGCGCCACATCATTGCCAATGGTGGCAGACATATCGAACATGTCATAACCTAAATCTCAAAATCTGTAGTGACGTTTACATGTTGAATAAAGTGTGTGCACGCCGTATTTTGTAACTAATTTAAGTTTTCTTCGTATAGTTCAATAATTTTCACCGTGTATGTAGCAAGGTAGAGATAGGCTACACCAAAATATTCGTACTGATGTAATTTTTGTCGAGGAAAAATAGCAGATCGATTTCTTAGAAGTAAGTGAATGTGTTCTTTCTAAAAGTACTAAAGTTACTATTTATTAATCTGAAAATAAACGAAGATATAAATAATGGATATGACTTGAAACAACACTAACTTTGACTAAACTTGTCACTCTGACTGGCCCCTTTTTTTTTTTTTTTTTTTTTTTTTTTTTTTTTTTTTTTTTTTTTTATATATATACAGTCGAACTTAGGCACTGTGGGCTAAGAGTACACAATCAATACATCTTTATCATTTTTTCTTTAGCTCATGTCCGTCTGCGAGCTTTGATAACCTGCAAGTATCTGTTGAGTCCACCGTTCAGTGCCTTCTAACAGAGGACCCCATCGCCGTTTGAATTCTCCTCGTAGTTTAAAATTCCGGTACGTTCTCACAACTTGTTTAAATTTACTCCTATCGATACTTTTTGTTCTCCCGGATATCGGTTTCTTTAAAGATCGTTACCAAACTGTCGGAACCATCGTAATCTTTTTGCGTTTGGACTTAAGAAATTCCAATTCGTCTTCCTTAGATGGCCAGCAACCATTGTGAACACATTTTTTAAAACTTTTATCTTTGTTACTTGCTTAGATCGATTATAGGTTACTTTTAACTCTTGTATAAATTTTTAAGCGACGAATTTTAAACGAATATTTGTTTGTCTAAATGTTGTCGCTCCCTGTTATCATTTTGCGGGAAACAATCAGTGTAGAACTTTACCTCGTGCGAGCAGTTACGTTATGTTCAACTGTCCCTCTATCTGGAGTGGAAGGTCATGTTGCCATTTCGTGTTTGCGAACGTCATTTAGGTTGCGAACGTCATTTAGGTTGCGAACGTCATTTAGGTTGCGAACGTCATTTAGGTTGCGAACGTCATTTAGGTTGCGAACGTCATTTAGGTTGCGAACGTCATTTAGGTTGCGAACGTCATTTAGGTTGCGAACGTCATTTAGGTTGCGAACGTCATTTAGGTTGCGAACGTCATTTAGGTTGCGAAAAATTTTGCCTTTGCAAAAGACAATGTTCTTTCCTTTTTTGACCACGCAGTGAAGGCTTTCACGGTCGGCTACCTTGCTTGCTGGTGAATCTTTCGTATTGTATGATCTCGGTCCCTGAAATTTCGTTCCCGACGTTTCAACGAGAGCTGCGTTGGACATCTTGACAGGTGCTTCAGGATCCGCTGAGTCTTGCGACTTAAAATTTTTATTCTTCGGCACGGATTTCATCTTTAGCAGGTCGCTCTTAATTTCTATGAAAATAGTGGACTACACAAAACTAGTGGCCAGTTTTCTATTTTAGACTTGAAAACTATAACATTTCCCATTTCTGCGTGGTTACTCAATAGAAATTTCATTAATTTTAGAGATGAAGGCGGGTGGCATGCTGCCAAGAAGGGGGAGAAAACAGGATAAATACAGCCCCACTCCCGTCTTTAAAATTAATGCAGTTTAATGTGGACAAATACAGGAAAATAAAAATAGACCTATAGTTTTTAGACCTAACAAAGAACTGTCTGTAAATAATTTTGCAGAAATAGAACAAGATCCACTGGAGACACATAGATGTTGATACTTGTTTGGGTGAAGAATGAAAATGGAAAAATGTTCCGTTTAGCAGACTACGGACTTTTTACGAACCCAACAGCATGTCATTCTCAATGGAGAGAAGTCTTCCGAAGTAAGAGTGATTTCAGATGTGCCGCAGGGGAGTCTCGTAGGACCGTTGCTGTTCACAGTATACGTAAATGACCTTGTGGATAACATCGGAAGTTCCCTGAGGCTTTTTGCGGATGATGCTGTAGTATATCGAGAGGTTATAACAATGGAAAATTGTACTGAAATGCAGGAGGATCTGCAACGAATAGACGCATGGTGCTGGGAATGGCAATTGAATCTCAATATAGACAAGTGTAATGTGCTGCGAATGCATAGAAAGAAAGATCCTTTATCATGTAGCTACAATGTAGCAGGTCAGCAACTGGAAGCAGTTAATTCCATAAATTATCTGGGAGTAGGCATTAGGAGTGATTTAAAATGGAATGACCATATAAAATTAATCGTCGGTAAAGCAGATGCCAAACTGAGATTCTTTGGAAGAATCCTAATGAAATGCAATCCGAAAACAAAGGAAGTAGGTTACAGTACGCTTGTTCGCCCACTGCTTGAATACTGCTCAGCAGTGTGGGATCCGTACCAGATAGGGTTGATAGAAGAGATGAAGAAGATCCAACGGAGAGCAGCGCGCTTCGTTACGGGATCATTTAGTAATCGCGAAAGCGTTACCGAGATGATAAACTCCAGTGGAAGACACTGCAGGAGAGACGCTCAGTAGCTCGATACGGGATTTTGTTGAAGTTTCGAGAACATACCTTCACCGAGGAGTCAAGCAGTATATTGCTCCCTCCTACGTATATCTCGCGAAGAGACCATGAGGACAAAATCACAGAGATTAGAGCCCACAGAGAAGCATTCCGACAACCTTTCTTTCCACGAACAATACGAGACTGGAATAGAGGGGGAACCGGTAGAGGTACTCAAAGTACCCTCCGTCACACACCGTCAGGTGGCTTGCGGAGTATGGATGTAGATGTAGAATTTATGTTAAATATTTCACACTCAACATTATAACAAGTGTCAGTAGCGTCGACACTTAAATTCTTCATTTGTGTGGCCTTATTGTCCGTAGTTCATTTACAATTCCTGGGGATGTTTTTGTTCCGTCGTTGCAACTACAAGAATTTTTTTTTTTTTCACAAGACGAGGTAAAGCTTCATCAGTGGTCTGCCATTAAAGGTATTTACAATTTGATTTGCTTTTAAGATCGAAAAACACTTGGTTAACAATATGTTGGTTTCTGCTTACGGTGATTCCCGATTCGTTTCTCTCCTATATCGGAAAATGCTGTCTGCTACAATATCTTGGGTGTTTTTCTTTATTAGACGCTGGAACTTGTAGACTAATTTTTAGTTTTTCTGCAGAACTATGCATTTCTTATGTTTTACACAACACACTTTGTCACACATCACTGTTATCTGTTAATTTATTACTTCTAAGTGTGTATTGTGGTTTATGTTTAGCAGCGCTGCCAACATAACGCTGCCAGTAATTAGTCTGTGACCTATAGATTTTTATTTTAGTTAATTGTATGTGTGTAACTCTGTTTAATTATGTCGCTGTGTTTTTAAATTCTGTGTAAGAGTAGTGAAGAAATAGTGATGGAGTCTTTCCTTTTTTTTATTTTCTTAGATAGGGGGCGGGGGAAAAGCCATGATGAGTGGTCGCAAGTGCATAGTAGTGTGATTTGTGATGGAGTGTGAATTGGAGGTGGTGAGGAGCAAGAAGTGAAACGAAATTGGGAGATGGGGCGGGGTTTGTGTGGGAGGGGGTGGAAAGATGGAATAAGCTCTTTTCTTTCTCGTGTAATTTCTTTAGTTATTTTATATAGTGTCTAATTTCCAATATATATTTGGTCATTGACCAACAGTGGAGACGACCTTCACTTAATGACCGAGAGTAACGGTGTGGCGTAGAGTTCACAGACAAGCAACACTGCGTGAAATAACCGCGGAAATCAATGTGGGTCGTAAGAGGAACGTAGCCGTTGGACAGTGCAGCGAAATTCCGCGTTAATGGTCTATGGCAGCAGACGACCGGCGCGAGTGCCTTCGCTAACAGCACGACATCGTTTGCAGTGCCTCTGCTGGGCTCTTGACCATATCGGCCGAACCCTAGACTACTGGAAAACCGTGGCCTGGTCGGATGAGTCTCGATTTCTGTTGGTAAGAGCTGATGATGGGGTTTGATTGTGGCTTGACCCCACGAAGCCATGGAACCAAGTTGTCAACAAGACACTGTGGAAGTTGGTGGTGGCTCCATAATGGTGTGGGCTGTGTTTACATGGAATGGACTGGGTCCTCTGGTCCAACTGAGCCGATCATTGAATGAAAATGGTTAGGTTAGGCTACTTGGAGACAATTTGCAGCCATTCATGTGTACCCTAACATATCAGTTGCTTGCGATTGGTTTGAATAACATTCTGAACAATTCGATAGAATGATTTCACCACCTAGATCGCCCCACGTGAATCCCATCGAACATTTATGGGTCGCAATCGAGAGGTTAGTTCGTGCACAAATTACTGTATCGGCTATACTTTCGCAGTTACATCGCTACAGAGAGAGCATGGCTCAATATTTCTGCAAGGGACTGCCAACGACTTTTTTTGTTATTGTTTTAGGGCGCAAAACTGCTACGGTAATTAGCGCCCGTTCTGTGGCTTAGGGAAGGGTAAAAAACAAAAACGAATTGGAAATCAACAGCAATGGGCGCGAAACTCATAACGTGGGGAAACTAACAAACAGAAGGAAACCTTAGAAAACCACTATAGAATGGGGAGTTGTTTTCCCCAAAAATTCAAATGACACTGATAAACTCGAGGATGCGATCGGCTGAGCGCGTGTCATCTGCTGAAATGGAAGATAGATCATGCGACAGCTGTAAACGGGCGCGTAGCGTAGCAAAACAGGGGCACTGAAGTAAAAGGTCTCTCACCGTCCACAGTTGAGAGCAGTGGGGACAAAGCGGGGGAGGATCGCTCCTTAAAAGATGCCGATGGCTAAAAAGACCGTGCACTATCCGGAGTCTAGTTAAAATTACCTCCTCCTGACGACGAATTCGGGAGGAAGAGGTCCAAGCACAGGGAAGAGCTTTCACGTCCCGCAATTTGTTATTGGGAAGTGTAGACCAATGTGCGTGCCACAGAAGAGCAATGCGACGACATAAAACACTCTGTAGATCGGCGAAGGGAATCATGCGAACAGCAGGCTGAGGAAGAGAGACTGCAGCCTAGGCCGCTATATCGGCTGCCTCGTTTCCACGGATACCAACGTGTCCTGGGATCCAGAGGAATGCCACAGAGACGCCCCCCAAGTGGAGCAAGTGGAGGCAGTCCTCAATCCGGTGGCCCAGAGGGTGGAGACTGAGCTGAGCGAAACTGAGCATATAATATACTGTATCCGCTGATGGCGACTAATGTATTGGACAGCCTGAAGAACAGCGTAAAGCTCCGCAGTAAAAAACCGAACACTGGTCAGGAAGCCGAAATCTATTAGGGGTGTCGCCAAGAATATAGGTACTCCCACCACCAAATGATGTTTCCGAGCCGTCAATGTAAATAAATGTGGCATCCTTCATTTGTGCGCATAGAGCAGCAAATGCCCGGCGATAAACGAGAGAAGGGGTACCATCCGTGCGAAGCTGACAAAGGTCACGGAGCAGGCAGGTCTGGGGGCGAAACCAAGGCGGTGCTGTACCCCCCAGTTGTCAAGAAAGTTTTAGGAAAGTGGAAGGAAAGAGAAAGTAGCAGTTGACGGAAGCGGACTCCTGGTGGTGGTGGTGGTGGTGGTGGTGGTGGTAGTAGAGAGGAAGGGCGGCCTGCTTACCCCAAATCCAAGGATGCGTCGAAAAAAAAGTCATAGGCCGGATTAGCAGGCATGGAAGACAGATGGCTAGCGTAACGACTCAGAAGGACAATTCGCCGATTGGACAGCGGAGGTTCAAATGGCTCTGAGCACAATGGGACAAAATCTGAGGTCATCAGTCCCCTAGAACTTAGAACTACTTAAACCTAACTAACCTAAGGACATCACACATCCATGCCCGAGGCAGGATTCGAACCTGCAACCGTAGCGGTCACGCGGTTCCAGACTGAAGCGCCTAGAACCGCTCGGCCACACCGGCCGGCGGACAGCGGAGGTTCAGCAGTCTCAGCATAAAGGCTTTCCACGGGGCTGGTGTAAAAAAGCTCCAGACGCTAAACGCAGTCCACGGTGGTGGACAGAGTCGAGATGCCGAAGAATAGACGGCCGAGCAGAGGAGTAAACTGTGCTTCCATAGTCCAATTACGAGCGCACTAAGGCGCGATATAGGCGGAGAAGGACCACTCGGTCCGCTCCCAACGGCTTGTTTCCATGGCACGTCGACTTCCTCCAATAAACAGGGCTAAAGGAAGTCCGACACGATATTAGGAGGTATACGATGACTTTCGGCACTCGAGTGGTATATCAGCATACTCTGAAAGGAATCTGACAGTATACAGCCGGAACCGGAAAAATTGGCTTTATTACGTGATTTGAGTCGCTTCGCTACACAGAGCATATCGAAGTCAGTTTACAACATTTATTTCGTCTTCTTTGGTTCGCATTACCCACGTACCAAAGGCATGTTAGCTCATGTTATAAGAACACTCAGTCAACCTGTCGCCCTTGCAAGTACTGAATGGGCTGCTGACCCTCTTCAGGAATCATACGTTAACCCGTGGTCTCTACAGATACCAGTCTCATGTGGTAGTACCTGCGATAGAGCTGTCTATAGCCTCCTCACAGCAGCAAAATAAAATTTTCATTCACAATGTTACTACACTACTGGCCATTAAAATTGCTACACCACGAAGATGACGTGCTACAGATGCGAAATTTAACCGACAGGAAGATGATGCTGTGATATGTAAATGATTAGCTTTTCAGAGCATTCACACAAGGTTGGCGCCGGTGGCGACACCTAAAACGTGCTGACATGAGGAAAGTTTCCAACCGATTTCTCATACACAAACAGCAGTTGACCGGCGTTGCCTGGTGAAACGTTGTTGTGATGCCTCGTGTAATGAGCAGAAATGCGTACCATCACGTTTCTGATTTTGATAAAGGTCGGATTGTAGCCTATCGCGATTGCGGTTTATCTTATCGCGACATTGCTGCTCGCGTTGGTCGAGATTCAATTATTGTTAGCAGAATATGGAATCGGTGGGTTCAGGAGGGTAAAACGGAACGCGGTGCTCGATCCCAACGGCCTCTTATCACTAGCAGTCGAGATGACAGGCATCTAATCCACATGGCTGTAACGGATGGTGCAGCCAGGTCTCGATCCCTGAGTCAACAGATCGGGACGTTTGCATGACGACAACCATCTGCACGAACAGTTCGACGACGTTTGCAGCAGCACGGACTATCAGCTCGAGGACCATGGCTGCGGTTACCCTTGACGCTGCATCACAGACAGGAGCGCCTGCGATGGTGTACTCAACGACGAACCTGGGTGCACGAATGGCAAAACTTCATTTTTTCGGCTGAATCCAGGTTATGTTTACAGCATAATGATGGTCGCATCCGTGTTTGGCGACATCGCGGTGAACGCGCATTGGAAGTGTGTATTCGTCATCGCTATACTGGCGTATCACCCGGTGTGATGGAATGGGGTGCCATTGGTTACACGTCCCGGTCATCTCTTGTTCACATTCATGGCACTTTAAACAGTGGGCGTTACATTTCAGACGTGTTACGACCCGTGGCTCTACCCTTCACTCGATCCATGCGAAACCCTACATTTCAGCAGGGTAATGCACGACCGCATGTTGCAGGTCCTGTTCGGGCCTTTCTGGATACAGAAAATGTTCATGCTGGCCTGGCCAGCACATTCTCCAGATCTCTCACCAATTGAAAACGTCTTGTCAATGGTGCCGAGCAACTGTCTCGTCACAATACTCCAGTCATCACTCTTGATGATGAACTGTGGTGTCGTGTTGAAACTGCATGGGCAGCTGTTCCTGCACACGCCATCCAAGCTCTGTTTGACTCAATGCCCAGGTGTATCAAGGCCGTTATTACGGCCAGAGGTGGTTGTTCTGGGTACTGATTTCTCAGGATCTATGCACCCAAATTGCATGAAAATGTAATCACATGTCAGTTCTAGTATAATATATCTGTCCAATGAATACCCGTTTATCATCTGCATTTCTTCGTGGTGTAGCAATTTCAATGGCGAGTAGTGTAAATTTCTAAAGCTAGTTGTGTTCACCCTACTGAAGACCAGTTTGCAGTCCACGTATTTGTTGTGTAATTCCGAGCGCTGCTCTCGCGGTTACACGAGATGCTGCAACCTCGGACGGAGGCCTCGCCGCAGGGTACCTGTTTTTGGCAGAGTTTGCGTGCGGCGTGGAAAGCCGAGAGCGCACACCTCGGCGTGCGTAACTGGAGACGAGCGGCCGATAGCAGGCGGGCGGCGCTGGCTGTGCTGGCGCGCTCTGTCCCTTGCGCGGTGACGCAAGGCGCCCTCTTTTCGCCACCGCAGCGTCCGAGCCGTCGGCCTTCGGGTGTGGCCTTGCTCCTCGCGTGGGAGTCGCCAGCCTAGGCGGGAAGGGTGAACCTGTGGCACACTTCGGACCGACCTCGTGTAAATCTGCAGGTCGCGGAGGAAGATGGCGCAACGGTTAATGCACTGTCTACTCGTACCAAAACTCCATCGGGTCGTCTTGTTTTACGTAGTCCACAGTTCCTCTAAACCAGGGGTCTTCAAACTTTTTAGTCCGCGGGCCACATTGACTCCTCCACGAAGTCATAGGGGCCAAGATCTCCATAGTGGGATTGAAGCACCCTAGCACTCCACGATGATCGTAATGTAAGGCTAAAGGAAAGATGAAATCGCAGAAATCTAAGGTTGTGGGAATAGCTAGCACTGAAACGAACTACGAATTTTATTTAATTACATAATTTGGATTGGTGGACGTACCTGACAGAAATTCTGGCGTATTTTATTCTGGCGTGTTTTATACACGCGAATTTCACCGACAAAAAAGTGTCACTGCACATTCTTCACGAAAGCGTCCTGCAAAGTTAACGAAATCTCAAAATCATTGTTAGCAACATTAATACTGCAAGACGTAACAGAGGTAGAGTATGTCAACGCATTGTTGTTTCAAGCGGCGCAACAATAAGTTTAGTTATGCAGTCTTGTAGCGAATAGCAGAGCCAATGTCGCGGTGTATTGGTCGCGATAGGCTTCGGAACTCAATTGTTGGCAGTATAGGTACCACGTCAAGTATTTGGCGGGCCGTATACCGGGGATGTCCGGCCAGCTAACGCGGGCCGGTTTCCCGGCCCTCGCGGGCCGTAGTTTGGAGACCCCTGCTCTAAACCGTGTGTGGGATACCTTTTACATTTGTTCAGTCGGACCTGGTGATACAGCGAAAAACGCTTGACCGGAAAACAAGAGGTCACGGGATGGAATGCCGGTCGGACCTTGGATTTTCCTGTCGGCGTTTTAACCTAGCTTCATCTGTCGACGAGTTTAGGATCGGCCAGAAATGACACGTGGTTCTGATTCCACGTTAAACTGTAGGTTGTAATGTAATAAAATAAAAATTGCGACTCTTTTTCTTTGCTATCAGTGTAATGTAATAGATATTGTGAATAATAGAATGAATATGAGATGTGACTTCTATAAAAAAGAAACACGCATTAATGCAATGGCTCAGCATAAAAGAAATAACTAATGTAGGAATGTTATTAACGGTGTAATATTTTGTTCAGTTTAGCCCGACGTGTATAAACACTTAGTAAACTAGCTCAGTTCTCAGGGTAGTTACGTAATTGTCAATAATTAATTGTCCTTTTCATATTTACCCAACACTACAAAAAATGGTTCAAATGGCTCTGGGCACTATGGGACTTAACTTCTGAGGTCATCAGTCCCCTAGAACTTAGAACTACTTAAACTTAACTAATGTAAGGACATCACACACATCTATGCCCGAGGCAGGATTCGAACCTGCGACCGTAGCGATCGCGCGGTTCCAGACTGTAACGCCTAGAACCGCTCGGCCACTCCGTCCGGCCCCGACACTAGAGATATTATTCCAGGCTCGTGAGAAGTCGTGTGCTTATTGCACCAGAGAATATTTGCCACGTCTGTTCGATGTACACTGCTGCAATACGTAACTTAGCATCGTGGTTTCGTCTCGATTCCCCAATATAACAAGAGTAGCATCTACAAATGAAATCCTGTAATGGAACTGGAATCCTGTGACCAGACCTTTTCTGTCCGCACCTCGTGGTCGTGTGGTAGCGTTCTCGCTTCCCGCGCCCGGGTTCCCGGGTTCGATTCCCGGCGGGGTCAGGGATTTTCTCTGCCTCGTGATGCCTGGGTGTTGTGTGATGTCCTTAGGTTAGTTAGGTTTAAGTAGTTCTAAGTTCTAGGGGACTGATGACCATAAATGTTAAGTCCCATAGTGCTCAGAGCCATTTGAACCATTTGAAGCCAGACCTTTTCTGCCTGGGATGTTATCTCGTTATATAAAGAAAATCTGAAAGTAAAATTGTTAAATTATTGGTAGCAGCCTCCGGTCTCGTGGGATCTCAAATAAAGTTAATTGTCCTAACCGACGGCACGTCTCGTAAATGAGCTAAAAGAAAAATGTTAAAGATTTTTCTAAGATGGCGCCTAATGATGAAAATTCTTTAAGGCCCATATCTACGTAAGACAATCCAGGTACCAGACTACCAATTGATTGACCACATACACAAATTGTTTTGACAATATAACCATTATATTTTTTCGGGTTTTAAGTACAACTTACACAAGAACATCCTCTTAGGTCCGAATCCAAGCAGATAAGTGAAAGACAAAGGAAAGATAGTTCATGCATATAAGCGCAAGAGTCCATGGAATAACATGTCCATTGTAGTTCCCTCTGTCCTTCTTTGGCGTTCTTGTCGATTATTTATAAAATTTATCGTAATATTTAGTTTACATTTTTTAAACCCAAGTCTACCCAGGAGAAACAATACAAGGTCCGCTCTCGTCTGTTGGATAACTGATGGGGTAGGTTAAGGACACAAAGTCGCCAGTCGAAGTGGTGTCCAATTGGAAGACTAATACCAGGCTCAGGTTTGTGAGGCCATTTTGAACCAGTCTTTCTTAGCTATCTTGCCTTGGAATCCTACCATTTTCAATACTTTTTTTCCCCGAAAGGCTTCTCTGTTGTTTATGTCTTCCGTTTTAATATTGTGGCTTTCTAAATCCTTTTTTTCGTTGACCCAGCTTGTTGTGGACTTCTTATCCCTCAAATATTTGAAGATCATCTTAGTTTATCTGCTGTCTTGCATTCGAAACAAATGCCCAAACAATATGTTTCTTCTTTTCCTCATTACCTTTGAAATATTTTCTGTATTTTGGTATATTGCAGCATTACTTCGTAATTTCCAACCTTCTGCTGTTTTGTTAGGACCTAATATTTTCTTTATAATTTGCCTTTCTAGTACATCTGATTTATATAAATTATAGTTAAAGTCAGGCATTCACTTGCATACATGCATTCTGGCCCCACTACTGCGTTGTAATGCATTATTTTTGCATTTCTGGATAGGCACTTCTTGTTGTAAAGTTCTTTGGTGATACCATATGCTCTCCCCATTTTATCCAACCTTCCCTGTATTGCAGATTTTTCCAAAGCTTTTTTATCATCTCCCCTAGATATTTGAATTTTTTTACCTCTCCATGTGGCCAATATTTTTCAGGAATTTTGGACCAGTCTTAATGTTTGATACAAATTTTGTTTTTTTTTCTGCAGAAATTCTTAAGCCAGTTCTGCTGGATATTTCTTCCAGTAGATTTGTGTTACAGCACTATTATTATTATTATTATTATTATTATTATTGTACTACCTCTGTTCAATCACTAGATTTATTTCGCATTAACAGCTGTGATTTTTGACGACCGTATTGTAAGCGTAGTGTTGTATCGCTGACTTACCGATAGTCGCTTGATTGGCATCGTGCAGTGTTGATGCCGTGGCTGCACCACGCTTTTCTCAACTTATTGTGATGTAATTACAAAATATTTCTCACGCAATTTGTACATTTCACATCAGCATTCATGGGTCAACATTAATGTTTATCTAAAAGGTGACGATATTCGATCTCGTGTTGCGTCGGAAGATCAGCAATCAACGGCGTCTGGATGGTTACGAAAATATAACGTGGACTGGATTGTTCGCTAATCACGATTTCCAAGAGAAAGAAATATGTGTGGTTACAATGTGTGAATATCACGAGCATAGGTACTCCATCGTTTCGGATATCGCACAACGACTTTTGGGAACATCCGCTCACGATTCGGCCACGCACACGTTCGTGTAGTGAACGAAGGAACTGTTTAGTACTACTGGAGGAACTCTGGTTTTTGAAGAGTGAATTTCATGTGTGTTCTCTGTCGCACGTATTTGAATTGCATAATAGATTTATTATGTCATAACAGATTACGCGGTTGGAATGCAACTATCGGCTACGTCAATTGTGGAATGACGTTGATTATGAACAATGCGACCCAACCCTGTTTGTATGTTCAGCAGAATATATTGAATTCCACCAGACAAAGTTGGCATAGTTTGGGTGAGTGGCTTCGCACCCTGTTAGATACTAATTACCACAGGAGAAATCGAAACAGGAAATGTAAGGCGAGAAGAGGAACCGTCGCGGGAAACCCAAGGGCTTAGGCACTCGGTCGTTAACTATCCACTACTTGTGCAGAACATACATACCGCCTTTTCCCCGAGCGCGCTACAATGTGTTCAAACGCGATCAATTTCAGAGGAGCTGAACTCCATCATTACGCTCTTTAACACAGCTTGAAACCAGCAATGTCTCGAGTATTCGTTCAGAAGCCTGGTAGTATACGGGAGGAGCAGCTGCGACAGGCTACCCAAAACGTATCGAAGTGCTATTTCCCCAAAGTTACAGCGATCAGTATAACGAATTTTCCGACGTGCAAATTAATTTTTAATGTTTTTAAATACTGAATTACGGCGCGTGCTTTAACGCAGAATAAACTTGTACTTGAAAGGAAAAAAAATCATATGTTGTAACCAGTAATTAAGTTTTATAGAGTACATACGGTCAAGTACTGAGTACATCGCATATTTGCCACAACAAGCATTTGACAAATGGAACACTTACCACAAATCGTTTCGTAAAAGATTTTTATTTAACATTTTGACGATACATTGATAGAATTTACATCATTAAGAACCTGGATAGGTCCGAGAAGAACCCACGCACCGAGGGTTCCGTGCAAACTTAATTATGTAAAGAGATAGTTCATCCGTACCGGCAATCGAGAATTTCGACGATATTTTTTTGTCGATATCGATACTGGCAAGATGTCAAAATGTATAATGTAAATGGTCGAAAATTTTGGTTGCATTGGCATAGAAGCCTAAGTTTCGTACACCACCCGAAGACCGTTCTAGAACTTCTGAGAATAATGCGTTAACCGTTCCTGACTAGGAGGGCCGTAAATGACAAAATCTTTCTCGTGTGATGCAACTACAGATCACCGATGCTCGGGTATTTTCTTTATTTGCACTGTGAAGCTTTGCTCCTTGTCAAATTTCATGATTCCAGGTAAACGGGATGTACCCTATACGTTTCGATGGATGAGTTTGGGAGTACCAAATATGCGACAGAAATGGCCGTATCTTTGAGTGCATAGAGGTAGAAGCGTCAATTTTGGACACCGCCAAGGGACCGTAGACCTTAGTATACGACATAAATTTCAATTTGATACGTGTACCTCTTCATGAGGAAAAGAGTTTTTAACAGTCGGACAGACGGAGAGACGAATATCAGAGTGATTCTATAATGGTCCCGTTTTTACCGATTCAGGTACGGAACGCTAAAAATGAAAACTAGGGGTACGTTGTGTCATAAATTTTAAATGTTGGAAATAGTTCATTCTCTCGCTCAGGCACAGATGAAATTCTGACCTATTACACTTTACAATTTGGTGCTTTGCATCGTGTCGGTAACCTGAGACCAGTGACCTATATCAGTTCGGGTAGACCTACGGGGGACGACCTTTAATGAACCATGATGCCTCTTACATACTAGTTCTGCCTCTATACTGGCTGAACGCCTATCTCTCTTTGTTTGTCATATCGTTCTCGTGTTTGGAGCATGCCTCTGTTATTCTGCATTTGAATTCTAGTAGATCATTACGTTTATTACTCGGAATTTTCGAACTGTCACACTCCCTCTCAGCAGGCAGCACACAAGCTCTGCAATCTAATTTTCCAATTCGTGGAGCAAAAAAACCTTGAGGATCCATCACTAATAAAATAAAAGCTTCAGAGTATTGCAAATTCATTAGAATTTTTACATCGCAATGTGAGTAAAACGTAATCCGCTGGAACATGGTACAGGTCGGATGTCCAATATTAATTATTGGAAGCTTGCAACAAATTATAGGTACAGAATGGAAAAATTTGGTCACTGAAGTATTCTGATGCTACAAATCAACGGAAACATTTGCTTTCACTTACCTTGGTTTCATCCCTTATACGCATGCACAAAAGTTAAAAAACGCGTAATGACGCGAATTGTACACAAACGTGATTTCGACTTCACATCAAAATGTGGTTTGCGTCGCGTCATTGATACTAATTTTCGGAACGGAACTTTAATAATTCAAAAATTGGCGATAACTTCTCCTATGGTTGTTGTGAACAAAGGCACGAACAGCAAGTCGCTCTAGAAGAACGTGACGACACGTGTCACAGGCGACGGTAACATCGTCTACAATCTACGCGTCGTCTCTGGCACTCAGAAACAGTTTACGTTCCATTCATTACCGTTGCTTGAATATGACGCCAATTAGCTACGCACAGCATTAAGGGGTTACTGGAACCGTATACGGCTCGTGTATTTACCTGTGCGTTTGAGGCCTATCTGCCTGTTATCTTCGTTTAAAGTGATCGACCAACGTACTCGACAAGCTGTTACACATTCGCTGTCCCTCTAACGATCAAAACGCTAGATATGACTGCTGTTGTCATTGTGGTCTTCAGTCCAGAGATTGGTTTGGTGCAGCTCTCCATGTTACTCTATCCTGTGCAGGTCTCTTCTTCTCCGAGTAACAACTGCAATCTACATTCTTCTCAATCTGCTTAGCGTATTCATCTCTTGGTCTCCCTCTACGATTTTTACCCTCCACGCTTCCCCCCAGTACAAAATAGGTGATCCTTCGATGCCTCAGAACGTGTCCTACCAACCGATCCCTTTTTCTAGTGAAATTGTGCCACAAATTTTATTCAGTACCTCCTCATTAGTGATCTATCCATCTAATTTTCAGGATTCTTCTGTCACCACATTTCGAAAGCTTCTATGCTCTTCTTGCCTAAACTATTTATCGTCCATGTTTCGCTTCCAGTGCCATACCCAGACTACATTCTGTATCATCTCTACTCCAACTACAATCAGTTATTTTGCTCCTCACACAGCAATACTCATTTACTACTTTAAGTGCCTCATTTCCTAATCTAATCCCCTCAGCATCAATTGATCTAATTCCACTACACTACATTATCCTCTTTTTTTTCTGTTGATGTTCATCTTATATCCTCCTTTCGAGACACCGTCCATTCCTTACAGTTGCTCTTCCAGGTCCTTTGTTGTCTCTGACAGAACTACAATGTCGTCGGCAAACCTCAGACTTTTTATTTCTTCTCCGTAGATTTTAATTCATATTGCAGGTTTTTTGTTTCCTTTATTGCTTGCTCAATATACAGATTGAACAACATCGGGGAGAGGCTACAACCCTGTCTCACTCCCTTCCCAACCACTGCTTCCCTCTCATGTCCCTCGACTCTTATAACTACCATCTGGTTTCTGTACAAATTGTAATTCAGCCTTTTGCTCCCTGTATTTGAGCCCTGCCACCTTCAGAATTTCAAAGAGAGTGTTCCAGTCAACATTGTCAAAAACTTTCTCTAAACCTACAAATGCTAGAAACGTAGGTTTGCCTTTCCTGAATCTATCTTATAAGATAAGTCGTACGGCCAGTATTGCCTCCTTATTCCAACGTATCTACGGAATCCAAATTGAGCTTCCGTGAGGTCGGGTTCTACCAGTTTTTCCATGCGTCTGTAAAGAATTCGTGTTAGTATTTTGCAACCGTGACTTATTAAAATGATAGTCCGGTAATTTTCACACCCATCAACACTTGTTTTCTTGGGATTAGAATTATTATATTTTTCTTTAAGTCTGAGGGTATTTCGCCTGTCTCGTATATCTTGCTCATCAGATGGAAGAGTTTTGTCATGGCTGCCTCTCCCAAGGTATCAGTAGTTCTAATGGAATGTTGTATACTCCCGGGGCCTCGTTTCGACTCAGGTCTTTCAGTGCTCTGTCAAATTATCCACGTAGTATCGTATCTCCTGTTTCATCTTACTCTACATTTTCCGTTTCCACAGGCCTACTATTGGCTTCAAGTACATTGCCGTTGTATAGACCCTCTATATATTCATTCCTTCCACCTTTCTGCTTCCCCTTCTTTGCTTGAGATGGGTTTTACATCTGAGATCTCGATATTCATACAGGTGGTTCTCTTTTCTCCAAAGGTCTCTTTAATTTTCCTGTAGGCAGTATCTATCTTACGCCTAGTGATACATGCCTGTACATTACGGTATATTAATAATTTTTATTTATGGACCGTGTGACAGCAACTGAATAAAACACAATTTTAGTGCCATACGCGTTTCGCCTTTATTTTCTGCAAGGCATCATCAGTGACAGGTTGCGTGGACAATTTCCTACATATTACGCTCCTGTTGCATTATTGGTGTTGTTCTTCTTCTTATGAACGCCAGTTTGCGGTTTTTTTCCCCATTCCACAACACTACGCACTGAACACTTGTTTTAAAGCAATGTTTTGGTTTCTGTTGCCGACTGTCAAACCAGATGATGGATGCAGTTATCCGTACTCTTGGATATCCAAATGCATGTGTGCCGACAGGGCATACACACCCTTGTTTCGCGCTGGAGGAAGCCCGTAGAACGAGATGGAGATTACGTGGAAAAATAAGGTGTGTAGATAAAGCACCATTCTTTCGTGTAATTTCTGAAGAAATAAATGCGGTGCACTACTTTGTGGGCAACCCTCGTATTTAGACACAAGCTAACTCTTCAGTGAACTGAGGACGACACGTTTTATCAATTAAATATGAAGGAGCGTGTTTCAAGCTACTGTTTCATATGAAATACTTCAGGAAGGACTTCCATCTTAACTCTGTAGACAGGACAGGACAAGTGATCGGGTAGATCAGCCGGGTAGAGAGTATGTGGCCGGAATAGGCAACGGTCCCACATCCGGCACACAGTTTAAATCTACCAAGAAATTCTCGTGAAACTCAACTAGCTCTTTATTCACATGAAGTGCTGAGTGCTATTCACAAGGGATTTCAGATCGATTCCGTATTTCTGGATTTTCGGAAGGCTTTTGGCGCTGTACCACACAAGCGGCTCGTAGTGAAATTGCGTGCTTATGGAATATCGTCTCAGTTATGTGACTGGATCTGTGGTTTCCTGTCAGAGAGGTCACGGTTCGTTGTAATTGACGGAAAGTCATCGAGTAAAACACAAGTGATTTCCGGCGTTCCCCAAGGTAGTTTTATAGGCCATCTACTGTTCCTTATCCATATTAACGATTTTGGAGACAATCTGAGCAGCCGTCTTCGGTTGTTTGCAGATGACACTGTCGTTTATCGACTAATAAAGTCATCAGAGGATCAAGGCAAACTGCAAAACGATTTAGAAGAAATATCGGAATGGTGCAAAAAGTGGCAGTTGACCTTAAATAACGAAAAGTGTGAGGTCATCCACATGAGTGCTGAAAGGAACGCGTTAAACTGCGGTTACACGATAAATTAGTCTAATCTAAATGCCGTAAATTCAACTAAATACCTATGTATTACAATTACGAAAAATTTAAATTGGAAAGAACACATAGAAAATGTTGCAGGGAAGGCTAACCAAAGACTGCATTTTATTGGCAGGACACTTAGAAAATGTAACAGACTTACTAAGGAGACTACCTACACTACGCTTGTCCGTCCTATTTTAGAATACTGTTGCGCCGTGTGGGGTCCTTACCAGATAGGACTGACTGGGTACATCAAAAAAGTTCAAAGATTGGCAGCACGTTTTTTATTATCGCGAAATATGGGGGAGTGTGTCACAGAAACGATACAGGATTTGGGCTGGAACTTGTTAAAAGAAATGCGTTTTTCGTTGCGTCAGAATCTTCTCACGAAACTCCAATCACCAACTTTCTCCTCCGAATGCGAAAATATTTTATTGACACTGACCTATATATGGAGGAACGATCGCCTCGATAAAATTAGAGAAATCAGAGCTCGTACGGAAATATATAGGTGTTCATTCTTTCCGCGCGCTATACGAGATTGGAATAATAGAGAATTGTGAAGGTGGTTCGATGAACCCTCTGCTAGGCACTTAAATGTGATTTGCAGAGAGTCCATGTAGATGCAGAAGTTCCAAACCGGCAAACTCTCGACTGCGGAATGAACAAATTCCTTCTGTGCGTCGTGTATAAAAGGTTAAATAAGTAATGAAATGTAAATGTTTTGTGTCACACTTTTATTCTTTACTGTTACGTTGATGTTAATTTGGAAGGGCGTCATGCAGAATGATCTGGAAATCTTGTAGGCAGCTCACCGCTTGATTTTGATCAATGCGGAAGCTAGGCAGCACCTGCTGTGGAACCGCGGATGCAGCTGCCTGGTAGTGGGTGGCTCGGCGAGAGGAGGGGGTGGGGGGGAGGGGGAGGTGGTTCTCACACGCGGCGCCACCCGCGGCTGCGCTTCGTCGAACAGTAAGTGGAACGCAGGCGTAATTGGCGTCCGTCGGCGAAGCCGTTCACACATATACGGTTTCACGGCCATTGGTGGCAACTCGAGCTGCTGACGCGGAACTGGCCGTCTGCGACACACACACACACACACACACACACATACACACACACACACTCACTACTGTGCGTGAGCAGGAGGATGTGTTTCAGTCGTTTGTGTTTTAGCAAGGACGCTGCCTCGCAATTTCACACAAATTAAACAAATCTGCACATGGCTCGCACACATAAAACGCATGGCTGTACAAAAGATAAGTGCGCAAGAATGAGTTCAGTTTAATTAAAAGTAATCTGGAAGTAATTCATGAAAGAGTAACGATATACTTACATACTTAAGAATGAGAGCTAAGAGATTAATAAAGCAATTAAAAATACAGTAAAGAATAAGGCTCCACGAAGTGTGAAAAAAATTATGCGAACGCAGTCATGCGAGCGTTGCATATGGTGTTTCAAATACATTTATCGTATTTCACAAGAAAGAAAATAAATGAAAATAAAAACTTGTTGTAATTTCAATTACGCATAGGATTAGAAATGGTTATTTGTTTGTTTTAATTTTCACAAGCACTTTCGGATTCCGCGAAGGGGATAACTTTTACATACACGCACAACAAACCTTGGGGAACTTTTTACAATTATATTTAGCGCTATACACTGAAGCGCTGAAGAAACTGGTATAGGCATGCGTATTGAAATACAGAGGTATGTGAACATGCAGTATACGGCGCTGCGGTTGGCAATGCCCGTATAAAACAAGTGTCTGGCGCAGTTGTTAGATCGGTTACTGATGCTACAATGGCAGGTTATCAAGGTTTAAGTGAGCTTGAACGTGGTGTTACAATCGGCGCGCGAGAGATGGGACACAGCATCTCCGAGGTAGCGATGAAATGGGGATTTTCCTGTAAGATCATTTCACGAGTGTACCGTGAATATCAGAAATCAGACAAAAATCAAATCTCTGAGATCGCTGCGGCCGGAGAAAGATCCTGCAAGAACGGAACTAACGACGACTGACGATAATCGTTCAGCGTACAGAAGTGCAACCTTTCCGCAAATTGTTGCAGTTTTCAATGCTGAGCCACCATAAAGTGTCAGCATGCGTACTATACAACAAAACATCATCGATACGGACGTTTGGAGCCGAAGGCCCACTTGTGTACCCTTGATGACTCCACGAAACAAAGCTTTACGCCTCGCCCGTGCCCGTCAACGACATTTGAATGTCGATGACTGGAAACATGTTGCCTGGGCGGACAAGTCTCGTTTCAGATTGTACCGAGCGGATGGACGTATATGGGTATGGAGACAACCTCAGGAATCCATGAACGTTGCGTGTCAGCAGGGGACTGTTCAAGCTGGTGGAGGCTTTGTAATGGTGTGGGGCGTGCGTGTAGTTGGAGTGAAGTGGGACCCCTGATATTTCTAGATAAATAAACATCCTGTCTGATCACCTGTATCCATTCATGTCTGTTGTGCATTCCGACGGACTTGGGCCCTTCCAGCAGGACAATGCGACACCCCACACGTCCAGAATTGTTAGTGTGTGTTCAGGAACACTCTTGTGAATTTAAACATTTCCTTGGGCCACCAAACTACCCATAAATAATCTTTATTGAGCATATGTGGGATGCCTCGCAACGTGTTGTTCAGAAGACATCTCCACACCCTCGTACTCTTACGGATTTATGGACAGTCCTGCAGGATTCATGGTGTCAATTCCCTCCAGCACTACTTCAGACATTAACCGAGTCCATGCCACGTCGTGTTGCAGCACTTCTCCGTGCTAGCGGGGACACTATACGATATTAGGCAGGTGTACCAGTTTCTGTGACTGTTCCAGTGTACTTTTCGCGTACGAGGTGTGTTTTTATCTAAGAACCTTTTTGAAATAAAACAATTGAACTTCCTTAGCAGTTCTGTTTTTACTTGAAAATCTGTATTTAAATCTTCATTTATACATAATCACCACCAGTATTAGGCGGCCGCGGTGGCCGTGCGGTTCTAGGCGCTGCAGTCCGAAACCGCGGGACTGCTACGGTTGCGGGTTCGAATCCTGTCTCTGGCATGGATGTGTGTGATGTCCTTAGGTTAGTTAGGTTTAAGTAGTTCTAAGTTCTAGGGGACTGATGACCTAAGATGTTAAGTCCCATAGTGCTCAGAGCCATTTGAACCATTTTTGAACCACCAGTATTAAGGCCCCTATCGTGTAGTACAACCAGCTTTTGAATACCATCCTCGTAGAAATTTGTCGCCCGATTTTTAGTCAACATTTGCATAAAGCACTCTTCCTGACAGTCGAGGAAACTCGTCGGATAACGTCGGAATTGTAAAGGTCTCTTTCATCAACTTCTCTGCAGCAAATCGTCAGTTGAAAGCTCTCACCCAGTTCCATACCGTTCCATTGTTTACAGTGTCTTCTCCATACACTTCAGCCGACTTGCCGATGAGTTTCAACCGCTTTCACGCCTTTATCACTACGAAAACGAATCACTGCGCGTATTTCACATTCGGCGGGATTCTGAAACGGAGGACGTATTCCAAATAGTCGCAACCGTAAACACGCCGAATATTGGTGGGAATCGTGTAGAAAAGTACAGGGTTTAGTGTAAAAATAAAATTGCTAAGAAAAGTATGCTAGTTTCATTTTTGTTTCAAAACGGCTGTTACTTCAAAACACGCATTGTGACATGTTTAATGTGCCATCCGTGCACACACAGGAAACATAAAGACCATAATCAGAATCGTCCATATTTTTGCATGTCTAGATTTACTGCGTCTGCTGGTGTCACACTGCGATGTCGCGTATCATCCAAACTCGTTGGAAGGGGAGGCACAGACACAGCGTGCTACCACCCGTCTTCCCACAACCCCTCCCCTCCCTACCCCCGCACCAAAGTGTGGTCGGGCTACGCTGCTGCCAATCTATCGTCGAGGCATCTCATTGCTAACAAATAATGTTACACGTAGGTGCCAGCTCCGAACTATTGATTACGGACACGCAGGAAGCCTTCAGTTGCTGTCTTATCGCCAGCTCGACTTGACGGACCTTGGGCAGTGAAAACGACCGGATTAACAAGATCCCTACCGGCAACCACTTTTAGCGGCAACTTACACCTGATGCGAAGGCAAGCTTTTAGCTTTCATGCGTATATTAAAATTTATTCTTAGTTTCTCTCTTCATCCACAGAGAAGATAGTGCCGAGAAACCTGATGTAAACACTTAGAAATACTCTGTAGCATCTATCGGTTCCTACTCACCCATCAATTAATTTAAGGGAAGTAATCCCGTCGGTGACGGGAACGGTATAGTCGAAAGTCAGATTAGGATGGATGGAGGAGGAATTGAGTCGTTTCCTTTATAGTGGATCCATCCCGGCGTTTGATGTGAGTTCGTGAAACTTTCCTGGAGTGACACTTGGGCGGAGATTGAATCTGTTGAACTTTCTGTGGAGCCCATGACACATCAGTGACTTCTCCATTTTTACATTCATTTCCTTTTCCAACTCGCAGGCCATGAAAAATTCCCATATTTTATATAAAATAACGAATTCCCAGTGCAAAGTAGAGAAAATTAAATAAAAGAATAAGAGCCATTGGAGTAGTGTATTATATGGAAAGTAGCAAAGGGCTTCATTCAAAGAATTAGTAATGAATGCTCCTTTTGTTTCACAAGTACTATATAAACCCAACGCACGTAGTTAACATCCATGGCGTGTGGGAGTCTTTGGCGTGTGGGGGTCTTTGGCGTGTGGGGGTCTTTGGCGTAGGACATGTTACTGTCCGAGCTGTTAGCGAAAGAGTCCTGAATATTCATGTCTCTTTAAGTTCATGCGTCACAGTGTGAAATAGTTAACCTCATTGGAAGCTGGGCTAATTAAAAGTTGATTTCAGATCTTTTAATTTATTGTCAAGAATACGAAAATTGACAGAACTGAATAACGGTAACTCCAGCGAACATATCAGTAGGTAAAAGATCTATATCATTAATTCCAATTGAAGAACTTCAGTTGTTGCCGAAGTTACTACTCAAATATCACGTCGCAACTTGACTTTCGATTACAGATCCTGTTCGTACATCTATAATCGGGCATAAGTGTGACCATTCGTAGTAGTGAATCATATCAAAGAACTGTGTTAATAATTACCGAGTTGAGTAAAAAGTTATCGCGTCCTACGATTTCGAACAGAGTATCACGAGAAGCGAACCGTGTATTGGATTGTCTCTGGACAGTAGTAATAATAATAGTTTATTCCATATTAATATTAAAGAGAATGATTTTCAACTGACAAAACATCGTGCTGTGTCAAGTGAGCCCTGCGACTTTTGAAGGAATTAATTCGGTGTACATGTGCTGCGCCAATCAGAGATATCACTTCATTTTGAAACGCGAATCGGCCGCCTAGTAACTGTTAATGAGGATCTTTGGCGCAACCGCTGAACAACGGTGCTAGCTGATGGTAAATAATGTGAATGTAATCTCGTCGTCGTCGTCGTTGTTGTGGTCTTCAGTCCTGAGACTGGTTTGATGCAGCTCTCCATGCTACTGTATCCTGTGCAAGCTTCTTCATCTCCCAATACTTACTGCAACCTACATCCTTCTGAATCTGCTTAGTGTATTCATCTCTTGGTCTCCCTCTACGATTTTTACCCTCCACGCTGCCCTCCAATGCTAAATTTGTGATCCCTTTATGCCTCAGAACATGTCCTACCAACCGGTCCCTTCTTCTTGTCAAGTTGTCCCACAAACTCCTCTTCTCCCCAATTCTATTCAACACCTCCTCATTAGTTATGTGATCTACCCATCTAATCTTCAGC
This sequence comes from Schistocerca americana, assembly GCF_021461395.2. Classification (NCBI taxonomy): domain Eukaryota; kingdom Metazoa; phylum Arthropoda; class Insecta; order Orthoptera; family Acrididae; genus Schistocerca; species Schistocerca americana. Next base: position 156,849,652 of record NC_060121.1, read on the forward strand.
ATTCTTGTGTAGCACCACATTTCGAAAGCTTCTATTCTCTTCTTGTCCAAACTATTTATCGTCCATGTTTCACTTCCATACATGGCTACACTCCATACAAATACTTTCAGAAACGACTTCCTGGCACATAAATCTGTACTCGATGTTAACAAATTTCTCTTCTTCAGAAACGCTTTCCTTGCCATTGCCAGTCTACATTTTGTATTCTCTCTTCTTCGACCATCATCAATTATTTTGCTCCCCAAATAGCAAAACTCCTTTACTGCTTTAAGTGTCTCATTTCCTAATCTAATTCCCTGAGGGTCACCCGACTTAATTCGACTACATTGCATTATCCTCGTTTTGCTTTTGTTGATGTTCATCCTATATCCTCCTTCCAAGACACTATCCATTCCGTTCAACTGCTCTTCCAAGTCCTTTGCTGTCCCTGACAGAATTACAATGTCATCGGCGAACCTCAAAGTTTTTATTTCTTCTCCGTGGATTTTAATACCTACTCCGAATTTTTCTTTTGTTTCCTTTACTGCGTGCTCAATATACAGATTAAATAACATCGGGGAGAGGCTACAACCGTGTAAGCCCTTCAAATATTGACTGCAGTGACTGACTGTATCGTCTCTCTCTCTCTCTCTCTCTCTCTCTCTCTCTCTCTCTCTCTCTCTCTCTCTCTCTCTCTCTCTCTCTGACGTATCTCATCGAGGTGAAGAACATTGGCTAGGCATAGAAAAACAATGTAGGAATCCGCGAATCTGGGTCGCCGTACGGGAACTTGCACCTCTTTCGTCCCGAATGGGAATCCAGTGTCTCTACCACTGTGGCAGTTGGTTGTAAAAGTACGTATCGGATCAGCACACAGAGGTAGCTATTTCGGCAACATGGCATCCAGGTGGGCAGAGTGCAGAGCGCCGCTGTGGCGACGCGCCTGCGCGCAGCTAGAAGAGCCGCCGGCGTTTTTTCCTTGTGCAGGCGGCACGCGCGTCCCGCATTCTGCTGGGAGAAAGCCAGGCGCGGACAGCGGTCGCTGCCGCGCTGGCCAGTTAGCGGGCTTTCTTCCCGGCGCCTATTGATTGCAGCCCTGAGGACCAGCGTCTCTCGTCTCCGCTGCAGCCGCCATCGGCGCGTCGCCTTCTCTTCCTTGTTTGTCGACAGAGCTGAACTTTCCCTGCTGGTCCTGCGTAGTCGCGATGTCTCCCCTGCGTGCGAGTGCAACGGCGCTCGAGGCGAGATCGGCCACTTCGAAACCCGGTCGAGCGCTCCTTTCGTCTGCTCTTCGGGACCTTATGTGGCGTCGGATGAAATGACACTGCGGACGGAACCCACGCGCTCTTGGCGAAGTGCGGCGCGCGAGAGGGCTGACACGACGTATACCGGTTGTCGTATTTACTCGGAAACGCTCATTGCTGGACCCGGCCTAATTTTCAGCACTGCCGCGGTATCCGGTGTCTTCAACGAAGGGACGCCAACCTCGCTTTGACCCGCGAGTCTTCTCAGTACTCCAGTGTGGAAGTGAGCAGTGCCTCCCAACTAACTTGTCTACGTTCTGCTCCTGATTCTGAGTAATCTCAAAGGCGTAAATGTTAAATAACTTCGTGGAGCGGTTCGGGGATTGCGAAATCGATGAGTCGGGCGGAAGCCCTCGTGGGGTTGAGGTGGCTAGTGACTGGTAGGAGGAGGCATTTTATATTAGAGCGTGGTGGCTTTATTTACGAAAGAACTTCAAAACCAAGTTAGAATACTGTAGCAAGCTAAAACGACTGCGCAACAACAGTGGCGCGTTTTCAGAAGACAGTGCCTGTTCCAGGTTTCCTGCTGCGGTATGGACGACGTGCGCATTACAAAGTGGAAGTGAGATGACGCAGCAACTGGAAACGTACTCCAAAGTTGAAGTACGCAGCATAGGACAAGTGTTCCGGGTAAAACGCCTACGTGGCACACCGATTCACTGTGAAAATCTGGCGCTGTATGGATCAGATACAATTTCGGGTCAAGCAACAGTGAAATGGTACGAGCAATTCGACCAAGGCGGGTGGTGGTGACTGGGAAGGAAGGCCATCGCCATCGATCACAGGCGACCACGTCCAGGCAATCTGGGAGCTGGGGCTGTTGATATTTTTAGACATGTCGGGTTCAAAAACGGTTCAAATGGCTCTGAGCACTATGGGACTTAGCATCTGAGGTCATCAGTCGCCTAGAACTTCTTAAACCTAACTAACCTAAGAACATCACACACATCCATGCCCGAGGCAGGATTCGAACGTGCGACCGTATCGGTCGCGCGGTTCCAGACTGAAGCGCCTAGAACGGCTTGGCCACACCGGCCGGCAGAAATATCGGGAATCCGATACATAGATATTTAAAAGATTGACTGCTGTCTCTCGATCTCTCGATGTATCGAAAAAAGTATCACTATATTGGCGTACAGGCCTATAAGAATATCCGCTGCATGTGGTAAGCATACTGTCGGTTTTAGTCCTATATTTTTAAGTATTGATCTAATAATAGATATTCTGTAAATCAATCGCCGACCGCCGCCTACCTATCCCCCTTAAAGTAAGAATTGAAAGGAAAAAAGATGCACGTTCACGCTGGTCGATAACTACTTTGCTAACGATGGTAACTGCAGGTAAGTGGCACAGTAAGAGGTGTCTGATCGGTCCACCGTTCGGTTTCGCCACATACTGGATCTGTCCGGGACACTTCATGTCGATTTTTTGTTTTGTAGTTTCTGCAAAACGCCAGGACCATAGCATTTGTAGTGTCAAACCTGCGTGGAGAAGTTAAACGTTCAAGTTTCTGTTGGTAGCGTCGAGCGCCGATTACGGCAGCATTCCCCCACACACGTTCCGCCCACCGTAGTGACTGAGCTTGTCATTTACACTTTTGTTCATCATTTTCAGCAAATGTTTTTGAGGGATGCCGATGAGCACACTAGTAGCGTTAAAAATTTTCTCTTAACGAAGCTGGTGTGGTGTTTCTTCAAATCGGGAATCTTGTTATTCCTTTCATACCGCACCCTCTCCCACCCCCTCAATGCAACCGGAGTTATTCTTTTGTGCCACATATTTCACACAGTCAAAGAGAAAGATTGGACGTGATGAAAGCTCAAAAAGCAAAACGACTCCTTCACACAGTGAAAGTAAAATTATTTCCTACTACTGTTTCAAAAGAACGTCAAATTTTGAAAAAAATATGAAATAAGAACATCGCCAGCCGATATTGCCCTTCAGGTATCGATAGTTTAGCAACAGCCCTAGTAGGAGCCGATTCACAGCTATTGCAGAGTGACTTTCTCGGAAATTACTCAGCAGGTGCGCATCTGAACAGAAAGTGCTCATTCCCTCGTCAGAGATCTTCTGCAGTACCTAGCAATGTACACTTGCAAACACCAAATTCTTGCACTTCTGCCGCCCCGTTACTGGTAACTTTCTTTAAAATTACTCCGAAAATTCGTAGCTATATCTAGAGGTTTGTAAACATCGTCTGTAAGCCGTCCACAATACGTCGAATGTACGCTAACGACCTCTTCAGTTTCCTGTGGTTCAACTTTGTACAGTAGAGAACGTAGCTTCACACTTGATTTGGATGCCCCGTCCATTGGAACTACTTCACGCTTAAACCCTAATGTTCCTTCCTTTCTTTCGTCCTTTCTTATTTCACACCGTTCCAAAGTAAATAATTAATGCAGTAAGTAATCCAACTACTAACGGAAAGAGCCTGATATCCGACCACTGGACTGGTATATGTTCACCACTAAAAATTCCTCCACCGCCCCCAACTGGCTCCAATAATATGTTATCTTCATAATTGTGTGGTTGCAAATTTGGTTGTAGCCCTAAATTGAAGATAATTTTCGATAAGCTGTGAAATCTGTAATATATATGTTGTCTAGAGAACTTAATAGGATTTCTACAGATGTTCACTGTCGAACTAGAAAGTTTCGCTGAATCTAGCGATACTAAATCCGTAATGTTATATGCGTACTTCAGCTGTGGAGTACGTTTCCAGTTCCTGCGTCATTTCGCTTCCACTTTGTCAGGCACATGTCATCCATACCGCAGCATGAAACCCGGAACATGCACTCTCTTCTGATAATCCTCCACTCTTGTTACGCAATCGTCCCAGCCAAGGGCGGAATTCTTAATTTAGCTTCTGAAGTCTTTTCGTATGTCATGGCTCCACGACTATTTGCCGCCTCAACGCCACGAGGACTTCCGCCCGATTCCTCGATTTCGCGATCTTCAAACCGCTCCACGAAGTTATTTAACATTCAGTCCTGTGAGCCACTCAGAAGCAGAATCTCGACGTTTTAGCTCTAAGGTAATTTTCACTTCCACTGCGTCTTCACGAAGCTTCTTTCCAACGAAAGCTGGAAAACACTGGCTGTCGTGGGAAAATTACGCGCCCCCGAAATAAGCCTAGTGTGCCCAGACCATATTTTTATTTTTTCATTTTTTATTTATTTCTCAAGTAAAGATTTGATGACTATTGTTACATAGCAGGTCGTACATTGTGGGATGTGACACGTTATGTGATACAAATCCCGTTTTATTACTAGTGCGTTTTTTGAAAATTATACAAATGGATAAAATAAAAAACAACAAATAAAAAATATGTGAAAAAGTACAAATGTATATATACAATTTTGTGGATGTATTTTAAATTAAAGTTAAAAGTGTATTTATGGAGGAACAAGAGATGGCAATTTTAGTTATAGGATGTGAGTGTTCTTCCTTTTATACCTTCTATGTGCATGGTTACGTCTGTTAAAAAGTCTTGTCTTGACAGTGGTAATACTTGATTTAATGTATTGATATGTTAGAACTTCATGTAACAGTGGATACCGGGAGTTGATTTGAAACGTCATAGTCAGCAGCATCAGGTGCGAGGGCTCAGTCACACCTGATGCAGCGAAAGAAGAACAAATGTCACATCTTCAGATAGTGTTACATGCAACGAAATGGCATACGAACCAACTACATAGAGTTTTAGATGTTCAGATTGATTCGAATCAGTGTTGGAGAACCTTAGCTTACTTTTGCTATGTTGTCTCGTCTTCACTTCCTGTGTGTGATACAGCATCCGATTCAGTGTGTGTGTTCGTATCTGTTTCGTTCAGTATGTACTGCTGATCTGTCAAATGCCGAGCTTGGAAGAGCAGACTTTGTGTATTACAAAGACTTCGCGCATTTCTAGCGATGATTGCGATTCTATTAAATGACACATGTATCATTGCCAAGTGGGATGAGAAATACTGTGACTTTTTAAAAATTCTTTTTCCCAATTTGTGGGATATTAATTTGAAATTTTTCTGATGGTTTTTATTGCCGCCAAATCAGGATTTCGTCAATTGTTCCGATGTTTTCTGGATGTTTTGTTTCCTGTGAATATGGAACAGTGTAGATGCAAGAAGAAAAACATTTCTAGTTAATCTCTCTTCGAAGATCTTGGTTTTTTTTCATGAGGATGATATAATTTCTGAGCGTTGATCGAAATGGTGAAATTCATATTAAAACGTCATAATGTAGTTTCAAGCTATATTCCCGTGCTTGTAGAAAATGATTATGAAGTAGAGCTGAGTTCGCCTCCTTGCAATAACACAATGTCTGTATTGTTCAATTCCGGAACATGTTTGACCACAGCTGTAACTCCATCAGTAAGTTTCTTATTTTATTTTTTTCTGAAATATAGGTACAGATTTTGTGTAGGCTGCGAATACGTCGAAGTCAGATTTTTTCCTATTTGTCCCTCTGCTGCAACTGGTACCGGGTTCCGGGACAGCGCTTCAGTAATTTAGGAGTGTGCTTCAAAGAATTTTTACGTTGGGTGTCTCCTGTGGCTGCCAACAGAAATGCCCCAAGTCCATATTGACACAGCATGTCCCCTGCTACACAGGAATGTTAGAAGGAGGTCAGAACTGCCCTTTAGCTTTGGTGACAGGAAGGATATCGGGTTATCCTGCACCATTAATACCACCAAATCCAGAATAACGTAACGACTCCATGGACGACAGGAAAAGGAAAATATTAATAGTTCGTGATACCTACATGAAACACGAAATGGAAGTGTGAGTCCAGAGAGCTTCCCAATTCTCACGCATCTCTGATGTCTATATACGGACTGAAACGACGGATGAAAATTTGTACCAAGGTCGGGATTCGAACACGGGCCTCCTACTCACTAGGAAGATGCGCTGACCACTACGCCACCCTGGCTTAGTGGCTTTGCACAACTGCACAGACTACCCTAGCACATCTTCCTCCTCAATTCAAATTCCCGGTTCTAATAAAAAAAAGACTGTTCAAAGTTCGAGAGTCGAAACGTGGATCTTGAGGCGACAGGAGTTCGCAAATGCAAGTAAACTTAATTGGTTGATGAAAGTTTGCACGCATTGATGTTAGCCTTGGAAAGGCGCGCGAGAATAAATAGTACACATCGTATGTTAGCGAGTAATTCTGAGAGCCCAAAGTCTATGTTACTTCATGCTCAAAATAAAGACTAGCCAGATAGGTTGTGACCACTTTTACAGACAGCTGTCCATTTTTGTACCACAGCAATTGAACATTTAACAGATACGATTGTTTGGTCTGGCGATGCAATATCGAAATAGAATAGAGCTGTCAACCGCGAGAAGTGTGTGCAGTGGACCAGCGGAAATCCGCGCATTGTGGCAGAGCAAGTAGTTAATCTTCCTGGTGTGACAACGTGGTTGGGCGTGTGTGCGTCACAGGAGTTATTGGTCCATTATTCTCCGACCGAAGCGTGACTTGTGAGCAGCGCAGTAGTTTGTTCCCCCTCCACATCCAGCCAGCCTAGGTAGTAGACACACTAACCGAGCGAGGTGACGCAGTCGTTAGCACATTGGACTCGTATTCGGGAGGACGGCGGTTCGAATCTGCGTCCGGCCGCCCTGATTTAGGTTTTCCGTGATTTTCATAAATCGCTCCAGGCAAATTCCATGGTTGATTCGGAAGGGCACGGCCGATTTGCTTCTCCATCCTTGAAACATTCACAGTTTGTGCTCCGTCTTTAACGACCTGAAGGTTTTTTATTTTTTTTTAAAGAACAGTAGTTTGCAGGGTACGGGAAGGTATTGTCTTTCAGCGACTCTAGGAGGAGTTAATGCAGATGAGTAGGAAAAAAAACTTGTTTTTCGTTGTTAAAGGACAGTTTCAGTGGTGTGGTGGTTGATATAGTGGTATCGATTTTTATCCAGACGATATGAAATGCAACGAATACGTAAGAACAACGGTAGGGAAGGCGAATGGTCTATTTCGGTTTATTGGGAGAATTATAGGGAAGTGTAGTCTATGTAATAATGGCTCTGAGCACTATGGGACTCAACTGCTGAGGTCATTAGTCCCCTAGAACTTAGAACTAGTTAAACCTAACTAACCTAAGGACACCACACACATCCATGCCCGAGGCAGGATTCGAACCTGCGACCGTAGCGGTCTCGCGGTTCCAGACTGCAGCGCCAGAACCGCGCGGCCACTTCGGCCGGCAGTCTATGTATTAAGGGAGGCCATAAACAGAACACAGGTGCTACCCATTCTTGAGTATTATCGGAGTATTTGGGACCCCCACCAGGTCTGACGAAAGTAAGACATTGAAGCAGTTCGGAGGCGTGTTGTTGGGTTAGATTCGTTACCGATAGGTCCGAACAACTCGCGAGTATTAAAAAACTAACTTTTCATAACTGGGATTCACAGTTATCAAAATTTTTTTGAAAGACGTCATGTTTACGCCAGTGATTGTTAAAAGTTTTATTTCCACTACCCTAGCTGACATTTTTATAAACACGTTAGAAACTAGATTTTTTACAGAACTCCAACAGATAAAAGATAAAATTCAATACTACAAGAGATATGTAGATGATACATTTGTAATTTGAAGGCTTTGTACATGATTTAAACATAATGCGCAACCAACTAAACGCCCTACATCCAAACATAAAAGTTTACAAAAGAAATGGAAAATAACAAAAGTATAAATTTTTTAGATCTCCAAATCTCGAACGTAAATGGCCAACACAAATTTGGAATCTTCCAAAAACCTTCGACAACAGACGGTATTACAAGTAATCACTCCTGCCATCCAAAACAACATAAGCAAGCCTACTTCAGCTGTACGGTACATAGATTATGTACCCTACCGCTGGACGAGGACGAAATACGAAAAGAGCTAGCGATATTACAAGAAGTGACTATTAACAACGGATTCGAAGCCAAAATAGTTAAGGATCTGTATGAACGTAAAGTTAAAAGAGGAAATACAGACCTAAATAGCGAAATATTACATTAGAAAGAGAGTACAGTTCGCGCAAAAAGAATAAGTATGCGACTTTACCATACATAGGCACAGTATCAGACAACATCGCGCAGGCTTTTAAGAAAACCCCTGTTAAAATCGGTTTCCACACCAATAACACCCTAGCTAACAGACTAATACACAACTACAGTAAACCTTACCAATTTACAAAATCTGGGGTTTATAAAATAGAATGCGAGAAATGCTACATCGGACAAACAAGGAGAACATATACAGATAGATTTAAAGAACACGTTAGACAAACCGAAAATAGCACCTCTATGTTTAGGAAACACTTCAGTGAGAATAAACACACTGTTCGTAACATAGATTCAGCCCTGACAGTACTACACGCTGTACCCAAAGGAAGAGTCATGAGCGTCCTGGAAGACATGGAAATATACAATCACTACAAAAATTATCCTGATAACCTTTCAAATGATCAAACCGACTTGAAGTAAACGATGCCTAGATAATTTTTACTCGATCTTACGATGTACCCACAAATAGTAGCCCAGGTAAAAACACACGTAATCATCAAACACTGTTGATATCTTTAGACATATGGGACTAAGTACCCAATTTTATGCGCCCAATTCTGAGTGTAAAAAATACTATTCTATAGATGAATATAGCCAATATCCACTGCTTAGGCTAATGTAATAAAAAAAAATATCACGATTATCATAAAACGACGAAATCTCGCCAGAATGACAATGTACACTACTTGTATGATTAATTTAGTTATGTGACGACGACTGCCTTTAATACTACATCTTATATGTACCTGATTTTATATCTGTGTGTCGATGATCAATCTGTGTGCTTAAAATATGTGTAAAGTTGGCAGTGTGTCACGCCAACTGTGTTTTAATTAAACCAAGGTGCTACTGTGGAAGTCTCCTGCTGATCAAGAAAGTGCATAAGGCTGTGTGGGGCAATATGAGGACCTTTACGATTTTAATTGTATTAAAAACTTCTGTAGAAATAAACAACCTATACCACTTTAACATTTACAGTACACAACATACAAAATTATACTATGTACAAAATAATACCTACAGTTATGTAAAACCTTCACGTATTTTAACTGCGATGTTTCTTAAAAAACCTATAACGAAATAAATTATATCCTATTCCTACACCCTTCTAACGTTAAGAGTAGGTTATGTAATAAATTATAGTATGTTCCATAATTGTAAAACGAGTGCATAACTCCATGCTTGCAAGTACAGTAGCTGGACTGCAGTGTCGCTGTACTCAGAATATATCTGTAATCCGTTTACGCGTCAAAACGGCTACCAGTAGCCTGTAAACAGTCGTTCGCTGCTGTGGTTTAGTGCAAAACTTACTAGTGATGGTGGAACAAACATGTGCATGTACAGACTGTGCTGTTTTCCGATATATCGACATGTGTGCTCGCACTACTTACCAGCGTTACGAATGTATATTACAGCAAATGACAACGAAATATAAATGTGTCAGCGTGTATAGAGTTGACATAGCTTAAAACCAAAACATGTAACTAAACATGGTTACATAGCTACATTTTCAAATTACGTCATCGGCCGACTGTCAAAATACACAACTATTTTTGTAAGCTATTTTATAAACATTTTCTATTTCAGCTGCACTTGATAATGGCCTAAGGCCGAAATTTCAATAGTGGAAATAAAAAGCTTAACAGATGTCTTTCAGAAATTATTACAAAACTGCTCCCTGACTTCAAATGAGAATTAAGACACACAATATTTACAGTCATTGGCTGCGAGTGGGCATTGATTTAAATCAATGGGGAGAAATATGTACTGGACTGGGATTAGAGCCAGAGTCTGCTGGTTACTACGTCATCCGGGCACAGTGGTCATCGCAACTGCACAAGACGGTCGTAGTGCACCCATGTCTGCCCTAAATTCATAACTTACCCACACACCACTAATGTAGTGCCCCTTGCGCATTATCCACATTACTCGTGGCATCTCGCCTTTTTCCGTAAGAGTTCTAGCCTGGTCTACATCCGCACCGAAGAGATTATCGCCGTACACCACTGGTCACTAAATTTGCTACGACAAGAAAAAATGCAGATGATAAACCGGCATTCACCGGACAAATACATTATGCTGTAACTTACATGTGATTACATTTTCACGCAGTTTGGGTGCATAGATCCTGACAAAACAGTACCGAGAACAACCACCTCTGGTCGCAATAACGGCCTTCATACGCCTGGGCATTGAGTCAAACACAGCTTGGATGGCGTGTACAGGTACATCTGCCCATGCAGCTTCAACACGATACCACAGCTCATCAAGAGTAGTGACTGGCGTATTGTGACGAGCCAGTTGCTCGGCCACCATTGACCAGACATTTTCAGTTTGAGAGAGAACTGGAGAATGTGCTGGCCAGGGCAGCAGTCGAACATTTTCTGTATCCAGAAAGGCCCGTACAGGACCTGCAACATGCGGTCGTGTATTATCCTGCTGAAATGTGGGATTTCACAGGGATCGAATGAAGGGTAGAGCCACGGGTCGTAACACATCTGAAATGTAACGTCCACTGTTGAAAGTGCCGTCAATGCGAACAAGAGGTGACAGAGGCGTGTAACCAATGGCACCCCATACCATCACACTGGGTGATACACCAGTGTGGCGATTACGAATACATGCTTCCAATGTGCGTTCACCGCGATGTCGCCAAACACGGATGCGACGATCATGATGCTGTAAACAGAGCCTGGATTCATCCGAAAAAATGACGTTGTGCCATTCGTGCACCCAGGATCATCGTTGAGTACACCATGGCAGACGCTCTTGTCTGTGATGCAGCGTCAAGGGTAACCGCAACCACGGTCTCCGAGCTGATAGTCCATGGTGCGGTAAACGTCGTCGAACTGTTAGTGCAGATGGTTGTCGTCTTGCAAACGTCCCCATCTGTTGACCCAGGAATCGATACGTGGCTGCACGATCCGTTACAGCCATGCGGATAAGATGCCTGTCATCTCGACTCCTAGTGATATGAGGCCGTTGGATCCAGCACAGCGTTCGGTATTACCCTCCTGAACCCACCGATTCCATATTGTGCTAACAGTCATTGGCTGTCGACCAACGCGAGCAGCAATGTCGCGATACGATAAACCGCAATCGCGATAGCCTACAATCCGACCTTCATAAAAGTCGGAAACGTGATGGCACGCATTTCTCCTCCTTACACGAGGCATCACAACAACGTTTCACCAGGCAGCGCCGGTCAACTGCTGTTTGTGTATGAGAAATCGTTTGGGAACTTTAATCATGTCAGCACGTTGTAGGTGTCGCCACCGGCGCCAACCTTGTGTGAATGCGCTGAAAAGCTTATCATTTGCATATCACAGCATTTTCTTCCTGTTGGTTAAATTTCGCGTCTGTAGCACGTCATCTTTGTGGTTAGCAATTTTAATGGCCAGTAATGTATATATAATGTCCTAAAGAACAGACCCTACATATACGAAATGGGAATCCGTGGAGGGAGATGATCATTATCGTGAAACATCGTAGAAAAAAAAATTAGGTAAAGGGAATTTGCGGCTGATGCTGAATGCAGCACGATTCTGCTGCCGCCAACGTAGGCCTACATTCCACGTAAGTACTGCGAAGACAAGATAAGAGAAATTACGGCTCGTACGGAGGCGATAGACTGTCGTGTTTCTCTCGCTCTGTTTGCGAGTGGAACGGGAAAGGGAATGACCAGTAGAGGTACAAGGCAGCCTCCTCCACGTACTGTACGGTGACTTGCGGAGTAAATATGCAGATGTAGATGAAGGCCGCTTTCTCCACCGAAGCAGAGAATAATCTCACTGCCTGCTCTTGTAGGAAAAATAGGTTGGTCCGTGAACAGGCTAATGTAGGATTGCTGAGTAAGATGCAGAACTTCTCAGATTTCACTTACATTATGTGTGCCGAGAGAATATGAAAGCGTAGTGGGCAACGAACACTGCAGTTAGGATCGTTCTTGGTTGCTCCGTTTAGATTACCCGGGAGCACAGCAAAGTAATGACGAACTTCGTGGCCGTTCCGAAATGCAATTAAGTGAAACAAGCACCGCTCCTAGCCTCCAATATTTGGTCAAATTAACGCTTACGCTTTCGTTATCGGCTCTTGGTTTCAGCCCACCTTCACGTGACTACGTACATGTCTTCTAAATGTCCTCCGCATTAAAGTAGGTTTGTAATTTATACGCACAATAATAAATTAAACGTAATCGAAAATTACAGTATGTTCTACGAAGAAACCCAAATCGCAAAGGTATTTAGTGTGACAGAAATACCTCTATGTATCTGTGGTGATGGCTGCTGAAATATTTTTTGGTTCCAGTTTTTCCAGTCGTTATGAACGTAAAGTTCAACTTGTTTAAAATATGCTTGTTATGCAGTACGTTCAAATATAAAGTATACGAAATATGAAACTTCTTGGCAGATTAAAACTGTGTTCCGGACCGAGACTCTAACTCGGGATCTTTGCGTTTCGCGGGCAATTGCTCTACCATCTGAGCTACCCAAGCACGACTCACTTCTTTACTTCTGCCAGTACCTCGTCTCCTACCTTCCAAACTTCATAGAAGCTCTCCTGCGAACCTTGCAGAACCAGCACTCCTGAAAGAAAGGATATTGCGGAGACATGGCTTAGCCACAGCCTGGGGGATGATTCCAGAGTGAGAGCACTTGCCCGCGAAAGGCAAAGGTCCCGAGTTCGAGTCTCGGTCCGGCACACAGTTTTAATCTGGCAGGAAGTTTCATATCAGCGCACACTCCGTTGTAGAGTGAAAATTCTCATCCTATATGAAATATGTTGGAAATTATTTAAAGTCAATCTGAATTAATGGTAGACTAGCACGCCTCCGCAGCCATGGTTGCTATCACATTCCTGTGTGGTGACGGTCGATTGAGAGGTAAGCCGTTTCGAATACTGGTGATTGAAGAAATTTTAGTTGTCAGTATTTACCAGGCTCGAGGAAAAGTAGTGGCGTAATTTCCCTGACGACCAATCCTTGTGCCAATGTCCTAGATTGTTTCAAACCTCTATGCAGTGCTGCACGAAGTGTTGGCATGTGTCGCGGTTTTTGGTGATTAGTCCGTCGGATGTTAAGCACGGCGGTCCCCTTGTTGCTAGAAGAGGAGTAGGGTATGTGCCGGCACCATCATCATCAACAACACAAACATAACAACACACTATGCATTACACTCACCGACACTCCGCATATACACATACATCCGCAAGGAAAGGGACAAGAGTGTGCGGAGGAAGAACACCTTTTCCGGCAGGCGCCTGTACTCACCCCGTGGAGTATCCTGGCCAACAGTGCCATTCATTTACATTTTTAGCGGAAAACTTGAACTTGTATGGTTAGTCTAAGTGTTTCCGCAAGTTCTGCTAGTAGATTGCCAATAAATACCCATACAATTAAAAGTATTAAGTTATACACTTCATAAAACGAAAAACCTGTAATTTCCTGTAACTACAGTATACATGATTTACAATTACTAACAGTCCACTCATACAAACACCTGTAACAGTTTGGAGTCGTGTGAATTACAATGATCACATAAGCTCACTCGTAGGTAAGACTGGTGGTAGACTGTAGACTTGATACAAGGAAAATGCAGTCTATACTTAGGTCTACATGAAGTTACATCCATAACACCTCTTGGAACGTAAGTTCTTTTACGTACTCTGTTATTAACATAGGTCACTATGTACTTTTTTATAGACGTTTCGTATTATTTTTTGATAGATTGTTCCAATGATGTTTTACAGTTACTAGTAAATTGTATCTTAAGTAGTCAGAGATACTGAGCATTGTTATTATATTATTTTATTGGCCTCTAGCATGCAAACTTTCCAGCTATCACAATATTTTGCATTATGTAGATTTGCAATCTTCAGATCTTCTATTTTTTTGGTCATCGTATCGGGGTCATCGGATTTAAAGAACACACGAGAGATTGTGAAAGCGACCAATCAAGTTTTTACCTACACTTAAAAATAAAAAAACGGCAAGTGAACACAATCGAAAGCGCTTTGAAAACTCTACTTAGGTTATCGAAATGTCAAACCATAGACATCTTGGAAGGACTAAGACTTCACGCACACACAGGGCAAGGAGATATCCGAATGACATCCTAAACCAACAGAATGACCATAGACATAAAAATTATCTGAAAAACTTTATTTACGTAATGGAATAAGAAAAAGGATGAACACAACATGATCAACAACAAAGAATTGATCAAATTAAGATCACCTATCTACATAATACAGGCTTTTTGCGGATGATGCTGTAGTATATCGAGAGGTTGTAACAATCGAAAATTGTACTGTAATGCAGGAGGATCTGCAACGAATTGACGCATGGTGCAGGGAATGGGAATTGAGTCTCAGTGTAATGTGCTGCGAATAGATAGAAAGAAAGATCCTTCATCATTTAGCTTCAATATAGCAGGTCAGCAACTGGAAGCAGTTAATTCCATAAATTATCTGGGAGTAGGCATTAGGAGTGGTTTAAAGTGGAATGGCCATATAAAATTAGTCGTTGGTAAAGCAGATGCCAGACTGAGATTCATTGGAAGAATCCTAAGGAAATGCAATCCGAAAACAAAGGAAGTAGGTTACAGTACACTTGTTGGCCCACTGCTTGAATATTGCTCAGCAGTGTGGGATCCGTACCAGATAGGGTTGATAGAAGAGATAGAGAACACCCAACGGAGGGCGGCGTGCTTCGTTACAGGATCATTTAGTAATGGCAAAAGCGTCACGGAGATGACTGATAGACTCCGGTGGAGGACTTCGCAGGAGAGACGCTCAGTGGCTCGGTACGGGCTATCGTTGAAGTTTCGAGAACATACCTTCACCGAGGAGTCACGCAGTATATTGCTCCCTCCTACGTATATCTCGCGAAGAGACCATGAGGACAAAATCAGAGAGATTAGAGCCCACACAGAGGCATACCGACAATCTTTTTTTTGCACGAACGATACGAGACTGGAATAGAAGGGAGAACCGATATGGGTTCAAGGTACCCTCCGCCATACACCGTCAGGTGGCTTGCGGAGTGTGGACGTAGATTTAGATCTCCCTGTCAAAAAATATCTCTGCCTAAGATACAATTCACTTGCAGGCATAAAGCATTGTTGGAACGATTCTGTCATTGTACAACTGTCTTAGTACGAAATTTTACTATTATTCTGCTACAGAACGTAAATAAGAGACGAATATTAACAACATAGTAGCTAAAAGAACTTATGTTCTAAGATGATTTATAATTGTCACTCCATCGAGATGTAAGTACAATATAAAATGTACTCCGAACTGGTATCTCTGACGAAGGAAAGAGGAAAAAAGCCGCATGTTATGAGATGTGGTACGTTAGAACTTCTTATCACCAGTGCAAATGTTGTATTCGCACTCTTAAAAAGCGCAGAAAATAGGTAAAATAAAGTTTTAAGCAGTCGAAATTTAAACCCTCCCGGAAGGTGACAATACCGGAACCTCTTTGTTTATTTATACCTCCGTAACTAGTTTGGTGCGGTCATGTCGACCCCAGGGAATTATGTCCTTTCCTTTGTTTGAATGTTTGAAAACTGTAGCGCTTCCCATCTCTCGATCAGTACCTGTTAGCGTGTTTTGAGCTGTGGAACCTACGGAACCCAGATAGTTTCCTTGGCATTTACATCAGGCGAATGTCGTCGCCGAGACACCAAAGTGGGGTCACTATAATACTTCTCAAACCACTGTACCATGGAACTGGCTCCGAGACACGGACAGTTACACTGCTGAAATATGATGTCGCAATCAGGGAAGACGTCAAGCATGAAGGGATGGATGTGGCTCGCAGGTCTCAGCGCGTCTTCCATCACTACCATAGGTCCCATGCAGTCGCTGAAGGATGTCTCCTATAGCATAATACTGCTCCCACCAGCCTGTGTTCGTGGCGCCCTGCTCGTTCGAGCCGCCGTACACCTCGATGACGGCGTTTGAGGATACGACCATCGACCTAGTGTAGCAAAAATGTGATTCACTCGAAGAGCCGACTCGTTTCCATTGATCGACGGTCGAATCCCGACTGTCCCGTGCGGACTGCAATCATAACTGGCCATGTCGTTGGGGCAGCAACGTAGGGGAGCCCCCATGTTCGACAATGTACGATGAACGGCGTGCTCCGAAACACTTGTACCTGCACCAGCATTGTGCTCCTTCGGCAGAGATGCCACAGTTCACCATTTGTCCTATTTTACAGAGCAGACAAGCCTCCGAACCCCAAGTTCTGTGAAGACTCGTGGACGTCTGATCATTCAGCGCCTGGTGGTGGTTTCACTGTCTACCTCTTTCCGTAGATCCTCACGATAGCAACACGTGACCATTCGCCCAGCTTCGCCGTTTTCGAGATACTCGTTCACAAGCTGTACGTTATAATAATAATCTGCCCTTTGCCAGAGTCGCTTATCACAATGGGTTTCCGCATTTGTATACCTTCGCTGTGGTGATTTCCAGTCCGTGTCTTCTCAGCTTAAATGCTTTTGTTACCGCGTCACGTGCCCGCAAGAGGCGGTCGCGGTGGGCAGTGGTCACAATTTTGTGGCTCATCAGTGTGTATATGTATCAACAGGAACACTTCACAATGTTACATACGCCGAAACAAGCTCGTCTGAACTCACGTAATCAATAAGAAATAACCAATTTGCAGCTAATTTTATGAAACGTGTAAAGATGATGCCGTTGTTGTGGTGGTAGTGGTCTTCAGTCCTGAGACTGGTTTGATGCAGCTCTCCATGCTACTCTATGCTGTGCAAGCTTCATCATCTCCCAGTACCTACTGCAACCTACATCCTTCTCAATCTGCTTGGTGTATTCATGTCTTGGTCTCCCTCTACGATTTTTAGCCTCCACGCTGCCATCCAATACTAAATTGGGGATCCCTTGATGCCTCAGAATATGTCCTACCAACCTCTCTCTTCTTATAGTCAAGTTGTGCCACAAACTCCTCTTCTCCCCAATTCTATTCAATACCTCCTCATTAGTTATGTGATCTACCCATCTAATCTTCAGCATTATTCTGTAGCACCACATTTCGAAAGCTTCTATTCTCTTCTTGTCCAAACTATTTATCGTCCACGTTTCACTTCCATACATGGCTACACTCCATACAAATGCTTTCAGAAACGACTTCCTGACACCTTAAATCCTCCTTTCAGGACACTATCCATTCCGTTCAGCTGCTCTTCCAGGTCCTTTGCTGTCTCTGACATGATTACAATGTCATCGGCGAACCTCAAAGTTTTTATTTCTTTCTACTCTGAATTTTTCTTTTTTTTTTCCTTTACTGTTTGCTTAATCTATCTTCTAAGATAAGTCGTGGGGTCAGTACTGCCTCACGTGTTCCAACATTTCTAGGACTGATCTTCCGCGAGGTCGGCTTCTACCAGTTTTTCCATTCGTCTGTAAAGAATCGCGTAAGTATTTTGCAGCCATGACTTACTAAACTGATAGTGCAGTAATTTTCACATCTGTGAACACGTGATGCCGTATTACAAACAATACGTTCAACAGCTCACGACACGCTGTCTAAAACGTACTCATCGTGAGACCTGAAGCGCTACAGTGTCACAGATATTCAAACAAAATACAAGATTTCTTCTGGACTACATGTCCCGATCCAACTAGTTAAGGGGTTATATAATTATTATCATACACTGATCCTCATTATAGTGTTTCGCTGAAGCTGCGATTGGTCCATCTGATGACGATGTATATAAAGTATACTGCATCACTTTGTCAAGTAATAAAAGCATTAATACAGAATGAAAATAATTCACACATCATAAAAAGTTTTGCTTCATCTCGGTTCCGAGAGGTCAGGAAGACCTACAGAAAATTAAAACAGAGATCAACATAAACGTCATTTCTGTTCTTTTTATTGCTCATGAAAACCACACATTGCATGTTGTACCACCATACAGCGAGACCTTCAGAGGTGGTGGTCCAGATTGCCGTACATACCGATACCTCTAATACCCAGTAGCACGTCCTCATGCATTGATGCATGCCTGTATTCGTCGTGGCATACTATCCACAAGTTCATCAAGGCACTGTTGGTCCAAATTGTCCCACTGCTCAACGGCGATTCGGCTTAGATCCCACAGAGTGGGTGGTGGGTCGCGTCGTCCATACACAGCCCTTTTCAATCTATCCCAGGACTGTTCGACAGGGTTCATGTCTGGAGAACATGCTGGCCCCTAGTCGAGTCATGTCGTTATCCTGAAGGAAGTCTTTCACAAGATGTGCACGATGGGGGCGCGAATTGTCGTCCAAGGAGACGAATCCCTCGCCAATGTGCTGCCGATATGGTTGCACTATCGGTCGGAGGATGGAATTCACGTATCTTACAACTGTTATGGCGCCTTCCATGACCACCAGCGGCGTACGTCGACCCCACATAACACCACCCCAAAACAGCAGTGAACCTACACCTTGCTGCACTCGCTGGACAGTGTCTAAGGCGTTCAGCCTCACCGGTTGCCTCGAAACACGTCTCTGACGATTGTCTGGTTGAAAGCATATGCGACACTCGTCGGTGAAGAGAACGTGATGCCAATCCTGAGCAGTTCATTCGGCATGTTGTTGAGCCCATCTGTACTGGCTCTGAGCACTATGGGACTTAACATCTGTGGTCATCAGTCCCCTAGAACGTAGAACTGCTTAAACCTTGTAACGCTACCGCCCTGCTCGGACGTACGTTAGCTCTATAAAGCCTGTACTGCACTAAGTTCACGGGCTTCACCTTATAAACAAGGATTTTAGTACATTAGTTGACCGCGTGTACCTAATAGAAGCAAGATCGGACTTACACTCAGTCAATAACTACAGTGATGCAGCAAGCAAATGTAAAGTATAATTACTCTTTCGCATGGACAAGAAGTACACACAGTAGATGCTACCTATAATTAATAATTCGGTCGCCAGCCTACTTAGGCAATGAGTGAGTTTTTCCTTGTACAAGTGGGTGCATGTACAAGCATAACTACATGTAGTAACGTTGCGTTATATGGCAAAGTTTGGAACCAAAAAAAAATCCACTGAACTAAAGTTTTCTCCTTTTGTATTAATTTGGACGAGCTAAAATTACACAACACCACACAGTAATGATTACTACGAACTGCATTTTGTATGTTGAGCAGACTGAAATCGGGCATAGATTGCCCTAGCATCGACAATCTTGAAAGTACACACACAATATCACTATTAATGATGGAAAAACACTAATACACTTAGGATTAATATAGACTTAGCTTTACTGGTCAAATCTGATCAACACATTTCAAGGTTTGAAAGAATGGACAAGAGAAGGGGGGGGGGACCCTGAAACTGTTATGGTCGTTAAACTGAAACTATTAAGTACTGAAGGCAAATTAACACTCAAAATTGTCAATCTATGGATAACTACTCTTTTGTCTTACTTCTGAATAATTTAACTGTCATTATTTCTGTCTCAAATTAATTAAATAACATCGCTAACTCAATTCAAAAAACTCTCTTCCAATTTAGTCATGCTTTTGTTCTTTACCAACATTTGCAATAACACACAGAACTTTAGACTCCTTTATGGCATAGATTAATCTGCTGATAATTTTCATTAACACTAACATTAAACTTTCAGTTCAGGATACTCGGGTTGCACAATACGAGGTAAGGACCCTGTCTAGGTCAGTGATCAGGATAAGTCACGGCTAAGGCAATGCTGCTAAAAGTCACGTTATTATTGAACAGTCAGAAACATTTTCGACACTGGTCCACACAGATACACTTCTAAAGATGAAATAAATGTTTGACCTGTGCAAGTCGGTGCGGCGGATGGCGGGCAGCGAGATAGCGGGCAGCACGGCACACATACAAGCACGGCTAAGGCTCACAATACATCGGCACTTTCCATCTTCTTAGCGTCGTAATCTTTCCATTTTTGTGCCTCAGAATATAGCCATGCCAAGTAGTCGTCGGAATCGGTTCATCCGAGGCTCAATGGAATCCACTTTTCCTGGGTAGCCTCCTCGGTACAGAATGTGTACTTCCGAACAATGCCCAACTCCGACTGTTGCTCGCCTCCGACTGTAATACTGTGTCCGTTGTGCCGAACCGCGCCAGTGTGCGTTTTCCCGCCTCGCCTGCCTCCACCTTTTCCCGCTCCCCTACAGGTAGGGTATTCACCACAGGTTTTCTACTACACATATCCTAATGCATTACCTACGTATGGACCAAGTGTATAAATTACAATTTTCACATCTTACAATAGTTTTAACATTAAATACACTTTCCTTTGATTACCACATTATTTGAAATCTAACATAAATAATAATATTCATTTCAAAAGTTGCTCACAGTCTCTTTAACATAACGATACGAACCGAAAAAAAAAGTTCAAAACAATGCTTACATTAATTTATCTAAATTCATAAAGAAAAAAATTATTATATGTACAGTTGTCGTTACAACCTAACTAACCTAAGGACATCACACACATCCATGCCCGAGGCAGGATTCGAACCTGCGACCGTAGCAGTCCCGCGGTTCCGGACTGAGCGCCTGAACCGCTAGACCACCGCGGTCGACCCATCTGTACTGCACTGCATGGTGTCGTGGTTGCAAAGATGGGCCTCGCCATGGACGTCGGGAGTGGAGTTTCAGCCTATTGCGCACAGTTTGAGTCATAACACGACGTCCTGTGGTTGCACGAAAAGCATTATTCAACATGGTGGCGTTGCTGTCAGGGTTCCTCCGATCCATAATCCGTAGGTAGAGGTCATCCACTGCAGTAGTAGCCCTTGGGCGGCCTGAGCGAGGCATGTCATCGACAGTTCCTGTCTCTCTCTCTATTCTCCACGTCCGAAAAACATCGCTTTGGTTCACTGAGAGACGCCTGGACAATTCGCTTGTTGAGAGCCCGTTCTGGCACAAAGTAATAATACGGGCGCTATTGAACCGCGTCTAGGCATTGTTGGACTACAGACAACATGAGCCGTGTACCTCCTACCGACTGGAACTGATTGGCTGTCGGACCCCCTCCGTCTAATAGGCGCTGCTCATGCATGGTTGTTTACGTCTTCGGGCGGGTTTAGTGACATCTCTGAACAGTTAAAGGGACTGTCTCGGTGATAAAATATCCACAGTTAACGTCTGTCTTCAGGCGTTCTGGGAACCGGGGTGATGCAAAACTTTCTTGGTGTGTGTATAAGAGACTTCATAATTTTAGGATATACTGTGGCGGCTCTCTGTTCTAGTAAGTCTGAATGAGATTTAAAACCCGAGCTAAAAGTGGAAACCGCTTCTATTAGGGGTCTTGAATTATTAATTTACCCGCTAAGAAGTCAGGATGAGACTCTCGGATACGTATCTGACTCCGCAGTGGGAATAACCCAACATCATATAAAAAGAGCAGGTAGTTCTCACAGCTTCACTCACTGGAATTAAAAACTGTGTATCACGTAAGCTGACTGAAAATGAAACACATTTCTCATACGATGACGTGGTAATAGAAATTATTATCTACAGATATCTACAAAATCAACTCTACTTTTTGACTAAAATTACAGGCGGTGCGCCTCGTATTATTAAATTTTTGTCCCTAAAATGAATTAGTTACGTTATTTTATCCATGTTGGATCTTGTGAATTACGTGGACGTTAATGATAGTTGGTGAATGAAGCAACCAGGTATGAATACTTTTTGAATGTTTTATTTTACTGCCATAACCGGTTTCGGGTTACCA
The DNA here is from genome assembly GCF_021461395.2 of Schistocerca americana. Lineage (NCBI taxonomy): Eukaryota > Metazoa > Arthropoda > Insecta > Orthoptera > Acrididae > Schistocerca > Schistocerca americana. Next base: position 156,871,747 of record NC_060121.1, read on the forward strand.
TGCCCATCTTCAGATGGCTAACATTTCTCGTTAATAGATGTTTTGGTAGCAGCATGTCTGCTCCACACTGCACAATAATACTTGAATATTTAGTGGCACTTCATCAGTTGTTTCATTAATAAAAAAAAAATGGTTCAAATGGCTCTGAGCACTATGGGACTTAACTACTGTGGTCATCAGTCCCCTAGAACTTAGAACTACTTCAACCTAACTAACCTAAGGACATCACACACATCCATGCCCGAGGCAGGATTCGAACCTGCGACCGTAGCAGTCGCGCGGTTCCGGACTGCGCGCCTAGAACCGCTAGACCACCGCGGCCGGCGTTTCATTAATAAAAATACGCTGAAGTGCTTGCATCTTACATGTGATGCAAAAGTTGTGTTCACTTAAATACATTCCACTAAATGGCTGTTCGTGTTGTTGTGGTCAATGTGGTTTTCTAGCTCGATATATACTTTCTTGAATAACGTGGTGGCATTCAAAAACATATACATCGAGCTAGAAAACTACATGGACCGCAACAAAACAAAACCGTCATCTACTGGACTGTGTGTAAGTGAACTCAACTATTTTGCATCACATATATATAAAATGCAAGCACTTTAGCTTATTTTTATTAGTGAAACAACTGAAACAGTGGAACTAAATATTCATATATTCTTGTGCAGTGTGGAGCAGACGACATGCTGTTGCCAAAACATCCGTGTAACGAGAAACGTTAGCCATCTGAAGATCGGCATGGTAGCTCGAAACCGGTTATGGGAGTAAAATAAAACATTGAAGAAGTATTTGTGGCTGGTTGCGTTATTCACCAACTATCAACTAGTTAAATCATCAAAGGCCTGGTGCAGTGATATGTGCCTCAGTCACAGTGATTACAGTACGACGACCCCAGGGTTCTGTCTTCAGAAAACAAGGGCTTCTCGTTGTCGCCATGTCTTTTGTTCTGCGGCGATTGTTGCGTTGTTGCGGGCCTCCACTGCATCTACGTTGGTCCTCGGAGCATTCTATCCACCAGGGTTCGAAGCTGGATGGCTGCTCGTACGTTTTTGCTTGCAACAGATTTTCACAAATTGATTAATTAACAAAAATTATTTGCTCTTTCCGCCATTCTGCTATCACTAACAAGGAGAGGGCTCTATCGGTGGGGTAGTCGTTTTGAAACCAAATATACGGTGATGTGGGTAAAGGTCTGAGGTGTTACGCCCTGCAGCCTTTCACCCTGGTGGGCACTAGTTTGCGGGTAACTGACGAAAAAAAATTCGGAATTTTGCGTGCTGCTCAATTGCGTTCTGCTCAATTGCGTTAAATGGGTTATATTACATAGATTGGATGCGTGATGTAATGGGTGGGATAATAGCTACACATGAAGAAGGTTGCGGGTTCGAATATTATCAGGTGCAGTAAGTTTTTATTTTACTTTTTGAGCTATATTGAAATGTCTTTGATCGTTATTTCTTTACGACTGATTTATTTAAATGTAATCTTTTCTTTCATTTCCTTTGTCACACCATTTTAATCACTCTCTGAACTTTTTCATGTTTTTCTTTGTATCAATCTGTTTGCAATCGGAATTTTTGTGAATGTGAATTTAATTTTATTTATCTGTTATAGTACACAGTTATTTGAAAATTTCTATCTATCAGTGAAAAAATAAAAGACGAAATAATCTATTTATATTGACTGTACAGTGGGGTGAAAAATGTATGTTTCGTTACCAGATGTGCAGTTCTTTTTGCATGGCAAACATTTAAAATATAACCTAAATCCCTATTGCATTATGGACAAAATAACGCAGATGAGGATTTAAATGAAAGGAGGATTTATAAGCAAAACGATTTTCGAGCAAAATGAGAAACAGATATAATGATCCTAATAAGCTGGACGAAAAAACAAGATGGTAAAGCAAAGGAAGTTAAATCGATATTAATATATAAAATTGATTAAAAACACATGAACAATGATTTCAAGTGGAAAAAGAATGATAAGAAGAAAAATGACGGAAAATGTAGAATTTGATATTATGATTATAATGATGTGACAAAGGAATGGAATTAAAGATTGCATCTAAAAAATGGAAATTACTGCATCTGATGAGATTCGAATCGACAACCTCTTGTCTGTGAAGCTATTAACCTGTCCATCACACAACGCAACGGGACTATGTAACACACCTTTTCTAATGGTGCTGAGTGTCAAGAAGATTCCAAAAATATTTTTCGTCAGTTACTCGCAATTGAGCGCTGCAAGATGTTACACCTGGAATATTAACCTATGTCACCGTATATTTTGTTTCAAACTGTCTATCCCACCTCTCCTCGTAAGCAAACGTTTGAAGCTCATTATTCCCACTTTACATTTGGAATTAATATCTTAAGGGAAAACTAAAAAATACATGTAACTGGGCTGCTACAATACTGAGGTCTGTTATTAAGTGCCCCAGCGTTTTTAATCACAGGTTCTAGGTTCAGTTACACTCCTACCGGAAATGGCTGCCATCGTCCAAATCGTAGTGAAGGACGCTACCGGCAGTGCGGAGTGATCTCCCTCCTCGGACAGAACGTCGTTCCGTTTACCGGAAAAGCTGAGTTATATTTCAGCCGCGCGTCGACTCATCTCTCCCTCCCGCTCATCTCTTTCGGTAGCGTTCCGGAGTAGCCGCTATATCTTGAGGGAGGGATAAAAGAGGGGGATCCGCCACGCTCCAGAAGTTGGTACTCCTGAAGCGCCATTGTGCAGGGAGATTTTATTGCGAGCAGCGAAAAAGAGGGGTTGGGGGGCTTAAAGAGAGGAGCCTGCGAGGCTAGGGTTCGCTGCATGCCTGCCTGGTACTTAGGTACAGCAAAATACCTAGGCTTTGCAGTCGTCACGATTTTCTACTGTTTTTTCTCCGCTCAGTCCTACTTGGTTAGGAAAACACGGTTGTGGCGGAGAAGGGGAGGGGGGGGAGAGAGAGAGAGAGAGAGAGAGAGAGAGAGAGAGAGAGAGAGAGAGAGAGAGAGAGACGGGGGGGGGGGGGGGCGTTCGAAGAGACGCAACTTTATCGAGGCGAAAGAGGATGATCGATATGATCAGTCTGTGGCTTTTGTGAGAGCCGTGTTTTATTAATAAAAGCGTAACGGAAGGGCAACAGGTAATGAAGATAATCAGACAGCGGTTGTAAAAACTCGACATGGCAGCAACGTTGCGTTTGTCAACGCCCGGAAATACAGGAATAAATCTGTAATGATTGCAGGTAACGGAGCTATTTTTTTTAAGTGTTTTCGTTATGATCAGACGAAACTACTTTCGTCCGGCCGTACCATAACGGTAGGTTCTTTGCTTGCTCTGGGACAAGGCTCGTCAAACGAGAACACACGAAATATTAGTTCGCTTTCTAAGATTAGATTAGTACTTTTTCCATAGATCATGAATACAACACTTCGTAATGATGTGGAACGCGTCATGTTAATAAAAGGTGTCTGTACAAGTTATTACATTACACAAAGTATTACATGACACTTAATATTATTCTTTTGGTTGGGTGTGGGGAAATTACCCACTTACTACATCCAAAAATTCATCTAATGAGTAGGAGGAGTTGCCATTCAGAAATCCTTTTAAATGCTATATGGCTATCTGTCACACTTTTGATGCTGTTAGGTAAGTGACCACAGACTTCTGTGGCAGCATAATTTACCCCCTTCTGAGCCAAAGTTAGATTTAACCTTGAGTAGTGAAGATCATCCTTTCTCCTAGTGTTGTAGACGTGTACACTGCTATTACTTTTCGTTCGGATAGTTAATAACAAATTTCATAAGTGAATATATATATTGTGAGGCTACAGTGAAGATCCCTAGCTCTTTAAATAAGTGTCTGCAGGATGGTCTTGGATGAGCTCCAGCAATTACTCTGATTACACGCTTTTTTGCAATGAACACTCTTTTACTCAATGAGGAGTTACCCCAGAATATGATGCCATAGGAAACCAGAGAATGAAAATAGGCGTGGTAAGCTAATTTACTCAGATGTATATCGCCAAAATTTGCAATGACCCTAATAGCATAAGTAGCTGAACTCAAACGTTTCAGCAGACCTTCAGTGTGTTTTTTCAAGTTCAACCCCTCATCAATGCATACATTTAGAAATTTTGAATATTCTGCCGATTTCTGATCGAAGTCTATATTTATTAATGGTGTCATTCCATTTACTATGTGGAACTGTATATACTGTGTTTTGTAAAATTTTAATGAGAGCCCATTTGCAGAGAACCACTTAAGGATTTTCTGAAAAACGTCGTTTACAATTTCATCAGCTAATTCTTGTCTGTTGGGTGTGACAGCTATACTTTTATCATCGGCAACAAGTACCAGCCTTGCATCTTCGTGAATATAGAATGGCAAGACATTAATATACATTAATAACAGCAGAGGACCCAAGACCGATCCTTGCGGCACCCCATTCTTGATTGTTACCCAGTTTGAGAAATCACCAGTTTTTTGCATATTATGTGAACTGCTTATTTCAACTTTCTGCTCTCTTCCAGTGCATGAAATAAAGTTTAGTGATACGACCGTCGTAGCAAAGACGTCGCATTATTATGCGCGAATGTACGGAGAAGTCATTGAGATTGCCAAACACTGCAATAATTTTAATAGAAAAGATGAAGGCATTAAGCTGGATAAGATATAGATGTCAACATTGCTGCAGCAGCAGCAGCAGCAGCGTGACAATCGATTAATTTCAATTGAGAAAGTTGGCAATATCAGATCATAGCACAGCCGACGTCACGTGATTGACAGCGGCGCCCTCTGGATGACTTATATATACGGCGCTCACTCGCGCTCTCGTTGTAGTTCGCCGATTGCCCTCGGAGGATGCCTTCCGCAGTCGAAGGCGAAACGTCAGGGGAGAGTCTTATGTATGGACCACAGCATCTCAGCCCGGAAATGATAAGTGAAAGATTTAGAATGTTAATAGGTTTTGTTTTATTTAAAAGCTGAGAGTTTTCAGATAATAAACAATTCGGAAGAGTTACTTTTCAGCACGCCCTCGTACACATGAAAATGTCATTCTAGGTGGTTTAAAGTCCGTCATATGGCAGATCCGTAGTGAGCCATAGAAACGGTGTCTGCGCAGGGAACGTCTTCCAAGCAGTGTGCAGTAATTGAGTTCTCGGTAAAAACCGTGGTCAACATGCTTAAATGTTGCGTGCAGTGTATGGTGCGATGGAGCTGATACGAGTGGTGTTGAATGGTGAGTAAAGAGTTAAAGCACCAGAAAGTGCGGAAACTGAGCTCCATGTAGGGCATTTTGTCACAGCCACTGGTCCCGGTTGTTGAATCTCTCGGATGCCATTATTCGGGCAATGTCACATCACAACTCTACAGTTACCGGTGACCATGATCCACATTCTTGGAAATTCAAAGGGGTGTTCAACAAGAGCTTCACGGGCGCCCAAAACAGAATGCAAGATTGTAAGGAAAGCCTTTCCTTCGGAACTGTTGGAGCAGTTTGAGGACAATGGACGGGCTAGTCTGTCACAAATCGTTATCGGCGAAACCTGGGTGCCCCGCTTTAGCCCGAATCAAACAGGCAGCCGTTGGAGTGCCGCCACACGCAGTCACCAAAAACAAGAGATCCAATTCAGCTGTCTCTACTGACAAACTCATGACAGTGTTTTGGGATACTGATGGTGGCAATCTCGTGGATGTCTTACCAAAAGCACTAATTGTTAATAGTGAGGAGGATACGAAGACTCTGAAGGAACTCAGGGGCCGTTTCCGATTTTTTAGAGCTCACCGAAATCCGAAAGAAATGTTGCTCCAACACGACAGTGTATGCCCACGTCCATCTCTCAGAAAGCAACAAATTGGGTTAGACATCAGAGCGTTATCTGCCCCCTCAGTTTTCCGTGTGTTAGGGCCTCTTAGGGATTTTCTACATTCGATACACTTTGAGTATGATGAGAGCGTAGTTGATGCAGTGGAAATGTGGCTACGAGCTCAGGACAACAGTCTTTACCTACAGCGAACACATGGTCTTAGAAAATGCTGGGATCGTAGGTGACGGAAGAAAAACAGTACGGATAAATTTAAAAGGGACGCTGATTGATATCGTCACCAAATTGTAACTGTTAAGAGCAACGATGTGTAGAAGGAAAAAAGTATGGAGTTCCATTCACTGAACGACGCTTGTAAACCAGTTTTTGCAACTATGCACTCGTTCCCGTTGGCAAGCGTACAAAGGAAAGAAAAATGCGTGAAACTACACCACTTTTGCTCGTTGGCCAGCATGAACCACGCTGACGATTGCATAAGCAGCCGATAAAAGCCCGTTTCGTAATCTCTGTATATATAAAAGGCAGTAAGAGTCATCACCTCCCAGCCCAAGCGCCTAAGAATAGAAACTTGAAGTTTGGAGGCGGTATGGATCTTGTACTGTAGACGTCTTTCAGGAAGATATTGTTCGAGATTCCAACCCTAAGGGGGTGACGTAGGGTCTTAACTGTTTTTTCAAAAAACGTAGCTAATAAGGCAATTTTGAAGCTAGACGTACGAAAATTGCTATTTCGTTTCTTGGTTCGAAATAAAGAAATGTGATTCAGCATTTTTGTAGATTTAACGCTGTCGGGGTGAAATAGTGGGTGAAAGCTTTCTTTGAAAATGTATCATCATTAAAGAACTACTAGAGAATTTTTAAAGCTACAACTATGAACACTGATAATTGATTTCTCGGTTACAAATAAAAAATACGTGTTCCAGACTTTTTAGAAATTGAGCGCCTAAGTGGTGAAATAGGGGATGAAATTTATTTGAATAAGCATTTTTAGAGCTAAATTTATGAATATTTAAATTTGGCTTCTCAGTTATAACAAAAAAATACGCGTTTCACTGTTCTTGGAAATTCAATCCCTAATGGAGTGAAACAGTGGAAGAAAAGTTTTATGAAAATATTTCAGTACGAAAACATTTTCAACCTTAAATATTTAAAAACTGGTGCTTGACTTCTATGTGCGAGATAGAAAAATTACATTTCAGTGTTTTTGGAAATTTAACCCCTAAGGGGTTGAAAGAGGGTCAGACTGATTCAATAACTCGTCATCGGTCAGCCCAAACCGCTAAGGATAGACATTTTAAATGTGGAGGTCTGGGTCTTATACTGTAGGCGTCGTTTAACAGGCGATTGTCTGAAATTTCACTCCTAGGGACCTGAAATGGGGGATGCAAGGTTCTTCGAAGGTACACTATGTGACCAAAAGTATCCGTACACCTGGCTGAAAATGACTTACAAGTTCGTGGCGCCCTCCATTGGTAATGCAGCAATGCAGTATGGTGTTGGCCCACCCTTAGCCTTCATGACCGCTTCCATTCTCGCAGGCATACTTTCAATCAGGTTTCTTGGGGAATGGCAGCCCATTCTTCACGGAGTGCTGCAGTGAGGAGAGGCATCGATGTCGGTCGGTGAGGCCTGGCACTAAGTCGGCGTTCCAAAACACCCCAAAGGTGTTCTGTAGAATTCAGGTCAGGACTTCGTGCAGGCCAGTCGATTACAGGGATGTTATTGTCGTGTAACCACTCCGCCACAGGCCATGCTCGATCTTGTTGGAAGATGCAATCCCCATCCTCGCTATCGAACAGTGGGAAGCAAGAAGCTGCTTAAAACATCTATGCTGTGATAGTACCACACAAAACAAAAAGGGGTACAAGCCCCCTCCATGAAAAACACGACCACACCATAACACCACCGCCTCCGAATTTTACCGTTGGCACTATACACGCTGGCAGATGACGTTCACCGGGTATTCGCCATACCCATATCCTGCCATCGGATCGCAACAATCTGTACCGTGATTCGTCACTCAACACAACGTTTTTCCACTGTTCAATCGTCCAATGTTTACGTTCCTTACACAAAGCGAGGCGCCTTAGACATTAGCCGGCATGATGTGTGGCTTACGAGCAGCCGCTTGACCATGAAATCCAAGTTTTCTCACCCCCCGCCTAATTGTCATAGTACTTGCAGTGAACCCTGATGCAGTTTGGAATTGCTGTGTGATGGTCTGTATAAATGTCTGCCTATTACACATTATGACCCCTCTTCAGCTATCTGTCGTCTCTCTGTCAGTCAACACACGTGTTCAACAGACGCTTTTGTGCTGTTCGTGTCCCTTCACGCTTCCACTTCACTATCACATCGAAAACAGTTGATCTATGGACGTGTAGGATTGTGGAAATCTCCCGTACGTATGACACAAGACACCCAATCACGTGACTACGTTCGAAGTCCGTGAGTTCCGCGGACCGCCCCATTCTGCTCCGTCACGATGTCTAATGACTACTGAGGTCGCTGATATGAAGTACCTGGCCGTAGGTGGCAGCACAATGCACCTGATAAGAAAAAAAGTGTGTTTTTGGGGGGTGTCCGTATACTTTGGATCACAGTGTATGTCGCTGTTAAGGGAGTTTTGAAGCTAGAACTACGAAAACTGGTATTTGGTTTCTCAATCAGAAAATAAAAAATACGTGATTGAGCATTTTTGGAAATTCAACCTCTAAGGGTGTAAAATAGTGGGTGAAAGTATTTGAAAATTAATGATTGCTAAATAACTAAGATATTTTTAAGGCTGGTATTTGAATTCTCGGTTAAGAATTTAAAAAAAAAAAAAAAAAAAAAAAAAAAAAAAGTGTTTCAGTGTGGGCATTCAACCCCAAAGAGAGTGCAATAGGGGATGAAAATCTTAAAGAAAATATTTCGTTACATTAAAAAATATGTAAAACCAAATTTATGAAAATTGGTATTTGACTTTTCGATTATATATAAAGAAATATTTGTTACGGAATGAAAGTTGTTATAGAAATATCTCCACAAGAAAAAAAGGCATGATAAACAAAAAGTTTGGACTACCAGAATCGCCTTTTGGTCGGAAGTATATTCAGGAAAGACTGCGCTTGTATGTCCTTAACCAGCGTGAAAAGTTTATATGATGATGCAATTTGTGTGTTACATAAAAATCAGCATAAATGAAAAAATCTCTGTAGGCGGTACAGTCTATGCGAGCAGCAGCAAAGTAAATAGTACTAGCTGACCCATGCAAATATTTCGCACGCTATCCTGATAAGTCACCATAGATCATATAGTACTGCAGAAATAAGTAAAAGGAATTAATAAAAAGCATTTTATTTTGAATAGCAGTAATGAATATTAGTGTCTCTGTCAAAAATTGACATAATCTTGTACAACAGGATCAACCGTTTATTTTGTACAGAATGAGATTTACACCCTGCAGCGGAGTGTGCGCTGATATGAAACTTCCCGGCAAATTAAAACTGTATGCTGGACCGAGACTCGAACTCGGGACCTTTGCCTTCCACGGGCAAGTGCTCTACCATCAGAGCTACCCAAGCACGACTCACGCCCCGTCCTCACAGCTTCACTTCTGCCAGTACCTCGTCTCCTACCTTCCAAACTTTACAGAAGCTCTCCTCGTGCTTGGGTAGCTCAGGTGGTAGAGCACTTGCCCGTGAAAGACAAAGGTCCCGAATTCGGGTGTCAGTTTTAATCTGCCAGGAAGTTTCATATCAGTGCACACTCCACTGCAGAGTGCAAATCTCATTCTGGAAACATCCCCCAGGCTGTGGCTAAGCCCTCTCTCCGCAATATCCTTTCTTTAAGGAGTGCTAGTTCTGCAAGGGCTAATAGGGCTACAAGCACAGTTTTATTGGAGTCGATTAATTCAGTTTCTTGAGTGAGCTACGACTAATCTTACGAAATTAATTAATGTCAGATTAACGCTATGATTTCAGATTGACATAAAGTTACAAAAGCAGAGGGTGATTACCTCTGATGATGAACGGTGATGCAATTCAGTTTATTTCCGGAGTACACAACACTTGCTTAAATAAAAAAAACTTCATCCGTTTTTAGACTTAATAGTAAAATTAGATTGTTAATAGTTGGCCTTACAACACTGTGTTCAAAAATGTTTTTTTAACGAAATCAATAACTTTAAACTAATTGTATATTTTTCGTCATTAGTGGTGAACGAAGTGTTGAAAATAATGCCTGAGCCATTAATTGGGATTAATAAATACGAGAGATACGGCGTACCGGAAAGAAACACCATTGAGAAATTATATAATTTACATGATTTACAGAACATCAGGTGAGTTTCCCTGTTATGTATTAATACTGTATCTGTAAGTTTCTTTGTGCGAGGGTGAGTCAAATGGAAACCTTAAATTTGTAATAAATCGAAATTTCGCGCCGTTATCCTGTAAGTTGGTAAGCATGCTACAAACGGCGTGCAGAATGGCCTGTAGGTGGCAGCATAGTGCAGATGCGCACATACCGTCGCAGTATCAGTGTAAAGATGGCCGCCCCACTTGCGACTTGTACCAGGGAAGAACAGCGTTCTGTTATTTGGTTTTCGCATTGTGAAGGTGTGAAACCTATTGACATTCATCGACGAACGAAGGTTCAGTACGGTGATGCATGTTTGTCACAGCAGCAAGTCTACGAATGGAGTAGCAAGTTCGCAAACGGTGTGACTTCAGTGGAAGATGCTCCTCGTCCAGGCCAGGCACAACGAGTTGTGACTCCACAGAACATTGCAGCAGTTGAAGGCATAGTGAAGGAAAAGCGCCGAGTGACACTGAATGACATTGCAGCATGTTTACAGATTAGTCACGGTTCAGCACACCACATTGTGCATGATGTGCTCCAGTTTCACAAAGTGTCTGCAAGACGGGTGCTACGGCGGCTGACTCCTGAAATGAGAGAACGACGTGTTGATGCTTGTGAAGAACTTCTTCCGCGCTTTGAACGAGAAGGTGATGGCTTCCTTGCAAGAATCGATATTGGGGACGAAACCTGGGTTCACTTCCACCAACCGGAAACGAAGAGAGCGAGCAAGGAATAGCGCCATCACCAAAACCAAAGAAGTTTCGAACAGAACTGTCAGCAGGGAAGGTTATGCTTACTCTCTATTGGGCGAAAAAGCCGTCATTTTGGAGCATTACATGCCTGGAGGGACCACTGTCACCAGTGCATCATACACAGATCTGCTAAAAAATCATCTGTGGCCTGCAATCAAATCAAATCAAAGTGACGTGGATTGATGTCAGCAGGTGTCCTTTAGCAACATGACAATGCAAGGCCCCACACTGTCCGTACAACAGTTGCGACAATCGCAGACCCGCATTTTGAGTGTCTTCCTCATCCACCATACTCACCAGACCTTGCCCCAAGTGATTTCCAAATGTTTGGACCACTCGAAGACGCAATGGGAGAAAAGAAGTTCCGTTCTGATGGAGAGGTAAGCCACGGGGTGCATGAGTGGTTGCGAGGACTACCAAAAGAATTTTTTTCTTAAGGAATTTATGCACTTTGTAAGCGCTGGAGGACTTATACCACTTCTGCACAATAAATAATATTTAAAAAATATTTAAGTTTTTCATTTGACTCACCCTCGTATGTTTCAGGCAGTAAACTTCCACAGGCGTGATGTACACCCTGAGAGATGGCGTTACTGATTTGACTGTCCTCTCCAAAGGCCCGCAATGGGTGGGTTCGCGTCTTACTTCCAGGCAGCCGCTGGTTTCGGCTGTAGTGTAGCCGACCCCCTTTTTCCGCTATGAAACGGTGACAGACAGGCCTACCGGACAGCGTATTGTCGGAAACACCCTGGAAACGGGAGTGCCTCATCTCACGCTCCAGTTGCGGCGGGCCATTGTGTGCAACACCGAGTCCCCGCCAACGGCGCTGAACTTCTTTTCTCAATTGGACTCGGGGCTTGTCCTGCAGAGTTCACCAGCACAGCCGGCCTACCGGGAGAAAGTCGGTGGAGAAAGGGTGCCACCTAGCTCCAGTGCTGGAGAACACAGCCAGGTAACCGCCAGTGCGGTACGAGTATGTTGCGTCACCTCCATCAGCGTCCACGGGCGCTCAGCCGTTGCACTGTGCGCGTCAGGACAGCGTAGTCGCTTTCACACGAGAGTTGCTTGTGTGAGCGGCCGGTATGAGGATTTTGGATTGTATGGGGGAAGAGACCAAACTGCGAGGTCATCGGTCTCATCGGATTAGGGAAGGATGGGGAAGGAAGTCGGCCGTGCCCTTTCAAAGGAACCATCCCAGCATTTGCCTGGAGCGATTTAGGGAAATCACGGAAAACCTAAATCAGGATGGCCGGACGCGGGATTGAACCGGTATGAGGGCGACTGAACGTGCAGTGAGGTGTGTGTGGACGAATGTAGACGAGGAGACTACGACGCAATGTGTGTGTCGGCGCGGCACAAAGTTTTTAAGGTCGTTGTATCGCCTGCGGTGTGTTCTGTTATAACAAGTCATTTCCTGACCGCGCCTGTGCGCTTTTTGTTAGCCTATTGTTTGCGAAGGGGTCGGTTTCTAGGGGAAGAGACCTCCTTCAGCACAGTGTGACTGGGCTGCCCTTTCATCACAGTCCGCTTCACGTAGGACGGCGGTTCCGCTCATAGAGGCGGAGAGATAGTGAGGCGTGGAGGGGATGAGGTTTGCGCATGTGTGGCGGCACAGAGCGGGCAAACGAAATTCATGTTGCCGAACTGTGTTGCTGCGGGCAACAATCAGGTTCATTTGCTGTCGGTACGTCGTATTATACGTTCAAATCTATCTGTCTCACCCGGTCTGTGCGAGTGCGTACAGGTTGCCCGAACTCTTACGTGAATCGTCAACTTAAGTGTGCGCGAGTAAAGAGTGGATGGGCAAAGTATCTATTAGGTACATTGCGTAAGTAGATTGTGGACAGTTGGGAATGTGGGTCTCACGGGAAGGGTGCAAGGGATAATCCCCCGCAGTCACGCTAGTCATCTGTGTCCTCGGTGGCTCAGATGGATAGAGGGTCTGCCATGTAAGCGGGAGATCCCGGGTTCGTGTGTTGGTCGGGGCACACATTTTCAGCTGTCCCCGATCAAGGTATGTCAACAACACCTGTTCGCAGCTGAGGGTTTCAATCAATTATCATTAATTTGAAATTCTCTCCCTTCCCTTCCCCCTCCCTCCCTTCCCTCTCCCTCACGCTGCCCCCTCGCCTCTCTCTACCGCTTACGACATGCGACATATGGTCAGTAATAACCCCATGTTCTGGGTCATATATTAAGCAACCCGTGATAACACGACCAATGGTTGAGTGGCTCTTCGTTGCAAAGTACGTTTGAGTGCCGAGTTAATCATTCATCCGAAAACAAAATACTGCATCTTGCACTCTGTAACATACACTGGGACTGATGAACGGTCGGAAAATTGAAAGTTTTTAGTAGATTCTTAAGGTGGCAGTAAATGTCCGAAAATAGTCAAAATACAGGAAAATATCACCAGCATTCATCCTGTGAGCTCGTCACTTGTTGTAGTCACAACTGTGTAATACAGCACTGTTTGAGGTCGGTGGTTAGGTGGACCAGTGTAAGGCTACAGATCAAAGGTCCAGGGTTCGATAGTAATTCACCCTTTGATTTTCTTCCCTTTTATCGCTTTTTTTTCAACCCCCGCCAACGATTTATTTGTTCGAAAACGCTACTTGGTTCGGAGTCTACAATACACTGTAGGCCTCTGTACAACTGGCTAAGTCATTTCAAAGGAAGAAGGGCGTACCACGTATAGTACCACCACCCCGAGCGAAGCTCTGTGGCGGTCAAACCAACCTTTTGGATGAAAGAAGCTTGAAATTTTTTTTTCCCCAGATGGCTTCAACGAGAGCCTCAGGGTATTAATCCAGTTTATCAAAGCAAAGTTGCATTGTTCTTACGGACAAATTCTTCTTCCGTGCAAGGATAGTTCAAATCGATTTATATCTGTTACGATCTTGCGATTCACTGTAATGAATATTGAGTTGTATACGTACCTTAGGGTGCTTCATTGTGCAAGGTTAATCGTTACCCTTTAAAATGCGTTGTAAAGAAAAAAACTGTTCGTACAGCGATTATATCGAATTGCTTAGCTGATTCCGCCATACTCATACGTTTCCGAGTATTTCCTCAAATCGTACCAAGCGATTAGCTGAACGGTTCCTACTCATAAATCGTAGCGGAAAATATCTTCTCTTCCAAGATAGTGAAATTTGTAAAATGAAGAAACTCTTATTGAGGAAGTTCATTGTTGCCGGCCGCTGTGGCCGAGCGGTTCTAGGCGCTTCAGTCTGGAACCGCGCGACCGCTACAGTCGCAGGTTCGAATCCTGCCTGGGGCATGGATGTGTGTGATGTCCTTAGGTTAGTTAGGTTTAACTAGTTCTAAGTTGTAGGGGACTGATGACCTCAGATGTTAAGTCCCATAGTACTGACAGCCATTTGAACCATTTGAAGTTCGTAGTTATTGTAATTTTCATTATTATTTACATAGTTTTCAATTTTACATTTATGGTTCGTTTCATTCTTCTCATCTTTTGTTTTTAATAATTACCACCATTCTTGATTGACACAGAGGTCTAATTGAACAAAAAATAAATTCTGTCTGGCTTTTATACCTAATTTAATCGGTCTCATTTGAGGTGTTGGAGCTGCACGTTTGAACTACCGTATGAAGTAAGGGAAGATGGGCATTACTTGTATTCGTTATGGTCTCACCGTTATAATAATATTGAAATGGATGCATACAACACACTTACTAGCTATTCGTGTCATACTTTAAGTAGCTGCGATTGTGGTGCGGGAATACTGTGAAGATTGCATATTGTCATACGGTTTCCTTTGAAAATGAATAAATCGCGCGCGCTCTTGTGCGTGTTTTTATCCTACAGTCTGTTACGATGCTCGTTCAGTTACGTTGAACGTTCGTGCCCTCCGTCTCGTGGGCAGGTATTTGCGGTTTTGCTGTTTCGTATAGACATACAATCAACTGTGCCTCATGGCGAGAGATACGTGTGAATTTTCTCAGAGATATGTTCTCATGAAGCTGCATAGGGCTGTGTTCCAAGACACTAACCTACTGCTTTGCGAAGTAGCGGAATTTTCATACGCATAACATCTTCATCGTGCTGCAGCAGTGTGCTAACATCAAGGCAAATACAAGAAGGCATGTGGTTTGAAACTACAAAAATCGCCTTCTGCTTCCCCGTAATAAGCATTTGCAGATTTGATTTGGAAATGTAAACTTCGAAATTCATTTCTTATTGTCATTCAAAATAATGTCACAAATGCATATACCTGATCTCCTCTTAAAAGTGATTATTTTTGTTCCAGGTAAGCACTCGAAAGAATAAGACGACTCGAGCATAAGTGACCGTCGCAGTTACACATCCCGACCAGGTAAAATATTTTTATACTTCTAGATTTTGATATCCTCTTCACTGTGTTCGTTATTGGAGGCGTATCCAGGATGACATCGGTGGCGAGAGGGGGGGGGGGGGGAGAATAAAGTTGTCAATATTTTGCTCCAATTTGTCATAAGCTTTTTGCTTTATTCCACATGATTGCTGTTTCATTTTAGGCCCAACATTATGATAAATTTTCATAACATTGATTAATCGAAGGTAACAAACTGAAGTAATATATTAGCACTTTGAAAATGTTAGTCAGTCACATTAACATCAGTATGTGATACTAACATATATATTTTTTAATAATTTTATAAATGTAAATACTATAATCAAAACTGTATATTTATCGCACAAAATTTCTTTGCATGTTATTTGAAAGATAATAATTGAACCCACTGACGACGGTGAAACTTCATCGAAACAAATTTGGTTTTTAAACAAGAATAATTTGCGTTTAACTCCAGGCAAAACCATTTTTTTCACAATTAGATAGTCTAGTACTAAAGAAGCGGGTAAGATGCTATGCATGTACGCACGGTCCAATCCGATAGACCGTGCACGAACCAAGCACTCACGGTGGAATACTGTACGAGGCCCTTCTGTTCCACAGGCAGTTTACCTCTGTTCACCGTTAAGATCCCCGAGTGCTAATTTTAGACTCCGTCGGGGTGAAAGCTGCGGCGCGACTGCTGCCGCTACTTGGCAATTACCGCTGATGAGATTCATTTTGGTTCCCGATTACAGCCATTAGCGAACGACGGAAGCGGGACAACTGGACAGACGCTTGCCCTACAAGTCTGTCGCAAGCCGTAAACATCTCTGCTCTTGTGCTGTTGTGGCAAACTGTTCCTCTAACGATGCAAGGTTCAGATTACAGTGACAACTGTAAACTGTGTGCTTGAATTACACTTCCTTTAATTTACGTCTATGGTCACAAACTTTTTGTTAAGAGATTACCGGTTTCGGTCTTTAATGACCATCATCAGGCCTGCAGCAAAAATGGGAAAAACATAAATACACTCGTAAACTGTATACAGCTTCAGAACAATACATAGACCATAATGAAAAGTAGTACTGACACAATTTACATTTGTGCGCTTTAAATATGAAGAGGCATACCTGTTTCATAAAAACAAAGTACTAATGTACTGCAGCCATAGTGGCATCATCAAATGTTAACTGCGGAATCAGCACCAGCATCGTCAAATAAATATAAATAACATCACATGCACGAGTCATGTTGTCAGTAGTACTGCTGTTTAAAACAAGCTGCCATACGGTAGCCACAAGATGTTCGTGTTGTAAGTTCAACAGATGTCGATGATGTCGGCATACACTAGTTTTCAATAATTGATTGAAACAGCGAAAATAAGGGGGATACAATACTTGAAGTCTGTAATAATTTTTTTTTCTTTATTGTTATTTTGAAACCTGTATTACAGGCAGGCCTGCAGCAGCATACTACGCCGCTCTTTGGCCGCAGAGAAACACAAATACACAAATGAAGACATTTAGAGAAAAAACATGGTGGACATATAAACGGAGACAAACACTTTTTAAAACACAAGGTGCCATTCACGGGCGTAGAGCCCAAGATAAAATTGTTCAGACACTTGGACACAGACAGACGAAAATTGTCACACGTGAACGTAGGTGCACAAAACGAATAACACTGAAGCACTTAAGCACAAAATGATGGCACACACAAAACACGAGGCATTGATCTCCAGCTCATGAATGTTCACTAACCATCTACGAGTCCGGGGACCTGCCAAGAGAGGAGGAGGGGGGGGTGGGAGAGGGGAGAGCAGATGCCATGGGCAGGGGAGATAGGGGGAAGGGAGGTAGGGGGAGGGGAAGCCCAGGGGAAGAGGGGTGGAGGAAGGGGATTGGGGAAAGGAAAGAGAAGGGAGGGAGGGTGCCTAAAGGAAAGGACACAGGAAGTGGGGGAGGATCAAAGTTGATAGGAGGGGTAGATGGAGGGGAGAAGGACATCATCAGGGAGGGGGAGCTGGCGGAAGCCACCTTGGGAGAGGGTGAGGAGGGTGGAGAGATGGAGACCGGGTGGGACGTGGGAATACAGGCACGGCAGCGGGCGGGGGTGGGAGAGGATGGGTGAGACAAGCGGATGAGGAGGATCGAGTTTGCGGGAGGTGTACAGGATCCGCATCCTTTCAAGGAAGAGGTGGTGGTGGGGGAAGGGGTGAGACCATACAGGAACCGCGTGGGGGAGGGGTGACGGATGCGATAGGCGAGGCGGAGAGCATGGCGTTCAAGCATTTGGAGGGATTTATAAAAGGTAGGTGGGGCGGAGATCCAGGCCGGATGGGCGTAACAAAGGATAGGGCGGATGAGGGATTTATAGGTGTGGAGGATGGTGGAGGGGTCCAGACCCCATGTACGGCTGGAAAGGTGCTCGAGGAGACGGAGTCGGGAGCATGCCTTGGCTTGGATTGGATTGTCCGGGGACGGGGAGTCCAGGAGAGGCGACGGTCGAGGGTGACGCCAAGGTACTTAAGGGTGGGAGTGAGGGTGATAGGACGGCCATAGATGGTGAGATAGAAATCAAGGAGGCGGAAGGATGGGGTGGTTTTGCCTACAATGATGGCCTGGGTTTTGGAGGGATTGACGTTGAGCAACCACTGGTTGCACCAAGCGGTGAACCGGTCAAGATGGGACTGGAGAAGGTGTTGGGAGCGCTGTAGGGTGGGGGCAAGGACAAGGAAGGCGGTGTCATCGGCAAACTGGAGAAGGTGGACGGGGGCTGACGGCGGCGGCATGTCCGCCGTGTACAAAAGGTACAGAAGGGGGGAGAGGACGGAGCCTTGGGGCACACCGGCAGAGGGGAAAAAGGTGTAGGAATCTGTGTTATGGATGGTGACATAGGAAGGACGGCGGGAGAGAAAGGAGCCGACCAGACGGACATAGTTAATGGAAAGGGCGAAGGTTTAGAGCTTGGAGAGGAGACCGGAATGCCATAAACGGTCATAAGCACGTTCGAGGTCCAGGGAGAGGAAGATTGCGGAGCGACGGGAATTCGGGAATTAAGCTGTTCGGAAAGGAGATGAGTGAGGTGAAGGAGAAGGTCGTCGGAAGGGAAGGACGGCCGAAAGCCACACTGGGTAACAGGAAGGAGGCAGTGCTGGCGGAGATTCTGGTGGATGCGTCGGGTGAGTATAGATTCCAGGACCTTGCTGAAGACCGAGGTAAGGCTAATGGGACGGTAGGAGGAGACAGCGGACGGCGGTTTGCCAGGTTTAAGGAACATCAGGATACGGGAGGTTTTCCACAGGTCGGGGTAGTAACCGGTGGACAGGACTACATTGTAGAGCCTGGCCAGGGTGGAGAGGAAAGAGACAGGAGCTTCACGAAGGTGACGGTAGGTGACACGATCGTGACCAGGAGCAGTGTTGCGTTTCGTGCGGAGTGTAGCAATGAGATCCTGTGTAGTGATAGGGGCATTGAGTTCCGTGTGTGCAATGTTGTCCAAGTACTGGAAACCAATTGTAATAAGCTTATAACGTATAAAAAGCATTACAGTAACAAAAAGCAATAAAAAGAACGCGACAAAAGTAATATTGTTAAAAAGAGGAAGAGTTTAAAAACAGTGGTTGACATGTGCTCTAGTGCCAATATTCTAGATAATGACATAAATATTAAACACCGTTGATAGTGCACCGTGTAATATTAAACAACCATAAAACAAATCGCTAAAGGAGCCACAAATGAAAGAGAACAAAGTGCAGCACATACTCAGCGCCCTCTGTTATCGCTAACGCCAGAATTCCGCACAGGCGGGAAGTGGCTGGAGGAACGTGAGCGGCAGAGGACCCCTCGTACCCTGCGGTACTCCGTTGCAAGAAAAGAATGATAAAATTCCGTGACAGTGGATGACCCACATTATCTGATTAATGTAGTCTATGAAATAAACAGAGAAGGAACAAGAACATTTTAGAGTCATGCTTAAAAGGTATGAAAACTAAGTAAATATGTGATACACTCAATACTAGGTGGACTTATCAGCACACTATATATAACAGAGGTGTGCAGTGATTGTCAAGTGAAGCAAAGTATGCGTTGGGAACAAAGTCATTTTGGCAGTTAAGCAGTTTAGTTTGTTCTCTAATCTTGCTTTATAGATTTCAAGCTCCTCCAACAAATCAAGAGATCGGTTCTTCTCCATTCTGTGAAGAACACGCATACAACTTTCAATGCTCCCTATGGAAAGAGCAGTTTCATATTAATGCTGTCCCAAAGCCGCTTTGTTTCGCGGCTGTGAGTGTTCTTTAAACCTTAATTTAAAAGAGCGGCCTGTTTGAACGATATAATATTTGTCACAGTTACTGTAGTCGCGACGATGTCGCAGCTTTTGAAATTACACTTCCATCGAATCTGAGTGTGGCATCTGCCTTTCCCCACGGCTAGATTTATTTACGTACTTATTTCAACTGCTCTTACAGCAAACCAGACTTCCTCAGTGAGTAAAAATAAAATTGGTGTGTTACATGAGCAGAATAGAATTATGATGACCAGTGCAGGTGGTGGCGGTATGATGGTGACGTCAACGATTACGTGTACGTTAATGAGTGTGACAAATTTAGGAAATGCCAGGCTTATCGGTATTAGGCTCCTCAGTCCTGGAACTAGATTTTGTGAATAAAAAGTTTGCATTGGCGATCAATGTATCGTCCACGGACAAAAATAGGGCTAAAAACTAAATTTTAAAAATTGTTGTGATTCACCAAAATTTGAGGAAGTTTTCAAAATGAATACTACTTATATTCGAAAATAATGAAATATGTCCAATACTCAAGAATACGAAACACGTAAAAGTTATGGAAACATTGCCAGTGAAACGTACAAGTATAGATCATTCCCGAATGAAGACTCTGTGCTACATCGGAAAAAACTGTATTGTGATGAAATTGTTGTTGTTGTTGTTGTTGTTGTTGTTGTGGTCTTCAGTCCTGAGACTGGTTTGATGCAGCTCTCCTTGCTACTCTATCCTGTGCAAGCTTCATCATCTCCCAGTACCTACTGCAACCAACATCCTTCTGAATCTGCTTAGTGTATTCATCTCTTGGTCTCCCTCTACGATTTTTACCCTCCACGCTGCCCTCCAATACTAAATTGGTGATCCCTTGATGCCTCAGAACATGTCCTACCAACCGATCCCTTCTTCTAGTCAAGTTGTGCCACAGGCTCCTCTTCTCCCCAATTCTATTCAATATCTCCTCATTAGTTATATGATCTACCCACCTAATCTTCAGCATTCTTCTGTAGCACCACATTTCGAAAGCTTCTCTTCTCTTCTTCTCTAAACTATTTATCGTCCACGTTTCACTTCCATACATGGCTACATTCCATACAAATACTTTCAGAAACAACTTCCTGACACTTAAATCTACACTCGATGTTAACAAATTTCTCTTCTTCAGAAACGCTTTCCTTGCCATTGCCAGCCTACATTTTATATCCTCTCTACTTCGACCATCATCAGTTATTTTGCTCCCCAAATAGCAAAACTTCTTTACTACTGTAAGAGTCTCATTTCCTAATCTCATTCCCTCAGCATCACCCGACTTAATTCGACTACATTCCATTATCCTCGTTTTGGTTTTGTTGATGTTCATCTTATATCCTCCTTTCAAGACACTGTCCATTCCGTTCAACTGCTCTTCCAAGTCCTTTGCTGTCTCTGACAGAATTACAATGTCATCGGCGAACCTCAAAGTTTTAATTTCTTCTCCATGGATTTAATTCCTACTCCGAACTTTTCTGTTGTTTCCTTTATTGCTTACTCAACATACAGACTGAATAACATCGGGGATAAGCTACAACCCTGTCTCAGTCCCTTCCCGACCACTGCTTCCCTGTCATGCCCCTCGACTCTTAGAACTGCCATCTGGTTTCTGTACAAATTGTAAATAGCCTTTCGCTCCCTGTATTTTACCCCCGCCACCTTCAGAATTTGAAAGACAGTATTCCAGTCAACATTGTCAAAAGCTTTCTCCAAGTCTACAAATGCTAGAAACGTAGGTTTGCCTTTCCTTAATCTTTCTTCTAAGATAAGTCGTAGAGTCAGAATTGTCTCACGTGTTCCAACATTTCTACGGATTCCAAACTGATCTTCCCCGAGGTCGGCTTCTACCAGTTTTTCCATTCGTCTGTAAAAAATTCGCGTTAGTATTTTGCAGCCGTGACTTATTAAACTGATAGTTCGGTAATTTTCACATCTGTCAACACCTGCTTTCTTTGGGATTGGAATTATTATATTCTTCTTCAAGTCTGAGGGAATTTCGCCTGTCTCATACATCCTGCTCACCAGATGCTAGAGTTTTGTCAGGACTGGCTCTCCCAAGGCTGTCAGTACTTCTAATGAAATGTTGTCTACTCCGGGGACTTTGTTTCGACTCAGGTCTTTCAGTGCTCTGTCAAACTCTTCACGCAGTATCGTATCTCCCATTTCATCTTCATCGACATCCTCTTCCACTTCCATAATATTGTCCTCAAGTTCATCGCCCTTGTGATGAAATTAAAAATTAATAATCGATAGTGTACTGTCTATTAGCATATTACAGCTCGCATATTCAAAAAGTGCTGAAAATAAAAAGAAGTTACCTTTATTTCTCGAAGACACGCTGCCATAGCGATGAACAGCTTTCTTGAATCAGATGGTGCCACCTACTACGAACATGCAAAAACAAAACAAGTGACCCATAGAAACACACAGTGCGCGGTATATGCTACGATGGGGCCCAGCTAACTTGAAAAATCCGACTGTTGTAGCCGAGTGGTTCTAGGCGCTTCAGTCTGGAACCGCACGACCGCTACGGTCGCACGTTCGAATCTGCCTCGGGCATGGATGTGTGTGATGTCCTTAGATTAGTTAGGTTTAAGTAGTTCTAGGGGACTGATGCCCTCAGATGTTAAGGCCACATTGCTCAGAGCCATTTGAACCATTTTTAACTTGGAAAAAAAACAACCAAAATTGATGTAGCATATATAGTGCATAAGGACTGGTGGGGGGGGGGGGGGGAGGGTGTGGTAAACAGTTTTCTCATTAAGTTCTTGATAAATGTTAGCTACGGCATCTGTCAAAAAACGTGTGACGACAGTCAGAATAAATCAATACGGAGGAGGAATAGTCGGAGGAATAGCTAGAATTAATAGGGTAACAGAAGGAGATGACGTAGAAAAAAGTTAACAGAGTTGGAAAGGGATGAGAAAAGCATAGACAGTGTAAAATGTGACTTAACAACAGTTAAAGCTTCACTCCCGTCTTGAGTTCAATGGTTTGGGATAAGGCGCAGGTTACTGCGTAATTTGTTCAACAGTCTTGTAGCTGAAATGCAGAACACGGAGAAACACTTGCAAGGAGAATGTACCAACTTCCCCTCACCGATTTGATTCAGATTGACAGGATGTGTAAATAATGACTTGGACTTCAACATATGTAAACCGCTAGGCGTAAACCTCAACGGTTTTCGAGAGAGTAGAGTTCGCAAATTTTAAGCATCCTTATATACTTGGTATGGGTGGTAATATTCGAGGATGACGGAAGAAATACCCGACATGTAGCTCCAATGGGGTATCGTGCGAACGCAGCGGTGGCAGATGAAAATTTGTGCCGGATCGGGTGTCGAACCCTGATTTTCTGCTATAAGAGAGCGGTCGCCGTAACATTTCTGAAAGAACAGACAAGACGTGGAGTCCGCAGTTGTGATTCATATTATGTGAACTGAAGCTGCAGAGGAGGGAAGAAAAGAAAGAAAAGGGAACTAATGATGGATAAAAGAGGGAAGGAACTAATGATACCAGCTGTGTAGGGACTTGTCGGAGAGAACAAACACCGCACGTTCATATAATTGATTCGCCTCGACGAGCAATGAATCCTCAACCTCCACTGCGTATTCACATACGCGTTCGACGTCCAGTGGGAATCTAAAATTAGCGAGCATGAGGACACGAATGGGGGACTGCGGTTAGGTAGCGCTATATGGGAATGTGAGTTGGTCGGGGAAGCGTGCCGAGATAGTCCGCGCGTTTGCGGTAAACACTGTATCCAGAAGGCGTAGCGACTAACACAACTGCGTAGTAAGCAGGAGATCCCGGTTCGATTGCAGTCAGCGCTGATTCTGCATGAATTTCCGATACAACTGATACAGTCAGTTCTTTTCCTTTCTTTACCTCCCTCTCCGCCTTCAGTTTACATAATAAGTATCCGAACTCTTGTGGGAAATGGGAATACAACTAGGCTGTCGTCAAGTTGATTAATAGTTGTGGGGCGCTGGAGATTTGGATCGAACGGGGAACGTGTTCGGATGGCCGAAGCGGCCACCTACAGCGGAAAATCCGGGTTCCATTCCTGGTCCAGCTCAAATTTTCAGCTCGCCTTTGGGTTCGCCCGATGTCTCCCAGGATTATCGTCATAACTTCATCGAAGCCTGGAAACCTAAAAGAACGTTGTCCAGGAGAACAAATTTATTGTTAATTCTCTCGTGGGGAGGACAAGGAAATTCACAATTATAGGACGAGATTTTTCAAGGTGGAGATGATTTGCCATCGTGCAGTATTACAAAGATATCCTTCTAGTGATGTCCGCCAGTACAACCGCCCGATGTCCACTATCTTCGTCAGGTAAAGAATTTGTTCAAAAAGTTTCAAAACAACTCTTATTTCGTTGGGAGAGAAAAAGAAATCACATTCCGAGAAGACCATCAGAATACATTCCATTATTCTCAGTCACCAACTACCCTCGTCAATATGCTTTGCGCGTAGCTTGTCACCAAGTAGAGTAACGATACAGAATGTGTACCACTTACAGTGTACCAATGATTGCGAAATTGCTTGCGTGCGGCGAATTCATATTGTGGCAAACGGCAGATACCGACTGCGAGAATCGGACTTCCCGTGCTACGAACGCATCTCTATGTCTTACCGAACCAAAGATTTTCCTTTAGGGACTCTTAGTGAAGAAAATGGAGAGAGCGGATGTGTGAGAGGAGGGGAGAGATCGAATTGTTGTGAGACGCCATTACGGTATACAGTAAATGTTCCAATAGTTTTTTTGTACAAAATAAAATCCAATGACTAACAACAAGTATTCAAGGTGTGTATCTCTCCATACCGAAATTAGTTAATTATCACGGTACATATATTGCGTGACGTAGAAGTTTGGAACGATAGTGCGAACTTGAATTTTCCACTCTCGTAATTTGTCGAGAGATTATCTCATAATTAATAAACTTTAACTTGCTAAATTGTTGGACATATCACCCAGACCCATCAAACAACGTAGCACACAGTTGTGCCGAACAGTCTGCGTAGCGAGTAAAGGTTTTAGAGATTTCAGGTGGAGAAGGTAACGACGAGGAATTTTCCGCGAGATCGCTTATGCGGAATACATCTCTCGCCTCCTGTGGTATTTAAAACGAAATATTTATATTTTCCAGGTTTTCAGTAGAGTAACTAAAACGAAATAAGGAATTAAGCTAAATCAACTAAAACAAATAACTACACCAATAATTAAAATAAAAGCATATACAAAGAATATTTATTTATAATAATAAATAATAAAGCATATTTTAATTAACTAATAATAATATATGTAAGAGTTTAAACATTATGTTTTTCTATAGAAACTTTCATGCAACAGTGTAATCGTAAAAACGTGGCGTCTTAGCTATCACCAGCACGTGCGACTCAACAACTGCAAAGTAATAAAAGTATCTAATTTTCTGTACGAAGTTCTCGTCTACGCCTTACAATCCCTTCCTGGAAATCCATTTACAGCACCAGATATTCCTTCGGCTTTATTTTTCATGCTTTTTATGAAAATGTCAATAAATGCAAACGATTCAGCGTCATTTCGATTTATTTACAGTGTAACGTAAAAACTGGAAATACAGTTTCTGCCTAGAGACTCGACCCAACGACCGTCAGATTATCGTTCTGTACTTTCCTGTTGCGACAGGCTCTGCCTGTCTCGCCCCGACACGCTCCAGAAGTGCAATTTTTTTTCTAAACGCTAGGTCACCTGGAATTCCCATTTCCATGATTTTCATTTCTGGCTAAGCCCTGTATAAGCCATAAATGTGGCTGAAATCGGTGATGACGAGTTGGCGCGGTCCTCGTATAAGCGTTTACTCGCTCGGCTGCGGACTCGTTGAGTATTAGCAAGAATCTATTTTCTCGAAACCGGTAGAGAGCGGCGTCTTCCTGTTTACATATGTTGAAGTACAAGTTGTATCCAGCACACCCTATGGAATTGTTGAGGGCAAGTTCGCACGGTACCTTTTTAGTATTATGCGTAGGTACTGCCGAGTTGTTGGAAGTGCCTGGCCTGGTACTGCAGTTACGGCATGATAAAAGGTACTCGATGAGTGGAGAGACCAATGACTGGCGAACAGAGCGTTTGAAAACCATGCCACCTGTTCGGTCACATCCGGTGTAACTGAAAAGGGGAGGCCACGACGTTGGGATCACGGATTTGCTTCAGACTTTGTACACCTTTAGTAGGTCATTAGAACAACATAATGTGAATGTAATAAGGTGCACTACTCTAGCAATTCGGCGAAAATAGCAAGAGAAGGTGCACGTGGCTATTATGTAACTGATGCCTCCGTGCGAAGGTGCCGTTCGTCATAAGTCATGATGGTCATGTGGTTAGTGTTCGAGCTTAGCAAGATGGTTGTGGACAAGCCAACGGTTCGAATACTGCTAACGGTCATGAGTCACATTGTTTACATTATATGACACTTGAGAGGCAAAAAAATGGTTCAAATGGCTCTGAGCACTATGGGACTTAACATCTATGGTCATCAGTCCCCTAGAACTTCGAACTACTTAAACCTAACTAACCTAAGGACATCACACAACACCCAGTCTTCACGAGGCAGAGAAAATCCCTGACCCCGCCGGGAATCGAACCCGGGAACCCTGGCGTGGGAAGCGAGAGCGCTACCGCACGACCACGAGCTGCGGACTTTGAGAGGCAATATAATGGAAAAATCCACGTGCATTTTCATGAAGCTGTAGTGAATTTAATACATTATTTGACTATTTCTAATCAAATTTTCAAAGACGAGGGACAGGCTTGGAAAGCCCAAATCAAATCTCGGTAAACAAAATGACGCGAATGACGTTATTCACAATCAGTAATACAGTAAGCCACAGTGTCCCAGGCCACAAGAGTAATGTAAAATTACTCGTCGGATGTGCTCTCGCTATGACTAGTTTTAGGAAGTTATTTGCCTTACAGACGTGGAAAACATAAATTGAAACTTCACGAAAATACTTAATGCAAATACATGTGGTTTTTTTCGTTATATTATCTCTCAAATGTCATATATGTTCAGTAATATGACTAGTGATGAAAAAACACACACATAATTAAGTTTGTTGAGGAGTCGAACCGTCACGAAGGTGAGTCAAATGAAAAACTTAGATTTAAAAAAAATATATTATTTATTGTGCAGAAGTGGATCAAAGCTGTATCATTTTTCAACATAATCTCCCCACACTCAATGCAAGTCCTCCAGCGCTTACAAAGTGCATGAATTCCTTTAGAAAAAATTATTTTGGTAGCCCGCGCAACCACTCGTGCATCGCGTGGCGTAACTCTTCATCAGAACGGAACTTCTTTCCTCCCACTGCGTCTTCGAGTGGTCCAAACATAAGGAAATCACTTGGGGGCAAGGTCTGGTGAGTATGGTGGATGAGGAAGACACTCAAATGCATGTCTGTGATTGTTGCAACTGTTGTACGGGCAGTGTGGGGCCTTGCATTGTCATGTTGCTAAAGGACACCTGCTGACGGCAATCCACGTCGCTTTGATTTAATTGCAGGCCGCAGATGATTTTTTAGGAGATCTGTGTATGATGCACTGGTGACAGTGGTCCCTCTAGGCATGTAATGCTCCAAAATGACGCCTTTTTCGTCCCAAAAGAGTGTCAGGATAGCCTTCCCTGCCGACGGTTCTGTTCGAAACTTCTTTGGTTTTGGTGATGAGGAATGGCGCCATTCCTTGCTCGCTCTCTTCGTATCCGGTTGGTGGAAGTGAACCCAGGTTTCGTCCCCAGTAACTATTCTTGCAAGGA
Source organism: Schistocerca americana (assembly GCF_021461395.2). Lineage (NCBI taxonomy): Eukaryota > Metazoa > Arthropoda > Insecta > Orthoptera > Acrididae > Schistocerca > Schistocerca americana. The sequence goes on from NC_060121.1 coordinate 156,899,118, forward strand.
AGCCATCACTTTCTCGTTCAAAGCGCCGAAGTAGTTCTTCACAAGCATCAACACGTCGTTCTCTCATTTCAGGAGTCAGCTGCCGTGGCACCCATCTTGCAGACACTTTGTGGATCTGGAGCACATCATGCACAATGTGGTGTGCTGACCCATGACTAATCGGTAAACATGATGGAATGTCATTCAGTGTCACTCGGTGGTTTTCCTTCACTATGGCTTCAACTGCTGCAATGTTCTGTGGAGTCACAACTCGTTGTGCCTGACCTGGACGAGGAGCATCTTTCACTGAAGTCACGCCATTTGCGAGCTTCCTACTCCATTCGTAGAGTTGCTGCTGTGACAAACATGCATCACCGTACTGAACCTTCATTCGTCGATGAATTTAAATAGATTTCACACCTTAACTACGCCAAAAGCGGATAACAGAACTCTGTTCTTCCCTGGTGCAAGTCGCAAAAAATGGTTCAAATGGATCTGAGCACTATGGGACTTAACTTTTGAAGTCATCAGTGCCCTAGAACTTAGAACTACTTAAACCTAACTAACCTAAGGTCATCACATCTATGCCCGAGGCAGGATTCGAACCTGCTACGGTCGCGCGGTTCCAGACTGAAGGGCCTAGAACCGCTCGGCCACATCGGCGGGTGCAAGTTGCAAGTGGGGCGGCCATCTTTATACTGATACTGCGACAGTACGTGTGTATCTGCACTATGCTGCCACCTACAGGCCATTGTGCACGTTGTGTGTAGCACGCTTGCCAACCTACAGGATAACTGCGCGAAATTTCGATGTGTTACTACAAATTTAAGGTTTTCATTTGACTCACCCTGTACATGTTCGTCTTACGGAGCGCGGAAGCTAAACACTCGATCATCACAAACTCTAACGAACTTACCCGATATCTCGCGTGCTGTGACTCGCGCAATGTTGGAGATTGTGGACACACTCATTCTAGGTGATCAACATATCACAATCTACCACCTCGCTGCTCAGCTGAACATGCACTGTTGGTAGTGCCGTACAAGTGGGTGTATCAAAGCCGCGTGCCGCCTGGGTTTCTCGCCGCCAAACAGAAGACGATAAAAAGCAACGAAGGTACATCTGTGCGGAATTGCTTGCGTGTTACGAGGCTGATCGTGGTAATTTTTTGTCAAACATTGTCACAAACGATGAAAAGTGGGTTCGTCGCTCCGAATCGGAAACAAAACGGCAATCCATGGATGGCAGCGCACCACCTCTGCTCCGAAGGAAAAGTTCAAAGCCACACACTCAGCGTGTGAAGCCATGGCGACGGTCTTCTGGGACGCTGAAGGGGTCAGTCTGTCTGTGTCCTCTCGCAAGGTGCGACGGTCGCTCCACTTTGGTTTTGCTGGGAGAATTCTAGGAAAGGGTAGCTCATATACAGAGTGGTCCATTGATCGTGACCGGGCCAAATATCTCACGAAATAAGCCTCAAACGAAAAAACTACAAAGAGCGATACTTGTCTAGCTTTAAGGGGAAAACCAGATTGCGCTGTGGTTGGCCCGCTGGATGGCGCTGTTATAGGTCAAACGGATATCAACTGCGTTTTTTAAAAATACGAACCCCCATTTTTTATCACATATTCGAGTAGTACGTAAAGAAATATGAATGTTATAGTGGGACCACTTTTTTTCGCTTTGTGATAGATGGCGCTGTAATAGTCACAAACACATGGCTCACAATTTTAGACGAACAGTTGGTAACAGGTAGGTTTTTTAAATTAAAATACAGAACGTAGGTACGTTTGAACATTTTATTTCGGTTGTTCCAATGTGATACATGTACCTTTGTGAGCTTATCATTTCTCAGAACGCATGCCGTTACAGTGTGATTACTTATAAATACCACATTAATGCAACAAATGCTCAAAATTACGTCCGTCAACCTCAATGCATTTGGCGATGCGTGTAACGACATTCCTCTCAACAGCGAGTAGTTCGCCTTCCGTAATGTTCGCACATGCATTGACAATGCGCTGACGCATGGTGTGAGGCGTTGTAGGTGGATCACGATAGCAAATATCCTTCAACTTTCCCCACAGAAAGAAATCCGGGAACGTCAGATCCGGTGAACGTGGGGGTCATGGTATGGTGCTTCGTCGACAAATCCACCTGTCATGAAATATGCTATCCAATACCGTTTCAACCGCACGCGAGCTATGTGCCGGACATCCATCACGTTGGAAATACATCGCCATTCTGTCAGGCAGTGAAACATCTTGTAGTAACATCGGTAGAACATCACGTAGGAAATCAGGATACATTGCACCATTTAGATTGCCATCGATAAAATGGTGGCCAATTATCCTTCCTCCTATAATGCCGTACCATACATTAACCCGCCAAGGTCGCTGATGTTCCACTTGTCGCAGCCATCGTGGCTTTCCCGTTGCCCAATAGTGCATATTATGCCGGTTTACGTTACCGCTGTTGGTGAATGACGCTTCGTCGCTAAATAGAACGCGTGCAAAAAATGTTTCATAGTCCCGTAATTTCTCTCGTGCCCAGTGGAAGATCTGTACACGACGTTCAAAGTTGTCGCCATGCAATTCCTGGTGCATAGAAATATGGTACGGGTGCAATCGATGTTGATGCAGCATTCTCAACACCGACGTTTTTGAGGTTAACGATTCTCGCTCAATTTGTCTGCTACTGATGTGCGGATTAGCCGCGACAGCAGCTAAAACACCTACTTGGGCATAATCATTTGTTGCAGGTCATGGTTGACGTTTCACGTGTGGCTAAACACTTTCTGTTTCCTTAAATAACGTAACTATCCGGCGAATGGTCCGGGCACTTGGATGATCTCGTCCAGGATACCGAGCAGCATACATAGCACACGCCCGTTGGGTATTTTGATCACAATAACCATACATCAACATGATATCGACCTTTTCCGCAATTGGTAAACGATCCATTTTAACACGAGTAATGTATCACGAAGCAAATACCGTCCGAACTGGGGGAATGTTACGTGATACCATGTACTTATACGTTTGTGACTATTATAGCGCCATCTATCACAAAGCGAAAAAAGTGGTCCGACTAAAACATTCGTGTTTCTTTATGTACTACACGAATATGTAATAAAAATGGGTTTTCCTATTTAAAAAACGTAGTTGATATCCGTTTGACCTTTGGCAGAGCCATCTAGCGGGCCAACCATAGCGTCATCTGATTTCCCCCTTTAAGCTAGACGAGTTTCGTTCTTTGTAATTTTTTCGTTTGATGCTTACTTCACGAGATATTTGGCCCGGTCACTATCAATGGACGACGCTGTATAAAGGAGACTGCATGCAAAACACTTGGGTGGCCATTCGTGAGTAGTGCTAGATTCTGTGGGATAAATATTAGGGAGAGTTAAGAAATAGGAATAGTTCAGAGGCGTGCTGCTAGATTTGTTACCAATAGGTTCGATCAACAGGCAGGTATTGCAGAGACGTTGCATGAACTCACTGGGAGTCCCTGGAAGTAAGACGGCGTCTCTGGCGAGACACTGTTCAGAAAATTTGGAGAAACGGCACTTGCGCCTGACCGTAGAACGACTCTGTTGTCACCGGCGTACTTCTCATGCAAGACCACTGGGACGAGACAAGAGAGATCAGGATTCGCACGGATGCGTCCAGTTGTTTCCCTCGCTGCATTCGCAAGGGAAACAGGAAAGGGAATGGCCAACACCGGTACAAGGTGGCTGCTAGGTATTTATACTTTGGCAATCGTTTTTTTATATCGACTGAATCGGGATTATTATCCGAAATTCCTACGCCCTTAGAACAGTGAAATTATTTAATTTAGTGGTTTCACTTCATTTATTCGATAGCGTAATAAGATTTTTGAATGAATTTACATTACCTATACAGTGACATAATTTCAGTGTATCCGCGCTTTATCGCAGTATCTAACGAGCTGTCTAATGAAGCAGTTACAGCGTGTTCAACCAGTGAACTATTTACAACTCCTAAATCAACGGTAAGGCAACCGAAGTCCTAAGACAGTCACACAATCAACAACGGCCGTTAAATTTTCACATCACTTCCCACTTGCTTAGCATCCTTAAACACCGTGACAGTTTTGCGGCAGTGCAGTACACACAGGATAGCTAAGAAACCAGAACTCTCCACTGAGATTCCACCACAAAGTTTTCTGTTTTCAAAATGCCATTGAGAAGTTCAAGCTGTTTTGAATGTCAATGTCGCCTTTCTTGACCGAACTCTGAGGAGGCAGACTCTCTCCAGTTACTACCAGTAGAGGTGGCAAAGCTTTGATGTATCCATTGAAACTGACTCGTTATACTTAGTTAAATTCAGTTAAGATGTTAGAGCAATGCGTGGCTGAAAGTCATTAATGTTTTATTCTGTCAGTAAGAACAATAGATGTTCGCAATTTCAACAATTCACACCAAACTTAACATGGAACTGTAGTGATCATTTGAATCCCTCTGTATCTGTTAGTGAAACAAATGGTTACTGAAATTTGTTGATACAGAGATGGTTAACAGGATAGTTTGTAGCCAATAATTGGGTTGGTGCATAAATTCATAGTGTTTTTCCGTAGGCTTCATAAACACAACAGGTACACGTAACAGAACCCTTTAGTCATCGTCCTTCACAGTTTACAAGTCTGCCAACGCTCTGGTAACTATTCGATTGCGCGTTCCTTAAACGTTGGTAGATAGAGAACGGAAGAAAACGAAAACCTAAGTGCCGCAACATCAGGTGAATAAGATGGTTGTGGGACGACCTCCAAACCGAACAAATTTATAGTTTTTTGTCAGTCTGGCTGGCAGAAAAAATGAAATGATCCTGTGGCATTTATTGGCCGGGATATCCCCATTCGGGGCTCGGCCGCTGTACTGCAAAATGCGTACTTTTTCGTGGAGTAGGAATACTTCACGCAGTCTTGCTGGTTGTTCTTGGATTGCGTTTGCAAGACTTCTCAGTTGTCGACAATAAATGTCGGCAGTGACGGCTACATCTCGAGAAAGCAATTCGTAGTACACCACGGCGTCACTGTTCGGCAAGATGCATTACATTGTCTTTTGTGTATGCGTGGGGAGTTACTGCTATGTTTGGGAGCAACCGTTTCTGTCTTTTCCTTACGATAGAATAAAGAACAGTATTTCTCGTCACCAGTAATGATACGGGATTGGAATGGTCGAGCAATCAGAGATGCACATATGACCACCTGCTGATTTTTGTGATTTTGGGTAGAGCATGTGATAACCACACGCCCGATTTTTTGAACCTTCCCTAGTGCATGCAAATGTCGCTCGATGGTGGAATGACAGTAATTCATCACGTTTGTCAGTTCTCGAGTACAGTGACGTAGATCGTTGTGCATTAAAGCGTTTAAGCGACCTTCATCAAACCCCAAAGGTCTTCCTGAACGTCGAGAATCAATGATGTCAAAACGATCCTGCTCAAATACGAGAAAACCATAATCTTGCCTTCTCTGTCCAACGGCATTATCCCCATACACTGCGCAAATGTTTCTGGCAGCCTCCACTACTGAACATCGCTCTATGGAACTGAAAGAGAAGCATTATGTCGGAAATGTTGCGATTTCTCCACTTGGCAGTCTGTTCTATAGAGTGCCTAGCTCCACTCATTATCTCCAAATGACAAAATAACTGTGTCTAAACTCAAATAACGCAGCGAACTACAAATAAAATATGATAATCGGTAAATAAAACACATAGCAACCCGAATACCAACATGCAAAATATAAACGGTACGAACTGACTTCTTACAACAGTGTGGTAACGCTGGGGTAACCAACATAATAAAGTCCTAATCGTCACTCAGTTACAAAAACAAATTGAAAGAAATAACGGCGCGTGCCTTTTATGCTGAGATTTACGTTCAGCTCGTTTGTGCTCAACCATGGCACCTTTTGCAGCTCACGTACCATTTGCACACGCTTCTTTCTTGGATTCCTCTTAACATGTCGTTATTATTGCTACAGATGTCCTTATTACAGGACATCGATCCGATGCCGTTATTTTGAACAGAATGCAGCCTCATTTTATCTGATCAAAGATTTCTTCTCGCGTCGCACACAGCGCACAAGGGGTGTGGTCTTTACATGACCATACACTACTTGTCGAGCTTTCAGCGCGCTTTCTAATACGCAGCGCCCTTCTACACTCCTTGAAATTGAAATAAGAACACCGTGAATTCATTGTCCCAGGAAGGGGAAACTTTATTGACACATTCCTGGGGTCAGATACATCACATGATCACACTGACAGAACCACAGGCACATAGACACAGGCAACAGAGCATGCACAATGTCGGCACTAGTACAGTGTATATCCACCTTTCGCAGCAATGCAGGCTGCTATTCTCCCATGGAGACGATCGTAGAGATGCCGACCACTGGCGACAACATCGATGTACTGTGGAGACCTCACGCCCCACGTGTTGAGCAATTCGGCGGTACGTCCACCCGGCCTCCCGTATGCCCACTATACGCCCTCGCTCAAAGTCCGTCAACTGCACATACGGTTCACGTCCACGCTGTCGCGGCATGCTACCAGTGTTAAAGACTGCGATGGAGCTCCGTATGCCACGGCAAACTGGCTGACACTGACGGCGGCGGTGCACAAATGCTGCGCAGCTAGCGCCATTCGACGGCCAACACCGCGGTTCCTGGTGTGTCCGCTGTGCCGTGCGTGTGATCATTGCTTGTACAGCCCTCTCGCAGTGTCCGGGGCAAGTATGGTGGGTCTGACACACCGGTGTCAATGTGTTCTTTTTTCCATTTCCAGGAGTGTATGTTAGGTTAGTAGACATAGCCATTAAGAACTGTGTGATGATTATCAGCAACTAGGCCGGTCAACAAACGGTTTAAGTGCAGCAAACTGACAGTCTCTTTTCAATATACACTATGTGATCAAAAGTATCCGGAACCCCCCCCCCCCAAAAAAAAAAAAAAGTTTTTCATATTAGGTGCATTGTGCTGCCACCGACTGCCAGGTACTCTATATCAGCCATCTCAGTAATTATTGGACATCATGAGAGAGCAGACTAGGGCTCTTCGCTGAACTCGCGGACTTCGAACGTGGTCAGGTGACTTGGTGTCACTTATGTCTGTACGCGAGATTTCCACACTCCTGTACGTCTCCAGGTCCACTGTTTCCGCTATGACAGTGAAGTGGAAACGTGAAGGGACACGTACAGTACAAAAGCGTAAAGGCCACCTTCACTGTTGACTGACAGAGACCGCCGACAGTTGAAGAGGGTCTTAATTTGTAATAGGCAGATAGGCAGACATCTGTGCAGACCATCACACGGGAATTCCAAACTGGGTCAGGATCCACTGCAAGTACTATGACAGTTAGGCCGGAGGTAAGAAAACGCGGATTTCATGGTAGAGTGCCGGCTCATAAGCCACAAATCACGCCGGTAAATGCCAACGACGCCTCGCTTGGTGTGAGGAGCGTAAACACTGGACGATTGAACAGTGGGAAAACGTTGCGTGGAGTGAAGAATCACGGTAGAGAATGTGGCGATCCGATGGCAGGGTGTGGGTGTGGTGAATGCCCGGTGAACGTAAACTGCCAACGTGCCTAGTGCCAACAGTAAAATTCGGAGGCGGTGGTGTTACGGTGTGGTCGCGTTTTTCATGGAGGGGGCTTGCACCCCTTGTTGTTTTGCGTGGCACTATCACACCACAGGTCTTCATTGAGGTTTTAAACGTCCACTGGGCCGGCCGCGGCGGCCGTGCGGTTCTAGGCGCTTCAGTCAGGAACCGCGCGACTGCTATGGTCGCAGGTTCGAATCCTGCCGCGGGCATGGATGTGTGTGATGTCCTTAGGTTGGTTGGGTTTATGTAGTTCTAAGTCGAGGGGACTGATGACCTCAGAAGTTAAGTCCCATAGTGCTCAGAACCATTTGAACCTGTTCATAATGCACGGCCTGTGGCGAAGTGGTAACGCGACAGTAACATCCCTGTAATGGACTGGCCTGCACAGAGTCCTGACCTGAATCCTATAGAACACCTTTGGGATGTTTTGGAACGCCGACTTCGTGCCAGGCCTCACTGACAGACATCAAAACCTCACCTCGGAGCACTCCTTGAAGAATGGGCTGCCATTTCCCAAGCAACTTTCCAGCACCCGAATGAACGTGTGCCTGCGAGAGTGGCAGCTGTCATCAAGGCTAAGGGTGGGCCAACACCATATTGAGTTCCAGCATTACCGATGGAGGGCACTGCGAACTTGAGTCATATTCAGCCAGGTGTCCGGATACTTTTGATCACATAGTGTAGAAACGCAGCAACTCAGCGCGTCAAGACCTGGCTAGGAATCCCTGGCTAGGAAAGAAAGCTGTTGCAGCCGCAAGTGCGAGGAATCCCGCTCAGTCAAGTCAGTTTCCCTGGAACACACAGCCACAGTGAACCTCCAGCTTCACATTACGCGCATAGACAAGGTCGTGAACATGGAAAACGAAAGGTTTTTGACAAGTCTTTCTTCTTTCCTTCTGTGTCACGTGACGAATTAATTCCAAAGCAGCTTACCACCCGCTGCTTCGCTCGTGTTGACTGTACGGCCTGCAGAGATTTTGTTTTTGTTTTATGTAATATTTTTACGCTAATTAAGGTCATATAAGCATGGTCTTTTCAGAATGTACTTAAGAGCAAAAAGCGATTCTGGCAGCTGAAGTTCAAAGTTTTCGTTAATCGTGCCTATTTTTTTCTTGTGGAGATACTTCCAGAACAACTTCCAGCCCCCAACAAATATTTTGCTCTGAGCACTATGCGACTTAACTTCTGAGGTCATCAATGGCCTAGAACTAATTAAACCTAAGTAACCTAAGGACATCACACACATCCATGCCCGAGGCAGGATTTGAACCTGCGACCGTAGCGGTCGCTCGGCTCCAGACTGTAGCGCCTAGAACCGCACGGCCACTTCGGCCGGCCAACAAATATTTCTTTATACCTAACGGAAAAGGAACGTACCAATTTTCATAAATTTAGCTTTAAAAGTTTAATGTAACGATATATTTTATTAAAAATTTTCATCTCCTGCAGCACTCCCTGAGTCGCCGAATTTCGAGAAACATTGAAACACATATTTTTTTTATTTCTAACCGAGAAGCGAAATACCAGTTGTCATAGATGTAGCCTTAAAGTCCGTTATCAGTTCTTTAGTAATTATTTATTTTCAAGAAACCTTTCACCAACCGATTATTTTACCGCCTTACTGGTTGAATTTCAAAAAACTTTTCTGGCTAAGAAACCAAATACTAGTTTTCGTAGTTTTAGCTCAAAATTCCCTTAATTGCGACTTACTTTCGAAACTCCTCTCATCCTCTATTTCATTTCCTTACGAGTGGAATTTCGGACAATCCCTTTTTAAACAATGCTCTCAGTAAAACATCCACACTCTCTCCAAAATTTAACTTATGTCCTCAGGGGACTGGGCTGGGCGATGAGGAGCCAGTGAATTAGTTTGACCCTATTTCACCCCCCTGAGGGGCTGAATTTGGAAAAACAGTGAACCATGTATCTTCTCGTCTATAACCGAGAAACCAAAAACCAAATTTCAAAAGCTTAACTTTAAAAATTCGTTTGCAATGAAACACACTATTTCATCCCTTAGGGGTTGAATTTCCAAAGACAGTGAAATGCGTATGTTTTATTTCTGACAGAGTAGCCAAATACAAATGTTCATTGATTTAGTTTCAAAAATGCTTGCAGAATGGAATATTTCCATAAAAACTTTCGCCGTCCATGTTAGACCCGTAGGTGTTGAAATTCCAAAAGCAGTGAAACGCGTATTTTTTATTTGTAACTGATAAGCCAAATTTAAATTTTCAGAGATTTGGCTTAAAATTGCGTTTATAATCAAATATTTTCATAAAAGCCTCATCGCCCTATTTCACCACCTTAGGGGGTTCAATTTCCAAAAGCACTGAAACACGTTTTTTTTTTAATTGGTGAGCTAGATACTCATAGACGTAGCTTTAAAAGTATTTTACTAGTTCTTCAGTAATGATAGCTTTCCAAAAAAAGGCTTTCACCCAATTAAAATTTCCAAAAATGCTGAAACACGTATTTCTTTTTTTGTGACCGAGGAACCAAATACCAATTTTCGTAGGTCCAGCTCCAAAATTGCCCTAATAGCTACATTTTCAAGTAAAAGCCTTGATCCCCTATTCCACCACCCTTAGAGTTGTAATTTCGAGAAATCCCTTCTTAAACGACGCCTATGGTATCAAATCCACACCTTATTCAAATTTCAAGTTTCTATCCGTAGCGGTTTGGGCTGTCGATGTGGAGTTAGTCAGTCAGTCAGTCAGTACATTGCCTTGTACATATAGAGATTAAAATGTTGCACTAACTATGAAAGTTCACGAGTTAATATTAAAGTTTGTTTACAAAAATAATACATCCTGCCAAACCAGGCTGAGATTATACTCTCTTTGGTAATTAATTGTTTGGCGTAATTGCTACGCGTTTCTTGTGATAGAATTTATGTAGAAAAACAATAAAGCAATGAGGTTACAATAACCATATATAATCGATGTATACAGTAAACAGTTAAACAGTACTAGACAAATAAGGCATTCGGCGAAACAAATATAAATCTGTGTGACCCCGTCACCTGGGTCTTCTGTCGCGTGCAGGTGGAGTCGACTCGATCTGGAAGGAGAGAGATTACACGAGTTCCCGAGCATAACCGCAGACTTGCAGTATTCCCCTATGTACGCGACCGTTCTGAAAGCAATTTCCGCCGTTAAACTGCAAATTACTATTCATTTATTACACAAATCATTACTCCGGATTTACAGCAGTTCTAAGGTGCAAGGCGAAATGTCTCAAAATGTCCGACGTGGCTAAATGACAAAAGCAAGTTATACATCAATATCATGACGATCTGTTACCAGTGAATATTGTTCTGTTTATACGTGCATTTATGCAGATAAAACTTTTTCGAAAACTGATGTAAATTTATTTTAATATTTAATATCTATTCAGATAATGTCTAACAGTTATGTTGACGTACTTACACTTTCGCGGCGTTGCCGAGTCGGTAACGACAGTACCCGAAAACATGACACGAGGATAAAGGACAATCTTGAATGGTGGCTAATTATTAAAATAAATTACAGGAATGAATGATAAGCTGTACAACTCGCTGTTAGCTTGTAAACGCAAGTTTCGGTAGCGAAATAATACAGACATTCTCAACTTGTTGCAATTTACAGTAGTCAGTAACTATCAGACGTGTACGACGAATTTTGCCAAATGACAGACGCCTTGAATTCGAGAAGCAACTGCAGAAATTTGCTCCAACATCCAAACATAAATAAGCTACATAGGAGTGCGCTAAAAAACAGCATTTCATAGAATGGGGTAAAGTGTGCCGCGCGGGATTAGCCGAGCGTTCTCAGGCGCTGCAGTCATGGACGGTGCGGCTGGTCCCGGCGGAGGTTCGAGTCCTCCATCGGGCGTGTGTGTGTGTGTGTGTGTGTGTGTGTGTGTGTGTGTGTGTGTTTGTCCTTAGGGACTGATGACCTTAGCAGTTGAGTCCCATAAGATTTCACACACATTTGAACATTTTTGGGATAAAGTGACCTTCAATGACGAGGTAAACCAAGCATTGGTTGACATAATACTAGTACGAACTTCAACAAGATAACGTGTCTGTTCAGGTTTCTGCTACAACCAAAAGTGGTTCGAGATAAGGATGTCAATGTCTTCCCCTGGCTTGCGCGTGGCAGGAACCCCTGGAAAAACAGTTGAGGAATAATTGCAAGCAGTGTTTATCGCAATGGAAGTAAGCTGAAGACAGTTTGTGAGCTGAAAGCTGCGTTAACAGGAGACTGGGCGACAATTTCACTGCGAGAAGTACAAACCCTAACAAAATAAATGCCGAAGATAGTTTTTGATGTAATTAGGAAGAACAGGTTGGACAAATTACTAACAGTGCAATAACACAACAGTACAGTGAGTGCCTTTATACCAATTTCCACCCCAGAAGTGCAAAAGGCTTATTTTGACACTCGTGCTATGAAAGAAACTATGTAATTCCGTCATGATTATTTATATCTGATATGTAATTCCGACTTTCATCATAAATTTGATGCGGTATGCTACAGGCATTTTACTGTTACTTTCGTACTAGCCCTGCCTCTACACTGATTTCCACTACTGTACAGCGGGAACCAAGGAAGCCCGATGGAACTGATAGTAACAGTGGCGCCTTGATGTGTGAAGTGTTGAACCGGAACATTACCCTCGAACTCACTTCGTTTCTGATCTCTATTATGCAGACGTGGGTGGTGTAAAGCCGTCGGGACACGGATCGTGCTGTCGAACGGTCGTTGACCGTGCCAAGTTCAACGTGCTGCTGAACGCTCAGGAACGATGCGACTTGTGCATACGGTACGTGGGCCCCAACGTGGTATACGCGATCACAACGCACTCGAGCGGCAGTTTGAGGGATGTTTCTAGTTCGTAAATCACACTGTTTGCTCAACGGGTGCGCGTAAAATTACCACGTTAGCTCTATTAAACCACACATTACCTCCATCGTCCACGAAAAGGAAAGTACTATGTCCAATCAATAAGGACACAGGCTTATAAAAGTTGCATTGCAAACAGTGCGGTACAAATTTGTCATAAGATAAACATTATTTCATCATTCCCACATTTTAGTAAAACCCCAAGGTCAGTCTTACTTGATCAATGTTCCTAGCCAGTAGCAGAATCTTTGCAACATCTGACTTACGAAGCGTAAAAGAGGCAAAATATCCTTATACAAGTAGCGCAAGCTGTCCTGTAGATTAAGCCAATCGAACCAAGTCACCCCTCAAAAAAAGGTGAACTTATATTTACATAACATCAAATATTATAGCATATACTTATATAAAACTAATAGTAAAGTATCAGAACGTAATAAAGAAGCGGATGTTAGGAAAAAAAAAATTGGGAGTGTTAGCACGCGAACCACCGCCTCAACAAAAACTCATTATCAGCCAGAGACGCTACTCATTACGCTTTTTTTTTTTTACTCATTTTGTTCGATATTGTTCGTTGTATTTGGTCTGGGCGGACGTCACAAGACATCCGTTCAAGTTGATCGTTGATTCTTTGACTCAGTTTTTTTTTATTACAGAGAGAACGCAGCCCTCTGACCGAACACGCTTTCATTTTTTTTTTCCTTTTAAATCTCACTTTGTTCGCATTTGGTCGTTACATCTGCTCGAGGCGGACGCCGTAAGACATCCATTTTTTTCGCTGTTGATCTATTAACTCATTTTTTTTTTATTACAGAGGGCTGCTAACCCTCTGACCGAACACGCTGAGCTAACGTGCCGGCATGCTAAACCAACATTACCCTTCTGCTTAATCATATTGGTGTTACCACGTACTGAAAACGTTAATCGTAGATAATTATGTTACTAATTGAAATTTAATTATAACAAATTGTACCAAGAACAATGGGTTTTGGGTGGGTCTTCAGTGTGTCGCTGCCTTCAAATAGCCTATTCTCATAATACGCAAGTTACAATAATTCTTTTGCCACGAATATTATGTTTATCATTATTTTATTGGAACGAATCACACACAACTAACAATGGGTTTTCCAGTGCTTCTCAATGTGCTGGTGCTCAGAAACGGCATATGTACGTATAGGCTTGAAATGAATGCCAATATGGCGCCTCATAACTCTGTACTGAAGGGAGAATGCGCGCGTATGACGTAGATGGTGTTGTGCCATCTCATTGGTCAACGCTCAGACGCACGCTCAGAATATCTGACATGCCAGATATCGCTCTGCACGTTCGGAAAGACTCCCGAACGTGCTATTCCACGCTATGACGTCAGAAACTCGGCACGCTCAACGTTCGGATGCACGGTCAGTGTGGCGACTTGAGTGTTGGGCAGTTGTTGAACCGCAGTCAGGGGTGGTCCCGGATGGGGGCTCCTCGTCTGGTGCGGACGCAGCTGCGGCCGGGGCCGGATGCGCGGCAATCACTGCTCCAGACACACACACACACACACACACACACACACACACACACATTGGTGTTGGTGGCGGTGGTGTGGGCGGCCCCCTTGCCATGGCGTGATGCGCACGCCGCCTTCTTCCCGCCAGAGGCCGCCAGCTGCGTCTCCTCTGCTTTCTAATGATCATGCCGGCCGCAGAAGACTCCTAGAGCGCTTGCTGGAAACGGGGACACCGCTCCAGAAAAAGAGTTCATTGCGGACCGCGGGTATCCAGGAACATTTACTCCAGACACCTCCAGCAACTCACTCAGTCTCAGTAACCTCTCGACAATGCAGTAGATAAAGAAACGTTTGTAGGACTGGTTAACAAGCAAAACGTCATCAGGTTACCCTCCATTCACAGGCTGTTGCACGCAGCGTCTGTTATTTTGACTTGTTCGTTGAATGACCTGTGGACAAAGCCCGACCAACAGGCGTTACATGCATTGACCAAAAATGATAGTGCATTGAGAATGGCTAATTTCTAGCTGACATCTAGATCTGCCAATAAAAATTCCAAAGGACGACTGATAGCTGAAAGCTATTATTTACAAGTAAAACGTCATATCGAAGTTGAATTTTCTTCTCCTGCTTCAAGTTTACTCCTCCATTATATTCTGTCCATTGCTGCTATCCGCCATCCGCCCACATGTACTGATGCTTGGTTTAAATCTTCATGGAGGCCATCCCTCCAACACGTCTTGGGTCTCGCTGGGGGTGTGTAGGTGTGAAATCCACATGACTCGCCCATTGCGTTTGTTTGGCTTTGACAGTTCCTGCTATGTTGGGCTGCTGGTATAGTTCCTCAAGCTCTCGGTTGTATCCGATCCTCCATTCCCCCGTGTCTGGTCTGCATCCATAACAGGACTGAAGATCTTCCGAAGCACTTTTCTCTCAAAAACGAGGGGCTTATGGAAGTCCTCTTTCCGGATACTCCGTGTCTCACAGCCACAGAGAACAACAGGATGGATCAGGGTTTTGTGTAGTCGAATCTTGAACTAGAATGAAGCAGTTGTACCAGGCCGTGGTAAGATTGGTTTCCTGCTTGTACTCTGGCATTGATCTCTGCTTCAAATGACGAGTCCTCAGTGAAAAGAGCCGGTAGGTACTTAGATTCATGCACTCTCTTGGAGGATTGGCCTCCCACCTGCAGTGATTGTTGATGACCAGCAGTCTCTGACCACACGTCATAACGGCCGACGTACTCTGTCTTGGCTTCGTTGAACTGTCTTGGTCAAGAAAATAAAAAAATATATTCTTTACTGCTGTCATATGTTCTGTGCTGTGTTACGTGAGGTAGAGAACGTGCGTGTGTGTGTGTGGGGGGGGGGGGGGGGCCGAGGGGGGGTGAACCAAAATATGAAAGCACCATATACACAACATACTGCCATCCTTAACACGGTGTAGGAAAACCGTTATCACTCAAAACAGCTTCTAGTCTTCTCTGAATAGAAAAAAAAGAGTCCTGTATAGTTTCCAAGGGATGTCGGACCATTCTTCCTGGCAAGTTGGGGTAACAATGATGGAGGTGGACAGCGATCATCCAGCCTTCTCTCCAAAGTAGACAGCAAGACTGAAGAATATTGAGACCTGGTGACCATGGTCGGCAGGGGAGATGCAAGAAGTCATCCTGGTGCTCACAAAGCCGGTCCTGGACAATGCATGCTGTTTGACCAGGGACCCTGTCGTCTTAGAACACACCACCACCATTGGGAACAAACACTGTATGATGGGATGGCTCTGATGAGCAAAAATGCTCACACAATACTTGGCTGTAGTACGACCCTGCAGAGTAACCACAGGGCTCGTGGAATGCCACGATGTGGCTGCCCAAATCATAATCGAACCCCCGCCATGTTTCACTCTCGGGACGTAAACTCTGCTAGAGGTTGGAAAAAAATGTGAAAAGACTCGCCCGACCAGATGAGTTTCTTCCATTGCTCCACAGTCCAGGTTTTATGGCTTCGGCACCACCTTTTTTCTGTTACGTGCATTTGGGTGACTGATGAGTGGCTCTGAAATTCTAGCTCGCCGTGCAGTTCCCAGCTTTTGGAGGTACTTTGGTGTTCCGATGCTTACAGGGTTCGCCAATGCGACATTCAGTTGGGCAATGACTTCTGGAAATGTTCTCGTTCTATTTTTCGTCACAGTCCTCTTCAGTGACCTTCTGTCACGATCATTCAACACACACTTTCGTCTGCGTTGTGACTTGGTGGATGAAGTTTCTCCACTTTGCCTCCATGCATTATGACTGTTTGATACGGTGCCTCTTGAAACACCGAACACATCGACTCCCATGGTTACGGAGGCACCCGATGTACGAGCACAATAATTTTTTTTACCTTACAATTCACTTAGCTCCCACTTGATACACTCACAACTACACAGAGCACTGTTTTAATCACGACAGACACATGAAACGTATTGAGAACACTCCACAGGTGCTGTTCGTGGTGAAATAACACAGCGCAACCTGCGTGCTGGGGTACCATACGTATGTTCAAACAGCAGCCATATTGGATCGATACCGGCCTCAATCACAATGCGCTCCAATTTCAATAGTGGGCATCCCTTTTAAGATGTCCTACGTCAGGGAATTTTAGCTCGCACGCAGTTACGTCTTGCAGGCGGCTACAGATCGGAATACGTCGGCTCGACGGATCTATGAAGCTCTCCTAGGCTGTCCACCAGCGCACAAACTGGAAATACGGATGCCAACGGTCGTCTGGAAGCAGGTGTGGGCGAATATTAACAACCCATTCCTGCCATCGGGCATCAGTTCGCTGTGGTACACAGTAGTCAATGACACCTTTCCGACTAAGCAGCGACTAGCAGACATTCACCTTAGTCAGACGAACGAATGCAGCCAGTGTGGAGATGCTGACACCAGAGACCACCGTATAGACTGTCGCTACGTGCGGAAAGTATGGGAGTTGTGCCGATTGATGGTGTGGGGCTTATCAACCAAACTGCACCTTCCAGTGTGACACCAACGTGGATTCTCTTTCCTGACTGTAAACTGCATCCAAGAACGAAGAGCAACGCCGTCGCCTGGCTACTGGGACACACTGCCTACGCTATTTTTGAGTTACAACAGAGTGACGCCGTGCAGTACGTGGCCTACCTGTGGAAATGTCGTCAACGACTGAACCGTTCACCGAAGTACAGCGAACATTTTGTAAACAGTTTCAGTTGCGTTATTGTATAGTTATCAGAGGATGTATCTGTTATAGTGATATCCTTGCTAGAAGTATCCATTTGCTTCCTATTTTCATTAAAGTTTTCCATTTTCTTTTACCTTATTACATGATACAATTATTTCAATTTGTTTAAATTTCACAACTCATACACATTTATATTAGGATTGTTACCAAAAGCATTCTGTGAATAACTTGTCACACATTTCAATTGTTTTTGTTTTCAATCTGTTTTCTTTAAAGGATATCGATTCTGTATAATATTGATATGCTACACAAATTTACATTTCCGTTCATGTATTGTACTAAAGATGTTATGTTATAATGATGTAATGTTAATAAATAAATAAATAAATAACAAAAAAAGCGCGTCCTTCGGGCGCATAATTTTTGGAAGTCGGGATTGCGTTCGCGCTGACCTGACGGAAAAAAAGTAAATGCATGTCTGGTGGTGTTTCCTTGTTTTTGCCCAACCCCTGTCTGACACTAGTACAGAACTGATCCATGCCAGTTTTCTTGACCAAGACAAGTGTTAATTTTGGAATGACGTTTTACTTGTTAACCTCACCTTCCGAGGTGTTCTCATTATAATCTATTTTCACGTAGAGTTCAAAACGGTGCTTCCTACCGAAACTAGTCATCAGTAAAGCATTCACTATCATCATATTATTGCAAACTTTGCCTTGATCAGAATATGCAAACGAAAGCAGCTGATCTTCAGCTGTGGGAGTAGGATGATATTTCTGAACGCGGTCTTCCTCCACTCAAAGAAGACAAGTATGCAGACTTTCACTGCGATGCCCTTTCTTGCCGACGTTACGGGTGAACTTGCAGTACAATCTCAATAGATTTGCTTGAATGTAGAGAACGGCTGCGGTAGTATTAGTTTCATGGCTAGTTAACTTCTAACAGCTTAAAGTTTCAAATTTGCTCTCATTTCGTTTTCAAAAGACTTAGTAATTCTGACTTTAAAAGTGTTGAAATCGTGCTTGACTCATCTTTATTCTCTCCAAAGTAAAAGGGCATAGTGTCCTGCTAGGTGCAGCCAATGTCATCTTAGTTAAGACAGAGGGGGTTTCGATTCGTCCCTCCAGGACTGGCGACTATTTTCTTTATTATTTAATATTGTCACATAAGGACTTCCGCAATCTGATATTGCATTGGTTCTCGCCACCAGTTGTGTGTACTTTAGTACGTACCGTAACATGAAACAATCTGAAATGTAACTCAGACAAGCACTGAAGAGAAATAAATAGTCGTTGTATATCGGCCTAAGTGAATGGTCGTCTACATCGGCCACGTGATTATTAGCTAGCTTCTTTGGACAACAATACGAGTCTTTGCGGCAGTTTTCTCAAGATTCCGACCACGGTCACTGTATTGTAAAAAATTAAAGTCATCAGTATTTCCTGTACCAGTAATAGTTTTATTAATGTTTATCGTCAAATGTAGTTCCGCTTTTCCAAGCTGTTCATCTCGGTAGCTTACGCGCCTGTGGTAGAGTTTATGGCAGTAATACGGTCACGAATGTTCGCAGTTAAAAGTGTAATAAGATATACTCAGTAAAACAGGAAGGGCCAGACCGTTACAGGTTTTGGTGAGAGTAAGGTGAATGCCGGCGATATCCCAAATTCCCTCGTGACTTTCCGAATAAATTCCCCTTTAGCAAATACAGGCCAAATCCTCACCCTGGCCCATCCTATATCACTCCATATTCCCCTCTAAATATTTAGCATAGAGCGCAACCAAACAGCAAACGAATGATCAAGGAAAACCATTGGCTAGGACACCGCATTAGGAATTTGGTGGAGGGATGGAAATTACTAATCTATCTACATAAAGAAGAGTGTCTGTTTCTTTGTAATTCATACAAAACTGCAGTTTTATTATGATCTTGATGGAATTTTGCACACTTTACCTTACCGACAAGAGGAAACTCATTGCCTACACAAGTCTTCGTGATCTGACTTGAAACGTACACTGAAGCGCCAAACAAACTGGTATAGGCATGCGTATTCAAGTACAGAGATATGTGAACAAAGCAGAAGAGGGCGTTGCGCTCGGTAATGACTACGTAAGACGACGAGTGTCTGGCGCTGTTGTTAAATCGGTTACTGCTGCTATAATGGCGGGTTATCAAGATTTAAGTGAGTGTGAAAGTGGTGTTACAATCGGCGCACGAACGATGGGACACAGCATTTCCGAAGCAGCGATGAAGTAGGAATTTTTCCGAACGCTCATTTCACGAGTCTACCGTGAATATAACAAATCCGACATCGCCGCGGCCGGAAAAGGATCCTGCAAGAAAGGGACCAACGGCGACTGAAGAGAATCGTTCAACGTAACAGAAGTGCAACCCTTCTGCAAATTGCTGCACATTTTAATCCTGGGCCATCAACAAGTGTCAGTGTGCGAAACGTTGAAAGAAACATCGTCGATATGGACTTTCGGAGCCGAAGACCTACTCACCGAGCGAGGTGGCGCAGTGGTTAGCACACTGGACTTGCATTCGGGAGGACGATGGTTCAATCCCGTCTCCGGCCATCCTGATTTAGGTTTTCCATGATTTCCCTTAATCGTTTCAGGCAAATGCCGGGATGATTCCTTTGAAAGGGCACGGCCAATTTCCTTCCCCATCCTTCCCTCACCCGAGCTTGCGCTCCGTCTCTAATGACCTCGTTGTCGACGGGACGTTAAACACTAATCTCCTCCTCCTCCGAAGACCTACTCGTGTACCCTTGATGACTGCACGACGCGAAACCTGGGCACGTCAACACCGACATTGGACTGTTTATAACTAGAAACATGTTTTCTGGTCGGACGAGTCTCGTTTCAAATTGTATTGTCTGGATGGACGTGTGCGGGTATGGAGATAAGCTTATGAATCCATGGAACCTGCATGTCAGCAGGGGACTGTTGAAGCTGATGGAAGCTGTAATGGCGTGGGGTGTGTGCAGAATTGCTAGAGTAACTTTAGGAACACTCCTCTGAGTTTAAACACTTCCGCTGACAACCAAATTCCTCACATGTGATCATTATTGAGCATATCTGGGATGCCTTGCAACGTGTTGTTGAGATCTGCATCCCCCTCACTCTTACGGATTTATGAACAGCCCAGCAGGATTCATCGTGTCATTCCCTCCAGCACTACTTCAGACAGTAGTAGAGTCCATGGCGTGCTCGTGGAGGCCCTATACGATACTAGGCAGGTGTACCAGTTTCTTCGCCTCTTCAGTGTATATGTACGGAATATATAAAGGGGGAAGCGTGTTATTAGTAATTTCTAAAAGTTGTCGGCCGATTCACTTCAGATTTCTATGTGATCCCTTAATGAACACATGGGCGGTCATAAGCTATACACTGTATATTTTAACATAGACAATATATAAATATAATATAGCTGTATAAAGGAGAAACGTAGTTATCAAACATCTCGGAAACTACATTATGCATTAAAGATATATTACTTTCATTTATAATTGAAAAAGGAATGAAAGCATAATCTATGATGTAAATTTTGTTACAAAAATTTTGGCTTCAAATTGGCATATGTTTGCAAAAGTTAGAACTGGAAGCCTTGAACCCGCAGGTGAAGATATTCTGTCGTTGCATTCCATTGACACGTAGTGGTTCAGATACACCCTTCGATTTAAAACGATTGCAGTTTCCGATGCGGATTGCATTCGCTATGAGTATCAACGAGGAACAGTTAGTATGGTAGGTATTACATATCGCGGGAAACACCCGGCTCTGTAGCTAGTGGAATATATTCCTGATACCAGTCACTGGATGGAGCAGTTGTCGCATACCAAGAAAGGTGTTCGTTATCTGCAAGTTTATTACTTCGCCCTTGTGGAGAAACATGTCGCTATAAATATTTGTCAGTGCTGGATAATACCGGGCATTCTTTAAATTAATGATGATCGATACATAACAAACTTCCTGCAATCAGCTGCATGTTTGACCACTGCTCACATGACACTATTGGCTTTTTACAGTAAAGGCCTACAGCGGAGTTGCAACGCTCGCAGAACAGGAGTTTCAAAGATCCTTACGCCAATGACAGGCATTAGATTAATAAGCTGTGGCCCTCCTTCCCGTGTTCCTGTTCGCCGTTCAACGGCGCGCAAAGTGGGGTGTTGGCCTAGGCTTTACGCTTCATCTGCCGTTACGCCTCTCTGCGTGGGCAGCCAAGGCAAAAGTCTTTGTTCCTGTCGAGGCGTGCAGCCGCTCTCCTCCCCTCCAGTTCCCCCCCTCCCCGAAAAAAACCGTGCTCATACCTGCTATATGAGAAGCGCTCAACCCAAAACAAGTTTATTCATCTCCTCGGGGTGAAACATTTTCGTCCGGGTAAATTTCCAGACAACGAGAGAATGTTTACTAGCTCCGTAATTTTTGCTAAAAAAAATAATTGCATAGACGCTGCCGAATGATACCGGTCTTTGGTATACTCTTTTAAGGCGCTACTGGGTCGTTAAAGAGCAGTCAACTAGTAAATTAGACCATTAGTTTGAACCATTCTTTGTCCATTGCTGCTGCTGGTCGTGGTTGTTACTCTTCTTATTGTAGTTGTTCTCAGTGTGAAGGCTGGTTTGATGCAGCTCGCCACGTTATTCAGGCGATGTGGAGAGAATTTAATTAGAAAACGACACTAAAAGCGGTAGATGGTTTTTGCCATTTGGGCAGCTAAATCACTGCTCATCCCCGATGTAGACGATATAAAATGCAAATGATTCAAACGGCTCTGAGCACTGTGGGACTTAACATCTCAGGTTATCAGTCCCCTATAACTACTTAAACCTAACTAACCCAAGGACATAACACACAATCACGCCCGAGGCAGGATGCGAACGTGCGACCGCAGCAGCAGCACATTTCCGGACTGAAGCGCCTAGAACCGCTCGGCCACAGCGGCCGGCGTATAAAATGCAGACTCGGTAGAAACGTATTTCTGAAAAACAAAAATATTGTCAACATCTGTGTCCCTCGGATGCGAGTTGAGGGCGTTATCCACTACACACCTCGCTCAGTCCCCGTGGAGATGAGAACTGATTGACAAGAATGTCGTAGTCGGCAGATATTTTCGTTGCCTCAACGTTCTTAACTGTGCCGTGCAAGAGCGTTCATGAGCTTTTTGTACAGGACAAACTGGATGCAATGATAATCAAACTTCAACGATTGGCTTAAAAAAATTGGAACAAAATTACATTTACATAATTTTCTGAGAACCAACGAAGTCGAAATTCACAAAACAGTAGTTGCAAATACAAAATATCACATCAAATATTTGGCCTCGAGCCTCAGGTAATTTAAAGTTATATGTATTTCTGAATTTTATAAAAATATTGTAATCGGCGTGATTTGTAAACACTAATATTCTTCAAACACTAATATTCTTCGAACAGTAACTTTATCCAAAGCAGTTAATTTTTCTACGTCCCTAAAATTGAAGGCGAAATCCACTGGATCAAAAATCTCTTGAAAGCAGCTCACTTAAAAAAAATTTACAATGTCATCAACTGAAGAATATTCATTAGTTGAAATATCACTAGAATACTTTTGTAAAACACCACCATTGTTCCCATTCTCGATAAGTGTTCAGCAAGAGTATCCATTAGTTGTCAAACTGCAGTGAGACCCTTAAAGGACTTTCCGACAGCTTATGTTAACTAACATTGCCAGATGTCTCATTCAGTTCTTTCAAACATTGCCCACGGCATTTTCAGTTCTTCTTGTACAGTGTATATTACTAACTAGGCCCACATGATATATATTATTCGTGTGCGTTTATATGTTTTACTTGTATGTTCAGTTACTAAACCTCAAAGCTATTTTTTCACAAAATAGGTGGTCCGCAAAGCCGAAGAGATTGGGAATCGTTGCCATAAGGGATAAAAAATCGCTGTTGCAGCACTTTGGCTGCATATGGAGATTTTGTTGTGACTTAAAGGTCGTTATAGCGAAGACGAAGCGTTCTCCTTGACGAACCGGTAAACTAGCAACTTTTTCGGTTCTCTTGTGCACTGTTTTCGTGTTTAAGAAAGGAAGCCAGGCAAGGAAAAGACGTACGGAATACGGTAGAACTCGGGTAAGTGAAAGAGCACAACCCTGTCAAAAAGGAATGGGGATGCCAGCTGGAAGAGGAGAGGGTGGAGTGCAGCCCATCTGCCGCAGAGTTTCTGAAATCTGAATTCCGTCGAGAGCAGCGTCGATGCAAAGAGCTTTCTGCGAGTCGCTGCCCGCAGCCCCTAAAAACCGCCCCCTATCCCCCATGGCGTCCTCCACGGCACGACCTTGCCCGCGTCTTCGACGCTGTTTCCAGAACCAATCGCTCGAGGGGTCGAAAGCCACTGAATTATGTATGAACACTTCTTTTGGGCGCATGGCACTGTGCCGTGTGCCACTATCTATTTCCGTAGCTCCCTTGGCTTCTCTAGAGCCACTTATGCGGTTGTGCAAATTAGATCCCGTAAAAGCTCGTAGTTTACGATGGGCAAGCCTCTATTACTGCGAGACGGTGAGAAGTTCAATAATGTAGTTACAGAGACGCTACGAATAACACACGTTAAAGCGGCCCATCATTGCAATAGTGCTGTGCAATATTAATGGCAGCTCCATAAAATTGTGCAGTTTTGTAATTAGATCGAGAAGGTGGAGAATTAAAGACGCTGTTCGTATTTTGGCTGCTGTACTCGGTTGTAAGAAAATAGAGAAAAATACATTTATTTAAAACTGGCGCCGGCAGGTGTGGCCGAGCGGTTCTAGGCGCTTGAGTCCGGAACCGCACGACTACTACGGTCGCAGGTTCGAATCCTGCCTCGGGCATGGATGTGTGTGATGTCCTTAGGTTAGTTTGGTTTAAGTAGTTCTAAGTTCTAGGGGACTGATGACCTTCGCTGTTAAGTCCCATAGTGCTCAGAGCCATTTGAACACTCCGAGACAAAAACAGAGAGAGAAAAAAAGGAAAAAAAGAGGCACAACGCAGCAGTTACGCACATCACAAGTTGTTATGCGTACAGGTATCGACGAAAAACGCAAAACTGTAAACTTTGGCGCCCGATGACGCAAATCTGTGGGAAGGTCTTATGGTACCAAATTGCTGAGGTCTCGGTCCCTGGGCTTGCACACTAGTTAATCTAACTTACGGTAAGCAAAACACTCACACCCATGCCCAAGGGAGGACTGGAACCTCCGACGGAGCAGCCGACACGTCGATAGCTGGGCGTAGTCTACGCGTAATTCATTCCGTGTACTCAAGTGGACAGTAACGATGCCTCAAAATATCCGGGAGTAAACGTACCGAGTAATTTAAAGTCGTACAAGCACATAAACCTAATAGCACGTAAGACAGATGCCTGACTGGGATTCACTTGAAGTATCCACAGGAAATGTAGTCCACCCACAAGGATGTAGCTTACGAAACACTCGTTCGACTAATACACTACTGGCCATTAAAATTACTGCACCACGAAGATGACGTGTTACAGATGCGAAATTTAACAGACAGGAAGAAGATGCTCTGTTTCCTTTATTAATCCCGTCTCGTACAGATCCCAGATTGACAAGCAATATTCAGCTACACTACTGGCCATTAAAATTGCTACACCAAGAAGAAATGCAGATGATAAACGGGTATTCATTGCACAAATATATTATACTAGAACTGACATGTGATTACATTTTCACGCAATTTGGGTGCATAGATCCTGAGAAATCAGTACCCAGAACAACAACCTCTGGCCGTAATAACGGCCTTCATACGCCTGGGCACTGAGTCAAACAGAGCTTGGATGGCGTGTACAGGTACAGCTGCCCATACAGCTTCAACACGATACCACAGTTCATTAAGAGTAGTGGCTGGCGTATTGTGACGAGCCAGTTACTCGGCCACCATTGACCAAACGTTTTCAATTCGTGAGAGATCTGGAGAATGTGCTGGCCAGGGTATTAGTCGAACATTTTCTGTATCCAGAAAGGCCCGTACAGGACCTGTAACATGCGGTCGTGCATTATCCAGCTGAAGTGTAGGGTTTCGAAGGGATCGAATGAAGGGTGGAGCCACGGGTCGTAACACATCTGAAATGCAACGTTCACTGTTCAAAGTGCCGTCAATGCGAGCAAGAGGTGACCGAGACGTGTAACCAATGGCACACCATACCATCACGCCGGGTGATACGCCAGTATGGCGATGACGAATACACTCTTCCAATGTGCGTTCACCGCAATGTCGCCAAACACGGATGTGACCATCATGATGCTGTAAACAAAACCTCGATTCATCCGAAAAAATGTTTTGCCATTCGTGTACCCGGGTTCGTCGTCGAGTACACCATTGAAGGCGCTCCTGTCTGTGATGCAGCGTCAAGGGTAACCGCAGCCATGGTCTCCGAGCTGATAGTCCATGCTGCTACAAACGACGTCGAACTGTTCGTGCAGATGGTTGTTGTCTTGCAAATGTCCCCATGTGTTGACTCAGGGATCGAGACGTGGCTGCACAATCCGTTACAACCATGCCGATAAGGTGCCTGTAATCTCGACTGCTAGTGATACGAGGCCGTTGGAATTCAGCATGGCTTTCCGTATTACCCTCCTGAACCCACCGATTCCATATTCTGCTAACAGTCACTGGATCTCGACCAACGCGAGCAGCAATGGCGATAGGCTACAATCCGAATCGGAAACGTGATGGTACGTATTTCTCCTCCTTACACGAGGCATCACAGCAACGTTTCACCAGGCAACGCCGGTCAACTGCTGTTTGTGTTTGAGAAATCGGTTGGAAACTTTCCTCATGTTAGGATGTTGCAGTTGTCGCCACCGACTCCAACCTTGTGTGAATGCTCTGAAAAGCTAATCATTTGCGTATCACAGCATTTTCTTCCTGTCGGTTAAATTTCGCGTCTGTAGCACGTCATCTTCCTGATGTAGCAATTTTAATGGCCAGTATATCAACCTTCTGCATTCCTGGACAAGTTGTATTTTTTGAAGATGTGTTCACGACTAAGGTGTACATAAAAGATTTCGTATCTGTGACGCAATTCTGATGTCTTACACGGAATAACGCGAAGTTCGCGGAGCCTCCAAAAGGAGAGGTGTAAGGGCCCCATGAGACGACGCCTTTGCGAGCGAAAATAAACAGGACGGGCAATAAACTTGGCGTCTAGCATGTGCGGCCAGGCGTCACAGGATTACATGAGATATTTTTATACGAGACAGGCTACTTCAAACAGGCACGAAGGACATTGGATCTCGCCTTGTTAACACGTACATACAGAAAGAAACGCGCTCATCAACTTCTTTTGTTAAGTCTTGGCCTAATCGAGACGAGAGTTTGGCATCCATCAGAGGTAGTAACATTTGTGAGAAGTGCTCAAAGAGGTTCGTCCTGCTACGCGATCTAGCGGATGGAAATTCTGGCATTTTATAAGTAGCAGTAAAAAGTAATTTCCTCTTATATTGATATGGAGGAATGTTATTGCCTCCTTGTTAATAAACGTATATGAAATGCTTCTACAGCTGTCTGCATTATTGTTTTTTGTTATTGCGTTCCTGTCGGGGGTCGCTCCATCATCAGGCTCATGGTCGGATTGCGCTCTAACCCGAAACACTGCAGGAAGTGTGCGTAGCTGATTTAATTGAGCTGTAAGGTGTATAAGGAGACCAGATGTACTGTTTCGAAAACTTCACGTAGGTGACGATAGCTTGCGTAAATAAAGTTTGTAAAGTGGGTGATTTGTGCAAATGTTAATACTGCTGCGCATAAACGTGTGTTGGATTTGAATCACTTTCCAAACCTTTATTTTAAGCCATTCATAAATTTTTCGAAATTGCGCTACACATTAGAGGCGGCAAAATAATTTTTCCAGTTTTCAATGCTGTAGATAAGTATCTGTTGCATTCCTGTCATGTTAATTTCTTAAATCTGTTGTCATTTACGGCATACATTCCAATTCTGAATTTACTGTGGTGTTTCTGGGAGGAGACTGAGCAGTGGAACGTGTTACTTTTACACATAAACAAGAACGATCTGTCACACTACTACACTTTAAAACACAGCTTATATGTAAGTCTCACATGAACCTACATGCGCTTTTTTTGTATAGTGTATATGATAAGATACTGTCATCCCCCTTCCATTTTGTGTGAAAGGATGAATGAGCAAATGTGTTTCTAGTTGCATGCTTAATGGTAGCAGACAAGCCAGTCTGCTAGAGAACAGTAGGACCAACGTCGGAACAGGCAGCTACACTTTCTAAAAGCAGAGAGGTTTCTATTCTTAGCATGGTCCTGTCCGTCCCTTGTCATGTTGGTAAAGGAAGCTGCCTCTCTGGTCACTTCCGTTTGTATCTGTGAAGCACCCTCGGTAGGGGCCCACACCAGTCTGTCCGCAGCGAGCGTCTGAAGTGGTAAGATCTCCGGCTAAGCGCGTCTCTGCTAAGTCCGTAGGACAATGGATTTCTTAAGTTCAGCCTAACTGGAAATTTAATCACCTTTGTTTCAGGTTTAGATCTAAAATATCTTATGTTATCTTAAATTTAGAAACATACAATAAAACAGCAAATACAAAAATAAAACACAAGGGCCAATCAGAAATGGTGCACCAGGACTCGATCTCTGAGTAGGTCCGGCAAAAAACACTTTCGCGAGCGGTGGGATAAGCAGCCAAGAGTTGCATTCACTTAACACGATGATAACTCAGACTAGTGGCATTCCTACAAATGACTAATGATAATCTTGCTGAGGCTACCTGACGTCCAATAAACCAAATAAAGATGTAAAAATACGCCAAATCTGGAACCGGCGGTCTGGGCTCCGCTTACAGAATACTGTGCTTAGAGCGCCCGGAATGAGAAAGAAATCACTACCACCAGAGTAGAAGAATCGACATCCAACCTACAATCAAGAAAGCTGTTAAAAATTACACGCCTCACCAGACAGCAGCGGCAAGGCGAGGAAACGTACACTGCCGTTACATACACTAACCCGCAGGTCAGGTAACTGGGGCGTTAGCGGCCCCAAGGCAAGAAGAATACGGCTGGTTGAACTAAACAAACCAAACGCAACAAATAGTAGTTAAAAGTCCAGGAAAGCTAGTCAGATCCGCCTTCCCCAAGCACTCCACTCGCTGCTCTTCGCCTCGGCAACACTACGAGTAGCAACACGAACCCAGTCACTGGTGAATTGCATGATCTCGCAGTGGTGGAGGTTTCGCTGCTTGAATCCAAATGCACTTAACTTAAAACTAGCTGGATCCGGTTTACGACGAGGTCGTGCACCCTCGTGACCACAGGCCTTCGATCCGGCAGTCCATGCGCGTCGCCAGCGGTCCTGGCGTTTTTTCTCGCACTGCGCGGACCGGCTCTTCGTGAGTCCCCAACAGAACTGCCATAGACTCGACCCAGAAGAACGACGACGTCGCCGCGAAGATAGGGCCACAGTTACTACATATCGATAACCGACACTGCTGCCACTAGCGGACAGGCAATGCTTGCGAAACCAAGTGGCGCCAGTCGACACGAGAAGAAAACAAACAACCGCAACCATGTGAAATTTAAAACTTTCCCGGCAAACTAAATGTTCAAAAAGATTTCGGGCTTGCAGCCGGTCGTCGTTAGCTTCCATCCAGGAGGATTTTGAGGAGAGAGCACTTGAATCAGCAGCCCTCAAACCAACAGTTTTTGGAGGTACGTGGATGATACTTTCGTAGTGTGGCCTCATGGAGATGACAAATTAATGGAGTTTTTAGATCACCTCAACTCCATTCATGAGAACATATGGTTTACCATGGAATTAGAGAAAAATGGTTGCCTCCCTTTCTTAAATGTGCTGGTTCGACGGAAGAGTGATGGTTCTCTCGGGCATTCGGTTTATCGAAAGCCCACACATACTGATTTGTATTTAAATTCGTCCAGCTGCCATCACCCATCGCAAACAATGAGTGTACTTAAAACTCTTGTACACCGAGGTCATGTAGTGTCAGATGCAGATAGTTTGCCTGAAGAGCTTGCCCACCTGAAGAGGATTTTCAAAGAGAATGGATATTCTACCCGGCAAATTAGCAAGGCACTTGCAATTAAGGCAAAGAAACAGGGAGTGGAGAAAGAAGAGAGCACGCCTACTAAATCTTTAGCATTTCTTCCCTTTGTTGGCAACATTTCCTTCAAAATTACAAGACTCTTCCACAGTTTCGAAGATTTCCGACCTGCTGGGATCAGTGAAAGACGATATAGTATTGCGGAAGGCGGGAATTTATAAAATACCTTGTCAGTGTGGCATGTCATATATAGGACAAACATTGCGAACAGTAGAAGAACGTTGCACTGAACATCAACGCTGTACTCACCTTTTGCAACCTAGCAAGTCTGCAATTGCTGACCAGCTGGAGTGGCCGAGCGGTTCTAGGTCTGGAACTGCGCGATCGCTACGGTCGCATGTTCGAATCCTGCCTCGGGCATGGATATGTGTGATGTCCTTAGGTTAGTTGGGTTTAAGTAGTCCCAAGTTCTAGGGGACTGATGACCTCATAAGTTGCGTCCTATAGTGCTCAGAGCCATTTGAACCATTTTTTGCAATTTCTAAGCATTGCATTTCCACTTGACACTCAATGGAATATGACAAGACAACAATTTTGGCCACATCAACATTCTGTTGGGACTCCATCATAAAAGAATCAGTGGAAATTCGCATGACAGACAATCTTATGAACCGTGACAATGGCTACTAGCTAGATAATTCGTAGAACCCCGTCATCTCTAAGATCTGCTCCAGACGAAGACGACAGAGTACTCCGATGGCCGCGGCAATTGACAACGCCGAAGACAGCTGAGTTCTGCAGTTCCACCAGCGAGGGCGCTGCTGGCGGGCGGGCGGTTTGGTTCGTCTGTCAATATGGTTTTGACGCATGCGCTGAATACTCGCTGCATGCTATATATTGCGGAACGGAGGGCGTCTTCGTCAGTCTTCGATGGCTCACCTGAGGATGGCTGGCAGTTGTCCAGTCGAAGCTAACGACGATCGGCTGCAAGCCCGAAATCTTTTTTAATAACCGCAACCATGCCAACTAAACGATACGGTCTGGCCTCCAACAGAGGACGGAAAGCTACAGACAGCACCAAAGCGAGTCGCAGCACAGCTCAATCAGGAAAATTGGACGATTTGTTCAAGAGAAAGAGCTCCACAAACTGAGCGAGTCAATAAAGCGTTGGTCCGCCTCTGGTCCTTATGCATGCAGTTACTTGGCTTGGCGTTGATAGTTGTTAGATCTACTCCTGTGGGATATCGTGCTAAATTATGTTAAATTGGCGCGTTACATCGTCGAAATCTTGAAGTGAATGGAGAATCTGCCCATAATTCTCCAGACGTTCTCGGTTGGGGAGAGATCTGGCGATCTCGCTGGCCAGGGTAGGATTTGGCAAGCACGGAGACGAGCAATAGAAACTCTTGCCGTGTGCAGGTGGGCATAATCTTGCTGAAATGGAAGACCAAGATGGCTTGTCGTAAAGTGCAACAAAACGGGGCGTTGAATATCGTCGACGTACCGCTGTACTGTAATGGTGCCGCAGATGATTACCAAAGGGATCCTGCTAACAAAAGAAATGGCAATCCGGACCAAGGCTCCTGGTTGGAGGGCCGTATGGCGGGAAACAGTCGGACTGGCTAGACATGTCTTCGTTAATCACCGGGGCTCAGATAGAAGTGGGACTCATCACTGTACACAATCCTACTGTAGCCGATGAGAGTCCAGACCGAAGACCTGTCCGGAGACACCCCGGACAGCGGTGGAAGAATACCAGTCTGACAGTTTCCCGCCATACGCCCTGGCAACCAGGAACAATGGTCTGTGGTGCAATTTCTTATCATAGCAGCGCCCTAGCAGTACAACGGTACGTCGACATATTTTACACTTCGTGTTGTTGCCCTTCATGGCAAGCGATCCTGGGCGTACATTTCAGCAAGATAATGCCCGCCCGCAGACGGCGACAGTTCCTACTGCTTCTCTTCGTGCGTGCCAAACCCTACATTGCTCAGCAAGGTCGCCGGATCTCTCTCCAATTGAGAATGTTTGGAACATTCTGGCCAGGGCCGTCCAACCGGTCTAGGTTTTGACGATCTAACGTGCGAAATGCTACAGAATTTGGCACGGTATCTCTCAGGAATACTTCAAACAACTCTGCCATCAGCGGCAAGCCGAATAAATGCTTGCATGAGGGCCAGAAGTGGACGAACGCGTCATTGACTTGCTCAGTTTGTGAAGCTCTTTCTCCTGAATAAATCTAATTTTTCCGGAGCTGTAATCGTTTGTTTGCCTGTGCGTCTACGTCGTATCTATGTATTTCCGTCTCATTCGGTTATTTCGTTAGTGATGCGTCGCTTTTTGTTTGTCTTCGAAAGTGTATGAATATGTATAAAATGTATAATAGTGAATATTGTTAAAAAGTCCGCGAAAGTTCTTGACCAAGTTACTGCAAATTTTAAACAATGCTGTATTAAACTTTTAGACTACTCAATCTGAATTTGCGATAACAATAAACAAGGCTCAGTCACAGAAGGAGTGGAAGAAGCGATGAACGGAGGAGTGCGAGGTGTTTCCATAACGGAAAACTGAAAATTGGCATAGGGGGGCAGGAGGAGATAAAGATGGAGGGTAGGGGGGGGGGGGTGGCAGGAGGAGGAGGAGGAGGAGGAGGAGGAGGAGGAGGAGGAGGAGAAGAAAAGAGAGACAGGGAAGGAGGAGGTGATGGACAGTGACATGGGGAGGAGGAGATTAAGACTTGCATCCTCTTACCTTTCTTTACCACTTAGACAGACAGAGCGATTGGGATACGTGCTACAGACTGTCTCAAGGATCTGGATCTCTCATGCTTCAAAATACACAGCCAGAGATGGCACGCATTGCCGCCTTTTCGTCTTCAGAGGCCCGAAATGATTTTAAGCTTGACACAGTACAAGAAAATCCAGATTCTGTTATTACAACTTTTCGTCCAATTTATGTACGTACCACGGTTCTACCATTCTTTATATAGGAGGATCCCAGCAAGAGAATGCCCTCGGTTGTTGTGCTGTTTTCCCTGACAGGATTTTTATAGTGCGTTTTGCGGCACAACTTACGATGCGTAATTACACTACTGGCCATGAAAATTGCTACACCAAGAAGAAATGAAGATGATAAACTGGTATTCATTGGACAAATATATTACACTAGAATTTACATGCAATGACATTTTCACGCAATTTGGGTGCATAGACCCTGAGAAATTAGTACCCAGAACAACCACCTCTGGCCGTAATAACGACCTTGATACGCCTGGGCATTGAGTCAAACAGAGCTTGGATGGCGTGTACAGGTACAGCTGCCCATACAGCTTCAACACGATACCACAGTTCATCAAGAGTAGTGGCTGGCGTATTGTGACGAGCCAGTTGCTCGGCCACCATTGACCAAACGTTTTCAATTACCGAGAGATCTGGAGAATGTGCTGGCCAGGGCAGCAGTCGAACGTTTTCTGTATCCAGAAAGGTCCGTACAGGACCTGCGACATACGGTCGTGCATTATCGTACTGAAATGTAGGGTTTCGCAGGGACTGAATGAAGGGTAGAGCCACGGGTCCTAACACATCTGAAATGTAACGTCCACTGTTCAAAGTGCCGTCAATGCGAACAGGAGGTGACCGTGACGTGTAACCAATGGCACCCCATACCACCACGCCAGGTGATACGCCAGTGCGGCGATGACGAGTAGACGCTTCCAGTGCGCGTTCACCTCGATGTCGCCAAACACGGAAAAAAAAACAGAACCTGGATTCATTCGAAAAAATGGCGTTTGGCCATTCGTGCACCCAGGTTCGTCGTTGAGTACACCATCCCAGGCGCTCCTCTCTGTGATGCAGCGTCAAGGGTAACCGCAGCCACGGTCTCCGAGCTGATAGTCCATGCTGCTGCAAACGTCGTCGAACGGTTCGTGCAGATGGTTGTTGTCTTGGAAACGTCCCCATCTCTTGACTCACGGATTGAGACATGGCTGCACGATCCGTTACAGCCATGCGGATAAGATGCCTGTCATCTCGACTGCTAATGATAGTAGTCCGTTGGGATCCAGCACTGCGTTCCGTATTACCCTGCTGAACCCACCGATTCCATATTCTGCTAACAGTCATTGGATCTCGACCAACGAGAGCAGCAGTGTCGTGATACGATAAACTGCAATCGCGATAGGGTCCAACACGACCTTTGACAAAGTCGGAAGCGTGATGGTACGCATTTCTCCTCCTTACACGAGGCATCACAACGACGTTTCTCCAGGCATCGCCGGTCAACTGCTGTTTGTGTATGAGAAATCGGTTGGAAACTTTCCTCTTGTCAGCACGTTGTAGGTGCCGCCACCGGCGCCAACGTTGTGTGAATGCTCTGTAAAGCTAATCATTTGCATACCACAGCATCTTCTTCCTGCCGGTTAAATTTCACGTCTGTAGCACGTCGTCTTTGTGGTGTAGCAATTTTAATGGGCAGTAGTGTATATGGCATTCTGATTGCACTGGAGAGGGTTCACAGACATCACCGTACAAGGTTTCTTATCTTTTCCGACTCGCTTAGTGCATGGCAAGCACTTCACCAAACCTGTCCAGTGGATCAGCTGATACAGTTCATCCATGACTCGTTAAAGGGGCGGCTCCAACACTGTGGCAAGGAGGTGATCTTTTGCTCAGTAACTGGCCACATCTAGATACATGGCAACTACATAGACGACAAAGGCGCCGAGGATGCCTGTCGGGATGGTGCTGTCCATCAGTGTCCCATCCCGTTGCACGCCATCATCTCATTTTCTGATAGACGCATCATGCGTCAGTGGGAGACTGAACGGTTGATCGACCACACAGGCATGGCGGACTTCATGTCAGCCTCGCTGCTGGAAGGAGGTTCTACTTACCAGACTGCGCATCGGGCATAGCCCTTTATCACATGGCTTTCTTCTCTAACGGGAGGATCCACCACTCTGTGAGGTTGGTGATGCGCCACTTTCAGTTCAGCATACTGTCGCTACGTGTGTCGTATGTACTGGTATTAGGGCATCCCTCAGTGTCGATGTAGATCTGCCCACCATCCTCGCCGATACGGAGTCCAATGTTGCAAGAGCGGTGACATTTTGTGAATTGTCAGGTGTCATCTCTAAATTGGTGGAGAAGGGACGCAGACTTTAATACGTTATAAACTGCTCCGCATGTGGGGACAGCCTTCGTTCCCACGCACGAGACTAGCACGCTGACTTTTCGTCAGGGAGCTGATGACCGTGATATCGAGTGCCCCTCACCTCAAATTACCACCACCACCACCACCACATCATGCTTTCACGTTTGTATGTCTGGCGCCTAGAGCATTTTGTGAATACAACACGGCCGCGTGGCGCTTCTTCCGCCTTCGCCAGTGATATGTTAGTGTGAAATATTGCGAAGATACTTCGTCATTCTGAGAGCACGTTAAACTGTAGTTCTACATCTACGTACATAATCCGCTAGCCACCAAGCGATGTGTGGCGGAGGGCAAGGTTCGCGCCAAAGTCATACTCCCCCCTCTGTTCCACTCGTGGATCGCGCGAGGGAAAAACGACTGTCTGAACGCCTCAGTACGAGCTCTGATTTCCCGTATCTTTGAATGGTGATCATTGCGCGGTTTGAAAGTTCGTGGTAATAATATGGGCTCTACATCCTCGGCGAAGATCGGATTTCGGAATTTAATGACTAGCCCCTAACGTTTAGCGCGTCGTCTATCTGCAAGTGTGTCCCACTTCAAACTTTCTACGAGATTTGTAACGCTCTCGCCATGACTAAATAGACCTGTAAAATGGTTACGGATACTTATTTAAAAACATTAATTTTTTCCGCAGATTCGGATAAGTTTTAGGTCAACATTTGTAAAACTCTAATTCCTCTATCTCAAACCCCATCCTATGGGGAGGGAGGGGACGTTTTAGTTTAAGCGAATCAAAATTTACGAAGCAAATAAGTACTTTTTATTTATCCGTAACCATTTTCCACGCAAAAATGAGAACATGGATTTTCTTGAATTACAGCGCGAACTACCAAGAATCAAAACAAAGTTTAAGACAAAATGTACGTAGTTTTGTATGTAGAATTTGATTCTACAATAAAAAATGGGGGCTCCCATTTGAAATTTTAAAGGTGCCTCCCGCCCCCACCCAAGGGGCTTGGGTGGTTCCTAGTTTTAGAACCAGCAGATGTCCCCCTCGAAAATAATCAACTTTGGATTCTACACATTCTTTCGTGTGAAGCTTATTTTTCGGGTTATTCTGGTTTGTCAACTTAAAATTTACACCCTGCATATACTAACAACGAAACCATATTTCCCAGCCGCAGGAGTTTCTTGTATGCTGACGATCTCGCTCCGGCAACCCAGAGCACAAACTTCGATTCAGTAGAAATCACCCCAAAGAGTGCTCTCAAGTTAAAGATAGAATGGTCAGGTGTCAATTTGGAACACTGTGACACTACAAAATACCTAGGAATATCACTTGACAGATCTCTGACGTTCAAAAAACACTGCATGATTTTCAAATCAAAAGTCTCCACCAGGAAAAACCTACTGGGGAAACTGGCTGTATCATAATGGGGCAGCCAAGCTGAAACCATCCGAACTTCTGCATTGGCATTATGCTACTCCGCTACAGTGTGTGCCTGTCCTGTTTGGTATAAGTCAACATACGCCAAACAGGTGGATATTGCCCTAAACAACACATGCAGAATTATAACTGGCTGCTTGAAGTCAACTCCACCACCTTGCAGCAATTGCACCGCCTCCTGTTCGAAGAGAAATAGCAGCAAAAGGGAAATAATGAAACTAGAGGAGGAAAAAACGCATCCCATGCATGGGCAACAACCCTACCCACAACGACTGAGGTCAAGGAAAAGGTTCCTGAAACATCCCACCCTCCTGGCTGGAAAAGTTTCTCAGAATTTTTACACGCCGGTCAAGATGACAGTCGGCCAATCTGGAAGTCCTTGAATAAGCTAAGGTCAAGAGTGGGCACTTCACCGATTAATCTTGGGAAATGGGGAGACAGTGAAGAAAACAAAACCCAATGTGACTACGGGGGAAGAATGTTCAACATATGCTTCAGTGTCGTGTGTCTCCAACCACCTTCATAGATGGTGACCCTCACCAGGCAACGGAAAATGCAACGGAAGTGGCCAAATTTTGGTCAAAGACTGTGTTTATCTGTGCCTAGGTGTGCCTTCCAATTTACGTTGTTCGTAATTGTAATACCTAAGTATTTAGTTGAATTTACGGCTTTTAGATTAGACTGATTTATCGTGTAGCCGAAGTTTTACGAATTCCTTTTAGCACTCATGTGAATAACCTCACA
The DNA here is from genome assembly GCF_021461395.2 of Schistocerca americana. Taxonomy (NCBI): domain Eukaryota; kingdom Metazoa; phylum Arthropoda; class Insecta; order Orthoptera; family Acrididae; genus Schistocerca; species Schistocerca americana. The sequence goes on from NC_060121.1 coordinate 156,935,716, forward strand.
CTTTTCGTTATATAAGGTCAAATGCCAGTATTCGCACCATTCAGATAGCTTTTCTAAATCGTTTTTCATTTTGTTTTTATCTTCTGATGACTTTATTAGTCGACACATGACAGCGTCATCTGCAAACAACCCAAACCGGCTGCTCAGATTGTCTCCCAAATAGTTTATATAGCTAAGGAACAGCAAAGGGCCTGTAACACTACCTTGGGGAACGCCAGAAATCATTTCTGTTTTACTCTAGGACTTTCCGTCAATTACTACGAACTGTGACCCCTCTGACAGGAAGTCACAAATGCAGACACACTCCTGAGACGATTTACATAAGCACGCAATTTCACTATGAGCCGCTTGTGTGGTACAGTGTCAACAGCCTTCCGGAAATCCAGAAATACGGAATCGATCATAAATCCCTTGTCAACCGCACTCAACACTTCATGTGAATAAAGAGCTAGTTGTGTTTCACAAGAACGATGTTTCCTAAACCCATGTTGACTGTGTGTCAATAGACCGTTTTCTTTGAGGTAGTTCATAATGTTCGAACACATTATATGTTCTAAAATTCTGCTGCATATCGGCGTTAACGATATGGGCCTGTAATTTAGTGTGTTTCGGACGCGAGAATGATGATAATTGTAATCGTCATTACATACGTGTAATTTCTATAATTAGTCTCCTTTGAATTTGCTTTTTAGTTCGATTCTTCTGAGCACATCGCGTCTTCTCTGTAAAACTTTACTTTCAAATTTCAAATTGTCCTCATCGTTTCCCGCACTTCGGGTTCCCGCCGCTGCCATAGACAAGCTTGATCTGTTCCTTTTACGATCACTTGACATAAAAAGAATCTCCACGTCCTAAATAGAGCATAATCATTACAGAACCCATGATTATTTAAATAATCTACTTTGTCACAATGTTGTGGGAATTTTTTTCTGGGAACATTTTCTTTTATTTAAGATAGAGCCTCCCTCTCGGTCGTCTGCAACAATGTTTACCATGACCTGTATTAATCTGTGTTTTTGACGGGACACTTAAATTAGTCAGACGGTGAGCTGTGACCCTCCCGAGTAAGAAGCCAACACGTTACTGTTGCGCCATCTCGCGAAACATTGCTGCTTACCTATCATTAGGCCAACAGCGTATAAATAGCACGGCTGTTGTACCAGTCACTGACAGCTGTGGAAGATCTCTGCCAAAAATACGCATAATTCTTACAAGAGCTCTATTCTATCTGCGAGAACTCCGATTAACGGGTAAATCATGCCCCTGTATTATTACTGACGCTATACCGTTCTTACAAACCAAATTAAATGTGAAACTTCCTGGCAGATTAAAACTGTGTGCCCGACCGAGACTCGAACTCGGGACCTTTGCCTTTCGCGGGCAAGTGCTCTACCATCTGAGCTACCGAAGCACGACTCACGCCCGGTACTCACAGCTTTACTTCTGCCAGTACCTCGTCTCCTACCTTCCAAACTTTACAGAAGCTCTCCTGCGAACCTTGCAGAACTAGCACTCCTGAAAGAAAGGATATTGCGGAGACATGGCTTAGCCACAGCCTGGGGGATGTTTCCAGAATGAGATTTTCACTCTGCAGCGGAGTGTGCGCTGATATGAAACTTCCTGGCAGATTAAAACTGTGTGCCCGACCGAGACTCGAACTCGGGACCTTTGCCTTTCGCGGGCAAGTGCTCTACCATCTGTGGTAGAGCACTTGCCCGCGAAAGGCAAAGGTCCCGAGTTCGAGTCTCGGTCGGGCACACAGTTTTAATCTGAGATGGTAGAGCACTTGCCCGCGAAAGGCAAAGGTCCCGAGTTCGAGTCTCGGTCGGGCACACAGTTTTAATCTGCCAGGAAGTTTCATATCAGCGCACACTCCGCTGCAGAGTGAAAATCTCATTCTGGAAACATCCCCCAGGCTGTGGCTAAGCCATGTCTCCGCAATATCCTTTCTTTCAGGAGTGCTAGTTCTGCAAGGTTCGCAGGAGAGCTTCTGTAAAGTTTGGAAGGTAGGAGACGAGGTACTGGCAGAAGTAAAGCTGTGAGTACCGGGCGTGAGTCGTGCTTCGGTAGCTCAGATGATAGAGCACTTGCCCGCGAAAGGCAAAGGTCCCGAGTTCGAGTCTCGGTCGGGCACACAGTTTTAATCTGTCAGGAAGTTTCATATCAGCGCACACTCCGCTGCAGAGTGAAAATCTCATTCTCAAATTAAATGTGTTTGCAGGAAGTTAATTACTATTTTTTAAAGGAGATAGTTCAGCACGTACAAAAGAACCTGAACTGCAGATCCGTATTACTGTGCATTACGGTGCATTTCAGTGTTCCTACTGCAGATTCGTTTCGGAGACAGAAATTTATGCTGTCGTAACGTAAGGTAACAATTTTTAACTTCTGTTGTGAAGAAAACCCACAACTGGCGGTTGGCTGCCTGCTGTCTATCTGTTTCCGTTGATATATTTTTACCAGGCTGTAATTTATTTTGCACAAAGCAAAAATTGTTCAGTACATTTCTATAAAATGATCATCGCTATACGCTCAGCACATTTAACCGCAATGTGGGAAGGCCTCAAGTTTTGTTTTTGTTCATTATTTACTAGCTGTAAAGACCGGCTTCGCCTGGTCTTAGTTCCACTTATTATCTGAGAACATTCCAGATCACTCAAGAACATTCGAAAAACGTAAGCCGGCCGCGGTGGTCTAGCTGTTCTAGGCGCTTAGTCCTGAACCGCGCGACTGCTACGGTCGCAGGTTCGAATCCTACCTCGGGCATGGATGTGTGTGATGTCCTTAGGTTAGTTAGGTTTAAGTAGTTCTAAGTTCTAGGGGACTGATGACCACAGATGTTGAGTCCCATAGTGCTCAGAGCCATTTGAACCATTTTGAAAAACGTAAAAATTTCGGTTTATCACGCTCAAAAATGCTCTCGAATGCTCTCAAATTCTCGTTCAAGCACTCTTTAATCAACTGAAGTATTCAGCTATACCTTAATATGAAATAAAGTATTGTGGCACTCATTTATTCGTTTCTTCATAATGCACCGAGAACATTCCAAACCATTCGGCAACATTCGAAACGTTATACAGTCAGCGATAAACTAGAAGACCCTGAAGTATTAGAGAGCATTCAACAAAATTAAATGTGGTGCTGAAGATTAGATGGGTGTATAGCGTAACTACTTAGGTACTGAGTGAAACTGGGAAGAAAAGTAATTTATGGCACAGGTTGACTGACAAAAGGGATAGGTTGACACGTCCTGCGGCTTCAGTATTCGTCAATTTATTAGGTCTACAACTTTGCTTCCGCTATTTATCAAAGATCGAGGCTTCATCGTGAAAAAAACTACAAAATATTTACGATTCAAAGTATCGACCATCGCTGGCAGTAGCCAGCCATTGGGGTAGTATGGGAATCCCGCGGTGGAAGAACTGGGAATCTTTTGAGGAGATCCACGAATCGATCAAATTTTCCACTTGTTTATATGACCGGAAGTGCTGGGGAACCAGGCCTTGGGGCACTGATCGAAAAAGGTGGTAGTCAGAGGGAGCAATGTCTGGAGAAATTCAACGCTTCCAAGTATGTTTTGAGACATGGGGTCGAGCATTCTCATTCTCCAAATCACCTGTTCATGTCTATTGCTGTATTCTGGCCGTTTGTCTGTTACTGCTCGGTTCAAACGTAGGTTTCGGTATCCTCGAAAACCTCTCTTCCATCGCCATCCGGTCTTGGACGTCAAACCCACCGTTCTTCAAACGTTGAATCGATTCTTTGCAAGTTCCTTCACTAATAGCTACCTCACCATACGTCTTACCCAGCATTTTATGAGTCTGAACCGCAGATTTCTTCACGTTAAAGCAAAAAAATTAAAACTTCGTGAAAATGAGAAAAACTGGATTCGTCAGTTGACGTATTCCATCGGGAATAGCTGTACAATGTAATTACAAATCGACTGATATTATGATTATATTACGTTTACAAATCCTTAATCGTATTGTATGACACTTAAGACCTGCCATCTGCACCACCGTTTGCCGCTACTGCCATCTGTTGGAAAACGGTGGAAGCAGAGTTGTAGACCTAACAGTATTAGAGGGAAGCGGGGGGTGTAAAATTTTTAGAAAGAGCTCAAAGATGAATACGCTAAGCAGGTTCGGTTGGATGTAGGTTGCAGTAGTTATTCGGAGTTTGAGGATTGCACACGATACCGCTAGCGTGGAGAGCTGAATCAAGCAGGTCTTCGGACTGAAAACGACGACACGCTAGACTAAGTGACAGTTGTTGATTTCCAAACTGCGAATGGAAAAGGAAACGAAGGGGGGGGGGGGGGGGGGGGGTGACGAATGAAGCACCAGGAATACCGTACTCCACACACCGTGAAGAGCCGTGCTTCGCAGATCTTAGACGTGTACGTAGACGACTCCATCCTACGGACGGTTCTCCACCGACAGCGGCTTATCCCCTCACTCCATGAGAAACTGCGAAGAGGTTTTATGTATTCCTCTCCATCAGTTTTTTGGAACCGGTTACACCCGCGTGTGTTGGCTCGCGACTTGTTAATAAAACCGAAAACGTGTGCTCCAATATTGTCGTTTACATTTCTTAGATAGTGAACAAACATTAGCGTATAAAAAGTTGTCGTCAACCTGCACCATCTGAGGTGTAGACCGCTCTATACTTTGGCGGCTCTACAAAGCTGTGACCCTGTCGCGTCTGCATGGAGCCTGGCGTATGCCTGAGTATCGCTTTCAACATTGCATATGCTGGACCTGATACCCCATTGTGGGATCTGACTTGCAACAGGAGCCTTTCGGACCAGCCCTAGGAACAGCCTATTCGCGGAGGCTGGCGTCCATCCCCCTGCAGATCAAGTGCCAACAGCTGCTACTCAGCTATGCAATACATATTCGCTGCTCACCTCAGCGTCCGAACTACTGTGTCCTTTATGCTGATAGAGAAATCTATCTCCCACAACAGATGCCAAGGTCTGGAGGCAGGATCGCAGTCTGCATACAGAGTCGCTGCTCTGAACTCCATCTTTCCCCAATGTCGCTTCCTGTCAGGGAGAAATCACGTGCGTCCCCCATGGAGTGTACCCAATCCTCGGATCTGGCGCGACCTCTCAGTTGGACCGAAAGACTCAATACACCCTATTGCTTTTCGCTGCCTGTTGCTGGACGTCTTTGACGCGTTTCTGGGCTCAGATATGGTATACACTGTCGACTCTGTGATCGACAGATGAACCGGTTTTGCTCTACACAAGCAAGATGCCGTGAACTATGCTCCCTGCCAAACGGATGCAGTGCTTTCACCCTCAGCTACCTTCGTTCTAGCATTGGCACGTCGTCCTTAATCGGCAGTGACTGCTTGAATAGTCTTCAAGCTGTATACCATTGATTCTGACTGTCCAGGACATTCTCTATGATCTCGTCCACTCTGGATGATCGGCCTTTATATGGGTCCCTGGTCAGCTTGGGATCTCAGGGAATGACTATGCTGATTTGTAGGCCAAGTTGGCTACCAGGCCTCCGACTTCAGAGATGAGAGTACTGCATCCAGACCATCGGTGGACTCTCCACCAACAGTTTTTGGAGTCTTGGAATGCGATTAGGTGCCCTGGTTTCTCTGAACAAACTGCAAATCATAAAGACGACTTTGACCATGTTGAGGTCTTCATTTTGGGCTTCTAGCAGGGAATCTATTGTCACCTATCAGCTTCAAATTGGCCACACTTGGCTGACCCACAGTTGCATCCTCCGAAGTGAGGATCCAGCCCACTCTGTGTGGTGCCTGCCTTACAGTGACCGACATCCTACTGGACTGACCGAATTTGGCCACCTTACAGCGACACCTTGAAGTTGCTGACATGCTACCTCTGGTGCTAGTATACGATGCGATGGCGATTGATTTGGTTTTACGGTTTACCCGTGAAAATAGTTTTTACAACTCTCTGGGACATAGGGCACATCAGCCTCATCAAGTGATTGGGGGACTGGAGGTATGCCCCGTCGCTTGCTCCGACCTGATGGGCCATGGCTGCCCTTGCTTAGTGGTCTGGAGTGGCTCCTGCCCTTCCCAACTTTTTCTTTTACTTCCGTCATTGGTTGACAGACTCGTCGTCATTGTTCTCTTTCCTGAGATTTTATCTTGTCAGTGTAGCTAGTTGTCCAGCATTAATGATAATTATATTATTATCTGTAGAAAGATAACCTATGTCGCCTGTAAATGGTTACCTTTTAAGCATGTTGTCATACAGTTACGTTTCCAGCGTGAACACACAATGCAAGGCGTTTATTCACTGGTTGGATGCAGGGTGTGTGTCTCCATAACGTGTCCTAGTGGCCTCCAGCTCCCTTCTGGGAGGAGAAACTCCCCTGCTTTCACCCTTTTATCTTTCTCTCACTTCTCTTTGCTTCTACCTCTTGGCTTGGGTTTCTTGATTCTCGGATACAGTCGAGTCCATTGGGATTTGTCTTTCGTGTATTTCATCTCTGCGCATTATTCCTAGCTTGACATACAAAGGATTAAGGGGCTGATGACCTCTCAGCTCCGCCTCTTTAACCTGAATGTCGATTTGACCACCATTGCTCCACTAGGCGAGGTCCTGCTGTAAAGTAATACGCAGTTACCCTTCTCTGGCCTCTGAACTGTCTGTCCCAGGCAGTTTCTCAGAGAGGAAACATACTGTTCATTGTGGAGTCCAGACCACGGTGCAACTTGAAATTTTTGGCATTCAGACATCATTCTCAGAGTTCAAGGAAGCGGTAAGTGGCAGAAAAACCTTATGACCAACTGAGGTTTGAACCACAAACTTTAATATTTGTGGTATGACACTTTCACATCAAACCAAATACTTTCTTACAATCCGAAGCGAATGTTCAGCTTGTTTCATGTACAGGGTGACAATTATTGAGCTAGATGAAATAAAAAGTCATAACTTCTAAAAGGTTTATGTTCGGACGTTCAAACTGCACGGTTGACCAGGGCATGATGGAGTTAGTATGTGAATATGGTTGGGCTTAGCGTTGAAGCCCACCTTCATTCGAATGGGTTCGTCAATAAGCAAAATTGGCGCATTTGGGGGACTGAGAATCCGCATTTCGCGATCGAGAAGTCTCTTCACCCTCAACAGGTGACTCTATGATGTGCAGTGTCCAGTCACGGAATAGTCGGTGCGATATTCCCTCATGGCACGGTGACTACCGAACGCTACGTGAAGGTTTTGGAAGATGATTTCATCCTCAATATCCAAAATGAACCTTATTTCGACAAGATGTGGTTACTGCGAGACGGAGCTCGACCCCATCGAAGCAGGAGAGTGTTTCATGTCCTGGAGGAGTACTTTGGGGACCGCACTCGGGCTCTGAGGCACCGAGAGGCTTTTGGGATGGGCCTCGATTGGCCACCATATTATCCAGATCTGAAAACATGCGAGTCCTTTCTGTGGGACTATATTAAAGATAAGGTGTACAGTAATAACCTCAAAGCCATTGCTGAGCTGAAAACAGCCATTCAGCTGGTCATCGACAGCATCGATGTCCCGACTCTTCAGCAGGTCATGCACAATTTCGCTATACACCTATGCCACATCGTCACCAATGATGGCAGGCACGTCATAACCTAAATCCGAATACCTGCAGTGACGTTTACATGTTGAATTAAATGTGTTCAGGCCGTTGCTTGTAACTAATTACGTACTTTTCGTATAGTTCAATAATTGCCACCCTGTATTGCAACATGTTTACGCCAGGAGTAAATATTCAGATGGGATGCGACTTGAATGATGCGTATTGTATGCCAGCCAAGTTGAAAGCTGAAGGCTGCGGATCGGCACCTGGCGGCTGTCCCAGCCGCTGCACCTGGCCGAGTTAATGCCGTGCCAGCTGGAGGCGGTCTGAGGTTCGCCACGCTTTCTTCAGCGCAGGGCCACTGCTTTCTGCAGTGTGGCGCGGGGCCACTCCACACCTGTGTTCGGCTTACCGGTCGTACATCAACAGACGCAAACAGCATAAAATATTTTAGCATTCCATTCTTTGTATGAAGGCTTTCACGACCGGATGACATATCTTCTGGTAAACCTTGCGGGATGTAAGGTCGTGGTCCATGAAACTCTTCAGCTCCTAACGTTTCGTCCAGTGCTTCGCTGGACATCTTCAGAGGGGTGTTTCTCCTCCGGTGAGTCGGCAAGACTCACCGGAGGAGAAACACCCCTCTGAAGATGTCCAGCGAAGCACTGGACGAAACGTTAGGAGCTGAAGAGTTTCATGGACCACGACCTTACATCCCGCAAGGTTTACCAGAAGATATTCCATTCTTTGTAATGGAATTAAAATGAGCTACTACAAAACAAGGCAGGTTCCAGTTGCGAAAGAGTTAAGTATAGACAACCAGGTGTTTACAAAACCATACGCGCAATTGTTACACGCCATGACCTGCAGAGTCACGTCATTTTCATGACAGCAAAACAACCTGCTAGATGGGACTTAAGATTCCACGATCTGCGCTCCTTATGTGTGTGTGTGTGTGTGTGTGTGTGTGTGTGTGTGTTCATACCTGCTACCTCCTAATATCCTGTCGGAATTCGTTTCGCTCGGCACAGCGCAGCAACTCGGCGCGGCATGGACTGGACAACTCGTTCGAAGTCCTCTGCAGAAGCGAGGAGGCATGCTGCCTCTATAGCCGTCCCTAATTCCGAAACTATTCCCGACACAGGATTTTGTGCTCGACTTGACGTCTCGACTATGCCCCATAAATGTTCGATGGGATTCACGTCGGACGATCTGGGTGGCAAAATCATTCGCTCGCAACTCTCCAGAATGTTTTTCCAATCAATCGCGAACAATCTCGGCCCGATGACATCTACATCTACATCCATACTCCGCGAGCCACCTGACGGAGTGTGTCGGAGGGTACCTTGAGTACCTCTATCGGTTCTCCCTTCTATTCCAGTCTCGTATTGTTCGTGGAAAAAAAGATTGTCGGTATGCCTCTGTGTGGGCTCTAGTCTCTCTGATTGTATCCTCATGGTCTCTTCGCGAGATATACGTAGGAGGGAGTAATATACTGCTTGACTCCTCGGTGAAGGTATGTTCTCGAAACTTCAACAAAAGCCCGTACCGAGCTACTGAGCGTCTCTCCTGCAGAGTCTTCCACTGGATTTATCTATCATCTCCGTAACGCTTTCGCGATTACGAAATGATCCTGTAACGAAGCGCGCTGCTCTCCGTTGGATCTTCTCTATCTCTTCTATCAACCCTATCTTCTACGGATCCCACACTGCTGAGCAGTATTCAAGCAGTGGGCGAACAAGCGTACTGTAACCTACTTCCTTTGTTTTCGGATTGCGTTTCCTTAGGATTCTTCCAATGAATCTCAGTCTGGCATCTGCTTTACCGACGATCAACTTTATATGATCATTCCATTTTAATTCACTCCTAATGCGTTCTGCCAGATAATTCATGGACTTAACTGCTTCCAGTTGCTGACCTGCTATATTGTAGCTAAATGATGAAGGATCTTTCTTTCTTTCTATTCGCAGCACATTACACTTTTCTACATTGAGATTCAGTTGCCATTCCCTGCGCCATGCGTCAATTCGTTGCAGATCCTCCTGCATTTCAGTACAATTTTCCATTGTTACAACCTCTCGATATACTACAGCATCATCCGCAAAAAAGCCTCAGTGAACTTCCGATGTTATCCACAAGGTCATTTCTATGTATTTTGAACAGCAACGGTCCTACGACACTCCCCTGCGGCACACCTGAAATCACTCTTACTTCGGAAGACTTGTCTCCATTGATAATGACATGCTGCGTTCTGTTATCTAGGAACTCTTCAATCCAATCACACAATTGGTCTGATAGTCCATATGCTCTTACTTTGTTCATTAAACGACTGTGGGGAACTGTATCAAACGCCTTGCGGAAGACAAGAAACACGGCATAAACCTGGGTACCCATGTCTATGGCCCTCTGAGTCTCGTGGACGAATAGCGCGAGCTGGGTTTCACACGATCGTCTTTTTCGACAGAGTAGATTGCTAGTCTCCAGAAAAGTCGTTATACTCGAACATAATATGTGTTCCAAAATTCTACAACTGATCGACGTTAGAGATATAGGTCTATAGTTCTGCACATCTGTTTGACGTCCCTTCTTGAAAACGGGGATGAGCTGTGCCCTTCTCCAATATTTCGGAACGCTACGGTATTCTAGAGACCTACGGTACACCACTGCAAGAAGGGGGCAAGTTCCTTCTCGCACTCTGTGTAAAATCGAAGTGATATCCCATCAGGTCCATGGGCCTTTCCTCTTTTGAGCGATTTTGTTTTTCTATCCCTGTGTCATCTATTTCGATATCTTCCACTTTGTCATCTGTGCGACAATCTAGAGAAGGAACTACAGTGCAGTCTTCTTCTGTGAAACAGTTTTGGAAAAAGACATTGAGTATTTCGTCCTTTAGTCTGTCATCCTCTGTTTCAGTACCATTTTGGTCACAGTGTGTCTGGACATTTTGTTTTGATCCACCTACCGCTAAGACATAAGACATGGCGCATTGTTATCCATAAAGACTCCGTTTTGAAGTCCGTGAATGGCTGCAAATGGTCTCTAAGTAAGCGAACATAATACATTTCCAGTCCGGTTCAGATGGACCAGAGTAGGCAGTGCATTCTATGCAAACGCTCGAACTCTGCCATCAGGTCTTACCAACTGAAATCGGTACTTACCTGACCAGGCCACGGTTTTCTTGTAGTCCAGGGTCCAACCGATATGGTTACGAGCCGAGGAGAGGCGCTGAAGACGACGTAGTGCTGTTAGCAAAGCCCATTAAGGACAAATTTCGCCGCACTGTCCTAACGGATTCATCGCCCGCGTCCATGCCTCGCCTGATCACCCAAACCGCAGTCTCCTTTTTCCATCTTCTGCAGTCCCCTCCCCACGACGGCGGCCTAGGTCGGGTCTCCCGATCGCGGTCCGCGTTCGTTCCCTTCTCTCGTCACCCGAGTCCTTTCCCCTTCCTCCATCCTTCCGGCCCTCTTCTTCTACCCCTCCTTGGTCCCCCCCTCGCTTGCGGCTTTGCTTGGATTTGTCCTGCGACTCCAAGTCCTCCGTTCCATCTGCCAGTCTTCGTGAACAATTCCCGCCTCGTTTCGCGATGCATATGTAGTCTACACCGATGGTTTTGTGGTCGATGGACGCACTGGGTTTGCTTTGATCCACGGCGACTACGTTGAGCAGCATTCCCTGCCTTGTGGGAGCAGTGTTTTCACTGCGGAGCTGGTTGCTCTTTATCGTGCACTCGCTCACCTTTCCTCCTGCCCTGGGGAGTCATTTGTTATATGCAGTGACTCCCTGAGTGGATTACAAGCACTCGACCAGTGTTTTTCTCGGGACCCTTTGGTGCGCGGTATTCAAGATGCTGTTTTTGCTCTCGCCGAGTGTGGTCATTCAGCGACGTTTGCGTGGACCCCGGGCCACATCGGCATTCCAGGAAACGAACGTGTCGATAGGTTGGCCAAGCAGGCCACCACTTCGCCACCTCTGGAGCTTGGTCTCGTGGAAAGAGACCCCGGTCAGCCCTACATCGCAAGGTCCGTGATGTCTGGAGCTCTGAATGGTCTGTCTTGAACACGCCAAATAAGCTCCGCATGGCCAAGTCGTCCACGGCCGTATGGAACTCATCCTTGAGGGGCACGCGTAGGGACTCAATTGTTTTCTGCCGTCTCCGCATTGAACATATGCGGTTGACCCACAGCTATCTCCTTGGCCGTGAGAACCCGCCCAAGTGTCGCTGTGATGCAGGGCTGACAGTGGTCCACTTCTGATGGACTGCTCCCTTTTAGCCCCCTTGCGACAGTCCTTTAATTTACCAGCTGCACTTCCTTTAATTCTCAGTGACGATGCCTCTATAGCTGACTCGGTTTTACGTTTTATCCGTGCAGCTGGGTTTTATCACTCTCTAGTGTGGGCGCTCTCGCGTGATTTCTAAGGCTACACCCACTCCAGCGACTTTTGTGACGTGGATACCAAAATAGTGTATTTTATGGTAACAAGTTGTGTTGGTACCTCTATCAACGCTTTCCAGCTGGAGGTTCTTCGTTTGTAGTTAAGTGGTTGACCTTTTACCTGATATATCAACCACTGTAGTCTGTTCTACTCCAGTCAACTATTTGCTCTGCTCCTTTTAAGTGTCCTCTATTTTGTGTTGTTGCGGTGTTCATTTTAGCTCTGTACCCCTTGGTGTTCCATCCCTCTGGGTGCAGAGGTTACGCTTTTATTGTGTAGGCCTTTTACAAGTATTTCTATTTGGAACGGGGGACTGATGACCTCGATGTTTGGCCCCCATCAAGCCCCAAAACTAACCAACCTAACGGATTATTTCGTCGTACGTCCCACACTGATATCTGCAGTTCACCGCGCGGAGTGACCGTGTGGTTTGAGGTGCCATGACGCGGATTGCGTGGCCTCTCCCGCCGGAGGTTCGAGTCCTGCCTTGGAGTATGTGTTGTTCTTTGCATAAGTTAGTTTAAGTAGAGTGTAAGTCTACGAACTGATGACCTCAGCCGTTTGGTCCTTCAGGAATTAAAACACGCACGCACGCACGCACGCGCGCGCGCGCGCGCGTTGCTTCTCTGTCAGCACTGATACCTCCACGCAAATGCCGTTGCTCTCCACCGTTAAGTGAAGGTTGTCTGCCATTGCGTTGTCCATGATGAGAGCTAATACTCTGAAATTTGGTATCCTCGGCACACTCTTAACGCTGTGGATCTCGGAATATTAAATTTTCTAACCTACGCGCCTAGCTCCAACTACCATTCCGCGTTCAGAGTCTGTTAATTTCCATCGTTCGGCCATAATCACGTCGGACACTTCGTCACATGTATCACCTGAGTACAACTGAAAGATCCGCTGATGTACTGCCTTTTTATACCTTGTGCACGCGATACTACCGCCATCTTGTGTACGTGCATGTTGCTATCCCGTGATTTCTGTCACCTAAGTGTAATATTGCATGTAGACGAGAGTGTGAGAGCCTAGCTTGTGTTGATTCGTTTATTCACCGAGTGATTGAATCGCCGAGTGATTGAATCGCCGAGTGATTGAATCGCCGAGTGATTGAATCGCCGAGTGATTGAATCGCCGAGTGATTGAATCGCCGAGTGATTGAATCGCCGAGTGATTGAATCGCCGAGTGATTGAATCGCCGAGTGATTGAATCGCCGAGTGATTGAATCGCCGAGTGATTGAATCGCCGAGTGATTGAATCGCCGAGTGATTGAATCGCCGAGTGATTGAATCGCCGAGTGATTGAATCGCCGAGTGATTGAATCGCCGAGTGATTGAATCGCCGAGTGATTGAATCGCCGAGTGATTGAATCGCCGAGTGATTGAATCGCCGAGTGATTGAATCGCCGAGTGATTGAATCGCCGAGTGATTGAATCGAATCGCCGAGTGATTGAATCGAATCGCCGAGTGATTGAATCGAATCGCCGAGTGATTGAATCGAATCGCCGAGTGATTGAATCGAATCGCCGAGTGATTGAATCGAATCGCCGAGTGATTGAATCATTCATTCATTTACAGGTAGTGTTTGAGAGCCTCGACCAGCCTGAATAGTCTGCTGCTGACATGCAGAGTCCATTGATTCATGAGGTTGTCTCCATACCCGAACACGTCCATCCGCTCGATACAATTTGAAATGATAGTCGACCGACCTGGCAACATGTTTCCAGTCATCAACAATCCAACGTCGGTGTAGACTTGCCTAGGCGAAGCATAAAGCTTTGTGTCGTGCAGTCATCAAGGATGCAGGAGTGGGCCTTCGACTCCAAAAGCCCATATCTATGGTGTTTCGTTGAATGGTTCGCAGGCTGACACTTGTTGAAGGCCCAGAATTGAAATATGCAGCAATTTGAGGAAGGCTTGCACTTCTGTCACGTTGAACGATTCTTTTCAGTCGTAGTCAGTCTCCTTCTTGCACGATCTTTTTCCGGTCTCAGTGATTTCAGATATTTGAAGTTTTTCACGATTCCAAATATTCACTGTACACTCGTGAAATGGTCATACGGGAAAATCCTCGCTTCATTGCTATCTCGGAGATGCTGTGTACCATCGCTCGTGCCCCGTCTGTAACACCACGTTGAAACTCACTTAAATTTCGAAAAACTTTCGTTGTAACAGCAGTAACCGATCTAACAACTGCGCCAGACACTTACAGTCTTATATAGGCGTTGCCCACCGCAGCGCCGTATTCTGCCTGTTTACATATATCTGTATTTGAATACTCATGCCTGTACCAGTTTTTTTTGTTTCAGTGTACATGGTATTTTAACTTTATCCAGTATCTGATAATAGCATTATACACGGAAACATCGGTTGACGGTAAGTAGTTTTAGCTATGAAAGTGTTTTCTTTTACTGAAGTCAGTTTTTTCCAGCCGTATCCCTCGAAAGTGAAGGTACTTTCTGATTACACAGTGGTGCGTTGGAAGGAGAAATGTTGTGAACTGTGTAATCCAGGGCTCCCTGCCGCACCTGGCAACTATTCTGCTTGCCTCATTAACGGCCGAACTACGCGCCAGAGTCGCCGCGGAGCAGTGTGTGTGTGTGTGTGTGTGTGTGTGTTTAAACACAGAGGGGCGGCAGCGGCGCGCGCGGAATGCGCTCTTCCTCTCCCTTCAACTCGTCTCCCCCCCCCCCCCCCCCCCTCCCGTTCGCTTCTACTGCCGGCGCCGCGCCTGTCCTATCATTAGACGCCGACGCCGGCGTCGGGTCGCGGGGACGCCACTGGCAGACAACGCCGCCACAGCCGACCAACTTTCTCCTGCGCGGCGTCCATCCCAGTCACCTCGTTAACGCCAACTTTCCAGTATGATACGGATTACCAACACAAGTACAAGGATAGCGTACCAATAGGGACAAGAAAGGAGGCATGAAGGGCGCCAAAACAGAAATAACAATCATCCATTTATTGCACCATTACACACGCACATCATGATATATGAGACATTATGACAAACAGTGTGCATAACGAAGGCCGCACAATTTCACCAGTATAAGAAATTAAAATGATACTAGCATAAAATTAATTAAAGTGCCTTGAAGGAAATGTTTATGAGAAGAACACGACGGGGCCGCAAGGGAGGAGGCAACACAATACTTCACTCAGGTGCACCAAAACGAACAACGGACACCAGGCCGCGCCAACAACGAACACGTAAGGCACGCAACTACTCTCTCCGTCGCGGTTCCGCGCGTTCCTCCCAAGTAATAGCTACCTGAAACATTTTAATACTTTGAACAGAACACCAGTGATCTGCAAATTAAAAAAACAATAACATGACAAAAAATACAATAATTTAAGAGAATCACATATGAGTATGAGCTAAGGTCTTTCGGTAATTAACAGATTACGAAACAGGTAAAGGGACATGTGCCACTATTAAATCTTCCATAATTACACTACTAAATTCCTCAGTACCCAAGTTGCAATTAACGCAACAAGAATTAAATCATTTAAATGATAATGTTACGTTAAAATAATAATAAAATTATTTCATACAAAAGAGGACCAGTACTCCCCAGTGAAGCAGTTCACACAAATGGTACTCCACGGCTCCGAGCACACAGCCCCATACAAAATGCAACACACCCACAGCGACCCGGCGTACTACCAGAACCACCAGGCCATAAACCTAAATCGTACTAAGCCAAAACAAGGACCGACTTTTAAAATAACGAGACCTAGCCCGGGCCGGACAACGGAGCAAATGCCGGGAAATCCATAAGACACCTCAGTCAACTTAATACCAAAATAACAATTTATGAACAATATGCAAAACATAAGACCTCTCAGTCCAAAGGCTTCCGTTTAGTCGCGAAGGTGGCTCCGACCCGCCTGCTCAGGTGCCAAGCGTCGTACGGAGTGCCGAATCGAGCTTAACCTTCGTTAAAGGAAAGCGGAAGCACCACAAGACAAAATAAACTCCAACCTAACTGCGCAAGGCAAACTCTAAGGAGAGCCACTCGAAGACTATCCACTTGAAGATCAAACATAAAGCACCCAGACTAACGTGCCGCTGAACGACGCACTTCCATCACCAGCGTCTAGTAGAGTACGGAGAGCAGCCTACCCCATCGATATACATCCATGGGACGGTAAACGAGGATAGCAATCCCAGCGACGGAGAGACAGGAGGACGAAATGACATCCCGCCGCACGTAGAAGGTATTTCAAACTCAGGCTCGACAAACTACAACAGGCGAGATTTTGCTCCCCTTCCGAATCAAGTTAAACGGCACACCACACCGCAGTCCACACTATTAGCACCAAAGTCACGGTCCGGTCTTCCCATCGGGCCCCACTCGGTGTCCAGATGCAAACAACCGCAGCCGAGCCGAACCGGCTTCACGGCCTGGCAGCCCACTCTTTCCTCCTCACACGCCTCCAGCTAAGCCCCGGCCAGCGATCACACACGGAAACAACCGCCTAACGCCAAAGCGCCGTCTGAGTGAAAACTCGGCACTAAGAACGATACGGACTTGGAAATAAGCGAGCACCGTAACAAAGGTGGCCGTCGTTTAAAGTACTCTCATTGCCATGTGGACCATAGGTTTCAAACCTCTTTTCCCCTACCACGTTTTTCGAAAACTAACTATGTGAACTTCTGCTCGTCAGATCAACAACGTAATGTACTGTTTAACTACTGCCATTCATAGCTCAAATTTCGATGATTAAATCACGTGCTTTGTAGTTGACGTTTACTTCTCTTACACACTCAAGAGCCAGAGAAACTGGTACGCCTGCCTAATATCGTATAACGCCCCTGCGAGCCCTCGTAAGCGCCGCAACACGACGTGGTATCGACTCGACTAATGTCTGACGTAGTGCTGTATGGAACTGACACCATGAATATTGCAGGGCTGTCCATAAATCCGTAAGAGAACAGCACGTTGCAAGGCATGCCAGATATGCTCAATAATAATCATTCCTGGGGAGTTTGGAAGTGTTTAAACAGAGAAGTGTGTTCCTGGAGCCACACTGTAGCAATTCTTGACGTATGGTATGTCGCATTGTCCTGCTGGAATTGCCCAAGTCCGTCGGAATGCACAGTGGACATGGGTGGACATGGGTGGGCATGGGTGGGCATGGGTGGGCATGGGTGGACAGACAGGATGCTTACGTACCTTTCACCTGTCAGAGTGGTATCTAGACGTACCAGCGGTCGCATATTACTCGGTAAGGCAGATGCCAGACTGAGATTCATTGGAGGAATCCTAAGGAAACGCAATCCGAAAACAAAGGAAGTAGGTTACAGTACGCTTGTTCGCCCACTGCTTGAATACTGCTCAGCAGTGTGGGATCCGTACCAGATAGGGTTGATAGAAGAGATAGAGAAGATCCAACGGACAGCAGCGCGCTTCGTTACAGGATCATTTAGTAACCGCGAAAGCGTTACGGAGATGATAGATAAACTCCAGTGGAAGACTCTGCAGGAGAGACGCTCAGCATACCTTCACCAAGGAGTCAAGCAGTATATTGCTCCCTCCTACGTATATCTCGCGAAGTGACCATGAGGATAAAATCAGAGAGATCAGAGCCCAGACAGAGGGACACCGACAATCCTTCTTTCCACGAACAATACGAGACTGGAATAGAAGGGAGAACCGATAGAGGTACTCAAGGTACCCTTCGCCACACACAGTAAGGTGGCTTGCGGAGTATGGATGTGGATGTAGATGTAGAAATGCACACGCACGATACCTTTACTGAGCCTCCACTAACTTGAATAGTCCCCTGCGACAAATGGCTTCTCTAGTACCGGGATATGCAACAACCAGAGTGCACCGAGTAGACTGAATGTGACCGTTTCGATTGGGTTGCACCAAAAGAGGCCGGCAATATATATTATTTTCTTTTCCGATTTACAGCCACGAAACTATCAGCGAGTTCGTTTTAACTTACTGTTGCCTATGCTGAAGACATTATGTCGTAAATTGTACCCCGATTAATGTAGTTGTAATACGAAGTTGATCACTAAATAGACTGCAATGAAAACTCAGTTGGGCGGGTCTTGATGAAAAGCAAGAAATAAATGAAAATTAATGTTATGATGGATGGCCCTGAGCACTATGGGACTCAACTTCTGAGGTCATCAGTCCCCTGGAACTTAGAACTACTTAAACCTAACTAACCTAATCACATCACACTCATGCATGCCCGAGGCAGGATTCGAACCTGCGACCGTAGCGGTCTCGCGGTTCCGGACTGTAGCGCCTAGAACCGCACGGCCACTCCGGCCGGCTAATGTTATGAAAAGGATTGATTGCTAGTCACCATACAGAGGAGACGTTGTGGCGCAGACAGGCACAACGAAAAAGACTGTTCTGCATATCAGCTCTCGCATACACATGACGACTCTATCTGGCCGGCTGTGGAAAAACGGAGACACGAACCCTAAAGTTTTACTCACTACTTTGTACTACAGATTTTGTTCTTGAATGATGATATCAGCCGTGAATTCCTGTAAATAGTATACTGCCGCTGGTTAGTCTTCATTGAGCTGAGCCCACACGTCACAGGCTATAAACGTGTAGGTAATACTAGCTTCCACTTGATGTATAAATGTTCTGCGGAGGTTAGGAGCCTTAAACTTTGGACGCTGGCTGAAACACCATGAGTCAGAAACACAGTCTGCCAGGAAAAGAAGCAAACGCGTCCTCGATTAAATTTATTGGCTAGAAAGAAGCGGCATAACTTCCACGGCCTACATAATCAACGATCTGCCTTTCGTGTACCTATTTGGGCGCGTCTCTGTGGTTCCTTCCTTGAATCAGCTCTTCAGTTCCAGTTTTCAGCTAAGACTCGGCTCGTAAAACGTGCTCAGTCATTTTATCACTTCATGTTCTGTGTCCCGCATTAATGTAGGGTCCGCTTTCATGGTTTCCTTCCGGCACAGCTCTGTACTAGTGTCTACTCCCCACCCCCGGTAATACTCGCCGCTGCCCTCCCCCCCTCCCCTCCCGCCCCCGTCCAGATCTTCTGTGGAAGTGTCTTCACTTTTCTGGGCATGTGCCCACCTACATTATTACTAAAAGCCTAAAACGGTCACGCGATCTCAGTTACAGGTTGCCGACCTAATGGCTTCCAGGAGCAACAAAAACTTGGTTTTCAATATTTCATATAATTATTCAGAGTTCAAAAATTTAAAATGCTGCCGTAGTCTACTCATCCATGCAGACTATGAAAATATATGTATGCGTATATGAACGTATGTATGTACGAGGGAGAATCTGAAAGTGGCGCACAGTAATCTTTTCTCTCTCCTGATATGGACTGTTGAAAATTTCACTATATAGATAAATGTAAATTAATGCAGATGAATAGGAAAACGAATCCTGTAATGTTTGAATACTCCATTGGTAGTGTAGCGCTTGACACAGTCAGGTCGATTAAATATTTGGGCGTAACATTGCAGAGCGATATGAAGTGTGACAAGCATGTAATGGCAGTTGTGGGGAAGGCGGATGGTCGTCTTCGGTTCATTGGTAGAATTTTGGGAAGATGTGGTTCATCTGTAAAGGAGACCTCTTATAAAACACTAATACGACCTATTCTTGAGTACTGCTCGAGCGTTTGGGATCCCTATCAGGTCGGATTGAGGCAGGACATAAAGGCAATTCAGAGGCGGGCTGCTAGATTTGATGGAAATGCTTCAGGAACTCGGGTGGCAGTCTCTAGAGGAAAGGAGACGTTCTTTTCGTGAATCGCTACTGAGGAAATTTAGAGAACCAGTATTTGAGGCTGACTGCAGTACAATTTTACTGCCGCCAACTTATATTTCGCGGAAAGACCACAAAGATAAGAGAGATTAAGACTCGTACAGAGGCATACAAGCAGTCATTTTTCCCTCGTTCTGTTTGGGAGTGGAACAGGGAGAGAAGATGCTAGTTGTGGTACGAGGTACTCTCCGCCACGCACCGTATGGTGGATTGCGGAGTATGTATGTAGATGTCGTTTCAAGTTTTCGCCACTAAGGATATTTTGTTTTCATGGGCAACTCTTGCGAGAGAAGCCTGAACAACAAAACAATCATGGCTCACATGTTACTGCCGCCAACTTTTGAAGAGCAGCGTACTGTACTTCGATTTTTGTGGGCCAAAGGGCATAAACCAAGTGAAATCCACAGGGGCATGCGCTCTGGCTTGTATGGAGACGACTGTATGGATTATTGCAATGTCTTCTTCCAAGGGGGCCACGTGAACCTCAGTGACTCTCCAGGCCCCGGGTGGCCGGGAACACCTGCAGGGAACCATTGAGGCAGCAACTTTAAACGATCGGCGTGTGCGACTGAGAACATTACCGCAGCAGTTCAACATTTCCTATGCTGCGTCGTATGATATTGCTCATGACATCTAAAGTTAGTGCTAGTTGCGTACCTAAAAACCTGACAGACAACACAAGGGCCAGCGAATGATGACAAGCTTGGATTACTTACCGCGTTACACCGTAGAAGGGCACGACTTTCTGAAGGAAACGTCACTGATGATGAGTCTCGAGCGTACCACAACGCGTCCGAAACTAAGCAGACATCTATGGAGTGGAAACAGTACGGAAAAAAAAATTCAAAGTGACTCAATCTGCAAGGAAAGTGTTTCCACATTGTTCTGGGAGATGCATGGTGTGAGCCGGCCGGAGTGGCCGAGGGGTTCTGGGCGCTACGGTCTCCTCGGGCATGGATGTGTGTGATGTCCTTAGGTTAGTTAGGTTTAAGTAGTTCTAAGTTCTAGGCGACTTGATGTTAAGTCCCATAGTACTCAGAGCCATTTGAACCATTTGATGCATGGTGTGTGATCGGCGAACTTCGCTGAACGCGGGACCACTGAGAATACTGCGGCCTACATTAAAACTTTGGTGACAAATGCCACAACAATAATACCGACGGTGTCAAACTTCTTTACGACAATGCTCTTCCCTGCCCCCCCCCCCACCCCACCAAGTTGCTGCTCCTATTCACGACAAAATCACCACATTATGGTGGGAGCTGCTCTAGCATCCACCATACAGTCCGGATCTTGCACCGTCGGACTTAGATCTGTTTAACCCCACGAAGAAATTCCTGCCCGACCACCGCTTTGCGACAGATACCAGCAGTCTGCAAATGACTGTACTCCAACGTAACGGACTTGAACGAACAGCGCACGTTGAAACTGGTACCACAATGGCAGAAATATGTTGAGAACGTTTGTAACTATGTAGAAAAGTAGGTAAAGGATGTAAGTTAATTTGTGTTTTTTTTTGTTACCTATTAAATTTTTGGGTAATGAAATAATTGTGCGTTACTTTCCCATCTTCCCTTGTATGTATGTACGTATGTCCCGTACGTCTCCTAAACCACTGGAACGATTTCAAACAAACTAGGTACACGTCACTTATTGGGAAAAATTGCTTAGGGGGTGGGGGGGTCGGGGGGGGGGGGGGGGGGCTTAAGAACTACCTAACCATCAAACATTAATGATCAAGTGTGCAAAGAACAACTAATTGTGTCAACTAGACATAATCAGAAATTACTTGCTCTCAATCCTAACAAACTGCAACAACTAGAATCTCCTTTCACATCAGAACATAGGTTTTACGGTAGTCTGATTAATTCAACCACCATCACATTTGATAGAAATGAAACTGAATTACTTGAGAAGTGTCTCAGACATAATATCCCAGCAATACTCACTGACAACAATATCAAATAATTAATCTGCTCTAAAATGGCATGTGACTCAGCTAAAATAAATAATAATGAAACGGTTAGTATTGGGCTGCAAGTTAAGAATACTTACAAATTCAAATTACTGTGACTCCAAACTGTATTAGATAGTTAATAGAAAACTGTCTGAAAACAGAGCTTTGGTAGTCAAATCTGACATGGAGAACTCAGCTATGCCGGCCGTGGTGGCCGTGAGGTTCTAGGCGCTTCAGTCTGAAACCGCGCGACTGCTACGGTCGCAGGTTCGAATCCTGCTTCGGGCATGGATGGGTGTGATGTCCTTAGGTTAGTTAGGTTTAAGTAGTTCTAAGTTCTAGGGGACTGATGACCTGAGACGTTAAGTCCCATAGTGCTCAGAGCCATTTGAACCATTTAGAACTCAGCTATTGTTATGTATGAATCTGAATATGTCAACAAAACTCTAGATTTTTTCCAGAATAACATCATACATGAAATACACAATGACCCCCCACCCAAAATTCATGCCCAGCTTAAGAAACTACCGAAATCTTCTGACTTACTGTTACCTGACTCTGATGATCTAAAATCCCTTGTCATGAACCCATCAGCACCAAAACTACCTTCACAACCAAAGATTCGTAAGGAAAATTGTCCTATAGCCCCATAGTCAACTCAAGAAACAGTCCAGCATATTTTATCAGCAAGAAACTTGGAGAGATTCTCAGTAACTTTCATACCTATGAAAAGAATTTTTCAATTAAGAATAGCTATGAATTTTTTGAA
The DNA here is from genome assembly GCF_021461395.2 of Schistocerca americana. Lineage (NCBI taxonomy): Eukaryota > Metazoa > Arthropoda > Insecta > Orthoptera > Acrididae > Schistocerca > Schistocerca americana. The sequence continues at coordinate 156,958,214 of NC_060121.1, forward strand.
CATATGAAAGACTTACTAGTACGAGAGGGTGCCAAATGTGTTTCATTGTAAACCTTTACGCCAACATTACTATACAAGACACTTTTCAGATAATTAAAAGCAACCTATTAAAACACACAAAGTTGTCCAAGGCTGGAACTAGTCCTATCACACAGTTATTTTGCTTTTAACACCAAAATTTATAAAGAAGAAGATGGTCTTTCACTGGGCAGTAGTTTGGTAGGAGTACTTGCCGATATTTACATTAACCACATACAAAATAAATTTCTCACGTCAGATTGTAGTATATTAATTTTCAAGCGAACAAAAGGTATGTAAATGATACTATTATCTTGTACAGTGGTACAACTGGGGAGGTTTAGAAACTAGCTAAAGGTCTCAGCGGCCTGCACATCATCATCATCATCATCATCATCATCATCATCATCACTGTAGAACATCAAGTAGATAAAGGCATTAGTTTTCTTGACCTTACAACATCTCATGTAAACAACAAACACGCCTCCACCATTAGTGATGTCATTGACAACTCCTCATGTCATCCAGTACAACACAAAATGGCACTCCTCAGATCCACTCTTAACCGTATATATAAAATCCCTCTCAGCCCCCATGATGAACAAAAAGAAATTAACATTATCAAAGCAACTGCATGTAGAAACGGATACAACCCAAATGTGATAAACTTACCAACAAAATAAAAAAAAACAATGCACACATCCTAAGTGAGATTCACGAGAAGCTAAAAACACATTTGCCTGCATACCCTTTCTGGTAAAATTTCATACCAAATTGCCAACGTCTTTCGGAAAACTGGTATTTAAATTTCTTGCAGCACTAACAACAAGCTACAACAGCACATCGTCGACAAATAACCAATGCCACCACAAATCAGGTATTTACAAACTTTTATGTGACGATTGCCCACAGTTCCACATAGGCCAAACTGGAAGGAGTTTCACTATAAGATACCGTGAGCATATGGAGGCCTTTCGGATAAATAACTTTGATAAATCCACCTTAGCAACGTATCTAAAAGACCATGGTCACTCAGCCACAGCCATTACAGACAATCTACAAATACTACACACTGTCAACAAAGGAAAGAAAATGAATCTGCTCGAGGAGCTAGAAATTTACATCCACAGCTCTAACTCACCATACCTTATTCCCAACGAACAAATGGAGCTTGCAAACAAATCTTATCTCCACGTATTTCATGAAATATTCAAAAACTCATTATCCTCTGATATAATAACAAAGTAATATTCTATGGAAGTCCAATGTAGAAATCATACAAGAGTTAGTGTCATTATTGTAATTTGTAAAAGTCGTATTGTTAACACAAGCTTTAACTGTCATTTTCGTAAATTGTAATAGGTTTTGAATAATTTCATGTGTACATCATCATTGTACTGTTCCATAAAATTTTGGGCGTGCAGCCGCATAAATTCTGCTTCTTCTTCTTCTTCTTCTTCTTCTTCTTTTCATATTTCGGCTGAATACCGTCCAGCCATCTGCAGAGTTAGCCGAGGTGACCGCCGCTCCAGCACTTGCTCCGTCCTTATAAACTCGAGGACCGAACCACTGAGTATGCGGTCAAAGATACGCAAGGCGCCAGAGACGTTGATAGGCGTCTTTGTGATCTCATTCGAGAAATTGTCGGATCCCATGATTTTTCCAAGCTGAAGCCGATATCTCTATTAATTAAATTCGTCGCCAACCGGATTTCAATTGCTTCTTTCAATACTGAGACCCAGAAAGATGAAGTCGAGGCTAAAATTTCGATGTTATCGTACACCATAGAGTGACTAGTGTCAATACAGTGCTCTGCCACCGCAGATTTGTTAGGTTGTAAGAGCCGGGTGCACCTGCGGTGCTCTGTGCATCTCTGCTGGACAGTACGTGTCGTCTGTCAGATGTATGAACGGCCGCACTCACAGGGGATCTGGGGTTTGTAATATCACCGTGTGGATCGACTGCACAGCCATAAATTTACTTTCCATGCATATGTTACACCTCTTAGCCGTCTATCAAAGTCTCTGGCGCCTTGGGTATGTTTGGCTGCATGCTCAGTGGTTCGGTCCTCGGATTTAAAAGGACGGAGGAAGTGATGGAGCGTTAGTCGCCTAGGTTCACTCTGAAGATGTCAGGATGGTATTCAGCCGAAATGTTAGAAGAAGCTGAATTTATGCTGCTGAATGCCCGAAATTTTATGGAACAGTCTTTGCGCCGCGAAAACATGAAGATGCACAATATCATTGTACTTCCTAGAGCTAAGTTCTACGACGAAAATGTGGATCAAAATAATTTCGTAATGTGGATCAAAAAAACTTCACAGTTTATAATAGCTTTTTAAGTTTATATCCTTGAAGTTTATATCCGTGCACTTCCTATGCCTAGGTTCTTTGACCATAACCTACATGTTTCTGTATGAGCAACATCTCTAAAGCTTCCTACGTCGAAGTTCTATGACCATAGCCTACATGTTTGTATGTAAACACAGTGTATTTCACAAGTGCGCTTCGCAATAGTGAAATATGCAGCTAAACTTTATAAAACTGAAATATTGACGTGAAAATGATAAGTGTGCAACTAAGTGGAAAAACTGCCACCACAGCGTAATTATAATAATGCTTCATCTTTATGAAAGTACAGATATGTTTTCGACAAATGCCGCCTTCCCACTTACAATTGTTCCTCTTTCATCTATTTAGTCACCACCAAATAATTTTTTTGTATTTATACAGTGATCGCTAGCACTGGTCGTGTGACACGTAAATAACCTTTAATTGTGACGGGCAGCAGAAAAATTTTTATAAACCCTATAAAGGAACATTCGCGGAGTTCAACAGCATCCACTATGGATAAAATTAACGATTTATTCTTTGCTTCTAAATCGATTCGCCACATACTTCGCACAAAGTATCCACATATGAATGAACCTACAAACCTGTACTACGTAACCACGATATTATTGCACTTCGCCTCCCGTGACTGTTATCAGAAACATGCGGTTACGTTAATACAGACAAGTACAGTGATGGTTAAGGAGAACGCATCGCACTATACATGGTTTCAGATCAGTTACGAATATACCATCAGGCGTTTCTACGTGTCCTCGTGAAATATCACGATAACGACTTACGATAAACCGACCGAAGCGCTCCCAGGTGCAATAATATTGCGGTGGACTACTACGACATATAGTTCGGGAGATGTTGAGCTGCATGAAAAGGAAACTTCGAGGCGAATTTCGACACGGACGAAGGTCATAAGTGTGTACAAATATGTGTGAAATGTATTGAAATTATGTGAAGTAAGTGCGATATGTGCGTATGCGGGTAAAGCCACGGGTGAAAAGCTCTTCCTAAGCTCTGTAAGGGGTCCGCGATCCATTACCCAACAATTAACACATTTTTTGCCTCACACAGGTCAAAAATGGTTCAAATGGCTCTGAGCACTATGGGACTAAACTGCTGAGGTCATCAGTCCCCTAGAACTTAGAACTACTTAAATCTAACTGACCTAAGGACATCACACACACATCCATGCCCGAGGCAGGATTCGAACCTGCGACCGTGACAGTCGCACGGTTCCAGACTGTAGCGCCTAGAACCGCTCGGCCACTCCGGCCGGCTCACACAGGTCGATATTAGACAAAATAGATTGTCAGGTGGCGCTAGCGCCAAGTAAGTGAAGTGTCAGGAGAGTTAAGAATTGTGGAGTTCCCACCGCCGTGGGTTGACCCTCGGCAAAGCATTACTGATTCGTGTCATACGATACACCTGACAAGTGCTTTATACATCTACATCTACATTCTACATTTATACTCCGCAAGCCACCCAACGGTGTGTGGCGGAGGGCACTTCACGTGCCACTGTCATTACCTCCATTTCCTGTTCCAGTTGGTTCGCGGGAAGAACGACTGTCTGGAAGCCTCCGTGCGCGCTCTAATCTCTCTAATTTTACATTCGTGATCTCCTCGGGAGGTATAAGTAGGGGGAAGCAATATATTCGATACCTCATCCAGAAACGCACCCTCTCAAAACCTGGACAGCAAGCTACACCGCGATGCAGAGCGCCTCTCTTGCAGAGTCTGCCACTCGAGTTTGCTAAACATCTCCGTAACGCTACCACGCTTACCAAATAAACCTGTGACGAAACGCGCCGCTCTTCTTTGGATCTTCTCTATCTCCTCTGTCAACCCGACCTGGTACGGATCCCACACTGATGAGCAATACTCAAGTATAGGTCGAACGAGTGTTTAAGCCACCCCCTTTGTTGATGGACTACATTTTCTAAGGACTCTCCCAATGAATCTCAACCTGGCACTCGCCTTACCAACAGTTAATTTGATATGATCATTCCACTTCAAATCGTTCCGTAAGCATACTCCCTGATTTTTTACAGAAATAACTGCTACCAGTGTTTGTTCTGCTATCATATAATCATACAATAAAGGATCCTTCTTTCTATGTATTCGCAATACATTACATTTGTCGATGTTAAGGTTCAGTTGCCACTCCCTGCACCAAGTGCCTATCCGCTGAAGATCTTCGTGCATTTCGCTGCAATTTTCTAATGCTGCAACTTCTCTGTATACTACAGCATCATCCGCGAAAAGCCGCATGGCACTTCCGACACTATCTACTAGGTCATTTATGTATATTGTGAAAATCAATGGTCCCATAACACTCCCCTGTGGCACGCCAGAGGTTATTTTAACGTCTGTAGACGTCTCTCCATTGATAACAACATGCTGTGTTCTGTTTGCTAAAAACTCTTCAATCCAGCCACACAGCTGGTCTGATACTCCGTAGGCTCTTACTTTGTTTATCAGGCGACAGTGCGGAACTGTATCGAACGCCTTCCGGAAGTCAAGAAAAATAGCATCTACCTGGGACCCTGTATCTAATATTTTCTGGGTCTCATGAACAAATAAAGCGAGTTGGGTCTCACACGATCGCTGTTTCCGGAATCCATGTTGATTCCTACAGAGTAGATTCTGGGTTTCCAAAAACGACATGATACTCGAGCAAAAAACATGTTCTAAAATTCTACAACAGATCGACGTCAGAGATATAGGTCTGTAGTTTTGCGCATCTGCTCGACGACCCTTCTTGAAGACTGGGACTATCTGTGCTCTTTTCCAATCATTTGGAACGTTCCGTTCCTCTAGACACTTGCGGTACACGGCTGTTAGAAGGGGGGCAAGTTCTTTCGCGTACTCTGTGTAGAATCGAATTGGTATCCCGTCAGGTCCAGTGGACTTTCCTTTGTTGAGTGATTCCAATTTATAAAGATCAGTGTCCCGGATATTCGCGTTCGCATCAACCGCGCTGGCCAAATTTCGGATTGCAGTGAGGACTCTGTGTGGTAACCATTGTTAAAGCGTGTGACGTGATACAAGAAGTTCTGACCTGTGATCAGATTGATCGTAACATGAAATGTGGGGCGGAAGTAGTGTCTGCCTCAAAATTATTTTTAGTGAGAATATGTAAATCAGACAGTGTGCAACATCCTGGCATTGGTTATTGGAGAACCGTTTATGATTGTGTGAACAGTTGGGCTGTCGCACTCTGATTAGAAACGACTCCCGAAGCAGCTAAACGCGATTAGCGCTTATCTGTTACGACACGGTAACATCAAAATTAAAGTTAGGCAGCTGTTTCGGTTAACAACAATCGACGTCATATTAATCGGGAGTGTTTCAGCCAGAGGTCGATTTCAGTTAAATTCGGTACATATGATTCGGTACCTGGAAAGAAATACTGTGGAATTAAGATTCAGAAAATTCCTATTGGGACCATCCGACCGCCGTGTCATCCTCAGCTGAGGATGCTGATAGGAGGGGCGTGTGGTCAGCACACCGCTCTCCCGGTCGTTAAGGTGGTTTTCTTTGACCTACTATTCGGTCGAGTAGCTCCTCAATTGGCATCACGAGGCTGAGTGCACCCCGAAAAATGGCAACAGTGCATGGCGGCCTGGATGGTCACCCATCCAAGTGCCGACCACGCCCGACAGCGCTTAACTTCGGTGATCTCACGGGAACCGGTGTAACCACTGCGGCAAGGCCGTTGCTCATAAGTAAGGTCAAGCCGTCATTATTTAAGCGATCCTTTCAGCTTAGTGTACGACGGTCGAGATCATCGTTAAAGGACTGGTTGTATGTAAAATGTTAATGTGCTGATGAAATGTTTCTCGGCGACTGAAATCGGAATCACTTCGATTCATTATGTTGTTGTACTATGCATTTACCCGTTGACTTACCGCAGGACGTTGTGATTCCTTCCTCGATCAATCCATCTGATTTCCAGGGCTGGCTTGAATGTTCTTTCCGTAACTATTTTACTCCAGACGACCTTGTCCAAGATTAACACTCAGCATGTGGACGTGGCATCGCAAAATCTTTTTTGCAGTGAGGTTACTACTCTTTTCTTTTTTTCGTCGTCATGTGCGTGTCTGGAAGTAGCTATGACAGTCGATTCATTTACAGATTATGAAATGGGTGGCCGAAAAGAAAGGAAGGAAGTTACGTCTGGATCAGAGTGTTTAGCCGATTCTTCTTTAGCTAATAGCTGTTTCAAATGCGCCACTCAAATGTCCTTATGACGAGTGTTGTGAGCTAGAAGAGAGGCGATCTCTCTTCAACAGGCGCCTGTCGGCAGATGATATGGGGTGGCGAGTGGGACAGCTGCCGTGCTGACTGAGTAGGGGTGTCTGCCGCCCCCTCCCGAGGGTGTCCCAGAGCTACAGGGTGCCACTAAAGTCACGTCATCAGCTGCATCACGCTCTTTAATTTTAGTACACTGCGTCTCTGCTGGCTAGTCAACGTTTTCAGGCAGCCGCTTCCCGCAGTTGTTTACAATATACTGTCTGTCGAAAACTTTTAATTCACAGCGTTTACAAGGCTTAACACATCTGATCTTCCGTAAGCAAATTTGCCTGTTCAGTTTCTGACAGTATGTAAACACTCAGATATCGATTCAGGAGTGCAGTCTGGCTGCCTTACTCCAGCTCCCACAGTCGTTTTTTGCTCTACCAGATATCATCCGTGATCGGTTTCGCAGTTTGCTGCTTACTTTTTGAAATGTTGATGAATGAAGTGTTTCTAGGGGAGTTTGTAACGTTGATGCATTAAGGGGTTCTGAAAGCGATGCTGATATTCAAGACAATAAAAGCGGGTTAAAAGCTGTGAACTATCTGGGGAAGTTGACCTTGCATTACTGAGCAACTGTTTCACCAGGTGTCCAGTCTAGCTTACCAAATTCCCAACCAGACAAACATTAATTATAATCTTTTAATAGTCATCTTACGTCAACCGAATATATATATATATATATATATATATATATATATATATATATATATAGAGAGAGAGAGAGAGAGAGAGAGAGAGAGAGAATTTAAATAAAAAGAAATGAGTCAGTTTATATTAGGACATTTATTTTAACATTGATCATTGTTCCGTTAAAATTTCAGCATATCAAACTTGATTCATAACTAAACTGGTGTCTTATTTAGGATTGTGAAAATGTGAGTTTGTGATCTTACGGAACACATCAAATATGGAGCCAAGATTCGGAGACTGCATACAACACTGCATTTATAAAATAACACACGAAGAACGTTGAAACATATGCTAGATGAAATTAACTACAACCAACCGATTCAATTTTCACGCAAAGAAGTTACGTTCGTAGCGCAATCCTGTCCGTCATGAAATTACCACACACTGGTATACTAAATTCATACTAACACTCTGTGAAATCTTCCCGAAAAGAATAGCTGAGGGCTACTTTGATGATTACACCATATGCTTCACGTGGTCAACTTGGTTTACACAAAGAGTGTAACTCCACAATAATTTTGATAATTAAAATAAATTACATCGAAACGCAATTTACAAAAGAAAAACCTCGAACTGGTTAATATCGTCTGACTATTAACCTGATAGGTCAAACAATTGTATAAGCACGTGGTACTGGTCTCACAAAGTACACCCACGTGGGTTGATTGGTTCAAATGGCTCTGAGCACTATGGAACTCAACTGCTGTGGTCATAAGTCCCCTAGAACTTAGAACTACTTAAACCTAACTAACCTAAGGACATCACACACATCCATGCCCGAGGCAGGATTCGAACCTGCGACCGTAGCGGCCATGCGGTTCCAGACTGTAGCGCCTTTAACCGATCGGCCACTCCGGCCGGCACGTGGGTTGAACATAAAGAAAAGTTGCTGTATTGAAAAATATTGTCAAGACGAGACGTTATCTCACGCACGTTCGCATTTTAGATTGATGATCTTAGTTAGAGTTACGGATCATCAACACGTCATTCCACTTTGCTCACAAAGTAGTGACAAAGCAACTACTGGAAGATATTCTTGTTCTCTAGTAGACAGGCTTGTCCCCTACCATCAAGCATGGAACTAGAAATACATTTGCTCATTCTTACTTTCACACAGAAGGGAAGGGGGATGACAGTATCTTATCATATACAATATACAAAAAAAAAAAAACGCATGTAGGTTCATATGAGAGTGTGTGACATGAAATACATATAAGCTGTGTTTTAAAGTGTAGTGGTGTGACAGATCGTTCTTATTTATGTGTAAAAGTAACACGTTCCACTGCTCAGTCTCCTCCCAGATAGTCAGAAACACCACAGTAAATTTAGAAGAGGAAGTAATGCCGTAAATGACAACAGATTTAAGAAATTAACATGAAAGGAATCAAACAGAGACCTTTCAAGTTAATGGAAAGAAATAGTGCTGGAGTGACCAGGAAGTTATTAATGCCAATTATTTGATTCGAGAGAAACGCTTTTCATACAGGGTAGGAGAAATAAGTGATCCTGACCAGTGCATACGATTGGTCGTGAATGTATGCATATAATCACAACTTGTGATACACACACTACTTGCACGCCCGGCACGAGATCTTCGCCGGTTCAGAGTGGAATTCGGGTTGTGTCAATGTTAGTGGAGCAGTGGAAAAGGGACGATGGTACTCATAGTGGAGCGGCGGGTGTTGGTTGTGGAAAATTACGTGACAACTAAGTCGGGGAAACGGTGTGGTCACTTGTTCCCTGAGAAGTTCAGTGGTGTCAAAGTGCCAGCAAAGGGTGCCATGGAACGCTTAGTCCGAAAATGGCATCAGACAAGATCGGGTTCGAAAAAAAAAAAAAAACCCCGAAACGTGCCCGCACACCAGAAAATGTGGCCACAGTTCACCAGAAAATGCTTCAGTGTCCTACCAAATCAACCCGACGCCTGTTGCAAGAGATCTGCATATCACGTTGATCGTGCTGACGAATACTCCGCCGGCACCTGCTAATGCATCCCTACCAAGTTGTACATGCATTAAAACCAGCAGATGCTCCTCTGCGCCCCCAGTTTTGTGTCTGTTCACTGAAATCACAATAAATGGCTTGGACATGGATCTGTTGTTTATGTCTGATGAAGCCTGGTTTCACAAAGTCACAAGTTCTGGGCAGCGGAGAAGCCGCGTAGCTTCCACGAAACACCACTGTGCGATCAGAGGGTTGCGGTGTGATGTGCAGTGTCTGCACGCCGCATCTTTTTTCCCCATCTTCTTTACTCAGACGCTGATTTCGGCGTGTTACATTGCCAGCATCATCAAACTATTTGTGGCAGCGTTAAGGGAGGAGGAAAGACCTACAGTTACTCCCAACAGGATGGAGAAACTGTCCATACAGCCGGCCGAACCTTGGAGCACATTTATACGACCTTCACGGCCGACAGAGCTGTTACCAGAAGTGAGTCTGGCCGCCGGATCTATCAGAGTGCGATTACTTTTTGTGGTGAGCCCTCAAGTCTAAGGTACATCGCAACAACCCTCATAGTCTTCAAGAAATGCAGCAGAACATTTCGGATGAGACTGCAGCAATTACAGCTGTCCAGCTTCGATCCGACTTCAGCAACTTGTTGACCAGGGCCCAAAAGTTCCAAGAGATGAATGGTAGTCACTTCCAGCATTTGCTATAGTCAGGTTAGTACTGTATTTCCTTTCCTCTACTGTGTTTCTGTGTACCCTGGAAATTGTTCTCTGCCGGCCGGGGTGGCCAAGCGGTTAAAGGCGCTACAGTCTGAAACCGCGCGACCGCTACGGTCGCAGGTTCGAATCCTGCCTCCGGCATGGATGTGTGTGATGTCCTTAGGTTAGTTAGGTTTAAGTAGTTCTAAGTTCTAGGGGACTAATGACCTTAGAAGTTTAGTCCCATAGTGCTCAGAGCCAATTGTTCTCTGGGCCACTTTTATTTGCCCCATCCTGTATTTATTACCTGTAAATTTGTGTGTCTGTGGGGGGGGGGGGGGGAGAGGGAGAGGGGGGAGAGAGAGAGAGAGAGAGAGAGAGAGAGAGAGAGAGAGAGAGGGGGCGGGCGGGGGGAGGAAGGGAAGGGTGCCTAGTACTTTAAGAATTAGGCAACAAAGCAGGAACAGGGTTTCCTAATTCAAAGATTGATTATTTCTTAAAATTTTTCTCCAGAGACCGCCAATTTTTGTTGGTTTAAATAAAACGAGACGCTGCGACGCACAAACCTCATCTTCAGGTTACAATGGCAATACAAAATCGCACAACAAAACTACACACACACACACACACACTCAGCCATAACTGACGTCAACTCACTTCATCTACTGTTAGACTGATACCTCTGGATGTGACTGTTCCAAAGGCTGCAACCGATGCTCATTAGTCGTCTTGTAAATGGGTTTAGTGGAAAGACTGTAAGCGAATCTTTTGGGAACGTATTAATATATATTATACTAGGTGTTTTACAGTTCTTTAAATGCTTGTAGTGGGAACTTAGTAGACAGTTTCGATACATGACCCCTGTTCGAAAACGTACCATTCCCATGTAAACTAAGCTAGAAGGTCGGATCACTCTCAGATATCTCGCATATGGTATGCACAAATTGAGAAGAGGGCGCCGTCATCAGTCCTTGTTATAGTTACGACACAACATACCATTTTTATCCTACTACGAGGTGCATTCAAGTTCTAAGGCCTCCGATTTTTTTTCTAATTAACTACTCACCCGAAATCGATAAAACTGGCATTACTTCTCGAGGTAATCGCCCTGCATACGTACACATTTTTCACAATTCCATGGCAGCGGCGAAGGGTTCTTTAGGAGTCTGTTTTGACCACTGGAAAACCGCTGAGGCAATAGCAGCACGGCTGGTGAATGTGCGGCCACGGAAAGTGTCTTTCATTGTCGGAAAAAGCCAAAAGTCACTAGGGGCCAGGTCAGGTGAGTAGGGAGCATGAGGAATCACTTCAAAGTTGTTATCACGAAGAAACTGTTGCGTAACGTTAGCTCGATGTGCGGGTGCGTTGTCTTGGTGAAACAGCACACGCGCAGCCCTTCCCGTACGTTTTTGTTGCAGTGCAGGAAGGAATTTGTTCTTCAAAACATTTTCGTAGGATGCACCTGTTACGTAGTACCCTTTGGAACGCAATGGGTAAGGATTACGCCCTCGCTGTCCCATAACATGGACACCATTTTTTCAGCACTGGCGGTTAACCGAAACTTTTTTGGTGGCGGTGAATCTGTGTGCTTCCATTGAGCTGACTGGCGCTTTGTTTCTGGATTGAAAAATGGCATCCACGTCTCATCCATTGTCACAACCGACGAAAAGCGTTCCCCCAAAACAATTCTCTCCACTTTCTCGATCATGTCGTCAGACCGGCTTGTGTGAGCCCGAGGTTGTTTCAGTTTGTTGTCACACGATGTTCTGCCTTCATTCAACTGTCGCACACACGAACACACTTTCGACACATCCATAACTCCATCACCACATGTCTCCTTCAACTGTCGATGAATTTCAGTTGGTTTCACACCACGAAAATTCAGAAAACGAATGATTGCACGCTGTTCAAGTAAGGAAAACGTCGCCTTTTTGAGTATTTAAAACAGTTCTCATTCTCGCCGCTGGCGGTAAAACTCCATCTGCCGTACGGTGCTGCCGTCTCTGGGACGTATTGACAATGAACGCGGCCTCATTTTAAAACAATGCGCATGTTTCTATCTCTTTACTGTCCGGAGAAAAAAAATCGGAGGCCTTAGAACTTGAGCGCATCTCGTGCAGAAACAGCTGGGACAACCTGGTCCGTTCACATGTGGGAGGGTTGACTGTGGTGCTTCAGGGACACTCGACACTCAGGACTTCGGAGAGGACATCCTTCGTCTCGTAGAAGAGAACCTGACAACTAGTCCTCGAAACATTGACCATTGCGTAGGCTCCTGAGGTCAGAACCCACAGTCTCAGCTTCGGGTGCACCATGAATCTGGAGACCAGAAATTGATCGGAAATTCAAAACTGATTTTACATCCAAATGTACTCTCTGAACATGGGTTCCTTATTAAAAACCTTACACACTAAGAAGTAAGTCTCCTCTACTGCGCATAGGTGCCCATAATAGGAATTGTAAAACACCCTTTGTAATTCTCACCCCTTCCAACACAACTGGTTCATTGAACTTTGTGAGTAGCGTCTGTTGTGAAATCTAGCATCCTTTCAAGGCATGTCACTACAGTTTCACAATCCTTTGTGACACTTTCACATGCCTTAACCACTCTGCTCACGATTTTTGCTCGTGTTCTTGGCATGGATCCTTCACGAGCGAAGAGTGATCAATGCCACGCTGTGGGGCTGCATGAAAATGGTGTCAGCGCCGTGTCGTTTACGGATTGGCAGCAGTATCTCGGATCTCTGCGGACAAACTGAAGGCTGGCATTTAGTATTTTAGTTATTAATTGCGAACCATTTCTGACTTCACTTTTCCTAAGTGTGTGTGGCCCGTGGCAAAGTGCTAAGAGTATGGGCCCCGAAACTCTTGCGTTTGATACCGTGTCACTCTTAGTATTTTTATATGTTACTTGTCACTTCTATCACTTCCGACAGTGTTCGTTAATATGAAAAACACCTAATTGCACCTTGGTTCGAAGCTCACACTAAGCTGTGATTGGCTGGGTAATTCAGTCCAAAGGTCGGAGCAACCCAGAGGTACACTAGCACTACCTCCAATAGGATCTTTGTAGTAGAACGCTGTACTGCTCAAACCAGCTTTCGGTCTGATGAAAGCTTTCCAGCCTTAAGACGTACTAAGCTGCTATTCCACAGTCGACCCTCCCACATGTGAACGGACCAGGGTGCCCCAGCTGTTGTTTCTAGCAAATTAAAGAGAACGTGTCATTCTTAACGGTCAAATACTTTCAGCCGTACTCCATTATTGTTGCAATAAATATATATATATATATATATATATATATATATATATATATATATATGACCTCGTGTCGGAAGCTGGGCTGTTGATAAAATATCGATATATCGATATTTTGTCTAAAAAAGTCAGTACGTCGTAATTTCTTTTTCTAGCCGATATATCGGTATGACAATGAGTGCCGATATTTTTATTTTATATTTTATTTTTTCACAATTTTCGGTAATTATTTGAAATTGTTCTTTTGAAATTGTAGTAATACATAATTTTACTTTCACTGTCTGAAGGAGTCTTACTACTTTTTAAGCTCTCATCACGTCCTTTCTCTTTGATTGCGAAGCAAGTGTAGGTGGTACAAACTAGTAATGCGATTACGTGGGGGGCTGGCAATGTGATTAGAATAACAAGATTTTCGATGTGAAGAAATAGCACACCAGATGCGTTAAAAAACACGCAACTGGTGTGCTATTTCTTCACATTGGCATTCTTCAAAAACAGTTGCTGAAAATGATGAACAAAAATCTAAATGACGAGATTGGTTTTTACGGGGACCGAGATGTGTGAGGAGAAATGCTGACGTAATCGGCGCTCGGTGCTACCAACAGAAAGTGCAACGTTTAGCTTCACCACGCAGTTTTGACGTTACAATTGCTAGGTCGGTGGCATTTGCAGAAATGAAAAAACAGAGAAGTCGACAAGAAATGTCCCGGGTAAATCCGATATGTGACGAAACCGAGTGATTGACCCATCGGACACATTTTATTGGGCCACTTACATGTCGTTGCCATTGCTAGCAAAGTGGGTATTGCCAAGCGTGAACGTGCATCGTTTTCCTTTTAATTCTTGCAGTAAGGGGGATAAGCATGCTGCTAGCTTGTTGATGTGCAGAATATCTCATAATAAACCACTACTGAAACATCTTTAAAACCGGCAGTATATGTACAATATACAGCCAATATTTTTATAGGCCGGTACGTAGATATTCCTCCAATCGATAAACATGACATATCGATCCTCTTTCCACATATCGATAGTCGATACTGAGATCTTTAAATACAGATGTATCGCTTTCCCAATATTTTTAAAAATCAGCAGTCCTAGTGGGAAGCTGCATGAGCATGTTCGCGGTGTTCATGTTATAAACAGAGAAGGCGCAAAGCTCAAAAATCGTAGCGAAGTGATGCTGAACCTACAACGCGTCGAGGCTTGGTGCTTGGTGCATCGCACGTAGGCGTGTTTGATTACACTTACTGGATGATGATGATGATGATGATGATGATGATGATCGGTGTTTGGGGCGCTCAGCTGTGCAGTTACCAGCGCCCGTACAAATTCCCAACCTTTGCCCAGTCCAATCTCGCCAAGTTCATGAATGATGATGAAATGATTAGGACAACACAAACCCCAGTTATCTCGAGGCAGGTGAAAATCCCTGACTCACGGGAATCGAACCCGGGACCACGTGCTCGGGAAGCGAGAACGGGACCACAAGACCACGACCAACTAGAAGCAGTCACGTCACACCCATTAAATATCTGACAGAATGAACCAGGGGCCATTTGAAATGAAACTGTGCATGGGGGCTTAATTATATAAATATGAATGCAAATTCTTTTTAAATTTTTAGTAGCTCTATGTCCGATTACGAAGTCTCGTAAACGGTTGGCCCTGACTAGTTTAAGTACGCAATCTGACTGCATAGAATAACAACAAAGAATGAAAGAAAATTTTCGTTAACACAATTAAGTCCCCAGCAGCTATAAAACCAACGCAACAACAAAGCACAAGTGTAACTGTTCTGTGTGTGGAAGTGTGATTCAACGTACACATCTGGCACGGTTCTTCCTCAATAGGACAAGAAATTTTAAATATCATTTATACTGAAGTAATTAAAAAAATATAAATACTATAATTGCGTAAGGAAACCAGAAACGAGCCAGATGCTTTGTTGACTGAACCTGTAATGACGCATTATTTAAGACACTGAAATAATGAAAAAACAGGGAATATTTTACCTTCATATATATTGACGAAAAGCACTCTGATCATTACAATATCTCCATTCGAACATCATCTGCCGTCTAGCCCATCAAACAACTGCATAAAACATGGAACAAGCACTCTCCACTACGACTTCTCGACAAGAACTTTTCACTACGACTTCTCGACAAGAACTTTTCACTACGACTTCTCGACAAGAACTTTTCACTACGACTTCTCGACAAGAACTTTTCACTACGACTTCTCGACAAGAACTTTTCACTACGACTTCTCGACAAGAACTTTTCACTACGACTTCTCGACAAGAACTTTTCACTACGACTTCTCGACAAGAACTTTTCACTACGACTTCTCGACAAGAACTTTTCACTACGACTTCTCGACAAGAACTTTTCACTACGACTTCTCGACAAGAACTTTTCACTACGACTTCTCGACAAGAACTTTTCACTACGACTTCTCGACAAGAACTTTTCACTACGACATCTCAGCAAGCACTGACAATTACGAGTTCTCGACAAGCACTGCCAGTGGAGGCGGCGGAATAACACACTTTGGCGCAATCTCTGGCGCTGTGGCTCAGTGTAGCCACCTTTCAACTGCCACGTAAACCTAAGACAAAACCTTCGTTCAATCGATTCTGGGTATCGTGCTTAATCTTCTACGGCCTATGCCTCGTCGCTTTTCAATTTTATGCTTTCCTATTCGTTTCTTGATGATTTTGAAACTTCATTACCGCCAACACGTCTTGTCCTTCCCTTGGTTTTCGTTATCAAAATTTTTGCTTGCAAGGTATTTATTAAAAATATGTATTGGATCTAAAGTCAAAGTAAGAGAATAGTCTCTAGCAGCAACGCTCCCACCTCCTATTATTTAAAGAATCGAACTGCCATGTATAAAACACCTTCAAAGTATTAAAGTTCGTTGGAAGCAGCTAGTGCGTTCATTACTGAACACTGTGTGAGTGTAGAACATAGTTCGGGCAATTTGAATTCCGTTAAAAAGCTAGTTCTTCCCGCATGTCAGTGTTTATGACGTCATACCTCCTCTCGTCGTAAGTAGCTTTCTCGATCATAGGTTTGAAATCAGAATAAGGGATAAGTGGTAAACGGAATTGTCCTTCAGTAATGCTCCTCTTTGCTACGTGGTCGGCTATTCTGTTACGTAAACTTCCATCATGTCCTTCTATCCGTAGCAAGTCGACGTCTGTGTCGTTTTTCCTTGCTTCTGTAATGCTGTGGAATGTATCCAAAATATATCTGTTCTACGTGATTACTGTATTCCTGATTCAGGAATACAGAAATACAAGTCGCTGAGGAATGAAATAAATAGGAAGTGCAGGGAAGCTAAGACGAAATGGCTGCAGGAAAAATGTGAAGACATCGAAAAAGATATGATTGTCGGAAGGACAGACTCAGCATACAGGAAAGTCAAAACAACCTTTGGTGACATTAACAGCAACGGTGGTAACATTAAGAGTGGCAACGGGAATTCCACTGTTAAATGCAGAGGAGAGAGCAGATAGGTGGAAAGAATACATTGAAAGCCTCTATGAGGGTGAAGATTTGTCTGATGTGATAGAAGAAGAAACAGGAGTCGATTTAGAAGAGATAGGAGTCCAGTATTAGAATCGGAATTTAAAAGAGCTTTACGGTCAAATAAGGCAGAAGGGATACATAACATTCCACCAGAATTCCTAAAATCATTGGGGGAAGTGGCAATAAAACGACTATTAACGTTGGTGTGTAGAATACATGAGTCTGGCGATATACCATCTGACTTTCGGAAAAGCATCATCCACACAATTCCGAAGACGTCAAGAGTTGACAAGCGCGAGAATTATCGCACAATCAGCTTAACAGCTCATGCATCGAAGCTGCTTACAAGAATAATATACAGAAGAATGGAAAAGAAAATTGAGAATGCGCTAGGTGAAGATCAGTTTGGCTTTAGGAAAAGTAAAGGGACGAGAGAGGCAATTCTGACGTTACGGCTAATAATGGAAGCAAGGCTAAAGAAAAATCAAGACACTTTCATAGGATTTGTCGACCTGGAAAAAGCGTTCGACAATATAAAATGGTGCAAGCTGTTCGAGATTCTGAAAAAAGTAGGGGTAAGCAATAGGGAGAGACGGGTCATATACAATATTTACAACAACCAAGAGGGAATAATAAGAGTGGACGATCAAGAACGAAGTGCTCGTATTAAGAAGGGTGTAAGACAAGGCTGTAGCCTTTCGCCCCTACTCTTCAATCTGTACATCGAGGAAGCAATGATGGAAACGAAAGGTTCAGGAGTGGAATTAAAATACAAGGTGAAAGGATATCAATGATACGATCCGCTGATGACATTGCTATCCTGAATGAAAGTGAAGAAGAAATAAATGATATGCTGAACGGAATGAACAGTCTAATGAGTAGACAGTATGGTTTGAGAGTAAATCGGAGAAAGACGAAGGTAATGAGAAGTAGTAGAAATGAGAACAGCGAGAAACTTAACTTCAGGATTGATGGTCACGAAGTCAATGAAGTTAAAGAATTCTGCCAACTAGGCAGTAAAATAACCAATGACGGACGGAGCAAGGAGGACATCAAAAGCAGACTCGCTATGGCAAAGAAGGCATTTCTGGCCAAGAGAAGTCTACTAATATCAAATACCGGCCTTAATTTGAGGAAGAAATTTCTGAGGATGTACGTCTGGAGTACAGCATTGTATGGTAGTGAAACATGGACTGTGGGAAAACTGGAACAGGAGAGAATCGAAGCATTTGAGATGTGGTGCTATAGACGAATGTTGAAAATTAGGTGGACTGATAAGGTAAGGAATGAGGAGGTTCTACGCAGAATCGGAGAGGAAAAGAATATGTGGAAAACACTGATAAGGAGAAGGGACAGGATGCTGGACATCTGCTAAGACATTAGCGAATGACCTTCATGGTACTAGAGGGAGCTGTAGAGGGCAAAAACTGTAGAGGAAGACAGAGATTGGAATACGTCAAGCAAATAATTGAGGACGTAGGTTGCAAGTGTTACTCTGAGATGAAGAGGTTAGCACAGGAAAGGAATTCGTGGCGGGCCGCATCAAACCAGTCAGTAGACTGATGACAAAAAAACATGATTTCTGTGTGCAATCCACAATTAAGTGCCTGGCAGAGGGTTCATCGAGCCACCTTCAATACATTTCTCTACAGTTCCACTCTCGACGAGCGTACGAGGAACATTTAAAAACGCTTTCGTTTTAATGATTGCCACCTCAATTCGTATATGACATACGTACCACACTCTAGTCTATTACATGATAGTACAAAACGAGCTACTTTCCTCTTTTTCGATGTCGTGGGTCATTCCTGTGTCATGCAGATCACACAGCATAACAGTACTTCGGAAGAGGGCGGACAAGGGTAGCGTAAGCATTGTCTGTAGTAGACCTGTTACATTTTCAAACAGGTCTTTGATTTGCTTTTCCTACAACTTAATGGAAGTGATCGTTCCAGTTTAAGTTACTGGTAATTGTAATCTCCAAGTGTTTAGTTGAATTTACAGCCTTTAGATTTGTGTATTTTATCCTGTAACCGAAATTTAGCAGGTTCCTTTTGGTTCAAGATGGCTCTCAGCACTATGGGACTTGACATCTGAGGTCATCAGTCCCCTAGACTTAGAACTACTTAAACCTAACTAACCTAAGGACATCACATACATCCATGCCCGAGGCAGGATTCGAACCTTCGACTGTAGCAGCAGCAGCGCGGTTCCGGACTGAAGCGCCTAGAACCGCACGGCCACAACGGCCGGCGTTCCTCTTGGAACGTACATGGATGACTTCACATTTTTCATTGTATATAATTAATTGCCACTTTCACTTACATATATCTTGCCTAAATCGTTTTGCAGTTGATTCTGATAATGTGATGACTTTACAAGACGGTAAATGACAGCGTCATTTGGAATCAATTTAAGAGGGCTAAATCGTTTATGTAGGTGAAGAACACCAGAAGGTCTGTAACACTTCATTGGGGAACGCCGGAAATCAATTTTACTCGATGACTTTTTGTCAGTTACTACGAACTGTGGCCCCTCTGAAAGGAAATTACGATTCCAGTCATATAACTGAGACGATACTCCGTAGGTCCACAATTTGATTAGAAATCGCTTGTGAGGAACGGTGTCAAAAGTCTTCCGGAAATCTAAAAATACAGAATCATTTAGCTTCCCTTGTGAGAATAAAGAGCTAGTTGTGTTTCAGAATAAATCGTTTTCTTTGATGTAATTCACAATGTTCGAGCACAGTATATGTTCGAAAATCGTATTGCAAATCAACACTAGCTATATGGGTATGTGATTCAGCGGATTTTTCCAGCTTTCCTTTTTGGGTATTGGTGTGACTCGTGCAGCTTTCCAGCCTTTAGGCAGCTCTCTTTCGGCGGCGGGCGGCTGTATAGGAGCTAGTCTATCAACATACTGTGTACGCAGCCTGACGGGGTATACAATCTGCACCGGAGGACAAGTCTTTATTAAGTACACTACTGGCCATTAAAATTGCTACACCACGAAGATGACGTGCTACAGACGCGAAATTTAACCGACAGGAAGAAGGTGCTGTGATATGCAAATGATAAGCTTTTCCGAGCATTCACACAGGATTGGCGCCGGTGGCGACACATACAACGTGCTGACATGAAGAAAGTTTCCAACCGATTTCTCATAAACAAACAGCAATTGACCGGGATTGCCTGTTAAAACGTTGTTGTGATGCCTCGTGTAAGGAGGAGAAATGCGTACCATCACGTTTCCGGCTTTGATAAAGGTCGGATTGTAGCCTATCGCGATTGCGGTTTATCGTATCGCGACATTGCTGCTCGCGTTGGTCGAGATCCAATGACTGTTAGCAGACTATGGAATCGGTGGGTTCAGGAGGGTAATATGGAACGCCGTGCTGGATCCCAACGGCCTCGTATCACTAGCAGTCGAGATGACATGCATCTTATCCCCATGGCTGTAACGGACCGTGCAGCCACGTCTGGATCCGTGAGTCAACAGATGGGGACGTATGGGGACATCTGCACGAACAGTTCGACGAAGTTTGCAGCAGCATGGACTGTCAGCTCGGAGACCATGGCTGCGCTTACCCTTGGCTCTGCATCACAGAGGAGCGCCTGCGATGGTGAACTCAACGACGAACCTGGGTGCACGAATGGCAAAACGTCATTTTTGCGGATGAATCCAGGTTCTGTTTACAGCATCATGATGGTCGTATCAGTGTTTGGCAACATCGCGGTGAACGCACATTGGAAGCGTGTATTCGTCATCGCCATACTGGCGTATCACCCGGCGTGATGGTGTGGGGTGCCATTGGTTACACGTCTCGGTGACCTCTTGTTCGCATTGGCGGCACTTTGAACAGTGGACGTTACATTTCAGATGTGTTACGACCCGTGGCTGTACCCTTCATTCGATCCCTGCGAAACCCTACATTTCAGCAGGATAATGCACGACCGCATGTTACAGGTCCTGTACGGGTTTTTCTGGATACAGAAAATGTTAGACTGCTGCCCTGGCCAGCACATTCTTCAGATCTCTCACCAATTGAAAACGTCTGGTCAATGGTGGCCGAGCAACTGGCTCGTCACAATACGCCAGTCACTACTCTTGATCAACTGTGGCATAGTGTTAAAGCTGCATGGGCAGCTGTACCTGTACACGCCATCCAAGCTGTGTTTGACTCAATGCGCAGGCATATGAAGGCCGTTATTACGGCCAGAGGTGGTTGTTCTGGGTCTGATTTCTCAGGATCTATCCACCCAAATTGCGTGAAAATGTAATCACATGTCAGTTCTAGAATAATATATTTGTCCAATGAATACCTGTTTATCATCTGCATTTCTTCTTTGTGTAGCAATTTTAACGGCCAGTAGTGTAATTTCAGCTGCTTCGCTACACCGAGGGTATGTACATGTAAGTTAGTAATTTTGGCAGTGTGTTGTCGAATTTTGGACTGTCTAATTTCTATATAACGCTCTGGAAGTCCGTAGTGTACCAATACGTGGTTAAACGTCTGTTTTCCGTAATAAACGGCCTCCCTCGTGGAGTTCAGCGGGCGTCCCCCGGGCGTGTGTGTGCCGTGTCACTACTGCCCCGTATGTCGCCCGCACGCACGCACGCACGCACAGCCACACCTGCAGCCTCCCCCGCGTGCTGGGGATTACTGCTGCGGCCATAAAGCGTGACCCGTGCGCGTGACAGCGGCGGCCGTTCCCCGGTGACGTAGCGCCTCCGCCACACGGCCGTACGTCTTCCCTGGAGGCAGCGGACCGTGCCTGCCGCGTTTCACACCCGACGCGCAAAACCCGCCAGCGTCACCAGTTGCCGGAGTATCTCCGCGTCAGCATTCTCCCGTCACACAGCCTGTGACAGGTAGCCGGATTTAGGCGCCGGGAGACTAGGAATGGCGGTTATCGCTGAAACAGTCAGTTTTCGGATACATAGTTTTTTTTTTCTCTCTTCACTCAAGTTTAACCTGATTGCTAAAACCGCTCAGAAAAACTTGTTTCTGAAGTAACGAATTTTCGGTTTTTTGTTCCCATTATTTCCTGTAGTGCGTGAAGAGTTTGACAGAACACTGAGAGTAGACAACATTCCATTACTAAATTGGTGATCCCTTCATGCCTCAAAATACACTCCTGGAAATGGAAATAAGAACACCGTGAATTCATTGTCCCAGGAAGGGGAAACTTTATTGACACATTCCTGGGGTCAGATACATCACATGATCACACTGACAGAACCACAGGCACATAGACACAGGCAACAGAGCATGCACAATGGCGGCACTAGTACAGTGTATATCCACCTTTCGCAGCAATGCAGGCTGCTATTCTCCCATGGAGACGATCGTAGAGATGCTGGATGTAGTCCTGTGGAACGGATTGCCATGCCATTTCCACCTGGCGCCTCAGTTGGACCAGCGTTAGTGCTGGACGTGCAGACCGCGTGAGACGACGCTTCATCCAGTCCCAAACATGCTCAATGGGGGACAGATCCGGAGATCTTGCTGGCCAGGGTAGTTGACTTACACCTTCTACAGCACGTTGGGTGGCACGGGATACATGCGGACGTGCATTGTCCTGTTGGAACAGCAAGTTCCCTTGCCGGTCTAGGAATGGTAGAACGATGGGTTCGATGACGGTTTGGATGTACCGTGCACTATTCAGTGTCCCCTCGACGATCACCAGTGGTGTACGGCCAGTGTAGGAGATCGCTCCCCACACCATGATGCCGAGTGTTGGCCCTGTGTGCCTCGGTCGTATGCAGTCCTGATTTTGGCGCTCACCTGCACGGTGCCAAACACGCATACGACCATCATTGGCACCAAGGCAGAAGCGACTCTCATCGCTGAAGACGACACGTCTCCATTCGTCCCTCCATTCACGCCTGTCGCGACACCACTGGAGGCGGGCTGCACGATGTTGGTGCGTGAGCGGAAGACGGCCTAACGGTGTGCGGGACCGTAGCCCACCTTCATGGAGACGGTTGCGAATGGTCCTCGCCGATACCCCAGGAGCAACAGTGTCCCTAATTTGCTGGGAAGTGGCGGTGCGGTCCCCTACGGCACTGCGTAGGATCCTACGGCCTTGGCGTGCATCCGTGCGTCGCTGCGGTCCGGTTCCTGGTCGACGGGCACGTGCACCTTCCGCCGACCACTGGCGACAACATCGATGTACTGTGGAGACCTCACGCCCCACGTGTTGAGCAATTCGGCGGTACGTCCACCCGGCCTCCCGCATGCCCACTATACACCCTCGCTCAAAGTCCGTCAACTGCACATACTGTTCACGTCCACGCTGTCGCGGCATGCTACCAGTGTTAAAGACTGCGATGGAGCTCCGTATGCCACGGCAAACTGGCTGACACTGACGGCGGCGGTGCACAAACGCTGCGCAGCTAGCGCCATTCGACGGCCAACACCGCGGTTCCTGGTGTGTCTGCTGTGCCGTGCGTGTGATCATTGCTTGTACAGCCCTCTCGCAGTGTCCGGAGCAAGTATGGTGGGTGTGACACACCGGTGTCAATGTGTTCTTTTTTCCATTTCCAGGAGTGTATGTCCTACCATCCGATCCCTTCTTCTAGTCAAGTTGTGCCACAAATTTCTCTTTTCTCCAATTCTATTCAATACCTCCTCGTTAGTTATGTGATCTACCCATCTAACCTTCAGCATTCTTATGTAGCACCACATTTCGAAAGCTTCTATTCTCTTCTTGTCCAAACTATTTATCGTCCACGCTTCACTTCCATACAAATACTTTCCATACAATACTTTCAGAAACGACTTCCTGACACTTGAATCTATACTCGATGTTAACATATTTCTCTTCTTCAGAAACGCTCTCCTTGCCATTGCCAGTCTACATTTTATACCCTCCATACTTCGACCATCATCAGTTATTTTGCTCCCCAAGTAGCAGAACTCCTTTACTACTTCAAGTGTCTCATTTCCTAATCTAATTCTCTCAGCATCACCCGACTTAATTCGACTACATTCCATTATCGTCGTTTTTCTTTTGTTGATGTTCATCTTATATCCTCCTTTCAAGACACTGTCCATTCCGTTCAACTGCTCTTCCAAGTCCTTTGCTGCCTCTGACAGAATTACAATGTCATCGGCAAACCTCAAAGTTTTTATTTCTTCTCCATGAATTTTAATACCTACTCCGAATTTTTCTTTTGTTTCCTTCACTGCTTGCTTAATGTACAGATTGAATAACATCGGGAATAGGTTACAACCCTGTCTCACTCCCTTCCCAACCACTGCTTCCCTTTCATGTCCCTCGACTCTTATAACTGCCATCTGGTTTCTGTACAAATTGTAAATAGCCTTTCGCTCCCTGTATTTTACCCCTGCCACCTTCAGAATTTGAAGGAGAGTATTCCAGTTAAATTTTGTCAAAAGCTTTCTCTAAGTCTATAAATGCTAGAAACGTAGATTTGCCTTTCCTTAATCTTTCTTCTAAGATACGTCGTAGGGTCAGTATTGCCTCACGTGTTCCAGTATTTCTATGGAATCCAAACTGATCTTCCCCGAGGTCGGCTTCTACTAGTTTTTTCATTCGTCTGTAAAGAATTCGTGTTAGTATTTTGCAGCTGTGGCTTATTAAACTGATTGTTCGGTAATTTTCACATCTGTCAACACCTGCTTTCTTTGTGATTGGAATTATTATATTCTTCTTGAAGTCTGAGGGTATTTCGCCTGTCTCATACATCTTGCTTACGAGATGGTAGACTTTTGTCAGGACTGGCTCTTCCAAGGCCGTCAGTAGTTCCAATGGAATGTTGTCTACTCCGGGGGCCTTGTATCGACTCAGGTCTTTCAGTGCTCTGTCAAACTCTTCACGCAGTATTATATCTCCCATTTCATCTACATCCTCTTCCGTTTCCATAATATTGTCCTAAAGTACATCGCCCTTCTATAGATCCTCAATATACTCCTTCCACCTTTCTGCTTTCCCTTCTTTGCTTAGAACTGGGTTTCCATCTGAGCTCTTGATATTCATACAAGTGGTTCTCTTTTCTCCAAAGGTCTCTTTAATTTTCCTGTAGGCAGTATCTATCTTAACCCTAGTGAGATAAGCCTCTACATCCTTAAATTTGTCCTCTAGCCATCCCCTCTAGCCATCCCTGCTTAACCATTTTGCACTTCCTGTCGATCTCATTTTTGAGACGTTTGTATTCCTTTTTGCCTGCTTCATTTACTGCATTTTTATATTTTCTCCTTTCATCAATTAAATTCAATATTTCTTCTGTTACCCAAGGATTTCTACTAGCCCTCGTCTTTTTACCTACCTGATCCTCTGCTGCCTTCACTACTTCATCCCTCAAAGCTACCCATTCTTCTTCTACTGTATTTCTTTCCCCCATTCCTCTCAATTGTTCCCTTATTCTCTCCCTGAAACTCTGTACAACCTCTGGTTCTTTCAGTTTATCCACGTCCCATCTCCTTAAATTCCCACCTTTTTTGCAGTTTCTTCAGTTTTAATCTACAGGTCATAACCAATAGATTGTGGTCAGAGTCCACATCTGCCCCTGGAAATGTCTTACAATTTAAAACCTGGTTCCTAAATCTTTGTCTTACCATTATATAATCTATCTGATACCTTTTAGTATCTCCAGGGTTCTTCCATGTATACAACCTTCTTTCATGATTCTTAAACCAAGTGTTAGTTATGATTAAGTTGTGCTCTGTGCAAAATTCTACCAGGCGGCTTCCTCTTTCATTCCTTAGCCCCAATCCATATTCACCTACTGCGTTTCCTTCTCTCCCTTTTCCTACTACCGAATTCCAGTCACCCATGACTATTAAATTTTCCTCACCCTTCACTATCTGAATAATTTCTTTTATTTCATCATACATTTCTTCAATTTCTTCGTCATCTGCAGAGCTAGTTGGCATATAAACTTGTACTACTGTAGTAGGTGTGGGCTTCGTATCTATCTTGCCCACAATAATGCGTTCACTTTGCTGTTTGTTGTAGCTTACCCGCATTCCTATTTTCCTATTCATTATTAAACCTACTCCTGCATGGCCCCTATTTGATTTTGTGTTTATAACCCTGTAGTCACCTGACCAGAAGTCTTGTTCCTCCTGCCAGCGAACTTCACTAATTCCCACTATATCTAACTATAGCTTATCCATTTCCCTTTTTAAAATTTCCAACCTACCTGCCCTATTAAGGGATCTGACATTCCACGCTCCGATCCGTAGAACGCCAGTTTTCTTTCTCCTGATAACGACATCCTCTTGAGTAGTCCCCGCCCGGAGATCCGAATGGGGGACTATTTTTCCTCCGGAATATTTTGTCCAAGAGGACGCCATCATCATTTAATCATACAGTAAAGCTGCATGCTCTCGGGAAAAATTACGGCCGTAGTTTCCCCGTGCTTTCAGCCGTTCGCAGTACCATCACAGCAAGGCCGTTTTGTTTATTGTTACAAGGCCAGATCAGTCAATCATCCAGACTGTTGCCCTTGCAACTACTGAAAAGGCTGCTGCCCCTCTTCAGGAACCACACGTTTGTCTGGCCTCGTCAGCAGATACCCCTCTGTTGTGGTTGCACCTACGGTACGGCTATCTGTATCGCTGAGGCACGCAAGCCTCCCCACCAACGGCAAGGTCCATGGCTCATGGGGGTCGTTATATTTTCGAAACAGGAACAACGGAATTGGATCAAATTTGAATATGTCAGAGGTCGCACAGCACGACAGTGTCATCAACGTCTTCGAGACGCGTGCGAGGAATCGACATTGCCGTACAGAACAGTGGCACGTTGGGTAAAAGCCTTCAGCGATGGTCTACAAACTGTGGCAGACATGCATTGGGCAGGTCGTCATAGCGTCTCTGAAGAAGTGCATGCTGTTGCCGCGTTCAGTGATCGACGCCATACGATTCGTGAGCTCCCCCACGAAACCGGATTGCCGCAAACGACTGAGCTTGGCATCCTGAAGGAACGCCAGGGCATGCGAAAAATTGCATCACGATGGGTTTCAGATGACTTGACGGAAATGCAGAAATGGATGCCTTACGACGCTTCTCAGACACACTAGGAGCGCTATGAGAATGAAGGAGAGGCTTTCTTACCCCGTATCGTTGACTGGATGAGACACGGGCCACATCGTACGATCCAGTATGGTGAAAGTTACGGTGATTCCCGTGTACGACTGTGATGGTGTTACCCTAACGCGTTACGTTCCTCCACGGCAGGCCGTCAGTGCACAGTATTACTGTTGGTTTTTGTAGCATCACCTGCGACCAGCTTTGCGAAAGAAGCGTCGGTACTTTCTGCACAACCCACCCATCATTTTGCGCGGGCGCATTCAGCGCAAGCTGTGGCTGCTCTGTTCGGTCGATGGGACTGGGAAGTACTGTACCATCCACCACACTCCCCGGACTTGGGTCTTGTGACTTCGATTTGATTCCGGTGATGAAGGAACCACTTCGTGGCATTCACCTCAGAACTGTTCCAGAGAGTCTACAGGCAGTAGACAGCTCAATTCGCACTGCAACAGAACAGGCTCTGCTAACCATATACTACGCTTTCCACATCGCTGGCAACTGCTTCTACACAACGCTGATGACTACTGCGAAGGACAGTAGCAGATGCAAACATGTAACTCTGTTGTATCGGTTGTGAATAAATAGTTGCCACTGTTTAAGTTCCAACCCTCGTACAAATGTAATAAAAATTGAAAAATTTTGAGCCACTCAGTCTGATGATGCACAGGATCAAAATATTAAATAAATAGGCAAATAAAAGAAAACTTAGTCCGTCGACAATTTACTGTGGATACTAAACGTATCAGTCTGAGGTGAGGGATCCTGGTCAGGAAACGATCGAGTAGAAATTTGTAAGCGAAAATAGCTCTGATATTTGTGGCAGATATTTCTGCTAGTCGAGGCTCTTTTTCTATATTTTGGTGGCAGATAGTATGGACAAGACAAAAAAATCCAGTAAACATTGGCTCTAAAATGCATATCGCAAGAGCTATGAGGACTTGTTCATCTCTGTTACCGTAAAACACATCTCTTCATCTGAATAAGTCGCCGTATGAGATCATCATATGAGATATGTGACGGCAAGAGCGCGAAATATGTCATATGGAGGCAATTATTAACAACCACATTATCCTTTTCTGCTTGAGGTAGGACAGTCCGGAGGTTTTTTTTTTTACAGGCATGGTTGATATGTTCTTCCCAACTGAGGTTGGCGCCAGTATGTATTTCTAAGAATTTGACATTCGTTTCCGACATTCTTAGATAGTTATAACTTCTTAGTTTTCGTCTGGATAACAAACAAGTTTATTGGCTGCAGACCAAACTAATGCACAGACAAGAGTTACTTGCGTAATCTTATCATGAACTGGGATGTCACTGCGCGAAGTAAGTGAAGTCGTATGATGAGCCTAGGAATTTACTGTCATGAGAAGTGGGGCAAGCGTTGATAGTCACAACGTAAAAGGAAGGGCCAAAGTCACAACCCTGTGGAGCACCGACACCAATTTTTGCTAAGGAAGGTGGAAAGTCTGTTTCTAATCGAGACAAACTGTCTTCCCTTGTTCAGGTAGGAAGAAATTACTGCTAATGTAGGTCCATGAACACCATGATACTCCAGTTTTGTTAGTAATATGTTGAAGGGAATGCAGTCGAGTGCTTTAGTTTCATGCCATAATAAAAGTGACAGAATCTTCTTACTTTCGAAAGCTGTTTAAGTCTGGTCAGTTTCCAGAACAGCTTCAATGGTATTCTTACCTGGTCGAATTTTCCCTGATTGTTGCAAAGGAGGTCATGCTTTTCAAAATAATCGGCTAACTGAATGCACATCAGTGATTGATGTATTTCAATGGGATTGAAATACATCACTGGGAATGAAATGCGAGATGTCGCTGTAAAAGAACAGGACTGTTGCTTTAAAACATTTTATTTGATAACCAAACATGCAGTTACTGTCACTCGCAATATACTCCCTCCTCTCTACAACGCCCCATACGAATTTTCCATTAATGGAAAGATTGCTGTAAGTCTTCCTTTGTGAGCTTCTTGATGACGCATGCTGCTTTTTCTTCCACTACTTCAACGGACTGAAATCTTGTTCTTTTTAATGTAGATTTGTCGTTGGTGAATAGGAAGTTCACATGATGCTAGGTCAGCCGAATAATGAGTGTGCTGTAACACCGGGATGCTGTATTTCGCTACAAACCTCATAACAGGCAATGCGGTATCAACTGTTGCGTTGTTCTTATGGAGAACCCGTAGCTTGTTCTTTCAAATTTGCGGCTTGTTTCTGCACAGATTTGAGCAAGAACCTCAAGGGAGTAATGCTGATTGATAGTTTGACCTACAAGAACAGGTGAATACGCACAATTCTATGAACATAGAAAAAGAACCCAATCATCATGGCTTTGAATCTTGATTTGCTCATTCGAGCTTTTTTGGTTTTCCGTGAAGTTGGGCCCTCATAGCGCACGGATTGGCCCTTAGTAGCCGGATCGTAGGTGAAAAACCAATATTCGTTACATGTTATCACTCTTTCCAAGAAATTAGGGTCATTTTCAATGCTATTCGAAGTGTCAGTAGAAAGATTTTCACGAGCTTATTTTTTTTAGATCGTCAGTATTTCCGAAATCACTTTCGCACACACACACTCTTCATGTTAAATTGGTTGTGTAGGATTTGCGTTACGCATTCGCTGTCAATTCCAACAGTTTCAGCAGTCGATTGAACGCTCAACGCTTGAACGCTTGCATTCACGAACTCTCGTACGTGATAAGCTGTCTTCGCCATAGACTACTTTTAGGAGAAGTTTGGTTTCAGTCGAAGTTTTTCCCATTGTAATGCGAAACTTCACTACAGTTCGTTGCTCTTCTTCTTTCGTTTCACCCTCTTTGAGGTACGCTGGATCAATCATTTCTTTGTGCATTGTTCTTTCCTTAGGGCCCAGTATTTCTTCATTCTTTCTGATCTTCTTTTCCTCTCTTCTTCCGAGATGATGGGTTTGGACTTTTGTGTAGATTTGTGCTGGAACCTTAAGTTTTCTCCCAGTTTCTTTAAACCAGTTGGGTTTCGTTTTGCGGTTACGGAAAAAGTCAAAGATTTGTTTAGTTAATTTGTTGGAATTCATTCTGAGAAGATGACCATAAAAATTTATTCTCCTTTTTCGCATAGTATCTGAAAGTTTCTCAGTTTTCTTGTAGAGTGTTTCATTTTTAATGTATGTAATCTTATTGTTTTGAAATTTTGGCCCTATTATTTTTCTTAAAACTTTTCTTTCCTTCAGCTCAAGTTTCTCCATTTGGCCTTTGAAATTCACGTTTAGTGTTTCTGCTGCAGACAGTGCTTCTGGCTTAATCACTGTCTTGTAATTTGTAATTTTGGACCCCCATGAAAGGGATTTTTTGTTGTATTTATTTTTTGTTAGTTGGAAGGCCCATTCAAGTTCATTTTTTCTGTATTCCATTGCTTTGCTTTCCCCAGCATTCCAACTAATCCATTCTCCGAGGTATTTGAATTCTTTTACTATTTCAATCTTCTTGAAGTTAGAGTTATTTACATGAGTGCTTAATGTTTGTCAGTATCTTATTTTTTTCAGAGATGATGTGAAGACCTATTTTAGCTGCTTGTTTCTTTAGTTCAAGGACTTGCTCCCGCGCTTCTTCCATTGTTTCAGCAAACAGGGCCACATCATCTACAAAAGTAATGCAATTTACTTTAAGGTTCTTCTTTTTGCAACCCAGTCTTATACCACTGTTAATATATGTGTTCCATTCTCTGACTACTTTCTCAAGCGCACAATTGAACAGCGACGGTGAGAGCCCGTCCCCCTGTCGCACTCCCGTTTTTATTTCAAAGGGTTCTGATAATTCGCCCATAAATTTAACTTTCGAAAATGTGTTTGTAAGGGTAGCTTTTATAATATTAGTTGTTTTCTTATCGAAACCCATTTCTTCCAGGACTGATAATAGGGATTCTCTATCAATCGAATCGTATGCTTTTTTGAAATCAATGAAGGAGATTACGTATGTCTTTGCCCTTGATTTTTTGGTATGCCAAAATGTTGCTCTGTTATTACATTTACCACTTTTCCGACAAAATAAGATAACGCCCTTTACACAAAGGAAGGCCACAGCCACACCGTTCGGTATACGGACACCAGAGATGCTGCATCCGGTTAAGAAGACTTCGCGCTTCACAGCTATTGGTTGTTCATCTTTGGCACATGCGTACTTACTCTGTGACAGTATCAGTCTCGTTATTTTATAGCCACATCTCGTATACGGGAAAAAGTTAGTTGCTCAACTTATCAAGTTATACCGGACGGGCACGTGTATCCTAACAAGTCACCAGGTCTAGGGTCAGCCCGTGGCGCCGGCGGCCCATCTGGCTCGGTGCCCACCAGCATCCCGGCGCCACCCCCACTCCACCCCCACCCCACCCCTCGCCTTCCAACCATGCGGGGCTGCAACTGGGTTAACGCCGCAGCTAGCTGCAGCCCCCCCCCCCCCCCCCACCTCTCCCGTGCACCCAACAATGTCGCTGGCGTTACGGTCTACAGCGACCGACGCTTCATCAGCTGAAATCACCACCAGCAGTCCTTGACGCGATCCAACCAGCGCCCTACGAGGAATATTTCCGGTTACTTTCGAGCGCCACATGCACTCCCGTACAGCGGGTGCTTCACCCAGTAAATAAGAACAATACCTCTCTCTATCTCTGCGAAATAATTTGCACAGATCATGGCATCATTTCAGCATTTTCCAACAGCTCATACAAATTTAATCCTACGAGTCTCGTCATTGTTAAAATGATTTGAAGTGATGTCATCAGCAATTAACAATTCTCAAGTTAGAGCATTGTGATTACAATCAAAGGCTACGATTCCATTCCACTGTATACAGCTACAGGTTGAACATCCGTATACCTTACAGTTTGTATTGGATCTTAAGAGTGATTTTCACAGCATTTGATGTTGAAGTATTAAAACTATGCCTGTCGATTACTAGTTGCACGATTTATTGTGAGAGCTACTTTGACCACTGAGCCGTGGTGAAAAAAAAAAATTGCTGTTTTGAAGAGCGCGCCGCAGCGCGTTGAGTGAAGCAGTCGCCCTCCGCAGAAGGCGGTGGCGCCGCTGTGGCAATCGCAGCTTTAGTGTCTCCCTCTGGTGGGAAAGCGGAAAGGTTGCCTGTTCACGTGCATTTAAAGGGCGCTATCAGCTCGGCAGGGTGGTCAATCGAAGTGAGGCTAGGTCTCACGTCACCAGCAGCTGGTCTATCTCTCGTTCGCATTTGTGTCTGTCTGTCGTCGGAGTCCCAGTATGTCTGTCCTTGGGATCAACTTTAAAGCCAGAAAATGAGTCTTGCCACTCCGCCAGTAAGAGAACTCAGCTAGTGGCCGCCGGTCGGGGCTGAGTTCCTGCATCTGAGTCTGCGCGTTAGGCCGCCAGTCTGCTCGAGTTGCTCGGGCAACGGTCATTTTCGGTTGGATCGGTCGGTTGGTCGGTCGCGCTCTGAGACACGAGATGACGTGTCCGCCTTATGCGTCGGCACATGTGAGGTCCCCATGTGAGTCCAGTGGGCATCGCCGTATAGAAAGGGGTAGTGGCTTCGCGGTTCACACGAGAGCAACAGGAGCGAAACCGCGACATCGAGCTGGCCGGGGCGAGCTGCGACGCCGTGAGACGGGAGATCGGCTCGCCTTCCTGCGTCCGTTGAAGCGACTGGCAGCGGACGGTTCGGGAGAGCGTTGGGGGTGCTGCGCCAGGTCTTCGCGAGATACCGCAGTTTATTAGAAGTTAAGTGCTCGGAGATATGTTATTTCATTTACTTATTCAATTCTACTTGTTTTCTTGGCGAGGTCACCAGCCGCTTTGTTTTGGGGTCGTCCCACCATTCTTGTCCATTTGCCCACCCGCGGGAAGGTGGTTATTTGTGAATTGGGTGTTCTGTTTTTCCCTTATGGAATTGGGGAGGTTTAGAGCAATCTGGGGTTCGGGTTGTTTAGTAAACACCCCCTCCCCCGTCAATCTGCCGTACGTTAATAGCTGCCTCTGTCATGTTTGTCGGATTCGGGGTTAACGAATTTATAGAATTAAGGTAAGGGCCGAATTCCTGAAATATGTTTTTATCTTACCTATCATCTTGCGAGGCGGTATATGTGTAATGCAGAGCATGTTGTACACCTTATGTAAGTCTGAATTTGACGGGTATTATGTAAATAGTCATTTTTATAAAGTTGCCACCCTTCCACCGTAAGAGCCCCTTTAAAAACAAATTGCACTTTTGGTGACAAATAATTTCTTAGTGTGAGTGTTTGTACCATTTCCATCCTCCTTACGGGGTACGTAGTTAATGTGTTTGTATGACTTGTTAAAATTTTTAGTTTAAGGTAATCTGGTGTGTTGCAGATTTGCACCAGTGTAGTTTTTCAGAGGTCGTTGTGAGCGGTCGTGACTACGGCCGTGTTGAAAGGGAGCGGAAGCTTCTCAGCCCGAAGGAAAAAAAAAAAGTTATCCTGCCTCTGAATAATTGTAACTTGATATTTAGAGGGTGCTTTCTGATTGTAATTTTAAATCTATTTTTGAAAAGGCTTTTAGGAATAAAATTCACATTTGTTAAAGGTAATTTTTATTTTCCATCAGTTACTTCCTGGCAACTACTTCCACGCTCACCTAGTGTGATTAAATGTGATAATGTTCTTGGTGAATCGCTAGTAAATTAAGTAAATTCTTAAGAAAAGATTTCGAAAGTAAAATTACGGTTCAACCACAACTTCATATGTTCAGATTGCTTTAAAAAATTGGCTGTTGGGTCATGACTTTGCTGATTCTAAGGCAGAGTTTCGCTTTTTCAGGGTCTAAAGGTTCTGCTGGCTGTCGCAGTTCACTTTCTAAAACAGTAGCCCACCTGCGAATTAAAGCAAGCTGCAATTCTTTAGACTACTTCGATGCCTTATCAGGATCTGCCTGAAGATTTGTTTAGCTTTTTTCAGGTTGTACTTCGTTACAGATAATTTCGTCATCCGCAAAACGTCTGAGGTTACTATTAATATTGTCTTGCAGGATCACTAACATATAACAGGAACAACAAGGGTCCCAACACACTTGCCTGCGGCACCCCTAAAGCTACTTCCATATCTGTCGAAGAATCTCCGTCCAAGATAACGTGATGCGTCCTCTCTACCAAGAAATTCTCGAACTGATCTCAAATTTCTCTGGCCACCGCATACGATCGTACTTTAGATAATAAACTTAGGTTTAATGTCAAGTCAAATGCTTTTTGGGAGTGAAGAAGTTTACCTGACTGACGTAATCCACTAGGTTTAGGATGCCATATGAGAAAAGGGAGAATTGGATTTTCGTAATCTACGCCAAATGGTGCGCTGTTCAGCCTATCAGCTTCTGTAAGAATAGTGAGATCTTTCTGTTTCATACAGAAATTTAAAAAAAATCGATTTGTACTCAGAGACTGTAAAAGTGCGACGACTTCTTGGGAGATACCCCCATTCCGCGCGTTCAATGAACAAAGAAAATACGGCGCAGCACAGGAACATGAATTGTGCTATCTGTAACTGGCGAGAAGAAGCGTGATTGTCGCCACTCCTTGGCCCTTTTGAGCTTAGTTCTCGTCCTCGTAGCCGGTAAACATACTGTGGACAGGCCATATGAAGTCTTCACCCACCTTAAAGATATTGGACTGTTTTCAATTAGACAAATGGTTTCCACGATGATGTTTTCGTGGGATTACTATCCACTTAAACATAATAATTCTCTATCTTCACGTATAACTACGCTGCTTTTCTGGCTTGAGGCTTAAAATTCCGACGAGACAAACATAGTGATGTACAACTTACCGGAATGAGGTTACACGATACGCAGAAAACGCACAGACGCTCTCAACGATGACTTAGTCTGTCACTTGACCCTGAAGGGGCGGGCATTTGGTTTGCATGTTGCCTGACGTCATAGGCAGGTGAACAGTAGGACTGTTGATATTTTAAAAAATATCGGGAATCCGATGTACAGATATTTAAAAAAAAGTCATTATGGGCCCTCGATATATCGAAAAATGTATCGATACATATACATCGACGAATAACATATATAAGTACCGGTGTATAAAAATATCGGATGCACGTTGTAAATGTGTCCCTAGATTTAAAGCTGTTTATTTAAGTATAGATTTGTTACTAGATATTCTGTACATCATCAAGCTAGCAGCCTGCTTATTCCACTTAGAGCGAGAATTAAAAGGAAAACTCTACACGATCCCGCTTGGTGATAACCACTTTGCTCACAAGGGTAACTGCATGTGAGAGGCACAATAAAAGGTGTCCCACGGCCCGACGTTCGGTTTGGTCACGTATCGGATTTGTCGACAACACATCATGTCGAATTCGCTGGTTTTTTTTCCCTTCATTTCTGCAAACGCCAGCGACCTAGTAGTTGCAGTGTCGGAAGTTTGTGGTTAATTTAAACGTTACAGTTTCTGCTGGTAGTGCCGAGAGCCGATTACGTCCGCATTTCCCCTCACACGTCTCCGCCCACCGCAAAGATCAATCCAGTCATTCAGATTTACGTTCAACATTTTTAGCAACTGTTTTTGAAGAATGCCGATGAGAAGAAATAACACACTAGTTGCGTAAAAAAATATTTTTAACGCAATTTGTGTGCTATTTCTTCACATAGGAACTCTTGTTAATCCATTTACACCGCCGACCACCAGTGCAATCTGACTTCTTTTGTGCCACCTATACTTACTTCACATAGTTGACAAAGATTCGACGTGATGAAAGCTCAAGAGACAATAAGACTCTTTCATTGTATGCAAGAAAACTTACGTTCTACTAAAATTTCAAAGGAACAACTTCAAATATTTACCGAAAATTGTGGAAAAAATAATATAAAAATATTTTCGGCTCTCGAGATTGCCTTTTTGATATGGCTGTATCGATGTTTCATTGAAAAAGTGTTGGCGGTATCTATCGACAGCTTTTGGATATGAAACGATAAATCGATATTTTCTGAACAGTCCTGAACGGGGCGGTGTTTGGGATTTACCAAGGAATGTTTTGTGTAAGGTTACCTAACAAAACAGCATTTTAGGATAATTTTTGAATTAAAAGTCTGTAATCAAGCAGTTAAGATTTATTATTTAACTAGCGACCCGACCTGGCCTTGAGCCAGATAGCTTGTCTCGCATAGCGATAATCTTGCATTTAGACCGCCGAGTGCTTGTGAATAAAATTTAGAGAACAGAGTTAGGTAAGTCAGTATCATTTTCATACAACAAACCATTTAAGCAACATATACCAGGAATATTTTTAGAAGGCAGGAAGGTTGTGTTCGATATTTAATAAGAGTTTCGTATGACAGTTCCTGACAATGATGTGTGCTGTGAGTTCAAAAGACCCAATCTTTTTTCTTTATTCGTGTCAGAGGTACACTAAAATGAACACCTATACAATACATACAAAGAAAACTATAGTGTTTTCGCCCAGAATTGGGCAACTTTGATAGCGTTGGGTGCTGCAGAAGTTAAGTCCTTCATGCTACAGCTGGTTGGGCATAAGTTACATTTGAAGAGATGCCGGGTTGTTTGCAATTCACCGCATTCCCACAGTGTTGTGCTGGCATTTAGCAGCTGGAAGTTCCATTTAAGGAGATTGTCCCTCGATCTTGCGACTTCGGTCCGTAGTCTGTTCAAGGACTTCCAGATGATCCACTTCTCTGTGTGTCCAGGCATCAGGGATTCTTGTGGTGTCATCCAGTTAGACAGGTGTTGGCATTTTTCTTTCCACCTGGTGAGTCGGGTAGCCGCAGCTGATCCTTCTGAGGGCTGTGACGTTGCTAGGAAACTCTTCGTGGACTTCAGTCTTGGCTTGGCTTGGCTGGTTGACGTCCAAAGAGTGGATGTGAGGTCACTGTATTTGATTTATGCCTCTCGATGTTAGCAGCGACCTTTCTTCTGATGTCACATGAAGCAGTCCCAGCGAGACATTAAACTTTGTCCATGGGGGTTGGCCTTAGGCAGCCTGTAACAATCCTACAGCTGTCATTTAAGGCTACATGAACCTGCTTTGCATGTACTGAATTGTACCACACTGGGCTAGCATACTTTCCTGCAGAACAGCATAAGGCAAGAGTTGTTGTCCTTAATGTTTGTGGATGTGTACCCCAGTTCGATCCCACCAGTTTCCGAAGAAGGCAGTTTCTGGAGGATACTTTCTGCTTCAGCTTCAGACAATGTTCCTTGTAGGTTAGTGTACGGTCGAGAGTGACGCCCAAATACCTGGGGTGGGAAAAATATTCTAGTGCAACTACATTCCAAAATATTTCAAGTTTCCTGTCAGCTTGTTTATGTTTCAGATGGAATGCACACAACATAGGTGAACCTATATTAAAGGGAGAGTTTGAACTAGCTCTAAAAAAATTGAAAAACAACAAATCGCCTGGTATAGACAATATCCCAGCCGAACTTCTGAAATCTGGAGGAACAAAAATGAATCAGGAGTTGTATAATCTTGTTTTCAACATGTACTAGCAGGGTAAAATTCCTACAGACTTTGAGAAAAACATTATGATCCCCATTCCAAAGAAGGCAAATGCTACAAGATGTGAAAATTATAGGACGCTCAGCCTAGTTACTCACACCTCTAAAATAGTAACCTCAATTATCCTAAAACGCATAGAATAAAAAGTCGAAGCTACACTCTCCGAAGACCAGTTTGGATTCCGGAAAGATAGAGGAACCAGAGAAGCAATATTTGCTCTAAAACTAATAATAGAGAAACGACTAGATAAGAACCTGACAACATACATAGCTTTCGTAGATGTAGAGAAGGCCTTTGATAATGTTAAATGGGATAAGATGTTTGAGGTACTCAAAAAAGTAGGAATAGACCATAAAGATAAAAAAATGATATGGAACCTGTACAAAAACGAGACAGCAGTTATCCGTGGACGGACAAAACAAGAAGAGGTGCAGATACGGAAAGGTGTCCGGCAAGGTTGCGCACTATCCCCTGTTATCTTTAACGTATACATTGAAGAGGCGCTGAAAAAAGTAAGGGAAAATTCACAGACAGGTGTAGTAATTCATGGCCAACGAATAGATATGTTAAGATATGCCGATGATATAGCTGTCCTGGCTGAAAGTTAAGAAGATCTTGTAGTCCTACTGAATAGAATGGATAAAGTTATGGGGGAAGAATGTAATATGAGAATTAATAAAGCAAAAACAAAAGTGAAAGTGGTGCTATAGACGCATGCTCAAAATAAAATGTATCGACAAGGTCACAAACGAAGTGGTTCTGAAAAGAGCAGGTGAGAAGAGAAGCTTCCGGAGTTTCATTGTTAAAAGAAGAGTGCAATTTACAGACCATCTATTAAGACATAAAGGACTCCTGAACACAATCATAGAGGGATATGTCGAGGGAAAAAGACCAAGAGGAAGACCACGACTGATGTACATGGATCAAATAAGATGTGGGATGCAACACCTATAAAGAAATGAAGAGAAAAGCTGAAAGACGCACAGAATGGAGACAAGCTGCCATTGTAGCAGTGGCAAACCAATCCTTGGATTGACCACTGCAGAAGAAGAAGAAGAAGAAGAAGAAGAAGAAGAAGAAGAAGAAGAAGAAGACGCTTGCGTTTTCTTAGGATTGGGTGCGAGTTCATTCTTTTGTTAGTAAGTACAAAGATGTTGTAGATCATGGGTTAGTACGAATTTGTAGACGAAACTAAAATACTTCCGAAATGTTCGTATAAAACAAAGCCACTGTCGCTGAAATTACCATCCACATCACCTGAAAAATCGTAAAATTTCACCCATTGACTCTGAAAAACTGGTACATGGTATGTTCAGTATGTAAGGAAATACTGCTGTCGTGTACAAGCTGTCAGATTCGAACACTACGCTGTGTAATGTACACTCCAGTAATGAGTCACACTACTGCACCCTGATTGGGCACCTTGAACAGAAATAAATGTAGGGATGTGATCCGCCACGTGCGTGTTGGTGTGCTGCGGTTAAGCCACAGAATGTGTGCGTGACGACAACGTGATGATACGTGCTTCAGTGGGTCAGCTGACTTCGAGCGCGCTCCGGTCAGTGCGAGGTACCCGCAACTGGTGCTGCAGTTCAGCTGCCGTGCGGCCAGCTGCACAGCTGGGACGCCCAATAGCCAGGCGCTCATAGCGCACAAACACCTCACCTCCCACCCCTCCTCTCTCTCTCTCTGTCTCTGTCTCTGTCTCTGTCTCTGTCTCTGTCTCTCTCTCCCTCTCCCTCTCCCCCCCTCCCTCCACGTGGCAAGCGTCCGCCGCAATACCTGTTCCGCCAAACTCGCGCTGCACTCAGTTACATTCCGCTCCCACCCCCCGTTCTCCACCCTCGTTGCGTAGCTGTGTGACATACCATAAGACTCAGCCTCTGGCGCCATCATCGATATAACAGAACACACAGTAAATTCGAAACATTGACACAGTTAAAATTTCTCTCTTCTTTCTCAATTTATATTGTAACCAGAGGATCCATGCGAAACTTTCGCAATTTTATGGTTTTTAAATAATACCAATATTTTGAATAGTATAGTCTTTGTGATAAGGATAGTTGCGGGAATTAAGAGAAAACGTCTTTAAAACTGAACAGAACTGCCAAAAATAATAATTATGAATTTTGCCAAATAATATTAAAAGTCTGACAGATAGCCAACCAACATTTATAAGCAAATTAAAAGCATTTCTGAATGATAACTACTCCTACTCAATAGATGTAAAAAACAGAAAAAATTATTTTGTGTAAAATAAACTTGTGTTAAAGTGACAGGTTCCACATCATTACGAAATGTCGTATTCATGATCTATGAAACAAGGGTTAATGTATGTATGTATGTTACGATACATCCTTGCATCTCCATGCATTACTACTTGTAGTTTCTAACTGTCGACGGTTACATTTTGCATTTATCTGCTGCTGAAGAGAAATTTAATGAGAAATACGAATATATAATACGAGTATAAGGAAGTAATTAAATGCGAAATATATAAATTAGAACATAGTGTTCGCTTCTTACCTGATATATCACTAAGGTTATAGTGAACTCAAACTGTATTTTGCGATTTTAATGACACTTCGTACTTCATGTAAGCACATTATGCAGTAGTAGCAATAGCTAAGTCACACTTCAAGGCCACAATGAAAAATGTTTGTCATTTCGGAAAATATATTAGTTCACAAAAGTCGACTTATACCACGGGCGCCCGCCGCTGTGGCCGAGCGTCCGAGGGAGGACTCGAACCTCCGACTGGGGGGGGGGGGGGGGGGGTGGGAACCGCGTGGACCGTGACAAGACACCCTAGACCGCGCGACACGGGCTCCTGGATGAAACCTTTTAGGACACGTAAATCAGTAGAGACGGTCCAGCACTATGGCCACCGTGTTCAGCAGACATATCTCCTCTTGACTTTTTTTGTGGTGCTAACGTTAAACATAAAGTGCTCAGTTCACCAGTTCCTGATTGGCGAAATCTTATGGCACGAATACGAGATGCTGTAGAGGCAACGATGGAAGAGATGTTGGAAAATAAGTGGAGAGAAATAGAATGATGCCTAGGCGTTCTATGGGCAGCAAACAGAGCACATGTGGAAAAATTCAGACAATGTCGGAAAGGTATCAACAAACTGGTCTCTCCTTGGGTGAAATGACATCGTCGCCAGGGTAACTAGGTTGAGAATTAAACTTGCAGACATGAAGACCGAAGTTACATATAGAATAACGTTAGTTTTATTTATAAAGCTTTAAAAGTTTTGATATAAATTTGAATACATTACTTTTCAGCACGCTCTCATATATTCCTACCTAGATCTCCCTCAACAATTTTTAACCCCTGCTGCCCCCCCCCCTCCCCCCACCCCGCCACTTCCCACCATATCAGCTTGACGATTTTTTCATGTCTCAATATGTCCTGTGAAATGATTCCTTCTTATAGCCAAACTGCGCCATAATTTTTTTTTTCAGCCAGCTTCGATTCAGTAACGCATCATTAGTTTCTCGATCTAGCCGTGTAATCTTTAAGATTCAAGAGTCTGTATCTTCTTGTCTGAACTGCTTACCGTCCACGGTTCTCTTCTTCAGAAATGATTTTCTTACCATTGCTACTATACATTTTATGCCGGCCGGTGTGGCCGTGCGGTTCTAGGCGCTTCAGTCTGGAACCGCGTGACCGCTACGGTTGCAGGTTCGAATCCTGCCTCGGGCATGGATGTGTGTGATGTCCTTAGGTTAGTTAGGTTTAAGTAGTTCTAAGTTATGGGGGACTGATGACCACAGATGTTAAGTCCCATAGTGCTCAGAGCCATTTGAACTCTACATTTTATATCCCCTCCACTTCCGCCGTCACCAGTTATTTTGCTGCCCAAATAGCACAACTCATCTACTATTTTTAGTGTCTCATTCCCATATTTAATTCCCTCAGCATTGCCTGATTTAATACAACTACATTCCATAACAGTTGTTTTAATTCGCTTTAACTGCTCTTCGAAGTCCTTTGCTGTCTCTGGCAGAATTATGTCATCGGAAACCTCCAAGTTTTTATTTGGTCCCCCTGAACATGAATACCCTCTCCAAATTTCTCCTCAGTTTCCTGAATATCATA
This sequence comes from Schistocerca americana, assembly GCF_021461395.2. Classification (NCBI taxonomy): domain Eukaryota; kingdom Metazoa; phylum Arthropoda; class Insecta; order Orthoptera; family Acrididae; genus Schistocerca; species Schistocerca americana. The sequence continues at coordinate 156,999,671 of NC_060121.1, forward strand.
GAGGAGAGGTTGCAATATTCATTTCCCTCTCAGCTTCTGCTTGCCTGTCGTGTCCTCAGTCTTGTAACTGTCACTTGGTTTCTGTACAAGCTGCAGATTACCTTTAGATCCCATTATTTATCTCAGCTACCTGCAGAAAAAGTGTATATTCCAGTAAACCTTGTCGAAAGCTTTCTCTGAATCTACAAACGCTGTAAACACGTCTTCTAAAGCTAGGTATATACGTGAGAGTTTTTCATACTCGGACAACTTTTGCGAGTAAACTGTGTCACGTAAACAACATCGAAAGTGGTCGCGCTTTGCGGGTTCAGACGTCTCGTTCAGACGTCTCGTTCAGACGTCTCGTTCAGACGTCTCGTTCAGACGTCTCGTTCAGACGTCTCGTTCAGACGTCTCGTTCAGACGTCTCGTTCAGACGTCTCGTTCAGACGTCTCGTTCAGACGTCTCGTTCAGACGTCTCGTTCAGACGTCTCGTTCAGACGTCTCGTTCAGACGTCTCGTTCAGACGTCTCGTTCAGACGTCTCGTTCAGACGTCTCGTTCAGACGTCTCGTTCAGACGTCTCGTTCAGACGTCTCGTTCAGACGTCTCGTTCAGACGTCTCGTTCAGACGTCTCGTTCAGACGTCTCGTTCAGACGTCTCGTTCAGACGTCTCGTTCAGACGTCTCGTTCAGACGTCTCGTTCAGACGTCTCGTTCAGACGTCTCGTTCAGACGTCTCGTTCAGACGTCTCGTTCAGACGTCTCGTTCAGACGTCTCGTTCAGACGTCTCGTTCAGACGTCTCGTTCAGACGTCTCGTTCAGACGTCTCGTTCAGACGTCTCGTTCAGACGTCTCGTTCAGACGTCTCGTTCAGACGTCTCGTTCAGACGCCTCGTTCAGACGAGTAGGTTTACTCGGAGAGTGCTGAGCGGCCGTATTGCATCCCAGATTTGTGCCGTATTTCAGAGTTTGTACACTACCACATGTAGAAGCCAGCGTCATGGAATGTACAGTTACTGGACTTTAGGAACTGAGATAAGAAGCAAACTTTGCTGACTGACATTAGTACAGGTTTTATCACCTCCAAATGAGATTTACCAGAATATCAACAACTCAAGGAATCGGACAAAGTAGCTTTATATCATAGAGAACAGGTGAAGCTATGTTCGAAAGTAAACGTTTTGGAACTTTAAAAACTGACATTCCACTTCAAGTTATAGAATTTACGAGCTGTTCCTTAAGTCAATAAAAGTAAAAACGTTCAAATAAATGTACGACCAGGAGTGCTTCATTTATCAGTTATGTCCTATTTGGGTTTTAAACGTCCATAGGTATCAAGACGAAATTTGTGTAACATTATTTCATGATAATAATTATTACGGTACTTTACCAAATATTAAAGAGAAGAAAGTGAATAATTATAGGAATATTGTCACAAGTACTGTCTTTAACACTAATGGATTTACGCATAATAGTATCTAATTTTGTAATTTTGGGTTCAATTGTAAAAAGGATTTCTTCCATCTCCACCGCCGTCATCCTTGTAAAATTACGATATTGTTGTGGATTTTCCATCACAAGCTCTACAATGAGATTCTTGCATGCTCCAAAATCAACCTGCCGCATAATCCGCTCTGTTATCTACACGAACACGGTCGTTTAGGTTTCTTCTTGGTATTAAAAGTGCGGCTGCAGTCTGACGCTCTTCCGTCGTCGCAACTTGGACTGTTGCTATTTTTAAAAAGATCGGCATATCGATATTCAAAGAAAATTCATTAACGGCTCTTGAAATATAGAGAAATCGTATCGACATATCGACGGAAAAAATGTTGACGTATCTGCCTACAAAAATATTTGCTGCACATCGTAAATATATTGCCGGTTTTAGAGTTGTATATTTACCTACTGATTTATTATAAGATACTCGTGTACATCAACAAGCTAGCAGCCTCCTTATCCCCCTTACAGCAAGAACTGAAAGGAAAACGATGCACGTTCATGCTTGGCGATAACCACTTTGCTAACATTGGTAACGGCATGAAAGTGGCCCAATAAAAATGGATCCGGCGTTCGATCTCGTCATATATCGTATTTGTCAAGAACACTTCATGTCGCTTCCCTGTTTTTTCATTCCCGCTTACGCCAGCGACCTAGCGTTTGTAGTGTCAGAATTGCGTGGTGAAGCTAAACGTTGCAGTTTCTGAAGTTACAATGAAATGAATACCCGTAGCTGCATACAGGCGTTGATACAAATCAACGGGGACAGTTGAAAATGTGTGCCCCGACCGGGACTCGAACCCTCGATCTCCCGCTTACATGGAAGACGCTCTATCCATCTGAACCACCTACGACACAGAGGACAGTGCTGCTACAGGGACTTATCTCTGGCACGCCTCCCGTGAGACACACATTCCCAGTTTCTGTTGGAAGTCCGAGCGCCGATGACGTCAGCATTTCCCCTTCATACGTTTCTACCCACCGCAACGACCGGACTTGTAATTTAGATTTTTGTTCATTTTCAGCAGCTGTTTTTTGAAGAATGCTGAAGTGAAGAAATAGCACACTAGTTGCGTTGAAAATTATTTTTCACATTGAAAATCTTATTTCATTCACGCCTCCACCGCCCAGTGCAATCGGACTTGTTCTTTTGTGCCACATATACTTGCTTCACACAGAGAGAAAGACAAGACGTGATGGAAGCTCAAAAGATAAAATTATTTTCCACTACAATTTGAAAATAACGACTTCAAATATTTACCGAAAATGGGAAAAAATAATATAAAATAAAAATATCGGTGCTCTATATTGCCGTTTTGATGCCGATATTTTATCAACAGCTCTAGTCGAAACCTCTTCCTTCGCGCACTGACTAGGGATAGGCAAATCTCGCGGAGAGTGATCTCGTAGCTCTCACACACACTCACAACCTACCGCTTAAACGCTTCCAACATCTGCTGTCGCAAGACTCTCTGACACTTACAGAAAGTACTCGCAAGAAACTATCGGACTGTAGCCATCAGCAGAAATTCGGCCCTGGTATAAACAATTCTGCGTGTAATGTCTGAGAGACCAAACTGTCTGAGAGCAAAAACAATCGCACGTGTATCCCAGCCCTAAGATTAAGACTACTGCCGCACGTGTTCCTTCGCTTCTCCGGAATCCAAACAGATTTTCCCCGAGGTCGGCTTCTAACAGTTTCTCCACTCTTCTGTAAATAATTCGTGTCAGTAATGCTAGACTCGTTGTTTATGTCCTGATCTTTAGTCCAAAGACTGGTTTTATGCAGCTCTCCTTGCTACTCTATTCTGTGCAAGCCTCTGCACCTCAGAGTAACTACTCCAACCTACATCTTTCTGAATCTGCTTACTGTATTCATCTGTTGGTCTTCCTATACGATTTTTACCCCCCATGCTTCCCTTCAATACTAAATTGATGATCCATTGAGGCCTCAGAATGTGTACTACCAGCCGATCTTCTAGTCAGGTTGTACCACAAATTTTTCCCCAGTTCTATTCAGCACCTCTTCCCATCTAATCTTCAGTATTCTTCTATAGCACATCTCGGAAGCTTCTATTCTTTTCCTGTCTAAACTGTTTGTTGTCCACGTTTCACTTCCATACATGGCTACACTCCATACAAATACTTTCAGAGAAGGCTTTCTGACGCTTAAACCTATACTCGATGTTAACAAATTTGTCTTCTTCAGCAACACTTTTCGTGCCATTGCCTGTCTACATTTTATGTCCGCCCTACTTCGACCATCATCAGTTATTTTGCTTCCCAAATAGCAAAACTCCTTGACTACTGTAAGTGTCTCATTTCCTAATCTAATTTCGCCAGCATCACCCGACTTCGACTTCATTCCAGTATCCTCGTTTAGCTTTTGTTGAGGTTCACCTTATATCCTCCTTTCAAGATACTGTCCATTCCGTTCAAATGATCTTCCAAGTCCTTTGCTCTCTTTGACAGAATTAAAATGTCATCGGGAAACCTAAAAGTTTGTATTTCTTCTCCCAGGACTTCAATTCCTACTCCAAATTTTTCTTTTGTTTCCTTTACTACTTCCTCAGTGTATAGATTGAATACCATCGGGGATAGGCTACAGCCCCGTCTCAGTCCCTTCCCAACTACTGCTTCCCTTTCGTGCCTCCTGACTATTATAACTGCCATCTGGTTTCTGTATAAATTGTAAACAGCCTTTCGCTGCCTGTATTTTTCCTCTGCCACCTCTAGAATTTGTATGAGAGTGAGCTGTGCTGCGGCTCGTGTTGGTGCTGTTGAAGGTTTCCGTCCTCTGTTCGAGGCCAGACGGTATCGTTTAGTTGGCATGGTTGCAGTGTCTCTCTTCTTCTCGTGTTAACTGGCGTCACTGTTTCGCAACCGTTGCCTGTCCGCTAGTGGCACCAGCGGCGGTTATCGATATGTAGTAACTGTGGCCCTATCTTTGGGGCGACGTCGTTGTTTTTCCGGGTCGTGTGACTGGGGTTCGGTTGGGGACTTAGGAGGAGCCAGGTCCGCGCAGTGCGTAAACACGCCGGGACCGCTGGCAGCACACATGGACTGCCGGATTGAAGGGCTGTGGTCACGAGGGTGCACGACCTCGTCGTAAACCGCATGCAGCAAGCTTTAAGATGAGTGCATTTCAACCCAAGTAGAGCGGAGTTAGTCACCCGTGTTGGGCCCTTAGTACGTGTGTAATGCATATCATCGCGCCGTCGTGTGCAGTTTCGTGGATCTGCGTACTGCTTAGTACTTGAAGACCCAACTGTGTTAAAAGCACTTGGCTCAATGATCAGCCGGTGTGGTTACTCAACTGTCAATTAATAAAGCAGGGAAGGGATTTGTTTCATTCTACCAACCGTCGTCAGAGATCTCAGTGAGCTCAGTGTGCGTTTGTGTGTCTAATGAATTTGATGTCACTCATTTGGTACTTGGTTTTGGCTCGCATTGCGATTGTTTCCGCAATGACGTGTGGTTGCTGATTCTGGTTGGTTACACTTCGGTTTTGCCTCGTACACAAATGGAGTGGGGTTTTAGTTAATGTTAGTTTGCCTGGTGTTCTGTACTATGACTTGTTTGTTCAGATATTCGGATTTGTGGGATCGGGCGGAAATCTGTAAGTGGTTTCTTTCTCGTTCTGGGCTCTATAAACACAGTATTCTGGAGACCTAGTGCAGACCGCCGGTTCCGGCTTTGGCGTATTGTTTCATCGTTGCATTTGCTTTATTGGACGTCAGGTAGCTTCAGCAGGATTATCTTTAGTCACTCGTTAGACTGCCACTAGTCTGACTTACCATCTTGTGAAGTGAATGCAACTGTTGGCTGCCTATCTCATCGCTTGCCAAAGTGTTTGTTGCCGGAGCGATTCCTGGAGCACCGTCTGTGACTGGTCCTTGTGTTTTATTATTGTATTATTTATTATCATACCTTGTAATGCCTACATTAAAGGTTATTGTATGTCTAATTAACAGTGCCGGTCGCCTTCTGGAATAAATCTAGCAGTGTAAAGGTTGTGTTACAAGGTTACCATAATCTTATTTCACCCGTTTGGTGGTCAGTTGCTTGTTTCTTTTAATTAACCTTTGCTTGTATTTGCTGTTTTATAGCAGGTTTCTAGATTTTTTATATAATTGCCGTTACTGGCGTGTAAGGCCTTCAGCCGAGTTGTGGTCATTTGCTTTAAAAAAATAATTCGATATTTGTATTTTAGCAGTAAGCCTTAAAACCTTATTTACTGCCATTGCTGTCGTTTGACATCTTCTGCTGTATTTGCGGCCACTTTTAATATTTCAGTACCTGGAAGTTGTAATTGCAGCGAGTTCTTAAACATTCTTAATTTATTGCCATTCTTTGTGTGTAAGGCCTTCAGCCGTGATCACAGTGGCTTGTTTTTTTTTGTTGGTGTTTTATGGTAATCTGCTAAATTGTAACACACTGGAAACACTATTTGCAAAGTTGTTTATTCCTTCATTAATAACGTGTGGTATTTTTTTATTTATTGTTAAGTCTGGCATTAGTGTTTTAAAAACAAAAGTGTATAACTGTAAAAGGCAACCAATAGTATCAGATTACGGCCCCCGTCCACAATCGTAACAGAGTCCTGCCTTCCCATGACTACCAGGTCACAGAACGTATTCCAGTCAACATTGTCAAAAGCTTTCTCTAAGTCTACAAATGCTGTAAACGTAGGTTCATCTTCGCTCAACCTAGCTTCTATGAGAAGTTGTAGAGACAGTGTTGCCTACTGTTATTAGACCCATGGTTCGGTAATATCCACATCTGTTATCGGCTCTCTTTTTTGGCATAGGAAGTGTCATCTCCTTTTCAAAGTCTGGCGGTATTTCGCCCGTATGGTATGCCTCTATCTCGTACAAAAGATGAAAGAGTTTGGCCACGGCTGTAGCTGCTAGATGCGCTCGCTGCCTCGCGCCGGCGTGTCTGGCGTGTTGCGCGGGCGGCCTAGCTACGCGGAGCAGCCTCCGCTCCACCGTGCTGTGCTGTGCCGTGCTGTGCTGTGCTGTGGCGTGGCGTGGCGTGCTCGCGGCCTGGTGGAGCCGCGTAGGCCCGAAAATCCATAAACGCGCCGAGCAGCGCTGAACGGAGCGGGCCCGCTCCCGGGGCCCTGGAGCCGCCGCCACCACCACCACCGCCGCCGCCGCCGCCCACGCAGGGCGGCGCGGCCCAGGTGGCATACGAAGCCAGTGCCGCCCACACACTCACATCTGCTCTTCGCCTCACTCCCACGTGTCTCGTGCACTGTGCCTTCGGTTTGCCCTGGCTCAGATTGTTAACGTAACAAACAAAACAACACAGAAGTGGCCTATGCACTGTATATATAAACACACTCTTAATTCGGTACTTAGATGGTATCGCTAGTTTCAAATCCTAACAGATTTAGTATGGAAATGGGCCGTTCCCTTCAGTTTACTTCTACTCCTTAAATATTAGCATGAAGTTAATACCGAGCGGTTCTAGGCGCTACAGTCTGGAACAGCGCGACCGCTACGGTCGTAGGTTCGAATCCTGCCTCGTGCATGGATGTGTGTGATGTCCTTAGGTTAGTTAGGTTCAAGTCGTTCAAAGTTCTAGGGGACTGATGACCTCAGAAGTTAAGTCCCATAGTGCTCCGAGCCATTTGAACCATTTCGAAGTTAATATACGTAGAGGGTGTACGGGTAAGGATCGCGCTTTTACGTTCAACTACAACCTACACATCTGGTACCTCTGCTGTGTACAAAATACGAATGTACGAATAACTATCACATATGTCTTAACACTTTTCCACGCTTAATACCTATCAGACCGCAATTAAGTATCAGTTTCTCCCTCAAAGTTTCCGTAACGTCATCATTACACCCATGTTACGTAAGAATGAAACTACCAAAGATGTATTTGATTACCAGTCAACAGCCGCGCGGGGAGACGTGCGGTCTTAGACGTCTTGTCATGGTTCGCACGGCTTCCCCCGTCTGAGGTTCGAGTCCTCCCTCCGGCGCGTGTGTGTGTGTGTGTTTGTGTGTGTGTGTGTGTGTGTGTGTGTGTGTGTGTGTGTGTGTGTGTGTGTGTTTGTGTGTGTGTGTGTGTTTGTCTTTCCGATAATTTAGGTTAAGTAGTGTGTAAGCCTGGGGACTGATGACCTTAGCAGTTAAGTCCCATAAGATTTCACAAACAGTTTTTTTTTATTTTTACCGCCTCGTATTTCTTGATATGTAGTTTTTATTTCAACCGCTTTTGGTTGCCTTACCCCTGAAGTTTCCTTGTGTTTAACTGGAGAGCAGCATATTCCATTTTACTTTATAACAAGTTCTTATTTTTGTTTCAGGTAAACAGTGGAAGTCTCAGAGCTACCCATATGCGGCATACGCAAGTAGAAACTCCATCTTATTATTTAATACACTGACATATTACTTTTTATGTAGTGCATGTATCAGCATCACCTAAAAATTGTTTCCTATTGTCCAGACATCAATGTCTAAATGATGTGTATTCATACGGACTACAGTGAACGGATAAAATCACATACAGAAAGGGGCATTTGTCAGCCGTTGATACGGAAAATACACTTCATGTACAAAGGATATCAGATTGCAGTACAGCCTGTTGTTCATTGTCAAGTCAGCCTGATGGTTGCAAGCGGATGAGAACGTGGCACCATATTTCTGGAAATCGGTGTAGCCTAAGCGGGGACATTATGCAAATGGGAAGTAATTAAAATTCTTCTCTGCTAGTCTGCCGGTCCGAGGCATTGATTCTGCGCGGATTTTCGACCGCGGGTCTTGCTTCCATCTCCAGGTGGCTGCTGAGGAAATCAACTGAGGCCAGTCACGTTGGTGGAAAAAATCATGCAGAACTAACTCCACTTCTCGACAGAGCGCCGGAGGAGAATTTAAATTACAAATTCGCCAGGGAAATCTCTGATCGGACATCAGATGCAAAGCGACTTCAGCGGTGAGCAGTGGGAGGGAGGAAGAGGCCCTTGCCAGATGTCGAGGCGAAAGTTGTCTGCCAGCTCTTGCACACAGAGTCTGTAGCAAGACTGAGAGACGATACGGGAAGTAGTGCGGAGACTGCAGGAAAGTCGGAGTTACTAACGCAGGCTGGCAGTACACCAGAGAGACGCTGTTCGCTGCATGACGGAGGCTGCATCTAAATTGCTCAATAAATTTTGCGCCACCTGCATTTCTCCTAGCGAGTGTTAGCTTAGATTCAAGAGGGTAGGAAATGAGGAATAAGCTCTAAGGAACAACAACTATAACTTGACTGTTAACGAAGGTACGACCATTTGGAATAAGTTCACATACACTACCGCCCATTAAAATTGCTTCACCACGAAGATGATGTGCTACAGACGCGACATGTAACCGACAGGAAGAAGATGCTGTGATATGCAAATGATTAGCTTCTCAGAGCATTCACACAAGGTTGGCGCCGGTGGCGACACCTACAACGTGCTGACATGAGGAAAGTTTCCAACCGATTTCTCATACACAAACGGCAGTTGACTGGCGTTGCCCGGTGAAACGTTGTTGTGATGCCTCGTGTAAGGAGGAGAAATGCGTACCATCACGTTTCCGACTTTGATAAAGGACGGATTGTAGCCTATTGCGATTGCGGTTTATCGTATCGCGACATTGCTGCTCGCGTTGGTCGAGATCTAGTGACTGTTAGCAGAATATGGAATCGGTGGGTTCAGGAGAGCAAAATGCAAGCCGTGCTGGATCCCAACGGCCTCCTATCACTAGCAGTCGAGATGACGCATCTTATCCGCATGGCTGTAACGGATCGTGCAGTCACGTCTCGATCCCTGAGTCAACAGATGGGGACGTTTGCAAGACAACAACCATCTGCACGAACAGTTCGAAGACGTTTGCAGCAGCATGGACTATCAGCTCGGGGACCGTGGCTGCAGTTACCCTTGACGCTGCATCACATACAGGATCGCCTGCGATGGTGTACTCAACGATGAACCTGGGTGCACGAATGGCAAAAAGTCATTTTTTCGGATGAAACCAGGTTCTGTTTACAGCATCATGATGCTCGCATCCTTGTTTGGCTACATCGCGGTGAACGCACATTGGAAGCGTGTATTCGTCATCGCCATACTGGCGTGATGGTAAGGGGTGCCATTGGTTACACGTCTCGGTCACCTCTTGTTCGCATTGACGGCACTTTGAACAGTGGACGTTACATTTCAGATGTGTTACGACCCGTGGCTCTACCCTTCATTCGATTCCCTGCGAAACCCTACATTTCAGCAGGATAATGCACGACCGCATGTTGCAGGCCCTGTACGGGCCTTTCTGGATACAAAAAATGTTCGACTGCTCCCTTGGCCAGCACATTCTCCAGATCTCTCACCAATTGAAAACGTCTGGTAAATGGTGGTCGAGCAACTGGCTCGTCACAATACGCCAGTCACTACTCTTGATGAACTGTGGTATCGTTTGACGCTGCATGTGCAGCTGTACCTGTACACGCCATCCAAGCTCTGTTTGCCTCAGTGCCCAGGCGTACCAAGGCCGTTATTACGGTCAGAGGTGGTTGTTCTGGGTACTTATTTCTCAGGATCTATGCACCGAAATTGCGTGAAAATGTAATCACATGTCAGTTCTAGTATAGTATATTTGTCCAATGGATACCCGTTTATCATCTGCATTTCTTCTTGGTGTAGCAATTTTAATGGCCAGTAGCGTATACAGTCGTTTTTCCCTCGCTCCATTTGCGAGTGGAGCAGGAAAGGAGATAACAAGTTGTGGTACAGAGCACCCTCCGCCACGCACCGTACGGAGGCTTGCGGAGTGTCTATGTAGATGTAGAAAGTACAACGCAGTAACAAACCTAAATACAGTGCGTTCGGAAGTGTGCATCTGTGCCACGAAATTCCGATGCTGGGTGACTCAGTACCGTGTCCCTCCATCAAGTGCATTTTGACATGTTCGGATACCCCATGGCATGCTGTTCACTAGGTGGTGTACAAGTTACAGCTGAAGCCTGTCCCAGTCTTGCACGGTGGCACTCCTAAGAACAATCGGTGTGTTTGGAAGCTTTCAGCGAATACAAACTCTAAGTTTCAACTGCTACAGATAATTACATACATCTATATATGTACTCCGCAATTCACACTCAGGTGCTTGGTAGACTGTTCGTAGAAAAACTTGCAGAATATTTCTCAGCCATTCCACTGTCCTCTAACACGTGGGGAAAAACGAACAGAAATCTTTCTGCGCGAGCTCGGGCTGCTCTTATTTTATTACGATGGTCATTTGTCCCTACTCAGGGTGTTTCCGTAAGAGCATCAAAAAATGTAACAGGACACCGAGAACGCCCCACTGAGTAATTTGAGGTAGGGAACCCGGGACCAGAGAAGCCAGCTTAAGGAGATACGGAAGCAAACTTGTGTACCACTTTGTCTACCATTACTGTTTTCCAACATATTTACAACTAACCTGCGTACAAGTTTAGACGTACTTTACTGTTTATCTACATGTACATTCTTTATTTCCTGCAAGAAAACAAGGACGAGGAGCATAATTACTAGGAAGTCGCGATGCAGATATTCTTTTTTTTACTGTACGTGTTAATAAGATAGCTCTGTTGTATCGTATTTACATTTTCCCATGACAGACCGTGCTATAATTCAACGACAGACCCATTCATTACGCAGTGCTATTCAGAGACGTACAGTACACTACGATGGAGCAGTACCGGTAGAGTTTCTCTGAATCATTGACATGTACCTTGTGTATGGGGAAGTACGTTGCAGTGCTCTCGCTACTGAAAGGCTGTACAGGGAACGATTTCCTAACAGACATCATCAGTCACGACGAATTCGGGAGACGGGTTCATTAGAAAGAAGAAACGAGGGACCTGGCAAAATGTGGACCACTCGCACACCCGATTTTCGAGAGGAGGTGCTGGAACATGTTGTAGCAGGCCCCACTACAAGTACTCGTCGTATTGCACGTGAAATGGGCGCTGCATATAATAACGTGTGGCGAGTATTCCACGAACAACAATTACACTCCTATCACCCACAACGAGCGCTTGTGACTGACTATATACCAAGGGCGACATTGTGTTAATGGTTGCTCCAACAATGGATTGATCGACCAGATTTCTTCCAAGTCGTGCTGTTTACTGACGACGCCTCATTTGATCGTGATGGTATTTCGAGCAGCGGGAATCGCCATGTGTGGGATGAGGAAGACCCTCACGCTGTGATAGTCACACCATCAAGTACGTTTTGCTGTGGATATCTGGGCCGGCATTGTAGGCAACAATCTCACTGGGCCGTATCTTCTACCTGGCCGTCTGAATGACCACCTGTACTTGAGGTTCGTGCGAAGAGTTCTAACTGAGTTGTTGGAGAACGTAGTCTTGGCTGTCCGTGAGAGGATGTGGATATAACATGATTGTACACCGCCCCACTTCAATGTGGATGCCCGCAACCATCTCAGTGCTGTATTCTCTGGTCGCCGGATTGGAAGGGAAGGTCCTATTTCATGGCCTGCTAGGTCACACGGCATGAATCCCATTGATTATTTCCTCTGGAGATTTCTAAAGTCGCTTGTGTTCGAGACCCCACTGTGGAATTCATTTCCAGAATTGTAGCTGCCTATGGTGTGATTTTAAACAAACCAGCGATATTTGTCAGGATGCGTCAGAATCTTGTTCGCCGATGTCATGCTTCCATTACGCCCAGGTTCCTTGCCGCTAACGAAGTGATTGCCTTTGGTGACATCTGTCGCAATAGGACTGCGCGAGTTGACGGTACCTCGTAGGGATAGAAAGAGCAGCTGGCGCTACTGAGGACTCGGCCGCGAGCATTTCCGACGACTTCCTGGGCGCTTATCCGTGATGGCATTCCAGACAGTCAAGGGTGCTGTCGATTGTTACATACGAATGCGAAATACCTGCATTGTGCGTTTCGGCAAAGTGATTTTTACGCCAAAATGGCGATCGTCTTACAAGTTGTATCAGATGTGCAGCGCAGAGCGTAGCAGTTTGCGTGGTGTAGCGGTTATCACGTCTGCCTAACACGCACAAGGTCCCCAGTTCGATTCCGGGCGGAAACACTTTTTCGTCGCACTCAACAAGATACTTCCTACAATCTCTACTGTGATTATTCAAATCAATTTCAAACGTCCCACCACCAGGGTGCAGATGGCTCATAAGAAACATGAAACTCTCTCATGGCCGTCAGTTTCAAAACACTTTGTAAGATAGAATGCAGACAGTGTATCAGTGATGAGATTTTCAGTTATCTGTAACTAATGAAAATCAAAAAGTACACAGTAATTTAATTTTATTCCTTTATCTTCTTGAGCTGGCATCTCCCACAGGTTCCCTACTTTAAATTGTTCAGTGGAGGATTCTCTGCGCCCTGTTAAATTTTTGCACCCTGTGTACGTGGTAGTGAACAAAATTATTTTCCGTTTCGGAGGAGAAAGTGGTAAAGAAATTTCGTGAAAACAATTCGCCGCAACGAAAAACGCCTTTGTTTTTAATAAGTACCACTCCGACTCGTCCCCGACACTCTCTCCTCCATTCCGATATAATACAAAATGACCAGCCATTCTCTCAACTTCTTGAATGTCCTCTATTACTGCTGTATGTTAAGCATCCCATAGCAGGATCCTCTAACAGAGGATGGACGGGCGTAGTATAAGCAGTCTGTTTAGCAGAACTGTTGTGTCTTCTAAGTGTCCTGCCAATTGAACGCAATCTTCGGTTAGCTTTCAACACCAACATTTTTTGTGTGATGGTTCCAATTCAAGTTACCTGTAATTGTGATGCTAGCTATTTATAAGGGACTATCAAATGAAGACAGATGGGAAAAAGGAAGTAAACCGTTATTATTTCAAAAGTAATCACCATAACTGTTACTATATTTATTCCTCTGTGAGAATCGACGATCAGCGCCTTCATGGAAAAACGTTTGCGGTTGCCTACGGAACGATGATTGTTTCCAGGCGTGCACGTCATCGTCTGAAGCAAATCGACGACCGTTGAAATCGTGTCTGGAGAGATCAGGGCTATGCGGAGGATACGTAAGGGCTTCCCACCGAAACTTCTGCAGGCTAGTTGAAACAACCTTCCCAAGATGCGGGCTCTCCCGCATCCTCCATACAATCGCGATCTCTCCCCATGCGATTTCCACATTATTGGAGCCCTGAAGGAAGACTTAAGTGGCTGTAGATTTGCTTCGGACGAAGAGGTACATCGTAGGTCCTAGACACCCGTAAACATTTTTCGATGAGGGCAATGACCGTACTGTCTCACAGTGGGATAAATGTATTAACAGTGTGGCGAATGCTTTTGAAATACACTCCTGGAAATTGAAATAAGAACACCGTGAATTCATTGTCCCATGAAGGGGAAACTTTATTGACACATTCCTGGGGTCAGATACATCACATGATCACACTGACAGAACCACAGGCACATAGACACAGGCAACAGAACATGCACAATGTCGGCACTAGTACAGTGTATATCCACCTTTCGCAGCAATGCAGGCTGCTATTCTCCCATGGAGACGATCGTAGAGATGCTGGATGTAGTCCTGTGGAACGGCTTGCCATGCCATTTCCACCTGGCGCCTCAGTTGGACCAGCGTTCGTGCTGGACGTGCAGACCGCGTGAGACGACGCTTCATCCAGTCCCAAACATGCTCAATGGGGGACAGATCCGGAGATCTTGCTGGCCAGGGTAGTTGACTTACACCTTCTAGAGCACGTTGGGTGGCACGGGATACATGCGGACGTGCATTGTCCTGTTGGAACAGCAAGTTCCCTTGCCGGTCTAGGAATGGTAGAACGATGGGTTCGATGACGGTTTGGATGTACCGTGCACTATTCAGTGTCCCCTCGACGATCACCAGTGGTGTACGGCCAGTGTAGGAGATCGCTCCCCACACCATGATGCCGGGTGTTGGCACTGTGTGCCTCGGTCGTATGCAGTCCTGATTGTGGCGCTCACCTGCACGGCGCCAAACACGCATACGACCATCATTGGCACCAAGGCAGAAGCGACTCTCATCGCTGAAGACGACACGTCTCCATTCGTCCCTCCATTCACGCCTGTCGCGACACCACTGGAGGCGGGCTGCACGATGTTGGGGCGTGAGCGGAAGACGGCCTAACGGTGTGCGGGACCGTAGCCCAGCTTCATGGAGACGGTTGCGAATGGTCCTCGCCGATACCCCAGGAGCAACAGTGTCCCTAATTTGCTGGGAAGTGGCGGTGCGGTCCCCTACGGCACTGCGTAGGATCCTACGGTCTTGGCGTGCATCCGTGCGTCGCTGCGGTCCGGTCCCAGGTCGACGGGCACGTGCACCTTCCGCCGACCACTGGCGACAACATCGATGTACTGTGGAGACCTCACGCCCCACGTGTTGAGCAATTCGGCGGTACGTCCACCCAGCCTCCCGCATGCCCACTATACGCCCTCGCTCAAAGTCCGTCAACTGCACATACGGTTCACGTCCACGCTGTCGCGGCATGCTACCAGTGTTAAAGACTGCGATGGAGCTCCGTATGCCACGGCAAACTGGCTGACACTGACGGCGGCGGTGCACAAATGCTGCGCAGCTAGCGCCATTCGACGGCCAACACCGCGGTTCCTGGTGTGTCCGCTGTGCCGTGCGTGTGATCATTGCTTGTACAGCCCTCTCGCAATGTCCGGAGCAAGTATGGTGGGTCTGACACACCGGTGTCAATGTGTTCTTTTTTCCATTTCCAGGAGTGTAATAAACAGGTTACTTTCTTTTTTTCCATCTGTCTCGTTTCCATTTGACTGTCCTTTATGCAACTTATAAAATTGATTTATCGTCTAAGCGAAATTTAACAGAACTTTCTTAATAGTTATGTGGAAGACCTCACGCTAGTAGTTGTTCAGGATCAATTACCGCTTTTCGCACCATGCAAGTATTTTGTGTAATTTACTTCGTAATTCGTATTGATCCTCTGACGAATTTACTAGAGGGTAAACGACAGCTTCATATGCAACAATCCAAAAGGACTCCTCAGATCGTTTCCTAAATCGTTTATATAAATTCAAACAACAGAGAACTTGAATGAGGTTTTCACTGTGCAGCGGAGTGTGCGCTGATATGATACTTCCTGGCAGATTAAAACTGTGTGCCGGACCGAGACTCGAACTCGGGACCTTTGCCTTTCGCGGGCAAGGCCTTTCGCGGGCAAGTGCTCTACCATCTGAGCTACCCAAGCACAACTCACGCCCCGTCCTCACAGCTGTACTTCTGCCAGTACCCCGTCTCCTACCTTCCAAACTTTACAGAAGCTCTCCTGCGAACTTGAAATGCTTCCTTGGGGAACGGCAGATACCAGTTGCGTTGTACTCGGTGCTTTCCGTCGTTCACTGCAAACTGTGACTTTTCTGACAGGAAATCGGGAACACAGTTGGACAACTGAGGCGATACTCCATAAACACGCAGTTGGATTAGAAGCCGCTCGTGAGGAATGGTGTAAAAGTCTTCTGGAAATATAGAAAAATGAAATCAGTTACAGATCTACCGTAAACTTCTCTCTCTCTCTCTCTCTCTCTCTCTCTCTCTCTCTCTCTCTCTCTCTCTCTCTGTCTCTCTCTGTCTCTCTCTCCTGAATCCGTGCTGACCGTTTTTTTCGAGGTAGCTCATAATGCTCGAATAAAGCATATGTTCCAAAATCATACTGCAAATCGATGACAAATGATATGGATGTATAATTTAGCGGATTATTTCTGTTTCCTTTCATGAGTGTTGGTGTGACTTTAACAACTTTCCAGTCCTTACGGACAGCTATTTTCACGGATTCTGTCTGTATGCTGCTCAGCCCTCAGCTATCGTCGATAGCGACAGGAAACTTTCAAAACCCGCACTTGACAATGGCCCAAAATATTACTGTTGAATCTGTGGCACTGCATGGCTTCACGTGATTCTAGAACGATCAGATAAATCCGACACTCGGCAGTGAACAGAAACTGACGTCATTGACCTGGTTTCCATTCTAGGTGTTACGTTGTCCGCCTTCTTCGGGCACCGGTGTGCTGGGGTTTATACTGTTGTTCCTAATGGATGCCTGGGGACCATATTGATCATGTGTAGACGGTTGCGGACTTTCTAGGACGACACAATCTTTGAAAAATGTACGCCCAGTCCTGTTGCAGTCTCCTCGGGTTAGCTGCGAGCCGTAATTTGTAGGTAACGGTCTCCTGTTGATCGCGACTGGCCACATCTTCAGTGATGTACGGTAGCGTTTGGATCGTCGAGTAACGTCGCTGTGGTGTACGCCAATTAAGCGGGCAGTTAAATTAATGACGCCACGGCAAATTGTGCAAAATTGCGGTAAATGTTAATGTAATTTAAGGAGTGACACACTTTGCATTTCAGTTTGTGGTTACGTTAATAACGTCACGATATATTATGCAAAATTGTGGTAATTACTAATGTGATTTATGGTCTAGGACACTTTGACAGTGCAGTCTGTGGCTAAATTATGTTACGCAAAACAGAGGAAAATATTTTGTCCAGTAGGATGGAGGACTCAAACATATACGAGGATGCTTCAAATGAAAACCTTACGTTTGTGATAACAAATCGAAATTTCGACCCGTTATCCTGTAAGTTGGTAAGCGTGCTACAAACAGCGTGCAGAATGGCCTGTAGGTGGCAGCATAGTGCAGATGCACACAAACCGTCGCAGTATCAGAATAAAGATGCCCTGTGTCCTGTGTCCCCCCCCCCCCCCCCCCCCCCCCCCCCACTTGCGACTTGCACCAGGGAAGAACAGCGTTCGGTTTTTGCGTAGTGAAGGTGTGAAACCTATTGAAACTCATCGACGGATGAAGGTTCAGTACGGTGATGTATGTTCGTCACATCAGCAAGTCTATGAATGGAGTAGGAAGTTCGCAAATGGTGCGACTTCAGTGGAAGATGCTTTTAGTCCAGGTCATGCACAACGAGTCGTGACTCCACAGAACATTGCAGAAGTTGAAGCCATAGTGAAGGAAAACCGCCGAGTGACACTGAATGACATTGCAGCATGTTTACAGATTAGTCATGGGTCAGCACACCACATTGTGCATGATGTGCTCCAGTTTCACAAAGTGTCTGCAAGATGGGTGCCACGGCAGCTGACTCCTGAAATGAGAGAACGACGTGTTGATGCTTGCGAAGAGCTTCTTCGGCGCTTTGAACGAGAAGGTGATGGCTTCCTTGCAAGAATCGTTACTGGGGACGAAACCTGGGTTCACTTCCACCAACCGGAAACGAAGAGAGCGAGCAAGGAATGGTGCCATTCCCCATCACCAAAACCAAAGAAGTTTCGAACAGAACCATCAGCAGGGAAGGTTATGCTGACTCTCTTTTGGGACGAAAAAGGCATCATTTTGGAGTGCCTAGAGGGACCACTGTCACCAGTGCATCATACACAGATCTCCTAAAAAAATCATATGCGGCCTGCAATCAAATCAAAGCGACGTGGATTGCTGTCAGCAGGTGTCCTTTTGCAATATGACAATGCAAGGCCCCACACTGTCCGTACAACAGTTGCGACAATCACATACCTGCATTTGAGTGTCTTCCTCATCCACCATACTCACCAGACCTTGCCCCCAAGTGATTTCCATATGTTTGGACCACTCAAAGACGCAATGGGAGGAAAGAAGATCCGTTCTGATGACGAGGCACGCCACGTGGTGCATGAGTGGTTGCGCGGACTACCAAAACAATTTTCTTCTAAAGGAATGTATGCACTTTGCAAGCGCTGGAGGACTTGCATTGAGCGTGGGGGAGATTATGTTGAAAAGTGATACAGCTTTGTACCACTTCTGCACAATAAATAATATTTAAAAAATATTTAAGGTTTTAATTTGACTCACCCTCGTACATTACAAAGTCTGACGTTGTTTCTAAGTTTGATTCTTGCGAGTTATTAGATATGTGTATAACTGTTAATATCTCCTCGTGGATTGTGTGTGTCCATTGCCTCCGTGAGGGTAGCCAGATGGGAACATCTAGCAGCAGTACCACAGCTCGATATATGGGCTCCTGGTAAATCGTACCTACATTACTAGTATGTGTTACAACGAGCTCTTTCTCATGTTTATGGAAATAATGACATTACGGCAAAATCTTGTAAATATTGACAAAATGTATGACACTAATGTGTGTTATCGTAGTACAATTTTGAGGTTTACCGATTTTCAACATTGGAGGCGGCAATCTGTAATTTATTTTACCTTAATTACTACTTCAATTTTTTCCACCATTTAAAGGTATGTATATGTGCAAACATGGAGTACATGGGAATAATGCAGCTGCTCAGTGACAGGTATGGGGGAGGCATTGAGGCCAGGCCTCGTATCTTCGACCCCTGCCCTCTTTGCCTCCGTCTACCTGGTGCTGAAAGTCTTCTCAAACTTATTTAAAAAAATAATAGTGCAGTGATCAGCATGTCTGTCTAGTAAGCAGGAGGTCCAGGTTCGAAGCCCAGTCGGTCACAAATATTCATCTGCCGTCTTAGCTGTATTTCAACGCGCTGTGACAGTGTGGACGCCGGTCCTTCGATATTTAAGATGCAATTGTTTCTTGAGGCAATAGAGGTGATTTGCGAACATTTGTCTTGCCATCAATGTAACGGGACTTCAACGGCATCCAGCCCTTAGTCATTGCTTTGTGCCGGCGCTAACTCATGTCATATATATGCGAATCAGATTGTAGTTCATATTTAGTCAAATAACGAATGGTCAGTATACAAGTATGCCGGCCGGGGTGGCCGAGCTGTTCTAGGCACTACAGTCTGGAACCGCGCGACCGCTACGGTCGCAGGTTCGAATCCTGTCTCGGGCATGGATGTGTCTGATGTCATTAGCTTAGTTAGGTTTAAGTAGTTCTAAGTTCTAGTGGACTGATGACCTCAGAAGTCAAGTCCCGTAGTGCTCAGAGCCATTCGATCCATTTATGAAGTATACGAGTATTTACGAACAGTAGAAGCAGGATTGCAGCGAACTGATCCCTTAACCAAGTGCAACACAGAGTACCTGTGTAATGAATCATTCCAGCTGCATAGCTGAGGGTAATATTTGTTAAGCAATCCATTGCAGAATTAATGCAATACCCGCACGATGATCTCTGTAGTCATACTGTATCATTAGCAGCCCGCGAATGGAGTACTATGTTCGTTAAATCGGATTACTCAAACTGAGGCCAAATAAAGAGAAGCGACGACGCCACAACACCATATTTACTTAAGTAGGTAGTCAGCGCTAAATTATGTGTGCCACCATTAACGTTACAGTAAGCAGGTTGACTGCATAACACCACTACAACTACTGACAACCTGAGCCATACCATCACGAAGTTGTAATTCGCAGTGATTACAAGTTGCTGATGGTTGTCAAGAATAGCGGAAAGCGCCTCTGAAGTTCCATTTGCATTACGCCTAGGACGGAGAGAATCCTAAATAACAGTAATAGGTCACCCAGCGAAGAGAAGAGTCCAGGTATTGTCTCATGTTCTTGCAGTTTGATATTAATGCAGTTCCCGATAGTTTCACACTAACGGGTTCTTTTGGCTATCGGAATACTCATATGAGAATTATAAAAGTGTAATTGCTAGAACGCGCAACTACCTTAATAACACCTCATTCTGGATTGAATACGACTCGCCGGCCGCTGTGGCCGAGCGGTTCTAGACGCTACAGTCTGGAACCGTGCGACTGCTACGGTCGCAGGTTCGAATCCTGCCTCGGGCATGGATGTGTGTGATGTCCTTAGGTTAGTTAGGTTTAAGTAGTTCTAAGTTATAGGGGACTGATGACCTCAGAAGTTAAGTCCCATAGTGCTCAGAGCCATTTGAACCATTTGAATAAGACTCGGAGAGCGACGTTAATTTGACGTTTTCATCCATCTCCTGACGTCTTACTGAATGAAGTCTGAAGTGCACGCACAGTTGTGTTGCCTGCCGCATGGATTCTGTGAAGTGAAGTGTTATGGCAGATGGCAGTCATTGCTGAATACAGACATTTGCAAACATCCCCACTGCTTTAGGCTTGTTCTGCTGAAGAACTTGATGCCCACAAGTCCTTAAATAAGAATCTCCCAGCGGGAGTAGTGCATGAAAGGAGACAGACTGTTGGACAAAAGAATGGACAGCTCCCTGCTTTTTGCGTTTCCGATAGCGCCTACGATAAGAATCTTGTCATATTATGCTTCACAAACTTAAACTGTTTGTTTTTTTACTTCATACTAAAAGAAAAGTTATGATATGAGAAGAGGAAATGACTGATATGCTTATCAGGAACTTTAGTTTTTCATGTTTTTTTTCTACTTCATGCTAAAACAAGGGCGCTAATATGAGAAGAGGAAATGAAACATACGCTTCCAAGACATAATATTTCCTTGTGTGCTACTACTGCATACATGAAAGCCCTACAGTTAATTTTTGCATGTTGGATGAATTTTGATATCACCTCACATTCCTTTGTGAGAAAGTTCCTATTTTCTTGGGATTCAAATAGAGTGGATATTTCATCACTGGTTAATATTCTGATGACTAATGACTAACGACATGATACCCGTTGCAATTGCTCCATGGCACCTGTGAGTAGAGTCTCACGTTGGTTACTATAAGAACACGCAGGCAGTGATATCCGCTCACTGCAGTCAGACCCAAGGTGATTTCTTTCTGTTTATGGCGAAGCGTCTGCTGCAGTGTCCACGGTCAGCCAACATAAACAAATCGCGGCGGCATTGGGCACTGCTAATCGCTGCACTTGTCGCGAGCCTCGACAACAAGAGCGCACTGTCTCTGCTAACGATACTATGGAGTTAATACATCTTACTTAACGTAACGTAATATACAGGTCGTGGGTTGGGTAAAAATTCAGTTTGTAACTTCCCATCGCATTAAAATACTTTAGTCATATTTGATGCAATATTTATTGTTGGTTGTCTCTCTAATGTTAATAGTATTGATTCAGATCGTGCGTGAACACGAGAACACACACACACACACACACACACACACACACACATTGATTCCAGTGAGGGTGACAACTACTGTGTGTTGAACAACACATGCACCAGTCAAAACCTCAGTTGGTGTCGAGTGGATGAGATTTTTCAATTACCTTGCATTCCAAGAATTGTAAGGAGGAGACTGAAAGTAAATGGACTTGTATCTAAAGAGCTGCGACAAAGCAAAGCTTGACCGACTACCAGATAATTGTCCACATGGGTTTTGTGGACGAGTATACTTTTAGTAACCAACCCACCCACGATCATTACGTAAGATTTCTCGAAGGCATAGGGGCATTGTTTTCATTAAGTCGTAGACAGTGTGTAGCGTGATGGTTTACTTCCCACCATACGTTTTCTATGTTCGTCCAAAGGTCGCTTGCATTTGTAGGTCCACATGGCAATGACCTTGTTACCTCTGCCCACATATTCTCTACCTGGTTGATGTTCGGTGATCGTGGAGCAAACGGCAACAGCTTTATCCTCTCTTGGCCCTGAAACCAATCTCGTTCTGCTCTGCTACGATGGATGGGACTCTGCTCCTGTAAATAAACTGTTATCTCGTTCGTTCATATATTTATATTTAAATAAAATATTAGTAATGAGCACATTGTATTATTATTTTTCACAGTGTTTAAGAATTCAGGCCCTGTCATAAATAAGTGATCTAGATTCAACCGTCCGATTAAGAATGTGGTTTACCCAGTCTATCAAATGATGAGAGTCGTATTCGGATATCCACATTAAGCCTGACTGGCTAAATCCGATTAGAACTATCTGGTATCGAAATGAAATTACAGAAATCGGATAATTTGAACGTCTGTATTGCAACAATGCTGCGCACATAAATTCCTACGATGGAGTAACAGGTAGCAACTGCCCAAGAAAAAGTGAGAAATATGTCTACTAGCAGCAATGGACCGTAATTATAACCCATATTTATGTGATGGAAATACTGATTCGAACAATGCACATCTATTTCAGTGGTGGGAAGATGCACCATATCCGATTTGCTGATGACATAATGACAATAATAATAATAATAATAATAATAATAATAATAATAATAATAATCCCGTGGGGCCGATAGGGGAAACCCTACCCCATATGGGTGGTACCGAGGAAATCAAATACTTGGGGTGAACCAAATACTAACACAATCCTCTACGACTACTCAATCCGTTGAACTCAAAATCCACGCACGTCTGAAAATATTTGCTTCCAAAGGCTTCAACACCCTCTGGTCCTGTCCGGTCCTGGAATCACCCAGGCCAAACCAATGAAACACAAGCAATCATGAACTGTGCAAACTGTTGACAGGCGGCAGTTGGAATTTCGGATTCTGGGGAATCCAGGTTAGCACGGCAGAGAATATTGAAGATCTCTTGTAAATTTCCCTACAAGCAGAAAACATGCATTTGAAAACTACACGCCGCGCGGGGTTAGCCGAGCGGTCTCAGTCGCAGCAGTCATGGACTGTTCAGCTGGTCCGGGCGGAGGTTCGAGTCCTCCCTCGGGCATGTGTGTGTGTGTGTGTGTGTGTGTGTGTGTGTGTGTGTGTGTGTGTGTGTGTGTGTTTGTCCTTAGGATAATTTAGGTTATGTAGTGTGTAAGCTTAGGGACTGATGACCTTAGCAGTTTTTGTCCCATAAGATTTCACACACATAAGACCTTTTTTTATAATAAAACATCGATACAATGATCCAAATAACGAAAAATAAATAATCTAACATAATAAATCGACCGACAAAAATTTCTCATCATTGCTCTTCAAGAACCACGACTAACTGACGATGAAACCTAGCATTACGGAAACCACTGCATCTTCTAGAGCAAAATGCAACAAAAGATAGCGAAAGGTGTACTAATCTTGGCCACGGCATTTCTCGAACACGGATCTATCATCAGTTCTGTCGAAGAAATCACACCCATCAACAATCGACTTATGACTATGCTCATTCAGAGCCCCAGTAAAAAATAAACACTCATCAATGCACATGGCGCCACCAACATCGAAAATAAAACACCAAAAATGTCGAAAAATTCTGGAACACACTCGAAAATACTATGAGCAAAATTCACCAAGATGACGTGAAAATACTAACGGGAGACTTCAACTCTCTATTTGGGACAGAAGAAACCTGTAGAAAAATAATTGGTACAAATTCAACACATCGAAACGGTTAGACCAACAGCACACGTCTGACTGATATTTGCCAACAATTCAACCACAAAAGAATGTCTTCCCACTTTAGGAAAATACCATTTCTCAGGTAACATGCTTGGCTACCAGCTGCAAGCTGCTGTCGTTCGCCTTTCTAGACTTTTTTCTAACGATCTAGAATTTTTTATTCTTTTGTAGTAGAGCTACAAGCAGGCAGATACAAACTTAATAAGGGAATCGTAAGACAGCGTTCGAGCAAAATTCGTATTGCTACTTTCAATAACCCTTTACTGTCAGAGCGAAAACCTTACGGTACTGCCAATTTCATAATGCCACTTTTGTTTTCTGCCGACATATTTTTTGTTGTCGTGAATACATAATTTTATCTATGAAATGCCACATTTTCATAATACTTGCGAATGATACAGGAAATGAAGTAAATACAGATCTTTTCGAAGTCAAAAGTCGGTAATATCCCACTAATTCGTGTTAAAATAGTATCAATCGTCTTACAGACACGTGATGCTTCGCTACAGTTTGGAACCGCGCGACCACTACAGTTGCAGGTTCGAATCCTGCCTCGGGCATGGATGTGTGTGATGTTCAAATGGTTCAAATGGCTCTGAGCACTATGGGACATAACATCTGTGGTCATCAGTCCCCTAGAACTTAGAACTACTTAAAGCTAACTAACCTAAGGACATCACACACATCCATGCCCACGGCAGGATTCGAACCTGCGACCGTAGCGTCGCGCGGTTCCGGACTGAGCGCCTAGAACCGCTAGACCACCGCGGCCGGCTGTGTGTGATGTCTTTCGGTTGGTTATGTTTAACTAGTTCTAAGTTCTAGGGGACTGATGACCTCAGAAGTTAAGTCTCATAGTGCTCAGAGACCTTTGAACCATTTTTGAACTTAATGCTTTATTAAGATAGACTGTCGTGGTGATATTTCTGTAGTAAGCTGAATTTAATTTGTGTTAGTAAAGTGAATATTTTATTTGCATTTTCCATTAGTTTACTAAACGCAACAGTAATCATCAAAGTGAAATTAATCAGCAGCTGAATTTTCTTTCACGATATCTTCAACAATCTGGCAATGCAACAGTTGTTTACGAATTCTACGCCCGTAGAAACCTATTTGTTTTAACAATGTTATTAAACCATAGTTGTTTTAAGAGTATTTTCGTCTAGAAATGAATTGCCTTGACGGTTGATCGATCAAGAGCGGGAAAGGTAATATTTTACGAATATATGACAAGAGGGACAACTGCTAGTGAGAGGATTTTCCTATCAATACAATTGCTTGAGAGACGACTATCCTATAAATCTCCTGAATACTTTTGTTTCTCAAATCAACAGAGTGAGTTAGCATGCAGTAGCACAGGTGATGTAGTTTTGTTGCTCGACTTTCTTACACTGCGACCGAAAGGTGTCTCAGTTGTTGACAACAAATTCGAGCTGTGTTGCACACACCCATTGGGGCAGAATTCGTAGTCCAAAACACACTTATGGAGCTATCAAAACTATACTTTACTCTAGTCTACGTCTTTTGGTGGGGCTCAGCCTTTCATTTCTTCTTAGGAAGTTAACGATAAAGGCTTAATAACACGTCACCAGCAACAGTACTGCATAGGAATGCTCAATGAGCGACCTGATAACGTTCAATAATAGTCACTCCGTTGATTTTTGTTGTTCTGAATTAGAGCATGCAGTACTCCTACACCAGGATTCTGAACTTTGCCTGTTGAATGCAAATGTCGCATGATGGTAAAATGGTAATCTGTCACATATATCAGTAGTCGAGACTTCCTTAATGTGAAAACTCATTCATGCCAGAACGATCTTTGTTGAAACAAGAATATCTTTTACTGGCGTATTTTTCCCAAAAGCACTCGCTCCACGCACAGTTCAAATCTTTCTAGCTGCCTCCTCTACATTCACCCCTCTGTTATACCAAAAGTAAACGTTGTGTTGCAGATGTTACACCTTTTTCCCACTTGCGACTCAATTTTACAATGCTTAACTGTAGTTGATGATTTTCCAAGTATGCAAAATCCAATGCTTAACTGCAAGACGATAACTAGAACTTCAAATTCGAAAATGAAAACTGATACGTACACTGACAGCGTCGCGCCGCCTTCACATGGGCGGCGCCGGATTTTAGGCGGCGGGTGGCGTCTGGCCGGTGGCCGGTAGCCGCTGCAGCGCGAGGAAACGCTCGAGCGTAAGCTGTTATGATCGCGACGCAGTCACGAGCTGTCCTGCGGAATTGTTTCTGGAATACTTGTTATTGCGGGTGGGTAGAATGTTAAGCCAATTGTCTTCGATGTTCAATCAGACTCATAACTTTAGACCGAAATGTAGTAAAAAAAGAAAAAGAAACAGTTGGGCGCGAACATGCGACTCTTAAGTTTAGAATGCACGACGGTTACCGCAAGACCACGGCCTCACTCCATCCATATCAACTCGGAAGTAGACAACACTTCTTCCTAACACTTCCCCATCTTGCAGTGTTGCCAGATTGTGCATATGGCCGGACTTAGAGTTGTCAGGGGCAGTCAGTTTTATTGGCCACCTTAAGTGAACGACTCGGACTTAGTCTCTGCGGCGGCCGACCAGCGGTCAGTTTTTATGTCTAAGACTGTACATGATCCCCAAGGCTAGATGCATACGTCGATCCATTGTGCCTTCCATAAAAACGAGATCACACGAGGAAATGCCACGAAAACATTCCCCAGACCATAACGCACGGAGTGTGTTCGCTTTCAGACGTTTCACGCTGTACGCGCCATCTGTCGTATCAAATTCACCTTGGATGTTGAGAGTGAGGTCGGTCTCCCGTTCCTAGATGTGTTGGTATACAGAAGATCTGATAACACTCTAGGTCACAGAGTGTACAGAAAGCCGACTAACACAAACAGGTATTTGGATGCCACTTCGCTCCACCACCCAGCCCAGAAGCAAGCAGTACTCAACAGTCTGTCTTCACGTGCCTTCCGTATCAGCGATGACAACAACTTAGAATCGGAGTTGAATTTTTTAAAGAGGACATTGAAGGCAAATGGGTATGATAGTTATTCAATCGACAGGGCTTTTAGGCGGAATATTTATACCGCTAATAAGAATGACGAGGAACCGCTTTCTGACTCAATCAGGTTACCGTTCGTTCTGGGGTCCCTGACCGTATAAGCAGAATGTTAAAGAAAAATGATATTCACACATCTTTCTTTAGTCAAAACAAAATAAACGACTTTTTCCGACGGAAAACGGATGCACCTGGTTACCTCCACGCTATAAAGCGTGATGTGGCTGCGGCAAAGTGTATATAGGCGAAAAGGGAAGAAGAACGCATTAAGGAACACGAACGGCACGTGCGGCTAAAACAAAGTGCAAAATCGGCAGTAGCGGAAAATCTCGAGAACTGTGGGTCTGACATCGATTTTAATAACGTACGTGTACTGGCTAAAGAAACAAACGTTTATAGAAGAAAGGTCCGAGAAGCAGTTGAAATTTCTAAGAGTGCATCTAATTTCAATAGAGAGGACGGCGGTAGGCTTCCGGTATCGTTGGGTCCCCGCCGTCAAGGAAGTAAATACGCAGCCGCGGTGTGTGAGCGGCATAAACAACGCGCTGCAAGTCACCTCGGCGGATAATAATATTTTGGGTAAACATTCCCCCTCTCTTGCTCTCTCCGTTTCGAATCTAGCCACTGATGACCACCAGCCAATAGCGGTAGCAGGCATTTCAACCAATAAACCTTCTCCAGCATAAGTCGAGAATATTGTCTTTCTATCCAATGACTATGACCGCCAATGGGATCCACAGGAGATGAGCTACCAACGTCCCTTCTTCTGCACCAGAGCGAATATTAGCCTATGACGATGGCCCACCAATGGTAGCCATATGAATTTTAGCCAATACTATCACTTCTCCAGCACGAACGCCAGAGAACTCCCCCTTTATAAGTGGACGTGACACTCGTCTCTGACAGTGTTCACACTGGACTCGCATTCGGGAGGACGACGGTTCAATCCCGCCTCCGGCCATCCTGATTTAGGTTTTCCGTGATTTCCCTAAATCCTTTCAGGCAAATGCCGGGATGGTTCCTTTGAAAGGGCACGGCCGATTTCCTTCCCCGTCCTTCCCTAACCCGAGCTTGCGCTCCGTCTCTAATGACCTCGTTGTCGACGGGACGTTAAACACTAATCTCCTCCTCCTCTGACAGTGTTCTAACAGTAGTGGACACCAACAGATCCTGAAGAAGATTCCAGCAGAGGGGTCGAAACGTCGAACATTTTAGAAGAATCATGACGCGGCCTAACAACCCAGGAGATTTTAACTTCAGTTCCATGAAACGTGATTCATCTGAAAAAGCGATCTGCCGCTACTCAGTGTTGTCGTGGAAATTCCAGCCTTCGTCGCCGGTGTGCAGCAGTCAGTATGGGTGCATGAAGCAGGCGTCTGCTACGGAGACACATAAGCAGCAACGCTCGCTGAACGACTGTTTAGGAGACACCGTTTATAGCTCCTTGGTTCACCTGTGCGTTTGGTTGCTCATCAGTTGCACGTCTCTTCGGCCGTACACATGTCCGCAGGTGTCGTTGACCCCTGACATCTATGACCCGTGGTTCACCACAGTTGCCTCGGCGCCGGTTTTGGAGAGCGCAGTTTACCATGCATAGTATACCTTAACCACGGCGCCCTGCGCCCTTGATTCGAAAGCCAATGATAATCCCCTTCCGGACGTCTCCACATTGCGACGACGGCACTGCTTTCTCGTGGCTCGCCGACACGTTTCATATACCCTCAAATGTAGTGCTGCCACCTGCTGTATGCGAGTGGTTATTGCTGTCGAACGAAGCCGGTGGTCACATTAATGTGAATGGACCATTAACTCTGTTCACATTAAACCTCAGTGTCTTTCTTATCAGAGTTGCGATGTAGTCACACCTTTCCGAGCACCGAAACAAACCAGTAACTCCCTGGAAGTAGGAACATTGCCGGCGCCTTACACGGTCGGATACTGGATAGGAAATCAATTTAAAACCCCGGTAAGCGCTTAGAATTTACCGCACCGCGAACTGGGGTAAGCTGCTTTGATTTTCGCCGTTTGAGGCTGTAATAGCTGGCGGAGCGGTAGCTAAAGTTCATACGGTTAGTGTAGCGCGCGCGTAATTTCCTCAGCCCGTTACGGTCTGCGTTCATTCCTCGCAGAATTCTGCAGTAGTGAACAGAAATTTTACGCGTGAGGGAGCGAGCAGTATTTTGTCTTTCACGGTGTAGCTGCGTGGCGCGATTTTCCATCCGCGCAGCCGGGGGCTGTACGCGAAGGCGAATAGGTCAGATTTACGCGCCTGCAGCTCGCGGCGTTAGCGCTCTTAGCTGTTTAGCGAGCAGGTAATTGGCTCGAAGTGAAGCAGTGAACGTGGCTCACTGAATCGTGAGCCACCGGTTAGAGACAAACGCTGAAAGGTGTGGCCTGCAATCTTTCTTTCACGATACAAGAGCGCACTGCATGCAGGTCTTCTGTTCAGTCGCTGCACGAAGACGAAGACAGAAAATGACGCATGAGCTAATGAACAGAAAAAAGAACTACAAATTCACCAGGCGTAAAAATTATCTGTAGTTTATAAACGAATCGTAACTGACGCCCTTTCCGGGGCCGTAAGATTGGGGACTAGTTGTTTTGGGTTTCATAACGACGATGACAGATTCACTGTCTATCTAGCTATCGATGTATCTGTTCATTTAGTGTGTAAGAAATGTCACGAGACGGACATGTGTAATCCATGGAGAACAGACTGATACATACTGAATAGCCGTGCGGGGTAGCCGAGCGGTCTCCCCCCGTCGGAGGTTCGAGTCCTCTCTCGGGCATGGGTGGGTGTGTTGTCCTTGGCTTAAGTTAAAGTTGTTTACGTAGTGTGTAAGCCTAGGGACTGATGACCTCAGCAGTTTGGTCCCTTAGGAACTTACCACCAATTTCCATACTAAATGCACTGCCTGAAAAAAGAAAAAAGGAAAAGAAAATGAAGCACCCAGAAGAGGAGGAAGAAACGAAATGAAACTGCGCGACTTGACGACAGAGATTACAAAATCGAGTTTAATCTACAAGGTGTACAACTTTGCTTCCGCCGTTCTTTCCCCAACATTTGAGGCTTTAATGAAAGAAATTGTTGACACACGTATCATTCATTTATTTCCCATCGCTGGCCACTATTTTCTCCCATCATTCGGGCAGTGTACGAATCCCGCATCGAAAAAAATTGCTAATCTTTTGAAGCGATCCACGAATCGATCCAATTTGTGACTTCTTCATGTCGAGATTTGTCGTGCTGTAAAATCACTTTATCGTGTCTCTCGCTGTATGGCGGCCGCTTGTCTTTTAATGCTCTGCTCAAACGCATTGATTGCGTTCGATAACGAGCACCTGTGATTGTTTCACTTGGTTTTAACACCTCATAGTACACGACGCCGAGCTGGTCCCACCAAATGCAGAGCATGATCTTGGAGCCGTGAGTATTCGGATTGGCCGTCGACGTGGAAGCATGGCCGGGCTATCCCCATGATTTATTGCGTTCAGGGTTATCGTAATGAACTCATTTTTCGTCTCCGGTCACAGTGCGATGCAGAAATCCCTTCAGTTTTTGCCTCTGAAGCAACTGTTCACAAACGCCGTTCAACGTCTCTTGGTTTCAACTCACACGGGACCCAAGTTCCTTCATTCTTAATCATGCCCATAGCCTTGAGGCGTTTTGAAATGGCTTGAATTCTCCATCTTCGAAAACATTCTATCTTCCACCACTATGCCGGTCTACGATGTTAAAAACACCGTTCTTGAAGTGTTGAAACCACTCGTGACACATTCTTTCACTAATACGTACTTTAGAGCATTCTATGAGACTCAGCCGCTGTTTCATTCATATTGAAACAAAACAGTAACACCTCCCACAAATGACGAGAATTACGCTCGTAAACTGACATTTTCAATCAAGAACAACTTTATGATGCATATACAAATCAATTAATGTTTGAATGAGGTTACGTTGACCGAGGTCCAAGCTAACTGCCTGACTTCTGAAATCTGTTTATTTCCACCGCTACTTACCGTTGTCGCCACCTACCGTCAAATGGCGGATGCAAAGTTGTACACCTTGTAGTAAGAACATGAGAATTTGAGCCATTTATCAGTCTGATGTTGCACTCCCTCCGGCCTGGACGCGACCACTAATTCGGTTGGGAAGGGTGTCATAAGGCGGTTGTCTCCTCTCGCGAGGCAAGCCCCCAGCTGTTGCAACTGGTCTCTGATATCCTGCGTGTTACCACTGTGGCGAAGTTCACGTCCCACATGTGATCTATCTGTTGCAGATCCGGGAATCTTGCTGGCCACTGCAGTACCTCAACGTTACGTAGACTGTGCAGAATCGTAGCGGACTACTTGAAGTCAACTCCAGTCGAATAGCTCTAACACATTACAGGAATTGAAACAAAACCTGTTCGAAGAGAAATAGCAAAAACAGGGAAAAACGAAACTGGAGCAGGAAAAAACGCATCCCATCCATTGGCAACAATCCTACCCACAAAGACAAGGAAAATTTCCCTCAGACCATTGGAGAAACTAAGAACCGCTGATGAAGCAGCCAGGCTGTAGTTACAGAGAGCTGGGACATCTCTCCCTCCGGGTTGGAAAAGATTTTCAGAATCTTTACCCCCTGTTCATGCTGAGAAATGGTCAGTGTGGAAGTCCTTGAATAGGCTGAGGTCAGATGTGGGCAGATTACGGGCTAACCTGGCAAAATGGGGGTACATTGAAGGAAACAAAACCCAGTGTGATTAACTTCTTATACCTGTAAACGGTAATCAGCCGCTGCAGTTTAGTGCATATGTAACTAGTGATGGGCCAGCGAACGTTGTGTACAAAAAAAATGGTTCAAATGGCTCTGAGCACTATGGGACTCAACTGCTGAGGTCATTAGTCCCCTAGAACTTAGGACTAGTTAAACCTAACTAACCTAAGGACATCACAAACATCCATGCCCGAGGCAGGATTCGAACCTGCGACCGTAGCGGCCTTGCGGTTCCAGACTGTAGCACCTTTAACCGCACGGCCACTTCGGCCGGCCGTTGTCTACAGATTACATTGTTTTATGACATATGGATATGTGTGCTCGCACTATGTAACAGCGTCACCAATGTATTTAAGAGTAATGACAACGACATATAAATGTGTCAGCTCATTTTAGGTTGACATGGCCTAATAGCCATAACATCTTCACTTGATAAAGGCCAAAGGCCAAAATTGCAATCGTGAAATAAAGAAAGTGTTACAGTCACTGGCGTAAATATGTCTTTTATAAAAACCCAGTGTGACTGCGGGGAAGAACTGACTGTTCAGTATATGTTTCAGTGCCGACTGTCCAACCACCTGCATAGCAGGTAACCTTCACCAGGTAACGGAAAATGGACTGTAAGTGACCAGCTTTTGGTCAAAGACTACATAAACTGTGTTGATCTGTCAGCGATTGTATGAAGTGTGTTTTATGTATGTTTCTGACAAGAGAATGTTAATGACAGACACGTGCAGTATGTGGACAAGCATTGTCATGTTGAGAAATGGCACCGCGATACCGTCACATGAGAGGTAACGCGTGGGGGCGCAAGATGTCGGTGAGGTGCGTCTGTGCTGCCAACGTTCCCTCAATCATTAACAGCTGTGAGCTGAAGCCTTACCCAGTGGCTCCCCACGCCAGTACTCCAGGAGTAACAAAGATGTCCCTCTCCGAAACAGTGGAAGAATTGGACCTCTTCCCAGGCTGCCGCCGTGCTCGCCGACGATGTCATCCACGGTAGTATGTAACCGCGATTCACCGCGGAACGCAATGCGGCGCCATTAAGCAGCAGGCCATGCTTCCCGGTCACGTGACAACTGAGAACGCAAACCTCCGTGTCGTGGTGGTAGCAGCAGCAGCAGCCTGCACAAGGGGCCGTGATTCCCCAGTCCGGCTGCCGCGTCTCCGACCAATGGTGCGGGATGACGCACAGCGGTGACCCCATTACTTCTTGTCGTATTGCGGCGCAGCTGTGAAGTAGTTACGATGTGCCTGGTGCACTTACGGCGATTCTTCCATGCGGTGGTCAGACGCGATCGACCGTAACCTTGACGACAAGTATGCCTGCAATCTTGGTCCCACGAAGTGTATCACTGGACTACTGTGACATCCGAATGCCCCATAAATCTACAGGGTGATTTTTTTCCACCGTGTACAAACTCTAGGGATTGATCGATGGGAGCATGCGGGACAAAAAATGTCTAATGAACTTAGGTCCGGAAATGCAAGGTTCCATGTTAGAGAGTATTTATTCAATCATATACAGTTACAGACACTGCGGTCTAATACACGCTGTACCATGCAGTTAGTGTGTGATGAAAATGGTTTCCATGGGCCTCAACGCATACGTGTACGCGCCGTAGTATGTTCTGTCTCACACGTTAACATCCTCCAGGCTGCATCCGAACAGTGTAAAAGGCAGCATGAATACAATGCTCCATTGTCTCCACATCTGGAATGGGCTCTGCGTACACGATACTTTTTGAGATGGCCCCATAACCAGAAATCACACGGGTTAAGATCCGGTGGACGAGCTGGCCATGCAACTGGACCCCCTCGTCCGATACATCGACCATGGAAGACACGATTGAGATGCGTCCGGACGTTAACGGCGAAGTGGGCTGGAGCACCATCATGTAGCAGCCACGTAACCCTTCGAATCATCAATGGCACTTCTTCCCCACAGGGGAGGCAAAGTCACCCGCAAAAAATGCCGATAGTTTCGGCCTGTTAGGCGACGTGGAAGGAAGACTAGTCCCAAAATACGGTCGTCAATTATCCCGGCCCATGCATTCTGGCTGCACCAATGCCGATGATTCATCATACCACGAGGGGTTCTCCATACTATCCCACAGATGACTGTCTTGAAATCTGGAGGTACCACCACTCCGCGTAAACGTGGCCTCCGAACCGAGTGGTCCTTCTCCGCCTCTGTCGCGCCTTAGTGCGCTCGAAATTGGACTATGGAAGCATAGTTTACTCCTCTGCTCGGCCGTCTATTCTTCGGCGTCTCGATTCTATCCACCACCGTGGATTACGTTTAGTGTCTGGAGCTTTTTACACCAGCCCTGTGGAAAGCCTATATGCCGAGACTGCTGAACCTCCGCTGTCCAATCGGCGAGCTGTCCTGAGTCGTTATGCTAGCCATCTGTCTTCCATGACTGCAAATCCGGTCCATGACAGTTTTTCGACGCCTCCTTGGATTTAGGGTATGCTGGCCGCCCTTCCTCCCTACTACCACCGGGAGTCCGCTTCCGTCAACTGCTCCATTCTCTTTCCTTCCACTTTCCTAAAACTTTCTCGACAACTTGGGTTACGGCACCGCCATGGCCCCGGCCCCTGACCTGCCTGCTCCGTGACCTTTGTCAGTTTCCCAAGGATGGTACCCCTTCTCTTGTTTATCGTCGGGCATTTGCTGCTCTATGCGCACAAATGAAGGATGCCACATTTATTTACACTGATGGCTCAAAAACATAGTTTGGTGTAGGGAGTGCCTATATTGTTGGTGACACCCCAAATCGATTTCGGCTTCCCGACCAGTGTTCGCTTTATACTGCGGAGCTTTTACGCTGTTCTCCAGGCTTTCCAATACATCCGTCGCCATCATCGGTACAGTATGTTATCTGCTCAGACTATCTCAGCTCTCTCCTCAGTCTCCAAGTTCTTTACCCTGTCCACCCTCTGGTCCACCGGATTCAGGACTGCCTCCACTCGCTCCACTCGCGGGGTGTCTCTGTGGCGTTCCTCTGGATCCCAGGACATGTTAGTATCTGTGGAAATGAGGCGGCCGATATAGCGACCAAGGCTGCAGTCTCTCTTCTCCGGCCAGTTATTCGCATCTTCCCTTCGCCGATCTACGGAGTGTTTTATGTCGTCGTGTTGCTCTTTTATGGCACGCACATTGGTCGACACTTTCCAATAATAAACTGCGGGACGTGAAAGCTCTTCTACATCTACATCCATACTCCGCAAGCCACTGACGGTGTGTGGCGGAGGGTACCTTGAGTACCTCTATCGGTTCTCCCTTCTATTCCAGTCTCGTATTGTTCGTGGAAAGAAGGATTGTCGGTATGCCTCTGTGTGGGCTCTAATCTCTCTGATTTTATCCTCATGGTCTCTTCGCGAGATGTACGTAGGAGGGAGCAATATACTGCTTGACTCTTCGGTGAAGGTATGAAGGTATGTTCTCGAAACTTTGACAAAAGCCCGTACCGAGCTACTGAGCGTCTCTCCTGCAGAGTCTTCCACTGGATTTATCTATCATCTCCGTAACGCTTTCGCGATTACTAAATGATCCTGTAACGAAGCGCGCGCTCTCCGTTGGATCTTCTCTATATCTTCTATCAACCCTATCTGGTACGGATCCCACACTGCTGAGCAGTATTCAAGCAGTGGGCGAACAAGCGTACTGTAACCTACTTCCTTTGTTTTCGGATTGCATTTCCTTAGGATTCTTCCAATGAATCTCAGTCTGGCATCTGCTTTACCGACGATCAACATTATATGATCATTCCATTTTAAATCACTCCTAATGCATACTCCCAGATAATTTATGGTATTAACTGCTTCCAGTTGCTGACCTGCTATTTTGTAGCTAAATGATAAAGGATCTATCTTTCTGTGTATTCGCAGCACATTACACTTGTCTACATTGAGATTCAATTGCCATTCCCTGCACCATGCGTCAATTCGCTGCAGATCCTCCTGCATTTCAGTACAATTTTCCATTGTTACAACCCCTCGATACACCACAGCATCATCCGCAAAAAGCCTCAGTGAACTTCCGATGTCATCCACAAGGTCATTTATGTATATTGTGAATAGCAACGGTCCTATGACACTCCCCTGCGGCACACCTGAAATCACTCTTACTTCGGAGGACTTCTCTCCATTGAGAATGACATGCTGCGTCCTGTTATCTAGGAACTCCTCAATCCAATCACAAAATTGGTCTGATAGTCCATATGCTCTTACTTTGTTCATTAAACGACTGTGGGGAACTGTATCGAACGCCTTGCGGAAGTCACGAATCACGGCATCTACCTGTGAACCCGTGTCTATGGCCCTCTGAGTCTCGTGGACGAATAGCGCTAGCTGGGTTTCACATGACCGTCTTTTTCGACACCCATGCTGATTCCTACAGAGTAGATTACTAGTCTCCAGAAAAGTCATTATACTCGAACACAATACGTGTTCCAAAATTCTAAAATTGATCGACGTTAGAGATATAGGTCTATAGTTCTGCACATCTGCTCGACGTCCCTTCTTGAAAACGGGGATGACCTGTGACCTTTTCCAATCCTTTGGAACGCTACGCTCTTCTAGAGACCTACGGTACACCGCTGCAAGAAGGGGGGCAAGTTCCTTCGCGTACTCTGTGTAAAATTGAACTGGTATCCCATCAGGTCCAGAAGCCTTCCATGTGCTTGGACCTCTTCCTCCCCAACTCGTCGTCGGGGGTAGGTAATTTTAACTAGACTCCGGATAGGGCAATGTCTTTTTAGCCATCGACATCTTTTAGTTGGCGATCCTCCCACACTCTGTCGCCATTGCTGTCAACTGTGGACGGTGAGACACCTTTTACTTGAGTGCCCCTATTTTACTCCGTTACGCGCCCGTCTACAGCTGTCGCCTGATATATCTTCCATTTTAGCAGATGACACGCGATCAGCTGATCACGTTCTCGAGTTCATTAGTGCCAGTGAGATGACGTCAGTAATTTGAAGCTCTTTTTGGGGCCAAACAACCCCCCCCTTCTATAGTTGTTTTTTAAGCTTTCCTTCTGTTTTTGGTTTCCCCACTTTTTTGAGTTTTGCTCCCATTGCTGCTGGTTTCCAGTTTCGTTTTTTAGCTTTTCCTAAGTCACAGACCGGGCTCTAGTGACTGTAGCAGTTTTGCGCCCTAAAACCATAACAAAAAAAGTGGCCTCTTCGGTAAATAGGATGCATGACACAAATCCCGGAATCGTGATTGCCTGGTGAAGAAACCAATGGAAAAAACTGTTCCCGCTATGGAAAGTCTGTCGCTAGTAAGCGTCGCACACGCTGTAAGTGATAAGGGTCGTAACAGTTGTCATGAAGAATGTTCCACACGGTTGTCTGGCTTACCCTGTACTGCCGGGCCAACTGCCTGACACTGACACGGCGGTCGCCTCCCACAGTGTTTATCACATTTTCGTCCAAGTCTGGTGTCCGGACATTTCGCGTACGTCCTTCATGATTTCCTGCTTCCTCAAACGACCCTGCCACATACAAACGAAGAAACATTGTTGCGAAAACTGAATGCTGTCGTTGTTGTCGGCAGGGATAGGTCTCCTGATACAACCTTGCCTCCCGCCGCACATTGCTATTTGCCTTTCCTGAAGTAAACACCACGATTGTGTTCAACTCTGTATCGCATCCACTGCAATGTGAATCAGCTAGAGAAATGAATCCGACAGGTTACCAGTGACTATGGCAGGGCAGGCCGCTAGGATATGACGTATGACGAACAGTACCACCCTATAGGATGGAACCATTCATACTGTAATTGTTGCTGCATGTCACAGCGCGTAATAGATCGCATTCTCTGTAACAAAATATGATTGAATAACTGGTCTCTAGCGTGCATTTTCGGACGTAAGTTCTTTAGACTTTTGTTGTTCCGTATCCGCACATCGATCAGTTCCTAGAGTTTGTACACGACGGCAAAAACAATCCTGTATATATTGCGGGAGTCGACCATCTGACCAAATGGAGACCCACAGTGTGGCCGTTCCAAACTGCCAGGTCCTTTTCTTTTTATTTTTAAAGGCCGGAGCCCCTCCGCGCCCACACCGACATCATGGCCAACACAGAAGTCTGCTGTCATATCTGTGTATTGGTTAGTTTTCAGTAAGTGAGGTCTTCGTAGGATGTGGGTACAGCGATTTTACCGTAGGTATGGTTTTGATTAACCAAGCGCTCATCTGGAGATAGATTGGGTTGAAAGTTGAACGAAGGGTAGCGGTTTGAAGGGCAGAGGAAAAAAAGTGGCAGGGCAAGAGCCAAGAGGGGAAAAAAGGCCTCTGCGATAGTCGTGTCGGGTAGTAAGAGCAGTCCCCCCAGGGGGTCCACAACTCTTTCGTGGATACGTGCGTGGCGAGCACGGGGCCCCGAGCCATTGCAGCCTTCTTTCTCTCCCGGGCTGCATTTCCTTTCCCTTCCCCTCCTTTCCCCTCCATACCCCTTTCCCCTCGCCCTCTCCTCTCTCTCTATTGGTGTCCTTGCTTATGTTGGCCCCCGCTATCCTCCTGGTTCTGTTGGTTTTACACTCCGGCTTTTTTTGCGTAATCATCTCCTCCTTTTGGCGTTCCTTGGTCCCCCTCTGGGGTTTGACCTCCATTCCAAAATTTCTCTTCCGTAGTGTGAGCCATTTGGGGAAGAGCACCTTACCTAGTGTCTCCGACGTGTGCCCTCATAGTACATTCCACCTTTTCTTTTACGTCGTTGTCTGATGCTAGGGTGCATAGCCAGCACGGTAGCCAGCCCGTGTGGTGGGGTCGCTATGTACCCTTTTGGTTGAGCCCCCTGAACACACAGGGATCACACTTCTGATACCTGAGCTGTGACCTCCTCATGCATGCCTTGGAGTGGTTGCTCGTCATCCTGGAGCATCGGAACTCCCGGCAATGGCCGCCGTGCCAGACGGCCCTTGCTGTGGCTGGGTGGCGCCCGTGAGGAGAGCCCCTGATCGGAGTGGGTGGTATCAGGGCGGACGCTATGCAGATGAAACGCATACGGGTCCAAAACTCTGGCCGCTCTCCTGCGGCCGTCTCTCTGCGTGGTACTGATTCCTCAAGTGCTGCTTCTCTTGCCCCTTCGGCCTTCCCTTCCGTGGCTACCCCCTGGGAGGAGGGTCAGGCGCGTCGTCTAGGGGCAAAACCTTTCCCCCGTTATCTAGTTTGCACCAGGACTGATGGAGATACTTTCACCAGTGTCAAACCTTTATTCTTTGTGGAACACATTGAAGACAAGTTCGGCGAAGTGGACTCCCTGAGCAAGATGCGGTCGGGTTCGTTACTGATAAAAACTGCTTCGGCTGCCCAATCTGCGGCCCTTCGTGCCTGTACCCATCTTGGCACAATTCCCGTGTCCATTACCCCTCACCAGTCTCTAAATATGGTACAAGGTGTGATTTTTCACAGAGACCTCATCCTTCAAACTGATGAGGAACTTCGGGACAGTCTCGGACGGCGGGGTGTTCACTTTGTTCGGCGTGTTCAGAAGGGTCCTAAAGATAATCGTATTGATACTGGTGCCTTTATCCTGGCCTTTGAAGGGGATACCCTTCCTGAGAAAGTTAAGATTATGGTCTATCGCTGTGATGTGAAGCCGTACATCCCACCTCCTATGCGGTGTTTTAAGTGCTTGCGTTTTGGCCACATGTCTTCTCGCTGTACCCAGGACCCTCTCTGTGGTGACTGTGGACGTCCACTCCATGAGGGGAGTCCCTGTGTTCCCCCTCCTGTATGTGTAAATTGTCATGGTAGTCATTCTCCTCGTTCAGCAGATTGCCTAGTCTATAAGAAAGAAAAAAAGATACAGGAGTATAAGTCTCTTGATCGTTTAAGCTACACAGAGGCCCGTAAGAAATACGCACGATTGCACCCTGTGTCCATGACATCTAGTTACGCCTTGGTTACATCTTCATCCCTTCCTCCCCCTTCCTTACCCCCATCCCGGACCCCTCTCCTTCCCCCCTCCCCTGCGGCTCCCACACCTTCTCCTCTGGGCGCTGCTCCCCCTCCCCAGCCGGAGAAGTGTCCCACTCCTTCGGCGTCTGCCGGTCAAGGGCGCCTCTCCCGGGATGCCCCTTCCCGGCACCTTCCAGGTCAAAGGTCTGCTGCAGCGCGGCGACCGCGAGAGCCGCGGTCTATCGGCCCCCCGGTCGCCCGGTCTCTTTCTGTTCCTGATCTTGCTGCAGCTGGCTCCATTATGCCACACAGCCCTCCTCGATCTCAGCCTGAAAAGAAGAAGAAACATAAGTCCCGGGACAAAGAGCCTCTGGTGTCACCGGAGGTCCCTTCCCCGGCTTCACAACCGGATTCTGACCTGTCGTTTATGGATGTCGCCCCCTCCTTGTCGGTGACGGGTGGGGACCCGGCGGTATGACTGGATTTAGCGTGTTCAGCCCTCATTTAAACCATCGTTCTGTGGTTCTCCAATGGAATTGTAATGGCTACTATCGTCACCTTCCGGAATTGAAATCCCTTCTTTCGTCCTACTCAGCAGCTTGTGTGGTTCTCCAGGAATCTCATTTTACTGATGCTCACTCACCGACCCTCCGTGGGTTCCGTGTTTTCTGTCGAAATCGGGTCGGACCCTTGCGGGCTTCTGGCGGCGTTTGTACGTTGGTCCGTACAGACATTGCTAGCACGTGGATTCCTCTCCACACTACATTGGA
This sequence comes from Schistocerca americana, assembly GCF_021461395.2. Lineage (NCBI taxonomy): Eukaryota > Metazoa > Arthropoda > Insecta > Orthoptera > Acrididae > Schistocerca > Schistocerca americana. The sequence goes on from NC_060121.1 coordinate 157,039,871, forward strand.
AGCGGTTGCTGTTAGGGTCCACTTAGACTCTGCAGTCACAGTATGCAATCTTTATCTCCCTCCTGACAGGACTCTTACACCTGCTGCCTTAACCACCCTTCTTCAGCAACTTCCTCCTCCCTTCCTCCTCCTTGGGGATTTTAATGCTCATCATCCTTTGTGGGGCAGTGCCTTTCCATCTAGACGAGGTCTTCTTATAGACCAATTTATTGCAGACCACGACCTATGCCTTCTTAATGATGGCTCCCCTACTCATTTCAGTGCTGGTCATGGTACCTTTTCTGCCATTGATCTTTCTCTTTCTTCTCCCTCTCTCCTCCCTTCATTACACTGGTCGCCACACGACGACCTTTGTGATAGTGACCATTTCCCGTTGATTATCACGCTCCCTTCCCGCTCCCCGATGGACAGGTTACCTCGTTGGTCTTTCCACCGCGCCGATTGGCCTCTATATACTGCACAGGTCGAGTTTTCTCCCTCTTTGTTGGGTTGTATTGATGACGTCCTACGTGACGTGTCTGCCGCGATTGTTCGCGCTGCTAACCTTGCTGTCCCGCGCTCATCTGGACAATTTCGTCGTCGGCAAGTCCCGTGGTGGAGTACGGCCATTGCCATTGCCATCCGTGATCGCCGTCGAGCTTTGCAACACTTTAAGAGGCACCCATCTGTAGCCAGCCTTTCTACCTTTAAGCGCCTTCGCGCTAAAGCCCGTTATTTAATTAAACAGAGCAAACGGATTTGTTGGGAACGATTCGTTTCTTCCCTTGGTTCCACTGTCCCTCTGTCACGGGTATGGGCTACACTTCGCTCTCTCCAAGGTTGCCATCGGCAGTCCACCCTCCCAGGCCTTCACCTCCCAGATGGCATTTGTACGGACCCATTAGTTCTCGCAGAACATCTTGCGACCCATTTTGCAGTGGCATCAGCGTCGGCCTCCTATCCAGCTGCTTTCCTTCATCAAAAACAGCAGGCTGAAGCTGTCACCTTATGTTTCACCACTTGTGAGTCAGAATCTTACAACGAACCTTTCACTGAATGGGAATTTCTTTCTGCTCTATCTTCTTCTCATGATACGGCCCCTGGCCCAGATTCCATTCATAACCAGCTGCTTCAACATCTCAGTGCTCCACAACGGCACCATCTTCTTCGGGTGTTTAACCGTATCTGGCTCCAGGGTGACTTCCCTTCTCAGTGGAGGGATAGCATTGTGGTTCCTGTCCTTAAGCCTGGTCAGAACCCCCTATCTGTTGACAGCTATCGGCCAATTAGTTTGACCAATGTTGGTTGTAAGTTACTTGAACGGCTGGTAGCCCGTCGGCTCACTTGGGTCCTCGAATCTCGGGATCTATTGTCCCCTTACCAGTGTGGCTTTCGAGAGGGACGATCTCCAATCGATCATTTGCTTCGCTTGGAATCCGCAGTTCGGCAGGCTTTTTCCCAGCGCCGCCATTTGGTTGCAGTGTTTTTTGACCTTCGCAAGGCCTATGACACGGCCTGGCGCCATCACATCTTACTAACCCTTCATCAGTGGGGTCTTCGGGGCCCACTCCCGATTTTTATCCGCCAGTTCCTGATCCATCGGTCATTCAGAGTTCGAGTTGGTACTGCTTTTAGTTCTCCACGGACCCAGGAGACGGGCATCCCACAGGGTTCTGTCTTGAGTGTCCTTCTTTTCCTCATTGCTATCGATGGACTTGTGGCCTCTGTCGGTCCCTTGGTCGCCCCTGCCCTGTATGTGGATGATTTCTGCATTTGGGTTAGTTCCTCCTCGATGCCATCTGCAGAACGGCAGCTCCAGGTGGCTATACGGCGTGCCTCTGCATGGATCCTCTCACACGGGTTTCAATTCTCTCCTTTAAAATCGCGGGTGGTCCACTTCTGTCGCCGTACTACGGTCCACCCTGATCCAGAGCTCTATCTCGCTGCACAAAGATTGCCTGTGGTTCCACAGTTTCGTTTCCTAGGTCTTCTTTTCGACAACAAGCTCACTTGGCTGCCCCATATCAGACTCCTGAAGGTAGGATGTTTCCGTAAACTCAATGTCCTTCGCTTCCTTGCCCACTCCTCTTGGGGTGCGGACCGTTCCCTCCTCCTCCGTCTTTATCGTGCTCTAGTTCTGTCACGTTTGGACTATGGTTGTCAAGTTTATGGTTCAGCTGCTCCTTCCACGCTGCACGTGCTGGATCCAGTCCACCATCGTGGTATCCGTTTGGCCACCGGTGCATTCCCTACTAGCCCTGTTGATAGTCTCCTGGTTGAAGCTGGGATCCCCCCCTTTCTGTTCGGCGGTCCCAGCTTCTGGTGTCTTATGCCCTTACTATCCGTTCTTCTCCCGCTCATCCTTCCTATTCTATCCTATTCCCAGACCATGGACGTCGCCCGCCTGACTCCCGCCCTCGGGCGGGTTTACCGGTTGGGCTGCGCCTTGCGTCTCTTACCCGTGATTTTCGGCTTCCTTCTTTGTCCTGTCTTCCTCGCTCCCTCCCCTCCACCCCTCCTTGGTTAGTTCCTCGGCCTCGAATTCGGATGGATCTCCGCCGCGGTCCGAAAGATTCCATCCCCCCGGTGGTGTTCCGTTCCTTTTTCCGCCAAATTTTATGGGAGTTTCGGGATGCTGTTGTTTTTTACACTGATGGCTCTAAATCTGCTGATCATGTTGGGTATGCCTTCACGTCCTTTGTTGGAACGGAAAATCATCTACTGCCACCCTCATGTGGGGTGTTTACTGCGGAATTGATGGCAATTTCCCGGGCCCTTACCTTTATTAAACAATCCCAACACACCCGTGTTTTGTTATGTACGGACTCGTTGAGTGGCCTTGTTGCTATTGACCGGTGTTTTTCGCGCCATCCCTTGGTCTCTGCCATCCATGACCATCTCGCTGATCTTCACCATGCTGCTTGTTCCATTGATTTCCTATGGGTCCCGGGCCATGTGGGTATCCCGGGTAATGAGCTCGCTGATCGTTTGGCTGGGGGAGCAGTTACTTACCCCCCGTTTTCTGTAACCCCTCCTGCAGCGGATTTACGGCTTCACATCAAATCCCACTTTGCACAGTCATGGGCCAATTCTTGGGAGGCTACTCCACTGTCTAATAAACTTCGTGCCATTAAGGTGAATCCAGGCCCATGGCGTTCTTCCTTTAGCCTCTCCCGCAAGGACTCGACCACACTGTGTCGTCTCCGCATTGGCCATACCACGCTGACCCATGGTTTCCTTTTGCGTGATGAGCCACCCCCGCTATGTGGTTGTGGAGCCTTCCAGTCAGTGGCCCACATTTTGGTTGAATGCCCCCTTCTTTTGGCTCTGCGTGCTAAGTACAGACTCCCCCACACTTTACCTTTGATGTTGGCTGACGATTCCCGGATGGTCTCTCTGGTTCTAGGTTTCCTCCGGGAGAGTGGTTTTTATTCTCAGTTTTAAAGTTTTTAATCTCCCTCTGATGTTGGGGCAGGGCGGTGAGTGTTTGGGTGTCTCCCACTGTAGGCAGTGTTCAGAGATTCCCGATTCACCTCCCTGACCGGAATCCTCTTTTCTTTCCCTTTTACTCTGTTTTTACCCCTTCTTTTTAAGGCTTGGTTAGTTTTTCTATTCCCATCCGTACTTTCTGCATTATAGCAGTTGTACCTTTTAAGTCACAGGTGGTCTTGCCTATGCTGCTTCAGCATAGTGTTGGGTCCGTTCTCTTGCCAACTTCCCTCATTTGTTTTTACTAATGACAACGTGACTGCCCTTTTACGTTTCCCCTTTTTCCGTTTTATTTTTCTGACTATACTGAGATGTCCCGTTAGCAGAATGGAGTCTATTTGAAACAAGGGACTGATGACCTTGCTGTTTGGTCCCTTTAACCTCAAACAACCAACCAACCAACCAAGTAAGAGCAGTAGCCGGCCGCTTGATATCTGTGGCAGATCATGCAGGGGTTACGTAAGATAGTGGTAAAAATGGAAATCAGCGTTTGGCGTCATTGGCCGGTAGTCCCCTTACGGGTCAGATCAGGCTGCCTTGGAGCAGGTCTAATTACATTCGACGCCACATTGGGCGACGTGCGCGCCGGATGGGGGTGAAATGATGAAGAAGACAACACAACACCAAGCCCCTGAGCGGAAAAAATCTCCGAACCAGCCGGGAATCGAATCCGGGCCCAAGACCGCAATCCGTCACGCTGACAACTTTCTTTTTTGTTTCATGTGGAACTGAACCCAGGACCCACATATCGGAAATCAATTGCTATACCGACTTTTTTAAAATTTCATTTTGATTTATATTGATCGATGAATTTCTTCGTGGGAAACGTCCGATGACAGCCGTTCAGGTTCTTCGTTGATCCGTTCACTCAGTTTTTTATTGCAGAGGGTAGCTAACTCTCTGACCAAGCACGCTGAGCTACCGTGCCGGCATCGTGCGCGCTGGATGGGGGTGAAACCACTCAGCTATCGGGGCGGACAAAGATAGTGGTGGATACGTTTGACGCTGTGAGGCGTTGTTACTCGGCGGCTGCAGCTGGGTATCGGTGTTCACTTCTCCATCAGCATACCTGTAACAGTTGGATTCATTATCGGTTAGTGTTCGATAAGTCATATATCGGATTCACCGTGTGGGGTAGTGTTGGCGGTTTGTTTGTGGGTTAGTGTGAGAGTTCATCGGCTTCTCTGCTGTTGCCTGGTGGTCGGCTGTGACAGCAGCTCGCATATCCAGTCAGTATTGCAGTTGCTGATTTGCAGGGGCTCGCCTATGTCGTCGCCTGGGAGTGTGCGTTAGCTCGCCGTAGCTGGCAGTGCCTCTGGTCACTTAATCTTTCACCTGTGGTTGTGGTCATAGTTCCCCAGTGATGAAAGGATTGCTGGAGTGTCTTCAGTTCATGTACAGTCGTGCGGCGAGTTTTTCTGAATGCTTCCTGTTGTCGCTGTCTCCCTGGTCATCACTCAACATGTGACGCTGTTCACCCTCGTATGCCCTACCAATCCTGAAAGACCTCTAAACACGAACAATACTGAAGCGCTCTGGTCGCCGTTCTACGTCTCACAGAGAATTGCAACAAGCGTACGAAGTTACATTGGGATCTGACCATGTATTGTGGGTGATTTTTTTGTGAGGTAGTGTGCAACCAAATAATGCATGCAATCTTACTCTTAAAAATTCCACTCACATGTGACTAAAATTCAGGAAATGTCTACAAGAATGTGGAAACGTTGTAATTAATTATAAAATAGATGTCTAATTTTAAATATTGGACTTCGACACAAGTTATGATTATTATAATGGTGTAGATGGTGACGCTGCACAAATTTCAAGCAATATGCGAAACAATAAATAGAACACTTAAGTATAGAAACAGGAAAAGATACAACAATTAAATTTGATAAAACAATGAAAATACGGCTGCTGCTGTTTAGGAGTATGAGTTGGATAAATAAAAAATATGTATGACAGCAAAACATAAACGGAGGAGATGACATGTCTGTGTGTAGTCAGCGGTTGCACAAATAGTAGTTTCAGGAAATATGATAACGTACGTAGTGAGCTTATTATGTCGTCTACATAAATAAGGTTCCCCTGCACTACCAAAATATGAATCAATATATAAAAAGTTGTTTATGGACCTGGCTTGTAAATTTTAATAATGAATTCGCAAAGTCCTCCTGGAGGAAATTTTACAGAGTTCTGAAGGGTTGTCATCTTCAGATGATGACGATGATGACGATGACGATGACGACGATGATGATGACGATGACGACGACGACGAAGTCCCACACTCCTTGACAGAGCGTAGGGGACGATGGGGGAGACCGGCACCGCCTTACTAGGCTATGGTCCTAGCGGAGGTGGTTTGCCATTGTCTTCCTCCGACCGTAATGGGGATGAATAATGATGATGAAGACGACACAACAACACCCAGTCATCTCGAGTCAGGTGAAAATCCCTGACCCCGCCGGGACTCGAACCCGGGACGCCGTGCTCGGGAAGCGAGAACGCGACCGCGACACCACAGGCTGCGGACACTTCAATATAATGAATGACATAATAGTTTTCTAGAAGAAGAGGATAACCATTTACTAAAAATAATCGAGTGACAAGCACAAGGATCAGTCATTTAATTGCAGTAGCTAGTATTACTTTTTTAACTAAATAAAATAAATGGCTAACAGGAAGGTTGCCAATTCTCATTTCTAAAACCACAGATCCTAGTTTAAAGTCATCATTTGTTCATTTAAAAGCTTTTGATGTAGAGTGTCGTCATAAATACTGTGTCTTATGAGCATAGAGGGAAAATTATTCGCCATAAATGAAATGATAACTATGCAGTGGTACTGAGGTTCTTTGTGATATGAATTGAACTCAATTTATGTCACAAAATGTGAAAGATCATTTCAGTTAATAAGTGATTTTTCTCTGGGAATTATTTCAATCTTAAAAATAGCTATATAGAACAATAAATATTAAAAGATATTACGAACTTGGAAGGGGAAATATTTCCATAGCAAGATTGGTGTTCATATTCCAGCGTTTATATGGTTATTACATCCGAGAGATACACTTTATCATATTCGTCAAAGATACACGAATGGATCCTTTATTTGTGGTACGTCATGTTCATAAAGTCCAGAGGTCGTGGTCTCGCGGTAGCGTTCTCGCTTCCCGAGCACGGGGTCCTGGGTTCGATTCCCGGCGGGGTCAGGGATTTTCACCTGCCTCGAAATGAGTGGGTGTTGTTGTGTCGTCTTCATCATCATTATTCATCCCCATTACGGTCGGAGGAAGACAATGGCAAACCACCTCCGCTAGGACCTTAGTCTAGTAAGGCGGTGCCGGTCTCCCGCATCGTCCCCTACGCTCTGTCAAGGAGTATGGGACTTCAGCAATATTCTGTCAATAATAGCTGCTACAAAACACAGGCTAACACTTGTGCAGAAGGCATTCTTTCCCTGCAATAACTGGAGAGATCACTTGAATGGAATGAGAGATGACTGTCCCAGTGCGTACGGTCGAAATTTGTACAGTTGATCAGGTATTTGTAAAGCAGTACAAACGTAAATGTGGTAAGATTTCGACTGAAATGAAATTATTGTGAATCGATGTACCGACGTACACCGAAATATTCAGAATATATCCGTGAACAACCTCCGAAATTTTTTTTAGTGGAGCAGGTCGATAGTGTAGATTCTGTCGCTAGTGCTGTTAATAATTAACTGTGTCAATCGCAACCTAATCTCTAGATGACCTCATATTCTCCTATGAGAATCGTCGATGCTTGGCATTGAAACAACTCTGTAAAGGGGTGGTGGTGGTGGGTGGTGGTGGTGGTGGTGGTGTGCAAACATGGAAACGAATAGCAGATGAAATAAAGAGTATATAAATGAAGAAGTATTGTATATTCTTTTCATTTCAAATGAACATAGTGCGAAGCTACTGTGGTATTTGTAACGTTCGACAATCTGTCAGGAAACTGGGGTGCCGATCCGATTAACGATGCTGGCTGCAGGGCTCTGTGACCACGCCTCGAAACTCTTTCAGCACTCGAGCACCAAGTTTTAATTATCACATCGAAAGACTCTAGTTGTGACCACGAAACTTGCGTATGGCGTTATTCCTTGTCTAGATATTTACCTTCCAATGCAGCACATTTTATTAAACGATAGGTCACTGGAGGGAAAACTTGGTTGTATAAATCTGTATTTTGGCTATTCACGAATCGTCCCACCTAGAAGAACGCCACCTCTTCGTCACTCTGGAAATGCCTGCGCCGCGGTGCTTTCATCCTGGGAGCAAAGGAGAAAAAGGCACTGTGTGCCGTGACAGAAAGTGCCGATCGAAATCTAGCAGTGCGACCTGGCGCAATCCCATACATTGTAACAGTACTCAAGAGTGAGTCGCACTAGCGTTACTTACGCCGTCTCGTTTATGGATGACCTACACTTTCCCAAAATTGTCCCAATCAAGCGGTGTCCCTACTACCAACCTAACGAGCTTATTCGAGTTCATACTACTTTGCAAAGACATGCCTAGAGATTTAATCCTAGTAAATGTGTCATGCAGCACCCTACTAATACCGTATTAGAACTTCAAAGGATTGTTTTTTCTAGTCATCTGTAATAACTTCCATTCAGCTACAGTGAGAGCAAGCTGCCATTCATCACAACATCAAGTTCTGTCAGTCATCTTGTATACTCCTACAGCCATTCAGCGACGACGCCTTCCCCGTGCATCACAGCATCATCAGCAAACGACGGCAAATTGCTGCTCATCCTGTCCGCCAGATCATTCATGTGTATGGAGAGTAATAGCTGACCTATAACACTTCCTTGGAGTACTCCTGACGATACTCTTGTCCCTGATGAACAATCACCGTCGAGGAGAATATACTGGATCCTACTGCTTAGGAAGTCTTCGGGCCACTGATATACACTGAAAAGCCAACGAAACTGCTACACCCGCATAATATCGAGTACGGCCCCGCGAGAACGCAGAAGTGCCGCAACTCGACGTGGCAAGGACTCGACTAAAGACTGAAGTTGTGCTGTAGGGAACTGACACCATGAATCCTGCGGGGCTGTCCATAAATCCGTAACAGTACGAGGGGGTGGATATCTTTTCTGAACAGCACGTCGCAAGGCGTCCCAGAGATGCCAAATAATGTTCATGTCTGGGGAGTTTAAACTCAGAAGAGTGTTCCCGGAGCCACTCTGTAGAAATTTTGTACATGTGGAATGTCTCATTGTCCTGCTGGAATTGCTCAAGTCCTTTGGAATGCACAAAGGACTTGAATGGATGCAGGTGATCAGACAGGATCCTAAAGTTCGTCGCACCAGCACAGTCGTATCTAGACGGATCAGGGGCCTCATATCGCTCCAACTGCACACTCCCCACACCATTACAGAGCCTCCACCAGCTTGAACAGTCTCCTGCTGACATGCGGGGTCCACGGATTCTTGATGTCTCCATACCTGTGCATGTCCATCGGCTGGATAAGATTTGAAATGGGACTCGTCCGACCAGGCAACATGTTTCCAGTCGTCAACAGTCGAACGTCGGTGTTGACGGGTCCAGGCGAGGCTTAAAGCTTTCTTTGGTGCAGTCATCAAGGGTACACGAGTGGCCCTTCATCTCCGAAAGACCATACCGATGATGTTTCGTTCAATGGTTCGCACGCTGACACTTGTTGATGGCCCAGCACTGAAATTTGCAGCAATTTGCGGAAAACTTGCACTTCTGTCACGTTGAACGATTCTCTTCAGTCGTCGTTAGTCCCGTTCTTGCAGGATCTTTCTCCGGCCGGAGCGATATCGGAGTTTGATGTTTCACCAGATTCCTGATATTGACGGTACACTAGTGAAATGGTCGTACGGGAAAATCCCCACTTCATCGCTACTTCGGAAATGCTGTGTCCCATCGCTCGTGCACCGAATATAACACCACGTACAAACTCACATAAATCTTGATGACCTGACATTGTAGCAGCAGTAACCGATGTAACTGCTCCAGACACTTGTCCTATATAGGCGTTGCCAACCGCAGCGCCATATTCTGACTATATATATATATATATATATATATATATATATATATATATATATATATATATATATATATATATATATATATATATATATATATATATATAATCTGCATTTGAGTACGCATGCCTATACCAGTTTCTCTGGCGCTTCAGTGTATACCTGGGATTGAAAGACACGCAAAATGACTGAGGAAATTTTACTTTCTGACCAGTTACAAAAAACATGGTTGAGCCAGTGACCCTATTAATACATTAACATCAGCTTCCTAAAATTTTAGGAAGCGAAGTTGGACAAGTGACAAAACCTTAAAACTTCAACAGCATTCGTTTGAATGTTACTTAAAATTGTCGGCAAATCTGCCACTGCCATCTGGTCTGAAAGAGAGAGAAGAAAACAGTGTGTAGTAAAATGTGGAGCACAGTAATCAGTACTCCACAAGAACCACACATAGGATAGTTCTTTCGCCGGAGCAAGACGTGATGCGTCATAGGACCGTCGCCTATGCGGAAACGAGTAAGGACCCCAGAGCTCCTACATGCCTGGAAGCAGGCACGCCACGGCCACGTTGGGGACTTCAATTGACGCAGCGTATTGTCTGTCATTTCCAGCCACTCTCCTGTACCTCAACAACGAGGAGAAAGCATGCCCGGGGAAGGCACTATGAACGGAGCATCACGACACGCATCCTTGCCTGCTACGTCGGCTCTTTCGTTCCCTGCAGTACCCATGATCCCTGGCACCCAGCAGAATGACATCTCCTCCTCCACCCTTTGTAAGTGGAGAAGAGCGTCTTGTATATACTGGACTACTTCATGAGCTTTGCAGAAACTGAAGAGCACCCAGGGAGTCGAAACAGACGAGGAATTTAACAGGCAGGGTACATATCATTTGCTCTAGCGCCCACAGAATCGCGGGTTATTCGGCATCGAAGAGAGTGCCATAATTTACAACCGCGTCATGTCACAGCTACAATTACTCCACCAGCTGACTATGTGATTTCACATGAGCGCGGGAGCCACACGGGCCAACAATCGTGTGCGCTGTAGTTATTAAGATCGTCTCCCCGCGGTCCCTGCGTAATCAATACATGAAAGGGAGGAGGGGGGAGGGATAGTAGCATATAAACGTGTGCATAGATACTCCGCAAGCCACCGTACGGTGCGTGGCGGAGGGTACCCTGTACCACTGCTTGTCATTTCCCCCCCTGTTCCACTCGCAAATAGAGCAAGGGAAAAATGACTGTCCGTAAGGCTTTCGACACCGTTCCTCACAAGCGTGTTCTAACCGAACTGCGTGCCTATGGAATGTCGCCTCAGTTGCTCTACTGGATTCGTGATTTCCTGTCAGAAAGTTCAGAGTAATAGACGGAAAGTCATCGCGTAAAACAGAAGTAATATACGGCGTTCCCCAAGGAAGTGTTATAGGCCCTCCTCTATTTTTACTGATCTATATTAACGACACAGGAGACAATCTGAGTAGCCCTATTAGATTGTTTGCAGATCATGCTTTCATTTACCGTCTTGTAAAGTCATCAGAAGGCCAAAAGGAATTGCAAACTGATTGAGGTAAGGTATCTGTATGGTGCGAAAAGTGACAGTTGACCCTGAATAAAGAAAAGTGTGAAGTTATTCACATGAGTATTAAAAGAAATCCGCTAAATTTCGATAACGCAATAAGTAACACAGATCTTAAGGCTGTAAATTCAACTAAATACTTAAGGGATTACCAATAACCTAAACTGGAACGATTACATAGATAATGTTGTGGGTAGAGCAAACCTAAGACTGCGATTCATTGGCAGAACACTGAGAAGGTGCAACAGGTCTGCTAAAGAGACTGCTTATAACACACTTGTTCGACCCATTCTGGAGTATTGCTGTGCGGTGTGGGATCCGCATCAGGTGGGACTGACGGATGACATCGAAAAAGTACAGAGAAGGGCAGCACGTTTTGTTTTATCGCGAAATAGGGGAGATAGTGTCACAGACACGATACCTGAATTGGAGTGGCAATTATTAATTTTTCATTGCGACGGGATCTTATCATGAAATTTCAATCACCAGTTTTCTCCTCCGAGTGCGAAAACATTCTGTTGGCACTCACCTACATAGGGAGAAACGATCATCGCGATAAAATGAGAGAAATGAGGGCTTGCACAGGAAAATTTAAGCGCTCGTTTATCCCTCGCGCCGTTCGAGAGTGGAACGGTAGAGAGACAGCTTGAAGGTGATTCATTGAACCCTCTGCCAGGCACTTAATTGTGAACAGCAGAGTAACCACGTAGATGCATATGTGGATCGCCGTTAAGTCGGAACGGCAGAGAAGGAACACCGGCTCTGTCCTGAAACGTGGAAATGGCGGTTGTTCAAAAACGCTGTCGATATAAATTGCACTATCGATTTTCTATGGAAACAGTGTATGAGTCAAATTGTGTATGATGAGGAGCGGAAAGGCAGATGCAGTATCCAGGCCATTGAAATCGTGCAAGAACTGGACCAAAAACAACTATCTGTCGAAGATTGGCAATTAATGGTTTTGCACGATTAAAACAAATAAAAACTCTGTCTGAAAAGTTGGCACTGTAAATGGTTACAGATTATTCCCTGTCTGACCTGTTTATTGTTCATGTTTCACTTCGAACAAGGTTACACAATATTCAAATACCCCACAGTAGTATATATATATATATATATACACCCAGTGTCAACAAATTTCTCTCTTTCTACGTGCTCTTTTCTTCAGACAGCGTTAGTTATTTTTTTCCCCTCACTAATACTTAACTACTACTTTAAGTGTATCATTTTCTAACTTGATTCGTTTAGCATCCCTTTTTTAATTCGAATGTATTCCTTGACCCATGTTTTATTTTGTTGGTGTTAATCATAAAACATCTATTCGAGTTCAGCTGCTCTTCCAAGACCTTTGGCGTCTCTAACAGATTTACAAGCAACCTTGTTACTAATACCTCAAAATTATGGCTACCACATTCTCGGATGAAAAGTACATTTGTTTCGTTGATTTCAACAGTTAGAGCTAATGTGATCTACGATACGCTAACAAAATGAGTTGTCCCATCTAAAACAAACGGCCTTAGGTACTGTTGTCTAGAGTAATCTTCCACTATGATAACGCTCGTCCAGGCACAGTTCCCTTTTATCGAGGAGAGTATTCTACATTTCCACTGATACCTTTTCGTCCACCCGTTCTACAGTCCTGACGTCCCATCTGGCAACTATTACAATGACTTCGATTGAAGAGAATCAGAAACTCAAGATACCATGTACAGTCAAGTAAAAAAAATCGCTACACCAAGACATAATTAATGTATAGTAATCAAATTTCGCAAATACATTTCTCTCGGTAACATATTTAAGTGATTAACGTTGCAATATCCAAAGATCATAGGGTAATGTAAACGTGAGATAAGCGATTGCAAATATGAAATGCTAGTATATTAATAACAGTTGTAAATCCATAATGTTGAATAAAGGAATGCAGACGGACATGTGTTGTGTTTTACTGGTACCGAATGTCAGTTTGTGGCATGGAGTTCCATGCCTATTACATCTGGTCGATCAATACATGGCCAATATGCTGTTTATGGATGACGTTGGAGTATGTCGTCGTCCGACGACGTCCCATGTGTGCTGGATTGGAGACAAATTTGGCTATCGAGCAGGCCAAGTCTGTATTTCGATCCTCTGTAGTGCTTGTCGGTTTACAACAGTGATATCTGGGCGAGCGTTATCCTGTTGCAAAACAGCCCCTGGAAATGTTCATTAATGGTAGCACAACAAGCGAATCACCGGATTGACTTACAAATTTGCGGTCAGGGTGCGTGGGATAACAACGAGTATGTTCTTGCTGTCTCTGCCAGGCACTTATTTGTGATTTGCTGAGTATCCATGTAGATGCAGATGGATACTCAGACAGGTTGATTCCAGGCTTCCTTCTGACCAACACACCGCCATCACTAGCTCCGAGGGAGAACAAGCTTTCATCAGAAAACACAACACACCTCCACCATGCCCTCCAGTGAGGTCTCGCTTGACACCGCTGAAGTTGCAAATGACAGTGGTTTGGGGTCATTGGAATGCACGACACAGGGCAACAGGTGCGGAGCTGTCCTTGAAGTAACCTATTGGTTCGTTGTGTCACTGTGGTGCCTGCTGATGCTCAAATTGCTGCTGCAGATGCAGTACCATGCGTCAGAACCATACGCCGAACACGATGGTCTTACCTCTCGGTATTGCCACGTGGCAGTCCTGAGCCTGATCTTCATCCGTTGTCATGACCACCACTGCCAGCGGTCATGTACGGTGCATACATTTCTGCCAAGTCTTTCTGCAGTATCATAGGAGGAACATCCAGCTTCGCGTAGCCCTATTACACGAAGTCGTTGAAACTCAATGACGCTTTGATAATGGCTTCTTTGTCGCCTTAAAGCAATTCTTGACTAAGGTCAACTTAACACGTTCGATCTCAAAGGTAACTGACGCTCACGAGTGTTGTAGCGTGTGCCACGCGGGGTTGCCGCGCGGTTTTGGGAGTGCTGTCAAGGGCCGCGAAGCTCCCTCCGTCGGAGGTTCAAGTCCTCCCTCGGGCATGAGTGTGTGTGTCGTCCTTGGCATAAGTTAGTTTAAGTTACATTAAGTAATGTGTAAGCTTAGGGACCTATGACCTCAGCCGTTTGGTCCCATAAGACCTTACTACAAATTTTCAAAATTTCGTTATAGCGTGTACTTAAAGCAAATCTCATTTGCATCCTCACAGCGACGCTACTAGCGCCACTCTTATGCGACATCTTTCAGATGTAGGAACACGCCTGCCAACTTTCATTTATGTTTCACAACTTCTTCTTGGTATTCCGATTTTTTTCCGTCAGTGTATCTTATGTAGGGAGCGCATTGTGCTCATGTGGGAGCGATCTAGATGGTTGTAAAACAACAAACTGGTAGCCAAGATCGTAGGAATTCTTTTTATTCCATGATTACCGGTTTCGGTGAAACTAAAACGGCCATCATCGGATCTTAGGACACATGCAGGTTTATGTTGTAACCTGTATGTGTCCTAAGATCCGATGATGGCGGCTTTAGTTTCACCGAAACCGGTAATCATGCAATAAAATGAATTCCTGCGATCTTGGCTACCAGTTTATTATCTTAGTGTTTTTTGTGCTGCACAGCCCACAGTTAAGAAAGTTTCACCACTAAAAGATACTGGTAAACGTATATCTTTTCATCGTCATGTGGTTGTTAATAGACTGATGACTGAAAGCGGTTGTAATAAAGAGCTATTTTATTAACAGATGATGGTGATGCGACCATGATGTTTTTTGGGAACTACCGATCACCGATCTTAACTCGTACAGTTACCACTCAAACAACTCCTATGGAGAGGAACTGATGAAACTAGCTCACGAACTGTGCTGAGAAGTGAAAGACGATAATGTGGAAAAGTCTTTGCTACTCTAATACCACCAATAAATGCATATCTAACTAATGTATTTTCTTCTAACTATGCAGTTCCTACTTTTAAAATACGCCTCGCAGCTGAAATAAGTGCAGTTGACGTCAACTAATTCTACACACACACGCAAGTATCGTCCAGAAGCAGTTGACCATTGCAGTTTGTCAACATTTATGTAGGAAGTCTTCGAAGTACATTCTACTGTCTCCAGCACATCACGGAGAGAAATAATTGCAGTTTATTAAGTATGGTGCTCGGCAACAAATACGAGGCGTATCCGAAAAGTCAGTACCGTTTTGGAAACAACGTTTATACAAACTTTTCTTCTCAAACCAAAAGTTATTTTTACAAGAAAGATCTTACGTTAAATTATTTTTCTAAATAGTGTCCACCATTGTCCAGACATTTGTCATAGCGGAAAAACAACTTTTCTATGCACATATCATAGAAAGATGCCGCCAATGAAGACAGCCAATGCTGACACTGTTTTCTGTGTCGTCATCGCTGTCAAAGCGCCTTTCTCCAGAATCACGCTTAAAGTTCAAGAACACGAACTAGTCAGAAGACGCACAATTCAAAACAAAAGACCTGGAATGCTTAGTCAAAGCATTGCGTTACTCCCTGACAACACTCGTTCCCGTTCTGCTGGTCACTCAAAACCTTCTTCAGCAATTCGGTTGGGAGCATTCCGTTTCCCAGCCGTACAGCCCCAACCTCTCATCGTCTAACCAGCACCTGTCTTGAACCTGAAGTGTGACTGGAGGACGACCCTTTGACAGCGATGACGACGAAGAAACAGGTGCTAAGCAGTGGCTGGTTTCACCGTCGGCATCTTTCTATGCAGAGAGCATAGAAAATTTGAACAATGGTGGCTGATATAAAGATAGTTTAAAACGCGAGCTTTAATGTAAAAATAAAATGAAACGAATAAAAGGTGATATGAGTTTTTTCCACGACGGTAGCTACTTTCCGAACATTCTGCGTATAATTGTGCCTGTGGCTGCAATGACACGGGCACAGTATTTTCCACTGCAAGTGAAATCGCAGCAACCTGTTAAACCATTAGAACGTGTCAAGTCCTTTTACCACCGCGGTTTTGCGATGAGTTACTATGTTCAGGATACATGTGATAAAAGACTGACGGACTAATAATTTCGTGTGGGTCTATGGCCGGAAGCAATTCTGTCAATTGGTCGGTCCTTGAGTGTTCGTAATGTACCCCAATTACCCAAGCGTGGAAAGGGGACCTACAGTTTACCGGGTAATCCTAACCAGGTCTCGTTCTGGCAACTCCTCACATCGTTATGAAGGGAAGAATAGATCAAAGGTAAACTGAAAATTTTCGTAGTTTGACCCGAATTCAATCTCTCGGTCTATCTGTTTCCAAGAAAGCATTTTAGCACTGTACCATTCGCATCGACATTGACGGAATAAAAACAGTGTTCATAATGTGTCTCTATCCTGTAAAAAGATAATGTGCAGCAAGATTTCAATACTAAAACCTATAGGTAGAACGAAAACTAGAGAATAAAAAAATTGTTTCCCAATGTGATGAATGTTGTTTATAATTATGTCAAGAAGAAGAAGCTGTGGTATGAAACTGTGTCTCATCTAAGATATCGAGCTGTATATATATATAGCTCTCTCTCTCTCTCTCTCTCTCTCTCTCTCTCTCTCTCTCTCTCTCTCTCTCTCTCTCTCTCTCTCTCTCTCTCACACACACACACACACACACACACACACACACACACACATATAGGGTGAGTCACCTAACATTACCGCTGGATATATTTCGTACACCACATCAAATACTGACGAATCGATTCCACAGACCGAACGTGAGGAGAGCGGCTAATGTAATTGGTTAATACAAACCATAAAAAAATTCACGGAAGTATGTTTTTTAACACAAACCTACGTTTTTTAAATGGAACCCCGCTAGTTTTGCTAGCACATCTGAAAACATAAACAAATACGTAATCAGTGCCGTTTGTTGCATTGTCAAATGTTAATTACATCCGGAGATATTGTAACCTAAAGTTGACGCTTGAGTACCACTCCTCCGCTGTTCGATCGTGTGTATCGGAGAGCACCGAATTACGTAGGGATCCAAAGGGAACGGTGATGGACCTTAGGTACAGAAGAGACTGGAACAGCACATTACGTCCACATGCTAACACCTTTTTATTGGTCTTTCTCACTGACGCACATGTACATTACCATGAGGGGTGAGGTACTCGTACGCACGTGGTTTCCGTTTTCAATTACGGAGTGGAATAGTGTGTGTCCCGACATGTCAGGCCAATAGATGTCCAGTGTGGTGGCCATCATTTGCTGCACACAATTGCAATCTCTGGCGTAATGAATGTCGTACACGCCGCAGTATATCTGGTGTAATGTCGCCGCAGGCTGCCACAATACGTTGTTTCATATCCTCTGGCGTTGTAGGCACATCACGGTACACATTCTCCTTTAACGTACCCCACAGAAAGAAGTCCAGAGGTGTCAGATCAGGAGAACGGGCTGGCCAATTTATGCGTCCTCCACGTCCTACGAAACGCCAGTCGAACATCCTGTCAAGGGTCAGCGTAGTGTTAATTGCGGAATGTGCAGGTGCACCATCATGCTGATACGACATACGTTGACGCGTTTCCAGTGGGACATTTTCGAGCAACGTTGGCAGATCATTCTACAGAAACGCGATGTATGTTGCAGCTGTTTGGGCCCCTGCAATGAAGTGAGGACCAATGAGGTGGTCGCCAATGATTCCGCACCATACATTTACAGTCCACGGTCGCTGTCGGTCTACCTGTCTGAGCCAGCGAGGATTGTCCACGGACCAGTAATGCATGTTCCGTAGATTCACTGTCCCGTGGTTTGTGAAACCCGCTTCATCGGTAAACACGTAGAACTGCAACGCATTCTCTGTTAATGCCCATTGACAGAATTGCACTCGATGATTAAAGTCATCACCATGTCATTGCTGATGTAGCGACACATGAAACTGCTGAAAGCGGTGACGATGCAGTATGCGCATGACACTACTTTGACTCAGTCCACCGGCTCTCGCAATGTCCCGTGTACTCATGTGTGGGTTCATGGCAACAGCAGCTAACACACCAACATCACCCGCTTCTCCTGCGACGGGCCTGTTACGGACCCGTTTGCGTGCTACGACCATACCTGTTGCATACAGTTGGCGGTAGATGTTTTGCAATGTGCGGCACGTTGGATGCTCTCTGTCCGGGTACCGTTCTGCATACACCCTGCAGGCTTCAGCTGCATTTCGTCGACACTCGCCATAGATGAGTATCATCTCCGCCTTTTCAGAGTTCGAAAACACCATGGTCACAGTTCCTACAGCAAAAAAATGGTTCAAATGGCTCTGAGCACTATGGGACTCAACTGCTGAGGTCATTAGTCCCCTAGAACTTAGAACTAGTTAAACCTAACTAACCTAAGGACATCACAAACATCCATGCCCGAGGCAGGATTCGAACCTGCGACCGTAGCGGTCTTGCGGTTCCAGACTGCAGCGCCTTTAACCGCACGGCCACTTCGGCCGGCGTTCCTACAACACTACACTATCACAGACGTCTGGTAACACGGTGTACTACAGTTGGTCTGCGTGCGGAGATAAATGCAGAATAACAATAGCAGGAAACGCTACATGCGGACACTGCGACAGCTAGATCAAACCACAGCAGTGCACTACAGCCACACTCGTAAACACGGTCGTCATCGTAAACATGTCCCTGCAGATGCTGCTCGCCGACCGTGGCCCGTGTTTGTTACAACATGCAACTGAACGTCGGAGGTTTCAAGCGTCAACTTTAGGTTACAATATCTCCGGATGTAATTAACATTTTACAATGCAACAAACGGCACTGATTACGTATTTGTTTGTATGTCCAGATGTGCAAACAAAACTAACGTGGTTCCATTTTAAAAAATGTAGGTTTGTGTTAAAAAACATACTTCCGTGCATTTTTGTATGGTTTGTATTAAACAATTAACAGTTACACTAGCCCCTCTCCTCACGTTCGGTCTGTGGAATCTGTAAAATGTCGTATTTTACCTTGGCTGTCTTTAGGCGCGATGTATGGTGGTGGCAGTAGAATCGTTCTGCAGTCAACTTCAAGTCCCCGTTCTCTAAATATTCTCAATAGTGTTTCCCGAAAGAAAAACGTCGCTTTTCCTCCAGGGATTCCCATTTGAGTTCCGGAAGCATCCTACTGCTGATAGTAATAAACGCTGCACAATCAAGGAGTCTACCGCTCCTCTCCGGAAGGAGTCCACTGTCTTACGCCGTCCACGCATTGCTCATGCCAGGCCCACCCCTTGTTTCCTCTTACATAACGAACCACCCCCCACAGCGTGCTTGTAAGAGCCATACTGACGGTATCCCACATATTGGTTGAATGTCTCCTCCTCTTGTCCCTTGGTGCTAAGTATAGTCTCCCCAACTCCTTAAATTCAATATTAGCAAACGATTCACTGATGTTTGAACTGGTGCCCAGTGTCCTCCGTAAAAGTAGTTTTTATTTCCAGGTTTAAGGTTTTACTTTACTCTTGGAACAGGGGCAGGGTGGTTGTGGTTGGGACCTCTCTTCATGTATTCTCAATCTGGGACTCCATAACCACGCCCCCAAGGAAAGACTGCCCGCCCCCCCCTTTTTCAGTTTTCAGATTTGGTCTCACCTTTTATGCCTTTTACTGTGTGTGTTTTAACTTCATTATTTTATAATTTGGCTCCCCTGACTGGATCCGTCCACATTCAGCGGACTCTTTCTTCTGTGACTAACATCGGAATCGCGGGCTGATGACCTCGCAGTTTGGTTCCATAAACCCTCTGTCAATCAATCAATCAATCAATCAATTCCCGAAGCATCTCCATAAAAATTACACATTGTTCCAACCTACCGGTAACAAATCTAACAGCCCGCCTCTGAATTGCTTCGGTGCCTTCCTTCAATCCGACATGATACGGATCCCACACACACCAGCAGTACTCAAGAATAAGTCGCATCAGCTTCCTATATGCGGTCTGCTTTACAAGCATATGCCTGCATTCAACCCTTAATACTCATTCTTCGAACTTCAAATGAAACTACATGGTTGCACATATCTTTTCAAGTCTCGAACATCAATCGTGTATATAAGCATACGAAAACTACGAAAGAAAATTTGTGCCACGGCTGGTATTCGAACCTGGGTCTCTTGCTTACTAGGCAGACGCGCTAACCACTAAACCACCCTGGTACAGTGGCTTTGCAGAACTGCACGATCTACTCTACCAAGCCCCCCTCCTCAATCCAAATTTCCATCCATCCCTCAGTCCATTACGAGGAATACCAGGCGATTTGAGGCAGGAATGGAAATTTTGATTGGGGAGGGAGGTGAGCTAGAGTAGTCCGTGCATTTGTGCAAAGCCACGGTGCCAGGGTGGCACAGTGTTTAGCGCATGTGCCTGGTGAGCATGAGACACAGGTTCGAATCCCAGCCGTGGCGCAAATTTTCATCCGTTGCTACAGGCTGCATATACACATCTTTAAACTTCGTTACGTAGGCTTTTGCGTGTTGGTCTGCCTTCAAAACGTCGGCCATTTCAGGTATATCAGAATTCCACGGCTCTCGCCCGCGATTCAAAGTGGTGAACATTCCCTCTGCCCTTCTTTGTGTATGAATTAGACAACAGAGCTAAATACAAGGAACGAATTCTATGATTGAGCTTCGTTGTCCTGTTCGTGGTTGAGGCGTTATTTACAGTGAGATGGAACTTCATGTTTGTATGCAAAGACATATTCCTATTGGAAAAACTTCTTGTGCCTTATACTGATCAGTAAAAACCGAAATTGGGAAAAATAATAAGGGTTTTGAGAGAGGATGAAGATGTTACTCAGGGATTTTGAAAGAATATGTGGAAGTAACTACGGAAAATATTTCTAATTGTGCGGGATATAGGGTGTAATGGTTAGTTAGAGATGAAAGTATTGGTAGCAGATAAAAAAAGTAAGCATTTCATGGCATCAAAAATCGAATGGGAATATTCAGAATCCCGAATTGTCTTTTTTTCACAAAACTGAGTTATCTTCAGTTGTGCACTTTAAACGTAGATCGATCATGATTTAGAGAAACGCCACATATTCTAGCATTTTCTGTGTTATGCAGTCACTGTAAACCCTCGCACGTACAAACGATTTGGGGTTTCTATGAATATTATATTCTCAGCACTGTTCTAAACAGAGAGAATAATAAATATATGCCTGTAAATGACAAGAAAATACGTGACCTACGACGATTTCTACCATTTCTAGCAAAAGAAGAAATCCAGAACTGCCACGCTGAATTACATGTCTCAAAGAATGAACCATGCATGGAGTAGGCCCATAATTCCGAAAGTAATAGAAAATAGGCATAATTTGGTTGATTTTTCTCCGTATTAGCAATAAAGTACTAGTTAGGCAGTGATTTATGCTTATTTACTACAAAATATTGAGAAAGCTCACGTTTGAATTAATACTATTTAATTAACGTTTCACAATTGCCTACTGTGCATTGCTATTCTTCGGTCTCCATTCATTTTAACGAAAAATGAGAAGAAAAACGGAATTTCAGCATAATGTTAAGAACTGCAATGTTTTTTGTACCTCCTGAAAAGTATGGTTTTTTGGACATTTTGGGTTTCTCGATATTGCCATTCAATTGGAAAACTGAAGCAGATGTAAATAGGAAACAATAACTGTAGTTCATGAAAATGGAGTTGGCTTCAAAACACGCCGCATGTAGAACAAACCAATCGTCAAATTGTGCTTGGATGTGGTTCGCCATTATTAAATGCCTTAACCTAAAAGGGGGAAGGGTGGGGGGGAAGATCTGTTGATAACGACGATTTGCATGCATCTGCAAAAATTTTCTGGTGCACGTAATCTCACAGATTTCCATGTTTAAGAGCAAGCTAGGGCTAGACAATGCGTAATGACCTCTTTACGTCTGCAGCATTTTTAACTCGGAACAAAAGGAGTCTGGCTAGGGGGTGGGGCGATGGGCTCGTGGTCTGAGAGTTGCAGTAGTATTGCGGCGTAAAAATAGCTGCCCCCCCCCCTTCCCCCCTATGTACCTGCCAGCAGAGAGCACAACGCACCGGTATTGGGAGACAATTGCAGCGCGCCGAATACACACGCGGAAATACGACCGCAAAAAAAGCGGGGCGGAAAGGGGAGGTAGGGGAATGAGTGGAGGGGAGAGAAGAGTTGTTGTTCTTGCGGCCGCCTGCTCATATTGTGCGAACGGCGGTGCACCCGTCTCTCGCCCTTTTTTGCGGCTCTTTTCTGCTTTTATTATTACTTTTCAGCGCAGTTTCTTTCTTTGCAGTGCCAGAAATCTACAAACGACGGTGAATGAATGAATGAATGAATGAATGGTGGGAGGGAGGGAGGAGGTTGGAGTGAAAAGTAGGAGGATGGGGGCTCATTTGAGGCTGCCGGTTTTCCTGCCATTAAATTACTCGCCAGGGCGCGGGAAAAGGGGACAATACAGAGCGGGGAGAGACGGCAAAGAAAGACGGGGAAGCTCTGAGAAGAAGTAGTGGGAGGGGGGAAGGTAGGCAAGGGGGAATGTGAGAGGGGAGCAAGGAAGTGGGGCCGCGGCGTGAATTGAGATTATGCCTCCAGAATCAATGCTCAGAGGACAAGGTATGCCGCCACGACATAGAGGGAGAGGGGTCGGGGCGGCATCTTGTCGCTTTATTTTTTCGCCAACAGTGCGTACAGGTAAATCAAAAACTCGACCTGTTACACACACTCAGCATGCAGATTTTACACGCAGCCATGTTACCTGTCAATAAAGGAAACAAAATACGTTCCCATGATGGTTTATAACATTCTCCAATTTCCGGCTGTTCATTTACAATACTGGCCATTAAAATTGCTACACCAAGAAGAACTGCAGATGATAAACCGGTATTCATTGGACAAATATATTATACTAGAACTGACATGTGATTACATTATCACGCAATTTGGGTGCATAGATCGTGAGAAATCGGTACCCAGAACCACCACCTCTGGCCGTAATAACGACCATGATACGCCTGGGCATTGAGTCACACAGAGCTTGGATGGCGTGCACAGGTACAGCTGCCCATGCAGCTTCAACACGATACCACAGTTCATCAAGAGCAGTGACTGGCGTATTGTCACGAGCCAGTTGCTCGGCCACCATTGACCAGACGTTTTCAATTAGTGAGAGATCTGGAGAATGTGCTGGCCAGGGCAGCAGTCGAACATTTTCTGTATCGGGAAAGGTCCGTACAGGACCTGCAACATGCGGTCGTGCATTATCCATCTGTGTTTCTCTTGCCTTGTGTTTTTAGGCTGGACATACAATCTGTTGCGTAGTGGTAGGCTGATCGTTTTTTTATCCTTGCGCTCAGCCAGCCCAGACCATCTGCTATGTTGTTTTAACATCTACTGCCGCTTTTTTTCTCTTAGTTAATGTTTTCAAGTTTGGCCTGCTACTTTCGTTTTATCCTTCAGTGTGGCTCCACAGTTAATTTACCCATTTTGTACCTTCCCCTTCTTTTGGTGTATGGTGTGGTGTCACCGCCAGACACCACACTTGCTAGGTGGTAGCTTAAATCGGCCGCGGTCCACTAGTACATGTCGAACCCGCGTGTCGCCACTGTGTGATCGCAGACCGAGCGCCACCACAAGGCAGGTCTCGAGATACGGACGAGCACTCGTCCCAGTTGTACGGACGACATTGCTAGCGACTACACGGACGAAGCATCGCTCATTAGCCGAGCAGATAGTTAGCATGCATTGCTCATTGGCCGAGCAGACAGTTAGAATAGCCTTCAGCTAAGTCCATGGCTACGACCTAGCAAGGCGCCATTTGTAACATTGCATGTACCTCAAGATAGTCTCACTTGTATCACCAAGAACGTTGTAAACCAATGAAGATATAAAAGTTAAGTGTTGTAGTAGCTACATACTTTTCTTTATAACATTAATAAGTATCCTGTTTCAGACCTCTATCTAGCCTACTTAATATTACGCGTGCCTTTCGGCTACTTCAGTGTGGCGTAGCTGTCTTGTTACGCCACAACATATGGTTTTAGTCGGAGACCTATGTGAGTGACGTAAAAGCGAGTGAAAACCATCTCACTTAGTCCTTTTACCCTACAAACCAACCAACCAGCATGACAAGTATCCATCCAAACGGACAATGCGGTGACGTCTGGAGCACCACGGAATCTCGGCACGGCCACCATTTTTGCGGCTTCCCTGACGCGGCGCTAAGGGAAATGCGCCGACAGTGTGCTCCCGAAAGTACCCTGGAGATGTGACTGGCACCGCGACACCTCTTGCGTCTAGTCTGGGTCCTGCGCACAGCATCACAATGGACACATTAGCGTTTGGAGGCTTCGACGATTTCGAACGTTGAAAGCTTGCATTCTCATCGTCACACGGGCCGAGCAACTTGCGTTATTATATGAGGTGCCACTGAGTACGCAACTCGCCTCTTACTTGCATGTCCGGTAATCTGGAGAGCAAGCGCTTCATTTCTGGCGTGTTGAGGCCCTCGGCTGTGCAGTATATTCAAGATCTCTGTGGTGTTATCTTTCAACAAGATAACGGCTGACCGCATGTCGCCCCTGCTGACCTGTCCTGACGTGTTCTGACTTGGAGTTAATGCAGCGTACATTGACGAACCTGTGCTTGTCATCCAAGCCCAGGGATGTCGCAGCCACTGCTCTCTCTCTCTCTCTCTCTCTCTCTCTCTCTCTCTCTCTCTCTCTCTCTCTCTCTCTGTGTGTGTGTGTGTGTGTGTGTGTGTGTGTGTGTGTGTGTGTGTGTGTGTGTGTGTAACTTTGTAGGGTGCTTCAGCGCCTTTTTGCGCTGTACAGCGTTCTGCATCCGCGTATGGCCGTTACGAATTAGTGACCACTGTGCCAATACGAGCATTTGCCTTCTGACTCAGAAGCTGGAATCGATTTCCTGAGGGCGGGACACGGTGACTGAGTCACCATACAGCCAGCACGTGTCCCTGCACCGGTCCCCCGACAGGGAGGCGGTGGGTGCTGGGAGCGGGCTGCGTTCCTAGCGTTATCCGTCGGCTGCAGCGAGCAGCACAGAAGTCCCGCGATGACGGTACATCAGCGTGTCAGTTGCTGATCTACCCGCTCTGACGGCTTCTTTAAAAATAAACATATTTAATCATTTTTCGGTTATGTGTATTAAGGAACTACACTACTGGCCATTAAAATTGCTACACCACGAAGATGACGTGCTACAGACGCGAAATTTAACCGACAGGAAGAAAATGCTGTGATATGCAAATGATTAGCTTTTCAGAACATTCAAACAACGTTGGCGCCGGTGGTGACACCTGCAACGTGCTAACATGAGGAAAGTTTCCAACCGATTTCTCATACACGAACAGCAGTTTCTGATGCCTCGTGTAAGAAGGAGAAATGCGTACCATCACGTTTCCACCTTTGATAAAGGTCGGATTGTAGCCTAGCGCAATTGCGGTTTATCGTATCGCAACATTGCTGCTCGCGTTGGTCGAGATGCAATGACTGTTAGCAGAATATGGAATCGGTGGGTTCAGGAGGGTAATACGGAACGCCGTGCTGGATCCCAACGGCCTCGTATCACTAGCAGTCGAGATGACAGGCATCTTATCCCCATGGCTGTAACGGATCGTGCAGCCACGCCTCGATCCCTGAGTCAACAGATGGGGACGTTTGCAAAACAACAACCATCTGCACGAACAGTTTGACGACGTTTGCAGCAGCATGGACTATCAGCTCGGACACCATGGCTGCGGTTACCCTTGACGCTGCATCACAGACAGGAGCGCCTGCGACTCAACGACGAACCTGGATGCAAGAATGGAAAAACGTCATTTTTTCGGATGAATCCAGGTTCTGTTTACAGCATCATGATGGTCGCAACCGTGTTTGGCGACACCGCGGTGAACGCACATTGGAAACCTGTATTCGTCATCGCCATACTAACGTATCACCCGTCGTGATAGTATGGGGTGCCACTGGTTACACATCTCGGTCACCTCTTGTTCGCATTGACGGCACTTTGAACAGTGAACGTTACATTTCAGATGTGTTACGACCCGTGGCTCTACCCTTCATTCGATCCCTGCGAAACCCTACATTTCAGGAGGATAATGCACGACCGCATGTTGCAGGTCCTGTACGGGCCTTTCTGGGTACAGAAAATGTTCGACTGGTGCCCTGGCCAGCAAATTCTTTAGATCTCTCACCAATTGAAAACGTCTGGTCAATGGTGGCCGAGCAACTGGCTCTTCACAATACGGCAGTCACTACTCTCGATGAACTGTGGTATCGTGTTGAAGCTGCATGGGCAGCTGTACCTGTACACGCCATCCGAGGTCTGTTTGACTCAATGCCCAGGCGTATCAGGCCGTTATTACGGCCAGAGGTGGTTGTTCTGGGAACTGATTTCTCAGGATCTATGCACCCAATTTGCGTGTAAATGTAATCACATGTCAGTGCTAGTATAATATATTTGTCCAATGAATTCCCGTTTATCATGTGCATTTCTTCTTAGTGTAGCAAGTTTGATGGCTAGTAGTGTACATATTTGTGTAGGAATTTTCCAACGTAGTAAAGGGTCGATGCTTGCGTATTTTAGATTGACAGAAGTACACCCACAATGATCTATGTCTACAAGCCTCAACGTGACATCATCCCAGAATGATACTTAGAAGGGTGGAGATTTTAGTGTACTTGTGGGCCCAGAATTTAAGGACACTCCATTTAAGTGTGGAATGATGTTAAAAGTTAATAATTAACGGAGTGATAAAATGTGCCTGACAGATTCGTGTGTATCCCGGAAACTTTACAAGTTTATAAACGATGGTCAATAAAATCCAAGCAGTGGCAGCAGTCCGTGTAACACAACACACCGTAAGAAGACTTCATTTGCTATAAGCGCAGTGAGTGATGAAGGAAAGATCGTGTAAACTGCAGGCTAACAAACAAAGTAAATATTTTCAGAATGAATTCTCACCCTGCAACGGAGTGTGCGCTGATTTGAAACTTCTTGTCAGAATAAAATTGTGTGTTGGACTGGGACTCTAACCGAGGACCTTTGCCATTCGCTTGCAAGGCATGCAGGAGAACCTTTGTGAAGTTTGCAAGGAAGGATATTGGGTAAGTACGGAAGCAAAGCTGTGAAGGCGGGTCTCGTGTCTTGGTTGGATCTCAGTCAGTAGAGCACTAGCAAGGTCCGAGGTTCGAGACCTGGTCTGGCACGCAGTTTTAATCTGCGAGGAAGTTTGAAGGTTCTAAGTGGATATTATCTCGCATTAAGACTCTGTCTCCGCAAGACGGCCCCAGCATATGCAGAGACTGTAGAGAGCAGCTTCAGCGTCTATGCGTACTTCTGTTAAATGTTTTTGTATTGCCATTGTAGACTGAAGATTGGGTTTGTGCCTTCGGAACATATTGCTTTATTAAGTAATTTAAGTAAGTGAACAACAATTGGTGACTGGTAGCGAACAACTGTTTGACATGTTTGAAACACTCACCGTCTGATTAACAGTAACATAGTTTTAAAGTACTCCAACTGGCTTTCACTTCATTCTGCTTACTGTAGTTAGTCCTTGCTTTCCCTTCAAAACGCTGCCAGCCCCAGACATTCTCCCATGCCAACTCACTTGGCACCATGAGAAACCATCTCTTCGTTAAAGCCTCAGAATGCAGTTTTTGGTTAAGGAGTGTCTTAAAGCTCGTGTCTGACATATCCGTCCAGTCTTCAGCATTCTCCTATAGCACGGCACTTACAAAACCTCTGTTTCCTTGGCGAGTGAGGTGCTGCAGTTGTCAATGAACTGGACTCGCATCCAGTACAACGGCGATTCAAACCCCTGTCTGTCCGTCCAGATATACCTTTTCTGTGATTTCCCTAAATCACTCCAGTTACCGAGACTGTTCCTTTGAAAGGCCCAGGCCAGTTCCTTCGCCAGTCTTCCCCAGTGCGACATGATGCTGCGTCTCTATGACCTCGTCATACACGAACCAGATCTTCCTGTCTACCTTCTTTCCTTCTAATCTCCTCTCTGTCTGTAGTGTTAATCGTTCAAATATATCGCTTATATACCACTACACTCTAGACAGATCCTATCATAGTTAAGGTCCCAAAACATTCGATATTAACGTATTTTTATTGTTCAGAAATATCTTTTCTTGATGTTTGTTGTGTACATAGTTTCGCATAGTCAGTGCATACACAACTTTCCCACTAGAGCGCGCCCCGCTAAGCACAACAGCGCAGGCGCAGCGCTCGTCCGTCTCCGCACTACGAGATGGCGCTGCCATAGAGACAGACCAAATTCTGCTTCCGCCGGTCCGCGTATTAATATGTAACGCCGCCAATGAGGATTGCTGCTAATGTAGAACCTTTTCTCCTCGCGGATCACACTCGCGCAGTGATACATGAACGCGTGAGGTATTATAACGAGTGTAAAGACCACTAAGTAGTCAGTCTGCATTTGTCTGCACCAGTCTATAGTCAACTTTGTTTGCGCCTAATAAGATATTCCTGGACATAGCCATGAAGATAAATGTACAGACACTTTGTCAAGTATCGGAGATACGTGATACGTGATACGTGAAAATAAGATTAACGTACCAAGACCAAAGGAACTTCAGATTGTCAATTGTAAACAGCATCCAGAATCAAGTTACGTAATATCTATGCTTTTTATTGTTCTAACAAATGTGTGTGAAAATTAATCAAGTTTTGTTTAAAGTTGGTCACTGTCAATCTGCTACTCTAAGCGTGCAAGTGGCATTTCTATCGTCTGACCTAATGGCAGAAGATAAACATGCCACGATAAGACCATGAGACATATTGCTGACACTCGCCTACTTTGTTAGAGCGACAAGTCAAATAATCTGATGGTGTGTGTACTGAAGGTCTTACCTTACGCACACCACAATGTTATATGCTCATTAAAAAATTTCACGATTTTTGGGCTGCGTTTTCTAATTACGTCTTCGACATACTGTGATTGCTACCCTGCATTACACATGTTTTAGTTTTTTGATGTGTCTCTTATAATACTTTTTCCCAAGAATTTAGCAATTTCTTTCAGTTGAATAAGATGTTCTCGGGCTTCCAGTCGCGTCAAATGGTTGAAATACCACGAGCTTTCGGCCAAGCACTCCTTGTCCATTGTCAAGTGGAAGGACTGCCGATGGCCTGCTGGTACGATCTTCCATACACTAGCTGCTCGTTGTGACTTCAGTGGTTCCGGCAATATCTTCATACACACGGTGGTCCACTGATAGTGACCGGGCCAAATATATTACGAAATAAGCATCAAACGAAAAATGTACAAACATCGAAACTCGTCTAGCTTGAAGGGGAAAACCAGATGGCGCTATGGTTGGCCCGCTAGATGGTGCTGCCATAGGTCAAACGGATATCAACTGCGTTTTTTAAATAGCAACCCCCATTTTTTATTACATATTCGTGTAGTATGTAAAGAAATATTTTTTAGTTGGACCACTTATTTCGCTGTGTGATGGACGGCGCTGAAATAGTCACAAACATATGGCTCACAATTTTTGGACGAACAGTTGGTTACAGGTAGGTTTTTAAAATTAAAATACGGAACGTAGGTACGGTTGTTCCAATGAGATACATGTACCCTTGTGAACTTACCAATTCTGAGAACGCATGCTGTTACAGCGTGAGTACCTGTAGATACCACATTAATGCAATAAATGCTCAAAATGATGTCCGTCAACCTCAATGCATTTGGAAATACGTGTAACGACATTCTTCTCAACAGCGAGTTGTTCGCCTTCCTTAATGTTCGCACATGCATTGACAATGCGCTGACGCATGTTGTCAGGCGTTGACGGTGGATCACAATAGCAAATATCCTTCAATTTTCCCCACAGAAAGAAATCCGGGGACGTCAGATCCAGTGAATGCGCGGGCCATGGTATGGTGTATCGACGACCAATCCACCTGTCACGAAATATGCTATTAAATACCGCTTCAACCGTACGCGAGCTATGTGCCGAACATCCATTATGTTGGAAGTACATCGCCATTCTTTCATGCAGTGAAACATCTTGTAGTAACATCGGTAGAACATTATGTGGGAAATCAGCATACACTGCACCATTTAGATTGTCATCGATGAAATAGGGGCCAGTTATCCTTCCTCCCATAATGCCGTACGGTACATTAAGCCGCCAAGGTCGCTGATGTTCCTCTTGTTGCAGCCATCGTGGATTTTCCGTTGCCCAATAGTGCAAATTATGTCGGTTTACATTACCGCTGTTGGTGAATGACGCTTCGTCGCTAAATAGAACGCGTGCAAAAAAATCTGTCATCGTCCCGTAATTTCTCTCGTGCCCAGTGACAGAACTGTAGACGACGTTCAAAGTCGTCGCCATGCACTTCCTGATGCATAGAATACGGTACGGGTGCAATCGATGTTGATGTAGCATTTTTTCAACACAGACGTTTTTGAGATTCCCGATTCTCGCGCAATTTGTCTGCTCCTGATGTGCGGATTAGCCGCGACAGGAGTTAAAACACCTACTTGGGCATCATCATTTGTTGCAGGTCGTGCTTGACGTTTCACATGTGGCTGAACACTTCCTGTTTCCTTAAATAACGTAACTATCCGGCGAACGGTCCGGACACTTGGATGATGTCGTCCAGGATACCGAGCAGCATACATAGCACACACCTGTTGGCCATTTTAATCGCAATAGCCATACATTCTCCCCTGCGGGTCCGGGGATTAGAATAGGCCCGCGGTATTCCTGCCTGTCGTAAGAGGCGACTAAAAGGAGTCCATCCCCCTCACGGGGGTAGTTAGCGCCTGCGTCCGGAGACGGACGGTTCCACGACCTATAATCGTGGTCTTTTTGGTTTTTCACTTCTCGTTTCTTCCTTCCTTTTGTTGGTTCCTTTCCTTGCTCTTCTCGACCTCACTGTCTTCCTTACTCTTTCCCTTGACTTCTCCTTGCCTTCTCATTGCCTTTTTCTCCTTGCCTTATCATTACCCTCTTCTCCTTGCCTTCTCATTACCTTCTTCTCCTTGCCTTCTCTGGTCTCCGCCTCGGCGTTTGAGACAGTCTGTCCTCTTTCTCCCTCTCTCTCTTCTTTTTCCTCTTCTTCCTTCCTCCCTGTGCGTGCCTGAAGGCCGACCCACGCGTTCGCACGCGTAGCTGGTGACGGAGGCAACGCGTAATTCCCCTCCCTGGGTAGACATGTAAGGCACGCACGTACCCCCTGGTAAAGGCCAGGCCCGGGGGAGGGGTGATTGCCTGAGCTGATACCTTCTGACCATGCCTATTGGTCCCTCCGTCTGTTTCTCGGGAGGTGTGACCTGAGGTGTAAACATTCACCTAAGGCGGGAGTGCCCTCTGAGAGGGTCCCCACAAGGAAGGAGCGCGCCACCGGAGACGCTGGCAATCATGGGGGATTCCTCCGCAATGGATTCTACTCCATCTCTTTCGACTTCGACTCAAAAACGGAAACGTGACCAGCCAACAGTGACAAAAGTACTACCGCCTGCCCCACAGTTCCTCGTAGTTTCTCGATCTGAGGACGGAAAGGATTTTTCCTCTGTCAACCCTTTCGTTATTCAGAAGGGCGTAGATGCCATAGCTGGATCTGTCAAATCTTGTACCAGGTTGCGAAACGGCACCTTATTACTAGAAACTGAGAGTGCCTTTCAGGCACAAAAACTGCTTCGGGCCACCCTCCTGTACACGTTCCCTGTCCGGGTGGAGGCCCACCGAACTTTGAACTCGTCTCGTGGTGTAGTCTATACTAGCTCCCTCGACGGATTGGCTGATGAGGAGCTTCAATCATTCCTCGCTGAGCAGGGCGTGACGGCTGTCCATAGGGTCATGAAAAAGGTCAACACTGACCTTGTACCGACCCGGACAATTTTCTTGACCTTCGATAGTGTTAAGCTGCCATCGCGCATCAAGGCGGGCTATGAGGTTATTTCTGTTCGCCCCTATGTCCCGACACCTACGCGCTGCTACCAGTGTCAGCGTTTCAATCACACTAGACAGTCTTGTTCCAATGCGGCTAAATGTGTCACTTGTGGCAGGGATGCCCATGAGGGTGACTGTCCACCTCCGTCTCCTCGTTGTGTGAACTGTCAGGGTGACCATGCCGCGCCGGCCGAAGTGGCCGTGCGGTTAAAGGCGCTGCAGTCTGGAACCGCAAGACCGCTACGGTCGCAGGTTCGAATCCTGCCTCGGGCATGGATGTTTGTGATGTCCTTAGGTTAGTTAGGTTTAACTAGTTCTAAGTTCTAGGGGACTAATGACCTCAGCAGTTGAGTCCCATAGTGCTCAGAGCCATTTGAACCATTTGACCATGCCGCATCCTCCCGCGACTGTCCTGTCTATAAGGAAGAACGCTGTATACAAGAAATTCGGGTCAAAGAGAAAGTGTCCACCTCGGCTGCTCGCAAGCTATTGGCTAGTAGGAAGCCCACGCTGCTCCCAGCGGGGAAATACAGTACTGTCCTCGCCTCTCCTCGGACTACCCGGGAGGTAGCAACCCAGACATGCGATCTGACCTTCAGCACCACGGTCGTCCGTTCGGCCAGTGCTAAGATCGCGCGGTCGACGTCTCCTCTTCCTCCCATCACCCCACAGACACGAGCACCTTCCTCAGCTTCTGCTAAGACGAAGACATCGAAGTCAGATGCACGGGCCTTCAAGAAGGAACCATCCCGTGCAGACTTCCTCCGTACCTCGACCTCCCAGCCTTCGACCGGTACTTCCACTACACGTCCTTCCAAAAAGGCGCATAGGAAGCACAGTTCTCCTTCTCCGCCACGGCGCATTCCTTCTCCTGCGCCACCCAGCGGTTGCCGCCCCAGGCCGTCATCTGTTTCGCCTGGCCGCACCGCTGGTAGCCGTACATCTGGCCGTTCACTGGCGGAGGAAGCTCCCCCTCCCGGCCATCCTCCCGAGATGGCCGATGACCCTATAGACCACATGGACGATGACTGTCCGCCTACTGATAGCGGCGGCAGTGCTCGCTCGAAGCCAGGCCCTAAGCGGCTTTCGAGGTGACCACTTCTCTCATCTTCCTTTTCTTACGATGGCACTTATTCACTGGAATATTCGCAGCATTCGCTCCAACCGAGAGGACTTGAAGTTGCTGCTCCGCTTGCACCGTCCGCTCGTCGTAGCCCTCCAGGAAACGAAGCTACGCCCATGCGATCAAATTGCCTTGGCACACTACACCTCTGTGCGTTTTGACCTACCCCCTGTGGTAGGTATCCCAGCTCATGGAGGGGTTATGTTGCTGGTCCGGGATGATATTTACTACGATCCCATCACGTTGCACACCGGCCTGCAGGCAGTTGCCATCCGCATTACTCTCCCCACTTTTACGTTTTCCTTTTGTACCGTTTACACTCCATCGTCATCTGCCGTTACCAGGGCAGACGTGATGCAACTTATTGCTCAGCTACCTGCACCATTTTTGTTAACTGGAGACTTCAATGCCCACCATCCCCTTTGGGGCTCTCCAGCATCCTGCCCGAGGGGCTCCTTGTTAGCAGACCTTTTCAACCAGCTCTATCTTGTCTGCCTCAATACTGGCGCCCCTACTTTTCTTTCGGACACATCTCACACCTATTCCCATTTAGACCTCTCTATATGTACTCCCCAACTTGCACGCCGGTTTGAGTGGTATGCACTTTCTGATACATATTCGAGCGACCACTTCCCGTGTGTTATCCATCTCCTGCAGCATACTCCCTCTCCGTGCTTCTCTAATTGGACCATCTCCAAAGCAGACTGGGGGCTCTTCTCTTCCAGGGCGACCTTTCAGGATCAAACCTTTACAAGCTGCGATCGTCAGGTCGCACACCTCACGGAAGTCATTCTCGCTGCTGCTGAATATTCCATCCCTCACCCTCCTTCTTCTCCACTTCGCGTACCGGTCCCCTGGTGGACCGCGGCATGTAGAGACGCTTTACGTGCTCGTCGACGTGCTTTACGCACATTTAAACGCCACCCTACAGTGGCGAATTGTATCAATTATAAACGATTACGTGCTCAGTGTCGTCGTATTATCAAAGAAAGCAAGAAAGCCAGCTGGGCTGCTTTCACAAGCACCTTCAACAGTTATACTCCTTCTTCTGTTGTCTGGGGTAGCCTGCGCCGGCTATCTGGCACTAAGGTCCACTCACCAGTTTCTGGCTTGAAGGTCGCGAATGACGTCCTTGTAGCCCCTGAGGCTGTCTCCAATGCCTTCGGCCGCTTTTTCGCAGAGGTTTCGAGCTCCGCTCATTACCACCCTGCCTTCCTCCCCCGCAAACAGGCAGAGGAGGCTAGGCCACCTAACTTCCGCTCCTCGAATTATGAAAGTTATAATGCCCCATTCACCATGCGGGAACTCGAAAACGCACTTGGCCGATCACGGTCCTCTGCTCCAGGGCCAGATTCTATTCATATTCAGATGCTGAAGAACCTTTCTCCTGCGGGTAAAGGTTTTCTTCTTCGTACATACAATCGCATCTGGATTGAGGGACATGTTCCCGCATGCTGGCGCGAGTCTATTGTTGTCCCGATTCCTAAGCCGGGGAAGGACAAGCACTTTCCTTCCAGTTATCGACCTATCTCGCTTACCAGCTGTGTCTGTAAAGTGATGGAGCGAATGGTTAACTCTCGATTGGTTTGGCTGCTCGAGTCTCGACGCCTACTTACCAATGTACAATGTGGATTTCGTAGGCGCCGCTCTGCTGTTGACCATCTGGTTACCTTGTCGACCTTCATTATGAATAACTTCTTGCGGAAGCGCCCGACCGCGGCTGTGTTCTTTGATTTGGAGAAGGCTTACGTCACCTGTTGGAAGGCGGGCATTCTCCGCACCATGCATACATGGGGCCTTCGCGGTCGCCTCCCTCTTTTTATTCGTTCCTTTTTAATGGATCGACAGTTCAGGGTACGTGTGGGTTCTGTCCTGTCGGACACCTTTCGCCAGGAGAATGGGGTGCCACAGGGCTCAGACTTGAGCGTCGCCCTCTTCGCCATCGCGATCAATCCAATAATGGATTGCCTCCCAGCTGATGTATCAGGCTCCCTTTTCGTGGACGATTTTACCATCTATTACAGTGCGCAGCGTACGTGTTTCTTGGAGCGCTGTCTTCAGCGTTCTCTTGACCGTCTTTACTCCTGGAGTGTCGCCAATGGCTTCCGTTTTTCTGCCGAGAAGACGGTCTATATTAACTTCTGGCGCTACAAAGAGTTTCTCCCACCGTCCTTACGACTCGGTCCCGTTGCTCTCCCAATCGTGGAGACAACCAAATTTTTAGGCCTTACATTTGACAGGAAACTTAGCTGGTCTCCACATGTGTCATATTTGGCCGCCCGTTGTACCCGTTCTTTAAATGTCCTCCGTGTTCTCAGTGGTCTGTCGTGGGGAGCGGATCGAACCGTCCTACTTCGTCTATATCGGTCGATCGTCCGCTCCAAGCTGGATTACGGGAGCTTCGTATACTCCTCTGCACGGCCATCCATCTTACGCCGCCTCAACTCCATACAACATCGGGGTTTACGACTTGCGATCGGAGCATTTTATACCAGTCCCGTAGAGAGTCTTCATGCTGACGCTGGCGAATTGCCACTCACCTACCGGCGCGATATACTGCTTTGTCGGTATGCCTGTCGGCTACTGTCAATGCCCGACCATCCGTCTTATCGTTCCTTTTTTGACGACTCTCTTGACCGTCAATACGGGTTGTATGTCTCTGCCCTGCTACCCCCTGGAGTTCGCTTTCGTCGCCTCCTTCAACACCTTAATTTTTCACTCCCTGCAACCTTTCGAGTGGGCGAGAGCCGCACGCCACCTTGGCTCCAGGCTCAGGTCCGCGTTCACCTCGACCTCAGCTCGCTCCCAAAAGAGGTCACCCCCGGTTCGGTCTACCACTCCCGTTTTTTGGAACTTCGTTCGAAGTTCATCGACATGACTTTCATTTATACAGATGGCTCTAAGACCAATGACGGGGTCGGGTGTTCCTTTATTGTTGGGGCACAAAGTTTCAAATACCGGCTCCATGGCCATTGTTCTGTCTTCACAGCTGAGCTCTTTGCCCTCTACCAGGCTGTTCTTTACATCTGCCGCCACCGACATTCTGCTTATGTCATCTGCTCAGATTCCCTGAGCGCCATCCAGAGCCTCAGTGATCCGTACCCGGTTCACCCTTTCGTACACCGGATCCAACGCTCTCTTCAGCAGCTGGTGGACGTCGGTTCTCCAGTTAGCTTTATGTGGGTTCCTGGCCATGTCGGTATCCCTGGGAACGAAGCTGCAGATGCCGCGGCCAAGGCTGCGGTCCTCCAGCCTCGGACAGCTTTTTGTTGCGTCCCTTCGTCCGATTTTAGCAGGGTGATTTGTCGGCACATCTTATCTCTGTGGCATGCCGATTGGGCTGCACTTACCGACAACAAGCTTCGGGCCTTAAAACCTCTTCCCGTGGCTTGGACGTCCTCCTCACGCCCTTCTCGGCGGGAGGAGGTCGTTTTAGCCCGGTTAAGAATTGGACACTGCCGGTTCAGCCATCGCCATCTGCTGACGGCTGCGCCGGCGCCGTTCTGCCCATGTGGGCGCTTGCTGACGGTTAGACACATTTTAATGTCCTGTCCAGATTTTAACACACTGCGCCTCGATCTTAACCTGCCAAATACTTTCGATGCCATTTTAGCGGATGACCCACGAGCAGCTGCTCGTGTTCTTCGTTTTATCAATTTGACAAACCTCGCTAAGGCCATTTGATGATGCTGTTTTTTAATCCTATGCCTGTCAGTCTGTCTTTTATTGTGTTTTCCCTTTTAGTTGTTGTGGTCAACTTGTGCCTCGCGGTGTATTCTTAGAGTAGTCAGGGCGCTAATGACCATTGAAGTTGTGCGCCCTAAAACCACAAAAAAAAAAAAAAAAAAAGCCATATATTAACACGGTATCGACCTTTTCCGCTATTGGTAAATGGTTCATTTTAACACGGGTAATGTATCACGAAGCAAATACCGGCCGCACTAGCGGAATGTTACGCGATACCACGTACTTCTACGTTTGTGACTATTACAGAGCCATCTATCACAAAGCGAAAAAAGTGGTCCAACTAAAACATTCATATTTCTTTACGT
Source organism: Schistocerca americana (assembly GCF_021461395.2). NCBI lineage: Eukaryota > Metazoa > Arthropoda > Insecta > Orthoptera > Acrididae > Schistocerca > Schistocerca americana. The sequence continues at coordinate 157,077,062 of NC_060121.1, forward strand.
ACTACACGAATATGTTATTAAAATGGGGGTTGCTATTAAAAAAAAACGCAGTTGATATCCGTTTGACTTACGGCAGCGCCATCTAGCGGGCCAACCATAGCGCCATCTGGTTTCCGCCTTCAAGCTATCCAAGTTTGGTTCTTTGTAGTTTTTTTGTTTCACGCTTATTTCGTGAGATTTTGCAACGTCACGATCAGTGGACCATCCTGTATAGGCATACGTTGACATGACGTTTGCTGCGCCCACTTCAGGTTCGCGATCCCTGGATCACACGCCACCCTGGACCGCGGGCCTCCGTCTCTATTAATGGTGTTTTCGAAGATTTTTATTTCGATGGCTTCTTTAATTACACAGTCCCGGAAGCTGTTAGTGCGAACTACGACACGAGTGTCGTCAAATATTATCTCGTTGCCATTTTCTAGAGCATGGTAAGCCAAAGATGATTTTTCGCGATAGCGTTGGTGATAAAATCTCTGGTGCTCCCTCCTGCGTTGTTCTACAGTGGACATTCTTTATTTCACGTGATATTGACTGCCTTCGTAGTGGATTTTGTAAACATGTACAACATATTTGAAGTGACAGTGTAAATGTGATGTGCAGTGGACAGGACGTATATCATGCAACAGTATCCAGACCGTTTACAACTCTACCGTCCCCGTAAGTTCAATTCACTGTCAGAAATTCATGTTTTTTTAACCTCTAAAGTGCCAATTCTAAATAAACTATTTTTATCGTTAGCAAAAGACGCAAAGTAACCTACACTGCCCTTCGTCTGCAACTGTGAAAAATCTGTACTCTTCACCAACAGCACTCATATAATCTGATTTTTATCCATTATAAATGGTTTTTTTAAAGCCTGAGACTTTGAAAACAATGGATTTGTTTATAAATAACTTTTTGCTACCAGTCATGATTTTCTTTTATTTATGTTTTACACGACGCATTTCGGGAAATGATGCCCATTTTCAAGTGTGTGTTTCTTTGTGCTATGCCATCTTTTTGTAACGTTTTCTATGTGTGAGGTTTCGCTTTGTAACTGCTTGTTTATGTAAGTTATTCTCACTGGAAGTTGAGTGGTGTTTAACATGTGTGCGATTCTGCACAAATGCAACATAAGAAAACTGTAAGTGCAAGTTCTTCCAGATTCCGCCACTAACTATAAATAACAATCGATAACTAACTAAAAATCGCCTGTTTTATGTTACAGTGAAGTCAACAGACAAAGCAGAACCTGACACTTCGAAAACGTAACGAAAAAACGGCATAGTAGAAAGAACTACACATTTCAAAATGGGAATCATGTCTCGAAACGCGCGGTGTAAAACATACATAAAAGAAAATCGTGACTGGTAGTAGAAAGTTATTTATAAACAAACTCACCACCCATGTAAACAAACTGTTCTCAACCTGAAGATAGATGTTTGGTGAGCGATAGATGTTTGGTGAGCGATAGATGTTTGGTGAGCGATAGCTGTTTGGTGAGCGATAGCTGTTTGGTGAGCGATAGAAATGCCTAGTGGCAAAATAAACAAGTGATTTGCGCAGAAACTGTTTTATTTGTATTTATTTACGGTCGCAGCTCCCACAATGTCGCACATTACGGACGAAATGTTCATTTTATTCATTGTTACCACCACGAAACTATGCATTGTTACACTACGTTCAGGTGATCTTCAAATTTCTTTTGACAGAGTTACAATCCAGTGGACAAAACTTGTCTCTATTGCTTTTCCTTCGAAGTTAATTAATTTTACCTTTCGGGTCCCCGTATTTTATGTCTGATAACTTTATGATTTCAAAGCATTTATTCCACACAACATTGTAAAGAATGATTCTAATTCTTCAAATACTGTAAATATATAATTTTATTTGTAAAACCTGTCTCCAAAGATAAGTCAGGTGTTCATTATTGTCCCGCGTGTTATCAAATTTCTCATAAGGTAAGCTTCCTCTGTCAGCTTCGGTCAGGCGTTTCACTCGTCTGCAGATAATTTCTATTAAATTTTGCAAATACAGCACAGTAGTTAAAATAGATTATCCCGCAAAGTATATTACAGGTTGCGAAGGTACCAACAGATGATTTTCCGACCTCCAGTTTGCCAATACTTTGGGCAGCGCAGCTGATCCCACCCTTCCACGGCACGTCATTGGTTATTCAGAACGCGGTGAGTAATTACTTAGGCGTCCGGACTGATATGATTACGCCTGTCAACATGACCGGCCAGTCCGGAAATTACTGATAGGCTTTGCTGCTCTGCGGAGCACCATTAATTGGATCTACGCGACTCTAGGCAATTACCAAGTTTGTAGAGACGGCAGTCTGTCGGAAAACAGACGTCCTACCCACGAACTTGAGACAGTAAGGTCGATTCCGCTGGACTTGAACGGAAGTGAACGTGATTCAGACTATACGCAACATGGGCGTCAGGTTGTACAGGGTGTTTATAAATATATATATATATATATATATATATATATATATATATATCGGGGTTTTAACGCTTTATAATATTTATTACATTAAACTTACAGTTACAAATTATGCGTCAAATGAAAGAGCACCCCAGTTTTACTAAGAACCTTCTTACAAGCTCTAAAGCAGACAGACCATGGATTACGTGCAAACTTCGCTAACGACATGTTGTTTCATGACGATGAAGATTTTCTGGCTTATGTTGTCTTCAGTGATGAATCGACCTTTCAACTTATTGGACATGTTAACACTTACAATGTGCGCATCTGGGTCTCAGAAAATCCTCACTAGGTGGTACAAATGCAACGAGATTCCCATAAAGTTACTGTTTCTTGTGCCATACCCCGGCGGAAAGTTTATGGGCCTTTATTTTTTGGTGAATCTAGCACTTCTTACCTTGATACGCTAGAGCAGTGGCTCTTCCCTCAGTTGGGAGAAGATGAGCCAGAGAACTTCATTTTCCAGCAAGAAGGTGCTCCACCATACTGGCATAGCGAACTTCACTTTACCCAAGCGCTGGATAGGCCGCAAGGGGCCTAATAACAGGGCTTGCATTGCATGGGCTCCACGTTCACCTGACCTAACGCCATGCGATTTTTTCCTTTGGGACTTCATCAAGGATCGTGTGTACGTGCCTCCGCTACCAGCCGACCTCTCTGAATTAAGAAATCGCATAGAAGCAGCTGTTGTACAATCACTGAAGACATACTTATCAAAGTTTCGGAAGAGCTCGGCTATAGACTTCATGTGTGCCGTGGGACAAATGGTGCTCACATTGAACATTTATAAGGTTCTTGAGAAAACTCTGAGTTGACATATCATTTCTAACTGTAAGTTTAATATAGTGAATATTATAAAGCTTTAAAAAACCCATATTCATTTATAAAAACCCTGTATTCACAATTAGACTAACGCGGAATTGTCCCTGAACATCACAGAAGATGCTAGAATGACCACCACTGACGTCATCGCAACAGCTGAACTCTAGCTACCAAACTGTGAGAGGCGCGTAGCAGCAAAAGCGTTTTCATTGTTCTTTCATATTATCGAGAGGTGCAAATTATATAGTAATCTGTAGATCCAATTGATTTGCTATGAAAACAGCCGATTCCTGTATATTTATAAAAGATTATCTGATAGTAATTGCCAATTCATGAAGCACACTACTGGCCATTAAAATTGCTACATCAAGAAGAAATGCAGATGATAAACGGGTATTCATTCAACAAATGTATTATACTAGAACTGACATGTGATTAAATTTTCACGCAATTTGGGTGCGTAGACCCTGAGAAATCAGTACCCAGAACAAACACATCTGGCCGATGCCGCCAAAGAAGGATGCGACCATCATGATACTGTAAACAGAACCTGGATTCATCCGAAACAAATGAAGTTTTGCCATTCGTGCACCGAGGTTCGTCGTTAAGTACACCATAGCTGGCGCTCCTGTCTGTGATGCAGCGTCAAGGGTAACCGCAGCCACCGTCACCGAGCTGATAATCCATGCTGCTGCAAACGTTATCGAACTGTTCGTGCAGATGGTTGTTGTCTTACAAATGTCCCCATCTGTTGACTCAGGGATCGAGACGTGGCTGCACGATCCGTTACAGCCATACGGATAAGATGCTTGTCATCTCGACTGCTAGTGATACGAGGCCGTTGGGATCCAGCACGGCGTTCCGTATTACCCTCCCGAACCCACCGATTCCATATTCTGCTAACAGTCACTAGATCTCGACCAACGCGAGCAGCAATCTCGCGATACGATAAACCGCAATCGCGATAGGCTACAATCCGACCTTTATCAAAGTCGGAAACTTGATGGTACGCATTTCTCCTCCTTACACGAGGCATCACAACAACGTTTCACCAGGCAACGCCGGTCAAGTGCTGCTTCTGTATGAGAAATCGGTTGAAAACTTCCCTCATGTCAGCACGTTGTAGGTGTCGCCACCGGCGCCAACCTCGTGTGAATGCTCTGAAAAGCTAATCATTTGCATATCACAGAATCTTCTTCCTGTCGGTTAAATTTCGCGTCTGTAGCACGTCATCTTCGTGGTGTAGCAATTTTAATGGCCAGGAGTGTATATGCCAGTGATGATGTGTACGTCTACGAACGGGCGCTGATAACCTCGCTGTTGTGCGCCCTAAAACACTAATCATCATCATCATCAACGTCTACGAAGCTACATCTATATCCTACCTTGTCTGGGTGCTTCACTTTTTCTTGTCAGGCAGCATCTACGGGGTATGTGATAAAAGTAATGAGATTGATTTTTTTATACACCAAAGTATTCTTTTCGAACAAGAATATTGTCCCCTTCCACGTCTACGTAGATGATCTGCAAGCCATCGTACGGTGCGTGGCGGTGAGTACCCAGCACCACAACTTGTCAGTTCCTGTCCTGTTCCATTCGCAAACCGAGCAAGGAAAAAATGACCGTCCGTATGCCTTCGTATGAACTCTCATTTCTCGTATCTTCTCTTCGTGGTCCTTGTGCTCATTGTATGTTGGAGCCAGTAGAATCGTTCGGCAGTCAGTTTCAAATGCCGGTTCTCTAAATTTTCTCAATAGTGTTTCTAGAAAAAAAACGTCGTCTTCTCTCCAGGGATTGCCATATGAGCTCCCGAATCATCTCCGTAACACGTGCCGTTCGAACCTACCTGCAACAAATCTAGCAGCCCGCCTCTGAATTGCTTTAAGGTCGTCCTGCAAGCCAACCTGGTACGGATCCAAAATACTCGACGGGTATGCAAGAATAAGTTGCACCTGTGTCCTGTACGTGGCTCTCCTTAACAGGTCAATCACTCTTTCCTAAAATTCCAATAAACCGAGCTCAACCATTAGCCTTCCCTATGACAGTTGTCACGTGCTCGTTCCATCTCAACCTTTGCAGCGTTCTGCCCAGATATTTAAACGACTTCACTGTGCCAAGCAGGACGGTAGTAATATTTAATCCGACCATTACAGGTTTGTTCTTCCTACTCATCTGCATTAACTTACATTTGTCCACATTTAGGGTTAGCTGTCATACACCACATCAATAAGAAAATTTGTCTCTTGTATCTTCCTAACGTCGCTCAACTTCGACACCTTACCGTACACCACATAGCATCATCAGAAAACAACCACAGATTTATGGACACCCCATCAAACAAATCATCTGTGTGTACAGAGAACAACAGTGGTCCTATCACACTTCCCTGGGGCTCTCCTGATGATACCATTGTCAAAGTAGTTTCCTTCAGTAGCAATAAGCAGGCGGAGTCGTTGTTCCCGGTCTAGGCAGCAATGCTGAAAGGCTTCAGCATGATATTAATGATGATTCAAAGAAAATACAAATTATTTCTTTAAATTTTTAATTAATGATATTTACTGGTACTTAACTACAGACGTTTAGCAGTCATTTGCGTTTTGTTATTCCATGCCAGTAGCGTTTTTGTTATACCACGTTTTATAGCGGCCGAACGGGATAAAAAGTATCCTATGTCCGTCTCCTGGTTCTAAGCTACCTCTCCACCAATTTTCAGCCAGATCGGTCCAGCCGTTCTTGAGTTATAAATATTGTAACTAACACGACTCTCTTATACAGGGTGTTTCAAAAATGACCGGTATATTTGAAACGGCAATGAAAACTAAACGAGCAGCGATAGAAATACACCGTTTGTTGCAATATGCTTGGGACAACAGTACATTTTCAGGCAGACAAACTTTCGAAATTACAGTAGTTACAATTTTCAACAACAGATGGCGCTGCGGTCTGGGAATCTCTATAGTAACATATTTTCCACATATCCACCATGCGTAGCAATAATATCGCGTAGTCTCTGAATGAAATTACCCGAAACCTTTGACAACGTGTCTGGCGGAATGGCTTCACATGCAGATGAGATGTACTGCTTCAGCTGTTCAATTGCTTCTGGATTCTGGCGGTACACCTGGTCTTTCAAGTGTCCCCACAGAAAGAAGTCACAGGGGTTCATGTCTGGCGAAAAGGGAGGCCAATCCACGCCGCCTCCTGTGTGTTTCGGATAGCCCAAAGCAATCACACGATCATCGAAATATTCATTCAGGAAATTAAAGACGTCGGCCGTGCGATGTGGCCGGGCACCATCTTGCATAAACCACGAGGTGTTCGCAGTGTCGTCTAAGGCAGTTTGTACCGCCACAAATTCACGAAGAATGTCCAGATAGCGTGATGCAGTAATCGTTTCGGATCTGAAAAATGGGCCAATGATTCCTTTGGAAGAAATGTCGGCCCAGACCAGTACTTTTTGAGGATGCAGGGACGATGGGACTGCAACATGGGGCTTTTCGGTTCCCCATATGCGCCAGTTCTGTTTATTGACGAAACCGTCCAGGTAAAAATAAGCTTCGTCAGTAAACCAAATGCTGCCCACATGCATATCGCCGTCATCAATCCTGTGCACTATATCGTTAGCGAATGTCTCTCGTGCAGCAATGGTAGCGGCGCTGAGGGGTTGCCGCGTTTGAATTTTGTATGGATAGAGGTGTAAACTCTGGCGCATGAGACGAGACGTGGACGTTGGCGTCATTTGGACCGCAGCTGCAACACGGCGAACGGAAACCCGAGGCCGCTGTTGGATCACCTGCTGCACTAGCTGCGCATTGCCCTCTGTGGTTGCTGTACGCGGTCGCCCTACCTTTCCAGCATGTTTATCCGTCACGTTCCCAGTCCGTTGAAATTTTTCAAACAGATCCTTTATTGTATCGCTTTTCGGTCCTTTGGTTACATTAAACCTCCGTTGAAAACTTCGTCTTGTTGCAACAACACTGTCTTCTAGGCGGTGGAATTCCAACACCAGAAAAATCCTCTGTTCTAAGGAATAAACCATGTTGTCTACAGCACACTTACGCGTTGTGAACAGCACACGCTTACAGCAGAAAGATGATGTACAGAATGGCGCACCCACAGACTGCGTTGTCTTCTATATCTTTCACATCACTTGCAGCGCCATCTGTTGTTGAAAATTGTAACTACTGTAATTTCGAAAGTTTGTCCGCCTGAAAATGTACTGTTGTCCCAAGCATATTGCAACAAACGGTGTATTTCTATCGCTGCTCGTTTAGTTTTTATTGCCGTTTCAAATATACTGGTCATTTTTGAAACGCCCTATATATATATATATATATATATATATATATGTGTGTGTGTGTGTGTGTGTGTGTGTGTGTGTGCGCGCGCGCGCAAGAAACAAGACTCTTTTGTGGCATTGAGGTTGACTGTTGTGTATTGAAGAATTTTTCATTAAAGTCAAGTTCTAAAGAAACACCTTTAACCTCTTATTACGCGACTCTCTCACTGTTGAAGTTTTGTATAACATAAATAATTTTTTTCTGTCTGCGGCAGAAGACACTTACGAAAACCTCTTCAAGCAACCATCGCAATTTTCCTCGAAAAGCTCCCGCTATAGAAAAATTATAAATAAGCAACGTAAACGTAAAACGCAGCGTAAGTAACGACTGTCGTTGGAGCGAACGATCACGTGACGTCGCAGCCATCGGCGATACATTTTCGCCAACAATCCTTGACGTTGCGTGCCGCGAACCGACTGTGTCACAGCTGACATTTGAAATTCGCTGTGGGACGCTTTGAAGCGACGTAACGTGATGTTAACGCTTGAATGAACCGTGAATTGGCGCTGCCCGTCACGTCAGCGTCGCGACGCGTTCGGCCCAAAGCAGAGGGCGGACTTTGTGGGGCAGCGTTTCGCGGCCGGCTTGCCGCGTTTCGGGGTCGTTACCCGTTCGCTCATGCGTCTCAGATTCTTTCGCCACGGGTGGCAGCCGCACAGCACTGTGGTAAATAGCACGAAGCCACAGCTGCCCAAAAGGGCACGGATATTCAGCAAATGTAGCTGAAGGAATTTTTATTTTTATTTTTGGCTTCCTACATTATCGGCAGGTGTGTAAGACGAGGGATAACGCAGTTAGTTGTCACTGTCACTTGTCACGTGACGGAAACCCGCAGTCGACACAAAAAAGAATTGGAGGAAGTCTATTTTGAGCCGTACACCCATTTAGAGCCTACTAACAACACTAGTGTTCAATTTCCTTTGGTGTTCTGGTCATGCACCTGTTGTTGAGTGCTGCCAGTGTTTGTGGTTGATATGCACCAAAATCCCAAAGAAATTCAATTTACTAGAATCGTAACTGCTGACTGATATTTCTTCACCACCACCACCACCACCACCACCACCACCACCACGACCTGGTGGTGGTGGTGGTGGTGGTGGTGGTGGTGAAGAAATATCACCACTACCACTATTACTTCTTCTTCTTCTTCTTCTTCTTCTTCACAATCTTTCAGTTTTTGACAACTTTCCATCTGGATCTGCTACAGGGCAACTCATCATACCTACTACAGATGGCTTCTTTTAAAAAATATAACTCTGTTGCCTCCCCCCCCCCCCCCACACACACACACACACTACTTTCTGTTGTACTGGTATTGGTCATTTTAGAATGTCGATGTGAGCTATCCCCTCACGTCCTCTTCGCTCGATTTTTTTGCTAAATGTTCTGTTCTCCCCGGTTCTTTGGAAGAGTTTCTAGTTGATGGGTCTACCCTCCATCTTATTTTTTAACATGCATCTGCAACACCACATTTCAGTCACTTCATGTTATTTCCTTTTTATTTCTTCTCCACGTCCACGCCCATAATGTGCCAAACTTCGGATACAGCTTTGCAGCTTCTAACTATCAATGCAGTTTCGTTTTATCCATAAACATTTCTTCCGCTTTTCTAATTGCTGTACTTCAATTATCTTACTGCATGAACATTTGTAGACTTTTCACTCACTCATTGCCCGCCGGTGTGGCCGAGCGGTTCTAGGCGCTTCAGTCTGGAACCACGCGACCGCTACGGACGCAGGTTCGAATCCTGCCTCGGGCATGGATGTGTGTGATGTCCTTAGGTTGGTTAGGTTTAAGTAGTTCTAAGTTCTAGGGGACTGATGACCTCAGATGTTAAGTCCGATAGTGCTCAGAGCTATTTGTTTTTCACTCACTCATTTCATGTTCATTGTACACTCCGGTAACAAGTCACAGGATAGCGATGCGCACATATTCAGATAGTACTAGTATCGCGTATACAGGGTATAAAAAAGGCATTGCATCGGCGGAGCTGCCATTTGTACTCAAGTGAGTGATGTGAAAAGATTTTCGGCATGATTGTTGCCGGATGATGGGAATTAACAACCTTAACACTACCTTGCAATGGTAGTTGGTGATGGCCCCATGGGACATTCCATTCCGAAGATCAGGGAATTCAATATTTCGAGATCCACAGCGCTAACGGAGTGCCGAGAATACCAATGTCAGGCATTACTTCTCACCTCGGAGGACGCAGTGGCCGACGGCCTTCACTTAACGACCGACAGCAGCTGCGTTTGCGTAGCGTTGTCAGTGCTGACAGACAAGCAACACACAGTATGACATAACGGCAGCAGTCAATGTAGGAAGTACGACGAAGGTATCCATTAGTACAGTGCATCGAAATTCGACGTTAATGGGCTGTAGCAGTAGACGACCGAGGTGGGTGTCTTTGCTAACAGCACGACATCGCCTGCAGCACCTCTTCTGGGGTCGTGACCATATCGGTTAGACCCTATACAAGTGGAAAACCGTGGGGTGATCACACGAGTTCAGATTTCAGTTGTTAACAGCTAATGGTAGGGCGCAGACCCCACGAAGCCATGCACGCAAGTTGTCAAGAAGGCTCTGTGCAAGCTGGTGGTGGCTCCATAATGGTGCGGGCTGTATTTACATGGAATGGACTGCATCCTCTGGTCGAACTAAACCGATTATTGGCTGGAAATAGTTATGTTCTGCTACTTGGAGACCATTTATTGCTATTCATGGACTTTATGTTGCCAAACAGTGACGGAATTTTTATGGATAACGAAGCGCTATGTCACGGGACCACAATTGTTCGCGATGGTCTGACGATGATTCTGGGAAATCCGAACGCATGATTTGGCCACCCACATCGCCCTATATGGATCCCATGGAATATTTGTGAGACATAATGTAGAGGGCAGGTCGTACGCAAAATCGTGCACCGGCAACCGGCACCGTTACACACGTAGCGTGGCTCAGCATTTGTGCAGCGGACTTAAAGCGATTTGTTGAATCTGCGCCACGTCGAGTTACTCCACTACGCCGGGCAAAAGGAGGTCCAAGACGATGTTAGGAGATATCCCGTGCTTTTTGCCATCTCGGCGTATTTCTCTATTATTTATCTGTTCTGTTGTTGTTTTCAATCCGAAAACTGGTTTGACGCACCTCTCCGCGCTAGCCTGTGTTGTACAAGCCTCTTCATCTCTGTAGAGCCACAGCAGCCTTTGTGTGTTTGAACCTGCGTATCGTATTCAAGCTCCGATCTCCCTGTACAATTTTTACCCTTCACGCTTCCTTCTATTACCAAATCAACAATTGCTTGATGGCCCAGGACGTGACCTACGAAACGATCCCTTTCTTTAGACTTATTCTTCTTCTTTATCTGAGCCTTGACCCCGTACCCCCCACCCCGTCTGGGAAGGAATGAGTGGACCCTAGCTGTCTGTGTCTAATGTAGGCCATGGAATAGTGCGAATGTGTTGCAAATGTCTGTGAGTCGAGTAACTGAGGCGGAACGTGGGAACCAGCCGGGTATTTACCTAGAGGTATGTGGAAAACCGCCTAAAAACCACATCCAGGTGGCCGGCACACCGGCCCTTCGTCGTTGGGGCCGGCGCGCCCACCCGAGTCCAGGCGGGTAGACTAGCTGTGGCCCCCCCCCCTCCCCTTTCGTTTCAGTACCTCTTACCGTCTATAACGGACTATAAGATGCTATGTACTATAATATGCTCCCTAATTTTTAAGCAGTTTTCAAAAAAATAACATTTTTACCGTTTTTATTACTGGGCTAGGCTAATAAAATTTTTAGTTTATTAAACCGAACTGACCTTTAAATCGCTAAAAATTATCATCTGGACTTCCCGTTCTTCTTTTTTCCTCTTTCCTCTTCGTCGTCATTGTTGTCCTCTTCATATATGAGGTGGTCTTCACTGCCATCGAGAGCGTTAGCTATGCCGCACTTTCTGAAAGATTTAACAGTAATGCCCTCTCTCACTCCAGACCACGACTGGTTTATCCACTGAGACACTTGTTCGATTGTAAGTCGTTTGAAAGCCCCCTTCGGCGTGAATTCATGTTGGGTTTCATCCATAATCCGTTTGTTCCTTTCCTCTCTCATATACACGTCTAATGGTTCGTTTATGGAGACAGCAAGAGGTTGCAATTATGAAGTGAATCCTCCCAGAATAATAGCAAGCTATGTATTTCCCTGTTTGTTTTTCTTTCACAGAATTTTTCTTTCACAGAATTTTTCAAATGACTCCTAAACTGATCTAGCACAAGAACTGCTTTTCGGTCAAGCGCCCTTCCTTCTCTCCCACACTCTGTTATTCCGTGATTTCATTCCAGCCTCCCCATCCAACCTCTTGGACGTGAACACCACTACCTGGCGGTGTTTCAGAAGGTCCTGGCACTTATTTGCGCTTGAAAATGATTGTTGGATTAAGTTTAGTTCCGTCAGCACAACATGAAAAGACAAAGGTGTAGTGTATTTTTTCAAGTCCACTTGTTTTTATAGTTAAAATTTTAGCATCTTTCATGGCATTAGTTCCGGTGCTTGGCACAGCAAATGTCAGAGGAGTTCCGTCCATATTCGCTACCTGGCTTAGTTCCACTCTCGATTTCTTTCGATGTTTAATATGGTGGAATTGTTTTCATAATCTTTTGGCATTTTCTGAGATATTTTGGTTTTGGTACGCATGCTTAAGTCCGTGACGCGTCATAAACCTGTAGCGCTAACCAAGTGCATCATTAAAATCTGTTAAGTTCAACTATAGCGCTACCTTACGAGCGTGTGTTTGAATCATTTTTGTATTAATTCCCATGGCATATTGGCGGTGTGCTTGAATCCATTTAAATATGTTATCCTCCAGTTTTGGCCATTTTGTATGCAGTCTTGTATTTGCAGGTTTAGACTTCATTTTTTTCAGTTCTCCTTTACTAGCCCGGCAATCGCGAATGGTTTTTTTCTGTTGGTGGAGGGCCGAAATGCCGCGCAACTGCTCCGTTTCCGTGTTCTGTTTATGCTGTTACTTTCAATTTATAGCCCGCGTCATATGAATACCTTTTGTTTTTCTTTTGCCATCACGGAACTACCTACTAACAAAAATATTGTACTATCACTGATAACACAAATCACTTCCAATTCAAGTTCACTGGCACCGTAGACTGCAATAAGACACCACAAATAGACAGTGTTCTGTGTTTGCGATGATGGGGCGGGAGGGAGACTGTTAGCAAGCGTTTGAATCACCGCAACTCATGGTCATCGCATGGGTGCACTGCTATTTCCAGATACAAGTTTCTCAGGGCTTCGAATATTGGTCATTTTTAAGACTGGTGGGAATTTTAAATCAAACACTGACATTTTTATGTTCATGTCGAGTAAAAGACGCACATAAATTTTTGAGGGAACTTCTCGAAGAAAAAAAGTGCATATTCATCATCTTCATCATCATCTTGGACAGTTTCCAGCCACTGGCTGGGTCTGTCGGGAACACAAGCCTCTCCATCGTGTTCTGTCTTTCCACCAATCCCCCTCTTCCACCTTCGTCCGGTTCTCTCCTCTTCTCGTCACATATTCCTTCACTCCCTTCACCCATCTATCTCTTGGTCTTGCCCTGGGCCTCTTCCCCTCCAGTTGCAGATCAAACATCCTCTTTGGAATTCTTCCCTCATCCATTCTCTTCATGTGTCCATACCACTGCAGTCTTGATTTTTCTATCCTGTCCTGTACTGGTTCCTCCTTTAGTCTTTCCCTCACATACACATTTCGCAATCTGCCTCGTCTTGTTACACTCAACCTGCTCCTCTGGAACTTCATTTCACTAGCTTCTATTCTACTTTTGTCGCTTTGTGCATTACCCATGTCTCACTTCCGTATGCCAATATGGGGACAAAGTAGGTTCGGTATATAATTCCCTTGGATTTCTGTGGCACCTCCTTGCTCCAAATAAGCCCCCTAATGCATTTGAAGAACTGCCCTGCTTTTCTGCACCTTTCATTTATTTCCATTGCGTTTCCCCCCTTACTTTCAATCATGCTTCCCAGGTACTTGAAGTTCTCTACCACTTGTAGTTTTTCCCCTCCACAAGTTATATCTACATTTGGCCTATTCTTCTTCCTTGTTGTGACAATTATTTCACTTTTCTTTGCAGAGAAATGCATTCCATATTGTGCTGCCGTTGCCTCCCATACATCTAACTGCTCTTGCACCTCCTTCTCGCAATTTCCCCATAACATCAGGTCATCGGCAAAAAGCACTGCTTTCATTTTATGATCTCCAATTGCATCTGATACTTGCTGTAGGATTTCATCCATAACAATAATAAACAATAAAGGCGAAAGTGCACTTCCCTGTCGCAGCCCATTTTCCAGCTTGAACCATGCAGTACGTTCCCTCCCCACTTTCACACAACTCTCACTTCCCTCATACATTTTTCTGACTTTTCGTGTTATCTCTTCATCTATCCCTTTTGCATTCAGCACATCCCGGAGCTTGTCCCTATAGATACTGTCATACGCCTTCTCAATATCTAAAAAGGCCATGATTAAGTCCTTCCCGTACTCATAGTGCCTTTCCTGCAGTTGCCTTACCGCAAATATGAGGTCCGTTGTTGATCTTCCCGGTCTGAAACCATACTGCTCCTCTTGCAGTCTACTTTCAATACTGCTTCTTATTCTCTTCTCCAGGATATTTTCATAGATTTTTCCACAGTGGCATTGCAGGGTGATTCCTCTGTAGTTCTCACATCTCCTTTTATCCCCTTTCTTGAAGATCGGGACTATAATTCCTTTCTTCCAATCCTCAGGAATTCTGTTCTCCTTCCACACCACCCTCAGCACTCTGTATAGCCACTGGGTTCCTACTTCTCCTGCTGCTCGTATCATATCCACTGTTACTTCGTCCCAACCTGGTGCCTTGCCCCCTTTCATCCTCTTTATGGCTTCTTCCACTTCATTCCAAGTTAGATCATCAATTTCCCCACTATTATAATCGTCTGCTGCCTTAGGCTCTCCATCGCTGTTAGTTACCCGCTTGACGGCATTCAACAGATCTTCAAAGTACTCCTTCCAAATCTTTTTGAGCTCATGCATTTCCTCCACAACTCTTCCATTATTATCCATGATCCTCAGGCACTCGCTTCTGTCGTTCCTCTTATTTCTTACCATGGTGTAAAGTACTTTTTTGTTCCCTTCACTGTCCTCTTCTAACATTCTTGTCCATTTTTCCATCCACTTCTTCTTCTCCGCCCTTACTATGGTCTGTGCCGTTTTCTTGCTTCCCTTATATTTTACCCTAGCTTCCTCTGTTCGGGTCTGGAACCATTCTCTGAAGGCTTTGTTCTTTCGAAGTACTGCCTCTTTACATATGTTGTTCCACCATGGGGTTTCCTTACTTCTCCTCTTTGTGCTAGTTCTTCCGCACACAGTCTCAGCTGCCTCAACTAGAGCCCTCTTAAAAAAAAGTGCATATTATAGTCCGTAAAATACGGAATTAGTTACTCGATCCACCCAAATAATCTTCAGCTTTCTTGTGTAGCACCACAATTCGAAAACTTATATTCTATCCCAGTCTCTTATGTTTACGGAAGTTCGGTGACTTCGTGTCGTGACCATGACATAATTCGACCAACGAAATTATCTATCTAACCATCTGCCGTAGTCTGCTGCCGATGAGGACAGAGGAAGTCAAGGAAAGCGTGAGACTGAACACAAATCTGACTGCGGTAAGAACTCTAAACCGTAAATTCCACGAGCGGTTCTAGGCGCTACAGTCTGGAACCGACGACCGCCATTTGAACTACTAATTCTAGAATGTCGCCACGGAAGACTATGTTGTCATATTGCTTTGACTTTAACTCAGTATGGCACAGTACCTGGATAAAAATTAATAACGATAAACAGAATTATCTGCTACGACAATAAGAAAAGATATCTGGAAACAAAGCGGCAGCACACAATAAACGACCTTGGAGGACTTGAGTGAAACTGAAGCGTAAGACAAGTGGTAAATACGAGGGTAATCCCAAAAGGAAGGTCTCCTATTTTTTGATAAGTACATAGACCTGTTCATTTCTACAATGGTTTACATCAATTTACAGCTTGAACATTTAGCTGTTTTGCGACATAATCACCATTTCTGTCGATGCATTTTTGTAGACGCTGTGGCAGTTTTCGTATGCCCATGTCATACCAGCTCGCCGTTATGCTGTTCAGAAAGTTATGAATCTCTCCTTTCGCCTTGTCGTCGGAGCTGAATCGCTGGGACCACAATTAACGATGACAGGTACTGTGAGACCCTGAAAAAACTCAAACGGGCAATTCAGAACCGGAGAAGAGGAATGTTGAGCAAGGGCGTACGCATTCTCCATGACAACGCTCGCCCACACATCGCTCAGCAAATCGTTTCTCTCCTGCAACAGTTTCAGCGGAACATAATCACCCTCTCACCCACCCACCCTATACTCCTAACTTGGCGCCCAGTGACTATCACCTGTTTCCTAGGTTAAGAGAACATCTTAGTTTTGGGGTTACCCTCGTATTTAATTTCCGCAAAAGCACACGGTTGTTACTGCAGCAAGGCGAGTGGGATGTGCCGTTTCAAAGCTACATATAACGTGGCAGTTGGTGTGATGTGTTGTGAGATGAGGTGGTAGCATATGCAGAGGGGATTCCTGTCCTTAGTAGGTGACGAGAAACTTCCTATCCAGTGCATAAATTTACGACTGCTGTGGAAGACACGTGTCAAAGGTTGTTCAGGAGAATACCGTACTGAGGCAGACGAAACGTCATTAAATACTATCAGAACTAGATTTCGTGCTGTGAGAAAAATGTGGAACATATTAGCCGTTATTCGGCATTTCGGGGTGGTTGTCCTGACGTGACGAAGTTTGCCTCCGTCGCCTTTTCTCGCGATTTACCCACTTACCAGCTGCTTAACTCGCATCCTAATTCTGTTAGCGGGTTCGTTATCTTCGGCAGCTCCTGCCGCTTGCTGTCGTAACTGAAAAGCCTTACATAATTACGGAAATTGCGCGCTAATTGATTTCGCCGGTCGGTGAGCGCAGGCGGAGCGGTCTACAGTTCACTAAGACTTCCCGCCGCCTCCCCCCCCCCCCCCCTTCCCACACACTCACAGAACAGCTGCTTCTTCCCGAGTTTCACCCAGTGTGTATGGTATCGCTGTATTGTACTGAGGCTGCCCCAAATTAACGCAGAGCTGCTTGTAAGTCGATTACTAACCTTACGAGGCGTGTATTTTAAGTAAGGTCTGTTCGAACATAAGTACACAACTAAAGGTTATTTCAAAAAAGTAAATTTATTTTCAGAAAGTACATACTTCACTCTATTTCTCGACTTTGTTGCCAAGTTTGTTCAAACACGTATCATACCTCTCCACCAATTTTAAAATATCCTCTTCATAAAAATTTGCCGCCTCCTCTGATAACCAAGAGTTCACTGCCGTTTTCACGTCGACGTCGTCGACGTCGTCGTCGTCGTAACGGTTGCCACTGAGATGGCGGAACGGATAGTAATCGCTCGGCGCAAGATCAGAACTGTATGGTGGGTGGTCAAAACTTCCCAGCCAAAACTGTCCAATAAATCGCGGTTCTGACCTGCAATTGGAGGTCTTGCTTTGTCATGGAGAACAATTCCCTTTGTCAACATGCCGCGTCTTTTGCTTTGTATCGCTCTGCGTAGCTTTCTCTGATTTTGGCAGCATGCTTCTGCATTGATAGTGGCTCCTCACTGCACGAAGTCGACCAACAAAAAATCATGCCTATCCCAAAACACCGACGCCATGATTTTGCGCTGGCACAGAGTCTGTTTGGCCTTCACCTTTACAGGCGAGTGTGTGTGTCTCCATTCCATGCTCTGTTGCTTCGATTCGGGCGTGATACGCGAAACCCGTGTTTCGTCTCCAGTTACGATCAGACTCAAGAAGCCGTCACCTTCTTCGTGATAAAGAGTCAAGAACGTCGTCACACACTCATATCTTCGGTTTTTGTGGTCCTCTATCAGGAGTTTCGGGACCCAAACTTTAGGTGTTCAGAAACAATGTTGTAAAGCACTGATCACGGCACATCAGGAAATTCGTTTGAGAGACCTGTTATAGAGAAGCGCCTGTTCTCACGAATCCTCGCTTCAACTGAAGCTACCAAATGGTCTGTAATCAGAGAAGGGCGTCCTCGTCATGGACGTTGTCACGGCCATCTTTGAATTCTCGTACCCACTTATGCACTTTGCTTTCACTCATAACAGTATCAGCGTACACTTCGCAAATCTGTCGATAAATTTCTGCAGCAGACAGGTTCCTTGCTGACAGAAACCGTATAACTGAGCGAACCTCACATGCGGCGGGCGAGCTGATGGTCTTACGCGTTTTGAAAGCACCGAACAGAACCCTACAGGTTAGCTACAGAGCTGAGGCATTCCGGTACACGACGCACGATCTCGTTGGGGTATGCGCGCGAACTACAGGGCTATTACAAATGATTGAAGCGATTTCATGAATTCACTGTAGCTCCATTCATTGACATATGGTCACGACACACTACAGATACGTAGAAAAACTCATAAAGTTTTGTTCGGCTGAAGCCGCACTTCAGGTTTCTGCCGCAAGAGCGCTCGAGAGCGCAGTGAGACAAAATGGCGACAGGAGCCGAGAAAGCGTATGTCGTGCTTGAAATGCACTCACATCAGTCAGTCATAACAGTGCAACGACACCTCAGGACGAAGTTCAACAAAGATCCACCAACTGCTAACTCCATTCGGCGATGGTATGCGCAGTTTAAAGCTTCTGGATGCCTCTGTAAGGGGAAATCAACGGGTCGGCCTGCAGTGAGCGAAGAAACGGTTGAACGCGTGCGGGCAAATTTCACGCGTAGCCCGCGGAAGTCGACGAATAAAGCAAGCAGGGAGCTAAACGTACCACAGCCGACGGTTTGGAAAATCTTACCTAAAAGGCTAAAGCAGAAGCCTTACCGCTTACAATTGCTACAAGCCCAGACACCCGATGACAAAGTCAAACGCTTTGAATTTTCGGCGCGGTTGCAACAGCTCATGGAAGAGGATGCGTTCAGTGTGAAACTTGTTTTCAGTGATGAAGCAACATTTTTTCTTAATGGTGAAGTGAACAGACACAATGTGCGAATCTGGGCGGTAGAGAATCCTCACACATTCGTGCAGCAAATTCGCAATTCACCAAAAGTTAACGTGTTTTGTGCAATCTCACGGTTTAAAGTTTACGGCCCCTTTTTCTTCTGCGAAAAAAACGTTAGAGGACACGTGTATCTGGACATGCTGAAAAATTGGCTCATGCCACAACTGGAGACCGACAGCGCCGACTTCATCTTTCAACAGGATGGTGCTCCACCGCACTTCCATCATGATGTTCGGCATTTCTTAAACAGGAGATTGGAAAACCGATGGATCGGTCGTGGTGGAGATCGTGATCAGCAATTCATGTCATGGCCTCCACGCTCTCCCGACTTCACCCCATGCGATTTCTTTCTGTGGGGTTATGTGAAAGATTCAGTGTTTAAACCTCCTCTACCAAGAAACGTGCCAAAACTGTGAGCTCGCATCAACGATGCTTTCGAACTCATTGATGGGGACATGCTGCGCCGAGTGTGGGAGGAACTTGTTTATCGATTTGATGTCTGCCGAATCACTAAAGGGGCACATATCGAACATTTGTGAATGCCTAAAAATACTTTTTGAGTTTTTGTATGTGTGTGCAAAGCATTGTGAAAATATCTCAAATAATAAAGTTATTGTAGAGCTGTGAAATCGCTTCAATCATTTGTAATAACCCTGTAGTAGTGTCAACAACAAAACGGACCTTACTTAAAAAACACGCCTCGTAGATACATCATTCAGGTTTTGATTCGTTCTTAGCACAAAGTTACTACAGAATAAGATACCCTTCCTCTCCGGTGGCTAGCTACAGAGTAATGGGATTTTTTTACCCCCCCCCCCCCCCCTTCCCCCTTTCATTTCTTTTTCTACTTTTTTAGTCTTGCTTACCTTAGTGTGTAAAAGCGGAACGCGTATAGGATCGCATTGTTGCCCGTCTTCAGTATACCCCACTGTTAGGAACGAATAGATGTATCAAGTTCAAATTTATGTTACATATTAAAGTCTGCAGTCGCTCCGCGCTATAAAAACTTTTAGCTTTTAACAATGGAAACTCCCCATCGTCCCCACTTCAGATTTAGTCGCAAGATGGCGCAGTCGATAGCCCGTAAAAAATTAACAGACCTGTTAAAGTGTAAAGCGTGCATCTGTGTCACGTAGATGCCTGTACTGACAGACTGTTCGTTGTAGTGTTGGTTTTGTGTTACGTATGGGGAGGGGGGGGGGGGGCGGAGGGAGAGAGACACACATGCTGCTGGCTCGTACCCACTCTTCCCCAACAGTTCCAAATCTCTTACCGAGCTTAACGTCCACGTCCGACGAACGGATCAGCATCTATAGTGTCACATGCCCTCACTTGCAGAGAAACTGCTGAGCTGTTTGGAATTTAAGCCAGGACAACGCCTCAAACACTGGTGATAAGGAATTTTACGCCAACAGCTCTCCTCCTCTTGTCGTCCAAATACTGTCACTGGAAATTTTCCACCACCAGGATTCGAACCTATTTACCTCGGAGTCGAACGCCACCGCACAGGCGTGTCTTAGCGACATCGGTTAAGGAGTCAGGTTACGTGGAGGACAGCAAACGGAAATGGACTGCGGAACTGGAGTGTGGGTGTGGTCGGAACCGGAAGAGAGCGGATGGAGATGCAAAGGGCGGTGGGGAGCCTATGATGTGGTCTAGCGTAAGGAGGGAGGTATTAGAGCTGACAGGATCCATAAATATCTGTGTAGACTGGCAGGAGTTTCTTCACGTACTGTATTTTACAGACCTCAAGGCGCACCAATTTCTTCGAAAAATTGCCTCCAAAATTCTGGTGCGTCTTATACTTCAAATTAATATTAAAATGTCCAGAGTCTGATTTAAAATTCCCCCCCCCCCCCCCCAATCACGGCCCCCGCAGTCTTAAAAATTGTTAATATATTCCATGCCGCGGTAAACTAGCAGCAGCAGTGCACCGATGCGATGACCATGAGTTGCGGGGATTCATAAACTTGCTAACGCTACCTCCCGCCCCGCCATCACAAACCCAGAACACTGTCTAGCCTATGATGCGTCACTGCGGTCTACGGCGCTAGTGAACTTGAATTGAAAGTGATTTGTGTTATCGGTAACAGTGCAATATTTTTGTTAGTTAAGGAAAAAAAATAAAAGGTATTCATTTGAGGTGGGCTCTAAATTGAAAATAATAGCATATGAAGAACAACATGGAAACACTGCAGCTGAGCGGCATTCTGGCCCTACGCCAACAGATAGGCGATAGGCGGGCTAGTAAGGAATAACTGAAAAAAAGTAGACTAAATGTCCAAATAGAGGACTGGATGCAAAATCGGCAAAACTAGAAAATTACCTATTTAAATGGATTCATGGACAGCATAGAAATGGTATTGGAATTAATATAAAAATGATTCAAATACACGCTCGTAAGCTAGGGTTACAGTGGTACCTAACAGAGTCTAAGGATCAAGTTGGTTGTTGCTACAGGTATTTGACGCATCGTGGACTCAGCATTCGAACCAAAACGAAAATGTCTCAGAAAATGCCACCAGAGTATGAAGAAAAAATACCTTTCCACCGCTTTATTATTAGACATCGAAAGAAAACCACTGGCGAACTAAGCCAAATAGCGAATACTGATAAACTCCTCTGACATTTGAGGTGCCGAGTAACTGAACTGTTGCCAGGAAACTTGGTGCAATTGTAACTATAAAAACAAGTGGAGATGATAAAATGCAGTACACTGTTGTCCTTTCATGTTGTGCTGACGTTACTAAACATTATCCAGTGATGATTTTCAAGCGCAAAACAATGCCAAAACATTCTGAAATACCGCCAGGTGGTACTGTTCACTACACGACAAGGGTTGACTGAAGGGTTGACTGAACGAGGCTGGTATGAAAATATGGATTAACAGAGTGTGGGAGAGAAGGAGAGGAACTTCATTGAAAAAAAGTTTTTGTGCTGGATCAGTTTAGTATTCATTTGAAAAATTCTGTGAAAGAGAAATTGAGACAGGGAAACAGAGCGCTTGCTGTTATTCTGTGAGGATTTACTTCACAATTGCAACCTCTTGATGGCTCGATAAATAACCGTCCCCAGCTCGTGGTCTTGCGGCTAGCGTTGCTACCTGTGGATCACGGGGTCCCGGGTTCGATTCCCGGCCGGCTCGGGGATTTTCTCCGGGCGGGTACTGGTGTTTGTGTTGTCCTCATAATCATTCGGGAAGTGGCGAGACTGGAACCGAAAAGATTGGGAACTTGTACCAGCGCTGATGACCTCGATGTTGGGCGCCCCGCAGACCAACATCATCAACATGATCAATAAATAACCCATTTAAAGTGTATATGAGAGAGAAATGGAACAAGTAGATGGTGGATGAAACCAAACAGCAATTAACGTCAAAGGGAGCTTTGAAACGGCCATACACTCAAACAAGTGTGTGAGTGGATACAACAGTCGTCCTCTGGAGTGACTGAAGGCATTATTGTTATATCTGTCGAGATGTACGATGTACGTAACGCCCTTGGTAGCAGTGGAGATCATCTTATAGATGGACAACGATGAGGAAGAAGAAGAAGAAGGAGTAGTAGTAGTTCAGATGACGATTTTTAGGGATTCTAAAGATCAGCTGAGTTCCACACTACTGGCCATTGAAATTGCTACACCAAGAAGAAATGCAGATGATAAACGGGTATTCATTGGACAAATATATTATACTATAACTGACATGTTATTACATTTTCACGCAATTTGGGTGCATAGATCCTGAGAAATCAGGATACCACAGTTCATCAAGGGTAGTGACTGGCGTATTGTGACGAGACAGTTGCTCGGCCACCATTGACCAGACGTTTTATATTGGTGAGAGATCTGGAGAATGTGCTGGCCAGGGCAGCAGTCGAACATTTTCTGTATCCAGAAAGGCCCGTACAGGACCTGCAACATGCGGTCGTGCATTATCCTGCTAAAATGCAGGGTTTCGCAGGGATCGAATGAAGGGTAGAGCCACGGGTCGTAACACATCTGAAATGTAACGTTCACTGTTCAAAGTGCCGTCAATGCGAACAAGAGGTGACCGAGACGTGTAACCAATGGCACTCCATACCATCACGCAGGATGATACGCCAGTATGGCGATGACGAATACACGCTCCCAATGTGCGTTCACCGCGATGTCGCCAAACACGGATGCGACCATCATGATGCTGTAAACAGAACCTGGATTCATCCGAAAAAATGACGTTTTGCCATTCGTGCACCCAGGTTCGTCGTTGGGTACCGCATCGTAGGCGCTCCTGTCTGTGACGCAGCGTCAAGGGTAACCGCAGCCATGATCTCCGAGCTGATAGTCCATGCTGCTGCAAACGTTATCGAACTGTTAGTGCAGATGGTTGTTGTCTTGCAAACGTCCCCATCTGTTGACCCAGGGATCGAGACGTGGCTGCACGATCCGTTACAGCCATGCAGATAAGATGCCTGTCATCTCGACTGCTAGTGATACGAGACCGTTGGGATCCAGCGCGGCGTTCCGTATTACCCTCCTGAACCCACCGATTCCGTATTCTGCTAAGAGTCCTTGGATCTCGACCAACGCGAGCAGCAATGTCGCGATACGGTAAACCGCAATCGCGATAGGCTACAATCCGTCCTTTATCAAAGTCGGGAACGTGATGGTAGGCATTTCTCCTCCTTACACGAGGCATCACAAGAACGTTTCACCAGGCAGCGCCGGTCAACTGCTGTTTGTGTATGAGAAATCGATTGGAGACTTGCCTCATATCAGCACGTTGTAGGTGTCGCCACCGGCGCCAACGTTGTTTGAATGCTCTGAAAAGCTAATCATTTGCATATCACAGCATCTTCTTCCTGTCGGTTAAATTTCACTTCATTAGCACGTGATCTTCGTGGTGCAGCAATTTTAATGGCCAGTAGTGTATAAACTATGGATTTTTTTAGTTTAGTTTTGCAATCTAATAATAAAAATGGTAAAAAAATACTTAATTTTCAAGTTGCGTCTTTAGTACATAAAATATGATATGGTATTCGCGTAACCCCAAGTGCAGTGAGCGCGTGACGTGGTTCAGTTGCTTGGTTGCACAGTGCATTCTTGTCGCGTCGGCAAGTTGATTACAGGGCCTGCTGTGTGTGTGTGGGGGGGGGGGGGGGGGCGCCGGCGGCGTCGCGTCGCGTTCGTTAGGCGCCGCTGGAGTGGCGCCCCTCCTCGCTCCAGCCGCCCGCGGCTCGCGACTATTTTCGGAGCTCGCTGCGCTGCCCTGGACAGCACTGGCTGGACCGTATGGCGGGGTTAGTACTTTGCGCCACGGCTCGCAGCGTGCGCTAATTGGCTGCGACGCTCCGGCTGCTGCAGCTGTCCACCCGGCCGGCACTCGTCCGTTCTTCCGGAGGAAATTAATCACTCCCCGGCGCCGCCGAAACAACGGGCCGCCCTCTGCAGCCGGCCGGGCGGTTGCTAGCAGGCAGCTGGTTAGCGTCCGCCACTCTGCGCGAATTGGCCATCTCCGCTTCGCGACCGGCCGCACGCGCATTGGCCGATTATTTTTTCGTTTGTTTCGGGCAGACCCCGTTTCACCAGATACAGTTATTTCGCGTGACGAGGGAAACATGACTTCGGTTAGACTTCATCACTACACGTAAAACCTAACTGAACGAGATAATTGGTCAACAAAGTACATTAGCATGGCCGCACCATTACAACAAAAGCCACAAAATTTTAACTGAAAATCCAATTCTGTGTGCTGCATGACAAAACAAAAGTGAAACAACTAGAAGGGAAGGAGGAAGCGAAATGAAAATTCGCTGGTCGAGAGGGTGTGTGTGACGTTATTTTAGTAATTACAGCATCGAATTGGCAATTGGCAGCCACTTGTCAGTATGACGTTGCACTACCTCTCGCCTGGATGCATGCACAGATTGTTAGGGAAATGGACCACAAACGCTTGGCGGACCTCATGTCAGCCTCACCACTGGAAGGAGGCTCTGCTTACCAGGCTGCGCATCGGACACAGCCCTCTTACACGTGGCTTCCTCCTCCGGCACTACTCTGTAAGGTTTGAGGTTTGTGGTGAGTCATTTTCAGTTCAGCATATTTTGGCAACGTGTGTCCTATACACTGATATCAAGGCAGCCCTCAGTCTCGATTGAGATCTGCCCACCATCCTCGCCGATACTGATTCCAGTGTTACAAGAGTGGTGACATTTTGTGAACTGCCAGGCCTCATCCCTAAACCGACGGGGAAGTGAGGCAGACTTTAATGGATTATAAACTGCACCACACTTGGGGGTAGCCTTCGCCCACACCCATGAGATTGGCGTCCTGACTTTTCGTCATGGCGCTGATGACCACGATGCTGAATGTCCCTCACCTAAAATCATCATCAGATATTTAGGAAGGGTGTCGCATAGCCGTTGTATCCTTTTCTAAGGCATTCTGGCTCACACCTGTTCTAACTGGTCTGCATACCATGGGTCCTGGCACTGGGACGTACATGTGCCATGTGTGGATGAGCAGTATTCCGTTCAAAGGTATAATAAGTAAATCTGTGACGTACCGTTCTGCCGTCAAAGTTTCCTCAGAGACTACCAGCCGCGCCTTGATGTAATATCTGATGCTTCACCACACCACGGCGCCAGCAGCTTAACCAGTATTTTTCTCCAAAACATTAGAACATTGCTTCCCATCCTTGGGCTAATTACCCTCAGAGGTGTAAAATGGAATTTTCTGAGGGGTGAAAACCAAGCGATTCTATTCTGTTTAATAGAATAAGACACTGTATTGTGCTTTATTAAACTCGTGCTATTAGGTAATTTTGGCCTTCAGCCATTATCAAGGCACATTTTCTGTGTCGTGTACTACATATCGTCTTTATTGTGTGATGAACACGATGTGTAACACATCAGATGGCAAATCTGTTTGTTAATGGCTCACAGTCAAAATTGTCTGATACCACGAGTTTAATAAAGCACAGTACAGCCTGCAATGGACAGTGTATTCTGTTATTAAACACTTCGAGGCTGTGGATCCCAACGGAAGCAAATAATTTAGACCTATCTTCAAAAACTTGTTATTATTATGAGAATTTTGTAAGACTGTAATATTGATGATATAAGTTACTAATAATTGCTTCTTCTCAATTAGCAGCATTAATACAGTGGAGCTTACAGGTTCATCCCATAGTCCACCCACTACAAACATATGCTGTGCTTTATCCATACATTGGTGACGATAAAAGCGAGATATACAGGGTGGTCCATTGATAGTGACCGGGCCAAATATCTCACGAAATAAGCATCAACGAAAAAACTACAAAGAACGAAACTCGTCTAGCTTGAAGGGGAAAACCAGATGGCGCTATGGTTGGCACGCTAGATGGCGCTGCCATAGATCAAACGGATATCAACTGCGTTTTTTAAATAGGAACCCCCATTTTTATTACATATTCGTGTAGTGCGTAAAGAAATACAAATGCTTCAGTTGGACCGCTTTTTTCGCTTTCTGATAGATGACGCTGTAACACTCACAAACGTATAAGTACGTGGTATCACGTAACATTGCGCCAGTGCGGACGGTATTTGCTTCGTGATACATTACCCGTGTTGAAATTGACCATTTACCAATTGCGGAAAAGGTCGATATCGTGTTGATGTATGGCTATTGTGATGAAAATGCCCAACGGCCGTGTGCTATGTATGCTGCTCGGTATCCTGGACATCATCCAAGTGTCCGGACCGTTCGCCGGATAGTTACGTTATTTAAGGAAACAGGAAGTGTTCAGCCACATGGGAAACGTCAACCACGACCTGCAACAAATGATGATGCCCAAGTAGGTGTTTTAGCTGCTGTCGCGGCTAATCCGCACATCAGTAGCAGACAAAATGCGCGACAATCGGGAATCTCAAAAACGTCGGTGTTGAGAATGCTACATCAACATCGATTGCACCAGTACCATATTTCTATGCACCAGGAATTACATGGCGACGACTTTCAACGTCGTGTACAGTTCTGCCACTGGGCACAAGAGAAATTACGGGACGATGACAAATTTTTAGCCCGCGTTCTATTTAGCGACGAAGCGTCATTCACCAACAGCGGTAAGGTAAACCGGCATAATATGCACTATTGGGCAACGGAAAATCCGTTCTGTGTTTTAATTTAAAAAACCTACCTGTTTACCAACTGTTCTTATAAAATTGTGAGCCATATGTTTGTATTACAGCGCCATCTATCACAAAGCGAAAAAAAGTGGTCCAACTAAAACAGTGATATTTCTTTACATAATACATGAATATGTAATAAACAATGGGAGTTCCTATTTAATAAAACGCAGTTGATATCCGTTTGACCTATGGCAGCGCCATCTAGCGGGCCAATCATACCGCCATCTGGTTTCCCCCTTCCAGCTAGACGAGTCTCGTTCTTTGTAGTTTTTACGTTTGATGCTTACTTCGTGAGATATTTGGCCCGATCACGATCAATGGACCACCCTGTATACGTAACAAATGCTAAAGATCTCAAGAAAATGTCTTCTCTAGGTCGTAGATAGTAACTGCATTAGTCTAAAAATTGCGTCATTACTCGCTACGAGACAGATACATGAATTCATTGACAGAACGACAAAGCGGTAACTACATAAGGGTCTACACTGCTCATGTACTGCAGTGCTCTTCAGTGTGTTATTGTTAGTACTATTACTGTTAGTAGCTGTGGCGAGACACGAAGCATTAACAGCCTGAAGTCTTCCAGTTTCTGGCAGTTCAGAAGTAAGTAGTGCAGCAGTCAAGTCATTTACGAACAGTAAGCATAGCGCACACGTTTCAGCTTGGTCCATTTGGTTGCAGGTTGCGCATCAAGCAAGTGCCGCAATGGAGAGGAGTAATGGACGGGAAGTATGTTTTGTAACAAGTGTGTACGCTCACTGTGGATACTTAGTCGTGGGTAGCATTGCGATGAAGTACGGACTCCGTCATTTATTCACACACACGCAGGCACGGACATGCGCGTGCTTGCGCGCGCGCGCACACACACACACACACACACACACACACACAGACATTCATCCTTCATCATTTTAAAAATGAAAGTTTTACCAGAAAAGTCTCTCATTCTATAGTTTAGGTAGGTGCTAAAAGTGGTGATTATGTGAGGTGGGGGGATGGGTGGAGGGAGGGAGGGCGGTGGTACTAGCTAATATTTAATTGCATTCAGACTTAATGGCGTAAGAAAGGCTGGGAACCACTGCATTAGAACAGTCGGATCTCTTCCGAAGTCGCAGACATACTTACCAACGATGGTCGCCCGCGGGTCTTGCAGAAATGCGATTCACGGCCCAACACAGTGGGAAGCCGCAGTCCATGCTTCCTGGTCACGACACCACGCAAAAGGCAGCCGTTTTTGTGGCGACGTTGACGGCAGTCTGCGAATTCTCCACTTCGACTGCTGCTACTCTCAGACCAGTGATGCGGGAAGACATACAACGTTTCAGGCAGTCCGTCCTTTGTTCTCAGATGGCGGACGCAGGTATGAAGGGGTTAAGATGTCCTCGGTGTATAATAAGGCGATCCTCCCTTGTAGGTGCTCCGACGTCGGCGACCGAGCCGTGAGGACGATGATACCTGCCCCCAGGTTCCAACATCGAACCAATGTCACATCCGAATGCCCGACAAATCCGGCAAATTGGAGGGGCACAGTGAGGTTCCTTTCAGACTCTTGTCATCTGGTGAAAACGCTGCATCTCTATGCCCCTAAGTGGTATTCAACACCTGGCACTGTTCACGCCCGTGGTATACATCCCACATGGCCTCGTAACTACGCTAAACACGGACAACAGTAATCCAAAAACTTCCTGGCAGATTAAAACTGTGTGCCGGACCGAGACTCGGACTCGGGACCTCCGCCATTTGCGGGCAAGTGCTCTATCGTCTGAGCTCTCCAAGTACGGCTCAGTTTTAATCTTCCAGGAAGTTTCGTATCAGCGCACACTCCGCTGCGGAGTGAAAATTTCATTCTGGAAATAGGAATCCAGTTTGGTGTCACATCACAGAAGATTACAAATCTAATCATTTGCATACGCGCCAGTGGCGCGTGCGTGTACAAAGTTACGTTGATATCCGACCATGTCTCCCGAGTGTTCCACTTTTTCTGCTGGCCGTGCAGAGCAAATTTTGTAGGGGAAGGAATATTAGGATATGCGACTAATACGTGAGGATCTTGAGCGCTGCTACTATTCTCAGATAAATAATTTGGTACAGGAGAGAACGTAGTGGCGGGATGCACAATATTAATCAAGAGTATTGAAGATAAAAAAAAACACGTATTGCTCTTGTTAAACTAACTCACCTCGCAAAGTGCTAACAGCTGCTAAAGTCGTTTTAACAAACAAGCCGCTGCTGAGATAATGGGTATGAAAAGAAAGTTAGGTTTTATTGTTAGCGATAGAAATCATCAACGTAAAGCTCAGTGGCAGGTCAGAGAGATAAAACATTGCTGTTGCTTCCTTTCTTTTCTGCAGTGCTCTAGAAAGTTCTTTCAGGGCTCCAGACTCTGGTTTTAAAATAATCCTAACATCGAACCAATCAGAGCAGAATTTACGAATGGCGACTCAGCATGTTGATGCTAGACAGTTTCCCATACGTAAAAGTTTTTTGATGTAGATCAACGTGTGTCAGAAAACAAAAAGATTTAATGTTCGATTGGGGGTCAGCATTTCCTCTCCCGTGTACTCTTAATTTAGAATGAATTTCTCGTGATTAGCCGTCAAATTCCATAACAAAACCTACATTGTTTTTTGCGCTAAACGGTACTTCTCCCTTATTTCTGAATGGATGCTCAGATTCACACATCGGACAAAGATACTGCCTACAATAGAAGTACTCTTATCACAGCACTGTAATCATGTTGCGAATGCTTTTTTTTCTTTTTTCTTTTTCTCGTAGAGAAGTCGATGAAGCTGGGATATTTGTATTGACTTTACGACGACTCTTCCTGTGCTCGAGCAGAAAACTCGTTCCTCCAATATAACAGGTTAGCTCCATCGAAGAAAATTTTTTATGTACCATAGTTTTTTTGGTTCAAATGCAAATTTCGGCCAAAAAGGAAACCACAGCCGCCTCTGGCCCAAGAACAAAAAGCACTAAGCAAATAAAATTTTGTATGTGCGTGTAATAGACTTTCACCATCTAACCTAAACCTAATTTTTGTTTTCTGTTGTTTCAGGTAAGCCACGATGCATTATCGTCACGCCCCACGACGCTGACGTCTCCCACAGATCCGAGGGGTGATTCTGCAGAACTGTTATCAAGGTCTGACTAAATACATGTGCTGCTTTATTAGACTGTGCTTCGTTATCGACAGCTTTGTTACCTACGAAAGATAGTGAGGGTACTGTAATACTCTCTCCGACGGTGCGAGCATGTAATGAGGTTGAAAGCTACAAGAATAGCTCGAATAAATTTGGAAAATGAGTTAGAAGGAAAGTGCCAAGTAGGAAGATCCAGAACCCGTTGGACGTGATTAAGGAAGACTTCGCTGCCAGAGGGACGACAATGGATGATGATCTACGTGACAGATCATACAGGTACGGAAGAAAGTGGAAGAGGTTCATTAACAGTTGCCGGCAAGCTGAAAATGGATGATGATGTTGATGAGGATTCTATTCGATTTTGTTACATTTCGTCTGGTTCCAAAGAAGTATCTCCAGTAATTACAGACGCTAGCTGATGATCTCTCTCTTCCTCTCCCTCCCACACGCATGCATGCACGCGTTACCGGTCCAGCTCCAGATTAGAGCAACGAGGCCGCTGGTGGCAGTTGGCAAAATGATGTTGACACACACAACCGCCCCGGCAACGGGATGCTAGGCGTTGTGGCGGTGCCCGAGCTTGGCAGCTCGTAGCTGCTGGCTCCTTGATCAGTATGGAGACCGCCCTGAAGTTTACACAATTCGGCCCCCCGTCTGCCAGCGGACTCGTTGCTCTAGAGCTGGCACTGGGTGCGGTGGAGAGAGAGAGAGAGAGAGAGAGAGAGTGAGAGTGAGTGAGTGAGTGAGTGAGTGAGTGAGTGGCAGCTCGTATAGTAGTATATTGAAATAAACAATAAGTTTGTTTCGTTCATATCTTCAGTATGCTTGTGTCTCTCATGTAGTTGTATAGAGTGGCCCACGAGGAATCTAGGCAGTATAGCATAGATGGGCTCTAAAATGCTTACCCTGAGGGCAGTCAGCACCTGTCCAGTTGAAGAAACGTCTCACAGGACCAAAGATGAGCAACAAATGTTCCCTATCGACACATTTGTATCTTAACGCTCATGTCATACCGGTACACCTGGTACATACATGGATACACTCCATACAAATAGTTTCAGAAAAGACTTCCTGGCACTTTAATTTATACCCGATGTTAACAATTTTTTCTCTTTCAGAAACGCTTTCCTTGCCATACCCAGTCTACATTTTATGTCCTCTCTGCTTCGACCATCTTCAGTTACTTTGCTCCCCAGATAACAAAACTCATTTACTACTTTGTCTCATTTCCTAAACTAATTCCCTCAGCACCAACTGATTTCTTTCCACTAATTACATTATCCTCGTTTTTCTTTTGTTGATTTTAATCTTATATCCTAATTTCAAGACACTGACCATCCCGTTCAGCTTCTCTTCCATGTCCTTTGCTGTGTCCGACAAAGCTACAATCTCATCGGAAAACCTCCAAGTTTTTATTTCTTCTCCTCGAATTTTTTTCTTTTGTTTCCTTCATTGCTTCCTCAGTATACAGGCTGAATAACACTGGGCGTAAACTACAGACATATCACACTCCCTTCTCAACCAGAGGCGGCCGATATAGCGGCCAAGGCTGCAGTCTCTCTTCCTCGGCCAGCTATTCAGTCGCTTCCCATTACCGATCTACGGAGCGGTTTATGTCGCCAAGTTGCTCATTTATGGCATGCGCATTGGTCAACACTTCCCCATAATAAATTGCGGGAAGTGAAAGCCCTTCCTTGCGCTTGGACCTCTTCCTACCGAACGCGTCGTCGGGAGGAGGTAATTTTAGCTAGACTCCGGATAGGGCACTGTCTTTTTAGCCATCGACATCTTTTAAGCGGTGATCCTCCCCCACTCTGTCCCCACTGCTCTCAGCTGTGGACGGTCAGACACCTTTTAATTGAATGCCCCTATTTTAATCCGTTACGCTCCCGTCTACAGCTATCGCCTGATCTATCGTCGATTTTAGCAGATGACACGCGCTCAGCCGACCGCGTTCTCCAGTTTATTAGTGACAGTGAAATGACGTCAGTCATTTGAAATTTTTTTTTTTTTTTTTTTTTTTTTTGGGGACAACAAACCCCTTTCTATAGTGGATTTTTAAGCATTCCTTCTGCCTTTAGTTTCTCAAATTTTATGACTTTGTTCCCATTGCTGCTGATTTTAAATTTCGTTTTTTTCCTGTTCCCTACGTCACGGGCTGGGCGCTAATGACCATAGAAGTTTTGCGCCCTAAAACCACAAACAAAAAAAAAAAAACAAAAAAAATCCCTTCTCAACCACTGCTTCCCTTTTGTACCCACACGAATCTTATAACTGCCACCTGGTTTCTGTACTTAATGCACATAATGCAACCTAACTGTATATGCTGTTCTCGAGTATGGGATGACTTCCTTGTTGTTCGTAGTAGCTTGAATTCGCCCAGATTACTGTCAAGCGACTGAAAACAGCTGCGAATGGTTGTGTTGGGAGGGCTTCCGATAGTCATGTACTAAAGATATCTAAAGTACAGTTCCATCGTCTCCTGCGGATAGCGTCTCTTCTGCAAGATACACGGCATCTATCACTGATCGTGAGTCACATGTGAATAGTAGGCTTCCTGTACAGGAAAGATAGGGACCAAGGAGAACTCAGTATGTTCCAGCCATCCCCTAACCAACGAGTCCGACGTGCTTCTTGCCACTAAAACCGACAGAGAGCCGGTGCGACTCGCTGCACTCCATGCATTTTGTAGACATCCACATGTCCAAACATGGCAGCTCAGTTCTGTCATTTTGTCACGTCTAATCGACCTTAATGCGCTGGTTCCACATAATCGACGTGCACCTACAGACTACTTCACTGCCACATCCACGCCATTTACAGCGCTCCCCAACCTAACCAAGTGCTCGTTTAAGGAGCTGTCTAATATTTCGTGCAGTGACCTTATATTCCTTATGGTTTTCTACTGTTCGAGATTCACGTATGCTCTAAGTTTGCCCGTATCTTTCTGGTACGTCATGCATACAACAGTTAAGGTGGTCTCAACTAGAGCTGTCGATAAAATATCGATAGATCGATGTCAAAATGGAAATATGGAGTGCCGATATTTCAGTTTTATGTTATATTTTTATGGTAATTTTGAGTAAATATTTGAAATCGTTCTTTTGAAAATGTAGTAGAACATAATTTTATTTTCACAGTGTGGAGGAGTCTCGCCATTTTTTGAGCTTTCGTCACGTCCTCTCTCTCTCTCTCTCTCTCTCTCTCTCTCTCTCTCTCTCTCTCTGAGTCTGAAGAAAGTATAGGTGGCACAAAAGAATTAGTCCGATTGCACTGGAATTGGCGATCAGAGTGAAATAACAAGATTTCCGGTGTGAAGAAATAGCACACCAGTTGCGTTAAAAAAAAAAAAAACTGTTTTTAACGCAACTAGTGTGCTATTTCTTCACATTGGCGTTCTTCAAAACCAGTTGCTGAAAATTACGAACAAAAATCTATATGACAAGATTGGTCTTTGCGGTGGGTGGACACGTGTGAGGGGGAAATACTGACGTAATCGGCTACCAACAGAAACTGCGACGTTCAGACTTCACTAAGCAATTTTCGTACGTCAGCGTGAAAAAGCTTTATTTCGACGCGTAACTAATGATAAATTAAGAGCGTAGGTATTAGAGGTTAATTGGAATGAAATATTGCATGACAACGCTCCAGGTACACAGTTGTTAATTAACAACACAACAGTCGACCAAGATGAAAGTATTGCAATACAAGCTTTTCATCTGCGTGAAGTCCCATTACTAACTTAAAATTTTTCAAATTACGTGTTTCTCTTCAAATTCTTGCTCTAAGGGTGACAGGCAGGCTGCTAGCTTGTTGATGTACAACATATCTAATAATAAATGAATACTTAATTATACAACTCTAAACCCCTCAGTACACACTTACAATGTGCTGCCAATATTTTTATAGGCCGATATGTTTATTGAAGCATATATATATATATATATATATATATATATATATATATATATATAATTTAAAATTTATTTTTAAAAATTTTAACACTCCTAGTCTCAACCAACAACTATCTGCGAATAGCTCTTTCGCGTTACACTCTCCTGGAACGTCAAAGTCCGTAACTCTCGTCTCCTCCTCCCCTCCTCACTCTCCCCTCCTCTCCCCCCTCCTCCCCACTCACCACAACCACACCGGACAACATGTTTGTACCCCGTTTTCTAAATGTTTGCGAGCCGTCTAAATGGGGGCGGTAATTGGGTAAGAGCCCGGTATTCACCTAGTGGGATATAGAAAGCCGCCTGAAAACCGCATAAGGCTGGTCGGTACACCGACCCTTATCTTAATCCGGTTCCAGCGTACCTCCCTGTCCCGGAAGCGGCCCTTCAACGCGCACAGCTTTCCGAGCAGGTAAATATCCAAGTGTTGAACTGTTTCCGGTTGTAATGGTAACTACCCAAGTATTTATTTCCTTTGCAGCTCCACCTGAGCAGGAACTTTAGTATGTGGAACGGGGGTATATTTACGGGCATCAAACGAAGTAATGCCACTTGTAATAAACAGTTTTGTAATGACTGCAAAGCAGTTTTACTTCACGCCTACGACTTATTTTAGAAATAGAGAGAAAAAGAAGTTACTTCACATTGGTCACAGTTTCAACGTTCCGACGAGAGAGGAGAGAGTCCAGAGTAAACCATATGATCGAAATAGTGACCAGTGTAACTGTCTTACCGTTTTTAGGCTATTACGGGGGGGAAACCAGGCTGCATTTAGACCGTAGCGGGATTCTGAAGACAGTCTTGCAAAAGTAACGGCGCCCGCTGCTGTTGCATAGACGTGCCGACCGACTTGTGGAAGCAGTACGAGTGACTGCTTCTAGAAGGTTTCCTTTCCCTGCTTGCACCTTTCGTATAGTAATTCACTTCTACGAGTGACCTGACTCTATAGACGTGCTATTGAGCTACTACTGGGCTTGATATTGCTAAGATATTGACACAAACATAAAACATCGGAATATCAAAATTCCCTTTTCAAAGTTCTCTTGTTAGAAGAAACGCATTGTTTCATTTAAAAATAGCAGTAGTGATGGATATCAACCATACAGAAAAAAAATCCATGCACTTTGTGTTTAAGCATGTAGTTGAAACCCTCTGTCAGTAGCTCGAGCCATTTACTAAATATTTGGCGTTTATGGGGAATGTTAATGCTACAAGTAGTAATTATGTGGAGCGAGGTCTGGGAGGATGAGTACGGGGAAAGGAGGGGGGGGGGGCTGCAGGATGAAGGACTCAGAGACGTTTGGCACAAAAAAATGGTTCAAATGGTTCAAATGGCTCTGAGCACTATGGGACTTAACATCTGAGGTCATCAGTCCCCTAGGACTTAGAACTACTTAAACCTAACTAACCTAAGGACATCACACATAC
Organism: Schistocerca americana; assembly: GCF_021461395.2. Taxonomy (NCBI): domain Eukaryota; kingdom Metazoa; phylum Arthropoda; class Insecta; order Orthoptera; family Acrididae; genus Schistocerca; species Schistocerca americana. Next base: position 157,112,516 of record NC_060121.1, read on the forward strand.
ATCCATCCCGAGGCAGGATTCAAACCTGCGACCGTAGCAGTCTCGCGGTTCCGGACTGAAGCGGCTAGAACCGCACGGCCACCACGGCCGGCTACTTTTGGCACAGAACTCGCGAAGTAACATTTCCGTGTTCGTACTTGTTGTCATGGTGATGCAACCAACAGTTGTCTTTTCACAATTGGAGACTGTTTGCCATCTCCCTCCTCCCTTCTTGCTTTACGTGGAGATCTTCCCACTGTGAAGGCGAGAACACAGTCCCAAAGTTGGACGAGTAAGCCCAATACTTGTCTCCTGTAATGATCCTCTACATGTAAGTTTCGTCGCCCTCTGTCTAAGGCGCCTTGTAACGGTCGGTGCAGCTCCCCCCGTCGAAGGTTCGCGTCCTCCTCCGGGCATGGGTGTGTGTGTTATCCAAAACATAAGTAGTGTGTAGGCTTAGGGACCGATGACCTCAGCGGTTTGGTCTCATAAGGCCTTACCACAAATTTCCTTGCAAACTGTCGCTCTGCATTATTCCTGACCTTCAGCTATCGATTTAGGATCAAATTTTACAGCAATCTCTACACATGTTCAACAGTTACAGTTTCATGACACGACCCCATGGAGATTCCATCCTCTCCACCAAGGTGACTGACAGATACATGACCACTGACGCACTCCACACGCTCGATATTATGAGAGCTTGCTCGGTCGAGGGTCACCTTCAGTTGATTATCTGCCGGTTTTGAATAGTAACACAGCGTTCTACGTAGTGTATCATCTCTGCAAGCTTGCATCTACGATGTCTAACACTGAAAGGGTTTCGTAAATACCTTCAGTGACTACTGTAAATGTTTGCCAGCACCTGGACTGTATCCTGTACTTCCTGCTTTTAATGATGTCGCCTAGACAAGCACTCCTCCTTCCTCTCTACGTTTCTCGATCTTCTTTCGCAAATGTCAGACACTTACAATGCAGTATAAGAACAAATTTTCCACTAAAAACTGAAACACACAATACTGGCGTTAGACCATAATTGTTCGTTGTGAACTGGTTTCCTATGTTCTAGGCCGTCGTCTGACAAATGATGACTAAACAGATAGTCCGCACAGCTATAGCTGTACAAAGATGTTTTATCTGAAGATTGTCACTTTTTACGGCCATATACAGGGTGTCCCAGGAGGGGCGGTCAGTATTGAAGGATATGACAGGAACGATCGTTCGAAGAGAAGACGGCTACTGAACGTGGGCTGTAAAATGCATACCTTAACACCTATAGACGTAGAAACATGTATCACTAGGAAGATAGATGTCGCTTACAGGAAAATTAGAGAGACCTTTGGAGAAAAAGAGAACCACCCGTATGAACATAAAGAGCTCAAATGGAAAATCTGCCCTAAGCAAAGAAGGGAAAGCAGAAACATGGAAGAACTATACAGAGGGTCTATACAAGGGACGTGTACTTGAGGGCAATAATTTGGAAGTGGAACAGTACGTAGGAGGTTACATGGGAGACATGATACTGCGTCAAGAATTTGATAGAACACTGAAAGGCCTAAGTCTAAACAAGGCCCCAGGGGTAGACAACATTCCGTTAGAACTACTGATATCCTTCGGACATCAGCAAGCTCTTCCACCTGATGAGCAAGACGTACGAGACAGGCGGAATAGCTTCAGACTTCAAGGAGAATACAATCTTTCCAGTTCCAAAGAAAGCAGGTGCTCACAGACGTAAAAATTCCCGAACTATCAGATAAGTCACAGTTGCAAAAGATTAACACGAATTCTTTACAAAAGACTGGAAAAACTGGTAGAGGCCGACCTCGGGGAAGATCAGTTTGAATTCCGTAGAAATGTCGGAACACATGAGGTAATACTCACCCTAAGAGTTACCTTAGAAGAAAGATTAAGGAAAGGCAAACCTACGTTTGTAGTATTTGTGGACGTAGAGAAAGGTTTGGCAATGTTGACTGGAATACTCTTTCAAATTCTAAAGGTGGCAGGAGTAAACAAGTGTTACCCGTTGCTTTTACTAACTGAAACGACTAACAGCCAAAATGGTGGACGTATTATGACAATTGAAAATCCTAATTTGAAATTTACTTTTTGACTTAATTTTATCCATATTTTGGAGCTGCAAACGTAACTGTATTCAGTACACTGGAAGTATGAATTACAAAACGCCTTCAGCCACAAATTTTCGTGTTCTGTTAAATACACGATGCATTTCGGACCCTGTGTGTACATCCTCAGGTGTAAGTTAACTGAATAAATGATTTATTATTGCTCTTGAATAAGGTGAAATGCCTATTCCTGTTATGAAAAGGTTTGATGTTAGGCTATGGATTTTCGTAAGTCAAATGCGGAAAATATGTGGGAAATAGTGGAAAAAATGAACACTGTAAACTCACCACATGATACAAGAAAAGTGTTTTTAACTTGGATTATGTGCAAAACTTGACATTGTTCATTTTTTCTACTGTTTCGCACATTCATAACGTAGCATCAAACCTTTTCATGACAGGAACCTGTAGTTCACCTCATTAAAGAGAAAAAATAAAGCGTGTATTAAGACACCTCACACCTGAGGATGGACCCGCAGGGTCAGAAATGCAGCGTGTATTTAATAAAACAAGAAAATTTGAGACTCAAGGCGTTTCGTAATTCATATTTCCAGTGTATTAAAATTTACTGTTTCTCTGAGGAGTTTCTCAGGTTATGGTCACTAACAAATTCTACAACAGCGTTAATTTACAACAAATACAGACAATATACACTCCTCCTAAAAGACACTTTTTTTAAAATTTATGACAATATCCTATGGGACCAAACAGCTGAGGGTATCGCTCCGTAAGCTCACACACTACTTAGTCTAACTTAAACTAACTAACCCTAAGGGGAAGACACACACCCATGCCCGAGGGAGGACTCGAACCTCCGACGGGGGCAGCCACGCCGACCGTGACAAGGCCCCTTATTTACAGTAATTGTTAATCGCAAACGCTGGCTTCATACGAAAGAGGATTCTCAAAAATATTCCTTTGCAAATGTTTGAGAATTATCAAAAATATACTATCTTTTTCACTTAAATATGGAATGTGAAGTTACGGAATGATTGGTTTCCAAGGATGATACTGTTTCCAAAAGTTTCTAAAGAGCACGAATTAAGTTCACAATTGACGATAGAGTAAAGGCCTTTTCACGGCGCTTCCAAATGTTTGAAAAAACACAGTATGTCACAATACAAATGAGTATTGACACCATCTATGACAGACTAACCAAAATGACTCCAACAGTACAATACTAGAACACAAAATTTCGAATCGGGCGTAGCTAGCACATGTGGTTTCGCACAAAGAAAAATTCGAAAGTCACCTTGTATACGTAAAATAAATATAGGAATTGCAGTATACCACAAGCCGCGGAACATCAACAAGGCACGTCATCCGCTTGCAACGGCTAACAATACTACAGGCCCTTTATTCCTTTCTTCTCGAATCTGTTCGTTTACAATAGATAACCTCTTAAGAACTGAGGTGGGCTGTTGGCGGAACAGGTAAAACGGCTTTTTTGCCATGCTTGTGGCTAAACGAATGTGTAAGACTTCTCTTCCTTATAGTGGGCATATGTCCCTGTCCAGACATACAGTGTCTCTATAAACCCATGGTGCAGTTTTAATCGGTCGCAGCAAAGCGAAGGAAATGGAAAAGTGAGACTAGATATGGATATGAAAGTCTCAAAGTATGCATATGTTTCACAAGCTGCGACATGGTCGCGAATGAAACATTGACCCGAAAACGTAGAACAGAATAAAGTTATTTTATTTCGTGTCCATGGTAACAAACTTGTAGGTCCTCAGACTACCGCTTTCGGTCAGCAATGACAATCTTCATCTCTGTTTTGTTAAGTCATGTCCTAATATACTGGAGCCATAGCGTCATTGTCAAAAGCTAAACACAAAATCAGCGCCAGCATCGTCACACATATGTACATAATAGTATACACTGGAGCCATCTTGTCAGCAGCACTACTGTTCAAAACAGATGGTAATTGCTAACTGAAACCGCTAGTCTGAGGACGTACAAGTTTGTGACTATAGACAGGAAATGAAAGAAATTTACTCTAGTGTGCATGTGTGTCCAGCGCAGTTCGATGTGGCTCCCATTTGTTGCCCTACAGACATCTAAACAATATTCTAGCTCTTCCCACCCACATGTAAGGACATCTGGTGTAACAGAGCGTCTGTGATTCTCTGTTTTAAATGATTAATGTTGTTGATACGTACACAGTTTACACGTTGCTTCGGATAACCCCAAAAGTGAGAATGTAATGTCGTTAGTTTCCGTGATCGTGGTGGCCATGGCTTAAAACCACCTCTTGCGACCCACCGCTGGGGAAATTTTGTACTTAGACACCCGCGAACATTGCTGAGGTAGTGTGGAGGAGCGCCGTCCACTTTCTGGAAATTGTGGCACTGCATATAATAAAACACGTCAAGGTGATTGTTTGACGTCGCAGTCTAAGCTGGAAAAACAAAAAAAAAACATAACTTTATCGTGCATCAGGGCACACCACAAGTTCACCTTAGCGGTGTTACGTTCGTACTCACCGAAAGCACGAGGATTTTCGGAAGCCCATATTTTGACGTTACAGCGATGAGCATCACCACAGAGATGGAATGTGCCGTCATCGCTAAACACAATCTTCTTCATAAATCGTTGATGATAGTCGATCTCATTAAGCATGTCTGTGAAAGAACTCGAATCTTTTGGGTTTATTAGTCGGTTTGATAGCGCGCAACAACTGCAATTTGGAACATGAAAGAGACAAGACTTTTTTCAAAGCCTTGTGAACTAAATGGTTCAAATGGCTCTGAGCACTATGGGACTTGACATCTGAGGTCATCAGTCCCCTAGAACTTAGAACTGCTTAAACCTAACCAACCGAAGGACATCACACACATCCATGCCCGAGGCAGGATTCGAACCTGCGACCGTAGCGGTCGCGCGTTTCCAGACTGAAGCGCCTAGAACCGCTCGGCCACACTGGCCGGCCCTTGTGAACTGTAGTCCTTTTTTAGGTCTAATTCTCGAAGACACGTATGCACCAATTTTTTGGGACTCATTAGGTAGCTATCCCGTATAGCTTCTACAGACTCGTCACGTGCCGAAGGCCTATCAAAACGGGTTCACTCAGCAAACTGCGGGTATCCTTTAACTGGCTGTCCTGGCGATAAGTGTGTAGTGGCTCTTCGTTGTAAACACGACGATGTTTGCGTTGAACGTTGGTCACGGTTTCGAATTTAGCCAGCCACGGAACACACTGGACTTTCCTCTGTACCGCCCACATCTCGACAGTCTTGGCCTAACCGCTGCTGCTAGACATCTCGTTGTGATGGGTCATTACGTGCCTGCTCACATCATTGAACATCAAACTACAGAAACGAAGCGCCAGTTTCAGTCTTTCGTTGCGTTTCTGTTAGCCACAAGTGTTCATAACTGTGCCATGACTTTACGGGCGCAGTGTAGATTCTTGAGTGGTTTCTCTAAATCGCCTAAGATGATAGGTGGCATGGATCCTTGGAAAAGGTCGCGGCCCATGTTCTGCCCGAAACCTGTCCGTTCCAGGCTTGTGTCCCGACTCTAATAACCTTATCGCCAGGACGTTAGATCCTAAGCTACTTTTTGTCCTCTTTATACTCTTCTGCACACATTCTTTTACTTGGTCTTTTACTTGATTCACCACCACTGACCCAAGCATCGGCAACGACTATAATTCTCTCTCTCTCTCTCTCTCTCTCTCTCTCTCTCTCTCTCTCTCTCTCACGTAATATAACGGGTGACTGGCGGAACAGGTCTGCAGCTTTGCTTTGTATTGGCAGGCAGACAGGCTATCGAATCGTCGCGGCCGCTATTGTGTGGCTCGCTTTGATGGTGCGGCCGTTTGGCGACCAGTTGCTTTGCTGCGTGCTACTTCTCTGTATTGTGGCGGCTTCTGCTCTGTCAGAGCTCGGGGGCGAGCAGTCAGCAAGTAGCGGCAGCGCAAACTCAAACTCTGACGCTGACGTTGCCACACGCCACCTGGTCCCCGTACTGTTAAACCCTTCCCGTGCCAATACTGCGAGAAACGTGGACAACATACTTCGTGCGGACTGTTCATTGTAAAAAGACATTTGTTCTCCATAAGCCACGGTATACGGCGCAGCAGTACCATTTACCACTGGCCCTCCTTATTTCATGCAGAGTGTTGTGCGGAGGTATCGAGGGAGTGTACGCAACGAACCAGCGTTTTGAGAATGGGGGATGATGATAACTGCTGGTGTATCACGGGATCGATATTGGCTCCTCTGTTGTTGACACATTAAATGTTCGTCATATATCCAACAAGGAGAAACAGACTGAGCGGGCAATAGTCGTGGGGTGATACCTTCTCGGACCTCCTTATATATAAGTTGACAAACCAGAATAACTCGAGAAATAAGATTTACACGAAAAAATGTGTAGAATCCGAAGCTGATTATTTTCGAGGGGGACACATGCTGGTGCTAAAATTAAGCCGCCACCCCAGCCCCCTGGGGGTGGGGCGGGAGGCAACTTTAAAATTTCAAATGTGAACCCTCATTTTTAATTGCAGAATCAGATTCTACATGAAAAACTACGTACATTTTGTCTTAAACATTTGTTTCGATTCTTGGTAGTTGGCGCTGTAATTCAAGAAAATCCATGTTCTCATTTATGCTTGGAAATGGTTACGGATAAATGAAAAAATAGTTATTTACTTCGTAAATTTTGATTCGCTAAAATTAAAATTCTCCCCATAGGGTGCGGTTTGAGAGAGAGGAATTAGAATTTTACAAATGTTGACCCAAATATTTTTTATTTATCCGTAATCATTTTCCACGCAAAAATGAGAACACGGATTTTCTTGAATTACAGCGCCAACTACCAAGAATCAAAACAAATGTTTTAAGACAAAATATACATAGTTTTTATGCAGAATCTGATTGTGCAGTTAAAAATGGGGTTCCCATTTGAAATTTTAAAGCTGCCTCCCGCCCCACCCCCAGGGGGCTGGGGTGGCGGGCTAATTTTAGCACCTGCAGATGTCCGCCTTCGAAAATAATCAACTTCGGATTCTACAAATTTTTTCGTATGAAACATTTTTCGAGTTATTCTGGTTTGCCAACTTAAAATTTACACACTGTATGTGTGTATATATATATATATATATATATATATATATATATATATATAATCTCCATGCATAATTACGTAAGTGTTGATGTTGCAGGATTTTGTGATCGAACTGACCTCTCGATTATGTCCCATAAATGTTCGATGGTACTCATGTCGGGGCGATCTGAGTGGCAAAATCATTCGCTCGAATTGTCCAGAATGCTCTTCAAACGAATTGCGAACAATTGTGGGCCGGTGACGTGGCGCATTGTCTTCCATAAAAAAATGAAGTCCATGTAAGGGTGCGAGTGGTCTCAAAGTAGCCAAACATAACCATTTCCAGTCAATGATCGGTTCAGTTGGACCAGAGGATCCAGTCCAGTCCATTCCATGTAAACACAGCCCACACCATTATGGAGCCACCACCAGTTTGCACATAGCCTTCCTGACAACTTGGGTGCATGGCTTCGTGGGGTCTGCGCGACACTCTAACCCTACCATCAACTCTTACAAAGCGAAAGCAGGACTCACCTGACCAGGCTACGGTTTTTCAATCTTCTGGGATCCAGCGGATGTGGTGAAGAGCCCAGGAGGGACGTTGCAGCCCATGTTGTGCTGTTAGCAAAAGCACTCGCGTCGGTCGTCCGCTGCCCTAGGCCATGAACGCCAGATTTCGGCGCAGTCCTAACCATTATGTTCGTCATACTTCTCACATTGGTTATTTCGCGCAGTGTTGCCTGTCAGTTAGCACTGAAAAGTGCGCGTAAACGCCGCTGCTACCGGTCGTTAAGTAACGGCAGTCAGCCACTGCGTTGACTGTGGTGGGAGGTAATCCCTGAAATTTGGTACTCTCGGCACACACTTGAGTCCGCAGCTCGTGGCCGTGCGGTAGCGTTCTCGCTTCCCGCGCCCGTCTTCCCGGGTTCGATTCCCCGCGGGGTCAGGGATTTTCTCTGCCTCGTGATGACTGGGTGTTGTGTGCTGTCCTTAGGTTAGTTAGTTCTAAGTTCTAGGGGACTGATGACCATACATGTTAAGTCCCGTAGTCCTCAGAGCCATTTGAACCACACACTTGACGCTGTGGATATTGAATTCCCTAACAGTTTCCGAAATGAAATGTTCCATGCTTCTATCTCTAACTACCATTCCGCGTTCAAAGTCTGTTATCTCCTGTCGTGCGCTAAAATCCCGTCGAACTGACGTAAAAGTACTGCGCAAGGCCTTAACACACCAATCAGTGCATAAGGAAGAATATTTAAATCAAACAGAACGAGGTGGTGGAGTGGTTAGCACACTGGACTCGAATTCGGCAGGACCACGACGTTACAAACCCGCGCCCGGGTATTCTGATTTAGGTTTTCCGGGAATTACCTAAATTTCTTCAGGCAAATATCGGGGTGTTTCCTTTGAAAGGACACGGCCGAATTCCTTCCCCATCCTTCCCTAATCTACATCTATATGGATACTCTGCAAATCACATTTAAGTGCCTGGCAGAGGGTTCAGCGAATCACCTTCACAATTCTCTATTATTCCAATCTCGTATAGCGCGCGTAAAGAAGGAACACCTGCATCTTTCCGTACGACCTCTGATTTCCCTTATTTTATCTTGGTGATCGCTCCTCCCTATGTAAGTCGGTGTCAAAAAAATATTTTCGCATTCGGAGGAGAAAGTTGGTGATTGTAATTTCGTGAGAAGATTCCGTCGCAATGAAAATCGCCTTTCTTTTAATGATTTCGAGCACAAATCCTGTATAATTTCTGCGACACTCTCTCCCAGATTTCGCGATAATACAAAACGTGCTGCCTTTCTTTGAACTTTTTCGATGTACTCCGTCAGTCCTATCTGGTAAGGATCCCACACCGCGCAGCAGTATTCTAAACGAGGACGGACAAGCGTAGTGTAGGCAAGCTCCTTAGTCGGTCTGTTACATTTTCTAAGTGTCCTGCCAATAAAACGCAGTCTTTGGTTTGCCTTCCCCACAACATTTTCTGTGTGTTCCTTCCAATTTAAGTTGTTCGTTATTGTAATACCTAGGTATTTAGTTGAATTTACGACTCTTAGATTAGACTGGTTTATCGTGTAACCGAAGTTTAACGAATTACTTTTTGCACTTATGTGGATGACCTCACACTTTTCATTATTTAGGGTCAACTGCCACTTTTCGCATCATTCAGATATCTTTTCTAAATCGTTTTGCAGTTTGTTTTAGTCTTCTGATGACTTTATTAGTCGATAAACGACAGCGTCATCTGAAAACAATCGAAGACGGCTGCTCACATTGTCTCCCAAATCTTTTATATAGATCAGGAACAACAAAGGGCCTATAACATTACCTTTGGGAACGCCAGAAAACACTTCTGTTTTACTCGATGACTTTCCGTCAGTTAGCACGAACTGTGACCTCTCTGACAGGAAATCACAAATCCAGTCACATAACTGAGACGATATTTCATAAGCACCCTATTTCACTACGAGCCGCTTGTGTGGTACAGTGTCAAAAGCCTTCCGGAAATCAAGAAATACGGAATCGATCTGAAATCTCTTGTCAATAGCACTCAACACTTCATGCAAATAAAGAGATAGTTGTGTTTCACAGGAACAATGTTTTCCAAACCCGTGCTTACTGTGTGTCAACAGACGGTTTTCTTCGCGGTAATTCATAATGTTAGAACACAATATATGTTCTAAAATCCAACTGCATATCGACGTTAACGATATGGGCCTGTAATTTAGTGGATTACTCCTACTACCTTTCTTGAATACTGGTGTGACCTGTGCAACTTTCCAGTCTTGGGTACGGATCTTTCGTCGAGCGAACGGTTGTATATGATTGTTAAGTATGGAGCTAACGCATCAGCATACTCAGAAAGGAGCCTAATTGGTATACATTGTGGACCAGAAGACTTGCTTTTATTAAGTGATTTAAGTTGCTTCACTACTCCGAGGAAAGTTACCTCTACGTTGCTCATGTTGGCAGCTGTTCTCGATTCGAATTCTGGAATATTTACTTGGTCTTCTTTTGTGAAGACATACCGGAAGGCTGTGTTTAGTAACTCTGCTTTGGCAGGACTGTCTTCGATACTATCTCCATTGCTGTCGCGCAGGGAAGGCATTGATTGTTTCTTGCCGCTAACATACTTCACATACGACCAGAATCTTTGTATCTCGCTGCTAGGTCCGCTCCCTCAAATGAACCAACCAATTAAATGAAACGGAATATCCTACATTCGTAGGATTTTATACTGTTACGAGTGTGATAAGTAACTTCCGTAAATACGTTACTAGGACGAGAAATTATTTGCACTACCTGTCACTGAGTCGTAGTGCGACTCAAAAAACGAGTGAAGTACTACGCCACGAGTACCTTTGATCAAACACCGCAGTAAAATATAGAATTTAATGGACAGTAATACATTTCAAACACAAACTGCTACTAGTTCGAGCACTTCACAGATCTCAATGCGTTTCTGTCGTTTTCCAGCATAGCAGTTTCGCTATACGTAACTTCGCCCGCCGACAGCCTCACGGACTTTCCAAAGACATTCATCAGATGATTCATGTACATGGTGAACAGTAAAGTCGCTAGAACACTACCTTAATGTGACTTCTGCCCCGCTAAGTATTTCAGTAGTCGTAATTCTATTTGTTCCATGTAAAAAAAGAAAATTTTTCAAATGGCTCTGAGCACTATGGGACTTAACTGCTGTGGTCATCAGTCCCCTAGAACTTAGAACTACTTAAACCTAACTAACCTAAGGACGTCACACACATCTATGCCCGAGGCAGGATTCGAACCTGCGACCGTAGCGGTCGCGCGGTTCCAGACTGTAGAGCCTAGAACCGCTCGGCCACTCCGGCCGGCTCCCACATCCAACAATTCACTTAAATGTCATGTGGGCTCCAAACATACATTGTCATAAATTTCTTCCTGAAACTTGGGCTGATGTTTGGGTATACTTCTTTTGGTCAGCAATGCCGTCTTAGCTTTTTGTGTCGCATTTGCTGCTTCTTTCCATTGTTCTGTGTATTATTAACGTCAGCAACTTGGAAGCATGAGTTTTTAGGCTGTTTGTGCGATAGTTCTCGCACTTCACTTCCCTTCCCTTGCTGTCTTTGGGATTATGTGGATGTCTGATGGTATGTCTCCACACAGGGACTTCAATAGTTTAGAGTGCCACTTCCCCCTAAGATTTCAGAAGTTACCAAGGAATGTTTACAATGTCTTTCTCTTTATTTAATCGCAAATGTTTCAAAACTCAAATTCTGATTGTAATACCGGATCTGTTATGTCTTCCATATAGACTTCCATTTCTTCTTCTATCATGGTGTCGTATATATCCTCCTCCTCTTACACCAATTCAGTGTACTCTTTCCACCTATCCGCTTTCTCGTCTGTGTTCAACAGTGGAATTCCTTGCAGTCTTAATGTCGACGCCTTTGCTTTCAGTTGCACCAAAGCTTTTTTTGACATTCCAGTAAATTGAATCGGTACTTCCTACGATCATTTCTTTTTCGATTTGATCGTATTTTGCAACAGACTTTTCGCCTTGGCTTCTATGCACTCCCTATTTTGTTCATACCTAAGCGACTTCTGTTGCAGTCTTTTCTTGGACATTTTGGTAGTTGAGTTTCGTCTATCAGTTAAAGTACTTCTTCTGTTACCCAAGATTTCTTCACAGTTACTTATCCTTTACGTTTTGTGACGGTTCTCTTATTTAAGGGGACATTTTATGTGAAATTCGTTGAAATTTGACATTTTCTGTTTTCTACTCCATAATGTACTTTGGACTTTCCTGAACATTTTGTTATATAATACACTAAAATCAGACAATTGTGAGACCTTCAAATAATATTTTGAATGTTGACGTCTGACTCAAATATCGCGGCTACGCATATACTGCCGCAGTTGAGCAGTCATATCTTGCGAACTACTTGTAGTAATCTAATTTCTATTGCTTTTTACATGTAAATAAAATGACTGAGTGTAAAAGTAATTTAGAGAAGATGAAAAGAGCTGTGAGGAGCACTTTCTTTCATCGAATATCAACCGATGAAAAGCCATGTCTTGCTTTGTGTCCACCTCCACCAAACACTTGGTGTCAATATAGGCTAGCTGAATTTTCTGGCACCCTGCATGAATTTACACACAAACATTCTCTTCCTTTGGTGGTAATGGAGGCAATCAAATCTATTTACAGAGATTTGGCAAATCCTGAGCTACTGAAGAAGTGTTTACATGGGAAGACCCAGAATGTGAATGAGTCCTTCAATAATGTTGTGTGGTGCCACGTGCCTAAAAAAGTATTTGCTGGCCTTATGACTCTAAAGTTAGCAGCGTCTGATGCTGTAATAACTTTTAATGGTGGGAACTATGAAAGAATTAAGGTTCTGGAGAAATTAGGGGTAAGATTTGGACAGAACACAGCTAAAGGACTGCGGGAACTGGATGAGCTTCGTGTACGTGAAGCAGAGTTACCTGCTCAGCAAATGACAAAAGAAGCAAGAAAGAAAAGGAGGCGGCAAGCACTGGGCTGTTGTGACACTGACGAAGACACAGACTATGGGCCAGGGCAATTCTAATTCATAAAAGACGCAGAAATGTGAGTCTGAATAAGAATTTGTAATAAAAAGTTTTAAACCTCAATATCTCTGAATTACTTTTTTGCAATAAATGACACATTTTCTAAAAAAGTACTGATGATAGAGACATGAAATTTTCACAGCATACCATGTGTGAGATTGAACACATATGGAACTAAAATAATTAAAATACCCTGAGTTGTTTTGTTTTCATGTTCATTTATTTACAAAATTCTGCCAAACAATTGAGTGTTCGAAAGAAAAAAAGGCTAACATGCCCCACAAGGGAATTTTAGTAATAATTCTAGTTCAGTGTATCTATAAAGTTGCATTCAATAATTATAGAAAATTGTAAGTTCGTGTCTTAGAAAGTTTCCAAGATAATGGGTCACGAACTTCGTTAATTTAACATTGGCGGCATATGACATATATTGTCCCCTTAAGGGTTTGAATGATTGGGTTTAAATGATTCGGATGTTTATCAGTTAAACCCCACCTCCCGTTCCTGAACGCTAAAACTTCACAAATAATATAGATCTGCCTGGGCAAACCGTCCATCAAAAAGAGGGCTAACGCAAAAATCTTGTATTATGCGCAACGGATAAAAAAAAAGTGTTCAAATGGCTCTGAGGACTATGAGACTTAACATCTGAGGTCATCAGTCCCCTAAAACTTAAATCTAACTAACCTATGGACGTCACACACATCCATGCCCGAGGCAGGATTCGAACCTGCGGCCGGAGCACAACGGATGCTTATTTAAAATGTGATTGGGGACCTAATTAGCATCTGAGTGCTTACACACGCATAATTCGTAGGTAGCATAAGTCCCGCCGCTTCAGGCGCGAATCAGTTTCTATGTCTACATGCATACTCTGCAAATCACAGTTAAGTGCCTGGCAGAAGGTTCATCTAACCACCTTCAGCTAATTCTCTATTATTCCACTCTCTAACAACGTGCGGAGAAAGTCGGCGTCAACAAAATATTTTTGCATTCGTACGAGAAAGTTGGTGAGTCAAATTTCGCGAGAAGATCGCTTTAATGATGTCCACACTAAGTCCTGTATCACGTCAGAGACACTCTCTCCCCTATTTCTCGACAATGCAAAAGGTGCTGTCCTTCTTTGAACTTTCTCAGTGCATTCCGTTATTCCTGTTTGAAATGGATCCCACACCGCGCAGCAGTACTTCAAAAGAGGACGGTCAAGTGGAGTGTAGGCAGTCTCTTTAGTAGATCTGTTGCATCTTGTAAGTGTTCTTCCAGTAAAACGCAGTCTTCGGTTCGCCTTCCCCTCGGCATTTTCTCTGTGTTCTTTCCAATTCAGGTCGTTCGTAATTGTAATTCATAGGTATTTTTCAAAGAATAGATAGTGCAAGTAAATAGTAATTAATTTTCCTAGGACCATGGACGTATTATAACCTGCAAAAAATCTTAAATTTTAAATTTATGAGAATTTACTCTGTAGAAAGTACGATTTAGGTTCATTACACTAATACATACTTTCCTCCATGAAATAAGAGTTCTGTCTTGGAGCAAAACTTTTTGCAAATATTCTTAAATAATAATTACGATCAGCGTGCCTCGCAATATCTAGCTTTCTCGTAAATGATTGACTCAGTATTAATGGTAACTTAAAGAAAAATTTAGCCAGGCCCGATGAAAGACTAAGATGAGCCTCAAAAGAATACAATGCTACGACTCAAGCTTTACAAAATAATTCACTTCTTCTTAATGAGCAGTGGCTACTGTACGTTCTTTTAGGTGACCACTCACAGCCGTTCCGGTTTATTCCTTCCCCTGGCGGATTGAAATACTGTGTGGCGCCTCGTTACTCAGATGAGACAATTTTTTTGGAACAATTAATAAAATAATTATATATAATTAAAAACAGTCTTGATCGCAAATTTCTTTTGATTGGAGTGACCAGTTTCAATCCTTAAGGATAATCTTCAGACTCCAGGCTGAGCAGTCATTTCAGCGTCGCGGGTCGGAAGTCCACCTGCCGTTCTGGAGTCTGAAGATATCCTTAAGGATCGAAACTGGTCACTCCAATTAAAAGAAATTTGCGATCAAGACCGTTTTTTATTATATATATTTAATTATATAAGATCGCTGATAATGTTTTCAGAAATATTAAATTAATAAAATAATTTTCTCGGAGTTGCAGCCGTAATTCCGTCATTCAGCAAATACGTTCACAACATCGACCTAGCATAGTCATCTCCCAGGGTGTAACAACACAAGCTTGATGTTCTGTAACCTTTACTGCCCGCATCGATACCCATTTCCGCAATTGAAATTATCCGTACCATTTTTTGTAAATTCTCAATTATTCCGGTTTTTGCTGGGGAGCTAGTTGTGTTCATATTATTTTCAGGTATTAGCATCCTTTTGTCGTATTTGAAGTTTATAGTACCCTCAGACTTCAAGAAGAATATAATAATTCAAATCCCAAAGAAAGCAGGTGTTGACAGATGTGAAAATTACCGAACTATCAGTTTAATAAGCCACGGCTGCAAAATACTAACACGAATTCTTTACAGACGAATGAAGAAAGCTGGTAGAAGCCGACCTCGGTGAAGATCAGTTTGGATTCCGTAGAAATATTGGAACACATGAGGCAATACTGACCCTACGACTAGAGAAAGCTTTTGACAATGTTGACTGGAATACTCTCTCTCAAATTCTGAAGGTTGCAGGGATAAAATACAGGGAGAGAAAGGCTATTTACAGTTTGTACAGAAATCAGATGGCAGTTATAAGAGTCGAGGGACATGAAAAATGGTTCAAATGGCTCTATGCAGTATGGGTCCCCTGGACTTCGAACTACTTAAACCTAAGGTCATCACACACATCCATGCCCGAAACGGGATTCGAACATGCGACCGCAGCAGCAGCGCGGTTCCGGACTGAAGTGCCTAGAACTGCTCGGTCACAGCGGCCTGCGAGGGGCATGAAAGATAAGCAGTAGTTGGGAAGGGTGTGAGACAGGGTTGTAGCCTCTCCCCGATGTTGTTCAATCTGTATATTGAGCAAGCAGTAAAGGAAACAAAAGAAAAATTCGGACTAGGAATTAAAATCGATGGAGAAGAAATAAAAACTTTGAGGTTCGCCGATGACATTGTAATTCTGTCAGAGACCGCAAAGGACTTGGAAGAGTTGTTGAACGGAATGGACAGTGTCTTGAAAGGAGGATATAAGATGAACAACAACAAAAGCAAAACGAGGATAATGGAATGTAGTCGAATTAAGTCGGGTGATGCTGAGGGAATTAGATTAGGAAATGAGGCACTTAAAGTAGTAAAGGAGTTTTGCTATTTGGGGAGCAAAATAACTACTGATGGTCGAAGTAGGGAGGATATAAAATGTAGACTGGCAATGGCAAAGAAAGCGTTTGTGAAGAAGAGAAATTTGTTAACATCGTGTATAGATTTAAATGACAGGAAGTCATTTCTGAAAGTATTTGTATGGAGTGTAGCCATGTATGGAAGTGAAACGTGAACGATAAATAGTTTAGACAAGAAGAGAATAGAAGCTTTCGAAATTGGGTGCTACAGAAGAATGCTGAAGATTAGATGGGCAGATCACTTAACTAATGAGGTGGTATTGAATAGAATTAGAGGGAGACCAAGAGATGAATACACTAAGCAGATTCAGATGGATGTAGGTTGCAGTAGGTACTGGGAGATGAAGAAGCTTGCACAGGATAGAGTAGCTTGGAGAGCTGCATCAAACTAGTGTCTGGACTGAAGACCACAACAACAATGAGCATACTCAGAAGACATAATTACGCGGTAACTCAGAAACGTTTAGTCATCCTGGGATTAATACGTTCAATTAAAACAGAACTGATTAAAATAATGTATATTCTGCAGTAAAAAATTTCTGCATTTTTGTTGTTGTTGTTCTTGTGGTCTTCAGTCCTGAACTGGCTGAATGCAGCTCTCCATGCTATTCTATACTGTGCAGGCCTCTTCATTTCCCAGTACTTACTGCAACCTACATCCTTGTGAATCTGCTTAGTGTATTCATCTCTTTGTCTCCGTCTACGACCGAGCGAGGTGGCGCAGTGGTTAGCACACTGGACTCGCAGTCGGGAGGACGACGGTTCAATCCCGTCTCCGGCCATCCTGATTTAGGTTTTCCGTGATTTCCCTAAATCGCTTCAGGCAAATGCCGGGATGGTTCCTTTGAAAGGGCACGGCCGATTTCCTTCCCCATCCTTCCCTCACCCGAGCTTGCGCTCCGTCTCTAATGACCTCGTTGTCGACGGGACGTTAAACACTAATCTCCTCCTCCTCCTCCTCCTCTCCGTCTACGATTTTTACCCTCCACGCTGCCCTCCAATGCTAAATTTGTGATTCCTTGATGCCTCAGAACATGTCCTACCAACCGGTCCCTTCTTCTTGTCAAGTTGTGCCACAAACTCCTCTTCTCCCCAATTCTATTCAATACCTCCTCATTAGTTATGTGATCTGCCCATCTGGTCTTCAGCATTCTTCTGTAGCACCACATTTCGAAAGCATTTTTAATGTACCAAAAAAAGTTTACAATTTAAAAATTAGAAAAAGATCTTCGACAGTTACCTTTGATACTTAATGCTTTTTGATAGCACGATGGCTCTAAACGCGGTAGACTGAGTTATTCTGACTTGTGCTTAAGTGGCGGACTGAGTTGGCAATGTAATGGACTTGTTACGAGCGGTGTTTGCTGTTACTGTACTATAACAAGATTTTGGGAAGTGTACATAAAAACAGTAGTGGAATATGTGGCTTTCGCCGAAAAGTTTATAATAAAAAATAGAGCTGTAAGAAAACTATTTGTCATTTTCTAGCAAGCACGGACCTCATTTTTGGTGTATCTGAATGGAATTTAGCTATTCCTGGACACTGACGCCGCGACAAGATAAACTGAAATGATATTTGTTCTGTTTTCTTCCGCCGCTGCTATTTCTCAACACTAATTCGGGGTGTAGAAGGGGCAATTTAAAAAGCGCATGCAGGTTTGATCTCGCCTTTACACTGCATTATGCTCAGATGGAATAATAAAGAAATGGTACCCTCCTTGGATGACGTGTTTTGGCCGCATTGGGGCTAGTGACAAGAAACACGGTTTTGGTCTTGCAGGTAGGCTGTTTCCCTCATGCGCCCTCCCCAGTAACAAGTGTTCCGGACGCCCACCACGCCGTCGGACCGCCTGTTGCTGGTGTCGTGTCACGCTGCCGTTCCACAGGGGAGCGCGGCCGCGTTCGCTGACAGCCGCACTCTGCCGCTGACACCCGCTGTCACGGCATTCCGCAGGTGCAAATTAAAGCCAGCGCACAGCGCCCGCTGACAGTCAGCACCGGTCAGCCGCGCCTGCCGGCCGCCGCTTCCACCTCGATTGGCTGCGCTTTTCGTCTTTTTTTTTTACATCCTCTCTTGTTTCACAACACGGCTACCAGTTAAGTGATTCCCCTCTGTGTGGGCAGAGAACATTCGGCATCGCTCGAACGCATTTTTAACGAAACAGGGGTCGCAGAAAACGCCGAGCTGCCAATAAAATCCCGGGTGTATCAAAATGAATCATCCGATTGGCACGTCTATATTTCTGAAACTAGTTTCTATATCAGTCAGGTTCCTTTCAGAGTATGCTGATACAATAGCTCCATATTTAGCAATTGTATGCAACCGCTCACAGAAAGATCCGTACCTAAAGACTGGGAAATTGATAAAGTCACACCAATACCCAAAAAGGGAAATAGATCTGCTGAATTACAGGCCACATATTACTAACGTCGATTTGCAGTAGGGTTTTGGAACGTATACTGTGTTCGAACGTTATCAATTATCTCGAAGAAAACGATTCATCAACACAGTCAGTACGGATTCAGAAAATATCGTTCTTGTGAAACACAAGTAGCTCTTTACACTCGTGAAGTAATGAGTGCTATCGACAGGGGATGTCAAACTGATTCCATATTTTAGATTTCCAGACGCTTTCGTCACCGTTCCTCACAAGCGTCTTCTAACCAGACTGCGTGCCTACGGAGTATCGCCTCAGTTGTGCGACTGGATTCGTGATTCCCCGTCAGAAAGAACACAGTTCATAGTAACAGATGGAAAGTCATCGAGTAAAAGAGAAGTAATATCCGGCGTTCCGCATGGAAATGTTACAGGCCCTCTGTTGATCCTGATCTATTTAACGACATAGGAGACAATCCGAGAGCAGATGATGATGTCATTTACCGTCTTGTAAAGTCATCAGATGACCAAAACAAATTGCAAAATGATTTAGATAAGATATCTGTATGGTGTGAAAAGTGGCAATTGACCATGAATAAAGAAAAGGGTGAAGTTATTCACATGAGTACTAAAAGAAATACGCTAAATTTCGATTACGCGATAAGTCACACAAATCTGAAGGCTGCAAATTCAACTAAATACTTAAGAGATTAGAATTACAAGTAACTTAAACTGGAACGATCATACAGTTAATGTCACGTGTAGAGCAAAGCAAAGACTGCGATTCATTGGTAGAACACTTAGAAGGTGCAACAGGTCTACTAAAGTGACTGCTTACACCACACTTGCCCACCTTATTCTGGAGTATTGCTGTGACGCGTGCGATCCGCATCAGGTGGGAGTGACGGATGACATCGAAAAAGTTCAATGAAGGGCAGCTCGTTTTGTATTATCGCGAAATAGGGGAGATAGCGCCACTGACATGATACGTGAATTGGAGTGGCAATCATTAAAACAAAGGCTTTATCGTTGAGACGGGATCTGCTCATGAAATCTCAATCACGAATTTTCTCCTCCAATTGCAAAAACATTCTGTTGGCACCCACCTACATAGAGAGAAATGATCATCGCCATACAGTAAGAGAAATCAGGGCTTGCACAGAAAAATTTAAGTACTCGATTTCCCGCGCGTCGTTCGGGAGTGGAATGGTAGAGAGACAACTAGTAGGTGGTTCATTGAGCACTCTGCCAGGGATTGTATTGTGAATAGCAGAGTAATCACCTAGATGTAGATGTAATGACATATACAGTGAACTTTGTTTCTTTGGTGAACGGTCATCTAATAATTTTTTTTTTCATACCTTCTCATAGGTGTTCCGTATATCCACCTTGAAATGCACGGCATATGTCAATGCGGTATTCCAATTGTTCCTACGCTGCAGCGAGTATGTCTTGAGTAACAGCTTCCACAGCTGCTGTTGTGCGGTGTCTCATTTGATTCATTGTTTTTGGTAATACAGACACATAAACTGTCTTTTATAAACTCCCGCAAGAGATAAGAACATAACAGTCACGTCCGGTGACCTTGGAGGCATGTAATGCAAGGCTGAATCATTTGGTCCAGTGCGACCGATCGATCGTTCAGTAATACTTTGATCTAAAAATTCCCGCACTTCCAGATGCCAATGTGGCGGTGCCCCATCCAGTTGGTAAATGAAGCCGTTCGAATCGGTCGCCAACTGTGGGAAAAGAAAGTTCTCAAGCATATCGAGGTATGTGCTTGCTGTAACACTGTTCTCGGGAAAGAAAACTGGACCATACACCTATCCCCGTGAAACTGCACAGAACATGTTAAATTTTGGAGAGGATTTCTCATATTGTACAACCATGTAAAACTCGAGAGTTTGGCTCTCTTTTCAACAGTACGTTGTTCACGCACATATGTCAAATAACATGATAGTTGTGATTTTTTTTAAAATCGGATGTTGTTTTTGATACACCCTGTCCACCATTCTGAGCATGTTTAACTGAATACTGTTCATTACTAGCGCATAATTTACTGGAAACTACCTGTCACTCAGATATTTTGCCTCAGGTACAATAAGAGTTACAATAACGGTGAAACTCGTGGTATCCACTTCGAAATTTGACGACTCCGAACCATCCACGGACATCAGAACAAACTTCCTGCCATAAGCATAGTAGACTGTATATGAGACAGCATACAGGACGCTTCGGCGACCTATACTTCAGTATTCCTCGAGTGTTTGGTATACGTACCTAGTTGTATTGAAGAAAGTCGTAGAAGCAATTCAGAGGCGCGCTGCTAAATTTGTTACCGATAGGTTCGAGCAACAAGTAAATGCTACGGAGATGGTTCGGGAACTCAAATGGGAATGCCTGGAAAGTGTAACGCCGGAAGTGCATATACTCCTATTTCCATCTATTGTACTATTATTTTTTTTTCCTTGTTTTGTTACCTCAAGATATGACATTTCTGTCTCTTTATATATTGTAATTGTTTTACTGTTTGTATATATATATTTATGCACTCATGTCGATGTATAATTGGTTTGTTTCGTAAATATTATTTGTATTTTTACGCTGGGTCTTGCCTAGGGAAAACTGCTATCGAACGATTACGTCGATAGGTCGTGTGACGAATCAAAGTGTGTAGGATCTTTGGTAGTGTTAACTCTGCCGCGTGGAGCGCGGGCTGGGCGGAGGGAGTCTGGCGGGAGTAGCGAGTGGAGCAGGTGTTGTGTGACGCTCCCGCGAGTTGCCGCGCTTTCGGGGTTTGGCAGCATGTAATTGCGCTCGACTCGCGATGATAGTTTCTGACATGGTGTCGCGGACGGGAAGCATTAGCTGGCGCACATCAAGAGCCCGTTTCGCCTGGTGACCGTGTCGAGAAGAAGGCGCGCCAACATCCAGCTTCTGCAACAGCGACGGCCGACAATGAGTGACTGTCGCCACCTCCTCGATCGACGGCTTCAAACCTTCAATCAACCAACAAGGAAGACTAAAAGCACGTAAAGTTTCAGAACTGTATGGCAGACCTCAGCTTTTCAAATTGTTCCATTTGCCTCGCAAAATTACAGCAACTTAGCATGAACCTTTGTTGCTCATTGTCCCAATTGCATTGCCAAGCAGGGTCCCTTCCTTTTCCGAAATGAACCCGAGTGTCGTTGAAATTCAAACGCCAGCATTAAAATAATATAATTAGATTTCACTGCTTTGATTTCAAAGTTCAGTAGCTGGCTACAATGTTTAGGTTACACGAGCACAAATTAAGAGTGCGAGTTTTGTTACCGTATTTTAGTTACCTGTGACTGCAGCTCAGCTTGGTACGTACTAAATTTTACTATTGTTAATTGTTCAGAATCATTTAATTCAAGATCAAAGTTAAATCTCTTATTTCTAAATTGCGTAGATTCAAGTAGCTTTTGAAACGATTGTTGAGGTAGTCCAAGACTAACTGTATTTTACTGGATTTCGATGTGCTTCAGAAAGAAAGCTCACTATTAACTTCAGTCACTAAATTAACTTTCGATTTTCCGGTTTCATTAATTCTTTTGCTAAATTAAGTGTAGAGAAATTTATTACTTCTGACAAACTTTCAGTTTTCACACTACACGTGTCAACCTTCAGTTGCCACGCTTCTAGTGCTAATTATATGTGTAATTACCTTTCTTTTTCAGTTACTATAGTAATTGTCCTTAGGACTGGCGACCGTAATTTCCCCCAAATCTCAAATATCTAATTACCGCTAGTTAATTGCTAACGTAACGGCCGCACATTTACTTTCTTCATTAACTTTACTCCTTTTCAAAATTAATTTCCACCAGTTTCTATTGCATTTTTCCTTTCATTTAGATGTAACCCTTTCCTCCCTCTTTACCGACAGGTTAACTTCGGTGACGATTGCTTTTCCAAAACTCCCATTAGGTACACGCGGTTTCATTTTTCACTGTCATTAAGGTCGGTAAGTGAGGGGGGAGGTTACAAAGGAAGGCGACGTTCTTCTCGAGAAATGCTATTGAGAAAATTTAGAGAACGGCATTTAAAGCTGATTGCCGAACGATTTCACTGCCGCCAACATACATTGCGCGTAAGGACGACGAAGATAAGATACGAGAAATTAGTGCTCATACGGAGGCATATAGACGGTCGTTTTTCGCTCGCTATTTTTGCGAATGGGACAGGAAAGCAATTGACAAGTGGTGATACAGGGTGCCCTCCGCCACGCACCGTTCGGTGGCTTGCGGACTATCTAAATAGATCTCGATAAAAAGAATTAGTCACTTCCAGAAGACTTCACGCTAGCACCATTTAACGGAGGCCCTAGCATTTGATAGTAGCCTCGGTTCGACAAGGAAGTTTCTCCTAGTGCGCCATATCCAGCCGTCACTCATTGCGTATTGGATCCCGCGATGTTTATTCCTGAGCTCCACGTAGCGCAGACTTCTCCATGTGATTAAGATCGGGACAGTAGCGGCCCTTTAAGGTGGCTGAGTGTTCATTGAACCAAAGAGTATGCGTTGACCTCTGTAACACGATTGGAGGTCGAGAATTTCCACCCTATAATCATCGCGAAGATGTAGAAGAAAGGTCAACAGTTGGTCACCTAATATGTTGAAATAATCTAGTTAATGTTCACGGTGACCTGAATGAGTGCGCTCAAGTCGTGGTACGAAAAGCATCCTGAAGCATCACAGAACCACTGCCAACCTGAATTACTCCTGAGACGCCCTGTTAAACCCGCAGGACAGGACAAGTAGTGGGATTTGTGGAAGGGGGCCAGAACGAGCGGCTGTCAGTTACACTCCAAACATAACACTTTATTTAGTTGACCAAACATTACAGCGCAACTTCTAAGCTTGACTATCGAAAGGAAACGTTTTTAATTCTAAAATGGCTGAAGGCCCATGAATGACATACAACTGCTATAAATATTTTTTTTTTAGACAGAAGGCTTTAGGCGTCAACCTTCAGTAGTATTTAAGTTCAAGTGATGTAAGACTTGATAAGTAAGAATGCAAAATTATAAAGCGGCCGAAGGCCCATCATTTTCAAGAGGCAGAAGGCCCACAGCTTTATCTTGAAAGAGTGTAATACTTGATAAGTAAGAACTTTAAAACTTAAAGCGGCTGAGGACCCATGCTTTTAGAAAACAATAGAACTACCATCAATTTTCAACAGCAGAAGCCCACAGCTTTATCTTCCAAAAGGTAACACTTGATAAGTAGGATCCTTAAAACTTAAAGCGTCTGAAGGCCGATGCTTTAAAACAATACAACAGTTTTTCAGCGGGCAGAAGCCCCAAGCTTTATCTTCAGACGATGTAAGACTTGCCCAATTTAGAAAAACTTGCTTTAAAACGGCTGAAGGCCTTTGATTTTAAAAACGCAATTACAAGCATACAAATTCCAACCATCGGCTATGAGCCATGAAAAATACACAATTAAATGCCAACAAGAAAGGCAGTATTGGCAACGGCGCTCAGAAGTTTCCAAGGGGCTCGGTCTGCCCTTGAAATCGTAACGTTCGCTTAGGTAAGACAAGAAGTCGGCCCAACTATACTCGATCCACCGGCAACACAACCAAGAGACAGCCAGGGACCCACCGACAAGACGACTTGCTAACCACCGACCAGTATACGAGAATTCCAAAACCAAAACGTTACAGACATAGCTGCCCACAACCAAAAATACAGTAAGCTGTCAGAAACTACACACCATGTTGGACAGCGACAACAGGTGAGGAAAGGACGCTGCCTGAATTTACGTCTGCGACCATGGCAGGTAACCGGAACACTAACGGCCACAAGGCAGAAAATTCCGCTGATGCACTTGAATTTCAAACCGACAAATATAGCTAATTCTACCACACGGCGGCTAAATCTTCACCAACTCGAACACTCGCTGTTGCTCCCAGGAATACCTCCAACAGCGAACCACCAACGAATGGGACAATGTGAACAGACGTGGCTTCGGTGATTAAATCATCACTCAACTTTCATGTTCTGGGTCGGTGAGACACGAACCTGGTAGCACTCGGAACAGCCCGCACACGCTCCGACACTGCATAGAGACCGCCAGCGGCCCGGCCGACTGCGCCGCCCGGAAACTTCCTTGCTGATTCACTCCAACCGAGCGACTGGCTGCATCCCGCCAAGCCGGAACTTTAAACACCAGACCAAAGATGGTATACGGTGCAAATATCCATACACACCGCTGCTGCCACACGTAGAAAGAGGAAGAACCACGGCATAACCGCGAGAAACCAAACGCAGAGTAACAGCCAAGTTTTAAAGCAACACGTAAGTCAGGATCAGTACAGCTCAACACCCTCCATTGACTGCGGATTAAACGCCTCGTTTGGACGTCGGTGCATTAGTGGCACCATCTGAAAAGAGGCAGAGTTGGGTCTTGTAGATGTTACACGCCTGCAATCAACTAGCTTCCAGTTTCTACGTTGTTTGGCCCGCTGGAGACATGTAGCATTAAGCGGCGCTCTGATCAAAGGCCTTTCGCTAGGTACCAGATTCCAGATATCCATTAGATGCAGTCCCTTCGCAGCCTTTGCTCGGAATCTGATTTACATGGATTTACATGCACGGACAATGATGATGATGTTGTGTGACTAGGGCCTCCCGTTGGGTAGACCGTTCGCCTGGTGCAAGTCTTTCGATTTGACGCCACTTCGGCGACTTGCGCGTCGATGGGGATGAAATGATGATGATCAGGACAACACAACACCCAGTCCCTGAGCGGAGAAAATCTCCGACCCTGCCGGGAATCGAACCCGGGCCCTTAGGATTGACAGTCCGTCGCGCTGACCACTCAGCTACCGGGGGCGGACTTCACGGACAATAGCAATTCCTCTCGCATTTGAAACAGATCGTCACTGACAAGCCATGACATTCGTCTCCGGCCCCGATGGTGCTTTTGCAACGGCGGCGTTTAAAATGCTTGTACTGCAGAAATGTCCACTCACCTTGCGGAGAATTTCTTCTTCTACAGCAGAGTCCATACGCCTGCCCTGTGGAAGCCGAATAATATTTTTCTACTGGATAAACTGTAGTAGAACCAGACACGAGTCTAAGGGATGCAACGAAAGTTTTCTAGTTTCAGGTAAACAGAGTTTTTAAATGATGAGATTGTGGGTGAAAACGTCGGTATATTGAAATTTCTTTTACACAAAACGCCGCCAGGTCTGTGCTAACTTTGTCATTTCGCCACTCGCACGCAATCACACTCACTCGTAACAGCCAGCTTATCGTAGTTAACCTACCCGGTTACGAAAAAGATTACAGGACGGATTGTCTGTGACAGAATTCTCACTCAGATATTACACAAATATTGGCTAGTTACAATTTGCATGACACGCCACGCGATGTTTGGTTTATTCAAAAGTCACAGTTTACTCACAAAAATCAGAATTTCGCGTGCTCGTCTTTCGCACACATTCGCCTTGACTTTGCGCCACTCCAGTCAACTTTTACACATTATTCCACAAAATCGTTCAGAGCTCGCGATGTAGACGTCCAAGTATGATGAGGGCTGAGCTCCGAACTCTCGTAGATTTTAGAAAGTCTTTTTCTTGGTCCACTATCCTCTGATTGGCCGACGAACATCACAGCCAATCCGATACTGATATTAAACTGGGCAATTCCGCATCTCTTTCATTTGACCGATCGCAGCTTAATAGTCTTTATGAACAGTTTATTAAAAGACGAAATTTATAAAACACATGTAGCAGAATACAACTCTCTATAAGTAACTGAATAATCTTAAAATGCTGCCTCTCTCTCTCTCTCTCTCTCTCTCTCTCTCTCTCTCTCTCTCTCTCTCTCTCTCTCTCTGTCCCTCTCTCCTTCCACAGTTCTCACGCTGACGTGTACTCAGTTAATGGACTTAACAACATCCATTTATCTTGTTGATTAGTATTCCCACCATCATTTACGCTAATAATTAAACAAATTAAATTAACAATAATTAATTAAAGTCGTAGTAGTCACAATACATAAAGCTTGTTTCCAAAATATACTGTTTCAACTACGTACGATTTCGTAGTCTGTAAGTTGCTGACGTCGGTTTGCAGTAGGGTTTTGGAGCATATACTGCACTCAAACATTATGAATCACCTCGAAGGGAACGATATATTGATACGTAATCAGCATGGTTTCAGAAAACATCGTTCTTGTGCAACGCAGCTAGCTCTTTATTCGCACGAAGTAATGGCCGCTATCTATAGGGGATCTCAAGTTGATTCCGTATTTCTAGATTTCCGGAAAGCTTTTGACATCGTTCCTCACAAGCGACTTCTAATCAAGCTGCGGGCCTATGGGGTATCGTCCCAGTTGTGCCACTGGATTCGTGATTTCCTGTCAGGAAGGTCGCAGTTGGTAGTAATAGACGGCAAATCATCGAGTGAAACTGAAGTGATATCAGGTGTTCCCCAGCGAAGCGTCCTGGGACCACTGCTGTTCCTGATCTATATAAATGACCTGGGTGACAATCTGAGCAGTTCTCTTAGGTTGTTCGCAGATGATGCTGTAATTTACCGTCTAGTAAGGTCATCCGAAGACCAGTATCAGTTGCAAAGCGATTTAGAAAAGATTGCTGTATGGTGTGACAGGTGGCTGTTGACGCTAAATAGCGAAAAGTGTGAGCTGATCCACATGAGTTCCAAAAGAAATCCGTTGGAATTCGATTACTCGATAAATAGTACAATTCTGAAGGCTGTCAATTCAACTAAGTACCTGGGTATTAAAATTACGAACAACTTCAGTTGGAAAGACCACATAGATAATATTGTGGGGAAGGCGAGCCAAAGGTTGCGTTTCATTGGCAGGTCACTTAGAAGATGCAACAAGTCCACTAAAGAGACAGCTTACACTACACTCGTTCGGCCTCTGTTAGAATATTGCTGCGCGGTGTGGGATCCTTACCAGGTGGAATTGACGGAGGACATGGAAAGGGTGCAAAAATGGGCAGCTCGTTTTGTATTATCACGTAATAGGCAGATATGATAAGCGAGTTGGGATGGAAGTCATTAAAGCAAAGAAGTTTTTCGTCGCGGCGAGATCTATTTACGAAATTTCAGTCACCAACTTTCTCTTCCGAATGCGAAAATATTTTGCTGAGCCCAACCTACGTAGGTAGGAATGATCATCAAAATAAAATAAGAGAAATCAGAGCTCGAACAGAAAGGTTTAGGTGTTCTTTTTTCCCGCGCGCTGTTCAGGAGTGGAATGGTAGGGAGATAGTATGATTGTGGTTCGATGGACCCTCTGCCAAGCACTTAAATGTGAATTGCAGAGTAATCATGTAGACGTAGATGTAGACACCTAATGGCCACAACCGTAACCACTTGCAGTTAAAATGTAAAACAGTCTTGATCGCAATCTTGTTAAAAAAATTTTTATTGGAGAAGATTACAACGTGTCTGCTCGTCAACACTGTGATTTAATTAAGATAGCAGCTCAAATCAGCCATCAGACGTGCTGTGGGGTCGATGATTTCTTGTCGGGAGTAATCACTGTTTCGAGATCAGGCTCCAACTGTCACGCAATTCGCCTTGGCCGCTCCTGTAAGTGTTGTGATGCGAGTCTGTAATCGTTATGTTCTGAGGAGACAAATGTTTCGTCGTCCGTGCCAATGATCAATAAATGGAAAGTGGCCAGAGAATCTGTCGCCGTAGTAATCTGGATAGGCAAGCAAAACATTAGTTGACACAAGTGCACTTTATTTAAATATACAGGGTGTTCAAAAAAAGTGTCGAATCTATCTACATCTACATTGATACTCTGCAAATCACATTTAAGTGCTTGGCGGAGGGTTCAGCGAACCACCTTCACAATTCTCTATTATTGCAATCTCGTATAGCGCGCGGAAAGAATGAACACGTATATCTCTGATTTCCCTTATTTTATCGTGGTGATCGTTCCACCCTATGTAAGTCGGTGTCAACAAAATGTTTTCGCATTGGGACGAGAAAGTTGGTGATTGGAATTTCGTGAGAAGACTCCGTCGCAACGAAAAACGCCTTTTTTTTAATGATTTCCAGCCCAAATCCTGTATCATTTCTGTGACACTCCCTCCCATATTTAGCGATAATACAAAACGTGCTGCCTTTCTTTGAACTTTTTCGATGTACTCCGTCAGTCCTATCTGGTAAGGATGCCACACCGCGCAGCAGTATTCTAAAAGAGGACGGACAAGTGTAGTGTAGGCAGTCTCCTTAGTAGGTCTGTTACATTTTCTAAGTGTCCTGCCAATAAAACGCAGTCTTTGGTTTGCCTTCCCCACAACATTTTGTATGTGTTCCTTCCAATTTAAGTTGTACGTTATTGTAATACCTAGGTATTTAGTTGAATTTACGGCTTTTAGATTAGACTGATTTATCGTGTAACCGAAGTTAAACGACTTCCTTTTTGCACTCATGTGGATGACCTCACACTTTCCGTTATTTAGGGTCAATTTCCACTTTCGGCACCATTTAGATATTTTTTCTAAATCGTTTTGCAGTTTGTTTTGATGTTCTGATGATTTTATTAGTCGATAAACGACAGCGTCATCTGCAAATAACCGAAGACGGCTGTTCAGATTGTCTCGCAAATCGTTTATATAGATAAGGAACAGTAGAGGGCCTATAACACTACCTTGGGGAATTCCTGAAATCACTTCTGTTATACTCGATGACTTTCCGTCAGTTACTACGAACTGTGACCCCTCTGACAGGAAATTGCAAATACAGTCACATAACTGAGATGATATTCCATAAGCACGCAGTTTTACTACGAGCCGCTTGTGTGGTATAGTGTCAAAAGCCTTCCGGAACCCAGGAATACGGAATCGAATACTTTGATAGATAGCAGTACTCATCGAAACAATGAAAATGGGTCCGGAAATGCATACTTTCTGCGATGAACACGTGTTTGCAGGAGATGTTCAGCGTTACGTCAATTCATGACAAAGGACCCCTCTTGCCCTCCGGTGTAAGGAATGACGCACGCCGGCCGGTGTGGCCGTGCGGTTAAAGGCGCTTCAGTCTGGAACCGCGTGACCGCTACGGTCGCAGGTTCGAATCCTGCCTCGGGCATGGATGTGTGTGATGTCCTTCGGTTAGTTAGGTTTAATTAGTTCCAAGTTCTAGGCGACTGATGACCTCAGAAGTTAAGTCGCATAGTGCTCAGATCCATTTGAACCATTTGAATGACGCACCCTTTGAAGTATATTCTGTGGTTTTTGTTGTACCTGCTGGCACGCATTGAGGACGCGTCCCTGTAGTGTGCGCACATCTTTCATTGCCGTGGCGTAGACCAATTCCTTTAAGTGTCCCTAGAACTAAAAGTCTAGGTGATTGAGTCTGGGGAGCGAGCAGAAGTAATCTCGAACTTTGAGACCTATGCGCAGAGGTGCCCGCCGCTTATAACACCGTCCTGGCGGTCTTCATTGGTCGGCGGCCGGGAAGTTCTTCATTGATGACGATGTTCAAAGCGCCGCTCGCAGGAATCTTCTAGGCGCCGGCAGTATCGATAAGGTGCGGTACTGCACTTAGCTGGCTGGGGGACTCGGTGGTCGCTTGCATAATTCAGCGCTCAATCTCCAGAGAACACGATAGGCATGGACGGCATTAAATTTTCCGCCTCGCAGGCGGGCCGCGGAACAATCCATTTTGTACGTGACGTCATTCGACCTGCCCCCGGGGCCAACGAATATACGGGCTCTGCAACGAATTTGTGACGTCAAACTAGTAGGCTTGTACGCCATAGTTCGGGAACGCTGGGCTGCGTGCAGGGCCCAAGGGGAAATCAATATTTGATTGAAAAGCTACCGACTGAAGGTCTTAATTTGGCCTTGTGCTGTGGAGAACTTGCATGTATTTAAACACGCCATCAAGAATTATTAAACACGTCTGAAATAGTACTCGCTCCCCGCCGGAAACGGCTGCTGGCACTCGTTACGACACGCAGGCATCCCGACTCACTCCTTCCAGAAGCTTCTATGCTCCCAGTCACGTAGCCCACACTACCCTTGCCACAAAAACGCAATTCCTCCTCCTTCTTAGCACCCTAGTGATTTTAGGTTACTCCTTTCCTGGTACACCTTGTGCAAGTTCAAAGAAGGGAAACACGTTTTGTATTGTTGCGAAATATGGGAGACAGTGTCACTGAAATGGTACTGGATTTGGGCTGGACATCATTAAAAGAATGGTGTTTTTCGTTGCAACCGAATCTTCTCACAAAATTCCAATCACCAACTTGTGCCTCCAAATGTGAAAATATTTTGCTGACACTGACCTACATAGGGAGAAACGATCACCACGATAAAATGAGGGAAATCAAAGCTCGTACGATGTTCGTTCTTTCCGCACGTTATACGAGATTGGAATATTGTAGAATTGTGAAGGTGGTTCGATGAACCCTCTGCCACGCACTTAAATGTGATTTGCAGTGTATCCATGTAGATGCCGTGACGCTCGCGCCTTGGCATGTCTTTCTCATGGGCCTCGACCTGCCCGAAAGTGGAGCACCGTGTTTTACAAATAAACGTCGGAACGCGCGGCCGAACTTCTTCTCTGCAAGCCTCCTTTTCCATTGTCAGTTGCGTTGGTAACTAGAAGCCTATCTCGCGCATAACAACAATGCTTTACGATACGTGGTCTTGTTAGAAAGTTCCCTCCATTTTTTAACCCATCCCGACAACTTTAGAGGAGACACATAGTTCTACATAGAATTTGTAATATTTCGAGGCTCCGCTAATTTCGCATGCACAGGGTGTGACCAGCGGTGAAGCTCCGTAACGTACGTGTAAAAAGTGATCCCAAAACTTCACCGCCAAAATCTCGGAGGTTATTCAGGCAAACCTTCCAGTATGAGGGAGCCGTGGTCTCTGGTGGCTCATTACAGGGTACCTGCATTTCGTTTGGTTTCATACCCCCCTTGCCTTCATCTCTGTATCCGTACTGGATTGAAAAATCTGGAAAACAGCGCAAATATCCGCGGCTCGTGTTGTTTGGAAACAAGCTCGTTGCATTTACCCGCAGTATTTGGTGTTGAGAACTGTTAAGTTCATTTTACTCTTCGCCCTCGAGATTACATTCAGTGCTGCTCAATTTTATCTCCCTACCAATATTAGTTGTACGTCAACGCACTGTGGATAGGTTTTTTTATGTGTAGTTGAGAGATATGCACATCTTCTGTATGTTCACTGAACGCAGTGGAAGAGCGGCACTAGAAAATTGAGATAACAGACATTTGCAGCTGACTGTAGAACGATGCTACTGCCGTCAACGTACATTTCACGTGAGGATCGCGAAGACAAGGTATGATGAATTAAGGATCGTACTGAGATACATAGAGAGAAGTTTTCCCTCACATCATTTGCGAGCGAACAGGAAAGGAAATTATTATTAGTGAAACAGGGTACCCTCCGTCATACTCCAAAGTATGGCTTCCGGAGTATGCATTCGCATGAAAACGGTTGCAATGCGTTTCACTTCCCTCTAAGGGGATCTCCATCTCCACTTACTGTAGTGCCCCGTTTATTTCCTCCCGCACCCCATCTTGGATGCTGCCTAGACCATGGATTAGCACCGACCTGTTCCAGGGTCCTAAGGTCTCTGTCGCCCCCATGGTATTCCGGCGTTTTGTATGTTCCATCCTTGAAGAGTTCGAGGATGTTACTATCTTCTACATTGACGGTTCTAAAACGATAGATCAGGTGGGATACTCTTTCATGTCTCCTACTGGCGTGGCACACCATTTACTGCCGGGATCATGTAGTGAGTTCACAGCAGAGCTACTAGCCGCCAACAGTACCGACTCAGTTAACAGCCTGCAAGCTACCGACCGATGCTGCTCTTGTCACCTTTTGGTCTCCGCTATCCATGACCTTCTGTCTGCCCTTGGCCATGCGGCATGCTCTGTTGTCTTTTTCTGGGTCACAAGTCATGTGGATATCCCAGGGAATGAACTGACTGACCGTTTGGCTAGATACGTAGATACTTGCCCCCAATTCCTTTCATGATTCCAGGTGCAGATATGCCCTTTCGCATCAGATATCTTTTTTTCCTAAAAGTTGAGTGATACCTGGTGCACTACTGCTCTCAGTAATGAACTCCGCACAATCAAGGAGACTACTGCAGTTTGGCGCTCTTCCTTCCGCTCCTCTAGAAAGGAATCCAGTGTCTTATGCCGTCTACGCACCGGTCATATCAGGCTCACCCATTGTTTTGTCTTGCGTAACAAGTCACCCCCACAGTGTGGCTATGGAGCCAGACGGTATCTCATATATTGGTGGAATGTCCCTTTCTTTTGGCCCTTCGTAGAAAGTATAACCTTTTCCTTAATATTAGCAGACGATTCATGGATGGTTGAACTGGTCTTCAGTTTCCTTCGTGAAAGTGGTTTTTATTTTCAGTTACAAGGTTTTGCTTTCGTCCTGGAGCAGGGGCTGGGTGGTTATTGAGAAGGCCTCTCTACGTGTTTTCTACGTCTGGGATCCATGGCCACTCCCCATGCAAAGACCGCTCGTCTCTCTGTTTTCCAGGATTTATATTTGGCCTACCATTTTCTAACTTCTACTGCCTGTTTTTTTAGCGTCCTCGCTTTATAGTTTGACCCCTCTGACTAGATGCGCTCATTTTTCATGGAAGCCTCTATCTTACGCACGTAACTTCTGAATTGTGGGACTGATGACCTCGCTATTTAGTCCCGTAACACTCTCAATAAATCAGTCACATGAAGACGTGCACTACGGTATTCTGAACTGCTGCTGCCGGCCGCGGTGGTCTCGCGGTTCTAGGCGCGCAGTCCGGAACCGCGCGACTGCTACGGTCGCAGGTTCGAATCCTGCCTCGGGCATGGATGTGTGTGATGTCCTTAGGTTAGTTAGGTTTAAGTAGGTCTAAGTTCTAGGGGACTGATGACCACAGCTGTTAAGTCCCATAGTGCTCAGAGCCATTTGAACTGCTGCTGGTGCAACATCACGCCACATTTGGAGGTATTTGCATTACTATAGTTTGGTGATTGGATACTATTGGCTTGTTCTCTCTCGTATTTACACAGAAACAAACGCAACTGGGGTACTAAATCCTATTAAATTATTACTCTGCAATGAGCTACCGGAGAGTACGGGTGTCTTATACCGAAGTTCAAAATGGTTCAAATGGCTCTGAGCACTATGGGACTCAACATCTTAGGTCATAAGTCCCCTAGAACTTAGAAACCTAACTAACCTAAGGACATCACACACATCCATGCCCGAGGCAGGATTCGAACCTGCGACCGTAGCAGTCCCTATACCGAAGTACCCGGGAGGTATTCTTGAACAAACTCTGAAATTTCGTTGCGACAATTGAGGTCCGCCCTTCATAGTTAGATAGAGCCTACGATCAGTCATCACGCATACTGTTAGCAAAACACTGCTACTGCGAAAGTTCAGTTACAAGTAGTAGGCTATATTTTTTATTAGGCCACACGGCAATAAATAACGGGGCAGAGTCTGCGTGATTGCCTAGGTGTAAAAGTAATTACAATTCTTAATGACACTTTGTGCTGTACAATGCCCCCTGCCATGCCGATGCTGTATGGACAGGCATGCGGTGTGCCCACCACCCTGCTTCCGGTCCTTTTGCCGACTTCACAGGCCCTACAGCCGCTACTTCTGAGTCAAGGAGGTCCTCAGTTGGCATCATGAAGCTGAGTCCGCCCTGTGGGCGTTTATCTCCCAAGGAAAAGTCTTGGGCAGCACCGGGAATCGAAACTTGGTCCTCCACGTGGTGACCATCGACGCTCAACACTCGGATACAGAGGCGGACGAAGCTCCAGATACGATGTTTAAAGAAAAAGTGTCCTCAAATTCTCAGGTTAGGAGAAAAAAATTTTATAAGAGCATATGCCGAAACAGGTCCTTGTTGAGATACATGCCATTTTATTTGTGTGGAGAACAGTCAGTGTTCTTATTGGCCGTGTTTGTACATAGCCTCCTGGCTGAGGTGCTGTTGTCAGCATTTACAGCAGTCTCCTACATCAGACTTTCTTTGAAGAGGACGTCCATCACGTAGAACAGAGCAGTACTCCAAATCTGTCCATGCCATGGGCTTCTGTAGAACACACAGGCCAGCGATCATTGTCTGTGCTATGTGCGTACCATGAAACGGTGGATTTGGAAGAGATCCGCTCTTCAAACTACGATACGATACATTCCTGGACATTGGTTCCTTGTCAGAACTGAAGTCCCCTCCACAACATCTAGAACTTTGTATTGGGAATTAACCAACTTGCAAGGGCTGTTCAGGAACTGGTCCTATGCGATCAAGCCATTCGCGATACATGCTACTGACTGTCTCAAGGATCTGGATCTTTTGGACCTGCAAATACACAGCCAGGGATGGAACTCGTTGCCGCCTTGGTGTCTTCAGAGGCCCAAAATGATTTTAAGCTTGACACGGTACAGTAAAAGTTGTACTCCAGATTAGGTTTTTACAATTTTTTTCTTCCATTTTAAGTACATATCATAGTTTTATCGTTGTTTATACAGATGGATCCCAGCAAGGGAATGTCCTCGGCTGTTTCGTTGTTTTCGCTGATAGCATTTTCAAAGTTCGTATTCCGGAACAATTTACAAATTATGGTGCGGAGTTATATGGCATTATGATGGCACTGGAGAGGATACACAGACATCACCATACAAGGCTTCTTGCCCGTTCCGAGTCGCTTAGTGCACTAAAACTATTTCACCAAATGTATCCAATAGACCATTTGACTCAGATCGTCCATGACTCCAGCACTGTGGCAAGGTGATGACATTTTGCTGGATACCTAGCCACATTGGGATACAGGGAAACGACATGGCTGACAAAGCAACCAAGGAAGGATGTCGGGATGGTGTTCTACGTCAGTGTTCCATCCTGGTTCACGCAATCATCTCATTTTCTCACAGATGCATGATGCGTCAGTGGGAGATGGAATGGTTGCAGGTGATAGGCAAAACGTCAGCACGGTTTTGGAACTGCTGTAAAGAGTCATAGATAATCTGAGTCTTGAGGGAACCACTGTGATGTTTATCAGAATACCTGCTCACGTTGCTTGGACGGGAAACGAGGCAGTTGACACTGCTGCCAAGGCTGCAGTCCTCGTAACTAAGCCCGCTCCTTCCATTCGTTCCCGATGATCTCCGTGTTGCCATCTGTCAGCAGTTGGTGTCACTTTGGCATCACCACTGGTCTTCGCTTCACGGGAACAAGCTCCGAAGCTCCGGAGAATTAAATCTCTCCCAGCTGCTTGGCTGACCTCCTCTCGGCTCTCTTGTCGCGAGCGTATCTTTTCGCTAGGTTGCGTATTGGACACTGTCGTTTTTAGCCATCGCCATTTGTGAACGGTGATGCCCACCACTCTGTGCTCGTTGTCATCAATCTCACGGTTTGCCATTTCCTGACAGAACGTCCTTTTTTTTTTTTTATTTGACTATGTACGTTCTCATTTGTGTTGCCGTCAGAGTTATCGGCCGTTTTAGCGAAGCACAGGCTGCTGACCGCGTTTTACTTTTCATCTGTCGTAGCAATAAGGCGAAAGAGATCAAATCTTTAGTTCAGGATCTTCGTACACTACTGGCGATTAAAATTGCTACACCACGAAGATGACGTGCTTCAGACGCGAAATGTAACCGACAGGAAGAAGATGCTGTGATATGCAAATGATTAGCTTTTCAGAACGTTCACACAAGGTTGGCGACGGTGGGGACACCTACAACGTGCTGACATTTCCAACCGATTTCTCATACACAAACAGCAGTTGACCAACGTTGCCTGGTGAAACGTTGTTGTGATGCCTCGTGTAAGGAGGAGAAATGCGTACCATCACGTTTCCGACTATGATAAAGGTCGGATAGTAGCCTATCGCGATTGCGGTTTATCGTATCGCAACATTACTGCTCGCGTTGGTCGAGATCCAATTACTGTTAGCAGAATATGGAATCGGTGGGTTCAGCAGGGAAATACGGAACGCCGTGCTGCATCCCAACGGCTTCGTATCACTAGCAGTCGAGATGACAGACATCTCATCCACATGGCTGTTACGGATCGTGCAGCCACGTCTCGATCCCTGAGTCAACAGATGGGGACGTTTGCAAGACAACAACCATCTGAACGAACAGTTCAACGACGTTTGCAGCAGCAGGGAATAACAGCTCGGAGATCGTGGCTGCGGTTACCCTTGACGCTGCATCACAGACAGAGCTCCTGCGATGGTGTAGTCAACGAGGAAACCTGGGTGCACGAATGGCAAAACCCACTTTTTCGGATGAATCCAGGTTCTGTTTACAGCATCACGATGGTCGCATCCGTGTTTGGTGACATCGCGGTGAACGCACATTGGAAGCGTATATTCGGCATCGCCATTGTGGCGTATCACCCGGCGTGATGGTATGGGGTGCCATTGGTTACACGTCTCGGTCACCTTTTGTTCACACTGATTGCACTTTGAACAGTGGACGTTACATTTCAGATGTGTTACGACCCGTGGCTCTACCCTTCATTCGATCCCTGAGAAACCCTACATTTCAGCTTGATAATGTACGACCGCATGTTGCAGGTCCTGTACGGGCCTTTCTGGATACAGAAAATGTTCGACTGCTGCCCTGGCCAGCACATTCTCCAGATCTCTCACCAATTGAAAACGTCTGGTCAATGGTGGCCGAGCAACTGTCTCGTCACAATACGCCAGTCACTATTCTTGATCAACTGTGGCATAGTGTTAAAGCTGCATGGGCAGCTGTACCTGTACATGCCATCCAAGCTCTGTTTGACTCAATGCCCAGGCGTATTAAGGCCGTTATTACGGCCAGAGGTGGTTGTTCTGAGTACTGACTCTTTAGGATCTATGCACCTAAATTGCGTGAAAATGTAATCACATGTCAGTTCTAGTATAATATATTTGTCCAATGAAAACCCGTTTATCATGTGCATTTCTTCTTGGTGTAGCAATTTTAATGGCCAGTGGTGTATTTTGTGGATCTTTCTCCAAGAGGAAGTCCTTGTTTTAAGCTGTCTTTCCTTCTGTCGGTTGGGCATAAATTGTAGTTTCCTAAGGTTCTGACATGGGGCATATGCCCTTGCTTGTTTTTGCTCCCTAAACCAAAACGAAACTAACTTAAGGTGGCGAGAGAAGCTCCGTCTACGAGGTGCTGTGCCGCTACGGGGCGATGAATGGCTGCGACCAATGAGAGCCGTGGCGCCAGAGATGGGGGCGGCCGATGGCTCGCCAGTGGCGGCAGCGGGCCGGGCTGCACTCATTTCGCGGACGAGAGCACCTGGCAATGGGAGACCCGCCCCGGCGTTTAAGTGGCGGGCCCGCGGCTCACGGCTCGGCGGCCAAAGCGACCCGGACACGCCGGCGGCGGCCATTGTGTGCTGGCCGAAAGGGAACAGAAGACAAGAGGAAGGGAAAGAAGACAGCGCCGCCGCCGAGGCGCTTGACAAAGGACCGGCTGTAGCGACAGGCATGCGTGGCAGCCTCAGAGTTCTCGAATACTTCCGTGAGGCTGATGTTCCAATGTCGCCGCTGCCCCTGCCGCCGCCTTCGTCCGAAATGCAGAAATTACGGCGTGAAGATTTTTACTCTGGATAAGACTTCGGATGTATTTCCAAATATTTACCACCTCTGTGTTATCACAGATCGCGTCGCACCGTTCCACTTTGTACTGACGAGGAGAACGGGACAACTGCCGTAACCCGAATTCCCATAAAGTTTGCCCAGTGGAGAGGAGTCAAAATAAGGGCACACGTGTTTCGGCTTACCTGTAGATACTCGACCGTTTTAGGCAAAACGACTGTCAAAGTTTTCGAGGTGTTTCATGTGCTGTTTAGTGATTAAATAGAACAGCGAAAGCGGTGGCAGAGTGGCTACCTCGTGGCCTCACGATTTTGCACCCCGTGTTCGAAACCCGATTATTATTTTCATTTTTATTTTTGTTTTTATCATTTCTCTACCTATGTCAGTAGAACACTACACAGATGTTTCTCTATATACGTTCGAGTAACTTTTGTTCGTGGTGTTGCTTACTATTATGACTTTTGAAGTAAGTGCGCGATGGCGAGCTATTTAGAGATGTCTGTATTTTAGTGTCGAGGAATGTAATGCATAGCTTTTACAATATTAATGACAGAAAATCAGCGTTTTGGCACGCTGCCTCGGGATACAACAGTCACAGGGATGGACTACAGTTCGAGCGGTCTTTCCAACGAAAGTGGTACCGGTCATATCATCTGGCACGGTACCTCACACTACACTACTTCTTGCGTCGTTTGCTTAATGCTGCAATCTCAAATTCTCTGAGGAGACAATCTTGGAGCTTGATATAATAGCCTCTAAAGCCAGAAATACTACAGAATGGCGACGATGTGTTGGAAATACCGAAGTTTCGAAGTAATTATATCGATTTCATACGCTGATATTTTAATGTTGATAACGGACCTTTGAAAAAGGAAAGGAAGTTCATTGAGAAGAATGAAAATTTTGGGGTTTGACAAAGGCACTGTAGTTCTGTCAGACATGGCGTCGGACTTGGGAGAAGAGAATATATAGTGCCTGGAAAGAGATTATGAGATGAACGTAAGCAAAAGTAAAATAAGTCGAATTAAATCAAGCGATCCAGACGGAATTAGATTACGGAATGAGACGCTGAAAGTAGTAGATAAATTTAGCTATTTCGGCAGCTAAATAACTGTTGACGCCCAAAATACAGCCGGCAGGTGTGGCCGAGTGGTTCTAGGTGCTTCAGTCTGGAACCGCGCGACCGCTACGGTCGCAGGTTCGAATCCTGCCTCGGGCATGGATGTGTGTGATGTCCTTACGTTAGTTAGGTTTAATTAGTTCTAAGTCTAGGGGACTGATAACCTCAGATGTTAAGTCTCATAGTGCTCAGAGCCATTTGAACCATACAGAAGGTGGAAAATGCAGAATGGCAATAGCAAGAAAAGCATTGTTTGAAAAAAAAACTGGCGTTCGTTAACAACATCTAATGTAAACCTTTCTTTTTTTTTCTTCTTTAGCCATCAGTCTTCTGACTGGTTTGGTGCCTAACCCTCCCCCCCCCCCCCCTCCGCCCCACATACACACACACCAATTCCTCTCCTGTGGCAATCTTTTCATCTCAGAGTAGCAATTGCAACCTACGTCCTCAGTCATATGCTGTATATGTTCAAATCTCTGTCTTCGTGTGCAGTTTGTACCCTAACAGCTTCCTCTAGAACCATGGAAGTTATTGTCTGATGTGTTAAAAGAAGTCAGATCATCCTGTCTTCTTGTTAGTGTGTTCCATGTTCCTTTCCTCGCCCATTCTGCGGAGAACCTCGTCATCCTTACCTTATCAATCCATCTAATTTTAATGCAAGTGTTAGAAACTCTTTAGTGAAGATATTTTTCTGGAGCGATGCCTTGCACCAAAGTGAAACGCGGACGATAAACATTCCACACAAGAAGCGAACAGAAGCTTTTGAAGTGCGGTGCTACAGAAGAATGTCGATGACCAGATGGCAATATCGGACTACTGACGAGGTGATACTGTTTGGAATAAAGAAATTTTATGCGATTTAAGGTCATATTCTCTGTTAATCCACCATAGCTCTTTCAAAAATTATGAAAGGATTTTTTTTGAGCTCAATTTGACTAAAAGAAAGAATCGGCTGACAGGACACACCCTGAGGTATAAAGTAATACTTTTCTACGGAGAGAAGCGTGGTTGGTAAAAATTCAGAATTGTAAAGGGAGACGCATGCGTGAATCCAGAAGGCAGTTCCAAACCGATGTAATTGGCAGTAGTTACGCGGAGATGAAAAGGCTTGCATAGCGTAGAATAGCGTGGAGATCTCCATAAGACAAGTTTTCCAAATAAATACAAGAGCAGCAGCAGCACACCAGTAGCAGATATAAATATACATGGTGCGCACAGTCCCTAGGCGGAATTTGAACCACGAGATATCATTATTACCAAAGACGGTTTAGATCGGCTGCCTTGTCAACTTGTTGTACGTATATAACACGGACATTTGATAGTAAAAATCACATTCCACTGATTGCTGGTTTTCAAAGAAAACTGCTGCCGTTTGCTGTACTTCATAATTGGCATTTGTGAGCATGTTTCTCGTCGCAGCCGCCGCAACAGGCATGTTATTCCGTGCGGACGTATCTCCGCGTCGGGCAGAAAGGACGGGCTTCTTCATATCCGGTAAGAGGCTTACGGTCCAAACTTTACGGAAGCGTGCTCTGTTCTCAAAAGACGCTGTCTGCGTATTTTCGAGCGTTGCCAGTTTCGTTCAGCGGCACACTCTTCTCATGAAAATTGCCTTTGCAGTAAGGGATTCTCAATTTCTTTTCTTATTATTTTTTTTAAATTCAGTTTGATGACATCAGAATAGCAAAAATTAGGGAAAAATTGTCTGCGTCATTCTGTGCGTCATTTTGTACGTAAGGACTGTTTCAGGTTTCCTTTTAGATGTTACAATAACAGAAATTTGCGCGTAATGCCATACTTCTAATAATTCGATTAAACACCCTCCAGCTATTGTAAACTAACTGGAAGCTTAACTACGCGGTGCCGTATGATAAAACGATTTCTACCAGGCGGTGTTGTGCTGCCAAAAGTAAAATTATGTTTTGTGAGGTGTTTCCGTGATCCCACAGACTTTCAGGGATATTAATCTACATACATACATACACACATACAGATGACAATTATTCAACTATAAGAAAAAAAAGTTAAATTAGATACAAACTACGGCGTGCATACACTTTATTCAACGTGTAAACATCACTACAGATATTGCGATTTAGGTTATGACATGTTAGATATACCTGCCATCATTGGTGACGATGTGGCGCAGATGAATGGCGAAATTCTGCATGACCCGTTGAGGTGTCGGAAGGTCGATGCTCTCGATGACCTCCCGAATGGCTGTTTTCAGCTCAGCAATGGTTTTGGGGCTATTGCTGTACACCTTGTCTTTAGTATAGTTCCGCAAAAAGGAGTCACATGTGTTCAGAGCCAGAAACTATGGCGGCCAATCGAGGCTGATGCCAGAGGCGTCTGGGTACCCTAGACCCAAAATGCGGTCCCCAAAGTGCTCCTCCATGACTTCAATCTGCTACTTTGTAGGGTCCCGACTCCGTCTTGGATGAACCACATCTTGTCAAAATCAGGGTCACTTTGGATAATGGGGATGAAATCATCTTCCAAATCATTCACTACCGTTCGGTAGTCACCGTTCCATCGAGAAATATCGCACCGATTATTCCGCGGCTGGACACTGCACACCACACAGTCACCCGTTGCGGGTGAAGAGACTTCTCGAAAGCGAAATGCCGATTTTCAGTTCCCCAGATGCGACATTTTTGCTTATTGACCAACCTATCCAAATGAAAGTGGGCTTCGTCGCTAAACAAAACCATACAGCGCATACTAATTTCAGTCATGCCCCGCGGCCAGGCGTACTGTTTGAGTCCTAACGCAAACCGTTCCGGAGTTATGACGATTTTATTTCGTATAACTGTCACCCTGTTCATGCATACACACAATACTTCAGGACCAAAGCAACTCGTATGATATCAATGCCGAGTAACATAAGTTGATGAAACTTGGTCGATCGGTACTGGGCGGTTATAATTAAATGGTAGCTGCTCACGGAGGTGTCCGCAGCTCGTGGTCTTGCGGCAGCGTTCTCGCTTCCCGCGCACGGGGTCCCTGGTTCGATTCCCGGCGGGGTCAGGGATTTTCCCTGCCTCGAGATGACTGGGTGTTGCTGTGTCGTCTTCATCATCATCTTTCATCCCCATTACGGTCGGAGGAAAGCAGTGGCAAAACACCTACGCTAGGACCTAGCCTAGTCGGCGGTGCGGGTCTCCCGCATCGTCCCCTACACTCCTCGGAGTATGAGACCTCATTCATCACCAACACTCACGGAAGTCCGGATGGGCTGTAATTATCGTACGGCAGCGAACTTTAGTACATAGTCTAATGCGTTAATGAGGAACCGATTTACGCTAAAAGAAAATTATTTCCAATTTTGGCCACCAGGTGCAAACGTGGCGCTGTAAATTCAAGAGACACACAGAAATATTTCCATGTGTGATCGATTGGGAACAGGACTTGGGCAGAAAGAGTCAAGCATGTGAGAAAGGCATAATTTTAATTTTATTATTAACCGCTGCGTACACAATGTATGAGCACCTGAGGCGTCGACGAGTTGCTGCACCCGTAAAACGACGTGATCAGCAGTTGCTCGCAGCAGCTCCAGTGGAATCTGGGCAACGTGGTCCTGTATACTGGTCTTCAGATCAGGTAGAGACCGAAAGTGACCGTGGTAAACGATATCTTTTAGATATTCTGAGAGCAAAAATTACATGGATTCCTATCAGGTGGTCTTACAGGACATGCATCTGGAAAACGTCTGGAGATAGCACGTTCGTGGATGGTTGCTGTTGTGTCTAGACAAGACAGCCTAGACACAATGAGAGGAAGCCGAAAGGCACGCGCTACGCTCACGCAGATGGGCGTGAGGTCTGAAACAGGATACGTAATGAATGCTATAAAGAAAAGTACGTAGCTTCTGGAATACTTAACTTTAATCCATCCTTTTGGTACATCTGGAGATTGTGGCGATACAAGTGAGACTCTTTAGATACATGCAATGTTACTAATGGCGCCTTGCTAGGTCGTAGCCATTGACTTAGCTGAAGGCTATTCTAACTATCTGCTCAGCAAATGAGCGAGGCTTCGTCAGTGTGCATCGCTAGCTACGTCGTCCGTACAACTGGGGCGAGTGCTAGTCCGTATCTCGAGACCTGCCTTGTGGTGGCGCTCGGTCTGCGATCCCTGACAGTGGCGACACGCGGGTCCGACATGTACTAATGGACCGCGGCCGATTTAAAGCTACCACCTAGCAAGTGTGGTGTCTGGCGGTGACACCACAGTTGCATTAAGTAGATCTTCCACTGGGCGACCGTCGTGAAGTGTTGCCCCGTCCTGGATGAAAACAGTGGTTACCACACAGTTGAGCCCTTCCATAACAGGAGCCGCATGCTGTACAACGTGATCCCGATAATGTGCACGTCACGGTGCAGCTGACATACCATCTGCGTGTATTCTCTTCAAACAAGAACAGGCTGAGAATAAAGGTGCCTCTGAATCCACACGACACAGTCACATACGACGAATGCAGCGGATCTTCGTGTACAATACGCGATTTAACAGCACCCCGAATTCGCTTACCTTCGTGTACTCAGTCTTCAGACTGAGCCTCTCCACTCCATGGAACACGTGCCCGGCCACATGTGTCAGTTTCGATCCGTGCCCGAAACCGAAGAGGAAATCGAGAACATTGCTGCGGATAATGTGTTTCAGTTGGACACCGTGTGCGTCTTGTGCGGGTGCCAGTATAAAATGGACCGCAAAACTTTCCATTATGTTCACCATGGAATGGCCAATTCTCGTGACACTGCACGAGCGCTAGCGCTACCTGTGGCCTGGCTGCACGCTCCGTCACGTCAACAGCAGCCTCGTCAGTAACTTCCACCGAGATAAGACGCCTTCCTCTTCCAGGTGCCACACTAAGCTCGCCTGTGCCTTCTCATTTCATTATCGTCGTCTTTAAACCATTTAACCCTTCTATGCTTGACCTATATCG
The DNA here is from genome assembly GCF_021461395.2 of Schistocerca americana. Taxonomy (NCBI): domain Eukaryota; kingdom Metazoa; phylum Arthropoda; class Insecta; order Orthoptera; family Acrididae; genus Schistocerca; species Schistocerca americana. Next base: position 157,156,668 of record NC_060121.1, read on the forward strand.
TTCACACATTCACATTCCCTTCGTCCATTGACACTTCATGTCTCTTACGAAATTTCAACTGAAAACCAGTATTTTTTGGAAATAGTCGCGCACAAATACATACATCAAAAAAAGATTTGCATCACCTCGGTTCCGAGAGTTCCGAAACCTGTACAGAAAATTGGAATAGAGGTCAACATAAACATGATTTCCGCCCTTTTTATTGCTCATGAAAACCGCACATTGCATGTTGTACCACCATACAGCGAGACCTTCAGCGGTGGTGATCCAGGTTGCTGTTCACACTGGTGCCTCTAATACCCAGTAGCACGTCGTCTTGCATTGATGCATGTCTGTATTCGTTGTGGCATACTATCCACAAGTTCATCAAGGCACTGTTAGTACAGATTGTCCCACACCTCAACGGCGATTTCGCATAGATCACTGAGAGTGGTTGGTGGGTCACGTCGTCCATAAACAGCTCTTTTCAATCTAGACCAGCCGTGTTCATGTCTGGAGAACATGTTAGCCACTCTAGTCGAGCGACGTTGTTATCCTGAAGGAAGTCATTCACAAGATGTGAACGATGGGGGCGCGAATTGTTGCCCGTCAAGACGAGTGCCTCGCCAATACGCTGCCGATATGGTTGCACTATCGGTCGGAGGATGGCATTACGTATCGTACAGCCGTTACGGCGCCTTCCATGATCAGCAGCGGCGTACGTCTGCCCCACATAATGCCACCCCAAAACAGTGGGGAACCTCCACCTTGCTGCACTCGCTGGACAGTGTGTCTAAGGCGTTCAGCCCGACTAGGTTGCCTCGAAACACGTCTTCGACGATTGTCTGTTTGAAGGCATACGCGACACTCATCGGCGAAGAGAACGTGATGTCAATCCTGAGCGGTGCATTCGGCATGTTATTGGGCCCATCTGTACCACGCTGCATGGTGTCCTGGTTGCAAAGAGTGACCTCGCCATGGACGTCGGAAGTGGAGTTGCGCGTCATGGTGCCTATTGCGCACAGTTTGGATCGTAACAGGTCCTGTGGCTGCACGAAAAGCATTATTCAACGTGGTGGCGTTGCTGTCAGGCTTCCTGCGAGCCATAATTCGTAGGTAGCGGCCATCCACTGCAGTAGTAGCCCTTGGGCGGCCTGAGCGAGGCATGTCATCGACAGTTTCTGTATCTCTGTATCTCCTCCATGTCCGAGCAACATCGCTTTGTTTCACTCCGAGGCGCCTGGACACTTCCCTTGTTAAGAGCCCTTCCTGGTGCAAAGTAACAATGCGGACGCGATCCAGCCGCGGTATTGACCGTCTAGGCATGGTTGAACTACAGACAACACGAGCCGTGTACCTCCTTCCTGGTGGAATGACTGGAACTGATCGGCTGTCGGACCTCGTCTAATGGGCGCTGCTGATGCATGGTTGTCTTTGGGCAGGTTTAGCGACATCTCTGAACATTCAAAGGAACTGTGTCTGTGATACAGAATCCACAGTCAACGTCTATCTTCAGGAGTTCTGGGAACCGGGGTGATGCAAAACTCTTTTTGATATGTGTATTTTGTATATCGGTGTAATGTAACGTAGGTGAGGTCATTTTCAGTAGCTTTATTAAGTTGAAAAGAGTATATATCGTAATCCTGAATAATTGTCTTTAAATAAATTACATTATAGTATCACTTCATAACGGGTAATGCAGACTGTGACTTAATTCCAAATACTGTGTGCTGTGACGGCGGACATTCTCCAATAATAATGTTATTTTCAATGCTAGGTAGTACTGTGCGATCCATGGTTAATAACACGATCTTTTGGAATGAACAGATTCTCTTTCGTGAAAAACGAAAATCTGTGGAATTTTTGCTACCCACCCCAATCATAGTTCAGATTCGTATGCGTCTGACTTACTCTTCAACAACAGCGTCAAGACTTTTTCAGAGCTACATTACGACGCAGATCTTGAAAAGCTGTTTCTTACGCTGGCTGCTAAGAAGAACTTTAACCTATGGTGCGCTCGATTGCTCTCCGGAGACGCCACGCATTACTGCAAAGTTAATAATTTACCCTTTTTCAGCCAAGAAGAGAGTAATTAAGATTCACAGCACTAAATATTTTAGTTTTGATGAAGAAGTCAGTTTCAGTTTTCATATTAAAAAGTAATACCAAAGGACAGATTTATTCAAATCATTTAATACTAGGAAGGAAAGAGGACCTGGTAAAAGTAGGGAACAGTAGTTATAATTAATTTTGCAGTGGAAAGTTTCGAGGCTGCCTGTCTGTTTGTCCTTTTTGCTCTTATCAGGAATACTTAATAATTTTTCTAGTGGCCAAGAGAGGGTTATTAGAACATCACGAAAACTGAAACGTAAGTCGTCGTCATTATTATTTATCACAAACTGGTCACACATAGATGATTATCGTACTGACAAACAACGAATCATTAAACAGGAAAGCATCAGATTAATTTTTATAGTTGTTACGCACCACATTGCTATGGTCCTGGCAAAAATGTTTTGTGCACTTAAAGCACACCATATTATTTGTGTGTTCTTTGAAGCAGGACACAATGAGCTCCTTCTCTTCTGATTAGTCGCCTCACTGTTGCTACTGCTGTTTTGAGTTTGAAGGATAGTTATGTACCTCTCCAGATCCACGTGTATGGATTTCTGTAGAGAGGGAGAAGAAGATACGATCATAAACAGTTGGAAGTTCCTTGATGAAAGTTCTCCTCTTCTCTAAAAGCGCTTCGTAATGCGTGGGATGTTACGTTGTGTAAAGAATAAAGGCAGTTAGAGTGCATACGCTGATTACATTGCTTCACTGAGCCATGGACCAGCGTTCAGTTCGTCTTTTGCATGAGCAATTGCGCACAAGCTGGTCCATAACATCCACGTTACCCCTCATCTGGTTATAAAATTTTGACACTCTCAAGCTTCAGTTTTGTATGTTGTTCACCCATAGAGCTATCACAATGAATGGTACTAAGAAAGATTAACGCTTTTTATTCTTTGGCGAAAAACTAACCGTTATCATTACTTTCGTAAATGCAAATAGACGGTTGACAACTGCTGAATGGCGGAGAGTGGGCGTGGACGTTCTGCAATCCTCTACCCGTTAAGTCTGCCACAGACGGCACCTGCCAGGCAGACTACACTCAAGACACCCCTGTGTAACATATAACATACACAAGCACTTGCAGGCGCAACCAAGTGGAAAACAATTCTTCAAAACAAACAGAATTTGCTAGAGACTAAGGCGAACCTTTTTCTGGAGAGGTCGCCTCACAGATACGGCGAAAGTTGCAGTACTCCGCCAGCCTCCGCCGGCTTTATAAGGCCAGCGCAACAGCAGTACAGCCAGTTCCTCGCCAAGCTAGAACCAGCTCCGACGGACCTCACCGACGCTTTTGATGAATGGTCGTCTACAAGTTATTTGTTTTTGTGTGAATATAGTGATTGATCAAGAAGTGTAGTTCAGTTTCAGTAAACGACATTATACTGAATGTTCTACAATACTGAGTATTCTCAATCTACCAAACGCATCCCACATGTACTCGATGGGATTTAAGTCGGGGCACCGGTCAAGCTACTCAATTTGCCAAATGTTCTCTCGTTTCAAAAGCTACAGCACCTGCGCTGCTCGATCCAATCCCACATTGTCGTCCATGGAAATGAAGTCAGGCCAGAATACACCCCTGCAGAGATGCACATGTGAAAGGAGTACAGTGTCACAATAACAATGCAGAGCATACACAGGCGTCCGTGGTGACGATACCCTTGTACCGCCTTTAGTATTATAATGGCTTGGGGGACCATCATGAAACGTGGTGACTTCAGTGTAATTCTGTCTTTGAACAAAAGTGTCATTTCTTTTCGTCTCATTGCGCATTTCTTTCAGTTAACGTTTGTACTAAACTGTAGTAGTTCCTTCTGTATATGGTCAAAAATTCATGGAGCCACACTATGTGATCAAAAGTATCCGGACACCCCAAAAAACATACGTTTTTCATATTAGGTGCATTGTACTGCCACCTACTCCCATAGCAGCGACCGCAGTACTCATGGAGAGAGCAGAATGGGGCGCTCCGCGGAACTCGGGGACTTCGAACGTGGTCAGGTGATTGGTTATCACTTGTGTCGTATGTCTACACGCGAGATTTCCACACTCTTAAACATCCATAGGTCCACTGTTTTCGATGTGATAGTGAAGTGGAAATGTGAAAAAAAAAAACACATACAGGACAAAAGCGTACATGCCTACCTCGTCTGTTGACTGACAGAGACCGCCAACAGTTGAAGGGAGTCGTAATGTGTAATAGGCAGACATCTATACACACCATCCCACAGGAATTCCAAACTGCATAAAGATCCACTGCAAGTACTACGACAATCAGGCGGGAGGTGAGAAAACTTGGATTTCTTGATCGACATCGATACATTTCAGTGCAGCACTCCGTAAAGAACGAGCTGCCATTCCCCAAGAAACCTTGCAGCACCTGATTAAACGTTTGCCTGCGAGAGTGGAAGGTCCCAACAAGGGTAAGGGTGGGCCAACACCATGTTGAATTCCAGCGTTACCGATGGAGGGCGCCACGAATTTGTAATTCATTTTCAGCCAAGTGTCCGGGGACTTTTGGCCACATAGTCTATCTTACTTGCCAGTGACACAGGATGCGGAAGTTACTTTCACCCTTCAGTATTGCAGACCAGCGTTTGGTAATATTGACTCGGCTGCTAACCCAGCAGCTTCAAAAACATCATTTTCGTCGAGGTAGCTTTAAAGATGACTGGTGATACGTCTTTCAGGGAACAAATCTTGGTTGCGTGCACTATTTAGAAACAAGTTCTCAAAGTGAGGACAGATGAGTGGATACTCAGGAACAACGGTGATCCAGTAGATACAAGGGTGCAATAGAAAGTGCCTTGTTTTCATGCGATGACAACTCAGGGTAACGGGCGTCTGCATATCCCATAACGAGAGTCTACAATCTGTGTATTAATTTCGAATATCAGGCAATCTCCCCGTCAGTTTTCTGCAGCTATGTCTTGCATGAAACTGTAAAATTATTGCAAAGAATATAGAAAACAAGTCATTTAAGAATTAAGCTCGTGATTATAATTAGTACATATTCGATGTAAAAGCTGAGCCTGAAACGTAAACTGAAGAGCGAAAGAAATTGGTACAGCTGTCTAATGTCGTTTAGAGTGCCGCAACACCACGAGCCATCGACTCGACTAATGTCTGAAGTAGTGCTGGAGGTAACTGACACCATGAATCCTGCAGGGCTGTCCATAAATCCGTAAGAGTACGACGGGGTGGAGATCTCTTCTGAACAGCACGTTGCAAGGCATCCCAGATACGCTAATAACGTTCATGGCTGGGGAGTCGGGTGCCAGCGAGTGTTTAAACTCAGAAGAGTGTTCCTGGAGCCACTCTGTAGCAATTTTTCAGGTGTGGGTTGTCGCATTGTCCTGCTGGAATTGCGCAAGTCCGTCCGCACAATGGACATGATTGGATGTGGGCGATCACACTGGATGCTTACGTTCGTGTCACCTGTCAGAGTCGTATCTAGACGTATCAGGAGTCCCATATCACTCCTACTGCACACGCCCTACACCATTACAGAGCCTCCACAGGCTTGAACAGTCCCCTCCTGACATGCAGGGTCTCTGGATTCATGATGTTGTCTCCATATCCGTACACGTCCATCCGCTCGATACAATTTGAAACGAAACTCGTCCGACCAGGCAACAAGTTTCCAGTCGTAAACAGTCCAATGTCGGTGCTGATGGGCCCAGGCGAGGCGTAAAGCTCCGTGTCATGTCGTCATCAATGGTGCACGAGTGGACCGAAAGCACATATCGATGGTGTTTCCGTTGAATGGTTCGAACGCTGACACTTTATGATGGCTCAGCACTGAAATTTGCAGCAATTTGCGGAAGGGTTGCACTTTCGTCACGATGAAAGATTCTCTTCAGTCGTCGTTGGTCCCGTTCTTGCATTATCTCTCTCCGGCCGCAGTGATGTCGGAGATTTGATGTTTTACCGGATTCATAATATTCACGGTATACCCCTGAAATAGTCCTACGGGAAAATTCCCACTTTGCCGCTACCTCGGAGATGCTGTGTCCCATCGCTCGTGCGCCGACTATAAAGCCCCGTTCAAACTCAATCAAATCGTGATAACCAGCCATTGTAGCATCAGTAACCGATTTAACAACTGCGCCAGGCACTTGTCTTGAATAGGCGTTGCCGGCCGCAGCGCCTTATTCGCCTGTTACTTATCTCTGTAATTGATTACGCATGCCTATACCAGTTTCTTTGCCGCTTCAGTGTAAAATTTAGAAATATTTTTTTTTGCTCTTTCGGCGTTACTTTTTCCCCGATCCAACCATTTTTACAATTTATATAAAACAGCGTCTTTGTTTCAAATCGGGCTTACTGAGACGTTTTAAAACTAAGACGGCTATCTGTTCACGATTTTCTTCGTCGAACATACGCAGCATTCGCGTGGAGTAGGTCACGGACCTAATGAAAATTTAGATCACCATAGTGGTACCTAGCTTTGAAACAGACTGGCGTATTACATCTCCAACAATTTCCAGCTGCTTCGGCTCGCAGGCAGCAGCATCGAGGCGAATTTCCATAACTTTTCCAGTGGACGACGTTACGAGGTATGGAACTTGGTGATTATGCCGTGTTGGCCGCGTGTAACGATATTGCTTTTTGCGCCGCCGAGCTGACTGTTACACGAGAAACTACGCCGGCGCAATCTACACGTTTCGCTGGCCATCTCGAGTATGGGTATTCGATACTCGCGGATGCCGCGTAACGCAGTTTGCATATTTCTCCCAGCACTGCGTGCTCGTGCATGACGTAGATACTGCTAGCATTTCGGCGGTTGGAATCTGCGTGTTCAGCGTTCCATACTTAACGCCTTCGCAGTCGAACTTCGCGTAATATTTGTTAGCTTGACAGAAATTTGCCCAGTGTACAGGAGTAAGTCTGTTGAGAGAAAAGTGCTACATGTTATTATCCACTGTAAGCGTCAGACTACTAAGCTCAGAGATAGAGATATAATCCCTTTATGTGGTGTTTAGTAATAGTGCAATAAAACTTCAAATTTTATTTTCCAGAAATTTAATTGGATTTATAAATTACTATAAAATACAGTTTTAACACACCTATAATAATTTTTCTTTTCCTCATAACCTATTAAAGCAGTTACTTCCAAACTTGAATTTACACATCCTTATAAACAATCACATGTAAGTAGTTTTGAATATCACTGATAAAAAGATTATATAGCATACGTCTTTTTCGTAGGAATCCATATACGAATTTCTTGGAAACCACATAGGAATTTATTATTTTTTAATTTTTTAAACGTTTTTCAGCACCTTTATTTACGTATATCAGCTTAAACAAAACATTTGAAAATTTTGTTCTGTTTGTTTGTTTGTTTGTTTGTTTGTTTGTGTGTGTGTGTGTGTGTGTGTGTGTGTGTGTGTGTGTGTGTGTGTGTGTGTGTGTGTGTGTGAGAGAGAGAGAGAGAGAGAGAGAGAGAGAGAGAGAGAGAGAAATGTGCGGACAAAATATCAGGTCATTATATGAAAGGTACCCTGAGAAAAATGTACCCAAGTGTCACGAAATGTAGTTTCTACGAAAATTAATTCACAGATTAAACATATTTTCTTCAATTGTACCTTCTCAGAATGCTCCATGACTGTACCAAGGACCTGCTTTGCGCTCAAGACTTGTATCATCTTTTCTATCATCTTGTTCCTTTGCTAGGGCCTCAATAGACATTTCAGCTCTAGAGACGCCTCGATGCTGAAATATTCTCAAGAACGGTTAAAGACCCAAACTCTAACACTTCTACTTTAGGGACCGATGACCAAGCAGTTTGGTCCCTCTCTCCACCCCTTTCTTTTTAAACCAACCAACCAACCAACCAACCAACACTTCTACTTTTTCTGTGTTTCTGTCATTAAAAACAGTTACAGCATCATATAACTGCAGATGATGAAAATATTGTCTTGAAGTATCCCTTCGAGATAAGTGCGTTCAGAGAGTCATTTGGATTTGGGGTTTTGCCGTGGAAGCAATCCTTAGTAGCTCACATTTCCCTGAAACGCAAATATGGACTTGACGGCATGCATTAGATATTCAGGAATATATTTTTATTGCTGTATTAATTATTATTCCACATACAGTTGCGAAAGGAAAAGGGGTATGGCTGGAAAACATCGAACAACATGGATTTTGAAAATGAAACTTTCGGAAGTAGTTGCCAAAGACTTGTACTACTGAATTTAAACGAAGTGCAAAAATATAATTTTTGGTCACATTTGCAAACATGCCGGCAGGGCACGAGCGCATGTTTCACCAATCCGAACATGAGCTCCGTCTCTAACAGGTTTGATGTAGTTTAACCCGACCGTGGCGCGGGGCGCGGACGGCGGAGGGAGCGCGCCGCGGGCGGAGGGTATTTAAATCGGCCGCCGTCGCGACCGAACCCAGTTCCCTCTGAGCAGCCATAGCGTACGGATCTCGGTGCCGGCACGTTCACAGGAGCTCAGTCCGTCAGCTCACCTGATGATGGCGACATGTATGATCGCCGAAATATTGTGCCCGTTGGACACTATAGACCGGCAGCATACCCGTGGATATTTTGGTTATCAAATACGCCGGGAGAAACTCAAGAATCACAATGGTCATAATATTTTTGACTAAGTGTGTTTTCCACACCTTTCTGTTCCATAAGCGAATGGTACGCGAAAAGAAATAAACATGTCCTAATTATCGATAGAAAATGGACCGAAAGAACGACAATTTGGCATCATTATAATCGCTCGTAAGATACGTCTTCATTTACATCTACATGTGTACTCTGCAAATCACGTGTAACTGCCTGGCAGAGGGTTCATCGAACCACCTTCACGATTATCTATTATTCCAATCTCGTATAACACGCGCAAAGAATGAACACCTATATCTTTCCGTACTACCTCTGATTTCCCTTATTTTGTCGTGGTGATCGTTCCTCCCTATAAAGGTTGGTGTCAACAAAATATTTTTTGCATTCGGAGGAGAAAGTTGGTGATTGGAATTTCGGGAGAAGATTCCGTCGCAACTAAAAACGCCTTTCTTTTAATGATTTCCAGCCCAAATCCTGTATAATTTCTGTGACACTCTCTCCCATATTCCCGATAATACAAAACGTGTTGCGTTTCTTTGAACTTTTTCGATGTGCACCGTCAGTCCTATCTGGTAAGGATCCCACACCGCGCAGCAGTATTCTAAAAGAGGACAGACAAGCATAGTGTAGGCAGTCTCCTTATTAGGTCTGTTACATTTTCTGTGTGTCCTGCCCATAAAACGCAGCCTTTGGTTTGCCCTCCCCACAACATTTTCTATGTGTTCTTTCCAATTTAAGTTGTTCGTAATTGTAATACCTAGGTATTTAGTTGGACTTGCGGCTTTTAGATTAGACTGATTTATCGTGTAACCGAACTTTGAGTTCCTTTTAGCACTCATGTGGATGACCACACATTTTTCTTTATTTGGCGTCAACTGCCACTTTTCTCAACATTCCGATATTTTTTCTAAATCGTTTTGCAGATTGTTTTGATCTTCTGATGATTTTATTAATCGATAAACGACAGCGTAATCTGCAAGCAACCGAAGACGGCTGCTCAGATTGTCTCCCAAATCGTTTATATAGATAAGGAACAGCAAAAGGCCTATAACAGTACCTTGAGGACCGAGCGAGGTGGCGCAGTGGTTAGCACACTGGACTCGCATTCGGAAGGACGACGGTTCAATCCCACGTCCGGCCATCCTGATTTAGGTTTTCCGTGATTTCTCTAAATCGCTCCAGGCAAATGCCGGGATGGTTCCTTTGAAAGGGCACGGCCGACTTCCTTCCCCATCCTTCCCTACTCCTGTGAGACCGAAAGCCTCGCTGAATGGTCTCTTCCCCCAAACAACCAACCAGCTTCCTTGGGGAACGCCTGAAATCACTTTTGTTTTACTCTATGGGTTTCCGTCAATTAGTACTAACTCTGACCTCTCTGACAGGAAATCGCAAATACAGTCACACAACTGAAACGATATTCCATATGCACGCAATTTTGCTACGACCCACTTGTGTGGTACAGTGTCAAAAGCCTCCCGGAAATCCAGAAATACCGAATCGATCTGAAATCCCTTGTCAATAGCACTCAGCACTTCATGTGAATAAAGAGCTAGTTGTGTTTCACAGGAACGATATTTTCTAAACCCATGTTGACTGTGTGCCAATAGACAGTTTCCTTCTAGGTAATTCATAATGTTCGAACACAATATGTGTTCTAAAATCCTGCTGCATGTCGACCACTTTGCTAACAATGGTAACTGCATTTAGGTGGCACAATAAAAGGTGTCCGATGTGTCCGTCGTTCGGTTTCGCCACATATCGGATTTGTCTGGAACGCTTCGTGTCGACTTCCCTGTTTTTGCATTTCTGCAAACGCCAGCGACCTAGCCGTTGTAGTGTCAGAATTGCGTGGTGAAGCTAAACGTTGCATTTTCTGTTGGTGGCGCCGAGCGCTGATTACGTCAGCATTTCATCTCGTACGTCTCGACACACCGCAGAAACCAATCTTGTCATTTAGAAATTTGGTCATCAGTTTCGACAACTGTTTTTGAAGAATGCCGATGTGAAGAAATAGCACACTAGTAGCGCTGAATTTTTTTTTTTTTTTTTTTTAATCGCAACTGATGTGCATTCGGTCTTTTGTGTGCCACCTATAATTTCTGCACACAGTCAAAGTGAAAGACTGGACGTGATGAAATCTCAAAAACAAGTAAGACTCCTTCGCACAGTGAAAGTAAATGATGTTCTACTACACTTTCAGAAGACCAACTTGATATATTTATCGAAAATTCCGAAAAAATATAATATAAAATAAAAATACCGGCACTCGATATTGTCATTTCAATACCGATGCTCTGATATGTCGGTGAGATAAATATCGCCGGTGTGTATCGATACTTCCGGAAGGAATATCGATGTATGATCAACGGCCCTAGTGCACTCCTGGGTACAATCCTGGATCCGTAGGCAACTGCGAAGATCTTTCCTCGAAGGCATTGACAGCCTTGTCTAGGTTGTTGTTGTTGTTGTTGTTGTTGTTGTTGTCTTCAGTCATGAGACTGGTTTGATGCAGCTCTCCATGCTACTCTATCCTGTGCCAGCTTTTTCGTCTCCCAGTACCTACTGCAACCTACATCCTTCTGAATCTGCTTAGTGAATTCAACTCTTGGTCTCCCTCTACGATATTTGCCCTCCACGCTGCCCTCCAATACTAAATTGGTGATCCCTTGATGCCTCAGAACATGTCCTACCAACCGATCCCTTCTTCTAGTCAAGTTGTGCCACAAATTCCTCTTCTCCCCAATTCTATTCAGTACCTCCTCATTAGCTATGTGATCTACCCATCTAATCTTCAGCATTCTTCTGTAGCACCACATTTCGAAAGCTTCTATACTCTTCTTGTCTAAACTACTTATCGTCCACGTTTCACTTCCATACATGGCTACACTTCCTGACACTTAAATCTATACTCGATGTTAACAAATTTCTCTTCTTCAGAAACGCTTTCCTTGCCATTGCCAGTCTACATTTTATATCCTCTCTACTTCGACCATCATCAGTTATTTTGCTCCCCAAATAGCAAAACTCCTTTACTACTTTAAGTGTCTCATTTCCTAATCTAATTCCCTCAGCATCACCCAACTTAATTCGACTACATTCCATTATCCTCGCTTAGCTTTTGTTGATGTTCATCTTATATCCTCCTTTCAAGACACTTTCCATTCCGTTCAGCTGCTCTTCCAAGTCCTTTGCGGTCTCAGACAGAATTACAATGTCATCGGCGAACCTCAACGTTTTTATTTCTTCTCCATGGACTTTAATACCTACTCCGAATTTTTCTTTTGTTTCCTTTACTGCTTGCTCAATATACAGATTGAATAACGTCGGGGAGAGGCTACAACCCTGTCTCACTCCCTTCCCAACCACTGCTTCCCTTTCATGCCCCTCGATTCTTAAAACTGCCATCTGGTTTCTGTACAAATTGTAAATAGCCTTTGGCTCCCTGTATTTTACCCCTGCCACCTTTAGAATTTGAAAGAGAGTATTCCAGTCAACATTGTCAAAAGCTTTCTCTAAGTATACAAATGCTAGAAATGTAGGTTTGCCTTTCCTTAATCTATTTTCTAAGATGAGTCGTAGGGTCAGTGTTGCCTCACGTGTTCCAACATTTCTGCGGAATCCAAACTGATCTTCGCCGAGGTCGGCTTCTACCAGTTTTTCCATTCGTCTGAGGGTATTTCGCCTGTCTCGTACATCTTGCTCACCAGATGGTAGAGTTTTGTCAGGACTGGCTCACCCAAGGCTGTCAGTAGTTCCAATGGAATGTTGTCTGAGATAAATGTATTAACACTTACGGTTCATTTTTCTCGTTTTATTTTCACTGCCACGTACGTGTTGCCCACATTTCCGTATTGTCAGTTTGATAGCAATAGCACTGTGAAGCCAGAAGTCCGCGAGTATTTCCTTACCGTGTGCATCTAATTGTAGCTGTCGCATTCAGGGCATGTATTTGCACATGTGGTAAGTACACTTTGGATTAATACCGCGCGTCTACTCAGTGAATTATAAAAATAAGCAGTACTTAATTAACTTACCAGACAGAGATCGAAGATTGTACGTTGTATCTCTTGCAGTGAGCCCTTCCTGATGGTTCTACCTGAACGAAATGAGTATTTACATTATGGATAAGTTTTTTTAAATATATGGGTTTGACAAAACTGGTTAAAAATGCATCGCAGGATGATTACGGAATATTTTGATTTTATCGTAGCGAAAAAAGTTGTTTGGCATCCGCTGTTCCGTATCACTGGTTACACTGTTCCGTTTAGTTTCGCGACGTGAATGGGAACTGAGAGAGATCGTAGATATTGATCCTCAGACGTAGATGCCGTTATAAAAGAAGCGGACGCAGTAATTTATCTCTTTGATGTGGAGAACGCCGATTGCTGTTACAGAGACGTGGAAAAAAGATCGTAGTCTCCAGTGAAATTAACAACAGCTTTGCTAAGCTCACAACTGCGCTTACGTAATCAGCTCTGCATTATTTCAAAGGAGATTATTTGGCTTGAGGTAATTTCATGCCAGATTTGAATTAGCTGTGACTCATTAATCATGCAACTAGGAGATATTGTATGTAACATCTACTGGTGCGAGCAACTTCAGTTGTGTGTCATTTCCGCCTTTGATAAACTACCGTGTGAGCTCTCACTAGTTCAACCCCCCCCCCCCCCCCCCCCCCCATGGTCTTTTCGCGAGATACATGTGCGAGGCACTAATACAGGGTGACAATTATTGAACTACATGAAATAAAATCAACTTCTGAACGTTTTGCGTTACGACGTTCAAACTGCATCGTTGGCCGCAAGGCATGATGGGAATTAGTATACGCATGCACCTTGTTGTTGTCGGCCACTTCCACGAGCCTGAGCATATACCGCTTGTGAAGGTCTACTGCGCGAGCAATAACAGCCCAACTTCGGCTCAAAGGAAGTTTGCATCCGAGTTCATGCTGAAGGCAAGTCTGCTAACAATCAAGAATTTGATTCGCAAGTTCAAGAGAATGTGTAGTGTTCGTGAAGGCATTGCTGGCAATGTCGGTCATCCAAAAGGGGTGAAAACGCCTCAAAACATCTAGAAGACACGGGCTGTGTTTCAAACTAGCCCCAGGAAATCGATCAGACGAGCTGCACAACAGGTGGGAATCAACCGGGAGATACTGCGACAAATCGTCGTTGAAGACCTGCATCTCTTCCCATACAAAATTCAAACCCATCAGCCATTAAACCCCAGGGCCATGGAGCAGCGGTTGTGTGACGCCAAAACTTTGTCCACAGAATTGACGAACAGGACTTTGATGTGAATATGGTTTGGTTTAGCGACGAAGCACACTTTCATTTGGATTGGGGTGTCTTGGGGACTGAGAATCTGCATTTCGCAATCGAGAAGTCTCCCCATCCTCAATAGGTGACTGTGTGGTGTGCAATTCTACCGTATCTTCCTTCGCCGTCGGCGTTGTCGTGGTTACCGTGAGACACCGTTGTACCAAGAGGAAAGGCGCGTCGATCTTAGAGCGTGAGATATGATGACCTTAAGTCGTTGACAACACACAACGGTCACGGTAGCACCTGATTCCAGAATAGCTGCAGTAGTTAAGATCTACGAACTATCCCCTGTTGACCAGGTCCCCAAAACTTAACTCGTAACGAGATCCCTTCAAAGCAAATTGTCATAACGATCGTCTATAAGGGCTTCGTACAACGAGAATAAATGTTACGGTTTATGGAATAATAACAGATACGACTAAACTGTCTTGTCTCTTCTGCTTTATTTAACATAACTTCGTTCACAGTTTCATTTCGCATTCACCACTCATTCACCGAAACCCTTTGATGAACAGTTTTGGTTGCTTAACACCAACAGTCAATGATAATGATACAGCTTTTCTCCTTTTTATAAATTGAAGTCCGCTCTCTGTGATATAAAAAAAAAAACGGTCTCAGTACCGCGTCCCTCGTGAGATGCGAATAGACTTATCCCGGAATTGACCGCCCTGTAGGTGTACTCAATTTAATGCCCACACTTCACTGTCCGCTATTTCGCGTAACTGAATGTCCATTTGTTAGTCTGATTATACACTGTAGCTATTTAAAATTCGCCCCTATATTTTTCACAACGCACAATTAGCACTTCGTTACTTGTTTTCTTTTTTTTTTCTTCTAAGAGTAAACGGAAAAAAAAGACGCCGTATCATCGGCTTAGTCGATATAAAGCAAAACACCTTAATATGCCTAATTTTACCTCTTCTTATAGGATCGGCTACCTTACTCATTAATTTATTACATATTATTTCCAATAACGCTAAACAGGTATCACCGTTATATTTTAATTGTATTCAAAAGCATGTTACTACTATTATGACCGACCAAATCGTAACAAATCGCGCGGCGTGCGTTTTTAACGATAACTTTACGCTATTCAAGTTCCGTTACAGCTGTCTTGACTCGTAATGTTACACAATGTCCAGTCACGGAATAATCGGTTCGATATTCCCTCATGGCACGGTGACTACCGAACGGTGTGTGAAGGTTCTGGAAGATGATTTCATCCCCATTATCCAAAGTGACCCTGATTTCGACAAGATGTGGTTCGTGCTAGACGAAGCTAGACCCTACCGAAGCAGGAGAGTGTGTGATGTCCCGGAGGAGCACTTTGGGAACCGCATGCTGGCCCTGTGGCACCCAGAGGCTACTGGCTTGGGCCTCGATTGGCCGCCATAATCTCCGTATCTGAACACATACGACTCCTCTTTGTGGGACTATATTAAAACAAGGTGTACAGCGATAGCCCCAAAACCATTGCTGAGCTGAAAACAACCATTCAGGTGGTCATCGACAGCACTGCTGTTCCGAAACTCCAGCGGATCATGCAGAATTTCGCTATTCATTTGCGCCATCTCATCGCTGATGATGGTAGGCATATCGAATATGTCATAACCCAAATCCGGATATCCCTAGTGACGTTTACATTTGGAAAACTGTGTGTTCACGCCGTAGTTTGTAACTAATTTACATTTTTTTCGTTTAGTTCAATAATTGTCACTCTGTGTATTTCGTTTGACTGGTCTAGGAACATACGCTCTCAGAATTTTAGCAATAAGTTCATCTGTAATGGACAGCGTCTCTCTCGTAGCGGCTGCCGTGGGAGTCAAATCAACACTTCGGAGAGGCTTTCACATTTACTAAGGGAACCCGCGATTAAATGCGCTGCTCTTCTTTCGAACTTCTCCAGTTCCTTTCTCGTAAGGCTGCCAGACAGAGTAACACTACTCGGTAATCGGTAGGACGCTTGTTACGAAAGCTATCTCCTTCGTCGGTACACTACAGTCTTTGAGTTTGGCATCGGCCTTTTCTACGATTAGTCTTATGCGTCCGATTGATTTTACTTCGCATCAAACGCATAATAGTTGACACTTAGCAGACGTGATGGTTTTCAGTGTTTGTTCGGCAGTCGTGTAGTAAAACATGCTTTCCATCTTTTTATGCGCAGTATGTTGCATTTGTTTACGTTGAGGGTGAAGTGCCAATTCTTACACCAAACGTCGATTGTCTATAGTTTTTCCTGCACTTGGCTTCAATTTTCTAGCGTTGCTATTTGTCTATTCAGGGTGTCCCAGGATGAATGGTCAGTATACAGGGATATGACAGGAACGGTCATTCAAAGCAAAAAAAAAAAAAAAAAAAAAAAAAAAGGTCTGGTAAACATGAATTCTAAAATGAATACCCGAAGGACTATGAGCACTTGTTCACAGTAGCAAAGATGGACAAGTGCTCACACCTTCTAAGGTACACGATTTAGAGCCCATGTTGACTGGACAATATCCCCTTGTTTTGATCTCAAAATAGCAAGGAGCTACGTAAAAAATATTTGTTTCAAAGTATCGGAGATTAAGTGCTCATAGCTCTTAAGGTATGCACTGAGAGCTCATGTTTAGTAGACTTCGCTGCTTCGAATAAATCAGTACCTGAATACTGACCATTCCTCCTGGGACCCCCTGCGTACAACAGTACCGTAACATTCCCTCGGGAGAAGTCCGAAGCTATTTTTACATCTGGCACTTTACCGTCGTTAAGATTGTTAGGTGGTGGTCTGTTTCCGTGCAATCACTGTTTTTCACGTTTGAGCTGTACTGGGCCACGCGTTCTAAAACATGGGGCACTCCCAGTGCTTTGTTTTAGCGTTGCATTGCGCCCGTATTACTTTCATTCTCTCAGAATGGGCTCTTTTTTCACTCGTCAGAACCAAGTTGTTCGGATATTCTTGGGTTTATCTGCCACGTATACCGTCCAGTTGTGAATTTTCTGCCTAAACATTTTCCTGTCCTCTGTCAAGTCATGTTATTCCTGATCCTTTCATCGATCCATTGTATTGTGTCAGTGTTCGCTGTGCTACAAGTTCCTTCTAATGCCATAACCTATCTAGTTGGTCGTACTGTTTCCATTTTTCTAGTGTGCCCGTATTATTTAGGCTGCTTTTTTTTCGTATCCGAATACATGTTGGTATACTTACCAATCTTCAAATTTGCTGTTAGATTGTGCGTTCATTCTCCAGTATAATTTGTCTCTGAAGTTTTCCTGATACACTTCTTGCGCTGTACTGTGAATTTCTTCAACGTCTCTCTTTCTGTTTAAAATAAGTGTCTTAGCCACACTAAAGGACTCTGTCTGTGCTGCGTGTGTCAGTTTAGCGTATTGAGAGCCCTATTGCACGACCTCGTTCAAGCCCAGTGATGTGTCGATAATGGCATCTTTGTGGCCTTAAAGGTATTGTTGACTAACATCAATTCAGAACGTCCAGTCTCAGAGGTAACTAACTCTCACGACCGTTGCAGCGTGTATTTAAAGCAAACCGGATTTGCATCCTTACAGTTGCGCTACTAGCTCCGCCCTTAGGCGACTGGTGCGAAACTTTAAAGAGACATCATCTTTTAGACTTAGAAGCACGCCCACCATCTTTCGTTTATGTCGTGGTTTGCGACTTTTTTCCCATCAGTATAGTGTCCACAACTCTGGGTACAATATTAATATCAAATGTTAAGATTAAGGCTATCCATTACGAATGTTTAAGAACCCGTTACTGTTTATTCAGTGTAATTACATAAAAGTGTAACTAGTAACTCTTTTTAGATAGTTATTTATTAATTCCATGAACCGGTTTTCGAACCTTTTTCAGGCTCATCTTCAGATGGTATGCAGGAGGTAACATAGATGTTTCAAGCATAATGCTGGGTGCTTGTGTTGTTAATATCGATTTCTGCTTGCATTGTGATGGCCAGGTGGTACCACATGACTCAGATTTACAGAATGTAATCTGCACTGTGATAAAGAAACAAATCAGAATCCAGCATGTGCTATACAAGTGTTACTTGTTACAAGGATATTCACACAAAGATATATCACTGAGTAAAGCAGGCTTATGTAATATCTTTGTGTGAAGGTCTTTGCAACCGAGCGGTCTAAGGGGCTGCAGTCATGGACTGTGTGGCTGGTCCCGGCGGAGCTTCGAGTCCTCCCTCGGGCATGGGTGTGTGTGTGTTTGTGCTTGCGATAATTTAGGTTAAGTAGTGTGTAAGCTGAGGGACTGATGACCTTAGCAGTTAAGTCCCATAAGATTTCACACACATTTGAACAGATCTTTGCAACAAGTAAGAGTTGTATAGCACACGCTGGATGCTGGAAAAGTTTCGTAATTACAGTGTAGATGACTGCATATTCTGTAAATTCTTCATTTGTGTGGCTATATTGTCCGTAGCTGCTTTACAATTCCTGAGGCGTTCTGGCGTTGCAACTGCAACAAAATGCATGATTTTGTTTCACCAGACGCGTTTCGCCTTATTGAGGTAAAGTATCATCAGTGGTCTGTAATTAAAGATATTTGTAATTTGATTTAAGATCAAAAACAGTTCGTTGACGATATGTTGCTTTTTGCTCACGGTGATTTCCGCTTGGTTTCTCGCCTACATCGGGAAATGCCGTCTCGTAGCACGTCTTTGGTATTTTTCTTTCTGTAAAAATGAGTGATGTAGTACCAATTGTGCAAGGCAATGGAAGCAGACAGATTACTATTAATAACAAAAACCGCCCATACTCTCGCAGAAAGTACAAAACTAAATTTTGAATCCAAATCGCTAGATAAACAGTATTCACGGCGACGGATTGAAACATGTTCCATTTTCTTGTCGCAGAGCCAGCACCTAGCATTATGCTTGAAATAGTTATGTAACCTCCTGCACACGATCTGAATATGAGTCTGAGAAGGTTCGAGAACCGTTTCATGGAATGAATGAATAAATAAATAAATATCTATTTCAAAAAGGAGACTGGTTGCAGTTTTATCGATTTACAAATGCTATGGTTTCGAAATGGCTTCACCACGCGCGCACTTGTCGACGAAAGTGCTGTGTTCCAGAACCTCATAGCTGGAAAGAGTACTTCACAGGCGATAAGAATTCGTGCCGGTTTCTGCCGGGATGGGGTATCGACCGCGGTGCGTTGCAGCGGTACGCTACATGCGCTGGCTGGCTCCCCCCCCCCCCCCCCCCCTTTCCGGGTCGTGAGTCTGAGAACATGGACCGCTTTGGGTTGGGGGGGAGGGAGGAGTGCTGCGCACAATACGGGCGCCCCCTGCGGCGATCCCCGCGTCGCCAGCTAAATACCGGCGCAGATCCGGCTCTCGCCACGCATTAAATAGTCAGAGAGAGAGAGAGAGAGAGAGAGAGAGAGAGAGAGAGAGAGAGAGCAGTCCTTTGAGCTGCCAGGAAATCAGAGCTCTGCCCAAACGGTACACGGCTCAGTTTTCGCGTACGCGTTTTGACCTGGCAGTTAGTGGATTTGAGGAGGGGGGGGGTGGGGGGGGGGGGAGCGGCCGTGAACGAGTTTGCGACAGTTGTGTAGAGCAATATTTGTGCACAGATGGCACGTGTTGACATTTCTGTGGAGTCTAAAATACACGTCAGGTAGTTCCTTGCTTTCACATTTGGTGGCGAGTTTGAGCGAAGGCAGATTGTGACGGCCCGGAGATTCGGCGCCAGCATTTCGGGAACTGCACCACTTGTCGGGTGTTCCAGGAGTGCTGTGGTGAGTGTGTTCAACACTTGGCGAAACCAAGGTGAACCCACGTCCACACCTCGTAGGACTGTGCAGTCACCCAGCATTACAGATGTCGGTCGGACGTTGTAGGCTGGGCGGACTGGCAGTACGCGACAGGCGGAGCTAACACCAGACTTTAATGCTGGCCAGAGTAGAAGTGCGCCTGAACACACAGTGCACCATACAGTCCTAATGATGGATCTTCGCAGCTTTCATTGTGCCGATGCAAGGTCGCGAATCCGTCGTCTTCCAGGGTAACATCTCCTTGACACCTGTACTGCACGACGGAGACAAGCTGGTAGCGGCTTTATTATGCTGTGGAGAACATTCACAGCCGGCCGGTGTTTCCGAGTGGTTCTAAGCGCTTCAGTCTGGAACCGCGCGACCGCTACGGTCGTAGGTTCGAATCCTACCTCGGGCATGGATGTGTGTGACGTCCTTAGGTTAGTTATGTTTAAGTAGTTCTAAGTCTAGGGGACTGATGACTTCAGATGTTTAGTCCCATAGTGCTCAGAGCCATTCGAACAATTTTTGAACCAGAAAATTCACGTGGTCATCCATGGGTCCAGTGAAGCTCGTGCAAGGCACCAAGACGACCAAGAAGTATCGTACACTGGTTGCAGGCTACGTATACCCCTTGATGACGATCATGTTTCCCAACGGCAGTGTCATTTTTTCAAGAAGACAATGCTCGATGTCACAGCGCCAGGAGTGTGATGAAATGGTTCGAGGAACCCAGTGTCGAGTTCCAGTTGATGTACTGGCCCCCCAACTCGACAGACCTGAAGGCGATCGAACACATCTGGGACGTGGTTGAACATGGAGCTCATCCCCCCATCCCCTCTCCCGGAACTGACGGGCATTGGGTGACTTTCGTGGGCAAATGTGGTGCCAACTCCCTCCAGCGACTACCAAGGCCTCATTGCTTGCATTCCACAACGCTGTTACCCGTGTCAAACGTGGACATACCGGCTATTGGGTAGGTGGTTTTAATGTTCTACATCTACATACATACATACATACTCTGCAATCCACCATACGGTGCGTGGCGGAGGGTACCTCGTACCACAACTAGCATCTTCTCTCCCTGTTCCACTCCCAAACAGAACGAGGGAAGAATGACTGCCTGTACGCCTCTGTACGAGCCCTAATCTCTCTTATCTTATCTTTGTGGTCTTTCCGCTAAACCTAAGTTGGCGGCAGTAAAATTGTACTGCAATCAGCTTCAAATTCTGGTTCTCTGTATTTCCTCAGTAGCGATTCACGAAAAGAACGCCTCGTTTGATCTATAGACTCCCACTCGAGTTTCTGAAGCATTTCCGTAACACTCCCGTGACGATCAAACTAATCAGTAACAAATCTAGCACCCCGCCTCTGAATTGCTTCTATGTCCTCCCTCAATCTGACCTGATAGGGATCCCAAACGCTCGAGCAGTACTCAAGAATAGGTCGCACCAGCGTTCTATAAGCGGTCTCATTTACAGATGAACCACATCTTCCCAAAATTCTACCAATGAACCGAAGACTACCATCCGCCTTCCCCCACAACTGCCATTACATGCTTGTCCCACTTCATATCGCTCTGCATTGTTACGCCCAAATATTTAATCGACGTTACTGTGTCAAGCGCTACACTACTAAGGGAGTATTCAAACATTACAGGATTGCACTGTCTTTTTAGCCATCGACATCTTTTAAATGGCGATCCTCCCCCACTCTGTCCCCACTGCTCTCAGCTGTGGACGGTGAGACACCTTTTACTTGAGTGCCCCTATTTTACTCCGTTACGAGCCCGTCTACAGCTGTCGCCTGATATATCTTCCATTGTAGCAGATGACACGCGCTCAGCCGATCGCGTTCTCGAGTTCATTAGTGCCAGTTTGATGACGTCAGTCATTTGAAGCTCTTTTTAGGGACAAACAACTCCCCTTCTGTTGTGGTTTTTTAAGCTTTCCTTCTGTTTTTAGTTTCCCTAATTTTTTGAGTTTCGCTCCCATTGCTGCTGGTTTCCAGTTTAATTTTTTTTACCTTTTCATAAGTCACAGACCGGGCGCTAATGACCGTAGCAGTTTTGCGCCCTAAAACCACAAAATAAACATTACAGGATTCTTTTTGCTATTCATCTGCATTAATTTACACTTATCTATATATAGAGTTAGCTGCCATTCTTTACACCAATCACAAATCCTATCAAAGTCATCTTGTATACTCCCACTGTAACTCAACGACGACCGTACACCACAGCATCATCAGCAAACAGCCGCACATTGCTATCCACCCTATCCAAAAGATCATTTATGTAGATAGAAAACAACAGCGGACCTACCACACTTCCCTGGGGCACTCCACATGATACCCTCGCCTCCGATGAACACTCACCATCGAGGACAACGTACTGGGTTCCATTACTTAAGAAGTGTTCGAGCCACTCACATACTTGGGAACAAATCCCATATGCTCGTACCTTAGTTAGGAGTCTGCAGTGGTGCACCGAGTCAAACGCTTTCCGGAAGTCAAGGAATATGGCATCCGTCTGATACCCTTCATCCATGGTTCGCAAGATAGAATGTGAAAATAGGGCGAGTTGCGTTTCGCAGGAGCGATGCTTTCTAAAGCCGTGCTGATGCATAGACAGAAGCTTCTCTGTCTCAATGAAATTCATTATATTCGAACTGAGAATATGTTAGAGAATCCTGCAACAAACCGATGTTAAGCATATTGGTCTGTAATTTTGAGGATCCGTCCTTCTACCCTTATTATATACAGGCGTCACCTGCGCTTTTTTCAAGTCGCTTGGGCCTTAAGTTGCGCAAGAGATTCGGGATAAATGCAGGCTAAGTAAGGAGCCAATGCAGTAGAGTACTCTCTGTAAAACCGAATTGGAATCCCATCAGGACCTGGTGATTTATGTATTTTCAACCCATTCAGCATTTGTAGACTTGGAGAAAGCTTTTGACAATGTTGACTGGAATACTCTCTTTCAAATTCTAAAGGTGGCAGGGGTAAAATACAGGGAGCGAAAGGCTATTTACAATTTGTACAGAAACCAGATGGCAGTTATAAGAGTCGAGGGACATGAAAGGGAAGCAGTGGTTGGGAAGGGAGTAAGACAGGGTTGTAGTCTCTCCCCGATGTTGTTCAATCTGTATATTGAGCAAGCAGTAAAGGAAACAAAAGAAAAATTCGGAGTAGGTATTAAAATTCATGGAGAAGAAATAAAAACTTTGAGGTTCGCCGATGACATTGTAATTCTGTCAGAGACAGCAAAGGACTTGGAAGAGCAGTTGAATGGAATGGACAGTGTCTTGAAAGGAGGATATAAGATGAACATCAACAAAAGCAAAACAAGGATAATGGAATGTAGTCTAATTAAGTCGGGTGATGCTGAGGGAATTAGATTAGGAAATGAGGCATTTAAAGTAGTAAAGGAGTTTTGCTATTTGGGGAGCAAAATAACTGATGATGGTCGAAGTAGAGAGGATATAAAATGTAGGCTGGCAATGGCAAGGAAAGCGTTTCTGAAGAAGAGAAATTTGTTAACATCGAGTATAGATTTAAGTGTCAGGAAGTCATTTCTGAAAGTATTCGTATGGAGTGTAGCCATGTATGGAAGTGAAACATGGACGATAAATAGTTTGGACAAGAAGAGAATAGAAGCTTTCGAAATGTGGTGCTACAGAAGAATGCTGAAGATTAGATGGGTAGATCACATAACTAATGAGGAAGTATTGAATAGGATTGGGGAGAAGAGATGTTTGTGGCACAACTTGATCAGAAGAAGGGATCGGTTGGTAGGACATGTTCTGAGGCATCAAGGGATCACCAATTTAGTATTGGAGGGCAGCGTGGAGGGTAAAAATCGTAGAGGGAGACCAAGAGATGAATACACTAAGCAGATTCAGAAGGATGTAGGTTGCAGTAGGTACTGGGAGATGAAAAAGCTTGCACAGGATAGAGTAGCATGGAGAGCTGCATCAAACCAGTCTCAGGACTGAAGACCACAACAACAACAACCCATTCAGCTGCTTCACAACCCCGGGGATGTCTATCACTATGTCCTCCATACGGGAATCTGTACGAAACTCAAACGGCGGTATGTTTGTACGATCCTCCTGCGTGAAAGATTTCTCAAATACTAAATTTCAAATTTCAGCTTTCGTTTTGCTGTCTTCCGTTGCCAGGCCAGACTGGATGGAAGCCTTCGACCTGCTTACCGATTTTACGTAAGACCAGAATTTCCTTGGGTTTTCAGCAAGATCTTTTGCTAAGGTATGACGGTGGTTGTGGTTGAATGATTCGCGCATCGCTCTTTTTACAGCAGCACGAATCTCTACCAACTTTTGCCCGTCCTCATTCTCCCGATCTTTCTTGTACCGCGAGTGCACGTGCCTTTGCTTCCTGAGCGTTCTCCGAATTGCTCAGGAAGCATTCTCCGAATTGCTCAGGAAGCAAAGGCAGTTGCACTCGCGGTACAAGAAAGATCGGGAGAATGAGGAGAGGCAGAAGTTAGTAGAGATTCGTGCTGCTGTAAAAAGAGCGATGCGCGAAGCATTCAACCACTACCACCGTCATACCTGTTCTGGCTGAACAGTGTATTTGAAAGGTGTATCAGCATGATTGCTAATGTCCTTATCGTATTCTTCAGTAGTTACGGTTGGCGGCTTGCATTACAAACTGCATTTGCTCGGTGTGGTGAGTGAGTGCCGGCTGTGTTCTGATGTCCGCAGACGGGTGTGCTGACTGTGGCGGTGCTGCCGTTCCGCGTGGCGGCCATCATGGTGCTGCTGGTGCTGGCGTGGTTGCTGGCGTGCGTGGGCCTGCTGGGGCTCTCCGAGGACGACCTGCGCTCCAGGCCCATGACCGGCTGGCGGCGGTGAGTACCCACAGCCCACTCCACGCCATCCCACTCACACCTGTCTAGCTGACGCCGAAATGCAGTAATCAAGTCACCAGGTAGTAGAAAACAGCGCCAATACACGCCGCGCAGCATAGCACTGACCCGGAAAACATTTCATACACCCCAAGATAGGCACCCGGACTTAAATAATTGCATGCTGGGACACGTGATGTAACTTGGGTTGCCAATCTTGAAGTGCATTAAATATTTTCCGGGTCAGTTTTGTTTTGCCCAGCCTGTACACTACTGTGCTGAAATTTCCTGGCGGAGTTCGACTTTGTATCGGTCTGCGACTCGAAACCGGAACTTCGTCTATCAGGGACAGACCCGTTACTGACTGACCTGACCTGCCCAGACCTGCCTGACAGCTTTCGTGCCACTCCACCTGTAAGACTACTGCCCACAGAAGTTGAGGTTCAGAGTTCGTGTCTCGATCCTCCACACAGTTTTCACTGTCTGGGGCGTCTCCAGACACGTCTTCAGTCAGGAATGTCATTGAGTGGAGTAGAATTGTCTTTTAGTGATGAGTCCCACTTCGAAACGACCGACGATGACCAGCGAAGGGATGTCGGGAGACGCCCTGGACAGCGATTGGAGACCAACCTGACTGTCGCCTGGCGTACCACCTGACAGCCAGGAGTGATTGTCTGGGCTGTCATTTCTTTTCATAGCAGGACGCCTTTGGTTGTCATCCGCGGCGCTCTTACAGCATGGCGGTACGTCGACGATATTCTGCGTACTGTTTTGTTGCCCCTCTGGGCAAGCCATCCTTGCCTTACATTTAGGCAAGATGAGGCCCTCCCGCACATGAAGCCTTCTTGCTAGCCCAATCCTACCTTGGCCAGCAAGATCGCCGGATCTCTCCCCAATTGAAAACGTTTGCAGCATTATGGGCAGGGCCCCCCAACTAACTCGGTATTTTGACAATCTAACACGCCATTTGGACAGAATTTGGCACTATGTCCCTCACACAGGACGACATCTAACAGCACTATCAGTCAATGTCAAACCAAATATCTGCTTGCATAAGGGCCAGAGGAGGACCAACGCGTCATTGACTTTTTCAATTTGTGAAGCTCTTTTTCTTGAAGAAATAATACGGTTTTGTTTTCGAAATTGTAACCATATGTTTGTTTGTACATGTAAATCACATCTTCAGATTTCAGAATGTCAAGCACCTTTCAGCCGTCTAGTTTCCAAACTTGTTTTAACTTGGCTACTAGTTTCAGCGTTTTAGTAAGCCATCTTAAGGCAGGTCCCTGGCCGACGTGAATGAGGATTCTGCCTCGATTCTGATCAAAACAGGGGCCAGAATTTTGCTCTAGCGATCACTTCAACCATCATTCTACTAATACCAGTATTGCTGCCCCCCGTTTTGATCAGAACCGAGGTAGAATCCTCCTACACGTCGGCCAGGGACCTGCCTGAAGATGGCGAAGTAAAACGCTGAAACTGGTAGCCAAATGAAACAAGTTTGGAAACTAGAAGCGAACAGCTGAGTCCCGCAACTGTCTCTAAAAAGATGGACGTATAGAGTCTTCAGCTTTCCGCCCCATTTAGATCATTCATTCGTGGTGGTGTTTTTTAGTTGCAGAATCGCAGTATACTCTCCAATCGGTGTACCGAACCAAGATAGATCGTGAACTACATATACACATTCCTTACAAACAATAGAGATATACAACGTCTTTCACGCAAGGTCTCTCTGTACAAATAAAAAAAGTAAAAATAATATTTATTTAAATACGTAAACGTAAGAAAGTTATTCTTCTTTCAGTATTATGAATATAGTTCATTTCTTTATTTTCCAGAGAGTTGCACCGACGAGCAATAATTTTTTAAACTGAACATTATTCCTTTTCGTCGTGTAGTCGATCTGTTTAAACCAACTGTGTACAAATAATTTTAAATCAAATTTGTATTCATTTTGCTTACGGAGCTAGGAACATCCAAAGTTCTAGGGATGGGTGCTAATGCGGTACACAGTTGACCTTGTTCAGATGGATGATGTGGTATCGAAATGTTAAGATGAGTGAGGTCTTCAGACAAATACCCATTTTCATAAATGCGCAACTCGGCACGTAACACCAAGGGAACCACGCTGTTAACGTCCCCATCCGACGGACAGATCAACAGCCTCGTGCCCTCTCTCAGGACGAGGAAGGGGTTTGAAATTCGACCCAGAACTCCGGTTCAAGGTGTGGTGACGAGGGCCTTACAATAAGCACTCCACTGAGATAGGTCACTCGCAGGAGTGTTCGCACTAACGCCGTGTAAC
This sequence comes from Schistocerca americana, assembly GCF_021461395.2. Taxonomy (NCBI): domain Eukaryota; kingdom Metazoa; phylum Arthropoda; class Insecta; order Orthoptera; family Acrididae; genus Schistocerca; species Schistocerca americana. The sequence goes on from NC_060121.1 coordinate 157,183,610, forward strand.
TGTGCCTCCCACTTTGTGGCGGCCTCATTTCTGCCAGGAGGAGAGCCCACACGTTCGCTCATGCACAACACATCCAGCTGCAGCTATTCATTGATGATTAGATCCCGTAGAGCTACATCTTCTGTGAGATTTAATTGGGCGATGTTGTGGGCCACTCACAGTGCTACACGGCGCCTGAACGTTCGTCAAACGAAGAAAGTACGCGTGCGCCCCAGACCACAGCTGTTGACATCTTGGAAGATGGGCTTGTGCTCGGCATACTCATCATGGACATAGACAACAAAGGACGTGTTCATTGAGAATGTCGAAACAAATATCTTGATGTACGTTCATGCCATCTTGAGTAAGCGTAGCCGGCCGGAGTGGCCGTGCGGTTCTAGGCGCTACAGTCTGGAACCGCGTGGCCGCTATGGTCGCAGGTTTTAACCCTGCCTCGGGCATGGATGTGTATGATGTACTTAGGTTAGTTAGGTTTACGTAGTTCTAAGTTCTAGGGGATTGATGACCTCAGAAGTTAAGTCCCATAGTGCTCAGAGCCATTTGAACCATTATTTCTGTTTTACTCCATGACTTTCCGTCTATTACTACGAACTGCGACCTTTCTGACAGGAAATCACGAATTCAGTCGTACAACTGAGGCTATATTCCATAGGCACGCAGTTTGGTTGGAAGACGCTTGTGAGGAACAGTGTCAAAAGTCTTCTGAAAATCTAAAATAGGGAATCAATCTGACATCCCCTTTCGATAGCACTCATTACCTCATGAGTATAAAAAAGCTAGTTGTGTTTCACAAGAACGACATTTTCTACATCCGTCCTCACTGTGTGTCAATAAATCATTTTCTTCGAGGTAATTGATAATGTTAGAACACAGTATACGTTCCAAAACTCTACTGCTAATTGACGTCAGTGATAGGCGTCTGTAATTCAGTAGCTTACTCCTATTTCCCTTTTTGGTAATTGGTGTGACCTGAACAATTTTCCAGTCTAGGTACGAAACATTCTGTGAGCGAGCGGTTGTATATAATTGCTAAATATGGAGCTAGTATCAGCATACTACGAAAGGAACCTGATTGGTATACAATCTGGTCCGGAGGCTTTGCCTTTATGTAATTCAAGCTGCTATGCTACACCAATGATATCTACTGTCACGTTTCTCGTCTTGGCAGTCTGATGTGGCAACGGGTGGTATATTCTGGGGCAGCTGTCACGCAGTCATCGACGAGATGTTTTCGATAGGCGAGAGATCGAGAGAACAGGGAACCAAAGGCGGCGTTGCAATCCTATGGGCGGCGAAGAGGTCTTGAATATTGCGCACCACGTGTGGTCGCGCATTATCGTTTTGCAATAAGGCTGCCGGCAATCTCTGAAGGTAAGGGAGGACAACAGGCTCAAATAGCGATGTAACATTGGCTGGTTAGTGTACTGGCAATGCGTACTAGGAGGGTGCGGAAGTGGAATCCAATACCACCCTAAACCATAATACCAGTTGGAGTACCAGCATGACGATGTATAAGGCAGCAATTCAACACTCTCTCACCATATTGTCTCCAGACTCTAATCTGACCATCGTGGTGGTGCAGACTTAATCGGGATCCGTCGATGAAAACAATGTCGTTCCATTCAGTTTCCCTGTCCGTCGTTCACCGCACCATTGCCAGCACAGACGCGTTGATAAGAGTCCACTCTGCTGCAAACGACGTGAAATGGTACGCGCAGACACTGCTTGTTGCTCAATAGACCGAATTTGTTGTAATGTGGTTCGTGATGTGGGACAGCCATCCATCACTGCCAAGCGCACAGTATGCCTGTCATCACGTGTAGTGGTCGAGGCCTACGAGAAAGGCAGGCCGCGGCTCGTACGTCACGAAGGTAGTCCTGCGCTCTCTCGCTCGCTTAAATCAGCAGACAAATTACGTTTCTACACCTGTTAACTCGTAACTAGGCGTGTCTGTACAAACGAAAACTGAATCTCCTACTGGAATCCGCTATTATGGAATCTTACTTGTACTAGTCCTATAATGATGAAAAGTCCATGGGCCTGCTTGTAATTTGTTACGGCTGTACTGGCGTACAATAAAATAAAATCATGCTAAAATGATTATCAGTTGCATAAGGCACCACTTCCAGTATGTAATGAGAACTGTTAAGCAGAAGAGACCAAATGCTGTAAACAAGCCGACACCATTTATATAGAGTGTTGATCTTAAATTTTGCTATAGGACTGTCAATCAGTAAGACTTCATAATAGCAGATTTCAGTGGAAGATGAAATTATCGTCAGTATTTACACGGCCAGCTGCGAGTTAACAGGTTTAGAAACGCATTTTGTCTGCTGAGTTGAGCGAGCGAGCGAGTTCAGAACCACCTTCGTGACGTTCGCGCCGCGGCCTGTCCTTCTCGTGGGCCTCGGTAGTGGTGCAGTGACGTGGGTGCAATCGGTCCGTCGTTCCCTCCTGCATCCAGCGATTACAGATCCGGATCAAAGTTGTTCGGTTCCGTCCGACACTAACACCGATTTGTCTGAAGGATAATCCGTTATCCCTAAAGGCAACTACTCTTCCTCTGTCGAACTCCGAAACGTGCTCGAAAGATGCTCGCTGTCTTCTTCGAGGCATATTGAAGTTGGTGAGGCAAAAAGATCTCACGAAAGAAAAGTTCCACTAGGTGCACACGGCCGCCTATTCGCCCTTTATATACCGCTTGCACGTGACGCTATTGGCGCCCTTGATGTGTGCGCCCACGCCGAAATGCTTACCACGTGCGCCTCTCGTCGCCGCAAACGCACGCTGCAAATTGCAAATTTCACCTTATTTGGATGCTCTCTTCAGGGTGCTGCATTTTGGGTCGCAAACAGTGTGTTTCAAATGACATACCGGTATACACGCCAAATATGCACTGAAGAGTCAAAGAAACTGGTACACCTGGCTAATATCGTGTAGGGCCGCCGCGAGCACGCAGGAGTGCCTCAACACGACGTGGCATGGACTCGTCTAATGTCTGATGTAGGTTGGAAGGAATTGACACCTAGAATCCTGCAGGGCTGTCCATAAGTCCGTAAGAGTACGGGGACGGTGGAGATCTCTTCTGAACAGTACGTCGTAGGCATCCCAGATATACTCAATAATGTTCATGTCTGGGGAGTTCGATGGCCAGCGGAAGTGTTTAAACTCAGAAGAGTGTTCTTGGGGCTGCTCTGTAGCAATTGTGCGCGTGAGGGGTGTCGCATTGTCCTGCTGGAATTGCCAAAGTCTGTCGGAATGGACAAGGGACATGAATGGATGCAGGTGATCAGATAGAATGCTTACGTACTTGTCAACTGTCACAGTCGTATCTAAACGTATCAGGAGTCGCATATCACTCCTACTGCGCACGCCCCACACCATTACAGGCATCCTCTAGCTTGAACAGGCTCCAGCTGACATGCACGGTTCATGGATTCATGAGGTTGGCTCCATACCCGTACACGTCCATCCACTCGATTCAGTTTGAAACGAGACTCGTCCGATCAGGCAACATGTTTCCAGTCATCAACCAGTCCAGTGTCGGTGTTGACGGGTCCAGGCGAGGCGTGAAGCTCTGTGTCGTGCAGTCATCAAGGGTACACGAGTGGGCCTTCAGCTCCGAAAGCCCATATCGACGATGTTTCGTCAAATAGTTCGGACGTTGACACTTGTTGATGGCCCAGCATTGAAAAATGCAGCAATTTGCTGAAGGGTCGCACTTCTGTCACGTTGAACGATTCTCTTCAGTCGTCGTTGGTCCCGTTCTTGCAGGATCTTTTTCCGGACGCAGCCATGTCGGAGATCTGATGTTTTACCGGACTCCTGATATTCACGTTACACTCCTGAAATGGTCCTACGGGAAAATCCGCCCTTCACCGCTACCTCAGCGATGTGTGTCCCATAGCTTGTGCGCTGACTATAACACCACATTGATACCCACTTAAATCTTGATAACCTGCCATTGAAGCAGCAGTAACCGATCTAACAAGTCCGTTAGACACTTGTTGTCTTATATAGGCGTTGCCGACCGCAGTGACGTATTCTGCCGGTTTACATATCCTTGTATTTGAAAAGACATGCCTGTACCAGTTTCTTTGGCGCTTCACTGTACCTAGGTAACTTATCTGGTGCGTGATGGACACGGAGTAGCATGAGTAGGCTTTTTTTCCAGCGGAGAAAGGAGTAACATCGTTCAGTGAGAACTGTGTCGAAGTCGGCAACAGAATTGCCAGTTCGCTATTCAGACTTTCCGGCTCGCCGGCACCATCTCTATTTATAATGAACCAAGAAGACCAGAGGCAGTCCGCCGCCCGGAAGGCAGACATCCTTTCTCCAGACAGCCCGTTCTCGCACTTCACACATAACTTACTTTCCTAATTGCAGCTGTAGTTTCTCATTACCGTGCACTTAGCAACTCTGAATTCGTTACGGGTTCTGGCATGTGCAGAATGGTCAACTGGCGTAGCTAAATTCCTTACCTTTGGAAATTTAAGGAAATAAGTGTCGCCGGAGAAGAAAGAATGAAGGAAGGGGAAGAAAAATTGGGGCTAATATCCCGCTGACGCCCGGTCACCACACTGTGAGACAGGAAGCTAGCCACTTCACTTTTAAGATAACCGCCTCGGTATTTAACTTCAACAATGTAGTGATGACGTCGAGAACATTAATAACAATTTATAAAAGCTGACATGTTTCCAAATTGTTGCATGTTCTAACAACCCTACCACAAAAAAGGTCAAAATTTAATAATGATTGTAGTGTTGCTCATGCTGCTAAATACTGCATTTTCGGGCAACAACAAAGTTATTATGTGGCAGGTGTCATTTGAGCACAGTTAATGAAGTCATTTCATGTAATAATGAATAAACTAGGCACTCATCTTTCCGTGTTTCCCACGCTGGTCTCGTTGTAAAAGCATGGCTCAATCGTCGAAAATCTAGGTGGTGATGATTCCAAGATCGGATGCAAAGAGGCCTAGGTTTCATTCTGCTATATTCAAAAGTTTTATGGATGTGTTTCACAAACCATTCTTGAAGATTAAACCTTTGAAAGTTAGCTTAATGGTGATGAAAAAAGTAATCAGCACTCCGAATTTAAGTTACACTTCTTTTTTATTGCAATATCACGTAACACACAAAACATCACTTTACAATACAAAACATACTTGAAAACACACTTGAGAACATCTTCCTCACTGTTAAAGTTCACATTTTATAAGCTGACTACAATATGCGTCTTTCCAACATGCCGTCCAAGACTTGACTTTCTCAGGTCCGACTCTCTAACTAAGTAAATAACTAATAATCGCTTACGCGCCCAAAAATCAGAGTTACAAAGACGTCAAAGATCATAGTGACAAAAGAAAGAATACACATATGAATAACATCATTGCAATACAAACCTATCGATGTATCAAAGTACCTCTACATTAATGAAATCAAATCTGAATGTTGTCTCAAAAATACAACTACTTTACAGAAACACAGTAGTATTGCTGGTATCGAGAGGTTTAGGTGAGGTGTCGTAATGGTTACGTAATTCAAGTACCATTACAATGTGAACTTATAAATGTTATAATAAGTTATTATGTGAACATCGTTGAAGAATTACAATTTTCACATTATCGGTTTCCGTAATTGATTGCCCTCTTCAAATACGATTAATTCACAAACAGCTTCGTCGTGAAATTAATCGGTTCTAGTGCCAGCTGTGGTGGCACTGAACATAAATATCCGACGATGGCACCGAATACCACTGGTGATATCTAAAATATTTTTCAAGTTACAACGGGATTAAAGATAGTAGCTGCCTGTGGGCATTGATTTTTTTTTTTATCAATGGGACAATTTGAAGATTTGTGCCAGACCGGCATTCGAACCTGGGTCTCCCACTTACCGGCAGGTGTGCTGATCACCGTGCCGTCCGGACGCCTGTGCGGACTACCCTGCCAGACCCGAATTCTCAACTTAGACCACAACTACTGACGCAGTGGCCCTGCTCACTAGCCTCTTTATTAGCAGCATCTCCCCGATTCCCGTAAGTGTTAAGAGTCCTGGTCGGCCACAAGCCCACTGGCAATCAGTGTCTTTAATTCCACTGTGTCTTGATTCATAGTGTTTGTGTGAAGAATATGGTGTCTGTTCTTTCGAACATGTCAGAAAGAACAGAAACCACTGATAAAAAATATTTTTATTCTTAAAAAAAAATACTATTTGAATAAAAAAAGACGCTGTAGCAATTGGAATATCATTTGTGAACACATTGAATAGGTGGTGATCTCGTGACTCACACAGTCCGAATCCTCAGCCATGACATCAGAAGGAATTCGGTTTAGACAAGAACTAAAGAAGCGCAAAATATCAGGAAGTGGAGACATCGAACTGCCAAACGGACAGACCATGAAGTGCTACGATCCAGGCGTTTTGCAGTTCGACAGCAAAGAAGATGGGCATGTACAGGGTGTAGTCAACAAAGAGCACACCCGAAGAGTAGAAAAATTTTGAAAAGTAAAGTGATTGGCGGCAGTACCGTCAAAGCAATCAATACCTGGTCTATACCCATCGTCAGATAAGCTGCAGGTATTATCTGCAGGACACAAGCACAGCTGGATAATGCGGTCAGGAAAACAGTAAAACTCTCGACAGTTCTGTATGCACTGCGTCCTCGCAGTGACGTCGACAGGCTGTAATTGCCCAGAAAAGGAGGCGCTAGATTTTTCTGTGCCGTGCTTGGTTGTTGTAATAATGTTCGTGGATTTTAGATATCTTCATGTAAGGTTTATTTTTTTATTTTTTTTATTCGTATGGGTCACATGCAGTTTAAAAGTACAGGTATATAACATTAGTAATACTGTGTATAACAGGAATATGAAAATACAAAACTACATATAAAACTAAATGTTAATATCTAAGTTCATTATCCACGTATGACTGCATAATCAGGTTTCTTGAGGTCGTTCCAATTCCCCTGGTAGAAACGCAAGGGCATTCATCTCTAATGAGCTTGATTCTCTGGTTCGGAGCCCCACAGTCACAAACCGGAGACCCTGTAGCAGCCCATTTCTAAAGAGAGTCTGCGCATCGTCCATACCCGGTGCGAGCTGTGTTCAGTTTGACCCACTGTTCCCTGACGAGTCCCGTGCCAGCAGTACCACAGTCATACTTTCGGAACCACTCACGCTCTTCAGGATTTTCAATAAGTTGACAGCGCTGGTCCCACGCCTCTCTCACCCAGCCATTATTGGCATCTAGCTGTTCTGCTTGCCGTAATGGTGGGTTTCTTGAACGGAGTCTATTTCGTCGTAGGCTTGGTATGTCTTCCTGTATGGGTAATTCCAGGTTCTCCTGTATCTTGCGGTATTCCCTAAGCAAGGCCTCGCTTCTGCGGATTGCGGGTGGATAGATGTTGCTCAGCGGAGGAAGCCAATAAATCGGTGTTGGTCGGATTGCCCCAGTTATTAACCACATAGTGTGGGTCAACTGGACGTCGATCAAGTTTGTGTGGCAGTTGTTTAGCCACGCCGAGGCACAATACTCGGCTGCTGAGAAGGCCTGTTCAATGGATGATGTGCGCAAGGTATCTGCTGAACCTCCCCATGTCATTCCACACAATTTTTGAGTAATATTGTTAAGAGTTTTTTTGTTGGCAGCAGTATTTTCAAGAAGTTTTCTATATGAAAACATCTTGTGTAAGATAAGTGGTCAGTTTATGTATTTATTGTGGAGAGGGAATGTGGCTTATATCTTTTTTAATGAAACTGCGTTGAAAGTATCGTATCTTCGCTCGATATTGAAATTTTGGTGTGTACAGCTTTTGTGTAATGGCGTCAATGCGGGTAAAGTGCCCATCCCGGCGGTTTCTTCTGGCCATTTTCCGTTGGGGGAAACGTAACAGCAGCTGTCGGAAGAAGGGCTCCGCGCCAGGTCTTTATAAGCGTGACCTAGAAGTGACAAGTCAAGAAAGAGAAAAAAAATAAAGTAAAAAGAAGGAAAAACACAAAGCAGGCGAAGAGAAGAAAGGCAGTAAAAAAAAGTGTGCAAAGAGCAGGAAATTGAACTCTAGATCTATTTCTGACGACAACGAAGAAGACAATGCATGTACTGCAAATAAAAATTTTTTTAAATTAAAGTCCAGAAGAGCAGCGGATTTAGTGCCACCTGTGCTCCCTCTGAGCTCACGAACAGGAGTTGAGGAAAATTGTTTGATTTTTATTTGCGAAAATTGTAAATAATTCAGTCGGAATCTGTTTCGGAGAAAAATATATTTAGTTATTTATTACAACAGTATCTTCTCTCTTATTTTTTAGTTTAAAAGTTAGTGGCCACTTCGCCCATTCCAGTCGGACAAAGTGCCCATTTTGCCACTTTATCAAAACTTAATTGTTTGAATTAACTAGATCCTGTTGTTGTTGTTCTTATCTTCAGTCCTGAGACTGGTTTGATACAGATCTCCATGCTAGTCTATCCTATGCAAGTTTCTTCATCTCCCAGTACCTACTGCAACCTACATCCTTCTGAATCTGCTTAGTGTATTCATCTCTTGGTCTCCTCCTGCGATTTTTACCCACCACGCTGCCCTCCAATACTAAATTGGTGATCCCTTGATGCCTCAGAACATGTCCTACCAACCGATCCCTTCTTCTAGTCAAGTGCCACAAATTCCTCTTCTCTCCAATTCCATTCAGTACCTCCTCATTAGTTATGTGATCTACCCATCTAATCTCCAGCGTTCTTCTGTAGCACCACATTTCGAAAGCCTCTATTCTCTCGTTGTCCGAACTATTTGTCGTCCATGTTTCACTTTCATACATGGCTACACTCCATACAAATACTTTCAGAAACGACTTCCTGACGCTTAAATCTATACTCTATGTTAACAGATTTCTCTTCTCCAGAAACGCTTTCCTTGGCATTGCCAGTCTACATTTTATATCCTCTCTACTTCGACCATCATCAGTTATTTTGCTCCCCAAATAGCAAAACTTCTTTACTACTGTAAGAGTCTCATTGCCTAATCTAATACCCTTAGCATCACCCGACTTAATTCGACTACATTCCATTATCCTCGTTTTGCTTTTGTTGATGTTCATCTTATATCCTCCTTTCAAGACACTGTCCATTCCTTTCAACTGCTCTTCCAGGTCCTTTGTTGTCTCTGACAGAATTACAATGTCATCGGTGAACCTCAAAGTTTTTATTTCTTCTCCATGGATTTTAATACCCACTCCGAATTTTCCTTTGGTTTCCTTTTCTGCTTGTTCAATATACAGATTGAATAACATCGGGGATAGGCTGCAACCCTGTCTAACTCCCTTCCCAATCACTGCTTCCCTTTCATGCCCCTCGATTCTTAAAACTGCCATCTGGTTTCTGTACAAATTGTAAATAGCCTTTGGCTCCCTGTATTTTACCCCTGCCACCTTCAGAATTTGAAAGAGAGTATTCCAGTCAACATTGTCAAAAGCTTTCTCTAAGTCTACAAATGCTAGAAACGTAGGTTTGCCTTTTCTTAACCTAGCTTCTAAGATAAGACGTAGGGTCAGTATTGCCTCACGTGTTCCAACATTTCTGCGGAATGCAAACTGATCTTCCCCGAGGTCGGCTTCTACAAGTTTTTCCATTCGTCTGTAAAGCATTCTTGTTAGTATTTTGCAGCCGTGACTTATTAACCTGATAGTTCGGTAATTTTCACATCTGTCAACACCTGCTTTCTTTGGGATTGGAATTATTATATTCTTCTTGAAACTTGATCTTAAGGTAACTAAATTATTAGATATTATAGTTCAGCAGCTGCAGATCATAATCAATCATTTCTATGAATTTCCGTCTATTGCTGCTCAGCTTAAAAAGTAGGAAGACCTTAGGCTAGCCAATTTGCCCACATTTCCCCTGTAGAAATCCTCACAAAACAGCGCAAAATAATGGACATCTCGCCAGAGTATGAGGAGTACTGTATCGAGGCCCCGATCCCTCTCGGTGAATTACTTCTTCTGTTTTGCTCCTGTCGTTCAGCGCAGTAGTTTGCGGGCGCTCGGGTAGCCGTGTTTGTCTTGGCGCCCCCCCCCCCCCCCCCCTCAGTGCTCGTTTATCCGCGAGACCTGCTGGTCGGTAATCCCTTTCCAACTCTCTGGGAAGCTCTCGCAGCTGCAAGTTGCTCTGCAAACAGACGAGTGGGGTGGAAAACGAGGAGCGCGGGGGAGATCAGATCGATCAACTCATCCCGGCAAGTAGGAGCGCCGGCTGACAGCCTCGCCTCGCTAGCAGCTCTCTGCGGCCTCCGAGGTGAGCTGAACTGCGGTGAGGAAGCGGCCAGACTCCGAAAGCAGCCTCTGAGTTAGCAGCATCAGGAGCAGGGTCCGGCGTACTTCTTTTGGGTTGTCACAGCGAAGCTTCTGGAGCCAGTCCCACATACGACTACTATCACCGATAGAGGTACTCAAAGTACCCTCCGCCACACATCTTCAGGTGGCTTGCGGAGTATTGATGTAGATGTAGATGTATCACAACGCCACGTTAAGCCCAGTCACCGTAATCGTCAGCTCCTTTGCTGTATAATGTATCGTGGAAAGGAGTGAAACAGTACGCGTCTGACACTCGTTGGCAAATGGCAGTGAAGCATTGCGGGTGGAAGAATCACGTATTTTGGGTCGGTCATCATTTGTGGACTACAATTAGTCTAATTCGACCCGAATACTGGAGGCAGGCTCCTGATTGCTCCTCCATGACGACACCCCAGCCCACAAAGCGAAGACTGTGTACGAGTCTTTGGCCTGAAAATGGATCACAGTCCTGGAGAACCCACAGTATTCACCGGATTTGGCCCCAGCCTACTTCGGGTTGTTCCCCAGTTTGAAGTAGGCATTGAAGGACACCGTTATGGGGCAGTTAAGGACATAGAAGAAAATTGTACTGCAGTACTAAATGCAGCTCCGAAAAAGGACTACAGTGAGTGTTTCAAAACGCTTACGAACTATTTCAGCTGTGTTTTGATTCAGGGAGAGACTATTTTGAATACATACAGTGGTTTTTTGAACATAGTACTGTAGCGTATTACTATCTTTACGACGTTTCTCATCGAGCCATATACGTTATCTCGCATTTCTAGCTGCTTCTCTCACACAAATAATGGTAAAAATTCAGAAATTCAGGGTCGCCACCAGCCCAAGCCCTTCCTAACCATTTAGAAAAAAAACGGGGCTGAAAAATTATTAGTTTAATTACTTTAATAATTTAACTACAAGTATACAAATTTCTTTAAGTAGCCAGATAAATAGCACTCCATGTCGTGCATGAAGCAACTTGATTAATTCAGGACTGGAAATCGGAGTAAGTGGGTAAGATCAACACGTATCTTTCACGTATATTATTTATTGTACCTAAGTATTTGGTTGCACATCCTAATTACACATAACTGGTGCCTGACTAGAAATATTTTAGTAAGAATTACGTGAGAATGTATCAGAGCACAATTTAACTACAGCCAGAGAAAACACAGAAAACGGGGGTGGGAGACAATGATACTATCATCTTCTTTGCATTGATACCATTTAAATATCTCAGTGAGATTCGCATTACGATTCTACGCATGCACTATTCTGGACAGAGGTTTAACCAATGCACAAGGCTGTGCGATAATTATTCAACATACTCTCTGCGTCTGCTGCTTGCAAATGGCCGAACTAGAGCACGTGGTGGATTCCGAATCAAACTGTTGTGCTGCTGTGTAGAAAGCGCACGAAAGAACAGATATTCTTGCAGAAATTATAGCTCATTAAACAAGCAAACTGTTAAAATAAAGCCTATTGCGGTGCCGTGGTGGACCAGATGGGTCATTGATTACCAAACACGTGGCACAAAAAATAAAAGATTAAAAATCATAGTTGCTTCGACACAGTATTAACTCACGTGCGGTTGAAGTGATCCTAACCAGCTTTTCCTAATCAGATTTACCGTTTGAAATTCTACTCCATCGTTGTTCAAAATGAACAAAGTAACTTCCACACTTTTAACTCAAACACCCAAAAATCGCCTATTTAAAGCAATATAATTATGGCACATTCGGAAAAATAACTCGCTTCACACGCTTCAGTTAAGCTGAAGTTCTTAAGTATTTCAATAGTTAAACATAACTAAGTCCTAACTCAACCTGCTTCCTATCACCTGAAACCCCCCCTTAAGAGCTACGATCCGTACTCACGGAGAGTTCACAGAAGAGTGCCGCTTTCTCTTTAGAGATTACCTAGCTCCCCGTGCAGCGGAAGCTACCAGAGGGGTAGCCCTCCGTCACCAACGTCACATACAAAAACAGCCTTCGACATAGCCTTCGACTAAGATGGATAAACGTCTCTGTTCAGGTACTGGAAACCTAAGTTGGTCATCCTCTGCTCTCCTTCGAACGAGAAGCAACATCGTCTGCTTCCAGCAGACGATGACCAACTCAGCATTTCCCATAAAACAAAATCGAAATCCCAAAAAAATGGCTCTGAGCACTATGGGACTTAACATCTGTGGTCATTAGTCCCCTAGAGCTTAGAACTACTTAAACCTAACTAACCTAAGGACATGACACACATCCATGCCCGAGGCAGGATTCGAACCTGCGACCGTAGCAGTCGCGCGGTTCCGGACTGAGCGCCGAGAACCGCGAGACCACCGCGGCCGGCTCCGAAATCCCACATTAAAACACAAATATAATATTCAATAGGCCTTACTTGCGTTCTCTGTCTTTCTGGAAGAGTTCATGAATTGAGCTAAAATCAGGTAGAAAAGTGAATAAGTTGTACCGAATTCGACAAGCGTATTATGAAACGACTTAACAGAGACGTTTCATTACATGACTTTTATTTTTCTTAGCCACAGTCCTAATGGAACTGGGTCACACAGTGTACTTCGACGACCGATCCAATAGTCGTCTTCAGCTGCTGCGAGGTCTGCCGTCATGTGAACTCGCTGCCCCTGGACTCCAACGAGACTGTCTACTGTTGTAGGTCTCGCGCCGCTTTTTGTATCTGAGTTAAACTGCTGACGGCCACTCGCCCTTATATACTGTTTCGTTTTCATATCCCGCACTGACCTACCTACAGGATGTTTCAAAAATGACCGGTGTATTTGAAACGGCAATAAAAACTAAATGAGCAGCGATAGAAATACACCGTTTGTTGCAATATGCTTGGGACAATAGTACATTTTCAGGCAGATAAACTTTCGAAATTACAGTAGTTACAATTGTCAACAACAGATGGCGCTGCGGTCTGGGAAACTCTATAGTACGATATTTTCCACATATCCACCATGCGTAGCAATAATATGGCGTAGTCTCTGAATGAAGTTACCCGAAACCTTTGACAACGTGTCTGGCGGAATGGCTTCACATGCAGATGAGATGTACTGCTTCAGCTGTTCAATTGTTTCTGGATTCTGGCGGTACACCTGGTCTTTCAAGTGTCCCCACAGAAAGAAGTCACAGGGGTTCATGTTTGGCGAATAGGGAGGCCAATCCACGCCGCCTCCTGTATGTTTCGGATAGCCCAAAGCAATCATACGATCATCGAAATATTCATTCAGGAAATTAAAGACGTCGGCCGTGCGATGTGGCCGGGCACCATCTTGCATAAACCACGAGGTGTTCGCAGTGTCGTCTAAGGCAGTTTGTACCGCCACAAATTCACGAAGAATGTCCAGATAGCGTGATGCAGTAATCGTTTCGGATCTGAAAAATGGGCAAATGATTTCTTTGGAAGAAATGGCGGCCCAGACCAGTACTTTTTGAGGATGCAGGGACGATGGGACTGCAACATGGGGCTTTTAGGTTCCCCATATGCGCCAGTTCTGTTTATTGACGAAGCCGTCCAGGTAAAAATAAGCTTCGTCAGTAAACCAAATGCTGCCCACATGCATATCGCCGTCATCAGTCCTGTGCACTATATCGTTAGCGAATGTCTCTCGTGCAGCAATGGTAGCGGCGCTGAGGGGTTGCTGCGTTTGAATTTTGTATGGATAGAGGTGTAAACTCTGGCGCATGAGACGATACGTGGACGTTGGCGTCATTTGGACCGCAGCTGCAACACGGCGAACGGAAACCCGACGCCGCTGTTGGATCACCTGCTGCACTAGCTGCGCGTTGCCCTCTGTGGTTGCCGTACGCGGTCGCCCTACCTTTCCAGCACGTTCATCCGTCACGTTCCCAGTCCGTTGAAATTTTTCAAACAGATCCTTTATTGTATCGCTTTTCGGTCCTTTGGTTACATTAAACCTCCGTTGAAAACTTCGTCTTGTTGCAACAACACTGTGTTCTAGGCGGTGGAATTCCAACACCAGAAAAATCCTCTGTTCTAAGGAATAAACCATGTTGTCCACAGCACACTTGCACGTTGTGAACAGCACACGCTTACAGCAGAAAGATGACGTACAGAATGCCGCACCCACAGACTGCGTTGTCTTCTATATCTTTCATCACATCACTTGCAGTGCCATCTGTTGTTGAAAATTGTAACTACTGTAATTTCGAACGTTTCTCCGCCTGAAAATGTACTGTTGTCCCAAGCATATTGCAACAAACGGTGTATTTCTATCGCTGCTCGTTTAGTTTTTATTGCCGTTTCAAATATACCGGTCATTTTTGAAACACCCTGTATCTCAACGCCTCGAGCGCTCACCATCCGTCACAAAGAAATTAGGCACTGAAGACAGGTCCATAGAGCTGGAACACTTTGAGACGAGGAGAGTCTCGCCGAAGAATTATACCAACTACGAGTAGTGTCACGCAGAAGTGGTTACTCAAATCGTCGAAACGAGCGGGCGTTGCAGCCAAAATAAAGAGCGCCTAGAAGCAGACTGAGACTCAGGACTAGAAGCTAGGAATCGCTACTCTACCTTACGCTGGTCCATCATTCACAAGAGATTGGTGGGCTCCTAGCAGACATGACATCCAGTATTATTTCCCTCTTTCAGCTAAGATAAAAGTCTTCTTTGCAATTTTAAAGACGATCTAGGTCACCGAAAGCCGGACGTGTATCGCATTCCATGCGAATATGGTAAGTATTACGTCTGGCTGGGATGCAGGGAACATCGGCGAGGTACCAGATTAAAATAACCAAGCAAATTATGTTGTTCAGAAGTACTATGCAAAGTTCTTTCGGACATGCACGCATTTCCGAAGGAACCTTGCATCGCAATTCGGAATAACACAGGCACTACAATATCGTGTTTATCCGCCGACACTAGGCAAGCGACCTTCAAGTAAAATTGCGAGGTGCCGGGGTGGAGAAGAGTTTGTACAATTCAGACGAATTTTGCATGAGAACGAGACATGCGCTCGACTCCCTCCTTATCTACCAACTAATTAATTATGCGCACACCGGTAACGGAAGTAAGTGATGGTGGACCCTGCTAGATGGTAAAATAAGGAGTGCACACTCACAATAATTTAATAAAAATCGTAATCTACTCAAAACAAGAGAACTTTATCATAATAAACAACAGGAAATGGGGTTCTGCCTATATCTACGAAATGATATGCGGATTAAATATTACATGATTGTCGACAAACACAGTAGGTTAAAGGATAGGGTATACTGAAATATTGTGAGAATAAGAGTTGGCTCGAGAACAAGGGGCTCCTATTCTCTGTGATGCAATATACTGACGATAATGACTGGAGGTCCTAAGGAATCAAATATTAATCTTCCGACTATATAGCAGTATCACAATTACTAGTGAGAGCTCAAATGGGATCACATGGAGCAACAAGCAAGGTGGACTTGTAGCAAAGTGAGCACGCGTGCTGCTGAGGGATTCAGTATAAAACTGATTAGGTCCTACAATGCTGGAGCCGCCAAATACTGTACCAGTACTGAAATCTGCAGCACGTCGTCGGTAGGCAGCGTCCTGATGGATGTAGGCGCCGACTTCTGCCGTGCACCAACTCTGTGTCAACCCCTGGCCGCCAAGGCTGTCCGAGAATTCTAAGTTCTTTCGAAAACGAGCGACCAAGTCGCAAGACAGTCCGACTCCGATGAAGATCAGATCCGGAATCCATCTGTGATGCGATGCAAGAACGAAGTCAGCATTGCTCAACTCCCGACTTTCCTCGAAAAACTGCGAATCAGCATTCAGTTCTGATTCCAAAATTCGCCCACACTGTCTCAGAACATCATTCGCGCCAATAGCGACCGTTCCCCCCAATTTCGAGCAGGGCTTCATGACGTCAACCAGCTTCAGTTTAAGTTGACCAATCATGCCTCTGCTATTCAGCTAAGGGCAGTGAACTTGCCATTTGACCGGCTACGAAAACAACCTGCCTAGACCACCGGCCCTCCGGCGCCAGACAGTCGCACCTAGCAGGGCAAAGTCCACAAGTATTCTGAGAATCAGGAGGACAATGCAGTCAGTGGGTGCCAGGAATCTTCGTTCCGGACGCGCCGGAACGGTAAACACGTAAACTGCAGCGACACTCGGACGTCTCGCAGGTCGCTTCGCCCTGCATGCAATAGACGAAACTCGCCCGACGTCAGTCGTTCCGCCAGGCGCCTAAGCCTATTGTACGAACCCAACAGAATTCAGGGAAGTGCAGCCCCCAACCGGAAACTCAGTGTGCCGCGTCCTCTGATGCTGGCCTCGCACAGGCCACCGAGGGAAGTAAAACAACATCTTTAGGAATTGAGCGAAAAGCATTTTTTGAGCGCTAAGTACAAATACTCTCATTACAGTAACCTTACTCGGTCTGTTACTACCGTGCAATGACAGAACATTAATAAAATTGATGAAAATGAGAGGACACGTGCAAAAGAGGACATGGAACCTCTCAAAATGTCTCCCCTTTACGGGAACATACAAAGTGGATGTAAAAGTGCAGGCTGTAGACACATTCGTTGACGACATCTGGAAGTTTGGGCCTGGCCGTAAGTCGTCCTCTGGTAGCCAAATGGTAAGGCGACCGCTCGCGATAAGCGGGAAATCCAGGTTCGAGTCCCGGCCTAGCACAAATTTTTATCTACATCGATACCCTGCAAATAACATTTAAGTTTCTGGCAAAGGGTTCATTGTCATTTTGTTATACAGCTGATGGTTGTCCATATTCGCAAATGCGAATACATTTCATGTATTTCACAACGTCTGTAGTCGCCGCAGTGCCCGTTTCTTCGGACATCCATGCATGGGCGAAGGAATATTGCATCGTAATTAGAACAACAAATACAATGCAATATCGTATTAATCAATCACGCCTAGGAAACTACAGGTATCACATCACTTCGAAATCAGTGTTAGCAGATTTCTGCATTGAACGACAGAGTATTCACTATGGTTGTGTACGAGCCATGATCAAACAAATCTTAGTCTCATCGTCCCTACGGAGAAATGTACTACAGTGTCAGATGAACTGTCGTACTCTTACTGGAATATGGGTTATTTTAATTAATCGGAAATTATTACGTGAGGAGAATCGAGCCTTTCTTCCAAGCATTAGCATTTAAGTTCGCTGAGCACCCGTGTTAACACTTTCGTATCGACTGTACCCACCTCTTACAATACCAGCAGCGACTTCTGCGATGTCATCAGCAACAAAGCTAAGTATACTCCTATTGTGCTCTTTTATTTTGTCGGGCGAAAAAGTGGGCTGTAGTGCCGAACTCTGGTCAAGGGTGACAGCACATAGCAGTTATACCACCGAAGTTTCGAGGAAAGGTCACAGCCATCAGAGGACAATCTGATACTGCCGTTGACCGTATGTCGTGGAATGGTTTGCGTGTATCGTCCTTATTAGATGTGGTACTACGGTTGTTTCGACACACCGTACCCTTTCGTTTTTGTGAACATTCCTCGTTCAGTACAGTTTACTATGCTGTTATGTCGAAATACCCATCACGTGAGTCTTATACTACGTGTGATGGTTCTTCGTTCTTTATTGGTCATTAATCAGTATCGAGTCACAGTCTCTTCTAGCAGTAGAACGTTGGCCAAAGACCTGTATCACTGATTATCAACTAAAACACTGTCTTTGTAGCACCGTAAGTGGACAGACTGTACACAGCTGCTTGGTTTTCACTTTTTTAAATTAGTTTAATTTGTATCAACTATTTCTCCAGCGAGTGGTGTAGCAAACTTTTGAAGACTCGGATGTCTGTGGAGAAACTTCGAACCTTATTTCTGTCGTCCTGATTGTCCGTGGCTATTCTAAATTGAAGATAATGCTTCACTCCTTCCTTCAACATCTTCCCGTCTTCTTTCTTCGCCGTTCTTGTCCAATTGGGCCACTTCTCATATAACGTCACAGTTGAAGGTAAGTTATATACTGACAGAAAAAATGTACGATTATTGCAAAACTAATTCATTAAAATTTACTTGATTCATAAACGCTAAGAGCTTTACATGTGAGTGTGACTGTCTTTTATTTGCTTGTTAACTCGAGTCCACAATTGACAGACTCCATACACGATTAGCAGCTTACAAAATGGAATTGCCGCGCGATATGTAATCCACTCGAAGTGTGACATATGCTAGCGATAATGTTGTTGCAAGTCTGTGGCGTTCGTGCGAGGAGAGCAGTTCAGTCACAAGAGCGGAACACGGTTTGGCAATTAATTTGCGTTGCGCTCTGTTTGGCGGAACTCTTTGATGTATTGCGGACGATCATCCAATTGTAGCTTCGACGAAATGCACTGCCATATCGTTGATAGTAGTAGATGTAGTAATTAATTCTGCTATATACACACACACACACACACACACACACACATACACAGTTATTGGTTTCTCTTTCGCCGACATTAGCTTTGCATCTGGATTTCAGTACAAATGTTCTCGTATTTGACAAACAGTTCACTTTTTTTTAGGAAGTTCGGCAGTTAATACACCAGTACTTGCAATGGTATGAAGTTGGATGGGAGAAAGATACGAGGGTCACTCCAAAAGGAATGCACACTATTTTTGTAAAAGTAGAGTTTTCATTCTGCATGTGTGAAAGTTTTACAGTGTGTAGATACATCCTTCCCACTTGTTTTCAAACTTTGTTCAACCTGTTCCCGTGAGTTGCGCCGGCACAGCATGTCTTAAAGACGGCTGCTACACTTGACTTTCGTCAGAAGCAACGTGCTGTCATAGAATTCCTGTACTGTGAAAACGAGACAGTGGGAAACATCCACAAGGATGGACAAACAGGTTACGGGATGAAAGCTGGCACGGCAGTATTGAGGATTGTCCTCGCAGCGGCAGGCCTCGTACTGTACACACTCCAGACAATGTGCAGAGAGTTAACGAATTGGTGACTGCTGACAGACGCATCACAGTGAACGAATTGTCACGCTACGTTGGGATAGGGGAAGGAAGTGGTTGCAGAATACTGAAAGTGTTGGCGTTGAAAAAGGTTTGTGCAAGGTGGGTTCTCAGGATGTTGACAGTGGCTCACAAAGAAACAAGAAAACGGTATGCAGCGAACTTTTGGAACAGTACGAGGATGGTGGAGATGAATTTCTTGGAAGAATTGTGACACGTGATGAAACATGGCTCTATCATTTTTCACCAGAGAGGAAGAGGCAATCAATGGAGTGGCATCATGCAAATTCATCCAAGGAAAAAGAATTTCAGAACCACACCTTCTGCTGGAAAAGTTATGGCTACGGTGTTTTTCGATTCCGAAGGACTCTTGCTTGTGGACATCATGCCAAGTGGAACCACCATATGTGACACTGAAGAAACTTCAAGCTCGAGTGAGTCGTGTTCGACCACATCGGCAAAAGCAGGTTGTTTTGCTGTTGCACGGCAATGCACGGCCACATGTCAGTCAAAAAGGCATGGAAGCGATCAGAAAACTCGGATGACAACACTGAAACACCCGTCTTACAATCCTGACCTGGCTCCATGTGACTGTCATCTCTTTGGGAAACTGAAATACTCTCTTCGTGGAACAAGATTTGAAGATGATGACTCCCTTGTGCGCGCTGCCAAACAGTGGCTCCAACAGGTTGGTCCAGAATTTTACCGTGCGGTTATACAGGCGCTGGTTCCAAGATGCCGCAAGGCAGTTGAGAGGGATGGAAATTATGTGGAGAAATGAAAATATTGTTTCTAAAGGATGTATCTATACACTGTAAAACTTTCAAACATGTAGAATAAAAGATGGATTTAAAAAAAAAATTGTGTGCCTTTCTTTTGGAGTGACACTCGTAGATCGGGTTTAACGTCCCGTCGACATAGAGGTCGTTAGAGAGGAAACAAAGGCTCGGATTGTGTCAAGAATGGGGAAGGAATTCGGTCATATCCTTTCAGAGGTTCCATCCCGGTATTTGCCTGGAGCGATTTAGGGAAATTATGGAAAAGCTAAATGTGGATGGCCGGACGCGGGTTTGAACCGTCGTCCTCCCGAATGCGAGTCAGGTGTCCTAACCACTGCGCCACCTCGCTCGAGCAAAAGGATCTAGCTGTTCCGGCAATAATTTATGTAATATTTTATTTTAATGAAATCGCTTTATGGAGCCGACATTGTTACTAAGTTTCCAACTGAAAATACCTCCAGTGTACAGGAGCGCTTTAATGTTGACTGCATCGTGAGTACATCTATAGGGGGCGTTCAATAAGTAACACAATTTTTCTGAAAGCAGGTTGCTTTTATTCAGGATTCCAATACACCATATTATTCCCCACTCTTCTGGCTACAGAACTCTATTTTTCAACAAAATCTCCGTTCAGTGCGACGGCCTTACGCCACCTTACTGGGAGGGCTCGTATGCCCGCATGGTACCACTCTACTACTCGACGTCGGAGACAACGCCTTGCTGCGTCAGTAACCTGCCCATCATCCAAGTACTGCTTGCCGCGGAATGCATCCTTCGTTGGGCCAAACAGACGGAAGTCGGAAGCTGCGAGATCCGGGCTGTAGGATGGATGAGGAGAAACAGACCAATCACGTTTTTTGAGTGCCTCGGAGTGCATCCTTCATTGGGCCAAACAGATGGGAGTCGGGACGTGCGAGATCCGGGCTGTACATTCTATGAGGAAGAACTGCACAGTGAAATTTTGTGGGCTCCTCTCGGGTGTGAGGCCTTGCGTTGTCATGGAGAAGGAGAAGTTGGTTTGCATTTTTGTGGCGACTGTGGCGGAACCAGTTTATAGTATTTCGTGGCTTTAATTACTTATGATATTTCAGCTAAATCAAAAAAATATAAAACCAGTTACCTATTGTCAGCGTAACAATTCGTTTGATATCAAAAAATGATTATCCCGGCTAATATTTGTCACTCTGATAAAGAAATCTCCACTTGACGTTGTATAGAATTGTCTCTAAAGTCGTGTGAGTGGCACTAATTTGCATGTCATTTATCAGGTTTTACACAACTGTTACTTAAGATGGAAGCACCTTTCTCTATCAAAAGGATCATCTAGTCACAAAATACTACCCGCGCACAACACTGAAGTATGTTTCCTATTAAAATATTTCATGTAAATCGTCCGAAATAATTAGGCTTCATACATAAGCAAATAAGAAACTGATATTACGAAACATGCTGTGAGCTCTATTTTTAAAGATTCAATCTGAGCTGAATTCTGTCTTTTAAAGTAGATTCGGGACCACCGGTGCACATTTGTTTCCATTCATTTATATCTAACAACATTTATGTTTGTTAAAATTCTCGATTCAAAACTGCCGCGGAGATATTTTTGCTAAGATGGCGGCAGATAGACGATAGTCAATTTGTCTATTGTTAGTCTCGATTCCTTTTATATCAAGTTAATATATTTAGGTAAAACTCTTTAAGCCTTTTATCTCTATTATTTAGCATTTAAAATCATTTTCAATGATAAATACCGTCATATTTTTTATACCAGCTACTAGTAAATTCCGCTGTAAGTTACTAGCGCTAATGCCTGCGCTCCTAATTGCGGAGCTGAAAATTAACACTTAAAAACATTAATTAGATCGGATTACTACTGAAATAAATACAAATCCACGTCTAGGCAATAGCGACTCTGTTTTTCAAATAATAATTAACAATATATATGGTTACAGGTTTCCTCTTTGTAGACCTCACACGTCTCCTGTCCGAACAGTTCACCGGTTAGCACAGGAAGAACAACTGAACCACAATTATCGCAGATGACCAAAAAAAAAAAAAAAAATTATAATTGTCGTTGTCCATGAGTGTAGTTCTCTGATAATAATTTTAATTCACACAGAAATTAAATTATTACAGAAATAATGAAATAATTATCGTCATTTTACACGATACAGTCCTTTTATACGTAGTATTGATAATATTTGTTGAAGTTTGTTCACATAGTATTCATTTTAACATCTTGTGGCTAGAATAAAGTGTCGTGGATATTACACGAGTTACACGCTGAAGTCGTTTCTTCAGTTTCCTGAGGATAGCACACTGTACTTCAGAGTTGCTCGTTGCACCATGCGAAGAACTTCAAACAGAATAACCTCTTCAGAGTGCCAGAAGTACGTCGCCATGACTTTACCGGCTTTGAACTTTTTCTTCGGAGGACACGTGGTGTGACGCCAGAGTATGGACCGCTGTTATGTTTCCTGTTCGAAATGGCGAACCCATGTTTTCATCGCCTGTAACGATGTCTGACAAAAAATTGTGACGATCAGCGTCGTAACGCTCATGCAGTTCCGCACAGATGATCCTTCGTTGTTCTTTACGGTCTTATGTTAAACGGCGAGGAATCCAACGGGCACACATCTTTGAGTACGCCAACTGGTGGACGAGTCTGTCAGCGTTATCAACACACACACACAATCGTGTGGCGAGATGTTTAATTGTAATCCGTCGATCACGTCGAATAACAGTATCCGCACGTTCCAACATTACAGGAGTCACAGCTATGTGAGCGTGAGATGGACAGGTTTCTGCGACCTCATTGCGATGATGACAGGCACCTCGCCCAACGATTCTTTGTACTTTTGTTCATTGCCAGGTCTCCGTAGACATTCTGAAAGGGCCTATGAATGTCTGCGATGTTCTGATTTTCCGCTAAGAGAAACTCAGTGACAGCCGTCCTGCTTGAAACGCAAATGCGTTACAGACTCCATTTTGAACGCTATGTCGGGACTTCATGGAACCATAGGGGCAGAGACTGGAATATTCCATTACATCCCACAACAAATTCCGCATTTTTTTGACCGAAAAAAGTATTGGGTTGATTGTTGGACGCCACCGGTATAAATTTGTAACCTCTATCGTCGCCTGAATAGAGATTCCGTATTCACTTGTTTCCGAAAGGCTTTAGACACTGTACCACATTGTATACAATTCAGATACAGTGTGTTCGCAGATAAGTGATTGGTGATGAATATTTTATTAAAAGAACGTACCGAGTTGAGTGTGCCTCCGGGAAGCGTAATATGACCTTGAGTTCTCAACAGGCACAAACGAGGTATCAAATCGAATGAGCAGCACTAAGCACATTAATCGCTGACGATTCTGTTGTCTGTGAGGAAACTGTCGTCTTTGGACGACCATAAGAAGATTCAGAAAGACGAAACTTGCATTTGGTTCAACGAATTGCAGCTCTCTTTAAATGCCGCTGAATGCCCGTGACGAAACAGAGAGGACGCAATAATATCATATCTCAAGGTTAGTTAAATAACTTACTAAACACAGCATAGCGTGCATTTAGAAACGATGTGAAATGAAATGGATGAACACTTAAAATGTTTATTCCTACAACTCCAAGGCTTTTTTTTTTTTTTTTTTTTTTTTTTTTTTTTTTCAAACTAATTACACGAAACTGTGAAACTTTTGACTTCTCGATTTTATATCCGTGCAACCGTACACATTTACAAGTCGCTAGGAGCCTGGGCACATGATAGGCAGCATGAGCTGTCCTCGGGTTTGCCCGAGCGCTGGTGCTTTGTCCTGGTGAAAAAGCAAACGTGAAGCCTATTCCGGTCGTTTTCGGCGCGATGCTTGGAAGGAGCTAGTTCTTCAAAATATCTGTGTGGGTTGCAGCTGTCACCGTACAGCCCTTTGGGACACAGTAAGCACTATGCCATCGCTGTCACAGAAGATGCCCACCATTTTTTCCAGCACTGGCGCGTACCCGAATTATGCTTGGTGGTTTTGAGTGTGTGTACTTCCATTGAGTTGACGGACGCCTCGTTTCACGATTGAAAAAGGGCATCCATGTTTCATCCCTAATCAACGCTGCCTAGCAGCATGCTACGCGGCGACTGCGTATGTTGGTCCGTCAGCATTAGTGGCACCAATCTGGAGAACACTTTCCGGATTTTCAGGTCTTCATGTTGGATTGTACGTACAGATCGTACGCAAACGCCAACACTGGAAGCTAAGTGTACCACATTCATTCGGCATTCCTCCAAAACAACTTCCACCACTCGTTGGATCATGTCGTCAGACCAGCTGGTGCGAAACCGATATTGTCTTCGTACATTGTCAAACCTTCTTTCTCAGCGACAAACGCACATTAGACACCTCTATGACGCCATCATCACAAGGCTCACTCAACTGGCGATTAATTTCAGTCGGAGAAAACGAACGATTACACGCTGTGTTTGTAATGAAAACGCCCCCAATTTAACCATCAATAACAGTCCTCTCTCTCCCCATGCCGTAAGTTCTGTGTGCCGCAGAGCACTGCCATCTCTGTAACGCAATTCACAATTATTACACGTGTATTTTAAAGCAAACCGCATGTTTCTGTCTTTTTCCAGACCTGAGGAAGAAATCGCACTCATTGCAACTAGGACTTTGTATAAAATGTCGATTTATCGATATTTAAAACAAATTCACTGCACGTCGGGCATGTATTTCACAATATATCGATAACAATAACGCAATATCGACTGCCGATATTATAATTGTATATTCCATTTTTCATAATTTTCGGAAAATATTTGAAGTTGTTCTGAAATTGTAGTAGAATTTACCTGTCACTGGGTCAAGGAGTCTTACTCTTTACCCGCCGATGTATCGAGAGGCTATTAAATTTTTTAAATATCGATATATAGGAATCACGTTTTTTTTAAAAAAAAATCAAGAGCACTTGTTATAACTTGGTGACACCTCGTATTCCATCTTCCTCTATGTCCTCTGATAACCACACAGCGCATTTACACCACAGTACATCCCTGTCCGTCTGTATACGAGATCTACCTGTTCTTAGTTATCTGTGGTTATTCCTTCGTTCAGTCAATCACCAAGAGTCGACTTCGTCAACTTTAGAAGGGTTGAAACGTTGCTGACGGACGTGTTACTCTGGTGACATCCAATCGGTGGTCGATGTTCGAAGTCGGCAATATTTAAAAAAGTATGTAAGTAGATTGTTTAGGTTTTTATATTGGTAATGCCACGTAGCGCTCTGTATGAAAATCACTGGCTGTGCTGTGTGCAGTCTGTGGCTGGTTGGCATTGTTGTAATATTCGCTATTGTAGTGTTGGGCAGTTGGATGTGAACAGCGCGTAGTGTTGCGCAGTTGGATGTGAGCCGCTAGATGTGGGGTGAGAGACGGCGGAGTTTTGAGAGCGGATGATCTGGACGTGTGTCCGTCAGAGAGAGTAAATTTGTAAGACTGGATGTCATGAACTGATATATATATTATGACTTTTGAACACTATTAAGGTAAATACATTGTTTCTTCTCTATCGAAATCTTTTATTTGCTAACTGTGCCTATCAGTAGTTAGTGCCTTCAGTAGTTAGAATCTTTTATTTAGCTGGCAGTATTGGCGCTCGCTGTATTGCAGTAGTTCGAGTAACGAAGATTTTTGCGAGGTAAGTGATTCATGAAAGGTATAGGTTAAGGTTAGTCAGGGCCATTCTTTTGTTGGGATTATTGAAAGTCAGATTGCGTTGGGCTAAAAACATTGTGTGTCAGTTTAGTGATGATCAGAATAAGTAAAGAGAGAAATGTCTGAGTACGTTCAGTTTGGCTCAGCAGTTTGAAAATCAAATAACGTAAGGAGTTATCAGCACAATCATTTATAAATTTTTCAAATGGGGCGTTTCAAGTATCGTTTCCGGCTCTCGATGTATCGAGAAAAGGTGTCGACGGAGGAAATATCGACGTACCGGCCCATAAAAATGTCGACTTCATATTGTAAAAATACTGCCGGTTTTCTAGCTGCGTATTGAAGTATTGGTTTATTGTTAGATATTTTGTACATGAACAAACTAGGAGCCTTCACATCCCCCTTAGAACAAGAATTGAATGGGAAACGATGCATGTTCAAGCTTGGCGATAACCACTTTGCTAATAATGGTAACTGCATTTAGGTGGCACAATAAAAGGTGACCGATGGGTCTGTCGTTCGGTTTCGTCACATATCGGATATGTGCGGGACACTTCATGTGTCTGCCAACGCCAGCAATCTAACAGTTGTAGTGTGAAAATCGTGTGGTGAAGCCACGCCCCCAAAAACGTACGTTTTTCATATTAGGTGCATTGTGCAGCCACCTACTACCAGGTTCTCCATACCAGCGGCCTCAGTAGTCATTAGACATCGTGAGAGAGCAGAATGGGGCGCTCCGCAGAACTCACGTACTTCGAACGTGGTCAGGTAATTGGGTGTCACTTGTATCATACGTCTGTACGCGAGATTTCCACACTCCTAAACATACCTAGGTAAACTGTTTCGATGTGATCGTGAAGTGGAAACGTGAATGGACACGTACAGCTCAAAAGCGTACAGGCCGACCTCGTCTGTTGACTGACAGAGACCGACGAAAGTTGAAGAGTGTCGTAATGTGTAATAGGCAGACGTCTGTGCAGACCATCACACAGGAATTCCAGACTGTATCAGGACTCACTGGAAGTACTATGACGGGGGGGGGGGGGGGGGGGGAGGTGAGAAAACGTGGATTTCATGGTCGAGCGGCTGCTCATAAGCCACACATCTCGCTGCTACATGCCAAACTACGCATCGCTTGGTGTAAGGAGCGTAAACATAGCACGATTGAACAGTGAAAAAGCGTTGTGTGGAGTGACGAATCACGGCACACAATGTGGCGGTCCGATGGCAGGGCGTGGGTATGGCGAATGCCCGGTGAACGTCATCTGCCAGCGTGTGTAGTGCCAACAGTAAAATTCAGAG
The DNA here is from genome assembly GCF_021461395.2 of Schistocerca americana. NCBI lineage: Eukaryota > Metazoa > Arthropoda > Insecta > Orthoptera > Acrididae > Schistocerca > Schistocerca americana. The sequence continues at coordinate 157,210,667 of NC_060121.1, forward strand.
GCGGTGGTTTTATGGTGTAGTTGTGATTTTCATGGTGGGGGCTTGCACCAAATGGTTCAAATGGCTCTGAGCACTATGGGACTTAACGTCTGAGGTCATCAGTCCCCTAGAACTTAGAACTACTTAAACCTAACTAACCTAAGGACATCACACACACCCATGCCCGAGCGGGATTCGAACCTGCGACCGTAGCGGTTGCGCGGTTCCAGACTGTAACGCCTAGAACCGCTTGGCCACACCGGCCGGCGGGCTTGCACCCCTTGTTGATTTGCGTAGTACTATCATAGCACAGGCCTACATTGATGTTTTAAGCACCTTCTTGCTTCCCACTGTTGAAGAGCAATTCGGGGGATGGCGATTGCATCTTTCAACACGATCGATCTCCTGTTCATAATGCACCGTCTGTGGCGGAGTGGTTACGCGACAATATCATCCCTGTAAAGAACTGGCCTGCATAGAGTCTTGACCTGAATCCTACAGAACACCTTTCGGATGTTTTGGAACGCCGACATCGTGCCAGGCCTCACCGACCGATTTCGATACGTCTCCTCAGTGCAGCACTCCCTGGAGAATGGGCTGCCATTCCCCAAGAAACCTTCCAGCACCTGATTGAACGTATAGCTGCGACGGAGGAAGCTGTCATGAAGGCTAAGGGTGGGCCAACACCATACTGAATTCCAGCGTTACCGATGGAGGGCGCCACGAATTTGTAAGTCATTTTCAGCCAGGTGTACGGATACTTTTGGTCGCATAGTGTAAATGTCGTAGTATCTGTTGGTAACGCCGAGTGTCGATTACGTCAGCATCTCGCCTAACACCTCACCGCCCACCGCAAAGACGACACTTGTCATTTAGATTTTTGTTCATCATTTTCAGCAACTGCCTTTCAAGAATGGGGAAAAATAGCACACTACTTTTGTTAACAACTGTTTTTTAACGCAGCTGGTGTGGTATTTCTTCACTTCGGAAATCATGTAATTCCATTCGCACCGTCACTATATTTTTATCACAGAAAATTAAATTAAATCGCTTTCAATTTAAGATGATTGTCTGCAGCAGTAGTATAATACTATCTGCTTTTGGACACAATAAGTACAGGATTGAAAATCAACTGTGAATTAAAATAGACTTGTCTTGTTTTGACTGTTTCCGTCACTTGTGACTTTATCACTTACGTCAAGAGGAGCCGCCGTGTTGGATAAACACCTGCAGATGGACGTGCTATGGAGTATTTGAGGGAAGCAGCGCCAGCGTCGCATGTGCGGAATAGGCCGGCGCGCACCAGCGAGGAGAAACTCGCAGCTTTCTACGCAGGCAATGAAATACGAGGCGGAGCGGGGCGGCGGAATGGGGGTGGGAGGGGACCCGAGCTCTTCTTCCGGCGCCTTACATCCGCCGCGCCGCCTGCTGCCGGCGCCGGCATAGGCTGTGGCCAGCAGGGGCGGGCTGCCAGGACAAGGCATCCAAAACAGTGGCGTCTCCAGTACTCAGGAAATGCAGTCCATCCACGAAAGAGTAGCATACGAAACACTATAGTTGCCCCGTAATTCGTCGTTGCCCCTCAGTGTGGGAGCTTTACCACATAGAACATCCGAAGAAGACCAGTCAATCGAAATAAGTCACAATCACGTTATTTATTTAGTCGCCAACCGGTTCCAACCCGCGATGGGGTCATCTTCAGGGCAATTTATACCATTTGGTCGCTCGCTGGAGTTGTCACCCTCCCTGTGCACGATTGATAGTTACCAACCGTGCACAGGGAGGGTGACAACTCCAGCGAGCGACCAAATGGTGTAAATTGCCCTGAAGATGACCCTATCGCGGGTTGAAACAGGTTGGCGACAAAATAAATAACGCGATTTTGACTGTCATTTTGAATGATTGATTATAAGTAAACCAATCGCTGCTATCTCCACGCAACTATGTTGTCTAAACATTTATACAAAGAAGAGCGGCGCGCTTCGTCACGGGTGCATTTAGTAAGCGCGGAAGCTTCACGGAGATGTTCGGCCGGCAGCAGTGGCAAAGGCTGCAGGAGAGACATTGGGCACTACTGTGTGATTCATTTTAATACCCTGAGGGCGTACGTCTCTAGATATGCGGCATCTTCCAACTAGAGTTGTTGACAAAACATCGATATATAGTATTTGCTCGAAAAAAAAAACAAAAAAGACACACTTATATATCGACATCAAAATGCCGATCATGAGTGCCGATATTTTTATTTTACATTACATTTTTTCACAATTTTCGGTAAATATTTCAGATTGTAGTAGAACATAATTTTACTTTCATTGTATGAAGGAGCCTTACTACTTTTTTTAGCTTTCATCGCTTCCAATCTTTCTCTTTGTGTGAAGCAAGTATATGTGGCACGAAAGTAATAGTCCGCTTGCACTGGGCGGCAGGATATGAATGGAATAACAAGATTTCCGATGTGAAGAAACAGCACCCCAGTTGCATTAAAAAAAAAAAAATAACGCAACTAGTGCGCTATTTCTTCACATCGCCATTCTTCGAAACAGTTGCTCCAAAGTACGAACAAAAATCTAAATGACAAGATTTGGTCTTTACGGTGGGTCGAGACGTGTGAGGGGAGATCCTGACGTAAACACCACTCGACGCCACCAACAGAAACTGCGACGTTTACCTCCACCAAGCAGATTTGACTCTGCAACTGCGAGGTCGCTGGCTGGGAAGTCGATATGAAGTGTTCCAGACAAATCCGATATGTGACGAAACGGAACCACGGACCGGTCGGACAGCTTTTACTGTGCGACGTACATGCCGTTACCATTGTTCGCAAAGTGGTTATCGCCAAACGTGAACGTGCATTGTTTTTCTTTCGATTATTGCTCTAAGTGGATCTACATCCATACCCCGCAAGCCACCTGACGGTGTGTGACGGAGGGTACTTTGAGTACCTCTATCGGTTCTCCCTTCTATTCCAGTCTCGTATTGTTCGTGGAAAGAAAGATTATCGGTATGTCTCTGTGTGGGCACTAATCTCTCTGATTTTTATCCTCATGTTCTCTTCGCGAGATATACGCAGGAAGGAACAATATACTGCTTGACTTCTCGGTGAAGGTATGTTCTCAAAACTTCAACAAAAGCCCGTACCGAGCTACTGAGCGTCTCTCTTGCAGAGTCTTCCACTGGAGTTCTTCTATCATCTCCGTAACGCTTTCGGGATTACTAAATGATCCTGTAATGAAGCGCGCTGCTCTCCGTTGCATCTTCTCTATCTCTTCTATCAACCCTATCTGGTACGGATCCCACACCGGTGAGCAGTATTCAAGCAGTGGTCGAACAAGTGTACTGTAACCTACTTCGTTTGTTTTCGGATAGGCAGGCTGCCAGCTTGTTGATGTACAGAATAGCTAATAATAAATCAATACTTACATATACTGTTCTAAAACTCTGTGTGTGTGTGTGTGTGTGTGTGTGTGTGTGTGTGTGTGTGTGTGCGCGCGCGCGCGCGCAGCCGATATTTTTATGGGCTCCTGCGTCACTGTTTTTTCCGTCAACATATCGGTAGTTTTCGATATATCGTGAATTGATAATGACTTTTTTAATATCGGTGTATTTTATTCCCGATATTTTTTTAAAATATCAGCAGTCCTCCTTTCTACAGGTATCTCGCGGAAAGAGAGTGGCTGGTAGAAAGAAAAGGAGGAGAAAAGAGAACGGATGTGGACAATTACAAATTACTAGAACGTTTGTCTGTTGCAGAATCCTGGTGCATGTTGTTAGCTCGAACGATTATGACGTTGATGGCGGAGAGGCACGCTCTGTCAGCCCGGCTTCTGGAAAAAGCATCTCGCCTGAAACACATCTTGCTTCAGTCACACCAAATGTATTGCAAGTTGTGGCTGAAGCTGACCCGATACGTTCAGTGTTCCTGTAGTTCGGACATGCTTTAGGGACTACCCCATCACGACAGCGTCTTCATAAATTTGTGACTGAGTCCGAGAGTATGTGGCCAGTATTACCCACTACCTTACACTGAAAGGCGAATATCTGTCAGAAGAAAAGATAGTATTGTTAGTGCCGCATTGAAGGGTTACAACGCCTGCTACAAATCGTTTACGTATTTTGAGAAAATTGCATCTACATGTACATACACAGGGTGGTCCATTGATAGTGACTGGGCCAAATATCTCACGAAATAAGCATCAAACGAAAAACCTACAAAGAACGAAACTCGTCTAGCTTGAAGGGGAAAACCAGATGGCGCTATGGTTGGCCCGCTATATGGCGCTCCCATAGGTCAAACGGATATCAACTGCGGTTTTTTTAAATAGGAACCCCCACTTTTTATTACATATTCGTGTAGTACGTAAAGAAATATGAATGTTTTAGTTGGACCACTTTTTTCGCTTTGTGATAGATGGCGCTGTAATGGTCACAAACATATGGCTCACAATTTTAGACGAACAGTTGGTAACAGGTAGGTTTTTTAAATTAAAATACAGAACCTAGGTACGTTTGAACATTTCATTCCGGTTGTTCCAATGTGATACATGTACCTTTGTGAACTTATCATTTGTGAGAACGCATGCTGTTACAGCGCGATTACTTGTAAATACCACATTAATGCAATAAAATCATAGCGCCATCTGGTTTCCACCTTCAAGCCAGACAAGTTTCGTTCTTTATAGTTTCTTCGTTTGACGCTTATTTCGTGAGATATTTGGCCTGGTCACGATCAATGGACCACCCTGTATAGTCTACAAGCCACCCTATGGCGCATGGCGGAGGGTACCACACACCACTACAACTCGTTTCCTTTCCTGTTCAGTTCGGAAATAGAGCGAGGGAAAAACGACCGTCTGTAAGCGTCCGTGCGATCCCCGGTTTCTGTCATCTTATCTTCGTGATACGTAAAATGTACGTTGGCAGCAGTAGAATTGAAATGATAATTAAATGGACACCCTAGCTGCAACAGGCGTTGATGTACTTCATTGGGGACATGTTGAAAATGTGTGCCCCGACCGGGACTCGAACCCGGGACAGATACTACCGTCATATATAGTTAAAATATGGCTTCCCGGCCATTGACCTTCTTGTGCGAACGCACACGCTATGCCCGAACTCGTACGGGACTTGGTAGATTAATCTGCCACGAGTAATGAGTATGATGGGCAAACATCTATTAGGCGCACTACGAATGTAGTGGTGTGGACATGTTGGGAATGTGGATCTCACGGGGAGCGTGCAAGGGAAAAGTCCCTGCAGACGCACTATGCACTGTGCCCGCGGTGGCTCAGATGGGTAGAGCGTCTGCCATGTAAGCAGGAGATCCCGGGTTCGAGTCCCGGTCGGGGCACACATTTTCAACATGTCCCCAATGAAGTACATCAACGCCTGTTGCAGCTAGGGTGTCCATTTAATTATCATTTCATTTCTAGCAAAGCTGCATGGTCATCCTCGGTAACTGTTCTTTCGGGAACAGATACTACCGTCATATATAGCAATAGAATTGTTCTGCAGTCAGCCTCAAATGCCGGTTCTCTAAATGACCTCGATAGTGGCTCGCGAAATGAACTTAGTCTTGCCTCCAGGATTGCCATTTCAGATCACGGAGCAGCTGGCCTATTGATCAAACCTATCGGTAACAAATACAGCCGCACCTCTCTGAACTGCTTCGATGCCTTCCTTTAATCCGACGCGGTGGGTACTCCAAACACTCGAGCAGTACTTACGAATGAATCACTATAGTGTTCCGTACGCCGTTTCCTATATACAGGGTGTTTCCGTAAGGGCATAACAGGACATAGAGAGTGCTCCACTAAACAATTTGAGGCAGGGAACCTAGCGTCGGAGAAACCAGGTTAAGGAGATGTCGAAGTAAACTTGTCTACCGCTTTGTCTAGCATTACTGTTTTCCAGCTTTTTGCGACTAACATGCGTAGAAATTTGTATGTAATGCGTTGTTTATTTACATGTACTTTCTTTATATCCTACAAGGAAAGAAATAGGACGAGCCTGACTACCAGAGACTCATGATGCAGATTTTGTTTACTTGTCCAAGAGCTGGCTCTGTTGTATCGTATTTACATTGTCACATGACAGAACGTGCTATGAATCAACGACAGACCCATTCATTACCAGAAACTCATGATGAAGATTTTGTTTACTTGTCCAAAAGGTGGCTCTGTTATATTAACATTGTCACATGACAGAACGTGCAATGAATCAACGACAGACCCATTCGTTACTCAGTGCTATTCAGAGACGTACAGCACAATACGATGGAGCAGTACCGGTACAGTACTTCCTGGTCGCTGGACTGGAAGGGCAGGTCCTATACCGTGGCCTGCGAGCTCCCCTAACCTGAATCCCCTTGATTATTTCCTCTGGAGATATGTTAAGTCATTTGAGTGTGGGAGCCCAGTGGATACGGAGATGGAATTAGTTGTCAGAACTGTAGCCGCCTGTGATGTGATTCGAAAGACACCAGTGACATTTGTCAGGGTGCGTCAGAGTCTTGTTCGCCGATGTCATGCTTGCACTGAGGTTCATGGCCATCAGTTTCAGCACATTCTGTAAGATACAGTAAAAGTATTACGTTAATTGTGTCAGTGGCAGCATTTGCAGTTAACTGATGTAAATAAAAAAGTACCCAGCAATGTGATTTTATTCCTATTATGTCCTTAAGCTGGCTTCCCCATGTTCTCTACCTCAAATTGTTCAGTGAAGTATCCTGTATGTCCTATTAAATTTTTGCAGCCTCTTACGAAAACGCCCTGTACACTGGAACAAATAGCTATTGGTGTTTACGATGTTCACAATACGATAACTCGTTAACCGCTTGCACTAGCTTCCTCCAACAAACACCATTGATATTCTCATTCACTCTAGTTTTAGAATTTTACTGTCAATAGCCCTGTCCGCAGATCGTGGTTTTGCGGTAGCGTTTGCGTTTCCCGCGCACGGGGTCCCGGGTTCGATTCCCGGCGGGGTCAGGGATTTTTCCTCCCTCGAGATGACTGGGTGTTGTTGTTGTCGTCTTCATCATCATCATAAAAAAATGGTTCAAATGGCTCTGAGCAGTATGGGACTTAACATCTGAGGTCATCAGTCCCCTAGACTTAGAACTACTTAAACCTGACTAACCTAAGGACATCACACACATCCATGCCCGAGGCAGGATTCGAACCTGCGACCGTAGTGGTCGCGCGGTTCAAGACTGAAGCGCCTAGAACCGCGCGGCCACTCTGGCCGGCCATCATCATCATTCATCCCCATTATGGTCGGAGGAAGGCAATGGCAAAACCACCTCCACTAGGACCTTGCCTAGTACAGCGGTGCGGGTCTTCCCCTACGCTCCTCAGAGTATGGGACATCATCATCTACATCATCATCATCAACAGCAGGCATTGTCCTATTCAAAAATTTATAACTGTTGTAAAATAACTGCCCTTTCATCGACGTCTCAAAATTTGTGTATAGGCTGCAAATACAGATGCGTACCTGAAGTTCAATTATGTGAAAACCGCGTATCGACAGTGCCTTCCATGTCCGTGCAAGTGTTAGGTGATTCATCCTATGTGCATATATTTCAAGGACGGCAGGCAGAGAAACTTCTGATATTGGGGAGTATAGAGGAGGATTACGAAGCAGAGCAGTACAAACAGCTACAGGCTGCAGGTACACTTGTGGTGCGGTTGTAGGAGGCAGCGAATACGGTGTAACTAGCGCGCCTAACGAGTGAAGCCCGTTGCCGTGTTGCTGCGTGTCGGCGTGAGCAGTGTCTGGAGGAGCAGGTAGCGACACGGGCTGCGGCGAGACGGCGTGCCTTTAACGTCCCAGTTTTTCCGGCGGCTGCGGCCGGCGCCGCTGTTCTCAGCTTTCTCAGCTCTACTCCGCAGTGTTCACTGTGCACGGGGGAGGCAGCGGCAAAGCGCTGCAATATTCAGCAGGCGCTGCGGTCGCAGGAGGCTCCGCGGTGTGCTACCACACCGCGTCCTGAGTAAATGCCGCGCCGTGACCATCTCTCTCCCTCACTCCCTCTCTCTCTCTGTGTGTGTGTGTGGGGGGGGGGGGGGGGGCAAACCTACGTTTCTAGCATTTGTAGACTTAGAGAAAGCTTTTGACAATGTTGACTGTAATACTCTCTTTCAGATTCTAAAGGTGGCAGGGGTAAAATACAGGAAGCGAAAAGCTATTTACAATTTGTACAGAAAGCAGATTGCAGTTATAAGAGTCGAGGGGCATGAAAGGGAAGCAGTGGTTGGGAAGGGAGCGAGACAGGGTTGTAGTCTGTCCCCGATGTTATTCAATCTGTATATTGAGCAAGCAGTAAAGGAAACAAAAGAAAAATTCAGAGTGGGTATTTAAAGTCCAGGGAGAAGAAATAAAAACTTTGAGGTTCGCCGATGACATTGTAATTCTGTCAGAGACAGCAAAGGACTTGGAAGAGCAGTTGAACGGAATGGACAGTGTCTTGAAAGGAGGATATAAGATGAACATCAACAAAAGCAAAACGAGGATAATAGAATTTAGTCGAATTAAGTCTACAAGGAATGGTGTGTAACATACAGCCATGTGACAGGGCGTAAGAACAATCGTCACAAAGGAATCGTGGGCGAAAGGGATCAGAGACGAATATCATGCCTTGTCCGTAACGGTCTGTTTCAGGCACTACATGAATCGCTGATGCCAGTGAAAGCAGTAGCTTCTCACACTTTCTGTTCACTAAATGTCCCACCTAAATAATCATGTCTTCAGTCTGGAAATGCCTGCCACTCAATGCTCTGTTCCTCAGAGGAAAAGTGGAAGTGTGACGGTGTGCCGTGACACAAAACGTGGCTGAGGCAAAAAGCTTTAAGGTTTTCACACAAAAAATTCGGAGACGTTTCTTTGCAGCGCGCCCTCGGAAAATGACAATTAACATACTAAATCGAACTGACTTGGATTTTTATCATTTGGCTATTACTTCTCTCCAGTATAATTTTTAGACAGACTTGAAAAGAGCTAATATAAATACCGAAACCGATAGTAGACTTCATAAAGTTCTCACCAGCGACTGGAGCACTTTACATTAACCCAAGACATAGTTATGGAATCAGTAGCCTCCAAACGTGAAGAAACTAATAACTCCGCCGCAGCTCGATCAGAAGTCTGCCCTTATCGATTACGAGGATTGAACTATCGATGGTCGGCCGTTGTGACCGAGCGGTTCTAGGCACTTCAGTCCGGAACCACGCGGCTGCTACGATCGCAGGTTCAAATCCTGCCTCTGGCATGGATGTGTGTGATGTCCTTAGGTTAGTTAGGTTTACATAGTTCTAAGTTTAGGGGACTGATGACCTCCAGTGGTTCAAATGGCTCTGAGCACTATGGGACTTAACAGCTGAGGTCATCAGTTCCCTAGAACTTAAAACTACTTAAACCTAACTAACCTAAGGACATCACACACATCCATGCCCAAGGCAGGATTCGAACCTGCGAACGTAGCGGTCGCGCGGTTCCAGACTGAAGCGTCTAGAGCCGCTTGGCCACACCAGCCGGCTGACCTCCGATGTTAAGTCCCATAGTGCTCAGAGCAATTTGAACCATTTTGAACTGTCGATCCGACACTCTATGGAATCTAGCGGTAAAAGCCTTATTGAACTTGGAGACACTGAGTTGTGTTATAGTCCATTTTGGAAACTAAAGCTATTTTGAATCTGTAGAAACAGTACTGTCCTCGACGCGGGGCATTCAATAAGCAAGTTGGTTTTATCAACGATTCAAGTACAGCATATTAATCCTTATTCCTTATTCCTTATTCTTTTGGCTGCAAAACCCTATTTTTCAACATGATTTCCGTTCAGTGCGACAGCCTTACGCCACCTTATTGGGAGGGCTTGTGTAGCTGAATAGTTCGCTTCTACGGGTCGACGACGGAGACAACGTCTTGCTGCGTCAACAACCTCCCCGTCATCCACGTACTGCTTCCCGCTGAGCACATCTTTCATTGGGCCAAACATATGGAAGTCGGAAGGTATGAGATCCTGGCCATAGGGCGGACGAGGAACAACAGTACAATGAAGTTTTGTGAGATTGTCTCGGATGCACAAGCTTGCGTGAGACCTTGGGTTCTCATGGAGAAGGACAAGTTCGTTTGCATTTTCGTGGCGACGAAATCGCCGAAGTCGTTTCTTCTATTTCCTGAGGGTAGCATAGTACACTTCAGAGTTGATCATTGCACCATGAGGAAGAAGATCAAACAGAGTAAGTTCTTCAGAGTCCCAGAGGGCTGTTGTCATGACTTTACTGAATGAGGATGCGGCTTTGAACTTTTTCTTCGGAAGAGAGGTGGTGTGGCGCCAGTCAGTGGATTCTCATTTTTTTCCAGTCTCTAGTTATGAATTAATGTTTCATCGCTTGTGACGATGTTCAATATAAGATTGTTGTGATCAGCTTCGTAAGGCCCTAGCAATTCCCCACAGACGGTCCTTCATTGCTCCTTATGGTCTTCTGTTAGATGGCGATGAATCCAGTGGGCACACATTTTTGACTACCACGACTGGTGGACTAGTGTGTCAGCATCGCCAACAAAGACGTCCAGTTGTGCAGCGAGGTATCTGATTGCGATCCGTCGATCACCACGAATGAGAGTGTCCGCACGTTCCAACATTGCAGCAGCCACAGCTGTTAGCGGCCGGCCGGCAAGCGAGAGATCGCGCAGGTTTGCACGACCTTGCTGAGATGATGATGACAGACGCCTCGCCCAACGACTCACTGTGCTTTTGTTCACTCCCAGGTCTCCGCAGACATTCTACAAGCACCTATGAGTAGCTGCGCTGCTCTGGTTTTCCACCAGAAGAAACTCAATGACAGCTCTCTGCATGGCGTACACCTCCGTTACAGATACCATTTGAAGGGTACGTGTAGCGCCGACACCCATGGGAACTTCATGGAAATATAGGGTTTGAAGTGGGAATATTCTACTATGTTCCAAAATTCCGGATTTTTCCAACCAAATTTGACCGAGAAGAAAAGGTGTCATATTATTTATTAAACACACCCCTCGCGTGTATAACAGCAGCAAACGGGAGAAACCGTTTCCGGAACAGGAACTCGTGTCAATGTGTAGGATGGATGGACGGATGGAGGCGGAAGCGGTCAGCCTCATGTTGCTCTGGCACTGTGGCTCCGGGGCGAGGGCAAGCGTACGTTGGGGAACTTGCTGCTCCAGCAAGGCGCTGGACGCCGCCACGCCACAGATAACAACACAACACTTTCTCCTGGCTGCACGCCTTTCCCCGCTGGCGGCACCTGCGCAGCTGGCGCCTCTTCCGGCAACAGCGTTCAGCTCGGCCGCTGATGTCAGCATAAGGCCAGGACGCGGTCCCACCGTAGAGTATAAGTATCTGTGGAGTGAGCATTTTTCGGTTGCGCGGTACGAGTATTCTGTCCGCAGCATCTCGTGCCGCTCAAGTCACGTGATTTTGGGACGGAGCATTTCAGCTCGTATTCCGTATTGCGTTTAGCGTATTGTGGGTGTTATAACCTTTAGAAGTACCGTGAAACATTGTGTACGTGTTTTAAGGCCATCTTAACAATTTGATACCACGAACCGAACTTGGCTTAAAGATGTGAAGAACAATAGTATTCTGCTTTTTCGCCATACTACCACAGCTGAGATTCAACTTTATTTACGTTTCTTCGGTAACAGGATAAGAAGTGTCAGCCAAAGTTATTTTTTTGCGCTCTCTGTTGCACTGATTCATAGTTTCGAATCTGTGCTCTAATTAATTATTTTACATTGACACTGCAGACGGCGCCGAAATTTCACGAAGAAACAACGCTTTTGGAACTGTAAAATTTATAATAAATATGTATGCGATTTGTACCACCTGCTTGTCCATTATTATTTTCAGTTTTTCTTCATTTACCGTTCCGGTTTTTAAGGACAAGTAAAATGTATAAAAAAAATCCCCACCTCACTAGTAAAGTAAAACTATTCACAGAAAAATAAAAAAAAATGGAAGATCAACGCTCGAGTTTTGGAGTAACAAAAGAAGTGACAGCCAAGAATATTTTTTTTATAGGTTTGATTCACTGAATCATATTGTCGAATACACTGCGTTACAGTCTGTCGTGCAGAAATAGTAAGAAACACACACAAATTTGAGAACTTGCGTAAAATGCAAGAATCACATTCTCATGTATAAATATTACCTACATGTGAAAATAGCAGCGATTTATAAACACTGACTGGCAGTTTATTCAAGTGCACTTGGAAATTCATCCAACACTTGTCTCGTAAATACATGGTCATAAAACCGCAGAAATCGTCACAGGACTTTATAATTCCGTGTTTCGATACTTTCCAACATACAAACTGTCTCATATCAATGTGACATTTACAATTAAAATACACATTTGTTGTCTGTAACTACGAAAAGTAACTCACCCTCCTTTGACTTTTGAAAAGTATCCGGACACCCCCCAAAAATGTACGTTTTACATATTAGGTGCCTTGTGCTGCCAGGTACTACACATCAGCGACCTCAGTAGTCATTAGACATCGTGAGAGAGCAGAAAGCAGCGCTCCGCGGAACTCACGGACTTCGAACGTGGGCAGCTGATTGGGTGCCACTTGTGTCATATGTCCGTACGCGAGATTTCCACAAACATTCCTAGGTCCACTGTTTGCTATGTGGTAGTGAAGTGGAAACGTGAAGGGACACGTACAGCACAAAAGCGTGCAGGCAGACCTCGTCTGTTGGCTGACAGAGACCGCTGACACGTGAAGAGGGTCGTAATGTATAGTAGGCAGACATCTATCCAGACCATCACACAGGAATTCCAAACTGCATCAGGGCCCACTGCAAGTACTATGACAGTTAGACGGGATAAGAGAACTTGGATTTCATGGTCGAACGGCTGCTCATAAGCCACACATCACCCTCATAAATGCCAATCTACGACTCGATTGATGTAACGAGCGTGAACATTGGACGATTGAACAGTGGAAAAACGTAGTGTGGAATGACGAATAACAGCACACAATGTGGCGATCCGATGGCAGGGTGTGCGTATGGCGAATGCTCGGTGAACGTCATCTGCCAGCGTGTGTAGTGCCAACAGTAAAATTCGGAGGCGTTGGTGTTATGGTGTGATCGTGTTTTTAATGGAAGTGACTTACACCCCTTGTTTTGCGTGGCACTATCACAGTACAGGCCAACGTTGATGTTTTGTGCACTTTCTTTGGCTTCCCACTGTTGAAGAGCAATTCGGGGATGGCGATTCCATCTTTCAACACGGTCGAGCACCTATTCATAATGCACGGCCTGTGGCGGAGTGCTTACGCGACAATAACATCCCTGCAGTGGACTGACCTGCACAGAGTCCTGACCTGAGTCGTATAGAACACCTTAGGGAGGTTTGTTAACTCTTTCTTTTCCTTGGTTTAAATATCACTTTCCATGTGCAGTACCTCTTGAAGTTTTGTCAAATACTTACTTCATTTTATTGGGTTTGTATGTTTAATGTAAACTGTTATATAGGTACTGATTCTCGAGTTTTCTGTTTATGTTTTCCCTTTATATTTATTTATTTCTCAACTTTTTACCTTTTCAGTTGCATTACCACCGCACTGTCAAACATGACATTTACTGTGTGTTTGTTCCTTAGTCTACATGAGGAACACCTTTTCCAATGTTGTTAACAAACATTGTTAACTTCTTTGACGACGGTAGTCATTTAAAGTCTGATGATGAACTTGTACGCCGAAAACCGGTTAACCTGAATAAATTAATCCTGCGAAAGTTAGTGAACCGAATTGGGAAGAAAGATATTGATAGCACAACTTGATTAAAAGAAGGGACCGTAGGACGCATCCTGAGGCATCAAGGAATTGTCAGTTTGGTAGTGGAGATAAGTCAAGATGGTAAAAATTGTAGAGGGAGACCAAGAGACGAATACGGTAAGCAAGTTGAAACGAGTGTAGCATGCAGCAGTTATTCAAAGATGACGAAGGCTTGCTCTGGATAGACTATCGTGGATAGGTGCATCGAAAACACTCAAGACAACTTTAATAACATAGCATAAACCAATTTGGAATTAGACGAGTTGCGTTTAATATAGACTGCCACTCTTTTTCCTTTGGCCGATCTCTCTGAATGAAAGAAATTTCGTATAAACTGTTTATACCTACTGGTACGTTAGGCGCACGTTGTTCCTGAGTGTGTGTACGTTCGTGAGGGGTGGGGGGAGGGGGGGAGGGCAGGAGAGATTCGTCTTTTTAAAATATGGACATGGAAGACCCTCGATTGTGCTCTGCCGTCAATCCCCCAACATGACAATTCCCAGTTACGAAGTAGGGAACGTACTTTTGAAACTAATTTCCTTCGTGCCACAGTAAATACACGTTATGTCAAAACAGAAATATATATTCCCTCCCCTTACTCTTCGTAGCGTGACGAAAATAGTTATCTATCTCACGACTAACGTTTTTAGATTGTTCAGCAAGGAGACATGCTCTCGAGGTCTTCATCGGTTATGAAAGTGTGTGGATTCCCGTAGCTTATTCATTTGCGCGGGGTTTTTCCTGAAGCTGTCAGGCGCCATCCAGAGTCAGCAGGAGCATGGAGGTAAACGTATTCTCTCTTGCGATTATTCTCCGTGACAGTAATAGTTTTCGCTTCACGCTTCTTCCTGTAGGAATGAATGTTTTTGTGCTGTTTACAGCTTTAAGACCTAGAAAAGTGCTAGTTTTACGAGCTGCACTTGGAACCATATGTAAAAACATCAAATAAATAAAAAAGTAAAATAAAACACTGCATGAAACCAGTCTCAGGACTGAAGACCACCACCACCACCACCGCCACCACACCGAGCGAGGTGGCGCAGTGGTTAAACACTGGACTCGCATTCGGGAGGACGACGGTTCAATCCCGCGTCCGGCAATCCTGATTTAGGTTTTCTGTGATTTCCCTAAATCGCTCCAGGCAAATGCCGGGATGGTTCCTTTGAAAGGGCACGGCCGACTTCCTTCCCCATCCTTCCCTAATCCGATGAGACCGATGACCTCGCTGTCTGGTCTCCTTCCCCAAACAACCCAACAAACCACCACCACCACCACCACCACAACAACAACAACAACAGAGTATTATGCAACGGGCGAGTGAGTATCGTTCTCGTTCTGTGTGCTATAGATTGTAGCTCCAACTCTCAAGATCAGACATCGGCAAAAGGTAGCTGCTAACCACATCATCCTCAAGAGCATTCGCCTATCCATTGGCTACACAAAACGTTACTCGACATCGAAGTAGATAGTATGGGTAGAGGCCAATCTTAGCAACCGGAGCAAAATAATTGGATCCTTTCACCGACCTCCCAGCTCAGATGATCCAGTTGCTGAAAGGCTCAAAGAAAACTTGAGTCTAATTTCAAACACGTGCCCGCATCATGCAGTTATAGTTGCTGGTGACTTCCCTGTATCCTCGATACGTTGGCGAAAATACATTTTTAAGTACGGAGGTACGCGTAAAACGTATCCAAAATTGTGCTAAACGCATTCTCTGAAAATTATTTCGAATAATTAGTTCATGAGCCCACGCGAATAGTAAACGGTTGTGAAACCACACTTGACCTCTTAGCAACAAATAATCCGGAGTTAATAACGAGATTCAAAACGGATACAGGGATTAGTGAACACACGGTTGTCGTAAAGAGATTTGATATTGTAATCCCCAAATCCTCGAAAAATATATCTATTCTAAAAGGCAGATAAAAATTCGCTTGACGCCTTCTTGAGAGTGAATCTCTACGTTTTTTAAGTTAACAAAGTAAGTGTAGACCAGATGTGGCTTGAATTCAAAGAAATAGTATAGACAGCAATTGGGAGATTTATACCAAATAAAGTAATAAGCGACGGAGCTGACCCCATTTGTACACAAAATGATTAGAACACTGTTGCAAAAAGATCGAAAAAAGCATGCCAAATTTAAATGAACGCAAAATCTCAAAGATTGGCGATCGTTTACAGAAGCTCGAAATTTAGCGCGGACTCAATGCGAGGTGCTTACAATTGTTTCCACAACAAAATTTGTCTCGAAAGCTGGCAGAAAATCCAAAGCGATTCTGCTCCTATGTGAAGTAAGCTAGCGGCAAGACACAATCAATGCCTTCTCTGCGTGATACCAATGGAAATAATATCGATGACAGTGCAGCTAAAGCAGAGTTACTAAACACAGTCTTCTGCAACAGGAGTAATTAATAAATTACAGGTCTATATCATTAGGGTCCAAATGCAGGAGTATTCTGCAACATACAATGTGTTCGAACATCATTAATTACCCCGAAGAGAACGGTCTCTTGACACTCAGTCAACATAGATTTAGGGAACATCGTTCTTGTGAAACACAACTATTTACTCACACGAAGCGTTGAGTGCTATCGACAAGGGATTTCAAATTGATTCCGCGTTTCTAGATTTCCAGAAGCGATTTATTACCAGATTGCGTGTTTATGGAATATCGTCTCAATTATGTGACTGGATTCGTGATTTTCTGTCAGAGAGGTCACAGTTCTCAGTAACTGGCGGAAAGACGTCGCGTAAAACAGTCATTTATGGCGTTCCCCAAGGCAGTGTTACGGGCCCTCTGCTGTTCCTTGTCTATATAAATGATTGAAGAGACAATCAGAGCAGCTGTATTAAGCTGTTTACAGATAATGCAGTCATTTATCGTCTAGTAAAATTGTCAGATGATCAGAACAAATTGCACAATGGTTTAGGAAAGATATGTGTATGGTACGAAAATTGGCAGTTGCCGTAAATAATGAGAAGTGCGAGGTCATCCACATGATTACTAAAACGAATACGTTACACTTCGGTTACACGATAAATCAGTCGAATCTAAAGGCAGTAAATTCGACTAAATACCTAGGAATTACAATTATGAACAACTTTAATTGGAAAGAACACACAGAAAATGCTGTGAGGAAGACTAACCAAAGAACACTGGCAGAATACTTAGGAGATGCAACAGATCTACTGAAAGATACTGCCTACACTACGCTTGTCCGTCCTCTTTTGGAGTACTGCTGTACAGTGTGGGATCCTTACCAGGTAGGGTTAACGGAGTACGTGGAGAACGTTCAAAGAACAGCAGCACGTTTGTATTGCCGAGAAATAGGGGAGGGAGGGTCACGGACATGATACAGGATTTGGGGTGGAAATCATTAAAACAAAGGCGTTTTGTCGTGGCGGCGGGATCTTTTCACGAAATTCCAATTACCAACTTTCTTCTCCGAATGCGAAAATATTTTGTTGACGCCGACCTACACAGGGCGAAACGATCATCATAAGGAAATAAGGGAATGATGCAGATGTTAGTTTTTCCAGTGTTAGAGAGTGGAATAATAGAGAATTAGTTGAAGGTGGTTCGATGATCCCTCTGCCAAGTACTTCTACATCTACATCTACATTGATACTCCGCAAGCCACCCAACGGTGTGTGGCGGAGGGCACTTTACGTGCCACTGTCATTACCTCCCTTTCCTGTTCCAGTCGCGTATGGTTCGCGGGAAGAACGACTGTCTGAAAGACTCCGTGCGCGCTCTAATCTCTCTAATTTTACATTCGTGATCTCCTCGGGAAGTATAAGTAGGGGGAAGCAATATATTCGATACCTCATCCAGAAACGCACCCTCTCGAAACCTGGCGAGCAAGCTACACCGCGATGCAGAGCGCCTCTCTTGCAGAGTCTGCCACTTGAGTTTATTAAACATCTCCGTAACGCTATCACGGTTACCAAATAACCCAGTGACGAAACGCGCCGCTCTTCTTTGGATCTTCTCTATCTCCTCCGTCAACCCGACCTGGTACGGATCCCACACTGATGAGCAATACTCAAGTATAGGTCGAACGAGTGTTTTGTAAGCCACCTCCTTTGTTGATGGACTACATTTTCTAAGCACTCTCCCAATGAATCTCAACCTGGTACCCGCCTTACCAACAATTAGTTTTATATGATCATTCCACTTCAAATCGTTCCGTACGCATACTCCCAGATATTTTACAGAAGTAACTGCTACCAGTGTTTGTTCCGCTATCATATAATCATACAATAAAGGATCCTTCTTTCTATGTATTCGCAATACATTACATTTGTCTATGTTAAGGGTCAGTTGCCACTCCCTGCACCAAGTGCCTATCCGCTGCAGATCTTCCTGTATTTCGCTACAATTTTCTAATGCAGTAACTTCTCTGTATACTACAGCATCATCCGCGAAAAGCCGCATGGAACTTCCGACACTATCTACTAAGTCATTTATATATATTGTGAAAAGCAATGGTCCCATAACACTCCCCTGTGGCACGCCAGAGGTTACTTTAACGTCTGTAGACGTCTCTCCATTGATAACAACATGCTGTGTTCTGTTTGCTAAAAACTCTTCAATCCAGCCACACAGCTGGTCTGATATTCCGTAGGCTCTTACTTTGTTTATCAGGCGACAGTGCGGAACTGTATCGAACGCCTTCCGGAAGTCAAGAAAAATAGCATCTACCTGGGAGCCTGTATCTAATATTTTCTGGGTCTCATGAACAAATAAGGCGAGTTGGGTCTCACACGATCGCTGTTTCCGGAATCCATGTTGATTCCTACATAGTAGATTCTGGGTTTCCAGAAATGACATGATACGCGAGCAAAAAACATGTTCTAAAATTCTACAAGAGATCGACGTAAGAGATATAGGTCTATAGTTTTGCGCATCTGCTCGACGACCCTTCTTGAAGACTGGGACTATCTGTGCTCTTTTCCAATCATTTGGAACCCTCCGTTCCTCTAGAGAGCCAAGTACTTGAGTGTGATCTGCAGCGTATCCATGTAGAAGTAGAGGTAGATGTAGTTGTTGTTTTCACCTTAGATAGTACTTTCTCAGTAGTATTACTACATTTAATTTGGATACAATCTCGAGTTTCGAAAGAGTGCCTGCATTATCATCTCCTTTCTCAGGATGAAGGCATATGTCAGATGCTTGATACTCATTCGAATTTGGCACGCAAAAAACGGGGCATACTTGTACCTGTGACTGATTCCCACTTACAGTGGTCGTAGACCAGGCAGGCTATTTGTTCTAGTAATTTGTTTCTAGTAAGCCTCATCTATGTTCTACGCTCATTGAAATTATGA
Organism: Schistocerca americana; assembly: GCF_021461395.2. Lineage (NCBI taxonomy): Eukaryota > Metazoa > Arthropoda > Insecta > Orthoptera > Acrididae > Schistocerca > Schistocerca americana. Next base: position 157,229,805 of record NC_060121.1, read on the forward strand.
CTCAGTGTCTGTGCTCTTCGACATGTTCATGTAAAGTCAGGAAGAAGCAATAAAATCCGACCAAGATACCAACCCAGAAGCTCGTTTTTCTATCTCCCTAGCCTGATACCAGAGTCTTCTATGCTGTCTCCAACCATAGGGACCTGATAAACCGGGTTCCCGGGTTCGATTCCCGGCGGGATCAGGGATTTTCTCTGCCTCGTGATGACTGGGTGTTTTGTGATGTCCTTAGGTTGGTTAGATTTAAGTACTTCTAAGTTCTAGGGGACTGATGACCATAGATCTTAAGTCCCATAGTGCTCAGAGCCATTTGAACCATTTTAGACCTGATAAACCTCAGCTAGACCCTGACGCCGACTTAGTCCATTGCACGAAGCCACTCGCGTGCCAAAGAGCCGGTAGACTGAAATATCCGACATAGCTTCCTATTCAACTGAGGGATTCACGCAAGTATTTTGCGACCCTCGACGGGTTACGATAGTTTCGTGCCACAAAACTGGTCCGCGTTCCACTAAATAGATTCATCGCACAGTGTCTACTTCCCAAACCACGCGTACGCCTAAGAGTAGTAGTTAGCGAAAACAAAAACAAGAAAGGTAAACACATGTAGAACGAACGAATTGAGGCAGGCGATGTTGTTTCGGAGGCTGCAGTGCCGTCCTCAGTGCTCCAGACTCCACCGAGCTCACGGCTCGGCAGCCGTCCACTGCTTTGGGGTCGCCCGGCTGCTGTACGGCTGCCGTGTCCCGTTTGGACGGCAATGGACCGTGCCCCGTAGATGTGAAAGGCACCATATGGCTGCCCGTAGCATGGGCGTGAATACGGTGCCGGATTATACGCTTTTCGGACTAGTGTGAAATGGGCCTTAGGCTGTCGGTATGTAGAATGGGCTAGCTATCGTTGACGTGGCGCTCTAGTAATTTTGCGCGGTCACTTCCTGCTGTTTCACGTTGAGGAGCCATTTCCTTGCGTGAAAGTTCGGCTAAACTTCGAGGACGTGAGCAAGAACGCTCGCTACATCGCGAGCATAAGGCTTGAGGCCCGCAGAAAACATAAGGCGCGATATCGTATTTGTTGTGTTCAGTAGAAGCCCGCATTCGGTGAGTTCTATGTCATACCTTCCACCACCACGAATATATGCTGTTTCTAAGCATCAGCACACTAAATTTCTCGAGAACGAATCGTTATTGGCACGATTTCTTGTAATAAACCGACGGGGGAAGTCGTCAGATTGCTGGTTAAATAATTTTCGTATTTAGTTATTATTATCGCGTTATAACGCGCGTGTTACGAGACTAAACCGTTTCAAGGCAAAGACAGCAATGACACATTGGCGATTCGCCGCAAATGTGTGGTTCTTGTTAGGACTTATGACAAATGTGAATTAATAACATTTCGGCGATTAAAGCCTACAGAAGTCTATAACACACAATACAAAATCGCTCAGAAAGGAGCTACAGCCCAGCATAGAGGCTAGACGCACCACGTTATAGAACACGATAGGTTGGTAGAGGGTTCGAGTCCTGCTGTATCTCAGGTGTTATTTTTTTTATCTTCGCGTATTGTAAAGGACTGTGGGAATTTCTTACGACATTGATAGAAATTACTTATGTAATACTTGAGTTATATAAATATAAGTACGTTCTCTTTTAGGGGTGAATTTGTTCGCTTTGGTTAACTTTCATAAGCTGATGTCCTTACCAACTAGACTTGTAATAATGACAAAACGGAAAGATGCATGTTCACAGATACTGAAGTTTTTATTTATGTGTAGACGGCCGTTGTAGCCGAGCGGTTCTAGGCGCTTCAGTTCGAAACCGCGCTGCTGCTACGGTCGCAGGTTCGAATCCTGCCTCGGGCATGGATGTGTGTAATGTCCTTAGGGTAGTTAGGTTTAAGTAGTTCTAAGTCTAGGGGACTGATGGCCTCCGATGTTAAGTCCCATAGTGCTCACAACCATTTGAACCATTTATGTGTACCAGAGACACAGATTAATAAGCCGCGACGCTAACCACTGAGCCACAATTTCGTCTGATGGTAAATGGCACATAAAGTACCTCAAAAATACCACGTTAACTTCTATTGTCGTTTTTTCACTAGCGGTCAAGTATCTACGGATAAGCGGAGATACTTGTTCGCTTATTTCGACCCCCCTTCCACTGATCGAAGTTCCTGAGAAATCGAGTGACGACACCTGCCGTGTTCTCCTCTCAAGTCTTTTCTGAAGCTATTTGTCTTGAGGGTAGCCCCCTACGGAAGTGAAACATGGGCGATAAACGTTCAGATAGAAAAAAATAAATAAAAGCTGTTGAAATGCGCTACAGAAATGATTAGATGGTTCAAAAAATGGTTCAAATGGCTCTGAGCACTATGGGACTTAACATCTGAAGTCATCAGTCTCCTAGAACTACTTAAACCTAACTAACCTAAGGACATCACACACATCCATTCCCGAGGCAGGATTCGAACCTGCGACCGTAGCAGCAGCGCGCTTCCGGACTGAAGCGCTTAGAACCGCTCGGCCACTCCGGCCGGCTGAAGATTAGATGTGCCCATCGACTAACTAATGAGAAGGTACATATGACAAGGGAGGAAATGTGCGTTTTGATAGAGCTAAAGAAGGAATTTTACGTGCGTCCATTTTCGTGAAAAAAACTGTATGGGTTGCGAGCCAAATAAAGCCGAAAACTGCCGGTGGAGAGCGCTGAGAGCGCAATAACACGTTAACCAGATCGTCTGTCTTGCCGACGCTGTTCTGTCTCGTGACGATGGATTACCCGTCTGCTTCCACATCAACGTTAGGTGCCTCGTCTTGCGTGCCGACGGCTTGACAGTAGCGTCTGAGTATACATAATTCACAAAACTGTAAAATGCAGATCAGACTCGTCTGGTCGTCCAGTGTACGGTAGCCGGCCTCCTCAGTGACATACGATCGCCAGACGGCAGCTGTGTTCCGGCCACTTGCAGTGGGGCGTGGAAACCCCCATTTAGTGATGCGGACTGACTGAAACCCGGCGATTTGCCGTACGGCGGAAAAGGTAGCGTGAGAGGGCGTCTGCAGATGCGGCAGCCGGCGGAGCCTCGGAGTGCAGCGGGTAGCGTGCGGTGCGGGCGCCGTTTAGCGCAGCATCCAGCAGCAGACGGCGTGAGGCGCGCGCGCGCGCGCGCGGGCTGGTCTGCTGTGCGCGTCCCCCCTTTATCGACCGCGCCCCCGCAGCGCGCCCGGCCGGCTTAGCGGGTGCTCCGCCGCCGCGCCACTACAACCCACCGCCGAATCACTACCACTACCACTACCACTACCACTACCACTACCATTACCTACCCTGCTGCCCGCTGCGTAGCGTGTCTGCGGTGCAGGTGGACATGTCGTTCTTCTGACTCTGTCCGGATACAGACTGTATGCAGCTCTCCGCTCTAGCTTATGCAGTGCCAGTCCCTTCATCTCTGCAGACCTACTGCAACCTCCAGACATTTCACCCTGCTTACTATACTCGAGCCTTCGTCTCCCTCCACACTTTCTACTCTTGACACTTCCGTGCATTGACGTCTCAGGAAGCGTCCTATCAACCGATCCCTCCGTACTATAATTTACTTTTCTCCTCCAGTTCAATTCAGCACCTCCTCATCCGTTAGTCGATGGGCCCAACTAATCTTCAGCGTTTTTCTGTAACACATTTGAAAAGCTTCTATTTTCTTCCTATCTGAACGTTTATTGTCCTCGTTTCACTTCCGTACGAGGCTACCGTCAAGACAAATTCCTTTAGAAAAGAGAACACGTTAGGTGCAGTGACACGATTTCCCAGGAACTTCGATCAGTGGAAGAGGGGTCGAAATAAGCGAACACGTGTCCCGCCTTATCCGCAGATACTTGACCATTTGTGGGGGGGGGGGGGGGGGGGGGGAAAGAGGCAGTCGAAGTTATCGTGGTATTTTTGAGGTACTTTATATGCTATTTACCATCAGACGAAATTGTGGCTCGGCGGCTTGCTAATTTTGCGCCCCGTGCTCGAAACCCGATTATTGCTTTTATTTTAATTTTTCCATTATTGGTGTTAAATAAACCCGTAACTGTTTATTCAGTATACACTTACGAGCCAAAACATTATGAAAAGCCGGCCGGAGTGGCCGTGCGGTTCTAGGCGCTACAGTCTGGAGCCGAGCGACCGCTACGGTCGCAGGTTCGAATCCTGCCTCGGGCATGGATGTGTGTGATGTCCTTAGGTTAGTTAGTTTTAATTAGTTCTAAGTTCTAGGGGACTGATAACCTCAGAAGTTAAGTCGCATAGTTGTAAGTAGGCTGTTTATGTTTTCTTATTGGCAACGTTACGTAGCGCTCTGTAGGAAAATCACTGGCTGTGCTGTGTGCAGTCTGTGGCTAGTTTGCATTGTTGTCGCTATTGGACTGTTGGCTGTTAACAGCGCGTAGCGTTGGCAGTTGGAGGTGAGCCGCCAGCAGTGGTGGATGTGGGGAGAGAAATGGCGGAGTTTTGAAATTTGTAAGGCTGGATGTCATGAACTGCTATATATATTGTGACTAGTAAGGTAAATACATTGTTTGTTCTCTATTAAAATCTTTCATTTGCTAACTATGCCTATCAGTAGTTAGTGCCTTCCGTAGTTTGAATCTTTTATTTAGCTGGCAGTAGTGGCGCTCGCTGTATTGCAGTAGTTCGAGTAACGAAGATTTTTGTGACGTAAGTGATTTGTGAAAGGTATAGGTTAATGTTAGTCAGGGCCATTCTTTTGTAGGGATTTTTGAAAATCAGATTGCGTTGCGCCAAAAAAATATTGTGTGTCAGTAATAGTGCTCAGAGCCATTTGAACCCCATTATGAAAATTGCCGACCAAGACGCTGGGATCCACCTGGCTGCGTTGCGGGCAGGTGAGGCTGTAGCAAAAGTATGTAAGCGGAGTAGAGACGAATGTGGGATCACCCTAGCGAAGATAAGGGCTTCAAATGGGGAAATCCATTGAGATAAGCGACTTCGAGAAAGGGAAGATTATTATTATTATTACGCAGAGTCTGTGAACAAGTTTATCGGAAACGGCGCAGCAGCATCTTCCGAAAGAGATAGGACAGTGAAACTCCCATTAGGTGCTAAATGGCCGGCCCTCCACGACTCTTTACAGAACGTTGGGTTTGGAGGCTTGTCTGCTCTGTATAGTAGGATAGGTGGCGATCTGTGGCATCTCTGTCGAAAGAGCACAGTGTTGTTGCACGCGCAAGTGTTTCGGAGTACACCACTTGTCGTACATAGTTGAACATGGAGTTCCGCAGCCGACCACCCCTACGTGTCTGCATGCTGACCCAACGACATCCTCAATTACTACTGGAGTGAGCTCGGGACCATCTGGATTGGACCGTCGATCACTGGAAACGTGTCGGCTCTACGGGTGAATCACATTTTTGCTTCACTAAGTCGATGGTCGTCTCCACAGAGGCCGTCATTGAGGTGAACGGCGGCTCGAAACGTGCAGCGCGCCACGGACACTGGCTGCAGCGAGCAGTATTATGCTATGGGAGACATTCTCCTGCGATTGCGTGGGACGTGTGGTAGTATTCGAAGCGAACCACCTCCAGCACATCATGATTGATGTCTTTCCCGACAGCGATGTGATCTTTCAACTGTATTTTTGTGCTTGTTTCGGAGCCAGAACCGTGGCCCACTGGTTTGAGGAGCATTATAGTGAAATCACGTTGATTTCTCGGCGACCAGATTCGCTTAATGTAAATCGTATTAAATCCATCTGTGTCGCTATCAGACGTCAGCATCGGGTACGCAAATCAGCGGCCCGTTATTTACGCGAATTACGTGACCTGTGCGTAGACGTCTAATGCCACAAACCTACCAACAAACTGTCGGATCCCTGATAAGCAGAATCAATTATGTATTTCGTTTCACAGGCGGACAAACAAGATACACTCCTGGAAATTGAAATAAGAACACCGTGAATTCATTGTCCCAGGAAGGGGAAACTTTATTGACACATTCCTGGGGTCAGATACATCACATGATCACACTGACAGAACCACAGGCACATAGACACAGGCAACAGAGCATGCACAATGTCGGCACTAGTACAGTGTATATCCACCTTTCGCAGCAATGCAGGTTGCTATTCTCCCATGGAGACGATCGTAGAGATGCTGGATGTAGTCCTGTGGAACGGCTTGCCATGCCATTTCCACCTGGCGCCTCAGTTGGACCAGCGTTCGTGCTGGACGTGCAGACCGCGTGAGACGACGCTTCATCCAGTCCCAAACATGCTCAATGGGGGACAGATCCGGGGATCTTGCTGGCCAGGGTAGTTGACTTACACCTTCTAGAGCACGTTGGGTGGCACGGGATACATGCGGACGTGCATTGTCCCGTTGGAACAGCAAGTTCCCTTGCCGGTCTAGGAATGGTAGAACGATGGGTTCGATGACGGTTTGGATGTACCGTGCACTATTCAGTGTCCCCTCGACGATCACCAGTGGTGTACGGCCAGTGTAGGAGATCGCTCCCCACACCGTGATGCCGGGTGTTGGCCCTGTGTGCCTCGGTCGTATGCAGTCCTGATTGTGGCGCTCACCTGCACGGCGCCAAACACGCATACGACCATCATTGGCACCAAGGAAGAAGCGACTCTCATCGCTGAAGACGACACGTCTCCATTCGTCCCTCCATTCACGCCTGTCGCGACACCACTGGAGGCGGGCTGCACGATGTTGGGGCGTGAGCGGAAGACGGCCTAACGGTGTGCGGGACCGTAGCCCAGCTTCATGGAGACGGTTGCGAATGGTCCTCGCCGATACCCCAGGAGCAACAGTGTCCCTAATTTGCTGGGAAGTGGCGGTGCGGTCCCCTACGGCACTGCGTAGGATCCTACGGTCTTGGCGTGCATCCGTGCGTCGCTGCGGTCCGGTCCCAGGTCGACGGGCACGTGCACCTTCCGCCGACCACTGGCGACAACATCGATGTACTGTGCAGACCTCACGCCCCACGTGTTGAGCAATTCGGCGGTACGTCCACCCGGCCTCCCGCATGCCCACTATACGCCCTCGCTCAAAGTCCGTCAACTGCACATACGGTTCACGTCCACGCTGTCGCGGCATGCTACCAGTGTTAAAGACTGCGATGGAGCTCCGTATGCCACGGCAAACTGGCTGACACTGACGGCGGCGGTGCACAAATGCTGCGCAGCTAGCGCCATTCGACGGCCAACACCGCGGTTCCTGGTGTGTCCGCTGTGCCGTGCGTGTGATCATTGCTTGTACAGCCCTCTCGCAGTGTCCGGAGCAAGTATGGTGGGTCTGACACACCGGTGTCAATGTGTTCTTTTTTCCATTTCCAGGAGTGTATTAAGCAGATAGTCAGGATGTTTTGGCTCGTCAGTGTAAATACAGAAAACTGCAACGAAGCACTTTTTTGAAATAATTATTTATTCCATGAACCGGTTTTCGAACCTTTCCAGGCTCATCTTCAGCTGGTGTGCAGGCGGTTACATAGCTGTTCCAAAGCGTAATGCTGGCTGCTGCCACTGTGCCGAGAATACTTGTGGCGATGCTTTAAAGCATGTTCCACCTCCTCCTGCACACCATCTGAAGATGGGCCTGAAAAGGTCCAGAAACCGATTCACGGAATAAATAACTATTTCAAAAAAGTGCTTCGTTGCACTTTTCTGTATTTGTTTTATTTTTATTGTTTTAATTTATCTACTCATGTTTGTAGAAGGTTACTGCACGAATGTTTATCATCACATTAGAATATACAAGGGCATTATATTGACTGTAAAATTACAACTTCATTTCACAGTAAGTGTCACACATTATATATATATATATATATATATATATATATATATATATATATATATATATATAAAATTGTGTGTGTGCGGTATGTTGAGGAGTTACAATCTTTTAAAATTTTCATATTCTGATATTTCTTTCACATATCAATTTTTATACTAACTCTTATATTTTATTCTTATGTTTTTTATTTTTCTTCAGTAAGATTTGGTGCATTGTCCTAGATGCCGATCGCAAAAATATTCGAAACCCAGATATTCCGAACACTACCCGCATCACGCAAAGGTTAGCACAGTCAAATTTCTTCGTATGAATCTCACTTTGGAAAGAAATGTCGTTAACATTGCTGGAGATTTCGGGCGTTGGCAATAATTTCGCGACAAACCAGGATCACTTTTCCGAAGACTGGCGCTTGCAATTGACTTACGAATCACTATGCGCTACAGGGATTTCACCGACAACAGTTCCAAATAGTTATCTCTTTTTTAAGTTCATTTATCTGACAAACAATTTGTTAGACGAAAAAGGACAACGTTACGTAAATAAAACATTCCTGTAGTGGTCTTCTCCAGACAAGATAAAAGTAATAATCGGGTTTCGAACACGGGGCTCAAAATTAAGAAACCGCGACGCTAAAAACAGTGCCGCCATTTTGTCTGAGGATATCACCCTGTAAAGTGTATGTAAAGTACCTCGAAAACTTTGACCGTCGTTTTCTTAGGGACGGTCGAGTGTCCATGGATAAGCCGAGCCACGTGTTCGTTTGTACTGACTCCTCTTCCACTGAGCGAAGTTTCTGGGCAATCGTATGATGACAAAAAAAAAAAATGGTTCAAATGGCTCTGAGCACTATGGGACTTAACAGCGAAGGTCATCAGTCCCACAGAACTTAATACTACTTAAATCAAACTAACCTAAGGACATCACACACATCCATGCCCCAGGCAGGATTCGAACCTGCGACCGTAGCGGTTGCGCGGCTCCAGACTGAAGCGCCTAGAACCGCTCGGCCACTCCGGCCGGCGTGTGATGACACTAGCCGTGTTCTCCTCGCTAGTAACACTTCATACCATATTCTATTTGATAAATATCATTTTTTCAGAAACGCTTTTCTAATTATTGCCATTCTGCATAATCTTCATTGCTTCGTCCATCATCACTCAATAAAATCTCTTGTCAGTACTCTCTCATTCCGTTCAGCTACTCATCAAAGTTCCTTGGCTTCTCCGACAACATTGCAATGTCATCCTCATCCCTAATACCTTTTCCTGAATTGTAATTAATTTTCCAAATTTGTCATAGTTTTCTTTTCTGCTTAGTCTACCTGCAGACAGAATAACACCAGAGACAGGCTACAACTCGGTCTGACTCCCTTCTCAGTTACCGTTTCCTTTTCATGATCTTAGACTTTTGTAACTGCAGTCTGCTTTCTGTAAAAATTCCAAGTACGAGTAACCTTTCTCTGTATGTATTTTAGCCCTGCTACCCTCAGAATTTCAAAGATTATATTCTACCTTAAATTTTCAAAATTGGTTTGTCTCCCTTAACCTCTCTTTTTAAGGCGTAGGGCCAGTATTGCCTAACGTGCTCCTATTCTCCGAAACCCAAATTAATCTTTCCCGATGTCTGCTTATATCACTTTCTCCATTCATCTGTAAATAATTCGTGTCAGTATTTTTGCAAACGCGTCACATTAAACTTATAGCTATGTAATATTCACACGTGACAGCACCTGCCTTCTTTTGAACAGAAATTATTCTTGAAGTCAGTGTGTAATTCTGACTATGTCGTACATATCAGGTCCAGTATTTTCGTCATGGCTGTGCCTTCCGCGAATCGCAATAATGATGACGAGACGTCGTCTACTCTAGGATCCTTATATCGACTTCGGTTTTTCAGTGCTGTCAAATTTTTCTCGTAGTATCACCCATCTCTATTTACTTTCTGTTTCCTTTGTACGATAGTGTCTTCAGGTGGACAAACTTGGCGAAAGTACTTGGAAACCACATCGAGAAGCGAAGCAGTGAGTGTAAAAGACGAGCTTCATTCTGGATCAAATAGTCCTACACCAATAAATTAAGGTAACGAACCAATCGGTGGAAAATTATTTATGTATGTATTTATTTATTTGCTGCAAGTACTTTACGTTCCGCCGCCTACATACTACGACGGACCGTAGATGCTATTATCGACACAACTAACAATCATAAGTGGAATCATAAAATCATTCACAATTCTGACATGTACTCTTCTATTCGTAAATGTCTTGATCTCATTTGATAGGAGGAGGAGATTAGTGTTCAAGGTCCCGTCTACAACGATGTCATTAGAGACGGAGCACAAGCTCGGTTTAAGGAAGGATGGGGAAGGAAATCGGCCGTGCCCTTTCGAAGGAACCATCCCGGCATTTGCCTGAAAGGATTTAGGGAAATCACGAAGAACATAAATCAAGATGGCCAGTGGCGGGATTGAACCCTCGTCCTCCCGAATGCGAGTCCAGTGTCATTTGATACGCACATTTCTGTTAACTGGTTTCGACTCTAATCAGTCCTCATCGGAACTAAAATGACGCTGTTCTCATTGGTTTTAATCTCATTTGCGGATACACTCCGACAGCCTTTGTCTCGTGCGTTTTATGTCTCGGCAGCTGTAATGTCGCTGCGGTAAAAGTCTTTTTATTATTGGCTGGCTCAGAGCTATTTAATGACCACCGTTACCAAATGCTGTGCTTTGTAATGTCGTGTCTTTTCAGTAGTTTTAATCGCTATGCAGGTTTAATTACGACAGCTTTCGTCTCGTGCATTACATATCTCTGCAGCTATTGTGTCGCTGCGAGAGCTCTGCCGTTTCCTAATGGCTGAATCATTGTCAGAACTTTTTAATTGCTGTCGTTATCAGCTAGTGAAAAGAAGAGAGTTTGTTTTGACTACGACTCCCTAGAGCCGAAACCGGCTAATCGTAGTATATCAGTCAAATGCGGTCGAGAGACTTATTCATAAGACAGTATATTTGAAAAAGATTGGGTACTCCAGCCTCAAACTTCCAAATTTCATTGTATTATGAGATTCATATATACAATGTGTTTCAGAACTTCAATCTTAATTTGACGTACAACACGCTTTTAAACATGCAGGTGAGAAGGTACCTCATATCTGATCAAGAAATACGTGGTGTCACGTTGTTTATTTTAAAGTTCTGCCTCCCCACTGCGTTTTGTACTTCTACATCTACATCTACACTCTGCAAGCCACTCTGCCCTTCCCCACCCCCCCTCCACTCCCCCACCCATCCCCTCCACTCCCCCACCCCCCCCACCCCCTCAAGCTGTTCCATTCGCGAAAGGCGCATAGGCAGAATCATTGTTGGTAAGCTTTAATTTTTGTGATGTTTTTTTTTCTCGTTCTTGTCAATTCGCGATACGTACCCGGGAGTAACCAATAAGTTGCCAGACTCTTCCGGGAATTCACTCTCTAGGGATTTAATTTGCAAACCTGTCTGTGCTGCACAACGCCTCCCTTGTAACGTCTGCCGCTTGAAACATAACAGTCTAATAGAAACTTATCAAACACGTAAATTTTAATCATAAACAGTAATTTCTGACATAGATGTGTATGGGGAATATGTACTTGTGAAAGAGTTACAAAGAAAACAGTTACGGAATCTTAATTACACTAATGTGTAGAAGTCCATTAATTGCTAAGAATATTTTATATGATATGAATCTTCTGTAATTAGTAAATATAAGAAGTGTATTGTTAACATTTGACACCTAAGCGTTTATACACGATACAATTAGTATAAAGACTAGAATTCATTCTTGTGTTTAATGTATAAGAATCTAGGTAATCATTGAAATGTGTGATTTGTTTTAGGATGAGAGTTTTAATTGTTAATTAATGAAATAATAATTTTAAACAATGCCGAGGATTGTTAAAAAGGTATAGTTACAGCCATGTTGGCAAAGGGAGTCAGTCTGATTTTGGTTTTTGAGCAGTGAGCATGTAGCTGCTCCTTTTGTATTGTAAGTATTGTTTGCCTTTGTAATAAAAAGTATAATAAAAATGGATAAACTTAACACAAGATTAGACTAAATTAAGTCTCCAGTAGTTGAGCTACAGTGACTATAAATGTACTCAGGACGTCGACGACGGCAGATCATGAGTAACTGTGAACAACCCCATTATTACGAGTAGTTACGACAGGTTATACACTGGAGTTTGTTGAGTATCTCCGTAAACCGGTAGCGCCGTCCGCACGATCGCGATGTCGAAACGCGCCCATCTTTGTTGGATCTCTCTATCTCTCTCTCTCTCTCTCTCTCTCTCTCTCTCTCTCTCTCTCTCTCTCTCTCTCTCTGTGTGTGTGTGTGTGTGTGTGTGTGTGTGTGTGTGTGTGTGTGTGTGTGTGTGTGTGTGGGGTCGTTCCACTTCAGGTCGCTAAGGACTTTCCCTCCTTGGTATTTTAATGGTGTTACTCTTTCCGGTGGTTTATGACCAGTGATGTAATCGACTTCGTCTGTTTATGTACGAGGGATAATTGTGTCTATAGAAGTCCATTCGATCGCTAAATTAAAATCACAGTGAAATTCCGATGGAGCTTTGTGCAGCGCCTCTAGTACGAGTATGACCATAGGTCGCGCGTCACGTCGCACTTTCCAGGCTTGAGCGCGCAGTGAGCACGTAAACATGCCTAGATGCGTAGAACAATAATGTCCCGTGTGAAGTGCGTGCTGTCATTCGATTTTTTCGTGTTGAGGGTTCCCGTCTGATTTCGTGCAGCCCACATAACGTAACAATCATTCGTGACTGCAAAATGCGGCAGTGGTACAGGAACTACGAAGCAGGAGGTACAGACGTTCATAATGCGGGCGGTCAGCAAGGATGCGAGTGTAAACGGATATTGTTCAGCGAGTCTGTAAGCAGTTCAGAACAAGCGAAGAGGAAGGTTGTCATCAGGCTCTGTCCGTCTTCATAACAATGCTCGGCCGCACGCTTGATCAGGAACAAACACGTTGCTGCAGCGTTTTCGGTGGGAAGTGTTTGATCGTCCGTCGTATAGCCCGGAGTTGGTTCCACCTGATTTTCATCTCTCTGTTCACACGAACCGCTGGCTATGAAGAAAGCATTTTGACACAGAGGAGCTGCACACCAGCGTAGATCATTGGCAGAAAGCACAGGTGGCTGCCTTCAATGACGAGGGAACTGGAAAGTTAGTACAATGCTGCGGCAAGTACCCAAGTCGGGGCGGCGGCTGTGAAGAGAAGTAGTTGGAATCTGTAGCTGAACATTGCAAATAAAACATTTTTGATCTTTTTCTCTGGTTTCCATTCCACAAACGATCGGACACTGAAAGAAGCTCTCATAGAATAGGTTTCATTTATGTTCAGGTCCCAGTAGGTGCGCTGTCTATCGTGTAGCCCTGGACTTGACCACAGCTCGCAAACCGTCACGCCCCGCACTGAAGTGCCCTCTGTAATGCCGATGCCCGGGGGAGGGGGGAGGGGGGGTTGCGTGCTCGTTTTGGGTAGTAGCACGCTTTCATGGAAATAATATATACGGCAACAGTCACTTGTTAGTAATATTTTATTAGCACCGCGTTGTTTCGGTAGCATGTTGCCATCATCAGGAGCATTTGCAGTTGCTTACGCTGTAATATGAAGTGATATTAGTTTCCTTTTTTGTGTGTATCAGTGAGGTTGAGTGTCGAAAAAGACACCTGTTCGGGAAGATAAATAAGTTACAGTGTGTACATTATGTGATAAGCATGATTAGTTATTTCGTTAGTGCACTATATTTTTGTTGGTAATTTCGTTGTCTGCCACACACAGCACAGTAACAAGTACATCACAACACTCTCACAATAATTTGTTTACATCAGTCTAAAGATTTTTAAAAGCTAGTATAACGTAGTTCCTATTGCTAAAACAGGAGTACACAGTGAATAAGAAACATTTATATCTAGATGTATTTATGTCATGGCAAAAAGCTTTTCAGACTCTTTGGATTGACGTAAACAAATGACTGTGAAAATGTTAAGTTGTAATGTTCTTCTCATTGTGCTCTGGGTGCCAGACAACGAAATTACCGACAAGAATGTAAGTAATGCACTAACAAAATGACTCATCGTGGTTATCACATAATGCACACACTAATATATTTACCTTCCAGAAAAGGCGTCTTTTTCGACACATATCCTCACTGGTACACACAGCAAAGGGAACTAACGTCGCTTCATATTAATTAAAATCTAAAAGTAGTTGTAAATGCACTTCATGATTGCAGCATGCTGCCGAAACTTGTCGTGTTAATAAAATATTAGAAACAAATGACTGGTGCAGTATATATTATTTGATAAAATTATTACAACACAGTCGCAGCCCTCAAACAACATCCATATAATATGAATAAATTTAAGTTTAAATATCAACAGTGTTCGCTTGTCCACAGTTGCCCCCCTGTTCTTCGACACACACTGTAGACTCATTGTCAGCCACCGAGCAAACGCTTCACACATGCTGCCCAAATCTGCCCCTGAAGAGTAAAAAAGAGCCTGCAATCGAACGACATTAGGTATGAAGTGTTACAGCACAGTGACCACATACTTTCGGCACGGCCTCGTCCTCGTAGGTTGAATTTATCTTTCGTCACTGACGGTGTTGTGCGTGTGAAGGCCCGCTCCACGCCAGAGGCGTCGCGGAGAATGTGTTATGGCTACTTTGCAGTTGTTCGCGCCCGAAGACGCGACAGGTGGATTACAAAAGTTGCTCTGCTGACGCGTCGGCTCCCTTCTGACGCCTGCAGCCGCTTTCACAATGCGCTGGCTTCGCTCGCCAACTGGGACGCGTCCGCAAGGTTACGGCTACAGCCGCCAAGCGTCAGTCTGTCCAGGGCACACATGTCGGCGGCAAGCTGATCCATGACGAAACCGTCTGCAGTGTACGTGATACCGCGATTTTCTTTCCGAAAGCCAGTATTAAGCGTCCGAAATAAGGAAGCAAAAGGTTTTGAGTAATTTGAGACTCGTAAGATCGAGTCGTACCAATAAAACGTTCGTTTGTGTGGGCGGGGTCAGCGTTGTCTTCAAATGGGAACCTCTCATTTTTATGGCATATTCTGATTCTACGGCAAAAAATACGCACAGTTTACTCAAACCATTGTTTTCAATTCGTCGCCGGCCGCTGTGGCAGAGCAGTTCTGGGCGCTTCAGTCTGGAACCGCGCTGCTGCTACGGTCGCAGGTTCGAATCCTGCCTCGGGCATGGATGTGTGTGATGTCCTTAAGTTAGTTAGGTTTAAGTGATTCTAAGTCTAGGGGACTGATGACCTCAGATGTTAAGTCCCATAGTGCTTAGAGCCATATTCAATTCGTCGTAAATGGCGCTGTAATCGACAAATACCAAGTGTGCCCCCCTTTTTTTTTTTTTTTTTTTTTTTTTTTTTTTTTTTTTTTTTTTTTCAATTAAAACTCGACACATTTGATTCTACATTTCATTTATAATACAAAATTAAACCTTTGTGTTCTGACGGTTGATACAGATGTTCAAACGTTACTTAAATGTTACAAACGTTATTGTACAGTACCAATAATATGATTAAGCATTGACATTTCTGGCAAATAAGCTGCTTGTTTTGTAACGTAGTTTCCTGTTCCGTACGGGGTCCGTTGTGGTGAGTTCTCAAACCATCAGAAACCATTTCAGTGGCCGCCCTCGCATACCGTCATCAGGGTGACTAAGTTCAGTGTGTTTCCGTACAACTGCCGTAAGTCTCGCGCTGCCCGCTACGCAGCTACCGGCGAAGTACAATCGACAACCATTGTAATCAAGTACACTGAAGAGTCAAAGAAACTGGTACACCTGCCTAATAGCGTGTAGGACCGCCGCGAGCACGCAGAAGTGCCGCAACACGACGTGGCATGTACTCAAATGGCTCTGAGCACTATGCGACTTAACTTCTGAGGTCATCAGTCGCCTAGAACTTAGAACTACTTAAACCTAACTAACCTAAGGACATCACACACATTCATGCCCGAAGCAGGATTCGAACCTGCGACCGCAGCGGTCTCGCGGTGCCAGACTGTAGCGCCTAGAACCGCACGGCCACTCCGGCCTTCGGCATGTACTCAGACTAATGTCTGAAGTAGTGCTGGAGGGAGCTGACACCATGAATCCTGCACGGCTGCTCACAAATCCCTAAAGAGTACGAGGGGGTGGAGATCTTTTCTGAACAGCACGTTGCAAGGCGTCCCAGATATGCTCAATAATGTTCATCTCTGGGGAGTTTAGTGGCCAGCTGAAGTGTTTAAACTCAGAAGAGTTTTCCTGGAGCCGCTCTCTATCAATTCTGGACGTGTGGGGTGTTGCATTGTCCTGCTGGAATTGTCCAAGTACATCGGAATGCACAATAGACATGAATGGAATCAGGGGATCAGACAGGATCCTTACGTACGTCTCACCTGTCCGAGTCGTATCTAGACGTATCATGGGTGCCATATCACTCCAACTGCACACACTCCACACCGTTACAGAGGCTACCAGTTTGAACAGTCTCCTGCTGACATGCAGGTTCCATGAATTCGTCTCCATACCCGTACACGTCCATACGCTCGACACAGTTTGAAACGAGAGTCATCCGAGCAGGTAACATGTTTCCAGTCATCAACGTACGAGTGTCGGTGTTGATGGGCCCCGGTGGAGCATAAGGCTTTGTGTTGTGCAGTCATAAAGGGTACACGAGTGGGCCCTCAGCTCCGAAAGCCCATATCGATGATGTTTCGCTGAATGGTTCGCACGCTGACAGTTGATAGCCGAGCACTGGGATCTGCAGCAATTTGCAGAAAGGTTGCACTTCTGTCACATTGAACGATTCTCTTCAGTCGTCATTGGTCCCATTCTTGTTAAGGATCTTTTTCCGGCCGTAGCGATGTCGGAGATTTGATATTTTACCGGATTGCTGATATTCACGGTACATTCGTACGGGAAAATCCCCACTTCATCACTACCTCGGAGATGCTGCGTCCCATCGCTTGTGCGCCGACTATAACACAAGTTTCAAACTCAATTAAACCTTGATAACCTGCCAGTATAACACCAGTAAGCGATCGAAGAACTGTGCCATACAGTTGTTGTCTTATATAGGCGTTGCCGACCGCTGCACCGTATTCTGCCTGATTACATAGTACTGTATTTGAATACGCATGCCTATACCATTTTCTATGGCGCTTCAGTGTAAAATATCCATGAAGTTTCAGTGACAGGAGCACCTGCCATGGATGCTCATTGATATCAAGCTCCCCAGTGGTGAGGGGCAAGGGGACTCACCGAAAGCGAGCATCTTGACGGGACCAGAACACTATTGCATCCACGTCGTTGTTCCTGAATCACGTTAAATGTAGTTTCTAGCCAGGCACTGAAATGGCTAACCATATTTTACTCTACAATCAAATTTACTACACGAAACTAAATTTCGAACATAAACATCAACCGTTGGAACACGAAGGTTTACGTTTGCATCGTAAATGAAGTATAGAATCTAATGCGTCGGTTCTTAATTGCAGAACAGACGCACTTGATACTTGTTTTCAGCATCATCTATCACGAATGGAAAAAAATGGTTTGAGTAAACCGTACGCATTTATTGGCGTAGAATCCGAATATGCAGTAAAAATGAGGGGCTCCCATTTGAAAATACGAAGTTGACCCCGTCCACCTAAGAGGAGTTGGTCAGTAGAGGAGATAGTCAGTAGTTGCGCAGACAGGTGGCCTGTTGTCTAATATTAACTTTTCTCCTGGAACACTTCTGCGTACGATGCGTTGTTTTCGAGATATTCAGTTGTCTCTGCATATCACAAGACTCTTTGCTATCATCAAATCAGAAAAAGATATGTCAAGTCTTTTAAAATGTCATTTCAATTAAGAGTTGCAACCATTCTCCGAGGGTTAAAGAAGGAAATTATTTTAATGCTTGAATTTGGTTTTACACTGCTGTACTGAAAACTATTGATTCTATAGTTCAAAAGGGTAGACTTTCGTTTATTGTAAATTCCCCCTACTTCTATCATGAATAGGCCTACTGCTAACAGTAGATTTCCCTACCTTGATTTGTCTCCAGAGCAAATGAAAATAATCCCATTAATAACAGCTGACATTACATTTGTTAGACGGTCTTGGCGTGATGTTTATCCTCTATCGATAAACCGGTAAATTAACAAGTCTTCATATTAGGCGTCACCATATCTGATGAGGCAGAAGGTCGTCTTTCACCAGAACATCATATCTGGACAGTGGACACGTATCCTAAAGGACCATATTCGAAATTGTCTCAGATACCACGTCTGGAGAAAGTACAATCAAGTGGTGTTCGATTGCCGGCCGCGGTGGTCTAGCGGTTCAGGCGCTCAGTCCGGAACCGCGGGACTGCTACGGTCGCAGGTTCGAATCCTGCCTCGGGCATGGATGTGTGTGATGTCCTTAGGTTAGTTAGGTTTAAGTAGTTCTAAGTTCTAGGGGACTGATGACCACAGATGTTAAGTCCCATAGTGAAATGCAGGAGCAGAAATTATAAATTGTTACGAGAGGGTAAAAAAAAAAATGGAATTACATTGCCGTGGGCGGAGTTTTGTAGCACGGATTTCTGCCGTTAGGCGTGTATGGCAAACTCATAGCCAGTGCAGTGCCTCCTTTGCTGTCGACCCGGCTTACTCTGTTCATCTGCAGTGACTGCTTTTGCTAGCGCTGCTTTGCTCTTGTTTCGTTTTTTATGATGGCAAATTTAAGTGAACAACCTGCAGCTGTGAAATTTTGTTTTCTACTCGGTAAAAATGCTGCTGAAACTGTTTTAATGTTGAAAGCAGCTTACTAAGATCACGCTATGGGAAAACACAAGTGTGTGAATGGTTTGCTCGATTTAAAAATGGCGACATGTTGACTGATGACAAACCTTGTTCTGCCCGAATCCGGGAAAATATTGAAAGAATTCGAGAGCTTGTGCTCACAGGCCATTGACAGACAGTTCATCAACTGTCAGAGATTAGTGAGTTATCTTGGAAGGTCTTCCTGAACGTGGCGAGTCACTAATATCAAAACGAGGAAACCATTTTACCGTTCTCTGCCCAGTACCGTTATCCCCGTACACGGCGCAAACGTTTCTGGCTGCCTCCGCTGCTGTCACCCATCTATCGAACTCAAACAGAAGAATATGTCGGAAATGCTCCTGTTTCTCCTTTTGGTATTCCATTTTCTAGCGTCCAAAGCTCCACTCACTATGCCCAAATGACAAAATGACAATATGTAAACTCAAATAGCAACCGCCAACTGCAAGTAAAAAATAACAATCGAGAAATAAGCCCATAGCAACAGGAATGCCAAAGTGCAAAACAAAAACGCTACTAACTTATGCACCATCCTAATATATAAATATGTAATGTAGCAGTCAGAAGGGAGTAATTACAAGCTGAGAGAGAGAGAGAGAGAGAGAGAGAGAGAGAGAGAGAGAGATAACCGAAAGAATTAAATCGGGAGAAGTTAACTGGGCCAGAAACGAGAAATAAACAAGTAGTAGTCAGCAGAAGAGAGAATTTAAGAAATGGAGAAGGGAGAAAAAGAGTGGGGAATCTTCTACCGTCGTGGTGGTTGCTTCCACGGCGCCTGGTGCTTTGGCTGTCGCGCAGATAAACGCCAGACACCCGAACAGTGCAGTGTTCTCCTCCCTCGCCTTCTCGCAGCCGGCGCACGATCTCTGGCCGTGGCGCCCGGTGTAAGCAACGAACTGTTTGGGGGGTTACCCTGCGGCGACGCGACGCGAGCATTTGTCAAGAGGTAATTAGCATTTCAGGCAGCAGGCGGCCCACATTTACATATCGAGCTCTCAATCCCGGCGTCGTGCTTTAGCTGGGGGGGGGGGGGGGGGGGGGGGCTTAGGGGCTCTGCTGACTGCACATTCTCAAGCTGTTTAGTGTTTTGCAGATTCCGCAAAAGCTGTTATCACAAGATGGTTTAAAAAATGTAGTCATGGCAACTTGTGTTTTTAAGACCAGCTGAGGTCGTTGTACTTTAGTATGTATACTTCAAAAAATGGTTCAAATGGCTCTGAGCACTATGGTACTTAACTTCTGAGGTCATCAGTCCCCTAGAACTTAGAACTACTTAAACTTATCTAACCTAAGGACATCACACACATCCATGCCCGAGGCAGGATTCGAACCTGCGACCTTATCGGTCGTGCGGTTCCAGACTGTAGCGCCTAGAACCGCTCGGCCACCCCGGCCGGCTAGTATGTATACTGTTTCTCCAGACACTCACAAGGGGAGGCCGCGACGTTTGGAACGGGGATTTACTGCAAACTTCGTACACTCGTAGTTCTCCATGAGGACAACAAAATGTGAAAGCAGTAGCGCGTACTTCTCAAGCGTTACTGAGAAAATCGCAAGATAATTTCGGTCGTCAAATATATACCTGTGCGTGGCCATTTATAGCATGAAGCGCCGGCAGCCGAGTGGTTAGCGTTCAAGCCCTGTAATCGCTGGATGGCTGGATCGAACCCTGTTCATCAGTTTTTTTCCCAACAGTCATATTCTTTACTGTTTATATTACAATTATTAATATAATGGGAAAAAAACGTTAATCGGATGAACTTTTATTAAATTTACAATGTTATTTGGCAGTCTACAAATTTTTACTATCACAAATAACATAATATTCATAACTACCGACTAGTATGTTCTGTATCAACGACGTCCGCTCCTTGAAGAAGACTATCACAATATACGAACGCATCTTTCAACCGACGTTTCGAAACTGCACTTTGGACTGAATATTCATGACATTCCTCGTCCGCAGTTCTCGACAAACCGGGTGTCACTTCCATTTTTCTAGTCACGAAGTAAGGTTTTATACTTGACGAATAATTCGCGCATACGTTATTTCTTCCTGCTACATAAGCAAGGTCTCACCGCTATGCGAGTTAACCGTCGAATGATCCCCATTCCATCCTGGTTCGAGCCTGGCCCTCCCCTCGTTATTTGAAAGCC
The DNA here is from genome assembly GCF_021461395.2 of Schistocerca americana. Lineage (NCBI taxonomy): Eukaryota > Metazoa > Arthropoda > Insecta > Orthoptera > Acrididae > Schistocerca > Schistocerca americana. The sequence continues at coordinate 157,250,625 of NC_060121.1, forward strand.
GTCTGTGCCGGTCAAAACTTGCATCTAACAAGTAGCTTCGGGCTCATTCCAGGTATAAGGGATTTCTCAAATCACGGACATTTTCAGTATCACTTTATGCATCTGGTCGTTTACCAGTCGGTGGTTACGAATATTATATTATTTGTGATAATAAAAATTTGTAGACTGGCAAATAAGATTGTAAATTTAATAAAAGTTCATCCGATTACACGTATTTTTCCCATTATATCAATTGTAATATAAATAGCAATGAATCACTGTGTTGGAAAAAAAAACCTGATGAACAGGGCTCGATCCAGCCATCCAGCGATTACAGGGCTTGAACGCTAACCACTCGACTGCTGGCGCTTCATGGTATAAATGGCCACGCACAGGTATATATTTGACGACCGAAATTATCTTGCGATTTTCTCAGTAACGCTTGAGAAGTACGCGCTACTGGTTACACATTTTGTTGTCCTCATGGAGTACTACGAGTGTACGAAGTTTGCAGCAAATCCGGGTTCCAAACGTCGTGGCTTCCCCTTGTCAGACTTTTTTTTTTATTTACTAACATCTCTCTGACAATTAGTACGAGGGCTGTTCGGATTGTTAGGTCCGATCGGCCGCAAAATGGAGACAACAGTGAAAATTCGATGAAGCTTTGTACAGACGCGTTGTGCAGTCTCTCTAGTATGGCCGTCGATCGCGTCACGTCACGTCACTGTTTTCAGTTCAGAGCGCACAGTGAGCACATAAAGACTCCTCGAAAGTACTGTCTCCCGCCAAGTATGGGTGCCTGTGGAGAGATTTCGCCTCACTTCATGGGGCCTATAGAACTGTCGTGCGTTTCCTCCTTCACGATATTTCTCGGCAGCACACAGCAGGGGCAACGAAGCTGCACTGCAGCGTTTTCAAATCAAATGGCTCTGAGGACTATGGGACTCAACTGCTGAGGTCATTAGTCCCCTAGAACTTAGAACTAGTTAAACCTAACTAACCTAAGGACATCACAAACATCCATGCCCGAGGCAGGATTCGAACCTGCGACCGTAGCGGTCTTGTGGTTCCAGACTGCAGCGCCTTTAACCGCACGGCCAGCAGCGTTTTCGATGCGAGGTCTTTGAGCGCCCAGCATACAGGCCCTACGTGGGCCCCTCTGCTTTTCTTCTCTGCTCACACGAACAGCTGGCTATTAAGACAACATTTTGACACAGAGAACGAACTGCTGACGAGCGTAGAGCATTGGCGGAAAGCACAGGCGGCCGCCTTCTGTGACGAGGGTACTGGGAAGTTGGTACCACGCTAAGACAAATGTCTAAGTCAGAGCGGCAACTATGTACAGAAGTAGCTGGAAGGTGTAGCTAACTCTTGCAATTAAGACATCTTTGATTTTCTCAGTGGTTTCCATTTCGTGACCGATCGGACCTTGATTTCCGAATAGCCCTCGTATTACTCGAAAAAGCGAACCCTAGAATTGACCATAGCAGGGAAGCACCTCGGTCACTTTCCTGTTCAAAGTGGTGTGCCTTTTTACCTCGCAGTACTAGCATGTAAGATAACCGTGGAAAATACCCTCGGAGACGGGTAAGATGGCACACTGTTAACAGAACGATATTCTACACTGAAGCGCCAAAAACTCTGCTATAGCTATGCGTATTCAAATACAGAGATGTGTAAACAGGCAGATTATGGCGCTACAATCGGCATCATCGATATGCGCTTTGGCAGGCTAAGGCCACATCGTGTACCCTTGATTGATTACGCGGAACAAATCTTTACGCCTCTCCCGGGGCCGTCAACATCGACGTTGGACTGTTGATGGCTGGAAACACGTTCCCTGCTCGGACGAGTCTCGTTTCGAAGTGCATCGAGCGGATAGACGTGTAAGGATACGGATGCAACCTCATGAATCCGTGGACGCTGCATGTCAGCAGGCAACTGTTGAAGCAGGTGGAGGCTCTGCAATGGTGTGGGGCGTGTGCAGTTGGAGTGATACGGGATCCCAGATATGTCTAGATACGATTCTGACAAGTGACACGTACGTAAGCATCCTGTCTGATCACCTGCATCCATTCATGTCCATTGTGCATTTCGGACGGACTTGGGCAATTGCAGCAGGACAATGCGACATCCCACACGTCCAGAATTGCTACAGAGTGGCTCCAGGAACACTCTTCCGAGTTTAAACACTTCTGCTGGGCACCAAACTCCCAAGACACGAACATTATTGAGCATATCTGGGAGCCCCTACAACGTGCTGTTCAGAAGAGATTTCCACCTCCTCGTACTCTTAGGGATTTATGGACGGCCCTGCAGGATTCATGGTGTCAGTTCCCTCCAGCACTACACCAGACATTATTCGAGTACATGCCACGTCGTGTTGCGGCACTTCTGCGTGCTCGGTTGGCCCCTACACGATATTAGGCAGGTGTAGCAGTTTCTTTGGCTCTTCAGTGTATTATTTTACTATTATTTGTTTGTTTTTTGTCCCAGTTGCACTGAAAGTTTGGTCTCACGGTGAGTAGTTTCGAAAGTATCCCTTCATTATCGAATCATTACCTGACCGGTTCTCAAGTGAAGAGTGAAATAACGTTTGTACATTTTGAGCTATTCACAACTGCTGAATTTCGAACAGATGACTGATTGTCATTAGATTACGAACACAGAATTTTCCAAGTTGAACCGTTATGCATACCTCGGATCGTGGAAATATTGCTTTATTAAATGTTTCAGAACCACTCATGTAATGGTTCGTTGATGAAACTGGTCACCATTAAGCGAAATTGTCATTGCACCTGAGAGAGAAAGGATAGGCCGGCCAGAGTGCCCATTCGGTTCTAGGCGCGTCAGTCCGGAACCGCGCGACCACTACGGTCGCAGGTTCGAATCCTGCCTCGGGCATGGATGTGTGTGATGTCCTTACGTTAGTTAGGTTTAAGTAGTTCTAAGTTCTAGGGGACTGATGACCTCAGATGTTGAGTCCCATAGTGCTCACAGCCATTTTTTAAGTTGTCTTGAATGCCAACGGATATCCTACGCCGTTGGTTGGTTGGTTGGTTGGTTGGTTGGTTGGTTGGTTGGTTGGTTGGTTGGTTGGTTGGTTGGTTGGTTTGTGGGGAAGGAGACCAGACAGCGTGGTCATCGGTCTCATCGGATTAGGGAAGGCTGGGGGAGGAAGTCGGCCGTGCCCTTTCAGAGGAACCATCCCGGCATTTGCCTGGAGTGATTTAGGGAAATCACGGAAAACCTAAATCAGGATGGCCGGACGCGGGATTGAACCGTCGTCCTCCCGAATGCGAGTCCAGTGTCGAACCACTGCGCCACCTCGCTCGGTCCTACGCCGTATTGTATATGTTAGTGTGTTATATTTTCGGTGTTTCGATATTTTTGTCCACTTCTTGTATGGAGACAGTAATTTCTCTATCGGTTAGTACACTGCTAGAATAAAATAGGAAATCGCTAAGTTTGTTACGAAGGCCTTTCTTGAGTGTATATGTAGATGGCGACAGCTCCTAATCTCCCTTCCTCCAGTGCAGTAGTGCCACGTGTTAGTAGTCCGTCTGACTTGCAAAACAGAGCCCCCAGGATCGTGCTGTCTGACTCTGCGAGTGACCCCTGAACGGGGTGAGCTTGTTTTGTCTGCTGTGAGCACAGAAGGCGGGCAGGCACTTTGCATGCAACGCGCGACGCAACCAGACAGTGGCACAAATACAGCATCGGCGCGCGACCGACTATTTGTGAACACTGCCGTTTCGGACTGCAGCGCCGGTTTTAGCGAGAAGCAAGACGTTTGAAGAAGAGACTATGCTCGCAGGAATGCTCGCGACCGACTTGCTCCCGTACCAGAAGTGCGGGCAGCTGAAGGACAAATAAACTACTGGCCATTAAAATTGCTACACCACGAAGATGACGTCCTACAGACGCAAAATTTAACCGACACAAAGAAGATGCTGTGATATGCAAATGATTAGCTTTTCAGAGCATTCACACAGGGTTGGCGCCGGAGCCGACACCTACAACGTGCTGACATGAGGAAAGTTTCCAACCGATTTCTCATACACAAACAGCAGTTGACCGGCGTTGCCTGGTGAAACGTTGTTGTGATGCCTCGTGTAAGGAGGAGAAATGCGTACCATAACGTTTCCGACTTTGATAAAGGTCGGATTGTAGCCTATCGCGATTGCGGTTTATCGTATCGCGAGATTGCTGCTCGCGTTGGTCGAGATCCAATGACTCTTAGCAGAATATGGAATCGGTGGGTTCAGGAGGGTAACACGCAACTCCGTGCTGGATCCCAACAGCCTCGTATCACTAGCAGTCGAGATGACATGCATCTTATCCGCATGGCTGTAATGGATCACGCAGCCACGTCTCGATCCATGAGTCAACAGACGGGGATGTTCGCAAGAAAACAACCATCTGCACGAACAGTTCGACGACGTTTGCAGCAGCATGGACTATCAGCTCGGAGACCATGGCTGCGGTTACCCTTGACGCTGCATCACAGACAGGAGCGCCTGTGATGGTGTACTCGATGACGAACCTGGGTACACGAATGGCAGAACGTCATTTGTTTCGGATGAATCCAGGTTCTGTTTACAGCATCATGATAGTCGCGTCGGTGTTTGGCGACATCGCGGTGAATGCACATTGGAAGCGTGTATTCGTCGTCGCCATACTGGCGTATCACCCGGCGTGATGGTATGGGGTGCCATTGGCTACACGTCTCGGCCACCTCTTGTTCGCACTGACGGCACTTTGAACAGTAGACGTTACATTTCAGATGTGTTACGACCCGTGGCTCTACCCTTCATTCGATCCCTGCGGAACCCTACATTTCAGCAGGATAATGCACGACCACATATTGCAGGTGCTGTACGGGCCTTTCTGGATACAGAAAATGTTCGACTGCTGCCCTGGCCAGCACATTCTCCAGATCTCTCATCAACTGAAAACGTCTGGTCAATGGTGGCCGAGCAACTGGCTCGTCCCAATACGCCAGTCACTACTCTTGATGAACTGTGGTATCGTGATGAAGCTGCATGGGCAGCTGTACCTGTACACGCCATCCAAGCTCTGACTCAATGCCCAGGAGTATCAAGGCCGTTATTACGGCCAGAGGTGGTTGTTCTGGGTACTGATTTCTCAGGATCTATCCACCCAAATTTCGTGAAAATGTAATCACATGTAAGTTCTAGTATAATATATTTGTCCAAAGAATATCCGTTTATCATCTGCATTTCTTCTTGGTGTAGCAATTTTAATGGCCAGTGGTGTACCTCCGAAGACGAGCAATTCGCTACGCCGACGTTCGCACTCAAGCGCGCTTCCACAGCAAAGGCCGGCAACACTCTGGTCGCTCCCCTCTCTGCATTTTCCCCCCTCAACGCTTTTATTTTTAAATTTTTCTTGTGAGATCGTTCATTATGGGAGAGTAGAACTACTACCTGCCTGCAGGAAGAAAAACACCTAAGACGGCCGTGGCGGAAGTACGTATCTCAATAAGTTGCGAGTTCAACGGTTGTCTTTTTTTCTCCGAACATTTTCGGTAAAAACTTGGGCCAATTTACAGCCTTCGGAACAAACTGCAATATATGTTATTGAACACTTCTTCGAAAAAAGTCTTACAACGTGTTCAACTGGCATTGCTTGAATTATTGACACCATCATTGGCTACATGCTAGGTCGGCCGTTGGCTATGGATATTTGCTGAAACTGCTGGCAATTGGCAGTCGGATCAACCATTTACAGGCAGCGGTGGGGAGGGGGGGGGGGGGGCTTCGTTGCAGAATATGAAAACAAGGCAGCGCCAGAAAAGCCGGTTCAACAAACAAATATATTGGGCTGGAGCATAAGTTCGTAGCGTTTTCTCATAATTTTAATACAACAGATACACATAAGAGATTTTAGTCATCACTAATATATTCTCCTTCGGTATTTACAACAGTCTGCCACCGCTGGGGCAACTTTTCAGTTCCGCGACTGTAGAAATCACATGGAGTCATGTTCGGAACGGAGTTTCATCTGGAAAGGAAATTCCTTGAAACCTGTTCGATAGAGAACGGAGAAGGTGAAAAATTTGAGGGAGCAAGATCAAGTGACTAAGCTGGGTGCGGAATGACTTCCCAACCCAACTCCTGCCTAGTGTTTTTTGTCAGTCCAGCAGACTGCAGTAGGGCGTTACCGTGGATTGGCATCGCTTCACGCCGTCTTCCTGGTCGTTGTTCTTGGACTGCGTCTGCAAGACGTCTCACTTTTTGACAATAATTGTCAGCAGTGTTGGATACACCTCGGAGAAGCAGTTCGTAGTAAACCACACCGTCGCTGTCCCAAGAGATGCATAAGTAGGGGAGTTGCTGCTTTGTTTCAGCTCAGCCATTCCTTTCCTTTCTGTGCGTTAACTTAGCAGAATGATCCCATTTCCCGTCGCCAGTAACGATACAGCATGGGAATGGTCGGTATTGTTCAGGAGCCAAGTGATCACTAGCAAACAGAGACGTACGTAACGCCACCCGCTGATTTTTGTGATTTTGGCTTAGAGCATGCGATACCCATACACCCGATTTTTGAACCTCCCTATTGCATACAATTATCGCACGATGGTGGAACGATCACAGTTCATCATTTTTGTCAGTACACTGACTGTATATTCGTGGATTAAGGCGTTTGGTGGATCTTCATCAAACCCCGAAGGTCTTCCTGATCGTGGAGAGTCACTAATGCCAATATGATCCTCCTTAAAACGAGAAAACGATTTTCTTGCCGTGCTGTATCCAGTGACTTTATCCTCACACCCGGAGCAAATGTTTGTGGCTGCCTCCGCTGCTGTCACCCCTAGACTGAACTCAAACTGAGGAATACGTCGGAAACGTTCAGATTTCTCCACTTGGCACTCAATTTTTTAGAGTCCACGGATCCACTCACTATTTCCAAATGACAAAATGACAATATGTAATAACTACAGTGAACTACATATAAAAGATAACACTCAAGAAATAAGCACACAACAACGGGAATGCGAACATACAACACAGAAACGCTACGAACTTAAGTACCAACCTAATAACAGAAAGCCAGACATGCGGAGACCAACACGTTTCTGTTGCTCAATAAACGATGAGATTTATACACGAAGGAAATCACTGACAAATAACAGTACTGTATACTGTACAAAACAGATACTGCATCGTAATGATTCATGCGAATCTTCGACAGAAATTTTAATTACCAATTTGAAATAAGTTTACCCTATTGCGAGCAACGTACTGAGCAAAACAGTCGTTGCATTTGATCCTATCCTACTGCTGACTTCAAGAACACACTTCATCACATTTAAGATTAACACCCGTGGCCTAAGTACTTACAAATGGTTGGAAAGAGCAGAAACGCGTATCAAGGATGGGAACTGCTGTGGAGAGCTGAACTCCCAACGTCGTAGATTCCTCATCTGCTATGGCTTCGCGGGTGGAGAGGAAACGGTAGCATTTGCGGTTGCAGCACCTACGGCAGCGTTGAATTACTATTCTTGGATTTCTCCACATTCACAGAGATCTGCCATACGTCACACAAAGTGGAAATTTGATCCAAGAATTTCTGCATTGCCCTGCGATCGTCCAAAGACGATACTCCTCTGCAGACAGCAGCACAGAAATCCAGTGCTGCTAACACTATCTGATAAATTATTTATATATAAGAACGTAGGCTTCCGCGGCCGGTGTCATAGTGATTAAAATTCTTCTGGGTATTATGCCGCGTCATTGCTAAAAACTAACAACAATAATAAACTAAAACCGACGTTTCGGCCGAATTGCAACGGCCTTCCTCAGGGCACGACTGTTGTTATTAGCTTTTAGCAATGACGCGGCATAATACCCTGAAGAATTTTAATTACTATGTTTATATATATTCAGAACAAAAGTACTTCTAATTCATTTTTCTTCCTCATTAGCTGTTCGCTATAACCTACTATGTTCTATTAACCGAGCATTTATCGAGCCAATCAGGTATCTACACTGAAATACAAAGAAACTGGTACACCTGTCTACTATCGTGAAGGGCCCCAGCGAGCACCCAGAAGTGCCGCAACACGGCGTGGCATGGACTCGACTACGGTCTGAAGTAGTGCTGGAGGGAAATGACACCACAAATCCTGCAGCTGTCCATAAATCCGTAAGAGTACGAGGGGGTGGATATCTCTTCTGAACAGCACGTTGCAAGACATCCCAGATCTCCTCAATAATGTTCATGTCTTGGGAGTGTGGTGGCCAGAGGACTTGTTTAAACTCAGAAGAGTTTTCCTAGAACCACTCTGTAGCAATTCTGGACGTGTGGGGTGTCACATTGTCCTGCTGGAATTGCCCAAGTCCGTCGGAATGCACAATGGACACGAATGGATGCAGGTGATCAGACAGGATGCTTACTTTGTGTCACCTGCGAGAGTCGTATCTAGACGTACCAGGGGTCCCATATCACTCCAAGTGCACACGCTCCACACTATTACAGAGCCTTCAACAGCTTGAACAGTCCCCTGCTGACATCCAGGGTTCATGGCTTCAAGAGATTCTCTCCATATCCGTACACGTCCATCCGCGCAGTACAATTTGAAACGAGACTCATCCAACCAGGCAACATGTTTCCAATGTCGGCGTTGACGGACACAAGCGAGGCGAAAAGCTTTGTGTCGTGCAGTCATCAAGGGTACACGAGTGGGCCTTCGGCTCCGAAAGCCCATATAGAAGACGTTTCGTTGAATGGTTCGCACGCTTACACTTGTTGGTGGACGAGCACTGAAATCTGCAGCAGTTTGCGGTGGGGTTGCTCTTCTGTCACGTTGAACGATTCTCTTCAGTCGTCGTTGGTTCTGTTCTGGCAGTATCTTTTTTCGGCCGTAGCGACGTCGGAGATTTGATGTTTTACCAGATCCCTGATATTCACGGTACACTCGTGAAATGGTCATACGGGAAAATCCCCACTTTATCGCTACGTCGGAGATGCTGTGTCCTATTGCTCGTGCGCCGATTGTAACATCACGTTCAGTCTCACTTAAATCTTGATAACCCGCCATTGTAGCAGCAATAATCGATCTAAGAACTGCGCCACACTCTTTCTGTCTTAATATAGGCGTTGCCGACCGCAGCGCCGTGCTCTGCCCGTTTACATATCTCTGTATTTGAATACGCATGCCTATACCAGTTTCGTTGGCGCTTCAGTGTATATGGGACGATAAAAAAAGTTTAGTCGAATACCATTTAGTCCAGAATCGGTATGGCAATCGGGAAAAATCGCAACCATTGAGGCAATCATCCTAATCATCAGGTTGAAGATATCCGTTCGGCAAAACACAAGTGTTCTGGTATGTGAAGAAGTCCGTAACTGTCTGCTTCACATTCTCATCCGACACAAATCGTCGAAACCTCAAGTCTTCTTTTAAGCGACCGAAGGCGTGGTAGTCGCATGGGGATCGAGCAGGACTATGGGACTGGTGCTCGAATGTTTCCCACTTGTCCGTAATGTCTGAGGCTAGCCTCCCTTATGGACCGCCATCGTGTGTCGATTCACGACCAGCACGGAACTTGGCGCACCATTCCACAACGGTGCTTTTCGACAGACGTGCTGCCCCAAATATGTTCTTCATTCACCGACGAATGTGGTCCCGCGTTTGTCGTTCGGCAGCCAAGAAAAGAATAATAGCACGTTGATCCGGTTTGGATGCATCTGGCTACAACTTCACCATAGTTCACGTTTCCGCATTTACCGCATGCGCGGTGGAGAAATAGGTGGTGCACTAATGCCTTAGACACCCGCTTCGGAGTCGCGTTACGTTGCATACACGCTGTAGCAGCGCCCTCACACGGAAATCGTTTGACGACCCTTATGCGACTATCAAAAAATGGTTCAAATGGCTCTGAGCACTATGGGACTTAACATCTGAGGTCATCAGTCCCCAAGAACTTAGAACTACTTAAACCTAACTAACCTAAGGACATCACACACATCCATGCCCGAGGCAGGATTCGAACCTGCGACCGTAGCGGTCGCGCAGTTCCAGACTGAAGCGCCTAGAACCACTCGGGCACACTGGCCAGCCGACTATCCTGGAACCCGTTATCAATCGCAAGTTGCCTGTCGAAATGCTTTCAGCGGCAATAGAATTTTTATTTTCAGTATTTCGCGTGCAGGTGTCTTGATCTACTCATTAAGAGGTATAACCTTACGTTGAAAACCTAACTCAATAATTCAAGTATTAAACTAAAAATCCGTGTGTATGTCTTGAAGCAGCGTAACCGTCGGCGAGCAAATACACGGACTTGATGGATCAATACTTGAGAATGAGAGCACTTGGCGACATCCAACAAACTTTGCGGATAATTCCAAATCCTTTCGAAACTTTTTGTGGTTTACACCCAACTCTCCCCTCCACAGAACAATGAAAAGAAAAAAAAAATGTTAGTCGCTTAGGCCTGCTACATTTTCCCGGTACATGCAGTGAAGCTTCAGCTCTAGACGTGACGTTTTAATTTATTATTTCTTCACTATTAACTCGATTCACAGTACATTTAGTAGAAAGTATCCACATACACTATTAGATGTATCTGCTAAGTTATATCATTGAAGGACCCGCAGTTCAGAAGACATGACGTCATAAACGAAGAGATGCGTGTAAAAGTCGCTTTTGCTTAAAATGGAGCACAAATTTACTCATACTACGCTGAGGTAACAAAAGTTGTGGGATAGCAATATGCACATATACAGATGGCCGTAGTATCTGGAACACAATGTATAAAAGGGTAGTGATGTGGCGGCACTGTCGTTTGTACTCAAGTGATTCGTGTGAGAAGGTTTCCGATGTTGTTGTGGCCGCACGACGGGAATTATTAAGACTTTGAACGCGGGATGTTAGTCGGAGCTAGGCGTATGAGACATTCCATTTCGGAAATCGTTAGCGAATTCAATAATCCGAGATCCGTAGCGTCAAGAGTGTACCGAGAATACGAAATTCCAGGCGTTACCTCTCACCACCGTCTATGCAGTGGCTCACGATCGAGAGCAGCGGCATTTGCATATACACTGCTGGCCATTAAAATTGCTACACCACGAAGCTGACGTACTGCAGACGCGAAATTTATCCGACAGGAAGAAGATGCTGTCATATGCAAATGATGAGCTTTTCAGAGCATTCACACAAGGTTGGCGCCGGTGGCGACACATGCAACGTGCTGACATGAGGAAAGTTTCCAACCGATTTCTCATAGACAAACAGCAGTTGACCGGCATTGCCTGGTGAACACACATTGGAAGCGTGTATTCGTCATCGCCATACTGGCGTATCACCTGGCGTCATGGTATGGGGTGCCATTGCTTACACGTCTCGGTCGCCTCTTGTTCGCATTGACGGCACTTTGAACAGTGGACGTTACATTTCAGATGTGTTACGACCCATGGCTCTACCCTTCATTCGATCCCTGCGAAACCCTACATTTCAACAGGATAATGCACGACCGCATGTTGCAGGTCCTGTGCAGGTCTTTCTGGATACAGAAAATGTTCGACTGCTGCCCCGACTAGCACATTCTCCAGATCTCTCACCAATTGAAAACGTCTGGTCAATGGTGGCCGGGCAACTGGCTCGTCACAATACGCTAGTCACTACTCTCGATGAACTGTGGTATCGTGTTGAAGCTGCATGGGCAGCTGTACCTGTACACGCCATCCGAGCTCTGTTTGACTCAATGCCCAGGCGTATCAAGGCCGTTATTACGGCCAGAGGTGCTTGTTGTGGGTACCGATTTCTGAGGATCTATGCACCCAAATTGCGTGAAAATGTAATCACATGTCAGATCTAGTATAATATATTTGTCCAATGACTACCCGTTTGTCATCTGCATTTCTTCTTGGTGTAGCAATTTTAATGGCCAGTAGTGTAGTTGTCAGTGCTAACAGACACGCAACACTGCGTGAAATAACCGCAAAAATTAGTGTGGGACATACAAGGAACGTGTCCATTAGGACACGAAGTTTGGCGTTGATGGGCTGTGGTAGGAGACAACCGACGCGAGTGCCTTTGCTAACAGAACGAGATCGTCTGCAGCTCCCTTCCTGGGCTCGCGACCATAAATGTTGGGGCCAAGACGACTGGAAAACCTTGATCTGGTTAGATGAATCCCGATTTCAGTCGGTAAGAGCTGACCGCACCAAGCCATGGACAGAAGCTGTCAAGAAGCCGGATTGGAAGCTGGCGGTGCCTCCAGAATGGTGTGGGCTGTGTTTGCGTGTAATGGACTGCGTCCTGTGGTCCAACTGAATCGGTCATTGGCTAGGAATAGTTAATTTCAGCTAGTTGGGGACCATTTGCAGCCATTCATGGACGTCATATTCCCAAACAACTATGGAATTTTTGTAGATGACAATGCGCTAGGTCACCGAGATAAGTTGTTCGCGACTGGCTTGAAGAACATAATGGACAATTGGAGCGAATGATTTGAACACCCAGATCGCCCGACACGAGTCCCATCGAGCATTTATGGGACATAATCAAGAGGTTCGTGCACAAAACCCTGCACCGGCAACACTTACACAATTATGGACGGCGATAGAGGCAACATGGCTCGATATTTCTGCAGGGGACTTCTAATCACGTGTTGAGTCCATGTCACGTCGAACTGCTGTCCTACGACGGCAAAAGGAGGTCCTACACGATGTTAGGAGATACCTGATAACCTTCACCAATTCAGTGTATATTCATCCAGTGTCGTAATGAAAATGCTTACGGATTTCCAACAAACTTCGAGCATAATTTGAAAATTATTTCTCGCTTACATGCTTAACGTCAAAAATTTAACACATTAACACATCTGTGAAGTAATCAGACGTTTGATGCTGTTTTACACACGGGAGTTCGATTCTTTAAAGACTCGGGGTTTTACTGCTCTGTGAAGATACTCTGTATGGCCGTATCCTGTTTATTAGTTTGCAATGATCTGTACTAGCGTACGCCTTTCGGAAACCTAAAAAGGCAAAATCTGCCCTTTTCAGCTAGATATGCTGTTTGGGCCATTCACGCACGAGACGTCATAACCTGTGTACGACTCGAGTGGTTTCTCGTGATTCCATGCCAATGCTGAGATAAGCCTGCTTTCATTACGTGTGTCATAATGTTCAAAGCTGCAGCAAACTGTCATTAGCGATACTTGTCTGTAATTCTTTACATCAGTTCTGTCTTTAAAGAAGAATGATCTGTAGTCCTTTTACGGTAACGCAGGGCTACAATGAGGTGACAAAAGTCATGGGATACGTCGTAATACCGGTCGGATCTCCTTCTGTCCGACGTAGTGCAGGAACTCGACGTGGCGTAGACTCAACGAGTCGTGGGAAGTTCGCTGCAGAAATGCCATGCGTAAATGTGAAAGTGTCGCCGGTTCAGGATTTTGTTCACGAACGGACAGTTCGATTATGTCCCATAAATCTTCGATGGAACTCACGCTGGAAGATCTCGGTTTCCAAACCGTTCCCTCGAACTGTCCAGAATGTTGTTCAGACCAGTCGCAAGCAGTTGTGGCCTGGTGACATGGCGCATTGTCATCCATAATAGAAGTCCATGAATGGCTGCGAATGGTTCCCAGAAACCGAACATAAAAATTTCGAGTCAATGATCGGTTCAACTGGACCACAGGACCCAGTACATTTCATATAAAAACAGCCCACACCATTATGGAACGCCGAACCCTACTATCAACTCTTCTTCTTCTTGGTTGGCTCTACAGTCCTCGAAGAACCTTGGCCTTCCTTCTCTTTAACCGTTTTTCTCGCCGTGTCATCAACAGGCAATCCTTTCCGTTCCGAGGCATGTGTGTAGTATCCACAACAACACTTTTTTCTGGGGTGGGGTTGTTAGCGTCACGCCCAACCCCCGGCTTGGAGGGCCTTGATTTTTTTTTAGGGTTTACTCCCCTAGGAGAGTTGGCTTCCCTACGCCCATAGAGACCCCCCCCCCCCCTACCCTACGTTGTGGGACACACTTTGTCTGACTCCTCCATCGAGACCAATCCGACTTGGGTGACCCTGCTACACTACCGCCGGCACAGCTCTCGATTTCGTCAGAGTGCGCAAACCCTCCCGCCTCTCCCGCCTGGCACTGAAAGTGCCTACGATAAGGCGGTGTCCCCCCCAACCGACATGATCACGAGCTCACGAGAAGCGCTGCATGCGATGTCGTGCGTCGGTCGCCTGCTGTCATAGATTAACGCTAAATCCCTCCCTTCCCCCCCCCCCCCCCCTCCCTCTTCACTGTCCTAACGGATACGTTCGTCCTACGTCTCAAACTGATTTCACACAGTGTTGCTTGTCTGTTAGCACTGACAACAGTAAGCAGACACCACTGTTCTCGGTTGGTAACTGAACCCTCGGCCACTGCGTTTATCCGTGGTGGGAGGTAATGCCTGAAATTTGGTATTGTCGGCACACTCCTGTCACTGTGGCTCTCGGAGTATTGAATTCCCTAATTATTTCTGAAAGTGAATGTTCCATGCATCTAGCTCAGACTATCATTCCGCGTTCAAAATTGGTTAATACCCGTCGTACGGCCATAATCACATGGGAAACCATTTCACATGAGTCGCCGGAGCACAAATGACAGTACGGGATATTACAGCCATCTTCGTACATGAATATCCGTTTCCCATGACTTTTATCACCTCCGTGTAACCAGTCCGCACGGTACTTCCAATGAATGTGAGGTGGGAAAGAGGCAAATTCCGCGCCGTGTTCAACGTAAAATTTAAGAGGAATTCCAAAACTTTGGTTTCGTTGAGACGCTTTATTTCAGCATCTGTCGCAGATGTGCGGCGATCGAAAATTCGCATGCCTGAATGCAATTTAAAACTCGGAAATTAATGATTCGGCTTTTTTGTCTGTTTGATTCAATTTTTAACACTTTTAAACAGAAAATGGTGTCTTGCTGCGACGTCCTTACTTCATTGTCGAAGCACGGAATTGCAGTGTATGAAGCACAGCGAATGACGGTTCCGGCAGAGAAACCAGTCAAGTTTTCATCTTAACCTACGAAAAGGCGTCACCATTTCACAAGTCTAAATTGACTCGCTGTCTTGCGACTCTAGCTTGAACCTTTCGATTAACTCTCCCATTTCTGTGCGTAAGTGTTCGTCTCCAGTGCGTGCGTTCAAGTCACTAGTGTTTTACTGGGCGTCGTTGAGCATCTTCTATATTGGCCGGCGATGGTCGGAACCGCGATTCATCGATGGGCACAGTGCGGCGCTATTCGTTAGAAATCTATGCGTCCCGGTCGCAGCACCAGTCCAAACACAGCCGTTTGTGTTGTGATGTTAATGACAATTGTACATACTCAGCCTCATTAACCCTAGAACACTAAAGGGGGGAAATGTTGCATTGTTACTAACCCGTCATAATTTTTAGTACTTCATACTTTATTCAAAGGGAGTCATAGCTTATAGTTTATTCACTAGATAATTACAATTATAAGGTCTCCAGTGGTATGTCACGCACAAAATAAGTACAAAATGTCCAGTTTTACGCCCTGTACTGAATACTAGATTGGCGAATTTGCACAAACTCCAATCGCAAATTCTACGAGTGTTTACTAGTCGAGGGTTAACCTGACATTCAGCAGCAAACAAAGTTTCCATCGTCCAAGAAGCCGAAAGCAGACGTGTGAATGAATGAATGTTTCAGAACATCGAGAAAGCCTTTCGTACTTCGTTGTTATTTATTTGTTTCCTATTTCGTTGTTATTTGTTTCCTTTTTCGTTATTTATTTATTTGTTTCTTTTTTCTGTAATGATATTGAACTGCTGTTTGTACGATTTGTCCCACATACTGGATTCAAGTCATCTTGACTGCTAGACTGCACTTACTTTTTGAAGGGACTTACCTCTCCGGCCTGCCACACTAGCTGTGTGTCTAGTAGCAAAGTTTTCGAGTTGTAAGGAAGCTAGAGCCACGTGAAAAAACACTTGCGCCTCGGGGATACAGTTGAGTAGTTCATAGCGGAGCAGAAGAGCAGTGAAACTTGAGGCTAATAATGCCGTTCGCTTTCGGAGGCTATGCTAAGGTCGAGGAGGAAAGCGTGTATATAAATATATTTTTTTATTGGGTCCTCAGCCTTCTGGCTGGTTTGATGCGGCCCGCCACGAATTCCTCTCCTGTGCCAACCCTTTCGTCTGAGAGTAGCACTTGCAACCTACATCGTCAATCAATTGCTGAATGTATTCCAGTTTCTGTCCTCCTTTACAGTTTTTGCCCTACAGCGTAACTACGTAGCAACGGAGTTATGTAGCCTGTAAAGGCTTACCCACCTTGATTCCTCAAGATAGTTTCTTCAAGAGATTATATATATATATATATATATATATATATATATATATATATATATATATATATATATATATATAAGAGAGAGAGAGAGAGAGAGAGAGAGAGAGAGAGAGAGAGAGGGGGGGGGGGGGGGAGGATTGGGCGAGGAAGGTAGTCGGTGTTCTGGTGTCCTCTAATCTGCTCCCGGTGAAATTTGCACCCAGAAAAGACACTGGGCACAGAAGTAAGTAGAGGGGCCTTTCCCATTGCGAAAGACAGAAGGGAATGTGTCCGGATCTCCAACCTTTTGGGTACGTACAGCGTCTAGCGCAGCACCAGTCACATTGCTGTTTCCTCTGTGTTTTTTTACTCACTACCTCGTCTCACCCTTCTGTCGGGTTTGTTTTAGATTCGTTAATTTCCAAATTAACTATACTTGCTCATTTTACAGTTGCCGATGGCGGGACGCGGAACTAACCTTGTTTGCGTACTCATGGGACCAATGCCGTCCGACAATACTTTACAGAGTACACAATAGACGCACGTGCATTGGCATTGTACAGTCTCGTTATAATCGTAGTGCGTTACTACTTCTGCGTATTCTCACAGTCTGCTGAAATGGATAGTCACCGTGCAGATATACCTTAATGAAGAGTACGCTCAGATGGCAAAATACTGATAAATATCGTATTTCAGATATATCGAGAAGAAAAAACGAAAGGTCTGCTACGTTTTTAACAATGTAAAAATAGGATATTTCTGGTCGACGGGGAGGACATTGTAGCATGACCTGCAGGCTTTCTTAGAACAATGTGAGAAATCCAGGAGGGTACGAAAAAACCTAAAACTGTGATCTGAATCCCAGTTCCAGTTATTAGATCGTAACAGGTTTTGTTTTAACATCGTATGCTTCTGTCTGGAAGAATTTATCAATAACAATGGTATATCACGTTGGCTTCTGTTATTAGACAGTAAGACAAGTTTTACTTTATTTTATTTTCGTTCCCTACGGTTTCCTATAGAGTGTATTAAAAGCGAATGTACTGTGGTCTCCTATAAGCACAGCTGCATTGTTAGAGTGTAAAACAAGTTCTAATTTCCTGTTGTTCGTTTCGACTGTGTTAACACAACATATGTTTGTTCTGTGTGTAGCACGTGTACCAGGTACAGTTCAGGAACTCTTTTAACATTTTGACTGAGCGCAGTTACATGGCTCGTGCGCCATTCGAAACAGCCAGTAGCAGTACAAGTCAACAGTTCGCCGTGCGCTAATCTAAAATGGCAGTTGTAAAGTGAAAAGGCTATACATAAATGAGAGAATAAATTCAGTAACACTGGTAACATAGTGAACAAAATAACGTAGGTAAGATAGCGAAAAAAATGAGACAACGTTATTTCCTTAAACCAGGCAGCATCGACTTCAAAAACATACAGTCAGCGTCGTGAACTGATGACTCAGGGTGTCATTTCATTAAGTTTATCTTTCCTTTCCAGCTTCGTTCTGTGTCGTCAGCATACGGAAAATAGGAACACGGGGCAGCTCCGCACTCCGAATAACAGGCGGTATCAGCCGCCTAACTACCAACCTCGTCACGGAGGATCTCCAATATACCGGGTGATCAAAAAGTCACTATAAATTTGAAAACTTAATAAACCACGGAATAATGTAGATAGAAAGGTACAAACTGACACACATGCTTGGAATGAGATGGTGTTTTATTAGAACCAAAGAAAACAAAGTTCACAAAATGTCCGACAGATGGCACTGGACAGCAAAACGTCAGTGACTGCGCATGACAATCGTGTCTAAAAGGAGCTGTAATGAGAGAGAGAATCAGATGCGCCAGCAGTAGCAGCATGTTATTACCTGAAAATGCGCTTTTAGTGAACCTGTATTATCAGAATGGGGAATGTGCTAGTTCATCGTTACGATCCTATCGCCATAGGAAGGGGATTCGAACGGGTAAAGGTCCGTTCACAAATGCAGCTGTGGCGAGAATGATTTCGAAGTTCGAAGCCACGGGTTGCTTAGACGATAGACCCCGTAGTGGCCGACCGAGCACAAGACGTAATGCTGCTAAGACAGTTCAGGAAGAAATGGAGACTGTAGCGGGTTCGTCTCTGCACGGGGAAGTCGGCGCTCGTGCAGTCGCACCGGCATTCCATACACTACTGTTTGGTTGGCACTGAGGCGTACCCTCCGATACTATCCGTACAAAATCCATCGGCATCGTGAACTGTTACTTGGCGATTTAGTAAAGCGGAGGGCATTTGCGGTGTGGGTGTTTCAAAAGATGGTGGAAGATGACGATTGGTTGAGTAACGTGTTGTGGACCGACGAAGCTCATTTCACGCTCCGAGAGTCTGTCAACGCCCTCAACTGCAAAATTTGGGCTACCGAAAATCCTAGAACTGTCGTGTAAACTCCATTGCACGACGAGAAAGTCACGGAATGGGTTGGATTTACCACATCTACCGTTATCGGGCCTTTTTTCTTCGAGGAAATGCGTGATTCTGGTTTTGTAACTGCTACCGTGACGGGTGAGAGGTACGCCAATATGTTACAGAATCGCATCATCCACAGCCTGGCTGATAAACACCTGCTGGAAAGTACGATGTTTATGCAGGATGGCGCTCCACCCCATATTGCCCATATTTTAGACGCGTGAAACATCTCTTGCGCGCGTCGTTTGGTGATGGTCGTGTGCTCAGCCCCCACTTTCGTCATGCTTGGCCTCCCAGGTTCCCAGACAGTCCGTGCGATTATTGGCTTTGGGGTTACGTGAAGTCGCAAGTGTATCGTGATCGACCGTCATCTCTAGGGATGCTGAAAGACAACACCTGACGCCAATGCCTCACCATAACTCCGGACATGCTTTACAGTGCTGTTCACAACATTATTCCTCGACTACAGCTATTTTTGGGGGATGATGGTGGACATATTGAGCATTTCCTGTAAAGAACATCATCTTTGCTTTGTCTTACTTTGTTATGCTGATTATTGCTATTCTGATCAGATGAAGCGCCATCTGTCGGACATTTTTTGAACTTTTGTATATATTTTTTTTTTTTTTGGTTCTAATAAAACCCCATGACATTCCAAGCATGTGTGTCAATTTTTTTGCCCCTCTATCTACATTATTCCGTGATTTATTCGGTTTTCAAATTTATACTGACTTTTTGATCACCCGGTATCTCACGTATTTTCTCGAGAGTGGAAAGAGAGATCACTCTCCTTCGCTCTCCAATTTCGATACATTAGCTACATTTCATGCGCACCAACCTATTTCCTAAAAGCCCGTCAAACGGAAAGGCCAGTGACTACATTTTTCATTGCAAATTTTTCAAAATATGCGCAGTGTTGTACTTTACTTCGATGTATCACAATGACTGTGGGACATAGCGAAAATAAAATACGTTCGTTCTCAAGCTGGAATGTGTGGCTGTAAGACGTGGAAAAATATTATTTTGTTACCAGTTAGTTTTCTCAAAATAGAATGAGAGAGAGACTCCGTAGCAGAAAACAAGGGCAAATCCCAGAACTGTGGTTTTTATTTATTTATTTTTTTCGCGAAAACTAAAAGCTTTGCCGAGAAACTAACTACAGAGACGGATGCAGCTTTGCTTCATATCAAGTACGTTTGCTCCAACAAAAAATTAGTAAATCCACTAAGACAAAACAGAAAAAAAGCAACCATGATGCACCACGAAGGAATTAACTGAATGGAATGGAAATTGGTAGATGTGGTGTAAATGAATAGACAAACAAATGATTAAAGTTTCAGAAAAACTGTGTGATTTATTCAAGAGATAGAGCTCCACATATTAAACAAGTCAATAACACGTTGGCCCACTTCTGGCTTTTACACAAGCAGTTATTCAGCTTGATGTTGATTGATAGAGTTCTTGGATGCCCTCCCGAGGGATGTCGTGCCAAATTTTGCCCAACTGGTGCATTATATTGTCAAAATCATGAGCTGGTTGGTGGGTCCTGACCATAATGATTGAAAAGTTCTCAATTGGGTAGGGGTCCAGTGGCCTCGCTGGCCACGTTAGTTTGGCAAGCACAAAGACAAACAGTACAACTGTTTGATCAAGGGCAACAAAACAGGGTGCAGAATATTGTCAACATACCGCTGTGCTGTAACGGTGTCACGGATGACAACCAAATGGGTCCTGCGATGAAAGGAAATAGCACCCCAGACCGTCATTCCTGGTTGTCACACTGTGCGGCAGCCAACAGTCAGGCTGGTATCTCACTGCAGTCCAGGGTGTCTCCAGACACATCTTTGCTGGCCATTGAAGCTTAAATTGAAGTGGGACTCATCACTGAAGCCAATTCTACTCCAGTCAATGAGATTACAGGCTGAAGACATATGATTAATATTTGCACCTGTATAATTGTGTCAATAGCTGATTTTAGCAGTGTTCCCGAGAGTGTTTATTGCTAATTTAGTTTAACAGTGACACTCATTCGGTGGCTCCAAGATCGGTGTTACACAATAGAGTGGAGCTTTGAACTGAGAATGTCAAAAGTGTGAATTAAGGTCAAAGCTGATCTCCAGTCAGCGATGTTCGTGCAGTTCGCTTTTATTGGTGTTGCCAAGGGTGTGTTATGCTAAATTTGATATGATGATCCAAGTTTACTGTTGACAACATACCAAATTCATGACTTGTCTTTCCTAAATCTTCGTATGCAAGTTGAACGATTCGTAGAATAGAGTAATGTTCAGGTACTTCAGTTTCAAAATTCAATCAGGACTACATGTGTTATTCTGACTTCACTACTGATGCAACATTAATACAAAGAAATTTTAAGAAAAGACATCAGAGCAAAATGTTGAGAATTGTTGAGATAACCTATCTTACACTATCAGTGGGCCTATTCAACATTGAGCTGTATTGAAACGCCAGGCAAAATAACAGCATATACCAGTCTTTTATCGGTTCATATATTTTGGTAATACAACATTTAACAGGTGATCTTAATTACTGCATTTTGGTGTCCACTAATTTCAGTTTTCTGTTTGTATATTGTTCTAAATAGTGTGCAGCATTGTGATCTTTTTTATCTTTACTTTGGGAATTTTCTGGTAACTATGTTCCTTTTGATATGCAAGTTGCTTGGTGTTTTTGATTATGATGAAGATACTCAGATCAGTTCATAAAATTTTAATATTTTGGCAAAAGAAGGGAGATATTTTCCTATATGGCTGTCTAAAAATGTGATACTTAAACAATTATGATTTTATATACTGAATTGGAATAATAGCAACTGCCTCTCTTAACAATATTTGACATGTGTCCAGTGATAAATTGGAATCAGGAGTGTCATTGTCAGACAGCCATCAATATCAAAGGAAGAATTAGTATTGTCTCTGAAGGAACATTTGCTTAAAAAGATTGTTGTATCAAGATTGTGCAAAATGGCTGGTCATTATGTACTTCACGACATAAATACTGTATCTAGGTGCTCTCTTAACCTAGGACTCTGAGTGCCCTTCCTCTCTCTCTCTCTCCCCCAATAGTTTACTCATTTTCAGCCACAATGGGCGATCTTCCTGATAATCAGTTTTGCTAATCAATGTTACCATCTTCACATCTCAACGAACAGTTTACTGCACATTCCTTAAAACAGGAGGGTAAAAGAGAAAGAGTACCTTCACTGCTATGAGGGTTGCTCAGAAAGTAATGCACCACATTTTTTTTCTCAGCCCAAAACAATGGTACGAATGTGAAATGTTACGTATGCAATATTTGAAGTCACCTGAGTGAGCACCCCAAGTTTCCATCTTTTCCGACAGAAACTGTAGCTGCAAGACTGTTTCAAAATTGCAAAATTATGCCTGTAGGTGACATAAATCACAAGCAATGTGCCGTCATTTAATTTCTCAGTGCAGAGAAAGAAACGATGAGGAATATTCGCAAATCATTGTGCAAAGTCTACGGAGCATCTGCTGTCGACAGAAGTACAGTTAGTAGCTGGGCAGGGATGGTGAGGTCATCAGAAGGTGATTCGGTGGAGCTCCACGATTTGCAGCAGTCGGGGAGACCATCCACTGCTGTCAAACCCGACATGTTGCAGCGAGCTGATGTCATTTGCAAGGTCAGATGCATTTTGACTTGGCAGTTGGCACTGTATCTGTCAATCAGCAAAAAAAGTTTGGATGCAACTATCCACACTCTTGCATATTAAAAGTCTGTGCAAGATAGGTCCCACGGTGTCTAACAGTGGATCACAAATAGCACAAAAAAGCATTTGTCTTGACTTGTTGCAATATTTTGAAGCTGAGGGGAGGCCTTAATATCCAGGATTGTGACAGGTGATGAAACCCAGGTTCACCATTTTGAGCCCGAAACTAAACAACAATTGATGGAATGGTACCATTCCCAATCACCACAGAAGAAAAAATTCACAGCAACTGCATCGGCTGGTAATGTCATGATCACCATCTTGTGGGACTGTGAAGGTGTGATTCTCATTGATGTGATGCCAAGGGGTGGTACTATTAATTCAGAAGCATACACTAACGCATCAACAAAACTTAAGATGCACTTCCAGTAACTTCGGCGTCACGGCAACTCGGGAGATGTTTTGCTGCAACATGATAACACTCGGCCCCCACAAGTCTGAGGACTGCTAAACACATCACAAAAAAGTGTTGGATGGTGTTACCCCATCCACCCTACAGCCCTGACCTAGCCGCCTCAGACTTCCACTTGTTTGGTTCATTAAGGGACGCCATTAATGGAAGACATTTTGAGAAAGAAGAGGAGATGATCAACATAGTGAAACACTGGCCCTTTCACCAGGACAAGGATTGGTACAGACAGACAATAAACACCCTTGTGTCATGCTGTAGATTACATGGAAAAATGGGGTTTGTAAATAAAACACCATTCTTCCCCAAGTGTAATTCTCGTTATGTTCAATAAAGAATTGTCAAAGAAAAAAGATGCAGTGCATTACTTACTGGGCAGCCCTCATATTTAAAGAAATATGCAATAACCTGTCACTCCAGATCTGGAGATGGCAACTTTGATTACCAGATCTGATTACTGAGAATAAAGGTTATAATTAGCTTTCTTGGCAAAGAAGTTTAGCTCCTCTAATCTCTTTCCCAACTTCACCAACCTATTCATGAAGAAAGAAAAAAAGTTCCAAAAGCCAGGTTTTTCCTAGTTTTTAATGTGTCCATCTGAAGTTTTGAACTTCATCTTCTGAAGTTAACTATTTACCAGCCATCCTTTGAAGCCATTTTGTTAAGAATTAACACAATCTTTGTCATGTAGGATGTTAACAGTATTATGATATATGTCTTAATTTATTAAACAACAATGCAAATTTATAAACTGTTTTGTCAACTATGTGCACGGTATTAGACATACAGATAATTAAAAACGGAAACACTTTTGATTGTTTAATACACTGCATGTTGAGAAAGTGGTCAGTTAAAAGCATGATAATCGATTAACACTTTCTTTTTCTAATTTTCATTGCATACTGTACATATGTATATAATACATTAATTTGTTATGTGGGTATGTGTTTGTGTTTAATTTTATGCAGGGATTAAGTACACAACTTCAAAAGCATATTACATTTGGAAAAACTGCAGTCATACACCAAAATAACCTTAAAGCACTTCAGCAGGAATTGGAAATTCTGTTTTGAAATTTTCACAAACTCTCGACATCTCTGTAGAAATAAAAGTCTTGCTCAACTTGCTGTTGAGGAGGATGTTAATAACTTCAGCCCTGCTCTGATGATCTTAATTGGTTTTGTGTGGCTGTTGGATGGCCATAAGTCATTGAATATCCTTAGTACATCAGTTATCATGTTTGGTCCTTCCCATGATTCCCCACTGTCACACAGCTGCTGCACAGTATTGAGCTGTTCATCGGTGTATGTTTCATCCTTACTACAGCTATGTAATGCCCATGGGTGGCCATATCATTTTAGCTGAATTAAAGTTGAATTTCTATGGGTTCAGCTCCTCATCCGGGCCGACCTGTCAGTTTATGGTATTTATGTACACTGTCTGAGCAAATGTACCTGGACACCACTGTGTAATGTGAAATTGACCACTAATGTAACAAGACGCAGATCCACCAGTACAAAAGAAGCTGAGGAATATTGTGTTGTCAGTTGAGAAAGAGTGACAGCAGAATGGGTGATCCAAGAGAGCTCAGTGACTTAAAATGTGGAATAGTCATTGGATGTCACCTGAGTATAAGAAGTCCATCAGGGACATTTTAATTTTTCTGAAGCTGCCAATGTTGACTGTTACTGATTGATAGTGAAGTGGACACATGAAGGAACAACCACAACTAAACGAAGTCCAGGCAGAAACATCATATACTGACCAACAGGGATTGTCAAGCACTAAATAAATAGTAATGTGACTAGGGCCTCCCATCGGGCAGACCGTTTGCCGGGTGTAAGTCTTTCAATTTGACGCCACTTTGGTGACTTGCGCATCGATGGGGATGAAATGATGATGATTAGGACAACACATCACCCAGTCCCCGAGTGGAGAAAATCTCCGACCCAGCCGGGAATCGAACCCAAGCCCTTAGGACTGACATTCTGTTGCGCTGACCACTCAGTTACTGGTGGTGGACGTCAAGCACTGCATAGGGTGGTTATAAAAGAATTGCATGACATCAGCAGAATTAGTTGTGCGTGAGTTCTAAAGTGTTATTAGCAGTCCAGGAAGCATTGTGATGATGCATACAGACTTAAAAAATAATGGGATATATTGGTCAAGCAGCTAGTCGTAAGCCATTTGTTTCTGCAGTGAAAGCTAAGTGATAATTTTGGTGGTGTAAAGAGTGATGCCACAGGACAGGGGATGACTGGAAACCAATGATATGTGATGAATCGTGCTATACCTGGTGATAATGTAATGTAATGCTTTGGGTTTGACAAATGTCTGGAGAACATTATCTGCCATCATCTGTAGTGCCAACAGCGAAGCACAAAGGAGGGATTTTACAGCACAAGGGTGGTTTTTGTGGATACGATGTAGTCCCATTTTTTTTGCTTAAGATGATGGTAAATGCGGAAGGACATGGATATGTTTTACACCATTGTAAACTGTGTGAAGTAAAGGAACAGTCTGGAGTTGATGACTTTGTATCAGCAAAATGAACCTTGCCATAAACTAGCACATATGAGGCAATGGTTTGTGGACAATAACATGCCTTAAATGGACTGGCTTGCTCAGAGTCCCAACCTGAACCCAATGCAACACCTTTAGGATGAGTTAGAATGTAAAGTTTGCTCCAGACCCCAGTGTCCAAAATCACTACCTTTCCTGGTTTTGGCTTTTGAGGAGTAATGGGCTGCTGCCATTTCTCCATTCATTCAGACAACTCACTGAAAGTGTGCCCAGCAGTGCTCATACTGCCATAAAGGTGCAGTGTGGGCACACCTCATATTAATGGCCATTGTTAAGTATGCAGATACTTTTGATTGTATAATGTAGATAAGCTCGCTATATTTTCTCTACGTGGAAGTCTGTAGGAAAGCATTTGCCTTTGTATGAACATGCACACATTTAGTATAGGTGAACCCAAACACTCACATGTTTCTGACGTTACAGTTCTGCTGTTATTGAGCGACTTGCTAACTTCTGTGGTTAGAAGAAAGCAAAGGACATGAAAGTTCAGAAATAAAAGATAAGTTGAACAATCTAACACAAGCTGAAATGTGTAATAAAGGCATAAAGTAATATATTGTTGACCCAGTCAACAACGTATTTTAGACTGTTTATACAGTGACAGTCACAATAATGTTGTTGGTCCTAATAAAGTGGTGTGCAAGTGCACAAATGTTTGGATGATAGGATGAATGCCAGCTGCAGGTGGGGACCCAGTGTATAGGAGATAACTGCAGGGTATGAAATCATAAATGCCAAGCCTACTATTGAAATTAAATTGTGGCATGGTTTATTGTCTATTCTAAGGGATACAGAATGAAGTCTTCAATCTTTCATACAAGGTGGGGGGCCTCATTCCCAAAGAGGAGTGGGAGAAAGGTCTGAACAGTCTGTGATTTGGCTGAAAAAAAAGAGGGTCAAAACTTCACTCGCCTACATTCCTCTGCCCATCCTAGGGCATCAAGGGAACAATTTCATTCCTGTGATTCGTTTTGTCCTATACAGTTGTCTTACAGCATAAGTGACACTTAGCCATGGCCTTACCTTCTCTGCACGAGTTAACTCTTCCATTTTGCGAACAGAGCAAGAAGTGGCTGACATCTGGCTAATATCGCCAGCCCAGCCCAATCGCAGCTTAGTAAAAACTTCACAAGCTACCCATGAATGAATTTTTAAGGGAATAAATCAGACATGTTATGCCTGCTGACTATTTACACTGGCAATGTAGGGTGTTGCTTCAGATGTTTGATGAATTTAGTAGATATCTTGACCAAGTTGAGAATTTTGTGGTGTTTGTAGCTATCTTTGTCATATTCATCTTAAATGTGGATAAAACATTTGTTTTGTATGTGGCAGGAAACTTTTCGCTTCTTACGCCACACTGTATATTCTAAGCAGCATGAAATGCCTGTGTGGATTGTGTAAAGCCATCTTTCATACGTGTGACCTAATAGCTCACCTTTCTAAGCTACTTGTCAGATATCACCAGGGTAAGACCAAGAAAAATAGTCAAAACATGACACACTATCATAGTAATATACAGAAAAATGGTCAAAATATGATATTCTTACAATGGAACTTTGTTTTAAGTTGAGATCAGTTTGCACTTGATACAATTTGTGTGGAAATGATTGTTTTTTACACTAACACTTCCTTTCTAACATTCTCAGCGAAATTTCTGTGCATGTAACAACATAGCAAGTGCAGTGATGTGGTTTTGGTGTTGTAGAAATGCGCGTGCTGTGATCTGCTGTGTGATGAGGGGTCTCTTCCTGTGTGGAGGATTCCACTGGGTGACGGTGAAGGGAAAACAGGCGACGGCTAAGGAAGCGCCCGTCCTGGCATTAGCGCCTCATTCCTCCTACTTTGATGCGTTGCCAGTTGTATATCTGGGTGCTCCGAGTATTGTTGCAAAGGGCGAGACTGGACACTTGCCCTTCTTTGGAAGTATGTCATTCGTGCATGCATTATCTATGTGTAAAAAGCAATCCTACCTCAGGTTCTCACAGTCTAGCAGCAATAACAAAAATGCTTCACAAATGTTTTATGGTTATTGGGGCAAATAGTAGCTATGCTTCCACTGCATAACACACCGGATGCCAGTATGATATATATTTTGTAGGCTTTTATAACAGGCTATGCTTCCTTTATCATCAGTCACTGCTTGTAATTATCTGTGTGATGTGATCTCTCTCTGTCTCTCTCTCTCTCTGTCTCTCTCTGTCTCTCTCTCTCTCTGTCTCTCTCTCTGTCTCTGTGTCTGTCTGTGTGTGTGTGTGTGTGTGTGTGTGTTTCTCTCTCTCCCCCCCCCCCCCCCCCTCCCTCTTGCATCCATCTCTCCCTCTCCCCCTACTAAAGTTTTTGTATTTAAGAACAGATCTTGTCTTCTTGCCTAATAGTTGCCACACAGGATCTTCAATTGATCAGTGCCATAATATTTTTCAGCATTCTTGTTTGTATTTTTAAAATTAATTCTTGTTTTGGTGATCTATCTTCTCTATCTTTGTACACTGGCCAAAAAGTTTGTAGAGAAATTTTTTTCCCCCTCACTACTTAAACAGTTTCAAAGTTGGTATGGTTATTCGTGTGTGTGTGTGTGTGTGTGTGTGTGTGTGTGTGTGTGTAAAATAAACATTTTCATTTAATGATCCATTTTAATCATGTCATTCACTATTGTTAATGGAAAACTAATGCATATATCTTACTGATTACATATTTGGGATTTATTTTAGTGAAACTTACAAAATGTAATGAAATCATTTCTTCCATATTAGCAACTTCTTTTTGTGGACATACTGGGTGCAAAGTCAACCAAAGTGTAATATTCATTTCCATAAAAACAGTTTTTTCTAACTGTAAATTCTTATGCTTTTGTATTGGCATGGCACAACAAGAAAGGTTCATTTCTGTGGATTTTCAGTCCTAAAATAATATTTTTATTCAGAAGGGAACTCACTTTTCCATGGTTTACAACACTTACTTTAACCTATTGGGAAAATTGCTATAGTTTTTACTCTATTTCTATGGATGCTGCTGTAAGAAATATTGTAAAATGGAAGGAAATAATCTACTGCTGCTTCTACAATATTAAATCTCTGTTACCTGTACCTCTCTTTGGTGATGGATTCTTCTGATTAACAGACTTCCTCTCTAAACTCAACTTGTGTGGTTCTATGGGTGTTCAATAACATAATTCTTCCTGTGTTGTAAACAAGGGAGTGTTAACACATGGTGTGGTACTCTGGCTGTTTTGTCCTGTGCTCCCTCTCTCTTACTTGTGCTGTTTATTCCACCCACCACACAGAAAATTGACGCCGGTGATCTGTGCACTGGGGCGCTCCACCTACCGGGCGGGCGGCATGTCCCTTGTCATAAGGGGCCGGCAGGCGACGCGGTCGGAGGCACCCATACTCGTCGTTGCACCACACTCGACGTTCCTTGATGCCAGTATCACCTATATCACTGGATTCCCCTCTCTTATTGTTCGCAGGGAAAGTGGGCTGAACCCTTTCATTGGCAGTATGTATCTAGAACATTCTAGTATTTCTGTTGCCAGTTGTGAGAACCAGCAGGTTTGGATTACAATATGTATCAGAGAACAAAGTGCACTGCTCATAATATTACTTATTTAAAAAATAAATATTTTTCAATATTTTCCATAGTATGTAAAAACTACCAAAGCGCAGACACAAAAGTGGTTGTCTGTTAATGTGTACAAATTGAGTCAATGTATTTTCATTCCCTTTTAGTGTATTTAACCACAGTAAGATTAGAGACAAGACAGAGTATGAGTTGATTTACAGATATATAAAATTAAAGGAATACTGCTTATTTTCACTGCTTTCATTTTAAAACTCAGGAATGACGACATGAAATATAAACAGATTGGTGTGGAAAAACTTTGCTTTGTTCTCTGATTGTATGAAATAGATGATTAACCTAAGATAATGTTGTGCACACTCTTAACAAGAGTGAAGAATTATTTTACTACCAGTAGTATGTAATTTACTAGTTAACATGGCCTAATGAAAATAAGTAACACTTTCTGAGCCACATATAAATTCCATTTATCTTCCTCAAACAACGTATTATATACTGCATCAGTTTCAGATGTAATAAACCTATTTGGCTGTGAAGGTTCATTCTTTAGAAGTCAGCTGTCTCTGTAACAATGAGTAACGTGCAAACTAAAGCAATGTTCTTGAAAATACATATTTCTACTGTTTTTAATGTAAATTATGTGATCTGCTAGTTCATGTGACACACTGACTCTGATTGCTATGTATGTATGGATGGAGAACAAGTTTTTTTGTGTGTGTTAAGAAAAGAATCCATCAAGTGACATTCAGAAACATTTTCCAGGTAAATACAGTTCACAAATCCATTACATATTATTTCAGCTGTTTGGTGTACAATAACATTGGTGGGGAATCTGCAATATCATTCTTTCATATAAAATGCTCATTTCATCGAACAGGAACATCTATCAGATCAATGTTTGTGAACTATTTGCTATTTTGCCACCTGACTGTAATTTGTAGCTCTATCATCCCAGTTCTGTGGATTACTGTCGGCATTATTACGATTATTTACAATGCTGAATACGCTTATTATATTTACCTTTTGAGTGCAAATTAATTTTCTTCCATAGTGATATTTCTGACGTTCACAAAAATCACTGGATATTCCCAACAGCTCACCTAAGGCAATATTTAAAGACTTATAGACTTCTACCAGTTGTGTTTGTGTTAAGTACTTCACAGAACCAGAACATAGCACCATAAATTTCTGCTATGGTATGACATGTTTAGAAATTCAAATGTGAGTGAAAACAATTTTTTCATATGGTAATTTTACTTTTAATTACTATTACATCTGATAAGTCAGGTACTACAATATAATTAAAAATAATAACAAAATATGTATCCTTTAATTATTATAAGCAAACTTAAAATGTTTCCAACAGAGCTGATAAACTACACACAGCCTGTGTATGTGTGGAGGGAGGATCCTAACTCGAGACAAAACACCATCAAGGAAATCATCGAGAGAGCCACCTCAGATCTCGACTGGCCACAGGTGAGACACAACACCTTAGCTGTAAAGTATACACGTGTTGTGTTGTGGGGCAATCTGTGTGGTCATCAATGAAGAACACACTTTGTACACCAGGTAGAAACTTTTATTATTCCAGGATGACTGGTTTCAGCAGTCTTATGCTGCCATCATATGATCTAAGGGGAAACCACGAAGATAAGGGGTTAGGGGAGGGTGGGGGAAACAGACTACACTTAATTTCCCCTATTACATAAAATACAAAATTGTCCCTTGTGGAAGATGTTATAAAAGTACCACGTAATTTCATGTACCATATGAAACTTGTCATAAAGTCAAAGCACAAAAGGCACTGCACACATGTACATGTCATGATGAAAAACACGAAATTGATCAAATGCACACAGTTCTTAACATCTTTGTACCATCCATGCATATAGTCACTGGAAATCTCTCTCCTAAGCTTGCCGCACAGCACTAAGCTACAGACGGAGTGTCTACATAGAGGCGAGAGATCTGTTACAAAGTTATGTAAGTAGTAAATGCCAAATGATGACACACACTCTGGTTACAAGAAATGAACAGCTATGTACCAGAAATAAAGGTGGACTTTCCAAATATTTGATACAACAGGAATGCCAGCTGACCATACATTTAAAACTACCATAGGCTTACGCTCCACATAAAATCTATAGTCATACATACCGTTTCCATATTGTACAGTGAGAAAATTACAGTAACAATCAAAAAAGTTTAAAAATAGCCTTTACCTTTAATGAATAAAGTAACAGGACATAAAATAAGAACCAAATGGTGCAAGCATTAATGCCGAGCCAGCCAGGAATGGCGGGGGTCCCACAAACTATCACTTGTGGGAAGCATTAGCATACACAAAAACCACACAGAGCTGAATTTACTTAGTCATCTAATACATATGCGTGGATGGTATGAGGATGTTACCAACTGTGTGCATGTCTTTTATAAAAAGATGTCTATGTGTGGAGTGCCTTTTATCTTAATGTAATGTTACATGCCACCTGTATAACAAGTTCCAGAAGGTAAGTGAAATTTCTTATTTTATGTAATAGGTGAAATTAACTGTAGTCTCCCCCACGCCTCCCCCATTATCTTCATGTTCTCTTCTTAGATCAGATGATGAAGCAGAAAACTGTTGAAACTGGTCAGCTTGAAAATAGAAAAGTTTCTGTCCTGTGATTACACTGCCTGAAGTGTGTGCTTCATTTCCAACACCTTTACTATTATTATGCAGTTAAGGAACTCATAACACAGGCTTACAGTTTTTTTCTGTAATTTGCTCCACATACGTTTTGTTATGTCTAATGAATTTGCAAATTTTCTTAGTGAGTAAATTTTCAATTAGACATTTTTTAACTTATGGGATGCTACTTTAAAGTAATATATATTTCAGTATTAAAAATTTTATTTGAGTGGCACTGAGATAGACAGTTCTGGGTGTTCCTCTTTCACTTTTTTTGCCATATTTATTAGAAAACAGTAAAAGTACCATATATAGTTGACTTGCCTTTATATCTCATTCCGTCACATCGCTGGTTTTTTATTTTATTTATTTTTTTTTAATTTTTATTCCAAAGACACCAGCCATGGAACTAACAGGCATGATGCCTTGTGTTACTTACACTTTTTCCACTTTGCTATATGCAGGTATGAAAATAGGCATGTTGGAGATAATTATACAGGCTGCAGACTCCAACTGGAAGAAATAAATACAAGCAGTTATTTGGTTTAGCCTTTCTTTATTCATTGGCTGTGATTATTAGTTATCTGATTGTAGCCACAATGACCATATACAGTCATTCTACAAAGATAAGAAAAAAGTTATTAATACTTGTGCATGTTTTCATAGTCATTTCATTGACAATAATAAGACAACAATTTCAATAGTGTACACAGAGTACTTGTATATCTATGAGAAATATGCACTTAATGTACAGAATTTGTATATGTTCACATTGAAATATTATATTTTATATTTTTGTTCTGTTTTTATCACATACTTTTCATTCCATACCCCTATAGAAAGAGCAGGATCTTCACGTAATAACCCATTGGAGAGGCAGGGGCTTTTCAGCGGAATAACAAACGAGTAGGTAGTGAGGCAAGGGAAGTGCCATTTGAGAGAGTAAGTGAAACCCCCTTGAAAACCTTGGTCAGAACTAGAGTATGAGAACTACCATTAATAAATAAAATTTATTGATGGTATCGTCATGATAAGGGCTCAGTACCAGAACACTCTATCCTCATTCCTTTCGCAACTGGAACAGTTTCTCTCCCTTCTCCAACCCAGTATTCCACCTTCATGGACATTGACCTCCTCCTCCTTGCCCAGTACATTGAAGGCCTCACCAAGGTCTTCACAGACAAGCAATATCCCTCAGACCCACTCCTCAAACAGATTTCCCGTGCCATACCCCACACGCCTTCAATCCTCCAATTATCACAAAGACCAGCTACAAAGGGAATGCCCCCTTCATCATCCAATACTACCCTTGACCAGAACAACTGAACCACAGCCTTAATCAGGGCTTTAATTATCTATCATCATGCCTTAAAATGGAGGACATGAACCTCGACAGTGTTATAGTCCATCTGTACCCCTCCCAATCCCAGCCCCCTGCCACAGGAATCATATCCCTGTGGAAGAGCCAAGCGCAAGACTTCCCCAATCCAGCCACCCAGACTTCAGATTCCTATCCTCTCGCAGCCTCATCCTACACCATCAGTGGCTGGGCCACATGTTAAAGCAGTCACGACAGAATATTGTCTACTCCTAGGGCCCTGTTTCAGCTTACATCTTTCAGAACTCTCAAATTCTTCTAGCAATATCATATCTCCCATCTCATCTTCATCTGTGTCGACTTGCCTTTCTATAATATTGCCTTCAAGAATGTCTTCTCTGTCTTCTACCTTTGCCTTCTTTGCTTAGGATTGGTTTGCCACCTGAGCTTGTGATATTCATGCATCTGTTTCTATTTTCTCCAAAGGCATCTTCAGTTTTCCTGAGGCAGCATCTATCTTTCCTTGAGTGAAATATGCTTTTAAATCCTTACATTTGTCCTGCAACCATTCCTGCTTGGTTGTTTTTTTTTAAAACATTTGCATTGCCTTTTGCCTGCTTCACTAGCTGCGTTTTTATATTTTCTCCTTTCATTAATTACATTCAATATCTTTTTTGATATCTGAGGACTTCTGCTAGGTCTTTACTTTATAGCTATTCAGTCCTCTGCTGCCTTCACCATTTTATCTCTTAAAGCTACGCATTCCTCTTCTACTGTACTCCTTTCCCCTGTTCTAGTCAAACATTGCCTAATGCTCTCCCTGAAACTCTCGGCAACCTCCAGGTGTTTCAACTTATCCAGGTCCCATCTTCTTAATTTCTTATCCTTTTCCAATTTCTTCAGCTCTAATCTACAGTTCATAACCAAAAGTCTGGAAGCAAGGAGGCAAACCATGCTCTAATTGGCAATGGAGACAATTCTGCACAACATAAGGCAACTATTGTCTCCCCAGCAGCAAAATGTTTACAGAGGGTGAGAGTCCACATCTGCCCCTGAAAATGTCTTACAATCTGGTTCCTAAATCTCTGTCTTGCCATTATATAAATTAATCTGTAACCTTCTGGTGTATCCAGGTCTTTTCTATGTATACAGCTTTTATGATTCTTAAACAAAGTATTAGCAATGATTAAATTATGCTCTGTGTAAAATTCTACCATGTGGCTTCCTCTTTCATTCCTTTTCCCCTGTTCATATTCACCTACTATTTTTCCTTATCTTCCATTTCTTACTATCAAATTCCAGTCCCCATCATTATTAAATTTTTGTCTTCCCTAACCATCTGAATAATTTCTTTTATCTTGTCATACATTTCTTCAATCTCTTCATCATCTGCAGAGCTAGTTGGCATATAAACTTGTGTTACTGTGGCGAGAGTGGGCCTCGTGTCTATCTTGGCCTCGATAATTCATTCACTAAGCTGTTTCTAGTAGCTTACCTGCATCCCAGTTTTCTTATTCATTATTACTTCTGCTTTAACCATATTTCATTTTGTATTTATAACCCTGTGTTCACCTGACTAGATGTCCTGTTCCTCCTCCAACCGAATTCCCACTATGTGCAACTTCAACCAATCCATTTCCCTTTTTAAATTTTCTAATCTGCCTGCCAGATTAAGGGATCTAACATTCCATGCTCCAATCCGTAGAATGCAAGTTTTGTTTCTCTCAATGACGACATCTTTCTGAGTTCCCATAGTGTTGATGTATACTGGAAATCATCAGTTCTCTCTCCTTTCATGCATCCCCACTATAATTTCCTTCATTTGATTCACTTTGTTGGGCCAAACTTTGGGTCCAGAGATCAGGAAGAAGTGGAGAGGATTCAGTGGCAAGTTGAAGCTTTGAATTGGTCTGTGAGGTGTACTTGGATGGCCTAAGTAGGAGGACAGTGTTCACAAAGGGTAGGTATGGAGGTTTCAGTCATGGTTTGCAATTCACTTTCAATGAGTTGCAAACTGTCAACACAGTTATGAAGCAGATATTCATTCATTATTGCATTTTTCCTTTAGTGATTCGCTGTACACCTCTTTCCTTGAAATCTCGGCTATTTCATGTCAAAATAAATTGACTAGGTTCAGATAAGACACCATAAAAACTGTAACACTTAAGACTTTCAGAAGCTTTATTTAATTTAACTTCATATCTGAGCCGTTTTTTCATTATTTCAAGTATATTTAAAGATTCATTGACATTGATAGAAGCTGATACCCATCTCGTAAAATGTATTAGAAATTGCTGACATTGATCTGTACACCCTCTCCATCTGTGTTGAATTAACCCTTCCACAGAAACCTGGCTTTGACACTAATGATGTTGTAATGTCTCTTACAGGTGCTCATATTCCCAGAAGGAACATGTACAAACAGATCGTGTCTAATCACATTCAAACCAGGAGCTTTCTACCCAGGAGTACCTGTGCAGCCTGTCTGTCTACGTTATCCAAACAAACTTGACACAGTTACTTGGACCTGGGAAGGACCAGGAGCGTAAGTAAAGATTATACATCAGAGTAATTGGAAAGTCCTAGAGCACACTGACCTATTCTTTGAAATACACATACACAAGTGCTGTAACGTGTAATATAAAAGTGTCAGATTTATTAAATATGTCAGTCAGTATTTAAAGATAGTACTGTGTAGGATAGGTTTCTGTCCACGTTTTTGCTCCAGGCCAAATCAAATTAACTGATTTTTATAAATTAGTGAGGTGCAGGGTTGCTTATTTAACTGCTGTAAAAAATATGACACTGGTTCTTCTAAAAAGGTCATTGAAATTCCTTTTTTTGGAACAAATATCTCTTCTGCAGTGGAATATCAACACGTTAGAAACTTGTATCTGTGTAAGGCGATAATGCTTCCTCAATTGAAGTTCATAATTTTATGGTAAAATGTATGCAAATTTATTGAATATATCCAGATTTTATTAGCAACTTACATTATACATGTAAGTTTTGCTAATTACTGTTGATATGACATCTCAATGAAGCCTGTTCCACATGTTGTTTATGCATTTTTTGGATTAACATTAGGAGTTTCAAACTACACCACAAACTGAATGGATATTTTCATAGTTCGAAGATAACAACATATGTGCTAGACAACCACAAATAATCTTTGAGCAAAAGCTTTAAAATATTTTACAGGAAAAATAATATCATCATGTATCAAATGATGGAAAATCTAGGAGGGGCTGTAACAATATTATAAAAAGGATAGTTGCTACTCACCGTATAGCAGAGATGCTGAGTCACACTTAGGCACAACAAAAAGACAATCACAAAATAAGCTTTCGGCCAACAATGCCTTTGTCAAAGGCCTTGGCCAAAAGCTTATTTTGTGACAGTTTTTTTGTTGTGCCTATCTGCAACTCAGCATCTCTGCTATATTGTGAGTAACAACTATCCTTTTCATAATACTGTTACGTGTCATCATATATTGTGGTATAAGTTGAAATTAAGCATGCAGTGCAAATTAGTATTACAGTTTGCAAACATACGTGGTTGCATACAGGCTTGCAGTGTAGAACTGGATTTCTCAACTGCCATGCTGTGACACATTGGCATATCACAAGTATGTGTCAGATGTGTAGTGAGATTTTTAATGTCTTCTAATTTTCCACAGATAAAATACCTAGAACATGAAAAATTTATCACCAAATCATTTCTTGAAGTAATAAATTAGTAAAATTTTTATCTCATACTCATTCCATAATTTAAAAAATCTATTGTATGTATGTTACGTATTTGATTTTTTGCAGCTAGAAAAAAATCAGATGTAGAGATGTCACAGAAGTTTGAAATGTACTTTGGTATACCCCAAACGAAAGGAGGTTGAGAAATGTGGCCTTCAGATGTTGTGTATGAATACAGTATGCAGTAACCATATATTGGTAACGAATTAATAGTTTTTAACAATGAACCTAAAGTTGTAACCAGGTAAGGGAGTGTGAAAGGGGAAGTAAATGGTCAGAAAGAGCTCAGGGTGGGAAGAGAAATAGAAGTGGAGTGAAATGTAAAAGCACCTTACCCACATTGTGTGCATGTTCAGGGATTTACTGAGTGATGTTAGGACACTCCATTGAAATTAGTTTCATTCTTTCCATTGAAGGTGGGCTAAGGGTGCAATATGACTAGCCATTGTATTTCATGAGTTTCTGAAATGTCTAGTCTGAAGCCTTTGTGTTGAACTCATAGCTTCTTTAAGTCCATTTATGTGTTTTAAATTTTGTAGTTTGTTTTGATTAGATGATCAGCAATTCCTGACTTATTAGTTTGAGATTGAAAACAGCGTAGTGTACTCTGAATCATGTGGAAAAATTCCTCCCACTTTGTCCTATTTAGAAGCAGTCTCTGGTATGGTAACTGATTTTAAAGACATTAGGACTTTTTGAGTTTGTCAGAGTGATTTCATTTATTGTGTAAGTGTAAGGTTGGATTGTTCTTTGGGTAGAAACTTACATTGACATCGTAGTTCTTCAGAATATTTGTTGTTGTACAGAGAAGTTTTCCAGCAAATTCAAGGTTGTGGTACTTACTGAACTACTACACTCTTGGAAATGGAAAAAAGAACACATTGACACCGGTGTGTCAGACCCACCATACTTGCTCCGGACACTGCGAGAGGGCTGAACAAGCAATGATCACACGCACGGCACAGCGAACACACCAGGAACCGCGGTGTTGGCCGTCGAATGGCGCTAGCTGCGCAGCATTTGTGCACCGCCGCCGTCAGTGTCAGCCAGTTTGCCGTGGCATACGGAGCTCCATCGCAGTCTTTAACACTGGTAGCATGCCACGACAGCGTGGACGTGAACCGTATGTGTAGTTGACGGACTTTGAGCGAGGGCGTATAGTGGGCATGCGGGAGGCCGGGTGGACGTACCGCCGAATTGCTCAACACGTGGGGCGTGAGGTCTCCACAGTACATCGATGTTGTCGCCAGTGGTCGGCGGAAGGTGGACGTGCCCGTCGACCTGGGACCGGACCGCAGCGACGCATGGATGCACGCCAAGACCGTAGGATCCTACGCAGTGCCGTAGGGGACCGCACCGCCACTTCCCAGCAAATTAGGGACACTGTTGCTCCTGGGGTATCGGCGAGGACCATTCGCAACCGTCTCCATGAAACTGGGCTACGGTCCCGCACACCGTTAGGCCGTCTTCCGCTCACGCCCCAACATCGTGCAGCCCGCCTCCAGTGGTGTCGCGACAGGCGTGAATGGAGGGACGAATGGAGATGTGTCGTCTTCACCGATGAGAGTCGCTTCTGCCTTGGTGCCAATGATGGTCGTATGCGTGTTTGGCGCCGTGCAGGTGAGCGCCACAATCAGGACTGCATACGACCGAGGCACACAGGGCCAACACTCGGCATCATGGTGTGGGGGGCGATCTCCTACACTGGCCGTACACCACTGGTGATTGTCGAGGGGACACTGAATAGTGCACGGTACATCCAAACCGTCATCGAACCCATCGTTCTACCATTCCTAGACCGGCAAGGGAACTTGCTGTTCCAACAGGACAATGCACGTCCGCATGTATCCCGTGCCACCCAACGTGCTCTAGAAGGTGTAAGTCAACTACCCTGGCCAGCAAGATCTCCGGATCTGTCCCCCATTGAGCATGTTTGGGACTGGATGAAGCGTCGTCTCACGCGGTCTGAGCGTCCAGCACGAACGCTGGTCCAACTGAGGCGCCAGGTGGAAATGGCATGGCAAGCTGTTCCACAGGACTACATCCAGCATCTCTACGATCATCTCCATGGGAGAATAGCAGCCTGCATTGCTGCGAAAGGTGGATATACACTGTACTAGTGCCGACATTGTGCATGCTCTGTTGCCTGTGTCTATGTGCCTGTGGTTCTGTCAGTGTGATCATGTGATGTATCTGACCCCAGGAATGTGTCAATAAAGTTTCCCCTTCCTGGGACAATGAATTCACGGTGTTCTTATTTCAATTTCCAGGAGTGTACTTCCCAACATCTTTTTCTGGTGTATATGTACCATATGTATATTTCTGTGCTGTTTTTTTTGTCTGATTGAGGAGTTTAATTTTCCAATATGGGTAGCCAGTTTTGTCAGCCATGTGTTCTATTATTCCTAATTCTGTGGCTAAATGCTTTAGAGAGAGATACAGTTTGGCTGCAGTTTGCAACATACAGCCAGCTCTGAAACCAGAAAGCTTACATGTTTCAGGATTTTTTATTTTCCCAAATGCTATTTGCATATATTTAACACTGCATAGAAATGGGTGTAACACTAATGGCAAGGATGGCATATCATCAGGAGTTAATATGTTATGGAAAATTCTTTTAGGTATACTTATAGATGAGAATTAAATGAACCACAGTACAGAGCTGCTTGATCATATAGGCGTGGCAACTTTTCCGTTTTGAGTCTTGCAGAAAAATAAATTATGTATCAAGTTTTCATTTACAGCTTTCTTCTTTGTTAATTACTGAAAGAACTTACCTTCGGGAAAGAAAATTTTCATATGCAGAACCATGCAGTCACAATATGTGATTACTTTATCTTCCTAGATCATACTGCAGGTACCTTTTAAAGGAGGTCGGAAGTCGAGTTGCAGGTTCAACCATATGTACATTAAAATTGTGACACCATGAAGGTGAGATGCAACAAACATCAAATTTTTATGGAGAGTACCAGATGCTGGGATACATTAATGATGAACATACAGGGTGTTTCAAAAATGACCGGTATATTTGAAACGGCAATAAAAACTAAACGAGCAGCGATAGAAATACACCGTTTGTTGCAATATGCTTGGGACAACAGTACATTTTCAGGCAGACAAACTTTCGAAATTACAGTAGTTACAATTTTCAACAACAGATGGCGCTGCGGTCTGAGAAACTCTATAGTACGATATTTTCCACATATCCACCATGCGTAGCAATAATATGACGTAGTCTCTGAATGAAATTACCCGAAACCTTTGACAATGTGTCTGGCGGAATGGCTTCACGTGCAGATGAGATGTACTGCTTCAGCTGTTCAATTGCTTCTGGATTCTGGCGGTACACCTGGTCTTTCAAGTGTCCCCACAGAAAGAAGTCACAGGGGTTCATGTCTGGCGAATAGGGAGGCCAATCCACGCCGTCTCCTGTATGTTTCGGATAGCCCAAAGCAATCACACGATCATCGAAATATTCATTCAGGAAATTAAAGATGTCAGCCGTGCGATGTGGCCGGGAACCATCTTGCATAAACCACGAGGTGTTCGCAGTGTCATCTAAGGCAGTTTGTACCGCCACAAATTCACGAAGAATGTCCAGATAGCGTGATGCAGTAATCGTTTCGGATCTGAAAAATGGGCCAATGATTCCTTTGGAAGAAATGGCGGCCCAGACCAGTACTTTTTAAGGATGCAGGGATGATGGGACTGCAACATGGGGCTTTTCGGTTCCCCATATGCGCCAGTTCTGTTTATTGACGAAGCCGTCCAGGTAAAAATAAGCTTCGTCAGTAAACCAAATGCTGCCCACATGCATATCGCCGTCATCAATCCTGTGCACTATATCGTTAGCGAATGTCTCTCGTGCAGCAATGGTAACGGCGCTGAGGGGTTGCCGCGTTTGAATTTTGTATGGATAGAGGTGTAAACTCTGGCGCATGAGACGATACGTGGACGTTGGCGTCATTTGGACCGCAGCTGCAACACGGTGAATGGAAACCCGAGGCCACTGTTGGATCACCTGCTGCACTAGCTGCGCGTTGCCCTCTGTGGTTGCCGTACGCGGTCGCCCTACCTTTCCAGCACGTTCATCCGTCACGCTCCCAGTCCGTTGAAATTTTTCAAACAGATCCTTTATTGTATCGCTTTTCGGTCCTTTGGTTACATTAAACCTCCGTTGAAAACTTCGTCTTGTTCTAGGCGGTGGAATCCCAACACCAGAAAAATCCTCTGTTCTAAGGAATAAACCATGTTGTCCACAGCACACTTGCACGTTGTGAACAGCACACGCTTGCAGCAGAAAGACGACGTACAGAATGGCGCACCCACAGACTGCGTTGTCTTCTATATCTTTCACATCACTTGCAGCGCTATCTGTTGTTGAAAATTGTAACTACTGTAATTTCGAAAGTTTGTCCGCCTGAAAATGTAGGGAAAAAAGGACGGGTATACACTCAGACACACAC